>NC_137694.1:35099731-37499731 GCF_964034855.1 Anser brachyrhynchus | reverse complement strand
GAGAAAGGGTCCAAGCCTGTTTGTAAGTATCTCTGTCTGAAAGCCTTCATCAGAAACGGGCAATGTGACTGTACAGGTATTATCCCCCGTGTCCCTTTGGGGCATTCAAGTCAAAAGCCGCAAACTGAGAGAGGCCTTTGTCAGGCCTGCCAGGCATCTCAGCGGTAGCTCGCTAACACTTCACAAACACTGCACCAGGAACGTGGCTCAGCAATCAGTTAAGTTGGAGAAGCCAATACCAGAAAGGGAAATACCCACTAAAAAATGTTCTTTTTGAAATGTAGAGCAAAACGGATGTTATTTCTCATTCCTTCTGGGCTAGCCATGCCTAGACAGTGTCTCAGTGTAGTGCATTGCCCATTAGATCTAAACATGTTACTTAAAAGACAAAGGATATAAAATATTGTAAACTGAGTCTGACAGAAATATAAAATTATGAGTTTGTATTTAGGATGTCACTTGTAATGTGTTGTTGCTTAGAGAGGGGTGAAAACTGGGAATACCAGAGTAAGGCTGGATGTTTTATTTCTGATTCAAATTAAAATCTGCCCTTCTGACTTTGACAGAAAGAGAAACAAAAATAATTGGAACACCTGTTGTCTCAGCTTCTAGAGCTCCTTGCCGGTTCTCTAAAATGTTATGCCCAGTTAGCACTTGGTGCCTTGCTTTTTTCCGAGAGGTGGTGCAAGCTACGTCTCTCTTTTGTTAGCTTAACCCAGTTCTTGGTGCTCAAGCTCTATTGCAGCCCATTAAAGGTATTATCCGTGATTCAGTTACTAGTGCTAAAGTATCTACCAGTGTCACAAGAGAACTTGAAAATTGTTAATTTGTTAAGTACTCTAGATGAAACACATTTGGGATTAATTTATCACTGGAGAAATGGTTATGCAGTTACAATAGATACAGGCTGGGAAGGTGAGGAGAGGCTGCTGCTCTTCATGTGAGGTGATGCACAGAGCTCTGCCTTTGTAGAGAGGATCAGTGGGCTGAAAGCTTATGGGTCAGGATTGGAGCACAGACCGATGTGGGTGATGTTTTGAGTGTCTGCTACCCACTGTCTGATTAAGAATAAGTACATCTACATGATACCTTCTTCAAGCAACTGAAAGAAGCCTCACATTTTCAGTCCCTGGTGCTGAGGGAACTTAAACCACTTTGTTATCTGCTGAAAGGGCAACACAGCAGCACACAAGCGTTTCAAGAGGTTTCTGGAGTGTACCAGATGATGATTTCCTGGCTTAGGTGGTTGTTAAACTGACAAAGACGGATGCTTTCTTGGAACTCTTACTTTCAAACAAAAAAAGAACTCATCAGGGATGTGAAGGCTGCAAAGATATGGCAATATGGTGAAGTTCAGGGTCATGCGAGGAAGGAACAAGACAAATAGAAACACAGGGCTGGACGTCGGGGGAGCAGACTTGAACTTCTTCAGGAGCTTGCTTGGAGTGTGGTCCCAGAGAGAAGAGGTATGGTAAATTTTCAAGGATTGCTTCCTCCAAGGTCAAGCATAGTCCTTCCTGACATGCAGAAAGCCAGGCAAAGGGGGCAAGGAGGCCTGCATGGATATCAAGGAGCTCCTGACTAAACAGACATAAGAAGGAGGTAATGCAAGAGGTGGCAGGACGGACAAGTGACCCCATATTGTCTGAGCATTCAGGAATAGGGTTAGGAAGGCAAAAGTCCATCTGGAGTTGAATTGGTGAGAGAGGTGAAGGACTACAGGGAGGATTTCTAGAGCTAAGCCAGCAGCATAAATATGATGAGGGAAAATATGGGATCTTCACTGCTTGTGTTAAAGGTGTGACAGGGGACTCAGTGCCTTCTTTCTCTGGACTTCTGCTGGAAAGACTTCCCCTCAGGAGTTCCAGGCCACTGAGACCAGTGGGAAAATCTGGGTCAACGAAGACATGCTGCTGATGGAGGAGAATCAGTTTAGGAAACACTGAATGAATTGTCAATGGGGATCTGATTGCATGCACCTATGAATGCTGATGGAGCTGGCCAGTGTCATTGCAAGGCCACTCTCCATTGCCTTTGAAATGTCATGGCAATCAGGAGAGCTT
The DNA here is from genome assembly GCF_964034855.1 of Anser brachyrhynchus. Lineage (NCBI taxonomy): Eukaryota > Metazoa > Chordata > Aves > Anseriformes > Anatidae > Anser > Anser brachyrhynchus. Next base: position 37,497,668 of record NC_137694.1, on the reverse strand, counting down.
CGTGAGGACTGGCAAATTAAAAAATGTCACTTCTGTCTTCAAGAAGAGCAAGGTAGAGGATATAGGGAACTACAGGCTGGTCAACCTCACCTCAGTCCCTCGAAAGGCGGTGGAACAAATAGTCCTGGAAACCATTTTCAAGCATTTGGTGGACAAAAAGGTGAGTGAGGGCAGTATGCATGAGTTTAAGAAGGGGAAATCGTGCCTGACCTACCTTGATAGCCTCTGCAGTGAGGTGGTAGCTCAGTGGATGAGCAAAGAGCAGTGGATCTTCCTGACTTGGCCCTTTTTCTTCCTTATGGTCCTCACAGAGAAACTATTGAGGTACGGATTAGGTAAATGGCCTGCAAGGGGGATTGAAAACTAGCTGAACTGCGAGGCCCAGAGAGTTCTTCTAATCATCGCTGCCAAGTCCAGTTGGAGGTCAGCCGTAAGTGATGAGGCCAATATTGTTTAATGTCTTTAATGACAGGTCAGAGTGCGTGCTCAGCACGTTTGCTGATGACAGAAAGCTGGGAGGAGTGGTGGGTACATCACATGGTTGTCCTCCTTTCAGAGGGGTCCCCACAGGCTGGAGAAATGGGCAAGTAGGAATCCCAAGAAGTTCAGCAAGGGGGAGGGCAAAGCCCTGTGCATGGGGAGGAACAGTAACAGGCACCAGTGCACACTGGAGCTGGCCAGCTGGAAAGCAGCTTGGTAGGAAAGGACCTGGGGGTCCTGGTAAAGAGTCCAACAAAGGGCCATAAAAATGACTTAAGGGACTGCAGTGTCATTCCTGTGAGGAAAGGCTGAGAGAGCTGGGACTGTCCAGTATGGATAAGAGGAGCCTCAGGGGGATCTTACCAATGTGTGAAAATACCTGCTGTGGGGGGAATGAAGAAGATGGAGACAAGCTCTTGTCAGTGCTGCCCAGTGACCGGACAAGGAACAATGAGAACAAAGCAAAATACAGGAAGTTTCACTTAAAAGCAAGAAAAACGTCTCATAAGCATACAATGAGAGATTGCCACAATAAAATATTAACAAATACACAGTAAGCAGACACCTTAATAGTATTGCTGTGTACAGTTGTGCCTGTAACAATTTACAGAGTGCCTTGTCAAGGACAAGGAAGTTATTAATCATTGTAAGTAACAAATTGATCTTGGTTTTATAAACTCAACCGAAAATAAATGCTCAGCAGAAAATGGGTTGACTTTTATTTTTTTTTCTTCCATTTTGCTGTTGTGCCAATTTCTGCTGTCATGATTTTAGCAGTGTTTGTCAAAAATGGGAATGATTACATCCTAAATACTGTCTGGAAGAATATAAAATTCAGCAGTCTTGTGACTGAAGCAAATGAAGGTATCTTGTGCTTGTGTGTGTTACTAGCAGAAAAGGAGTACTAACACCCAACCAAAACTTATTTTTCAATTGGCTGCTATACATTGCATATACATAGTTGCTACCCTAATTATTATTTAATTTTTATTTGCACTGATTATTTATTTTTAACATGACATTTTCTATTAAGTAGTATATATGTACTTCGAAATTATGATTGTGTCATAATGTAGATACGAAGGGTATAATCTCTGTGTGGCAGAGGAAATAATTCTTAGATCATGTGTAATAAAATGTGAAGAAGAAGGATTAATGTACCTCCATGCCTACAGACTACAAAAATGATTGTAGCAATTTCTAAGCGAAGATGTATAGGAGAAAGCAATTCTTTAGTCTAGGTCGTAAAGTGGCCTGTCTTTTTCTAGGATCTTGACTGCTTAACATAAACACTTCTTTATTGTGTCCATTCAGTAATAAAATCTTGTCTCCTCTAGATGACAGATTGGATGCAGATGATGAACTCCTGGATCAAGTATAATATCAGAAAACGCTAACATTTCTTGATGATTTATTTTTCTGCATTGTGTTATGTCTTGTCTTTATGATGTTAGATTGTTAATTATATTCCGTTGGTAAATAGCTTACTGTCGAAGCTGTCTGCTACTTATCTTCATTTATCTGTCTTCAGGGGATGAACTCTACTAAAAACGAGTAGAAGAAATTATTTGGTCAATAAGTGTGTAAGTGTGGTCTGTGATCGTGGTGTGTGATCTTATATTCTGTCTTTAGAAGACAGGTGAAATAGTGATTGTAAAAAATGACATGTAATGCAATCAATACAACCAAAACAGGAGTTTATATGCCAAGCTCTTCTTGACCGAGGTTGGGTGGGTATGACTTACACGTGGCTGTCAAATGTGACTGGCCTGTGTTTGAATTTCAGTGCAAAAGCAGCAGTGGTTGGAATATCCATAAATGCAAACCGTAAGAGAAAAGCTTGAAAAACGTGTCGCACCTTGACAGTAAATGCTTCAGAAAATGAAAACTGGGCATCTATAACTGGGCAATTTATAACCGATTTCTGTATTTTGAGTTTGAAAAGCAGAAAAGCCATTTTCTCTTGCCATCCTCCATTGCACATCTGCACCTTCATCTTGGCACAATGAGTAGTTAAAGCTCCAAGTAGCAGGCTACCCATCAGAGCCAGCATTTGTCTTGTTAGGGAATGTAAGCGCGCCTGCTGTACTACTTTATAATTTATGTCACATGAATAGAAAAGGAAGACTTAGCAAGTTTTAGGGAAAAATGGAAAACAAACCCTTTGGTAATCTGAGAGAATAATGTGTGCTTAGCAGATGGCGATGTCGTTTTTGATTTGTATGTAATTATTATTCAGTTTTAGGTGGTGCTTATGTTCCTTGCTCCTGATGAGAAGATTCATTTGTACGCATCATTATTATCTCTTTTGACGTGCGCATTAGTGACATTAATCTGTGTTTTATTTTCTACAGCAGTAATAATGGGGTTGTCTTTCCCTAGCTTTATTATGTTGTCGTGCTTTCCGAAGTTGTCCTCATAATACAAAGGAAAAGTATAGCGTGGGGATCCATTGTGAGCAGAGTACCATTTAGTGTGCGGTGAGGCAACGAGTCTCATCTTCCCTACTTCCTCCTTGCCAAATTGTGGTGTGCTGTCCTTACTGGTGGGCAGGCAGACGGATGCTTCTTTTCCAAGCAGTGCAATTGAAAAATAGGTTATTAAACCTATTTACAAAGAGTGCGGCAATAGGAGCTTTATGCTTTTGAAAGGGACATTTAAATCATCTTGGCAGTTTATTCTAGAAATGCAAAAGATTGTTTGGGGGTAGTTAAAGATTTATTCACTTGAAGCTGGACTAAAATAGCTTCATTACTTTCAGAATATGAGCTGATAAAATGACTCACTTAGCTGAAATCATCCACATGGTGTTCTTCGGGAGTCTTGCGATCCTGTTTGCCTTATTACCAGATGCTAATTGGCCTTGTCAGACTGCTGAGGAAAGTTGGGGTGCGCTGTGCGCGTGTGACACATGCTAGCTAGCCCAGTGTGTGTGTGTGTTTTGTTTTCCTGTCATCTCGGATTCCTGTTTTTGCCTCCATGTTACATACTTTGTGTATTGAAAGCATTCCTCTGTCTCCAGTCAGAAGCTATTTTGGGAATTTCTATGAATAAATAATATTTAAGCTTACTCATCTGATTGTAATACTAATGTAGCAAAACACATGAGGTGGAACATAAATGGAGGATGGAGGTTTCACCTGGAGTATTTCTACTTCTCTGCTCATGTTCTTTATCTTCCTGTTTTGATTAAATATTTTATTTGAGGCAAATACTGCGGTGTATGCACAGTAGCCATATAAAATAAATGTAGCAATATTAAAAGCTGAAAGAATAAAATTCATTATTTTCATTATTTCTAGCCTGCTTACTATCCTTCATTTTCCCCTGGCCTCTTTTGAGAGAGACTGAATTTTGCCTCCGTTGTAGTACTTGGAATTCATTCTCCATCGTACAAAACCTCCGTCTTTACACCTGACTGAGTTTGAGTCATGGATACTTATTTGGGGAGAAAATAAGGACTTTTCATTGGGATGTTGCTGGAAACATTGCCCACTGCTTACTGGAATTTAAAAAATGAAGGATTGGAGGTTGTGACTCTTAACTGTCAGTGAGTGCTGAAGGTTTTCCATTCCTATTGATTGCTACAAGTCTGTAAATAGGGGTGAAAAAGGGGGTGATCTAGCTTCTATGTGGTCTCAGACCATACTTTCCTTTTCAAGAAAAGAAGCCACAGGATGGTATTTCTCTCTGTCTACTCATTAATATTTTCACATGAAGGAGAAGATTTTGCGGTTAGGATGTGATAATGTTGTATATTCTCTTTTTCAGTGAAGAAACTGAGGGCAAACCTTTTCCTAAATTTAAATGATGCGTGAGTTTTCCTGGACTTCAAGTGACTCCTGAAAATATAATCCAGTGTTTTTTCATGTTTTTATACAATGTTTTTTTTTCTAACTCTCTAGTAAGGCTCCCCAAATCCTCTGGGATTGTATTGAAAATTAAAGCATAATCTTGTTGTTCTTCATTTTTTGCAGCATAGAGTGCAAATGTGAGAAAACAGTTTAGGGTGTTTTTTGTTTGTTTATTTGTTAGTTTTTATATTATTATTATTATTATTTTCTTAGAGTGAACAAAGGTCTTTTATTTTGCAGGCATTCAATCCACAAACAAATAAGTCTAATTACTTGTTCATCCATGTGTTAAACTATGTGGCACACTTTAATGTGTCTGCAGTTCTGAATTTACTTGTCTGTTTAAAAATTGTGATAAACACCTCTTTATATTGTGACTGCTTAGGAGTAGGGTTATATTCATTTATGGCAAAACCCTATTGACTTCAATGTTGTCACACCAAGAGTAGTAACTCCTTATATTATTGCAGAATCTCAATTACAAGAGTCTTTGTTTGACAACATTTACTACAGTCATTACTACCTTTACTTACCTTTTATCCTTAATGTTTTGCTTTACTGGAACAATAATTGGATTTCTTGGAGGCATAAGCAGTTCATCTTTAGTGGAGTAACAGTAGTTTCTAAAAAAAATTGCTCAATATCTTTCTAGTGGAGGGAGAGTGCTATTGCCGTTGTATAGAATGGATCCATCAAAACCATCCCATGTAAAAGCCCTGTGACAACCAGCCACAAACAAAAGTAGTAAGGCTTTGGGCTGGATGGAGAATTACATGTTACGACCTAAATGTAGAAAATAATTTGATGTCCGCTAGATGAAAGTATGGCTTTTGGTATTGTGTATCGAGAAAGATGTTTTAAGCAATTGCCTTAAAGATCATTCTGTATGTTTTGTTTTTCATACAACATGTTTGAATAAGCAGCAGAATCATTTATCTCTTTTTTTTTTTTTTTTTTTTTGTCTTTTGGAAGGAAAAATGCTGTTGTTATTGAAGATCACAGCAGACCGTAATTATTTGCCATCATTGTACATCACGTGTACAAACAGTCAGGTACTGAAAACATTATTAGAAGTGAGAGACTATACTGAGGGTTCTTTTTTCCTAAGAAGTAAAATGTGCCAGTACATTTTCATGTAAAAGCAAGTAAAATATGCAATGTATACAGAGTCATTTTGGGTAACAAATAAAAAACAGGCAAAACACAAGTCAAAAAATCTCCTCTTAGAAAAAGAAGGTGAAAGGCCTTGCGGGAATAAATTTTCAAGGACCCAAGAGAATGCACATGAATTCATCGAGGAAAGGTCCCATGCAGCTGGTCCACTGCTTGGCAGAGTGTTGGGTGCACAGCTTGGTGGGTGCAATGTGCACCCCTGCGGGGTGACTGCACAGTGTTGTAGTACTCCAGGTGTGCTCAGCCTATCACCCTTGCACTGTGTTTGCATGTATTTGTGTGAGAAAGCCTGGTCAGAAATACAGACAGATATTATTATCGTCTTTACAGTTTCTAGTATGGGTTAGAGGAGAATGTAGGTCCCACAAACAAGGGAAGAGCCGTGCAGCACTAAGCTCTGTATGTAATTAAACAACAATCACTGCCCTAAAGACATGCTTAGTATAGTTTGTGGCACGGGGGAAAAAACAAAAGGGGAAAGATAACAGAGAGCCACTGTTCTGATGGAGCTGTAAAGTTTTCAGCTGTAGTTTTGGTACAATTCATGAATGGCTGGTCTGGGGGTGGAGGGTGTATTTCAGACCACGATTGCATGCTTTCAGGAGGATAGGCTGCAGATGTTGTTACAGAACTGCTGGTTGAAGGCTGCCTGTGAACTTACTATCATTAATTATAATTGTACTGACTATCAGGCCGTATCTAATCTTGTCATTTTTGTTGGAAAACTGCTGAGCAACTTCTGGTAAAGCCACTCAGGTAGCCTGAGATGTCCGTGACTAAAGGCTTTGATGGGTGACAGAAGTCTAACTGATAACATTTATGAACTAACTCTTCATAGTGTTAATAGGAAATGTCTTTTTTTTTTTTTGATATTTTTTTTTTCTTCTAATCCATCAGCACTATTACTGCTGTAAAATCTTTTGCCGAAACCACAGCCTACCGCAAAAGACATGAAAATCATCTCTATCTGTAGATTCTTGGTGTCTTTGAAATTCAGGCCACTTGGGCTTTGGTAGCTAGATTTACCACCCCAATTCTAGTCATCCAAAACCAAAACTTACACGCGGATAGTATTTCTTCACTGAAATCCTTGCCCTCATTTTAAGTCTTTCGAGTACATGCTTTTGAATAATAACAATATTTTAATGGGAGCTGGTAATAAACTGAAACCTCTTCTTGGCACGGCATTCCCCTGTGCCCTATTTTCCCCATTGTCTAAAATGAATGGGCCTCCTCTCCTTCCGTGCCCTTGCTGAGTAAGCTGTTGGCTCTGGTGTGCTTCTTATGGATTGCTTCAGCTAAAGGACATGGAAGAGGCACGCTTTTCCCCAGCTGTCTCCTGGGAGAGAATAAAGGGGCTACTGTTGATAAGAAGATGAACTACGTCTATGTGATCGTTGTGGTTTTTTCTACGCACGCGTCTTCAGTTGTGCAAGCCATAGAGAGCCAGTGTCGGTCTGTGGTCTGAATCCAGCTCACAGGGCTTGATCAAGCCGTGTCAAGACAAGGTGGGCAAGCCCAACACAGTGGTTGGTTGGTGTGAGCAGTGGTGTGGGGCATCCAGCAGGTTTGGGAAACTTCCCACATTGCCCACCTTCCCTGGTAGGCTTCTTGTTCAAGGATACCACATGGGTAGGAAGGATGGGTCTGAGCAGGATTGGGGCTGATGTGCAAGTCCCTCAGAGAGGGATGGTCTGGGCTGCAGCAGCAAAACACATTTGTTGCGTTTGGTACTATCTTCAGACCTTTGGTATGTTTTTGTAGTGCACGAATATCTTCCTGCACAATTAATTTTTAGCACAAAATTCACTAGTGACTGGATGTTTCTAAAGATGATATGGGGAGCAATAGTTAAAAGGAAAGATGGAGTTGATCGAGAAAGAAATACTGAGCATGGAAAGCCTCTAACTATTTTGGCTAACCTGTTTTCTGGCTTAAAGTGCCGTCATAGAGCTCTGCTGTGCATACAGCAAAGTTAACGTGGCTTTAATGCAAAGCTTGTTTTCCTGAAGCAATAGCAAAAAGCCCACAGTGATAAGGCATTTTATTTTTGTTTGTTGCTGTTCAGCACAGTAGAAAGTCATTTAATCTACGCAACTGAAAATCATTTTAGGCTTAGCAGCATGTTGAGACAAATGATAAAGTCTTTAAAAGCCTCATTTTACTGGAGAATAACCATCCATAACAATTAAAGATATTAAAAAAAAAGCTTTCAAAGAGGCATAACAGAAATTTAGCTTACAAAATTGATAATAAGTTGGGCTTTTCAGTTATGTACAGTTTTGCACTGAGAGTCTCACTGAAACTTCAAAACCACAGTGAAGATGAGATAACACTGAAGAAGTTGGCAGGGTTTTTTGTTTTCTTACTCTTCCCTTCCTAGGCTGTCATTTCAGATAGGAGTTATACTTGGCTCTCCCTATTCTTTGTTGCTTTCTCTACTCACTTACGTATAAATATCACAGTTCATTCGATTTTCATTTTGAATATCTCATAACTCTTAATATTGCCTTCATGTTATTTGTTTCTCTGAGAAAAAAAAAAGACAATCTGAAATATAAATGCATTTCTTTCCATCATCATGAGGAGTATTGTGGTTGTTAGTCAGACCTATGCTTCGCCTCATAGTTTCTTTTTTTTTTTTTTTTTGGTATTTTACTACGATGATATGTATGTCATTATTCTTACTGTTGTGTTAATTAACTATTCATGTTCATGTGCTTTTATATTTTAATGAATTCCCGTAGGTTTTGGGTCGCCCCACAGGCATTGGCTATGGCCAGCCTGGTTCATGCTTGCTGTTTGGAAAAGCTGTCATGATGCATAGTTGTGGCCAGATAATAGCTTGCATCTGAGTCTGTTCTGACAAGCAAAAATATATGGAAACATCCATATTGTAGAAAATAAAAGTATATATATATATATATAAACAGTAGCACGTTTTATCTAGTGTGTTTCTTCAGCTTTCACCATGCCTTATACAGTCTCTCTGATTCATGGTTTCCCTCAGTCCTGCAGTCAACAGAAACTTTTCCAGCTCCCTCCTTTAGCATCACTCATGCTTGCTAATTAGAAGGCTCTGTTATGTTGTTTTTATTCATAGCAAGTAATCATCATTATCAGGCCAAAAGCTGCCAAACATTTCATGATGACTATTTTCTATCTTTACCAGTGTCAATTCCCCAAGTTAAATTTGAGGACACCCCAAGTTTTCAGCTTTCTTTCATCTTTTTTTTCCTTCCCCTTTTTGAGGGTTTGTTTAGTTTGAACAGCTACTGCTTCACTATGAGTGGCATAAATGTGGACTATGTGTTTGTATATCATTTCTGTATACAAGACTGTAGTAATGGTACAATTGTAAATTTTCATTGTCTGATGTAATACTTCACTGAATTTTAATTTTCCCCCCTTTTTGCTCCCCTACATCCTCATCTGGACAGTGTTAGGCACTGTGTTCATTTTTTTAAATTTATATGTGTGACTTAAAAAAATAATATTAATTCAAGCTTATTGCTTTCATTATTTTGAGAATTATGACTTCCATGAGTAGTTCCAAATTGTTCCCTGTTACACTTACTGAACTCCTACGTATTGTGACTTTGTGACTTCACTTAGGTTTATAATACTATAAATTCACAATTTTGAATTTTTGAGCTTTTTCACAGAGTTGTGGAAAAAAATTTCCTTCTTTACTCTTCCCATAAGATGGCTCCTTTCCCCTCTCCTCTCACAGCTCCTTGTAATGTACGTGCTTTACTCAGAACTCATCCTGTTTCCCCTATACGCAGGTCACCCTGATGAAATGATTAAATTGATTTTTTTAAACGTCCTGTCAGTCAGCTCGAAAAATATTAGCCCATTACTGGTTTTTATTTCACTGTCAGATCAGGAAAACTAACTAGGCATATTATGGTGGCTTTCAACACTCTTTAAAATTTAGGATTTTCATGAGAGCCATTGCTGGAGATCTTCAGCATCTCTGTGTTTTATTTCACTGTGGAATTAAATCAATTCCTTCTTCAAGCCATCTAGATTGTTTTTTTTCAGTATAACTGCAAAATAACACTTAGGTTTTTCAGTGTGCTTGATCTTCATAAATGAAATGTTAGATGAGTTTTTGCCTCCTCTTTTTTTGCAAAAATGAGCTTCTTTGATTTTATTTGAACTATAAAATAAACCACTTTATAAATAGACAAGGAGAGAGGGGAAAAACAGATATCTAAAGGAAACGGGTATTTGGTAAGTTAGTTATGCTCAATTACAGAAGTATGAAAAACTGAAATGCCTTCTTAAAAAAGTTTTGCTGTCTGGTACACAACGTGCAATTCAATTCTTCAGAAAACATGAGGAGACAGCAACAGGTATACTGCTTCAGTTTTGTAGAAAGATGGGGATGTTTGCAGATAGAAATTAACTCCATATTCCAAAACCCTATGGTTGTTTTTCAAGTGTTTGTTAGTTAATTTGCCTTATGCTTAAATTATCTATCTACATCTTTGCTAGAAAAAGTAGAAATGCAATTTAAAACCTTCCTGTATTTCAGTTCTGCGAGGCAATGTTTCTGATGTGATGGTTCAGGTGTTGGTGAGCTTTCCAGAGTGCTTTTTTCCAGACAAGCTGGGACCAACATTGCCTGGTGGTTTCTTTGCTCTTTTCTGCCCATCCCTGGGTGTCCATTTGCTGTCTCCTGTCTTGCATTATCCTGTGGGCTCACTGGGGCTTGTACACACCGTATTTTCAGCATAAGAGGTTCTGCAACATAATTTGGCTTCTTAGATTGTATGGTTAGCAATAATTAATGATTTTAAATGGTGGTGTAGTTTCATCAGGTGTACTCAACCTTCAGGTGTGGCTTCCCAGAAGTGACCTTCATACAAATCCCAGCTCTCTTTTCTGGGAAGTGATTTGGCAGTGCTCAGAGCGCCTCGGGTTTGTACCAGTCTGACTGGGCTTTCACCACCGGGACCTGCCTGCACTGTTTCGTGAGGACATCATGGGACTGTGGGCAAAGAGCCCACCAGAAATGCAGCTGTCAGGAGTGGGCCGTGCGATTTTTCTAGTGGAATATATCATTATGCCTTGTGGCTGTCCCGAAGTGATGTGCTCGGGGTCACGCAGCTGTGGTGGATGCAGGAATAGAGCTCTGCTCTGTCAGCTGGAGAGTCTTACTCACTTGCCTTTGATGCACAGAAATTAAAAGAAAATTAAAATAGGCTTCAGGAACTGGAGGGAGGAGTGTGAATCAAATCTAGGCTGGTTGTTGCGGAGAGGGAAAGAGAAGAAAAGCAGAAAGGAAGTAAGAGATGTGCAAGTGAGAGGAGAGGATGGGGCAAGCATCGTGGGGTTGGAGCAGGCCCAAAATGACAGGACTTAGTGACCACAATGGCTGGGGCAGTCGGCGGCGTCTGAATTGCATCTCAGCAGCCCCTGACTTTTTGCATGGGGGGCAATGCATTAGTAAAACCCTTGTAAATGAATAAGTGTACATTTTATGTGTGCTGTGAGTGGGAATCCTTCATTTCAGACAGCAGCGCACCAAGCTGCTGCGCACCAGATTCAGAGCTGAATGAGGACGATAAGTACAGGCTACCTCATATGTCCTCAGTCTGCATATTTCAGCGAATGTATGACTGGAGGAGAAATTCTGTTTTCTCCAACATCTTATACTGTAGGATAAGATTTTGTTCATTACGCGTGGCGACAGTTTCGATCCACACGATACCAGGATGGCTTACAGTGTATCCCCCACATTTGCAAGGAAGTAAACAGGCCGTGCCCTCAGTGTCAGCAATCTGAAAAACAGCTGAGCTGTTTTGGGGTGTCAGTTCCAAGAACTGTGGGGTCTTTTTGCTTGTTTTTGTTGTTGTCATTTGCTTTTATTTTTTTTTTCTGTTTGCTAGGAGGTTGATTTCCACAACCTATCCTTAATGCTTAAAAATGAAGTTTTCAGCTGCTCGGTTATTTTAAGGTCAGTGTAGGCTGTCAGATGAGCTGCTAAAAGTGACCTCTGACTGATCTCAAGTCAGTTTTACAGGGGTACTGTAAGAATTGGGTTTCCACTTACAAGTCCCAAATCTTAGCGCTTCCAAGTTTTCCAAACGAGAATTAAAACATCCCCAAAGGAAAAAAAAAAAAGCCAGCTTATTACTCCAATATTCTCACTATTAACTGCTTGATATTTTATAATGCAGTAGTGTCTAAAGGCATGAATAGACGGAGATGTCTGGGGCAAAGGGCACTACTGGTGTAAGAACTGGCAGTTTATGCTCAAGCCAGTCAATTATCTAACAGGCAATCTTTTAGCAGTTTCAGATAGCATCTGTGGAAATGGATGAAAGCAAAAGATGCAGTGTTAAAAGTCAGTATTGCTCTGCAGGTTGGTAGCAGTCCCCCTCGCCACCAGTGCTTTGCCAGGCAATGCCTTAGGAAAGTTTCTCCTACCGAGGATGCCGTCAGCCTCGGCCAAGCATCAGGGAGCAAGCCACCCTCACTGCCTGGGTTTGGGAGACCACCAGTAACCGCTTGGTTTCTGTGAGAACACGGGAGTCAGGAATAGAAGGTGGGAAAGAAATGTTGGGAGAAGGATCCTGGATCCCCAGGAAGCCCAAGAAGGGAAGAGCTGACGCTGAAAACCATTCTGCAAAGCGAATGTAAGCCCCAAATGATTGTCTCAAGGGACAGCAAGGGAAGCAATTCATTTTCCATGGCTGTAGTAGAAGATACTTCCTTCCCACCTTTGGCACTACTACACCTCCGTGATGTGCTGGTTTTCCTTTGGCCATCGTGATAAACGAGAGAGGCATAGGATGGATGTAGGGAATGGCCCTGGGACAGGTCTGCACAGTGTGAGATGGGATGATCTGGGGGGAAAAGGTGAGAAGAGAGAGCACATTTCAGAGGGAGGTGAACGTGATGAAGAGAATTTGAAAGAAAGAAAATGAGAAATGCTTGCTCAGTTCACACAGGAGAAGATGTGACATGAAAAGAAAGGAAGCACATGGGACAGGAGGAGAGTAATAAAAGAAATGTACTAAGTTACATTACAAAGAGAAAAAAATAATTCAGTTGCTGATGAGTATAAGTGTAGTGAACTATACTTCTGTATAAGGCCTGGAAGAAAGAGAATACATACTTAAGAGTTTTAAATATTATTGCTTTTTTATGACTACTGTTTTCTTCAGACAGTGAAATGAAATTATTTGACAAAATAAAAAGCTTCTTTCAGGCAGAGACTTGTGTGCCAGTCTTCACCACAAACGCATTTTTAGAGTTGGGTTATATAGAGAGATAAAAATGAAAATGCTGAGGCAACCTTAAGTATGGTAATGAGAATATGCCTCAAAAATAAAAGAGAGATTTTATCGCACTGCATCTTAGGATCTTAATGTATCGTGCTTGCTTGTTGAATAATAATTTCTCATTCATATCAGTTCTCTCCTTCCCTCCTCTTCCTGTTTTTCCCCACCTTTCCTCCCAGCCTAAGAGGACTTAACCAGCGCTGCCTGCTTCTTTTTCATACAAGTGTCCTCCAGGGCACTTTACGGGAATGGTGCAAGTGCTGCAGTTCCCAGGCTAATTGCTCTTGAGCTGGCATATAGGTCATCACCTAATCATTCTCTTTGTCTTCTCTCCAAAGAGCTGAAAAACGTACATTGCTGCGCTGGGGCTTTCCAATGGCTGTGGAAGGTTTGTCACAAGTCAGTGTCAGCTTGCTGCACCTGCAGCGTGGCTTTTTGCTCTTTGCCAGGCATAAATAGCAGGTGGTCCCCCTTATAGGAATATTTTATGTAAGTGAAGCTTTCATGTGTTTAGCTTTGCTCCTGCCTCATAAATCCCAGTTCAGGCAGTAGGCAGCTCCTGTAACCCCTTCTGCCGGGAGGTATCCTCAGAAACACGCAGTGGTGAAACAGCTTTCTACCACTGCTAAGAGTAAAAATCATTGCTTAGCTCAAATGAGAAAGAGCTTTGTACATGTTGGGAACTAGAACTCCGCTGAATCAGGGCATGTATGATTGAATATACGTATTTTCTTTCATTTCAACTTCATTCTCTCTAACTTGAGAGAAAAACTGAATCTACTCTCCCTCGTTCAGCAGCCTGAGTGTTCATACGGCCCATGTGCTTGAATGAATGAACTGAAACAACATAAAATTTCCTGTTTTAACTGGCTTTTATGAAAATCACTGGCCACTGTATGTTAGGCTGACGTTTTCCTTCTTACCACTAAAAGGGACTTGTAGAATGAGGTGTTCTTCACTGCAGTTTTGCAACCTGGGCAGCACAGGGGCTGTGTATACCAGGTGCAGGCTCAGATATGCAGTCACTTATACCAACTGCACACAGCCGTAGCTCCGCTGACTGTGCTTTTCCTGATTCTCGTTAGCATCCACGGGAAGGCTGTGCACGTTGGTTATCACATCGTCTTGGTACTGATTTAATAGTGAGGTGATACTGCGCTCGACTTGTAACATTGCTTCTGAAGGTGAGTGTTGGTCCTGTTACCGTCCTAGTGCCAGGTTTGCGCTGCCAGGGGCTGGCTGTGCCCCTTGGGGCCCTTTCAGGAGAGCACAAACACCTGCAGCAGTGCCCGGCTGGGGACAGGGATGATGTGCTGGTTTGGAGTTTATGGCCACCCGCCCGATCCCTGCAGGAGGGTTACCACCGCTGCCCTTCCCCAGGGAGGGATTCCTTCCCCTCTGGAATAGCTGTCTCCATCCAGCTGCGGGGAAAAGGAGCCACTTGCAGCCTTTCTCCCCATTTTGTGTTATTGCCACAAAAAGTCTTCCCAATTTAGCAAGGTAGACACAGCAGCTGCGCCTGGCTGCAATGCTTTTATTAAACAAAACCAGAGCTTATGGTATGACATGATCTATCACTGCTGTAAAGCTTTTTATTGAGGAAAAGGGACACAGGGAGTGGGAAAGACGAAACTGAAAATGGGGAGCTCACATGGTCAGTGTTCAGGACTTTCTGGTGGGAGCATTTTCTGCTGTGCATCCTCCCCTAAGGTAGTTGGACTTGATGAACCTCTGTTATCCCAATCAACCTACTTCCAAGGATTAGGAAGGAAACTAAAAGTGTGGATAAGAGTGAAAAAGAACAGGTCAGAGGTGTAAATGGTTTCAAGTCATTGAAAGCATTTCAACACCAGAGTGTCTGTTGAAATTTATCTCTGAATATTTAAGGAATTAGTTGAAGCAATCCTTGAATCATTCGTGTTTTGTTTTTTAAGAAGAGGAAGAGAAAGGACTAGGAAAGGGCAGAGATGAATGCTGTCTCTACCAGGGAAAGAGGAGAGGGTGTTGAGAGTTACAGACCAGACGTGAAAAGGACAGCATAAAGTATTAAATAATTTGCAAGTACCTAGAGGGTAGCTGGGGAATACCCAAATGGATTTGTCAAGAACAAATTGCGTCAAACTATTCTAATGTCCAACTTTGACAGAGTAAGCAGCAGAAATGCTAAGAAAGAAGTATTAGACGTGATCCATTCTGACTTCAGTAAGGCTTTTGACACTATTTCACTTGACATGGTACGATGTAAACCAGGGAAGTAGTCTAAATGATGTCTCTAAAGCAATTTCTGAAGTACTTGAAAGGCTGCAGTTGAGGTTTAGTTATCAATGACTTGATAGGCCGAGTGGTAGGGGTCAGTTTTCTGAAGGGCTCTGTCATGTTCTTTGGTTTCTTTGATATTTCTTCTAATGATTCACATGATGAATTTGAGTACACTTAAAAAAAATTGTGGATGAAATTCAACTGAAAGGGGTTCTGAATGTTTTGGAGACAGGACAGGATGGGAATATAGAATATTCCGGATAAATCAGGATAAGGGTCTGAAATGAGTAAAATAGAAGTAGTTAAGTGTGGAAGCCACAGCTGGGAAGGAAAAATGAAACATACAAATGCAAGACAGGAAATAATAAGCTAAGCAGCTGCGCTGCAGAACAGAATCAGCGTTCATTTATAGTGGGTGACAAATGAAGCAGCTTAGTGGTGTGATGCCATTGCAAAGAAGATGAGTCTTGCTGTGCTTTAGAGGGACTGTATGCCCCAGGTGAGGCCACTGTGGATGCCATCTCCAGTATTTGGGTACCACACTAAGAAAGAGGTAGGCAAACTGAATGCAGGAGCAAGAAGGAGGATTGCCTTAGAGGACATGATGCAAGACAGGTCTGAAGGAATTATATTTTTTTACTTGAGTGTAGGAATTCTCATTTTTTTCTGGACTCATCAATTCACCTAACTTTGCACTGCTCAAATCAAATAATACAGTGTTTCCAGAGCCACTGGACTAGATGCCAGGAGGGGCAGAATTAGCACCATCTGAAATTACAGGCTATGAAGCTGCAGAAAACAAAAAGTACTTCAAAGAGCTGTACAGTTCATGGAAAAACTTTGAAGAGCTCTGGGGTTTGATTGTTTTCTTAGCAGGGGAATTTAAATTCTTAATCCAACGCTGCTACTCCTACTGCTTCTCCCCCACTGGAATTAATGGCACTGCACATAACCTTGCTATTTAAACAACCCCTAATTATGATGTCAGAGTTAGTTTGCCTTCAAGGCTCTCCCATAAGTTGATGCTGTGCTGCCTTCTCTTCCTCTTGCAGAGGAGCCGCTCTCAGCCTTTCCCCTGCCAGTTACTCCCTTCAGACACCTACTTCTTTCTGGCTCCTCTCTTGGTATTTTCCCTCCTTCTTGTAGTAATAAATCCAACTCAGATTCCCAAAAGTTGCCATCTTGTTTATGTTCTTTAGAGCTCATACGTCATGAGTCACGGTGCTGTGAGTAGGCACAGGTGAGCCAAGCCCAATAACAGAAGAAACTTTGCATGAGACGTCCGTGTCATCAGGCAGCTCACATCCCATCCAGCATGTGAGCTCAGCAGCCACTGCTGTTGCTGTGTTAATGCACCCGTTTCTTTCTATGCCATGCTTTGCTTCTGCTTGTTTGCAGTCAAGACCCCAAATTGATTGGTCAGTGAGAAGTTTTCCACCAGGAAAGCCTGACAATCTTTCTTGGACATCTGTGCTGCTTCTTTTCCAGTATCTGCTTTTCTCTGCAAGACTTGGACATCATCTACCAGAGCCAAGGGCCAAGGCTGTGGCTGTAAGGTCAGCAAACAGACAGCTTTATTGCTGGTCAGCCCATCAGATCTCCTGCTGTATGGACTGATGGTGCCTGGGGGAAACCGTCCGTCTGACATGCAGGATTTTGAGGCCATGTGCGATTCCCTGCCTTGCAGAGCAGCATGGCATGCACAGCAGCTTTGCACCGCTCCATTCTGCCACGAGATGTGTAGAAAACTGTCCTCTGGTTGTAGCTGAGCCTTTGGTGGTGTTAATTGGCTATGGATTATGCAGGAAGTCTGTGTTCAACTTCCCTGGGTTTTTAATTTTGTTGGGTCTCATGACTCAGAATATTTTTTGTTCTGAGACTGGAATGATAGTTATTGTATGTTGAAACCTCTGTATGGCAGTCTAATGCATTGCAGTAGTTATTAATAAATAAAGTGAAAAATGTATGGGGAAAAAAAGCTCTAAGTGCATCTAGCAAAAAAAAAATAGAATGACTTTGAAAAGGCAAAACAAAAATTGAGGCACGGTTTAAGATCAAAGCAGATTTTTCCCTAGTATTCCATATAAAATCTACCCCTTCAGTATTTATTTTCAGAATTTCTAGTTCTATTTCAAACAGTAACTTGCTGTATATGAAATACTTGTGGCACGTTTTGTAATCCTGTTATGACTACAGAATGATAACAAACTATAGTAACAGTTCTATTCTGTAACAGAGCACAAGTGTGAATATTTCAGACATGTTTGTTGCACTCAAAAGTAGTGTTTCTGAACCAGGTGTGACTGAATCACTGTAGCTATGCTTTCCCCCCGCAAAAATAGTACCCCTCTCACCTGCCAGTTTATTTGGGTTTAGTTTAAAATCTCTTGAAGTCTGCCACTGGCCCGCTGGGAATCACACAAAAGTAAGAAGTCTCCCGGTGCTGGGAGGTGTGGAAGCAGAGAGGTCTCTTATCGAGTGCTAAATGCACAAGAGAGTTGAGTAATAAGCACAAGGGAGAATTTTCGTGTTCACTCTGGCCAACCCTCATTCTCTAATAGCATGCAGCTTCTTGTTGTTTTTTTTTCCGTCCTTCCACCCCTGGGCAGGTGGCAATGGCCGCGGTGTGGCACATTGCTGTGGCGGGTAGCAGCGATAGCAGGGTCCCACGGCAGCACTGTGTGGTCGGGGGGGAATTTGCTCAGTGCTCAGAAATTTTGCTCATTTGCTCAGGAGCTCAGCACAGCTAGCAGAGGTGGGGACTGGCTCAGATTTCAAGCGGGTGCTCTCTTGGCCTTTCCATGCAGGTGGCATTCGGCCTCCCGCAACGTGAAAGTGGCAAGTGAGTCGCAGGGCTGCCTGTACAGCTGTACAGGTCCCGTTGTCTTCACCTAGAGAAGAGGTTGCTTTCTTCTGAAGGGAACTTTCTGCAAACGGTACTGGTAAGCCCATATGATATGAATCAGTACTTTCCGGAGTTATCAGTGGTGTTGGTCACTCCTTTGCAGCCAGGTACAGCTGCACAAGCCCAGTGGCTGCGGAGCGGCCAGGTGCCATTTTGTGGGGCCCGGAGGATCTCACCGGTGACTGCGTAGGACATGAGGGAAGGGGGAAAGCCTGGTGCCCACACCTAGAAACAACAGAAAATTATCTTATTTGACACAGATATTGAGAAACAATCATCAGAGATTCCCTGTGAAGCTGTTTTATAGTCCATTTCAGAATACAAGCTTATATTAAATATCATTAAATATCATTTGACAAATATGTTCTGCTGCTTAAGCTGCCCTTGGGATGCTCAGTGTTTACCAATGTAGTTTATTATAGCTAATGGCAATGCAGGTGCCTTTCTAATAAAATCGTAGCATTGCACAGAATTTTCCTTTCACTCATCAAATTTCTTCAGATTACTACATGCAGTCCTGTTTTCTTAGATTTGTCCTGTCTGCGCTTAAGTCTGTATCCCAAATATTTAGCTCAGAGGGGTCTGTCCGTTGGCGTCATAGCGCAGGCAGTGCTAAACCAAAGACGCGGTAAAGGAGAGCTGTCTGTGGTGCAGCACGATCGCTCTGTGTTGCAGGCCTTCTCTGGATCCTTTGATGCGGAAGGAGCTGCGGAGGTCAGGCAGAGGCCTCGCTGTAGGGCTGCAGGCTTTTAATCTCCGAGTTGAGGCTTCTGTGAAAATTCTTCCCTTAGAAATCCCCTTCTTCCCGTCTGCTACCAGGCAGCCGCTCTGCTTCTGTCCGTTTCTCCAGAGGACACGCGCGTTAGTATACTTTGAAGGTAAGTGACTTTGGTGGGATCACCTTTGGCTTTCTCGGTGTCATCCCCGCGAGAGGCCGAGGCCACCAGCCCAGCCAAGCAGCCTCTTGGCGGAGATGCCGAACTTTTCCTGCTGGGGCTTTCCAGTACTAACCAGGACTAAAGGTAAAGGTTGAACCTTCAAACTCAGTTCCCATGGAGTACTTGTGCAGGGAATGACAAGTTGATGGACTTCTGGCTTTAGTAAGGCCCCCTGGGAGTGGCGTGGCTGAAATGTTGAAAGTGCACTCCATGCTGCCTTTGCAGAATTATTATTTATTTATTTTTTAGTGCCAGAGCTTCCTGCTGCATATAACTAGTTGAAAAGACGAGCCAACCTCTTTCAAGACCTTGCGTCCAAGTTGGCTGCATCCCCTGGATTGCCTTGAAGTGTTTGCGGGGTTTGCTTTTAATCAGCACTTCGTGTCACTCTCTTAAATTTACACTTGGGCTTTGACTCTCTCGTGTAGTCCAGGGATGTGCTTTTCAGGGCTAGTCCTTGCCTGTCTGTGAAAGGTGACAGCTTTCACTCTGTGTATTTTAAAATTACTGACATCTAATAACATAACCTAGAATAGTTTCTAGTTAGTAAGTTACCTCCTTGAACTAAAATTGAATTTGGGAGGTTTCTTGGGTCTCAAATGATCTCACCACCACCTTCAGTCTCCTTCCCCTGTTCCCAACCTCCATTTGCCTTTCTCTGTTCATTAATAGCCTTCCATTAACTTGATGATGCTCACAAAGTCTTTGGAGTTTTTGCAGTGCTGACGTGTCAAAATAAGAATAGTTTCCGTTCTTCGTAAGCAAGTGGACTTTTCAAATCCTGGTTAAAGCTATGTGAGAAATCACTTCATATGGTTAGTCAAAGGGCAAAGCAGGGTTAATAATTTCATTTCCATTAGAGAGGATGGATTTCTTCCACTCTTTGACACAAGCAGAAAGGAGAAGGGAATTTTGGTATAGGGCGCCATTCTCCTGATTTTAAAATCAATGTTTGCGTCTATTCTGTTTCCCCCCAAACTATTCACACTTAATTAAGTTCTTCAATTAGGAACATGGGATTTATATGCATTATCAGTTATAATTAAAGAAAAGTCCATGGTAATTACTGCCTAATATGCATTATCATTCTGTGTAAATGTCGAATTCTTGCAGACAGCCGTATAGAGTCAATTTTAAAAAAAAGATATGCTCAAGATTAAATTTTTCAGACTTTTTCAGTTCCACAAATATGAATCATTTTGGCAATATATTTCTTGGATTTAAAAGATGACTGAGCTAGACGAGACAAGTTGTCATTTATAATGCATGTTCTGTTTTCCCCACACTCTGGTTTTCATCATTCCTCTGTGTTCCTTCTGCAAAGCTGCAGTGACATTTTGGTGCAGAGTTTTTATTGACTTGAGAAGATTAACATTTACTAGGACCACATCCTAATTTCTTTTATGCTACACAGTGATGCCATCTGTAATAAAACACGTTTTTGAAATCATAAACATAGAAGTAGTCAGCTTCCTTTTTAAATGACTAAGTATCGTCAGGTTTAAAAGTCACCATTACACAAAGATGTTCTCTTAGTGAGAGTGAGATTTTAATTAAAACCGCACACAGCATCGAGACAGTGCTGATGACTGGAGCATGCTGCCCTCTGCCTACAGAATTTAAGAAATGTGCTTTGCTCCTCTGTATCTTCAGCACTGAAGATAAACCAATGCAAAGCTTGCTGTTGTTGCCTTGGTGTAGCTTTGGAATTATGTCCTGTTATACAAGCTTCTTTGCAATATGTTTAAAAAACCCTGCTTTTAAGATGATCTGTGTTTTTACACTTTTGCTAAGGCTGTAATGAAATATTACAGTTTTCTGGGAATAGTACCACTTTTTGCTATGATAAATGAGAGATTTCCTTACCCACCTGTAGCATCTCCCTGTATAGAAATTAAAAAGCCCTTTGTAATTTCTGAAAAAAAAAAAAAAAGAAAAAAAGAAAATGTCCTCAGCATTGTAGCCAATATTCCCTTTCTCTCAATAAAGCAGGACTGTGCCAGTAGAAACTGTTATTGATCGGGCATGTGCCATGTTTGCCTGAACAATCAGCATGCTAGCACTTCCTCTTTTTATTTTCTATATAATGCCTTAATGCCTCCTGGGGTAATAGACTTATAAAATCCCATTCTTTTCTTTTTTCTTTTTCTTTTTCTTTCTTTTTTTTTTTTTGTTTGTTTGTTTCTGATAAATGTCTTCTTGAAGAAACATTCAGTGTTCAGAGCATTTCAATAAAAAATTAAGTATGTATTTCTGGAACTAAAGTAATAAACCAGAAAAACAAAAACAAAACCAAACAAGACACTTTATGTTTTTCCCTCTAATTGTTTGGAAGGACAAGAAGTGATTCTTTACTCTGCTTTTCTGCATGCTTTTTGCTTCTTTGTGTTGGGATCTTATGTTGTGTATTTTTTCTGTGACAATATAAAGAAAAAAATACTTTTTTTTTCCTCTTTCTCTCTCTACTTTTCTTTTTTTTTTTAAGCCTAAACTCAGATTCCCATCTTACCAAACTCAAGGGACCAGATGTACCATATTTGGTAAAACTACAATGATTTTTATTATATTTTTGTGGTTTAAATAAGACTACGAATGATTTGCAAGAATCATAGCCAAAGTTTTAGTTGGGTAAGAGTATCAGCCAGTTTATGATTATTAAAATAGGGTTTGTAGCATCAGGCTCATAATTTGAAGAAGTTGGCGATATTTACAGCTGAATACAGTTTTTACTGTGTCTGCAGATTTGTGTCTGCAGATCACCAAGTATACAGATGAATGTTTGGTGTTTATTTATATCATGTCCCTTATAGCTAATGTGAAGCTGGTTATTCGTTGTGTGATTATCATCACACTAGAAGGTTGTGTGGTTGTGTCTACCATATATGTGCTTCAGCATATAAAATAAATTCTTCAGGAAGGTATTTCGTGAAACACTGAAAATAGTTGTAAAACAGCTTACTGAAAATAGCCATACAATGTTTCTATTCCTTTATCAACTTAATGACCATATTCCTGTGTACCTCTGTTGATACTTCACAATTATCTTCTAATATGCAAAGGCTTGTAAAACTCCATGAAAGGGTCCAGCTCCTGGACTCCTATAATGAAGTAAGGGTCAGTTTTTATTTGAAAAAGTAATTTTCCATTCTCCCTCCAAAAATGAAATATATCACTATGTGTTCAAGAACCAGAAGGATACAGAGACCTAGGCATGCCACTTAGTATCTTAGAAGTCCAGAGTTGTCCTGAAGAAGGGAAAAGGAGCTCTGTGGTTTCATCTTAACTTTTGAAGAGTTAATTGTGGGTTTGCTCCCGCAGCATTGGAGTGCACCCATAGCTTTGTAGTTGTAGTCAGGCTCCCTGGTCAACACCTGTCTGGCAGGGGTTTGTGCCCTTGATGGGGTCTGCTTCTAGACATGGTGGTCTGGTGGTGACACCAGATGGCCAAAGTATTTGGGGTCACCAGGTCTCAGCTATCCTATGCATTTCCAGATGTGGTTGTTGGCCATCCTACAGTGAAGCCAACACATGCTGCCAGTTAGGAAGAAGCAAGAGGTGGGTCCATTTAAGGTCCTTTGCAATGCCTTCGTTTGGTGAACTGTTTCAAGTCTTGACCTCCAAGATGAAGTGTTTTTGGAAATCTGGCTTAAGGGTTGTGCGTATGGGAACACTTCTCTGTGAGAAGGCATTGCCCAGAATTACCTTCCCACATGTGTCCCAACATCTTCTCTGGCCCACTCTCACCTTGTCTGAAGCGTAGAGAGATTGCAGTCTTTTGAAGAGCTGAAAGCTTCGAACTGAGAAGCAGGCTGTAAGGATTTTTTTAGTTAAACAGTGAAGATGGAGTAAGTAATGGGCCTGCCTCTGTACCACTAATAGCCTGAAATGGGGCAGGTTGCTCACATCTCCCAGCTGGGCTGGGCACTTCCACCCGTCGTTCAGGCAGGGTGAGGAAGGGCAGGCAGATGCTACCGGCACTGCAGCAGCTCCGGCTTGGCTCTCTCATGCATAACTCTCCTCTCTCAAATTTCAGAGGAAAATGCAAGTAATGATTTTCTTTTGAGAGAGCTCCATAAATATTTTAAATGAAACTCAATGTACTATTTCACGAATCTTACATTATTTATTTTAAGGCTGGCTTTAATAATAAAATCTGAAAGTTCATGTGGAACAAAAAGCAAATAGAGCCCAGTTTCACTTCCATGAACATTAATGTGCAAACTGCAATTAAAATGAATAACGGATACATATTCTAGGCTTATCTGGAACTTGTTAGGAAACTTCTTAGTTTCTAATGTACCTTGGTGGCATACATGCAGTGCAGAGCAGCAATTCACAATTAGTGGGGAAGGTTTTGTCTGGTGGTGTTCGTGTTTCTTGTTGCCTTTTAGAGTGTGCATGCCTCACTGAATTTACTGCTTTTATGTCTTTTTTTTTCCCCCCTCATCCTTTGAAGTGGCCTAAAAAGACTGAGTCTGTTTTGTAGGTTTGGGCAAAAGTTACATGGCCAGCGAAAAAGTTTTTTGAATAGGAAAGCACCAGCTCTTGCCAGTAGAGGGAGTGGACGAACACCGATTTGGGCTTCACAGCGATGCAAGGGGAACATCCCGCAGCGTGCAGTATTTGGCCTCACCTGTGGGTCCACTGATGGACGTGCTCTGGTACCTGTACACGCGTTCTCATCTTTTTCATATTCCGAAGAAATGTATATACTAAAATATACGATACGGTTTTATGGTCATGGATGAAAAAAGATGAAAAAAGATATCACTGTTATCATCTTACTGTCCCTTTTATTAAAAAGGGGGAGCAGGGGTTGAATAATTATCACCTTGTTGCAGATACAGCAGGCTTTTGAAGACTTTTCATTATTTTTCTGTAATTTTGTAAATATAGGGATATAGCAAAATAAGGTCTGTTTTCTTTCTTATTCATTTCTATTCACAGAATTATTTCTTTTTAAACCTCCCAAAGATCTCTATTTTAAAAAGTAATAATCATGCAGGTCCTGGTCTTTGAAAGAGCATTGTCACAGCAAGCCCTGACGCCAAACTCCTAGGCATCAACATTCACACCAATTTTCTTCTCCCTGCTAATATATGTGATCTTACTGGGCGACCATTATCGGTAACTGTCTTACAAATCTCAAATGCTTCAGTTCCGCCACTTACAATGACGTGTCTGGATACTGCAGTCGGTGAGGCAGAACAATGGGCTACGGTATTTAGGGCAGAAGTACGTCCTTGCTATTGCTGCTGCATTTGGTAGTCTGCTTGTGCCTGTGAAGGCGCTGAGAAGCACATGTGCCCAAGCAAAGGGGCGATCTGGTGTTGCCGCTGGAAGAACAGAGGGCTCAGTGAGGAGATGAGGGGGGTGGCAGTGATGTAGCGGGTCCCGCTGGTAGGACCCGCGTGGCTGAGGAAGAGCTGGTGCTCCAGCTGTGTGCCGCCCCGGCTGTGAGCTGGTGGGAAGGGAAAGGCACATTTAAGACAGAGGTCGCTCAGTACGTTAGGAGGTGCACTGGTAGCAGAAGATAAGATCCTGGGACCCAGAAGGGTCTGACATGTCTGGTTTTTCATTTATTCCTAACACCTCTTGCTCTGCTAAAGTGGAAGGTCGTTCTCAGATTGAACAGTGGAGGAAAATCATTGTTCCCCTGCTGCCGGACAAATCTGACTGTAAGCTACCAGGTGGGATTACTTCCTCTCCACCTTCTAATCAAGAGAGAACCACCCTCTTCTTAGGGCTGAAAGGTTGCAGTTGTTCCACATCTGTGACTTTTTACACTTAGTCGCTTTTGTTTGTTTGTTTGTTTGTTTTTTCCTGAGATATTTGGGAACAAACTGTCTTGTTTAAAAAAAGAACCCCCAAGTGCTTCTTTGGAATAAATAAAACGGTCTTCATTATGTTTTATCACCAAAAAACTATTAAAAAATCCTATTAGTCCTTAAGTAATTGTCCATCAGCAATGCGTTCATCACTCGGTTTGTCTTCCAGTCACTGCTCTGGCTCTGATTGAACATATCCCTTTGAATCAGGTGGTATTATCTCAGGGCACGTAGTGTCCTGGGTCAGGGGAGCTAAGGCATGACCTTGCCGCAGGCTGTCAAGCGAGTGTAAGAAATTCTGGGGAGGTGGAACGAGTTTGCGGGAAGAGAAGGGTGCCTGTGTCAGTGATGACAGAGCCAACGCTGAGGTGGTTTCAGAAGCTGGTTCACACTC
This sequence comes from Anser brachyrhynchus, assembly GCF_964034855.1. NCBI lineage: Eukaryota > Metazoa > Chordata > Aves > Anseriformes > Anatidae > Anser > Anser brachyrhynchus. The sequence goes on along the minus strand of NC_137694.1, from coordinate 37,472,539 downwards.
AGAGATTTGACACATTTCCAGACTTCTCCATTTCATTTTTCACACATTGACTGATCTTGGGTTTTCAGTATTGGCTTTCCAGTGAGCTCTCAGTGCGCAAACATCCAGATGTGTTTTCCTCTGGTGTTCCTTCAACAACCTCTAAACTGAGAGAGTCTTGACTATGGAGCTGGAGAGCTTTGTTTAAGCAACATCCAAAAGATACTCAGACAGGACCACTCTAAGAACCTGACTAGACTTAAAATAAGCAGATGCTCCCCCAAAATGTTTTGTGATGAACGGAACAAAATAGAGCTGACTTCCCTGAAAACTTTCCTCGTGCACCCCGTGAGCAACAAAGAAAGCATGTGTATTGCCAGGCATTTGCATTTGCAGTAGGCTCACTGTTGCCGTCTTTTATGGCACTTGTTTAATAATCTAGTCTAGCAGAGAAGTATGGGGAACAGCTCTTAACCTTGAAAGCCAAGTTGGAAAAAATGCCGTGAAAAGGATTTATATGGTGACAAATTTAACAATCCACTGAATTTGCTTTTTCTCCTGAGAGATGAACTGTTAGATCTCTCCAATAGAGACATGGAATAAATGACTGAAAAATGTATGCTTTCATTAATAATTTTTAGAAAAAAATATTTCTTTTTGGCCAAGTTTTAAAAGTAGTTGCAGACTTATTTTTTGGTACGGAAAAATTTACAAGAGTTACTTTTAATTTTACTCAATAGCTGTGGGTTTTTTTTTTATTGTTTCTCATTAGGCTTGTTTTGTGGCTGCCTCTCTCTCTCTCTCTTCTTTCTCTCTTTCTTTCTTTTTTTAAAGCTGGTTTTTTACTGACTTAACTCACATGTTCTCCCCACTCCTGAATGAAAAACCACATGGTTCACAAGCATTTAGGGAGGGAGGGATGGAGAAAGGAAGGAAGAAAGGACGGAGAGAAGGAGGGAAGGAAGGGAAGAAGAAAGTTGTACATTTTGTTACCCGTGTCAGAGACATGTTTTAAATATTATGCAAAGAACAGGTTGCCCAGGGAGGTGGTGGAGTCACCGTCCTTGGGGGTGTTTAAGAAAAGGTTGGATGTGGTGCTTAGGGACATGGTGTATTGGGTAATATTGGTGGCAGGGGGTCTGTTTGACCAGATGATCTTGGAGGTCTTTTCCAACCTTAATGATTCTGTGATTCTAAGAATGGAAGGAAAATGATGCTAACTGTTAAAATTAAAACAAAAAAAAAGGCAAACAAAAAAAATCACATCAAAACAAAACAAAAACCTAACCTTTTCATAGTATTTCAAAACAACTTAGAAAACAGAGCCAACATAAAACACTGTAGCCTTTTGTGGAGTGTATATAATATGGGTTGTCTGCTTAATTCTAATAGTAGGATCCCATTGATCAACAGCAAGACCTTTTCTTGTTAACAAAATGATTCATTAGCTTTTCCAGAAAATGACTTCCTGTGTCTAATGCGGCTGGGTTGAGTTTTGAGCAGGCTATTAATGTGCATCATATTGTATCTTTCCTTGCACTATTATTGTAACTTTTAATTGAGGCTGTCTTTTACTACACGAGTTCTTACTGCCATTTTGCTGTAACTCATTTCCTTGTAATTAGATATCTGTCCCATCTCTGAAATGCAATTTTCTTTGTGCTGGTGAATGCGCAGCACAAGTTACACATGAGTCCTTTTACATTCAGTAAAAAAACAAGGATCAGAAACTGGTGGCCCCAAGGCAGGATTTTGCAGTGCTGTAAGCACTGAAAGGCTGGGGCTGGGAAAGAGGTGGCGTGGACTAAAAAGAGGTGAACGCTCTCCCTGAGAGGTTGAGGGTGAATTGTGAGGATCTGCCATTCCTGTTCATCCCTCACCATGCAACCAGCGCAAGTCAGAAATCAAAGGGAGAGAAAAATCCCTTTTCTGTTTTGGCAGTCTCTCTCTGTTGAATGTAACAGAAATGAGCTTGTTTGTCTCAGCATGACAGTAAATGGAGAGGAAAGGAAGTGATACAAACCATCATTCAAAGCCATCGCTAATGGCAGAGCTGTCTTCCAGGGCCAAAGACGGGGCACGCTCGCAGCCTGAAGGGCCTGGTCCGGGGGGACAGGAGAGGGTGTGAAGCACGCCAACACAGCCCCACGCTCGTCCTCGGTCCTGTGTAGCACCCGGCTGCACTTAGCGGGTTTGGATTGATGGACTTGAGATGGAGCCTGTCCGCCAAAGTGCTGTTTTAAATGAAAGGCAGACGTTTCCACACTGACAGTATTTCTGAGCTACCAAAAAGTGGCTTTTTTGTTAGCAAGGCGTCATATAACTCTACTAAATGTACTGCTCCAGTAAAAACATGTAACAGGTGTACTGAAGGATGCGCCTTGTTATAACTGTACGGCTGTTATTTATTTCCACGCTGAAGCTGAGGGTGTTTAGTTCAGCTGTGATTTGTTTCTGGTGCTCGGGCATAAGTTTTCAAGTGGCCTTACACAAAGGAGTAGAGTTGCCTCTTAATTAGTATTGAACCTTCTGGGAAGGGACTGCTGACTCACTGCGTAACTCACTTGTGCGCCTGCTGTGTCATTTGTCATACACCACTAAGCAACTCCTAGATATTAGAAACCATCCATCAGTACCTCCCTCAGCTGGATCCAAACTGACAGCTTACGAATGAAAGCCTCCCAAAATCAAAGTCAATCTTCTGAGCAATTCAGTCCCTTGAAACAAATGTTTCATGTGGAATAAACTGAATGTTAATGGGCGCTGGTAAGAAACTGGCCTTTATAATTATCTGTACCTTTTTCTCTTCTGTCTCTGTTTCTGCTCAGAGAGACTGGATACTCTTCTGGTTTGCAACTCTCTGTAGGGTCGAGCTCCAGGCATTTCAGTGTGGTCTTACCCTTCTTCCAGCTCCTCTTCATCTAACGGAGCTACAACAGAAAACGGGCCTTGAGTCCTGGATCCGGTTGAGGAGACCTTGAGGTCGTGGAAGGGATGATGGATGAACGGCTTTTGTAGGTGTCAGGGAGCAGCGCGGAGCACCGTGGCAGTCTTAGCAGGGTGCCAAGGTCCTGCTGAGGTAGCTCACTGGGGATGGGTTTCCTAGGGCAGCCCGCTGGGTGCCAGTGGCTGCTGCCCAGCCCTAAATACCTCTTCCCCAGAACAGAAGCACGTGGAATCGGTTTAAAGCCTTTTGAATGCTTTTCTGCTCTGTAGTCTGGGAGTTCTGTGGGAAGGGCGTTCCCTCTGTTTTAAAGGCACCTCTCCAGTTGCCCCCCAGGTCTTTCTCGTCATCATAACTTCGGGAATATCGCAAGTCTTCAGTACAAGTTCTGAGTGAGACATCTGTTGTGCTTCTGATCATCTCCACGCTGAAGCCCATTACATTACAGCTTTAGTTCATAAACTCAGCCCTTTAAGGGAAAATGTCAGTGAATATGTTTATTCATACAGGCTTCCAGATGTTGTGTCAAAGAGCAGGGCCGGTAGTTCTTATAAAAGTAAGTGGGAAAAGGAACTTGAGTTTACCTCTGCTCAGATCTTAAAGGGGTACAGTCAGTGTAAGATTTGTTCCTAGGCTTTATTTTAAAAACAAGCAAACAAAAGGTAATTAAATGTTCAATGTTGACAGAGGGTCCGGATGCTTTGTTTTCAGGGGATTGTATTTTACAGTTGAGGTTTAAAAGTGTGTTTGTCAGAGTAACTGATAGGAACTAAGAAAAAACAGGTAAAATGAATATAAACAAAGTACTACAAACTTTATGAGCATTGCTTAGTTCTCCTCTCAGCTTTTGGCTGTAGCATCTTGCAGTAGCAAAGTCAACATTTCAGCATTCCAAGCAGTTTTTCTAATGTCTGCCTCATCTTTCTGCAAAAGGCAAGGAAAAGATTAGCCTGCACCTCACATGCAGACACATCCCAAATTTGTCATGTTAAAATAGATGCGGGAAGAGACCAGGGCGAGCAGTCGGTGGGAAGAGCAGCACCGCTTGCCAGGCAAAAGGCTGTACACGTGCCCCGCTTGGAGACCCCAAAAAAGTGGCAAAGTGTCTTTGGGTCATCAGCTTTTTGTAAATTCATGCATTTAAAATGCACAGCCTGAAGTGAGCATGCCTGTGGAAAATGTGCTGCCTCTGTGTGTGGGTAAGTACGTATATGTAGATTAATATTATTTTTACTTTTTACACTTATTTTGGAGGAAATTTAGAATCTTCATTGAAGGCTCGTGTGAAAATGATGTCACTAAGCTGTAGGCTCAATTTAATTTCTGTGAGATGTGAATTGATATAAATGAAACACCTCTTTCAGGAGAGTGCTGTGTTTCTAATTAAAAGAAAAAATCAGGGCTGTGGCATCTTGCTATGGAAGTGCGTGCAGTGGGTTAGGATCTGCATTAGGACATACCTTAAGGAAGGTGTTTCCTTTCACTGGAGGCTCTTCATATCCAAATGAAAGCAAGCAGAGATCCGCTATTTAAATGTTTTTACACTGTATTTCTTTGAACTATATTAGCATCGTATGCCTGAACTTCAGGTATGTCACAATGCTGGGCCAGCGACAGCGGCCACTCAGTGAGCGTGGGCTGCCTCGGCCGCATTTGCTGGCAGTGGGTCTTCTCCCTCCCAAAGAGCAACTCTGCCTCTCAACCACCTCTAAATGTCTGAATTACCTATTAACAGCCTGTGCCTTTAGGGGTTTTCCTCCTTGACCTGGGAGGCGAGCCGCAGGTGCGGTAGGTGATGTTGACACGAACAGCTTGAGCCTCGATTCTGGCCAAGGATAGGATGAATCTTTAATGCCTTCTGCTTGAGCTGCATTGCGTTTTCATGCATCATGGAAAGTGCTGCATTCAATCTTTATTTAGGTCTTCTTATCAGGTGTGAAATGAGCTGATGGTGAAATCTGCAGTTCCTTCAGATTTTTAAATGATAGAGATAGATGGCTGTAATCTTCTGTCATTTGACATGATTTGTACCCCTGTGTTTTTGTGCCCCAACAGAAATAATAGGGATTCAGATGGTAATGAGATGGCATCCAGATGCACGGCACACACGCGCATATGCACAAAATATTGATTTAAATACGTCCTGACAAGCTGGTCAGGCAGCAGTCTCAAGGAAAGGAAACTTCTGAAGTGAAAGAGAAATAATGACAATAATGAAGAGGCAGAACACTGATTTTAATGTGTAGCAGCAGTATGGAGATCTGGGTACGATGAATCAGAAGGGGGGAGCTGGCAGAGGCACACTCTGTGATTTGTTGCATACATTTGTTTCCATTTTTATCCATTAGAAGCACTGTGAGCATTCAGATGCAGCTGAGAGGTCTGGACTGGAGAGAGGCGGGGAGGGAGCTTGGGCTGTTAAAGCTATGATAGGTAGTGAATTTATATCGGCTAGCTTTCTAATTTCCTGTTAAAAAATGCTGAGGCCCCTCTCTCCTTGCCTTATTTTTAAAATAAATAAATAAATGGCACCGTTACCATCCCGTCTCCGAATTCCAAGCAGCGGCTCGGGAGCGTTTCCATCACCTCAACAGTTTTATGGACCTTTCCTGTAAGGCAGCAGGTCTTGGACGTTGGTGCAGTACCATTAGCATATGGCTCCGCAAAATATTTCATCCTTTTGTGACTCCCTTTTGATCAATTAAGTTTATGTAGCTCTTTCCAAGTAAGTTCACAGAGAGAATCCGTACACAGCCTTCTCTTTGTGGGACCAAGTTTATTTCCTTGCTGAAGTGCAGCAGCTGGTGTGATGCAGACTTAAATGTACGTTGGGAACAAAAAGAAAGACAAAAAAAAAAGCAAATACTTTACAGCAATTTCTGTACAAGCTGGTTTTCATAAAGGCTGTGACACGTGAACAAATACAAAGAAATTCAAGCTTACGGTATTGCCAACTTTCTGTCTTTGACTGTGACCATGCTGTTCTCTGGTATCTGTAGGTGCAGCCTAGTTGTGCTCGTCCAGGTAGGGTTTGACCTTAAATTTGAACTGAAAGCTAAATTCGTGCCATGCAATATGTCAGTACGTTCACTTAAGAAGAGGGGAGAAAAAAAGAGAGAAATACATTTGGCTGCTGTCTTGTCTTTAATTTAGTGCTGGGTTCTATAAAAATTCAGTAATGAAGTGACTATTGAATAAGACATAAAGAAGGGGAAGGATTTCAGTTTTTGAAGATAATGAAGCCATAGTTAATAAGCAGAATAGATTTGTAAATAATAAATTCTGCCACCGTTTGGAAAATAATACTGAGTTAATAGAAGAAATACTAGTAGTTGATGCCATACTTTGGTATGTTTGTGGGTCTTCCTTGGTATTTGGTGAATTTAAAACACGATATAACAAAGGAGAATACGTCAAAATGAGTTGGTTGAGAACACCCTCAGGCATCAGCTCAAGGATAATAAATGCACTAGTGATTTAACAATCTCACTAACTGCTAATAAAATTAACAAATGAAGTTAGATAAGGAGACTTATGTGGAGTGGAGATGTGTTCGGTCTTTAAAACAGCCAAAAATATACAGTATGCGGAAGAATATCGTATGACTTGGCAAGTTAATGCATCTATGGGGAAATGATCCAAAATATGACGATATGATATGAATAGTAAGCTAGGAAAGCAGTGTTGCATAGAGGCACTGGCAAGTGTGGGCAAACAGCAGTTACACTTGCTCTACAATAATAGCAGTGACACTTGCAAAGGACTTACTGATGCTATACCAAGAAATGGCGTGTCACAGGGACAGAGAAGTAACCGTCCCTACTTGCAGGCCTTTTGGACTGCCCTGAGGCTGTTAAAGTAAATCATGGCTGCTTCCCTTCTTGAAATACAACAGCAAACAGAAAGGGTTCAGTAAAAAGCAGAAGACGGATTTCAGGCCTGGGTTATGAGAAAAGATAAAAATGTATGTGTGCTGCATATCTGTATCCAATTGATAATTAGGAGAAGAGCCCAGCTCTTCTACTCCCAGCTCTGTGGAGTGAGGCGACAAATTTTAAGGAAGATTTTGAAAGGCCAAACCTATTGCAGAACAGTGTGGAAAATAAGTGGAGAATAGAATCAGTTACTCTGAAATTTGGCCGTGTGTTTGACCAGGGGGATGGGTGCTGCGGCCTTCAGAGCAGCGCTGTGGTGGCAGAGGGGCAGTGTGTGGGGTGGCCTCCCCATCACAGGCCCATGGCTCGAGGTGCCTCCGGGCTGGCGCAGGCCGTGGCTTTCCTCGGCTTGTCACAAATTCCAGTGGGCTTTGTTTGTGCTTTGAAAACATATGTGCAAGTAACAAGGATTTGTTACTACTAGTTGGTAGTTTACGAGTGATAAGCTTGCAGTAATCCAGAAAGGATATGTTCTTTATAAGAAGACACTCAGTGCTTTGGGGTTTGTTTTTTTTTTTTTGAGTTGTCTTTTTAAGTGACAGAAGGTTTATTTATATTTTTTGGTGACCAGCACAGTTTAGTTTTCTATTTACTTTTTTCTCAAATACATTGTTTTGCATCGATATTTAGATGCTCCTAGTTTGCTGATGATCCTTATTATATATAATGTCACATGTACCTTTGGAGATTGTAGGTCTACTCTGACAAAAAAAAGAAAAAAAAGGACAAAAGCTGGTAAGTGTTTATACAGACTTTTAAGTGTTAATGTTGTCTGACCAGGCTTCAAACTTTTTGAAGAGTATTTTAGAAGGAGCTATTAAAAATGTGATAAATTGCAATGGGGCACCACTAAAGCAGTGATGATCCATGGAGGAATGACACTAAAACAAGCTTGAGGTTATCAACCTTTCACTTTTGAGACTTACGTTACAAATACTTCAACCCATTGTCTAGGAACCTTTCCTCATTTGTTTTGTTAACTGTTTCCTGATAGCAAAGCATGATGATAATTTATTTTCAGTCATGCACATTATAGATGTTCTCTTTTCCTGACATAAATAACATGCTTTGTGCTACTTTGCACATACATTTTTGGCCTTTGCTGCTGTGGATCCCAGCTCTTCTTTCACAACAGAAAGGACAGGATATGTGGGGCTGAGGGTGGGTACAAAAAACAGTTTGTCTGTCCTTGAAATGTTTGCATTTCGAGAATATGTGGCAGTTTTGGGACATAATAGGACAGTTTTTCTAACGTATTAGGAATTTTGATTGGAAATATATATGTATATGAATATTAATAACATATTTGATAAACCATGTTCTATAGCTAGTCCTATATTTTAATAACATTTTATTTGTATGCTTTTCACAGTTGTGCAAAACTAATTAGTATTTTAAGGATGAAAATAGCGTGAAGACTCTTCTAGTTCATTTTTCAATGGCGTCCATGAATTTTGTTTAAAGCAAGTGGTTTGAAGTAGATACAGACAACAGAAGGCCATCCCAATATCGTATTTTGCTTCATATACTTTCTCAGGCAAGAAAAGGCATGTAGGATGTTTGGTTGCTCCCCACGTAAGGAGGATGCAGCATCCATCCTGTCATTTGATCCTGTTTCATCAAGTCCAGTAATTGATGTTTTGCTAAGATGGGTATTCCAGAATGGCAGGCAGTCAGGCAGTGCCTCCGAGGGGAACCATTTTGATAGTTTTATCTGTTAGTCAACCTCCCCGTGAGAAGGTTGTGATTAGTTTGAATTTTACCGGCTTTGAGTGCCGCTTTTATTCCCCTCCCTTGTATTTGATGGAGAAGCTCTTGAGCACTCAACACGTCCTTCCTGTGACAGCTCTTACATGCTGTGTAATCAAGTCACAGTCCAAACTCTTTGGATAAGATATTATGCTTGCTAAGTCTTTCACTACACAAGGGATTTTTATTGCTCAGACCACTCTTGGTACTCTCCTCTGTACCCTGCCTGTTTTTTGGCCCTTAAAAAGCAAGCGGACAAAACATCCAAACCAAATAAAATCCCAGTGTAGGTGCTAGAGTTGAATATTGGCTTCCAGTATGGGCTTTCCTACACACGGCAGGTAGCTATCTTGTCTATAAAGGTACTCAGTTTTCCCCCAGTTACACATGCAATGATTGCATTAAGGCCACTTTCACAGTTGCCGTTCATTTACTTACCTTTAACAGTCTGCTCAGTCATTTTGAGTCATCAGATTCCAGGGTAGGCTCCCTGGTACTGCAGCTGGGGTCTGTGTTCCTTGTTCTTAGGCCTTGTATTTGGATGCTTAAGTTGGTTTGGATGAGCCAGGTCCCAGCAGACATACAGATTAAGCTGTGTGACTTTTCACTAAACAATGATGATAAAAGCTTTTAGTAACACACACTGGTCCTTTTACAGTGTGCAGTATTGGGAGATAACCAAGCCAGCTCTTATTTGGCTGCCAGACAGAGTCTGGTCGTAGCAACACAGAATTCGTTTAGACTAACTCACTTTATTTCTGAGCCTTGAGCTAGGCTAATGAATTCAAAGTGTGCTGTGCTGTGTGGTGCAGCAGCCCCTGGCATGATGTAGGTGTCCGCAGTGAAACACAACACCAGTCTCTGTAGATCTCAGTTCTTATTTTTTGATTTCTGATTGTAGGTCAGAGGTTTAAAATTGTTACAGTTCAGCTGGTGATCCAAGATGTCTTAATTACACATTAGTTCCATTTTGAAAATAAAGAGTCACCTAAATCAAAGACTTCGGATTGAAAGACTGTACAAAAGTGTCAATGATACTGGCCATATTCGGTGTTACGCTGATGTACAACAATATGGCACTCTTCCTGAGACTCCAAATGTAAATGAGTTTGCATAGAAATGTGAGGAATGAGCCTTCTCAATTAGGTCCGTGGTTTCAGAAGATGCCAGAGAAGACCTGGTGTGCATTTTAGACTTCGTGTTGAAGGCCAATTAAAGCCATGTTTTCATAACAAATTTTTCATCAGAACACAAAGCCAGAGGAGATCACTTGGCCTGTGAGTCACAGATCACCATGCGATAGAAACAGAGTCCAGAGCAGCCTGTAGGTTACTGACATTACTGAATGTGGCACCAACCTTGCAGCACAGCACTAAAAAAGGGCAGTAGTGCTCCCAAATGAGGGAACACCCGAGGGCAGCAGAGGGTTTCCATGCTCCAGAGGGACCCAGGGAGGCGTGGAAGGGCTTTCTTCTCACTTTGCAGCAAAATGTCTTGCAAAATGAGTAAAATGTGAATGTGCTAGTGAGTTAACAGCTCTATCCAACAAACATGTTCTAATGAGAAGGGTCAGCACCAATTTTTCAAACTGAAATCCTTTTTCTTTTTTCTCCTTTCCCTTGTTGTTTTTTCCCGTCATTTATATCGGATCAATTTTTCGATATTTTTCATTATCTTTGATTTTCAGGCACACCAAAACTGCTGCTCAGATGAAATATGGTGGCATTTGATCTGGCTTGGGAAAGTGCAGTGGTCAGTGCCAGCTGGCTGGCTGTTTGTTGCTTATTCTGCAGGCAAACAACGGGTATGTGGCCTAATTTCAGTATGCAAACCCACGCTCAGCTGGAAAAGCAGCTGCTACCATGTCTTCTTGCAGCTTGCACACAGGTAGGAACGTAGTTGTACCAGTGAATCAGCTCTTCCCTCCATCCTGCAAAGGCTGCTGTGACTTGGAGGCCACAGGGCATTGTCAGTGGAAATTCTGCTTGTGCCATCTCTTCTCTGTGCCGCATCTCCAGAGCTGTAATCTTTCATTGTCACCCTTTCTGATGGTATCTTGAACATAAAGGCTTGCCCATGATAACTTTCCGAGTTAATTCCTGAAAATCTCCTGTAGTAGATTAAATGACCTTGTGTTATATTCTTGTCTCATCCCTCCAAATACACATTTTGTTTTCTAGTGTGATATTCCAATTTCACAGCTGCTAAATAGGTGGATAAAAATATGGAAACAAAGCAGTATAGCTAGAGAGGGGTGTAATTATTCCACTTTTGTTCAAGTGTTTTCAGTGGAATCACAATCTTCTTTTTGTTTTTAAATTAGAATAAAAACAGCTGTTTTCTGCTAAGTGTAAGAGCGTGTCATTGCTTCTAATATGGTAATTTTGAGGAAATGCTTAACTGCGCTTTGTTAAAAAACGATGTAGCAATAGGAAGGTCATCGTTTTGACTAATTGAAAAAGCCTCTGCAAAGTACAAAGCCTTATAGAAACTGTAATTACAAGAGTCTTTACCCATGTACTGCAGCATGCGGAAACTGCTTGTAAGACAGTCATCCTTTAGGTTTGAGATTACATTAAATCCTGGAGACTGTAATTATATGCACGGTGCTGGCAGGAGCCCACGCTGGGTTGATTGTGCTCATTGGACAGGGTTGTTATTTGTTGTTCCTCTCGGTGAGATCTGTAAGCATCCTGGAAAGGGCAGTGCAGCTTGTGACACCTATTCCTTTCCCTAATTCTTTTGCTCGGAGGGCGCCCAGATCATTCTTGGTGGTGGTTTATTTCATTACATTTTGCAAAATTATGGGTTCTTCACTAATTATTAGTTCAGAAGGTACAAGGACAAATTTTTTGTAATACTTCCAGAGAAAGCACTCTTTTCCATCATCATAAAACAAATCAAAGAAAGAGTATATTGATGTGTGTACATACTAGAAAGGGAGCTGTATCTGAAATGGCTCACAAGCTATGGGTTATTGAAAAGACTTCTTTCTGAATTAAATCTCAACTAGTTTGTGGGTATGCTGGAAATTACCTTTGAGAGACTGCGACGTACTTGTGCTATTAAAAGTTTCTCATTTTTCTAGTACACGCAGTATCTTCATATTTTATGATTCTCTAAAGTCCCTAATTATTTTTAAACAAAGATTTTCAGCTAGGAGAGCCCGAGAAAAGCTGAACAGCCTATTTTGCCTGCAGCAGAAAGGAAGCTAGGAATGAAAAGTCAGATCTGTGCTACCTATCTCAAAGGTCTTTTGAGGACAATGTCTCCATTCCAAGACATCTCTCAACCTTGTTGTATCAACGTAGCTTCACTGAGAAGGACAGCTTTAATTTTTGCCAGAGATTCACATGGACTGGTAAAATAAAGCATTTTTGTGAAGCTCTGGCATGGAATTACTGTGAAGGATAACGTAGGGAACGCTGTTCCTTATGCTACGCTAGAGGGTAGTGTGTACTGGAGAGTTATTTTCATATAGAAAACATACATGTTCTGTTTCCTTTATACTACATTATGCATTTTATAAAACATCATTAAATCAGACTTTTCTTAAGAAATCAATTAAATCACTATTATTTAACTGCATAATAAAACACTTCAGTAAAAAGCCATCCCAGAATGTGGCAATACTCGCTGATTTTACCATCAGATGTTTAATACCTGCTGATCCAAAAAGGTTAACATTGCCTGGAGCAGATGAACTAAGACTTTTCTATCCAGAACCCCCGAATTACTATTATTATTTATGAATCTGTTCACGGGCAACCGAACTACCATATTTATACAGTGCTAGAGCAATGGGGTTTTGGTGTTAACTCAGATCTTTAATGGATTTTTTTTTTGCATCATTTATCACTTTCAGCATACTTATCTCAATGCTTTCCAACATACAGCACCTTTTGCATGAAAGGTTCTCCAGCAACGATCCTCTGAAGCCCGCACACCTTTCACTACTTTTAATGACCTGTAAGACTTTCTGCTGCAGTGTCCGTGGGAAATTGACCGATGGTGTTGCAAAGGTGGTTAATACAGCTAGAAAATAACTGCTGTCATTGATTTAATAAAAATGAAAATTTGAAATACCCTCCAAATTATGTGAAGCTGACAAGTTGTCTGTGCTGATAATCTGAGCGTTGGCGAACCACTGGATGCTTTATTGTTCTTTCATTTTTATTCCCTCACTCTGTGGCAAAGAGGAGTCTTTGTAATAAAACAGCATCCATTGCAAAATGCTTGATTGACTGAGTCTGCTGCTGCATGGGAATACATCTCTCATCTTTGGGATGAAAAATGTTCAAATTTTGTTTTGCTAAGACTGAGATTCTTTGTTTCATTGCTAGTTCATGATTGATATAAGGATGTATAAAATACACTGGTGGAAACGCTTGAGTTTTCAAAACAGAATCATCCGTCTGGTCATTTGTTATTTTCAGAACTAAATTAATTCTCTTTTTGCATAAAAATCTGACTTTTAATTTGAATAACGTGATAGATGCCAGTGGAATCTTTTAAAATGACGGAACAAGATATTTCATTGTACAAAACCTTCATGAATTCACAGTTCAAAATATTTCATTTCAATTTCCTTATCCAGACGGATCTGCTAGATATCATTGTTCCTTCCTGACACATAAAACATTCGATATCTGTATGCCTTTGTGGTTGTCCTAGTGTTCTACTGAGGCTGTAGTTTGAGTACATCCTTGTCTTCACTGAACCCCCTGCATTGGCTTTCTTAAAGGAGTAGGTTTTCAGTGTATGTGGCTTTGACCACATGTGGTACTCCATCAGCGTTGTGCATTTCCGTCAGAGGGGTGACATACAAGCTTAACCCGTGAAGAAAAATATGAGCATGCAACACCCCAAAACAATTATGGCAGCTCACGGGGACAAATTCCCTGTAAAGTAAAAGGACAGGGAGGGATGCAACTGGTATACCTTACCCAGAAGATGTTGTTAAATAGAACACAGATATTATAGTGCCTGCCTTATCATACAGAAATAAGCTGCTTTCATCTATTGACCTTCTGCTGAGTACTTGGGAATATAAATTCAGTTGAGAAAACATTTGTGTATAATATATATCTAAGAGTTTATAAATAACCTTACAGTCTGCTAAAGAAAAGAATGAGTGCAGCAATAAAAGTGATAAAAATTCATGCTGCTGTCCAACTGGAGTGAAGGGAAAAAAGAGGTTTTTGCAGGTAAGCACTGAGAAAAATAGTAGCAAAATTTGTAGCTCTTTAATAAATAAGGAAGAAATATAATTAGTAAAGTCTTTATTTAACCCTTGCTGTATAGAATATAAATTTTCACAGTGTCCAAAGGTTTTTGATCTCCTTATGTTACATTACCTACTCTTCACTCCCCAGTGTTTTTTTTACTTCCTTTCTTGTTTTTCCACCTCCAGACCAGAGTCCATCTGCAGAACTGAATGCAGATATCTCAGAAAATGCTGGCTGATGTTTTGAAAGTTCAACAAAATCCTTAATGTGTTAAAAAAATATGTACAATTAAGAATACCTGAGGTGTACTTAAAGTAATTTCAGAATCAGGGCTTTGGGAAAGAACGCTTCTGGCAATCCTGATGATTCCATCCTGCAAGAAGGTGGTAAAACCATGTGCATCATGAGTAAATATTTTTTTTCCCAATAACTGTATTGCTTTTCTTGAACTAACAAAAATAGGACAAAAACTGCAGCAAATACAATATATCATTACAGTCAGTGTTGTACTTGCAGTACAAAATCTTTGTCTTATGAAATCTTGAGAAACTCACATCCGCACACGACCTCTTTTGGTAAGGACAGAAAAATTGTCTAAAGAAGCATAAGCAAAAATAATCATATTGACTTGGTTGCAAATGGCTATTGCAGTGCTTCAGAGGCCATTTAACATGCATCAGTAATCTAGAAGTAGTAGTAAATGGTATAATAAGCTTTTTGGATCAAGGACCACATCTTTTCTCTGTCAGTAAAGCCTTACCTGACCAGGTCTGCAGCTTTTTTTTTTTTCCCCCATATGCGTCACAATTTCTGTGTTGTTTTTACAGTTTTATACAATTTTACATGATGGGATTGGGGCTCAGCACGTCTTTACATGAAGGCTTGATTTTTCTCCTCTGTCACAACCTCCTAGCTCCATGAATGTGCCTGGTTTTGCCTCCTCTGAGGCAAAAGGGGGCTGAACCAGGGTAGGTCGTGGCACCAAGTCACAAATGCAGGCAGTGAGCAATTTCCTTCTCAAGGCTAGATACAACCTCTTGCCGCTCTCTGCACAGCAGGAGTCCTCGAGGATGTCAAAATCAAGCTCTGAAGGAAAAAAAGACAAAAGCGGATGTTCAAGCCGAGAGCTGCTCACCACAACGCCTTCTTCCAAAGGGCAGGAGGAGCACCCCAGGCTCCCCGGGCTCCAGGTGACTGCACAGTTACTCCATAGAGGTGGGAATGGAAATCTGCCTGCCTGGTGTAGGCAGCGCCGATGCCACACTTCACACAGCCTTCCTGGGCTGTGCTGACTGGGAAAAGTCAAAGAACAAATATTAGGGCAGCTCAAGTATCTTGTGGTGTCCTCCGGTTACTCTAGAGCTAAAGGGAATCATTTAAATGGGTTGATCTGTGCATGACAACATTTATGGGATCAAGGACAGGCATCTGGCAGGTTAAAAGAGAGTGATAGAGAATCTGGTCCACAGAAAGGGAGCAACAAGTTTGGAGCAGTTTCTGAACGAGCAGTGAGAGGGGCAGCGTGTCAAGGTCACAGCCTCGTTCTATCAGTTTTAGCACAGGAAAAGAAGAAAGG
Organism: Anser brachyrhynchus; assembly: GCF_964034855.1. NCBI lineage: Eukaryota > Metazoa > Chordata > Aves > Anseriformes > Anatidae > Anser > Anser brachyrhynchus. The sequence goes on along the minus strand of NC_137694.1, from coordinate 37,457,128 downwards.
AAACTGGGTGGTATTGGTATTATTCATTTCAAGTCCTATTACCGGAGCAGGAGGTGACAAGAAGGGACGGTGGCAAAATTTATCTCCGAAAAGTGTATTGGTAGTGTTGGTAGACAGTGAGCTCTTTTCTTGGCTTCATCTTTACAGGGAGGGCAAGAATAGACAGCTCTTCTCCCCCTTCCTATGGGGTAGTACAAGGTCTCCTATGTTCTTCCTGGACCTCAGACTTGTACTGGTGTGATCCTCCACCTTCTGCCCTGGTTCATCCCTTCCCCCAGGGGCTGTGGTTACGGAGCCAGAGCGATCAGCCCCCGGCTGCAGGTGCGCCTGTAAAACAGCTGTGGAAGCTGTTTGCCACAGTGGGCACCACCAGAAGCGATAACGAGGTTGGAGAACAGATAACTTGATTACCTCTATCTGGTTTTAATGACAATGAAATAAAGTCAATTTTCACTGGGCCTGTCTGGGCAATTGCAGTTGCGCTGATTGAGTGTTTCACCTTTGCCTTTGAAATACGGCGGCTGCTGTAACCAATAAAACAAAACTAAGGAAAACAATTACTGTACTAGTTCGTTGGAGAATGTTAAGAGCAGAGCTGCTGATGCAGCACAGCCCAGGCAGGGAGAAAGAAGCTGCTCCACATACAAGGCAGTCCCCAGCTTCTCCTGGCTCTCAGCAGCTGTCTGTAGAAAATGTGCACCCTAACGCTGGATGATAATATTAAACAGGGTGGTGGATAAAGGATGTCAGAAGATAAGCTAACCACTTTTGGAATGGAGGCAAGTGAATGGGACAGAGAATATATGAACGCAGCGTTAAGTGTATCGCCCACGTGAAGCAGAAGTCTTGGCAAAGAAATAATTGTCTGTTGTTTTAAAGGAGATTATCTGATACGGCACATGGGTTTTGTGCATAAATCTGACTCGATGAACTTTATACAGCTTGGTTTTGTTTGTTTGCTTGGTTTTAGAATCGATGAATTTTGTCTGGGAGGAAATTTTTGGCTCCATAAGGTTGGGATGGAGCTCTCGCTTAAGCAGTGCGTTCCACTTCATTATTTCCTGAATGAACTGTTAAAGGCGGGTTAATTTGCTGTCTGGATAGACGTCAGAGTGTAAAACTCCTGGTGGGCTGAAGAAATCCTTCAACATGTTACAAATGGTGCAATGTTTGGCGCAATTAATTATGAAGTAAATTTTAGGATGCACTAAAAGCCGGTGTCTTCTCTAGCAAGCAGGGAAGACCTGATTCACGGTGTGCTTTCCATCTAGCATCATTTTATTTATTTCGGTGTGATCAAATGCTTGGCGGTCCTGCCCCCACACACCAATCTATCACTTTCCCTCTGCTCTCTCCCTCCCCCTGTGGTCTTTGCTTCAACTGCTCTAATATACTTGTCTATGATTGTCAAAAAGCTTTTCTGCTGATAAAATCAGGATTTTTCTTTTCCTATCCCCTACATATCTGTGAGATTAAATCTTCATTGTGCTTTGATTAGAACGTTTCCATGTTAAATAGGCTCCTTCTCCCCCAGAACTAGGATTTCTAGGGCTTGTGCCCTATTTATTCCGAGACGACCGTGAGGGAAATGAAAGATAGGAGGAAACAGGGAAAAATCGCCACCTCTGCTGAAATGTGGGGCCCTTCCTGTGGCACAGAAACCATGGCTCTGTCCGTGGCAGGGGGACGGGAGGGACTGCACAAGGGCCCCCGCCGTTTAGTGCGGCGGGATGCTTTGTGGCTTTCAAAGAAATCCTGCTTTGTGAGCCCCCGAGCTCGCCACGCAGGTGGTGGCAGCGGTCGCAGCGAGTGGCACAGCCGCGCCGGCTGACACGGAGCTGATCTCTGCATCAGCCAGGAGGAATTAAGCTTTGTCACTCCCCGCTGGGGCTACCTTTCTCCTGGCATGTGCGCAAGGAATTCGTATGCTGCTGCTGCTGCTGCATTCGGCAGAGCAGAGCCCCGCGTGCGCCTTGCCAGGGAAGGCAGCGAGCAAGAATGATAGCTGTCTCCTTCAAATGCCGCTGTCAAATTCTGAGGAGACTTGCGAAAGGTAACGTGTTTTCCTTGTTATTCATTTGGCATCTCTGGAGCAGCCTTCCCGAAGCACAACCCGATGTTTTTACTTTTAAATATGACCAGCCTTACAATTTACTGTCAGATAACAAAGAACTCGGGATACAGAGAGGGTTAGGGGCTCTTGCAGCTAAAATCCTTACACGTCCCATGCTGTGCTCCTGTTAGCCGAATACGTTCATGTTTTCTCTCCTTTTTTTCTCATTTTCTTTTAATTACTAAAGAAGGATTTTTCTTTTTCCTAAGTAAAGTGCTGAAGTTATTATGGGGTATAATTGTTCTGTATTTCTGCAAACCTCTCAGAGGAGTCTCTAATGGGTTAGTGCATGTTCCGTCTTACTACAAACAACTGGCAGTGATTTTCAGGACCTATATACAGGATGATTTTCTGTTATTGAGTGTCTTTCACAAGCTATGTCTATGCATGCTTTAGATCCCAGAGCCAAAAATGTTGTATGAGATGAGGTACAGGTAATAGCGTGTGGGTTTTTTTTTTCAGGGCTGCACCAGCAGGTCACACTTGTGAAGTTAATCTGCCTGGTAGAGTAGTGTGTGTTTTCTGTTACTGTAAATCTTTGTAGTCTCCAGTTTTAGCACTCACAACTTTAAAATACTCCTTGAATCTTCCTGGGAGTCCTGGATGATTATTAAAGCAGCTGTGTGAAAACCTGTCTGGATAAGACACCTTCACTCTTCAGAAATGAAAGTATTTTAGGTTTTAAAATAACTTAGATTTTTTTTTAATCTAATTTTTTTTAAATTTTTTTTTCCCTTCTCTATGTAAAAAAGTTTTATCTGGGGGTTTGGGCTTTGTATGTGTGTGTATGTAAACTTCCAACATTATAGTAGCATTATGTGTGTGCAAATCAGAAGCTTCTGGTTTTTAGCTTAGGTGCTGTGAAACAGTTAATGGGCATTCCTGTGCAGCTGTAAACACATCCATATGTAAAGGAAACTGTATTAGCCTAGCTTGAAAAATCAGAAATCTGTGAGTATTAATCAGTATAGCTCAAAATCAATTAGTATTTTATTTTGCAGAAGCGTGAAAGGGTAGGATGCTAATACAATGAGGTCAGTCATGGGAAAAGAGAAAAATATTGTAATCAAACTTGTATAATGCATTTTCCTGTTCTTTAGATTGCTGTATAGGGACACATTGAAAACATACGAAATCAAATATTTATTAAGCATCCCTTCCTGTGTAGATTTGCTTCTTTTTCAAATCTGTGCTGGGTAATGTCTCGTTTTCCTCATACGTTAAGAATGTTTCTATTTTGGTAGCTTTATTACACATTTATCAGGCTGGAAGTAAGCATTTTTTCTTTTCCTGGTTTGTGTAGCAGAACCTTCTTGTGTTGTGATGTCTTCATAAGACAGATTTGGACACTAATTTACTCTCTTGCTGATGAGAGTTGTTGCTCCACTTCGATACGGTTTCCCCTAGAATAATCAATATTCTTATACATCATAGCCATCTTAATTCTTTCACGCTTCCATCATCCAGCAGAACTCAGGCGGGTGGTTTTTCCCTTTTGAAATGATCTTAACTTCCTTTGAGACTCCTCACTCCTGCTTCTCCCAGTAGGAACAGGCATGATGCTATTGATTTTTTTTTATTTTGCATTAGAGAAGTTTGTCTTATGCTTGTCTTCCTATTAACTGCCCATAAAACCCCCAAACAACCTAGAGATGTGTGTATATTCTTCTGTAAGCTTCATTCATGCCAGATTTGGGTTGCTGTCCTATTTGGCAGCCTCCTGAGTGTTCACCATTTTGAGTGAAACCTTTGTTCTTTTGGGGAACTCCTGGGTGTTCCTGGGCCTTGGCTTTTGCTTCTCGGGCACCAGCTACAGACTGCTCAGTGTCATCGGGATATTGGAGGTCAGTGGCGGACTTTCACATTGTTAGCGTGGAGAAAATTCTCTTGCCTGTAGCCTGTGCCAGACGGGAGAGCCCCTTCCCTCTTAGTTCTCGGGTTTGCTCCATGCTTTATTGCTTTCCCTCAGTATTTTCCCCCAGCCTGCCTCTGTTAATGTCTTTTCTTGTACACTAATCCTCTACCTTAGTGCAGCTGCCCCAGATCAATTCTTTACTATCTTTCAGGACCTGCCACAGTGAAAAGAAATAGGAAAGAAATAAGTAAGACACTTGATTAGTGCCTTGTGTTTTTAATAAATGTTATACATGCAATTAATTGTACGTCACAAAGCGGAAATCTTTGCTTTCATTTATTGTGCATGGCATTTTTCATGCCTGTCTTGACAAAGTAAGCTTGCAACTTCATTTCTTGTTCTTTCAGATAAGGATGTAAACTGAAATGTCTCATCTGGGCAGCTGGAGGTTCTCCAAAAGCAACTCTTCCCAGCAGGGAGACGTTCAGGCAATATTGTGTTTTACAACAATTACGCTCCCCTCTTCCTGTGCTTCATCTTAACCTTTCAAAGCAAAAGGCAGAGTGGTGTCTCCTTGGATTGCTCCACATGCTCAATTTCTCATTTAAAAAATCTCAGAAAATAGAGTCTCCAAGTTTGCTGGGTGAATTTCAATGCAAAAATACCCTGTCTCTGTCTCCTTTTCCTTCAGCAGAGCTCCTGTTTCAGCACCTGTCCCAGCGCCACCCTTAGGAAGCACCCCTCCCCTTCTCTCCATTTCCCCACTGCATGCAACCCCTTCCGTTTAAAGTCAGCCACTCTGCAGGCATACCAAAATCAAAACCAAATTTTTTTCCTCACTGTTTGCCATTGAATAAATTACACTGTTTTCCTTCCTGCCACCACTGGCCTGTGCATCCCTTTGGTGCTGTGCTGCCCCTTTGGGTACAAGGGCCGCTGTATCTGCTGAGGTGCTTGTGCATAAAGTCTTTTTCCATATTGCCATTGCATCAACTCCCATGCTTAGGGAAAAATATGTAGCAAAAGTACACAATAATTCTTCATACAGGAAACTTGAAACACTGTGAGATTAGTTCCCTTGATGTGTGTTACTCTTTTCAGTCTCTCAGTTTTGTGAGTCTTAATTTTGGAGCTCAATACACTTTCGGTAATGAAATACCATGTTACCAAGCTTAGGTGAAGCTCCATACTTGTATCTATTAATAAGCAACTGCGGACGAGAAGTATTACTTTTTTTGATGATGCAGTTTTCAAGAGGGATGCTGTGCGAGGTGGTTGTCTCATCCTGTATGAGACGTGATTGAATTCAGATCTAGCCTGTCTGGTTAAGAACCAAAAAAAACATTTCTGTTTTCTACTCGGTGTGTTTCAGTTACAAGTGTTTTTTATAGCTAAAATGTTTATGGTGAATGATAAACCTGTTTTCCTTCATGTGTAAACCTCTGTTTTTACCTTTGAGATGAGCTATTGCTGGTTTGGTCTCTTTTTAGTTGTGATTATTGGTATGTGTCTGGAGATTATATTTGTATATATATTTAAGCAATAAATATTGAGGTAAAAGTGGTTAAGCAGTTCTGAAGAGAAAAGGTATCTTCTCTACCATACAAGCTACCAAGGTTTGCACTGAGAAGAGGTGTTTTTTTTAATTTTTATATGTTCTTTAAATTTTTTATCGCTTTCCCCTCCCAAAACAGCAAGGTAAGCCAAAAACTGTACTAAAAATCTGAGGTAGTAGCAGTTTTTATAGACCCCCCTACGAGAAGTATCAGGCTGAGAGAGAATGGTAGCTTATATTTGGGCCAGTGAAATATAATTCTTCCCTAGATTTATTTCTGTAGTACCTTGGGCGCTGAGAAGCGTGCTGTGCGTACCAAAGAGTCTGTGGTGATCACTTGCATTTAATATAAGTGGGAAATCGAAATTGTACAATTTATAGTAATTATGTTAAGCATAGCAGTGTAGTACAATGGTGAAAAGTCGCTGAAATATGTAAGCCAGTCAGACTCACAGCTAAATTAGCCACTTTATAGTTTAAAAATTGCATTTCAAGCAGTGCATTACAAAGCCTTGGCTGTCATTATTTATGTGTGGACAAGTTTGTTTTTCCCTTTATTAGCCCCAAGAACAGGTCATTTAGGAAACCGTGTTACTTAGTCTATCTACTGAAAAATGTCTCCTGTTAGAGGCAGGAATGCATTTTTAAGCGTACTCGGATCACTGAAGTTATTCTGGATATTATTATAATGGAAACAGAATGAGAGCTCTCTGATAAAGCCGTCAGCTGCTGTTACACAGTGTGCGGTGTGAGGAGCTGAGTGGTCTGCCTTTCACCCATCAGAGCTTTATAGTGTATCTTCAAGATAATTTATCACCTACTGCACATTCAGATCACTTCTGCAGATATAGATTTTTATGCTCCCAATATGTTTCCAATACAGTGAGACAAAGCAAAGCTAAAAGGCAGGATGGTGCGTTCCAACTTCCAAGATGATCAGTTATCTAAAGATTGGCTGGAGGCCTAAAGCATCAAAGGATGAACTCTAAAGGTAGCAAACTGGATTTAAGTCGTAATTTGCTTTGTGCACAAGCAAGTACAAGGAGAACAAACACAGAAACACTTTAACAGCATAAAATGAAAATGATGTTAAGGACTTGAGACTAACGTGGTACCTTTTAACAAACTTTCCATTGTTCCAAAGAATCAGGATACCTTAGTCATGACAGCAAATTACTAGACTGTATGTTATTTTTAATAGCAATCTGAACTATCTGGTCACTTGTTGTCAAAAAGTGGCTTATAAAAATGCTACTTTATAGTAATAGAAATAAGTCAACATCTTGCATTGACTGAAGTAAAAATCAGAAGTAGCAATATCTGTAAGGACTTCTGAGCATAGGTTAGTTCTCTGTTTTTCTAACATTAATTCTGAATATTCAGAAATCTCTTAAACATGCTGACAAATTCGATAAATTGGCAGCAAGTGTGGATTTGGTAGCTTTGTGCATTTGACTGGGGTTTTGGCAATGTGCTTTGAGGTTTTTCATGTTCAACACGTGTTTATCCAAGTTGTCCCCTTTCAGATTTTCTTCCACTGCATTTCTAAAAGTACCTTCTGTATTTCTTCTGACTTAGTAAAAAAACGTGTTGAAAGAATAAAGACTGGAAGCAAAACTTGGAAATTTTCTTCTCTATTCACATGTGGGAAGTTCAGGGCCAACTCCAGCAGCCCATCCTCAGCGATGGCCATCATCAGCACGTGCTTTGTAAGAAGATACCAGGGGTCCCTAGGGGACACCCATAGACAAGTCTGTCAATAAGGGAAGTTTCACGGTTGATGTCTTGGAATTTTGGTACTTTGGAACTTGGAATTTTTCTTCTGAAAGACTGGTTGTTGGATTAAAAAAAAAAAAGTAGGCAAAGAGTGGCCCTGTGCCCTGCTGTATGTCCCCCTGCTGTCAGTGGCAGCCTAGTGTAAAAGCCAGGCCCCCTTGCTCCATTTTCTGCATCAGTGGAGCAGTGGTTGCTGGAGCTGGTGGAGGCTATGACAGAGCAGAGCACAGCAGGCTGCGTGATCATTTCCCATCTAGATTTTTCATCTATCCGATCTTTTTATCCAATCTTTTTTTATTTGCACTAAAGAGTGCCTTTAGCCAGGATTGTTTTAAAGATGCTTTCAAAGGGCATTATGATCACTGACGGAAAGGGGAAGAGATTAATTTTTAAGATGTTCCTTCTGTAATTGCTGTTTAGGATTTCTAGCGCAGGATATGTGTAGAACAAAAGGAGATTTATTACATTTAATGAGTATTAGTTGTTTGCAATGTTGTCTTTTTGTTCAAAAGAATTCTTTGAACGTGTAAGAAGAAAGGAGGAAAAAAAGGTTTTATCTTCTTCAGCAAGCTGATGGCAGTTTACAAGTTCAAGCAATATTTCTTCACCACTAATATATTCAAGAAATGCCAAACTGTTTATTAATTATTCAGGATGATCTGAAGTACAGCAGCGTACTAACTAATCTGTGTGAAACTCTGACAGAAAAGACAAACAAAAATACTTCCCAAATCAACTATGTACGGCTTACAGTAGCAGCACCACTGCAGGCTTGATGGACTGGGGACGTGTGTGCCAGGAGCTGTGGGGAGAAATTCTCTCTGTTTTAGATATGCTGACATAATTGCATGTAGATGCCTAAAAGGTGTGAAAAGAAAACCCCAAGCAATTATATAAAGAGATGGTAAGTGCCCATTAGCTATCTGATACCTATCAGATATATGGAGCTGATATCTGATATGACAGCTATGATATCTGTTGCACATATAAGAAGTAGAGATCATTTGAATGTTTTCCCCAGCATGTTTAGATTTGCAGGAACTGGGTCAGTTAACACAAATTCTTGCCTATTTTTGGTGAACTGACTTCCGATTGAAGGAGTTCAGCAAGTGTCCTTGATTTTGTGCCTTGTCCCTACCAAGATGAAGGGGATGGCAGAACTTCTGTCCTCATAAAAATATTCAGAGGAAAATAAAAAAAAAAAAAGATTATTATGTGGTAGTTTGTAGGTTCTCCAAATGCCAAAGATGAATTGAAGCTACAGAGAAGTAGTGTATTGATAAATGGATGCAGTTGTGATAGAATCAGGCAACCCCTTGGAGCTGTACGTAGCGGAACCCCGTGCTGGCTCTGGGTGGTATGGGCATTGCCGGAGGGTAGAAGTGCACTGCAAATGTTTCATGAATTTATTTTCAGTGCTATTGCTGCTTCAAATAGTTCCAGCAGATATCAGGGAGCAGAGACTCAGAAACTCCCAAGCATCTCGTTTCTGTTAGGAATCAAATACAGGTGAGTGTCCCAGCGCCACACACAAAGCCTGAGGTGGACTGGAGCAGAGCGCTAAGCAGGAGCCCATCCTAGGTACAGTGGGATAGGGGCTGAAAATGGTGCAAAAACATATACCCATCCTTGCATTCTCATGAGAGCATGGGGCTTTCCTCCCCAGCCAAGCTAACTCTGCACTCGTCTGGTGTCTACAGGAGTCATTATTAATTTGAGTGAAGGTGAAGTCCAAGAAAACATGGAAAGGAGAAGGGTGGCATGGGGTGGGAGAAAAAGAAATGGTACTTGTTCCAGGCCTTTGCTTCGTGGTGGGGCCCTGTTGAGGATCAAACAGTAGGTATTAAAAACTGATCACTTTATGTAAATGTTTTTCCAACGTAAATTCAAAGTCTCCGATTATTTGGTAGTATTCGTGTAGAAATTTTAGGAACATAATGCAAGGTGAGACCTCAGGTGGAAGCAGGCTCTAATTCTTCATGTTCCTGTGCATGATAGGGAAGGATGTGCTTTAATGTGCTTTATGAATACTTAGGTTTGGGGTTTGATAAATCCGAGACTCCCTGGGAAATAGGGATAAGAGCATACCTGCGTTTTTAGGCAGATTTCTGCATTTCTTTTAGTTTAATCTGTCTCCCAGCAGGACTCCAAGGAGTTGTGCCTGGTCTGCACTTTAGAACCTCCACTGCTGCGGCAATACTGATGTGCTTAGTAGGCACAGCATATAAAAAGCGAGGGTTTTTTTTGTTGTTTTTTTTTAGTCAGTGTAGGTAACACCACCCCTCCAAACAGGTAAAGCACTGGTGGAGGTGAGGTTCTGCTGCCCTGCACCCTGGGAGCTGCACCGACAGAAGACTGTCCAGAAATGTCAAGTTTATGCAAGCTGTGAGCAAAAACGAACTCTTTAATAGCTTTTTCTCCTCAAGTGAAAATATGATTGTGAACATCAGAAGAAAGTACAAGTTTTATATTCAAATATGTCAGAACTATTAGGAATATAAATGGATGGGACCTTCTGCATCTTGTGTTACCACAGGCAGCATGTAATTCCCTCACTCATGCAAGTGTACGTAGTGCTGTTTTAAAGATGCTTGTCTTTTCTGTCCCCATTCTTCTTTTGGAGGGTTACTGTAGGATATCATTCCTCACATATTTAGGATCTTATTAAGACTCCAGCTTCAACATATCCTGAGCAAAGGAAACACACCCCTGGGCAAAGGCCAAAAGAAAGCTTCAGCCCAAGGGAAGGCTTTCAGAAAGTTGTAATTACAGAGAGAGGGGTGGTTACACGAGTCTCCATTGCCACCTCTATATCCCATCCCTTGAACTGCTCATCTGCAGTTTTTATTAATACTGTTGGGAATAGTGTCTTTAGTAGAAAAGGAAGCTTTCCTGCAAGTATGTTGTGGCAGAAAAGTTACTTAAGATGGGACTGATTAAAAAGATTAGGCATAATTGTGTGGGGAAAAATGTTCTTGGAAATAATGTGTTATTTACCAGGCCTTCTCTTTCTTAGCTTCTCTGTTGAACAGAGAAAGCTGTTTAGCAAAGAAATACCAGCTATTCAAGTGACTGAATTACCATAGCGTATTGGTAAATGTCACCAATAAAATACAGTTTAAATCCCCAGTACTTCTCAAGGAAACATTTACACTTCTAATGAACTAGAATTTGATAGCCCTGAAACCCCGGCAGAAACCATTTCTGAAATCTACATTTCTTTTTTGGACATCAAGCATGTGTTGTGACCTGTCAGAGAGCAGTGCAGCTTTGCACAGATATTGGGGGCACGTTGTTCTCTATATCATAAGCCAGACATTAGTAACAAAGATGAAATTTCCTACCACATCATGAGACTTAATTTGATATATTACCGTCTTCTCCCAAGCAGTCAAAAGGAGGGTAGCTTTTGAGTATTTTAAGTTTTCCACCAAGAGGGTGAATGTTTTTTTTTTCCTTTCAGTAATATGCTTGTGTACACATACATAAATTTCTGTAGACCAAAGATATTTTGATGTTGTTGCAGCACCTGTGGGTTGGGAGTCATGTTGTTAAACCTGTGCATAATTTATCACAGTTCTTGTTCCACTGAGCTAAATCCAGTTAGTAATTGAGAGAAAACATGACAAGCTGTGTGATATGTAGTATGAGTGTTTCTTTTTCACCGGACCAAAAAAAAGAAAAATAATAATCTTGGAAGTAACAAGAAATTGCATGCTTCAAAAAGAAACAAATTGAAATGTTGAAATTCATTGCTATTTTCTAAAAAAAAAAAAAAAAAAAAAAAAAAAGAGAGAGAGAGAGAAAGAAGTAACTCCATGATAAGTTTTATTTTATCAGCTGTAAAGCATTGCAGAGAAGTATGGTTTTGGTGAGGGAGGAAGATGGAACTTGGTGAGGAGTTCCTTGGGATATTTAACAGTCCAGAAAACTATCTAGCTGCATCTTGTCTCCATCATCATTCTAGAGCGGTGTAACACAGTGATAAAATTGCCCAGCTGCCCCTTCTACGTGACATTATGGAGCTCCCAGGGCAGAAGGGAGCCCTTCCAAGTGCCAGCAGCAGCAAGTGGAACTTAGGTAACACTTCAGGAGACTTTGCAGAAGATCGCAGTTCCATCTTCTGCACTTGCGTTGTGGTCTATGTCAGGGCGGTTCACGTAAGGCCAGCAAACCACCATCAGCAGGAGATCCTGCAAATGCAAATCTGAGATTCACCTCTTAAGTGCATATGCTATGTAATATTGTGTAGCAGCTGCTGTGTGTTGGCTGACAGCTGCCTGGAGATGGTAACTGTAGCCTCAGGGAGTAAGGCTGACTTCTCTTCATTGCATCTCTGGCAGTAACACAGCGCGGAGATCTCCTTTGTCCAGTGTAACAGCAAATTGACAGCCTCTTTGCACTTAGTCCCTACAAAAACATGGGTTATCTGACCTTATTCTTCATGGGATTCATACCCTCGCAATTTTACACAGACTGAGAGCTTGGACTGGTTGGGTTTGGATGTGATATATTCAGTAGTGGGCTTTGCTGCCATCTTCAAGCAAATGGATGCTTCTCAGTGTAGCCATAAGTCAAAAGAAACCTCTACTTTTGCAAATAAATTGGTAGACAGAAAGGTAGCAATAAGTTAATCCAGGCTATTTCTTTTTCATGGTTCCTCCCCAGTTTAGGAAACCAATGTCCAGACTTTTTCTGATTTCTGTCATAGGACATCAGGAGAGGATGGATCTTCTTGGTTCCAGCATTAGCAAGAAGGGCTTTATAGCATTTGGTAGTGGTTTGCGTGGTGTGGTTGTACACATCTTAGTCTGAGAACTCCGGGTCAGTGTGCAGAAGCAATGGTTCAATTTGTCAGTAGTTCAAGTGATGCCCTGGGGAGCAAAAAAAGTGACTGAAGTGCACCCATAGGACGCCGAGTGTGTATGGGTAACTTTGAAGTTAATTTGACAGATTCTTCTTTCTGCTATGCTCACTTTTAAAACAGAGAATTTTATAGTTGGTTATGTCAAGAAAAAAATATTTTTTCTTTAAAAGTCAGGCTTGTAAAGAGGAAAAATAAACCAGCACTTGGTGCTTTGGACTTCATGTAATTTTATGTTTAATGGATGTTTGGAGCCCAATAGCTAGATACCCATTGTGAATAAAATAATCTGGTCTTTTTTTGTGTGTGAATTCTTAATTTTTGCAATTCTGACCTTGGTCCGAATTGATCTTGATACTGCTGAAAGATGATGGATAGCTGTCTTGGAAGAAATGGGCCAGTTATTTCCCACTGTGTTGTCCTACAGAAGGTACCACTCAGCACTGCTGAGCTTCCACTCACATGTTCATTCACTGCTTGAGAAGTTTCTCTGCCTCAAGTATTTCTCCGGAATTTCTCTGGAGCCAAAAATTACTGTAATGAGCTCCCTCCCTACTTATATTTAATCATAATTAGGCATAGAGCAATGAAGTAAGTGCAATTTCCTCTGATCTTTTCACAGTGAGTGCTACTATCCATGTTAGCATAAAAAGGAAATAGCAGAGGGATGATACTGGGAAAGAGACTCCTTTGTTTTGGTTTGGAAATAAAGAATAGGGCAAGGTAGGCAGCAAAGAGGAGAACTAGAGCTTTGAGTGCTGGCATGTAAAATGGAAAAGGTTTTCGTAGGTCAGTGATATTCATAATCATGTGTTAGATTCTGAAGTTTTCTTGAAGTTTCAGGAACATCTTTTTGTTTGAATGGCTTTAAATATAAATTCTAGTTTTATGGGGGCTTTCCTTTTTTTTCCCCACACTGAAGACTTTTGCACTGAGGGACTTGATCAAAGTCAAGACAATCATCACTGAACTGCTAGCAGGGTTTACCACAACCTGAGTACATCGGTGCAGAAGCCTACACTCTTACTTCCCTAGCCTGTCCCACGGTGACTTTTTGTCCACACATACCAAAGGAAAGGTAAGCTTGATAAAGAGTTTGAAACATATTTTCACCTGGATGATTTATAGTTAGCTGGAAGAATTTTTGGATTACCTTTTGATATATCAATATGGTTTTCTACTTATTTTTCAAGCTGATGAATAAATATGTTTCCAGTTGTCAATAGAGATTTAACAATATTCCCTAGTTTGAGAATCAGAATATGATTTACTTTTCCTGCTTGGATATGAGGACTCGATGTTCACTGTGACTGGTTTTGAAGAAAGAATTAAAACAGCAATTTGAACAAAGTTCGTTGTGTTGCTTTGGCTGCAAACAAAATGTTTTCTCATCTGATGTGTTGTATATCCACGCCACTTTCTTTTGGGACTTCTTCTGCTATGATATCTGGAGTTTATGCCTTAACAGATTGAGACAATGTCTGATGATGTCAGAAATGATGGTGAATAACAAAAGGATAGGCTAAAAACAATTATCGTTCATAAATCAGTTTTAGGATTGAAAAATATAGGTAAATGTTGACTACAGAGCTGAGGACATCACACCAACTGACTGTTGCATGCTATTCACAGTTTAGAAACTCAGACGGAAAATCTCCATATGATTTCAATGAAACTCAATGATGTAATGGCTAGTGACAAGAGAAAAATTCTTTGCATAAGCTGAATGAAGTGAAGAAGGTCATCTTTGCAAAGCTGCAGTAACTTCTGAAACTAATTCTAGATCTAGAGACCTGCAAGGTTGAACTGAGTTAAAGTAGCTTAGCTTAATATATTAAAACACCTGCAAAACTTTAAATAAATAAATAAATAAGCCATTGAGGATGTATGTGTTTATGTGTATGTATATATATGTGTGTCTATAAACATACACATGTATACACACACATACAAAGGCTATTAAACTACCAAAACCAGGGTTTAAAAGGTAATTCAGTAGTTCAAATCCCACGTAGTGGTAATGAAAAAAAATGTTTTTTGATTTGCACAATATAAGCAGGAATAATTCTGAATTTTAATTTCCGTAAAAGAGTGAGGTAAATCCACAATCTAGAACAGTAATGTTCTCTGTGACCTGTCACATTTGCATTGTTGCATACCTGTACGCAGAAAGATCAGTATTTGATCTGACTGTGCAGATGAATTTTTAATACATAGACTGATGCATGGTTAAAAACAAAAATACTGTAATGTAGAGCATACCAGGACGCTCAAATAGTCAGTCTCAAATTCCTGACTTTTATTTGAAATCTGAAGATCAGATAATAAAGAAGTAACCACCATTGTTCCAGTTTGGATAATAAATATGAAACAGGTAAAATAGTTTACAGTACGTATCAAAAGATGAATGAAGTTGTATTCACTCCATAAACATCTTAAAGACTTGGACAATGATAGTTAATGTTCTTTCTTCAAGAGGATATTGTAGCAAATATATCTGCTACATATTTTATAAAGTGGATATCTAAATTATATATCCATAAAGTTCAGTCATGTATAATAAACAGTCTCAAAACCTTTCCTGAAAAAGTGTGAGGGTGAAGGGGAGGAATGCATATGCACAATCAATGTTTTTTTGTTCAGACGTTAAGATGAACAAAATCAGACCTACTATTTGAAAATCAATCTTGTCTTAAATAGGAAGAATAACTAACATAGCTTGTGTGAGTGAAAGAGAAAACGTGGTCAGATTAAAGCTGCTTCATCCTTGTTTATGATGGAGGTGTCATCAGGATATTCAGGAATGCTCTTGTGCAGAGTGTGAAACTCCTGCCCACATTATTATCTGTGCAGCTGAAATACAAAGAATTTATGCTAATTTATTCTCTCTGCTGGTTTTCATTACAAGGATTTTTATTCATGGTAAGCCTCTCCTGCAAAGGGGAATAGTCTTCCTGTAAATGTAGGTTTTGTGACATGAATCCACAGGGACTGTCTGTCTGATTTGGAGTTATTAATGGATTCAGCATATTACTGGAGCATTTGCTCATCTAATGCCACCTCCTTGAATTGTGAACTGCATTAAGGTTTTGTTCTTGGCCTCCTCTTCAACTGCTTCTTTCATGGTATCTGTGCCAGTGAGCTTATCCAACTCTTGTTTCTCTCGTTCTGGTCTTACTAGCTCAGAGATTGATTTTGAAAGCATTCTGTGTAGTTTCCTCAAACAAGGTCAGTATAACTGAAGTCATAGGTGCAAATGCTGGGTACCTGAACCCCTGCTGCATACAAGCCCCAGATGGAAGAAAGAGATCATGGGCTGAAGCCTTTAGTAAAGGAAGAAAAGCTGTCAAGGGTCTGATTGCAGTACATCAGTATTAGATGGGCAGCATGATACAGGCACTGCTAACCTGAATCCCTGTTTTGGGGAGGAAATGGGGAAGCAGGAGTGTAATGAGATGGGGGTCACCAGGTTGCTCGCTGTGCTGCCCAAGCCCCCTCTGTGCCAGTGCAGCAGGGAAGGTGGAAGGAGGGAGGTGGGTAGAAACAAAACCTGCTGGGATGAAAGCTCATACCTAAAAGGAAGCTCGAGTTTTTCTGTAATGACCCGACCACGTGGAAGTATATATGCCAGTGCACATATACACGCTGACAACCGTCGTGGGGAACACAGGATTGAGTGACAGGACAAGCTGTGAAACATTTGTGAGACTGAAGTACCAAATGGAAAAGATAATCTAGGTGCAGAAGGATGAAGAAGAAATTCTTCTTAAACTGCAGGGGCGCACAAGATGTAGCTGGAAAATATATCAAAGAAACAGTTCTTGCAGTATTGCAAAAAATATAGAAAAAGGACAAGAGATCTTTGTGAGACCACCTTTGAGGAGGTAGCTAAGGATGTTGTTGTAATCGCTTTGTATAGGTCCTGGTGACAGGACGAGGGGGAATGGGCTAAAGTTGCGCCAGGGGAGGTTTAGGTTGGATATTAGGAAGAACTTCTTTACTGAAAGGGTTGTTAGGCATTGGAGTAGGCTGCCCAGGGAAGTGCTTGAGTCACCATCCCTGGAGGTCTTTAAAAGACGTTTAGATGTAGAGCTTAGTGATATGGTTTGGTGGAGGACTTGTTAGTGTTAGGTCAGAGGTTGGACTCGGTGATCTTGGAGGTCTCTTCCAACCTAGATGATTCTGTGATTCTCTTCAGAAGATACTCAAGCATAATATATAATCGCAACAAATAAACATAAAAGAGATCCTCTATCAACAGAAGGAAAGCTATGTCAGAGGAGCTAGTTTGATACTGGAAGCCAAATGACAGGAGTTTAAGCAAAACTGTTTTCTTAAGCTGTATGTCTCAGAAAGTTGACCAAAAGTTATGGGTCTGGAAATGAGGAGAAAGCCATGGGCTAAAAGTGTCTGAAACATACTCCTACAAGATCCTGTGGTGGAGGTTGTGGTCTGGGGTCTGGTCGTGTAAGCTGGCCTGACTGAAAGAGGAGAAAGAGCAGTGGCCTTCCAGAGGACAGAGGAGTTGGGTGAGATTCAGGAGGGATTTTGAGTCAGTGGTTCTCACCTGAAATGGAGCAGACCTTTGGTAATAGTTTGGCTGAAGAGCCACATTGTTATCTGCAATGGAGATAGACTGGGGATTGAGCAGCTACCTGATGGTTAATGCTGGGTGAACATTTGACCTATACTGAGTGCAATAGATTTGTCAGGAGTAGCTCAAAAACAATAGCTTGGATTTTTGAGAGGTGGTAATTGACTGACTTTTTCTCTGGATGATCCATAAATCATCTCCAGCTGTAATGCTGCAGGTAGCAGTATAATGTAGACATGATGATTCACCATACAGCCTTGGCTGGAGAAATGCATTGAGGTTTATATATTATTCAGTAGTTTTAATTCTTTAAGTGTTCTGCTGTCCTTTGTCTTTTAATGCTTTTCTGTTCTCTAACACGTCATGTTATTAAAAGCCACTCCTATATCAGGCTGTAATTTATTAATGTTAATAAATTATAAGTGGATATTCTAACAAGTTGTTAATACATGATTACATTGATCTACATTGATCAAGGTTCAGCAAGTTTATTTATAACAATGGCTTATAATGCTTTAATATACTTTTTAATGATGTTACGGGTATCTGTCAGCTAGGTAACTCCTGAAAAGTAAGTGTAAGCAGTGCCATAGCTTGAAGTACTGCCTGACTATTTTTTTTATGCCTTGGTTTTGTAAGACCCTTTTTGTGTGGAACTCTGCAGGTTTTGACTGGAAACTTGTACTACCTGGCTGGTTTTAGAAACTTAGTTAAAATATTACCTGCTTGAGTAATGTTGGCCTTAATATTTTATTGGGGATGGGGGGTAGATTTCAAGCAAAGCTTTTGATATTGTTACTCACAGTGTCCTTCTGGACAAAACGTTCAGCATACAGCTAGATAAATACATGATACAATAGGTGAACAATTGGCTGACAGGTTGGGCTTGAAGGGCTGTAGGATATGAGGTTACACCAGGCTGGTGGCCAGTCACTAGTGGGGTTCCCCAGCACTCCATTTTAGGGCCAGTTCTCTTTGTTGTTTTCACAAATGATCTGGATGCAGGACTGGAATGCATACTGAGTTTGCAGATGATACTAAATTAGAAGCAGCTTTTGACTCCCTTGAGGATAGAGAAGCCTTGCAGATATATCCTCAAAAATTAGAGGTCTGGGCAATCACCAACAAAATGAAATTTAAGAAGAGCAAGTGCCAGATTCTGCACGTGGGATGGAGCAACCCTGGCTTTATGTACAGATTGGGAGAAAAGAGGCTGAAGGGCAGCCCCACAGAAAGGGGTCTGGGGGTTCTGGCTGACAGCAAGCCGAACACGAGCCAGCAGCGTGCCCTGGCAGCCAGGAGGGCCACCCGCACCCTGGGGTGCATCAGGCCCAGCACTGCCAGCCGGGCGAGGGAAGGGATTGTCCCGCTCTGCTCTGCGCTGGGCGGCCTCACCTCCAGCACTGTGCGCGGTTTGGGTGCCACAACATGAGAAGGGCATAAAACTGTTGGAGAGTGCCCAGAGGAGGGCTACAAAGATGGTGAAGGGTCTAGAGGGGAAGATGTATAAGGCTGAGGCCCCTTGGTTTGCTCAGCCCAGAGCCGAGCAGGCCGAGGGGAGGCCTCATGGCGGCCTGCAGCTCCCTCACGAGGGGAGCGGAGGGGCAGGCGCTGAGCTCTGCTCTCTGGGGACAGCGACAGGACCCGAGGGAACGGCATGGAGCTGGGACAGGGGAGGGTCAGGCTGGGTGTTAGGGAAAGGTTCTGCACCCAGAGGGCGGTCGGGCACTGGGACGGGCTCCCCAGGGCAGTGGTCACGGCACCAAGCCTGCTGGAGTATTTGGCAGCATTTGGACAGTGCTCTCAGACGCAGGGTCTGATTTTTGGGTGGTCCATTGTGGGGCCAGGAGTTGGACTTGATGATCCTTGTGGGTCCCTTCCAACAGGATATTCTATGATTCTATGATAATTTAATTTTTGGTTTTATATTCTGGCAGATGATGGCTTGTTTCAACCATTTCTCAGGTCATCATAGTACAGCATTAGTACAGTATTTTCAGTAGTGAAGGATACCGTGAAACAAAATGCATGCCATTCATACCTCTGCTGCCTAGCTGGTGTAAAATATTTTTATATACATATAAATATATATATGAATGTATCTTTTTACTACACAAATCAAGTGCCTTTCTGACCAAACTCTTAAACTGTCAATCTTCAAACCTTAGCAGTTATACTTTTTCATCTGTTTTTATTTGGAACATCTTTCAGGTAGCTGTATTTCAGATTGATAGCGTTTTTACAAGGCAATAGTTTGGGCTACCAGCGAGAACTGTTAGTCATCACTTTATGCACTGACGTTACACATATAGTTTATCCTTTTGTTGTGACATTTTGTTTTATTTTATTTTTTGGCTGAAGTCATACACTTTTGACGGAAACTCTTCAATTATAGAAAACTGGTAACTTCATTTTGGGGGATGGATTCACTGCCACACTCCTGATATTCCAGTGAGTTGCATGTTTTTTCTCTTCAGACATGATTTTACAGATCCCTTGATAAAATTGAATTTTACTTAGTGTTCCGTCCTTTAATACGTTCTTCACTTTGGCCCTGTTTTTAACTGGTATTCCTAGTTACGAGAAAAACTAAAAAAAGGGAAGAGTGGAGAATGGTGAGAGAATTATGGGGTTTTGACTTTGTAAATGTTTATTTTTTTCATTTCTGTAATAACAGAGAATTATAACTTTTTTTAGAGAAGAAAAATTAGAACTATATGCCGTAAGGCCTACAGAACATCGCTTATTACTGCATGCTTTATTACTTAAAGCTGGTTATTTGACAGAGAGCAGTTGGTTTTGGTTTTTGGGTTGTGGTTTTTCTGTTGTTGTTGTTTTGTTTTGTTTAGCTTTAGGACTTGATGATTCTGTTTCAGTTTCTTCTTTCTGTATCTGAGATCTTCTCTGTTTAATTCTTAAGGATTTCTCTGAGCATTACACATTCCTTTGTTACTCAAGGGAACCTCTTCAGAGTAAAATGCTTCTTGTAACTGATTTCCCAAATCCTAAAGTAATGCCAAGGCAGTAATTAATTTAAAATAGGAAATTTCTTTGATTTTGTGTGTGTGTGTTTTTGTGTGTAAATGTCAGCATTTACGGATGCCAGCACTTTTTTTCTAGGTTGCTGTACAGATGATCTCAAATTAGCAGATACTATTTTTGTAGTATAAAACTGGCTGATACTTGTCCCTTAAGGCAAACGCGGTAATATATTAAAGTTAAAAGATGATAGCTTCTATGTGCGGCATATACTCGTTAATCCTGTGTAGACATTTTCTCCCTTCTCAAAATAACCTTGAGTTAGGGAGCAGGTCCTATTTACATGTGTGAATTGTGAAGCCTCGTGTGTTGGACAAAATACAGGGGAAAGGTGATTAATAAGGGTCAGGCCATGTCCCCACTTCATCCTCAGCAGTTTCCATAGACTCTGAGCTGCTTTCCAGTCTTCTCTCTTTTTCCGTCTACAGATATTACAGGCAAACATAATGGATACAACCATAGGAAAGGATGTTGCAAAAATAACGTTATGCCTGTCCTTCCTGTATTTTTTTTTCTTAGAGCCTTATAAAGACAAGGGAGGAAGTGTTACTGTGCTTAGTGGTAGCTTGCATCTGACTGGGGTGCCATGATTTCACCTCAGGATTTGTATGTGAGACTTTGCTATTGAATTTGATTTTGGCCTCCTTTGCTTCTTTTCACTTGATATGTTATTTGTGGAAAATGCATTCATTGTATCGGGAATTAAAGCCTTATTTCAGTTGTATCCAAATGTCACACAGTATAAAACAATGTCATTTTTTTACATATGTGAAATAATTTTTCATATATAAATTTCAAAGCACCATTCTGGCATATATCACTCACTTCAAGACATATATTCTTCCAGGAGGATAGAGCCAAAGTCGTATTTCAAACTGGTAAAGCAATGTTATTTTCCTAAATGCATTATTAAAGGCTAGTATGGATTGACAGTGCTTTTGGTCAGATTGTGATATCAGCGTACAGTTGTATTAAGCAATCAGGTAGTCGGGAATAGCTTTACTTTCTTGGGAGATATATACAGTTATCCTTCTATCAGCCCAAAACTTTAAACTGCTTATTTCATTTATTTGCTGCCTCCTAATTCTCTGCTCAGCACTACATTTTTCTAATCCAGTGCCAACACTGGGAATTGTGTAAGTCAAGAGTTGAAAGAATAGTGACTACAACTAACAAATTGCTGCAGTAATCTTTTTAAGGGACATAACTGGAACTTAGGATGAGAGGAAAGATACACTGCATTAAGTTACACCATGTCAGTAGTTTTACCACTTCTAAAAGGATGTGTGCATGATTATATCAGTTTAATAGACTAGTGCCAAAGTGTGGTTCTCTTTTATTTTTTTTTACCTATCACTTTATTGTGGTGCTAGGATTGCCTCTGTCAGTTTGTCCAGTTGTCTTTTTTTTTAATACATCCACAATGTGCAGCAAGCTCCTTCTTCAAAAGTACAAAGTTCTCTCTCTCTTTTTTTTTTTTACTAGTTTTAAAGTAAGCTCAGTTTTTTATACAGTCTGGTATGTAATATACAGAGGGGAAATGCATCTGATAAATTCTTCACAACAATGCATCCTCTTAATTAAAACATGAAATGTAGTACTGTAAATGTTGGTATCAATTTCAAAAGAAAAGAAATAAATGAAAGGAATTGAAAAATACTGCTGAATATATTTGTATTTTGTGTAGTTTTGTAAGTTACTTCATAAAAAGCATTGGTTGCTTAATAGTTTAAAGCCTACAAAATTGCTTTCTTAGTGGAAAGAAGAACTGATGAAAGCTGGGTATGCTATTGCACTTTCTTCATCTGCGCATTAAAATGTAAATTCTCACCTTGGGTTGTATAGAAAGCCTTTTCATAGAATTAGAGTTAAATTAGGTGTGACAGTTGATCATGATTAATCACCAGTTCTTCACTGAAATAGTTTTGTTTGTCAGTGTTGAAAAACAGGATTCTGCAAGGAGTCATGCAGAGTGGGAAACATCAACCTTATTTTTGTAATATCTCAAAGACAGGGAGTGTGTCAAGTTAACGCATGCTTTTGTGTTTTATTTCAAGGTGACAGTGACCTTTCTTCTGATATTTTAAAAACATGCACTGAGGTGGGGAGAGAGTCCCAGAACAATTTTGGTTGAAAGATGGCTGGCAAGTCAGACTGTCCAGAAATCATGGACTCAGAGATGTTTCGTAGCCTCCCAGTCTTGCTGGGTGTAGATAGCAAGGGTAAAGGAGAATTATTAAGCTGGGTACAGGTGTAATTTGAAACAGACCACTATGAAAGGAATTGTGTTTTTCTGAGCATCCTGAGAGAGATAAAATCTGTTCAAGGCAAAATCAGTCCTGAGAACAATGAAGGAACCTTGAAAAACTCTCCTATGCCCCTCATTTTTACCTTTGAATCTAACTTCAGAATGAACAACATGGTAGGTGAAGTACTGAGAGGGTCAGTCTCTACCAGCTAATCCTGGCGTAGGGCTCAGGCTCAAAGACCTTTCTACTTCTGTGATTCCTAGGTTTACTAGGACTTAGTTGTTTCTCTAAAAGCCAGTCAAATAAACTCTTGAAGACTCGATTTGGAGTTTTAGAAAGAGGCACTCTTTAACTGCAGCACTGGGCACACAGGGGAGCGCTCCACTTAGTGTGCATGCTGAGCTGCTCAGCTACAAAGGTTATATGCACTCAGAAAATACACATTCATTAGATTTCCAAGTAACAGTTAACATATTCATGCTGTTTCCCGGGACTCATTAAAATAAGTACATGTCCCTGACACGTGTGCATTTGTTTCTACTGGTGGTCTTTTGGGGTCTTCTGGTGGTCGTGGATAGTCTTCTTCATTGTGTTTGCTGGTTGAACCCAGTTCTTGCGCGTGCTCAGGCCATCTCATTCTTTCTTACCTTATTGTTTTAACTTTGGCATGTATACCGAGCTAAAGTCGTTTACACATCCAAGGACATATGCACACCACGAGTTCCTCACCTAATCTTCTACTGAAACATCCTCAAAGCCTGAATCATCTTGTTCTCACTTTGAGAGAACAAGAGTATTTGAAAAAAACTCACCCCTGTGAAAATACTGCTGCAGCTTGCATCTTAACAGAAATAGTAGAACTTATTGGGGAAGAAAAAAAACAACAACAAAAACACATTAAAGCGAGTATTGACAGTATTGTTATTAAAGTGTCAATTTTGACTTTTTTCAAAAAAAAAAAAAGGCATTTTGCTGTCATTCCCACTTTGTTTCTTTAGAATTATGTAGAATTATGTTGATGTTGTGACTCTGATGACTGTGTTAACAACTGTGAAATGCAGGTCATTACGGAGATTAGGCTGGCAGCCCCTTGCATCGTTACTGCCTGTCAATCCTCTGCGCCTGGTAAATTAGGAAATACTGCAAGAGATGTAGCTGTATGTTTTAATATTTCTTGAAGACTTCCCAAGGATATTCTAATAAGCTAAAACAAACATTTCTAACTCTGCAGTAGGGTTCTCAATGATAGAATACGTAAGCATAAAACCGTACACTTCCATTGCCAGAAATGATAAATGATAGTGGTTGAAGTTCTCACGCGATGTAATTACTGGCAGGAAAAAAAGTTCTTCATTATGCATTCTGCCTTCGTCTTCTCTGTGGCTTTGCAACATTATGCTTACGTGCTACTATGACCATGTATTTGTTGATAACCTGTGTACCATATTTATGTGGATATTAAAACAGTGAACGTGCATTTGTTGCCCAGACGTGGATGTTATACACACAAACACATACACAAGGGTGCACGTGTATGCTAACTGTTATGTGCTTCTGAGCATCCTGAGAGATATTGAACTTATTAAAGGCAAAAATCAGCCCCAGATGAAATCAAACTATAAGAAAAACTTATTTTGTGACACCAGTTACACTCTTGAGTTGCTGTTACAGAAGCACGTGTTGGCCACCAAACCGGTCTTTGGCATGTGATAAGTGTCATATTTGTTAGCCCTCAGGATCCCTCTTCCCACATCTAGGTATGTGCATCCAGTCTGACTGCCATATCTCAGGCACTACTACGTCGTCAGGGTCCTGAAATAGAAAAAAAAAAAAATACTAATGCCTGTAGATCAGAGTAAGCTATGGCAAAATATTTGGTTCAAAACTTGATAGAAGTTCCAATTAGGGGCTTCTGCAAGCCATACTTTAACTTGCAAGTATTCTGTGGTTTTGGCTTTTTTCACTTTCTTGAAGCAAATTTCTGTTGCAAGAAACAGGAGGAATTTTAATGTGATTTTAGTGAATTCGGGTTTTCAAAACGTTCTGATCAGAAGATCTCAAGTTTCACACTTTTCTCTCCTTTAAAACTTCAGGAGGCTAGAGTATGTTGTATATCTTAGGATTTCTTTTTTGCTCTTGAGATTGACAGTTTTGTGAATACAAAACCAATCTGTTACCTACCCTCTTTTTAAATGGAGATATGGTTTCGTTATTTATTTCTTCTTTTTTTGTGTGTGTGTCCTGTATGAGATTCTTCATAATTTTTTGGTGATTCAGGCTTCACCAAACGTTTGCTTCCAGAGAGGAATTTTATTTGCAAGGTCTATAAACCTCGAGACTATGCTCTGCCTTTAAGTCTCTTTTAGTGCAAGTCTCTGGAGGTTCTAGTGATAAAGAAATGGCAGTGATGAAACTTCTCCCGTATTCCTTACAATGTTTAATTAATAAGTTCATTTTAACCATTTTAACAGCTTTTATTTTTTTTTTACTACTTTTAAAAATGTAGGCAATATCTAAGCTTGCACTTGACTGCATAACTTGAGGCATCTCTCCCTTCTTTATAAAATAATTTGGACTTCCATTTGGTCTAATAAGTATACTGGTATAGATCCGTACCATGTTTAAGATTTAGGTAACTGCTATTTTTAATTTGCAGCTCTTTCAGGTATTATGGGTCCTGCCTTGACACGGTAGTTACGGTTTGCTCTCTCTGTGGAGTGCGATACGCCTTCAGAGATAGGTGGCACTTGAGCAAGGTCTTCTAGGGGCACGTTACAGGAATCTGGAGACCTAAAAGCCATGATACAAGTCTCAAAGTAGGAACCCAGTGTTGCTGTTGAGTCTATCCTTTGGGCTCTTTTGAATCTTATCGCTGATATTTCATATTCCGTGCTGCAATAAAAAACAAATGTGGTTTCAGTTGGCATTTGTCTTTATAGAACATGGCAGATGCAGACTGCATCCCTCAAAGGTTTAAAGTTCGCTGTTGTTTTTCTTCATAAATGTTATGTGGAAATTTAGCTGCCAACATTCAGCTTTCTAGGATAAGGTATAATGGAAATTGTGTCCTTGCCAGTTTAAAAATCCTTGCGAAGCATTTCTGAGTATGTATTTGCATAATGAAGGATAGAGGTATTCCATGTAATATTTTTGAAATAATTTTGCTGAAGTATAGAACAGTTAATATTTATACAGAGAGTTTAGACCTCCCCTCTATTTCAGGGTAGCATTTAGAAAGATAAAACTCAAGTTTAAGCTTGTGTACACCTCGCTGACTTCGCTATGATTAAGTACCGTGCTGAATAACGGAATTCCTCAGCTACTTTCTTTGTAAATACCTGTGTTGCTGTCGTTTTGTGGTTATGTTAAATTCTGAGATATTTCAGTGGAAAAGGGAACTTTGCTGTGTAGATTATTATTTTTTTTTTTAACCTCATCACTCTAAATTCTTTAAGCACTGGAGACTTAAGTTGTGGTAATTCTCACTGTGACATCCTTTATTAACACACAGTAATCCCAAGAGAGGAAAACCCAAGTGTTCTGCATCAGAAAAAAAATAAAATAGTATTATTAAGTGATGTGTCCTAACAACCAGAACTTTTCGAGGCGTGTATTCCTGGGTGGGAAGCTGTCTCCTTGGCCTCTTAGTATCCACAAACAGATGGAACAAAGGCCATAAGAACTATCTTCTAAGCATTATTGGAACAGCAGCTGGGGACCTTCCCCGTGTGTAGGTGGATCAACACAGAAGCCACAGAAGTCATCTGGCTTGCCATTGTTAATGCAGAGCTACCCACAGTGTGTATGTTTCTGACCATGAGTGTACTGACGGCTAGAAATAATATCTAAACTGTAATAAGCTCAAACCCAGTGAAAAGAAGAGGAAATATGTGTATATTTTATAACTGTTTTTATTAAATACAGTGTGTTTCCTTTTCATTTAAAAATTGTAGCTATTAGTTTTCCTTTCCATTTTTCCAGTGATGAGACAACAGAAGTGAAATCCTTTTCTAAGGAACTTGGAAAGTTTTGTAGTACTTCTACACCTTTCAGAGTTAGCGAATGTCCTTCTTGCTGGGTATAAAATAACCCCTCCTTGGAAGTATTAAACAGCCTATTCTTACAGCTTTGCAAAGGTGCTGAGCGCTTGCAGCTTATTTTATTGGACATCGCTGATGCTCAGCATTTATGGAAAGCAGTGCCTCTGGTGCACGTATTTGTGGCAGTCGTTTCAAGTTAGCCGTCTGGGTCTAAGTACAGGTGTTGGAAAATGCCAGGTTAGCCCGCTATGACATTTAAATATTTGAGGTCGGATTTCTTGAAAACAGACAAAAGATGGCAAAATCAAACCGCCTGTCACCTCATCGCGTCACCCAGATTATCACTGATTAGGATATTGTGCTGACTGTCAGATTTTTAATGGGGTATGACCTCTTAAGGGTACAACCTTAGGTTTGTCGGTGGAAAACAAGGTATTTTGTTCCTTTTCCTCTGGCAATTCATCTGTCGTGCGTGATTTCTTTGTTTCAGTTAGGTTTGGGTGGAGGGATTTTATTGCTAATAATGAGAGTGATGCTCTAATACCATTTACAATTCACTGGGATAATTAAAAGAGTTGCGCAAGCTGCTTTGTACCTCTTTTAATTCCCACTGGCTTGATTAGTCACAGATTCACTCTCCTATCGGCTGAAAAAGTGATAATTACCACAGACTTCATGAATAAAGCTTGGAAAACTCTTTTTTGACAAGTCATAAATTTGCTGAGAAGCAGAGTTTGATAGGGATCAGAAGTATTTGCATTTTCAAGGATGATTATTGCCAGTAGTTTTGACTGAAAAAGAAAGATGATTTCCCCAGATGTTGCAGTTTCTTGTTTCAGCATTTTCAAAATTAAATCCTTACTCTTTTGCTTCAAAATATTTTGAAGCTCTTTACTTTAAAAAATGAGCTTTCCTGAGAGAGAGGACGTATTTAAGGATTAAATAACTTGAAAGTAAAAGGGTGCATTTCATTTTGGATTGGAGGTAATGTTTAAGGTTGCTCCAAACCAGACTTTATTATTTATATTGTTATTGTGTTATTTTGCAGCAATATCTGATTTATTTAATTCAAGATCCTCTCCCTCCAGCTTTTTAACTTCTCGTTGTTGTTTACTTTGAGTGCTCAAATGTGGCGCTAGCCCAGCTCTAATCTAGGGTTTCTATGAAACTTCACTTGGAAGTTTCCAAATGCGTGTCGTTTATGTTTCAAGAGTATGTACAACATCTCCGCATAAAAGAGACAGTCCCATCAGAGTGTGTTATGGGAGTATTACGCTTTACCAAACAGCTGTTTTACGTTGGCAGTTTTATGAACGCGTTCTGCGAAAGTCAGATCTGAGAGAAGATTCATCGCTTCCTACGATTTCCTAGCGAGAGCTGCGCACCACAGATTAGTGATCCCGATGCAAGCGTTTGTGGAGGCTGAAGGATGGGAGCCAGCAGCGCAGCACTGCTGCGGTGTGCGACCCTGCCTCCTGAGCCGAGCTCCTGGCAGTGGCTGCGTGGGGCGGGTCGGGCAGGGGCAGCCCTCAGCAGGTGAGGGGGGACACGGGCAGCCGTGCGGCTGGAGGGTTTGGAGGAGAGAGGACTTCTGTGCTCTTCGCCTTTCTTTTTGCTGTACTACCTTTGAAAGGGACAGCATATTGCTATAGGTGCTTTGCTCATAAAATGAGAGAGTTATTTAAAATCAAGTTGGTAGGAAAGAGTTAAGCGTAGGGAAAAATATTTCCCTGGGCTGCTGTGGTAAGCAGATGTGTTTGGCTATTTGTACTCTTGATTCTAAGTAATGCAGACTTATCTTTCTTTAGCAAGATGATGCATAGGTGAACAAAAGGTGTAGGCACAGCTTGATGCGATGCTGAATCTGATCCCTTTTCCCGCTGCATCACACCAAGCCGAGCCAGGGGGGCTGCAGGCAGGGGATTGGTAAAGTCTCTTGGCCTTTACAAGTCCTGTGGAAAATGAATTGGCCACATCCGTCTTGAATGAAAGCTGGAGTAATTGCTCTGATCTGCCACAGATCAGCCTGCATTCGTTCAACTGAGCAGTAATTCTGAAGGGTAAAATGACCGTATTGACTCTCGGTTGTAATTGTACCCCTTCTGATCAGAGAGCCTTTGAAAGAAAAGGAGCCATGGGCTTATGTAGGTCTGCATGATGGCCTGTGAGCACGACTTCGTTGGGTTACCGCAGGTGTGCAGTTTTTAGCTGTGAAGGATGCAGAGGTGAGTACTCCCTTCTCTGCCCTCATCTGAGCTCTTCCTGTGTCCGAGAGCATCCTCGGAGCTGCTGTGAGTGAGGTGGGGTGGGGTGCGTTGGTTGGCCTCTTCACTGTTACCTGCTGAAACTATCGGGGTTCCTTCCAGCTGTCTGATTCAGTGGACATAACTTCTTCTGGTAAGCACAGGTTCTTGCATACCTAGCCAGCCCATGTAAAACGCTTCTAGCCATGTTGTGTTAACTTTCCAATAAATAATTTTCCTGTTTAACAACCTCTGCACGCAAAACAGTTCAGATCTCCCCAGGTAACAGGCAAATGAAGCTGTTACAGGGTACAGTTCAGACGTATTTTGCTGTCTATTCTATTTTCCTGTTGTCTAACACAATGTTTTGCGCCTGCATCTCAATTCTGCAATCGAGAACATGCGGGGAGAGAGAGAGAAGAAAGAAAAAGGTGCCGTCGCATACCAATTAGGGATCTGCCAAACGACTGTGTGCCACTTGTACATGTTTGGGGAGAGCCAGCGAGCGACCTGGCGGGCAATGCAATTTGTGTTCTTGTCCCTTTGTACTTCTCATCTGCCATCTCCCATCCCAGGATGCAATACCCATGTTTCAAACTCCAGATTTTCATTTTCGACTTCGAGGCATGACAAGTAGGTAGTGCATAGTGGGGAGGTGACATGGATTGTTTATTTTTTGCAGTTACGAAAAGCAGAAGTGTAGTAAATATTGCATGATATCCTGATGAGTACCAGGAAACTTGTACAGCTACAGATATAAATTCCCTGAAACAGAAATAGTTGTGTGTCAAGCTTTAATGCGCAGGCTTTGTACGTGCCTCTCCTGTGCATCTTTGCTGTGCATGCCTGGAGCTGGACACCGCCACGCAATGTGATTCTGTTAGAAACCGAAGAGGCTGAGAAACTCGGGTGGGACACAGAATTGTGCTGTGGCTTCTGGAAAAGCCAGGCCTCGAAACAGTTGTAACAGCGGCTGTTCTATTTAGTTGCAGAAGATGAACATGCTCCTGCGCCCACTGCTGTTTGCGCCACCCCGCTAGCACAAAGAGTTGGTCATTTCCCAGTACTGGAGAACGTGGAGTTTCTGCCATGCCCTGCTTTTTTCCCTGAAGGCTGCAGGATGAGGCATCCACCTGCTCCCTGCTCAGGCCAGGCTGAGACGAGTGGACGTCTCCGTGTTTCCCAGATGGCAAGGAAAGCGAGCTCCCCTACCTGTGTGTGCCCTCAGCTACCCCTGTGCTCCCTCTCCTGGGATGCTCGTGCTCCCAGGTGCTGCTCCCCTTGTCTGCAGAGGCGAAGCCAGCTTCTTCCAGCTGTCCTCTCCCCTTCAGGCTCCCCATCTCTGGCTGTTGTCGTGGCTCTTTCCCTTATTTGCAGAGTCATGGGGAAAGACGCTGGCAGCTCATTTGTTACCAATTCCCATGTATCGCACGAGAATTACTCACACAACTGTTTGTGTGCCGCAGCCAGCTGGCACAGCCCCGCGTCTGCTTACACAGATGCAAGTGTGGCGCGTAGCAAAGTACAGCACCCCTTTCTTCATCACGTATCTGCCTTCCCTGAAAGTGGGGGAAGGACTTGATGTGGTTGTAAAGGTCCTGTCTATAAAAGTGAACATCTTTAGGATGAATTTTCTTCTTTAAGTAGTTCAGAATTTTATTGGGGTTTGGGGAGATTTTTGGAGAGTCTCATTCTGTGGTACTCTGTGCGCCCCTACTACTAATTAGTGGTTTTGCTCATTTCTGGCTGACCAAGCGGTCCGTGCTTTCCAACACTGAGATGCGTGTCCCTTTTGTGCAGACATTCGGTACATCTGCTGTGATAACTCCAACACCTCTCTTGCCAAATCTCATCTTTTACACAGAGCTCATCCACTCTGGTACCTCATAAGAGGCTTGACCCATCTCCTCTCCATCCCAAACGCAGTTCCTCTTTGTAGTGCCAGGGTGGTGCCTCATTGCCCTGGGGCTGGGGAGGGGACACCAGCACCTCTCCTGCTCCTCGGGGCAGGGTTCAGGACAGCCGGCCACCCCACGGACAGTGTCCAGCCTTGCTGAGGATAGCTGCAGGCACAGTGACACCGAGCCGTGGTGCAGCTTCATGGGGCTCTCAAATGGCTTCCAGATGGCCAGCACCACAGCTCCGATCTCCTTTTTCTGACCATCTCCCTTTTCTGTCTGTCTGTCTCTTAGCAGGGCTGGCTGTGGCTCCGTGCAGCTCCCTGGGCTGCTGTGCAGTGCTCCAGGGGTTGTGCCTCACTTTCAGAGAACATCCTCAGCTTTAGTGTCTGTTGTGGGGCCGCCAGCAGTTCCTGTGCTGCACCATGTGCATCGGTGCCTTTCTCAGCTCTGCAGCTCAGCAGCGATGGGCACCTTTGTGCACCTTTTAATTTCTTTTCATGGGTTGTTTCCCTCGTGTCTCCCTGGAACTGGCAACAGGACTCCAGTTAATGTTGCTGTTTATCACTGTTCGTTATGGTTGCCTTCAAATAAGTCAAAGGCTTTAAAAAGAAGAAAAAATAATCTGCTGTGATCCTGTAGCGTGACTTGCGTAGTACAAGCCTCCCATTTCCCTAAATGAAAGAATTAATCCTATTTAAACTTGAGCAGCCTGCAGATAAATATTGATCTTGATTTTAAAAAATGTTTAGTAATGGAAAACTGACATTCTTACAAAAATGTTACTGAAAGTCAATATTAATGATCCAGAAAGCTTTTTGGCTAGCTGTTGAACTGAAGTCATCCAGACCTGCTGATATGGAACTGAGAAACTTGCTAACGCTGTTTAACATAACAGCGTGCTTCTAATCCAACAATAACTTAGAATTATCATCATCATGACATACTCTATGTCATTCAGCATTTTCTCATTTTTCTCATTTTCTCAATTTCTCAATTATAGAACAGAAATACTGTGTTTTTTTCCATTAGACTTGGTGATAAATATGACAATCCCAATTCATACCACAGAGAAGTTTTGGTTTGGTTTGGTTTTGATTCTGCTAATCACAGGCTTTTTCTTGAGTCCTTTTGCTTCTTTTAGTAGTTCTCTACAGCTGATAGTTCGATAGTTTATGGTTTCTGTGCATCACCATCTACTTCCACTTTCTTCCATATCAGTGAACTATCAGTGGTTTGTAAACTAGTAACAGCATTTCTTGATGGTGTGTCATCTTTTAACCTACTGTCACACATTTCCTTTTACCAAACTGCTCTTTCCAACAAAAGTCCTCACTACTCGCTTAAATTATGTAATCATGTTTTTTTCCCCACCCCAATATTTTTTTATTATCGGCTTGAATTTTTCCCAGTACATGAATCATTCCGGCATCTGCTGTCTACCACATGGGCTTCTAGTTCTGATGCAGACACAACTTCTTCTCTTCCCGTCTTTAGGAATTTCAGTTTGTTTCTCAAATCTGCTTTTTGTGCTAGATAAATATTCACTTGTTCTCTCTAGACATTCTTCTTTTTTTTATTATTTATTTTTACTAGTTCTATCATTCTATTATCATCCTGAATGACCTATTTCCTGCAAGGTTGGCTCTTCTTCTGCTGAGTTATCAGCCTTTTTCCTTGATAAGATGGGCAATAGTCCCGCACAACTGAACCCTTCTGCCTTTGAGGCTGCTGACACAGCTGTTCGCTGGGGTAATCTTGGACCGAAGGGAAGCCTAATAACGTTTCAAGATCAGTGGCAATCTAGGAGGATGTGCAGCGGGGAACAGATGTTGTATTCGGATGCTCTCCCCAGTGCTTCCCTGTGCTGGCCGACATTTCCAGTTTATCCGCGTTGGGCCCACGCCAGCTGGCCGCCATCCAGGCGCCCATCTCTGCCAGACGTTTGTCCAGCAGGGGATGGAAGTGCTGGGCACGGATGAGAGGCGACATATCTCCTCACGCCAGAGGCACGGCGGCCCGGGCCTGGCAGGGAGCGTGGTGCCCACGAGGGCCGGGGCTGGCAGTGGGGGCACAGCCAGCGCGTCTGTGGGGGGGGGTCGGGGCTGGGAGGGGAAGGGGCAAGGGTGCTGGGTGAGAGGGGAGCCGTGCCACCCGAAGGTCTGCATTGCTTGTGAGTGGCTGCCAATTTCCAGCTGCAGGGAGTTGTTACTGAAATCCCCCAATCACTGCAAATTCTGCAGCCCTACTGCGGCCTTTGAGTGGTTCCTCTATGCTCCTGAAGGGGACCTCCCCCCCAAAAAAAGTCCTAAGTCTGCCAGAGTTTCCTCTCAATATCAGCAAATCAAGTGTTTCTGTCATAGTTTTCAATCTGAGGAAAATCTGCATCTTCTGACAGATGGAGGTGTGCTGTTGAACCTTCCGGGCCTCGGGCAGAGTGAGCTGGAGATGAAGGGAGTGATGGTATAGGCCTCTGCGAAGGCAAAGCCCTCAGTCAGAAGAGCTGGAGGTCACCCAAATAGGCACACTGGTACCAGAAACAGTGAAGGGACAACCATAAAAACATAAATTTCTACTTCTGGATGCTGCTGGCTGCGTGACATCCAGGCTTGAGGTCTCATGGGTTCCACAGGCCAGCACTGGCCAGGGCCATGGTGCAGCATAGGAGTGTGCACCTGAGTACAAAATCAGCTGCGTGTCCTCATGGTCACCCTGTTCCCTCTCGGAGCTGCATTAACTTTAGCTCGGCAACCTCTGTGCACTCAGAAACAGTGACTCGAGCACAGGCTGCAGCCTACATCTCAAAAGAACATTATGGAAATTTAATTTAGTTTTTGCTTCAGAGAAGGCAATATGAATGACTATGTATTTTTTTTTTCATTAAAAAAGTGATATTTCCTTTATATCATTCCTTGCCTACCATATTCTGTAATATGCCGTTCTTGCTCTAATTTGAAGATCTAATGCTGCCTGAGGCTGAAGGACTGGTGCAGCCTTTGGGAACGTGTCCACTAACAACCCGTCTGCCAGGCTCTAGAGCAGGTCTAGAGCATGGCCACCTCCCTGCCGAGGGAAGGTCAGGTGTCCCCAGGCTCTGTGGCAGGGGGATGGAGAAGGTGGCTGATGTCCGTACAGTGTGCTTTCAGAAACCTTAGAACATGTGAAAAGGCTGAATCTTTAGCTGCAGAGCCTGGGGGTGGAGAGTTGGGGCTTAAGTTGCTGAAACTGCTGTGAAGGAGAAGAGATAAAAGGAAGCAGAAAAAAGCAGGAAGAGGCTGCAACTTTTTAGGTAGTTGTAGGCTTTCTGTGTTTGGTGGTTGGTTTTTTGTTTGTTTTGTTTTTAATTGTTATAATTCCAAGTAAACCTCAGACTGCTTCTTCAATTAATCATGGAAACATTTAGTTGTGCCCCACAGTCAAAGCAAGTGGAAGCTTTCAACTTAATAGCTTTGTAAAATGCCGGTAGAGAAATCAGCAGATTGACTCCAATGCCACAAGTCATCTTCCAGCAGCTTCCCTTCTGCGTGGTACCTCAGGACAAGGACAGAGCTTTGCCTTGGATGACGTGAGGAGTGAACACTTCTCATCTGAAGACAGTGAAATCACATTCCTCCTCTTCTTGCTACCTCCCAAGCTCTTGATGCCGGTTGCTCAGAAGGACTGCATGGCTCGGGTCCTCCTGGAGTGGAGACTGATGGGCAGCACGCAGCACAGTGCTCACCGTGATGTTCATAGCCTTTCCCGTCAACGGATAGTGGAGAGTTTGGTGGTGCATAGTTTTGCTGTCAAAGGTGAGCGCTGCTATCTGCCAACTTCATAAATCTGCTTGCACAATGTCATGCACACCCACTCACTGCATCTGTGGTCAAGCTAGGCTTGTGGGTGCTGCTTGCTGACAAGGCTGTTGTAGATGAAAAGGAGAGGAGAGGTACAATAGACATGTTTGGTCCAGTTAAAGAAAGATCTAATAATGCGGATCTATGAATACCATTTTTTTTTTTTTGAAAGCTGCCTCGCAGCAAGTTACTAAAATTTGATTTTATGACTGTGTTGGTCTAGTGTGAATAGCAGTTAGTGTGATTAACTGGGGAGCTGCCTTTAAAAGCCAGCCCAGGGAATTGGCGCAGTCTCCTTTCCTGCTTCATGCTCTCATTCCTGGGGAGAGGTGATAACTAGATGTCAGAGATGAAGGCAGGCTAATGAGGAGTGTATTTGAAGAGACCGGAGGGACGTTGGAGATATAGTTATCTCTGGTAGCTGTCGAAGGAAAATTTTAAAATACCATTTTTTCCTAAAAACATTCTCAGCAACAGATATCGCCTACTTTCACAGTGTCGGTTTGTCCCTGCAGCCTTGAGAATTCCTGCCCTTTTTAGTGAGTGCTTCAGATAGCTGTAATAGAAAATGTGCCCACTGGGGAGGGTAATGTCACCTGTCACAGGGGGAAACACAGTGCTTCTGGATGGCTGTTACATTTCTAGTTCCAGTAAGCCATAAACTTGATCTCTTGCTTGGGCTTGTGTGTCTGCACACATTAAAAATTAATAAGTAAAACCTCCAAATGGCATAAAATGCAGCAGTCCAGTTGCGTCATGGGTCACTGTGAAGCCACGCTTCCTTCTGCACGGGATCTTCTCTTTCAGTGCAGCTCAAGATCTCTCTCCTGTTCAGAGCCCTTCTGGGAGGACACCCGTAATTGCTGTGGGATTGTTCCTCCTTGTCACCGACTTTTCCTGCTGTCAGATAAGGTGGCTGAGGATAGCGCTCAGTGACAAGCAGAGCCTGGCCGGTGCCGGCCGTCAGGTTGTAGTGAATTTAACCCGGAGTGACTGAACTTCCTCTGCCAGAGCTGGAAATGATCGTGGGCACATGTCCGCCGAAGAATTAGTTTATCCAGAGCAGCTTTGATAAGTTCATGATAAGATTCCTTGATAAATTGTTGATAAACTCTAATTAAAAATTATCTCTTCCAGAAATCAAACTACTTTCCCTGCACAGTATTGAAGAAAGAAAGGAAGAGAGTAATTGTTTTGTAAAACCTTAGTAACAGGTCAGATTATGTGCTCTTTTGGGGACATTTCTGAGGAACAGAAATGTCTGGGGACATTTCTAAAGCAATGAAGTATTCCACCCTGGGACTTTATTGCTTCAGTTTTAAATGCATTGTCTCGTAACTGGAATTAACCGTGTAGTCCTTTCCTATGGAAAAAATGTGGACTTGAACTGTGAGCATTGCTCTACAGGCAGTTCAGTTGTTTAAATGGTATGGTTTCATGTTTATTCTGCTTTTATGTTACTACTGATACCACAGTTTCTTTCTTGATATTAGCCAGTTGATAAAGATGTAAAAAATGAAGAAAAAACAAGCAAACAGAAAAAACCCACAAATTTTACTCTTCACCATGTAGTTAATATGAATATTTCTGTTCATGTATAATCTTACTGAATGTAGACTGTCATGTTGAATGTGATCTTTAGCAAAATCCTGTAGCTAGAACTTGATAAAAGCAGCTGTTATATTTAAAATTAGCACATAAAATGTCATTAAAGTAATGATACAGGTTCACAGAGTTGCATTCTGAGTGCTAATCATACTGTCTTGTAGATGAGTTGACTGCTGTGCCTTACATCGTGGTACATCATGGGTTTGGACGATTGGCTTAAATTAATTGTTTAGCAGACTGGAGGTGGTAGAAATAGGAGTGCAGAAATGGGTAATGTATCACATCTGCCAAAAAGCTGACTGCTGAACCCATCAGCTAAATTAAAATTTCTTTCTCTGTCCTTGATCTTTGTCAGGTATAAAGCATTTTACTCAGTGGGATGTCCTGAGGATTTTCGGTGTACTGATTTGAATTGGTAGAGGAAGAAAAAATTGCAGTGGGCTAGGGATATTAAAAGTCACATGGGAAGCTAGGAGACTACTGGGGTGTGGTGGTGGTGGTTTGTTTTTTTTTTTTTTGGCAAACTAAAATAACAATAAAAAGAAATGGTGATTGACTAAGTTTGTCTAGTGTAGCTGTAATTATAATCCTTGATGGCTTTTCTCTGTTCACTTAGCCGAGATTTTGGGAAAGGAGTCAGTCACATCAACACCTGTACTGTTACAAATGTGAGCTACTCCACCATTTATCAGCTTGCAAATCACTTGTTTTTCATAGTACACTAGAAAAGTGTACGTAGTACACTAAAATTTTGTGTGACAGGCAATGAATTGCAAAGAACCCATAAATGGTTAGGAAGTCTAAATGTTAGAGTAAATTTGGGCAAAAACATGAAAGTAAGTAAGTAAAATTGTTCTAAGTGGGAAGCCACCACCATGGGGTTATCTGTCTGTGGCTCCGTGTGGGGATTGCAGCCTCTTCTCGTTGAGGACTTTGTCCTTTAATGCACCTGTTTTAAAGTGTGCATGAGCACACATCAAATAAAACCTTCCAAGGAAGGGATGGTAGCCCACACATCTGGGAATTTCAAACTAGATTGTGTGTTTATATCAAAATGCTGAACGGTCTTTCATAGCCTTTCTATATCATGTTCTGAGATTGGTATTGTCTTGTGTCATAAAATTCTCTGTTAGGAGTATTTATTTTTATGAGTTTTATGACAGGAAATGCTACAAAATTATTTTTAAAGTAGACTAAAATGGTGAATGTACGACTTTCTGTATCAGTTTTCAGATTCTTACGTGGATATTGCATGATGCCAGCCTTGCACACAGCCACGCTGACTGCAGTTTGCCAGAGGGAACCCACTACAGTGGTGGCCTGGTTTGTCACAGCTGCACTTTGGAACTTGGTGTTAAGTTTCAGGCTGTAGAAATGTGGTCCGATTGTATGGTTCATGACGGGGTTTTACGTATTTTGTGGTTACACTGAGAAATCATGATATGACGTAGCTCTGCAAAAAAATGTATTTGTGGTGAGTTCGTCTTGATTTTTCACAGTGCACTTAGCAAAAACAACAACAAAAACAAACAAACAAAACCACCAAATAGACATGTTCCTGAATATCTGTTCCTGAATATCACTCCAGGAAATCAGCCCCCATCAGGAAAGCACCCAATTTTTCTTTAAATGTAAAGAATCCTACTAACTTTAAACTCCCACTGCTTTTTGTCGGGCTTTAATAGGCACAAATGATCCCTTAAATTGACATAGTTTTTCGAGCAGGAGCTTAACAAAAAGTATTGCTTTTGCTATTGGTATAGTAGCCCATCTGGCTGAACTGAGATACTATCCTCGCACTGTCAGTGGATAGAATAATCCTTTTGTGCTGAACTTGTTTTAACTTCTGATTTACTTTGAATAAATCTATTGCTAAAGCATAATGGGAACATTTTCTTCTTCAGCACCATTTTTATTGGAAGGAAGAACATGAAATAACTTATATTGTTTGCATGAAACATTGAATGTATATGGATCTTGGCATAAACTTGGGCAATAGACACTGTTTGATCTCTGAAGTCATTTTATTCAACTTTTAATTAACTTTTTACATGCAAATCTCTACCGACTTTTATAATGGAGGTGATGGGAACAATCCTGAGGCTAATCTAATCCCTGGGAAAAAGGAAAAAAAAAAATCACATTATTCATTCATATTCACAACATTATTCTGCACATTTTTTCATTTCTAGTGGTAGCAAAAGCAATAATTTATGTGCCAAGGCTTTATGTTCACTTTCTTTTGTCTTCAGGTTGTCACTGACACTTTTATATTTTTATTCCACCTGCATAATGCTAGCTGCACCGCTGCTATTGTTATCAGTGCTTGTTTGCTAAGGAGAATGCTAAAGAAAGTACCTGAGCCAAAAATTCCTGCCGTGTTTGACATAGTATTAAAAATCTTGTTTCCTGAAGTCCGTACCTTGTTTCCAGTTCCCTCCCTGTTTCCAGTTCCCTCCCTGTTTCTTTGGGCTGGGGATTGTGATAGGAAACACAGCCAGCTCCCCCCGCTGCCTTACTCCTGCGCATCCCAGAGGGCAGAGCATTGGCCCAGGAGCAGAGGGAAGCCGCTGGGGAAGGGAATGGGGCAAAGCGTTAATTCCTGCTGGGATACCTGTGTCTTGGTGTCTCATGTCCTATCAGCTCCTCCAGTGTTTTCAATTTTGGATTTTTTGCCATTAGGAGCAGAAACTGAAAAGCGTTGGTTAAAATTTTCGTCTCGAATCGGTCTACAGCTTCCTCCCGAGGGGAGCAGGGGGGCAGGCGCTGAGCTCTGCTCTCTGGGGACAGCGACAGGACCCGAGGGAACGGCATGGAGCTGGGACAGGGGAGGGTCAGGCTGGGGGTTAGGGAAAGGTTCTGCACCCAGAGGGTGGTCGGGCACTGGGACAGGCTCCCCAGAACAGTGGTCCCAGCACTGAGCCTGCTGGAGTTCAGGAAGTGTTTGCTCTCAGACACAAGTTTTGATTTTGCGGTGGTCCAGTGTAGGGCCAGGACTTGGACTCTATCCTCTTGGGCCCTTTCCAACTCGGGACATTGTATGTCCCTGAATATTGCTATAGGGCATGGCCTAATGTAATTACAAGAGGAAATATACCTTCTTACAGGAGCTGGGGAGGGGATTGAGAATGAGCTAAGAAGCGGAGTTGGTCTCTTCCCACTCACCGCTCCGTACTCTTCCTTCTTTTCCTTCCCCTGTACAACCTGATCCAGTTTTGTTTGCCTCTTCTCACCCTCTTGCTTATCTGGCAGACTGCATTGCGTGCATTTACTGCCTGCCATGTTTTCTGTCAGGCCTCATCTCCTTTTTTGCTCCTATTCTGCATACGCTGTGAAAATACAGTGTCCCTGTGGAGGGGAGAAGTGTGGACACGAGCAGCAGGCATGATTAATGCTGTTCTGGAGCACGCAAACCTCAGGGCCGTGTTTCCAGCCCTCCCTCCCCTCTGGGCTGAGCCTACAGGAGTACGAGGTGCAGGCTCTGCTTTCATGGAACTATTTGGTGAGAAAGAACATTTTTGTGGTAAACTCTGAGCCACTATGGGTTCCAGCAGCCTAGGGTCAATCCCACCGCCTCAGCTCTGTCCTACAGCTCCCTCAAGGACAAGTCTGCTGGGGTTCATGCTTTACAAGGAGATACCAGGTGACTGGCAACTTTGAAAACCCATAAACATTGTAGACAATGAACTTGTTATTTATTAGCTTAAGGCAAGAAGATAGGAATACAAATGGAACTTTTGTGGAGCGTAGGAGGCAAGAAGTGCTAGGGAGATGTTTTATAAGCCTTACAAAAAATATTTAGGCAGGTCCTATATTATGTATAGTGAAAAACAGCTTTCTCTGCTGGAAGATTTCTTTTGGTATGTTTTTTGCATGGTTATTTTTGGAAGTGACTGATGGAGCCCAGGTTATTTGTAAGATAAACCTTCCTAGACCTTTAAATTTCAGCGAGCAGTCTCCCTTCCCCCCTACAAAGCAAGACTTTAGACCAAACAACAGGTTGAGTTAATTTATTGATAGATTGATGGCAAACTGTGCCAGGGCTTCTCTGGGTCCCCAGGAGGTCCTTCTTCTCTTCTGCGCTCATGCAGCACGTTCCCTGCCAAATCTCATCATCAGTCTTTGCTTTCTTCTCTTCCATCCACCGCACCCTGCCCTGATGTTTCCTGTTAAGCCACTGCCTTACCTAGTGATCCCTGCGGGTCCCAGTGGCTTGCTTTGCTGTCCTGGTGATCTTAATGAGTGGGTTCAAATCCCTCACACTGCAGTGAAGTGCTTGTTTCATGCCATACAGAAATCATAGCTTAGATCATTGGCATTTTTTAAAAAACACCGTAATTTTTGGAAATAAACATCTTAAAGATCCAACTTTTTCTGTGATTTATCAGACATCTTGCCCTGCTTATTGATGTAGGTCCTGTCATCTGTGTTTTCCTGTTGATTTGGCCAATAAAATTACAGCTGTGGTGGCAGTCCAATCTTCTGGTTGACAGGGGTGGTGATGGCTATATGGATGCCTCCTGACATTGTCAGTAAAATATTACTGTCTTCAGGATCTCAAAGCTACAGCAAGTAGTTGAAACACTTTGCTCTGTTCTTAGGAATTGTAGTTTTGACATTTTCTGCCATTTCTTGTCTTGAGTGTTTCTCCCTTCCTTCCCAATGAGGCAGTTTACATGAGCTTGTACAGTATTCTGCACCAGGCTCTCTCTTTAGAGATTTTAGATAATGAATAATGGATCGATTTTGTGAAATAGCAGTGTGGCCGATTTCGTTTAACTTTATTTTTTTCAGGAGTGTACTGCAGGTGTATTTCATTGCCTGCATGGTGTTGGCAGATGTTAATATATTCAGCACCTTTCTGGGTCTGAAGTCTCATACGCTGCGCCCTAGTAGTTGCCTATATTCTGTTCTGGCTGCTAAAATCAGCTTGTATTCCCTTGGTCCTTCATGATAAAAACGTGGACAGTGCATAGGCAGTCCATGATAGAATGACCTCGACTCTGATGTCCATCCCCTTGTAGGTCTGCCAAAACCAAGACTTGTTTGACCTTCAGAAGGTGGCTGGTTCTGTGGGCTTGTTTGAGCATCTGCCCTAGATGCCGTCTTTCTGTATAGTCCGTTATCTGATACTGTGTCTTGTTTGTTCACTCTATTTTTAATGCATGAGGTTTCCTGTTATTTTTAATCGCTTTCTTCTCTCTGTTTTGAAATTATGTTACAAATTGAATAAGCCTGTCATTAAAATTAAGCGTGTGCACACACCTGCACACCCACGCAGTATGAGGATGGATATACTGTTGGCCATACACTGGTAGCACAGAAAAAGATTTAATAATTACCTCAGCATTACATAGGTGTTCAAACAAACAGATTAAGTATGAAAAAGTGAAATCCATGTATTTTCTCTCTGCACTCATGGTAGGCCATAGGTTGATGCTGTCTTTGTTTCTAGGAGCTTCAGAGCCAAAGCCATAGTGAATGTGCAGCTGTGAGTTCCCAAAGGAGAAATGGTCCTGGTTAAAAATCTTGGAGAATTGGTGCATGGCAACATTTAAAATGACTTGCCTGTCTTCCTGAAGGTTACGGGAGTATAATTTTTGATGAATATTGCACATCCATCTGTATGTTTCTTTATAGCTGTATTTTCCATAGGATTACAAAAAGCTGACTCAGGCACGGGCTTTGTTGCATGCAGGCGAAGATGTGAGCAAGCAGTTCTAATTATTACCATTTTCCAAGATTTTAAGAATACTGCAGACAATCAGCTGCTTGCCCCAAATAAGCTTTGTGATTTAATAGGGCTTGGGAGGCACTGACAAATAAATAGTGTTTGACAGGTTAAAAGGCTTGTCTTCAGGAACTGGCTGCATGGATAGAGAGCAGAAGGCGGCCTGGGCTTAATGCGAGCTTTAAGCAAAACAAATGTGCATACATATTGTTTTGTCAAGTTGTCATCCCTTTTGTTACTCCGCTTTGTTCCCACTCCTAAAAGTGCACAGTACCCTATTTCAAAAGACTCTTCTTCTACACTGTGTTCAAACTTGTCACAGTTTCCAAAACCAGCGAAGTTTTGCTGATGACTGAACTTAGTCAAAATGACCGCACAGCCTTTGTGGATATATAGAGGAACCTCTTGCAGGGTAGGGGCTGAAAATAGGACATTATTTCCCAAAAGCATGAGGAAGGTGACAGGTTTATAGCCTGACTCCTAAATGAAGTGCATTCTGGAAGGTCAGTTTTTCACCAAGCCTGAGTCGTGCTAGTTTGGACCAAGATGTGTCACTTAGACTACAAATAACGTGGGGCAATCCTGCTAGCGTGCCAATATAAATATGTTCATAGTGGTATAATGTTTATACAACTCATCGTGGCAGTGTTAGAATTATTTTATGTATCAAATAAACCTTGCTGGTGGGATTAAAAAGGGTAACTGTAATGCCATAAATACAACATGTGACATGCGAAAGTATTCTTTACTCCTAATGCTGTCCACACCAGGGTTACCGTTGTACAAATTTTTGGTTTAAAAAAATAATTTCACTCTTCACTAAATGGATATTTCCGTACAAAGTCAGCATGTGCACCATGCTTTGGTGACAAGATCAGCCAGCCTTTGTGCTAAGTCATGCCCAGTAAGAACTGGTAGGATCCTAAAGCAGTAAGCACGCTAATCTGTGTGATTTCTGGGTGTATAAACAGTACATGAGAGAGGCTTTTATAGGGTTTTCTGAAGAGAAGAATATAGTTGGGCGTAATAGAATGGCAGTTAAAGCAAAGGAAGAAAATTGTAGGTGGATGGAGGGAAATGT
Organism: Anser brachyrhynchus; assembly: GCF_964034855.1. NCBI lineage: Eukaryota > Metazoa > Chordata > Aves > Anseriformes > Anatidae > Anser > Anser brachyrhynchus. The sequence goes on along the minus strand of NC_137694.1, from coordinate 37,414,646 downwards.
TTTCCGTCTGTGAGAGCTGATACATCCTGCGGAGCAGCCTGCAAAGGAAAGCAGTGGAGATCTCATCACCAGAGACACTTACAGGCACAAGTAGGCTGAAAAACAAATGATATAAGTTACCGCAAATAGCGTTAGCACAGCACTGCAATGCAAGCAGGATAAATAACGTCATGAAAAAATTACCATTTCTAGCTTTTTTCTTTAAACATAGTGTTGTGGCTTTACTTATTCCTGTTGTTTCTGAAGCAAACTAAACTCCTGTTTTCTATGAAGTGCAATGTTTTTTTACTTATTTTATGCCACTTGAGTGACATTCTCTGCTGTATCAGCTCCTACTTCTGTCATTGCCTTTCTCCAAAAACACACGCAACGAGCTTGTAGAAGTGTAGAAGTTCCTATTTTGACATCCTCTTTTCCCACCATCTCTGACAATTGTAGTGCCAGCAGCCTGCACAGGTATTCCTCACCTGCTTTACCTTGTGGTTTGCACAGGTAGAAGGTGGTAGGTGTCTTCCCCATGAGTACTCCTAGAAGATCATAATCCGTATATATACTGGTGGGAAGAGGAAAAAAAAATATATATATATGTATATATATATTTATTTATTTTTTCCCTCAAGGGAAAAATCAGAAACCTTTTAAAAGAATCTGACAGCAGTTTCAAACACCACTTCTACTTTTTTAAATTCCAAGCAGTCAGTCTGCAGGGAAGACCTCCACTAAGACTGGGCTAAAAATGTTCAGGGTCAGTTGATGCACGAGAAAGTTGCTGTTAACATTGTTGGTACAGTGGAGGTGTCACACAGGATATACACAGTTCGAATGACCAGTAAATGTTTTTCATGTTAAATTTAACCACAAATGGAATAGGGGATCATACCACATGTTGCCTTTGGTTAATGTACGGTGAAATGCTGCCCGCCAGAAAGCTGGTTGCCTCTTCTCCCAAGGAGGTTGTGGGCAACCACGGCAGCCAGGAGCACGGCGGCTCAGCTTGAGGGCATCGTCCAGCAGCCACAGGGTACGGCTTGGCCCCTTTCCCCCTGTCAGCTCTTGCTGTCTTGCCAAGCCCAGCAAAATCCTGTGTGGAAGGAGTAGCTGAACAAAGGTAACGTTAAGGTCACTATTATATTTTAAAATTATCTATTCGTAAAAGTGTTTTTCCATAAGGTATAGCATTAATTCAGCCCGGTTTTCTGGCCCGTGGTTACTGCCTTGGCTCAGGTCTTGCTCCTTTACTCAGCTCCCTTGCCCTGTAGGAATTTTCATCATATTCTCAGCATTTGTGCTTCCCTGTCAAATTTAGTGCTGTTTTTCTTTGAGGGATGCTGATTTAGCATTGTTAAACAAGGCAACTGAATATCTTAATTATTAGAATGTCATAAAGAAAACAGTTTTCAGGTATTTTTTTCCAGGAAGTTGTTGCGTGGTCCCCTCACACGATGCCCGTGTGTGGAAGTACATAAGAGCAACGTGATGTTCCCAAACACACCTGCAGAGACGCACACCTTTACAAGACCAGGATGCCACTCTTAGCAAGCCATGAGATGTTCAAACCAAAAAGTGTATTTTGAATATCTGGAAGTGCTTCCTGTTGGTGAGATCTGTGTCACATAGGAATTTCCTTTTTAATTAAAAAAAAAAAAAAAAGATTTTTCTCTAAGGCTTACAGTCCCATCATTTAGAATAAGATTGTCTACAGGAGTTACAGAAAAATCCTAGACTGTCTCACAGAGCTAAAAGAGTTAACACCCTTAGTTTCTTTGAGCTTTTTCAATTTCCCAGCTTTTTCAGTTTCTAGCTGCTCTGGTTAAGCCATAGATACTTCACTTATGTATGATCCCTATATTATTTTCAGTAACAATAAACAAAAGCCCAAGACAACAGAGTGAAACTCGCACTGAATCCTAAAATCATGTAACGATTCAGTAATGATTCTGTTTTATGGCATTCAAGTTTAATCCCTTAACAAATACTTGATGCTGTATAAACAAAAAGACACATTTATCAGATTTGAAGTAGTTTGTGGTTAGGGTATTATATAAATTGGATTACTTCTTTATTTGATAATCCACTGAAGTGAATCTCACCATATGCTAATATCTCTTGAGACGTATTTTCAGCGTTCAGCAGATACTGAGTGTTTTGGATGTTCTTGGAAAGTTCTGAATTTTCCTGAGCAAAACAGTTTTGGAAGGAGAGCCACATACTTCACCAGTTAGGAAACCAAGCGTTTCAACTCAGGTACCTGAGCACAGTCTTAGGAAATTAACTTTGGAGAAGCAAACTTGGAGGACATTCAGATCATTTTGAAGCAGCCAAGCTCGCTGAGGTATTGTAACTATCAATAGGAAATGGATTCACAGTTACGCATAATTACAGAACCCTACTTCTCTTGCTTGTAGATTAAAGCTGAGCTGCTGCTGTAATAAGTAACTGCATAATTCAGAAAACAGAGAATTAAATTTACATAAAGTATGATAAAATTGAATAAATTTTCACTTTAGAGAGACAACACAGTTATTCATTGGATGTTATAACTGTTAAAATTAAGTTTGTAGGAAAACCAAGGGGTACTCTGCTAAATGTAGGAAAGGAAATTACCAGAGCAGCAATAATAACTCTTCCTTCTCATAATTCTTTCATGTCACAAACACCAACAAATGTTACTTATGGAAGCATTTGAAACCCTATGCTTTCTTAATAAAGACTGCTGGAGTGCACTGAGCATGGAATTTGATAAGAAAGGATTAAGATTAAGTACATTCATATTTGTCCTACTTGGAGCCTAGTTCGCTAATCGCTGTTTTACATACAGCTCTTAAGAATTTGGGGGTGTTTCTAAGCACTGCTTTGAAAAGCAGCATTGCCATTTAAAGAATCCAGGCTCATTGGATGTGATCGAAGCCATAGCTTCCTGTGAAAGGAACTTGAAAAAATGTTATTCTTCTGCACCAGTAGGATAAATTAATTCTTTCTTTCATGGTTGGAGTTCCCATAACAAGTCTGAAAGGGTTAGCACGTAGGCAAAGCAAATTGTTGACATATTGTTGTTTCATGAAGCATATACATTCAAAATCTGTACATTATACATCTGCTGAATGAACTTAGCCAATTTTGTCTCTTTTTTTCAACTGTTTATAGTCCATTACACTCTGATGTAGCTGTGGTGGCATCACGGTAACCATGAACGTTCCAGGATGTTAATTTTTCTCTAGACTTTTGCATTATTTAAAAGCAAACCTTTTAAAACATCCTCCTTGCCAAGGAAAAAGACATTTTCTGAGATTATTTTTTTTTGCAGTTGTCAATGATAGTTACTAAGGATGAAGTTACACCAAACCTAAAAACATTTGTGCCAGATCTCCCATCAGCAGCCAAAGTAAAATTCCCACTATTCATTACTGCGCAGCAAATTGCATTTGTTTTATCTGCTCAAGTCTGTTCAACTCAGAACAAACTTATAATTCAATTTATTGTAAAACTTTTCAGAGTTTTAGAACTTTTAGTGACCTTTATAAGCTTGAGTTATAACAACAACAACGACAAAAGAATATTATTATTTTTCATTCAGTTATCAGATAAGGCCAGTTTATTTTTTTCAAAGAGTTTGTGCTTGTATATATCTTCCGATTGTGGCTGTTACTGGTTACAATGATTGGAGTATTGCATAAATATTCAGTTACTTTATCAGTTCTTGTTCAGAATTATTTTGTTTCTAAGTTCAGAGAAGAAAGATTTGTCTGCTGTCTTTAAAAGAAGTCGTCCCAGCAGGAAGAGATAGGGCAGTCTAGAACTTGATAACTAAGCTCCAACTTCTCCCCTGATGTGTTTTTTTTTCCCTTTGCATTACTGTAGATTGACCTGAAAATTGCATTTTTCAGATTTGTTAGTGCAGAGAAAATATGTTTAGGCATTTTTTTACCAGAAACAAAGAACTGGAATTGAGGAGATGAGTTTATGAAAGATCAGAGGTGTTTTTAGAGTGCTCCTGATGACTTTGTCTTTTATACTTTTTTATTGGTTGGGTTACTCACAGAGATACACAAGGGATCTCAAGTTCATTTTGTCTCTTCTGACTGATCCAGAGCAGGGCTTCAAATTGATTTTGGAGGAGATAGCTTTAAACTATTTTACTTTGTATGACATACTTAAAATATTGGTCAGAGAGAGAGGGAGGGAGTGATTGTGTGGCTGTGAGTCTGGGTGCTCATCTGTGAACGTGGACTGAGACTTGAGTCCCTGCTCTAACGTCTGAGCTGAGAAGAGAGTAAGATGCTGTAGGAATGGTCATAAAAGTTATACTGAGAATCTGGGTACGCCTCTCTACACTTTTGAGCTTCTGAACCACAGGTATCAGGAGATAAGTGTTTATTTTTTATCTGTGAAAGCCTCCAGCTGCAAACTGTGGGGATAACCAAGAGTGCTGTAGCTCAGAATTTACCTGCTGTCACAGGTATGATACTGTGCTAGAAACGACGCTTTTAGATAATGGTAAGCTTATGCCATTTAAAGATGAAATTTAGGTTAAGTTTCAGATATATGAAGTATGAGAACCTCTGGTATTTTGTGCTGTGCTAGCAGGATTCATAAAAATCTGTTGCTTTTACGGAAAAATATTCTTCGTTATAAGATTCAGGAGTGAACAGGATATTGCAGATCCAGGAATGCCTGAAGCAATACATGGGACACTGGTGCTTTTAATTTTTGATAAATAAACTAATCTTCACGGGGACATTCTTTCCACCATAATCATCATCTTGACAACGTTGTCATCTTCTGTATTGGAACGTGATTCTCTGCTAGTCTGTGATGGGTGCTATCACAAAGAGGGTAAGCAGCAACACGTGCAGACAGTCCTACGTCTCGTGTACGCTGAGCAAGCTGAAGGATGTACTTTTTGGTGGAGTCTTAGGAGTCAGATTAATTGCCTTAGGAAAGGCACAGTGAGGAACATATGAGCAACACCTCAGGTTTCACTCGCTTGGATTCTGGTCTGCTTAGGAATCACTCTAAAAAGGTTTAAGTTCGTTCATTCTTTGGCTGAAGAATGGCTTATCCCGTAACTAGGCATTGGTAGGAAAGTTGTTGAAGAATGAGAATGATGCAGCACAGGACTTGGACATATTTAGTGGGTAATGTTGGTGGTAGTGGGACAGTCGGACTAGATGATCTTTGAGGTCATTTCCAACCTTAATGATTCTATGATATTCAGTGGGCTCAGTAGTTACCACCTAGATGATAGCAGCAGCAGGAAAGATCTCTAACCAGGTGTGAAGATTGGCAGGAAGGGAGTGCTTGTAGCCTTTACCCCACCTGCAAACAGCATTCTTGTATCAGTAGCTTTCACAGCCATCTCGAGGGACACGCAAATGGTTCAGTGGCCGTAAACCTCCCGATACACCGAATGCCTGGACTGGCCTGTTGAGGAAATACCTTCAGACTTTCCTTCTGTTCCCTTTTATGTGTCCCCAGTTGGTATCATCCAAAGGACATTAAATTGAATATAGCAAATATCTAAAGATTACATATGGTTGCTTTGCTAGCACAGTCCCAAGCACTTGCACACTGGACAATGCACATATATATAATCTTTATGGGATTACATTACTGTTGGTTTGTTAGAGTGTAAAGAGCCCTTAGTCTTGGATGGAGGCTCCCCTGTACAGCAGGGGCAACGCAGAACGCTATAAATGGCTCACAGCGTGGTCCTCAACACAAAGAATGAATCATTCAGTTACAGGGCGGAGATGCCAGCTGGTTAAAAATAGGCAGGAAAGTGCAAAGAGCTGCTTATCTGCCTCACGGGTCACAGCTGAAGGTGGTAAGCCTACGGTAGTAGCTGCAAGCAGTAGGGCCGCTTGTCTATCCACTTGATCATTACAATTAGAAGAACTGTGGGCAGAGCTTGGAGAGGATGATGCGGTGGTTCCTGCCACCAGTACCTGGGGCTGTTGCTTTTGTGGGGACAAGTGTAAAGAGGATCCAAGAGGCTGATTTGGCTTCGCAGGTCAGGAATCTCAGCAGTGGACCTCTGGGATCGTTGCTGCACTCTGCCAGGAAGGGGGGAATTAGCACAGCGGGCAACTTGTTCGCTATCGCACGTTTGCAACTGCAGAAAATACTTCAGCTATGATTCTGGGGGTAATGACCTCATTCACAGTGTAAGAGGGTTGGTTTCCTGTAGTAACTGAATGAAGAGATCTGCTGGCATAGCAGTCACCTTTATAGCATACACTGACTCGCTAGAAATTGTGTATCTGGGGCTGCTTATTTGTTCACCAGAGAAAATTGGGGGGGGGGGGGGTATAAAGAAGGATGTAATGAATGCATTAATGCATTTCCAGGACTGTATCTGCATAGCTACACTATTTCCAGTGTTGTAAGCACGGACACCCGCGGTGTGCTCCTGAGGAGCAGGGCAGAGCTGGCACGTACAGAAGCCCCTCCAGCACGCAGCTCCCTGATGGCCTGCTCCAGTCAGGGCTTTCGGCGTGAGATTTATGCCTCCGAATCTAGCCTGTTTCTCCATCTGCTTTGCGTGTGTGGCTTCTTAAATATATCGCATCTTTACCTAATTTTGAGTTACTGTCTCCCGCTGGGAGCATGCTTTGCATCCTTACACTCCTTTGCTTTTTCAGGGTGCTGGCTCTCTGGGTTGGGTTTTGTCTGCAGGGATTCTCTGTGCTGTAGAGGGGGAAGCTGGAAATACAAAGCACTCGGACAAATCCCTCTAAGCACTGATATCAGGAGATATCATCAGGAGAACATTTTTGCATGTTTTAAGATCCTCCCTGCCAAGAAAGGTCCCCTCCGGCAGGTGGGGGCATAAAGTAGAATTTGATTTATCAGTTCTTGTGACCATATGTTCAAATTTGCTAATGCAGACAAACAGATTTCTCCCCTTTTTGACAGCGTGATGGTGCCTGACATTTCAGGGCTACCAGGGCCTTCTTGTCTCTTTAGTTTACTCTTTTTCTTTGGGATGATATCTACTTCTGCATCTGTCTGCTCTTCGTTTTAGTTTTCTCTCTCAAATAAGGATGCTGTCTGTATTCTTTGTGTAGGTAGTTATATTTGTTTTCCTTTGCTTCTGGGAGTTCTTTATGCTGATTTTCAGTTATCTTGGGCTGCGATTTTGCTTTTAAATGGACATTGAAAGACAATTTTTTCCTGGCCTGGGAACTTCCAGCAAAGTGAAGCTTCCCAGTCCACCAGTGAGGCAGTGGCTCGTTGTTATCCCCCCATAATAACTGAACATATGTTGCCTTAATAGGGGTTCAAAAGTTTATGAAACAACCATTGGGGCTCCTTTGTTTTCTGTGAAAGTCTGTGGACAGATTAAGAAATGTAACATAATTACATCCCCACAGTACATACACGGCATAAATACCTGACAGGATTTCAGGGCTAATATACATGGACTAAAATGCTAGCTTACACAGCAGTCTCAGTTTCCTTCCGTATCTGTCAGTTGGTATGTAAAAATACGAGACTTTTTGCTCAGGGTCCCTTGCAAGTAATTTGAATGTACACTGACCTTCCCTCACCGGTGCCATTAACCAGAAAGATTTGCAGGCTTGTCCTTCTTTCTGAACTCGGGATAACCGCACGTGCTCCCACTGTAGTGCAGTATTGGGAAAATCCTGTTCCAGCAAAATATTGTAGCTGATTTATTCATTTGCTCTTGACAAAGATTCAGTGAAAAAGGCCTAGCTGTGGAAATTCTTCTCTCCTTTTTGCCATCTCTCCAGTCTGATGGAAATAATGCATATGTAAGGAGTCTGTCTAGGAGAGAGCTGTTTTATGCCTTGAAGTTGATATATTGTTCATAGGTAGAGCACACATGCAAATAGGGCCCGAAAGTCATCACCATCCGTCGGTTCCTGAGAAATTGTGTTATGTTTCCTGCCCACTTCTTAGCAGAAAAATGCATGTCTCACAATATCTGCTGCCACATACAGCACCTGCAAATAAGGAGTAATACATGCGACATCTAAGCCACATTATTGATGATCCCTATATTTTTTTGGAATTGATATGAGTTAGCAAGGTTGTTTGGAGAGCCTTAGCTTGAGTTCTAGCTCAACTGTGCCTCTTCTAGGAAAGAAAAAAGTCAATCCTCTTAGAAGATCTAGTTCACTTTTTTTTTTCTTTAATGAGGGTATGTATATTCTGCATATGCAATAATATTAGCTTTTCCACTTACCTCAAATGGAAGAATAAAGGCTTATACATCTCCCTTTTTCTTAACTTGTGTAGCTGGGCCTATGTTAATATTTCTTCATGCTTCTGTTTATTATATAGCTGACAGCTTTATTTTCTTTAAGTTTGAACCAGCATGCAGTATAGTCGAGCCTGTTAGCTTCCTCCTTGTAACAATGTAGTCCTAAAGCAATGAGAGTTAATTTTACTGTAGCAAAGGCAATGATATCTGGCTGTAGAGGGATATTTTACCAATATATTTTCTTCATTACTTGCTGCACTTTTGACAATGTACATAGCCATGCAACAATCTTTTGCCTTTAGAAAAAACATTAAATATATTCATCTTTTTGTTTGTTTGTTTGTTTCTACATCCACCTAACAGAAGATGAGTTCATTGTAGAAATCTTTTTTTTCATGCCAACCAGCTCTTCCAGTCACTTCCTTCTGAGACCTGGTTTTAAAATAAATTATACTGACCAAACCCTTATCTCACTTGAATAGAAATGGATTGGTGTCTTTGACGCGAGTTTCTAAAGGAGTTTGAGACTTTACAAGACATAAATAGTGTAATCAGCAAAGAAGGCTTATCACGTCAGCAGTGTCAGCTGAAAAGAAAACCTGACTCTCCAGAAAATGTTTGCGGTTCCACTGGATCTTAGGACACTGTACTAGGTCTGTAGTCTTTGATGCACTAGGTACTCTAGTCTTTGATTCCTTTAGTCGTTGATCTTTCAAGTTTGTATTCGTGCACATGCTAGAAAGTGGTTGGTCTTTCAAAACCTGATGGAAAAAGATGTAAATAGAAGGATTTGATAGTGCTTTAAAGTGTTTGAACACTTGACTAAAGGACAACCAAGACAGAAGCTTAATTTTTTGTGATTCCTTTCCTTTGATTGAAGTAATAAAATACACATTATTATTTCTTCTCTTCAATCCCCATTTCTTTGTCAAGTTTATAGCTTGCCATTTTTAAAGCTACAGTGTAATTGATATTTTTCACACCAGTCATCCTATTCTTAGGAGAGATGTAGAAGAACCTCACTTCTCCCTAACGCTGCCTTTAATTGATGACTCTGCTCATCCCACCAGGAGCTGCCTCTGATGCCTTCAGGTTGATCAGTGGGTGCTCCGTGAAGCCTCCTATTTAGACACAGGCTGTCACATTGCCATTCTTCAGTATAAATGTGCTTGGCATATTTGGCAACATCTCTCTGATGTTTTCTCCAGTCAGTTGTTATGACAGGGAAGGAAGCATCCTCTGGCAGATCCCAAAGGAAAAGGAGCATCTTTACAGCCAGAATATCCACAAGGTTCTGGAAGTGCTTCTCTCCTGAACAGGGATGTTCTCTCTGCTCCTGGAGTCTTTGACATGTGAAGCTTCTTAACACTAGGAGAAGGAAAGTTTCTGTGGTTATCTGAAAACCAAAAAGGCCTTTGTATATTCAGCCCGTCATCAGCTGAGCATTATCTCTGATCTGTTTTACTCCTTACTTCTCAGCTCTGTTATTCAGAGCCTTTGTCATTGAGTCAGAATTCAGAAATATCCATCCTCATCCAGCTTACAGCAGCTCTTGTACTCTGCACTGCTAGTTCACACAGTAATTAGATTTAAAAATTTTACTGTTTTTAACGCTATATTTATCGGTAACTGAAACTGTTGCTTGTTTCTGTTTAGATGAAAGTCCTTACACAAAGTCTGCAAACCAGGCAAAGCCACCTGATGGAGCATTGTCTGTGAGGAGACAGAGTATTCCAGGTAAGACTTGCTTTGCTTTTTATAACATGTGACTTGTTCGTGAACAGCAATGTAATACTAATCAAAATTAAACTAGTTATAAAAAGCAAATGACTTACAGTTACCACTAAATAATTTGTAAGGAAGGTTCCACGTAAGGAGTTTCCATGGTTAGGCTTCCTGCAGCTTTTAGTATCAGGAACATCTCTGCGTCTGCCTTTTGCAGCAGATTTCAGGCATTGATCAAAAAAACCTTTTAATCAGAGGCCAATATTGTCAGGCCCTGTGAAATCTGTTCTTTTATATCTAGTTTTGACGGTGTAGGGAGATTGGCTCATATTTCCAACACTGAGCAGTATGTCAGAGTTCTCATCTTCACATGGTTTTCTGCCATGCATACACCATTCTTGCCTAGTCCGTCATCCTGTCACACAAAGCTGGACCCACCAGATCAATGGGGCTTCAAACCTGTGTGTCGTATAATTACTTCAAATGAGTCTGCAAAAGGTGCCTGTGAAAAGCAAGTATTACATATACTACACAGCAATCTAAAGAGATGTTCACCTCACGTATAATTTTAGGGGTCTACTAATGAAAACAAATGAACACTGATAAAGGTTGTGCACAGGTGGAATAACTGATGTTGCCATTCTCAACTCAACAGCAGTAACCTCTGACTGGAAGGGAAGATGTAATGCAACAGAAATCAGAAACTGTAAGGTCATGTCACACACCTTCTAATGAATAATGTTAATATTCTGCGTGCTCCATGGCCTTGTTACTGAGCAAAGTCACACATCCCTCTGAGAGGTTATGGATACAAGGGATGGAGTTCAGACTTACACTGTTGCCAGGCTCAGATTTCATCATAATAACTGACGTGTTTCTGAAGGTCCAAAGTACACATCTTGTGGATGTTTTATGTTCAGGTGTGTGCATATGTGAGAGAAGGAGAGGGAGAGTGCGATGGTTTACTCTTCTCTGCTGAAAATATCCTAGCGATTTAAAGATTGTTATTCTCATGGTACAATCATAACTGTTGCAAAACGACTCAACTACGGTGCCTATTATGCATTCATTATTATAAGGAACTCTGATTACACAAACACCAACCAGTTTTTTTCGCCAAGTCAATAAAAATCTTGATTCATTGTTCGTCAGAGTGAATTAAGATGTCTATATGGGTAGCTCTACACATAATGCTTTAGCTCATGCATCTCTAATACTTAACATATTAAATATCTACTTTTTTAATCTTTTGAATTTTTTCACCTTGAACTTACTAGTTGACATTTATGGTGTGGTTACTGTACTTGAGAGATACTTACACTATGGTCTGAATACAGATTAAAGTTCATGGTTTCAGATAACATAAGAATTCATGATTTTCAGTTGTATCCTATAAGAAGAAGGTTTGATGAAAGTTGTACTGGTGCAATTTTTCTTTAGATCATTTCGTAAAAATAGAAATGTCAAATGTTGAGTAGTCGTTGTGACTATTTTGAGTTTTAAAAAAAAAAGCTGCATACTCTGGAAGTTTTGTTGTGTATTACAATTAATCAAATGTGGTGTATTACAAATAAATGTGTGCTGTGCATGAGTCAGAGTTACTGCAGAGAGACAATACTGACAAGTGTCTGGTGAGATATAGTCTTTTAAATTTCAGGTATTCTGAAAAAAAAAAAATTATCTAAGCTTATATATGTTCTTCAGCTTTCAATACCATGAAGACATTTATCTTCATGCCTTGTTGCATCTCTGGACCCCTTAGGAGATTTAGATGGGGCAGTAGTTAAAAAAATAAATAGTAATTTAAACTTTTTCATGCCCCAGCAAATTGCCATTCTAACAATATCTAGCACAATGGATATTGTGGGTTTAGATACATGAATACATTTATCAGACTAAGCAGTATTTTGAGAAGTGATTTCACCAATTAGGAGTTGACTGGGGTTTCCGAACTTAACCCCTAAACTTTTATGTCACTTTGAACACTTATAAATTTGACCTCATGTATTGTAGGTAAGCCAGCACCTTGTAAAAAGCATCTTTGTCTGTGGGCAGATTATCTGCATTGTAGAGTGTCTTACTACAGATGCAGACACATCCACCCAAGCATTTTGGCAGCAGCAGGAGTACTAGTATTAGCAACACGAACTAGTTTGAGACAGTAGCACAGCTGTTTTTGGTTTTGCCTGGGGACAGGATGTGGCTTCTGACAGTATGTAGGTCAGCTCTGAATAGCTTCTGAAATGGAAGGTGCAATACAATGAACCTGGTAAAATTCTTCAGGACTTGGATGGAAAGAAGTCAGCTGGAGTTACTGTCAGTGATCGGCATACACTGTACACTGCATGGAAAGCATTCATTGCTATTCCCCCCAGATGGTACGCCTGATAGAACATTACATTGCTGAAGAGCTTTTTTTTTTCAAGCTTGAAGCATGGCACTGCTTTTGACAGCGTAGCTGTCCAAGCCACTTGATGCTCTGTCGCTCCTGAGGCATGGGCTGCAGATGTCCTATTCGCAAGGAAAGCTCTGGTCTGGCCATTACAGCCAAGAGAACTTTTATTAGTTTGTTTTGTTTGTTTGTTTGTTTTTAGAAAGGAAGATGATCCTATCCTGAGCTTTCCACAGGTTCAAACAATCCATGAAAAAATGCTAATAACTATATATTTCCAGGGTGCATGATCGAAATCTTCCAGAGTAGCACGAGATCAAGTCATCTCCCTGTGCCTGGTGAAGGTTCCTTCTTGTGACCTTCACATTCACTTAAGAGGATCCCAGTGCTCCTTCCTTTGGCCAGGTGCCAGCAAAGGAGCTTTTATTGCTGTGGGATCTGAAACTACCACACTGACTGTAAACCCCAAGATGTTGTTTTTATCCTTCCATGTGTAAGAGTACTGAAAGTCCATGTGTAAGAGTACTGAAAGTACAGTATCAATGAGCAAAGACCAAATGCACAAAGAAGTAATGTAATTCTATAGAGGTTACACGGTTCTCAGGCTTGGTTTATTTTACAGGGAAAAAAACGTTGAAATAATCATTTTATAATTAAAGTCAAATGAGCACATACTGTGAAATCAGTGCACTGAGTTTAATTCCTTTCATCCCCAGAAGCAGGGAATAGATTAAGCATCTCTCTGGAGCAGAACTGGCTTGCTTAAGATGCAGAATACATTATTCATGTGATGAGGGTACATGTCATATTTATCATGTCTTCACATGGCACAAAATCAACAAGCAACGGATCCTTTCAAGGGGATTTACAGAACTGATGAAATTATAGTTAATTCAAATTATATGCATTAATATAATTGCAGTTGGAAACCTGGACTAAATTTTGCAGATGTGTAGGTGTTGTAGTTTTATATATATACTCATATACATATTTGATTGTTCAAAACATTATTTAGCCTTACAGTCAGAATTTCCTAATTATAGAAGCGAGGCTTGAGGTAACATCAACATGACAAGCAGCCTACGAAGTAAGAAACAAATTTTCTCCTCTGAACCTTCAAATTTAGACCTTCACCAGCATGTAATGAAACGTTATTGCTACTCTGCCCGTGTAGTAGGCCACAGCAGCTGTAGGGCTGTATGCTGTGCCTCATCCAGAAAGCTATCGCTGTCAGGCTAATACCTAGGCACATAAATGAAAACAGCATGTTTCAAAATTCACAGGTAAGGCCTTTTCCTCAAAATCACAGTTGCAGTTAGAAACATCTGTCATTTAAAAATAAAGTACCTAATACTCACGTTAGCCCATCTCTAGGTTTAGGTGGCCACGGGTTCCTGGACTAGCGCTCCTGCTTGTTGTGCCGAGGGTCCGAAGCGGTGTTTGGCACGGAGGAAGGTTTGGGTCAATAGCACTTTAATCAAAGGTGTGTTTCCTGTGGTCGCTTATACCTGGGGGAGCTTTAGAAAGGGCATCAAATATTCCAACAATAGTGATAAAACGTCGAGAGCTGATGACATTGTGAAAGAGGCATTTTGAAATCCAGACTGTAACACATGCCTAAAGATAAGCCTGTTCTCAGTGCCGAACGTGGACAGGCCTGAATAGTTGTTCCCACGCCTTCCAGCTTAAATCCAATACCTCCTTATCTGTTTAAACAACATGGAGAAATCTGTCGACGCTAATGCTGTGTAAGTTGTTCATTTCATTTGTTTATATATTTGTCTCTTTTCAATTCACTCACTGAAAACTGGAGAGGGGTAGAGGAGAAAGAAATGACACAAGCATAAAAATAATTTATTGTTTAAAAAAAGTAAATTTGAAGCTGATTAAAATTTTTCATAAAACCTTAAACAAGATTTTAATTTTGTTTTTAGTCCATTTCTGTAAGTGCTTTTTACTGAGTCTAAGAAGTTTCTATTATTACAAAAAAAAAAGTAGTCAAAACCCCCACAAATTTTAATGAGCTGAAATGTTTCAACTTCTGTTCTATTTCTGTTGGCTGAAATCGTGAGAAGTTTCAGTTAAATTCTGCAAATAGCTTTGGTTGGGTCAAAATGGTATTTTTAAGGGAAAAGCTTATTCGTACCCAATCTATTTGACATTAAATTAAAAATAAAACTTCAGCTTCTTGCATCTGCTTATTGAGACATCTGCGCTATGGGAGACTTCTAGAAATGTGAAGTATTATGGCTTAAAGTGTTCAGGGGCTCAAAACAACTGTAATGCAAATCGTGTGCTGGTACAGCTCTTTGAGCTATCTGTGAATCTAGACATTTAGCCTAGCTGGGAGGATTGCAGTGCTAGAGCTGCCTCCCTCTTAAGTAAATTCCTGTTCAAAGAACCAGTGCCAAATAACTAGGAGGTGTAGTGGGAATATTCAATGCTGCACCTTCCCAAAGCTCACCCCAGCCACCTTCTGCCCCACGGCGACGTCTCATCTGCTGAACAGATATTATGGTGATGCTGCAGAGTTATGGAGAAGAGCAGGAAAGTCCAAACTAGGTGTTAGAAATTATTCTTTTGACATTTTCTACACCATGGAAACCTGTGTTTCTCTCTAACCAATAATTATTATTAATATCAATTATAAAATTATATTATTAGATATTAATTATAATTATTAAAATGTCACTTGCATGTTTTGTACACAGTTGCACAGATGTATTAAGAGGTCAGTTGTTCAAATAGGTCACTCTGCTCTGAAGGAAAATTGTCAAGACTTTCAAGTCTGAAATTAAACTGGCCAGATTTTTCAGTTCCTTTGTACATGCATGAATACTGCACCCTCTTTCCAGTGTACCTGATTCTTTGAAGCATGCCATAATGCAGCCTTCCTATTTCAGCACTGTGTTTGATCTCAAAAACAGAGCTAGCCGCCTAACTGAAGGGAAAACACGGGATGAATGTACAGCCCTGAGCACGTCTGCTCAGTGGTTCTATAGCTCTGGTATTAGCAGTTTTGCAGCCTCATTTTTGAAGAGTTTTGTAACAGAAGTTTAATACAAAAATGAAACATTAACCCAACATAATTTTAGAGTTGGCCAAGTTTTGAACTACTGAGCTGGAAGGGCTCACATGCAAGCCAAAAAATTGCAAGGTGCCTTGCAAGGATAATATTTACAGAGCTGATAGCAAAAAATAATTACTGTATGATGTAGTGTCCTCTGTAATGGCTTAGGACACAAAATACTCCTAGGAGAAGTCAAGTCATAGTAAATTCTTGTAGTAACAACAATAATTAATGTCCTGGGTATTTTCTGTCTCTGTAATGCTTAAATATACAATGTATATGGCAGTTGAAAGGAGTGAGGCAGTTTTCTGATGACCATTGACTCTGAACATATACAGGTGCTGTATGTTTGTTTCCAAAAACACCGAAGTTCGCCTTTTCCCCCTCCCTGACCCACAGCCTGCTGTGCAGCAAATGTTCCTGTTGTGTCTCAGGCTACACCAAATGTGACCTTCCTGTGGGGTTTGTCTGCTGCCCACGACCCATCAGCTCAAATGTAGGTCAGCTGAAAACTGAACAACTTGAAAGACCTCTGTACTTCCGTCACTATTATTTTGGTGGTGGTGGTGGTGGTCGGTTGGTTGGTTGGTGGTTTGTTTCTTCTTTTTTGGAGGGGCTGTGTTTGTTTTGTTTTGTTTTTAACACACAAATATCTGTTTAAACCTAAAACCAAAAATATCTTGCTATAAGAAAGCAGGCAAAGGTTGTGAAGAATTAAGAAAATAGAGCGTTAAACTATATGCAATGCTTGAGCTGCTAACATAAAATTGCACTAGCTGAATTTAACGTGTGTATTATGATACAACTTAAGTGAGAAAAAGGTCTATATAGCTTAACGTAATACTAGGATATGTATCATGTATTATTTTTCTTTTACAAGATAATCCTAGAAATAACGGAGAAATATAAAAAGTAATACAAGGAGATAGCAGGAAATGAAAAAAAAAATCCACATGGATTAAAAAAAATTACGGGCTTGTGATGTGATCTGAGGATAAAAGTTTCATTAAATAACATTGCTCAGGACAGAAGATGACACAGGTTATTCTGGCCGTAGCCTGACTGTTAAGATCTGAGCCAATTACACAGTGACTGACAAATTTGATGGATAAATGATCCAAGTGGATGCTTCCCTATGTGCAAACACCTCCACAATGAGTTTGGGTTTCTTCCGTGATTAGCAAGACAGCACATACTCAAAACCAGCTGTTCTTCACAGAATCGTCTAGGTTGGAAGAGACCTCCAAGATCATCTAGTCCAACCTCTGTCCTAACACTAACAAGACCTCCACTAAACCATATCACACTAATCTTGTGCTTGCATGAGTTAACCTGGTCCCATTCCTTCTGCACGAGCCCTTCAGACTCCAGTGTCAGTGAACCATAGGTGTCAGAAATGATCCTGTCCGCTTTTTGCGGGAGTTCTGCTAATTTTTGACTCTTTGAGTTCTGCTAAGGGGTCAGCAGACTCCTTTGTGTGATTAGCCACAGGACAGCCACCTTCTGCAGCAACATGCACCCCCCCCCAATCACTAAATGCAGAGCCAGGGAGTTGAAACATGCATCTGCAAAAGCACTTTTTTTTTCTCAATTTACATTTCTCATTTTATCTGTTTTCAAAATCAACACCGAATGCTCAGATTTGCCATTGAAGAGATTTTAGCATTTAGAAATCCATTAACAATAACCTCTGCAGTCACACATACCATAGTAAATATCTTGGGTGATTTCCTAGAGAAGCAAGTTTTCTGACCTGTGAAATGCAGATTACAGACTAGTAAGCTTTTCTACACTTGAGGCGTTCATTATATCTGCAAAGTCATTTGCTGATTTTCGTGTTTGATGAGAGGCTGTAGTTGCTTTATCATTTACAGTCTTGCTTCTTCACTGGGTATTTGTTTAACCCGCTGGAGGTTTATCAAATGGTCTGTGCAGCATCCCTCAATGCTGGAAAGTCTTGAATTTGCTTTCACATTTTATTTCGAAAGAAAAGAGTTTTCTTCCTTATCCCTCCTCCCTTCCACCCAAACAACTTTGTTGGAATGGTTTGTATATGTCATTCATGTAATCATGTTTCATACACAGATGAACTCAAAAGAAATTTCTCTCCTATAGAAAATGAAAAAAGCCCACCGAGTTCTTACCTAAAGTAGATTGCTGTTGATTTATTTATACATTTTATTTACAGAGCACCAACAAAACATTACCACTTTAATGCTTTTCAATACTGAAAAGGATTAGATGAGAGATCTAACTTCATTCCTTTCACGATAAATGAGAAAGAAAATGCATTAAAGTCAATAATGAGGAACATGCACTTTTTGAAGTATCCAGCTGATATGAGACGGTTGTGATGAGGTCCGAAAAGTTAAATATCTTCAAAATATTTTCAGTTTTATATAAATGCTGATTATGGGCACGGCCAATAGCCGTATTCGTTGTTGACAATACTGAACACCTTCATTTATGTACATTTGGGTTTAGTTGTATATAATTTTACCAAATCTGGGGGTTTCAAAATATAATACTCTAACGTATTGCTGCAGCATCTTTTCCCAGCGAAATCAATTTAGCTATTTGTAGTGTGATAAAGATAAAACCCAATATAGTATCTCTAAGAACATTTAAAAAAAAAAAAAAACTTGCAGCCGTTTAGCCTTTGTACATGCTCACTTTAGAGCAGAGATAGCAATTTTGAGAGAGTGGTTCCATATTCAGCGAATGTGCTTGCAGCCTCTGCACCTTTTCTCCATTGTACTCCATCGGCCGTCTGTTAGTTTGAAGTCCAAGTCCTTAGCACTTGCCTTGCCGTCACTGTGGCGCAGGGTTTTTCAGTGGAGCCTGGGACCTGAAAATAGGTTGGGGAGCATCTGTGTGTCTCCTGAGGTTGGGGGTCCCATCTCGTGGGTGTTTTCCTGCATGACTTCAGCATGCTTTCTGAACCCACAAAGGGAATGCATCCTTGTGACGGTTGGCTGCGTTCATTTTAATCAATTGTTGTAATCAAATATTCTCCTTTAAAGACTTCAGTGGGAAGAGGGAACAGGCTGTAGAGGCCATGTGAGGAGGGAGAAACCAGGAAACGTCAACTAGATAGGAATAAAGATGATCAAGACTAGGCTGAAAGAGATATGGACAGTCTCTGAAAGGGAAGCTCGGTAGGCTGGTTGAGTTTGGAAGGGGAGAGGAAAGCCGTATGCTTCTTAAAGGTCATGGTGAAAGACAACAAGGACAGTGAGGTCTGTAACCATGTGCTTGGGTAACTATCAGTCAATTCTTGGCTGAACACAAGACTCATCAATCCCAGTAACCTCTGCTGCCCACCAAGAAGCTGTGAAACAACTTTACTTTGACTGTCTCTCATGGAGAGGAACAGCTGATTACAGCTACCAGCATGTCCTTTTTGTTTTAGGTAACTGAGTAGCTAAAGCTTGATATTGACCTCTTGAAGACTGCTACATTTGCACGTGATAACAAGGCTGGGATTTTGGAGAGGGGTAATGTGTGTGAGGGGGGCTATCTTCAGAAAAATGGTATTATATGTGGAGAATATTCAAGAGGATGTTCGGGTTCCTCGATCTGTTCAGAAGTTAGGAAATGCTGTGTTAGAAATTTTTCATGCTTTATTATTTTTCTCTTGGGTGGAAATCTATTTAGATATTCTCACCTAAATTATTATCAGTCTGATATTGATGCAAAAATGTGGGTTCAACAGAAAAACTGATTTCTGCATCATCCAGCTGAGAGGATCCTCCTGGATCCAGTATCACCAGAGAGGAAGAGTAAGCAGCAAACCTGTTCATGCAGACTGAGTCACCAGGTTCAAAAGGAATTGAATAAATGAATTGGCGAGAGATTCACACATAAATACTACAATGACTGAGGAGCAATATACTGTCTAATATCACAGTACTGGATGATGGGAAGTGTGGCAGGAGTGGACTGTACAAAGTAGCCAAGCTCTCGGTGACTCCTTTTCCTGCTTTCCGTGATGGAACAGGACTAGATGACATGTTAGTCTGACCCAGCAGAGAGAAGTTGAGAATATTTTTTATCATTTACGGTTGTTAGATTATTTTATTCATACAGATATAGATAATTAACTTGCCTTTTTTAATGATGTTCCTTATGTATTTTCTAATACTTCTTTGCAGGAGTTAATGGATGCTTTCCATCTTTTATTTTTTCTTTTTTTTCTGAATCTCCCATTCAGTTTCTGCAGTGATTATAAATTCAGGTCATGAATATAGCAAGGGAATAATACATCAACTCCCAAGATAACAGCTCTGTCACACCAAAATATGCTGTCCCAGATCTGGATAATAGCTTGCCTCTTCTTTTTGACTGTATCAGTAGCTCAAAGCTCCCCCTGCAAACCTTGATTTTAACATCAAAATCTAATATTTTCTTTTCTTTTTTTCTTTTTGTCACAAAATTCTATGTCCATTTGGCTAATGTGAAGTAGTTGAATGTGCTTCATGTTGGTAAAGAAATGGTTGTTAATTTGCTTGTTTAATAGCATTTGCATGCTTTCTCTTAGAATTGAAAGAGACAAATACATTTTGATGCTTGTGCGTCTTTCTTGTCACATCCCTGGTGTGTGGGGCTCACTGAGAGATTCATTTGTGCCTCATAGTGTAGAATAAAGGAGTTAGACCTTCTGTTTTGTGTAAGAGCCATAAGACCACAAATTAACTATAACATCATTGCAAACTAGCTTTTGTTTCCTTTGGATTTAAAAGTGCAGTGGTAAGAACAAAGAGTTTATTCTTTCAATTTTTACTGTAGCTACTGTGAATTTACATGGAGTTGGTGGGCCAGAAGAGACCTCGGTGGCCATCTGAACAAAGCATGTAACTTCCCTGAATTTACTTATATTTACTTACTTCCATTTTGTATTTAAATTATATTTTAGAGGGACATTCGTCATACTTATGTGATGCAAAATCCACCACAGCTTTTTGTGGTCATTTAGCTTCACTGTTTTGTTTTCTAGGCTGAATATGTGTAGATTCTGCTTCCCCTCATTGTGCTAAAGAGTCATCTTTCATTAAAATTCAGTTCATCCTTTATAGGTACTTCATTATGAAATCACCTTTTAATCTTCCCCTTGTTAAAGTAAAGAGATTGTGTTTCTGGGGTCTTTTGCACCCAGTCACATTTCCCTAACTATTCTGAAAGCTCTTTTCTGGTTCTCCAGCCCTGTCTTTGTTTTTTTAATATTTTTGTTGAATCGTGTCACAGGAATGAGGTAAAGTATCTGAGTGATGGTCACTAAATACAAAGGTGTACTAAGCATCTTGTGTAAAACTGTCTTGTGTATATATTCGTGGTTCGTATTATTCTGCCCAGCGATGGTTTTGATAACCTATCAGGACTCCCAAATCCTTTCTGTCCACATTAACTTCGTAGTTAATTTACTGCTCCACTTCTACTCACATCTCTTACATTGCTAGAGTGGGAGACTTTATTAACTTTCTAGGTGAAATACAGGCTGGTAGAACGAAGATGTTTATCTTTTTTATTTATTATCCTTGTCCAAATATATCTTGTCCAGATACCGTTCCCACTTTATGTCTGTGTGGTCTTGGGAATCCACTAATGTTGTGTGAAAAGCACATAAAGAAGGCTCTTCAGAAAAGTCACAAAGTCACACTTATTAACAAGCTTTTCTGTTTTTCTTTTTTTTTCAAGAGTACAGAAACAACAACAACAAAAAAGAGTTTTTCATAGGAGAATATAGGAATGAGGCCCAAATAGAGAGATTTCAGTGCTCTTATTCACAGAAAACATTGGTGGAAGGACACTGAATATCAATCCAGGCATGAACAAGTGCCAATCTTCAATGCTAATTGATTTTATCAGCAAAGCAAAACGAGCCAGCTTAGTACTTAACCAGGAGACAAGATCCTGCCAAGACCTTCGTCCCATCTTAGGTGACATTGTGGCCCCAAATACTTGTCAGATAAATGATACAGAAAATGAGCATTGACCTCTGTGGTGGTAAAAAATAATACCATAGAAAAGCACGGGACGCATGCTGCAGCTGAATTTTAGGTAGCACTGACAAACCATGAACGATCATACCTGATAATATACTGTGAATATTGATCCTTGGATCATTGCTTCTGTAAACAAAAGTGAGAAGTGAAAATTGATAGAGGTCATATAAGGAAATCTTGCTATTAGATCAAGACTGCAGCAGCCTAGACCAAATCTGTCAAACGTAACTAATGTTGCAGTACAATTGAAAATAATACATTTTTTAAATAACATATATAGAATATATTCACATGGGAGCAAACGCATGTGCTTTTCCCAAAAGTTTTCAGATTGAGTTCTCGTTTGTTATTAGTTATGGAATTGAAAATTTAAAAAATTAGTAAGTGTATTTGAAAGTCATTACGAACTTGTAGCTATAAAAACAGATGCCTAGTAAGGAATTTCTGTAATTTTATGATGAGAATGGTAGGAAACCCTAACGAGACCATTAAAATCCAGGAGCTTTATTCCTTAGCCACTAACAAAAGGTAATGGTGTAACACAGAGTATATAGTGGATGGGAATGTAGTAAAAAATCATGGAGCTTGACTTGCTTAACCCCACACCACTGAAAACAGACAAACTTTTAAGGAAAACAGTCTAGATTAAGTACTAACCAACTAGTATTATAGCTGGGCATGGTTATAATGTATGTTAAAATGTGCTTTTTATGGCTTGAGTTAAGGGTGTTTGCGGTTCGTGGGTATTTTTAACCAGTTGTGGACACATTTTATCATGCCCATCTTCTGGGCATGAAAAGTGCACTTCTGGTGTAGAAAGGCGGAGTAGGGTCTAAAACATCGTATATGCTGATCCAGTACACATTTTAATATATCTGCAATACTATACAAATAACATTGACAGTAGTCAACGCTTGAGGATCAAAAGACACCTGGTATTTTTCTAATGTGAATACATTTTTAAATGTTGCAATGTCAAAACAATACCAAATATTCTTACCAGATGGTAGCAGTTAGCATGGGGTGGGTATCTCTCTCTCCATTGTGAGTTGTAAGAACTGGGAATTAACCTGAATGCTGCATCTTAAGTAAAAGTCATCATCTGTCCTGGGTCTTTAGTGGGGAAAAACATGATGCTTGTGCAGAACTCTAATGGCCTGAAGATCATCTGCTCCAGACTTTGCTAAACCAAGGAGGGAAAGAAAATCTGGAGCAGACTCTTATTGCAGGCGTTCTGTAAGATGTGAAAACTAGGTCTTTCCTGGAAAATGTTTGCAGCTGGGTTGGTTGGGGGTATGAATTTTGCAGTATTTCTAAATGAGCAAAGCTTCAGGGTAGGCATGGTGACATCAACATGGGAATAGTGTCTCTCTTCTTTTGCTTGACAAATTGGTCTAAATTTTATTGGCTTGTTTTTTGTTGTTTTTTTTTTCTTCCCGTTATGACTAAATGTCTGCCAGAGGGTTTGACATTGTATCCACACTTGTATAGTCACGTTGGGGGAATTTTTTAATGTAAATCTGTCCTTAACAGAAATGTTTTTTTGGGGGTGGAACCTGCAAAACATTTATGCAGAGCAAGCCTAGAAGAAAAAATCATACAGTAGTTGAACATGCTTTTAAAAAGCCAAGAAAAAAAAAAAAAAACAGGACAAATGTGTTTATTGGATAGCTTTGTTCAGGCAGAGATTACCTTTGCCATTTTCTTTCAGTCAAAGAAATTGTGGAAGAGAATAAGCTAAATCGTGGGAATTACGGTAGAGCCTGTCTAGAAACTTTTGCCTTTAGTGATTCTTGAGAATGCTCCAGGTTAGACAAATAGCTCTGTGCAATATTAGATACCATCAGCATCCTCTCCTGCTCTCCTATGAAGGATATGAGATTAATCTTAAGAAATCCAAAATTGCGCCTATTTCTGTCTGTTTTAATGAACTGATTATTTCACGCTTATGAGTAAAAACGGATCCTAGCCAGACATTTTGTTGGCATAAATCTAAGTCCCATAAGGTGCGTTAAAACTTGCACGATATACTCTCAGTAACTGTGGTAAGGTAAGTGATGTTATAAAAATGGCAGAAACACTAAACGCGCCTGCATGTTTGGCATATATCCTTTATATGTACATCCAAACTATAGGATAGGCTGTAGGTTAGGAGGAAAACAACAAGCTGGTAAATTTGAGCACCTGATACAAGTTAAGGACTGGAGTGACATCCTGAAAGATTTCAGAAGTTATATCTGCAAAATTTGAGTCTGTAATTAGATCGTCAGTCATTTTATTTGCCAGGAACTAATGAATTAAAAGGGAAAAAAAAGATTGGTTTCTTATTGTCAAAGTATTAATCTGCAATAGAAAAACAAAGGTGGGAGTCAGATTTTTAAATTTCTAAAGTCTAAGTCATGGTGCTTTTCTGCATTAAAGCAGATGAAAATCGGAGCTATGGAACCCAGCTATTTTAGCTTAATGCATTTGGTATCATATTTGGGACAGGCAAGCAATGTAAGATTTATGCAATCATGATTGCTTTAGTCATGTGACTGAACCTATCGCAATTTTTCAAAGCAATTGAGCAGTACAGCAATACGACAAAAAACAAGATCTGAACACCGGTCCTTTCGGGTAAAATTAATGGCAGTTGCAGATGCCCAGTGCCTGATCACAGACTAACACATGCAATATTAATATGTGCTAATATGATGCCAGTTCAATTTCTATGATAATTGAGACATACACTGGCAATTTAGACAACAGAGGAAATCATATAGGTACATTCTTGCAGCTGTGCATTTTACTGTTTCGCTGCAGTGATTTGTTCAGTAAGCTTGACTACATAATAAGTTACTTCATGCAAATGAATGCATCTGTCTTCATTCCTCTTTGCCATTAGTTCATTATGCATACATTAAACCTGGGGGAATAAGTACAGAGATTGATTAGAGTTACAGAGCGTAGGTTAGCAGCTGAGAAATGCCTGAATTATTCCTGTTTGTGTTTTTTTTGTTTTGTTTTGTTTTGTTTTTTTTTTGTTTTTTCCTCCTATTGGCAAACTTCTCTAACAGAAATAGTAAATCCTTGTGGATTTAAAATGCTTATTGGCAGCTAAAGTTATCAGTATTCCTGTGATTCAGCAAATGTTAATATAAGCCGGTAGCTTATTTTGTAGTTCTTCAGTCCTGCTTCTTCCTTGATTTTGACAATATGTTTTCTTCATACTGAATGTTGAGTAAGTTAATGGTCCTTTTGTCAGAGGCATTTTTTTTCTATTGTAAACACCTAATAAAAATATTCAGTGCATTCTACTTGTCAGTAGTTGTTGCATAGTGAATTCACCCCTAAGCCATTCTTATAACTAGTTTTATATCACGATGAAGTATAGAAAAAGGATAAGTCATTATCAGATCACTTCTTAAAATATTCATAGCTCTGCAATCTTTCAGCATGTTTTTGAGCTACTGTCTTCCAGATGTCGGCATTTCTGGGGCTGTGGTTTTCCACAAAGGTAGAGAGTAAGCAAACCATAAATGTATCATTGATCACTGAGCACAGAGGGCAATAGATAAGTTCCACAGGAAGCATTCACTCTCATTTTCCAAGGGTTGTCTAATCTTCCACACAGACTTTGATAAACACATTTGTCATGCTGAACCTCCCTCCATACTACAAAGTAGAAAGAGTGAGTGCATCATTCAACTGCTCATTAGTCCAAGTATTAGAAAAGGTTCCCCTGGCCCGTTCCTCCATATGGCACATTTGCTACATGAAATTTCAGTCTTCGTAATATATATTTGAAAAAGCACAATCCATCATTTGAATGTTTGCACAATAGTTTATCCAAAAATGTGACGTTGCTATATTTTTTTCTGTTTCTTATTACTTCAGTTTTGCCATGACACGAGTGATCTTGGCTCCATGTCATAAAAAGGGAAAATGATGTCCTATATTAACTATAATGTTAAATTATGTAGCAACTATAGACCACAGCAGGCAACTCAAATGATCTTAAGTAAAAAGAAATGATGACTCAGATGGAAAAATGGGTTCTAATGGCACTATTGCTAAAACTTAGCTGGTAGCCACAGGTTAAGAGGATATTGAAACATTGGAAGGAGCTGGAAAATATACCTTAAATGGCACAAACCTAAACAAGTCAGGCAGTTCTTAATCTAAAATGGAAAGAAGATTAAGGGGTGATCTGATCAGAGTTTGCAGTTATGTATCTGCGAGGAGATTCTGAATGTAATGGTGGTAGTATAATGAGGATTTGGGATTGAAGGCTTATCTGCTCAAATTCAGATAGAAATTACCGGTGTGCGTAGCAAATTTTCCATCACCTGGTGCTTTCACAACCCTGCTGGATATCTTTTAAAAGATATGCTGTAGCTGCAGTTATTACTATATCACATTTCTTTGCTTATGTCACTCAGGAGATCAGGGAGAGAATTTTTCTTAATGGTTCCTTCCTGCCTTGAGATACACAAATGTAATCGATGCTGTAATCAATCCTTCCTGATTCATTTCGGTAACCGTAGAAAGTGGAGAAACTAGAGCAGTCAGGCTGCACTTTTGTGAAAAGTGTCACCCCTGTACAAGCAAACGCTAATTAGCCAGAGTTCTCCTGGTGGTGATTTCTCAATAAAAGACATAGGAAGCTGGACGTGAATCCATCACAATTATGGGAAGAAGTTCTGTAAATCAGAATGCCACGTCAATGTCAAAGCTCTGTGCTGTTCTACACTGCAGCATTTCTGCTAGCAAGGGAGAAGCATTACTTAGGCCCTCATCCAGCTCAGACAGGAATGGAGAGGAAACTAATGTTGTAATGGAGCTCTGTCCTTTCTTCATCGATCGCATCAAACAGAGACACACAGAGGTATCCTGGCAAGCAATTTGGAAGCACTGGCCCTTCTTCACTTTAAGACTCAGTTGCTTATAGCACAAAGCAAAATTTTCAAAAGGAGCCACATTTTATGTAGCCTACTTTGGGAGATACAGATTTGAGGTAACTATGGATTTAAGATCCATCTCAAAAGTACCTTCTACCTATTTCCCACTCAAGCAAAAAACTGATAGTGTGTGGAAGCAGAGAGATTTGATCTTTGAAAGGCCCTGAAATGAGTATTGAATCGCAGAATCACAGAACTGTAGGGGTTGGAAGGGACCTCGAGAGATCATCGGGTCCAACCCCCCTGCCAAAGCAGGTTCCTTAGAGCAGGCTGCCCAGGTAGGCGTCCAGACGGGCCTTGAATATCTCCAGAGAAGGAGACTCCACAACCTCCCTGGGCAGCCTGTTCCAGTGCTCTGTCACCCTCACCATGAAGTTCTTTCGCATGCGAAGAGGTTGTGAATGTCGAGGCCACTGAATCATTCATCACTGTGCCTTTTCTGCTGAAGCCTCCAGTGTCGTTCCTTCAGAAACCTCCGTCCAGCTTGACAGGTTGGGGTGTCTTCGTGTAGAACAGGTCCTTGTCCAAAGGTAAGGAAGTTGCAAATGTTCAAGCAATGCAGGTGGCTGTCAACATATACATACTCTCCCAAAGAAAGGCATCAATGAAAGTGCTAGAAATTCACAGCTAGCTCAGAAAATAAGTGTGCTGTAACTAGAATACATTGTTGAGTGAGTTTGCATTTCACACTCTTTATTCCCACCATGGTGCAAGGTGGCACTTCAGACACTTTTTTTTTTTTGTAGATAACGAAAAAGAAAAGTTTTATATTGTATATAATTCCATTGTTCCATTGATTCCATTAAATCTCCATCTTCTTAGAGTAATGTATTAAAATATTCATATTTACTGAAGACAGATGTTTTAGTGTTTTATAAATTTATCAATAATTTTTCCTCTAATTGAATTTCTCTGCCAAGATTTGCTCAGGGATTATGAGTTGTAATTCTGTCATTTTGACACTTAAGATTTAAGCATATCTTACATTCTAAATCCATTTTAATTAAAATAAGTTGATTGTTCTTTCATATAAGAATCCGAGCTTGTAATTTGATTCTTTACCTATAATAGGAGATAATAAAACTTGTCTTGTATGTTTCCAATTTCTTTCTAAGCAGATGTTCTGTACTGTATTACATTCCATGTGTATGGACATCTGTACAAATTCAGAAAACAGGAAGCACATAAGCAAAAAAATAAAAAAGAGATAAGAAAAGATATCTTAAAAATAAGAACCCATCCAAATAGTGTGGCAGTTTTAAATGTTTCTCAGTGGCAATGATTTTGCCCTTCCCCACCACTGTGTTCTCCCACACAGTCCAAAACTAGGTGGACTGAAAAAAAAAAAAAAAGTGTAAGGTTGCATTGATTTTATTCCTGTATAAGCCTTGTTCTGAGCCATCTCAAGAAAATGTAGACAGGGAAGGGCTTGTTTGTTTTTCTGACTGCGTGGCCTGATGCTTTCAGTCCTTGATATGTAGAGTGAAAAATAAACTACAGAGAGAAGAATTAAGAATTGGTCACTGACAAAAATTTCTAGTAGCTCCAGCTATTAGAATAATCATATGACACCATCTGTGCTGAGATAACTCAGGTTGATCTTTCTGTATACTCAGTACCTGTAAAAGTAATGTAATGAATAATTTTAGTCTTCTAATACTAGAAAGTTTGGCGTATTTTGTGTATTGACACACAGTCTTGATTTGTTGTTTTCTGGCATTGTTGTGCAACAGAACCAAATGAAAAAAGCAAATGAAAAAAAATCATACTACAAATTCATAATTCATTATGAAATTTCTGTGAGCAGAACTATCTGGTGGACCAAAAAATACGTTGTTCCCTCACTGCTTGTCTTGCCTGGAGATGCTTCTAACCATACGGGTGGGCCATCCAGCACCAACCCTAGTCTGCATAGCCACTGCAGTTAGTCCAGAGAAACCTCTCTGCTTCTTGTACAACTGCTTCCATGGACCACTTTTCCCTCTAAGTTCAAAGCAGCCTTTTTTTTATATCCTCATATGACGCACCTGTTACCTAAGAGAGGTGAATTCAGTCAGGAATGAGATGCCTGCTCTTGAGCATGTGTCTTTGCTAGCATGGCTGTGCTGCAGCTGGAAAAGCACTTGGACAGTTTGTCATAACCGCACAGGAGGCCGTGGGATGGAAATGCTATGCCTTGGTAAGGTAATAATGGTTTAACTCTGATCACTATCAAAACCAAAATGCAGTTCTCCAGCAGCTGATTGTGGGTTTTTCTCTGTCACAGTTACCAAGAATATTATTGTTGTAGGAAGAATCTTACAGTCCTGCTAAACATCTCACTCTTGAGATGTAATTACTGAAGTTACTGTGGTGTTGTTCGATAACCGTGTCATATATTGGATAGCAATACACTTATGCTAACAAATTGATACGGTTCGTGTCACTAAGAATGAAGAGGCTTGGTGGTTATTTGATTTCAGGTTTAGGATATTTATATTAATTTCTAATCTGTTGGTGTATAAACAGAGTTTAAAATTTAGTGCTTATGTTAGGTGCTAAATTGAAGAACATCCCTGTTGTATACCTCCATTTTGATTTAGAGAGAGTTGGCTGCCACGGTATCTGTTTCTGTGCCTAAGAATATGAAAAACGTACCCAGAGCCAAATAGTGCAAGAACTAATTAATCAGGGAAGAAAACCAGATATAAGCTATGTTGCCATGTCCTGTAGGCCTAGCACTTTCAGTGAGTTATAGCATCACATCCTCTATATTGCGGCCTGCAGGTGATCATAAAATATCATTATTTGCTTTCCTGTATCATGCTTAGGTCAGGCAACAGTCAAATTTTCTCCACTTTATAAATGCTGGTGGAAGGTATTTGGCTTTTAGATAACATTTCCAAATGGCGAGGTTGTATTGTAGACTGACTCTCCTACAATTCAAAAAAAAAAAAAAAAGATTGTCTAATGTATTGGATATTAGCTATTAAATGGTTATTGTGAACTCCTCCAAGATGACTGTCAATGTAGACTGAGTCTGTCTTAGGCAGTATTTTGCAAATATGTGAGTCTTATCCATCTCCCTTGCTTCTACTGGAAACTGTATAGCATTTGAGGGTTGTCTGTCCACAGGCTTGAGGAAGTGAAAGTCAGCTCTGTGTTTTCAGATTCTCGTCATCAATGTGGTTTTGTTTGCTTGCTTTTTTTTATTTTATTATTATTTATTTATTTATTAGTGAAAATTTAGGTGTTTTAGGGTTTCTTGACAGCCAGCCAGGAAACGGGAAACAAGGAGTGGAGCATTCATCACTTATTGACATCCCTCTCATCATATTCAGAGCAATGCACCTACCCAAAGGACTTAAAACACTGAGTAGATGTGATGTCCCCAGTATAACAAACTGCTGTCTGTACCTTAAGAATTGACTTTATGTGATTTCTTACTAAACTGTGAGATGCCTACTGGAATGTAAAGCAAAATGTTTCCTCTGCAGAATTTCTGCTGACGTACAGGGAAAATCCATACAAGGAGGGCATTGACTGTATTTTCAACAGACTTACCAATTACTTACTTATTGATTATGTATGTCTTTTGGTAGGAAATGGTCAATAACTGCAAGTTTTCTTTTATTTTTAGGTTAAGTTCCATTTATGCCCTGTCCTGGCTGCACTGAACAAATTCATTTGCTAGGCAGAGGATACAGGAACTTAACCTGACTGTGTAGATTTTAGACACTTTCTTGGATTTAAAAGTGAAATTTTCACAGAAGGGAATGAAAAAAGACACTCAGTATCTGGGATGAAAGCAAATGTTTTTCAATTTTACTTCAATATGCAAATTAAGATATAAACTTGTAGGAATATAGAAAATAGATAATAAAACTTTTGATTAAGTGTTCTCTCAGCTTTCAAATGTTATTCTGGGAAAAATTCTTTCCTGTATTCTAGTATTTAATTTTCTTTTTTGAAGAAGTGAATGTATGCCACATTCAGAAATCTCATGAGTCAACTTATTTTCCATGCTTTTTATTCATTAAAACATGTTATTTACATACATCAAGATACAGGAAATTATAAAATGTCTGATCGTATTTAAAATTCTAAGAGCTTCATCATGATAGTATTCTTGAGGAAAAGTTAATTTTACGTGTTTCTTGTAGTCTACTTACCTTCAAGTTGTTCCATTTCTTCATCTTACTGGGGGATTTACCTAGTTTTGTATTTGAGCATAGACTCACAGGATATCCCGAGTTGGAAGGGACCCATAAGGATCATTGAGTCCAACTCCTGGCACCACACAGGTCTACCAAAAATTCAGACCATATGACTAAGAGCACAGTCCAAACGCTTCTTAAACTCCGACAGGCTTGGTGCCGTGACTACGTCCCTGGGGAGCCTGTTCCAGTGTGTGACAACCCTCTTGGTGAAGAACCTCTTCCTGATAACCAGCCTGAACCTCCCCTGCCACGGCTTGACACCATTCCCTCGGGTCCTATCACTGGTCACTAAGGAGAACAGATCGGTGCCTGCCCCTCCGCTGCCCCTCGTGAGGAAGCTGTAGGCCATGATGAGGCCTCCCCTCAGCCTCCTCTTCTCCAGGCCGAACAGGCCCAGTGACCTCAGCCGCTCCTCGTACATCTTCCCCTCTAGGCCTTTCACCATCTTTGTCGCCCTCCTCTGGACACTCTCCAGTAGTTTCACATCCAGTCTCCAATAATTTCACATCCAAGCACTAGATTATTTTTGAAGTTTTCTTGTCCTATTTCGAGTATCCCTGTAGTCTCCTAGGCTTCAGATCACAGCCTTGTTACACCAGCTGACCGGGCTGGAGGTCAGGCACACAGTTACAGTATTGCAGCAGTGGATCTAAGAGAAGCATTCAGACCAAAATTATGAAAACAACCAACAGCGTTATGTTTTCTTCCGCATTCAGCTGCTTTGTATGTTCCACCTTACAGGATTGGAGACTAAACTAAGCTCTTTGGAGTGGAAACTTCCATTACCATGTCGCATCTGCATGCACGCACAACCATGCGCATTTGCATGCCCCACAACGAGCCCATCTCCAGTGCTTGGTTGGCTTCCCAAGCCCTGTGCCTGAGGTAGGTGGATGCCAGCAGAGCCGTGGGGCAGCTGGTGCAGCACAGACCGACATTTGCCCAAGGCTGCCCTGCAGCAGCCCTGGGGGCTCGTCCCAGAGCCCAGAGTGAGCTGTGTTTTGCTGAGTGCTGCTGGAGTGGTTAGTGCTTGGGGGGGGAAGAAGTTCTCGAGTGCATTTCTCAAACTGAAGTGTAAAACGATATTGATTTGGGCTTTTTATAGACTTGGGAACATATTTTCTCTGAGTGGTTTCATTTTAGAACAATTCACTTGATACATATCATGGAGCTGTATTGCAGGAGCGGCGTTCCGATATCTGATGCTTCATAAACTGTTGTGGAATAAGAAGACATTGTTTCCTATGCTCATGTTTTATATTCAGTTTGCAATTAAGCAAAAGACTTGTAAATTGAATTCCTGTTTTCCTCATAAATTAGAAGAGATCTGGAAATAACTTCTTTGACTTTCCTTCTGACGCTGACTATGCTAATGTAGTTGGCACTGTGGGGGTGCATGTGGGAAAGAGCAGGCCCCCAAGCCTTTTAACGAACTAGGAGTTTGCTGGTTGGCCTAAGTAATGAGCTACAAGTGAGCTGATACATGAAGTATGGTTTTTAACCGACAAAGAATAACATAGCTTTTTGTTAACTAGGGAATAGAGACTGACCTCGTGTTATTTAAGGAATAGTGCATATGGATGCAGTTGCTTGTTAGAGTGGTGTTTGTAGAGATGAAGTGGCCAGGTTGTTCTGATATTGGGCATTTTGATTATACTCCTGTGGGATTAGTCTATATAATGTAGAAGCAATGCAGGTGAGTAAACATGTAACATATAGCATTAGAAAAATAGCAGTCGTGATTTAAGAAAGCAACTATGAAAAATGGAGAGACTGGGTTATCAAGTGGGCCTGTTTAACAGCTCTTCTAGGGTTAACAGCCCCTTATAATTAAAATCAAATTAGGTAGATTGATTTGTTCCTGTTATGGTTATGTACAAAAACAAACAAACAAAACAACAACAACAACAAACCTACAAAGCCCTTCAGAGGGGCAAACCTAATGCAACTGCTGTGTACTCTTAGATGACCTTATCTATTAGTTAGCAATAAGCATTTCTCACCGCCACCCCTTTGCAGTGCTGGTACATCTTTTTCTAGAAAGAATGTGTAGAGGTCACTGTTCTGTTGGCAGGGGTACACAGAAACCTGTCAGAATAGATGGCGAGAAGGAGGTAGCCTGGTCATTAATTTCTATGCCAGCAGTTGCAGGGAACTGTATAATCATTAGCTAGTTTAAAACACTTCGTGGATCATCTGTTCCACATGTCACTTCAGGCAGCAAAGTATTTCCCAGCACTGGATTGCAAACTCAGAACCTATTTAAAAGATCAAAACACAGCAGTATTATGCTGTGGCAAAAGATAAGGCATGCTGAGTGCATTGCTGATGTCCTCTATACGTGTTCTAGCAAGCTATTTGTTAAATAGATTTCTTAGATGGTCCTAAGAAGCAGATTATACTACTGAGTACTTCAAAAGAGGAATTCAGTTGGGTAGGTGGGGGAGGGAGGGAAATTCTCCTTCTGAATCCAGATCTCATGGTGGAGTAAACTCTGAGTAAACAAGTGGGACATTCCAGCCAAGCACCTGAGGCTGTAATAGTGCAGAATGGGTGCAACTGTGCAGTATTTTTGGTTGCAGTAAATACAACGCCTGACTCCTGTAATCACTGTGAGTACTTGCAGTTTTTTATAAAACTGAAAATAGTGTTTTGTTCCATAGTGTCTCCTACTGCTATGCAACTTGTCTATATGCTCAGGTGCAGGTGAACACATCTGTTCTTTCTGAACTGTCAAAATGCCCAGATGGGAGCGAATGTTTTCATGGAGCTCTATAGCTTCCAAATGACACTTGAAACTTTTTTGTGCCAGCCAAATCGCATGCACCAGGTAGCTATGCATCTGTCTGTATCTGATTGCATAGGGACACGTCTTGGAACAGTCTCTCAGTCTCTTATAATCTATTTTATTGTAATACACCTTCCACTTTTGAAATACTCATTTCAAAGTTTAGAACAATCCATGCTGCTGACCTAATACATTGCAGAATTTTGTCTTAGTAGAAGCTTTATAAGCCTTGGAAAATCCTTGTTCAAGCACTAAGGTCTTGCTGTACAATGGTAGAAATGTGAATAACTGAGGTCCTCAGCAGCCAGAAAGGAAAGAAGAGCCTGTCAGCCATCTAGAATGGAGTGGGAACGTTCAATAGGATGATGCTATGCCTCCAAAAGATGCAGCAGTTAACCCTGTTAGAAGTAGCACCAAGGTTGGAAGGATGCTCCACCAGGGCTGTAGGTGCTTCTGAATGCTTTCCTCTGCCCTCCACCATTACCTCTGCATTGCTCAATTTGGCAGTTCTTGTTCAGGGTAGCTGTTCTTCATCTTGAACTCAAGATATATTAGGTCATATAGGAAAGGTATTGATAGAGCCTTGCTGCCGTTGGTATAGTACTTATTCTAGATTTTTGATGTTTACTGGTGAACATATGAATGTATAAAAGGAACTTGTTTGTTTTCTAGGTAGCTTTTTATCTTTAAACCTTGTGCTGCCATGGCAAGATTGCTAGCTCAGTGCAGTGCTGACATACAGTGGTTTGTAGTGTATGCATGGTGTTGTTTGTATTTGACTAATTCACCTAGAAGATGCATATTGATGCTGTGAAGGACCAGAGAGATGGATGATCCTTCTGGGATGTCTTCATTTTCAGGATGAATCTTTAGGATTTTCTGTATTTTTCCAGAATATCAGGGAAGCTGGTAGTTTTCATAGGTCTTCTCTGGAAACGCTAGACATGAGGGATGTCTTGTGCATTTTGAAACAGTTCCAGCATAGCTGAAAAGGTGCATATATGGTGCATGTCCAGCATGTGCAATAAGGCCAACTGTTTCTGAGTGGTCAAGGCTTTCCACTGCAGGTGACCTGCGCGTGTTGAGGTTTGTGAGATTAGCTTGGCATTTTTCGAGAATGCTAAATGAGCAAAAAGCATGAGAGGGTGTCCCAGACATCATGTGAGGGAAACATTATATACAACTGTGACTATGAAAGACCTTCACTTTATATCTGTTCTGCAGAGATTTCGGAGTGTTACTGTGGACGTCTATTTGTGTAAGAATAAGGAATACAACTGTTGGGTTTGATACATTTACTCTGCGTCCGGATTCTTGTTATATCCAACTGTTTGGATTAACTCCGACATCTGCTAGTGGCCTCAAATTAAGTCTGAAATTTTTTAGTACCATTATATCATTGTGTCTTTTACCCTTCTATTTAGTTATCAGCTGAAGTAATTTACAAAGCATAGAGTTCAGAGAGAGAAACAGAAAAGGAGAAGAATTGTGGTGTGTGTTTTTTTTTTTTATGTGAAACAACTACCTTTGGTTCAAGTGTTGCCAGACTTTGCATTTATTGGCTCTGCATAGTGTACTAGCACATTGGTGTAGTTTTTAATAACCTTTTACAGAATATATATCTTGAATATATCTATATGCAGAGCCTTGTGGACAGAACTTTTGAATTGCAACATAAAGAATCTCCAGATGTAGACGTTATTTCTTATTAACACACACAATGATTTTCTTGGGAAGCAGATGACATTTTAGAAAAGCAACATCTATGTTACTGTTTAATTTTAATAATGCCAATAATTTTCTTTCAACAGAGGAATTCAAGGGCTCAACAATAGTTGAATTAATGAAAAAAGAAGGCACTACCCTAGGGCTTACAGTATCGGGTGGAATCGACAAGGATGGGAAACCAAGAGTATCTAACCTTCGTCAAGGAGGAATCGCTGCTAGGTAACCACATTTCAGGCCACAAAATACATTATAAGATGTGATTGCTTCAGAAATACGTACCGCATCAGAAAGGTCACTAACAAATATGTGACTAGATGCATCTGTAATGGCAGCCCATCAGGCTGGAGAAGCATTGAAACAGCAACAGCTGGTCCCCCTCTTCCCTCAAGGCTTCTTTGATTAAAAACTAGAAATACCAATGAGATATTTGAAAGTTGTCATGAGACTAAACAATAGAAAATTGATTATATATGTATTTTTAATTTATTTATTTATTTGGTCCTTGAACAAAAATCTGAGAGAAAAAGCATGAAATATTGAGGGGAAAAAGTAAAACTGAAAACCATAATATTACCATAATTTAATAGAAAAACCTTCTCAACAACTGTTTTTTAAGATTATAAAAAAGGCTAAAGTCATAGCTATCTTGCTTACTGCTACAGAGGAAAATGAAACTGTTATTCATGAGCAAAACAGGTCAAGATTAAGCTAAATCATTCCAAGTAGCTGAGCAGAACATATGCTTTTGAGCTGTGGCCTATCTCCTTTAGCTATGATGTTAGTTGTGAAAGCAACTGTTATCTAAAAAAATAGTTCTGGCAGTATCCCGAAGAGGGAGACAGAAAGATGGGGAAGATGAAGATGTTGTCCCAAATCCTGTGCCCAAACCAGCCAAATCATCCAACTACTATATTGTACAGCTGCTTTTGTACATCAGAAATTAATAATGCAACAACGTTCTTTAATATTTAACAAACTAGACTAGATTAAGTTTTTAAATGCCACTTTTTGTTTGAAAGGTCAACTTGTTTTAATCTAGATGAATGGAAAAACTTTCGGGCCGACACTAAACAGTAATTTAAAGTATTCAATTAGTTTGGTCTAGCAGATCTGTTTTTAACAAAAGGAATATGTGCTTTTTCTTAGGAGTGACCAGCTGGATGTTGGTGACTACATCAAATCTGTGAATGGAATCAACCTGACCAAATTTCGTCATGATGAAATCATCAGCCTGCTCAAGAATGTTGGCGAGAGGGTTGTTTTAGAAGTGGAGTACGAGCTCCCTCCAGTCTGTAAGTAAAAGCAGAGCAGACTGAAAGCTATGCAAAATAAGAGACGTGTGTTGTCAGCACTGAGGTGGACGTGATAGTGATCTTCATTTTTGCTATTGCTTTCAGTATAATTTTGTCCTTTGGCTCATCACAGAGTGTGGAAACAGTACAAAAGAATTGTCAGTGCAAGGAGGTGCTCTCAGAGGTGCCTGGGTATTTTAGGAGCATTAATACAGCCAATGGCAGAGCTGAGTCTTGTCAACTTCCACTATTTTTTTTTCCAGTTTTGAATACTGGGAATTAGATTAGATAGATTCCAGTGCAAGACAATCCTTCATGTTATAGTAAGATCTTCTGAGATGGGACCAATGAATATCTGTGTTCTACCTCTTTTTCTTCCTTCTCTCTGTTCGCAGCACCTTATGCTTTCCCAGATGAGCAACATACTTTAAGATTTTTCCAGCCTTTTCTGACATTAGTTTTAGGCAAAATCTCATTTCTAGAGCAGAAGACCCAGTGGAATAGGCTATTAGGGATAGGTAGAACTGCAAGAATTCTGTTAGTGAAATGAAGACTTCTTGCTGAGCAGGATTGTCTTCAAAATACAAGCATATGTTGGCATCGAAGTCAAAGAGTGCTACTGAATGTTTTCCTTGCCTCTTTTCTTTGCCCTTTCTTTTTATATTTATGTCTGTGACTCTGTGGGAGAAAATCAGTGGGAACTGAGGCTATCAGGTATGAAGTAAAAGCTAGAATAATGGTGAGTTGGAAACCTGGGGCCTGAAATGAAGGAGTAAGTGACATGTGGCACCAAGGGGGCTGAAACAGCAGCATTTAAAAGAGTGCATGTTCTTTCATGATGCTCGCTGGAGGGGAGAAGATGTGGTTTTCTGGTGTTTGGCCAGAAAAAAAATGCAGAGCTAGCTAGGAAGCTCTTGTCTCCTTAAATAGACTTTCACTGCAATAGAAGCCAAAAAATCCATCAGTCTTTTTGATGGTGCTCAGAAGAGAATGAACTCCCCACTGGATTCTAGCAGTTGGAGAGTTAGTCTAATTACATATTTGGTTGCTTTTATGACCTCCTGACAATCGCCTTAATACGTTTTGAATATTCTCTGTTGATTAGTGTTTGTTTATGGTAAGAGAGCTTCATGTTCAAAAATACAGTATTTGAGGTAATGAATTCAGCTGAGTTCAGAATTATTTTACTAGAGGTGTCGTTGATTTATGAGCATTATTTGTTTTGCACTTATTCAAGTGGGCTTCCTTCAGTATCACTGCTGTTGGGGTATATGCCACTCTTGTCCACAGAAACAGGACTTTTTATGTGGTAAATTACAGTAGCAATCATTAACCTTTTTTCTGAGTCCTTGAAATTTCTGACTCCTTCATACAAGCCTGGCTAATATTGTGTAGATAATGTGCAGTTTAGTTGTTCCCATTAACTTCTCATGAACTAGCTAGACAAAGCGACATTTTAACGTGAAGTTTTGCAGTAGGTCACATGGTGAAGTCCTGGCACCTGCTTCCCTACCCCATACATAAATAATTTCTACTGCTGTTCTCACAGTTGCCCCCTCTGACAGAGGGCTGTTTTGGTTTCTGAGTGGGGAAATGTCAGTACGTTAATAATGATGGATTAAACCCGGCTGAGCAGTAGTAATCTCGCTCTCCCTAGTGTTTCCTTCCCTGTCTGGCAGTGTTCACAGCAGGAGGATCCAGCTTCTATTTTCAGCACAAGCCACCTCACCATTTCAAACTGGAACATTAACCATGTCTGCCTTGCATCTGCCTCTTGTTGCTAATGGC
Source organism: Anser brachyrhynchus (assembly GCF_964034855.1). Classification (NCBI taxonomy): domain Eukaryota; kingdom Metazoa; phylum Chordata; class Aves; order Anseriformes; family Anatidae; genus Anser; species Anser brachyrhynchus. The sequence goes on along the minus strand of NC_137694.1, from coordinate 37,376,492 downwards.
TAAGGGCTTTTTTCACCTCCCAGGCTGAGGTTGGGGTGGAAGTACAGCCGCCTGAATGGTTGTTGTTCAAATGGAAGGATGCTGCATGCCCTTCTTCACTGCTGAACTACAAGCTTTGTCCCCAGCGGAGGCCACAAGCTACACGGAGCAGATTAGCAAGTGCAGGTTCAGCTTGAGTTGTGCGCTGGGCCACCTGAGGTTGATAGGAATGCAGGCAAGAGTTGTCATCATCTCCCTGCAATTTGGTCCTTTTCTGTCAATAAGGGGTTTCTAGCTGAAAAGGAGCAGCATGGACATCAAGAACACCATCCTGATCTTTGAGCCTCATCAGAAATTAGTGCACTACAAGGCAATGCTTTGAAGTGTCAGATTTAGCCTGCTTTGCTAAGAGATGAGATTTATTTGCTTTCACTGGGTTGTTTTTCTCGTTCCCTACAGTAACTTTAAAAACTGCAGGTCATGGTCAGCTGAGTTTAACAAGGTATTGAAAGAGTCCAGGGGAGAAAAAATATATATATTCCTGCACATTTCATGGGGATAGACACTGGGGCAGAAGAGAGAGTCCCAGACCAGGGAGAACCCAGAGGGAGATGTAGGAAGAGCCGAGGGGGCACCACTTCTATTTGAGGCCACCCGTGGGCTGGCAGTGTGCACCTTACCAGCAGCATAGCCTGTCCCCGCAGGGCATCCTAACAGGGACCGGGGAAACTGGGATTATTACAGGCTGGAGTATTAAAGGACATAAGATTTCCTAAGTCCTGCATCTCACAAAGCATTCATTTTATAGTTTTGTTGAGGTTTTTGGTGGTGGTGGTTTTTGTGTTTTTGTTTGTTTGGTTGGTTTGGTTTGGTTTGGTTTTATCTTTGTGTTATGTGCTACTTGCAATATCTTACTGGAAACCTAGAAGTTAATGCATATGTGATTTTGCCCAGTGTCCTTTTCCCTTTGGAAAAAGAAGTTCCTGCACTCTGCCAATGTTTTTCCTGTAAAAGCTAACAGTGAGTTGGCCGTTGGTCTCTTAACAGCAGTGGTTTCAAATAATGTAAAATGGATTATCACACCCAAATGTGTTGGCTTGTGCATTAGGCTTCTCACCTCCCAACCCAGCTGCGCGCCACTCCTGTAGTGTTTACAGAGAAAATACTGACTTGACTAGAAGTCAAAAAAATTTTATACTCACTCACAAATGGTGAGGAAGCATGTTACATTTTTAAAAAGGAAGAAATAACAGATCTTTATAATATAAAATATTTTTTTCATCTTAACCTAGCAATCTGATATCAGTGAAATCCCCCAGAAATCTTGACTGTCTCGACTTTAAGCAATACAAATGTTGTCATGGCTGAACAACCAGCTACACAGGTAGCTCTGAGAATTTCATTTGTCATCTTTGTGTTTCATTGTGCATTCCGTCTTTTCTAGCACTCTTCTGCAACTATAAGAAACAAAATGATGCCAAAATTTAAACAGCAAGGCTTAATTTCCTCAGCTGTTGTACATGTCTATGGCTCTTTTTGTAAACCATTGGCAACCTGCAAAGTGTCTGGTGCAAAATTCTCTCAAAAAGAGCATGAGCTGTAGTTAATTACAAGTCTTCAGTCTGATTGTTCTGTTAGAGTCTTTCCAATTGTATGACCACAAATACAGTAACTGGTTTGGAAAAGGTGCAAATCTATACATATAATCAGGAATAGAAAATAATGATGGAGTTTTTTGTCTTTTCTTTTTTTAGCTATACAAGGATCGGGTGTCATCTTTAGAACTGTGGAAGTTACTTTACATAAAGAGGGGAACACTTTTGGGTTTGTAATAAGAGGTGAGTTATTAAATATGAATGGTCTGTATTTTTGAAATCAGCAAAAGAAGCTAAGTTTTCAGAGCACTAAGAAATCATTTCAAGATTTATGGCTTACAGTTTGTAAAAAATCTTTGTGATTTATGTATTATATCTTCCATACATTAGTGTAGTGCTTTTATGAACTGCTCTAATATTTGTTTATGGAACAACAGTAATTAATCTGCTATGCCAAGAACATGACAAACTTCATTTCATGTTAAGACCAGACTCTGCTGCCACTGAAACCAGCAAGAAGCTGTTTTATTACATAAAATAGTAGTTCTGAAAAAAAAAAAAATCACATATACTCTTTCTATAAATTAGGTACGGAATCTGATTAAACCTGCTGGCAGTCTGAGGTATATAACAAAAGTATTTTCTCTGACTTAGAGAACAGAAGAAAACATGCAGCTGTTAAGTAATATACCCCAGTGATACATTATGGGAAGCATATTAGCTTCTTCAGAAAAAAAAAAAAAAAAAAAACTGTGTTGTGGTGGGTTTTTTTATTACTTCTTTAATATATAAATTCCTTAGTGGCTACTCATTTTTTGGAGTATACACACAGTACAGGTGTTTTATTTTCTCAGTGCAGCAAACATTACAGAACAGTAAGTTTTCACAATGAGATCAGATTTGGAGAGGAGTTGCTAAGAAAGGAATATACCTTTAATAAGAATCACTGTAGAAACATTGTATAAAGGATCATCTATGCCATACATTAGGTCAATTTTGTTCCAAATAAACACCACTGGAGGTTCATATGAATGGCTTCATCATTTTTTCCTCCTTTTTAGCCCATATGTAAGTGTGCACGCTGCAAGCTTTAGACTTACCTCTTGGAAATGAGCTTTCATAAAAAGCATAAAATGAAGGTGGGCTTTCTCTCACTTTTCTCTTTCTAGGTGGAGCACACGATGACAGAAATAAATCTCGTCCTGTTGTAATAACATGTGTTAGACCTGGAGGGCCTGCTGACAGGTACAATTCATCTTTCTCTGTAATGCAAGTGAAAGAGAAATGGAGAAAAGTGAATTATTTGGAATAGAAGTTAAGGCTTGGAGTGAAGTAGATGTATTCAAACCTGGTCCTTTGAAATTCATGATTTACGCATTTAATTGTAATAATAATAACAGTAATAGGAAACTACAGAGGCTCAGCACATCACAGTGTGGTGTGAACTTTAATTAACAGGATATCTTGCGTGTTTCAAGACTACCCATTAAACACTTGCAAAAATTAACCTAAAGTAGTTAGAACAAATCTCTGTATTAGGTCAGAGCACAATTTTGCAGCCTTCAGACAGGTACTGAAGCTCTTAATTATGCTTTTTGTACACTAACACTACAATCTTTTTCTCTCACACTCCAGACAAATACTTATATGTGATTGGGTGTTGTTTTGTTACTGTTTTAAAACATTTCTTCATACCTGCATGTGAGTTCACACATGAATTCACCTGGAAAACTTCAGAGTACAGATTTATGGTTTGGCCCAATGAACATCTTCCTTTTGTAATGCCATCTTGTATATGTATAAAGAAAAAATATTCACTTTGTGTATAAGTTTAATTCATATTTTCAAAAATGGCATTTGTGCCCTTAAATCATTAAAGAAACTTAAAGGGCATTTTTTTTAAAGGAGTTGATATTCTATAGCTTATGTTGACATTTTTGCCCTTTGAAGCATCAATTGAGAAGCAAACATTTTGAGAGAGCTTTTGATTTTTGTCCCTCCCTTTTTTCACCACCCTCATCGCCCTTGCCTTCTTGTTTTTCTCCCTGATTCTTAAGTTGGCAATGTTAGTACTTCATTTTCTGTTATAATTCTGATTATGTTATGAGATAAGCCTAGGAGACAGTGTACATTTATAAGCAAATTGTTTTTGGTAGGAAGAAAAGAAAAATTGAACTATTCAAGTAGGAGATATTTTTGAAGAAAATCAGTAAATGGACATTTGTATTTTGCAATCTGTTTCTTCACCTGTATGTTTGTAGCACCTCGTACATATTTTTCAGAAAATATCTGTGGGGGAAGGCGTTTATGTATGTGTGAAAGCAGAGTTGTGTGGACGAGGCAGAAACAAAGCATATGTTGACGCAGAAGCTATACTTGGTTGTGATTTAACATGACTTGATTATTTAGCTATGTGTTAAGCTGTTTTCCAATCGCTGACTTTCCAATTAAAGCAATTTTCTTTCCACCGTGCCCTCTGAACGTTCTCACTGTCAAAGTAAATGTTAAGTGTTAAGTCAAGAGGGATGGATGTCAGAGAGGGTGTGAGAGAATCATTTTGCATAAACAGTATTATCTCCAAATCAATTTATCTTATATTAATAAAGATCATTCGTTTAATCTCCCTTCAGAGAGGGCACAATCAAACCCGGGGACAGGCTGCTGAGTGTTGATGGGATCCGACTGCTTGGAACAACACACGCTGAAGCTATGAGTATTCTCAAACAATGCGGACAAGAGGCGACTCTGCTGGTTGAATACGATGTCTCAGTAATGGGTACGTTGAGAAGTGGGGTTTTAGTTCTGGGAACCATCTGTGCTGTTTTGCTGCCTGTTCTTGATGAGCTATTTTAGAATTGATTGTGATTTGTTATGCTCTTAGCAGCACTGATATTCTCTTCCGTACCGTATCATTAATCTTGGGTTCATAAAAAGGTGAGCAGTATTTTACTGCAATTTAGCATTCTGACATGGTTTGTAGAGTGAAACCATAGTGTGGATTCTAGCAAAGTAACTTTTCCAGTGACTAGTTTGTAATAAAGGTTAATGAAGTGTAAGCATTTCTTTGTCACATGGAAGAGAGTTTACTTGCCCTTACAGGAATTCTTTTGCCTTTTGCCAGTGCAGCTAGGTGGCCAAGACGTTATAAAAAGTGACAAAACTGCCATATAGTGGGGAGAAGAAACGTTTTTAAGAAATGTAGAGGTGGCAGCAAGTCATGACTTGAGAAATGAGCTAACACTTCATACAAACTGCTGCTGAACTCACTGAAGGTATTGAAGGATTTTTGGAAAGTCAAGGAGAGCAGGTGATTTTTCACAACAGGTTTGGGAATGAATTATTTCCATGGGCTTTGGAAGGAGTCATATCCCCTCCACTTTTGCAAGACAGTCAAAATTGGTGGCAGCAAGAAATAGAAATACTCAGCAGTCAGACTAAAGCATTTCTTCTCTGTTTGGGGATTTTTCTATTCTATTCCTCCTCAGTTCCACAGTCAGATTTCTAGCCTAGTAGGAAAGTGGCCTCATAGGAATTTGTGAAATAGCACTGTCAAACTTCAAAGCATTGGAAAATATTAACACTTAGGAGAATAATGTAAGATATTTGTTTATTCTGGAACAGCTCTCTTTGTTCTCTCCAAGACACAGATCTTTTTTATTATAATATATGTCTGTGTTTACTTAACTATCCATAATGGAGTGACAGGTTTGCATGGTGTCTGGCAGGTCTGCTGGACATTCATGCAAGGTTCATGTCCAGAAATGCAGTGAGAGCTCTGCATCTGGGCAGGAACCTCCCATGTAGAAAATGAAATGCAGGTGATCTTGTAACCTGACGGGACTAGAATTTAGCTGTTTTCTGGTTTTTATTGTTGTTTTTTCTTTTCAAAGACGATGGATGACTAAATATTTTCTATCATGAGTGTTAAACCAGATTCTTCAAACTCCACCTTCTCTATGAGAAAGATCTCATTGAAATAAACCCCTGGCTTTGGACAGCCACAGTTTCCAACTAGTCTTTCATTTCAGAGAAAACTCACCGGAAACTGAAGGAGGTGGAAGAACTTGAGACTTTGAGTCACAAAGAAAAAAAGGTTAAAAGGAATTGAACACTGAGAAATTTATGGGATAGTGGTCCTGCAATGTCACCAAGAAGAAATAAGGAGGGATCCAGTAGGCTCTCTGTCTAATGCATTATGTTTTTGTTAGATTTTATCTAACCCCCAGTTGTTTTTTACTTTTTCCAATGTGCGCACCATGCATAGTTTTCCAGTGGTATAGTGAAAAATTTTGTTGGGAGGCTTTCTTTGCTTTTTGCAGTTATGTTATGAGTAGACCATGTACCAAAGGCTGAAGATCAGTCATCCTAATCTATTCATTCCTGGCCCTTGAAAATGTTGCTGATCTGGATCTTCAGTTACTACTGCGCAAGTCAAAGTTTGAGCAAAATAAAAGGGAAGATATGAACCATGACCAGAAATGTAAGAATTGGAAAAATGTTACTCTGTTCTCCATCTTTTCTGTTACCCACAAGATAAGGTATTTGTAATGCCACCTCAGGGTTGATATGAATATAAAAAATAGGCTAAAACAAGAGGAATAGTACTAGATAAAATGGCTTATCTGTACTGTTGCCTGGAACTGGTTTAGTAGTTTAGCCTGCTGAGAGCGAATAAACAATCCAAAAGTTCTTTGAGAGTTTGGTCCATTCTATAGGGTCCTCCTAGAATAAACTTTCAGTGGAATATCTTACTCACAGAGATACAATTGTTCCATTATTTGCTTTAAAATCTTCTCTTCTGTTAGCAGATAGCTATATCCCATAAAGTAGCGTTTCATGTGATCAGAACTGGAAAGAGCCATAAAATATATTCTGATAGCATGAAATTGGAACTTAATTTGAAAAGGTTACACTAGATGAAGAAAATAATCCTGAGCTATTTTTCAGCTACAGTCCTGTGGTGTGTAACTGACTTTTTATACTCCTGTAAGCATAAGCTGTTTCAAAGGTGCTATATTTCTCTCAGTTTTGTTCCTTTGCCTGAAGTCTTCAAGAGGTCATTTGGGAAGCTTGTACATTTTATTGGTTCTGGAACCTAGACAAACTGGAATAGAAAAAAAGCATCAAGGGGTTCCATACAGGATACATAAGTGTGTAAATATTTTAAGAGATGTGGCTAGTCCCTGTGAACTTGCTTGTGCTTGCTTAAATACAGCCTTAAGTATCTTGCTCAGCTGGGTCTTAGGAAGTAAACCTGTTAGTTCAGCATCATGAAGGAGATGTTTTTAGCTTTTTTTGTTGTTGGTGGTGGTGGAGGTGATGATTATTTTGTGTCTTTTTTTTTCTCTGATTTACAGAACTTTCAGTTTAGTTAGCCAGATGAATTTCATAATGTCTTATATCATGGAGTGCATAAGCTTTATGTCACACTTATCTAAGAAATCACGACTTCCCAATAAGAAAAAGTGTTTGAGAGATCTTTCAGGTAGAGATAAAAATCATATGGGAATGACTTACGAATATGGAACGCAATGGTAATAATAAGCTGCAAACGGAGATTCACACTGTCCCCTTCTAAAATGAGAAATAAAAGCTTATCACTACATTTATGTGGAACAAGAGCAGAGGCAGTGTGCCTTCAGGTTTTCTAAAAGCTGCATTGATGCTACTGGGTTGTCTATAGTCTCTGTAGCTGGGGTTGCATAAGTTCAACTTGGGTTGAATCTTCCATATTTACTCTGAAAGTCAGCATTCAGAAAAGTTCAAAGGTGATGGCTACCTTGAGTTTAAAGCCTGGCCTATAAAATTTTTGCATAGCTCTAGTTCATCAATTGCTGCCTTTGAGCAATCTACTTAAATCTTGGATGTTCTTGTTGGGGTAATCTTTGAATCAAGAATCCTTTAGTTAAACAAGACCATTAGTTATTGCCAGAACTTAGGCACAAATCTAATCTTATTTATTTATTTATTTGGTTGTTTGTTTCTTTGTTTGTTTGTTTTAGCTACTTGCATCTAAGAAACACAAAGTCATTCTATCTCATCTCTTCACTGGGTGTTACTTAGTTCAAGCCACATGTGCCCGTAGTCTTCAGGAATGAAGGAACATATTGCTCATTCTAATTCCATATGTTTATCTGGCTTATTTAACAATGCTTGCACTTATCAGAGCCAGAATACAGTTACTGTAATGTGCCACCCTGTAATTGTTCTCTGCAAAGATGGTCAGCTGTTTTTTTGTCCCAAGCTACCAGCGTCACCCTGACATAGAGCCACTCCACTTCAGCTAGAACAGCACCCTCAGTTCTGAACTCTGGGCTTACCATTGATACAACTTCATAGAATGGAAATTATTCATGTAATCGTTTGCTAGTAAATCTGACAGCAGTTTGACAAATACTGTCCAGCTTTTTGCCTCTTTAATTTCACACATTCAAAAGAAAAGAAAAAAAAAAAAGAAAAAGCAGTAACAATTTTATGAGAGTACGCTTACAGAAATCTGCCTCACCCTCCAATAATTCTGACGGGAGTTCAATGCCTGACAAGAAAAGCACTAGGGAAAGGAAGCACGCGTAGTTTAAACATCAGGTGATATAATCTGTGATCCAGTGTAGACTTCCAGTAATTTTTGCAACACGTTAAGAAATGTGGGAGAAAAAAGAACCACGTGGGCTGCCCCTTAAGTTGCATAAAGCAATATAACTCAAGCATACCCAGAGCTGTGGAGACCTTTAAGTGTTACCAGGTTTTACAAGACCAAGGAACAGGAGTCATTGCACTCTAGCATTTGACTGTAACTGCAGGTCTCCTGACTGTCACAGAGCAATGGACCAAGATGCCTTGAAATTCTAAATACAAATGAGTTAGTTAAATCTTTAGAGAAGAGTTCCTCTCTCATGTTGCTTCAGAGACAGATTGAGAGAAAATTCTTGTGCAAAGACAAGGTCAGAATAGCTCTAGTAGTTGAAGTGTTACTCTACTTTAAATGCTGCTACACAAGCACATACAAAAATTATGCCAGAAGACAATGAATGAAGTTGAATGTGCCAGTTAGGAAATGTTATGGTTTAGATTGTCTGCTCAGTCTCTGTCCAGCTAGGTGTGCATGTAATGCAGTCACGAGATCCACACGGGAGAGAATAACCATATGCAGTTATTCATTATGTATTTTCTTTCTGTCTTCAATATGTGGCCACAGGCTTATGAAGGGCACTATGCTAATCCTTGTCTGAATGCTAAGTCATTAATTTCCTGATTTTTTTTTCCTGAGGCCTTAGTCATGCTACGGTGTGTGCTTCAGACAATATGCAGATCTCAAGGAGAAAACCTCAGTGTCCCAAGGTCATTCCAAATTTGTTGGCTCTTTTTTAAGGCAGAAGACGACATAGACATCTCTCTCTCTAACAGAAATATCCACTCACAGACATATCACTACGAAAACCATGCAGGTCTTTTAGTCTCTCCCGGAGGCCGATGCACCATCCACATTCATGCTGTGCAAACTAAGCGGATATTTAGATCTACTTGCTGTGGCATGTTAGTCTCCCATCTTACTGTTCAAGTTCCTTGTTAATCAAATGCACTATTTGTGCTCTTTGCTGTCAGTGCCCAGATGCCTGCATCAGGGCCATTATTATGAACGGACAATCAGCAGTGAATATACACAATAAGTAAGTTATCTCTCTCTCAATTGTTCTAGCTTGTTAGGATTTCATCTGGAGAAAGATACATGTGTTGGGGTGTGACTTATCCTTGGCACCAGAAGAGGATTTTTCCTTTGGAGAAGTCTGTAGCTCATTTTGTTTTGTTTTGTTTTTCTGCTATCAAGTTTTCTGGCTTTCAGGACTGCTTTTTCACAATAGTAAGTGGGTTCTTCCCTTTAACCCTTCATCTCATGCTACTACTAAATACAATACATACTGGTTTCACTGAATCTCATCTTTTCCAATAAGTGGACTGATACCTTTCAGTCAGGCAAGTTCCTACTTGTTTGTCTGCTTTAATCTACTCTGTTTACACGGTTTAAAAGGAAAATAATACCTTTTTAACACTTCTTGAGATAAATGATAATTGGATGACACAGATACCTAAGGTAAATACTTACTATGGTTTAAACAAAAATCCATCATTTTGGTCTTGCAACTTCAAAATCCAGTTCTTGATTCGTCAATGCTTTGTGTGGTAAGAGATCCTGCCATCGACTACAGATATTGAAACAATAGAATGGTTGCAATTAGTGACCAATTTACTTTAAATGTCCTCTCAACCTTTACACAAATTGTGACAGAGAGAATCTAGTACTTCAAAGCAGCACTAAGCTGTGTTCTCAATGTTATTGGACCATCTTTCCTTCCTCGCAGTTTCCTCTTTACTCATTACACAGCTCCCACCTAACTCATTTGCTTCTAGCTCCCTTAAAACTTAAAATGCTTGTCTTATGTATGGGATACTTGTTTCACCATAAGAACTCCTGAGTAGTGAAAGAGGTGTTGAATGAGCCCTTGTAAGAAAATAGTATGTGTATATGTAATGCACCATACCACCGTATTGCAGAATCAATGTCAATTTGTTGCTTCCCAACATTATTTTTTTTCGGGGTGTGTGTGAGCTTACATCTTTAACAGTGTTTATGTTTTTATGTACCATTTCCAAGATTTCTCTATGAGGAAGGGGTCAGGGAGAAAAAAACTGTATGGCATTATGTCTGTACCCAAATAGTTCCTCAAAAGAGTGAGAACTATTAGATCCACCAGTCTGCTCCCTGTTATTCGCTGGGACCAGCTGTTTAGCACAATACATACGTGCTTCCTCGGGACCAAGCAGAAAAGGCTTGAGAGACATAGACCAGTGGATTTCAAATATGTTTGCTGACAGCAAAAAAGCATGAAGGTTCAGGATCCCACGTTCCTTCATGTCTCTTCCTGTCTGTTTCATGCAAGTGTGACAGTTTTGTTTGTTGGTTTTTTTTGCTCTGTTCTTTGCTCTTATCCTGGTTTCTAGTTGCATTACAATACTTTTTTTCCAACAGCTGCTTGAATTTCCTTTCCTTACTGACCAGATGGAGACTACTTTTCTAGAAATTCCTAAATCCCCAACATGCTATCTCTCTTCTTACAGCCCAATTTTCTCTTGTCTTTTGCCAAGTAAGCCTTAGGTAATTTCCCAACATACTTCTCTTTCTCACACTACTGATTTCCCTCCATAAAATCCTTTTCCAGTTTCTGTGCCCACCCCTCTTTAGCACTTCTTCCTTTCCTTGTCTTTCAGCAAACCACTCCCAAGTTCCTTGTGCTGCAGCTTCTTTACAGATTGATCACCTTCTCCCCTCAGTTCCTTTCCCATATTCCTCCCCTTCTTGCTCAAGAAGTCCAAGTCTCCCCTTCTCCTGACATTCCTCTTGACTCTCAGAACCGGCTATATCAGGGAATGACGACTCATGGAGAACATGAATTTTCAATATAAAGCCCACAGAATTTTCTGTGTGGGGACAAAGCAGTACTGTTTTTCCTAATGATGCTCTCAGACACAGCTGACCTGTTTCAGCTGAAATAACTAAGGGAAGAAAAAAATGAAGCCTGAGAGAGGTAATTGTTATAAGAAATAAAGAAATCACACCAACTATTTAGTCCATGCATGGCCAAGTTGTAGGTTTTAAATAATTAAAATCAAGGTGTTTTATTGAGAAGTGTCAAACAATGTTAAGAAGAGCTGTGATTCCCAAGGATGTTTGCCCTGTAGTGTTTTTTTTATTTTCTTTTCTCTGACTGGTCATGATTTGTTGTTACAATTTGATAGCCATGCTGCTACTAGATAATTACAGAAATTAAAGGGGAGTCATCGTGTTTTATAAGTATTTCATAAATCTTACAGGTATTACTTTCTTCACAAACTTCTTGATCATCCCTAAAGAGAAATAAATAGAGTTTAGTAGAACTATATAAGTTACAAATTACTCTAACAGGTCCAATTAACATTTCTCTCCAGTGCTTTTGAAACCCTGGCCTCATTAAAAGCAGCTTAATAAACATTACCTTGTACAGGAGAAAAAGCTGTAAAGGTGAAATGAGATGTCCCTGTAACTGAAAACTAAAAATACAATTTCATTGTCATAAATTGCAAGGAAAGGGTATGTGGGGGGTATTCTCTTCCAATTTCCACTTCTTAAATGAAAAAAAAAAAATCTGCATTGTCTTGCTGTTTACTGAGAGTAATGGACAAATTTGTCTTCAAAGTCTTGTCAGGAAGGCGAAACCTATACTTGAATGCAGTTAGTCTAAATAGCGTACGATTCAAAAAAAATAGTCTGAGATATCTAATATATTTCATGATGGGCATTCACTAAAATAAAGCCTTCATAATCCATTGTGCTATCTCCTCACAGAGCACATGGTCTGAATTTTTACATGCTAATTCAAGGGTTTGGATGCTCAAAAGGAAGGAGCCTCTGCCTATAAATAAATAAATAAATATCTATATCCTATTCTGTTTCTTCTAATAAGTATTTAAAAACAAACAGTGGGAGGAGGAGATGGCTGTAATAAACTGTCCTGTCCACCATCCAGGCTCCAAGTGGAGGGAAGGAGTCAATAACCCTCCTATGTATGTATCTTACCGGTTTGTTGCAAGGAAAGCTTTTTACTCTACATTTGGTAAATGATGGGAAAAGGATTGGTCAAATCTTTCCACGTTGCATGAGGGCTACCCAGATGTGCCATGTAATGCAGAGGGAAAGAGAATAACCATCTCTGCTACAAGGTCACACCTCTGGTCAGCTGTAAGTCAAGAGGTCTTTCATTAAGTTGGCTTATCTGTCACTTAGTGTGCTGGTCAACAGCAAACTAATGAGGATAACGAAGTATCCCGATTTGCAGTGGTATGAAAAACAAAAATTGAGCAGGTAGCTGAAGTACTTAAAGTCAGAGAGCAGGTGTGAAAGTTTTACAAAGAGGATGATAATTAAACTTCCTGGAGATTAAAGGATCTTCTGCATGTGCTATGCAATTCAATGCAAGAGAAACATGGTAATCAGAAAAAATCCAATTAAAAAAAATTCAGCCTCGGATTTGGCTTAGTGGCATTGCAGTCATCCAAGAGACTAAGGAATAAGGGACAGATTTGATTTTCTTTATATCAGAGAGAACTTGGGCTGTAACCCCAGAAGCTGTGTCTAAAAGGGCCCATCTCTGAGGAAAGAGCAGCAGCAGCAAAGGCACCAGTCCTGCCTGTGTGCCAGGGAGAGGAAAACACTCATTGTCTCCCAAGACTTTCCCTGAGGGAAGTGTTTGAAAAATCCAGAATCAAACTGCTGTATCCTTTTGATGTTTTTTCATTAGTATGACACACTCAGACTGTGCCTGATAGGTTAGGTCAAGGGGAGAAAACCCAAGAATAACTTCACTCATTTCCTGGAACACCTTTGCTGGGCATGAACTACAAGGTTAAATTTGGATGCAGTAGGGCAGATTTTCAGTCCTTTTTACTAAGGTTCATGGTTTATTTTTCATTTTACAGAACTGAAAAAGGGTGGATTTTTAACTATGAATATTTTTAGGTATTTTGCCTAAATATTAAATGTCTCAATCAATGGCCTTCTGGTGCAAAACTGGTATGAATGTGATCCAGAGCAGATCCTTTGAGATTGCACCATCTAGTATTCATCATGTGGGAGATGTGTGCTGCTCACAAAAGATAGTACTAAGGCTTGGGAGCTGGAAATGTAGGTAGGGAAAAATCAATGTCTAAGCTGAACGAGTTATCTTGAAATCAACAAAGATACTCAGAGATAATTGGACCAGTGGCATTTCTTACAATGTGATTTTGTTACACAGAATTATACTTTTGAGGCTGTTACTCAGCTGTACGATGAGTAAAATGTTATACTCTGTGTATTTGCTATTCAAATCACATTCCCCTACAGTAATTCTAAAAACCCATAATAACCTGTCTTTGCATCTTTTTCTAAATACATGGTTACCATGCTTCGTCGTTTTAAAGAGATCATTTCACAGCCTATGAACTCAATATTTATCAGAGTAGTTTGGGGAAACAGGGTTGATAAAAATTACTCCATGTGTTAGGCAGTCTTCAGCCAAAAATGTTATTGGATTTGATTTTTCTTTTTTTTTAATCAATTCATTGGTGACTAGTGGTGTTTGACCTTCTGTGAGTCTCATGCTTTTCATTTGTAGGGAAACTGGCCAGAATATTCTGACAGCTGTTATCAATTGGTCGTGTTGCTATTACAGTGTAGATGCTGGAGGACCCTTAACAAAATGACGTTTCTGTCATAATTGAATATGCATTCAAAATAAACCAAATGCAAACAGGTTTCATTTAAATCTTACCTGCTTTCTTCTTGGGGGAAGAGGAGGGGATGGGAGTGGTTTTATGAAGAATGCTTATCTAGACCATTCACGGGTTTCATCTTTAGTTGCAATTCTGACATTAGCAGAAAAGTCATGGCTCACTGCAGCCAGAAAAAGCGCCGAGCCCTCCTGAGGAGGCGAGCGGTGAAGGATAAGACAGCTTCCCAAGGTTGCAGGTAAAGCTGTGGCAAGCAGAGGCTTTTTCCTTCCTCTTTCGTGCCTCCGGACGTTTCTTCCCTGACTGAAAACTGCGGTTTGACATGTCAAACCCACACCACTGCAAAAGCGGTCTTCCTTGTAAACGAGTCAAGTCAGGTGGTGACCCAGACCCTCAGGTTACCTGGATGAAATTGGAAGTAGAGCAGGGCTTTGCCAATAGACAAAATTGGCTACAGGGTATCAGAGGCAATGAGGCTCTGGGGATAACAGAGACACAGCATGGGAGAACAGAAACAGCGATGATATTGAAGAAGAAAGGGCTTTCTAGGATGAGTTTCTCTTGCCTTACACAGAGGTGTATATAAGCCATATTGCCTCTGAATTACAGGGTTGTTTTCACTTTTTTCTGGCATATAGTCCAAAGGTTTTATACATGAAAAGGTAGTGTATCTACACCTTGAGGCAGAGCTTTGGGACTTGTTTCATGTGACTTAGAACATGTCTCCACACTTTCTTTAAAAACTCCTAGCTGGGTTTTTCTTTATCCTTCATTTTATATCCAAAAGCTATTGCTGATTCAGGTCATCCTGCCGGAGTTCTTAATTGAAATCTGAGGGCCTCAAGCAGCTTAAAAAAAAAAAAAAAAAAAAAGGAAGAAAGAAAAAGAACCTGGACTGCAAACATATTGAGCCTGTGGTTTCCACACTGTCATTAGTATGTGTCTGACGCAACCTTCCCAATAACTGCAAAGAAAATCTGAAACAAACTATCCGTGGAATTCCTCCTGCCATTTTTTGGCTCAGGGAGCCCACCAACAACTTAATAACTAGCTGTTCCTGACCACAGTTAACATCTCCATTCAAAAAGATACGCTGAATTCGTGTATTTAATGCCCTTGAACTGGATTTTTAGCTAAATGTGTTGTTTTATCTTGATTGAATAGAGTCTGCTAGCTGATGTTCTCTGCTGAATTTAGTAGTTTTTGCATGCACATGAAGCTGGATCTAATCCCTAGCTACTGCAGTGCTGCAGAGTGCTGCCCTGAAGCATTCCAGATGAGAACAAGAACTATGGATCCTTAGGTGAGCCGTCTGTTGCCTTTCATGAAGTTAGCCAAGGCCTGGTCCAAGCCTGTTTGACTCAGTAGAAGGCCTCTCATTGACTTCAGCTGGGATTTAAAATAGGGCCCAAAGGAGAAAAATCTAGCTCTTGTCCTACATTTGAAGAGCTTTGCCATTAGGAAAATAAATAGTGGTGCTGAGTTTCTTTGTCCCCCTATCAGTTCTCCCAAAACAGAGACCCAGTCGATACCAACCAAAATGTCTCATGACAGCATAAGAGTCTTCTAATTTTAGCAGTGTTTGCACCACTAAATCAATGTGTTCTTTTTTCACTGCCAGAGTGAGAGTATCTGCTTTAGGGATTCTACAGCCAACTAACTCTGAAGGGTAGAAAAGACCTGTGTTATAAGGAGCTAATCCTGGTGCACGTTATTTAATAACAGTGCTGCTTACACGGTTTAATTGCACCCAAGTACCACTCAGTCCTCTCCCTTCTGCTCATGAAAAGAGAGCATGCCAGGCCCACTTTCTCTTTCCCTCTTTAAGAAGATCTTTCTTTTCTGGTACTTCAGCATGAATGTGGGGATGGGGCATACATGCATGAAATTACTGGGTTTGTGTTTTTTTACTGGATTTGTAGTCCGTCCCAGTTTGTATCTAGATCGTGGTGAAACTCTCAGTCTTACAGCCTGCAAGAGAAACTCTTAGATTAACAACCACTGTGCATTTCATTTGGTTTGCTTTTTGGCTTTTGCACAACAGACCAGATTTCAAATGTTGATGGTTGGTGTCATAAAACACAGGGAGGCATTGGTGCTGCTGGTCTGTCTCATTCAGTGCATTCCATCATTCTTTAGTTGGATAGGGAATGTGAGAGAAGCATCATCTGCTATGTTTAAACTAGAAAACAGCTGCAAAAGAAAAGCAAAAGAGAAAAGATGTGTCCTTTCCACACTTCGTTATGAAAGCCCTGGCAGAAGGAACAGCTTGTTTGAGACTTCTGTAAACCACCTCCCAGTTAAACCCACTAATTTTAAGAACTGTTAAAACTTCAGCAGTTTATGCTGAGGTTTTTCTTGTGGCCCCATTCCAGCTTCCACCAGCTAACTGTCTATGTCTGAATTATTTAATTTTTTTTTAGCACTTTGAGGCAAAATTGTTCTGCCATTTCCAGGAACGAGTTTTAAAGAAAGCTGTTTTGCCTACGAATGAGAATGTTGGAGAATCTTTTCTTTGTGATGATGTGTCTTTTTGAAGCACTGGAACACAGACCTGTACTTCAAAGGTAGTGGTTGCAGGAAAGAGAGCTCTTTTCAGGAAAGTCTCTTCTGCTGCTTATCCCAGTGAAAATCCACCCAGATGCAGCTACATTTTGAAGTCTGAACAGGTACAGCTCAGTGTGCTCAGGGGAAGCAGCATTTTTGATAACTTTCCCAAGAGTTTCCATATATCAGGACATGGTTTTTCTTGTCTTTGCAAAGTTTCTTTCAGTTCAGCTCTTCAAGGACTGGAAATGCGAGAGTTACAGATGCCCATATAGCCTTACTCAGAGTCCATGCAGCATATGTATTATGATACAGCTTTTAGTTGGAATATTGCATACAGATGTCTCACATTGGTCTCTCCAGACTAATAGATGCTTTTGACCTTCATTTATTTGATCCTCATTTGTTTATCTATGCAGAGGGGAAAATACCATGCTTTTGCTCTGAAGGGTGGTTTTGAGATAAGATCATTAATAAACTTGGGTTGTAGTGCAGCACTATACAATAGCTCCCCTGCCCCATGTGTTCAGGCAAGGATGAGAATATTCAGTAATTAAGGCATGAGTATGAAAGAAAAAGAGAAAAGTTTGGTGCTACTCATGAAATAGTCGCTGTCTACCTTCTCTGTGAGGCTCTTTAAGAGAGAAGAATATTTGAGTAAGTAATTAAAGAAGGAAGGTAAAAATAAGTTCATCCAGGCAATATTCATTTTGAGGTTCGTTAAGTTTGAAGTGCTTTGTGCCCACATGGTGACTGTAATTATTTTCCTTTTAATATCATTCTGTATGTAAGTAGACTGGTCTGTCCTTTTTTTTTTATGTGCATGCGTTTTTATAATGATGTATATATGATGTTCCACTAATTTTAATCAGCTCCTAATTCATTTGTTGTTTGTTTGTTTGTTTTCATTTGTTTGTTTTTTACCACTTGTATAAGGACAGTCTTTGTGTTAGGGTCAGCTCAGCAGTGTTGAACAAAATAGCCTTCTGAGAACTGTGGCCTCTAATTTTTCAAGGGCTTTACAGCTTAGGTAAATTGGGGTGGGAAAAGAGAAAGAGGAGAGGAGAGGAGAGGAGAGAAGAGGAGAGAAGAGAAGAGGAGAGGAGAGGAGAGGAGAGAAGAGAAGAGAAGAGAAGAGAAGAGAAGAGAAGAGAAGAGAAGAGAAGAGAAGAGAAGAGAAGAGAAGAGAAGAGAAGAGAAGAGAAGAGAAGAGAAGAGAAGAGAAGAGAAGAGAAGAGAAGAGAAGAGAAGAGAAGAGAAGAGAAGAGAAGAGAAGAGAAGAGAAGAGAAGAGAAGAGAAGAGAAGAGAAGAGAAGAGAAGAGAAGAGAAGAGAAGAGAAGAGAAGAGAAGAGAAACACTCCTGGAAAAGGCTTTCCATTTTTTCTTTTTCGCATTATCTCCTTTACTCAAATTCAGTAACTACTGAATCTGTGCACCTCACAAGTACTGGAACTTCTTCAAAAAGAAAAAGACATCAGACAGGGGCATGAGAGGACCTGGAGTTCCGCCGAGCCTGGCAGCAGGAGCTGGTCTGGCAAACAGAAAGGAGGAGACACATAGGAGCCTTGCCAAGGGTGATCCTGGCAGCAAGCTGGGAGCTGAGACAGAGGAAAAAGTGCACTTCTCACTGCTGGGATGCTGGTGCTTATGGGGTGCAGGGGTTTCTAGGGGTTACTGCTTGGTTGGAGCTTCGGGTAAACAAATATGGGAAATCAGTTTTTTGCTGGAAATGTATGCTGCGGTTAACGGGGGATACTGAGACCGTCTTTTACTTTAAATATATGCATGCTCCCAGTAGTCCTGTTTCTGTTTTACCCAGAACAGGCACTGGGAAGGGAAAAATTGGGAAACACGCAGACAATAGGTAAGCAATCCTGGATCATTTGTGCAATGTGGGATCAAAAAGCTTATGTTCAGAACTATGGCTTCCGTGTTGGGTTTGAGGGTGAATTATCGAAATTACTCTTTCTCTCTCTCTTTTTTGTTTGTTTTGGTTTTGTTTTTTAATTTTTTGTTGAACTGCTCCTCAGGCAATACTAAAGCAGAAAGAGAGGGCAGTTAATAAACTTGTTTTCTCTCTCATTCTGCTTTAGTTTCATTTTATGAGTGGCTGGCATCAAATGGCAAAATATTCTATGCCCTTTCTAGCAACCCCAGAGAGCTGTAAAATTCTCACTCTGCTCCTTGGTGCATTAATATCAAGGTCAGATCTCAGCCCCAGCCTTCTGCATGGTAGCATTTCATACAGTGGTTGTGCCAATGCACCAATTATTTATAAGACAGCTGCGCTAAAGCACAGATTACTGAAAATAAACCACAGTTTTTTGGGGGAAAAAATGGTACAGATATACTTACTTGTAGCATCAGAAATTCATATTCTCTGTTATGGACATCAATACAGAGTCTCAGTTTAGGTGGTTTTAGTTGGTTGGTTGTTGTTTGTTTGTTTGTATTGGTTTCTCCTCATCTAAATAGACCTTGCAGAGAACTGTTTTAGCCACGTCTGAAACCTCCTGCCTATTGAACCAAACCAAGACTGTTAATTTCAATGATAGCAGAAGTACACCAAAAGTCAAAGACTGTGTTTAGCATGTGTGTAGAGGTTGCTAATACATACAAAGCAATCATGAACGTATGAGACAGTATGGCTCAGTACAGAAGACCTTGATCAAAGTCTTGTCATGCACCTCAAGCACGCCAGGCAGCCCAGCCACACGGGAGCAGAGCTGTGCTTGGATCACTCACCTTGCTGAGAGTCACTGTCGAAATCCTGGCAGCTTGCTCATGTGGCTCTGCTGGTTGCAGGGCCTGAGCTCTACCAGCTGGGTGGGGAGATGGAGCCAGCACAGGGAGCTCGGTACCGCAGCATTGCACCGCGTGATGTTGGCATGTCCTCCGTTGCCTTTTCTGTTTCATGTGCATGTCAGCTCTTTTATCAAGATGTCCGGACTCTCCAGGGCATGCCTTTGCTCTGCAGCTTCTGGGATTATCCAGTACATCATTAGCATGGTAGCTCCCTGGGTGGATGGAAATTCTGTCATCTCCACACAAAGTTTGGGTGTTTGCAGCATTCATTGCCATCTGTCAAGTGCTGGCAGTGAGGGGTGTTGCACTCTGCAGACTTCTGAAGAGAATCCAGCCCCTCTCTAATTCTTACTGTTCACGTTAGAAGCAAACTTAGGATCATTATGGCAAATAGACATAATTTGTGGGTATTGCAGCACTTTATAGTAGTGTCCACTTACAAGCATACTTTCAAGGCTGGCAAACATAAAATGTGAAAACCCAGCTGTGTCTTGGTTTGGAGGCAGAGGTGCAAATTATGTTGTCCTCATTTGTTCTATTCGTTATGATGAGTTGGGGACAGAATCATACAAGAACAGGGGTGTTTTGAAGAAATCCAAGTTCTGGTGTATTTTAGTTTCCTGCCCTACTTAGGAGAAAAAATAAGCATGGGAAGATCTTTTGTACATAGGTACATATGCATCTGTGTATCTGTATCTATGCCTTGTGCAATGGAGAAAACAGTGGTTTGTATTGCAGGATCTCAGCAGAGGAGCTTACATATTATTTGCTGTGTTTTGGAGGTCTGTCTTAGGAGATGGGTTTAAAATGTTACTGTTCCTGAGTTCCTGGAATGAAATGCAGGCAGAAGTACATGCTGCCATCAGGGGGTGGAGATTTGAGTTTTCAGTAGTTCATTCAGTTTTTTTCTAAGAAGTCTACTATGAAGTAAACTCAATTTTTCAGGTAGCAAAGGAAAGAAATTGCAGAGCCTGGACTTAATTGGAATGCATGCAGACTAGATCAGATCCAGAATCATCTATATAGGCTTCACCAGCCATGTCCCCTCTCTGTTTGAAGTTCAGCAATAGATAAATCAGGTTTTAACAGGGCATGTGAAAATAAAGATGTAGATAAATGGAGAGATTGGGATTTAATACTACTTTTGGGTATAGGAGAGACCTAGTAAAAACTGAAAGATGTCTGAGCATGAGACAGTGTTAGTAGGAAGAAAGAGTGCCCCAAGACTTGAGGAAAAGTCTTTTAAGCAAAAAGGGCTTAGGCAGGCCTTGGAGTCTGAACATGAGAGAAAATCTGAGAAGAAAAGTCCACAGGCAGATTTTGAGTACATCCCCACCCACACTGTTCTGAGCACTTTGAAGGCAAGGGCGGTTCTTAGCTGGTTAGCAGGCATTTCTGAGCTGAGAAGGATGATGGGGTTAAGGTTGCAAAGTATGAAATTAGGTAAAGGCAGCTCTTAAGCTTTTGATCTGAAGAACTCGAGTGCATTAGAGGCATATAAATGAACTGCAGGAATTAGACGAGAAGAGGAAAATGGAAAGATCGTGCCAGTCAGTTGACGAGAATATGAAATTGCTTGTGCATAGGGGAGGAGATAGACGATGCATTCATTTAGAGAATAATGCCTCTATTTTCCATTCTGAGGCTGAGAGATCCCTCTGATTTCATTGTCACTCATTCTGCTGGCATCCCCTTGAAACTATTCCTATTTCTTATTTTAAAAATCTGATTATTCTAAAAGTGAGAGGATGTAAAATGTCATTGGTGGTGATTTTTTTCTTAATAGCAATTTCATCTTTTTCACTGGACTTTGAGCTTTCTTGCAGTTAGTAGCCCAGCAGCTCCAGTGCCGTACTGTTATTGGCAACACTGATTTTTTTATTTTTTTATTTTTTATGTATCGTTCTTGCCCCTCTAATTCCAACTGAGATGGGTAAAATTAGAACAACTGTTGCTCACTCTACGGCGTGCCTGAAACACATAGATACTCCATAGCCAAGGGAACACTAGGAGTGCACATATTTTATACAAAGTTGTAAGTCGGGCCTTGGAGACTGTCACTGACCCTTTGAACAAGAACATTATTTAATTTTTAAACAGTTGTTTTATTATTAAAGAAACTACCACCCTCACTTCCCGAATATTGCTTGCAATGTATAATGATGGCTTGCTCTGTTCCAAAACGTATTTTAGAGTAAAGTCTCACACGTCATTAAGCTTATTAATATTTTCTGTATTCCAGTTCTCAAAGGAGAATTAGAAACACTGTCAATGACTCTGAGCTTTTCAGCCATCATTATCAGAGCTTGCTAGCTGGCATTGATTCCAGTTTTCCCATAAGATCTGAGATGAAAAAAGGTTACTCTGCTAAATGAAGCATGAACAAAGCCAGGGTGCAAACATTATGCAGTATAAGTGGAACAGAATGCCAAGGCCAGTACTGCACTTCAATACGGTATGTGGGGTTTACTTATGACCTTTATAGTCACAAAAGTATGAGGAATCAAATAATATTGCTCTGAATGAGTGATAATGGGCCTACCTAGCTGTAGGGCATCTTGAATGTTGCTCCTGTGCCCTTTAGACACTGCAGAGGTTTTATTCCTGCCTCTTCCCCTGCTGCTGCTTTCCTTCTTGAAACCATTGACCCATGATCCCAATCTCAATTTCTTAATTAGATCATTTAAAGAAATATGTAATTAATGTTCCCTTTTTTGCAAAATGGGGATTAGGGATTTGTTGAGATCAAATTATCTCCGAAGTACAAGGAAAGTGTATTACATAAATAAGCAGCCTCCCACCCCCAAAATATTAGTATTTGAATAGCCATCAGTCAGCTGTGTGCGCGTTACGGAGACTTAGGTAATTATCTAGTTGGTGTTAAATGCGAGCGAATGAAAATGCCCCCAGAAAGGAAAGTAAAAATGCTTGCAAGACAATCTGAGGCATATTTTAGGAAGTGGCTGGTGTTGTGTGGCTTGGTGCATCCGAAAGTGGTTTGTTTTTTTTTCCATCTATTTGCGTTTATGAACTGGTGGACAGCAAATGTGGGGAAGAAAAAGATATCAGTGGAGAGAAGCACGGAGGGAGGACTGATGTGGAGGAAGCCTTCCCACTCCCAGCAAGTCTTTCTCTTGCAGAGTAAAAAGAACTAGCCATTTCTGGGTTTGATTCCTGTTTCCCTTGAGACCATGGAAAAGGCGGACAGATGGAAGAGGTTGATCGCCTCTCACTGGGTCAGACTCAGAAGAACAAGAGAAGGGAAGTAATGGGGTCATGGTATGACAGATGATTATGAGTGTCACTATCACAGGTAGGATATGGTGCCACTGGACTGTGAGTTTGGACAACGTTAAGGGTATCAGTCATAGAGAGAGTGTTTCAATGGACACAAAGAATGCTCTTTTTGAGCTGGTGTTCATTAAAAAAAAAGTCTTTAAGAATACAATAAGCAAACCACATGGAAGATGACAAGATTCATTAAGTGTTTAAGATGCTGTTTGACAGTAATGAATAGTTTGTCAGTTAAGTGAAGAAAAGTGGATGTGAATGCATGCAGAATCCCTGAGTGCTTTTACAGTGCTCCATTGTTAACTGAGCAGTGCTGTAAGGGGCTTTGCAAAATAGACTAACTGGGGAGCATAACTGCTAAAGCCGCAGCTCTTAGAAACAAAATTCATCCAGTCTGTTAGAAATTCTGCCTGACCTTTGGGCTGGTTACCCAGGCTTAAATCTCTACAACTGGACGTGGATTTTAAGTGCCCTGTAAAAAATGTATCGACTCTTGATTTTCACATTTCAGCACTGTAGTTTTCCAAAGGAATGGCAAATACTCCAAACTCCTGATCGTAAACCTATGGGATGTCTGACACCTGAAATCCTGAGCCTTATCTAGAAAAAAATTCCCACTTGCTCTCTGTGGGTTGCAAAACTTTTGTATGAAGGGAACAAAGGTGAAGGTATGAAGGGTATGAAGGTGAGGAGCAGGAGAGAGCACATTTTTGATCAAGAAAAATTATTTCTGTGAAATACTGGCTTCTCTTGTGACATGACTGAGACATGTTTTGCATTTATGCTGTTAATGCATTACTACAGAAAATTAAAACCTTGCAATGGGAGAACTGTAATGTTTGAGGAACTCTGTATTTATTTACCGATCTGAACCAGTGCAGACTTGCTACATACACATATACTACATACACATATATACATCCCATATATTTTACTGCTTTCAGTCAGAGAATCACAACAACAGAGAAGGCTACATGGACCTGCTCTATACGTTTTTAAGGTGAAAAAATTGTTAGCCTGTGAACATGTAATAGGGAAGAAGCTCAGCAAGAGGAAAATCAGTGTGAGATAGTAAGTCATCCACTTTATTCTCACTCATGTTATTGGTAGAAGATACAGCAGCATAAAGGCAAGAACAACAGCAGTCTTGTGGAGAGACTGGTTCAGCTACCTCTTTAGAGTCAAAGTCTGTTTTGACATACTTCCTCCTTGTCTGTCTCTTTAAAACCACTCAAAAAAAATATTTATTTTGGCATAACTTCTGAAAAAAATAAGAAAGCACCAGAAACGTTTCAGTTAGAGAAGTGTGAAGCACAGGCAGTAGCAACAGGGCTCAGTGTTCCTACAAGAACATGCTCACTGCATATCAGCACTTCCCAGCTTGAAGTACAAGAGGCCTTAGGGGAAAAAAATGGCATCGTAGACTAACAGAGTTTGGTTTCCTGTGGATTTAGTGTCCTTGTTGATTGCAAGCTATGATTGAAGCTTTTCCTATTTTATGGCAGTTATAAGCACTGTTTCCCATGTAGATTCTCTGTTGCCCAATACAAGCAGCTCACTTTTTGGCCCGTCCCACTGTTGGAGTCCTAAAGAGGTTTTCTGTCCTCAGGCATCCACCAGCTGTTGAGCTGGACTCAGCAGTTAAGCCATGAGGATAGGGAAGAATTAGTAGCTATACACATTTATGAGTATGTGAACAACCACACGTATAGTGATCATGAAGGCTTCATGTCCATTGGATATCAGACTCAAAAATGTTTTTTTCAACTTCCAAAATTGTTTGTCATTATCGTTTGAGGTTGTGACAGTGCTTATTTTATCCAAAACTTTTTATATATCATGTAGTATATTTATACACCATAAAAATATATTTGGAATTAAAAATAATGAGAAAAATCCCTTGTTGCTGGTGGTTAAAGCTGTCAAATGAAAAAGGTGTCCTGCTAGCTAACTGAAGAAATGTATTAGCATGCGGAAAGCAATGCTTCTTCCTCTGAGAGATTTTAATCAAGCCTTGTGTACTGATTGAGATGCAGTGCTCAAAAGTGAGAAAAATTATTAACAGAATCAAAAATCTAGAGCGTTTTTCATGCAAGCATTCATCAGTATATCTTATGTAATTACGTAGCCAATAAATCAACATAGTTTGTAAGTGCTTCAGTCACGGTGTAAATATCTTAATGACTGAAACATCTTCACACATGAATAATTTATACCTGTATGATTCATTTTTCATACCCATGCTTTACTTCAACATGATAAACTAATCCTTCTCTGTCAGGGAATGTGTGCTTGATTATTGCCCTCTGATTTCTCTTCCTTGTGTTTATTATCCACAGTTAGACACACTCCACTTCTTCTCTTCTGGTTCCTCTAATGTTGTTATCTTATTTATTCGTCCTGTCGGCCTTGGTTTGCCTTCCCAGTGCTTTTTAACAGGCACCTGGGAAATAACGCTGGGGCATAAGCTGATTATGCATTTCTCATGTAACTCTGGAGCGGCATCTTGAAAGATTTACTCATTCTTGACAGATTATATTTGAATATATAGTTTCCACTCCTCTTCTCAAGGCGATTGCTACAGAACAAACTTGTGACAGGCCTATAACAAGTTGAGCTTTATCATTTTCTGGATCCACCCGAGTTCAAACCTTTGTCACAGTACTCATGACAACTGCCGTTCAAGTCTTCTTCCCATATGTTTGTAAATATGAGCCTGTTTGTAGTTCCAGAAAACACTGCAATATTCAAGAAGACAAATGTTCCTCAGCACAGAAATAGGAATTGGGAATTCTTGAATTCTGCTCTGCCACACATGCTTTTTGGCTGCATGCAAGTCACTGTATGCATCCTGCCTAGCTTAGACACTTGCCCAAGGCAAGTCTAAGACATGTTCTCCATTGCCGTGACTGCCTCTTTTAGTCACTAGAGAAAGACAGGTAGCTGCTAAGGGCAGTTCACCCAGCTTTGTATCCATTTCGTACCTGAAGCAGCAGGCACGAGTGCTTCTGGTGGACTCTCTTCTGGGATCGCAATGTAGGGTTTGGTTCAGATGTGCAGAGCAGCTTATTTTGGTGGTGCCTGTGGAAGTTCAGCCTTTAAAAATTCAGTCCTAGCTAGGCTTAAAAATAAATCACTCAGAATTAATGGGCACTTTCAAAAATACTAAATCTCCTCTTCTAACCCTCAAGTTTCTAGCTGGAAAAAAGGCAACATGTATGTAAAAAAATTATTTCAATTTTTGGGGGAAAAGGGTGTTCTATAATTATTAACTGATGCTTTAGTGGTATTGTATGTTATTCCATCCAGGCATGTTTTTAATTTCTATATTCAGTTTACCTACATTACTGTCTAGCTGGGAAGTGCACCTCACCTGAGAGTTAGTTAACAAAGTTCTCATTATACAGCAACACGCTGCTTCACAGTCTTTCTCTTCTGTGACAGAATTACATTGTTGGACTAATTTTCTGGGTTTGAGACTGAATGGAATACCTTGATATCTATCTTCTCCTTACTTCAGCTGCGTTTCTCTTACAGCTTCTGAGAAATGTTGCAGCTGAACATTTTCCTTGTATTTTATAGCGGGCTCCAGTACTCTGTGAATACAAATCTCTCCTGTTCTCTAGCAGGGCATTTGGTAACTTTATGTCTCTACTTACACATTTTCCCTTGTTCTGATTGTAAGCACCTCTGAAGGCTTCTGCTTTCTTTCTTCAATGTTTGGTCAACTACTGTCTGTAACCCATTGTAAGGCAGTACTTTTATCCCATGATAGGATACCACAAGAATCTACTGCACAACCTCACGTGCATTTTGCTTTAACGCCTACTATTTCTAGCTGTCATGCCTCCTGAGGGATTTCTGATAGACCTTTCCTTCACCTTCTTCATTGAATTATTATAACACCTGTCCATCTTCCCCTTCTTTTCTGAAAATGAATTGATCATCCTTATGTAACCTCTTTACCTCAGTTCATTTTTTCAGATCATCTACTTTTTTATTAGTTTTGCTTCTTCATGATGCCCATTTTAAATTCCATGTGATTTTTAGCTTCAGTTGTTTAAGAGAGTGATTCTCAAACACAACCTGGTCCTCCATCCTCATCCATCTCTGATTCTGGTACACTAAGCTTCCAGACATCCCAGATTCACAAACTTCTTGCTTTCATCGGTTTCAACATTACATGTTGTTACTTGATAATATTCCAGAATGTCTTTATGTGGCATGTTGTCTGGGTAGAGAAACAGAATAGCAACAGAGATTTTACGTGGGAATGAGGTAAATAATCCAGTTGGTATTGTACTGATTTTTTGTTGTCTAATTTTGACAGAGTCAGTAGCGACGGCGTCTGGGCCACTACTTGTTGAAGTTGCCAAAACTCCTGGTGCTGCTCTTGGGGTTGCACTGTCTACTTCGATGTGCTGCAACAAACAGGTCATTGTCATAGACAAAATCAAATCTGCGAGTATTGCAGACAGGTGAGTGCAACAAAGAGCTGACACTGCAGTTCCATACATCCATTTTATTTCTGTTTTTGTTTTGTTTGTTTGTTTATTTGTTTTTTAAATAAACCCCTCTTTTTTTTTAGATGAACTTGACCGAACCAGATGCTGTCAAGGTTGCTAGGTCATAAAATTAGCACTTTGTCAGATCATTGTTCCATACTGCGGAGTTTAAGAATTCCAGGGCACCATTTACTTTAGCTTGTTCACATAGTTTTCAATGACATAAGCCAGCCCCAATGTAATACGTGCCTGTCTGTTTGCACTATGCAACACAGAAGTTTAGAGGCCTATTCTGACTGTTAAATGTAATGCTGCAGCAGAGATTAGTATTTAAAAAAAATAAATACCCCACTGGAATTCTTAAAGTAAGTCCACAGTATGGAACAGCTGTCAAGGGAAGTTAATTCTGAGGCTTTGCAACCTTGAAGTGTTCTTTTAGAATATATTGTTCATTCCTGTGTTACAGTCAAATGGAACTTCTTATGTCTGGATTTTCCTATTAAAATTTTAGAGTACAACTGAGGTATTAGGAAGACTGACTTCTGTATTTTGAAGTTATTTTGCAGTATTTTTTTTTTACTTCATTTAAACTTCATTCTACTATATTAAGGTCAGATTGTATGTAAAATTGAGGGAAAGAAAAAGATAGGTATTTTTCCCCAGTGTTCTAAAACTCTGTACCAGAGCTGTGGGATCTTTTTTGGGGTGTATGTGTGCGTGTGTGTGTGTGTGTTTATACATGAACAGTATGTTTCTATATACATACCTATATCTAAAAACTCCCTAAATATTACGTTTCAGCAGCAAATTCCTCCTGCATGTCCCCAGTCACCCTACCTTGTAACTCCTCTTTGACGATGGTGCTTTAGGTAGCACCCACTTGTAGCAGTGAGTCTACAGCTCCTCTGTGGGCTTTTCCCTACAGTAGAAACTTTGAGAGTGACGGCCATTGATCCAGGGGTGTTCTCCAGTTCAATGGTGCAGGATGCTTTAATTTTCTCCCTCTGTTTTTTTCCCATTTCACAGGGGGTAACCAATTAAAGGAGCTGTCCACTTGACTGGTACGTCGGGATGCTGACTGCTGTGTTTGCATTTCTCAACTCATCCAGTAGCCAGTCTCTTGAGTGCAGCGAGATTTAGCAGATAGCCCCCTCCCCACCCCACTTCTCAAGTCACCATGCTAGCCCTGGTTTCATTATTTGTTTGACTACTGCATAATTTCATCATCATTTACAGCTTTTGTACTAATTAATGTTTGAACTATAACTCAAAAAATGATGAACTGGGTGCTTGTGTGAGGGATATGTGACCAAGTTATTTGAGTCTTCTTAAGCTCTTCTCATTTTATTCTGCTGCCATTCACGCATATTTTAGTAGTCAGCTACCCCATTCCAGTTCTGTGAGTTATGTCTCGGCATATACTGTATTAACTGAATTGTTTTTAAGGTTCGTACTAATAGATATAAAGTCTGACCAGTGACAATGCCTACAAAACACAAATCTCTCTCGAAAAAGAAAGAACACGCTCATAGTTGTCATGGCCTGTTTGAAGGCAGTAAAATTCATTTTCCCAGCAGAGAACATACCTGATCATACGGAGTTTTTCCCCTTTTGTGTAGATGTGGCGCATTACATGTAGGAGACCATATTCTGTCCATTGATGGCACCAGCATGGAGTACTGTACGCTGGCAGAAGCAACGCAGTTTCTTGCTAACGCAGCAGATAATGTCAAGCTTGAGATCCTCCCTCACCACCAGACACGGCTAGCACTGAAAGGCCCAGAGCACGGTAAGAGGATCTGTGGCACTACATTCCACTTTATTTTCCTGTCTTTGACTTTTCCTGCTCTTGCTGAATGGCCAAGAAAGCTATGATGGCAGTTATGCCTGTAAATGTTGTTTCAGCTCCCCAGGTTATGCTTCCGCAGATTCTGAGCAGCTCTGTGTTTTCTCAGCCTTAATGCACCCTCTGAGATTCCTACGGATAGAGAGGGAAATATTTTACTGAGAAATGGTTCTGCACACTTGCAAATGTACACAAAGACACCTGTTGACTCTATTGCTGCAATCACTGAGGGGGGGCAACTACGTGATTCAGTAGATGATTCTCTGAGTTGATTCTTCAAATTAGAGCAGGGAGGAAGGGCCACTGATAACTTCTTTTCAGCATACTAACTTCATAATCTGTTATGACAACTTCAGTAATAGACTTGTTCTCCCTCAAAACGCTTCAGAAATAATTATTTTCTCTTGCTTATGGCATTATTACTTATTGCCATAATCTTTTAAAAATACTTTTGAGATTGCTTCATGGGTGCATTGGTAGTGCTTATGTAAAAGGATTTGGGAACAGTTACCTAGATGCCAGCCCGTTTTCACTGTGTTATTTATTTCATATCAATGTGCTTGAAGAGAATGGTTTTCCATGTTCGAGTCAAATATATATAAAATGTAATCGTGTTTGAAGATGGAAACTGCCTGTCTTATCTTCTAACTACTCCTGAAAAAGTGGCTAATTCACAGTATTGATAAATTCAATCTAAAATACCATGTTAATGGATGTCAAAGAAGTAACAAGAGTTATCAAATACACAGAAAACAGGTACCTGTGTTGCAGCATGAACCAGCGGTAGCAGTTTCTGAGCCTGTGATATTCTGCCTCTGCCTCCTGTAGACCAAGACAAGATTTCTGAAGCCTAGAAATTTCAGTGATGATAAATGTTCTTGGACATCTGTCTACTATCCAGACTGTTCCTAGAAAAGTAATGCTCTAGTCAGTTTGTCACAGTGGTGATTATTGAGCTAATGCTGAGGAGACACTAGTTTGTCCTAGATCAAGGGTGTAAAAAAAGTAGCCCCTGTGATACCATTTTATTACATTATTCAGCTGCACATCTTTCCCTTTTTACTTAAGCTATTTAGAGGGGTAAGGGAACAGGAAGTGGGACTGCAGAAACAGAGTTAAATGTAGAGCAAATTTTGAAATATAATTCCATCTGTTTCAATTGTAAGAGTATGCTACAAGCAGATCCTTCATTTTTATAACAAATATATCATACATTTATTTTTTGGCTATTTAAATAACCTTTGAAGAGTGTTTCTTTGGGGAAGATGAGCACCAGTACCAAATATTTGTTCAGTCGATTGTATTTCCTGAAGCACTTTGCTGCTTAAACAAAATTTAAAACAAATTGATGCTGTTAATGTGCTAGTCACCTTCAACTAGTGTAGGTGTTTTGATAAAGCAATGCTCTTGCCATGCCAAGCTTGGGAACTGGCTGTTAAAAAAATCATATCAAGGGGATCTGCAAAAAACTACATAAGCGCATCTTTTGGGGAGAAATCTCCCTAAGGTAATAAAGTTGCTTTCTTAAGTAAGCCAGAATAACGAGAATGTTTACAGCCCTTCCCAGCCCCTCACTAGGTGGTGCAGCTCCAATATCACAACCAATTCAAGATGTAACATGCTTTATGGAAGCAAGTATCCTTTTGGAAACAACCTTCCATCAGGTGTGGTATGGCCTAGATGCTGCAGAATTTGAAAAGCTCCCTTTATGTGTCTGGGATAAGCTGCGTCATTAAGGCCGTATCTGTTGAGCTCAGATATTGGTCTTCTGGGAACGTGTTAGGAATTTAAAATGGGCAGGAAAGTCAGTATATAAAATAAATTGAAATTTCAGCCCTAAAATAAAATGGAGAACACTATAAAAGATCAGATTTTTTTTTCATTTTTTTTCTTTTCCTTTTTTTCCTTTTCACTGTGCTGCTAATATTCATTTCTCTTGCTGCCCCATTAGTTTTATGTTGGCTGTACACAACCCTGGGTTGGAATAGCTCAAATTACCAGTAAATTACTACTGTTACACGCGATAGGATTTCCTTTTACAGAACTTTTGTTGAGCTGGGATTATCTTTCAACAAGCTGAGCAAACTGAATTTGTGTACCTTCCTACTTTCTAGGACATTTTTATCCCTACTGTCTGTATGAAAATAAAACATGAAAAAAAAATCAAAAATTACCAGACGATTTCCTGCTGGAAGCAGTCTTTTTAATCAAACAAGGCTTATAGCAACTTGAAAATGATGAAAATCCACCTGGCCACATTGTTCTCACCAGATTTTAATTTTTACACTATAGTTGAAGTCCAGATATCTTGCCATCTGTGTGCATTAATCAAAGAGACAATTTCATTTGAGAAGATATGGTAAGCCTGTTAGATACATAGTGCCATAGCAGGCTACTGCTACTGTTTCTGGGATTTTTCTTGTTTGACATAGATTTTCTGAAGTCTTTGAGGTGGCCAGTGGTGGTGTTGGGTCTCAAGTGCTGCTGCCTGGTGCTGGCATCGTGTGCCTCTCTTCCTGGGAGCCACCCTCACCTCATTTGTTATCTGTTGAGGAAAATAAATATGTAAAAAATTATATATTTTGATTCAAGTACATAATCAGAGCAGCTCCTGGATGGCAAGGGCAGGGGGTGCCCTCAGGGAGGGACACAGGCCCAGGGCACCCCAAGATGGGGCTGGGCCTGGTTGTGCCAACGGCCCCGGAGCCCCAACCACTCCATGAGACCACAAGGATGGGGTGGGCCCCTGTACGCTCCCTTCCCTCATGTACTCTTCATTGTCGTGTCACCCATGGGTTTTAGTCAGAGAAGGGTTAATACATTCTGACAACAGATCATTGATCCTGTAATATGAAGTGAAACAAAACTATGGCTTTTTTTCTGGCACTTCGTGATGCTTTCTGCAGTGGCTTCCATTTTCCCCTTACCCCATCTCATGTAGTAAGATGTGAACACAAATTGGGCCCCACCTAAACTGACAGTCTTTATGCTACTGTTGAAGTTTGTCATGGCTTCAGTATTTGTATGCAGCCCTTATAGGTGATACAGCTCATGGGCCAAAAACAGTAACTTTTGTTTCACAGTATGGGTGTACCCTGCAATTTTTTGAAGACAAAAAATCAGTGAACAGTTTAGAATTTGCAGTGTTCCTTTACAGTTCAGCAAAGACACAGCTGTGCTGAGTTTAATGATGACCAGACTGTTTAATGAAGGGTGGCTTCTGTCATTTTCCTTTAATATTTGACACATCAGCTGAAATGCTTCCCATTCTCTTGGTAAATACTGGCCTTCACCTTTGGCCTATGCTGGACTCTCCATACTTAGAATCAGCAGTCAAATCTGGTCCCAAATTTTATGCAGAAGAGGCTATTTTAAAGTTTCAAAGACTGAGAACTTAAAAATTGCACATCCAAATAAGAGCCCTAGATTTTTGCTTTCTTTATTAATCAGGCTTCAGGATAGAATTTTTGTGCTGTGGCCCAGGAGGTCGTTTGTGGCACAGAATAGCAAAATGCCAACAATATATGCTGCCAAAATTAAAATGTCAATGCAGTAAATTGAAATGACCAGCATGTAAACATCGCCATTGTAGGCACCGTGATGTATAGTATATGATTTTATTTCTTAATGTCGATGTATGCAAGCAGAAACTTTAACTAATCTTCAGTTAATGGTCATATATGACACCTTCTTAGTATTTTCTTTAAAAGTTTGCAGTCTTAGCTCCTAAGGCCAAAAGGAAATTACAAATTGATTCAGTACTAATCTTTTAAAAAATAAATGCAAGAAAATAAATAAACAATCAGAAGCATTTATTCTGATAAGAAATATCATTTTTGTTCCCAAGTTAGCACCCCGTAGTAAGAAGAGAAGACCAGATTATTTATTATTTCATTTATTTTATTTTCAGTTTGTTTTAATTTGAGGACTTTTTGTTTGTTTGTTTATGCAATTCAGTTACCTTTCCCTCTTCTCTGGTCCTTTTGTTTTCTGATTTTCTGTCATCCCTTCATGTGGGCAGTGAAGGTTCAAAGAAGCAACAGGCAACTTACCTGGGATTCGTGTGCCAACAGCCACAGCAACCTCCTCACCTACCACCATTATAACACGTACCACCCTGACCATTGCAGGATGCCAGCCTTGAAATTCCAGAAAACGTCTCCTCAAAAAAGCCTTCGTAATGTTCCATGCTTTTTCCTGCTGACATATTCTCTCCTCCTTCTTCCTCTTCTTCCCTTCCCTCTTCTTTCACACATAGTTTTCTCATTTCAGGCACTAAAACCTTTTCAGTTTTATGGATGCTACACTTTTTCATAGCCATGCCAAGGTTATTTCTGACATTTTATGCCCTTTCCTTCCTGTAAGAAGGCAGCCTTTGTAGACAGGAAAAGGCTTGAAAACTCTGGATGAACCTGGTTTTTTTGCCATATGAGTAGACCATTAGATTTGTGTAGTATATATAAAATACAATTTTTGAATGCAGAGCATAGCCTACAAATCTTTTGTCAGAAATTACCTACTACAAAAAGGCATTTCTAAAATCAGTGTAAACAGATATATTGGTCTGTATTGATTCATGAATATGTGTTAAAAACATTTAATTTAACGTACTTCTCCTAAAGTGAGATGTGTATTATGAATGTAATTTTTGTTTCTACAAGATCTTTGTTAGCTCCCAGCAGGTATTTTCATGACATGCTGGCTGTACTTCTATCCAGGGTCACCTATGCGGTTTAATGTTTTTGTTATCAGAAATGCACAAACCATTCCTGTGCATCATACACATTGTTTGATTCATTGATGAGTTATAGGCATGTGCTGCACTGAGTGCTGTTTGCCAAGTGTTTGATTTCTTACAGCAGCTTTGGTGTCTTCATCCTTCTCTCCTACCTCCATGAGTGCATACAGCCTGAGTTCCCTGAACATGGGGACCTTACCTCGCAGCCTCTACTCCACCAGCCCGCGTGGGACAATGATGAGGCGGAGGATGAAAAAGAAGGACTTCAAAAGCTCCTGTAGGTGGTAACAGCAATTGCTCAAAACATGCAATGAATGGGTGGAGGAGGGGGAAGATACAGGAAAAAAAAAAAGGTACAAAGTACCTTATACTAGGTAGAAGAGAAAACAATTGGCATTTCTGTTAGATGTGGGGAAACAACAGCATAAAAATATTTATCCAGTGCTAAGAGGAAATAAGCAGAGGCCATATGGCTGAACTCTCTCATCTAAAATATATAAAGCAGTATTTTCTTCAGACAATCCTGCATTGGTTTGTCCTACCATTATAGAAGTGATTTTCAAATTCCTTTCAGAATCTTCCCATTTTCATTGGGGAATAAAATTCATAGTTGAATAGTCTAACACAGATTGCTGGTAAGCTCAACTATCCCATTACAGAAAGAGAAGAGCTTGCCATTATACTTTATAGGTAGTTTTGATGTTAACACCTACACCACAGCCTGTACAATCGTTTTTGTGAGAAAGAGTGACAAATAGCGATGAACTCTAAATAGCCTTGTTTCTGGCCACTCTCTGGGATTCAAAGCATGAATTTCCCATGAGCCAGTAATTTCCCAAGCCAGGCTGGATATATTTGTCTGTTCCACTTGGTATCTTGCAAAGTATTCACTGGGCCGATAAAATTACGGCTGTATCAGTGCACAGTTTCCTAGACTCCATGTAAGGGCCATCTCTCCTTCTGGCTTGTCTGCCAACCTGTGATCCTCAGGGTCATCATCAGCTCAGTTCTTTCAGAGCACAGAAGTGCAAAATGCAAAAATCTGCTACAGCTAATAATGCTCACATGTCCAGTCTGGAAAAATGAGCTGCTGCCCCGTATTCAAGATTTCCCGTGGTCATAGCAAAATCTGGGCAAAACAGCAGCCTCCAACCAAGCCCAATCACTATGGAGTTGAGAGGAAACATTTGAGAGAGGATCTGAGGTCTTGCTTTCTTGCAGAGTTTTTTTGTTGCTTGCTTGTTCTTATTTCTTTTATAAAGCAAATATTTTTACATAACTTTGCCTAACATTTTTTTAATTTTTAATCTGATCAGCCATTTATCACTACTCATGAAACATTAGCTTCTAATGCATTCTTTGGGGTCATGGGGAGATAGTGTGCCCATCCGTGCTGTGGTATCAGTAGGGATCCAGCTCTTATGTGTCCTCACATGCACATGAGAAAAAGTAGTAATTTTACACTAATACTAATTGTTTTGAATAGTAATATAATGCTGGATGCAAATTACAGTTCTTAACCTCTGCTGTATTGGAGCAGTTCCATACAACAAAGAACTGATAACCCTGAAAGCAATTTTACTACCATTGTGGATCTTGGAGACTGCTGTTACTTATGTTGTTGGATTTTTCAGATAATTTTCACTCAAGGAGGCCTTGCCCTGCAATGTGTTTTCCTGCGAAGTCTCAAAGCAAGGCCAGGGACATTAGATTTCAGTGGGACAGTCACAAAAGCACTGCAGCCCACCTCAAAGATTCCTGAAGTCAGAAGGCCCTGGGGATGAGAGTCTGCTATGATTAAACAAATTTATGGCTAGGAGATACTAGGAGGAGGCTTTGTTCTGGGGTAGTTTATTCTGCATTTGCCTTATTGTGAGGTCTGGATATACAGCATTAAAAAATGTGTGGGACTGGCCTCGTCACTGGGGGTGGGGTGGGGTGGGCAGAGTCTGTCTTCGCTATGAGAAGTGGCTCCATCAGCAACCCTGAATCAGAGCTAGCTTTAGGGGAACTAACAGGCCACCCAGGCTTGCTTGCCCTTTCTGTGAGCTTGCTTTTCAGCACACGCAGAGTTCCTTCCTGCTATTGCTAGACTTCTGCCTGTACTTGTGACTGCAATAACAGCCAGTTTAAGAGAACCACACTGGACTGAATGTGCTACAAGTGACCATGATAGAGAAAGACTGGTCCTGTACCCTTCCACCACCCATCAACAAGACTTGGAAAACTTTGCCCTCTCCCTCTGTGGGAGACTCATGAGAACCAGGTAGCACTGACTGCTGTCCTTTTCATAGAAAAGGAATAGCAAGTTCTCTCAATTTCAATGATCCTTTTTTTTTAATCCTTCAAGGGTTTGTTTTTTAAAAAATGTAACTTAATAAATCCTTTGGGATATCGTGTGGCAAGAAAAGGATGTATTGGTGAAGGGTGCTATAAAGTTTGCATTGCCAATTATTTAGCAAATCTTGCCTACATTAACGTGATCATTCCAAAATTTATGATAATGAAGCATAATGGTACAGAGTGCTACAACACTTTTATGGCCAGGAGTTTGCAATTATTGCATTAATTATGCAGATCTTTCCAGACGTGGCTGTAAAAATTGAAAGCATGCTCTGCTGTCACGTGCTTTATTTATGCCACTTGTTTTCCATCTTTATTCTTCCTCTGCATTATTTTTAATTATGATGCTCATTGTGAAAATACTTATTTTTTTTTTATTTGGTTAAAGTTTAAATCCTGAAGTATTTTGTAGTAGGTTCATATTAGTACTTGAAAGTCAGGCATAATTTTATACCAACTTACGCGATAGTTATTCGGGCTGTGTAGAAGTTTTCTCAGCGCATCCAAGCTAGCTGCTAGCAGGAGGAACAGCAAACATTTTCTGTTTTCCAAGGTTCAGAGAGGAGACTACATACTTACCTTTGATAACATCTTGCTGTGCTTCTCTTACAGCTGCAGGAATAAAAGTAACAAGTACATAATCTTCAAATTCAAGATTATGATTTACATAATGCATAGCATATAGTAAACCAGCCCCCATGGTCGTCACTAAGAATTGGAAGCAAAGAAAAAAAGGGTGCTAAGATGTATCCCGTAGCAGTAGA
The DNA here is from genome assembly GCF_964034855.1 of Anser brachyrhynchus. NCBI lineage: Eukaryota > Metazoa > Chordata > Aves > Anseriformes > Anatidae > Anser > Anser brachyrhynchus. Next base: position 37,339,778 of record NC_137694.1, on the reverse strand, counting down.
AAACAAGGTTTAGTGGGGCCACTTACCCATTCATGAGCCCTTTTTAAAGCAATGAGAATTCTTGCAAAGGTCGCTTCATGGTGTCTAAAGCTTCAAGTGCATCAAGCAGCCAAAAAAATAGGCAGTGTTTCTTGCCGCAGTCATTGCTGAACTATAAATTCCAACAAGTTTGAAGTCACGTGGCATTTTATAGAAGCTTGGCAGATAGCTTTTGTTACATGATTTGGAAAGAGTATTTTCATCTCTGCTTTTTGTTCCTGTATCTGTTTCTTTTTCTTTGGGAGTGCGAGGACTTCCTAATGGTCCTAATGGTGCCAAGTGTCCTAATAGACACTTGCAAGTGTCCAAGTAATCAAAATATTTGTCAGGGAGATTTTGAAATCCCACAAATATTAACTTAATTTTACAATATTAATTAAAACATTAGCTGTCCTAAAAGTTGAAATAAATGTTATGAGACCTTTAGATTCTTCAGAGGGTATTAGAAAAAAAGTAAGGAGCCTACGGCAAAGGAGGAATGGACACATAAGTGATAGGAAACAAAGATTCAGCTAACAGGGAATTGCATGATATTAAAAAAAAGAGGTAATGGAATTTTTCTGAGCTTGGATGCCCTAAATTTAGAAATTTCTGGAAGGTGGGTTAGGGGATCTATTATTAACTTTGAATTATTTTAGTTATATTTTAGCTGTTACAGTATTGAGGGCTGGAGAAACCTATTTTCTACATGCAGTAAATGCTAAACCTGATGGCCATTTCTGAGAATAGATTATTAGTATTAATATTTGCATTTGGATATGAGCATATATTGCTCAGTACAGATAAAAGAAACAGTAAGAAGGATGCTATTGAACAAAAGAAATAACAGTATTCTTACAAAGGAAAATGAAAATAAGACAAGAATTCACAGTAATTTAGTAAGGAAAAGAGAATTGGTTTCAGAGTCAAATGTATTACTGAAAGTAGCTTTTCTGGGAGAAAACAGAAACTCGTGAGTTTCGGCAAATGAAACTTCTGCAACTTTTGGAGTCATCATTGCTGACTGGTGCCACATTAATCACACTTGATACTATTTCAGAGCAAGTCTAGTGCTTGTAGCCTCAAAGAAAGGGTAATACTTATAGAACCTCTGACATCTTTGTACAGCTGTGCTAGTATTATCTATAATGTAAAAGAAAGGACCATTTTTTTTCCATACCTTAAAGAAGAAAAAAAAAAAAAGAAATTTAAACTACCCCTCAGATAAACCATGACTTCTTATGTAATTCTTGGTAGCTAATGCAGGAAGAAATCGGTCTTGAGGGACTTGAGAGGTGCTGAGGTAATAGCATAGGTTTATAACATGAAAACATTCAAAATTTTCATTGCTAGAGGATTATTGTTACAATACTGCACCATTACTTTACTGATCTGAACAGATATAGAAAAAAAAAATCTAACTTTGTATGTATGACGTAATGAAAGACAGTAGTCTGCCACTGGGGGAGTTCAAGCAATGATTCTAATTACTTTTAGGAAGAGGTCAAAAAAACCCAAAGGTTTCTTTCATAGATAATTGCATTGAATCTCAGTGTTGTTTTTATTCTGATTTGTTCTGTAACACATCCTATTCAGAACAAGAACAGAGAGAGGGAGCAGGTCAGGAGTGGAGGAATGTTGGAAATACAGAAGAAGCTGCCAGGGTTTTTCAGAAAATGGTTTGCCAGTTCCTTTGAGAGACCCCATAGAACTTTTTTTCTCACAATCTCTTTAGAGTTGCTGATTGCTAAGACAGAGATGCTAGTTCAACTTACATTACCCAGTTAGCCTGACATATTGCTGATGTGTAGTAAACGTGCAAGTTGGTATAAGAAAAAGGCATCCCTATTTCTTGCAAGCAAGCCTGGAGCGTGTGCTTTGTTGCTAAGAACAATACATTGCTGTGAGATGTTCAGAAGTGCTCCTGGGAATCAGCCTGAATAACAGCTGGGGTTGTGCTTCCAAATCCCTTAGCTACTGTGAAAACTCTGCCCATGCCTCAAACTTAATGCAAACAGAGTTCAGGGATGTTCGGAGGTTTTTGGGGTGGGGGTGTCAAACAAACGTATTTTGCTCAATACGTGAACTATCTTTCCGCGTTATAACCTATAAACAGATGTTTTCTATTCTCTTATATGTCATAACTGTTTATACATCATTTATAAACTTCAGTCTAAATTGAATTTAAAAGGGCTGTTTTGTTGACTAGGTTTATTGTACAGATCAATTTTCTCAAAGAGCAATGAAATTTCTGCTCTCTGTGTATGAATGAATGTCTTTACTCCTGGTCTGCTCTGTTTTATAGTGTCTTTAGCCTCTAGCACTGTTGGTTTGGCTGGGCAGGTCGTCCACACAGAGACCACGGAAGTAGTGCTGACAGCTGACCCTATAGTAGGGTTTGGGATACAGCTCCAGGGTAGCGTGTTTGCTACCGAGACCTTGTCTTCTCCACCTCTCATTTCCTATATTGAGTCTGACAGTCCGGCGGAAAGGTGAGGTTCTTCCAGATGACTGTTAAGTATATTTTGATGAGCATTCTTTGGGGTAGTTTGGGCTTGTTTCTTTTGATTTTTCATAAACTGCAGGGCGTTGCTCAATGGAAGCATGTCAAGTAACAAACTGTCTGTTCTGACAATGGTACTACATACGCTTGGTACTACGATCGGCTATAAGAAGAATGACAAGCATCAATGCTTTCATCATCCAGAGTCCTCCAGCAGGAGACTGTCCATTCAAAAACAAAATCAAAAATAAAAAAAAATCAAAAGTATTGCTGAAGTCAAAACAGTAATAATTCAGCATGCCATAGGGGGAAACCATATCCCATTCTTTAAAGTTTTGGTACAGAATGAAATCTGGGGAAATACCAGAATCATGACTGGGAGGGACTGGTTTGCTGTTTATTTCATTGCAACATTACAATTGCATTGTTATGCTTTTGTATGTTTTTAGTCATGGCATGAGTTCATACAGAGCAATGGTAGTTGCACAGGCAGCTACTAGATGCCATTGTAGAGCTGCAGCACCTGTAGCCTGGGGTTAGAGCTGATGTCCATCGGGTGGAGTGGAGGCATGAAAGCTGTGCCCCCTTCCTGGGTCCTGGCACACCTACAGAGCCCCAACCCGTGCTGATAGTGTCGGGATGCAAAGGGGCAGCAGATATTCAGGTTGTCCTCAGGTGCCTTTGGAGCTCCTCTGCCACTTCTCCTTTAAGGTTAGGTTGAATGTTTCTTTATTACTGGTATTACTGGTTCTGGTAACATGCACGCCTGATTATTCTTTTGTATCATTGTGTGCCAAGGTGTGGGGTCCTGCAAATAGGAGACAGAATAGTGGCAATAAATGGTATCCCAACAGAAGACAGCACATTTGATGAGGCCAATCAACTGCTCAGAGACTCCTCTATCACCAACAAGGTCACCTTGGAAATAGAATTTGATGTTGCAGGTATGAATGTACTGTTGTTCTGTCTTGCAAGAAAAGCAAAGGAATAAATCCTAAGGATATTGCAAGTGTTAGGTATCAAAGGTGGGGACTTTCTTCTCCAATACACCATTCAGTTTTCATGTGACCTGTTTGAAACGTGTCCTTTTGTGCAGCTTTCTCATTCCACGTAGCCCTGCAGCGTGCTTCAGAACACAAATAGAAATGACAAGTCCTTAGAAAGATCTGGTGACAGTCCTTCCTCTAAGTTATTTCCAGACAAACTTCTGCCCTGAGATAGAAATACTCTGATGAGTCAAGACAAATCCTCTACAGGCCAGCTAATGAAATGTGTTACTAGACAAAAAAGTATTATAAAAGGATGGGTAAGCAGAAAAGTCTGGAGAGTTTAACTTAGCACTATCTTAAATCAACAATCTAAAAAAAAAAAACATTAGAAATTGAATTAGTAAAAATCAGAAAAGTCATTGTTAATGTTGTTGGTGAACCTTTATCATTACTAATAGCTTTCCTTTCTTCTGTAATGTGTTTAAGCATATAGAATACACCTATATAATCACAAATTGTGTAAAACAAACACATACACTTCATGTATGTGCATTACCTCACTATAGAAATGGTAAAAACTTTTAAGACTTATGTACTTATCTGAGAGTAGCTCCTTTGAAGTCATGACAGTGTTGGATGAGCTGTATTTTCCATGGTATAGTTATAGTATAGCATAGTTATAGTTGTGTAGTTATTGTTAATGGTATTATAAATCATGATGTCAAAAGCAGGCTAAGTGTTCTTAATATAATTCTTTGTGATATTTTAATATGTACATATCTAGTATACTATAAAAAATGGTGAAATACAATTTGTGCATCTATATAAATAGGAACTGGAATATTAAAAATTATGAAAACAAAATAATGGAAAATTCACATTTAAATATGCCTGAAGTCACAAGGACAATAAGGTTTGTGTTTCTGGACTTGTGTTCTTCCCATTTGCTCCATAACAACAGACTTACACTCATCATTGGACTCTCCTGCCACGTGTATGTTTATGTATTCACATAGCTGGAATTTTCATTAGCTCTTCTTCAAGCCAGCACACAAACTTTTGGTAGCAGTGGTGTGAAAAGTCAGAATTCAATGCAATGCCATGTGCTTTTTTGTCTCAGTCAGCTCCAGATGCCTCTTCATGAGTGCAGTTTTGATCTCATTTCTTCCCAGTAGATGTAAAATCATGACAGTTGCCTTAGCAAATAGTTAAAAATGTATTAGACCTACAGCAACAAAAGCCTGAAATTCTTAAGACTTGATCTCCTGTCCTTTTAATTAAAACTTATCTGCCAATGCTAACATTTTCATGTGTGCTCACAAAAATTGCATACAAGCTAAAAACATGCAGTCTCAGCTGGCTGCTGGTCTGTGCAATCACCATAAATTCAGTTAAACCTTAAAAAAATTGAGTTACCGTGAAATTACCGATAGAGATATAAATCATACTTCGTATGTCCTACTTCCTTCATTTCAGCACCCGTGTTTCACCCCTGACTTGTGATGCTGATGTGATTTCATCAGCTTACATGTGTAGTTCCATGAACTAAGAGTTGCTGTGTCATATAAATTATCTAATATTTTAAATATACTTTTTTTTGTAGAATCTGTTATACCAAGCAGTGGAACATTTCATGTAAAACTACCAAAGAAGCATAATGTGGAACTTGGCATCACAATAAGCTGTAAGTGGAAGTGCTTATTTTTAAGACCATGGTGATGGGATAATCTGCAGATAGTAGGTCCTATAGCTGTAGGCTTATACTTATTTTGGTGTAAACTTTTTTTTTTCTATTTCTAGAATGGGGTGATTAGCAGTGCTCTTTCTCTGATGAAATATTATCCTGTGACAGATTTATATCCCCCCATAGCAGTTAAAGATGCCAGAAGTTTGCCAGGCCTAAAGCCTGACCTATTCCTTCATGCGTAACATATATTTAACTCTCATTAAAGCTAATTTAAACAAACGAACAAAAAGGTAATTAGAATTAAGCACATGTGAAACTACTTCCATAGCTAAGAAAGTTGCAAGCAAAGCTAGTCATTTGTCTGTCGCAGGCTCCTGAGCAGAACCCCACTGACCTCAAGGGTTCTCACAGTCATGGGAACCCACATACAACAGGTTGTGTTCTGCTTCAGGACACAGTTTGGAGATACATCCTTCAACCTGTAAAACTAGTGGGCAGTCCTAAATATGCAGGTCACATTGCAAAATCTTTCACTGGGGACTTCAGAGGTGGTTGAAGAAGATGACAAGGGTGTGCATTAGTGTAATTCTCAAAAAGAAAAAAGTGTTTGTTATTTGTTTGAAATCGAAATGTTACTTGTTTGGGGATCAGACAGTAAAAGCTCTGTTAGGACTGGATTTTGTCCGGGTAAGGTTCAGCTTTTGGTGGGTGGAGGAACAATCCATATCCGAGTTAATGGGCTTGTATTTACTGTACGTAATGGCAGTGCCAAATCTGGCCTCACTGGAATTAATATTTTTTTATAGTACTGGTCTTTCTTAAGCTAATAGTCTGTCTTTGGAATTATTCATGTATCTTGGGGAAAGATTGTGCTTTGTCTTATATTCTCAAATCTTTTACCAGCACAATGGAAAAAAGTTAATCAAAAATACAGCAGGGAGCTCAGTGCTAAGAATTACATCTAAGGAACAAATGAAAGATGTTGCAGGCCTGTTTTCTTGTGTTACACACTTGAATTCATAATTGTTGGACTCCCTAAGATGTGATGCTTGAAGAAAAATCATAGGTCTGCATGTATTTATGCAAATGAAAATATTGAGGAAACAGAAAATGGGGAGAGAGGCTGTTTTACATAAATGTCATTCTTAAGATCAGTCATGGTTTATAGGATTACAGTAAAAATACTATCTTTCTAGTAATATGATTCGTATTGATTTTTGGAATTCAAGACATCTTGTACTTCTGTTTGACTGTAGGAACAGACTGAATGGAAAACTGATGTTCCAGGGATTTAGTATTATTCACTCTTCCAAATTTGGCATACCTTCCTTACTTGGAACTTAATTCCAAAAGTTTCTACTTCATAAAATTAGTGCTTTATATAACCAGAGGAACACCTGATTGGTCTTGGCTCTGTTATTCTGAGTGTACTGCAGTATCTTTAATATGTAAATTAAATTATCTGTGATATATAATAATCCCACTTGCTGGTAGTATTTAATGCATATGAAATTTGTCTAAGATTAGCTCTTTGTTTGATTTTAAAGCATTTATACTATTAACTGAAAAAATGTAAATTTCCTTGGTAAAAGCCTTGAATTGCTTCATTTCTTACTTGTTTTTCAGTACTTTCCTCTGTTCTAATTATCTCCTAAATGAGGCAATGTGATTTGCAAAATATAAATGTTTTCTATCCATTTTGTCCAATTTCTGTCATGGTATTTTAACATACTAGCATGTCATTTATTACTGATATTGTCAGGAAGCAATGTGATTTCTTTGAAAACCAAATGGAATAACTAAAGGAAACTCAATGGAGTTGCTGTGACCAGGCTTAAACGGGGATGCTGCAGGAGATCACATCTGGACTTGATCTGTTTAACTGCTAGATACCAGTTCATTCTCTCTCTTTTCAAGGCTGTGGAGTTAACAGTGAGTGAGAAAGTGCTGTCTCTATCAAAACATTTCAGAGAACACCTGTTTTGTTTTCCGTATCCCATGTGTAGTTTGGTGTTTGGTTGACAAAGTCAGGAAATGACCAAAATGGACAAGATAGGCACTTTTTGTCAGAAGAAAAATGTAGGCCTCTCCTCAGGTTGGCACCTGAATGTATGCTTAATTTTAAGTCCAGAAATTTTTCTAAGTTAGCTGTTAGGAGGCAGATGTCCTGGAAGAGGAATTTATTTTCTTTCTTCGTGTTATTTTCTTTGGTAATAAGCACCTAGCGTGCCAGTCAGGTATTAAAGGCATATCTGAGGTGGCACACAACACTCTAGACAGTCTTTGGGAAACATGAAAGGTGTTAGGGGAAGAGACTAAGTTTCTCTTAGTTTCTGATTTATTAAGAAAAAATCAAAACCAAAACAAATCAAAAAACCCTTTGATAGGAAAAAAATGTTATGAAGTAAGGCAGATGAAAGTTTCATGAACATCATTAACATTGCCAATATTAATCCAAGGCACTAAGTTTTAGGTAGTGAACATCACTTATGTCAGTATCAGTAAAACGGTCTTGCCCAATGCTGCCTTAACACATGTACTGCACTTTTATCCTCCTTTGGCCTTCCCTTATCCCTGTAATATATAAGATCAACTGTTCTTCCCATTAATAGCTACCTACATCAATGAAGAACTTATTGAATAATTTGAAAAGACAAGTGACTATGTATTTCATGCTTCAGCTACCATCATTTTCACTCTCTCTCACTTGGTTGGAGCAATTAGAATGTCTCAGTTTTTAAAATTAGGTCATCCAAATGAGGTATGACACAGCATGTTGTGTGTGTGCATGTATAGTTGTGTTTTTATAACAGAACCATTCCACAGAATAAGGCTAGCTTTCTAGTAGATCTAGTAGTGTTCAAATCTGTTTCAATTTACTTGCCAGTGATACTTATTTTAAACCATGTAATGGAATATGGATTTTTTTTTTTTAGGATAAATTTTTGTGCTGCTAGCTACTTTTCTATAATATTTTTTAAATACATTTAATTATGTCCAAGAAAATTACTTAATAGTCCAGTCTGTTAATTCTAGTTAACAGCCCTTTTTTTTTTTCCTTTTCTTTCTTAAGTGAGATTCTTATATCCTTACTGGTAATGAACTGTAGCACCTTGCTTCATAAGTAATCCCTCTGAAGCTAATGGGACTACTCAAGGAATAAGAAGCTGCAAAGCTGGTAAAAATATCAGAATCTCACCCAAATTATCATTAGTTTTTCTAAGTCATTTTGACTAGAAACTATACTATATTCCATTTTATTGTATTTCAGCAGAAATAAACCTTGTAAATATCTATAGATATTTAGCATTGACTATGGCAATTGATTTCCAAAGCATGTTTCTGTTTATTTTGGGATTTCACCTAGCACGCTCAACTTCACTTTGCAGTGTTACAAGGAATCATTTTCAAGACGGGGCCTGAAGAACCAGCAGGTTTCTCAGCTGCTCAAAATGAACCACTACTCAAAGAACAAAAGAACTACTTCAATCTAATTTTAAAAAGCTGTTCCACCTATTTAATAGTCACTATTAAAAAAAAAAAGTCTTATTTAGGACACAAGGGAATTGTACAAAGCTGTACCAGGGTAGGTTCAGACTGAATAATAGGAAAGATTACTTTAATGCAGTGGTGGTCAAACACTGCAGCAGGCTTCCTAGAGAGGTGGTTGATGCCCCATGCCTGTATGTTGTCAATAGATATTTGGACAATACCCTCAATAATATGCTTTAACTTTTGGTTAGCCTTGAAGGCAGCTGTACTTGATTATCTTTGTAGAGCCCTTCCAATCCTTCCAACTGAACTATCCTATCCTATCCTATCCTAAACTCTTATTGTGGGTAAGTAGGCTGGCTTTGTATAAAAATTGTTTTTCCATGCTATGAGCTTTTTCCTCTGCAGTTTTGTTCAGAGTTTGATCAAACTCCAAAACTTGAAGCCAGGCTGAGTCTAGTAAGTAGATTATTTCTGGGTGAGATATCCACACAAATTCTCTGTTTAAGCTGCAATGTTTTTTTTTCCTTTGAGTTAGCAGTAAAATAAGAAGGAAGGTTTGGTTTGGTTTGGTTTTGTTATGTGTGTGGGGTTTTGTTTTGTTTTGTTTTTTACCTAATAGAACAGCTAATCTACAAATCTAACAATGTTTCACTAAGCTTGCTTTTAATAGGGACTAGAGGCAGGCAGGGAAAGTGTGTCTTTTACTAGTACAAGTAGGGTACAGGCTGGGAACTGAGACCTAGGATCATAGAGTCATTTATAGAGAGGGAGCTTGCTGAAGATCAAAGTTCCAGTTACAACACTAAATTTACCACTTTATGCACTCTTCGCCGTTTGCAGTTCATCGTACAGACTGTATAAGATCTCCACAGGAACTCAATAGTGGGTACACTAAGAACTGAACTGGGGGGAGAAAAGATTTGATCTTTGTTGGATGAGGAAAGAAACCAAGTGGATAGCCATAGCAGGGAGACAGGAAACAAGGAAAGAGACTGAGGTGTGATAATGGGTACGGGGTGTTGGGACTTTCACAAGAGGGCTGGACATGGGTGAGCCCACGAGGTGAGGAGGAAGAAGCAGGTGCGACAAGGAGCTGTTACGGTGGGGGAAAAATAACATCAGGGCAGCATGTGTATGAAGCCACAATGGAGATTGCAAGGAAAGAGAGAACTGTGGGAAAAGTATCTGACATGGACTAGGAGCACGAGGGACTGGAGCCCTTCCCAAGACTAGACCTCAGGATTCCTAATTTACAGCATTTTCTAGTAGCAGCAAATTTCTCATCTCCCTCCCCGCCCCTTCCCCATGCGATTCTGTCACCTGGATCTGCGTTGTAAATCTCAAGTTTTTATGCCTGCTTGTGGTCTTTGCAAGTGTAGGTTTGATAATGTTTGATATTGCTTGTAATTGTTTTTTTTAAATCAAAAATCAATCTGAAATGAAACAAAAATGGACTTTTAAAGCCATACAGTGTCACTTCAAACATCTTGTATTAATTCATGAGGATATCTTTTTTAATTAAATGGTCAAATATTGCTTTCTCTCTGGGATTCTTCCTTCTCTGCTGTCTGGGGAGAAATAACAGTGCTGTGTAGTGAAAGGGATGAAGGCTGCATAATGAATGAAGTGGAAGATTGCAGAAAGCAAAAAGAGGCAATATGGTCAAGATAGTTTAATGCTACCCCGGAGAAATTAGTTTTTTCCTTTCCCTGTGATAAAGTTGTGTTGAGATGCTAGTCATTTCTCAGGGAAAAAGAAAGAGGGAGAGAGAGGAAAAAAAAAAAAGACATTTAAAGACATTTTCCACAGGTGTCTGCTTGATTTTCTGGAGAAAAGTTGAGATCCTGGGGTCGCGCTTGCGAAAATGTTGAGCATTTACAGCTGTTGCTGAAAATGCCAGTAGTTGTGCTTTGGACATAGAAGCTGTTGTATACTACAAGCTGTTGTGAGAAATTAGGGCATGGGTATCTCAAATTGCTCACTGAAAATTGTCGTATTTTGACCGAAAAGTTTCTGTGTTTTCTTTCCTCATCTGTAAACTGAGGATCATAGTACTCAGTCTTTTTGTGGGGGATGGAGTCTGTTTGCCAGTGTTTGGGAAGCAGTCAGGCTGTGACATGCAGTACAAAAGTTCAGGAAGGAATCAATGATTTCATCTCTGCAACAGAACTTAAATAGTTTGTAGTAAGTATGTCATGAGCATTGAACAACTAGAATAAAACATAGAACAAAAAAGTGTGGTGTAGCTGCTTATTAAGAGCTTGTCAGCATAGGAGTATTCATTTCACACCAAGCTGCATTTGCTGCCTGCAAAAAGACTTTAATCCAACAGGCAATTAATAGCACGGGGTAACTGACAAAATGCTGCTGGTTCACACTTGTTCAGTTTGAAAGTGTGGTAGTTACATGTGCAATATCTTACTCCTTGCTTCCATGTGTATGCTGTGGATTCACATTTTGAGTTTTGTCTCTGCGCTTTTTTGATTTGTATTCTCTTCTTTTTTTTGGAATAATGAAGGACTGTTTGGTTTAGTACTGATACTTTTTGTGAAAGCAGTTTAATAAAAACTGTATCGATACCCAAATTTTAAAGTGCAGGCATTGTAAATGCGTATGACCTCAGGGATTTGTGAGTCAACCCAAAAGGTCAAAACATAGCATCTAAGGAAAAAAAAAGATTTCACCAAAGTGATAATTTAAAAATTTTAACAAGTCACCAAATGGTGAAACAAACCCAAAGTATTCAAGTAAATCATGGAACTGTCATATAAAATACATCTGACCCACGGTGTGAAAGTATGAGGAACAAGCAATGAAATTTATGCATCTGGCAAAAAGTTAATTTCTGTTCTCAGATTGGAACATATACACTTCTGGAAAGCCTGCTGGTTTAGGCAAGTTTCTAAAAGTTCTTGAGAGTCTTCATGCTTATGTAGTCTATACTTTCAACACACTACATTTGAAATATGGCTGCTCAGCAGAATTTACACAGTTCCTGTGGACATTCAAAAGCTTTCTTGGCCAGGGCAACCGAGGTTAACAAGATCTGTTAGAATATTGTGTTGGGAATGTCATTATTAATACATCTTAGGGTTGCCGTAGAAGATCTCATTTGCCACTGGAGAAGAAGCATGAGTTGCTGTAGTGAAAGATATGACGATTTTGTAGGTGATCCTCCACTAATACTAGTAGCTTTTTTGGTGATTGTCAGTTAGGTGTTGGAGCCTAATGGAGAAGTACCTTCTGGGTGTGAATGCAGAGGCCTCAGCTGGCACAAGTCAGAAATGGCTTAGGGCAGTTGAAGAGCTTTAGATGTGTGAAACCATTAGTACTTTTAGGAGAAGTGACAGCCTTATACCACACAGCAGTGTTTTAATATCAGCACGCTCTTCTATAATGACAGTACCAAGAGTCAGTCTGTGTTCCCCACGTGGACTTTGACAGCAGACAGCAGGCGACACACCATCCCCGAAAAACACCTTTTGTCATCCTCAAGTTCTGAGCCCACTGCTTGCCTTATTGGATCTTCATTGTGGTCGTCTTCTATCAGCAAGTGCATGAATTCTCCAAAGCAATGCAGTCAATGAAGCTTTGCCAAGAAGCAATCCTTTGGAGCAGTCACAGTTGTCTTCTCCCTCTGGGGTAGTTAACTGCTTCCCATACAACCAAAAGTCAAGTAAAATTGCTAAGCTAAGCAGCGCTGTGAATGGCTTGCAGAACTTGCCAAGGGAAACTTGTCACAAACTTTTGCACAAGTTGTTAAAAAATTGCAATGACTGTCATTGTAGAGCAGAGCATCCTCTTTATCATGATGGACAAAGAGCAAATAGAAAGTTATATCAAATAGAAAATACATATCTCTCAGAAGAGATGGGTTAGGAGAGCATGGAGAGGTCTGTTGGGGGTTTTACTGATTTGAACATTGCTGGAATTGCTGTGGTTCTACCCCCAGCCCAAAGTGGGGAAAGGTCCACAATGCATAAAGCCCAGCAGCAGTGTAGAGGAGCAAGGTTACTCATCAGAAGGTCCATATGTTTACTTCAGAGCAATCTGTGAGTCACAGTGAAGCAAGCATCCATATGATGCAAGCTACATCAGTGCAAAGGTGATAACTGTGCATCAGTCCAGTGGTACGCGTGGCAGTCCTTCACAGCATTTGATTTGTCAGGAAGGAGATAGCTCCTTTCTCATCCAGTTAGCACCATCTTCGTACCTCCGCCCGTAAGCACTGAATGAGACAGTAGTGGGTGTTACGGATGTGGTATAGCCCTCTCTAGAAATTTTGCCAGAACTGCTCTGTTGGTTGGGGATCTAATAAAACATGATTTATGAATGACAGAAATATTCTGGAAAAAGGTCAGCGTCAGTAGTTGTGCTGAAAGGTTCTGCTAACAGAAGTCTTCCCTTGTGTGTTGTAGCTACACAGCATTTTAAGATGAATCACTGTAGCTGTACCATGATGTCTTTGCCTGATTGAGTCCTGGCCTAACCCAAAATTCAGACATCTCAGGTTAAATTCATTTTACAGTGGTCACCTTAATTCTGGCATTTTCTAATTTTTGAGAAGTAGTATTTGCAGTCTTAGTAATATGCTGCTACTGTTTGTTTGTATTCATGTATGGATAGTGTAGGGGAAGGAGACAAATATAACGTAGGTAAATAGCATGTATGAAATACTGATTTGTGGCTAGAATCAGCCTATGTGCACATACAGAAATTGAAACAGATGCTTGTATCTATTCTTTATTACAGCTCCATCCAGTAGAAAACCGGGGGACCCTCTGGTTATTTCTGATATCAAGAAAGGAAGTGTTGCTCACAGGTAAGACATTCAAGCTCCCAGTAAAAATCTGTTTCCACTGTATGGCCAGCTAGACTCAAGTTAAACAGGAGAAGCTTGTAAGAGACTTCTACTTTTATTTAGAGCACAGTAGTTACGTGCAAAATGTATAAATTAATAACTGTTAAATAAATCCATCTTATTTCTATATTAATGATTATACAGTGTGAAATACTTTGCTTTAATGTTGCTAGCATTTCATGTAAGCTTGTTTGCTTGTTCACAGAACTGGGACACTGGAACTGGGTGACAAGTTGCTTGCAATAGATAACATTCGACTTGACAATTGCTCGATGGAAGACGCTGTTCAGATCCTTCAGCACTGTGAGGACCTTGTAAAGTTAAAGATCCGCAAAGATGAAGATAATTCCGGTATTAGCAATGAGCCTATTGCAATTCTTGTGTATTTTCTTTTTTTTTTAGAACACAGGTTTATTTTTTCACATTTAAATTTTAGTGAAATGGTTTTGCTAAACATTGATGATTTTTGCTAATGCTAATCAAAAAGCATCAAAGTAGAAACAAAAAAATAATCAATACATTTTTGAATTATCTCAGTGGCATGTTACCTGCAGGAGCTGTGCTGTAAAAGGAGGTCTTCAGTTTTCTGGAGAGGCAATTTCCCTTCAGGTGTAAACATACAAGGTTGATCTTTCTCTTATCAGCATATTGAAATTTTCTCTGATTTTAAGATTGGAATCATGGATAGCAAAGCACTATGGATACATAGTTCTACAGCAGAATGGGGCAGTGCATGCTTTATCCATAAACACATAAGCTTGACTTTAGTATGATTGTTCACCTGCTTAAAGGTAAGTAGTACTTTACTGGCTGTGCTGGATGGCTAATGCAGGAGCCATGTACAGTCAGCCCAGCAGAGTTGCCATCATTTTGCACATTTGCATCTATTAATATTCCTGTATCTTCCCAATTACAGATTCCATAAAAGCAAAATTTCTACCTGGAGATAATGAAATGAGTTCTGCTGTGCACTTTAGTGGCAAAGGATATCAGACAATTTTAACTACCATTACTGTTGGGATTTATATTATGGCATCACATAAAGGCACATACTGTAGATTCATTTGTCTTAAGCTCTGTACAATCCCACAACAAAAAGTACTCTTATTTCAATTCAAGTGTAACTGTTGAAGTGATGTTTAGAATCACACTAGAATGCTCTTTTCCTTTAACAGCTTTTGAAAGCAAACAGTATTTTCTCAGTATGATCAGTACAAAGCAAAGGCAGATTAGTTTAGCAACATGTGCAAATTGGCTTTCAGAAGTTAATTTTGATCCATCAAAGAGAAGGGCTGCTGCTTGGCAGAATATTGTGGTTAGGCCCCTGCAGGTGGTGAGGTGGTGTTTGCTAGGCATGGTTTGTACATCTTGGAGAGCGGCTGGCCTCACTGACTGTACATCCAGAGGGACACCTGCCTGATGTTTGCTTTGGAAATATGAGCAAAGCAGTTACCTTATGAAGAGCAAACTGCAAATACAGTTGGTGGAAGTTTAACAGGAGAAACGCCTGTAGAAGGAAGTTTGAGTTTCCTCCTGCACGTGAGGATGTCCATCTTTTAAATATTCATGGTATCTATGATCGCTCCTTTACTTTCTTCCCATCATTTGGAAGACTGCATCTCGTTAATAGCCCTGCAGAGAAATTGCCCACAGCCCGTAGAAGAGAGGAATGAGTTACAGCCATGTAGAAGTAAGAACTTCTCCCACACTTCCAAACACTTGTGGGTTTGTCCTGCCCCCCACCCCTCCCATGGCCTTAATGTCTTTCCCAGACAGCTTCTGTTTTCACAGAAGGTGGTATACATTTTCTGTCACCATCACCAAGATGTGGATTTCAGTGTCCATCCATGTAAAATAACATCTTTGCTCTCTTAGGTGTAGCACACTGTGGTAGCTGGTACAGATTTTAGTCTGACTGAGATTCTTACTTCATGGTTTTCTTTTGCATATTCAAGTTGGTTATTTTACAGTTGCATTATCTGCGTCAAGATTCCTACACAACTACAGTGTCTTACATAGACATGATTGGTGTAGCTGAACATATTTGAATGTAGACGGACAGCTCAGAGACCTGCTGAGCAAAATTCTCAATACAAATGGTTCTTATAACAGTCGAGTAAGTGTCAAAGTGTAATTTAAAACATCTATAGCAGATTTTCAGGTACTTTGAAATCTAAAATGAATCAGTGTCCCCTGAAATACTACAGAAAAAATGTTAAAAAAAAAAAATGGCAAAGGTGTAGCAAAAAGTGTACTTCAATTAAAATCAATTTTAATTAATTTCCACTGGTTAATTTAATTTATTTATGAAAGCCTGGTTTTCTCACAAAGAGAGTAAATGTGTTTCTTAAACTCAACAGAAAAAATTGTTAATAAATTCCCTAATAAAACAAAAGCCTGATGCTAGTAGATTAGTGAGGGTAGAGCACTCCAAAACAATTTCTAAATCACAGAATGAGATTAAGATTTTCGTATTTGTTGACAACCCATGGCATGCTTTCTTGATGAGGGCAAAGCAGGGAGCAGGGTTTTCTTCTTGCCTAGGTTCTCATTCCCCCTTTATCTATCAAACTCTTTCTTCTGGTATTCATTTCAGTGTCTTCATAGCTTCTAGCTCTTCTTCTGTCTTCTGTTTTTTGTTTTTCTGCTCTCTCTCTACTCCTTCCTTCACCAGATGATTTTACGTAGCTCAAAGCTGTGTCCCTCACAGCCAACCATGCATGTGAAGTCAGCAGCAAGGTAAAACATTACATGCTCCCCAAACCGTGCTCTTTTTTGCACTTTGTTTTCATCAGTCCCATGTTGCTCTAAAGAGCAAGAGACTAGCGGATGGAACAGAAGCACTGCAGCACAGAAGCAATGTAACAACATTTCCTTAAATGTGATTTCAAAGAATTATCCACATGCATCACTACAATAAAAGAAAGAAGGGTAATCTCGAAAAAAAAAATGAGACCCTAAAAATTTATAATTTGATTACATTTCCTTCTGAGATGGAAGTATGTTTTCAGAAGAAGTTTGTTTTCAGCAATTTTTCTCTCTTTTTTTTTTTTTTCCTGCCAACTTCCAATTCTGTGGATTTTATCTCCTGTTTAGCCTAATGGCAGCTACCCTTTTTTGAATATCAGAGTTCTTTGCTTTCATGGCAAAACTGGTCTTCATTGTGTATTCAGGCCACATACAGGCCGTATTCTTGAATAGCTTGCGTTTATGTTGTCTGGAAAGAACAGAAGAAAGTAATGTAGCAATTTGACATTTGTTGCATTTTACCATTAATTTTCTTAACTAGGGCTATCCAGAAGAAAGACATAATGGGCCAGTCTCCTTTCCAGTCATTCGCGAAGATCTATAAACTTCCAACTCTCACGTGGCAGGACTGCTGCATAATTAATATCTTCTTATTCACTTACCATTGATAACAGAGAAACATTAGCATTGCGTCAACCCTTAGCAAATACTGGCTGTTGTATTTTCAATTAGCTTGATGCAATACTTTTCACCCTTCTGCTGAAGTCTCACCACATGTCGTTGCCACACCCGTGTAAACATTATGAACGTTAGGTCTCGGGGGATTTGAGGGCCAAAACTCTGTTGATAATGTCCCAGGTAGGAATAAAAAGCCAACAATAGCCGTGAAAATCCCAATATTTTTTGCCGAATAAATACTGCTAATTCTTTTCTCCTTTGAATATTGTGTGTACGGTTTCCTTTATGTCAATAGCAAGTGGGAAATTGGTGGGAGGAAACTAGACCTACATTTTCTTCAAACTGGGAAAAGACAAAATAACTTCAAAGATATTAGTGTTTCTCCAGCTCTGCTGACATACCACATTCGGTGTTAGAAGAAAACAACTCTTTGAACCTTTGCTAGTGATGCAGGTTTTTTTCTCCTCTTAAATTTTCCTACCTACAGGAACAAAAATGGGAGCATTTGAATTTTCTGACTTGTCTCAGGTTAGTTTTGGTCACAGTTACAGAATGTGCATCCTAGACATTTTCCACACTCACTAAGCCGTTAAAAATGTCATTGCCCACAGATCTAGGAAAAGTTGCCAGCCAGGTCAAACACCCTGGCTGAATACCAGTAGCATAAGATGGGCAAGGGAGCATTTGTGATGGTTCTTTGTTGAGATTAAAATTTCAAAATAATACAGATTTTATGTAAATAATGAAAAAAAAATCTAATGGAGTTATTGTTCAACTTAGGTGGTAATTCAGGAGCTATCTTTGATTCCATTCTGAAAGCTTAAAATTTCTCTGTTAAAAATATGGGATATATTTCAGGTTCTCTTACTAAGACAACTGCTCATCTTATGATGACTTTTGACCTTTCTGCAATTTTTAAAGGAAATTTCTTTTTAGAATTTTTAATTTCTCTTTGGTTTTAAATACCCTCCATTCAGTTCAAGGAACAGAAGAGTCTTGGTAGTTATACAATATTAGTAACATGTTTCTTCTCTAATAAAAAAGACTGAAGTCACATTTTAATAGGAAAGAAGATACTAAGATTTTAAACAGAGTAAAATTCAGTCCTACTAGAATGGGGGCAATTGTTTTATTGACTTCAATGTAATCAGGTTCTGGCAATAAAAAATAAATTGCTCAAGAGATATTTTTTTTCTAAATAATCCAGCAGAATATGATTTAGAGGTGTATCTGAAATATAATCCTTTGAAAATGTTGTTTGATTACCAGTCACTGGACTGAATGTGTTATTTTTTTTCATTCCCTCTTTCATAAGAAACCAATTGCATCCCCTTGGCATTTATTACAGATGAACAGGAGAGCTCTGGAGCAATTATTTATACTGTTGAGCTCAAGCGCTATGGTGGGCCTCTTGGAATTACAATTTCTGGTACTGAAGAGCCCTTTGATCCCATAATTATTTCCAGCCTTACAAAAGGAGGATTAGCCGAAAGGTAAATTGGAAAGCAAATTATTTTTAAGCATTCTTTTTGTCAGGTAAAGATTTATTTTGTTGACCTACACATGCTAATTTTCATGGTTTAGCTCTTTATTTTTTTTAATTCTTCAGATCTGAGTTTATAATCTTTTTGCTGGCATTTTGAGATGATTACAAAGTTCATGAGCATGAGGAATATCCTAATAGATGTTCTTGCACATACTATACAAGTCGGAGAATGAATTGTGGTCCTTATTGTAAATATGATTAAAAAAACTGGGTAGTCACAGGAACATTTCAGCAGCCTTTTGAAAGTGGTAGCCTTGTATAGTAGAATAGGTAAGGGAAGCTCTTAATGTGTCTAACTTTGTCTGAAAATATTCTGCTCATAGTCCACACACGCTGCATCTGTATGTGCACTTACATACACCATAGCTACCATTACCCGAGGAGTAGAAATGCTCCTCTTGGTAAGTGATGGATAGAGAATAATGAAAAGGCTAATGTTTTCTGTCACCTGTCATTTTTAAAAGGTAGAGTTGTCATAACTAGTCCCTTTGTTGGTAGTTTCAGAGCAAACCTACAGAACACAAAACATGATAACTGTACTCAGCCAGAACAAATTGTGCATTTACACAAAGAGAATTTATTTTCTTCTTATGCTACAATCCATCCTGAAAACCACATTGGTGAAATAGCTGGCTACTTGCTCCCACTGCCATTATCTGTTCTGTTGTGAGACTTCTAGAAACATTACATTAATTTCAGGATTTATCGAGCTGTCTGAGAGTACTCTTAAACAGGTGGGCTGCCATGAATATCATCCATAGGTTATTAACTACTGCAGTAACACAGAAATCCATCTCTCCACGCCTCAGCTCTGCTATTGTCACTACAACAAAGGTGGCTTGCTTTAAGCGTTTCTAACAATAGGATTACTGTATAACACAGCTATGAAAGCAGAATGGGAGAAAGAGAGATGAGACTTTCATGCCTCCAAATATGCAGACAAATTATCTTTGTTGCTTTTTGTGCTGCTCTTCTAATGTTTTACTTCTCTCTCTTACTGTAGAACTGGAGCAATTCACATAGGAGACAGAATCCTAGCAATAAATAGTAGCAGCCTGAAAGGAAAACCTTTGAGTGAAGCCATTCATTTATTACAGATGGCAGGAGAAACTGTCACTCTGAAAATCAAGAAGCAGACAGATGGTGAGTATGGCCAAAGTAGCACCGGTGGTCTTTAATGAGTGTGTTTTTACAGATTAACGAGCATTTAGGCCATCCGTGGAAAAATGTCATGTCATTAGTAAAAAGCATACTCTTGGAACTGCACTAAAGCAATGACCACCTCCCACCCCCACCCTTTTTCTTATAATCCTATTCAGCTACCAGTCCCAAGAAATTTTCTGTCCCTGTGGGTCACATAAATGAACTGAGCGATGCTGAAGATGAAACCTCTACCGCACAGAAATCTGGCAAACTCTCAGACATCTATTCTACTACAGTCCCAAGTGTTGACAGCGCAGTAGAGTCGTGGGATGGCTCTGGTATTGATACCAGCTTTGGAAGTCAAGGTACTATCAAGAATGAAGTCAGCATTTGAAATAGAAACTGTTGACTTCATGGCTGAATTTCCTTTGCCTTAAAGAGAATCTTATTTGTACCAAGTTTAAATCTTGTACTTTGTAATGTGCTGGTGTCTCATTATGACCACACACCTTGCCAGACAGCGTGATTTCTTACGCTTGGCTGGCCTCAGATTCATTCTTTTATGACAGTGCGGTGTGTTATGAAGCAATTTATCAATACGTTAACAGGCTTTTGTTAGCTTTTCTGACATCTGAATGGCCAAGTCCATAGGTCATTCACAACCAAATGAGTTTATCTTTCAAATATAGATCAATGCAAGGCACAGAACACTCTGAAGGTGTTCATGAATTTGGTGCCCGTGTGCAGTAATTTTTAATGGACAACAGATTTATTATAAACTGCTGAAGGGGGAACATTAGGCATTACTTACGATTTGTAAATCTTTTTCTTCTTCCTCATTCCTGCATCATGAACACCTAACTTTCAGCCCTCAAAAGCAATCATTCTCTTTAAAGACATGGTTTTCATTAATACTAAATTTTATGCTTCTTTTTGACTACTGTTTTGATAGGATTTTCAGATGATTCCATTTTAATTTGTAGAAGATTAGACAGATTTATTCAGGCAGTGAGGAACTCAGTCATCTTTTAATAATCTAGGTAACAAGTAAAACAACTTCCACACAGCATCTTTTGTTTAACTGACTTTAGAATGATTATTTCCGTAGTAATAATGGTGTGCCCACTACCTTGCAGATATTTGAGCAGATAGATCCTTACCTCAAATAATTTTTCCTCACTTGCTCTGGTTTCATGCATTCTTGCAACTCTTATTTGTCTGTTTTTCTGTGGCTTTCCGGAAGCATGGGTGGTAGCATGTTGTCCATGGCTGGTGGACAGCTGAGTTGTGTGAGCGCTGCCCAGCAGACTACCCATCTAGACTGAAGTTCTGTGCTGGTTATTTTCATTGCTATTCTTCAGTGTGCCTGCTCAGTGATAACACTGGTGCTTTTTTTTGTAAAGCAAAATGTTTCCTTTGAAACCTGCTGAGCTATGTGAGATCAAGAAGTAGCTGATGTCACTGCTAATGGCCATTTTTTCTTCTTTTTTTTTTTAATTTTTAAATATTTCTTAGACTTACTGCATATATTTTGTCATTGACTTTCCTTTCAATGGGATAGACTTAATACATTTCATTATAACTCCTGTTTTCAGCATTTTACTTACTGTTACATAAACATTTTATTTAGTACTCAATTTAATGAGTTAAACTCCTCCTGTGTAATTTGTATTTCACTGGAGTTAAGAGTTGGGATGAATTTGCCTCCTTTTCTGTTTTTAACGGTCTTAGTCAGCTTATCAAAATAAATAAATCAGGTTAGATTTTCTTCTGATTTTTCTAAGCCCTAGGGAAAAACACTTCTGAAAAAGTGCCAAAATGATGGCTTTCGTTTTCTGTCCGATTTAATGATTTCTGGAGCAAATGATTCAACTGTGGAAAAGACAGGCCCAGAGTCCTCTGCTAAATCCTGATCATTGAGACTTCATGCCAAAAACTAAACCAATATCTCAAACCATATTATTTTTTTCTGGCTCCCCTATGAAAATCAGCCCAGTCTCGGCTGGGTACATAGCACTTCTCTTAAACAGCCTGAGTGTAATCAGAGTTGTGCCTTATCCCTTGGTGTGGTACTAATGTGACCTACATTTCTACTAAAGTTCATTCTGTCTTGACCTGTCAAGCTGAGTTTGGCTTCTCTCCAAACCTTTATTGGCATAAGCACAGACTAAGCAAATTGAGGATTTTGGAGAATGTTTCTGGAGCACCAGATAATGCTTTATCCTGTTAGTTACTTATTTAATGCTGGTGAGCCATCCTTTCTCTCCTTGAATTAACACCCTGGTTTGTACCTTTGTCTAATGCATCTGCCTTAGTAATCTGGAGCCTTCCCCACAAAACAGTCAAATTTTCACAACCAAAACCCTTCCTACAATTTGGGAGTATGATAAAGTTTGCCACTTAGCTGGAGAAAAGCACGCAACTCTGTAGTTGCATGGGATTTGAGGGAGACAAATCTAGAGTGATTTATGGAAGTGAATTGCCCTCTTTAGAGAGGTGACAGCAGTGGCATTTGTTAGTCATCAACAAAACTGATTTCCTAATCCAATATGCACATCAGAAAAGACGAAAAGAGGAATATGTCAAGATGAGATATATATACAGCAGCTCTACCTTACTGGAGTTTGCATACCAGATCAGCGCGAAGTTGTGGCGAGTAAATCTGTGTGTTCTTTCTGATACATCACTTACAAGCCAGAGTCTTGTCGGGTTACTACTTGGAATCCAAATTACAGTTAATTCGGTAAAGCTGTTGAGCTAATACCAATGTTGCTTTTATGATATAAGCACACAGGAAAAAAAAATGTGCAGATGTCAAAGCCACCTGATGCCACTTGCACGGTCTTGAAACATTTGGAAATAGCTGATAGAGAAATCTCTGTCTGTAAGATGAGCTTTCCACGGGTATCTGTTGGTCCTAGGCATGTGTGCCCCTTGTGAGACTTCAGAGCCCTGGTGAAATGGAATAGCTCAGCTAAGAGCAAGCCCCCCCCAGCACAAAGGGGCATGGTGCAGAGATTTCACGTGTTGGCCTTTACATACGGCAGCATAACCATGCAGAGCAGAGCCGGGCTATGACAGCAGTCCTGCACCTGTATTAATGAGTCCTCGACTCTGTGGTGCCAAGACAGTCACCCTCCTTCCTCTCGTGGCATTTAATCCAGGTAAAGGTCACTCGGGAGCCTCTGCACCACGCCAACTTTTGCATCTAGGGAGCCATGATGCATATTAGCAGGGGCATAATTGACTCTAATATGTCATTAACTTTTAATTACATTGCTTACATTAGAAAAGTACTAAGAGGCAGAAAAATCTGTCTTGTCTTATCATCTGAAAATTCAGGTTTGTTTGTTTCTTTTAATGCATCCTTGAGAACTTTTTAATAGGTCTGAAGCATTTTTTCCTTAATAATTAGGTTTATTTTTGGATAATTTACACATGACTATGTTAACACATGGCTAACATTCATAACACTAATGAGTTATTCACTAGTCTGAATAATTCAATGTATGAAGTCAAATTGGAAATTGGTAAACTTGTGAAAAAGTCCAGCACAAAACATAAGAAGTAGCTGAGACACAAACAGTAGGAAATCTGTGTTGGATATGTTTAGGATTTTACTTTTGACTGACTTTCACAGAAGAAGCTCTAGAGCACTGATAATTTGGGGCATAATTTAGGTCATTTATTCTTCTAAATATCTGAATACGAGAAGTAAGGTGAGGAGAGGAGAGGAAGCAATTATAAGTCCACATTCAATGTCTAGAAAACCTAGCTTCAAAGATGTACTTTTTGTCATTAAAACATACAGTAGCATAAGTATATAATTCATCTTTTTAGGACCCAGCTATCAGGCTTCAGGATACAACTTCAATGCCTATGAATGGAGGAGTCCTAAACAGAGGGGCAGCTTGTCCCCTCCAAGCAGACCACGAAACCACCCATTCCATGACCCAGTACTGAGTGATGAGGAATGGGACCGACCTACAGCAAGCAGGTAAGTTCTTGTGCAAGTTTCTGTTTTCTTACCTGCAGCTGCAGCTGTGCCTCAAAAATGGACACATCATCTAGAATGAAATTATGTTTTTCTAAGTCAGCTGTAGCAGCTCTTCCTTCACATATAAGATATAGTATTTATACTTTATGAAACTTACTAGAGTAGATGAATGACATTTGTCAAAGATTATGATGCCAAAAACAAGGCAAAAACATTTATTTTGAGTTACTTTAAAAATAAAGAAACAAAGTAGGGTGTTCCCTTGGGTAAGCTTCAAAAATTAACTGCTCTGTTTTCCACTTCACAAAAATAACCCTACAAAAGGAAGTGGACAAAGACAACCAGCATGTTAATCTTGTCTTCCATGAAAATTCTTCATTTTGGTTTTGGCAAAGAAGCAGGCATTACAGCCTTCTTCCGGAAATGCTTTAGAGCTCTGCAGTGGTTCAGTGGGAGAACAAAGTGAGCGTAGTAGAAATATCTTGTCCAAAGCCATGCATGGACATGCATATTTTCTGCCATGCATTCCTCTTCTGAGAAGTAAATCCCCTCTTCAGTGAATTCCTCTACAGGCAAAAGAATTTTCTGAGGGAAAAATACTTGGTTGACATTGCTTGGAGGTAGCTAAAGATCCAAAAAAAGGGAAGTCTCTCATTCTCTGTTCTAACGATGATCCAGCAGTGGAACCACTAGAGAGACCTGGGTGATAATTCCTGCCCAGTAACAGTGCTTCCTCAGACAAGGGCAGACAGATATTACAGAAAGATTTCAGTGCTCTTTGTACCTGTTGTCAAGACTTGCAGACGTGCACGTCTTTAGTTAGAAATACAGTTTCTTGTCGTAGCAACACAACGAGCCTGAAATCTCAGTCTGTGACAAATTCAAGTTTAGTACTACAGAAAACCTTTCTTGGATAACCCTACTGGATAAGGGTCCAGTCTGTCAACTTTAAATTTGTGAATCAAGGCAGGGCTTAGATGGCAATGCGGCTTTTCAGAAGCTGAATGCTAAATCCTCTGGTAGAGCAGATTGCCCAGTGGCATTTTGTCTGGAGACAAGTCTGTCAAGATGATAGCTGAAATCTGGGCAAGTGTAAACACTCACCCTTTATCCAGCTCCTTTGGTCCCTACTGGCCGGAAGCATATCAGAAGTTTTCATAGGCTGTTAGTGGGCAACATTTAATAAAGGAAGTGAAGGTAGTTTTCTTCATGCTTCCCATTCTTAACAAGTTACTGTCCTTAATCTGAGAGCAGTAATTTTATCCACAGCACTTGATGGTGCTCCTATACCAAGTAGTGGAGAATGTGGGAAGGGTGCATCTGTTTTTCCAGCCTGTTAGGGGGGTCTCCAGAAAAACAGCTCTTCTCTGCCCCTAGCTAGGCACTCTGTCTTCTTCTCTAACACTAAAAAGTAATCTTTTCTTACCTTTATTTTGTGTAGCACAGCTTCCAAGAATATGTGGCAACAGAAAGAGACTGAGACGTTGGGAGAGAATCAAGAAAACCATTTAAAGCAAACTTCTGTAGAAAGGTCAGGGGGAGAGAGCATCAGGAGCGTGAAGAAGGAGGGCAAGCTGTGGAAAGGTGCCTCTGGTGGGCAAAGGAAAGGTGGGGGACAGCTGGAAGAGTGGAATACTTCCAGGTAGGAAAACAAAGAGTGCACAGGAGCAAGATCCAACTGGGCTGGGGAAGGGAGAGAGGGAAGAAAGTAAAAACAGTTAAAAGGAGAAAAAGGAGAAAAAATGGGTGAAAGCAGAAGGCACATCACTAACATGCCATTGAGTGACAATGACATTTCAGTTGGAAAGTGAATGAAACCGGAGCATAAACTGCTCTGTAGCCTTGTTTCTATCTACCACTGAAAGGCAGGACAAGTCAGTTACAGTTCCTGCTCCAGGGAAAATGATTTGCACTTCAAAACGTTACCTACAGGAGTGAGTGTGCCAGATCCTAGAATACCCTATCACCTCCTGATGGAGGAACAAAAAAAGGGGGGGGGGGCGGTGGGGGGGGACACTCGGTCTCTTGCATGTCAATAAGAACCAAATCACAGGCACCTGTGGTTTCATATCTGTCCCACTACCTCTCCTTCAGCATTTTTGTGTATCTAAATTCCTGATGGCTCTTTGAATGAGCATCCATTTGAGAACCAAATATATTTGTTACAGCTCAAACAATATTTCACATGACATAAAATCAATCTCTCGGGTTTTGTTTCAAGGAAAACAAATTAGATGAGAAATGACTTGGAAGCTCTTTTTTTTTTCTGATGCAGCAGCTCAGCTACAAATCAGTTTATTAATGTGGCTATAATGGAGATGAAAAAGTTGAGCATTTCACACACCAAGAGACAAGACTTAGGGAAAAATCAAAAGAGGAGGTGAGGGGACCCAAAAGAGGAATTGTTCCAGCCAAAAGGAGGTCCAGACTTACAGGTCTGGAATCATTTCAGATTTCACAGGAGTCAGAGAAGGAATGGAGATCCTGTTCTAGACAGCCCAGCCTTTGCTGCCACAGACATAAAATCCTGTTCATTAACTCAAGCTCCATTTTATATTACAATATTAGTATCCAATATAAAGAAGGTATCGGATTGGATTAATTAGTCTATGTTCAATGTTAGCAGTTGAAAAAACTACTTAGGTTGATTGAAAGAGCTAATTTCAGAAGTTAAGGATCTTCCCAAAACCATGTTTTAAATACTTTCTTATCTTGCCTGGGAGGAATTGCATCTGTGCTCCGAGTAGGTATTCTCACCATTTCTGTATCTGTTGCAATATCTCAGAAGAGGCACTGGCGCTAGATGGAGAATCATTGCAATAAGAGATCCAAACGGCTGGCCATTGTCTGCCTGACTGATCGTAGCTGTAAGAAAGCATCTCTGAGGCAGAGTATCATGGGAGAAGTGTTCAAGTTGTTGTCGGTTGTGCTGGGCAATTCCTCTGTTTAAAAGCTATTATGTTAACAGTGCTACATTCGTGCTGTTCTCAGTAATACGCAGTTTGTCAAGCAAGGCCTCAGATGCTTCCATGACAGTGTTTGCTCTGTCTATGTTAAGCACCACTAGCTGCAGTCCATGGGCAGCTGCAACAGCTTGCTGCCACCAAAAGGGCAAGTTTTTGTTCTTTCCCTCCCTCATCCTTCCCCTGTGCCTGTCACATAAGTTTGTACATAAAATGACTAGGAGTGGTTTCTATTGTGGCAGTCAGGTGGGGTAAACTGATAATGATAAATGGAGCTTACACTGAATCAGGTGAAAACACCACCACCCCTCTTTTGCAAAATGCTGTTTGCCAAATTGGGGCTCTTTTCATGTTCCCTGAAAGAAGTCTGTGAGGTTGAAAGCGACTGCCAGGCTATGAGAAGACTTGTCATGTCCAGGCTCTTCATGTCCACGACCTCCCCACTCTCCTGCCTACCTATCGTAACCTCCTGTCATTCAAGTTGCAATCTATGGCAAGGCACATGTGTAAAATATATTTTCAAGAGGAAAAAAATAAAAATAAACCACCTTTTTTTAACCTCTCATTGTAAATCTAGCTTCGCAGGTACCCATGATAACACCGAGGCTGACCAGGAGGAAAACTTCTGGTCTCAGGCTCTGGAGGATTTAGAGACCTGTGGCCAGTCAGGAATTCTGAGGGAACTAGAGGTAGAACAATCTTAACCTTTCTTTCCGATTATAGAGAAATATAATGGTTTTGGTTTGGTTTACATTCATTTTATTTTCTCCTTTTTTTCTTTTAATTTGCACTAATCACACCAATTCATTTAAAAGCTTTAACCCCTCTCCACAGGACAAGGCTGACAGGCGTCTGTGTTTGAGAAACATGACTCTCTTGGTACCTACCCTTTACGTTTATATTTTTTGCTTGTGCAGCTGCCTCCCCCGCCCCTAACCAGAGCTATTTTTCTTTTGTACGATGCAACTGAAATTCTATAAGACATGTTCACCCCAGAGCTTTTGACTTGTAGCTTCTGCTGTGCATACCACTGATGCTGTCTACACAGGCAGCAAATGGCGCAGAACTTCCTAAGTGGGCACATCCTTCCTGCAGCAATGCATCCCATTCTCTGACGGCCGCTTTATGCAGCTTTTCTTAGCATGTTTTAGGTTGTCTTTTAAACTGAAACTTAATTTGATTAAGATGAACATAAAAGAAAATCGTCTTCTCAAAATGTTCTGCTATAATCTTACCACGCTGAAAAAAAATCCTGCTAACGTGAGAAGTGTTTGTTATACAGTAAATTCTTCATGATGCAACAAATTTCACTCTGAAATTTATTGCACATCCAACCGTGCTTCATGTTAGATTGTATGTGGAGTGGGGTTGGGGAAGAGGCAGAGTAACTTTGAGTCTTTATTTTTGTAATCACCTTTTCTCTAAGTTCTCTTATCGGAACAATTAAGATTATACTGCCACTTAAAGCCGTGGGATGAAAGGACCTAAAATATTTTCTTTTATGTTCTTTTAAATTCCTGGAGCTGCGAAACTGGCAGAATCTCATTTTCATTTTTATGTTATATGAAGTCCTGTAGCAGCCAGGAGGAATGTGAATGGCATAACTGGGTGAAAGTTTTTCAGTTCAAATTAATTTATTTCCTTCAGATTTATGGCTTCTGTATTGCATGTATGGGTAGCAAAATGTGATTCTCATGTATTTGTTATTGCAAACCAGAGAAAAGCAGGAGAAAATGTTATATGGGTTTAATTCCGTAGTTAGATATGGTTTGGTACCACAGGCTTCTCATGCAGTTTTCAATATTCAGAGCACAATAAAAGGATATGGAAGTAGGTAATTCAGAAGTGGAAATGTATCATTCAGGATGACCAGAATTCAGTTACTTCAAGAGGCTGAGTGTTCCTCAGCCTTTTACAAACGTGAAATTCAGAACTGCAGGTGCTGTATCATTTAGAGCATCATCTTCTTGCACAACCCACAGATCTGAAAAGAAAGCAAGACCAATTCAGTGTGACAGGATGCTGAGAATGGCGATGCCTCTGTTTTATGAAGTACCATCTCGTAGTCAAGGACTCCTCCTCATTTTTCATTTCAAGGTCTTCAGCCAAAGAGCAAAGAAAACTGTTGTTTGCCAAGTCCTCCAGCTTCTTTTGCTCCATCAGGGAGTAATATCCGTCATTTCTGAGCACAGGAGAGACTATTAAAGCTACAATAGATTACCTTGTAGTGAAAGTAGTGCTGGAGCTGGGAGAAAGACGGGTGACAGACATGGTCGTCAGAGTCAGAAGCAAACATTTCTTTGCCTGTTTTTCCCCTACTTTTCCCCACTTCATTTTCACTTCTCATTTTCAAGCAGGCTGCCTCCATCCTGTCCCAGTCAGAGTTCAGCTTATGGCTGTTTAATTTCCCTTTTCACTTGTCCATCAGTGCCAGGGAGAATAAACAGGAAATTCAGTGTACCCCATGCTGTCAGCAGCAGCAGGCTGCACCACTGTGTGGTGGCAGTGCCAAAGCACCTCCACCTCCTGTTCCCTGGAGCAGAAATTCTTTCACAACGGAGCAGCCTCCTTGCTGTGCATGAGTACTTTTCCTATCAGTCCATTCCACCCAGTGGATGAGATGACTCCTGTTGTCTTCTTTCGAGATTTCACATTCTGCGTCCTCTTTCATCTAACATAAAAGGCTAGCTTTTACTGAGGCTAAACCCAGCAGTGAGACGGGGGTTGTATCTCTGAGGTAACAGTGCTAGCTAAGGTAGTTACTCTTGCAATACGCACGTCATGCAAAAGATCTTTCTGAACAACGAGCTTACCTGTGCTGAGTTTCCCCCACCCAGGCACTGTCCCTGCCAGTGCTGAGTCTAGAACTGCCTTCACATTCTGCTGACGTTTTTTTTCCACCTTGCACACCCACTCTGTCTTGTAAATACCCTCCTATAGATCCAGTTCCAACAAATGTAATTACGCCACAGCTTAAACGTCATTTTATTTACATGTCAAATATTTTTAAAGTAAACAGTTATACTACACACTCTTCAGTCCTGCCTGCCAGGAGACTAGCTTAGCAGCATAGCCATTCCAGTGCTCAGTATTTTAGTTGGAAATGCCATCTGAAAACTTTTGCCCATAGGGTTTTGTTACTGTTGTTGTGTTTTGTCGTGGTCCTGTATTTTATAGTGACTTGCAAGCAGATTGAACATCTGTCTTCTTGCCTTTTGCTGTGCCCTGAGTGATTGTGTTTTAACAAAGAATAGAGTTTTTCTTACTGCTATGAATTAACCACTTTCTTAACCCACGTTCTGTGTGAAAAATTAACCTGTTCATTAATGCTCTAGGCCACAATTATGTCAGGAAGTACAATGAGTCTGAATCATGAAAACCCACAACCTCGTAGCCAGCTGGGAAGACAAGCCAGCTTCCAGGAAAGAAGCACTGTAAGGCCACATTACAGTCAAACTACCCGTAGCAACACACTGCCATCAGATGTGGGGAGAAAGTCCATGGTTATGAGAAAATTTAAGCAAG
This sequence comes from Anser brachyrhynchus, assembly GCF_964034855.1. Classification (NCBI taxonomy): domain Eukaryota; kingdom Metazoa; phylum Chordata; class Aves; order Anseriformes; family Anatidae; genus Anser; species Anser brachyrhynchus. Next base: position 37,309,625 of record NC_137694.1, on the reverse strand, counting down.
AAATGAAAGAAATCATGTCACCAACTCCTGTGGAGTTACACAAGGTCTGTAATTTTTCTTCTGACAGTTTTGAAATAATATATTCAGCATAGGGAATCTAATTATGTATGGCAATACAGTAAGCACTTTTTATAATGGCTCCACAGATGTAATTCTGGGGCCATGCATATTAGTTCCTACGAAAACATTAATGATATATCCTTATGGGGAAAACAAACAAATAAGATGCATCCTTGTCTACTATTTACGTTTACAACAAATCCTCAAAAGGGACTGCTCTTTTGCAAGGAGGATCCACTGGTAATTTGAATTGACAATGCCAATAACTCATCTCTGCAAAATGTGTTCATTAAAAAAAAAAAAAAAAAAAAAAAAAAAGTTTAATTTCTAGAAAATACATTTCTTTAGAAAATTACTCAGGGAGGTTTGGGGCTCCCATTGGTCCTTCTTCAAATTAACACTCATTTCGAATCAAGTACATGATACTCAATGTATACAATATAGAATGTATTTCAAATTAGCTATTGTTTCACTTCTCTTCATAATTCCTTTGCTCTAAAAAGGATTTTAAAATTTCAGCCTATGCAACTTTTCACTGCTCAAGACTGTTGAAATCACACGGTGATATTAAGGTGGCTCTACACCCCAAGGAAGTAATGGATAAATTATCTTTAAATATGCACAGTAAATGCCATGCACCATAACAGCAACCAGATCCCAAAACTGTGGGGAATGTTATAATGCTGTTCTCCTCGATGGGAATGAGCATCCCATCTCCTGCACCATCTTCCTCTTGAAGGTCTGAGTTTTTCCCAGAGAGGAGACAGAAGCATGGAGAAAATTCTTTAAAAGGTCACGTTGTCACTCTCAAGAGGGTTGGTTTGCTTTCTAGTCCCTGCACGTTTCATAGAATCATAGACTGGTTTGGGTTGGAAGGGACCTCAAAGCCCACCCAGCTCCACCCCCCTGCCATGGGCAGGGACACCTCCCACCAGACCAGGTTGCCCAAAGCCCCATCCAGCCTGGCCTTGAGCACCTCCAGGGATGGGGCATCCACAGCTTCTGAGTTTAGTTCACAGTTCATCCAGTTTAGCTTAGTAAGATAGTGTCTCAGTGAGTATGTGCTAAACGGATTTTTATAGAAGGTATTGGAGAGTGGATCTTGCGTTTGGACAATGAATAAATTGTCGATGTAAGTAGTCAATAGGGCGTGTTGTGATAGTTTTAAGCTATTTGTATTTCCAACTTGATATGAAGTGATTAATGGGGTTGGTTACTGTGCTCAGTTTTCCGGAGTGGAAAGTAAATGTGAGATAGAAGATGAAACTACACCGGCAGGCATTCAATGGTGCACTCACATTCAGCAAAGATACTTCTATGGATTATAAAACCAGCCTTTCATGATTGATGAAACGAATCTTTTCCTGGAGAGGAGGAGTCAGATTGCTACTAATGAGTTAGCGCTGTGTTATAGCTGCTAGCTCTTCAGTACTGGTCAGTAAAAAGTACCCTGTCCTAGAGATTTATTTATTTTTTACTATTTTTTGTTGTAGTTGTTGTTGTAAAGATTGCTGTGACCTTCCATTTGAGTAATTTTTGTGTTTTGTTGAGACAATGTACCTGCTTTTCCATGGTCTGCTGAAGTGATGTTGAGTTCGCTTATACTGTTTGTTCTGTCATCAAGTCATTTCCTTTCTAAGAATCTAAATTTGAACCTGCACTATATTTTTCAATCTTTTCAGTCATTTAAGAAAAATGGAAACCAGTGACTGGATCTTATGGGCCAGTTCACTAACATATGCTTATACCCCTATGATGATACATGCAGGTTAACCCAGGCATCATGGGCTGGTTTTATATTTATGCTTATCTTAGTTAAGTTCTTACGGGTTAGTTTTCTTACTGGTTCTTGTGTAGCAATGTGCATTTTACTTTCTCTTCCCTCCTTAATTTTTGACAGAGACCTCTAGTTTAACATGAATAAGCTGCTCAGTTTCTCTTTCTTAAGGAAAGTTTGTCCAGTCAGAGTTTTCCAAAACAGCTGCAGTGCCTCAGGAATGACTGGGAATTCACTGTCAAAGAAATTCCTCAATTTAAGTATTTTTTGTAACAAGTCTTGCTGGCTAATGTGCTCTGCCCTCTTGCAGGCAAATGTCTCAATCATTTGGGCCACTGACAGGGCAACCACTGAAATAATAACTGCTTTGGAAAACTGTGATGGTATGAGCAGTCCCTGAAATACAAGCTAAGACATAGCTTGCCTAGGACTTACTTCAGCATGTCCTCAACTGTACACTGCTGAGTTTTCGTAGTTCCTTCAGCAGGACAGTGCAGATGCTTTTTTACTGCCTCAGTGCAATGAGTCTGCACATGCGTTGAGTCAGGACCTACGTGCCCTACAGATCAGAATTCATACCTTAGTTTGATTACAGCGGGATGGGCTGACTGAGGAAGATGTTCCACTGGTTTTCATAACCTGACTGGGAGAGAGCTACAATATTTCACTGTGCTGAAGAAAAAGCCACACATAAAACCAAAATGCATAAATGGCTGGCCTAGCTGTAAATGGTAAGAGAGAATAAGACTGGATAAAACTCCTCAGGCCATAAACACAGATGAGTAAGTTATGTTACCAGCTTGTCCTTCTCAGATGCATACCTGTCAGAAGGGCAACACAGCCCTGAGAATTATTTTACTTAATGCTGCAAACCTTGCAGCAAGTTAACCTGAATTCATCACCGCTATTCCATACTTCACTGCATTGTATTCACCAAACAATTATTTTAACTATTTTTGTCCGGAGGAAGCTAGGATTGAGACATGTCATACAGATCTCTTAAAACATTTGTTCTAGGTGGTTTAATCAGTAGCATTTAATTTAGCTGAACACCATATTGCTACCCAAATTGAATTAATGCCTTTAATTGATTTTATCTACTTAGGTAAGAATATAGATTAATATTTTTCTTAAAATCACAACAGACCGTTTTTTAAAGTTTCATAGACCAAGCATTCCTCTGAGAGCAAAAATATGCTCAAGACATAAGATAATTTTTCAACATTATTGCTGCAAGTAGGCATTAACCTAAAATTACCATTGGTTAAAATTTCTCAATATCTAATCTGTGCAAGACATATAAATTGAAATTAAACATTTTTCCTCTAGATTTGAGAGGGAGGAGAGGCACAGAAACAAGCTCAAAACCTGTAAGCCTCTGCTTAAAATTTGTAACTATTTAATTGCTTATGAAATATGAATTAAATTTCCATTTCAGCTTTCCTTTCCCCTTAGGCTCCTAATGCAAATTTGAAAGTCTAACAAATCATCTACAATTGAGATTTTGCTATTGAGGTCAAAACTTCCAAACAGTTTTGATCAAAGTGCATATAATACATAGGAAGATCTAGGTGTTGCATGAATTGCCTACAACCTCATACCCTCCAGATCGGCTGCATTAGGGGCAAGCGAAGATGAGAAACCTGTGTGGGTTAAGGCTTTGCTCGTCCTCATTATTAAATAAAAATCGGAGTATTTCAGGTAGCAGCATTTGTACTCTGAGATTCTCTTTTAGAAAGATATGCTGCCCTAAAAAGAAGTAGCCCTAAAATTATAACCTACAATATAAAAGAATGTTCTCTGCAGATGTCTTAGCACCTAAAAGTGTGATTGTCAAATACACAACGATGTTCAATCACGACCTCATCCCTTAAATGAATAAATACCAGTTCATTGAATTTCCAAGCTCCTGATAAATTAACCAAAGGTCAGGAGAATATAGCCATAAGGGAAAGAGTTTTTTTAAATCTTTTATGATCCGTATATCTGAAGAAATGGAGGCATGAGATAATATGGTACATAAAAGTCCTGATTGTGAGGCAGACGCTAATTCCCTTCCACAATGCGCTGTCTGTAGAAATCAGTGAAGTCCAGCGGGAACAATTGGAGGGGGCAACAAAAGACATTCTCAAGTTTTGCTTCCCGCAAACGCGGTTTGTCACCTCTACAGGAAAACTCCACTTCCATGTCCCTCATCATGTGCAATGCGCCATGTTTTGACTCGCAAGGTGGGCATGAAGTAGCATGTGGTTTTCCCTGGGCATTATGCACAAGATACAAGGTCAAGTGAGCTATTGTGGAATGGCACTTCTGTAGACCTGCGGAGCAGAATTTGTGCATATTTTGTTTGCTGATAGACCACATGCTAAGAATAGGAAAAAACGCAACACTGTCCTAGAGCATTTAGCTAGGACCACTGCCTGTGGTGCCTGCAGAATTGTTGTCCGCTCTGTCGTGGCTTTGGTAAGGTCTTGACTGTAACAGAGTGCCCAGTTGGGGGTCTGAGAGATAAAGAGGGATGTTGTCCTACCAAACAGAGCCCAGAGGAAAACACTCCTTGTTTCACATAACTGCGGAGGAGAGAATAAAGTGATGTCCTCGTTCTTTGTGGCTAGCAGCAGGCTTAAGTCTCAGCAAGGGTGATTTAGTTTAGACAGGGAAAATAGCTGAAGCACTGGAAGGGATTACTTTAATAGACTGTGGAGTTTCCATCACTGGAGATTTTAAGAAGCAGGACAGATAAATGTCTTTCAGAAATGGGTTAGATGCAGTTGATCCTGCCTTTCAGCAAGAATAGAGTCCAAATGACTTCAGAGAGCCCTGTTTCATATGGTTTAGTACTTCCTCTGAGGTTGGATCCACCTCCACTTAACTCCAGGGCCTGAAGGAAGAGGAAGGGGAAAAGAAAAGGAACGAGTGGGAAGTTCCTTTTAAAAAATGGTGCCATCTGTGCCAGAAGAACACAGTATTTTAAGTCTTGGCTCCTCTTAGGCCTTGTATCCTGTTTTTGTGTTTAGTTTTCAAGGCTTCTTTAAGAAGCAGTTAACAGGAAGCATTCCTACCATTTGTGACAGTGTGGAAAATAAGTTATTTAAAAGAGGATTTCTGTCTTGGTGCAGTGCTATTTTTTTTCAATAAACAAAATAAATCTCCCTCCCTTTTTTTTTTTTTTTTTTGGAGGGAGTGTGGGGGAGCAATTGTTTTTAGTCTTGTGATACTGTTCATCTTATGGCACATCCACAGCAGCTTCAAACATACTTCAGACCATGTTAGACGTGCTATGGTATCACAAACAAATGCCTCTGTGGAGAACAAATTGTTAGAGGTTTCCCAGAGTTGTGCTGATACACCAGCTGTCGATACAAATTAGAATCCTTCTCAGATGAAATATATTGAATTTGCAGATAGACTTGTCAGTAGGTGAAATGCCCATTGACTCTTAAAATGCACGCTGAGATGGATAATGAAAGCTTCAGTGACAAGTTAGGTCAGGGGAAGATGGGAGCGAAGAAGACAGCTTAAACTCAGCAGTCACTGGGAGGTTTAAAATGGCAGGTCACACCCCAAAAAAGAGAACCCATCACTGGAGAAGGCCTCCAGCTCGATTAACGGGACTTTAGGCATGGCTTTCTGTTTCACTGTATGTACTGTACGAAGGGAGAAAAGCAAGGGAAGAGGAGGAACGGAGGTGAAGTCAGGGATGAATGCTGTGTGTGGATATTGGTGCTTACCGCAGCATGAGATGTTCTCACAGCAGCTCCATCCATTTGTACAGACAAAATGGTGCTGTCGCTACAGCAGCTGGTCTGTTCTCCTGATGTGAGAGAGAAGCAAGGAAAAAAACAACACCCCTAAAGAAATAAAAACCTAAGTATACCTACAAAGAAGTTTCTGAATCCCTTTCTATGAAATAACTGAAATAACAAAACTGCCTGCAAAGCATTAATTCTCTGGATGCTTGGAAAACCTCCTTCTCCTAACAGTTTTAACTTCTATGTCCTACTTTTGAACGGCCGTCTCTTACCTCTGTAACTAACACACCTGCGCTAACGCTATTGTTTTTGTGCAGAATTCCCTTCCTGCAGGGTCTGTCTGTAGGAGCCGTGTTTGTGCTTTCTTAAAAGTCTGCATTGTAACTCTTATACTGAGCACTGCGGAGACTGGGCCTTGCCGGGCTGACCATCACCTGGCCAAAACAAAAAAGGCTGGCTGGGGCCCGAGGTGCCGGTGGTATTTGTGCCCTGTGGCAGCTCCCGAAGCCATGACACAGGTGATGGTTTGGTTTAGGCCAGGTCTTTGTTACTGCACGTCGGCCTTCACCGTTGAAATCCCCAAATGCCAAGTCTTGTTAGCAGCACTCACGCTCTCGCGACTGAACTGAGACTGGCTGCAATTAAATGATCTGTTCCCTGTGGAGAGATTATATGGATAGCTTTCAGCTAATTTCTTGTCCGTGCCACACAAAGCCTCCTCATTTGGGAAGGAGGGGGTGGAACCTGTAGTTTACAGTAAGCCCAGCTGATTTTACAGCCTATTTTAGACTAGATTCAGACATTTGGGGCAATTAATTATGCTCTCAGAGTCAAAAATGGAATGAGTGAATCGCAATACGTGTTGTTAAACCCCAAACCCTACAATTAAAAGAATTTACTAATTTACTTAAGAGAAACAAAACCTAATTGGCTGACCAAGCTAATGCCTGTACTTGGGTATCCTGGTGACTAGAGAACAGGACAGCAAAAGAGTAAGACTCAGAAAAAAAATCATACCACAAAAGGTGGTATAGAAAACACACGTTTCCAGCTGAGAAGCAGAAGTGAAGAGGACTGCTTATTACTGAAGAATAAGGAGGCTTCTGAGATCATTAATACGATGTAAAAATGGGGTCATCTCCCGTATAATACTAGAAGTACCAAATCGTAGGTAAGTGGTCACTCGAACATGAACTAAGCCTAAGAAGGAGACCTGCCAAGTGCTTGCAGAAATGTGGACACACTTTTTTTTCCCCACCTTATCATCACATCAAATTACCTCCGCAGGTAACTTTGTACAAGGACACTGATGGAGAAGACTTTGGGTTTAGTGTCTCGGATGGCTTATTGGAAAAAGGCGTGTACGTTAAAAACATTCGACCAGCTGGCCCTGGCGATCTGGGTGGTTTGAAACCATACGACAGACTGCTACAGGTAATGTTTCTGGCACCACACGGGTTTGGCGTGATTGGAGATGACATACAGCAGCCTTTTTGTAAAGGGAATTGTTACAGTACTGCGTGGTGTTTGGGTATCAGCTGGGTACTCAGATGTGCGTGCAGAAAACTGAGTGAAGTTGTGTCAGCACTCATTTGGAGCAACCTTATTATCTGTGTTACTTATTATATTTTCAATGAGGAGCAGTATTGCTATTTTTTATTTCTGCTGAGAAAGGATGTGGGGGAAATGGGAAGAAGGAAAAAAATTATCCTAATTGCTTTGTGCCACAGGCTGTATAAATCACTTAGAGCCTAGATAAGGCAGCAGCACCTCATGGTGATTTGGGCTTTTATGCAGTAGAAGTAAGAGTAGATTTTTCTCTGTAATGTCACATTTATAGAAACAAATTATTTATTTCACAACTTCAAAGGAGACATAAAAATGCTTACTGGAAAGTTAGAATTTCCCAAGGCATTTCCAGATGGATTTGTAATTTTTCCTGTTCTTGATGCAGACTTGAAAATTGTTTCTGTGCTTAATCCAAGTTGCTGATCGCCATAGTGGTAATAGCATAACACTGAGTGCCACGCTTAGCGCAGTGCCAAGTTGGCTTGTGAGGGAAAAGCTAATTTATTTATTTATTGTCAACTGGGCCAATAAAACGTTTGTGTATTCATGAATACCAGAGAAAACAAACAGAAACTTTAGATGTGGGCTATGGCATTTAAACTGATGAATACTGAGAAAGTGAGAAAAATTATGTGCTGTTAAGTGTCGTGTATGGAGCAGGCATCATGACTACTGACAACCGCTATCATCGGGGCCAGTAAGGCCATTTTAGCCACATTCCATTAAACAGGAAGTAAAGAACTTCACTGATGTCTTCAGATCAGATACCATGGTTAAATACTCTTTTATTGGGCTGTTCTCTAGCTGCAAGATTTAAGTCAGATTTCATGGTCTCAAGGATGAATCTGTTTCTGTTGTGATCGTGTTTCTTTGTCTTAAATAATAACGAAAAGCAATCTTCTAATTGTTCAGGTAAACCACGTTCGCACCAGAGACTTTGACTGCTGTCTGGTTGTGCCCCTCATCGCAGAATCTGGCAATAAGCTGGAATTGGTTATTAGCAGAAACCCACTGGCATGTCAGAAAGGAAGTGCAGACCAGCAGCCTTCAGCAGGCGGGGAGTGGAGTGATCAGAACAACGCCTTCCTCCAACAGACTGGACATGCTAATGTTAATACAGAGACACGGGATCCTACAAATACATTATAGCAGAAAATAATTTTAGTGGGACATTTGGTAATAAAAGACAATTATGGTGCTAAATCCCTTTAAGATTTTTCTGAAGATAAGGCTCAGACACAATATAGCACTAAAAAGCACAGGAGGTCAGTCTGTCTGTCTCAAGGCTTGTATTAATTCATGGTCACGTTTTAAAAAGTTTAACTCTTTGTTAAGTCACTCCATTTCTAACCACTCTACCATTAGCAACAGTACCTAAGGGCATTTTTCCCTGAACAAGATACTGGGGAGATGTTTAAACATGATTTAGCTGTACCTTTCCCTTCATCATCAGCTGCTGTTTGAGGGGAAAAAAAGCATGGAGTTAACTTCTCCTAACAGTGATGTCCAGGTTGATTTTTTTTTAAAAACATTTTAGCAGCAAGCCATTGTCTGATGGCCGAGGAAGAATGGTGTGCTGGCATCATGCTGTCTTGTTAACTGTCTAGCTCTGTAATTACGGGGACCTTGATTCTGCTGGCAAGAATGGTATACTCTTCAGACAAAGCACGGTTTAGATGTTTTAACAAAGTGTTTTTAGGACGCTGCAGCATGTGGTGAACATTACTCCCCAACAACTGTGGTAAATTTTAGTAGCTCATATGTTATTCCCTATGCAATGAAATAATTAACGATAGGTCTTGCAACATGTAAGGCTTTTTAAGCAGAGACTTTTTTTAGTGAGCTTAAAAACCTCTGAAGGAGGATTACTGATGAGTAAAATTGAAAAGAGTTTAGACAAACTAGAAAGGTTTTAAAATAAAATGGATTTTTTTTTAACTATAGCAGTGAAAGATTGATACAAAAGCTCCTTAATGATCCATAACCCTGTAAACTTCTACTGTCGTACACAAGCTTTTTAAATTAAACAATTTCTTTAGGGGGACTAATGTCCTATTTAATATACTTTGTTTTCAGCCTTCTTTATGATAAACTTACCCCTACAACACGTTTTTAGACTTTAAAATTGTAAATACATTTTACAAACTTCATAAATTCTCCCGCCTCCCCTCTCCCCCCAAGCAATAAAATACTGCCAGTTGCTTTATATGCTCACCAGCAGCTGCTTTGGTTTATTCCAGTATTCGAGTTGTTATTGGTAATTATTGTTCTTGGTGAATATAAAGATACTGGATTTGTACATTTGTAGAGTCTCCACATCTAAGCAATCACCTAACAGAGTTGTTTCTGGTCAAGTTAAACTGTTTAACTGTATCCCTATTGCTCTTTCCAATACATAAACAAGCTCACCCTGCACACACAAGTATGTCTGATTTATATTTCAGCACTGCCAGAAAAGGTCAGAGTAACATTCAATGCTGAATCATGTAAAAAAAAGAAAAAGTCCATGAGTCACTTAAATATGTATTTTTATTTGTAACAAATAAGTATTAAACTGTAAAGTATTTTTGTACAAATTTAATACTTTAATAGCATGATATTTATCGTCTATGTATGTTTTTTTGAAATTCAAACTGTTGCAAATATTTGTATGGAAAAAAATGTATAAATTGAAATAAACAGTGATTTAAAGACATTAGAAACGAGGTAGCATTTTTCTATTTTACATGCAGAGTGGCAGTTGAGTAAAAAAAAATACCATGTTTATGTTCATGGTACACTTTTTCCTGCTGTAGTATGAGTAAAAAAAAAAAAGTTTGTTAGACGTAAGCAAGCTCTCTCCAAATTTTAATACAATTTGTCTGAAGTTTGTGTAAACATTCGTCTTATTTAATCTCATAAATTGCAATACATCAAATCATGCAGTACACAAACACGTGTAAAAAAGCGGCATGATATTTGAACCCTAGCTTGGAATGTTGCTTTTGTTCCCAAGATCATTAGCAGCATTTATAGGGTAGTGCAACAAGGGCAAGTTTTACATCACTCACAAGTGCAAAGTAGGAAAAAATTTCTATGTCAATGATTGCAGCTTTTGTTTCTTGTCATAACAAGATTAAAATCCATAATCCGTCAAAGCTTCATGCCCATAATTCTGCCACATTACAAGCAGGAATTTAGATTTTTCTAAACTATTTTGGCTGAAGACCAAACTGCAACTTTGGCACATCAATAATAGATTCTAATTGATGCTGCAGCATGAGGAGATAGATAAAACTTGCTATGGGTAGAGCATTTAAACTACGAAATGCCCATATATTATTCAAGGGAACTTCTGGATCCTAAAAGAACTGTAAGTTCCTTCTTCACCAAAACAAAAGACTGATAAGACTTTTGGTGACTAATGCACCAAGGATCTACTAAAAACAGATCACTGAAAATATAAAAGGCTCACTTTAAAATAAGCTGTTCTTAGAGAAAATACAATTACAGGAAAGCTTTTGAAAATCGTCTGCATACCCAGCTTCTCCATGCCAAAAATCTTGAACAAAATGGGTGTATTCATAAAGAGGACAGTTAATTGTCTGCTAGCTTTTGAAAAGCTTCCTAGGAGTTACGTGTTGCAAACTTAGACTCTGAAGTCTGGAAGAACCAAGCGGGGATTCTTCTACTATTGGCTGTGAAAACAAACAAACAAAATGTTATCAGAGGTTGGACCAGATCTAAAATACAGTGACAGCATCAAAAAATAAAAGCTCTTTACCCGTGACAGATATTAGATACAGTAAGAAAAAAATAATCTGTTAAGCATGTTTGCCTGTATAAAAATATATCTACTTCAATGAAGACATTGTATGTAAATGTGTCACAGCAGGTCAGCTCCTAAAAGTTGACTTCTGTGCACAAAGAATAAGCTAATAGAGAGTCTAAGCTAGACACTGGTTCACAATTAGTAGCAAGAGGTATAAATTTACTACTACTGAAATTATAACTGATTCTTCCCTGTTGGTCAAGTATTACTCTGAGAAAATACCTGCCAAACTTGACTGCTTCACAAATTACTGGTCATCTTGAAAATTTTAATGTATTTAAACTTTGAATACTTTAAAATGTAAGGAGGTACTTACAGCGGATGTTTTCCTGGCATCCTCAGGATTCTCTGCATGACTTTGTTGTCTTTTATATGGACTTATCTGCTGCGAATTACCCATCTGCTCTTTTCTGAGATCTGCCGACCCTTCTTTAACCGGGTCAGTGCCAGGTTCAGATGCATCAGGAGCATTCTTTGTCAGGGGAGAGGGCATTTGTTCTGGGCATGTGCTTGTTTCTGCAATTTCCTCTCTCAAAAATCTCTGTAAGCGAGTTTTTCTGGGAATGCTCTTGTTAGTGACTGCTCTCCTGAGGTGCGTCTCTTCAGCTATAACATAGACACGGCAGCGCCCTCTGGTCACGGCTGTGTACACGTGCTGCCAGTGCTGACGACCAGGATTGCCAACCACATACACTACGGTTTTTTCCTCAGAACCCTGAAACGTTTAAAAACACCTTGCAAAATTAAGATCTCCAGTAAGTAGTAAAAAATAAAAAATGAAAAGGACTGCTTACAACAACAGCCAAGTTGGAGACAAATGGGGACACTCCTGACAGTATTTTCTGTCCTGCATTCAAGGGATTTTAGTTTCAAGAGAGCTTTGACGCTTCCTTGTGAAAATACAGTGCATTAGCAAGATAAAGGCATGAGAAAGCTTTATCACCCGATAGCTTTGTTTTGCTTCAGCTTTTACCTGAAAGGTGTGAATAGTTCTGGCCCATGCATGCTTTATATGACAGAGTTTCTTCAGAGCCTTATACTTCACAGTGAACGTGGAGCCGTACGTGCTGCTGATGGTCAATAAGCGCTGTTTATTAATTTCTACATCCTAAAGAAATAGCATAAGAACACTTAGCAGTAAGCTTGTATCAGCAGTTTGATCAATGTCTATACGTCCGCACGTGTCTATATGCTACCTTTCCGTGATATTATGACAGCTGCAGTGTCAACCAAGTGAAGTAGTTTCAGAAGACACTAAGCCCAAAAGATTACTATCTTTCACTGACCATCTTCAAGGAAAATACTTTCACTGTACAGGGTCTACCCTGACTCCTCTTTAGTATGAAAAAATCCAAGAAAGGAAGTTTTAATACCCAGAAAATTTCAATTACCTTAGGACAAGATGAAATATTACCAGCGAGCCCACTTAACAATTTGTTGCCACAAATGAAGATAAGCCTGCTCTCTTCCACCAACCCTACACAGTCCCCAGGCACAAATACTGGTATTTTCACTGGATCCTCTGCTGAGTCAATGCAATTCAATTCACTCAGGTGCTGAGCAGAAAAACATACGATTGTGTGTTGGTGTGGGTTTCCTTCAGCTTACTTTTCTACTGGGGGAGAACTCAAGCTGTAACATCTTTTTGAAGCTTCTTGAAGAAGCTTTATTCTTCACTTAAGACTATGTGTCTACATCCAAAATACTATGTATTTCATTTACAATACATTTGAGTATTTACAGAATTTATGACCAAAAAAAAAAGTCACAGCACTGAACAAGATCAGACCAACTGAAACTGATTTTACAAAAATGCCCAGAGATTTATTTTTAATTCTCTATTACAGATCTGCCTCTTTCTTGTAAAGGGGTAGCCTTTCACATGATAGTTTTTCAGAACAACTAGGTATCTGTTATGGACTAAACTTTGAGAATTGCTTTGTTCTGAGAACTCAGAAAGGACTGGATCAGTTACTACTATTTTCTGTGCAAGTTCCTTCTTCAACAACTTACATCTGTTATGAAAAATATATCTCCATTGCACAGTCGTTTGCCATCCTCAGCAGTCGCTGAACTGAGGGTGGTTTCTCCATTTCTGCATTTATGATCCTCTTTCTGATCAGGACCCTCTCCAAAACCATGGCCTGGTAAGAGATCCTTGAGATACGTATTCCGTGTGCAGGAAATCTTGTCATCAATTTGAAATAAAAGTCGTCTTTTATGGTCTCTAGGTCAGAGAAAGAAAAAGTGAGAAATGTATTTACTACGTATGCATTTACTATCACTTTTAGGATTTCTTCTCTTTCCCTTCTCTATACCAGGGCCAGAAAAAAATAAATATTCAAAGCAGTTAAGAAAAACTGCATCTGAAAGATAAATCTTGAACTTCTGTAAAGCGTTCTGGAAAAAAAAAAAAAAAAAAAAAAAAACAGCAACATGGTAGCGCCAAAATGCTGCTTCCAAAAATATTTCAGAATCTATTTAGAAATAGCATAATGGGGAAAAAATATTAAGCTGCATTTATGTCAATTTTAATTATTTAGCAATAACTCATTATCTCGGAATTCATATATGGACAATTTAAACGAAAGGAAAAGAATTTATCTTATCTCTGTTCAAAGACCAGGATGAAATGAAAAGACTTCTCTAAGAAAGTTTATAGTAACAATGACCCCCTACTGTAAATAATCAGATCTAGATGATCTATTGGGGAAAAAAAAAGTTTTATAATTTTATTTTATGTTGTTGGCCTGGTTATAACACTTTCAAAAACAAAGTGAGGTTCAAGGTAAAAATTGCAAAACACTAGCTTACCTGGTTAAATGCTTTGAATAGTGTTGACAACAAAGCTCGTTTATTAGATCGCAATCTTGCCTACATCACACAAAACAAGAACATGAACAGACTCATGACGTACTTAAGAATACTAAACGTAAAACAATTACATGCAATGCCACATTAGCATTATAATTAAAAAGCAAAGGAAAAAGTTCATCTTAGCTGTGATGATTTTCCACCAATGACTGAAAACAAGCATTAATTCAGAGTTTTGAAGATAAAGCAGTAATGGAACAGTTTTGTCTAAATACGATTGAAAGTGATGTCTGTGATGCACACTTAGATTAGTTGGATTTACTTTTAACATAAAGAACAAAAGGAAAGCCTGGATAAAACCTGTCTGTGTATGTATTATAACTAGACAGAAGAGTTGGTCATTTTATATACTTGCTTTTTAAAGACATGGAATTTTAACTTTCAAATGCAGATTAAGTACTTCTAAATATCAAGAAATCTTCAGTGGACATCGTTAATAACAGTATTGTACCCGAATGCAGAATGGAGAAATAAACTTGATGTCAGAGTATTTCAATATTCACAACAAAAATGTGAATCACGGACTCACAGAATGGTTTGGGTCGGAAGGGACCTTAAAGACCACCCAGTTTCAACCCCCCCCCACTATGGGCAGGGACACTTCCCACTAGCCCAGGTTGCCCAAAGCCCCATCTGTTACCATTTCAGTGTTTCTGTGAAACCACCTGTACTATTGATGGTCTGTGATGGTTCACATAATTGGTGCTTGATATGTGAGCGAATCTTTCTTGAGAATTTGTTAGAGCCATACATCCTGCCCTTCTTAAACGACCAGTACTGTGCTTCCAAAGATCCACATTACATATCTAGACCTGGCCCTCATCACATCTTCTGCCATTTGATTAAAGCCCACCTGTCACAGAATCATGCATAAACAGTAAGGTTAAATGTTCCCATCGTGCATCCTGAAATTCACCGCTGCTATGATGGGATACATTTGAGTACAGACCACGTGATGACATCTCAACTGTCTCTCATCAGATTAAGGTGCAACTCTGTGTTTTGTGGGTTCCTCCTGCAGTCCAGCCCTCACCTGTTGCTTCTGAAGAGCGCTGCCTTGTTGCCAACAGCACAACACAGGCTCTCGGAGAATTTACTACAAAAACTCACCACTTAGTCCACCCTTCATTTACTTAACATAAACAGTACAGATGAACATAAACAGAGTCAAATAGCATGGTGCAAAATAACAGAAAAGTATATAGAAAATTTATAGAAAAATCTAGCAACTCTCCATGAAGAGACTGGGGGCAACCAGAAGGCTTAGGAGAAGTCATCTGGCCTGTTTTTCTCTCTAGTAATTTTTATGATATCGTCACTAGTCTCTCCAGCTCAACACAGTCAGCTATTTTCAGATCGTGGCTGCTAGCAAAGATTTTTCAATGTCTGCCTACTTGCTCTTTTACCTTCTGAAAGCAATGAACTGTGATTGTCTGGCATCCTGCAATCCAGGTCCT
The DNA here is from genome assembly GCF_964034855.1 of Anser brachyrhynchus. NCBI lineage: Eukaryota > Metazoa > Chordata > Aves > Anseriformes > Anatidae > Anser > Anser brachyrhynchus. The sequence goes on along the minus strand of NC_137694.1, from coordinate 37,294,325 downwards.
TCTTTAAGTAAAGCCTTTATGGCGCTTTGCAAATCTGATTTAGAAGACATAAAAGATAAGGCATAAAAAGTTGAAGAACAAACAATGTGAGAAAGAAAAACATAATCGAGTATGAAATCACTTTTGCTGCTTCAATGCCATTTCAACTTTTTAAATATATATGCATTTACACACACAGACACACACATATATATTATACACGCCACCCAAAAGGCATCATGCAGCTATCCCACTGTCAAAATGGGGGACGAGTGTGATATGGAAGGAGAGAAATGCTTATTTCTCTAATAAACAGCTTGTATTTCATGCAAAATAAGGTTTTGTTACAGTGCATAAGAGGTATGGATAGAGCATTATTTAACCGCAGGACTATACGTTTAGATTTCACAGAAGAAATCCATTTTTAGTGTTCTGTTAGCCGAGTAAGTCGCTAGAGTAAGATGAGTTGATAATACCCGCACTATTATTCTTTTTCCCCATTACACTGATGCATACAAAGTGGAGACCCCTCAATCCACTTATCCAATAACGGTCCAAAAACAAAATGAATTATCCTGACCCCAAAACATCTTGAATGAAACACTGGTGTCCCCTTTGCTTCCAGATTCTTAACGTCATTCTACAGTTGAGAGCACATGCCTACAGCTGGTCTTTACTCGGATGCTTCACTTCTGAAATGTGTAATCTTTTAAGGTTTGACAGCTCCAACCACAGCATGAATAGACAATTATATTTGATGGCACTGGTTGAAGCTGTATCACACCCATTTCAAACTGTAACTGGTGAGCTGGAGCTCTATAGCGTATCCTTTGCACCAATGGGTCTTGCTGCATGCAGTTAACTCAGGCAAAATTCGAAGGATGAACCTAGCATTTAAATCTATACCACAAACAAAATGAAAAAGACTGAAATCTCCCCAAAATGTTAATTCCAGCCAAACAGTCATTGCTTTACAAAAGGGAAGGTCAAGATCACAAACTGAGTGTACACACTTACTATCACTACCCCCACCAGAAGGTAAAGTGATAAAAATGAATTTCTTCTCAGGTCTTGGCATTGTCAGTGCTTTATTCCAACCAGAAACTTTCAGCACCTCATCAAATTCAGGAAGCTTCCGCTGCGAGATTCTTCGCCGGAGCAATGGAGGGAAAACAGAAAAGAAAAATTGTTTCCAGTTGAAGGATTCCATCAGCCTGAAGTTCATCATTTATAAATTTTTGCTCATATACTACACAATACATACTGACTGAAGACAGTGTTACTAATTTTGAATAAGAAGATGTAACAGAAGCAGTACCATAGATTCAAATCTTGATATGCTTTTGCAGGTAAAGCACCGTGTCTACTGCAAGAATGCTCCTTACACATTAAAAGGAATCCTACCTTGTTGCATTATCTACAATTAGTTGTGATTCAGCTCGGTGATTAGTTCGCAGTTCCACAGAAAAGCCTCTTGGTTTTAGACTCTCAAAGATATCAGGTAGCATGTTTCCCGGGTCTATACTTGGTAGCTGTCTAGTATCACCTAAGCAGAATGGAAATTAGGCTTTGTGAGGAGCAATAACAGAAAAAAAAAATTAAAAATTAAAAAAAAAAAATTAAAAAAAAAAAAAAACTGTCTTGGAAAAAAAAACACCACCGAAATTAATAAATACCCAGCCTTCCACATAGTACGTCATAGTATGAGACTCTGGAATCACATGCTTCCTCAGTACATTTCACGTGAAATGAAACTTTCAAGTATCTAAGAAACTTTGTCTGGGGAATCAGACTGTTCTGTAGTTTAAATCTTTCATACTCCTCTCTCTGTAATGCCTAAATAGCAGGTACAAATCGCTCTGCATCATGAACACCAACGGTGATCAAATCTTATCCAAAAATGAATGACATAAATGGCATGCAAAAACCAAACATCTAAAAAAGCAGAAAACTGACATTTTACACTTGTTTTCCTTTCCGAATTAAAACTAGTTGATCCTAGCATTACGAACCCCATGGCACCAGTCTTCTCACATCTGATTCATATGCTGACACTAGCTTCTTTAAATTTAAGGAAATGAGAAAAGTTTCTCGGTTGCAAGATATATATAATAAGCTACCACGTGGAAGTCATAATACTTACAGAATCAGACAAAACACTGCTAAACAGATAACAGAGATACTGATACTTTCATACTGACAGATGAGAGAGAAAACTGTTGGAGTCTAGTCGGCCTAACCTGACTTTATGCATAAGCAGAAATACCCAAGTACAGACCAACGTAACCTTCTGGGTATTTAAAGACCCAGCGAGACCAGTGGCAGCTCTGACAGTTACACTGTATATTGTGTATTATTCAATACTGTATTATCTTAATTATTTATTTCTTCCCACTTACCTAAAATAATAAGTTTGGCAAGCTGGGCATGCTCACATAGGAGTTTTAAAACTAAACTGAGAACATGTACAGACACCAAGCTTCCTTCATCCACAATCAGAACTGTCACAGTAGAAAACTTCCATGGAAATTCTTGTCCAGTCTGCCTCCATGATCTAAAACTATAGATGATCTAGAAACAAATCAAAATAAATTAGAAATAAATTAAAAATAAGTTCTGACACTAATGTGCTGAGAACAACTGCTTTTTAAAGGTAGCCATAGCATGGTAGAACATCTTCTAATGTTCTATTTAGAAGTATTATCTGAAATTCTGAACTTACACCTGTAGGACTCAGAAGGCTCACGCAGTCTTGTTTCCTTCCTCAGTGAACACGTTGCTAGCTGAGACAACCACTTACTTGCATTAAAGCACAGAAATGCATCCTCAAATATGGAGCTTTAACACAGGAAGAGTAGCACGGGCATTTTGAAAATGTCTACATATAAAATTCTGAAGCAAGTATGCACTTGTTCTGCTACATGATATGGGAAGAATTTGCTCGCACTCCAAATACACAGTATTCTTTCTGTAAGCATGGAAACCCCTAAATCTATTTCTGTGATTATCTCAATTGTAAATTAACCAGGTTATATCTCCTTCTCCCAGTGCTGGGCACAGGACGAGTCCTTACTGCTCGAGTCACACCTCGCTCTATTTGCTTACGCTTCAAGCTACAGAAAACTGCTTCCAATGATTACCCCAACAAGTCTGAAAAACAAATGGCAGGCTGGAGAGCACAGCTCTTTAATTTAATTTTATTTTTTTTCCTGCAGGGATCCAAAAGGCTATAAGGTCACGATATAGATTGCTCAGTTAACAGAACACCTCCTTCTACGGCTGCTTGTTCACACTAATGAACCCCCAACATTGCACAGAGAAGGGGAACAGGCGATTACCCAGTTTCCAAGATAACTTAAAATAAGCCCAATGTATTTTCTGTGTTATTATAATTTTTAATTATACAGGTTATTCCACACCTCCAACATCTTCTTGGCACTTTCTGCCATCTACAACAACAGAGACTTATGTTTATTAACAGTTTGTTTTTCTACTTTTTTTCTAATAATAATAATAAGAAGAAGAAGTTGCACAGTATTTGACTGTATGTAGGAAAACAGTGCAAATAAAATTCATCTCATTGACCCCAAGCTACCGTTCTCTTCACGTATGTGCAGGTATCAATATGATTATTGTGCAACAGGACACTGGAAAACAGGTCTGCCATTTAAGGAGGTATTTCTGCTCTTCTATCTCCTACGGATTACTCAGAGTATAATAACTGAGGAGCTAAAAAGACCAGATCCCCCAAAAAAAGTACAAATTTGAGATGTATAAAAGTGAAAAAAAGAAAAGTTACAGCAAATAATGTATTTGTAATGATTGATTTATGATTCCCCAAAATGTAATGATGATTTTCAAATGCTGACAAGCTGTACCTAAGCATTACCATTAGTAACTAAAAACGCTATAAGGAAATTTCAGTAACAAGTTTTTTTCTAAAACAAGAATGAACTATGCCAAAAGGTTTTTTATAACACAAATTAAAAAAAGAAAGTCCTTACCTGATGCAGAGTGTATGCAGGAAGCCTGGTTTTTTCACTCAAAAGGCTTGCTGCTCTCCCTGTAGGTGCGGTAAATAGTACATTCAAACGATTCTTTGTGCAAGTGTTCTCTGACTCCCACTGATGATCAAAGGTATCCCATTCCTCAGATGCGTCCAGGTCTCCTTCAAAGTCCTTAGAAGCAGCTTCCACTTCTTTCTCTACCTGCTTTAAGTGACGAAAAAGGCAGCTAACAACCGTACTCTTCCCGCAACCTCCTTTTCCGCTTATGATTGTGACAGGATTAGAACAAATCTTTTCCATGGCAGTCACCTGATCTATATCTACCTCTCCTTTCCTTTGGGTGCCAGCTGTGGACTCCGTCTGTGGATTTTCAGAGTTGTGATTGCCTGGATTATCTTCCTTCAGGTGTTCCACTTCATGGGCCGAGACAGCATTCACTTCATCATCTGCCATTTCTCCTGACATCTCAGAAGTGTTAAGTATCTTTCTCGCGTCAACATTCAGTTGCCATGAGCAGTTTGACAGCAGATAACCTATATACATTGCAATGTCTCTTTCGGATTTGTAAAGATGAGGCAGAAACACGAGTTTTTTCTCCCTGATCACTATATTCTCATCTTTCAAAAATTCAAGAGACTGCCAAGCGTGCTCAATGGACATATCTTTGGATACAAAATTAGTTAATTCATCTTGATCTTCATAAGTGTGTCCCATTTCTCTACACCGTCTCTTGAGTTTATCATACAGAATTAATGCGTTCTTCTGCAAGTCAGGAATCTTCCGGAGGAGATGCTGACACTGACGGAAGGCTTCCCACGTTGCCTCACAGTAAGAAAGTTTCAGTTCCCTATAGGTAATCTTCTCCCCAAAAAGAATAAAAGCAAACATATTTATTTCAGATATATCGTTTTCCCTCTTCCTGGATAGCATTCCTTTGAGTAAACATAAATTGCAGTTCGGAGAGTGGCTGTCTATAAAAGCACATGTATTTCTCACACTGTACATTATGAGAGCAAAATATTAAAAAAAAAAAAAAGAAAAAATGGAATGATTACTCTTCTCTGTCACCCTTCTGTGTAAACACAAAACTTTAAAACTCAGAAAACTCAAACAGAAACTAAAGAGAACTTGTGTGCTCCTAATTAGCATGATTTCAAGAAAAGATGCAAACTGCAGAAACAGAGCACAGGTAAGACATTAACCAGAATATTATATCCAATTTGGAACATCATGGTACTTCAAGAAACACACGACCTTTACAGAGACTAGAGAAAAATAGTGAAATTCTGAGACATACAAAAAAGATGAACTATCAAGAAAAAAAAAAAAACATTTAGACTTGCTGAACCCAAAGAAAGAAAGCTAATGAGGGTCTTCAAGCAGTAAAAAACTGCAGTGAGAATGCAGATCCTTGTTATACAGAACGAGCGAAACAAGTTTAACGTGCATCAAGGCACAGTCAAATTATACATCAGTAAAAGCTTTTGAAAGGAAAGGATGTGACACACCGGAACAGATTGGATAGATTGCTGAGTCTCTGAAATTGGAGGTCTCTAAAGACAAGTCTAAACATCTGTCAGTGAAAGCACTGGAGGGCTGAGGCTGAGGGATTAATGAATTACATTTCCGAACTATTAAACTTTACCTCTCATCTGAGCTACATGTGTAGGTAGGTGAGGTGCAGCAGCAAAGTTGCACAGCAAGCGTAGCTGGTGTCAGCAAAGGAAAACAAGAAGGTAAACGGCAACTGCAGGTCCCATTATTAAAAAACACTAGACCGTCCAACCTCTTACAGCATAATTTATCTAGCTTGCTATGAAACATAGGTCTTGTTCTATATATTAAGAGTAGAAAATCTCATTTGCTGGTATAAAGCTGAAAAGTAGAACTGAGAGCTTTAAATTAGCTTTCTTACTTTTGACCCGATTACCTCAAGTAAATACTTGAGGTAATACTTTAAGGAATTTTCTATTCCTTAAAGAAACGACAAAACAAAAGGTTGTAACACGATCACATTTAAAATCTTTTGAGAAATTAACTGTAGACCAACTGAGGAAAAAAAAATGTAAAACTGAGCCCAGTAAAGCATCCAGTTTAAAATGAGCTAGGCTTACCTCCTACAAATGCCCAAGTAATAAACTGAACATAACCAAAACAATACTGTATTCTAATGAAGATCAAATGTAACAAACAGCACACTTTTTACCCTGCTTAACATTACTTACCCTGCTGAATCCAAGTTTCCATGGCTCATTCTTTAATATCCCATCCAATTTTGTTAGCATCTCATCTTGAAAATGTACTGTCTCACCATCTGTATCATCGTTTTCAGTCCTTCTTTGCCAACTCACCGTATCCAAAAGACAGCAAAAATGGCGTGGCAGAAGAGTTGGCAAGAACTCCAGTATCATCGGAAAAGTCAGAGCTACCAATACTGCCTTGCCTGCAACTGTACGCACCATAAACCAAGAAAGTTTTAAGCAATATACAAAAATATTTGTAAAGGTAATTTAAACTGACTCTGGCTTTTATCCTTCTGTCTCCCCTGTATCCAAAGCATCTCTGATTTCTTCCACTTTCTTACTCTTTGTAATCCTTTTCAAATTCTTTTTAAGTCTGTTTTCCCTGAACTGCCTTAGAAAAAAAAATGTGAACAGATATAAACTGAAAGTAAATGTACTCACGTGAAAAATACAAGTTACACATTTAGTTTAAACTGCATACACAACAGCCTGTTGTAGAAAGTCAGTTCAGACCTCACCACGCCTGTCCCTCCTATCTAAAGATAATTTTCATACAGACGTGAAAAAGAAAATTAAAAATCCAAAATAAAATGAAACAGACTTATAATACTGGATCAGCGCAGGAACTTAGGAAAATAGTGCTCCCCCCTGGCTTTCTCAATGATCCCAAACTTAAGTTATCACTTTCCCTCTGTGGGTACCAGTCTTGGGATCTGCAAAAGGGAAATAATGAAACTGATTTCTTTTACATCTCACTTTAAAAACAAATTTTAGAAGAATGTGAGACTTCTACAAGTTTTATCTCTTGGCAAAAAAAAAAAATGCAATTCCTAAGGAAGTGTCAAGGAAACTTCAGAACTCCAAATTTAAAACACCGATTTTTCTTGGTTAAGTACTTTTTGTCATAACTGTCTTACAGAAATGCAAAGGCGAGACATTTCCCCTTTGAAGCAAATGATTAATTTTCAAGAGGAGAATCAACACGCACTGTTGTTGGGTAAAAATATCTTAATTGCTTGAAGAACAAATTGCTCAAGTTCAAAACATTTAATTGACAATCAAATTATATCTAATAATAATAATAATGATATTATATGTAACAATTATATATATTATATATGTCAAATCAAATTGACAATAGTAGTAATAGCAACATGGCATGGAGGGGGATAATTTTTTCTATTTCCCAATGACAGAGAGAAAAGAGTTTAATCTGTAGCAAAGTAATTTAAGTTAGATATTAGGGAAAAATCTGCCAACTACAAGAGCAGGAAACAGTAAGTTTAGCCACGCTGTGTAATCTTCTTCACCAAAAAAGTACAGATATATTAGACAATCAGAAGTGATCTACATATCCCATTTAAATTCATGCAGCAAACTAGATGAGAGTTCCTCCCACTATACGATCCTATCTCTTTACGGTCATGAAAAGATCTGAAGTGCTAAGAACTTTTCTACCATTACAAAAACAAAACAAAAAGCCTGAAGTTATAGAATTGTGATTTTTTTCTTCTCCTAACACATGTGATTTGGAGGAAAGTCAGCTCAAGTCTAGCAGACTTGTGAACTCTACTATCAGACATGATCTGACCTCCAAAACAGTCCCCTCCATCTTTTGACCTGCCACTGCCCAGTAAGCCAAGTACTGAAGACTTCACTGACGTGCACATGGTGGTAGATAGACCCAACCTGACAGTACAAATTTATGCACAGCTGCTGCTGGATTTAAAAGACCTCCTCCAAACCAGAGAACGGAGTCCCGTGGTACTGCTGTTACCCAAGCGGCTCTGTACGGCACCAGGCTGGGGCAGCCTCTGCCTGCATCAGTAACGTGGGATAATGGAAACAGACGATGAGAGCAAAACAAAAGAGCTAGTGCTGAGCACATGCCTTCACTTTCCATATTTCAGTGGATTTTGCATCAAACCAGCTACACAACAGGATCGGGAGTCCCGAACCGTCTCTGCTCCAGTGCTTCTGCACTGCATTCCCCAGCCATACAACCTGCAGACGGGCGGGATTATAAAACACCTAGGCAGCTAAGCTGTTCAGTGCAGCTGATCTGGACTGAGCTGAGGAATTAGCTGTTTGCGCTACAAAGAAGTAGCTGTACCATTTCTGAATACATATTTGCCCTAAAACCCATAACCACCGTGTTTAAGCAGTGCTGAAGCCATTTTTAGTAAGCCTTATTATATCTTAATAAATCAATGAAAGCTACACCACCGTCTTTGCACCTGTAGCACAGACAATTCTACTTTGATAACCTTACAGATTTCAGGAAAGTCCTTGCATGTTAGTAACTGTACGTCCACCTTTAATCAGTCATTCTACTGTCCTCAAATTTTAAAATGTGCAAGAATTTTTGCACGTTCAAAATTCTTTTGAATATACAGTTCATATGAAGACATGTCAGTTTGAACAAAGTATCTTAGAGATATAATCATTAGCTTATAAAACTAACAAATTGGTACACGATATACCTACAGGATTCCAAAACATAGTGTAAGATATCAAAATCCTTGGTGTCTCCTTGTTTCTTCCCTGTTGGTAAATGTGAATATTGGAATTGTTTTAATTTTTCTTCAAGATTTCCAAAACTCAGTGCACACTCGGGAGGAAGCCAAGTGAAAAACTGTTCTCTAAAATAATCGGGAACTCTGCATTCTTTAAGAAAGAGAGAAAATACTTGTCGGTTGTTTTCTTCTATATCAGTCCGAAGAAAATATGATGGATATCCTTGCACAAAGTACTTAGACCCCACTTTTTTAACTTTAACGTTAACTTTCCACCAAGGGCCAACTAATGGAAAACGTCCAACTGCTTCATATTCCTCTTTGGAGTTCTCTTGTATGACAACTGAAACATTAAAAAGAAAAATGAAACCACTGTTATTGGCAGCTGTAAAGAATAAAAGTTTGGTTTAATTGGAAGAGGTGTTTCTTTGTTCAAAGCTTATTTTTATCTTTTGTATGATAAGTTACAGTAATAAAAGTAAAGAAGCACGGTTTTCATAAAATTCCTAATGTCAGTCTTTTCTGTAGTATTTAAAAATGAGTACATCCAACCTCAGAAACAAGTACTAAAATGGCTTCTCTAGGTGTGAGAGCTACAAAATTAAACGTGTATGAATATTTATCAAATCAATTAAGGACACAAACATACAGTTTAATACTACACCATTTATGCCAAGGTAGAGTGCAATTCAATCCTGAATGACTTTGTCACATAGTATTGTATCATGGTGCCTGCATGCTCTTTAGATACATTTCTATACCAAATATTTCCTGCAGCTGAACCAGCCAAAATTATAAGCAACCAACAGCTCCGAAATAATAACCTGTGACATTTTGCATGACCTGGTTTGCCCTCTCTTTCCATCCTCTCTCCCTCATGCACTTAGTAATACACAGATCCTCAGTGTCTGCAGATCTTAGACCTATGACGTTTTTTCTGTGTATTTTCCCCGTGCCACCCAGCTGAATTTAGCAGTTTTTTAAACAACTTATGGATAAAGTATTTCTACTAAGCAGAATTTGCTCCAACGTCACTGGCCTGAGTACTTGACCTAGGGAATCTTGAAGGCCAACTATCATCACTCTTAGATGCCATGTAGGTTAAAAAAATAAATAAAATAAAAGAGTGTGAATGGAAAAACCTTTACGCTTTTCTACTTTTGCTGTGCGTGGTCATACGACTGAGTGTGTACACTTCCTTCTGCTACCTGTGTGAGATTCACCACCTACTTTGCTATTGCTTTACCTTATCACAAAATCAGTAACTGGGGAGCCTGGGTTTGATTACTTTAAAATTAAGAAGCAAATAAGAATGATATAAAGGTCTCCTGGCCCCAGCACCGCAGCTGCCCGGCTCCCTCATGGAGGCCTCCCCCGAGGCTGAGGTGGGCGCGGAGCGTGGCCCGGCCCGGCGCCCACCTCAGGACATGGAGGGCGGGAGGGACAAGGAGGACAAGGAGGACAAGGAGGACATGGAGGACAAGGAGGACCGGGACCCGCCCGCCCGCTCCCCGCCGCCCCTCACCATCCCGGCGCGGGGGTAGCGCGGCCGCCATCTCCCGCCCGGCGGCCTCCAGCAGCGCGGCCTCCGCCAAGTGCAGCTCCTCGTCGGCCTCCTCCTCCTCCTCTTCCTCCTCCGAGCCCCCGTCCTCCGAGCCCCGGGGGTCCCGCCGCGAGGGCAGCAGCACCCCGCGCAGCTCCGCCGGCGGCCCCCGCCCCGCCGCCGCCATGTCGCGCCTCGCCCGGCCCTCCCGGGCTGGCGGCGGAGCAGGGGCGGTGACGGAGGCCAGGCCCGAGGCTCTCTCCCCGCAGCAGCTTGTGCTTTCCCGCTGGCACCTACCGCACAAAGACCGCTTTTTTTTTTTTTTTTTAATAATTTACACTCTAATTCCGTGTCTCTGTACAACTCCAACCACAAAAACTCCAATTAAATCTCCGGTATATCCTATTACACTTCGCCTAGCTGCCCCCAAAAATGCTATAATACTGTGCACGTCAGGTGTGTAGCTAAAACATTTTTCCATCAGATCCTTGTTTAAAACCACCTGTACTTCCCTGCATTACACTCCAACTTACTTAGCTGCTTACTCTTTGCTTTTTGCACAGCACTGCAGATCTTTGTCTTTTCTGAAACTTCTGAAACTTTACCAAAGAGTAGTTTTGCATTTTCTTGCATATCACTGGTTTTAAAAATAATAATAATAATACCAAGCCATATTGTGTTTAGCACTGATGTTAGCTGAAGCCCACTGGAAACCCTGAGATTCAATGAAGGAAGGAGATGTTTTTAGGATGTGTTTCAAACTTTTTCACTAGTTAGTGGTTAATATGTTAATTTTGTCAGGTTATTATGTAGCACTATTTCTTTAACAATTTGTCACATACTTCTGTTTCTGAATGTTCACCCCTATCAGCTGATAGATCATAGAATCAGAGAATGGTTTGGGTTGGAAGGGACATCAAAGCCCACCCAGCTCCAACCCCCTGCCATGGGCAGGGACACCTCCCACCAGACCAGGCTGCCCAAAGCCCCATCCAGCCTGGCCTTGAGCACCTCCAGGGATGGGGCATCCACAGCTGCTCTGGGCAGCCTGTGCCAGGGCCTCACCGCCCTCATAGTAAAGAATTTCTTCCGAATATATAATCTAGAAAGCAGAGCGTACGGGGAGGATCACCTCCCTCGACCTGCTGGCCATGCTGCTTTTGATGCAGTCTAGGAGATGACTGGCTTTCTAGGTATTTTCATCAAAGAATTAAATCAAGTTTATTTGATGAGGTTTATTTTCAAAATAATAAAATTATTTCTGATTGGACTTCTGTTTTTATTTGCCTCCTCTTTAATTTTTTCACCTGTGTCCCATTTCAGCTCTTCCTTTGCTTTGCTCTGGGCTCGAGTCACACTAATTGAACTGCGGGTCACTACGGATGCCTTGCTGCCACTTCAGAGAACAAGCACACAGGTTAACGGAGAGGCAAAAGGCAGTAGGTGCTGGTACAAAGACTGGGGGATCCTTCTTTTTTTAAACTGATTAAGTGGGTACTTTTACACTCTCAAATGCAACAGAGAAATCTTGCACTAAGTAATTTTGACAAAGCAGCTGTTAGTTTGCCTGGCTTCTGAGATGTCTGCAGCATAGGCATGCCTTTCAAAACAGTAAGACATGGTTTTTGTACATATGTTTTGGGAAAGTGGTATATACTTAAATACATCAAAACAATATACAATATATTTCATTTTGATCTAAGCTAAAAGAGACCTAATCCTTTTTCACATTGTTTCATGGCTCCTTCCCATATATGATTTAGAACCTCCTTCATTTGCACTACCCAAGAGAGAAGGACCTTTTTGCCTTCCTCCTCCCTACAAAACCGAGGGGCCTCCAGCTCAATCACACAGAATCCTTCTGTCCCAGAGTGGTTCTCTGGCACTTCTCCATCTCTGGAAATGCTACCAGTGTTACTATGTCAGTAATGCCTATGAAAAGACAGAGACAAGTAAACACAACTTCATGATTTTTAAAACCAGCTGCAAGTCATGCAAACATTGAGTCTTGGAAAAGTTGTTTTCAGTTCTTGTCTGAGTTAAATTAATAATACCATTTTAAATAATGTTATTCATTTTCCAGTCTGAATTGACAGGTAATGAAATAACTCCTTTACATGACAGGCTGAAAACATGTGACCTATAAAAGGGAGACATAATATATATATATAAGGGAGACAGGAGAGGGGACAGAGACATTCATGTTAATCTAAAAAATTCAAAGCATTAGTTCACTGAAGTGCTTCACAGTGTTATACAGTGATACATTTTAATCAGAGCTTTAAGATACTTTTTTTCTTATGAAACATCATTTCTGATTTAGCTTTGTATTTGTGTAAGTCAAACTGGATGTCTGAGTGTCCCAGTCTAATGAAACTACAAACTTAATACTGTATTCAGCAATTCTGATTCTGGAATTTCCTTCTCTTTCTATAGTCCGTACTATAAATGCTGAATTCCTGCATGGTGTCTTAGATTTCCACACCTCTTTGTCATTTCCTTAAGGAAATACTCTATTTTGTAAAAAGGGAAACTGAGGAACAGAGATACTGAGGGTTAGATGAGCCCTGATTATGAATGTCTTTCTGTGTGCCCAGCTTTAGATATGTAAGCCCTGATTTTCAGAAATGTGTCTATTTGCTGCTCAAGTGAAGTAAGTTTGATTTTCTAAAGCTAGACAGTCAAATTAGAGAATTCTTCTGAAAATCTGGGACTAAATGATTTTGTTCACCTACATAGTGAAGCCAAGTTTAAGTCTTGCATCTTCTCAGTTCTCATTCCGCCCCTTACTTGATACTGCTACCCATGCAGTTAGAGAATAGAAGCTAAAGTAAATCCTTTATTTTATAATGTCAATGGTAAAATTAACTCCAGCACAAGAAAGATTTCACCCATGAAAGTCTTATTAAAAGAGTGAAAAATATAAAAATAAATGAGCAGTTGTATAGATTTAGAAATTTGCAACACATATGTACAAGAAAAGATTGTTTGGCATTAAAAAACAGGTGAACCTAAGGCCAGGAAATTCAGTCAAAAATTACTCTGCCATGAAGGTTTTAAATCTTAGTTTGAAAAATACTTTGAAATCTTAGATCAGCTTTGGGAACTGCCTTTCTCTCCATCATGTCTTTCTCTAAATTCCACCCCAAAAGCCAAAAACATACAGTAAAAGGAAAACACACTTTGACAACCCTATGATTTTACCTCCTAATGCACTATAATATCACTGCCATGATAATTCATGACTCTTAGAGTATAATCTGACATGACACTAAAGGAGTTATTATTCTTCTGTCCATGGGGAAAAATCTATTTATAAATTTGAACTCAATATTGCTGCTTTCAGTGGGAAAAAAATCCAAAGCCATAAAAGCAAGTAGTCACAATGAACAAGAAGAGATCATTTGTGCTGTCTTTTACTGGTTTGTGTCTTGACACATGGTAGCAAGTTTTCACTTAATCAAAAGTATGCCCATATAAATTTTCATCCTTTAAATAGGTATTTGAAATCCCACTCTAAAAACAATTTTCAGAAGATGTTGGCAGGTACCTTTATGCCATTTATACACAGAAGGGTTTTATTAATGCCAGCCTCTAGAATTAAATGAGAAGGCTTCCTACATTTTTCAGTGTTGCCCCATGACAGACATCCCCTTTAAAGGGGTGATTGGCAGCTTGTCTTTGAATCTGACTAGGATTAGAGGAGATCCTCCAGACTCAAATTAATTTGGATATTCATTTCTCCTCTGTACTCTGCTGAGATTCAATAGAGTCCTGTCTGCCAAACCTCAAAAGTGAGTCTGAGTTTGCCATCCAGGAGCATCAACTGTAGGACCTCAGAGCATGAAAGTAGGAGGCAAGAGTAGCAGAGGGAGGCTTAAACTTTTCTTTTCTCTTGGGATGGAAGGGTTTCATTTTTTCCCCATGATTTTTCAGGGTGCCGTGGAGGAAACATCTCCACAGCAATGCTTTGAGGAAGGGAAGTTATGGACAACAGACTAGCTGCCTTTTGAGAAGCTAATTCAAGTGCTGAACCCAAACAAAAATGAGTCATCCTTGCTATTAGTAACGAGCTTCCTGGAAGACAACACGAATCCCAGAAGTTGTCAGCTATTACTATCATGATCTAATAGTAAGGGTGGTGATTCTGGAGGCCCAGGGATCCCATAAACAGATGCCAACATACAGAGGCTTCTGAAGGGTGGTAGCTAGTGGGAAGGGGCTGTAAGTTGACTGCAGATAAAATAAAACTGTTACTTAACATAGTTTCTCATGTGAAATCTCTTCAGTTGTGTAATATTTCTATAGATAAGACAGAAACTGATAATTCCACAGACACTGGATTTATTTTTTTTTTCCCAGACGATGATTTCTGAAGATGTCAAAAAGACCATGAATAAGATATATTTGTCTCACAGGCTCTATTAAGTATTGAACTAGCAGAGCTTGAGTCATATATGAATATCAGGGAGGAAGGGGAAAAAAATAAAAAAGATGAGGGCTGTTAAAAGAACTTTGTATTACAGTGTACTTTATCATTTTCTAGAAGAGAGACTTTCAGAAAACTTGAGGATTGTAGGATAGATCCTTTTGCCCAAGACAGATGTAATGTTTTGTCTTGGAAATCTGCCAGTAGAAACCATACCAATAGCAATAATGTTGAACTATGCTTGGAAAACGTGCTCAACATTATCAGAGCTTTAGGAAGCAAAACAAGTTCTTTGCATTTAATTCAAAGCTCTGACATAGGACTGCTCCCTATTAAAGGCTTCAGAAGAATCTAAAAACCAACACAACCTTTTCATTAACCGAAACCTGATAAAACCTTGATGCAGTGTGCAGAGAAAATGCTTTGAAATAGATATAAATTCCTGCTTTAAAAAATCTGTTACTAAAATGTAGAGGAGAAGCAAACAGATTTAGTAATGTCATAAAGTCTACAGTCCTCTATATAGCCCATATACTTCTCCATATAGAACTCGGTAATGAAATCCCTTTTAAAAAGTTCAGCAATGACTTTTTTCATGTCTTGGCTACTGTTTTTTCTTTTCATAGTTTTGTGTAGTCTCTCAGCATCTTCTAAATTTTTGCCTGTAAGAACAAGACAGAAATTGTTTCAGCTTTCCCTCGGGGCACGTGGGATTTAGAATAGAAGCCAGAATCAGCATATCAAATAGCAAACGATCAACTATTATCAGATTTAATCAAACTCTTAATGTGCATGTTTCTGCTTTTCACATGCTCAGGCTAATAACGCTTTAAGAGCATTGCGTGTAGTGTAAGGCCACCTATCTTGTTCGTCGATGCAGCCAGCCTAAATTTCCTCAAAATATCTAAGAGGAAAATATCTATCTGTCAGCACGTCACAGCGACATCAGCTTGTGCTGCATCAAAGTGCTAAGTACAGCGTGTTTGACAAACAATTGCATTTTCTCTTGATCAGACACTACAGAGATGAACTCAATTCAAGGGCCTATGGATATTAAGTGCGAGTAATATTCCTGGGGACTATTAATCAGTGTATTTTTTGCCATGAGCGTGTTGACATCAGGTACATTGCTGAGAGTTTTCCTGTGTGGTTCTATGATCTCTCATGTAAGCTCTTGGAAACTAATTATTACAAGGATGCTAGGCTTTCTTTTATAAAGCAGTCAGTTTCTAGTCTCAAGTTTGCAAGAAAATAGGTACTCAGTATGTTCTGTTAAGCCCTTACCGACATTTCTGTAGGCATTTATTTTCTACTCAAAGGCACATTAGATTGGTTTTTAAAAGCAAATTAAAGAATACTTTCTTCTCTTTTCTTTTTCCTTTCCCTCCCTTTCCCTCCCTTTCCCTTTCCCTTTCCCTTTCCCTTTCCCTTTCCCTTTCCCTTTCCCTTTCCCTTTCCCTTTCCCTTTCCCTTTCCCTTTCTTTCTTTCTTTCTTTCTTTCTTTTTCTTTCTTTCTTTCTTTCTTTCTTTCTTTCTTTCTTTCTTTCTTTCTTTCTTTCTTTCTTTCTTTCTTTCTTTCTTTCTTTCTTTCTTTCTTTCTTTTCTTTCTTTCTTTCTTTCTTTCTTTCTTTCTTTCTTCCTTCTTTCTTTCTTCCTTTCTTTCTTTCTTTCTTTCTTTCTTTCTTTCTTTCTTTCTTTCTTTCTTTCTTTCTTTCTTTCTTTCTTTCTTTCTTTCTTTCTTTCTTTCTTTCTTTCACTGTCTGAAGGGGGAAAAACAACCTTAATACAAAAAGTTCCTGGATAGAATGGCTGCTGCTTTTTATAATTAAAAGTATGTGTACAAAGAGTTTTGCTTAAATACATTACATTTATTCACCAGACTCCATGTCATGCTTACAGGTTTTGTATCTCTCATGAGAGAAATCTGAAACTGTTATATAATTCTCCAGGAGCAGATAAAACCTCCTTTAAACGTGTTTTGTTGTGGATAATACTTTGCAGTGCTGCCTCTAAAACAGTATATAACTTGGTGGCTTATTAAAAAAAAAAAAAAAAAGACTACATTATCCCAATGTGTTCCATTAATGAAAAAGCTAAAGAAAAACAGGAGAAAACAACAACAACAATAACAGCAACAAAGAGAAAATCAAACACCAGCCTTCCTATGAAATTCCCCAAATGTCCCAGTGCAATTTGTAGTGAAAGTTTGGGTAATAATAATGGCTGTGTGATTTTTCTTCAGGATCTTGCCACAATGAATGGTTTGAAGAAGAAATGATTTATGAATTGTAGAAGTTTGTATTTTTGCAAGAGAATCCAGGACTGTTAATTTATCTTTGTAACCTACAGAGCTATGTTGTTCAGTAATACTGTTACTTCTACATTTCTGGTGAGCCAAAAACCAAAGATTTAGTTAAAAAATTCAAAATTAAAGAGGACTCAGAAGAGAAAAATTCTCTGTCTTTCGCATGTATCATACAGGAGGGTCACAGAATCACAGGATGGCTGAGGTTGGAAGGCACCTCTGGAGATCATCTAGTCCAACCCCCTTCTCAAGCAGGGACACCCAGAGCACATTGCACAGGGTCACGTCCAGGCATGTTTTGAATATCTCCAGAGAAGGAGACTCCACAACGTCTCTGGGCAACCTCTGCCAGTGCTCTGCCACCCTCACAGTAAAGTTTTTCCTCATGTTCAGCTGGACCTTCGTGTGCTTCAGTTTGTGCCCGTTGCTTCTCATCTTATTGCCAGGCACAACCCAAAAGAGCATGGCCCCATCATCTTGACACCCTCCCTTAAAATATTTATGTACATTGATATTAGTAAATATATCTTAAACACTGTCATATACTTGCTTATTTTTGCTTGTTGAGATTATTTGTCTGATAACAGTGAGGAATTGGCATATTTTGGCCCGTACCAACAAACACCGTTCTAGAGGATGCCGAGGCCCTGAGTGTGTTCTCTCCCTTCTCAGAATTTATCTTCAGGGCCAACGTACAGAACCCAGCTGCTTTCTTTTCTGGTTCAGGTATAGAACCCAGCTGCTTTCTTTTCTGGTTCAGAGGTAGCCACTGAAGTTTCCCAGGAGAATCAATTTACCTATGTACAGTTCTATTTTCCAGCTGTTTGCCACCGAAGGCTACTGCTCACATTAGCCATATAAAGCCTTTTTTTGATATTCAGATCTGGAAAATATTTGTAGCCACTTTCCTCCTGTTTAATTTTTAACTAGAACTTTTCTTGGATGAGGACTAAATAAAAATGAGTAAGGACTTTCACGGTCTGAGGTTTGAGCCAGCTTCCACAGGGTCCTTTGAGAGCCTTTCCAATTATTTCCCTTCAGCTGGGCTCCTGAGTTTAGTTATTAATCTTTCTTCATAAGTAAATCACTGTTGTGCACTAACTCTTTTTTGTTACTGCTCCTCCAATTTTTGTATACTTTCCTGGTAATGAATCTCATGCAATATTATTCAAGTAGTCTTACAAGCATAATGAGCAGATGAAAATGCTAGGATTACAGCTAAAAATTGCTTAAATGCAAGTGTTCATCTTCTTTTGTAGCAACAAAATTAATAAACAGAGAGATTAATTTCTCACTAATTTGCCTTCTACTCTTTTTCCTCAAACAGCCATTCCCAATAGGTATTCCTATTGGAAAAGTGAGGGTACCAAGGAGGATTTACAGAGAAGAAGGAACGGGGCAGGAACAGATGAGAGACACTAAGAGTCTGACATTACAGGAAAGAACTTTATGAGCTCCACAGTCCTCTCGTTCATCCCACAACTGCTTTCAGTTTGGGGTAGATAATAACAGACTCTAACCCCTGCCTTTTGGTTTTGTGCAAGGCACACTGGTACAAAGGCTTTGTGAATAAAAGAAAAGATGAGCAAAGTTGTGAGATCTTGTTGACTGATGCTGGGAATATTGGTCAGGAGGATTTAAAATCCACTGGTGTTTAACAAAAATACACACTTCTCTGTGACCAGATTCCATCCTAAAAACAAAACAAAACAAACAAACAAAAAACAAACCACCTAGAGAATGGAAGCAGTTCTGACAAGAAGGATATAGCCACTCTGAACTTAATAAAAAGTTAAAATGCTCATATAACACTGTGCTGGGTCATGCTTCTAATATGGATCAGAAGATACACCTGGAAAATGAATGTATAACAACAGCCAGATTGCTCAACCCCATTTTTATTTTATTTTATTTTTAGCATAAGGGAGAGAAAAATAAAGAATAAAGCTCCCTTTGGGGTCCTCACACAGAGTGAAAACTAAGTTTTCCAGATCGAAATGCCAGAGACATTATGAACTGGCAGAAATACACTGTGTGTTTTGGGATTGATATAGTGCTGCAGCTAATATCCTTTTCCTTTGGAAATGTGTTAGGTCTTTAGTGATCACTGCAGGCCAGGACTTTGTCATATCTGAGAAACAACATTATAAAATGATTTTTCAAAACTTAAAAGATTTTTCACTCTTGACAGAACGTAACAAATTCTTCCTGGCCCTGAAACCAGAACCTGTTTCCTTTACTGCCATGTTCATTCCCCTTTTGTAGATACACGGTGATCTGAACAGGTAGTGAGTCGTGAGCTCTGTTTTTTGTAGGGCTCTTTCCTAGTTTTTGGTTGCTGTAGTTTTTGCAACGAACTTCTTGTATTTCTGAAGCATAAAATTTGACATGACATATGGCAAATAGACTTCAATAAAATAGAAGGCTGTCTACTGTGGACTTCTAATATATGCAACTTAGCCAAGATTTCTCTCATAAATGATGGAAGTTTTGCACTGGTGGCTGTGGTCTGTAGTCTCCTTCCAGCACGGCACTCCAGGGTAGCCCCAAAAACATGCAGAGCTGGAGGGATGAGGGCCAAAACAGACAGACCTGAGGGCTTACTTAACTGTAAGATGAAGAATTTTAGGAGATGACAAATTATGGAAGAATGGGGGAAGAAGCGAGCATTAAAAAGAAAAAAAAGAGGTCCTTTCTTTCTAAGGATGCAGAAAGAAAATGTTAAAAAGAAGTATAAAACAAAACAAAGGAAGGCAGACTTTCCATTGCAGTTTTTCAAAGGAAAAAAGCAACACTTGAAATCTGCAGTCTTAATAAGCAACACTTTCCTACGTAAGCTCATTTAGAAACCAGCTCCCAGATGGAGTTTTGATTGGTAATTATGAGCAAGTTTCCTTTCACCTACAGTTTTCCACGGAGAAAGACAAAATGATGTATGGATCCACAGGTAAACCCCACATCTTATGAACCTGAATTATGAATCATGATTTCTTTAGTTATGCTAGCGCTGCCCCAAAGAGCAATGATGCACACATGACATAGGGTAATATCTTTATATATAAAATTATTTGTTTAATAATACAGTGGTTCCAGGAAAGCTTCTTTTAAGATGTAAAACAAAAAAAATATTTATTGACTTGACACATGGCAAAGGTTTTGTAACAAATAAAGGAATAATTTTACTCTTCCTCTTCCTTTGTGTATGAGTCTACTCAGGTAACAGCTAGTCAGAGAATAATACGCGTTTGTTTATACTAATGTAATAGGTTTTAAATTTTAAAACTCTTTTCAGATATTTACTTTTAATTTAAAAGAGCTGTTCCTGTGAGACAGAGTTGTTTGACCAAATACTCTTATTTAGGTTCTAACAAAGAACAGAGTTTGCTATATGTTGGCTTGTTTTTTTCACAGGAGACCTCAAATTTCATGTGTGTATTTTGAACTGTGTCAACCTATTCTGGTGTTACTAAGTTTGAAAGCAGAAGCTGTTTATGAAAAAGGACTGTTCAGTGGTTTTAAGATAACCTCAATGGGATTCAGGATGTTTACCCTTCAACATAACACTGGTCAGGAACAGAACAGGTGTTTTTTTCTTCTTTCCTCATAATCGTGATTCCTTTCCTAATTATTTCCATTAAGACCTCAGTGCATTGATACATGGCTTGTATCGCTGTTCTAAGTCTTGATGAACCACACATTTGCTCAGTTGCCATGGGAGTAAATTTGGAAAAATGTTGGAACAGAGAATTTAGACTGTGGTCAGATGGACCAGATGTTCCCAGAGCGCGATTGTTTCTCCTGCTCTGCCAGTCTCCACCCAGCTGAATCCAGAGCGCTCATCTGCTCCTGTGCAAAGTGAGTCAGTTAAGTCCAGCAAACTTCATTAAGCTAAATTGCCTGGTTTTGCAATGACACAGATGAAGTGCAGTCATGCTAAACGTGATGAGGAGAGCAGACAGAACAGTTTGGAGGCGATACCCTTCTAAATTCTTTCACTTTAAACAGACTACCTGGTCAGGGCCTATGCTCAGGGCATTTTGCCTGTCATCCTGAGTTGTCATATGGGCTAGGGGAGAAATCCAGATTCATTTGAAACAGCTCTGAGTACATCAGTTTAAAGATAGTTCTTGAATATGCCATATTTCTAACTTCTGTTATGCAAGCATTATTTTCTTCATTTTGACATCATATATCTGAACTATCTCTAGAAAATGAAATACCATCTCAAGGTAAATCACACAGTTTCTTATTAATGCTGCTTTATCAGAGCATCGAAATCAGTGCTAAGCAATCTAGCAAGTGGAGGAAATGGCAAGTCATTATTAAATTTATGAGAAGCTGGTTCATAAATCCTATATAATCACTTTTTCTGAGCTGACTTGGGAAAATCCTTTAAAGCTGCCTCATTCTATTTGGCATCTACAGTAGCTCAGTGTGATAGAAAAGATTTACCTTTCTCCAGACAACTTCCCAGAGCCCTTGCTTTTCAGCTGACAGTGAGGAAAGAGCTCACAGCTGTGTGTTTCAAATTAGATTACAAAAATTTGAAGGCACCTGAATTTAAGCAGAGATTAGGCACATAAAACCAAAATTACAACTCAAAACTCTTCTGTAATTCCCTCATTCTGGACGTAGCTAAACTCCCTGGGTACCTAACTTATTTACTTCAAAGCTTCCTGTGTCTCTGCACATGAATCTCCTTTATCACCCCTCCTAGATGCCTAGACACCTAGTAAAATTAAAGATTCATAGGTGTAAAGGAAAATGAGCAGGACCAAAGCCTGATGTTGTGGGCTCGTTGGTCCAGGGAAGCGAGGTCTTGAGGTTCCAGTCTTGTGCCAAGGTCTCCGTGGACACCTGCTCCACCAGCTGTTTAATGCCAGACCAGTTCCTGAAGCCTGTCTCCTGAGCCATGAGCTCCAAGCTGATGTGTGGGCCCAGCTCCCGAGAGGGGCAAGGATTTGGGCCACCCATGGTCCTTGAAGTGCCTTGTTGGGGGCTCCTCACTGGCCGCCTCTTCAGGACATTGTTGGTGACTGTCCCTTATGTTTCTGTCTTAGCTGGAGTAAGGAATGGCCCTACAGTATTAGGGACTTCTGCAGCAACACAAGGGAAGCAGGTATTAGTGCTCTTACCCAGTGCTGGCCTGGGCACAGAACGAACTTCTCTAATAAAAAACATAGGTATTCTCTAGGACCCTTAGGTTAGGCAGCAGACCTATCAGACTGCTCCTGAAATACACTGTCCATATATTTTACATTGGTGACTAATGACAAGCCATCAAAAAACCTAACGAGGATTAAATATTTATATAAAATAAAGAACAGTGTAAACAACAGAAGCTTAAATGTTCTGGAATGATTGTCCTAACTAAATCAGCATTACTTCTCCATTGGTGTATTCTGAGAATCATGATATCACGTACTCGTCCTTATTCCTAACAGTGACACATTCCTTTTCGCCTTCCTTTCCCATATCTGTGTTATTCTTTTACTTTGTTTTCATACCTGACTTTACAGATTCCTACTTGTCACTGAGTTTATATATAGGGTTTTTCCTTCCTCCTTGATTTAAAATAGCGGTTGTAAGAGCACAGCAGTTGCCAGGGTTGTTCTTTTATTTAAGCGATCAGGATCACTTTTTTATATTAATAAATGAGAGACAGTTTTCTTCAAATGGTTTCCTCAGTCTTCTGCTGTCTCAGTTACAATTTCTCTTGATGTTTTCAGGGGTTGTGACGATGAACAAAGTTCACAATTGCTTGAATATCTGTAAGCATAGCGGATCTTAGAGCAGATCTCCGCTTGAATCATGTCTACCTAAACCCTATGTTTAGTGCAATGCAGTTTTTATTTTAGGGTTCTTGTTATATAGTTTATAAACCTCTGCTATTAGAAAGAAGGTTTGGTTTGTTGTTGTCTTCTAACAGAAGAATGTTTTTCAGGAGGTTTTTCTTGTTTTCATTGACATAATCAAGTAATGAATAGCAAAGGATGCCTGACGAAAAAAAAAAAAAACAAACTACAAAATCAGGAATTCTAAAAATAACAGACAGAAAAAAGTTTAGGAATAAATTATCAAAAACTATCATGAAGTGGGTTTTTGTTGTTATTGTTTCTTTGTTTGTTTTGTTTTCCCTTGGTTAATGGAGGAAAATTTTATCTTGTATTTTTTCTATTTCACTTTCCTACTTCTTTTTCTTCTTCTTCTTCTTTTTTTTTCTTTGTTTGTTTGTTTTTTTTTTTTTTTTAGAGTATATCAATTTTAGTTTTCAGCTTTTTTTCCTGGACAACCTTCAAAATAGCTGGCAAGATACAACACCAGCAATGTGCAAGTATAGATTATTAGGACCTTACGTAACTTTTGTGTCGAGTTCAGTGATCTGAATGCTCATGCTGTGAATGCAAATGCCATGTTCAATTTTATTTTCTGCTCCTCTAATGCAAGTACGAAAATTGCCATTTTCTGCAAACCCAAAAAGATCTGGCAAGGCAAAACTGCTCCTGGGCTCAACAGTCGCGGCGGCGTTTCAGCTTCCATTAAACAAATGGCAAGCGACTTAAAAAATTAAACACAAAGTTAATATTTCATAGTGACTTTGCGAAGTGGGCCTGGGCCGTCTCTTCCATCAAGCTGCACAGAAAGTGACCCCTCGTGGCAGGAGGAGATGCTCGGTGTCCCAGGGGTCCTCCTGCAGCTGTGCAGGGTCTCCTCGCTCCTGGTTGAGGACAACCCTGCCTCAAGTGCCGCTTGCTTTGCCAGGGAGCAGCTGTGCCTCCAGCAGCACCCTGTCTCGTCACACACCGCACTTACGTCCCACACACGGATGAGCATGCAGGAACCAGGGTGCAGAGGCGGTGGTGGCCTCCTCGCCTGTGGCGAGGGGATGTTGCACCCACTTCTGGCCCTGTCAAATCAGTTGTTCCTCCTCTGACCAGCAGTGCTTCCACCCCTCAGCACCTGGCCTTGTTTTGTGTGACTGACAAGGGATCTTGCACCCTCCCCTTCCCTCCCTTGACCCTGAGAAGCTGATATGCATCTTACCTATGTATGGGTTTAGATACACGCTGAGACAATTAACAGATTTTTTTATTTATTTTTTGTTCCATTTCCATGGCAAAAATATTTTTTCCCACAGTCCTCACATGCCTCTTCTTCGTTTCTTTCAAGGGTTGTTAACTGTTTGATGCCCTGATCCCTGCTGGAATGAGCCCTGTGGTACCGTGGGGCTGTCTGAAAGGCAGTGGGGTGGTTGTGGATTGCAGGCCCACGGGGCCTGGCAGCAGCAGTGTGCTTCACCTAGCACAGCAAGCGTGGCACTGGGGAAGACAAATAATTGCAAATGCAGAACAAGAGCTGCACCTGTACAGTCAGACCAGCAAATGGAGGACTTATGTGTTTGAAGAGACTTGGAAGCAAAGAGCTTGCTTGTTCAGGAAAGCAAAGGGGAGCCCAGTGAGGAATGAGGTGATGCTGCTCGGCACCTGGTCCCTCCTGCAGTGCAGAGGACACCAAATGAGCCAAGGCATCTCTGCTTTGTAAAGCTAAATAGCCATAGCAAAGTGGTCTCTGTGCCTTCAATCCCATTTTATCTTTCCTGTGGACTGCATGAGCTCCATCACAAAATAAATAGCCCAGCAAAGGTCTTCTGGAAGGTTAAGTGTTAACAGTGTTTTGAGGACATTCCCATTTTCTCTGTGCAATTTCATACGTACGCAGGCTTGTGCTGGAACTGCTCCCCTAAAAAATAGCTTACTGCTAAAATATTCTACATAATATGGGATAAAATTTTATAAAACATAGCTCATAAAATGCTGCAGAATGCCTTGCATGATACATGGCTGTGAAGCACATCTCATAAAATACTCTGAAACCTGTATCTTAGAGCAGAGGATAGATCAAACTCTGCAGCAAATGAACTTGGATGACACCTGGCTCTCACAGTGACGGGTTTATTATTGGAATCTGCTGTGCTGGTAGAGAGGAGAGGAGGGAGGGGAAGGCAGGGGGAAGGGAAGCATGGATTGTCATCTTGTGTGTTGAGCTGGCCCCAGCCAGGGAATATTTCTACACACAAAGGAGCAGTGTGTAACTAGAAATGATTCCCAGCACAATCACCGTTTCAGGCAAGGATAAAAACAATAGAAATACCTCTCAACTGTGCAAAGTGTCTACTGGCTCCCTGGAATGAGGTAAATGCTATGTCTGCCTTCCAGTCTCGTAGTAATACATACATGCATCTGTCTTGTACTGTGTCTTCTAGTTCACAAGAAGGAAAATGGTTCAGGCTCCTTCCTTGGAGCTGTCAGGATGGATGGATGGACGACAACCACCGTGGTCATGGAGGGTTTCTGCTGGGGGAAAGATTCTGTTGTACAGGCAAGATCTACACCTCACAGAATAAATAGGTCCTGGTATCTGCCTGATCTCTACTGCCCTCACTGCTGCACGCAGAAATATTCAGCCCAGTGTAGATGTCCCAGCTCAGAATCTTATCTTTGACACTAATCTGACCATGAATGTACATTCACAGAAATCTGTTGTGTAGTCCTGAAGGTGTTACCAACACCCCAGTATTCCTGCAGCATTGCTAGTGGCTCACAGGTGACCTCCCCACCCTTGGCCACCGCCTTGGCAGGAATTTCAGGGGGCTTCCATTTGTGCCATCCCTCATTTCTGCCACACACACTCTCGTTTGCCTTTCTCAGCCCTCTCTATCATACTCCTTGCACTCAAAAGCAGGGCCCAAGACCCCTGGCAGCTCCAGACACCCTGCCAGTTCACCATGTCCCTCCAAATCCTTTGCTTTTTACACAGAAATGTCCTTGAGCCCCTGGGTCAGCGCTGGGAGGCACCGGCAATGAGCACCGTAACTTTCTCACATGCTCCCACGTCTCAGCTTGCAAAGAAAAGTAATAACTCAGGGTGTGCAGGTGTATTTGTACCTTGCTTCCGACCTAAGGTGGTGACTTGCAGCAGAAAGGAGAGCCAGCAGCATGGGTGCTGCGCTCACCGGCTGGGACTAGAAGACAGAGGGCCTTCATCATTGCCAAGGTGTCACCAACATGGCTGCATAACGCTGTCTTGACAGCAATCCACATCCCTTGTGTAGGGCCTTCGGCGTGCTCGTCTTCCATGACAGCTCTGGTGGTTTTGTGGCAGGCTGGATACTACCTGTTTATGAGTCTTTAATACGCTAGTGCAGCTGCTATAGGCACCTCGAGGTAATGACAGGGTATTAATCCATGATACAATACCTCAGCAAAGAAATGCAAAGTATCCACGAAGAGAAAATATTAACATGTAAATGCACTTCGTTTTGACCAAGGTGATGGCAAAGGAAAGGTAATTTATAAATAGCTGCATGAAAGGTTGTTTTGAAATTCAGATGTGCACCACAGGCAACACAAAGGTAAAATAACTACAGTTCTCCAAGTCTTCTTCTTTAAATACAATAGCTACTATCTTAGTAAAAAAAAAAAAAAAAAAGGGCAGAAATGAACTTTCTTACAGAGCTCTTATACCTGTGTAATAATATTTAGAGTAGCTATTGAAATGCACTAGTCAGCTATTATCTGAATCCATAGGTAACATGGTAGCTTAAGGGTCCAATATTTCATTCTAAATTAAGACATGGAGACTTTGCTGGATTCCTGATCCTGCTGGTGCTCTTGGTGTAGATCAAGGACTCCCAGCAGCTCCCCGAGAAGATAAGCTGCTTGAGGAGATGCTCCATGACTAGCACATGAGAAACACGGACTGCAAGAAGTGCCTGTGAGCACTGGTCCAGGAAAACATCCAGAGTGGACAGTGAGGCGGCAAGCTGGGAGCAATTTGCCTCAATTTTAGGCTCAGGAGCACACACGAGCCAGGCCCCCAGCCATGCATGGAGAGTGTGCGAGCCACAGCCTCGCTCAGACCCACCTGCTTCATTTATTCTGCAGGTTGCCTGCTCCAGTGGAAGGCAGGGTGCGATATTTCTGAGTGATGCTTGAGCACTGGGATGCAAATGAATGATTTCTCAGCCTTTTGCCACACTGCTACAGTATTTCTCGAGGTTTTATTTAGGTTTCTTTCTTTTGATGGTCCAGTACTTCAGCTAAGCTGAATCTTTTTTTTTTTTTTTTTCCCACCCCTTAAGGCTGACTGTATTCAATTCCAGTGTTTGATGGAAGGTCTTTACTTTGAATAGGTTGGGGATATTTGCATTGTTTCTAGCATCTTTCCTAAATTTTTGCCTAACACTGTCCAGACTCTAACTGAATTCTATTTCTTAGTACGAATCTGCAGCTGTAGCACACACCTGTCTGTTTTTAAATCTTCTCCCCTTCCTGGCATGATGTCCTTCTGGCAAACAGCCACCTTATCCCTTATTCTGTGAGATGGTTTGCATTTCTGCTTTCCTGCCTAACTGACTGCTGTTTATTTCTTGCATAAAGTTGCCAGATAAATTTTGATAGTATTTATTTGGGTTTTATAAAAAAGCATTTCCCCCTGTTCTAATGAAACTTTCCTTTTAACACTCAGCGGTTTAGAGAACTTACCAAAGCCTGGTTTCAGGAACGAGTAGAAGAAGAGCATGCTTGGACAAAACATCACTCAGAACATTCCCCTTGTTCTCATAGATGCATCCTGCATGCTTTTCACAATTCAACTGCGTTATCTTGATACAGCTGCTGTAAGTGAACAAATCCAGGAGCAGCTTTTGAACTGGAAGCAATGGGGACCTGAATTAAAATCTTTCTCTCTCTTAATTCCCCTTGTGCAAAGCAGGGGCAGTGCATGAGCTAACACCTGCACAGCCTTGCAGCACAGCAGAACAGGGGGCATGCACAGGGACAGGATGTGTATTTGTGCCTAAAAAGTATCCCTCAGTGGGGATTTCCTCAGCTATCCCCAAAACTGCAGATACATGCAGCTTGGGCTGAAGCCATGCATGGGAGAAAGGTATGTGGTCCTGACACCATGGCTGTCTTGTGATTTCTTTTGGTGAAGTAAGTGGTGAGAGTTTAGAGTGTAACTTCAAAACACCATTTCATGATTAAGTTCAATGAGAAAGATTATTCTTTGTGTTGAAAAACTAGTTCAGCAAATGTATTGCAAAGTTGTTGTGCGTTCATGTGCCTACTCAATAGCTGTCAGAGGGGATTTTGTAGGATATCTTCAAGCTTGCAGAGATACGCATTTGGCAACTTGGGCTGAGCAAAAAAGGAGCAAGTAACAGAAAGTTACACTATCCATTGCTGTAATGGCTGTTTTTTTTTGTTTGTTGTTTTTTTTTTTTTCTGTTTTCCAACATAGAGCAATTAAATCTTCTCATATTGCTAGTGTTATCTTGATAATAAATGATCTATAACATTCTTATTTTTTTATGATATGATTTTCTTAAACCCCCATTGTGTTATAAGACAGACGTTCATGCACACACAGACCTAAGTCTATTACAAATTTTCTACTGAGTCCCTCTGCTAGAAAAAAAGATTGGAGTTGCAATTGATTGAATCTAAGCTGGACTTCTCAGCTTGAAAGACAGTCCTCAAAGCATTGCACTGTTTAATTGCATGGTTTAGACATATCCAGCATTGCCAGCTCATCCTCTGAATCTAGATCTGTGCTGTCAAGTGGAATCAAATGACACACAATTAATTTGAAACTTCTGAGTTCTGAAGTTTTATTATTTTTTATCATTTATCGAGATATATTTTATTTTTTCCATTTGAGTCACTTGGACATCACATAATTTCCAGTCTCAGGCTTTGTTGATTTTTATTAATTTTTTTTTCATTTCTCCCTTGCTCTGGAACATCATCTTCTGTAACTTTTGTCCTAGGCAAACCCTCCAGGGCTCCATTGTCACTTCTGGCACTCTGAGAGTCAGAGTGATTGACTTTCCCAACAGCTTTCTGAAACGCAACCCTTGCACATGCAGGGTTAAAAGGTTCTCTGGTAATGTCTTCCTGCACCCTGCTAATCTGACAAAAGAGATCTTTGGCACCAGGGACTTTTGGTCGATTTTGCTTTATTTCATTTGTGGTTGGCAGGACATACTGTAATTTTTAAATGGCCTTCTGAGGCCTCAAAGACTAATGCTGATCTGCAGGTTGCTTGGCCTTTTATCGCGTTGAACCCATTTTTGGCTCTTGACTCACAGGATCAATGCAATCAGAACGGACTTCAGGGAACAAAAACAACAATGCTTTCTAATGTTGGTGTTTTTTTTTTTAAGATAATAAATTTGGTTGGCAAGGGAATGGTATAATACATGTAGATATCTGTGTGACACATAACCTAGCATAACATTTTGACTAAGCAGCCAAAGAGATGCCAACATCGTGCATTAAATGCACTAACCACTGGCTGATATCAGGATGGAATGGGAACCTTTGGTACACAGGCCTAAGGAACTCAGTGAGTTCTTTTCTGTTAAAAGTGTAGGTGATAAAAATGGACACTTGTCTAAAGTTTCTCTAACTCTTGTTAAGTATGGGATTTAGGGAAATCCTAAATATTGCACTATGGAGAAGACAAGACTAGGTAACACAGTGGTCTCATCCGGCCTTCAGATCTATTCGTCTCATTCCTACTCTGCTTGGAGAGCCTAGCTGACAGTCAGCCTCACTGAAACCAGCACAAGCCTTGTGTTAATTTCAGTGGGTCACAGACTGATTTCCAACATCTGGCTTATGTTCTTTAGCTGTGAACTCTCTGAGGCACTGTGCTTTGAGAGCCTTTGTCCACAGCATCACATACAATGGCGTCCTGGCCAACAGTTATTATTGCCAATATGCTCACTTTGCTTTTACAACTAGTGAAAGCTTCATCAGGATAAGATCATTTTAGTTCAGTGCTTCTCCTGATACATTTCTGTGACTTTGCTGCTTCTCTGTATGGGTATAAAAATTAAGCATGACTACAGAAATTGGGGAAAAGAAGTGCATGTGTGCACTATCACTGCATCTGAATGACTGCTAAAACATGGACTATGAGCCCATACCTAGATGTCCTCCTTCCCCCAGGGGAGAGGGAATGGAAAAGTAGAGCCTAATAATTTATTTGGCTATTCTGACACTTCTGTCACAAGCCACCCATAGGTGAGATGTCAAGCTGTCACAGGTCTGTGACACTGGCACACACTTAAAACAGGTTTGAAATATTAAGGACATGAGAAGTCTTGCTGAAGTCAGAGATTACATATTTAAAACTGGCCACGTGGTTTCTCGAGCCTTCCTGGCCTGAAGGTGCCTTTGTGCTGTGCCTGTTGTTTAAATGTGTGCTGGCCACACATGAAACTCCTGGCAGTTCCTGCAGCGTCTCGAAGGCTTTCTGCATTAGGCAGCAGGGATTTCCCCTGGAGTATCCCAGCTGAAGCTCCCACAGCTGCAGCCCCACCGGTGGGAGCCCAGAAGCAGGGCATGAAGAGTTTGATTGCCGTGACACGGACGGGGACCTGGTCTGGACAGGTTTCTGTGAAACCTTGTAAAAGAAACCAAAGCCTGGCCACAGCAGCGCTTGCTCCATTTTAAGCACAAATGCAGTTTCCATACTGCTAAAGCTGCTCTAAAGCTTTCCACGGCAGAAAAGGCCTGAAGCGTTGGGCTTCCCGTCTTTCCCATTACTCGTCACGAGGAAACACTTTGCTGTAGGCATCTATTTGTGACTGTAGCCCTCCCACGGCAGCAGAAAAAACACCCGCCAGAACCCAATTTTAGTTACTGCATACACACCAGAGTCATCCAACAATTTATTCTATTTCCTAATCAGTTTAGCTCCCTTTCTGAGAGGTAAGTCCTTCCCCCGCTCCCTAAAACCCCCAAGCTTGTGTCGACTGACTCATATTTCATTGTGACTAAATTGATGCTTTATAGAAACTTTCCCTCAAAATAAGCGAGAACAGGATACAGTGTGTGGGAGCACAGACCACCTTGTAAGACACCCAAATTAAATAAAAGTGCCAATTCACATCTAATGAGTGCATGCGATGCTGGAAGCTTTGCGATTACTTCTTCCCAAACTGGAAGAGGTTATGCAAGCTTAAAAGAATCAGTTTATGCAGAATACCTTGTAGGCTGTCCAGGGAAATCTCAGAATTCTCCTCACAAACATAAGTAAGAATAACAATTATGTATTAGTATAAGCCCTGTGCTGAAGTCAATGCACATTTTAAATTACTGTGCTTCATGATAATAAAACATAAAGAAATATGGGTAAAACAGATATTTAATAGACCTGCAATTGTATTTTAATTAGGCTGTGCATTTATAAAATGACATCAAATAATCTCCGGTGCATAATTAATTCTAAAAGGGCTATTTTATATGTATATTACTTGGAAATAATTCTGAAGGTTTTAACGAATTCTTTCTATGGAAGAAAATGTTATTGTGTTTTTTTTATTTTTTTTTTTTTACTCTTCATTCCTTTCTTTCTGGTGTTGGAACAACTGGAGCCTTATATACTTCACCTGCAACGGAAAATCACCTGCTATCTTTTACAAGGACAATATTTGTTGAGATATTGTTGAGATATTGTATGAGATGACCCTGGACCTGTCGCCAGTGTGCTGGGGGAGGACAGGTTCAGCAGAGGACCTTGGGGCTGGACCCCTGCTCTGCTGAGCACCGAGGTTCAGCACCGCTGGTCCAGGAGTCCCAGCCAACCCTGTGGCTGGGCGAGAAGCCCTGCAGATGCCTGTGGACCTCTGAGCAACAAAGGATCCAAGCTGGATCTGCTCAGGGATCATGTTGATCTAGATGGAGTGTGAGAACGTGTTTTTGGCAAACAAGTGGAAGCACACAACACAGAGTTAAGGCTGGTTTGCTCCAAGGGCATCCCTTGCATCTCAGGGTACCACCTGTGCCATCTGTCCTTGCTCACCGACCTTCCTGCTGCATGACAAGATGCAGTGTCTGCAGGATGCTGGCCTAGGAGACCTACTGAGATCACCCACAGATGCCATCAGTATCTTAACACCACACAGCATCTCACCATCCTAATTTCTCTGCTTCTTGAATGCACTCTGCAAACTGTGCTGAGCAGTAGCATTATCCATACTTGGCCACAGTCCCTAAAACAACACCACCAAGCATGTAGCCTACCAACCATTCTCTCCCATCACGAATCCCATACAACAAGAGGTGATATTTGTAGATGCAAACTGTTCTCCTGTTTCTCATCCTACTACTGGGCAGAGAGGATACAGCTAGGACCTTTAGTCACCTAACCACCACATGCTTCTCCAAATAATTGCTTCACCTGTGTCTTAACCAGGCCAAGGTGTCACACGAACAGATGGATATTGCAGCATCGAAGACACTACATTATCAAATCTGGCAGACATACCAAAAATGCCTCACAGTCTATTAAAACAGAAGAGATTCACCATTTTG
Organism: Anser brachyrhynchus; assembly: GCF_964034855.1. Classification (NCBI taxonomy): domain Eukaryota; kingdom Metazoa; phylum Chordata; class Aves; order Anseriformes; family Anatidae; genus Anser; species Anser brachyrhynchus. The sequence goes on along the minus strand of NC_137694.1, from coordinate 37,261,917 downwards.
TGTATTTTCCAGTGCAGAAGGAGCTGAAGTCATTTGGTGTCCATTCTGAACTCCCATGAGACCCAGACGATCTTGTTCTAATGCTACACTTGGGTAAAAGAAGGTCATAAGCTCTTGGGGTGACAGGCAGCATGCTCTTTTCATGGCTAGGCTGAAGAAGTGACCCATTGCCAGTCCCATTCAGGGACAATTCTGATAGTTACCAACATGCTCTGCTGATCCTTAAACTATTTTCTTTTTCTGTCCTGCTACAGGAATGTGAACCCAAATATGCTGTGCTCAGGAGGAGTATTCTTTGCTCACTTGCGTGTTTTTGGAGGAGAGAAAGGAAAGTTTTGGTGCATATGATTTTCTACAGGCATACTTTAATGCAGAAGGCTGAAGGGGGAAACTATGGAAGAGTTCAAAGATCTTTGGCTGACTGGCAGTGAAACTCAAAGTATGGAGAGAATATTGAAGTGTCCAGTGCCTAGAAAACAATCAGATGGAGAGGCAAAGTCATTGCAAGTGGGAATAGAAGGAAATCTCAAAGCTAATTTCTATGACTTGGGGTCTTGAAACAGGACAGGGAAACTGCAGGTGTTCAAGAGCCCAGGAACAGAGCTGTGGGAAGCAACTCTTATTCCAGTCAGACTCTAGCTTTCTCCTCCCTTCTGCATTTTCTCTGTGATTTCCTACGTATCTGATGATGAATCCTTCTCACTTTTTGTTCCTTGCTCCATTCCCAAACTCCTTCCTTCTGTATTCTCTACTGACTTTTTCGTGATCTTTTGAATACCTTACCCTTTTTGGTTACATGTGATCACATAAAAGAAATCAGCAAGTGGACAATTACTGAGCTCAAAGGAGACACGAAATCACACAGAGTGCTCTAGGAGATTTAATTAAACTCAGACACATTATCAACCCAAGGTAATTAGTTCCTATTGAGAGTCAGTAAAGTCATATACATTCATCTTACACAAATATATAAAAGCACGCAATATTTGCCTGAATATATAAAATGTGGATATAGAAGGACTTCCATATGAGACGTGCACATCAGTAAATCAGCCAGAAAAGAACATTTTCACTCTTCGATAGGCTGATGATTTGCTAATAACGTCGTTAAGCACACGGGCCTTCGTTAACAAGTTCTAATGAACTGGTGGCACACGAAAGAATTGCACGAAGACCAGGACTGGTGACAAAAGACATGATGCTGCTGCCACCTGAGGTTTTCTTCTGGAAATACAACCCTAGTGTAGAAGGGATTGCACAAAACTTAGATTGTAGTTGGAAAAGTGGACCCGAGGCTCATTAGTGGCAGAGGAGCCTTGCCAATGCAAGAAGAGACTGTCCTCATGGGCAGCCCCTTTTCAGAAGGTGAAAAATCAAGAAAAGGAAAATCAGCACGTACATTTTCCTAACGCATCAGATTCTTCTTTTTCATTAGACGAGTATTTTACTGTCCATTATAGCTCCAGTAAAGCAATCTCATCTATGTACATGCCGGAGGAACAAGCTGAAAAAGCCTACCACAGTAGCTGAGATTTCTTAATTTTTTTTTTTTTCATTTTGGGCAGGTGCTTAAAATAAACATACACTGGGTCAGTGCCACTGAACAGCACTGTTCAGTATTTGTCAGTAGTAGTGTGTTGTTAATATATCGTAAATAGTTCCATTCTAAATTCTCTCTTCAGCTGCTTACAACTTCCAAAATCAAATTCCTTTTTGATATTAACTTCCAAGTGTTTGGTCTCATACAAAAGTAATAATAATTAAAAAAAAAATCTTTGGATATTAGTTCCTGTGAAAGCTATTCATCTAGATTTGTATTCTGTAAAGAAGACAGAAGTGATACAGAAATGATTATCATGAACTCTAGCTCAGTTCTTAAATTCATACAGTTCAAGATAGCCACTAAGTTTCAACTGCGGATGAAACTGAAAAATCGACCCTCTTATTTTGCAATGAATCTTGTGCAGGTGCACCACAACTCCGACTCACAGATTCACCCCACAGCCTTCAGCGGAGCTGAAATGGGGTCCCCCAATGCAACCCCAGGTCACTTCAATGCCTTTAAGACTGCTAGGAACTCTTCACAAAAGTAGGCAAGCGGACAACATGCAGGAAATTATTTTTTACCAAAACATTTGAAAATGTTTTAACAGAGTTAAAAAGTGCTATAAAGTGGTTGCTTTCTAAATAAATGCCATGCTATGCTAATTCCTACTGTTCTGTGACCATGTAAGCATAATATACAGAATTTTTGAAAAATGTAATTTCTGTGATATACCTTGTTATTCTGCCACATATGACAGCAGGTCTGGATAGTGTGCAAATATTGAATAGCTTTGGCTGTTCCTTTTAAGATATTTAGACGTGTTTGGTGGGATAGAGAGGAACTGCCACTATAAAAACAGAGACGTTATAACTGTGTAACTTTGTACAATACAAAAACTCTACTGCAAAAGCACATTGGTAAATGGCCAAAAAAAAAAAATCACACAATAAAAAATCATATGATAATTGCTACTTTTCTTCTTTTCAATATAGATGGATATTCAATGAATTGTTTTGTTCTACAGGCTACTTTACATTCCCTCCGTCTAAATGGTCTATTTTATTTTTCTTCATTAAGTGCCATGCAGTTGAGTTGTATCATCAAATTTAAGAAATAACCTTGCAGCATTTTTAGAGGGGCTGAAATTCACATTACTCTTTCTCAGTACAAAATAATGACAATATTGCTGTAGAAGTACAAATACATTTGCTATATAAAGACTCTCAAAACATTCTTTTTCTTACCTTTACAAAGAAGAAATGCTTAAAACAGACATTGAGGAGATTGGGCTGGTAGAAACACCAGCAGATAATGGAAGCTGTTTTACATTGAGTTACGCTGGAGGATCTCAAAGCCCATTTATTCTTAGAAAAAAATCTATTGCTATTGCAGGTTTCAATTATTGGCAGCAAGGGTTTCTCAACTAACGTTGACAGGGCAAATCCATTTTCAGCATGGTTATAAAAGGATTGACAGAGACCTGGGAAATTATACACCATCACACATTTTGAAAGAGTGTTGAATATGCTTTTGTTCTGTACATAGCAGGATTAAAGAATTTTTGCCTCTTTACTGCCTGCTGCTCCTCTTACATCACAGTAATTAGGATAAATGATCTCCCATTTGACCCTCTTCAATGCCTGCGGCGCATAAACACAGTGTATAACACAGGTGTTACATTTAATCCCCAGTTCAGCAAAGCACTTAAATGTATGTTTTGTGACCAGATTTAAAGGTATGTTTAAAAAGAAACAGTTCTTAATAGTGCTGGTGAACTGGGGCCTTTGCACACTTTCACGGTCATTGCCCAAGGAAGCCATGAGTTAATGCAGACCTTTGGAGACCGGCTTCTCCTTCGCCCTGTGCATCCCACATGTAGCTGCAATACTGAGCATGCTCTGCCCTTGGATTCTCCAGACGCCCAATTCTTGCTCCACAGGGGCGTTACTCAATAGCACGCAAGTGTTCGTCTTCCTTCATGTTCTGGCTTTCTTTGGGAACGTAATTTAATATCTGCCCAGAAGGAGCTTACACAGGTGTTGTCCAGGGTGGAAGTCACATAGCACATATGGGGTGGCCCTGGAGCCCCATGGCACAGCAAGATGGGCAGAGCACTCAACTCTGAACATGTGTAGCCCCAACGGGCAACAGAAAACCGCAAACACAAATCCAGAGCAAATTCTCAGACCGAAAGCACTCTCTGGTTGAATTTTGCCAGAAAACATTTTTCTTTGGAAACATATTTTAATGTAGCCAAGAATAGGATACCTTGTGTAGTGTAAGCAAACATTTTGATAAAGTCTGACACAAAATGGAATTGACAGTATTTATTTGTAACTTAAGATTTCAGCATTGTTTTTTCTTAATATAGAGCAGAGTCATTATCAGCATGACTTTTATTGTACAGCAGTGTGACTTACAAGTCAATGTTTACTCAGAAAAAGCATGTTACACAAAGCTACATCAAGCAGAACAACTCATTCTTTGAAATATATCCATCCCGTTCAAATAAGTGTGAGGGAAGAAGCCTAGGCATAAGACATATTTTGAATCTGTGGTTGCTCAGCAGAAAGAAGCAGCCCAGCATTTTATATATGCCAGAGTGGTCCCAGGAAAATCACTTTCACAGACAATAGTTGGCAGCACAGAATGGAATTAAATGAAGCAAACAGTCATCTTAGGTAAATTTGTTATGAATTTGAATGTAACATTGGCTGATGACAGCACAGAAAAATAGGACTATAAATGAAAGCTTAACTTGAAATGTAACAGCTTTGATCTTTTTCTACAGTGTTTCAAGTGCAAATTGTCTTTTTACCATAAATAAATGTTTGGTGGATAAAGTCTGTAAGATTTGTTGGCAAAGATGCATGGCCACAGCTATAAATATGTGGGAAAATCTAATAGTTCAAATTTACTCCAAAGGTCATCTGGAGTATAAATGTATTCTCAGAAAAAAATATATATATATTCAGAAATTTTATCATTCTCTTCTTCACATGGGCTAAGATTGCAGGAAATAAGTAAGTCCTCACAAAATATAATGACAGGAAGAGAAAAATGCCTGTGCTGTGACTGAATCCAGTTTCTTCTAACAAATTATTATGTGTTCTGTGACATAAATTCCAACCATTAACCACTTTCATAGGCATGAAGCCAGGAGAACAGCACTGCTAAGACTGGTTTCAGCTAACCCCTGGAATATTTTACTCTTGAAAAGGTTGCATTTTCTAGACAAAGAAGGTTTACATGCAGCTTGGCAAAGAAGTTAATGTGAAAAGGAAAAGCTAAAATATAAAATCAACTCGCAACTGCAAAGCTTCAAGTTCTGAATGAAAGAGTTTCCACTGTTTCTTCATATGTTTTGCCTATATATTAGCCAGGAAACATATATAATCAATATGTGAGTTACAGTGCACATATGTTCTTAAGACTTGTTAATGTGGGATGCAATTCCTCTGTCATAACGGGAAAATGCAAAGTCATTTACCTCGCTTACATCCAATACTCAGGCCACGAGTATTTCCCTTCGCCTGGAGACAGGCACAAGTTCCCAGGAGTGCTCTTAGATTCGGAGTGTTTCCAGGACTGCTGTAAGAGATCCAATGCACGCTCTTGTCCATAACGAAGGGAAGTGGAATTTAAGGGAGAGCGCTGTTCTGCAGCTTTCTGTGCCCTAAGAAGTTATACATCATGGGAGCACATACATGTTAATTAGTAGCATTTCTTCCACAGTTACTTTTTAATTAGAGCTCAGTCTTTAACAGAAATCAGATTGACAGCAAGTCCCCCCCCGAGAACAAGCACACAAAACGCCATGCCTTGTCAGCTTCAATAGCAGGGAGCTTGGCTTCTTAGTAATGACCACGAAATTGTAACAGACAACACTGCACAACAAAACCCAAGCAAATTATTACAGTATTACCATATGTGCATAAATTAAATAAAACCATGTGCAGATACCTTTCATCATCTCTGATGTCTCAATACCACTAGCCAATGAGCTACTCTTAACATCCTTGACGGCAAACTGCAAGTTAATTTTCCCTTCTTATTTTGTTCTGTTCTAAACATTTATCCTAGGGAGTGGAATTTCAAGTAATTTAGTTAAAGTTTTCCTCCTATTAAAATCACACAGCAGGCTTCAAAAACCACACCAAAATAAACATAGATAAAATTAACACCTGGAGGACTTGGATTACATACAGAACCACATGCCTAGATATATGTGCTAGCTGAAAGAGATATAGTCACAGTCGTCACCCAAAAAATGCACAGTAGAATATGAAGGCACATCTCTGCTGATTCCTGATTAATTACCTCAGCCCCCAATCAGTATGGGCACGGTAGGTTCAAAGTCCCTTTGTTGATTTATATTTATTGCTAAAGATACTCACCCAACGTTTCAGAAAAGCTGTATTATTTAATATTGCAGTGAACACGGTGTTTCTTTTTCAGCCAGACCTTCAGGAAAACTATAGCTATTTAAATCATACTCAGATCAGACCTCAACACGACCAGGAAGTTTGAAACAGTATAGCTCAAACATACGCTGTTTCCAAGATGTTCAAGCTGCTCCTTAACATACTTTGAATTATAAGCAAGGTCATTCTCTAGGCTTCTGTAATCTTAAGCGCTGGCAAATAAAGTAAGTGAGGAAAAAATATATATTTCCTGAGTGGAATTAAGCAAAAACCAAATGTTTTGGACTTCAAGGAGGAGAAACACTCTGTAATGATATGTATAAGAAAGTTAAGAGTGTTTCAGCTGAGAAGATAAAGAAATATTGGGCAAGACCTTAGTATGGAAATTATATTGTTTTTATGCAGCAGCATTATTTTTATTCTATACCCTCTTCAAAAAAATAATAGCATATATTTGATTCTGAGTATCTCTTTTGTGGACATCAGAGAACTTCTCCAATCAAAAAAGTTTTTCCTGAAGTTTTTTGCTGTATCACTGATGTTTTTAAGCTGATATGGGGATGTAAGATTTTTCATAGAAACCCGAGCATTCTTTATCAACCACCTATAGCATTAAAAATCTTCACAGTTCTTTTTCCCCTTTCGTCACTATTATTACACTCTTTACACTGTTGTGTACACAAAATTAAAGCTGAGAATTGAAAACAGAGTGATACAAGGATACTCAATAATAACATCTAGTCTCTGGGACTAGGAGGCAGAGGGAAGAACAAGACTCTTGTGGGGGATTTCCCCTCTCTTCAGATGCCCCCACTCAGAGCAGTGACGCCGTGCAGTGCAGTGCTGAGTTTTGCAGTGCTGCCAGGCACTGGGAATACACCACTTATACCCATACTGCATGCAAGAACACAGCTATGGGGAACCTTAAGCCTCTTCTCTATTCTTCACATTTTGGAGCTCTCTGGCAACCTCCAGCACTGAGAAGATCAGGTTCAGATATGCTCTGATGTTCCCTCTTTCTCCCTGCCCATTGAGGGCTGGAGCATGTGGGCAGCAGCTAGAGTGCAGCATGACTGCTGCTACTCCATTTTCTTTGCTCTCCTTGCTCCATTCATCCCTGAGAAAACCTCAGACTGTGGGGGCTGGACATCTTGGCATTGCTCCAGCAGTTCTGCATGAATGGAAGTTCCCCCTTCACCAGGGTGTAATGCCTAGAGTGTCATTTGGAGTATAATTTCATTTCTGACCTCTTTAAAGGTCCTCCAGTGATGCTGATATCAAACTGTGATTGTCAGAAAGTGCTGTGTTCTAGCAGCAAAAGATGCATCTTCAATCTCTCCTAAGACCAAAACAAGGTTTATGACAAAACTGGATAATAATGGTGCATTGGTAATGCCTTTTCAGAAAGAACCAATGCTAAGAAATAAGGTGATGTAAACAAAATAGCGTTACTGGGGATTAATTTTTTATGTTGCCAAAGGTACAGCGGATGATTTTCTCTGTTTTGGGTGTAGATCCATAATATTTCACAAAGACAACGCAAAAGTGGTTTTGCTGAGTTGGTAATAAACTTAGGATTTCTCTACAGCCAGAAAACTGACCGGGGTTTTATTAATCAAGAGCTTTTCGCATAAAAGACTTTTTGTGACAGGAGAACCCAGTCCCAGAGATTTACTAATTAAAGTAGAAGTTCTATCCTTTGTTACTTCAGGATAGTGGTATCAGTGGTGTGGGACACAGAGGTAGACATCTAGTGCTTAGGCTGATGTAGCCTAAGAGCTGGAACTACAGTTTCATAGCCAAAATTGTGCTAAAGTTAGTCTGTCTTTAGAAATATCAGCAATGCTACCATAAATGGTATCTACATATTGCTGGATTGCTGATGAATTAAAACATCTATAAAATTACAAAAATGCAGCAGTTTTATATTTGTTTTCTGTCCTGTGTAGAAGTAACAAACTTCACAGATGCAAATGACAGTAAGCTTCTGAAGGAAAAGTCTACATTTGTATTCTGAGAACCAGAAGGCACTTAACATGAGTTTTGTAATTTATTGTTATCATGGGAAGCATAAATTTCAGGAAAGCATGTGAGCGTCTCAAACTATATTCCCAGCATCAACCTATTTACAGAAAGAATTTCAATGAGAATTATAATTATATGTGGGGCTGAAGAAAAACATCTTTTCCCACATCAGTGCTTTTAGAAACTGTCAATCAAAGCATATTTGAACATTTTTTACTTTAATGATGAGATTCAGGGGTGCATACTAGACTAATTGTTTCCTGAAAGAAAAGGAGAAGAAATAACTGAGTTCTATACATTTTTATCAGCACATCATTAGACTTTCATAGCTTACCTTGGTGTATTCATCCCTCTACAAAACCCAGCACAGCACAACCAATTACAAATATTAGATAAAAAAAAAAATGCATATGTTACAAATTGGCCTCTGGAAATCCCTTGTCTACAAATAGCCAGGTCATCATAACCTCCACTGCAATTGTTACCCCAGACAGAATTCTTATTGCCCTGACCTCTGTCTGTAGAAACCTCTAGACGTGCAGCAGAATATTTGGCATGGTTTATGCAGATATTCTATCTCTACAGTGCCTAGTAGACACAAGAGCATTCCCTTAACAATAACAATGGTATTGCTGTAAAAGCCATTAACACAAACTTAAATTAGATGAATGATGCACCACAGGGTACAGAGAATATTTAGGTAGCATTTTCTAGACTGCAAAAATTACTCTTTATAAAGACAAAAATATCCTGAGGTCAGCAACTTTTGTTCTCCTTAGCTCTTCAGTAAAACTATATCCTTTTGAAAATGTTCCAGATGTGCATTTTAGATGGAAGAGAAGCTCTGCATTGGGATTTCTTCTCCCAAATTTTCTCAGACAGGACTGACACCTTCAGCTGCTTCCTAAGTGCTTCCTGAGCGTAACAATAGCAGTGCAACCCGTCAAGTGCAGGCACATTTAAATATGAAGAGCAAAGCAATGCAATTTTGCAGAAGGTTTAAGGGAGAACTCACGGTTCTAACCTCTGTCATCCACTCTGTGCAGCATACAGATGTAGACATGAAAATTTTCAAAGCATTCAGAGGTTGCACGTGGATTTCCATCTCTGGGCAAAACTCCTAGAAAGACAACACAAAATACCAGCCACAACTTACTGATAACACAACGTGCATTTCTTTCTGAGACTGGAGAAGCAATATTCAAACAGCTGGCAGCACATCGTGGCTGGGAAGCAGCTGGTCCTGCAACATACCTTGAGACACAAACTTTTACACCGGCACCTGACTGAGTATGAATGCGCTGGGGTGTGCCAGAGCTCCAGTTCTGCTGCGCAGGAGCTAACAAGACTAATTTTTGCTCCAAATAATATTTTAAGGTGGTACCCACAAAGAAAATAGGCCAAATAATAACTAAAGCTGTTACTTTATAATTAGCTTAAGCTGCTCAATCTCCCTGCCACCAGCCATGGTGCTCTGCTCCCATCATCTTCCTTCTCTGATCCCATACAGCACCCCCCATGTAGTTCAGCTCATGCTGATTAAGATATATACATTAAGTTACCCAGTGTGGATCTATAAAAAAATATGTCTGTCTGTTAAAATTTATCTTTGGAAATGTCTGTTCCTGAAGCTCTTCATGATGATGTGTTGCGCTGTCCATCCTAGGCTAACATTCAGCTGTAAATAAATCACTGTATAAAAATCAAACAAGTGAACCAGTTTAGGTGAGAGCAGTCATAATTCAGTCCCAAGTCCCAAGAAGATGCAAAATCTTCTAAGATTACTACATAATGTTGGCAATCAAAGGCTTTTTGGAAAGTGAGACTGTAAATCCCACCTTTCTGGGATGAGCTTCTGGCTCAGGCAGTCTCAAACATGTCCCTATTCCAGACACTCAGAAAAGTACACCGATCTTCAAAACAGTCTGTGGAGGCGTGTGTATTGCAAAGCATTTCAGAAAAATAGCAGCTTAACTACAAGGCAGCTCTAGACCTAAGAGCAGAGGTGCAGCCACCAGCTCTAGCACCGGGAGGGCACAAGCTGGGGAAGGAAGCCTCCCATGCAGGATCTTTCCGCTGACCTGGGAAACTCAGACTCTGCCTGGGCAGTCCTGGGAGTTAACGTTCATAATGCATGATTTGTTTGCAGAGAGCCTGCCTGCATTTAAGAAACTACCCCAGAGGCACTGTAGAGGGCATTTGAGTCTGACTTTTTTGAAGATATTTAATTATTTCTATAAAAGTTTTTATTATTATTATTGATACTATTATTATTATTAATTGATGTTATTATCATTGTTATTATTTTAATTTGCATGGGGAGTTTATGGTGGGTTTGTCACCTTTTTTTGAATTTTTGCCTGAAATGAGTTGCATCACAGCCATGTAAAATCAGACATTTCAATCCTGCTATTATATGAGAGCAGAGGAGTCTCAAGACTGAGATCCAGTACTTAGAAAGCACTTTGGAACAGATGCTTTGGAAGCCAGCTGACAGATCACTCTCTCCTTGTTAAACTTCTCCTTGAAAAAGGAGAAATTAAGGTTTGAATATAAAGGGCTAGTTTCCCCCAAACATCAGGTTATCTGAAGACTAATAAATAACTATGAGTATGTTAATACTTTAGCAGACACATCTGTCTTTCCCTTTAGAAACCTCACAGAGGTGATAAAGCAGAAATCTGCCCCAGCAATGATTTTCATTTGAAGTATTGCTACTAAATTCTGACATAGTGCTTTCAAGTAACTGCACAACGGTTGTGTTACTTTGGCCAGGGATCAGGAAAGCACTAAAGAGAGGGTTCACTTATAATTACAATCATTTTGCTGGCAGGTATTAATGAGCGTGTTTAATATTTTAGCAGAGAAATTAGATTTCTAATTAGATTAAATATCTAATACTAAGTATTAGAATTAATGAATTGATCACTTTAATGGCTGACTCATTAAAATAAAGAGAAAACTGTCTTTTAAAATCATTTTAAAATACATTTTTCTTGGGCAAGGATCTCTAAAAATCAAAAGCAGTATTGCACCAATGTATTAGGATGTAATATAATGCAGATGTGCTCCAGATGATGCGTGCTTACAGAAAGGTCAGTAAGATCTCACACAGATGACAATAGGCCAAATTTAGGGATTTACACTGGAAATTTACCTGGATCGCTCAATTGCTTCATGTAACTACAATGACTACATCATTCTGGCTGCTTTTCTGCATGGTCAGCATCACTCATCTCTAACACAGGCTTAAAAGCAAACGCTGCTGTCAAAAATATGTTCCCTTAACCTAAATAAATGTACTTGACCTGGTTTTAAACCATAGTGGGGGCATTTCACTCCCAGGTGGCAGCAGGCTGACAGCCACCACAGAGAGTACAGATCTGCTGAGCATAAATCCACGCTGCAGCCCACTGGTCTCTTGGTAGAGACATCCTCGTGAAGAAGAAGGCACCGCCATGGATTTTTTATTGAACTGGACGACGTGTTTCATAGAGGTAAAGCTACTGATAGCAGTCCTTATAGGCAAAGCCTGCAGTTAGACATGGAGGGAAATATATAATTTGTTCTTAAATGAGCAGGGGCTGCTGAGCTTTGTTGCTTCAGGTGAAGTGACGCTTCTGGTTTTCAAATCATGGCATTAACACTTAGCATCAAATATTAGTAACAATTAATATTATTAACTTTTATTAGCAATAATTAATAATAACTAATAAACAATAATCCCTAAAGCTATTGGAAAAATCTCACCCTAATTCCACTTCAAAAAATAACTGAGTGACTTTTCAAAGGGGACAGACTTTGTATAAAAGCCTTCAGAAGGACAAACAGGGATGATGCAGATGAGAATGCTGAAAAAATGATGGATTCAACAAAGATGATTGTCCAGCCTGCAATCTCTGCAAAGGTACGCCTTACACATGAAAGGCAGTTCTGAGGCACATCTTCAAAAACAATTTTTAAAAGGAACAATCAGCTGAAAATTCACTAGTGTTCATCCAAATCTCTGGCTGATTGTTAAAGCACCGTTGTTCTTCCTGCTGGTCTGGGAGAATGTCAAGACTACAAGAGACTCACTGATGTTCTTAAAATAAAAGTGCTATTTAAATATTAATCAACAGTGGAAAACACTCAGGTGAGAGACCTATTTTCAAGTCTTTTCCCCTTTACTGCAACAGTCCAGAACAAGCATGGTATTTTGGGATCTGTAGTGGACTTTCCTGAACTGCTGTTACAAAAAGGTGGTTTGATGTGACACAGAATTGCTTTGCTACGTTTGGAGTCATGAGCTTTGTTTCTGCCTCGTGCAAAATAAGCAGTAACTTGGCATACATATCCCGAGACTTAATGCTGGTCTGCTTCACTCAATAATTAATTTTGTGAGTGAATGAAGGATTTGCCATGACATCTTCAGCCTTCCACTTCTCTGCTCACGCCCTCCCTGCCCTCTTTGTAGGACCTGGAGGAAGAGGAGGAAGAAGATGTCTGAGTGAGGAGCTGAGGAAGCCTCAGCAATATTTTGTGCCTTATGCAGCCACTCCAGGCAAAACCCCTGGTTGCAGGCAGTGCCCGGGGGTGAGATGTGCCGTCCCCAGATCCCAGTTCTCCAAGCACCAGTATGCAGACGGAATATGCCCAGAGTCCCAGGATGGCTGAGGCTGGCAGGGCCTCTGGAGCCCACCTGGCCCAACCCCTGCCCAAGCAGGGCCACCTAGAGCAGGCTGCCCAGGACCATGTCCAGGCGGCTTTTGAAGGCCTCCAAGGAGGAAACTTCACAGCCTCTCTGGGCAGCCTGCGCCTGTGCTCCATCACTCCCGCAGCACAGAAGTGCTCCTGGTGCTCAGAGGGAACCTACTTTGCTCCACTTTGTGCCCTTTGCCTCTTGTCCCGTCCCTAGGCACCACTGAAAAGAGCCCAACCAACAGTGGGAAAGCCGTAACTATTACAAATTCAGGATTTTTTCCATTAACAGCGTACACACTATTATTGTTGTTCCACATGGGAGTTTGTATCAGGATGGTATTGCACTAGACACTCACGCAGAAATAAGCAAATCTGACCCCACCTTTCCAAAATACAAGGAAAAAAATGTTAAGAATTAAAGCTATTCATGACAAAACAAGCTCAAAGGTTTAGATAAACTAATTTACAGGAGTGCACACAGGTTTTAGATGACAGAATAACTAGCCATTACAGGTAATGTAGGCTGTCCAATGAAGATAATTAAAGCACATTAGGATTTGTATAGAAAGAGTAGATAACTGTTTTATAAACAGGCTCCATATGGCATTCACAAAATTCAAGCAGCTCTTGCTGCTAAATTGAAACTGAACAAAACAACATCAAACTCAAACCGTGGTATGTTTTGATGCTTCATTCAGAGAAACAAATTCAGGAATACTTCCCCTTATTTATAAATATAATAGCACCGCTATTAAATTGCTGTTTTTGTCTTTTGTTTTGTTTTGTTTTGTTCTGTTCTGTTTTTGTAACATTAACTCCATAAAAAAAAAATCCATTAAAAAAAAAGAATAAATACTTATAGCTGGATTGCCAGTATAGCACTCTACATTTCCCCAAGATTTGGTCTTATACATGGAATAAAAATGGTAATGCTCTTTTTTTTAACCTCAGCAGTTACTAAAATAACAAAGGTGGGATTATAAGCAAAAACAGCTTTCAGCTTGATCCTGACCTTAACATATAAATGCCCCAGTTTGTCAAAATAAGATTGCACCTTTCAAAGATATGAGACTTGCATACCTGGGCAAACACACTGGGATAAGACCTATAATGCCAGGATTAATTTATTAACTACCAGCACTGATCTATTAACCATTGATATGTTGATCTTGAAGTCCTGGTCTCAAAAGGAAATGTACCTACCCCGATCCCATTCAAAACCCCTCACCAAATCGCACAATTCAAACCAACAAGCCTGCTCAAGAGCTGCTCACAATCCTTAGAATAAAGCACGCAGTTGATTTCCGCTTCGTGCTCCCTAGTAGGTACGCTCATTCCCCACACATTTATGGACTACTAGAAAGGTAGTCCAAACTCCAAAAAGGCAGTGCCACCAGGAAGCTCAGTTCCTACCCCCAGCCCATTTCTTATTGCATCTGAGCCCTCCAGTGTTTCATGATACCAAGACCCCAATCTAACTTGGTGTGTCTCATCAACAATGCACACACACACACAAAGGAGTTAATCAACTTATAACCCGGCGAGGTATAAAGAAGAAATACGTAATGCAGATGGGATTTCACAGGATATATATACATTAAAAAAAAAAAAAAAAGGATCATATGGCAAAGATGAGGGCTCTAGTAAACTACAGGAACGTTCAGAGAGGTTTTTCATCCTGGAATAATGAAAGGTTAGCCTGGTGACCTGCTTGCTCTTGGTAGAGCCTTTCTCATGAAACTGTAAGTATTAAAGAAGATAAACTCTCTTTCCTTGATCCGTGGATTTTAAAATTCACTATCAAGGGTTTTAGAGTAACAGATGGAACATCTGTCCCTGACTTTCTTTGTTATTTTCCTGCCCTGTAAGAACAACATGACATTTCTGTAGATAATAGAGCAATTAAAACTTTAATTTGGAAGAACTTTGCCATTGTGAGATTGTCTCCACTTGTCAAGGAGAACTTCGTATCTTGAGTGTGAGGATAATTTCACAGTAACACGTTTCTTGAAATTAAGATTCTTCATGATCACACAATAAAATGATCCCTCTACACTAACTAGCCACCTATTTTGAAATCAAGAGAACAAAATTAATTTGGGGATAAATTAATGGTTGAGAGATGGGCAGATGCACGTATGTAACCAAACCTCTCTCCTCTGCTTTTCCATGGTGCTTCACATCTGCATGGCACCGTTCTGCAAACAAAGTGACTGGATCTTACCTCCTTGCTGCCCCAGGGCCCCACGCGTGACTGCACACCCTGCATGCGAGCAACATGACAGGAGTCATGCCTTGTGCATTTGTCCGAAGCCACGCAGAGGTCATGGGCTTTGCAATCTGGGGGGACCGCTTTGTCCTGCCTTAACGACAGCCGTGATTACGTGAAGACACACAGATGGATATCAAAGGGATGCTGCGAGGGGTCACTCTGGGAACACTGCTCGGAGCTGCAGCAAATGAAGGGGCTCTGGCACAATTATTTAAAACCAAACCTCTGGCTAGAAGCAGAATCCTGGCAATGCTCCAAGTACCTTTCCCGAGTACCTCTGAGCACCAGATGGAATTTTTCCAGCAAGGCCACTGATTATGTATAACAGACAAAAGGCACAGAAGAGTCCATTTCTAGTGAGTTTCTAGTGAGAAAGAGCTTCCTTTCTCCATACAGGAGCCCAAACCAGAGCCTGGAGAACAGAAAGCTCTTTCACCCTGCACGCACGCAGAATGGATGCATGGATGGTGTCTAGCCGGTCCTAAGCAAGTCACTGTGGGACTGCAGTGGTTTCAAATAAAAATACTGTGATGGAGGTATGTTTATGGAAACATCAAATACAGAAAAGAAAGGCAATGTAAAACATACTTTGCTTTTTATAAGGCATATTTAGCATTTTATAAGGTATACTTTCCCAAGTGAGGAATGGAAAATTGCAAAGACATTGAAAGCATTCAGCCAGGCAGAGGCTGTGTTATTAAACCTCAGTTCAGCACAGCCACTCCACAGCACTGCTCACCGCCCAGTGCATTATGTGTGTGCCTGCAACTAACAGAAAAAGATCTCAGGACAAGAATGATGCTCTCTTTTGGCATGAAAATTGCAGGGTTTATCTGTACTGCAGATGTAAATAATTTTCCTCTGCCATCTGCAGCAACCCTGGCAGATTGTGCTTGAGTAGCGTCATTGAATGAATCATTTGCTGCTTTGTCTCTTGCCTTTCTGAATAAGCCCATTACTGTTCCTTGGTGGCTTACATCAGACTAACATCTTCCACACAGAAGGTTGGTGAGCCAAAGTGCAAAGGTACACGTCTGATTCCTGCAATCTCCTGTCTCGTAGCCTGTGCCTATTTCACAGCTTTACTCTGCTTACACTTTAAGAAGTTCTCAACTCTGAACCTTCCTTACTAGTTTAAGCCACACTACCTCTTACTTGCTACTTTCTTCACATCTGGAGAACTGCAACAGCCTTTTATAAAGTATTTGAAGACTATTATGTCTCTCCTTTATTCTTTTCTAGGCCTAGACTAATTGCAAATTTGCTCAAGTCCATTCTACTGCAATGCTCTGAACTTTTCTGTTTCTCTCAAAGAAGTGAGACCATCTATCATTTTCATGAGGCTTCCAAATAGCTAGTGATTATCATAAGAGGTAGGCAGTGCACTGTAGTTTCTAAATCCATTATAAAGTGTCACCTTTTTCCAGCCTCACAAAAGCATGCTACCCATAGTACTTACTCAAGATATTGCTGAGCAAGCGTTCTTTGCTATCCAAATACACATGGAAATGCCCTTTAAATTCACAGAAGCAGAGAATAGAGAGCCTCTCTAATTTAAAAGGGGGTATTGAGGTTCCAATGAAGTCCATCATAGTCTTGATAGCGAAAGTCCATTTTTTTTACTGAAGAAAAATAAAAAAGAGTTTCACCATATCTCAGCACCTTGGTGATTCTCAGCTCACTTTAGGTTACAACTGCTTAATTAGGCTTGGAAGCAATACTGATAATGATCCTGTTTTTCGTACCAACTCAAAAGCCTGAGGCCACAAATAAGCCCCTATTGTATAAATCCATTAATAACCTCTTCTGTTCTACAAAGTGTTCTGGCCTGCAGCATATAAACCTCTAGCTGCGTGCATCCAAAGCGATGTTCCCCGCAGCTGACTCACGAATTGAGCAGGCAGCTGCTGGTGACGGACAGTACCTGGGATGGCAGGGCTCTAATTGGTGATGGCTTCTATGCGGACTTGCACCAGGGAGCACTGGTAACGCTGGCCAGTAATGTCTAGCACTGGAAGAGCAAAGGATTTCACAAGAAAGCAGGCAGCATAATTATTTCAGAACAGTTACTATTCAGCAATGCAAGCAACGCATAAATCTCCAAATTCAGGATTAAAGCTGACAGATCCTACTCTACAGCAACTAAAAATGCAAAATTAAATTTTAAAAACCATAAATACTTCACAGAATATACAGTAATGTTCATAATTTTTGTATCTGTAATTGAAATGTAATATCTTAGGTCAGCTCAGTAGGAGAACTTTGTTCAAGATTATTTCATCACAGACTCACATAATTTATTTACTTGTCCCTTGAGAATCTGAGTACAGTAGAGGCCACTATTTTCCAATTTTTAAAAGTACTTTATTTGAGTTGAACCTTTTACATACATTTCTAAAATGTCTATCACTTCAGTTCCCTGGAAGGCTTTTGATAATATTCACAAGTCAAAAAATAACAGTTTGCACTCCCCATCCCACCACCCCCTTATTTTTTGTGGATCCCTAAATGGGAATTAGCATCTTGAGGAGCTTTGTTGGGGGCAATTCCACACATACAAAGGCTAATGGTACAAAACATATCTGAGAAACGTTGAGCATCTTTGAGCTCTGTTTAACTGATCTGAACTCACTTTGAAGGATAAGACATATAGCTAGGAGAAAGCCTGAACCAGATTCTACTTTGCATGAAACATTTATTCATGGAAAGGTTGGATGTGGTGCTCAGGGACATGGCTTAGTGGGTGATGTTGGTTGTAGGGTGATGGTTGGACCAGATGATCTTGAAGGTCTTTTCCAACCCTAATGATTCTATGATATGACTCTAAGTTAAACATGGCTTTAGGGGCGGTGTACAGTGATAGTGAACACACACTCCCAAAGCCTTTTTTATCATTTATTGCTGAACACAGCTATATATTTGTAGCCATGGATTTGCTGGAGAACAATTTCCACATAGCAGATGGAGATGAATCAGAGGTGAAGATCAGTAAAAGGGATGATTTTTTCAGTTTCTGGAGCTTCCCCTTACGACCTGTCAGACTTTAAAATAGCAACAGGAAATTGAGTTTCACACAGACACAAACACAGTATTTCCTCGAGCCATCGTAAATCTCCAGCAGGGCAGACCTGGGCGGGCAAAACGACGGCAAAACGAAGGGCTTTTCACAGAAAACCCAACCCTTTTGTGATCCCGCAGACCCCCCCGTGTAGAAACCAAACTCGGGGGCTCCCCACTTCGTCCCGAGGGGGCTCCCTGCCTAGCCACGCATTCACCCTCCCCCGGGGCCGCCATTTGGGGCCTGCGGGCGGGAAGGGCCGGGCGCCGCCATCGAGGCGCTCGGCGCTCGGCGCCATCGAGGCGCTCGGCGCTCGGCAGCGGGGCGGTTGCGGCCGTTGCGGCCGTTGCTGCGTGAGGGGAGGAGGAGGGCGGCGGCGGCAATGGCGGCGTCGGAGCAGCGCTACCCGCGGAACTCCATCGAGGATGACTTCAACTACGGCAGCAACGTGGCCTCGGCCAGCGTCCACATCCGCATGGGTAGGGGCTGGGGGCGAGGAAGGGCCCCCCCTGCCCTGCCCGGCCCGGCCCCTGGTTCCCCGGGGGCGCGTTTTGGCGTTTAGGTGGGGTGGGGGTGCGTGTAGCTCTTCTTGTCAGGGGGGTTAAACCCATACAGCGATGCATTTTGAAGCCCAAATCAGATTGGTAAAAAGTATGCGTGTTAAAACTGGAGCCTGTAATTAGTTACAGTAGTTTAACCCGGAAATTGAGGGCGGGTAATTTCTTGTGAGGGGTGTTCAGGTGTTGTCTCCTCAGCTTCAGCGTCTGGGTGCTGTCAGGCCATAGCACTGGCCATGAAATGCTGCTTTGCTGTTCGCATTCAGGTCTTAAATACGTTGAATACTCCTATATTAAGTGTCTTCATCACCACTACTTGCTGAAATAGGTAGAGCGTTATTGTATACACCTTAGAATAAAAACAGTGCACGCAGTGAATTTTTTAGTAGACATTTCTGATAAACAGGAGATCCCTTTCTATTAAAATACAGTTTTATCTTGTTTGGAAATTAAAAGATGCCGTAGCAAATATGAAATCGGTATTGTCCTTAGCAAAACTGCTGACGTGTTTAGTAATGTGGGGAGAAGGGCAGGCTAGCTGACAGGCTACCTACGTTTGTTCAATGTGCTACAGCAAAGTAGGGTCTGGTCCCTCATAGCTTACAAATATATTTAATTTTGCCTGCTGCAGCAGCACTGCTGAACTTAATTTAGTGTCTCTTAGCGTGTGCTCTTAAATTTGTTTAATCTGTATTATTAAGGATTGACTGATTCTCGGTGCAAGCCTATTCTTCCTTGCAGAGCATTTTACCTAATAGACTTGGTCTCCTTCCATTTAGAGTGGGAAATACGTTTGACATCCCATATCATAGTGTCCTAAACCACTCTCTTATTCAAGAATTATAAAGGTTGTTAGCTTAATTGAGAAATTTCTTTTAGCAGCTTATATCTGTAGGTATCCATCTAGTACAACGCCAGTCACAAATGATGATAAGTTATGTCTAATATGACAAAAGGTCAATTAAATAGATATTACTGTAATGGTTTCGCCTTTTAAAATACTTACAGCTCTTTCTGTCTCCACACAACCTCCAAGCTGATTTTTCTTCATTTACATCCATTAGATACCAGGAACACGATGAAGAATGCATACTTTTAGTATTTTCATAGTGAGATTAGATGTAGTTATAAAAAAAAGTCTGAAATAAATTCTTCCTAAATGTTTTTTTTATTATTATTTCTTCTTGTCATCATTGTTGCTGTTTATATAATTATGTGCAAGAAAAAGCATAATCTTGCTGTAATACTGTATTGGTGTTTTAAGGGAAACAGCTTATTACTATTTTCTTCTGTGTTTTTTCACTGAATAAAGAATTTCTAATGGTTCCTTATCAAACAGAAAATTTGTATCTGATTTACTGTTGAACTTTTTAAGTGTAAGTGAAAGTTGATTACGTTTTTATTTTCTTTCTTCTAGCTTTTCTGCGGAAAGTCTACAGCATTCTTTCCATTCAAGTTCTTTTGACCACAGTCACATCTGCAATTTTTCTGTACTCTACTGGAGTACAGGCATTTGTTCATGAAAGGTAAATACTAAAATGAAATGGCAGTGTGTTATTAATGTGTTAAGTATAGTTTCTGTAGTTGCTCTGGAGCACTCCTGTATGCCTCCTCACACAATGTTGTAATTCTGTAATAGAAATTTTGTAACCTGATTACAGCATAACTTTTCTTCTGACATTTTTCTCTGTAGTTTATTATTAAAATTTACTTCAATTGCTGTTATTAAAATTTATTTTAATCAGTACTTTAGTAATAGTGCTTATTTGCAGTATGAAAACCTATGTATTAGTGTCGAACATCTGAATTATTGACATTTCTTGTTTTATGGTCTAAGTATCTGCTCTTAGAATCTATTTGGAATGTTGTTGTTTATATGTATCAGTTCCAGAAAGCTGAAGCATTTCTTAATCCTCTCACTCCTCCCCCACTCTTTGCTTTTTTGTTTGTTTGTTTCTTTCTTTGTCTCCTGTAAATTAGTCTTCTAAAATTCCCGTGGGTTTTGTTTTTTGCCTCATAATTTTCATGAGGAAAAAAAACAAGTCTCAAAATCAAACTGTGGTGAAAACAGGAAAAAAGAACAACTGGGGAAAGGAAGAGAGCACTGAGTCCAGTTTCTGTTTTCTTCCAAGTACACTTGCAATCTTTGCTTCTACTTTCGCTTTATAGCCCTAATAAAAAAGGAGGATCTAGCACCATATGAGTTCCTGTATAAGCTGTATTATATGCAGCAGAGCTTGTAAGGCTACAGTTTTATAATTAAATGTGTTATTTTAAAATCTTCCTGCTTATTTAGACCTGTTCTTTTGTGTTTGATTTTAGTCTAGTTTTTGCTAGGAGGGCTCTTGAATGATTTAATTATAGCTTTATTTGCCAGTCAGACCTGGTTTCTTTGGCACAGTTAATGCTCGTGTGTTGGATTCAGGTGCTTATTTAAAAAAAAAAAAAGGCAACACAGTTCCTTGGATGTGAAGTTCTTAATAGGCAAAATATTACATATACTTTAAAACTGTTAGTTGAGTTCAGATGGATTTTCCTCTTCACACACTTGATGAATTCCTGGGCAATCTCTAGCTTCAGCATGAAAAAATTATCGTTACTTGTAGCTGTACTATTTTTAACTGATAATCTATGGTGATATGTTTTAGAACAGTTTTGCTGTAAAACTTGCTTTACATTTACTTTGGATTTATGGAGCAGCATCTTTGTGTAGGTGATCACTTTAAAAGTTTGTTTTATATAAACTGTTTTTAACGTCTACCAAGTATTTTATCTTAATTTTGATGACCTTTTTTTTTTTTATGAAACTTTACAGGCCTGCCTTGCTTTTGATATCTGTATTTGGATCTTTGGCTATAATCTTAGCACTGACCCTCTACAGACACCAGCATCCTGTTAATTTATACCTACTTTTTGGATTTGTAAGTATTTATATAAATTCAATTTTAATAGTCGTTAGAGTACCTTCCATTTTGATGAACTCTTTAAATCAAGCTAGTAGTAGGAATTTTTCTTGTATTCCTTGGAAGATAACTCAGGCCTTTATGAGTTACAAGTGTATAGGGTATTTTTGGAGGTTCTATTCACAGGTTGTTTCTAGATAGCCTCCAGTTCAGAGTTCTTCTACCATCTTTTCAGGAAGAGCATTAGAGCTTGAAATCAGATTGAGCAAACCTTTTTCTTTTCCCACCCCCCCCCTTTTTTTTTTTACATCTATATATGTGTGTGTGTGTGTGTATATATATATATATCACTGCTCTTATTGTTCTGTTGTTAGTTTCTATGCAGCTGCTCAGTAGGAAAGAAGGGGAGCATTCCTGTTGCCATATTTGTTTAATGGACAACCTCCAGGAGAGGCCCAAATATAACCCACCATATGTGTTTATTTCATTCATCATTTTCTGTTTGATGCTAAACTCTTAAAATGTTTCCAGCACAGGCAAGTCAAACAACACTACCCTCAAATTTCAGTCTCCTGCTTGATGTTGCAAATCTGTAGATGTGGGCTAACTTGCTCCTGGATATTTTGGACCATGTAGCAAATTAGTCTGATGAAAGGAAGTCACATCAGCAGCATCAGAATTTGATGCTTTAGAATCTGCCTAAGTTGTATTTGTCATAAAATGGGAAGATAGGTTTGCTGTGTAAGTAAGGGTGGGTGTTTTTAATTGTTACAGGGTTGTATTCTGACTCACTCCTGTCTTTCAGGACAGTAAGTGCTGTAACGGGGAGTGAAGTAATAGTTTCACCAAATGTGGTGTGGCAGTTCATGGCATGACAATTTTGAGTATTACATTGTGTAGGAATAGAAGGATTAAAAACTGCATGCGATAAATTGGCTTAAACAAAATATGGGTTAAACACGCTGTTATTTCGATATGATCTCTTGGTTCATGCCATGGATAGTTCTCTTATTTTCTTGTAATGAAACTTAAATTCAAATTACCTTTTTTTTTGACCCAGACATCAATAGTACATTTGATTTTAACTTAGCTTTAGTGGCAGACTGGGGAGAGGAGTAAGTTGACACAGACACTTAGCTGTCTAATAAGATATTAAGAGTGTTCAATGAAAGTATTTCAAATATTGAAAAGTGTACGGAAAGCTGGAAACAGATCATTTCTAATAGCAGGTCTGAGAAATGTTACAGCCCCCTTGAACTATTTGTAAGAACTGTGGTAAGATCAGTGTGTGCTCTGAGTAGAAGACCTAAATAGCAGTTTTCTGTAGTGGCTGTCTGTCATTCATTTTCACTTTATATTGCATTATTTTTATGTATCACAGCAACGTCCAGCACAGTACAACTGAACAATTGCCATTTTCTTGTTGGAAATTAAGTATGTTATAATGTATAAAAACTTAACTGGAGAGCTAATGTAACACATATGGGGGTTATGTTACATAATGGATCTTATTACACGTGAAGCCTCCAAGTGTTTTGTTTTTTTTTATCATTGTAATTTTTTGTTTTTACTTTTTCTGTAGACCCTGCTGGAAGCACTGACAGTTGCTATTACAGGTAAATGATAGCCATCCTATTTTCTGGTTCCTGAAATGAACTGAATAATGAATCCAGTATGTTTTACTAATTGCCATCTGAGATTCCTAAATGAGATACTAAGATGATTAACAATTTCAAATGATAATGTTGTGAGTTTAGTAAAAACCTGGGGTATCAAGGGAGGAAGCTGCATTCTGGTCCGGGGCTGAAACTGGATAAGCGTGGATTGAGCTGTGCCATCCATTCTTTTGGAACAGCTAGCAGTGCTCTTTCCTGGAAGGCACCTCTCAGCAGGGCTGATCTGCAAGGAAAATGTCCTCATCTCCCCCTTCTTCATCTTCTGAGGGAACTGCTTTGGGTTTGGAGAGTTTTGTACTTGGTTCTCAGGGTAGAGATGGGGCGGTATGCAGAGAAGTTGTGGTATCACCTTGCACTATAGCTTCCATTGTAAGCTGAAACCTCTTCACTGTGGTTTCTGGTCTCCTGTAGACAAAAAGTCAAAAAAAATCACTTGGGAAAATGAGAATACGGAAAAAGGCAGAAAAAAGGCTCCACCCGCTTATCTTTTCCTTCCTGCAACCTAATCAAAAAATTCTTACACATCAAGGTATAACATACGTTTTTTTTCCTTTTTTTTTCTGGGGGTACGGAAGATCTGTTCTTATCTCTATTTAAGAAGCTGCAGATATTCCATGAATGTCGAACTTAGCTAGTGCAAAGGTCTGTGTATCATATGATCATGATCCTGAAGTGCAAAGACAAGTTTAGGCATAATTTATCCTTTTTGCTAACAGTTCAGATTTTTTTCTTGTCTGTGAAAGTTTAAATTTCTGTTTCTGCAACAGATAACTCAGCAAATATATGGGATAGTGTTCTCTAAGTGACAGTTTGCTTTTTCGGTTTGTAGTGAGTTTCTATGATGTGTCCATCGTCTTGCAAGCCTTTATTCTCACTGCTGCTGTTTTTCTTGGACTGACTGCATATACCTTGCAGTCGAAGAGAGACTTCAGCAAATTCGGAGCAGGGTATGTTGTCTTATCAATGACTTTTTGTGTCTGTTTTGTTTAGCTAGTTTTTTCTTTTTTAAAGCAAGCTTTGCAGATATAATGATGAGTACAGGTCAATAGGAGCTAGCGTGCTGCAAGTGAATGGTGAGGGTGTTGTTTCTCTTAAGTTACTAATTTTATGCAGTTCTGCTCTCTTGGTAAGAAATTCTTTTCAGCGTAGCAGTCCTTATTGCAGTAATGATTCTTATAACCATATTACACGAAGAAACTAATTTATGTGGATTTTTCACTGAGACTGAACTGTTTCAAATATACCAGTAAATTTAGGACATAACTTTTGACAGCTCTGTAGAACCAAATTGTACTGCTGCTGCCAGTGAACAGTTGGTATCTAAGAACTGATGTTTATTTGCTGAATATATTGTGAGGAGGTTTTATACAAAGAGAGATTTAGAGACTTTAAGTAAGATTTAAAAGAAAAAATATTGTTAGTGCTCACAGTTTAATTTTTTATTTTTTTTTTCAGGCTCTTTGCTTGCTTGTGGATTTTAATCTTCTCGGGTTTCTTGAGGGTAAGATACCTCATGTTCGAGGTCAAAAAATATTCTTTCATGTAAATCCTGTAATAACTTCTAGTATAACTAAAACTTTTTGAATGCTCCAAAAGATATTAATAAAAAATGTCCTAGCTGGATCCATTACTGTTGTAGATTATGCTGGTGATCTTTTAACTGTTCCTTTCCAGTTCAAATTTTTGTTGGATGCTGTTCTTACTAATGTGAAAGTGGCGTTTGAACTGAGTGCTCTCAGCTGAGGTGCACTACTTGTGTGAGAGAATGGGAGGGAGAGTTGTTTTAATTGGATTTTTTTTGTTTAGTTTGTCTCCTGGTGTTACTGTTTTGGAAACCAGAGCTTGCTTTCTTGTAAGAGAAGGCACTTCACTTAGTTAAGAGGTTGTATGGCTGGGATCTACATGGAATAAGAACATTGAAGAGTCATTGTAGTATCATATTTGTATGTATAAAACAGTAAAAAGGCAGTAGGTATCCATGTTTTATGCGCAGCGTATCTTTATACAGAGATTTTAATATTAAAAAGAAAATGAAATTTACAGTTTTTTTCTCTTTCATTTGCCTCCAGCTGTTTTTCTACAGTGAGACAATAGAGTTGGTGTTTGCTGCTGCCGGAGCACTTCTCTTCTGTGCATTTATAATTTATGACACTCATTTGCTGATGCACAAATTATCCCCCGAAGAGTACATATTGGCTGCGATCAATCTCTACTTGGACATCATCAATCTGTTCCTACACCTGCTGCGTTCACTGGAGGCATTTAACAAAAAATAATCAGAAGGAGGGAGGTTGATTATCACATGTATAAAGTTCAGTACCTAAATAGTGTTGGCTTGGATGATCTGCAAAGAGACTGAATCTCTGTTGCTCTGTCGTTCCATGAGTATTGATCCCTTTTTTTCGGGGGGCAGGGCTTTTCATGTCGCTGAAGTTCTTCTCCAGAACATGTATTTTATTTAGTTAACGTGGTGTAGCTGTTTCAATCACTTTTTAAATTACTTAATTTGCACTCAACGTAATTCGTTATTAAATTGTTTGCCAATTTCTGATCCAGGGTAGGCTATTAGAAAGCCTCTGTCTGCTGTTCTGTAGCTGCTGGGAACGTTTCCTTTTGGGATTACAAGTGGAAAGCATGCAGGCAGTCCCAGTTTATCGTTGTGCAATGTTTTGTTAAGTTAAAATTTGTAGTTTTTGTGTGGTGAAGGGGAATGCTGTCCGTGAGGGGAGCGTTCTGTCAAGAGCTGTCAGGTTGTTACACGAGCTGGCAGAGAACGAAGACGAAAGGGTTCTTCATGTGTTAAGGATTATTTATTGCCTGTCTTTCCGTGTTTGGAAATATTTGAAGGTAGATCCTGCCGTTTTGTGTGCGTTAACTGTCAATAAACTCGGAAGCCCTCAGCCTGTCGTTGCAGCTGACCCCGCGCTCGGAGACTTACGGGAACACCCGCGGGGGGGGGGGGGGGGGGGGTAATCACGTGACTCTCCTCTGGGGCGCGTCGGCCAGCTCCGCCCCGCGCCTGCGCACTCGGCGGGAGCGGCCTAGCACCCGGTGGGCACCGGCCTCGTGCGCGGCTGAGGTGAGCGGGGGGGGGGAGGGCGCGGCCGTTGGGACCGTTACGGCCGTTGGGGGGGGGGGGGGGGGGGGCTGGGGGCGGCAGCGGAGGCCTAACGGAGCCCTCTTCCCTCCCCTCAGCCATGGCAAAGAGCCTGCGGAGCAAGTGGAAGAGGAAGATGCGGGCGGAGAAGAGGAAGAAGAACGCGCCCAAGGAGCTGGAGAGGCTCAAGAGCCTCTTGCGGGTCGACGCCGACGCCGTGATGGAGGAGGTGAAGGAGGTGGCGGCCGTGCTGCCCCCCGCCCAGCTCCTCCAGCAGCAGGGTGAGATGGGGACCTGGGACACGCGGCCCGGGCACGGCCCTGCCTCCCCAGCTGAACCCCCCCCCCCCTCCTTTTCCTCCCACCGGGTGTTATCTTGCGACCAGCCTAACGCCCCGGCAGACCTCTGTGACTCCTCCTCCGCTTTCCACCGCCGTCATCAGTTCTACTGTGTTCTTCTCGACCTGGAAAGCCAAATCTCTCTCCTCCAAAGCCTTAAGTGGCTATTAAGTCATTGAATCTGCTCATTGGCAACGTTGGCTTCAGGGCATCCAATCACTTGTGGAGCTGGCTTAATAGCACTTCATTTAAAGTTTTTTTGGAGAGATCTCTGCAAAAGCATCAAGCGAGCAAGGGTTCCTTGGCAGTTTGTTCCAATCACAGCGTTATCTTTGCTGTTAAGCTTGAGATAGGACATACCGTCCTTTCCGGTTTAAGGATGATATGAAATATATAAAGCTGGAGCTAAATCTGAAATTATTTTGTAGATATCTTGTCGTAGATAGTGATTTATTGTTTTTAAATATATTGTGCCCTGGTATGGGTAACAAGGACCCTGTTTTTTTAATGCTAGTAATACATTGCACATGGTGCAGGAGTGCATGGCATTAGCCATCTACAGGTAATGCCACCTTCCTGTCCATTCCTTGAAAAGAATGTAATCTTTAAATAATTCTGAAACTGGGAGCAAAGGTTTTAAGTAGCTGTGTACTGGACAGGAGTCAGAAACACACCACCTTTTTCCAAAACTGCACTCCAAACTAAGTCATAGCCCTTTTTTCTTTTCTAGTGTATGCGGTGTAAGCTGTTACAAAGTTGCCAATGTAAGCTTTTTATGTGGGATGCAGAAATCTCTTGAGACAGCACAGTAGGGATTTGAAATAATACTGGTTATGACTGTCAGTCATGCAGGCAGTTTTGTCAGTGATTCAGGAATTTGGAAAGACAGAGAAGGATTATAAATTTGAACAGCAGAGCCTATAAACTATGTTGAAAATGGAAATAGAGGATATATAAAAAATAATTACCTGGTTAAGGGTAGAATCGAGTATGAATTGTATTTTTTTCTATGGTTCTCATTGGTTCTGTAAACCAGCTGTAAAAGTTGTTCCTTACAAGATGGTTAGGATTGAATTTTCAAAATGATTTGGAACATCATCAGCTCGCTGATGCTGAAGATGCAGGAAACATTGCTGTCTTAAACCTAGTTTCTGAATCAAGTGCCTGGTTATGTCATTCCTGCACACTCTTCCAAATCTGCTGGCAACTTTTCTATGCAGTGGCAAGTTTCACTCAGCATCTACAGAGAGATAGCAGCCTTGGAAATACTTAGTTGTAAGTTTTGTGAAAATAATGCTATCTTTGAGAGGACTCTTCAGCATGAACTGTTCGTGGACACTAAGAAATTCATATTTTTGCAAAATGTTATGAAGGACTGAAGTGTAGGCAGAAGGTTTAATCTAGAATTTAAACTTCCCATAGATAACCAACAGGTGAATAATTTTCCAGCCTTAGAAGGTATGTGGGTGTATTAGGGATATTTTCCTGTGTTACCTTAAGGTATTTCTCACAACATACTACAAAAGATTTTTTTTCACAAATTTTTTTTGTTAGGAAAAAATAATGGAAGGTCTGGCTAGCCTTCAGTCAAAAAGAGTTTTGTAGATGTTCTTAAAACTTTATGGGCATGCACAGATTTTTCAACATAATCATACCCATTGAGTCTGCTGCAATTAACTACTTTTATAGCTTTTTTTGCCCTTTTCTCTCTCTATTTTTCTTTTTTTTTTTTTTAATCTCTTTGGTAGGTTTTCTTTGTGTCCGTGGACCGCTCTTCTGTTCAGTAGGTTTCTTCCTCTTACTGATTCCTACAGCATCCTTGAGATTGCAAAGTGTGATGAAAATGTCACGTTATGTAAACAACCGATAGTCTGTCCAGGAGTATTTCTTCATTTAATGTTGCAGCAGATGCTTATTATGGAAGTGCCTTTTTGCAGTCACAAGCCTGTTCATGTCACAGATTAACCTTAATAGTATGACAGGACAGGAATCCAGAGAAGAAACTTAGGCGGGGTTGTGTTGTTTTTTTCTTTTTCCTGTATCTGTTCTGTGTTTGGGGTGGATTAACTTTAAAAGAAATCCATGAACGGTACCCTAATTACATGTAAAATCACAAATTAATTGGTTGGAAGCAAAGGGATTTCAAACAAACCAGTGTGGACACAACCTAGTTTGTAACTTCGCTCTGTTGTTCTTTTGCTGTGATTGTTGCTCTGTTTGGGAAGCTTGCCTATCAAAGAGCGATGGCTTATTTCTTGAACAGATTTTTGCAAGGTGTGACTTGTGCTGTGCTGCTTGGTGCTATGGATGCTTTCCTTTAGATGTTATTACTAGAAGAAAAAACCTGATGCTGTAGCATCACATCTGAACCGCCAATCTAATGCAGCAGTTTATATGAGTGCCACCTGAACTGCCAACTAATAGCAGCTGGTGTGGTTCTGCATTCTTCAGAACCTTCCTCCCCTCCACGTTCTAGCTCTTGCTCCCAACATCTGGAGCTCTGGGCTGGGACAGGCCAGCTCTTCTGTGGCATTTGCAGAACAGCAGTGTTCAGCAGGCCTTGTGTTTCTCTGATGTCTTAGGACATCTCTGGAGCTGGGACTTCTTGGCTTGATCACCCTTTGCAGGCAGCAATAAGCCCCTGTGTTGATTCTCTGCTGACTACGTGTATTCATATCCCATCTTTAAGGCTCCTGCGCATAAAAAATCTTCTTCCTCTCCGTGAAAGCCCATCAGAAAGCTTTTAGAGTTGCACATGGAAGGTTGGAAACAAGTTTGAAGTTTAATAGCACAGTAGTATTCAGATCTATACTTAACAATGTCCTGATCCTAGAGATTAGTCCTCTCTGTCTCTTAATTGTATTCAACTTGATCCTGTGCTCACTTTTTGAGGCAAATGTAGCATTGCTGGCTCATGCTTTATACCTTCACTGCATTTCTCAGAGATTTTTCTCTTTATTCTTCTCTTTACCTGTCTTCATCTTCCATTCAATTTAACTTTTAGAATTTCCTTGCATCTTAAGCATTACATCATAAAAAGTGTTTAATTGTACATATGTTTCAGTAAGCCTATGGCTTCCTGTATGCTTGCAGCTTTTGATGGAGACCACACACAATGTTTTTAGACACAGTGCTGGAACAGATGGCAGACTAAAGAATAAGGTGCTTTGCCCAGACATAGGCCTTTAGGGAAAATTCTTCATATTTACTATCAGCTGTTGAAGTTCTTGGGTTGCTGTTGTATTGGCTTGGAAACCACTTTCAATGTACAAAGCCTTCATCTCTCTGTCCACAAATACTGTTGTGTATAGAGATCTTTTTATCATGTTGGTGAATCTAGTAACAAAATAGCATCTATGAAACTGATGCATGTATTTTGCTCACTATAAATTCCTTTCTTTTCCAGATGACTGCAAAATGGACATAGGTAATAAACGAAACAAAAAAACTCTCCTAGACCAGCATGGACAGTACCCGGTATGGATGCATTCCAGGCAGAAAAAGAAGCTTAGGGCACAGCGCTTAAAAGAGAAAAAAAAATCAAAGTTGGCCAAAGGCCGAGCCCGGTAGACTTGAAGAACTTTGTAAGATCATGAATATTTTACTTTCCATAATAAATATCCTAAATAAGTACACGATGCTTCTGTATTTGGCCACCGAGTATGATTTATTGTGTTGCGTGAACCTTTGAAGAGACTGCTAGGCCAGCAAGTGATGAAAGCAATGCAAAAAAGCAAGTGCCTTTGAATAGACTAAATGTTTGGTTATATGTTTTCTTGGGGGGGGTCATCTTTTATTTTATGGATGCTACAAAAAAAAGAAGCTGTAAATGGTCTTGAACTGTTGTCCTTGTCAATGTAATTTTTCTATTAGTAAATTTTACCAAAGAATTCTGTAAGCTCACTGTATCTCTTAAGTTCTGTAAAATAACTTTTTGTCATGCTGATCTGTGTTGCTTGTAACGTCTAGTGATTAACTAAAACAGCCTCTTAATATGTAACTTAAAAGAGATTACACACTGAAATCAACATCAAGGCTTCATGAAATTTTCTTTTTTTTAATGTAAAACTCAAGACAAAGTGTTGGCATGGCATTTTTTAAAAATTCACAAAGAGAAAGTTATTGAAACAAAGTTTTTCACTACTTTATGCAACTTAAATACTGTAGGAACTAAGTAATTGAAAGTAAAACTGATTCGTTTGTTGTTAACCCGAGTGAATGCAAACACAGACTGAGGAAGAAGTTCTAAAACATTTTCCAAGTTTTATTAAAGTAAATGAGGATTTACTTTTTTGCATGTATTTTCAGTAGCTTTATATTTCTCTTAGAATGGCAGTAATCTATCATGCTTTACAATGTGGGCATAGAATAAAATACTGCAGGATTGCGTAACAGATGCCATTTATATGTCATTAGCTACAGTTGGTTGCATATTACTTGGCAATAACATGTGATGACAGATGCAAGAATTAGTTGCCCAGAAAGCCCATGTTTTTAAAATGTCTCTCGTTTCAAGGATGGAAGTAATTACAGTACCAGTCTTGCTGTGTATTGCCTGTTGAAGTACCCTGCATTGATACAGAGCACAACCTTTGTACAACTTCACCCAAAGTGGGATCCACGTTCTGTAATTGCCCAGAAATTGTTGTGTGTGATAACTTGGACACAAGAAGTAGGATTTAGCCTTTCAAAAGTAGTTGCAGTAGTGTTCTGTACTGAAGTCCATTAAGAACTACTCAGCCTGAAAATTTAGTTTTTCTGGAAAAAATAAACTATGTTTTGTTTTTATTATGATTGTTAAGTGTTGAGGGAAAATACTCTTCTAATGCTCAGGTGAAGCAAAGAACTACAAAGATGTTGGAGGACATATCAATATATCATCTGTTTTCACATACACTGACAGTTAATGAGTCTTGGTAAGATACGTAGATCAAAGCGTACCAAATTAAAATCCTTTAACAACTTATATTTGTATTTTAAAAATATTTCGTTGAAGTTGATAATACCTCTGCAAAAAAAAGTAGATGCTGCTCTTTATTCAGTTCTTTGTTTTACTAGATATTTGGGCCTAGATTTCAGTATCAAATATGCTAGCATTTACATTAGTACTATTTTAAATTTGATTAATGTGGAGGAAAATGTTCATTAGATTCATCATTATTTTTATCTAGAAAATGGAAAGAGCTGTCACTTTGTGTTTCTTTACCATTTTAATGCTGTTGGCTCTATTCTGCTTAATGTGTGTGCAGTGCTTTGGGGAGTTGTGGAGGGGAGTTTTTTAGGTTTAAGTGCTAACAATTTTTTTTCTATAGAGTAAGCACAGTGCTATTTCTGACATGCTTGTTTGTAAATCGGGTTACTTTCAAGCAGCGGCTGGTGGGAAAGCAGACTGCTTTTCCTGAGTGGAGATAATCAAACTGACAAAGTACTTCCATTAAACGTACGACTTCAGAGTCAGTTTATTTTCTTTCTCTAGGTGCACAGCCATACTCTGTCTCTCATCTTAATCAAGCCCGCCACTGCTGTACTTGCCTTATGCTCTCCTCTCTGGAGTTGTTCCAGTTCTGCCCCTGCTCTTTCCTCTGAAAGAGAAAATGATCTGCGCAACTGAATGCTTTTTAGATTTCTGCTTTTATGACCTAGCCCTGAGCTTTGTTGCACAAATGTATTAGTCTACTACTTTTGTGACCAGATTAGGGATTTGAGTCTCAAATGAGAGACAGCAGACCCCGCAGTCATCTTTTATTTAGCAGTTGCTTCCTACCAGCTGAAACAATACTGCCTGTGTGAGGTATTTCCTTCATGGTGTCGAGGATAAAGTCAAACAGGTTCACTTAAACTACAGATATTTTAAGACATCCTGTTTGATTTTTGAACTGAAGCAGAGGATAAGAAAGGAATAAACCCCCGTCTTTTCTGGAAGGCAGCTCTTAGCCTAGCACCACGAACTTCCATGTGTTCAAAGACTGACATCTCAGCTCTGGTGAGAGGCAGACCTCTCTGTGGGACAGACAGATTTGGAGAGCCTGGCTGGCTGGGATCTGTAATCCAGGCTAAGGCTCGCTTGTGGACAGACAGCAGTACTCTGGCTAAGCGTGCAGCATGGATGTAACCTCGGAGGTCAAGTTACATCACAAACGCAGCACGGAAATTTTACCTTCTAGCATTTCAGCATATGCTCCTTGTTGCTATTGCAGTTTTGTATTTGAAATTTGCTTTAGATCCCTGAGTAGCTGTGCGTATATATATATATGTGAACACGAATGCCATTTTTTTTAATTGTTGAGTATTCAGCTTACATTGCTGAATCTGAAACATTCTGTTTGATCAGTTGATGAAAACCTAGTTCTTGTTTCTTTGCAATTTAAACATGATAGGTTTTGGCTGAAATACATATTTTTAAAGCCCTTACATGGATTTTCTAAGTAAGCTGTCTGCCTCTAAACAGCACCCTGATTATATCACATCACCATTTATTGATCTTTATTGAAAAAAGATTTTAGCTTGTGATTCTGGGAGAAAAAGTTGCAATTGATTCAACTGATGGAAGTCTAAAAGTCTGACTGAAATGGCATTGGCAGAAGTGGTGGTTTTTTTTCTGTACGTTTTTTTTCTGTGTGTGTGTATCTAACTGCACTATTATGAAACTGCTTTGTTGCAACTTCCTACTACTGTAACTGTGCCACCTACCTTCTATGCCACCTATGCAACCTGTTTTTCATGGAGCTAGGAAAGGCAGGGGAAATACGATAGGAGTTTTGCACTGCAAGTGTAAGTGTCAGAACTGAAGAAATTAAATTCTGACATTTTTTGGAAATGGTTGTGTATAAAATGTGTGTTTGTACAGTATAAAGACTTCATTAGCAAATTGCTAAATGTCACATAGACAGTTTCCTGACAAGCTGACAAGGTCTGCACTTTAGTGTGCAGGACTTGGGTTTAAAGTGAGTTGTTGCAGATGTCTCACACTGGATGAATCATAGAATCATTAGGGTCAGAAAAGACCTCCAAGCTCATCTGGTCCAACCGTCCTCCTACCACTACTGTCACCCACTGAGCCATGTCCCTGAGCACCCCCAGGGACGGTGACTCCACCACCTCCCTGGGCAACCCGTCCCAGTGCCTGACTGCTCTTTCTGAGAAGAAACGTCTCTTCATTTCCAACCTGATCCTCCCCTGGCGCAACTTGAGGCCGTTCCCTGTAGTCCTATCACTGGTTACCTGTGAGAAAAGGCCTACCCTCAGCTCCTCACACCTTGCTTTCGGATACTTGTAGAGAGCAATGAGGTCTGCCCTGAGCCTTCTCCAGACTAAACAACCCCAGTTCCCTCAGCCATTCCCCATAAGACTTGTGTTCCAGGCCCTTTGCCAGCTTCGTAGCCCTTCTCTGGACACGCTCCAGGGCCTTGATTTCCTTCTTGCAGTGAGGGGCCCAAAACTGAACGCAGTACTCGAGGTGCGACCTCACCAGAGCAGAATACAGGGGGACAATCACCTCCCTGGCCCTGCTGGGTACACTGTTCCTGATACAAGCCAGTATGCTGTTGGTCTTCTTAGCCTCCTGGGCACACTGCCGGCTCATGTTCAGGCGAGCATCAACCAACACCCCCAGATCCTTTTCCTCTGGGCCCTCTGGGCCCAGCCGTCCAGCCCATTTTTAACCCAGCAAAGCGTGTACCTGTCCAAGCCATGGGCTGCCAGCTTCTCCAGGAGAATACTGTGGGAGACAGTGTCAAGGCCTTGCTTAAGTCTAGGTAGACTACATCAACAGCCTTTCCCTCATCCACTGGGCAGGTCACCCGGTCATAGAAAGAGACGAGGTTGGTCAGTTAGGACTTGCCTTTCATGAACCCATGCTGACTGGGCCTGAATGGTGGTAATGCAGTTCCTGGGCTTGTCTGGTCACTCATTTCTGCTCTGGGACACCTTCTTTTCTGCATTGTGTAGTCAAGTGGATTGGGAAACTAGTCTAAACTAGTCTAGCTGAAATATACTTAAAAGATTCCACTTTTCTCTCTCTTTTTTTTTTTTTTTTTTTCCTGTCTGGGACAGTTAACTGTCATACTGTAGAGAGAGCGTAGTCAGTAGGAGGCAATACAAGACTGGGAACAAAGCTCACTTTTATTAAGAAAAAATTAATGTAGCCCTCCTTCTTCTACACTGGATATCTCTTTTACTATGCTAACTTCATCCAGCAGCCTAAAGTGTTGCATGGTTTCTAGTGAATGTGATGGAAGCTGGAAATCTGATTTATATCAGATTCGTAGTGTGAATTTACCTGGTATTAGTGATTATAGGACTACAGTCTTAGCAATGCAGAGATCTGAGAGGTACAAAGGAATCTGCCCCTGTGGGTGGCATGATCTGAATCAAGTCAGGGCAGTGGTGGGGATGATGAGAGCTGGGAACAACAGCTATGAATTGCTCTCGACAGGCCAGATTTTTGCCATCAATTTTGGCTTATCTAAGGGTGAGTTTCCATGGGAGGACTGAGCCATCTGATAGCTCACTGCTGCAGGAAGCGGCTCTTCTGCTTTTCTTTTCAACTTTCCTACCTCCCTTCTCCAGCTGCACTGCCCAATTTATTATTTACTGCTTTGGGAGAAATAGTTAATGGGATTATTCTTCCTTTTTTTTTTTTTTTTTTTTTTTTTTCCCTGAGCTAAAAGTGAGAGTGAATGGACAACTTTCTTCAATTTAATAAACACTACACAGTTGTGACAACTCCCCTCTTCCCACCATGCATTTTCTTCCTATGCTCCATCAATGTTCTGATTTCAACTTTCACTTATGAACAGCAGCAGTACTCAAAGGAAAACAAAAGGCAGAATGGGAAGAGGATGATTTTTTGCACTGTCCTTCCTTCTTCCCAATTGCTTCCCAATCAATCTCACTGTCACAAATCTTTATTTTTCTGATGAAAAATATATATTGATATAAAAAGGTCTGAAATAAAATGTCTGAAATTTTAGGAAGTCTATGTCCTACGGAAGCAGAGGATTGTGTATTGAGGGTCCTATACAAAGTACATGTATGATGCAAAAACGTTTTAGGTCTATTGGTTGTGTTTCCTGGCCTGGTGTTTGAAGCCTTCCAGTTAATTTTTGTTGGTACTGCTTCTACAAAACATCACAGAACTCAGTGCAGAGTGGATCAGAGCCACAGTCTGTCTTGCAGCTCATTATGAAAGCTTTCTGTGAAGGATTAGAGGGAGAACTGTGTGTCAGCTCATAGAGACACCATTTTATATCATGATTATTACTACTACTACTGAACATCCCTACCCCAAAATGCAAAATTAAGTTCATTTCATATAAAGAGTACATTCAAAAATATATTTTAAAATAAAGTATGTGTGAGACATAATCGGAAAAACAAAACAAAACAAAACAAAAAATACCTTACTTTTTCTGAACTTCTTGCACCTCTTGGAAGATGGTGGTGTCAGAGGATGCAAAGAAGGAAGCCAGAGATAACGGCACCAGGTTTCATGGGCTGCTGATAGTGGAGCTGCAAACTGGGCTGCTCCAGCCTAGTGCCCTCAGACACGTTGGTTGTTTTTCTCTCCTAAATATTCTTAAGGCTGTGTGAGTTCTTGTGAAAA
Organism: Anser brachyrhynchus; assembly: GCF_964034855.1. Classification (NCBI taxonomy): domain Eukaryota; kingdom Metazoa; phylum Chordata; class Aves; order Anseriformes; family Anatidae; genus Anser; species Anser brachyrhynchus. The sequence goes on along the minus strand of NC_137694.1, from coordinate 37,225,734 downwards.
ATGACACCAGATGAGCTTATATGAGAGCAACTGCTGCTAAAATCTGGTCCATATCCAGGTAGTTCCTCGGACGGCTCATCATAGCCTTGGTGGTTACAGCGTTGAACAGAAAAAAAAAATGTAATTCCTTAAGCACAAGATTAGGGTGTAAGATCATCCATGGTAAAGATTCTATGTTGGTCTGTTGATCCGAGAACATTTGGGAGCATTGCTCCAATGTAGGGCACAGTGTATATGCATACAGACACATTTTTATCCATCCCTTTTAAAGAGGTTACTGAGTGTGTGTGACGCACAAGGCTTTCTCTTTTTCCCTCACAAGGAAGAAAGTTGCATGTGGATTTCTTGTTTTTGTTATTTTGCTTGGTATGTAAAATGAATACTATTTTGCTAAGCCCCTCAAGTGTCCAACATTTTAGAAAGTCTGTTATAAAGCTTTAAAAACAAACCAAAGCCATTTGCAGTTGTTTCCTTAGCTAACCAGTACGATGCTAACAGCTAACACGCGTCCTTATCATGAGCCATCAGAGCTTATCTCCAGACTTCTGTTCCTTGCTACTCGTGCAGACTTAGAGATGGAAAATGTTTTTTGTTTGTTTGTTTGTTTTGATGTGTTTTTTTTTTTTCCTATTCCTTTTTGTCTAACTCTTCAACAAGGTCCTCAAAGAGCTCCCAGCAATGAGAAGTGAATCTGTGCTTCCATGACTGGTGATGGTGACAGGAGGAGGCGGAAGCAAGGTACGCCAGCCCATACTTTCCCTCTCAAACAATTTCCCTGATCACCGCCTCAGTGTCCATGACATTATTATCATCCAAATTCAGCAGTAAAAGAGCCCAAATTGTCTGCTGTGGTGCTCAGTGGCATCACCTCCTCAGCGAGCGACTCAAATCGAAGCGACGCGGCTGCAACGAGCTATCGGCTTCAGCCCACCTCCCCGTAAACGCGCTATTGCCGACCCTAACCAGACCATTTCTGGGCATTTTGGGAAAGATGATGTGAAGACTGAGCCTCTCCCCATGGAGCAATGCAGCTGGGAGCCTGTCCGTGCCGGTGCTGTGGGTAGCGAGCCGAGCTTGCTGTGGAAGATGCTGCCCGGCAGATGGCACCAGCGATGGCCGGGAGCCCGGGGCAGCCCTCATCCTGCCCTGCCCCGCTGCCGGCAGAAGGGAGCTGAGCGAGCCTCTGAACGCCTTCCTGGGGCAGGGATCGTTGCGAGGCATCGCAATGCAATGCCCCAGACAATATTTTTTCGTTTTTTTTTTTTTTTTTTTTTTTTTTTAACTTGCGCACTTATTCATTGCAGGAAAATGCTTTTGCTGGGGGGTGTTTCCAGCACTTCCAGGCTCACCATTTTCCTAACTGTTAGGACAACTGCTAAAATTTTGACTGATATTTTGTATCAATGAGGAGTGTCATTTAAATGTGCAAAATCACTTAACATTTTCACTGATAATCAGTTATCCTCTAAAAATACACTAAAATTGCTCCTTGATGTGAATGCTTCCCCAATCTAGTTGCTGTTTTTTTCCTTAAACCTATCCTTTTTCTTCAGAGAAGAATATAAAGGGAGCAACTTCTTTTTGATATATACTGTTTTGTTTTTCAAAGTAAGGTTCTTAAAAAGCCTTTTATCAACCAACCGAGATGCCTTAATGAAAAATTCAGAAACTCGGTGAAAAGAGAGTTGTTTTATATTTGCTTTTTTCCCTTGGATTTTAAAATCTCCACGTGGTGATTTCAGCTAAGGTATTGTGTCAGGGAAACCAAAAAGTGAAGTTGACCAGAGACAAGTAAAAACGCCTGTGTTGTTTTCATTGTCCAAATGTAATGATGTGCAATAATTTAAAACAGCAGTTTTACATGGTTAAAAATTAATTGGATTTTTAAAAATTCTAAAAGTAACCCTAGAAACAGCAAAAAGGATAACCGTTTGCATTAGGTTAGAATTAGTTTTTAAACTGGAAAAAAAAAAGTTTTATATGTATTAGAACACACGCAAAAAGTGCTTTATTTTTAGGAATGCATACAAATCAATTTTTGCTCGTATACCAACAAACAGTGTAACAACAAATGCATCTATTCCTGCAGCTATCGTTGAGGCTGAGAAAAAATAAAATCTTATGTATTTCAGGGGTAAGATATAAACAAGCCAATACAAAATTAGGGATAAAAGCATTTTAAAAGTTCAAGATTCACTTTTTAATAAAGACATGGAAAACAAGGTTTCTTTAAACAGTAAGTTATAAAACAAATACACAGTGCTACAGTTGAACAAATTTATGGATTAATATTTAAAACTGAAAAATATTTAGGTTGTAAGAAAATAAATGTTGCTTCATTTGGAGAAATAGATTCACACGAAAAAATATGTTAGATTTAGATTTGATTTGCAAAAATCTATACAAATAAATTAAATGTATTTTGTAACTAAATTGGCAACTTTCAGTTAATGGATATACTGATGTTTCTGCCTGGAAACAAAGCTTAAAAAACAACAACAATAAAAAGAAAACAACAAAACACAACAGAAAAGCTGAAGTCTATCTTTCAGTAAAGAACAAAAAATTAAAATAAAATGTGCAAAAAAAAAGTTTTTGCAAAGCTCTTAATAATGTAATTCCAATTTCTAAATACGTTTGAAACAAAGCATTTTTAGATTATGTCCTCTTTCATTTACAATCTCTACATTTTAGGATCTTATTTCTGTCTGAAAACTCACTAACACAGAGATATAAACCAACGAATGCAGCTTCTGGTCTGCCCTGATCTCTTCAGAGATTGTTTCATAAGAAACAGAGGACCCAGAGCTTTCATTTGCTTTTAGATATAATGTGAATTTGCTGTGGAAGGAAATTAAATAATTTCCAAAATGATCTTTCCCAAGTATCTTTTTGCGTTAAACAGGGCTTGGATTCAGTGGCTACTAATGAATTTGGATATGTTAACAGTGACTGGATCATATCCAAATATGACTCGATGGGAAAGCCATTAGTTTTCTTCCCTGAGGTTACACTGGGATCCCATCTGGTGATTGCTAATAAATGTGGATACTTTCTGAAAAAGAGCTTGCATTTAGATTCTAGTATGAATTACTGGGAGCGCAGCTTCTTGCAGTTTCATTCATGCACTTCAGTGAAGCTGAATTCGTAATAACTTAAAACTTGATAAAAAGGAGCACGTTGCTCGCAGGACATAAGCCTTCAGTTAATCTTTTTTGGTTCTGTTGCAATTATTTGTGAAATAGGATTGTGTTTTTTTTGCAATTAGCAAATATGTATTAACATGTAAAAATACCTTTGAGAAGATCAAAAGCAAGACCATTAAAAGCAATTTTATAATTGATTGTAACTACCAAGTGCTTACCTTAAAATAACAACTTTAATTATCAAGTGAGTGTCTGAATGGCTTTCCTCCTTAGCGGGATGAAATCTAAATCCTATTTATCTTTCCTCTGAGCCATTCAGAGCACTTAGGCAAGTTGTTTCATTTTCATATGTAATTCTAGGGAGGAAATCCTAACAGGAACAGAAACATATGTTTGTCTCAACAAAGCAGAAATGCTCATCTCTTTTCAAAATCCTATAACTTCTTGGAAAATACAGCAGTATATTTAAAATAGTAAGCCATTGACTATGTGCAGCCTATGTTATTTGTTAACACCACAACTATTAATTACATGGGAAAGATTGTTTTCTTTTGTTAACAAAAAAATCCGTTGTTCACTTTTTAATGTATTTTTTCCTGACTAAACAATTATTAGCTGGTGGAAATTGACCCTATTTTGGGTCAAAGGAGCAATTCATCTCATCCTGCAACCTAACTGCTATCTATCATTGTAGAATGCACAGGTCTTATTTAGCTGCCAACCCCATCCAGGCATGAGAAAAGGGAGTGAGGGAAAAACCTATAAAGCCCAAAATAAAACTGCAGATTCTTCTGGTTCTTGTCAGTTTCAGTTACAGTGGGGTAGAAACAGCAGTAAATTCACTGGGGCTATATCAGATCAAAACAAGTCCGTTATAAATATCATTCATATAAACCATGTGGGACGAGAGAGAAACTGTCAGAATAAGAGAAGGGAAAATTGGTCTCTTCTGCACTTCAATAAATTATATGATGTTTTTAGAGATTATACCATATAAAAAAATAAAACTTAACATATGCTTGCATGTGCACGTGTGAATGCATGTATGTGTGCATACTCACACAGTAGTTTTAACTTAAATATTTTTCTTTAACAAAATACAGAGAGTTCATTGACTGTAGATAAAACTTGAGCACAGTATAAATCTAAGAGAAAAAGAGCTTTGAAGAAGTGCTTCACCTTTTCCCCAGGAGTCAACTCAGTGACCCAACCTGCTTCTGATGGGGTGAGTGACATAGTCCCACCTGGCTGTGCAACTGCTGAGTAGCTTAGAGGGCTGTGATCACCAAAGGTGAGGAACTTTAGGGGTGTTGGGGAGGTGATGACCAAAGCCCTTGTTTACCTACACAGCTGATAGAATAAGGCTGCTTCCGATGTTTCCCAGCTGTAATTGAAATGAATAGTAAGAATCTTATTGACCTACAATTTTGCTAAGTTTTGTTTTTGTTTTTTGTTCTTGTTTTGTTTTGTTTTTGTTGTGGTGGTGGTGGTTGTTGCTGTTTTATTTCTACATTTTGAGATTAAGAACTCATTTACATGAAACGGCGAGAAATTGCCAGATGATAAAGCATCTTCCCTCATTTACAACTTCAACAAGATCTAGAGCAGTGACTTAGCTACCAGAGTTTATTAACAAGTGAGATGTTAATATATATGTCAGTTCAGTAAAGCATAAATGAGAGAGAACATACGAGCAAAACCATAAACATTGTGATGACTACAGCTATACAATAAGAGAAAAGGAATATATTAAAATGGTGGGAGTATACCAAGCCTTCTAACAAGGGAATTAGCTTTGTTACAGAAGTCCACAAGAACTGAAACTATATTACACTCTGCCTACCAAAACAAGTAGATCTGTTTTCTTCTTTACAATTGTCATACTTTTAGACATACCACTTTGAGCTTTAATTTTTTCCCCAGCAATTTTCAACTGTTTCTTTGCCTTTGTCCCTCGATTTCTTGCCTAGGGGAGCAGAGGTCGTTCAATTCTGCTGTCAAAGCCATGCATTTGCTATTTTAGGTCCCAAGTCAGCTAAACACATAGATACTCGTTTAACTTCAAAGGGGTAAACTACAAGCTTCAAGATAAGGTTGTACTTATCTGCTCAGCATAGATTGCTTGCTGCCTTGCAGGTCAGTCCTTAATTACCACAGGGAGTAAAGCCAGAGCCAAAGAAAAATGAGATTCAATAGAAATCAGGAATATGGAAGGGAAAAAGTATAGAAATAGGAGTCCTAACTTCAATACGGTGAAGCAAAAGGACCCACTTGCTGCCCAAAACCTCCTTCCGTGTTTCTCTGTTGGGCACTTGTGTTCACTTACATAATGATTATGATATACGTATATATATATATGGCTATAGTTGTGTTTCTGGTACAGACTGATAGCCCATCCTTAAGCACAGTTGGGAAACCAGAGCAGCATTCATTTGCTTCAACTTCAGATTCTTTATGTCAGACAGTTTAATCAGAGCTGATTATCTTTAGCACTAACCTTGAAACTACTGCATTAATGGGGCTGCCTATGCCTGAAAAGGCAAGATTATTGCATTTTGGGGGGAGGAAGGATATAAGGAGCAGCCAACCCTCTTCAGAGCTTCACCTGGATTGTGGATTCTGGAAGAGCTGACATCTTCTGTTAGTCCTGAATGTTCTGGGGAGGGACAAGATTCAGAATCCATCTTGATGTGGAAGAGATTGATTTCAGATAGGTGCCTGTTCAGCAGCAGCAGATTCTGTCTCTTGCAGAGAGAGACTTATTTCTCCCCGTTTACTGTAAAGAATCATTAAACGTCAAATCCTAATGATGTCTGTTGAAATTTGGGGTTCTGAAGCTTACTGCACAAAGCTTACAAGCTTACTGAAGCTTACAAGCAATTCTATTTTTTGTAGTTTGTTATTTTTCTTAGTGTTGCTGTAAGGGTTCAAGTCAGTAACTTTTGCACATGCAGGTGTGTGTAAAGTCTCAGGAGTTTGAGGGTTTCTGGAGTAGAGCAGAAAGCACTGGGCTCTGAAGCTGCTGCTGGTAACACACTGGCAAGCCAGACCTAGACCGTGTGCATTTGCACTGCTGAGGGATACAAGAAAATTCAGCTCTTGTGTTTTAGAAGTGAAGGAATAGTTTGGCAATACCTTTAATGGAGTCACAGCTCTAGCGACCTCAGTATTGCCAGGATATAAGAAACACCTCCCCTCACTGGGAAATATCCTTCCTCCCCTGCTGTGTGTTGGCTTGCAGAGGGCAGGAGGACGAGGAGAACAACCAGAAGTACTGGGGTGGCCATCTATCCAGAGGTGAATCAGTTTGTGTGCACTGGGCTAGCACTGACTGCAGAAAAGATGTTCTGAGTATTGCTGAAATTTGAATGTATAGATTCCCTTTGTAAAGTAAGTTTCTGCATCTCTTATTGACTACAAATGATGAATGATATTTTTCTATACTAGTATTTTCTGCTGCAACTGCCATCCAGCTTCCTGAAGGAAAAATCTATAAGCTACTACTATAAGTCACTAGGTGGAAGCATCTACCTTAATACTACCAGTATGACTCCTCATTAGAGAGGTAAACTTTCAGTTCCTTTCTCATCTTTAATTTCTGCATCACATTACACGATGTCTTATTATCAAACGCTATGAAATGTAATACTACTATTATCTGGTTCAGCAAAGTACTTCAGCACAAGGCCAAGTCCATCCTAGGCCCTCACCCTGTAATGCTCGGGAACGCATTTTTTGTTGTATAATGACTTGCGCCCAAAATACTTGCAGGGCTGGGGCTTCATTCAGTGAGACACACAACTATGTGTTTGAGATCATATGAGCAAATGCTTGAGAGGCTGAACAGTGACTTAGATGAGTCTGATTGCCTTGCAGACACATTTAGTAAAAATCAAGTATGATGCTCTCGCAGAAGGCCTTTCTCTGAGACTCTTCTTTCTCTACCAGTACTTCCCATATCCTCCTCATGTGATTTCTCTTCTGCCTTTCCTCTCTCTACTCAGAGTAATTGATTGCCTTGTAGAAAAGTCAGGATGCCAACTATCTGATAGTTGGGCAGATTTGAGAGTGGTATTGCCGTGATAAGAAGTATTGGTCTTCTGCAGCATAGCTCTGTTAACCAGGTGGCCATGGTCCACATGCGCTTCTTCCTCCAGGATTTGGGGTCCTGATTCTTCTCCAAAACTGCTCCTGTCACTGCAGTCCGGAATATTCACTGGAGATACGGGGAAGTGATGTTATACAAATGAGGAGACAAGTGGAGGAGGGCCATTCGGCTGGGTGTTGCCATCTGGCACGTCAAAGGCTAAAGCTGTAGGGTGATGATTTCTGGATCTCTCCACGCTTGCCGAAAAATCTACTGTACGCTGACTGCTCTCAGCTAGCTCTTTCTGGCTGGAGAAACAATATAAGGATCTCCTAATCTACTTTAGGCAACAGCAGCAGGGCTAAATCAGTTTAAACCGTCTAAGCTAACTTGGTAGATTTTGCATAAAAGTGGATTAGCAAGTGCTGAAACTACTGCTTTGCCAGCAGAGCTCCACAGATGATAACCACATGCAAAGGGACAGCTCGGCAGCTGGCAGCAAGAAGGCACAGCCCTCTCCGAGTCTTACCCTTCTCAGCTGCGGTGACTCTGCAGCAGGAGGGCAAAGCAGTCAGACCCTCATCCAGCTCTTCCTCCACCAGTGAGATCTTCCCCAAATGCCAGCCTTTATCGTGAGTGATACGTGAATCAGAAAGAGCCGAGTTTGCTTTTCATACTGCAGACTGGAGCTTTGAGAAATAAACAAAAACAAATCTGTTTTTTAACTTGTTAACTGAACAGTTTTGATTTGAAAATCACTGACAAACGTGGGACCCCACAATGAAATGTTTACAGTGCTGTTTCAGAGAGGAACTGCACTTTGAAATTAAGTGAAAGTATACGGGAAGTTTGCACAGAAGGGCATGTGTAGGGGTAGAGAATTAAAGCATGATGGAGCCATCGGTAGTCAGGGTTTAGGGAAAAAACTGGTATTCATATTCCTCATGTTTCTTCTCAATTGACAAGATGATCCCTTCCATTTGTGGTTATTGGTCTAGCTTTTGTCTTGATTTCCCTGTATTCTCAATTTGCCAGCTTTGGCTTTGTGTTATTTTCCTTTATAAATAGTACTAGTGAACTGTGCAGCTCTGCATAATTTATTGTGAAATGGATAAAGAAAATGATTTCTTTATGTTTTTCTTCTGTTTATTTTTTCTTGTGCTAACATGTGCAGTGTGTTTCATTCAAACCGATGTATTATTGAGCATGGACTCGGTAATTGTATCTTAATTTGATGGAGAAGTGCTTAATTTTCCTGCCACTCTTTTTTTTTTTTTCCTATTTAATTTTCACTTGGAACAGCAGACACTGCTTTCTATAACATAAATGAAGAAAGCAAGCTTCTATAATTTGACACTCAAAATTACTTTTTTAATAGAATCTGTCTTATTTGTCTACTTTTGGCAAATCCCAAATATGACAAAGAGGAAGCTACTCTTCTGGGATTGCACTCATATTTATAGTCAGACCTCTTGTTTTTATCTGTGTAAGACTCATTTGCTTCTCAGTTCACTGGTTGTTACAGACAATAAAGAAAACAGTTAAAGGCAACGTGATTTTTATTTCTAAATTTAAAAGTTATAAACTACAGAAAATTGGAAAAACCCAAGTAACAATACAGAGGCAGAAGTAATCTGAAGCACATTCGGTAGGCTGTAGAAGTACAGAAATCAGCAACATCAAGAGACACTTTGTGGAGATAGTTGGCAGTAAATGAGATACAAATCTATTGTGTGCTATGACAGCAAAACTCCCTTTGCAACTTCAGTTTGCATTTAAAGAGGCAGCATAGAGGAGCAGAGGAAGTAATTCCTTCCTTGTATGATCACACCTGCAATATCACTTTTGTACTCTGGGCAAGGGATTAACAGAAAGCTGTGGTCAAACAGGAGAATTGTTCAGAGCGGAGAGCATCAGAAGAGGGAAGCTGGTGTGGGGAGGAGGATGCGCAGCCAGGTAGCCTGGAGGTGCATGGGGCTGGTTTGGGGGCAACACTAGCAGCTGGCACAGGCTTAGAGCTTGATGGAGAAGAAAACCAGGAGAAATTTCCCTGAGAGCAAGTGGTATTAGCTTGCTGACCGCTCTCCCTTGGGAAGTGGCAGAAACCTCGTTGTTTGGAGCATGTGAAACTAGTCTAAACAAGGCTGTAATAAATGTTTGCTGGAGAACAACTCTCGCTGGCAGGGAATGCAGGATGACCTAATGGGTCTTTTCCATCTCTAGGGTCTATAAATAACAACAGATGATGAAGAAAAAAAAAAAAAGAAAGAAAAAAAAAAAAGGTGTGACGCTTACGTGTTTTTTTACACACGCATTTTTTGGAAAGCAAATCACTTTCCTGTAACACAGAAAAAGCAATCTGAAATCACCCAGAGCCATTTATTGAACCTTTCCTAACACCGTTTCTCCAAAATGTGTTAGTAATGGGCACGCAGGGTGGGTGAAAGGGTGAAACAGGCTGGACGATGCCCGATGGAGTCCCACCACGTGTGGACTCGGCCGGGGCTTCATAGCGGAGGCCGTGTGGCCTGGAGGCCTCCAGAGAAGCCCTCCCCTTGCCTCCACCACCAAGGTGGGGAAGGCCAGGGCACCGTGGCTGCTTCATGGGGCCCACAGACCTGGTGCTCACCGAGGGGTCTGCCGGCAAGGCCTCTCTGAGGGCAGGGCGAGGCGGGTTCTCCGCTGCAAGGCAGCCGCCCTGGCCCCTGAGCCAAGCTAGCACCAGCCCCCTGTTTAAACTGTTTATGTTATCTGTCTCCTTGTGACTGACAGAGGTTAGGGAGCGCTTGCGGCCCCGCTGCAGGTCTGGGGCAGCGATAACATCCGGCAGAGGGGTGATGACAAGTGTGTGCTGGGGGCCACAGCCCGCTCCACCCGTGCGGCTGGGCCCGGAAAGGTGTTTGCGCATGGCATCCAGAGGGGTGGGAGAGCATCTGCCTGGGCAATCCAGCCCCACCTGGCCCGTCTTTCTTCCCCGTTGTGTCTGAGCACACCCTACAGCTTCGGGCACAGCTGTCCTGGCACAAAGAGGAGCCCGTCCCACCTCAGCGGCCCTGGTGTCTCCTTGGCCTCATCCTCCTCTGGTACACCGCAGCAGGGGGACCAGGGTTGTTCAGTGCACGTTATCAACCTGGGCTGAGCAATATGCTTAGATATAGCCTCCCCTCAAATCTACTTTTTGTCCTGTCGGTCACCCCAAAAACAAAGAAGAAAGGAAAAAAAAAAGGCACATCTATTTTAAAACCATCTCACAGGACAGCAGATAAGAGCGCTGCACTTGCAGACTTGCTCTTTCCTTTTCACAAGGCTTCCTCTCCTCCCTTGCCTGTCGCAGTAATCCCGCAGGGCTGTTTTGTTTGGTTTGCGTGTTTTGTTTGGATTGGAAAATTCCCATTAGTTGTAGCTCAAAAATTGTGGCAGGAAAACTAGAAAGTGAAACCAGCCAGATACATAAGTAAAAATGAATGGTCGGCTTTTGTTATTTTTCCTTCTATTTCAGACAGAGCAGATGTCTCTCTTTTCTGCTTGTCCCAGAGCCGACGCTCCTCACTCAGGCTTCGTCCCTGCAGCCCATGGAGGATGCTCTGCCTGCCTGTTTTGCAGTGATGCTCCTGGGGTTCAGGAATGTGAGGAGAAGTGAGAGGGTGACTGGTGTGAGAAAGGGACCTGTACCTCTGCAGGGGACCAGGTGGGCAGGCAGGGGGACAGGGACAGGACAGCAGCAGTGTCCCATGCTGAGCCTGAGCTGCTGCAGCCATTTCCTCTGCCTGCCTTCCTGGGAGGATGGCTTCTCTGCTCCTAATACCCCGCTTCACATCCCCTTTTCTGGACAGATTTCTGGGCCCCGGGGCTGCCTACCCTTGGTCCCCTTCACGAGGGGGTTGGAAGAAGGGACAGGGTCTCTGCCTGCAGCCCCTGCTGTGCTCGTAGGGCTGTGCAACCCCAGTATGTTTGAGAAAGCATAATAAAACATAGGGCAGTGCTGAGCCACAACCGTCTTTGATTCATACTCAGTAACCACATGAGAGGATCCCATGCTTATAAAACTAAACTGCTTCAGCATTAAGAGAAATATTTATGAAGATACTGCCAGCACAGCTGACCTGCTAGTCTTCTGCAAACAGGCTGATTTCCTGATGTCTCCTCCCTCCCGCAACCTTCCTTTTTCTGCCAGGTTGTTACATCTCTCTTATATTAGCGTTCTTCTGTTGTGTCTTCTCTGGGACCAGACAGGGCCTGTCCTTCACCCACTGCATGCCACTGGTCCCCAGTCCCAGCCCCACAAGCCTCTGCCATGCTGCTTGGTCACAATGGGTTCATTCTGCTTTCGTTTTCCCACTTAGCTCTGCCATAGTTTTATGTCATGCATTTCTCCTACCTCTTCTGCACCAGGGTGGGAGATGGCAGGGACCATCTGTAAATCTGCCCTTCTGTATATGTTCAAATCTGCTGACTGCCAGTGGGACCCTCCATTTGGTTTTGGTTTTGTCTCCAGTGTAGCCCTGAATCTATAGCTACTTCACCAGCTCTGCGTCCTGCTGCTCCTCTGACATTGCACTGTGTAGTGGTTTGGGTTTTGTGTGTGTGGTTTTATTATTATTATTATTATTATTATTATTATTATTATTATTATTATTATTATTATTATTATTATTATTATTATTTTAGGCATTTGTGCCTGATCTACTACAGTGTACTGTCATCTCAGTACTCCTCTGCTGCTGAGTTTGGCATCTTTCTAACTGCTGCCAAGAAATGTCCATAGTTTTGAGGCCACCAAAACCCACCTGCTTGGAAGCTGTGCATTTGTTTTCTAGCCCGTCAAAGCCTGTGCTAGCGTCTTCTTCTAGGGCATGCTGTGGTGGGCAGACTTCACCAGCTCTTTCCTAATATGCTCTTGCCTCGAGCTTCTGAACATCACTGTGCTCAGCTTTGCTTTGATTGACTCCAGTGGCTTTCAAGGTGCCTCAGAGAAAATACCTCACATGCTCTGATTCTCATTCAGGGCAACAATTATGTTATACCCTTGGCAATGTCCAGGTATGCTAGATTGTACAAAGTGTTCCTTAACTTTCCACATCAGAATGCTTGTCTGAATGCCCTCCAGGGAGCTCCCCTGCCAGCGATAGAGGAAATAGTCTTTGGTGACCAGGGAGTGATTTTCCAGCATTTTCTCAGGGCTTGACTGGGATTTAATGACTCAGTGGAGTTTCCCACAGCTGTTTGTGCTGTAAACATCTCCCTGTGCATTGTGAGCTTTGTCACACCGGACCGGCAGACCCACCCCAAGGTTCACCTCCAGCATGGTTCTCCCTTTGGCCTGAAGTTCTCAGCATTTCTCCCTATAACCCTTGTTGCTGACGCCTTTTCTTCCCAGATGTTGCCCTCAGATCCTGCCTCTTCATCTCAGGCCCTTCCTTACCCACCTGGCGACTTCCTTACACTCAAACTTTTACTTTCTTGCACTCCAGAGAGAGGCATGACCACATTTTGCATCATGTGGCTTTAGGCATCTGAGCTCTAGAAGGTAGAAGCTTTCATGGGTGCCTCCCTTGCATTATCCTGTGCGGTGGTATTTTTTATTTTTGTATTTTTACCTCTGGGCTGTTTCAAGGAAGCAGGAATGCTAGGGCCCTCACTGTCATGTTTTCCTCCTGTTCTTTTCTGAAATATTTAGGCATAGCCACGGGGATGCTGAAGGAGCAGTGTTCATAACAGATGGGTGCATGTATACATATGCATATGCATACACATGTATGTGCATGCGTACTAGCCCAGGCACCAGCGAAGAGGTACAGTGAAGCTAACACACGGTACTTGGTTCTTTGGAAGTGCCAAAAGCCCCACTGTGGTTGCTCAGAGCCAGGAACTTTTTGGTTGTCCTTTTGACATTTTATACTCTGTGGCTGGAAGAGGACATGGAGGCTGGCAGAGCATTTGCCAATAATTTTTCTAAATGATAATTATAACAATATTGAGAGAAAGTGGCTAATAGTTTTGGGCTCTAAGCAGCACATAGATGAACTGAACCTTACGAAATAAATGGGTAATAGCAGTGGTGTATGTTGGTGGACAAGGACCATCTCTCTTAATTTTGCAGTGAGATAATGCAAAGAATATTCATTGTCGCATTCAAAACCATTTTCTAAGACTGAATACTGGAAGCATCCCACTCATGACAGTCACACATATGGGTCTCTCTGCAGAATAATAATTCTGAAGAAGATTTACACGATCTCTCAGATCTCAGAGAGCATTCCGGTGCCTGCTCAGTGTTTTACAGTCTCCCTCATGCTTTGCAGTTTACTCTTGCAGGGGTTTTAGCACAGGGTATTAATGTATACCCTTTTCCTACCCTTCTCTGAATGGGGGCTCTGTGCTCCTTTGGGGCATACAGCCCTACTTTGGAGAGACCAGCTGGGACCTGAAGCATTTCAAAGGTGAATTCCTTAATTAGATGTGTCCAGAAATGCCTAGTAAAGGGGTCCAAACTCCAAGCAATGTTTTTAGTTACTGCTAAACAAAGGATCAATCATAAAGAACCACCAAAGAGAAGATGCGTAACATTTGTGTTATGCAGCCTTCAGGATGTTGTAATGACAGCTCTGCAGCTTGCCCTGCAAAGCCTCACCGTGCACATTGCAGGCAGTGCTCACGTCTCTAACACCACCAGCAAAGCTCTGAGCAATGCTGCGGGGGCCGAGTTTCACCCCTTACCTTCAGTCTTAGAGTGTTGCTAATCACAGAGAAACAGGCCGAAAGTACAGGCAATTTTTTTTTTTCTGCAAAATAAAATTATGGCCCTTTCGCAGGAGGCCCCAGAAGACCAGAGAAATTGGTTTCCATGGCATTGTGTGGGCTTCTACGCGATGGAAGCCACACATATCTTTTGCTGACTTGTGCCCCAAGAGATTATGGTTTGGAATGTAAAATCGTTGACAGTAATATACATTGAACAATCATTTTTTATTAGGAGGTTGAATGGTAGCGGTTAACAAATTAATCAGGGAACAGGGATACAAACATATGCCTTTATAGCTTATGGCATGGGTAGAGCCCTTATTTTCTCCATTTAGTTGGTCTGCGTGTTTTAAAAGGAGTAAGTTATATGCTCATCATTTTTCTTGTTGTCCAAGATCCCAGCAACAAAACAGTAGGGAACTCCCATTACACATTTCGGCTCAAAAAGTATTCTTTTCTGCTCTCTGTAAAATGCACAGGTCTAGTGGTCCAAGTTAAACATTACTGGAATTTCACCATAAGTCAAAAACAATATTAATTTTGAGCCCACATATTTTTCTTCTGGTAGGGTATAAAAGTTTAAAATAAGTACACGCTCCAGACAATCTGTAAATGGTAGAGAGCAATGGATAAAATGAGGAAAGGAAAACAAAACAACGCACACTTTTAACAGCAGAGCAGCAGCAATGTTGGGTGGTATGAACTTTTTTGGTATGATAGCAGGAATGAGACTTCCCCCCCTCTGCGGTCTGGTTCAAAGGGAAGTTAAGGCTGGCATCGTGCCGCTGAGCAGTGGTGGAAGATTTCTGTACCGTACAAATCTGTACTCAGGATTACTCCTCAGTGGGAAGTGAAGGGGCTGTTGCAGACTATTAGTGTGGCACTCTGAACTTGTGCATCCCATCCTCCCTCGCTGCACGGGAGACACTGCAGTGCTGTTTATCTGAAGCCTAAAGACTGCCACAGCCATCTTTTTCAAATTAAAATGGCAATGTAAAGTTTTGTAAATGTTAGTTCTCCTAATTGACAGTGGCTTGTATAATTAAAATGAAATCACTAATATTTTCTCTTGTTTTCTTTTTTATCACTGAAGTTCATTTTTCAGTAACTCAGACAAGGTCTTCATTTTTATGAAGACCCATGCTGACCTCTAAATATCTGATTTTTTTCAGTGAGTGTTTATGCCCATCTGGTTTGAATTTAGCATTCTTATGAGTCATTTCACTTTGATAGGAACACTATGCTATAGAAAACTTCTTTTAATATTTTAACATTTTAAATCAAACACTGCATAGTGCATTACCTAAGCCCTGCTACAGTTATGGAAATCCATGGGTTACTTTTCTTCATTGGACGTTGCGTTTGCTCTTTTTGCTAAATAAATGTTGCTCATACTCGAAAGGTCTACAATCCACATGTGTTCAAGTGTTTTACCATCTTTTGCTGCCACATCCTTTCCCAGACTTAATAACAGCCTTTTTGGAAACAGCCTCAGTAGAGGAAGGATGAGTGATTCTATAGGAAGTAAGGATGCTCAGCACTTCCTTACATCTGACATTTAACCCAGGCAAAAGCACTATATTTATTTTTCTATCAACACTGATTTTATTACTTATTATGCTCTTACTACATGCATTTCCTGATGTTAAAGATATAAGCAACTCTTTTGGGTTTTTCCTTTTAGCAGGGGGGAAGCTTTTAAATCGATATTTTGAGAAACGTTACGTGGTTTGCAAAAAAAAGAGAAGGAAAAAAGTTATAAGCAAGCCAATGGAAGTGCAATATTTTAGAGACCATTCTATTTCAAAATAAAATCTGAGTTTGCTGGTATGTTTTGTGAGTTATAACTGAATCGTACCATAAAATGGAATGGGTGAGTTCCAACTGGAAAACAAATGGAATATTTTAAAGTATTATTTGTTTGCATTAAGTAGAAATATGTTCTAACAAGTTCAGACTCCACTTCCTTTCTTGACTATTTAAATACATTCAAACCTTTAAGAAAATACAAAATAAAAAATTATGTGTTTTTTTTTTTTTTTCTGAGACACCCAACTAAAAGAAAATTGATTTCTGAGTGAGTATGAGTGAATTGCTTTAAACCAGATGAAAATTACAGTATGTGATTCAGGAAAAAGTAAAAAGGTTGTTTTTCCACAAACACAAAATGTTTAAGCACTCACTTGCTTTGAGCAAATGCTGAGCAATTTTAGAACCTATGTGTCCTCCCACATGTGTATGAATTAGACTCACACTTGAGTCTTTTCCTGGTTTATGGCCCAATAATTTCCTTCTTTGAAAGGTCTGGTTCTCCCCTCCCTGCTATCAGGCTAAGTTAGGATTCAAGTAATGAAAGCAGGGAATTAATTTTCAAATGACCTTTAGCAGAAAATTCATAGCCACAACATACTGGAGTTTCAAAAGGATTCAAAACATTCACTTTTTTATATCCATATGCTAGGGTATGTTTTATGTTGTCTAGGTAAGCAGAATTGCTTGCTTCTGACAAAGCCTGTTCACTGCAACAAAGCAAGTTTTTAAGTGCTGTGTGAATCAAAGTCATTATGTCTGTTTTATTTTTATTTCTTTTTTTAGATAGGATTTTTTTAAAAGGTTCATTAACAGGGGTTGAAATATAATCCCTTCATTTAAGCATTTACAATGTAGTTGGAAGATGAAGAATATTTTTGTAGTTCATGTTAGCCGTACTATCATGTGGAATAAAGAAAAAAAAAAAGATTTATTTTTAAGTACAGTTTAGAGGTGTACTGTTGTCTGACTAATGTCAGGTTACTATACTTTTAAAAAATATTTTATCTTCATCAGTCAGAAGTCCCTTACTAGAGACCCTACTAACAGAGGGTCTTTTGACCTCCCTCTCCAAAGACCATTTCTAATTCATTTAGCATGTTGCATTTTTCTTTTTTCCTTTTTTTTTTTCAGTGTAAATAATGGAAAACTTTAAACTTTTGAAGAAGTTTGGGTATATTATAACATTAAATTATAATTTTGCCAATTTTCAGTAATATTTTTTTCACGGATTGCTGAACTTTGTTTGCAAAGCTAAAAAAATCACTCATTTACTCAGTATATGTATTTTTTGATGACTTTTGTTTCATGAGAAGAGTACTAGCTAATAAAAGACATCAGTAACATCTGTCATGTAGTGACATCCATGTATGTTCTCTGCTTTTTTACTTGTGAGGTATAGTGAGATCTAGCAGAGAGACCGCACTTATCTGTGTGCAAATTATGAGGCTGTTAAGCAAAACACATTTTGAACGTCTGACATTATTTTCTAAATACCTGCAGGTAGGCAGTCTGTTCCTTTTGGACACAGAAGTACACAATCGTACCTAAAAATTATTCACAATTAGTGTGGCATTAAATATATCCCTATAGAAAATCATTCTATTGTTGACTTTCTATTTACTTTCCAGTGTATGAAAATAGAAACAGTCTAGGCTTGCAGATCAAGCACTGATTGGAAATGCTCAGGAGTGGGCTCAGCTCCTGATTCTGCTAAATATCTCCAGTGCCACAGTGCTAGCTATCCGGGATGCAGGTATGCCTGCAGACATCTGCATGCACCAAACCCTTTTTGCATCTACTTTATGAGACTGAGAGGCTTTAGTCAAACCGGGCAGAAATGCTAGCCTCATACTACTGCTGGACACTGATCCAAGCATGCTCTGCCCCGTCGGTGCAAATGTGGAAGACATTCCCCATTCACCAGCATCAGCATCTGCTGGATGAAGGCAGCAGAGGAAGACCACAGATAAATTTGTCAGTGCTGGCCCTCCACAGCCCTTAGTCTCCTGGGTCTCAGTCACTCCCCCAAAACCAGCTGGTCCTTGAACACAGTGTCGGTTTATTGAAGCTGAGGTTGCCTACAGGTTATGTTATTAAATTTGGTTGAAATTGGCCAAAAGTTGTTTGCAGGGGGACTGACAGGCTGAAGGACAGTGTGGTTGCATAAGCCTAGTTCCCTAAGGAAGCTGGGTTAAAAAGCAGGGTGATAGTACTTCCCGACCACATGAGGATGTTATGAGAATAAATGCATTTCTGGTTGTGAGGTGCTGAGGTGCTGCAGTGGTGGAGACAATGCAAATTCCTAGACAACTGGATTAATTTTAGCATCCTTTCTTCCTCTTTGAAGTTGTGTATTACAAAGGGTTACTTATCAGCTATCTTTGGAGCCAGTGACTCTACTAGTACAGACTGTGTATGTGTAAGAAATATCAGCAATGGATGAGGTGGAAATATATTTAGATTTTGTCTGCTGAACTGCTAAATGTGTGTGTGGCAAAACACAAGAATTCCTGTTTATTTTTCCACGAGAAGAGTATGCTTAGATTACAGCACAAATTCCTTTCTCTAGAAAGTGCATCAACTGAAATCAATCAAATATACCTTTCATATTTTTAATTGTAGTGTATTTGCTTTCCTAGATTTTAAAAAAATGAAATAAATGTGTGTGTTTAGCAGTGGGAATCACTTTGCACTTCAAAACAGAAACAGGTTTGGACCTTGGCAGCTCACAACAGGTTGCTTTTTTTTTTTTTGAACAAAGAGGTAAGCAGCAGTACATCATTGAAGGCTAGGTTCAGAAACGAGCCTAAGCTCTTCCAACAGGAATCACAAAAATTTGAGAAGCTGCCCCAAGGCTGAGATCATCAGACTGTGGTTACCCAAGTGCACAACATGTGGGGCTAAGCCCCTCATCATTCTTCCCTGTGCTGGGGGCACACTCTGCTCTGCCCTTGCTGGGGCAGCCCCCTTTTTTCCCCCTCTTTTGCATAACAAGGGTAGAAATTATGACCAGGAGAACGAGCTGGTACATCTTTGTGCTCCTCAGGAGGAGGAAACCAGATATCTGCTCCAGCATATTTTTATGCATCCTACCTAATGGCTTCTCCATGCACAGAGGGGCAGGAGTCTAGGGACCTCCAGTCAGACAGGGAAATTGGGTTTGGGTCTCCCACGTGATGGACGAGTGCTTCTGCCACTGCATTGTTGTATATATTAAAAAAAAAAAAAAAAAAAAAAAACAAGAAACAAACAAACACAACTGCCCTTGCTGGCTGCCTTTGAAGGGCATAAAAAAGGCAGAGTTGCTCTGCTTTTCTAGGAGAGAGGTTAGCCTCCAAGCTCAGAAGAGAGGGAGCCATGGGACACACCTCTTAAACCCTTTTTCTCCTCAAAGTGCAGTTCTTTTTTTTTTTTTTTTTTTTTTAAATGGAGCACCTCCAAAATCCTCTAATTCCCCCCACACGCTGGAGCTCAGCACCCAGGGAAAGGGTCTAGACTCCTGTATCCACAACAGGCATCTCAAATTAGGTGGTGCGAGCCCTGGCACGCGGTGATTTGGCCCTGAAATGTCTGTGTTTGTTTAAAGAGCTATATGCTGAGCCAGGTCAGTGCCTATTGCATTAGTCATAACAAGCTTTCAAGATTATAAATGGGTAAAGTGCTGAGTAACTTGTGATTCAGCCTTATTATGATTTCTAAGTACATATTACTAATACACTCCCGGCTATTACACTACTTCCCTCCAGTTCTCCACCTACACGCGCTCCCCACACAAAGCCAGAGCTGTGAAAGCTCCATTTATTTTCGGTAGCTGGTAGGAAACGTGGAGCTTGCTCATCCTCCACTCAGAATTTCTACCATCATCAAAAACTCCCTTATTTTAAACTGTTTACTCTGTACTGAGATGTTTTCCTTTGAAAACAGCAGTGACAGAGACCAGCCAGTTTCAGGCAAAGCTGCAGGTTCTGTATCTCCGTATGTGGTAATCAGTATTTTTTGCCTTTGTATTTGCCATGATTTATCCATGGGATTTTTTAAGGAAGAGTGAAAATTGAGCCATCAGGTGGTTTCTGTGGTAGAAGCTTGAATGCTTTATATAAAAAAAGACGACTTTGTTTCTTTTGGCATTATCTTAGATGAAGTTAATGGTGGGTGGAGGCTTCCCGGGAAGGAAATGTGTAGGGGTAAAAAATGAATTGTGGTGGGCCGCCACCCTGTAGGGCCTTGGTGGAAACCCTGAATAATTATCTGAACGTTTCAGGTTATGGAAGTTTGGGTCCTCAACCAGACTTCAGCAGAGCAGAGAGCTGCAGAAAAGCCTGTCTGTGCACCTTTCAGTTCAGTAGAAGAACACAGGCCAGTTCTCCCCTAAAAAAGGCAGACCCTTACTCACTAGAATAGTATTTGATCAACATTACTGAATGGAGACATCTGTTATGCCAAGAAAAGTTTCTTCTGAAAAAAAAAAGAAAGATTATTTGTGTGGTAAAAGTCTTCAGACTCGAAGGGCTGGGAGAGCATGGGGGCAGGGATGCCAGGTTCAAAGCGGTTCCCAGTGCCACCTTCATGCTTCTTTTCCTTGGACAGGGCTGTGGCGGGACCCAAACGTGGAAGACAGAGCCCTGTGGGTCCTGCAGTGGCTGGCTGGAAGAGAACAGCACCTCCAGCCCCCTACATGCCTTCTCCCTCTCTCTTTCCAGGGGCTCTCCGAGGACCCTGAAGTGACTAGGCCCCTAATTTAGGCACATCAGTTAAGCACCAGAATTAGAAGCGATGAATCTGGGACCTAACGCTCAGATTACATGCATGACAGCTTCCTCATAAGTTCCCCTCCCTATTCCCCAGCTCCACTGAACACCTCAGACCCCAAACTTTTCTGTTGTGGTCCCAGCTTGGGAACTCCTGCATGTGTCCAGAGATGGCTGCCAGTTAGGCATCATGCTGAAACATCAGTGCAATGTTGTGGATGAAGCTCTGGGCATGCTGCGGTGGACACCACAGCAGTTCCCCAGGCCAGGGGAAAGAGGAGGGCTGTGGGCTGCCCAGAGCAGAGCTGCAGCAATGAACCTGCTGACTGAGGACGTGGGAAATGCCAAAAGAGGGAGGAGAGCTTGAAACTTATCCTCATGCAGACATGCTGGCACCTCTCTTGGGGATGTGCTCCCACACGCCTGCAGAAGTGAGATTCATAAAGCAATATCAATTTTTAGGCATAAGCACAGTAATAATCATGGATTTATTTGGAAACACTGGTGTTGTTTTTCCTCTTTGGCAGCATGTCTCAGAGGCTTTCCCAGGAAGGAGGGAGATTTGTGCTCCAGGTGTTCCTTCATTTGAGGATCTTCAAACTTCAGCTGCTGTGGCCAGGTGAGTTCTTTTGCCACCAGTTTTGGGCTATTCTAGAGCAAAACACCCTGCTGAAAATGCACAGAGATATGTAAAGCTCATGGATCTGAAAGAAGATCTTGCTGAAGAGAATCTATTTCCTTAATCTTGCAGTTAAGGGCCTCTATTAGAAGTGGGGAATCCTGCCGATCTGCTGGGCCTTGCTTCCAGGGCTCTTAATGAACTTACTTCAGTCTGTTGATAAAGATAAAAACAACATGGAGAGCAGGGCCTGGGATGCACCCCCTTTCTTCCACCTCTTCCTGCTGCATCATTTCTACTGAGCTGCACCAGCACTGGCCTGAGGACACTGAGCAAAAACAGGCCCACTGGGAAAGGAGACACAGGGACACCTATTCTTCCCAAGGAGACCCACGGGATTCCCCAGACAGAGGGGACTCAAGGCCATATTACCTGTCTCCCAGCGTCCTGACCAGCAAAAGTATCACCAAGGATTTCAAGGATATCACCTTGAAAACTGAGGAACGTTTTCAAGTGTCTCACATGCAGTTGTGCTTTCTGATGTGAGGGCCATGCCTGGCAGTGATAGATTACTATTGTGCACTCCAACCTATAAGCAAAGGTGGCTTAGAATGGAGATAGGTCTCATGTCCTTGTCCATGATTTGTAACCACAGGTGAAAAGTGCTACCAGCCTTGCTGCGTACTGTCAGTATTATTATACCTCAAAAGAAGAATCCCATCAGCTGGGAAAGACCTTCCCAACGTCTGTTAAATGTAGACCAAAAAAAAGAAGACCCAAACAAAAATAAAAATTGCAGAAGAGCTTGGGGCAGTGACTCATTTGGAGTAAATCCATGCATACCTTGAAGGCGTTTGTGGTGTTGCTCCAGCACACAACCACCAGCGAGCTGTGGGTGGGAGTGCATGGTGCAAGCCAGGATAAGCAGAGGGTGGTGCCCGAACCCAGTGTATCGGCAGGTACATCTTTCAGATGACATCAGTTACTTCTGTAAGGTAGGTGGACGGAAATGACTGTTATTTCCTGTGAAGAATGACCAGAAGAGCTTTCCATTTTCTAATTTTCATTTCACTTTCTTTAAATATTTGGATGTTTTCCTGTGATGCCTTGTAGCTCCCATTATAATGCTGTTCTGAACAGAGACCTGTGTGAGTCACAGCGATGCCAAATTTAGAGCTCATCCTGGAAATGCCCAAACTCCTCCTTTTACTCTTTCTCCCAGTCCTGTGAGCACTACACAAGCTTCCTCCAGATTTTATCCTGAGGTCCTCACCATACCACCTGACCTCCTCTTTGTGGTGAAATCTAGTTATTACAAAACATCTTGACCTCCAAGAGGTTAAGCAGGCAAGCTTACATTAAATCCAGAGACATTTGGGTAAGCGCTTTCTGACAAAAACAGTTTTACGTATTTGCAGTTCAAGGTCTGGTTCGAAGTGCAGCTCAGAGAAAACAGAAAGGCAAGAAATTCACATTTAGAAGTCAAAAGTTCACAATCAGGTTAAAGGTACGGAAGGGAAAATAATGTTAATGGTCTTAAGCATGATTGTCTAAGGAATGTTCTCTGCCAGAACTGGTTGTGTGCCTGCGTGGTACAATTTGACAATTTAAAATTTGTGTCTGTAATTGTATGAGGTTATTTTTTGCATTACAGGAGTGATCACAGGGCATCTTTGGAACTATCTATGATAACGAAATAAACATTTGTCCTTGTGCTCTTCCAGGAGTGTGGCCAGAGCAACTGCAGGAATAGGGTACCCCAGGTCTTCAGAAAAGCTGTCTGTAGCCTGCTCTCTTCCCTCTGCTTTTCTGGAGGACATACAACAAGGCTCATGTTGTAGACTGCAGCTTCAGCTGGAAGTGTCCTTTCTATAGATGCATTTTTTTAAGGTTTTGTTATCCTTATCTGCAAAATAATCAGAATTACAGACAACTTACAGACTGTGTATTCAGCTGGGCACCTACAGCTCATCCTGAAGATAAGCTATATCCATCAGAGGGATTTGAGGCTCAGCCCTGCTAATTGTGTTGCTCTTTTATCTTGCTACTTTATTTCTTCCAGCTTTTTTTCTCTATGGTAAAAATCATTACAGCATTTTTTGGACTAGTGCAGAGGTCACGGATCTATTTTTTTCCCACTCTGGTGTTACACCTATAATGTAAAAGGAAGTGCAGTCTTGTTTGAATTACCATTGTGTTGCATTTGGATGCTGTTGTGTCTGGTGGTCAAAGCAGTGGGAAAAGTAGCTCATAATCTGTGAAACACATGAACTACATTCCTGCGACATTTAGAAATACTTGGCAGAGAGAGAGTGTTGACTGAAAGGGAGCAAGGCATGGTTACCTTCCCTTGTAGTTTGCTTCATGCTATGGTGGCTAAGAATGCTGTTGCGTAGCAATTTTTAATTGAATTACTAATAGGCTAAGAGGCCAATTCCTTTATTTATTTATTTATGTGTTTTCTGCAGAGAGGACACATTCATCACCACATGCCTCTGCTAATTTCCCAGCAAGTAATTGACAACATTTTCAAGGGAACTTCGTGAAGCTCACTGCAGGTAAAGATGCCTGATCCTTTACTAGAAATACCTTGACTGGGCCTTCAGCTTTTATTACCCATTACAATGTTTATCCTTCAGGAGATCAATTGCTTGCATTGAAAAATGTGGCAATATAATAATACTTCAGCTATAAACATCTTTTTTCCTTGCTGAGGAAGAGAAGAAAACACATTCTATACTGAGCCCCATTAAGACAGTTTGGAACATTTTGTCACTTTGTCATACTCTCACCTATCCAAGTCTTGGTCAGTTTACTTAGCCAGAATTGCTTCCTTTGCATGGAGGGTATCAAAGGAAACCTTGAACCCTCAAAGATCTCCCACCATGCCATACGATGTGATGGGATACTTCCTTATATCATGCCACAGAAACAAGTCTGGCAAGCTGCTGTAGAAAGTTCTGGTTATTTTAGGCATGTTGATCAAAACAAACAAACAAAAACACACAAAGCCATCATTATGATCTGGTGTCTAGGGAAGCCCTGTGCCAAATATTTTGTGATATGGCTAGAGCATGGGAGACGTGAGCTATCTGCAGCATCTCACCCAGGAACTAGGCTTTCCCTGCTGTGGTACCCAAGGCTGCAGTAGCAGTGGGTTGTTCCTGATGTTTTCCAAACTAAGGCAGTGTCTGTCTTCTGGTTCAGAAACACATATGCTGCATGTGTCTCAAAGTGGACTCAGGAAGCTGAATGTTCATTCTTCTATCAGAACGCCACACTCGTTTCCAACCCACTACTTATATATGATATTAATGTGTGTGTATATGAAGGTGATAGCTATATCATATAAAAATTAAGTTATAATAGGTATATGATAGGTATAGTATCTGGGTCCTTGTGAAAGGCAGAAACAGAAAACCTCAGCACTTTGCTTATTCCTGTGGGACACACTTTCAAAACAGGTTTTCATGTTTCCACGTCCTTTGAAATAGTGAAACTTGCTCCTCAGCCGCACAACAACCAGAAGTCTTCAGGGCGTCAGCTGGCATTGCAGACCCAGTTTGCCTCTTGACAGTGGCCCCTGTGCCCACAGGCTGACAGATGTTATCATGCAGGGTGAGACAGAGGCTTGATGTGAAGGTTGGGATGATGCCAGGACAGGTGACGAGGTGTGCAGGTGCTGAGCTGGCAGTGGGATGGAGAGGGAAGGCACAAGGGCTACAGGCTTCAGCCTTTCCTCGCCTACTGACACACCAACTACCCACAGTAGCTTTGTGTTTTCAGACAAAAAAAAGCCTTTTTTTTGCCTTTTGAACTGTCCTTAAGGATAACTATTGTTAAGTAACAAACTAGTAATTTCACGATGTACATTACTGTACACATTCAATGCCACCTAAATTGTGCTAACCTGCTATAATAAAGCTGTATATCCTCAAGCAGACTGCCCTGTCTCAAGGCTCTGTACCCCTGGGCTTCAGGGGCCTGATCTGGTAACACAGGTGTGTTTAAGAGCATTTGTTACCGTGGATTAGCAGTTTTATCATAGTGTCCAGGAGCTCTGGCCGTGGAGCAGAGCCCTGTTGTACTCGGAGCTGCACAAATATGCTGGGATGTTGTCTTTATGCCTCAGCTTGATCAAAAAAAAAAAAAAAAAAAAGTGCCTGTGGGAGGAAGGTTTGTTTTGGCTGTAAACCAACATGTGCACAGTTTAATAACATACATCTATGTTCAGTGATTTCAGCTCTTATCTTTTAATTAGAAGCCATAGGACCGTAACCCAATTTTAAACAGCTTACAAGTGCAGATTTTATAGTCTTACCTTTTATTTTCTTTGTGCTGAGGTAAAGTAGTGAGAAAATCACTGTTAAAGAAAAAGCCCTTACTGTAACTACTATTCCTGAACAGATTTTAAGTTTTCCTAACACCTTTGAAGTTGCCATATCCAGGTCTCCCTTAATTAGTCCTGGGAACAGAATGACTTGACAAATGTGTGTTTTGCCAGTTTGGGAAGCTCTATCCTTATGAGGCCTTCAATTACATTAATTAATTAGTCTTATATAATTCAATTCACGCAGCTGAATAGACCTAATTAAAAATAAGTACATTTACAAGCTATCTTGTTACAACAGCATTAAGGGTAATGAGTTCATTAAGCCCCGTGCGGAGGCATTATCAGGCTCAGCATACAGGCTGCAACATGTTGAAGACACTCACAGCTGGGGAAAGGAGGCTCTGCCAGCAGAGATAGCCTATCTGCACCAAAAGCATTTGCTTCAAAGATCGTAGATAACACTGGAGGGCCTAACAACGGTGTATTTTTAAGATGTAAATATGAGTAGAGAGTGGGCACATAAGTTGCATTACACTCCTATTATGCCTTCTGTACTGGCTGATGGAAGCAAAGAAGTAAATCTAGGAGGTTACATCACTCCCTCTATTTCAAAAAAGTTTTCTGCTTGTAGATCAAGTACTACTAGTATAGGGGAGCCTCATTGTGCTTACTCACTAAAATAGTATCACAAACTGAAATAGCTACTGTGCACACTTGCAGTTCGTCTGAGTCCTCGTATTTGTGAGGTTAGTCCCAAAATGTTTGGCTGGTAACTTAAATAAATAAAGCGTGGCTTGCAACACTGTTGTGCTGCTCTGCTTTTAAAATTGTGAACTTTTGAAAAACCTCTTTTAGATCAAAATAACATAAAAAGCTTTATGGTAATACTGAAAACAGGATTTATTTTATGATATGCAGGACCGATAATTGATTCTTTAAAAGTTTGCTGTGTTTTCACATGATACATTAAAATGTTATGTGCTGAACTGGCAGACACAGGAAATTTTTAATATGCTGAAATAAAATGTGCTTAAATAACCCTCCACAATACTCTTGCATTCTTTGCTTTGCTTATATTGAGAACCAGCCGTCACTTTTAAGTTTTAATAAGTTTCATATGTTTTGCAGAGGAACTGTGTTTGGTTAATTCTAACCTTTAATTAGTAGCCTCTGGATTGGTGTATACCCCAGGCACGGGGATGTTATTAGTGTGAACTGAAAGCTATGTGTGTTACTCCATAACAGATCAAAACAAACCTTGTATGCTCTGACAGCATTAAACCCCACTGAGACCTGGTGCAGGATATGGTTTTCCACTTGCAAAAGAAAATTGTAATTCACAAGCCTTTGCCAGATGTTGTCCCCCCAATACTTCAGCTTCATTACATACCTACTGAGTAGGTGGTCACCTAAGGTAAAGCTAAGTGTGCCCTGTTAGAACATTTGCTAGACTAAATAATTTCTCCATTTTTTTTCTTTTTCATTTTTTTTCTTTTCTTTTTTTCCTTTAAAGAACAACAACAAATACAGAAAGGATGTGCTGGTAAATGTCTCTTTAATATTAATAGAATCCTATTCTTTTCTGAGAGGAATGCAGACCCATGCTCATGATCTCTTATAGAGGGAAGACTTAGAGGATTAAGGGAACCTGCTGAGGACTTAACTTCTGCTAAACAATACCATTATAGATGCACACTGTACAGCCAGTGCTGTAGCAGCACAAAAGTGTGATGCAAACAGAGTAAAGAGGGCAGAAGATCATTACAGAATACTTTTAAAATAGGGTGAAGAGGGTGTGTTTTGTTAAAGAAAAAGGTTTTCCTGGAAGCAAATACGCGTCACCTAAATGAGAGAATAAAATGTATGAATAGCTGCTCATTTCTGGCTTTTTGTTAGCATGTAGATAGTACAAACACGTACTGTGATCAGATTGCTGTGATTTTAGCTGGTCTGCAAATGTCTGCTGTATTACCTGTACAATATGAAGAAAACTATTTCACTTTTTTTTAGAAAAAAGTTGAAAGTTTGCATTGAAAGAAGAAACTTGAACTAAAAGTTGTGTTCAGCCTTTACCCAAATTTACCTTAGGAGCAGCTTTGGTGGCCCTGCCATGGTGTCTTTGCATACTCCACTGTAAAAACAAAAACACCACTTAGATGTCGTAAATGTTGTTGAAACTTTTGTGATCCAAAATTATAAGTGAGGCAGGATCGTGGACAAAAATTAAAATTAAAATAGTGCTCCTTAAATTGAAAACATGAAATAATTTTTAGACATAACTTCTTAAGCAATTTCATATAAATTCATGTAAGTAAAACGGGAGGTTTCAGTTTTAGGATACACAAATAGCTTTTGTTTGTTCCAATAGGTTTTATAAGCGTGGCAAGCAGCTATTGCAAGTGCATTTTATATGGTGAAAAGCATTAAGATAACTTTTAGAAATAAATTAAATTCTTTTCACTTCTGAAGTTTTTGAAAAGAATTAGATCAATATTTGGCTGAATGCTGCAAGTACATTACAGTATGACTATTTGGAGTCAGAGAAATCTTATCTGTTAGCAGGTTAGAAACCAGCCTGCGAACATCAGACATTCAGTGACATACTTACATGATCTATTTTTGACCGGGCTAATGTTGGCTGCATGATAAAGGGGCAGGTCCTGCCGACAGGTTGGCACAAGAAGCATGTTAAGTGCACATGCTGGTGGAGCTATCGAAGGCGTTGTGCACTCAGGTTTCCTTACAGGAGCAGCCCTGCAGAGCTGTGTCCGTAGGCAAGGGTGCTCTCCTGCAGGATCAGGCCTGCCTGAATGCAAATCGAATTGCTCTATTGATTGTTTTGATGCTTGCTTAAGTAATTTCTCCCGAACTGTATGGCAGCAATTATATTTCTTTCGTAAAAAGCATCGTGTAGCTTTTGTTCTGTCTACTGGCTTGTCTGTCAGGAAAGTCAACAGCCATCATGGAAGTGATTTAAAACTAGTCACACAGCAAGTCCTAGCTATTTTATTACAGTACACAGGGTGCAGTGTTGTTTCTTTGTCTAGGAATACCATGCCAGCATCTTGTTTTGAGAAATTACACCATATCTGTTTTTTCACACATCTTGTGTTCGCTTTATGTCCATGTAAACTAGGAAAAAATGTTTTCTCTCATCAGCAAGAGCAAATTACTTTTTTCTGAATCAGGCATTTAAGGGTTTCCAGAGCTAAATTTTGTGTGTGAACAAAGCAATAAAATTTGCAGGCCAACCTGAGCTAAGCCCTGATATTTGCAAATAAGCTTGAAAACCCAGGGTAGTTTTTCCCCTTGTTCTCACTGACTTCCCTTCCTCTTACTTTGTAATACATAGACTAAGGAAAACCTACCAAATTCTAATCTAACAGCCTCTGAAATGTGTGTCTGTCTGTACAGGTCAACACTGCAGGTCGTTTCTTTCATGCACATTATCTTCCTGAGATAAGACCTGGATTAATCTCTTCTTTAGGTGGGTGACTTTCAGTTCCTTGAGAGAAATCTGAACAGCATAAAAAAGGTTCTGGTCAAAATTGCAGATCAGCTGTAAGTTCACATCCAATTGCACAGGATTTCCTTTGGAGGAATGAATGAATGAGAGCCATTTTATTTGTCAATTACATTGTTTGCCTCCAGAGGATAATAGTCAAGCAAATTAATTAGTGAAAATAAGCCACAAAACCATCAAAACATTCAGGCAAAGCTTCACTCAAACTAACATGTTCAATGAAACAGAAACTTGGAGTGGCAGCTCAATGTTTTTACACTATTTGTTGATTCTACTGACAGCTTTAATCATTGCTGAGCTGACACTCCAGTGGTACAAATGAGTAAATAAAATGTCAGTTTTGCTTACGATGACATTGAACATAACTGTTCAACCTTGACAGGTCTATATTTGTAGGCAAGAGAATCACTTCTTTAGGTTTTCCGGCAAGAATAACACAGCTAAAATCTGCACAGACACCAGCTACTACATACATGGCCTGTAACCAATAAAAAACAGTGATTTTTATTTTCAATTCCTGGAGAAAAAATAATAATGTATTTTTTTTTCCTGTGGTCAGAATGACAGAGCAGCTGCAACATGTGCCCGGTTCCAGATACAGGAGGAGAAGCCCAACCTCATCGAAATCAATGGGAGGTTTGCTATCAGCTTCAGTGGGCTCAGCGTTGGCTCTGCCCTCGGTTCGAAGGATTATGTGAAACTTTGTGTTTTTCTTCCAAAATTCTGTGTCAAAGGGGTTCTTTGTCTAAGGCATAACCTGAGTTGTCTGTCAAGCGTGGGCCCCGATCCAGCAAAGCACTTAAGCACATGTGTAGCTTTGTTGAAACCAACGGGACTACCGCTTGCATGCTTAAAGTCACGCGTGTGTTTAAGTGCTTTGCCGGCCTGAAGCCTTGCAGAAGTCCTTTATATCATGTTGATTTCAAAGCACATTTAGTTATTACATCACCATGCTGTTCTTGGCAGGGAATGAATTAATAAATGAGACAAGGAGAGGTCCGGCAGGAGCTGCCGGGGGAGTGGGACACTGCATTCCTTTCAAAACAAGGCCGTGGCAATAAGTTTTTGGGAGACGCGAATCAGCCACGTAGGCAGTTGTAAATAACGGGCTGGGTGACATACCGCTGCCCCGTGTCTATTGCGAGAACGTATCGATACTGTGCGCTTTGTGTTTTTAATCTTTCCACAGACTTGGTTTCCACCCACCCTCCGAGGCCAGTGGGAGTCTGGTCTGTGGGAGAACTAACTGGCTCTTGCTCTCCGCATGGGATTTTTGTGCTATTTCTGTATGGCTGAAGAACAGTGCCGTTGCTTATACCACAGTACTGGCATGCAAATGCTATACAGATGCATTAAGGCCAAATTGCCTGCCTGAGTAGTAAGCATAGGGGTGAGTGGAGAGATGCTTATGCTCTCACATGAGCTGAGCTCTCCCAGAAAGATGCTCTGTGGCATGCAGGGCGTGGTGGCTGTCCCTGTGCTGCTGTTGTGATGGTGGGGGACGCCTGCCTAGGAAAGAAGTAGCTGAATGGAAAGGAAGGAGCACCTTGCGGAACAGGGCAGGAAAAGGCTGGCAGGTGTAAAGGAGAAGAGGAAGGAGGAAGAAGAAGAGGAAGAAAGTAACAAATGATTAGCAGGTGAAGGCAATGTCCCATGAACAGCTGAAGCTCCCTGTTGGGACCTCTCACCAGGGTAGGATGCAAGCAAGGGAAGGGGGGATTCAGCCACGCTTGGCCATGACAGCAAGAACATGTCTGGAAAAGGGTGCCAGTGGGGGAAATCTGGGAATGGAAATTTGGGACCACAGAGATTCTGGCCTGTTGTTATCTGCAAAAGACATCAGTTTTCCCTTCGGTCTGCTGTAATTGAGTTAACTAAGATTTATATTGATCACATGAATGGAAGGGAACAACAAAAGCTATGGAAGTTTCAAAGTTATCTTCACACACAATAAAATGTAGATAAATAGTACAAGCCTAGTACTTTTTCCCTTGGAAAGTTTCTTCTAAGGAAGCCACAGTGCTACAGATACTGACAAGCAACTGGAAGAAAAAACTTCCAGTACAGAGGCCGGGGGAAGAGAGTCCAAGCTCTCTGTTAGAGAGACTCAACTCCATATGCCTTTTCTGTTGAAATATGTGAAAACTTGGTAAGAAGAACAAGGGATTTATTTAACATTTCTAGGAGTTCGGCCCAGTTTCTCATTTCTCGCTTGCTTTGGATTTGTTTGCTTATTATAAATAGATTATTTTTATGCCATGCATGATCAGAATATGACAAACCATGTGATATAATTTAAACAAAGCCAAACCAACTACAGTTTTGTAGTCTGAAAGGGGACATGATTTAGATTATTTCCTTGAACTAGGACCCAATATCCCCTTTGATGAAAGTTACAGGAAAGCTCTCAGCAGCAGCTTAAACACACACTGCCAAGCTCACAACAGAGAAGGAGCACTTGCACACTTTCCAGAGGATGTTTTGCATCCTGTTATTCCAGCAGCACGTGGCATTGCTGCTGTCATGTAGGCTGATTGCTACTTTTTATGGGAAACCTCATTTGGTGATGGGTTATAATCATTCATCTTTCTTTTCTGATGTGTACGTTGCACAGGGCTGGGACTTTATACGGCTTGAGGGCCTAATCCCAAGGCCCTCATAACCAGTGATAAAGTAGGTGTGATTTCTCTGGGATTTGGATCAATTTCTCTTCCTGTAATTACTAATATAGGAGGAATGTTATTTTTGCTGTGATACTTGCGTTAAGAATCACAGCTATCATTTGATCAAGCTTGTTGCAATATGTTTGCTAGCAAGAAACTTAACTTCTTTGAAGGTTTTAAATCTGCTAAACCATCTGGGAAAGCAAAGATAATGCAAAATGTAATTTTAATGTATGTAAATGTAATGCAAGATGTAATGCAAAATGTAATTTTAATCGATGTCAGAAGTGAACCACTTTTTACGATCAGATTCTTATCTGGAATTCTTATGAATAATGTACTACAGCTTTTACATTTCTTGTTTCAGGGCAGCTGCTTCCTAATGATTCTTCCTTTGAAAACATTTCAGGAGCGAGACAAGAAAAAGAAGACCTTGTGATAACACAACGCAGGATATGCCTTTTGTTTCCGATGCCTGCCATATTCAACCAGCTTGTCATGGCGTGCCATTCTGGTGTGACTTTGTGCCAGGCAAGGGTTATCCCTCCAGCCTGGCCTCTGCTCTTTGTCACTGCCCTCCTGTGGAGAGCAGCTATGACAGATGGGCATATCTAACATTTTCTTAATTTGGCTCTTTCAAACATCTCAATTTCAGCAATTTCGAGCTATGGGTCTTACGTAGCATGGATTCGTGTCTGCATGTAGGAGCCAACTCCTGCAAGGGAGAGGACCCCATGCCCTTCTGCTTTGCCACCCCCATGAGCTCCTTGACCATGGGCTGCCCACACAGGGTGTTATCTACCCCGGGGAGTGACTGCAAGACCAGCTCCAGGCAAGACGGCCACAGGCAGGACACGGCCATGGCCGCTGTTCAAGCTGAGCCCATGGTGGTCTTGTCAGGCAGATGCACAAAAGCTTAAAGACACCAACAACTGCACCTTTTAAAAATCACTGAGCCTGTGCCACCAGAGAACAGTTATACGTGGAAAAAATTCCTTGGGATCCTTACAGGGGTTTTAACCCTCCACATGAATTGAGGCAAGTGGCTCTATTGAAGAGGTATGCCTGGAAACTAAGGTTAGAGGAAGGAAGCGTTGATTTAGGTAGGGATGTCAGTGCACGGACCGGCTGTGGGTAAAATTGACAGCACCTCCCAGAAAGAAATGGCTGCTATATAACGTTAGGAATTAGGGAGGGCAGAGGTCTGCTGCGGGGGCCGGGAAGAAAACTTCTGCACCAGGGCAGGGAGCAGGAGAGCACCTGGTCACTATTTGCTGCTTTCCTGCTCAGTTTGGCTGTTAGTGGCGGTGTTTGTCACTTTTCAGAGATGGCATTTCTTCTGCGTGGCGCTATTTACTCTGGGTGTATGAGGAGGTGACCCATTGATTATCCTCACGGACAGAAGGAACAGAAAGTCAAGTTTCAAGCTGTTGCTGTGACTTAAGAAACATGCAAGGCTTTTGCCTCTGGACATAATCAAGTCAACGTGTTCAGTATTGGTTTATGCTTAAAAAGCAAAGTAAAAGCAGATGAAGTGTATTTATAGGCTCATCAGCCAATGAATGGATGAAAGGGAAAAAGAAATTAATGGGAAAATGTCAGCCAGGATAGAGGAGGGACTCACTGTGAAGTTCATGTCCAGACCAACAATTTAGAGTTAATTCCAAAGACTGGAGTATATTGATTTACAGTAGAAGAAAAATTGACGCTTTATCAACTTTAAATTTCAAAATAAACCAGTAAAAATAGTCTAGGGTGAAGGAGATTCTTTTGCCAGACTACCTTAGACTGGGAAGGGCTAAGGGGCACTTAGATCTGGCCACTTGAAAATGTGTGGTTTTGATTTGAAGCTCAAAATCTTAAATAAAAAAGTGAACGTAACAAGCAATGTTGCAGCAACAAACTCTGAGCTTCTTCACATTTTCTATCCTCAGATAAACCTGGGTATAGCTGTGAGAGACATGAAGAGAAGAGAAAAGTGGAGGAGTAAAATACCACTTCTTTCTGTGTTTGTGCTTCTCCGCTCTGCTGAAATTACTGCTTTTGTGTAGGCAAAATCTCATTTTTAAAAGCTGTTTTCAGCAACATGAAATACAGGGACAAGCAGAAGGAAACAACAGCCTTGATAATTGAAATGTGAGGGCAGGCTAGTAACACAAGATATGATCACTGAACCCTGCCTCTTTTAAAAATGATTTAGGGAGTTGAGAAGAAGACTTTACATTTCATAAAAATCTCATTGTCTGATCTAGTCCAGTATTTAAGAGAAAGGGATATGAGGAAAGCAGCGTAATGAAACCCAGCCCAAGGAGGCCAGACTAGAACAAAGGAGTTGCTGTTGATTTCGTGTCAGGCTTTGCCACAGTTTGACTGCGTGATCTGGAGCAAGTCTTTACGTCCATACTGCCATCAAAGGTGTGATCGCAGCTCATATAATCACGCCCTGAAGCTCTCTTTGCGTCGGTTTAGCCATCTGCACCAAAGCCATTGTATGCTTTTACCTCTTCTGAGGGTTGTAGCACGACTGACGTAATCAGAGTTTGCAAAAGGTTTTGTGGTCCTCTGATGAAAAGCGTGGAAATGCAAGACACTGTATGTAACATTTCTGTTTGTTGAGCCTACTGATCAAGGCATGTGTCTTGCCGCTGGAGGAATCCTCTTAATAAAAATCCAGTGCTCATCCACTTTCTTCTGGCTGCAAGACTATGGCTATGAATTGACGCAGGCTTAAAAATGCAAGCCAGAGCACAGAACTGAGCAATAATACATATATATATGTTCTTGGCAGTGCCTTGATGCAGATCATAACCACGATCTGTTTAACGAATGTATATTATTTAATGGTCTCATCCGGTGTTGATTTAAAAAAGAACAAATTGGAATATTTATGCTTAAATGGCAACTAGGGGAAGATGACTCAAAACCAAACCATTCCCTTAATTCTGGTAGAATTCAGGGCTAGAAACAGCCCCTTGAAATGGCTTTAAATGAGCCCAAGTGGAGTTTACACACTGGTGTTCATAATACAATTCATGTTCCAGAAAAGTAATAACTGAGAACACACGCGCAATAGAGGCTCAGTACACAAAGCTTGTAATGTATTATTTGTGAGGAATATTTCTTTAAAAATGTAGAGCAGGAGTATCAGTTATCATTCCCACATGGAACAAGTGGTGAAAAGGTTGTGGAAATCATTTTTATTGTTATCATATGTTTTCCCTAAATGTTGCTATAGGAGTAAACCTTTTTTGGTATTACTTACAATATGCTATTGTTTGACATCCAACATTACACTTACGTTTGAATAGCTTACCCTTGTAGCATCCTTCTTTTCCTTTGTTGATTAAATCTGAGATAAATATACCATTGTTTTCATGAAGGCTTAAAAACTATTCAGTCTCCTGCTGGGTGACTGAATATTAAAAGAATGGCAGGAGCAATCGTGGTGGAATAAACCACTCAGACGGTTGTCCTTTGGACTGAGCGATCTGGGTTGGATGCTCCAAACCAATTTCTTGCAATTCCTGTGCCCCAGGGTGGTGCGCCCAGCTCCTGGAGACACTGACTGACTGTATGGCTCTTTCTGCTACTCCACTCCATTAAGAAGGGGGAATTCACAGTCTGAAGCAGGTCTACAGGATTTGAGGATGAATAAAACTTCTTAGAGTTCGTTTCATTTGCCATGTGTGGTCAAAATGAAACATCATAGGTTTTCTGTGAAAGCTGATCAAAAAGGTCCTGCTGAAAAATGTGTGTAACTTTCTTGCAGAGTGCATTTCAAGTTTTGGGGGAAAATGCAACTTAGAGGTGTAGGGGAGGATGTAGTTTTCAATGTTCCATTTTTCTGGTTTTCAGGGAAACACCAGGAAGCTTCAGAATAATAAACACATCTCTTTTGAATTATTATTATTATTTTTTTTTGGTCAGAAAATTTAATTCTCTGACCATGCATTGCCACTTCCATGTGAAAGGCTTAGCACGTCTTTTAATTTTGTTCCATGCAAAACAGCTTCAGTAATCCAGGCAGACATCCTTCGCTATGTCCCAGCTGCTGAGAAACAGTTGAGTTCTGCTGATATTGATGGACACAGGATACCTAACTTTAAAATATATTCACCTCTATCAAAAGTTAAGAGGTCTGGGACTGCCTGTCATTACCCCTCTTCACTCTTCCCCATGTAGGAGCCAAAAGTGATTTATTTATGCTCACAGAGATAAGATGCATAAACACAAAGATAAACAGACTTTAAGATAGATGTAGATATGTAAAAGAATCGGTGTTTTAAAAGCTCAATGAGTCCTCAAGGGCTTTAGAAGAGGCTGGAACTCATAAGATTCTGGTGGGGTCACTGGAAGAAGTGTGGCATCAGGGTTGTCACAGAATTACAGAGTGGTTGGGGTTGGAAGGGATCTCTGGAGGTTATCTTGTCGTCCCACTACTCATGCAGTGCCACCCAGACCTTTTGAAGATCCTCAAAGAGGAGAACCCACAACCTCTCTGGGCAGCCTGTGGAGGGCTCAGCTATCTATACAGCACAGAAACCTCCTCTGCTCCACTTTGTGCCCTTTGCCTCTTGTCCTGACAATGGGCACCGCTGAAAAGAGCCTGGCTCCATTTTTGCACCATCTCTTCTGGTATTTATAGACATTGACAAGATCCCTCCTGAGCCTTCTTTTCTCCAGGCTGAACAGCCTTTCTTTGTGTGGGAGGTGCTCCACTCCCTTTCTCATCTTCATGGCCCATCCTTGGACTCTGTCCAGTATGTCCATGCCTTTCTTGTGATATCCAGAACTGGACACGATACTCCAGGTGCTGCCTCATTGGTGCTGAATAGAGAGGAAATATCACCCCCTTTGACCTGCTGGCAGCACTGTCCATTTGTTTTATTTCTATTGACTTTCTTTTTGACATAATTCAACATCTAGAAGTTCGCAGTATTCTCACAGGAAGCTAACTCTCAGATGTGCTCTGCTGGTCACACCTAGAAAAAGGTATCCACCAATACCATTTTGCAAGTCAACTGCTGGTAGAAGAAATACCTCTTAATTTAGAAAACTTAACAGGAGAGGGGAAGAGGAAGCAGAATTTCTAGAGAATTTTATGGGGGAAGCCCAGCTTGTACAAGCAAGATGGACAACATCTGTCATCCATAGCGAAAAAAGAATCCTGGATGGCTCAACATCAAGTCAAGGTATCCATCTGTGTAGGACACCTGGGATCCCTCCAGCCTGGCAGCTGCCATGGTCTCCTGGACACTGGGGGTCAGTGAAAGGCTTTTATCTCTTGCTCTCCTTATCCCCTCATGCACATCTCTTGCCACGTGTCTGGATAAAAACGTTGGTGCCTTGTGTGACCATCACTGCATCACTGTCCCTGGGGGTATTCAAGGGAAGGTTGGACATGGTGCTTAGGGACATGGCTTAGTGGGTGACATTGGTGGTAGGGGGATGGTTGGACCAGATGATCTTGGAGGTCTTTTCCAACCTTAATGATTCTGTGATTCTACTATATGGCACAAAGAGTTCTACCCAGTATCGCCATAATTTATTTGTTCATAGGCCAGGTCTGGTAACACATAACTGCAAAATAGCTGGAAAAACTCCCTGGGAACTGCCCTGAGACTGCTGCTGTCCATCGCACACCCTTTCAGGGGCAAGAAGTAACTTTGTGTCGTGGCCAGCATTACAAAAACCTGCATTTCTGCAGAAGGAGTTTGTCATTTGCTGTGAATTACATGCTGCTCTATTATCTGGGTTAGCATCCACAAAAATGAGGCCAAAACCCTGTCTGAGTCTGCAATTGCACCTTGGGCTCAGCTGGATGGACATCATGCCCACTGAGGTGTGCCACAGGTTTTTTATTAGAAAAACAGCCCGTTGCGTGTACATGCATTGATTCAATAAACTTACATTGGTCTTTAAAGGCAACTCACTTTCAACTAATGGTGCATAATGTCAAAAATATATGTTGTGTAGCTTACGTAAAGTTTTCATCTCATTTTCAGTAACCATTTAAACAGAAATGTTTCATTTTAGGTAAATGTTAACATTATGTTAAGCTGCATTCTACTTCTGTGTACTAACAAAGGTCATGAATAGAGTAATAAGTGTTTGAGGTCTGCAGGATTGCTTTGATGTAAATTCTATTTGCCACTGGTATTCTCCATTTACCACATATATCCCTGGAGAACGTCTTGCCTGCATAGCTCATAAATTTGTTATAAATCATAATGCTTCTATTACATCATTTCCAACCTATCCAAGCTAAAAGCACAATGCAATTTTTTTTCCTATGTGAAATTTCCAGTTTGGTGGCATATCTACTGCATAATAAATTCCAGACAGTCATTCTTTCATGGTATATCTAACGTCTGCATTTTGGACCCAATCTAGTTGATTACTGAAAACTGTGGGAGTTTGCCAGCGGTTACAGTGGGACCAGAACTGGGTCTCCTCTGTATCTAACTTTCCTTTGTTGGAGCAGCATGCTGTTTTGGAACTGGCTTCTGATGAGAATGTATCTGGATCTGCACACATCAGATGTGCTAATTGTCTGCTGAAATGCTGGTTTCGGTGCCAGCAATAAGCCCTGGGTTTCTAATTCAATGCTGTTTATTTTCCCTCATGATTTAGTGCCACAAAATTCATCTGTTACACTTTGTAACAATGGCAAATGAGGAAACTCTTGGCTTACGATGAGCAATTCTGCAATACAGCAAAATAATGACAGTGATGCACCGCATTTCTGTTCCATTTCTGTTATGTATACTTTCACCCCGAAGTAGGGAAGGGAATAAAATTATGTGATTTAATGTCACAATATTAACTGCACGAGGTATTAAATCTTGTTGAAAGATGGGTCTGTTAGCCAAGTGAACTGTAAAGCATAAACCTCCATTTGCAAGCACTTGTATACACAAGTTACTCTCCAGACATACATATTCCATTGAATTCAGGGGAATTATCCATGTGTATTCAGTTATTCAGTTGCGATCCCGTAATATTGGGGCTTTGTTTGGTACAAAGCAGAAAGCTGAGATAAAACTGCTGTTTTATAATATTCAGAATTACTTTAGCCCAAGAATAGCAAATGCATCAAAGTCAATCTTGCGCTCTAATTCTAACCGGGGGCATAATTTAGCACTTACTTGCGAGTCTACCTGTCTTTCTGCTTATCTCTGACAATGATATAATGAAGAGGAAAACTGACTAAAACTGTCTGAATAACAAAATAGTATTAAACAGACCATCTCTAAAAATGATTAGTTATGGAAAGATTTGCCTCTTTCATCAAGATTCAACTCATTAAGAAATAAAATTGGAGTTTGAGGGGTTTGTTGTTTCAGGTGATAAAATGGTGGAATTCTTTTCACAGTGGTGTTTACGAAAATATGCTATCTTTTTTAACTGAAAAAAAAAATTGAATTAAGATTTTTTCAAGCAAACCCATCACTAGTCTTTTGTCGTACTTGTTGCTTTCTAGATGTTTACTGTGGATGTAGAGCCAGGATCTCTCCTCCACTTTAGTCCCAGGGGACCCCACTGAATTCTCTGGGGCAACTGGGATCTACAATCCACACTTTGACACGGGGGCAACATTGGCAGCAGTGCTGGTGGTTAATTACAGGTGTTTCTCCTCTGTCATTCCTCCTACTCTGCCAACCACTGCACTGCAGACAGGCTGTTCATCTCTGCTCTTCTCATGCATCCCATTCAGCGCATATGCAGCAGCAGGTAGAACAATTTTTCAATCAAAAATTCAGTCAAGCTGACCCAGGTAGTGAAACTAGGGAAAAAGCTATGACTTGTGGAGCTGAAATGATAATGAAAAAGACATACACAGCAATGGGTCAATTAGGTACATTTTTGCCAGTGATTTCCCACATATACCCAAGCTCCATTTAAAACAGAAGTCTCCTATCAAATAATCCTTTGAAATTATTTAGTGTTTTATGGTTGCAAAGTATGGCAACGTAATACCTTTAATGGAAGCCCTAATAAACGGCGTATGCTGCGAAGTGTCTATGAACAAGCTTTATGGGGTGGGATTCTTACGTCACATGCTGTTTACAGTTATGATTCCAGCGAATGCCTTGGGGATGTCGAAGAGCATATATGGCGTTTTAATGAAGGTATAAAATGATAATGTTTATTTTAAAAGTATATTATCGCACTGAGAGAGAGGGAAGGGGAAATGTCATAAATAATGAAAAGATTTATTGTTGCAAAGTGCTTTACAAGTGTTACAATATATTAAAAAATAGTGGTCCCCAATAAAGGCATTGGCTGCGCTGGGCAGTCCCACTGGCTCGGCAGCAAGCACCGCAAAGACCCAGTGGCCTGTGGTGAAGCAGCAACGTGCTGGTCTTCAGGCCGATGGCTTGTGCCAGTGAGCATCTGACCCAAAAGCCTGGCACAATATAGGGGGCTGTGTGGGACTTATGGGGCACGTTTCAGTGTATCCCTCTGCCTTGCCGAATCAACTGTTACTAACCGTGTTTACCCAGATCTTTCAAGCATGCTTGGTGCCAGACTGTAACCAGCCTTTAGTCCTCGGTGGAAGCCATTCTCTGCACATATTGCCAAGTTAAGGCAACAGCATGGGACTGCTTCAGCTGGAAATGTTTTAAAACCAGCTCTGGTGTGGCTCAGTGTTCTCATCCCCTTCTCATCCCATACTATGCTGATCTCCTTTTTTGTTTCAAAATCTTGTTTTCGCAGCACCAGAAACATGATTTATTTTGCCTTTTAACAGTTGAAATGAAATTCCTTTACAACGTAATAACCAGACCATGTATAACCTTCCTCTCCCCAAAACTTTAGGATTCCACACTGTTATGAGACTATTCCACAACTGACGTATTTATGATCAAGCATTTCTTGGCCATATTTGGTGTCTGTTTAGCTGCTTCAATATGCGTTCAGTCTGGACCTACTCGGCAATCGAATGGTTGTTGTACGTGAAGAGCAATCACTTTATGAACAGCTTAGTGGAGGCTTTCCAACAGCACAAGAGAGTCGGACCACCGCCATTTCAGTATCATGAGCTGGTCCCATCCAGCAGAAGATGTTGGGAAGGTGTGTGTGAACTGAAACCGGGATTTATAAAGTGTCCAGAGGAGAAGCTAAGAAATTATTGAACCATGGGAGGAAAGCCAGGAATAATCTACGGACTTGAGTCTATGGTTCCTCCATCCAGCTGAATGCCATAGCTTTGCTGCCAGAGCCATATTTAGACAAGTCTCTATTTAGACAAGTCAATTTAGACATGTACACATCACCAGAGCCATGCCAATGTGGCTGACCCCCACACTGCTGCCCTCCTGATGGACCCGACCCCCAGTGTGCCCCATTTCAGGGGGTGCATGGCTAGGTGCTGGGCAGCCCTGGGGCTAGGGCGGCCGCTCTGCCATCGGGGTGGAGAAAAGGGAGGGTGTTTCTCCTGCTCTGAAAAAAAGGAGTCTGGCTGAGCTTAGCACTCATCCCGGGAGGGTGTGGGTTTTGGATGGGGTGTGCGAGAGGTCTTGCCGGCAGTGACTGGAGATCATAAAGATCAGTGCCTTTGCTTGCAACACGGGCTCCTAAATCATCCGGGGAAGGCATCCGACAGCTTACCCTAACCCTCCACATGTGGGATACCATACGTGTTTCCCCAACTATCGTTTTGTAGGAAATACAAACCAGAGACTGTTGACCCAACCCCGCAGTGCCCTTCCATTGGCACCCCCCCGGGACGGCTCTGCTGGCACGAGCCCTAGCGCTGCCCTCGCGCTGCGATCCAGCAGCCGATCCTTACCTCCCCGCTGGTCGGTCCCTCCCGAGCGCAAGGTATCGGATGGCCCTGCTAACGATGCATTTCATCTCCCATCACCCAGCTCCGGAGAACTTGCAGGCGAGACTGGGAGGCATTTGCTTTATTCCAGCAGCACTCAGCAGATGGGTTTTGTAGTTAATGCCGAAGCACTGCACCGCCTTTCAAACCACTCAGTGATGTGGCTGCTGAAGTACTACAAGACCAGCATTTACGATAAGGCTGAAATGTTAATATTTATAGGCTGTGCTTATTGGGATGGACTAATTCATTTTTGATTAAGAAGCTATTAAAGTGTTTGTCTAAATTGCCCCATACAGATTTCCCACCTACAACATGCTGTTCAATTTTATTTTATTTTTTCTAACATTTTTTTTTCTTCTCAATGTATGGCTTTGATCTTTTGTTTGACTTGTTCTTCACAAAAATGCTCATAAACCTCCACAGAAAGGTTTTCTTTGCTTACAGTTTTATTCAAGAAATATGATGGATCTGTAACAAAATTGTTTTAGGAGCACTTAGGAGGAGAATTGTACTTTATTTGCTCACCACTGGAAAAATAAGTTCCCTTCCCCAAAGGTTTGGAAAAATGCTTTCAAATGTAGAAGAAGGTGTTCTGATTTTGGTTAGAGATTGCATCACACTTTACAAAGCTTTACACACTTTAAAGTATGAATGAGATTTTGTGTACTTTGAGTCTTAAAAGTTTTCAAGAATGCCACAGCAAGTCCGTGCAAGTCTTTCTAAATGCTTTCCTGGTTCAGAAAAGCACAAATCCTTTGGCTACAAACAAGTCCCTGCCTGCCGTAACTGCAGGGTAGGAACCGACCATGGAGCATGAGGGTGAGAGTTAGCAATTTGCCATAATCCAAGATTATTACGGTTTTATTGCAGGTCTCCACAAATTACAGTTGTGCGTGGAACTAATGGTTTTCCCAAGTGCTGATATGTCCTCAGCTCAGAGGAACAGAATTAAAAGCAGGAAGATTATTTCTCATCAGTAAGCACTTAAACGGGGCTTGCTGTAGTTTACTAATAAAACCCAGGAAGAAAAGTTCACCGTATCTATATTATTCTTCCTATACCCTGCGGTTTAATCCTTTTCTCCTAACTTCACTTTCTTTTGCTAGCAGCAAATAGAGTGGAAGTAAAAATGTAAACCTGGCATGTTACAGTGCAGATCTGAAGAGCTGTTGCTCTTGCATTTTTATGTTCAAGCTTCACAAGAGATACTGTTTGCAGATGCAGGAGAGAGACTGGCCACCCTGCAAGGCCAAAGGAGAGCTCAGGCAAGTTTTTTTTCCACTTTTATCCTATCCCAAAACCTCTGAATCAAAGCTTGACCCAGGTCTCTGACAGCTGAGGCACAGCGTGTCTAGGAGGACCTCACTGTGCGCTGTGCAAGCCAGCTCTTGGCCTTCCTGGATCACAGCTTTGGCTGCTCACATTGTCCAGAGATGCGAGAACCTCATTTGGTTGCAATACCTAATGTCAGCCAGGGAATATAGGTGCTAAAAGAGTGCTCCTGGCCCAGGGACAACCACTTCTTCTGGGAAACACACCGTCAAAGAGGGGCTGAAGAAAGGAAGAAACATTTAAAATAAAGACTTCTCTTTTCCACATGATGGCTCTACAGGATGAAATAGGAAAGGACTGCTTTTCTGGAGTTTAGAAGCCTTCCTCTGGAAATTACTAGAAACATTTTTGCCTCCTGCTGAGTGCTGCAGTCTACTTCACAAAGACTGGAACGTCTATCACTCTCCGTGAGGCTCAGCAGGTTTGCACAACACCAGTGTTGGGACTGTCTGGAGATGTCGCCATGAATTTTGCAGGATGCCACAACCAGTGACTTCAGGTGCGTGCACAGCTGTGTGTGCTCACAGGGGCTGCCCAGGGGAGCGCCACGAGTCTCCAAAGGGGAGCAGGGGAGAAAATCGAGCCCTCTGAATTCATCCAGGAGTCGGTGCACTCAAACACAGTTAGAGCAGATGCAGGCTAAGAAGGGCTTCTCTAGATGGTGTAGTGGGCCATGGCAAG
This sequence comes from Anser brachyrhynchus, assembly GCF_964034855.1. Classification (NCBI taxonomy): domain Eukaryota; kingdom Metazoa; phylum Chordata; class Aves; order Anseriformes; family Anatidae; genus Anser; species Anser brachyrhynchus. The sequence goes on along the minus strand of NC_137694.1, from coordinate 37,182,214 downwards.
GTGGTTGCTTGCAGGGCCCGGGATGTCATGTTCAGCCACGCAGGAGGGACCCTGGCAGCCCCGACTGCTCCCAGGCACTGAGCTCAGTGCTGCCTTCCCACCTGCAGCCGCCGGTCCCTTGGCTCCTGATCGCATGAACATTTCCACACATTTCCCCTGAACTGCAGCATGGGACAGTGCCCTGATTTCTGTTGGGTTAGGCATTTTCAGCCAGCTCAGCTGCAGCAGGAAAATGGTGGAAATGACCAGGGGAGAGGGCTTTGTGCCTAAACCTCAGGAGACTGGGCGGCCTCAACATCACGTTCCTTCAGACCCTTCTTTATGTTTCTCTTCTGACTCCTAAATGTTCAGATCTAACTTATTTTCTCTTCCCCTCACTCTCACACTTCCTTTCTTCCACAGTTTCCCTCACTCCCCTCTCCATTTTCTCCCCATCTCTCCCCTGCGGCCTGGCCTGCTGGGTGCCTGCAGGGGAATCCCTCTGTGGGCCGAGCACCTTGGCGCAGCCCAGCTGGGTGGATGGGTCTGTGGCTACAGGCGTAATCCAAAATGTGCAGAGTTCATTATGAGTCTCTGTGTTTAGTTCAAGCTTTGGCCAGGGAATTAGGGGTAAAACTCAGGCCCACAAAGCTCAATGGGAGGGCTGCCACCTCCCCCTCAGGCCGTTTCCTGCCGAAAGAAGGGGTGCCAACAGGGCTGTCAGCAACAACACGGGGTACAGGGAGGGCTGCTCGAGATTTTCATGTGCTCGTCCTCAAACTGTACAAGCAAGGAGAAATGAAGTGGCTGGAGATCTAAAATGAATTAAAAAAAAATACTTCCTTTTTGACTCTCTGGAATTTTTAGCTGCAAGGGTTGCTCAGAAGGATAAAAATAAAATAAAATTCACGGATGACAATAATATCTGCATTTACGCTAGTTGAATTGCAGGTCACCCCAGTAAAGTTACAACATCTTCAGATGAAGTGTTTTCAGTACTTCGCAGTATAAATGCCGAACCTTTTCCTTCCTCCCCTGATATCGCTGATCCTATAAAATGAATAAAATACAGTTTAGATTTGTCCTGGAGAAGTCGTGTTGCATTACCCTAATGTTCAGAAGAGGAGCTGTGTTTATTTAACACACTAACATTAGCAGCCAGGCAGGACGTTACGATCCATGGAGATCTGCACTTTTAAACTCAGGAAGTACAAATCAACCAATTTCTCATTAACCTTATCTCAGAAATCTAGTGAATGGGACATACTCTTAAGTTTACTCCTTTTTTGAAAAGCCTTTCCCTCCTCCAGGACCAGTGGTGGTGTTCCTCGCTTAGATCAAACTACCAAAGTTAGCAATCAGGCTATCTGCTAACTACTTCTTGGATTAAGACATTCTTCTCAGATGGTTTATGGGCGGCTCCCCTCCCTTTCTACTCAAGTCTGGACCTCTGGTTTTTAAATTACACACTGTGTTAGGCATCTTCTCCCATCAGCCCGTGAGATCTCTTCTCTGCCCTCCTCGTTTCCTTTTATTCTCGGATAGATGTGTGCCATATGACTAATCTCCCTCCGCAATTCATTTCTTGCAAACCTGCATCACTTTAGTGGTTTTCTACTGCACCTTTCTAATCCTAGCAATATTCTCCCTATAACAATAGAGTCAGCCCCTCGCAGACGGTGCTCGGAAAGTGCTCTCATCAGTGTGCTTGACACTGCTGGAATAGCTTCAGTGGATTTAAACATCAGGCCTATATACCCAAAGAGCTTGCTTGGCTTTCTGACAGCTGCCTAGCATGGTGCAGATGGTTTTAGTTTATTCCCCATTTACCACCAAATGATTTCCCCCTTAAAATTAATAGAAGAAAAATATTTGGAAAGTGATAGCTGGTTGTTAGATATTACTTTTAGTGTTCCTGTTCATATTTTTCTTTTCTTTCTTTTCTTTCCCATATGCGCTTGTTTCTTGTGATCTCGCAGGGCTGTAAAGTTATGATTCAGCAGAGGTGGAAGCACGATGCCGTGCCGGGGCAGCGTGCGGTGCTGGCAGCAGCATGGGGACGGGCTGCAGCCACGGGGTCAGTGCCATCCCCTTCTTTCCCATAGACACGGTTTTGGGGCTGGAGAGCATGAACGAGGACGGTTTTCGAAATGTTTTCGAAGGGGTGTGCAGAGAAACCCCTGTTGCCTGTGGTTTATTGCTTTTGGGGACATGCAGCCTCTCAATCCCGACCATCCCAAGGCTGGGGAGAAGATGAGGCTTTTGATTCATACAGAATTGATAGCGTCTATTGAAATTAATGCCACATGGGGAAGTAAGCACTGTCTCCACGTAGTAAAAGCCAGTGTGGAGTATTCTGCAGAGTTCAGGCTCAGACTATGAAAATGCTTGAAGGCAGAACATATGTTTCAGGGGGTTTTGAAGATACCACAACCCATGAGATATCTATGGCAGCATGAACGTGTTTAGTATAACCCATGAATGCAAAAAAAAAAAAAAAAAAAGCCCTCAAAAGTCTTGAATCTTTTCTCATACATATTGTGCTCAAATGAGTGTAACTGTGGTTTCTGCAGGGTCATTCCTGATTTATACTCATATAATGAGAATACGCCTTTGCCTTCTGCCTGGATTTTGGTGGGATCTAATTTAGGCACTCAGATGGGCCTTGGGAGCACCTGCCCCAGCTCCGGGGAAGTGCTGTCAGATATTACCTCTGCGGCTCGTGTACATCTCCCCTCTCCACCCTTCCATCAAGGATCCTCCGAAAGTGTTTTGGCCTGCGTTCGATAGGCCGACTCCTTCAGTGGCGTACGGCAGAGTGCTTTCATTGATTTCCCAGAGCTACACAGATTCACACCATCTGGGAATCTGACACAAAGGATTTACAGTAAAAAAGGTACAGCATATTTCTATCATTTCCTGATGTTGTTTTATTGTTATGACATCACGTTCCGGACAATGATAATTCAAAAGCCTCCCTTTACAGCCCTTTCACTACGCTGCCTGTGTGGAGGTTCAGGCTCCATTCAAAGACTTGATTCTGTAGTTTTTAACTCAGAATGGACCCAACATGGGCAGAGCAGGTGCAGCAGGACTGAGCCTGGTGGCAGCGTTAGTAGAAGCGAGTATTGGCTTTAACAAAGCAATAGGAACCACAGGAAGTGTCTGGCATGTTTTAATATGTTTAATTGTGATATTATCTATAGCTGAGGGAATCTGGTCAGGTTTGGGCTTGCAGTCCCCCATGTCCTGATGCCATCACCTGCTCTGAATCAGGAAGAGCAGTGCTGATGAGCTTTCAAAGTCTCAAAGAAACTGCTGGCTCGTATTTGAAATGTCTGTCCTTGCTGTCTCTGATATAAATGCACTCACTGACCACTGGATCAAACGAACAACTCCTTCATTAGTAGCAGCTTTCCTTGCAGATATGTAATAGTACTGGATAGCAGGATTTCAAAGCATGTATTATCTTAGTGCCTCTGATGTAATTGGGGCATCGAAGAAGGGACTGATGCGTGTGAACAAATACTTCTAAGCTTTAAGTTTGAAAGTACCTTAGCATTTGATGAGCAGTGTTCCAGGGGCAGGTATAGGAATGCCTGCCTGCTCCAGGCAGCAGGTTGTGTTGGCTCAGAGGGGGATGTCTCTGTCTGTGCTGAGTCCGTCCCTTTCATAGTCTGCAATCTGATATTTCTGTGAAACTGGGGCTCAGAGCATGCAGCTTCCTCTGGATTTTACGTGCCTACCCTGTGCATGTGATGAAGACAACTGGCTTATCTTATTTTGGAGACACAGCTGGAAGAGGAGAGCAATGATTAGAGCAATTGCTCACGAGTAGGAGATCTCAGCTCAGCAGTGTAATTGGAAACGACAAGAATTCGCATTTTTTTGAAGCTAGTTTAACATCACTGTCTCAGCTTCCTGAACAGTCAGTGGGGAGGGATCAGTGATTCATCCCACCCAGCTTAGACCCATATTTTAGGAAGGAGTGAATTAGCCTCTGGCCGATGAGACCTTAGATGATGCATCTAGCTTTTAAATGACTAAAGCTTTGTGACACAGATCCCATTATAAATGCAGAAAAAAAAAAAAAAGAAAAAGAAGTTTAATTTGGCCACTCTTTTGTCATTATCTGGAAAAAACACTAAGTTTTCATCGACTCCAAACACTTAAGTTTACTTTTTTATTTACTACTCTGTGCTGCTTCCTGGGCTCAGCCCTCCTGTGCTTGTGGGTGTTTGAAATCACATTGAAATCACAGTGTGGCTGCTTCAGAGCAATCCCCTGTGCCTTGACAGACCACAAGGGCACCTGCTCATTTCACTGATGTTGTCAAACAGCTCTTGTGCATATGGTGAGGGAAAGGAGTTTGTTGCAAAGGCTTGCCTTGCTGACATTACAGCAGAGGTCTGTCAGTGGGGGACTCAGTGCCCTTGGAGCAGAGAAGACTTTGGACTTTTGTCATTAGGGAACAAGGAGAACCACACAGCCAAGGTGTCTGTAGCCGTGCATCTCTGTGCATAACCTTTTTGGTGGTATAAAGTCACGTCCGTACATCTCAATCACCCACAACAAAACTGCGGGGCTGGTGCAGGTGCATTGAGCTTACAAAAATGTGAAGTGCTTTCTAAGCTACTCAGATGAAGGTTTCCTTTTCTCTGCTTGGTCACCATCAGATAGTTTTACTGAAACCCACAACAATGGGTGAAAGGGAATCCTCACGTAAACCAATTTAACGCTCTGCATACAGTCCAGCAGCCTTAGTGAAGGAACTAAAGTGAGGCCAAATTCAAGACCAGATCCTGTGAAGTGCTAATTCCCTCTGGCCCCAGGGGCAGGATGATAAGCATGGTCTAGAACGAGGCTCTTAGTCTGCACAGCACCTGGCAAGCTTTCAAATGCATTTCAGAAAAGTCCTGATCTTGCCAGGAAGGGTATTTCAAAGTGCCTCCATTCTGGAGCATTAAAGGTACTAGTGCACGAGCCATGATAATGTGGAGCAGGTCAGGAGCAGCTACTTCTCAATGGTTTCCTTCTTATTTTTAAATATATATATATTTTTTTGAGTAACTCTCAATCTTGCTCAACCAAACAGCAGAATATTAAGTTTATTAAGAGCTGTACATTAGTCTCTGAATTTCTGCAAAGTGTTTGAGCAGAAGAGAGGCAAAGTGTTTAAAGAGCACTGTGCCACCAGTCTTTAATCTCAGATAGGGGTTGTGAGCAGGGGCAGCAGTTCTGACCTGCAGATATACTGATATATTGGGATGCTGTCTGCTTCACTCTGCGTAAGTCCATGGGACTGTTTTCAAACACTTTCCCCTTTCCAAGCTAAACAATTAGCCACAATTCAGAGCCATGGACGTAGTTTTGTATAGAAAGACAAATTGAGTCAAGTGTTGCTTTGCCTAAGCCTGCTTCTTTGTAAGGAACATGCTGAGTCTGGTCTCCTGAGCAGAGCAGGAATGGACCGAGGACCTGTATGTAGCTTTTCTGCTCACAGATTTGGGCTTTCTAGCTTGCATTTGGGCCAAAGTGATCTCACTAAGCTTTCCTTAGGCCACAGCCCCAGTGATATTTGTATCATCGTATGCTCCTTCCTCTGCTTCTTTTTTGTTTGTTTGTTTGTTTGTTTTTCCATATATAAATTAATATAATTACAATAAAGCACCTTCCACTAGTTTCTGTGTACTGAGTGGAGGCTGCAGGTGTAGCCAGTCTTTACTTCCATGGAAGAGATTGATTATTGCTAATGGTCATGGCCACAAACAACTTCAGTAAGATTTAATCCAAATCCTTGGCAGTGTATTCTCCACTGCCTCTGTCATTTGTGTGCACCCCAATCTGTGCCTATTTAGCCTCATAATTTTGCAGCTTTTGATGTTACCAGGAAAGCCTTTTCTTAGCCACAACCACTTACTGTCAGGTCTGCATGTTCAAGGAGAGTATTTAAGACCTGGAGATTCCCTGTAATGTAAAGTTCAGAGAAGTACAAAGGTAAATCTGTGCACTACAAGCTGATATTAGGACAAGAAACTTTCATGAGAAAAAGCCAATAAAAGAGGTCGTCTTTTCCAGGTCAAGGCTAATTACTGAAAAGAATGGAAACAGCCTTGAAGTTGTTAGGGGACAGGGGATAGACAGAAGATTATGAATGCTTCCTGTGTTCCATAGGAAATGAAAACTTCCTATTTTCCTTCCTTGAACCTATTTCCTATCAAAATCGGGAACTATTCCACTTAATTGTGTGTATTGGCTAAGAAAGGGGGGGACTTCATTCATACAACACATACACGTAACCAAACCGAGGTGTTTTGTGTCATTTTATTCTGTCATTTATTCTGTTTTCTGTCATTATTTCTGTCATTTTATTTCTTTATTTGTGACATTTATTCTGGTCTCCTACCCTGTGCTGTGTCACTGCTGTGCTGTTGTAATTTCGATATAACACTTTGCTGAGTGCAAATGTGTTATAAAAAAACCCAGAGGCACATGTGATGGAGAATCACCAGAAACCTCTGAAAAAATCTAAAACATATATATATTTTTAAAGTGCTTAGAAGGCAGTCACAGTCATGGTCCCACCATGTAATTTCCCATACGTGGCCATACCTAAAGACACACGTGCCTCGTGGTTGCGGAAGGTTTGCATAGGTGAGGGTGGGTTTTCCTTATGGCCACTTCAAATGCCAGTTCTGTCACAGGCTTTGCCTCACGTGGTGCTGTTTAAGGCAAGACCTCTTCCTCCCTTCAAAAACAAGGAAGGCGACATTGACTTGTTGACCAACTTGTCGACCTCTGAGACACGGGGAGTTATCCGGACAATGAGGTGGATCTCGGCGGCGTTGCCAGTAACACATGGACAGATGTATGTGGTCCTGCTTTTCTGTGGGAGACCAAAAGTCTGGACTGCATGGGGAGAGGCCGGTGTGTGACATTCCCCATGTCTTGGGTTTCATTGAAATTACTGTGTGTTTGTTAGGATATAAACGCCAAACCTAAACCATCCCAATCCGAGCCCATTATGAACCTTTGGCAAAAACAGCCTTATAACCGTGCCTCAGATAGAGATTGATTTGTCTTGGCCCCAAGCGCAGCTGCAGTCTGGGAGTGGTAATTCATTGTAAACACCTCCAGAGCATGTCAGGCCTCATAAAAGCCCTATCTTAGGCCATGATGTAGCTTTAAAGACAGTACTCTGCAGTTATGCAGGGCCAACATAACTCCTTCTATGCATCTGCTGAGCTGATTTGTTTTCAAATGTTGATTTAAATTTTAGATTTTATTATGTGATATTGCTAAAACTATGGTTTTATGGTAAATGTGTTCCAATGCAATAAAAAATGTGCTTATTTTTCTGCCTACTCCCTGAACTAAGAATAAAATGCCTTAAGGGACTATATATACTTAATGGATTTTCTGAATTAAAAAACCTTATGATTAAAATCATAATCTTTGGTGGTCCTACATAATATTTTGTAGCTGACATTCATATGTAATGTAATGTAATCCTGTTTTTTTGACGGGTCTTCTGCCTTTGCTAAGTTTCCTCTCTGGCTAATTAATGTTTCTGCTTGCCATTGGTTTTTCAGATCCACCCAGCTTTCATTTGCTATTTTCTTTCTCTGATTATTTTAATAGTGTGCCTTAATGTAGCTTATGTTTGGATTCCTGCTCCAGTTCTACCCTAGCCATTGTTGACAATGTAAAGCTCCTCCTTTATATGACAATGCTGAGGTTTTTAACTGTGCTTAATTATCTCCATCTTAGTAGGAAAGCATTGTTGAAGACTTATCTCTTATCTCCTAGTGTTTCAATTTCCCCTTTTGCTAACAGATGAAAGCTGATGATAATCCGGTGCTGCAGGTTTGGGGCACAACCATCTGCAGCCTTATTGGGAGTGCAAATAGTTGGATTGCTTCCTACTTAAAATGATACCACATTGGACTGTTATCTTCAGGCTAATTGTAATTGCATTCACGTATCTTCAGAAGAGGTTCATTGCGGGAAGATTCCTTATTTTTCTTGAAAGCTGGAACAAGTGCACTGGAAGTCTGGGGCAATAATAGCTAGCCCTTAGCAAAGGTGGGGGGAAAAGCATGAAATCACAGGTGGGAAGGAAAGAAACGACAAAAGTACCCAGTAGCCCAGAGGTTGTTTAGGTGGCAAAGGGAAAACAAAGGTGTGAAGAGAACAAGTTAAACCTTGCTGTCACATGGAAGTGAATCAGCCTGGAGGGTAAGAGTGACAGCAGAGCTCATCTCACCGACTGAAGGCTGTGCGGGCAGTTGGAGCAGCAGCTCCACTGGAGCAGGAGCCACACACGAGATGCCCAGGAGCAAGGTGGAGGGCAAGCATGGGGTGGCTTCGCTTGGCCTGTGCCTGCGAGCCAGCTGGGGTGGGAAGGGGTAAGGAGACACCACTCGTGTCCCCTAGCAAGGCACACAGCCCGTGGCTCGTCAGGAGCACAGCACCAACCCACACTGATAACCGTGCTGGCTATGAAACATCCAGGCAGAGAGGATGCCCATATTTTTCAGGTAATAGAAATAATACACAGTGGAAAGCATTGGTTCAGCTGAGCAAGTAAATGTAATGAAGCTTCAATTGGTGTTTTCTCTGAATCAGGAAAGCATAGAGCAACTGGACCTTCATTTGTACTAAAGGCTGTGTGTTTAAGCCTCTCTGTATGTTTGAAAAATAATGTGATAAGGAAGATGGTGGGAGGTTAAGAAGGATGAATTCTCTGAGAGAGAAATTCTGCATCCAAGTATGCAAAGGTGTCAGGGTGGGAAACATTACTTCATTCAGGCTCCAGGTGAAGTTTGATGTGTGACAAATCTGACTCCTGTCTTGTGATCGGAGGAACACGTTGTAGCCATTGTGTTGGATCCTGTCTCTAATGACGACCGGAGCAGATGTTTTGGTTTAAAATAAAGCTATGGACAATTAAATTGCTGTGCAAGGCACTGGCAGCACCAGCTTTCAGTAATTCCCTGTCTCTGTGTGACTGTGATGTGATGGGAGTGGAAAGCTAAAGCAGAAACTTAATATGACCCTTGCCACAGGCATTTTGGATAGAGCGGCCTTGGATGTTAGACAAACACAGGCCTCGATCCAGCAGAAGCCAATTGGTTTTATACATACAAATAGTCCCACTGTGGCATAAAAGCGTGCAAAAGTTTATTGGAAGATGCCCCAAGAAGGGAAGTGGGAGTGAAGAAAACTGGAGGAATGATTAATAAGTAGAGGGGAGTTGAGCACAGGGTAGCAGAAGTTCAGCCACTTGGCTGATCCGTCAGGTGGGCGGGTTACAGCTGGAGCATCACATCAGATAAAATAACAGGAAGAGCTAAGCGATGGCAAGCCCAGGGAAGAAGACCACCAGGAAGACTGAGAGGTGGAATGATCCTTTCCTACCACCGAGCTGGGTGAGAAAGGAAAGGAGAAGAGGATACATAACACGAGGAATGCAATTACTCACGTCTCTGACTCAGGACTGAATGTGTGTTACTACTTAACACACATTTTGTGATTGTATTTTGGCTATTTTACGAGTAACCAAGTCCAAAGGGAACATGCCATAAAGCCCTTGGGAGAGCAGAGGTTACTAGGCCAAAACAGATTAGGTGGATAGTTTGCAAATGAGTGAGCACAAGGAATGTGTTAAACTAAATATCTGAGGAATTAAAACCTGAACAACCACCTTAGGTGACAGGGGCATGGTTGCAAATATGAATGAATGGACATGCACCATGATCTTTAAATCCCACTGTAAGAGGCCATGGGACCATGGAAGAGCAAATGAAGTGGGGAAACCAGAAGAAACCAGCACAACCCACCTGCGACAACTATGGGGTCTAAGTTCTAGCATAGTTTGCTAAACATCTAAGCTGTGTCCCAGGCGACACCCAGCCACATCCCTGTCCCAGCTGATCTGAGTACCCAAGTGTCTCCTTCCCACCTGGACTGTCTGGGATGTGGAAAACAGGCATCTAGGTGCGCTGAGAAGCCCTGCTGCTCTGATACTGCTAACTTTTTGTGCAAGCTCAGATGGCAAAGCACTTCCCTGGCGCTCCATAGAAGAGTGTTAGGGATTTAGGCTTGTCTGCACACCTGTAGCAGCTCTCAGCCGAAGGACGTGCCTAAGGGTGAGGTCAGGCTTCATGCCACCTCCTCATAATGGCCCCAGGGCAGCTAGAGACAGACCCCAAGTGCCCCAAGGAAGGAGGGTGAGCATGTGCCCACCTGCTGCCTCCATGAAGGAGGGATTTACCGCAGCTTGCACTCCTCCATCCCTATTTTTAACCTAATGGCTGCATAACGTAAACTCCGTAAGCTGTCTTGGATGCAAACCATGACCTGGCCTAAACAGAGGAGAAGGCCCCTAAACTCGGCAGACCCCCCAGGCAGGTCCAGGGCCGGGTAACAAAACCCACGTCAGCCTCACCCATGCTGTGGTGCCTCTGTCCGGCTGGTGGCACCTCTGCTCCCCATGCACGGTGATCCCCATGCTGGGAATGAGTGCTTCTCCTTGAGGGGACACATGTAGCGCGTCCCCCTGCTGAGTGCCCACCCTGGGGCCCCCTGACAGCAAATGCTCTTCTCAGACACGTGCCTATGGTCCTGGGACAAAGAAGACTACTTGTATGCAAAGCTTTTACAAATTTGGTCACTGTGACCAAACTTTATTACTCATTTTATGGAACTGTGACAAAAGTCTAAGAATCAAACGACATGGGGATCACAGAGGCTATGATGTTTATTGTGCTGAACAGACTGTGATAATCCATTAAAGGAACATTTTCAACAAGCAAGCGATTCAAAGTACAATCGTAGACAGCAACTCTACACAAAGAACAAAGCGAAAAGTTAGAAGACACTCAAAAGGAAAAGTAAACTGTAGTTAAACATCTTGAAGCGTTTTTTTTCTTTTTCCTGCAAACACACCTCTCTTGCAGAAATGGTAGAAGAGTTAAATGTCCAGTCTTAGTTAGCAGTGACCAATTGACAGCAAAGAACAGTCGTATAAAATTTATCTCCCACAAAAATAAACTATATATATAAAAAATTTTATGATGTTCTCACTGATTCAATGGCCACATGCAATTTTTCAGTCTGAAAAAATGAGGTATAGTAGGCCCTAAGAGGTAGTAATGTGTTTTGATTGTACTACAATATATAGAAAATACAAGATTCAGTTCATCAGAGTGGTAAGTCTCTCGGAGGTTGAAGTGTGACACACACAGAGCGATTATTTCTGTGTCATCCGCTGAATACTGTGGTTTCAAAAAAACGCAAAAAATAAAAAATAAAAAGGGATTTGCTAAGGCTCGATTCGATGCCCTTTGAAGTCAGCAGAATTCCTTCTACTGACTTCAAATGACGCTGGATTTGGCCTGCTAGAGCTACTGCATAGCTGGGATTATTTCCCATTCACTTAATATCAACGTGTCTCATTTTAACACTCCGATCAGCTCTTTCTCAGCGATCTCCGACAATGAACCCTCTGCAGTCTTTTGAGGAGGTCCGCAGTTCTTGACACTGCCTCTTGGAAGAAGCCAGCAAGTAGTTACCTTTAACTGCGTTTGGCTTGCTAATAAAGCCATACCAACAGATGCCTTCCTGAGAACCTACCCCTGGCCCAGTTATTAATACAATGTTACAAAGTACTGACTAGGAGAGGAAGAAGGGAAATTAAACAGAAGGAGAGAAAATGAAATAGGAAGAGAGAAAGAGGAAAAAAATAGGGGAAAAAAAAGAGTGAGAGGAGAATAAAAAACCTCTACATAAGAAGCATTTAAAATAAATCTGGCTGAAACATATTACAAAATCACATTTGTGTAAAATACATGAAAATACTTGTCAAGTATTTTCTTACAATCTACTAATTATTTTTTTAAACACATATTCGTGATTGCATTATGCAAAAGCTGAGCTTGTTGCTTCCCACCTACAAAGCTTCAAGTTTCTTTGAAGGTTTTTTTTTGTTCATTTTTTTTTTTTTAATATGAAAGTAATTTAAAACGTGTTCATTTTCCCCAAGTTATTTTACAAAAATAGTTTTGAATTAGGGATTAGTTGCAGTCCTAACTGTTTCAAACGTCTCAAAACTAATGCTGAAAGTAACAAGTTCATTCCATTTAAAGTCTGGAGGTAGGTCTTTGTCAATCAATTAGTCCATTTCTTTAAACAATTCATTTGAGGTACAAACTTGGACAGTAATATTTAAACATTACAGCTAAATTTTTTTTTCTATGTCATGTAGTGTCATTGAAGAAAATTATCCTTACAAACCTATCAGCAATTCAGTACAAAAATATATTCAAGTTAACAGTACATTACACAGAAGTCTAGCAGAGAAAAGGGTAAGTACATTAAAAAAAAAAAAGGAGAAAGAAAAATACATAGTCATGCCGAAACACAATAAAGATATTGCTTCCTTAACTGCAATTAAGTGTTGAAGTAGAAATAAGGGGAAAATGCAGATACTCGTGATTATCTACCCAGTAAAAATTTCCTGCATTGAATGTGTATAGCAGCATGTATTTATCAGTCTGTTGAGTAAATTGTAAAAATCAGAGGTAGTATTGAATAGTGGGGTAATATTGCATCTGTTGCTAAAAGTGCTGCTTTGAATGAAAAGATGGAGAAACGCCACCGGCACAGAGGTGCTCAGTGAACCATCCTATGTCAAAATACATTGCTTAAAGTAATACACAAGCTTAGCTGAGGTACATGGTGTTGGTTCTTACATCATGACTGATGAGTAATGAGAAGAGATTCGTTTTGTTTGAAACCTGGTACAGGGTGAGTGGAATTAGTTGAAACTACTAAAACATCTGGATTATTTTGTTCAGACAAATTCAGTATTAATTTCAAGGTACCTTTCTATAAATTTTAAAACACTTTTCTTGATAAAGACTTAGTCATTAATGGCTTAAGTGTTTGGTGCCAGTCATTTCTGTTTCCATAGAAAATGCCTGGCTCTACAGAAAGCCGACTCTGTCGGACTTCCTATCGTCCAGAAGGTGAGGGCTGTTGGTTTTGTTTATTACTACTTCTGCTGATATGTTTGTATCTGTAACTATACAACGTATCTTTGTCTTTCTTCCCTTTTGCAAAATGAAAGTACCTTTTTCGTGTTGCTTTCTTTCTTCGGATTACCAACTGAATGAAGTGAGAGATCAGCTTTCAATTTTTTTTTCCTGAAATAACAGTAAGTCTTAAAAAAAAATTAAAAAATCAAGTACAAGTCTACAAGAAGGTTACAAAAAAAAAAAAAAAAAAAGAGTAGTATCTATCCCTTATCTTTGGTGTTCTAAAACAGGGAGTTCACTAAGTAGGGAGTGGGTTGCTGGAAGTGTTGCAAGGCCTAGTGTTACACACCAAGCCTTTCCTATTTCAATGCCCATTATAATTAATATGTTACAAGTTTCTTGTTTATATGCAGTGCAGTGAATGACTTAAACCTGATTTGGAGCTCTTCTTGACCCAGTCACCCTTACTTAGCAGCTCAAACAAACTATTAGTAGGTTAAGAAAAAAGAAAACAGTAATTAAAAGTTGCATCGTTAATCTGTGTCCCAATTGTGTTACAGCAGTTTTTCACTAAACCTGGGACCGTGAAGGGATTACAAAGAAGATGATTAGTCAAATCCTTTTTAAGGTTATGCGATTTTTTTTCCCCCAGGCAAAAGTGGAAAGACCATGGCAATAGAAAATAAGTGGTCAAGGCAGTGTCTTCTCCCTTCAAAAGACCCAACTGCTGATGAGGTAGAAATTGCATGGTGCGGTATCCTAGTCTTCCTCTGCAGATTCTTGTGAGGACGTTTCTTCAGTCTCTTCCTAGAACATATAAAAAGGAAAAATAAATACATGGTGACCACGGGTCTTAGGCTGTCACCTCCTCCTTCTCTCACGCAGCTGACAATTGCATCCTGAGCTAACAAAACGCCCTTTATAGCTGCTATGACATCTCAAGAAGCCACCTTGGGAAGGATAAGAAGGTCCCCCGATCCCGATCACACCGCCGTGGTTTGCTGGGCTCTCCTCCTACCCGAAGGGGTGCCAAGAAAAAGAAAGCCCTGTCGTGCTCTGTCATGGGCCTTTCCAGAAACTGGAAAGCATTTTGAGCAGGTATCCAATGTTAAGTGGGTGCTCTGGAAAGCCTTCTCCTCATCATCAGCTGTCGGTCTCTGCCCCGGCGCTGCCCTCATGTTTGCCTTCAGCAGGCCTGACTGAACGCAGCGCTCTTACGCTGCTTATTTAACCAATGCGCTGTGCCTTTCAGGACACGGGCGGTAAACCGGGGGCAATAAACATTTCTGATAAAAGGGGCTGCGAGTGTAAGGTTGTTTTTTATCAAATCCTGCACATCATCACCTAAGCCAGCACGTGAAAAAGATCTAGGAAGAATAGGAATTTACCCCCTCAGCCAACTGAGACCTTTTAAGAATGACCAGCTTAAAACAGCTTATAACAGTCTTCATACTTTAATAGATTTGATTTTCCACATGGCTTCATTTTGTCTGGGTGGCTAACTGACACAATTTATAACTCTCTTCCTTTCCCAGGCCACTACAGTACACCATTCAGCAGAGCATGCCTTCAAGCTTGTCTGCATTATATGGCCAAACTTCCATTCATTAGTGTTTGAAACACCTCAGCTGTGAAGGGCTCCTAAATGCTACCATGTGTGACACTGCTGCAGAAGAGCGGCATCAAGAAAAAACACACAGCTTTAATCATAGGCCACTGCTCACTGCAATCCCTTTTCAAAAGGCTTCAGCCCCCCCACAAGAAAAGAGTGAAAAAAAAAGCTGTAAATCCAGGGAATAAACATAAGTATAAATGAATGGATGACAGCTTAAAAAATATAACCATAGCGGCATCAAGCCATGAGATTTCACACTGGTTTTGTTTAGTCTGCTTTGGGTTATGTGGGAAATGTGAAAAGCATGAAGCAAACGCTCCCCCCTCTGCCTTCAGACCCCTGCCCCCCGCTAAAGCCAGGCCCCAGCCGGTTAAGCCAGGAGGTTTATACCTCTTGACTAGGAAGCGGGCCATGACCCCGGGATACTCTCTCGAGCACCAGGCACAAAGAAAGATGTAGCATGATCAAAGCTGTGGATGGAGGAAAGAGAGCGAAGTCAAGTGTCAGCTGCCCTCTGACCTTGACTTTTCAATTAATATTTAAATTCCAGAAGACACCAATCTATCATGCAGATAAACAATTTCTTCCTCACAACAAGTCATTTCCACTCGTAGCATGGTTATATTTGGAGTGCTGCTGTGAAAACGATCCCTGACTCACGAAGCCATTAAGTGAATTTCACTCCGTCCCTCGCAGCACCGGGGGACGGGCGCTCACACTCCGTCTAATCCTGTTATCATGTAGTGCCTTTTCCCCGCTTATCTTCCTCGCAGGATGGGACTGTGGCTGTTACATCTCAGACGCGAAGAAAAATGATATCTACATGCACCTAATGAAGAACTAATTTGGGCTGTGTGTGTGGAGACAGAGCAAAATACCTTGGTTTGTGTCTTGGTAACTCAGAACTGAGGATGACCATCCAAAACAACACCTTTGCCTCCAAGTATTTCAGTTAAAAAATACAACTGTGGGTTCCATGCTCTTAACATAACATTATAACATGTTATAACATTTGGTTAATGGCATTTGATGATGATCACATGCCTAATTCCTTACAGCACCGTGGCCAGCCCCGAACCTGGGACACGCCAGGTTGTCCCCGAAGACCACAGCGCGCACTTGGGCAGCTCACTTCGATTTATACCTGGCTTGTCAGGATAGCACTGAAACCTGATTGACTCGCTTTCCAAGAACGAGGACTTCACAGCGTTACATGGACAGGGGACAGAAAAGTATGTAGAAGGACATATTTCTGAGCGCAGCCAGAGAACTATTTTTAGTTAAAGAGTTGCCCACTCTAGTGATTTTTATTGTGAATCTAACAATATTTTTTTCCTTGTAGCCTCAGCTGCTGTGACCAAGAAAATGAGTGAGAAGCTCATCCTTCATCTATCTATATATGCATACATATTAATTTAATAAAGGATATGCATCTGCAAATGTGCGCACTTGTAGTAACTGGAAGGATGAGAAACCAAAAAGCAAGCTAAAACCGCCACAATATTTAAATAATAAACTGATTATTAATAATACTTGAGACTGGCAGCTCTGCCTTTCAAATTCACATCAGTCTTGGGAAAGACTTTTCTCATGAAAAAAAGCTGGCAAAGGGATCAGATTGTTGTGCAGCAAAAAGAAAACTTTTCTTCATTAAGTTCATTCCTTGCAAAAGCCTAAGATAGCTCAGTTACAGACGGGTGGTTTTAAGCCAACCTATCATGTAAGTCCCTTGTCAAGACACAGATGGAGACATGATTGCTGCTCTGAAGTGCTTACAATTCAAACAAAGGGATAATACAAATCAGACATATATGCATGGAGGGACCCAAAGGAAGGAGTGAGCTGAGGTTCTGAAAGAGAAAATGCAGATGTGTGACAGGAACAGAAAGGGATTTTTTTGCACTGGTTTAAAAAAAAAAACAACTTTACAAATATCAGAAGGTTGTGCAGCTGTGATCCTCAGCCCAGCCTTTGCCTGTGCAGCACCCACACCCACCTCTCCCCAAAAGACGGAGGGGGGAAGGTGCTTTGGAAACTCTGTGCACCCCTTACAAGTTGCAGACCAGCTCTGTGCTGGGGCAGCGCAGCCAGAGACCCCCTGGAGCGCTCTGCGAGGGACGTCAGGGCTTCGGGCACCTCAGGGGAAGGATGCTCCACCGTCACGGAGCACCCTCCAGGGACTCACAAGTCCTCGCAGCCCCGATCAATGTTGGTGGCATTGCCATGTATCATAGTCAAAGGAGGAACTTGGGCTGGAGTGAAATACTTTGTAACTCCAGATGTGCTTCCGATCACGCTGAAGAGAAGGGCAAAAACCGAGGAGCAAAGCACAGTCATTAGAGCAGACGTTAGAAATCCAAGTCACTCAGTCACAGCGTGATAGCCATGCAGGGCATAAATTCAGAAACACCACCCCAGGAAGCGCTCGGGCAGGCAGCAGAGGTTTCACATTACAGGCAGCCTTAATTCAGGTTGTTCTCACTTTTTAGGTGCGTTCACTGCAGTTGTGGAGACAGAATGGTGACATGTGTTAATTGAGCGTAAACGTTCCTCCACCCAGTTTTGCCTTGAACAGCTACTCCCCTGCTTGCTTTCTGCTGCAGCAAGCTGGCGAGAGGCTGGGGTAGCAGGCTGCGAAGGGAAACCTGAGAATGCTTCAAACTGACCAGATGGGCTTCGGCTAGCAGGGAAGCCATGGCCAGAGCTCAGGGGGAACGGGACAAGCACAACGGGAAGGCCACGTACTCTGGTGGCTAACTCCCAGCCGCCAGGAGCGGCCACTCTGGGGTGAGCTCCCCACACACCCACGTACCCCACATACACACATCCTCTGCAGCTGACTGACACGGTGCACCGCAGAGGCATTTTACTTGGCAGGTCTTGTCCCTGGCACGTTTACCCTGAGCTGCTGCAGGTCACAGCGTGATATTGTAGGACAGACTGTGATCCAGCACCCTGAGTTGCTCTAACTAGCCTACCAAGCAGGGAGTGACAGGGAGCTGCTGTCTTTCCCCCTAAAAAAGAGCACTGGGAAGTCTTTCTCCAAAACCTGTATGTGCACAAATGTTTATAATGTCTTTTCTTGACGGGCATCATTGGCACGTGGCTGGAAGATGTGCTCACTGGCCTGGGACCTGTCCACACTGCACCCTCGCCTCTCCCTGATGTAGGGTCCCAGCAGGAGAGGAAGGACAGATGTGGGACCCAGATGCCTGAAGATGGGAGCTCGACACCATTTTAGATGCCCTGTGTATCTAATTTGGCAACCACCAGCCAGACCAGAAGACTGCTGGACTCCCATGTCATGCTCTGTGTGGATGTCTGTGATCCACCAGGACACCTAAAAGGGCACTGGACAGCAGTGTCAAGACAACTAGACACACTAACCCTCTCCAGAGCCATGATGCTGTGTTTCTGCCTTCAAAGGCTCTCCACTGGGAAAAAAGAAGCAAATAGGTAAATAGCAGGGATATGTGAAGTGATAACCAGGAGCACATGCACCTCATTCATAAAGCTCAGTGGTGGCACCATCCATATGTAAATCACAGAGCCTTCCCATGTCAATTTGGTGACCCACGTTTGGCTGGCTTATGTTATTTTGCCGGCAACACGAGCAGTGAGCAGCATCCTCGTGTCCTCAAGAACAGATAGGCATTGCACATCTGTGTGCATCTCTTCTTTTATGACCACCTTGAAGGTAGTCACAGCAAAAGCTGATGATGAGACAATTGTTCCTGTCTGACAACAGCAACCCCCCACCTGCAGAAGAGCAACTGTTTTGCATTTTTGTAAAGATGTTTATTCTCTTCTAATTCCCTGGGACATACCTCCTTTACAGCTACTTCAAGGTTATTTGTCTGCCTCCAGAAACTCGCTGGCAATTCACTTGGCAATTCATTTTTTTCACCTTCTGCTCATGAATCTCTGAATGGTGGATTTAAAAAAATAGAACCAATTTTGTGAGATGAACTGGAGGATCACAGTAATGGTACATATGGAGCCTCTGAATTTGTCAGAGCTTTTATTTTATAACAAAGTATTTGCTATTGGCACAGATTTTGCTGGCTGCTTTCTAAGCCCGAGAGGGTATGCTTGAATAGATATGTCAAAAAGAACTGCTGACAAGAGCAACTTGCAGACTGTGGACCATTGTCTGCTAACTTGTCTGAAATCCCCTGGCATGCAAGCTAATATTTTCAGGAGTCCCCATAGCCAGTGCCTCCTATTGCAGTTGCAGAGTCCCGTGCTGTGCCCAGCCAAGACACAGTGTCATCCTGACTGCTCCACGGCCAAAAAACTCCTTTAGAAATTCTCACAGCACTAATAGGCACTCAGAGTCAGCTTGCTTTGTGTGAAGCTTAGGGTGGGATCTTTTGCTTCAAGCTGCTTCACCCTCCGCAAAGCGTGCTGGCAAGAGCTGGAGCTCCTGCTCCGAGGCCATCAGTCACCACGCAGCCCTGCTGAGCCCATGACAGCAGTCACTCAGCAGTAAAGCAAAGCCAAATTCAAGAATTTGCATCCAGAGCTCAAATTGTTACAGGTATTTACTGCACACATCACAATAAAAGGACTTATTAGGGCAGAAGAGACCACCATCACCACATATGAGTCAACCAGCCTGCAAGCAAGCAATTTCTGTGTACTGTCACTGCTATCATTCAAGGGAGAGATCAGCTTCTCCAGCCTGATGGTTAAAAACACAGTTGAAAACTCTGACACACTGTTTCTGCATTTGACACAACACAGACATTGACTACGGCATGGGACAGCTCTGAGGACAGCAAGCAGGCAAGTCCCATCAAGGAATCCAAACTCTTGGTATTTTGAGGACATTAAAGATAAAGAGAGAGACAAATGGAGAGGTGGCAGCTGATGGGGCAGTTGGGGCTTGACAGGGCTGGAAAACAACATTTTTGCTTTCAACGTCTAAGTCACTAGGGACTTAGCCTCTGATGGTCCACCTTGCCACCTATTGGCCTTCAAAAGGCTGCAGACAGCCATAGTGGGAATCCAGTGTTGGAATACTAACAAGTAGTCTTAGTGAGCTGCCGCTTAACCTTCCTAATACCTGTCTGCAAACTGGTGGGCATATGCAGAGCTGCCTAATGCTCTTGGGAGCAGTCTGAGAGCTGGCAAGCATCTTAAAGCTCATTTTGACTTGGAGATGTCCTCAAAGGTTCCACAGTCAGGAAGGCAATGCACATCAGAGAGCGAGAATAATGCTCCTCTGTGATTGTGCATGTATGCAGTAGTACTGGTTTGGAAACTCACATGCAGGCTTGTTTTGAAATCCCCATGCTCTCTGATTTGAACCAGATACTTCAAGCTGGGTTTTCTACCTCCTATGAAGATGCCTACTCACTCAGCTGTTGTATATGGAGGATGCATCTTTTGTCTGTTGAAGTCACTCCACTTTTACATAAATCACCAAATACTGTGAGGGATGGAAATGCAGCAGAGAAAACAAAGCAAAATACCAATGTTGTTCTGCAGGTGATCAGCCTGTGGCTTTTCAAATGCACAGACTTACTAAGTAAATTGAAGGTGTCCTCTCCCTTCACTGCTGGAACAATGCTGCTTTACTAGCAAAAAGGCTGCTCATGGGGATTACTGGATAATCCACATCCCCAGCTGCTGGAGGAAGTGTACTCTAGCTGGGGCAGCTGGAATGAAGTTGCTGGGGCTGCCCTGGGACTCAGATGCTGTCAAGCTGAGAATCACTACCAACAACATGTTCCAGACCAACAGCAGTGGCAGAGGTCAGAGAGAGCTACCATCCTTGCACACCCATAAACCACTCCTACAGATCACTTTCCTCTACTGGTAGAAATGTCTTTCAAGGTTTGGCCAAGTTTGGTCCTTAAGTCACAGGTTCAGGTAACAGAAGGGGACCAGGACAGTGCTCAGGAGCATCCCTTCAGGACAGGACATTCCTCTCTATGTTCTAACAGCCTTCTTCCCTTTAGATTAAGGGGAATACAAAAATATTTCTCTATCTCCTAGCTTATCTGCCAGTAGGAGAACTGCTTGATATAATGGAGTGATAATGACTCGCACTGGTTACCTTGAGAGAAAGGGCTTATCTGACACAGAATTTGTAATCCAGGAGGGCTGAGAACTTCCAGAGACAGGAATTAGGCTGGTCTGCGTTTAGATACCCTGAAAAATACCTACTTTAGGCTCTGCCTCTCAGTGTCTCCTACAGATGGGCATAAATGAACACCCGTTTCAGGTGCCCAACTTTGCCACGGATTTTATAGCAGCCCTGATGTTAACTCAGCAGTGAGGTTTCTGCAAGGCAGCAGGTCGCTCAGTGCTAAAGCCAGCACTGTTGAAGCCTTTTGAAATTGAGACTCAGCTGTCTAAATTACGTCAGGCCAGATTTCTTAAACGCGTTTTGGCATCTGAGTACAGCAAATGCCTTTTTGACCTACGCAGGTCAAAACACTTTGAAAAAATCTGTTCCCCATGTGATTAAAAGGAGAGTGAAAATCTCGAGCAAAATCTCAGTACTGGTCAGAAGAATTTTGCACGAAGCACCATTTAAAGCCTGCAAAGCAGAGACCTAAGGCAAAAATGGTGCTTGAAGCAGTCATGGGTGCTGTTCTAACACTGACAGAGACATATTTTGTCTTGGAGAGCTTCAACCCCACAAGATGTAAACAGTTCCGGTGGGAAGGAAATAAAGTATTACAGAAGAGAAGGCAGCGATGCCGTTAGAAACATATACAACTGAGCTGGACCAACCCCAACTCTTGAGAAGCTGCTCTTACAAACCTCTTGTGGAGGCTGTAAACTGGAGGAGTGGTAAACTGCTCTGCATTCACACAGGACACCACGCTCCAGAGCCAAAAATCCAGACTGGAGCATAAGGCAAAAAGAGGCTATAATAATACCCTCTAATTACTAATATGTATGTCAACAATTACATGAAAGAGAAAAAAAATCCTTAGGCTTTTAGAAGCCAATAAAACCCTGTGGACCACTGCACAAGCTTTTCTTTTGCTGTGGAGATTGAAAAGCTCAGAAGGATACTGGAGCCTGTGTAGGCAAACCTGAATAAGCCTGCCTTCCTTTGGCAGCATTGATAACTGTGTATATTGCATTGATAACTGTGTATATTTTGTGTTTGGTGATGTAGGAAGAACTACAGTGAAGGTCTGGCTCCTGGCATGGAGAAGACGTAGGGAGACGGACACCAGGACAGGCTTTGAAATGAGGGTCAAACCCATGTTGCTTACCTTTTGCTCCCCACTCTTATTTTACAACATGAAAAGGAGAATAAAGTAAGGCCTGTTAGATTTCTATTCTATTTTTTTTTCCCCTCAAAATGACTGCTTGTTACAGACAGGAAGCAACTGCCAGAAGTTATTCACCTCCAATCCTTTATCACTTAAAAAAGCATTACGGCTCCGTTTACAGAGCCACTGGCAACTGCGGTTTGGGACCAGCTATCTATCCGTAATGATAAATAATAAAATAAAACGTCTTCCTTTTGAGTCCCAGCTGAGAGATTTTGCCAAGTGATCAAACTTGTCTGAGCCTTGGAGCAGCAGCTTTGAAGTAATAAGAAAGAGATTGAAAACCTGCAGCCAAGAGCCGCACACACCTCATTAGGGCCCAGCTATGTGGGAAGGCCAGGCAGCAGCTTCCCGGTCAAGCCTGCCTGCCCACTGGAGAGGGGCTGTGGGAGGGTAAGATAAAAGGGCCTTTCAAAGGGGAAGTGCGCCAGTGACATTTTTACGAGCACCGGGCCCGAAGGCTCCCGAACGAGCAGCTCGCGGCCCCGGCACATAACCCGTAACCCGCCCTGCGCCGGGGCCCGTGGGGAGCGGGGCCTGCAAGGAGCTGCGGCGGAGGAGGCCACTGTGGCCACCGCGCTTTCTGAAGCTCCCCTGGTTTTCCCTGCACGTCTTTTCCGATTGTGAAGGAAAGAGTTCAACATAGGCGGCTCTACCTTCCCCAAGCCGTGCTCCGAAAAGCCCCCCAAATGGGAAACATATTTCAGAAAGATAGATAGCGAGGCTGGGCCCTCTCATTTGGTTCAGCAGAGTTCATGTGAGACTTTGCGGTATAATTCAGCTAAATGATTTTTCTTTTTCTTAAAAAAAAAAAAAAAAGAAAAGAAAAAACACTAAAGCTTAACAGACTTGTAAAATGCTTTTAAAAATGTCTGAAGAGTTTAATCATAGATCTTACCACACAGACACTGGTGAGGCTGTGTGCTGGCAGTAAAGCAGAGTATTTAACTTTGAGAGCTGAAGTTCTGGGTTTAATTTTCGGTTTCAGACTAAACAGCAGGTCTGCAGCGAAAGGCACGGCGACGACTCCTGAGCAAAATGGGGTAATGGGAATGCTTTTCTTGCAAACTTTACTGATTGTGTAACAGTGGAGCACCTCTTTGTGCAGGCAAAGAGCGCAAAATCAGAGAGCTCTCTGTTGGTTTTAATAAACTCCCCCCCATCCCTTCTCTTTTTTACTGCAAAGAATTCTGCTGCTATTTTATTATGTAATGCTCCAGGCTAAAAATATATCCCTAATTTAAGCCATCTTGCCAATAAATCTACAAATACCAGGTAATCCAAAAAGGGTAGTTATGGTCTAATGACATACTCTTCTTGTCATCTTAATACGTTCAACTCCTAAAGGATTTAGTGCGATGCATTTAAAGATTTTTCAACTTCTTGAATATCTCCACACAATCTGGTGCGAAGGGCAATAAAGTACGGCCCTCTTCAGCATGGAGCAGGAACCCAACTTTTCAAGTTCCATCTGCGCTGCGACTCGGGTTACCACAGGGTGAAGCTTATTCTTTCTCTAAGCAAGATAGTTTGATTTAAATGGAGTGGGCCTGTCCAACTTAATAGATAGTGATTATTTCCTTTTGATTACAGAGCCTTTTATGGGAGTTTCTTTTCCAATTGAACACATCTATATTCTATAATCAAATCAGAAAAGGTTCCTGCTGGAAATGTGTGTTCAAAACACATTTTCTTTTAGGAGTGAGACAGATTTACTGCAATTTATACCTCAATGTTAATCTATTCTCCTCTTCCTAAACATAAAAAATACTAATATAAATTACAGTTAATGCCCCACCATATAACACAGCTCTCAGGAGGCTATTAAAGTGATGGGCGAGCCGCCTAACATATTGCAACTGTCTCTCTGCTATTCTGATTTCAGTTTCCAGATTTTGCCTGAAAATAAGCGTGATTATCAGGGAAAGGGTGGGGGGGAAGCCATTCACTACCCTGAATCTGATATCTCCCTGGTCCTAGAGCTCACGTCCCATCTTTCCAGACTCAAGTCTGGTTTCAATGGAGCTCTCATTTTTCTTCCCACTAATCCTGCCGTGAGATCAACCATTGGTAACTCTGTGAGAAATTAAATACCAGGATGTGGGAAATCTGAGATCTGAATTCAGGCAGAATGTGGGTGATTCTTTTTTTTTATTATTATTATTTTTCTCTCCTTCTCTTTTCCCATGGTTGTTGTGTGGCAAATAGATCTCCAAACCTGAGATCAGAGATCAGCCCTTAACAACACGACTACATCAACAGATCAGAGGTAACGCACAAAGTACATTGGCAATATCATATCCCTTTTTAATACACGCAACAGTCACTCCTAAAGAGAGATTTTGGCCAACATTTTTTGAAAACATTCTGGAATTTCCAGAAATGCCTTACAGCAGGATCAGCAGCAGAACTTCATCATGGTGATGCTCAACATCTGGTGGAGCAGACTTCATAAAGAATTTAACATTTGTGGCATTGAACGATCCCAATGAAACAGGATCCATGAGATAGTTTGCTATGGTGGTGTGAGTGCTACAATGCCCAACAGTTAGGCAGTCATTTTGAATGGCTTTTTTCCAGCCTCTGTGAGAAAAGCACATTTATTTATTTAGGTCCTATAAGGAGGCACTTGAGACACTTATAAATATTGGACTGCCCAAAGGCGGAGGTGGGTCCTTTGTGCACTACTTGGCAATGTGCTAATGTCTGAAAAACACCTACGTACTCCTGTAGCCTTCAACATTTAAGTACTTAGGAGCATGTCTCACTGCATAGTCTACTAAGAGGCTGTGATGCTTCCCAAGTTTTACTCTGTCCATAAGTGGTTTTAGAGTGTCCTTTGTGATTTTATTGTGCATTGACTTAGACGAATCCTTTGCCTGAGTTTTCTTCTCTGAGTTTGCATGGGAGGAGGCATGCTCATAGGTCCAGCTTGTCCGTCCCAGCCTTAATGTTCGGCACAGGTGTCACAAGCTGACGGGCTTGCCCAGGGAGGCCAGATGTCCACCCAGGGTAGCATGGCAGCACTGATTTCAAGGAACTAAACTCACTGAATTCCACAAATGCCCCATAGTGACTGACAGAGTAGCTGTGAAATGCTCCTTCTTCTTCTATTCTAAGACTGTTATTTTGGGCAACAAGGGGACCTTATAAAATTCCCCCAGTGCCATGGAAACCCCAGAATAAAATAAAATATTGGCTTCTTATTGCTTCCTTCCAGAACATGTTTAAAGATGTATATCAGTTAATGAGGGCTGAGCATACTGCTATTTTCCCTAGCCAAATCTTTTTTAATACTGCTGGTATGCACATACTGTAACTGACTATTCTAGCAAATTATTTAACAGATGACAAATGTATTTTCTTTGGTCTTAACTTCCATTCTCATTATGTCTCTTATTCAACCTCCATTACAGCATATCCCACTCTTAACATATAATTTGCAACAAAATTTGTATGGTCCTGAACAGGCATAGCAAAGATGCAGCAATTCCTAGATGCGGATCGTAGTTTTGTTGTTTAAGATCGTATCATATAACCCTGAGGACAATCTGAGTTAGAGAGGGCTTACATCCCATGTTTTTCAGTGTAGCAGATGAGCTGGGTTACAGCCCTTGGACACTTATTAATATTTATGCCAAGAATTAGGGCATTTTTCAGTGACTTCAGCTAGGTGTGGAGGAACAGCAATGATGCTTGATTGTGAAAGGTGCAGAGCCTTTATGAGGCTCTGTAACCAAGCTCTTAGTGAAAAGAGTGCTTTCTTTCTGCACAGCCTTCTGACATGCCTCATCTTGGCTAATTAGCATTTTGATTATTTTTGTTGCCAGAAGTCCAAAGGCTGATTGTTCTGGTAGTTTCAATTTTCTGGATATCATTCTGGAAACATCCTAAAATAATCCAGATTTTCAGGGGGTGGCCCAATACTTCCTAGAATCCTGTATGCCTGTGAAGCTGGATACCCAAGTATTAGCAGTACAGACTCTTGTTACTCTTGGAAACCTCAGCCAAAATACATAGTACATGTATGTAAAAGTAGCACTGTTTAATTTACTCTTGACTGACACTTTGTAAACACTGTTCCCTGCCCAGCCATCTTTCTCAGTGGTGTTTCCCAGGCACACGTCACAGCCCCGTCTCTTCTGGCTATTGTTAGCGAGATTTTGGTTCGTGTCAAATCAGAGCCAGGTTTTGAACTGGAGGGGGTGCCTCCCTCAGCAGCTTCCGTGGTCACAGCCTTGGGGTCAAACACAAAGCCTGCCTGTCCACAGCCATCACCTGCCCATGGCGGGCTTCTTCCCCAAGCTGCATAGAGAGAACCAGGAGGTGGGCAGAGTGCAAGGACATGAAAAGGTTTTAGCTCACCCCTTCAGCCCTCAGCCATCAGCTGCAGAGCCTGTCCCGAGTGCCATGCATGGAGCTGCTCAATGGTTGTAGTTCCAGGATGTTTCTGTGTCCTTTCCTCAGCAGGGAGCATTTTAGGAGCAGGCCTTGCTCAGCACCCCGGGAAAGAGCAGCAACCTGGTAGCATGTCTGTATCGAATTGGCAAATGTGTGACCAGTGCTGCATTCAGATGGTGGCTTCCTGTGCTAGGGCTTGTGTCAAGGAATTAAGTGTAGCATATTTAAAGAGTTAAAATAACCTTTTTTTTTGCCTTGTGACTGTTCAGAGCTGAAGACTCCTCCCAGACTGGACTATGCAGTGACATTCCGACTGCCTCAGAAGCTGGCCGACAAAGCCAGGACATCTCCTGAGCTGCATGTTGCAGCACATAAAGACTCTGAATCCCCAGGAAACCATGAAGCAAAAGTATCTTCCAAGATCTGATTCCTTTTTAGTCACATAAAATCATGAACGTATGCATGCTCATAATTACACAAGAACGGCGCATCAGCAACTTGGTTTTAACAGAGGGGGGATCAAGACACAGCAAAACTTGCCGAAAAAAGAGGCTTGCACACTGCAGTGCTCAGCACTAACAGATTCAAAGGAAGCATGAGGCTCGCCCATCGTGGGTGAACGGGACACTTCTGCTCCTCAGTCAGCATGTGGGGACAAGGGGACAGACACTCAGCCTGCTTTGCGTGCCACTGGCACGCCAAGCAACGGGATGCATAATTCAGCACCGAGGCAGGTGCTGCTGTGAAACTGGGGCTTATCCAAACTATTTTGCTCCTGCGCTGTGAGAAGCAGGCTGCTCCTGCTCCCCTGCATAACTCATTCCACTCCCACCACCACCCCCCAAATCCTGGCTGCTGGCAGAGGGCACAGAGGGTTTCTAAGTCCCCAGAAACCTGAGACATGAGCCTGGGGCAGGCAGTGCCTTGCAGCAGTGCAGCTGCTGGGCAGGCGCAGCTGCGAGCGTGTCCCTCCATCTTGCAATGCAGCTAAGGTGTCCGCTGGCTCCGAGAGAGACTGGGTAAGCAGCGAGCTGGGGATTTGGAGCTCCTCCCTGTGAACACCCAAATTCTGCTTGCAGGGAAACAGGGCAGCCTGGAAATATCAGTAAATTTAGACCAAAAAGCTTGAGGGCTGTATTACCAAGGTTATTTGAGTATCTAATGACTCGCTGTTAAGAGAAGTAGTGTTTTCTAATGAACAATTAAATGTTTAACTCCCTTTGTAAAACCCATCTGCCTGTTCCCTTTGCATTCTCTATGAAATGGAAATGCTGGGTGAGCTCTTTTTGTATTTTTGTTTATGGTAGAATGGGGTTCAGCTGAAGAAAATACTCAAATAAGTATTTGAGTATTTTGCTGTGAACAAAAGCAATTTTTATAAAATTGATTTTCATAAAATTGGTGTTCAGTAGATGACTCTGTGGCCCCAGTGTTCACTCTGTGGGACTATACTTACTGGCAGTGTTTGCCATCCTGACACTGAGAAGCCAGTGTGTACCTACCACCATCAATAAAAGAAACCATAAAAATATGAAAAAAAAGATTTCCTCGTTGAGCAGCAACCTACAGCTTCAGATCGCTGTATTTCTGACTTTTACTCTTTCAAAGTAACCGAATATCTTAATATACTCCTGTACTAAAGGTATTTTTTCTTTTCTTCACTTCCTTCCCATCACATATTTTTTCCACTCCTTTGTTTCATTTATTTAAAACCAAATTTCTGCAAGCAGTTATCTCAAAAAAGTTACTCTATCATGGTTATGTAATAAAGGAAAATCATAAACACACCTTTGGAAATTTGATTCTTAAAATGATTTGGGTATTTAGGTCTCACTGATTTATATTATTCAGATTCTATTCAGAAGTTATGTCATATAAATAACAAAATATTTGCTATCAGAAATACCTGACTTCCTCTTCTAGACCTCATTCTTTAGCACAGTATTTCATAGAACTGGTATCTGCACCTTCTATATTTTTCCCCATATATTTTTGTGTTGTTTAAAAAATATATGCTTTTTTTTTTTTTTTTTTTTTTTAAATTTTAGACAACCTGTTCAGACTCCCTGTCACAATAAACCAAAAATAAAAGAAGACCGAGTATGTCTTCCTCTGGAAACCACATCATGCACTTGCCACCATTCTACCCTGGAAGGAGAAAGAAAGTAAGGCCTTAAAGGCTGTCAACATCCTTGAGGCTCTAGCTACTGCAATTATGTGGAAAGTAAGAGGCTTTCCTGATTCCCTTAAAATCAAATTTAGACCACTTCCAGAGGAATGGTAACGTCCTTCCTGCAGTACAGGTACCTACCTAATTTCTTTATGATTCTAGCTCTAATCCACAAATTTTATATTATTCTTTATTTATTTATTTATTTATTTATTTGCATCTTATGCCAAGAAATCCTTATAGGTTGCTCGAAACAGCGGAAATGGCAACAATAAAGGCTAGTTTTCAAACCCAAGCCCTTTTTTCATAAGACATTTTCATCCATTTGTTAAAACAATCTCCTCAAATCAGAACAATGTTACAAGAACACTCAGAATCAAAATCTGGAAGGTTTCTCCACAGCAAAAGCCTCAAAACCCAAAACTAAACCCTATTTTGATTTAAAAAAAACCTCAAGTGACCATAATAATGTGAAGCTTTGGAAAAACTAACCTTCCAAGGACACCTACGGGGAAAAAGGTCAATAAAAACAGGTTATTTCATCGTGAAGCTATTTATGCAAAAAAAAAACTGGCCAGTTCCAGTAAGCATTGTCCCCTGTCTGGCGGTGGTGGGAGGCAGGGCACTGAGCTGGGGGGCCCCATAGCAGGTCCAGGGCTCAGCCCCGCTGGGAAAACTTTGGGCAACTCCTCTGGGACCATGGCCCACGCGGGGAGGTGCAGTGAGTCCAGGCTCACTGAGCTGTGATATCGTGATATCCACTTGCTCCACGTGTGTGCGTGTGGTGCCTGGGGCCTCCAGCATATATAAGATGGCCTCTACCACTGTCTTTGGGAAAACTATCGGTGTTTGCTTTAAAAATAACACTAATAAAAGAATGGTAACTCAGCTGTTCAGAGGATGTTCTGGAGCGGTATGCACAACATGCATGCAACCTATATTGAAGTGTAAAATTCCATCTACATATGGAAAATAAAGTTTTCTCCCTCTGGGAACTGACAACTTTCCAATTCTCCTTATCAGTAAATACAGAAGAAGTACAGGACACACAGAACAGCTTGCTGGATGCAGTGGGAAGAGCGTGGAAACCCCAGGGAAGCAGGTCCACCCCCAGGGCGGAGGTGTTTCTACAGCCATGGCTGTGATGAGCAAAGCTGCAATATTCCCTACTGGGAAGGATATAGAGTGGGCTTGGGCAGGGACACATGTTCTCTCCAACATGTAAGTGCACCCATGTGGCTGTGAATGACTTGCCAGGCTTTCTGTGACACTAGGATTTTCTTTCAACCTGAGTCGTTGCTAACATGGTCTCTTGGAGTTATTTTCTACCACATTTATCTCTGGGATTTTCTAGAGAGAAGACAAAAATCCCCATGTGGCGGTAGCAGGCACGCAGAACATCTGAAGCTTGTGGAAGCGCAGATGTATTGCACAGTGCAAAGAGGTGACGCAGGACTTGGGCACAGTGGGGCCACCAGCCAGGCTGCCCCAGCGTGCCAGACCTGCCCCACAAGCACCACGTCTCCTGGTCTCAGCTGCACTCACGAAGCCTGATGCTTCTGGGCTGCATATGAATGTGTGAATCATCAGTGCAAGTCCTGGGCTGCAGAGCCTGTCTGACACTTTCAGGATTTACTGTTTGTCCTATATCCAGTGCACATGTGATGAAGGCAGATGGGGAACACATATAACCTGAAGTTCTGAGGTGTGTATGTATTATGACTAATTAACATGCATAACTTTGTTAATACCAAGCCTAAGAGCTGAGTAAGATGAAAAAAAGCAGTGAATCTGCATTTACTTTCTTATACAAAACAATGCTTTTCTTTTTAGCTCTTTTTCTTGTTGGGATTTATTTGTTTGTTTTGTTTTAAAAGCACCTGATGCTAGCATTAGGTAGAAAAGTACTCTTAGGCTTGGAGTGAGTGATATGCTGTCTTTCAGACTCAGACACAAACTTAAGAGACTGCAAGGATTTCAGATTTTAATAGACCTCCCAAAGAGATTATAAGAAAATTTTCAAAGGGCTGTTCTACACTCACTGGATTTCTTCTCTCCAGAAATGATAAAAATAAAACATGTCCTGTTTCCAGAAAACTTTGATAGCTTTCATGATGTTTTCCTAAAAATATCTATTTCCTTTGCATTACTTAAGAGTGTAACTCCCCCATATGGCTGAGGCTACAGCTGCTACAAATAGCTTAAAAACAAGGAAATGCAGAAATTTCTGTTTGGACTGCTGATTTTTACACCCTGGTAAGAATATTACCTCATCATACTTATAAGATATGACTGCCCATTCTTTGGAGACAGAGAGGATTTAAAAGGAGCTTCTTGTTTTTGAGGTTTAGGCACATATTTATGTGAACAAGCTAAATTTACTGATGACGTGCAGTTAGGCTTGCTATCTTTTCCTCATTTCCCCAAGGAAGTGTGAGAGGATGCATCAATGACCATCACAAACGTGCGTACAGACTATATTATTTAAAGCTTTGTATTAGTGATACGGATGGGCAGATTTCCAGTGGAGTTTACTGTTGCATTTGCCAGTTGCGTGATGGTCGATCTTCACAGCTCTGAGGATGTTTGAAGATATTGCAGAAGTTTATACAGGCATCTGTATGGCCCTAAGCTGGACATTAGACATCCATAAAGAGATTTAGAGCATGGAAGAGCCCTGCATAATGCTTAAAACCTGGGAAAAGGTGAAGGGAAAGGAGGTATTATGAACAGAAGAAGAATTCTATCTGATTTTGCTGCTTCTACATTTTTAAACATAAAACAAAACCAAGAGGCATATGCAGTAGCAACAGGAACAAGAGCAGCAGTGATGTAAACTAACACTCCCAGAAATCTTTTGGAAAATGCCAGAAATTCAAAGCACAGCACTCAGGGATAAAACCTGACCCAGGTTTTCTGCCACTTTTACCATGGCAGACCGGGGTAATACGCTCACCATCACACAGCAGTTCTTGACTGCAACCTCTTACAGTCCCCACTGATGAAGAAAGGATACATTTCTAACTTAATCCAGACTGCCACATGGTAAAGCCATCTGGGAGGATATTTTGAAGGAAACAGATGGAAAAGGAAGAGATTCCTCTGAATGTAGTGTAAGATTTACATTATCCTCCATGAACTTCCATGTAGTCCCCATGTTTATATAATTTATCACTATTTCCTTAGACAGCTCAGATTAGGAAGCCTGCATGAGCTCATGTTCGTGTTGTTAATTCTGGGTCTGTACCTCCCTCCTTTAAAGGGAAATTCAGTAGTGTAAAAAGACAACGGAGAAAGGCAACCAGACTCCAGTGAAAACCAGCAGCAAGAAGCTCCTGACCGTCCCAGGAATCGCACTGTTTTACCTCTTCCTTCTTTTAGCCTCAGAAAGACACTGTCAGGAGGGCTTGCTGACAGCAATATACGTTTTTTTCTCTGTTGCACACCCACAGCCAGTAAAAACGCAATATTGTGTCAGTATAAGTGTGGGAGCAGGGCCTATTTAGACCAGGAAGGGTTAAAGACAAGTCAGTGATTTCATTGAAAATCCCTCAGGCCAAGGATTAAAAAAAGAAATGTTCTCTGAGTGAAGACATGGCACACAAATAATTTAAAGACTGTAATTTCACTAGTTGTGTTGTGATGACTGGGGATTGCTAAAAAGCCTTCTCTCTCCTTTCATGCATTCTTCTGTGCCTCCTCGTTTTCTATGCAAACATTTCCATTACTAATGGGAATGTCAAAGGGCCTCCTTTTCTCTCTCTTGCCCTCCCCGACCACGGAGATGCTGCAGAGGCACCGCGCAGCAGCGGCTGTGGCTGGAACACCCTGTGGCATCCCCACCAGTCACCGTTTTAGGACAGAAAGGACAGGAAGGTCCATACAGGGAATCCCGGCAGGTCAAACTCCTACATCATTAAATCCGTCGTTACTTTGTTCTGCTACCAAGCGATGGAGTCCCAGGTCCCCGCTCGATCCTCTGACACCCCACCTCAGCCTTGGTCCCAGGCGTTTCTTCCTCTCCCGTGCCTCGATTATTATTCAAACAAAACACGACTAAATGACTGGGGAAATGGAGGCGCTTGCACCACTATGTGCCATGGGCAGCATGATTTCTGCCTGGCTAGAGGCAGGGCTACAAGCTCCAGACCCCTTTATCCTGCTGACCCCCACGGGCATGAGCTCCCTGCCACCCACCAGGGGTAACAGCAATGCAAACAGCCCCCATCTTCACCTCCTGGGCTTGGCCTCCTTGGCACAGCACGATTTGAGCCCCCCGGGTGCCACGGAGGAGATGGCTGGCTTTGTGCCCACCGACGGATTTACTACCACCTTGTGGGAGGAACAGCACGATTGCGGCCCTAACAGTTGAAGGATGTAAGTGAGACCAGGGAGAGGAAATATCTTTTATTAGACCAACTCGGCGTGTTTTGAATTGTGTGTTGTAGTCAGAAGGTAAGTCCTTGGGGACGGTTGCTGTGTTTCTTCCATAAGCTGGCCTAATAAAAGACATTACCTCTCCTTGCAAAATTTACCTTACTTGAAGATACTACCACATTCATCCTGAATGTTATCGCTGCCATTAGGAGGCATTAATATCATAGCCAGCGCCACTCACTCACCACTACTGACTGTATTGATTCCTTTTGCAGAAACCTGATTCCTCTGCATACTTTTGAGTGTTGCATCATCTCACCCCTTCAACTCACAGCTAGGATGTTTTCTGTTTCTTATGTAACAGCTCTTAATTCAGATTACAGTAGACATTACAATAGTGTACACTGTACGATACTGTATTAAAACCGTACGGTAGAAAAACAGAGGCATGATTCCCTTCTGAAAGCGGACCTCTCTCCAGAAAAGCACCGGACCCTTTCTGCAGACCTGCTCCCATGCCCACATACTCTTCTCTACTGCAGCATACATAACAAAGTAGCAGAGTTGGAGTGGTTTTTTTGTTGTTGTTGTTGTTTTTTTTGACATGAGTGGGCTGGGGAAAGAAAACGGAAGGGAAGACCATGAACGCAGTGTTTGGTTTCATTACACCTTAGCTTGCACTTTGTCCAAGGTGTCCAAGAAGAAGAATGCCACCCAACAAAACATCCTCAAACGTGTTAGTCTTTAAGATGGTTTAATTATCAAGTTCAGCCTATTTTATTCTGTGGATTTAGGGACTTGTTTATACCAGTGGGGAGAAGGGTTTTACACCTGTGTCCCCCCTTCCTGCAAGCAGCCCAGGCTCAGGACACACATGGGTGCCTAGCTCAAGCTGGACTGGCACCAGACGTGTGCATGGCTGTGTTGTCATCACCAGGTGGTGGCTGCAGAAGTATGACATTTCAGAGAACATTTAAGAGCAAGCACCTTCCACCTAGACTGCATTTCCACTGCTGCCTCCTCTCCTTCCTGAGGGCCACCACGTGAATTTTCTGGGTGGTTGTGCCTAACAAGCCAGCAGCTATCCTCCATTTCATACTATTGATGCATTTCCCCACACTCTTTACCACTTTAAATACTGAAGAAGTATTCAATTTAAGATAGCGTAAGGAATTTAAATAATTTTTTCTTACCTGAGCAGGCTTCTTTTGAACCACTTGTTGAGGCTGAAAAACAAAACAAAAGCTTGGTGAGAAGCAAAATTCACTGAGGTCACTTAGCAGTCATTTCACAGGTGCTGGGAAAAATAGTTTCAGTGTAAGAAATAAAAGCACAGGCAAAACCCACATTCAGAAATGGAGTGATGAATGTACCCTGGTCTCGCACTTAGCTTCCCCTACGCATATCTATGACCTTACTCTGAAGCAGTTCCTATTGCTGTGGAACCAGAAGAATATGTTGAATTTGTGTAATTAAAACCAAAGTGATACCTAACGTAGCATGTTACATCTTCCAGCTCTTCCATGGTACTGCTAGATTTACTTTGCTGCATTACATATCAGACTGCAAATGGCCTAGTTTTGGAACTAGAGTTTGTTATCTCCATGGATGCTGACTGCTCTTTTCCCCCAATCTTTTGGCCACGAGCTGTGGGGAAGCCCTCCCTGCTGGCCACGAGGCTTGGGCAGAGAGGTGAAGGACATGTTCCTGAGCCAGGGCTTCCCACCCAACCACAGCCACCCCTGCTGAAGCCATCGGGCTGGGGTGGGCAGCACCTCTGGTCCCAGGGTGCCCTGGTTTGGAAGCTCTAGCTGAATAAAAGCACTGGATGTGATTTTGGGGATGCCCATCACCAGGCTGCTTGGGTGCGTGGCCAAGGAGAGATGGGGGCTGCATCCACCTGCCCGCCCAGGGCCTGGTGGCACAGCCACGGGGACCTCAGCAGCAATCTTTTCTGGCTGCCCCTACCCAGGAGCAGGAAATACGGTCCTCAGGAGAGTCAGGAAACCCACTGAGGTGCCGGGGCCCTGCATCCAAGCCCCGGGGAGGAGGAGGAGTATCAGTTAAGGAACTAACGCCTGCACGCTTAAAATACACCATGGCTGCTCTGCTGACGTGACCCCTGTGGGTGCTAGGAGCAGCGCGGAACAATAAGACCACAGATAAAGGAAGAAATCCCGACACCGTGAGCACAAAAGGGCTTTTCTTACTCCACTGGGGCAAAGCTGCCTTCCCCCTCTCTGCCCCCCAGGATTTTCTGTTTTCAAAGTACATGAATCGCACCCAATGATTTTCTTCCTGCCCTTCCTTCCTGCCTGTTCCTAATCCCAGCCGTGATTTTAGTGCCTCACTTGGGCAGAAGCCAACACGCCGTCCCTCTGGATAGCCAAAACTCTAATTTTCATGACAGTACAGTAGGAAATAACTGGAATATTTCTGAATAAACAGTTTAGTGTAACTGGCCTTTCAGAGCAATATTTCAGTGGGAAGGATCAATGAAAATGTAAATTAAATGTAACTGATTCAATTCAGACTGCCCACCACAAGCATCCCATTTTAACAAGAGATGCTTTGTTTATTTTCAGTCATTTTTTCTAATTCAGCGGAATCCTATTGCTGTTTTATTTTTTGTATCTCTGCCTCAGGCTCCAAGTTCTGCTCTCAAATAAATACGAGGGGGAAAAAAAAAAAGCGATGACTGGGTCCATCTTTAAACTTCAGGGTGGATCCTTTTCTTTTCCATTAAACTCCCTTTCAATGGAGAAGCGATTACCAAAGCACACATTTTATTGATGCCTTCTCCAGGTGGACTGCAAGCCCTGAACTGATTATGGGACATTTGCTGCCCTTGGACAAAGGAATTATTTGTTTCATAGGAATCCCTCGTAATTACAGAGTTCATTGAGCTCCTCGGTAATCTGAAGTGCTTTTCCACTTTATTTTCTTTTTCTTGCCTGCTGATTACACCTGTGCACGTGTTTACTCCCAAGCCACATGAAATCTGTAGACATTCTTAGCGGCTGACTGTTTTCTCCTGTTCAGAAATCCCCATATATTTTTGGCTGTGTGCTCTGCATTCATGTGACTCTCACACACTGTAGCTCAATGAAATCTTCTGAAAGGGCTGCCAACTCACCAAATTTTCCATGAATTAGGTCCTGACACTTCAATGAGAGGAAAGACAATGTCTGAAACAAGGCCAGCCCTGGCTTTCTGCCTAGTATGTGTCAAAGTAATTCTACCAGCTGCCCTTCTACACAGCACTTCATACTTTTCAGACCACCAGAAAGCCCCTTGAATACTTTCAGTGATAGCTGGGGCTCGGGCTGCCAGTGTGTTTTCCCAGCCTCTGGCACCCAGTGGCTCCAGACTGGACCTAGAAAGTTTTTGTGTGTGTTTGTTTTGTTTTGTTTTTATTTTTATGAATGGCTTTCGCAGGGGACTCTGACTCCAGCACAATACTATACAGCCATTCATAAAAAGCAGAGGGAAAATATTGTACTTTGCCCAGTTGGAAACTGCCTGTGATACTGACCAAAGCTTGCAGGAATCTTAGTCATTCGAGATCTTTGCTATCTCAGTGCTTCATGTCAAGAGCTCCCTGGCAGCGTTCGCTTGCTGCCAGCGAGGTTTCCAGCAGAGAAGAGCGCATGTTGTGCTTTCTCCCTTAGATGGAAGAAGCGAAGCTACGAGGGACAAAAAGCAGGGCTCAGCCCCTTGGCTGGAGTTAGCGGCACGCAGCACCGACACACTGGGAGCCGTGCCCACGCTTGCCAAGCTGAGGGCTGCGGCGTGTGCGGGCTGAATCACGGCGAGCACGGCGAGGGCTGGCACCCAGGGGCACCGCTCGCCCCGCCGGTGATGCAACTGGACAAACACTCCCTGGGTAAAACCAGCAAGGTCCAATCCTGCCAGGACCCCTGCGTCTGCTCACTCGACAACCACTGCACATGGAGCAACCCAAAGTAGAAGAACTGAGGCGGACAGGAATAATGAAAAGTCTCCTAAGCACCCCCTGTGATTTCTATAGCCGTTGTGGATGTGACGCCTTTGGAAACTGCTTGACACACTACGGATACAAACGCGTCTACGAGCCTTGTGTTCACAAAGAGAGTTAAGAGATCTTTTCAGAGACACCTCTGATCTGAAAGGCTCTTGCAAACGCATGTTCGACTAGTTGGGAAGAAAGGGAATCCGTCTTGGTTACGGAAAAGATTGGAACCACAAAAAAGACAAGGACAAGAGACTTTAAAGAGGTGCCTCAGAGCAAAATGAAGTTGTACGCGAGACGTGAGAGCTCTGAACTGTTATATATCCCTCCAGGAGACTGCAGAGTAAGATGGCAGCCCTCCTGCTCTGCCAGAGGCTGGCTTGCTTGCTTAAGTGATCACACGTAAGGGGAGCTGTGTGAAACGCACAACTTTCACATTTTACTTTCATCCCAGGTTAGAAAACCAATACTGAATCTGTATCAGCTGAAATTCTGGATACCTGAAATCAAAATTTACTGTTTTATGTCAAATACAAGCACAAGACAGTCTCAAGTAGCTTTCTTAAATCTGTTTTGAGGCAGAAAGACCAAGTGACAATGTTGGAAAAATCCTGTGACCACGTCATTTAAAGCCTACCGTACAAGAACAAATCCAAAATACGGCAGAGTGCATGTTTAAACTACTATGTATACATGAGCTAAGACAAAATACTGTAATTTAAAACTTTGTGATAAGATCCCTAACTTTGAAGAGAAAAAAATTAACCACCTAAAGAGCAATGTACACAAACCTTTCGGTGGTTTTATCTTTGGCTGTAAGGTTTGGAAGTTCAAAGCCCAACTGTTTATCTTCTACAACACACTTCTTTCACCGCTCCTCTGTCACCTCACCCCTCTATTTATTTTCAAATTCTGTCACTTTACCCTTTGTCAATATCCTAGATGCATCCTTACAGCCAAAACCTTGTTCAGACATTCCTTGTCTCTGCCGAAACCTGTATCATCAGACAACTTTTCTCTCTGTTGGTAAATACAGACACCGGTCAAACAATTTCTCTGCTTTCTACACGAGAACAAAAGAGCCGCCTCATGTGACGAGTCC
The DNA here is from genome assembly GCF_964034855.1 of Anser brachyrhynchus. Classification (NCBI taxonomy): domain Eukaryota; kingdom Metazoa; phylum Chordata; class Aves; order Anseriformes; family Anatidae; genus Anser; species Anser brachyrhynchus. The sequence continues at coordinate 37,144,238 of NC_137694.1, read as the reverse complement.
ATATTCATCTTGTACCAGCAGCCAGAAGTTGTATCAAATTCAATTTGTCACACCTCCCCTTCTCTAAAGTGCTTCTTCTTACCCTTTGACTTTTCGTAGCCTTATAAAAATAAGGATGGCTATGGGTAAGTCTATGTCAACCAGGACGAGCGACGCTGGAACACATTTTTAACGACTGGAGATAAAAGCACAGGCCTGCATGCAAATCATTCACCTACTGCTGTGCCTGAAGCTCCAAGGGCACGCCGCACAGACACGGTGCTCCTAGGTTTTGTGTCTGCGTCTTCCTCTTTAAATGGGGTATTATGAAGATGTTTGACTGATGCTTCTTGGCAACAGTGACTCTCTATTTTATTCCCACAGCTTGACACAGACAAGACATTCGCATGGAGGTAGCTCTGCTGGTGAGGCTAAATGACCGTGATGGAAACTAATACCCAGTTAGGATGACATTTATAGTGCTGACAGCTCAGTGTTGTGCAGAGATCATTAAAATAATTTCATAGGTCACCCAAACACTTGTAGTTCTAAATTAAAAGATGAGTAAAACCATATTTAGACTTTTTGTCTACATATCCGAGAAAAATCAGGAAGTTCACATTATACCAGTTGAAACCAATATAATCCAAAATAAATCATGTCTTCCAAGCAGTTCCATATGACAGCATAATAACTACTGTTCTGCCCTACAGCTTTAATTGGTTCGAGTCCAGCCTTTCCCTCACTCCTCGAGCACGCAGTGCTCCAACGCTGGGACTGGAGGCCCACAGAGGCTGTGAGAGCCTCCTCTCCTCTCGACAAAAGCAATTTCCAGCTTCACGGCCACCAGCAGGACTCCACCACAGGCTGTGTGGGGCGGCGTGCCTGCCGTTCACTGCTCCTATCCAGGTATGCTCACGGCTTGCTTTGGAAATGATCTTCCTTCAGAGGGGCGAGGAGAAAAGCGTTTCACAGCATCAATAGCAAGGGGAGGTTCCCTCTCCGCCCAAGCAGGAGCCGCTTGTGTTTTGGAAGGGCAGGTCGTGAATTCTCCTGCCCACATCGCATGTTTGCAGTCAACTGGCAACCGGGGCGTCTGTGTATGCACACTGCTGTGGGTCATTAGGATGTAACAGCAAAACCATCTGGCCCTAAGAGTTCAAAGGAGATTTCACAGTCCTCTGTGCAGTCTCATAAATGAAGCTAATAGTAATCTGTGGAGAATTTTGGCAAAATCTGTGGAACTTTTATTCTTTATTTTCTATCCTACTTGGCACTGCTCTGAGTTTTTAATACCAAATACAAAGTCGGGTCATTCAAAAAATATTTATTAGCGTATTAAACTGACCTCCCCTGACTGCTGCTGGAAAACCCTGCAACATCTCAGGAGCTGCACCAATAACTTTAGCTGATGGCAAAGTAAATAGCACTTCTACTCCACTTGTGGAGGGGAGCAGAAAGCATTACAGTTTTCCAAGTACACAAAATGACTTTTAATAGTTACTTGAGTGGCACCGAAATCTTACATTTTGACTGGAAAATTCAAAACACATTGCTTCAAATTACTCTTTTGGTAGCCTGAAAGTTCAGGCATTGGCACCTATATCCAGTCAGGTAGGTTTATATGCAATGGAAGTCAACCAACTGACACCAGCGGGGTTAGGATTTCATATGTTTTATATACAGAAAGCTACCTTCACTACAAGAAATTAAGGTTGCTAGTTTTGCAATGGTTTTACGTGCTGGGAGTATAAAAACTGTGAAAGAAATTTATTAAAAATAAAATTCTGATTTCTTTTACGCTAGTACAATCCACTATTTTTCAGTTGCTTTGACCCAGCCTTCCTCAGTGGCAGACTTCCCACCACAACTAGAGATCTTGGAAATACAAATTTAATGGTTAGAACAGGGAGAGGAAAAGTGTCATCTGCTAGCTGAACTGTTTAGTTCAAGGACAACAATACCTCACTGAGTTTATCAAGGATATAAGCAAAATTCAAAGCACAGTAGTTTTGAGTTCAATGCTTTTGATTATATTAATTTTTACAATCTTTCAGTTGGTATTGGGTACATTTCCATAAAATACTTAGGGCAGTGCAGCTTATGAAATGGGAGGAGGGGGAATGGTTTTAAACTAAAAGAAGGGAGATTAGATTAGATGTTAGGAGGAAATTCTTTAGTCAGAGAGTGGTGAGGCCCTGGCACAGGCTGCCCAGAGAAGCTGTGGCTGCCCCATCCCTGGAGGTGCTCAAGGCCAGGCTGGATGGGGCTTTGGGCAGCCTGGTCTGCTGAGAGGTGTTCCTGCCCATAACAGGGGTGGAGCTGGGTGGGCTTTGAGGTCCCTTCCAACCCAAACCGTTCTCTGATTCTATGGTTCTATGAATGGACCTTGTAGCTGTGGTTAAATGCTATAAGCAAAATTTACATCGGTGTACCTAGCTAAAATCTATGCATCTGCTGTAGTCCCACATTTCAGCTGCAGGAGGAGGATCTGTTGCTGCTGACTGCTCTTCAGAGACACCTCTGTTCTGCTGGGCTCCCCTGTTACTTCATTACCACCCATCACGTATTTGATAAGCTTTCTTGATGCATTTTATTCTGGTTTCGTTCAGCACCCTGTGCATTTTTCTGCTGAAATATTAAGAAGCAATTTCTGCCTTTCAGAGTAACTCTAATACACAATTTAGCGCTGATGTTTTCTTGATAAGCACCTAAGGAACTTGAGCTGACTCCTGTTAAACGAATGTCATATATACCTGCCTATTTATAACCCCCTGCACAGACAGGCTATTGAGAAAGCCAAAGGGGAGGTTCATTATTTATAGTTACAGTGTAAGAAAAAAGAATACGTTTTAGTAGACAGAAATAAATGATAAGTTATTTGCAAAGAAACCTAGCTCTCATGATCCAGGGATATAAACTGGTCAGGAACTACTTAGCTTTATACCTTGCAGACCTCTCCACACAAGTAACTATTGTGCAACTGTTTATCTCCAGACTATCTTGTCTGTTTTGATACAGCAACCCCTGTGTTCACCATGCATCTCTCTTGACCCATATGGAAATAATTTTTGACCACTTCTAAACAGGCGAGATTTGAATTGATGACCTGGAGGTGAAAAGCACCATATCACATTACCATCCGGTTCAAACTGTTGTGAGAGCGTCTTCCCTCTCTTCTTGTTCAGGCAGCTCCCACCATACAGACCAAAAAAACAGGGGCAGGTCCTGCTTCAGAGACCATTCCTGGTGGTAGCACTGACAGCGGCTGCCTGGAGCCCATCAGAGCTGCAGGACTTGTCCTCAGTGGCCTCGTCTCTAGACCTGACTGCCAGCAGCTTCTGCATCTCCCTGAACTTTGCTCTGGTCTCCAGTGAAGTAACTCAATAGGGCGGTAAAGTCCCAAACCAGACCTGCAAAATCAGCTACTGTTTGGAGAGTAAACTCTGAACTTCAGTGCTTTAGCTGAAAATAAAACTATTGCCAGGTAACATTTATCTTTCTGGGCTTTCTCATTCTCCTCCTCATTTTAAGGTCACAGAGACCTTAACTCATTTGGTAACAGTGTTCTTGCGTCACACAGAAACTAGTAAACATGCACAGCCCGTTTTGCACAATACAGGCTTAGATACGGATAATCAAATTCATTTCCAGGTCTATGACAGCTGCTGCAAACAAATGGACTCAGTCTAGAGATAGGGATAGAAAAAAAACTTAAGTGGCAGTGATGAAAAGCAAGGAGCAAACTCTGCTCCACTGGGTGGCCCAGGGACTGCAGCAGTGTCCTGGCAGGGAGAGGTGACCGTTCTGCCCCATTGCCCCGGTCTCACCACAGTGCTGCGCTGGCCATATTGCAGCCTGAAGCTGCACTTCTTCACAAGAGTCCCTGCAACAGGATATTCATGAAAACATGACACGCATGTCCCTCAGCATGTGGGGCAGAGGCATCTTCCCTCTCCGGAAAGTACAGCCCTGAGCAAGCGATCGTGAACTGGCCCCTGTAAATACAGGTAGGTGTGCGGCATGATAGGAGTCCCTGCTTCTCCCTCACTATTTTCACAACTCAGGGCATCCCTTGGACATTTCCTGACAACAACCCCTGGCACATTTCTTCAGTTTAGTTGCACGCTGTGCTGCTGCCCCCAGAGATCTGTGCTTCGTGTTTTAGCCAGGCACATCCCAAACACAGGAGGAGAGCATCGGAGCACATGGACTGGGGCAGAGTGTAAAGGCACGTGCAGAACATGCTCACTTAGGACAGCGTGGCACTGTTTCTGTGCATTTTGCAGTGATGTGTGACCCAAGAGGATGCGACACCTCTGGGCAGTGCTGAGGCTGCCTGGGATGGACACCCGGCAGTTACACTGGGCAAGCACTCCCTGCAATTTCTTCTTGGAAGCACAGCACCAGGTTGCGAGCGCGCCAAGCACCCAACACCCTTAGGCTCACAGGGAATTGAGTGTTTGATTCTACTCATCTTCTGCTGATGAGTGCTTTTCTTCATCTTTTCTTGCAAAGCAAAACTCCTTTGGATCTGGGGAGCTCCTCCTCGTGTTCTCCTGAAAGATTACCCTCACACCCTTGGATGCCCAAGCACTTGGCTGTTGTGTGAGCCTGTCCCAGTGGGCCCTGCCTAGAAAACCTTGGGGCTTCACCCACAATAGAAAACAATCCAGCCCAGGTGCAGCCTGGTTTGCATCCATACGACCTTTCCTCCTCCCAGATGGAGCCATCTCTTCCACACTGCCTGGAGGAAGAAGCCCCATAGCTTGTGCTATTTCCTGAACCTCCGCGCTGGCAGAGGACAAGACAGTGCCGGAGGGCAGGCTGCCAGCTGCCAGCACAGACAACTTCAGGACAGTGCTTGAGGCTCTGCCCAGGCACTCTTCAGACACAACTCCAGACCCTGTCAGGAAGAGCTATCTGTCCCCTCATCAGCACAAACCGAGGTAAGGACACAAGGAACCCAGGCAGCCTCTTTTGTATATCCATTTCTGACCCTTTAGGAATAGGATGTATGTTGTATGGAGCGTTTGTGGTCATCCCCAGGCCTGGCCCTGAAGCCCTGCAGGAGCTTCCCCGTCCCATCCATCCCATTCCCTCCGTGACCTCCCATTGCCCCGTGATGGCTGGGCAGGGGTTTCCTCCCAAGAAGAGGCACACGGCGCGAGGAAGGCGGGTTGACTGTGCCTCGCTGATTTTCTGCAGCTGAGGATCTGGCCTGAGGCACTTCTCTTGAACTTCTTTGTCTGAGCACATTCATTGGTAGCCACATGGTTGGCTGGGGATGTTTTCGTACGTCTGGGATACACAGATGTCTGATAGCTGTCTGTCTATCGAAGAGATTTGATAATTATTACTGCCTCCAGGAAACTGATGCTGCTAAGAGTGTCTGTCAGAGAGTCCAAACAGCCTGCTGACATCCTGGCACAGTTTCATAAAGAAGTCAGTGTCCAAAATAGAAATACATTTTCCATGTACTTGAAATATACCAGGGGCTTGGTGGCGAGTTGTTGTAATTAATCCACTTCCTGGCTTGATATATTTTGGGATCATTCTGGTGCGTGGTATGTTAAATACTGAACTCAGTTCATACTGTTGGTTTTTAATGGAACTTACATTCATTATGTCCAAATGAGTGATTTGTAGGCACTCCTTGCAAAGCAGAAAGAAGCTTTGGACTGCATTTCTGGTGTGCTTTTACCATTCACTCAGTAATTTCATCATACGCATCACTGTGAAATCTGCGGGACACAGTAACACACTTTAAAGGTGGCAGCAAAACTATTTTCTCTTTTATTCAGCTAGAAGTCATTTGCTAAAAGACTGCAAAGTTACAGTATCGTATCATCAGCCTCTTGACAGCAGCAGAAATATGAATAGTGTCTGTGTGCACATTGCTTCTGGTGTGAAAGAGAGAGAAAGAAGGGGGACGAGAGAGAGGGAGGGAGAAAAAGATGCTGTTCTTGATATTCCTCATGTCATTTTGGAGTCGTGCTATTTACATCCTGGACAGACTGAATTTAGCCCAGCCTAGCAGAGAAGAATTTGACCCTAATTTTTAAAGGACAATTACCTGACTGTCTAGCTACATTTATTTAATAGCCTTTTGGAAGCTACATCTGACCTGAAGATCCTATTTGTTGCTCGGATCTAACGTGAACATCAAAGGTATGTGCGTTAGGTATGCACGCAAATCCCCTGCAGCTTTTTTCATCATGGTGCTGCAACCTGATACCCCAGCGGGAATGCAGTGCCTACAGCACCCCGACACAGCCCCGCTCCCTGCCACAGCTCGCAGGGGTCGCCTCGCTCACGGAGCACTGCACGCACCAGGAAAGCAGCCTGGCTTTAGATGTTACAGTTCTTAGGAACATTTTACCAAACGCAGTTCATTCCTGAGAATCAGGCTGCTATATACTTGCTCTCGGTTCCTGATAACCTTTCCATGCTTTGCTGTTGCTGTTGTTTGCTTCTACATGACAAAGCAAGCTGATTTTTTTGTGTTGCAGAAAAACAGAGTAAAATCCTGTCCTTGGCTAAAATGCATCCTTAGTTGCAGAGTCTGCCCAAAGAGGTAAATGCTTCCATCTCCCAGCTAGTCACATTTTATTTTGATTGGACCCAATGTGATTTGGGAGGTGCCAGATAGGCACAAGTTGGTAGCATCTGCGTCTAGGTGGTCCTGGCAGCAGAGGTGCAATCAGCTTGCTGGGTGAAGGAGAAGGATAGCTGGCCTCCAGATGCTGCTGTGGTTGGCACAGAAAGATGTACGTCTTCTGGGGATTAAGCTATACAATGGGTAACCTGATTTGCAGCTGGACATAATCCACCTCCACGAGCTCAGGTGTTATACCAGCACCAGATCGCTTAATGGCAGCTGCAAGACCATTTTAGCGTTGGCAGCAGTGTGCCAAGGTATTAACAGGTGCTCTAGGTATTAACAGGTAGGGAAGATACAGATGGTGGGGAGCAAGGTCCTCCTGCTGGTGGCGAGCAGGTTGCTCCCAGGCACCTCAATGTCCCCGTGTCCCCTGCCAGCAACTTCCCAGCCCAGTCTCCAGCAAGGCTTTACCTCGCGAAGGGAGCTGGGGAGCACAGGGAGCACCCTGAGGCGAGCTCTGCAGGCAGCCCCGTGGACACTAGAGGTAGCTGTGAGCCCAGTGCTCTCTCTGGCAAACCCCTTGGCCAGCAAGGAGGCCACCAATGAAGGAGGGCCAGCATTTGGGGGAGACGTGAGGAAACCAGAGTACAGTTTAGGACAGTGTGTGTACACCTAGCAGCTTCTGGAACTCTTTGGCTGGTAGGAAACAGTGCTGGGATTTTGTGTTTGGGTTGTGTGGTGGGAAAGATCCCAAGGGATGGATGGAGAAATGAAAAGTGGCAAAGAGAGATGGTAGGAAAGGGGGGGACCAAATGCACCACACTCTCTCTACTTGCACACAGATGGGAATGAGGTCTCTGCGCTGCCCAGGAAGTGCAAGGAACTGAGAGGAAACACAGAAATACCTTATTCATATTTCTTTTTGTCCACCGCCATAAACTAGATGGCTGTATCGTCCTATTTTTGGCTTCTATTAGGCTCTTAAGCATGTTAGTGACATGTGTTGATTTTGAGTGATTAGGAAGTTTGGTTAGAAGGGCCGTTTTAATGTACCAGTGGGTTTTCAGACTTCAGGATCAGATACGTTTCGTTGGCTCTATATTTTCAGATCATGAAAGAGAAGGAAGAAAGAGGAAGGCCCCTGGACTGCACTGCCTCGGGGAGCGGAGGATCACATCCCTAGCCGCAAGCAGAGAAACAACCTGCCGCTCCCGGCTGATGACAGCAGGACCCGCAGGAGCTCGTGCTCTTCCTGAAGAAGAGCTGAAGCGACCTCTCAGCACGGCAATCTGTGCAGAAGCAGGTCTGCTTCAGCTCTGTGGTTAGCCTGCGCTGGCAGCGGGACAGCCAGGACATTCACTGTTTGTTATACAAGCACTTCAAGAGGGTGGGGGACAGTGATGGGATAAGGAGTTGCCCATGCCTCTTCGCCTTTCATCACCTCCCAGGAATGCCTGCCTTCAGGGCTAATTTAGATGCATTTACGTTAATAAATGTGTGGCCTTTTCAGCCACGTTTTTTCACTTTAATTCCTGTCTGCCCTTGCTGGCACATGCCCTTGGCAATTTGCGGTTGTTTTGCTCATTCGGCATTGTATAATTGTCCTTTATTACTGAATCTAGATATTTTTTTATGGTTAAACAAATGCAGAGCTCATGAAAGTGATATAGCCTAGCTCCATTTTGCTTAGTAAACACCGCTTCTTTTTTTTCTTTCTTTTTTTGCTTCTTTTTCTCAGTCAAAAACGCACTACTTTGCTAACTCTAAACTGATTTGCAAGCCTGAAACCGATGATTTCGTAAGTCTTCCAGATGCACAATCACAGTTCCAGAAAGCTTCCTGACTGACAAGAAAGCCAAGCCAGGATTTCTGTTGGATCTCCATATCAGGATACTATTAATAAATGTTGTGTACCTCAGAGGGAATCCCCCCAGTATCGCGCATGCTCCATATGGTTCCTCGCTCCGCATTGTGGTGATTCTCTCCCTCTCCTTACTCCTAAGTGTCATGAGACCTGGTGACACTTTTGGGCTGGAGCTGGTTGAACCATCCCTTATAAAGGTACTCAAGATGTCTATGTCTATGTCCAAGTCCAACCATGACTTAACACATGAAGACCCTTCTTTCACATCCACACTCATCCCATGATAAAATGATGGACGATGTCTGTGCTTAGACCAGCTGAGACAAGATCAGATGGACGAAGAACAGGATCCACATATCTTTGAAGAGAGAGCACAGCAGAAAGAAGGTTGCTTTTCTTTGCCGTTAGGAATGCAGGGTAATTTCACACTGTTGATAATTTTGGCAGGGAGGATCCAGCCCGTGAGCTTTAATCAGCCCTTCCATAGGAAATAGTCGGTCCATTTATATTTTTGATCCTTTGCTTATGGCACTGCCCATTAATACCTGGTAGTGCGCTTGCTCCCCGGCTGTCTGAGCCATGCTACACTCTAACTACAGGGCTGCCAATGTCCTGGAGGAGTCTTCAGCATGCAAAGGTTACATTCCTGGAAATGCTTGGGATGCCAGTAAACCATGGAGACTTTAGGAGCAAAATGCATAATACATTCACTGATTAGCATCGTGTCATAACACAGATGGAGACGAGTACATCTAGTTCCTGAAGACTACAGAACTGATTTGAATCTGAACCTGACCTATTGGTACAGAGCACACAAGCAACTCCAAGCAAAACAAACTGGGAAGTGCCTGGACACCACAGTGATGAACATGTTTGCCTATGTCCTCATCAGTATTACTCATAGTACATTTTCTCCTTTTTTTCCAAGTACATTTTTCTTAATCCTCAGGGCTCCTTTAGAAATGGAAACCTAACACATTACCAGGTGTCCTGTGGGAGACCTGTGACACTGTGTAAGGGGTCACGCAGGTATTATTCCTTGGCTCAATATGCACATTCTTACAAAAAGCTTAAGAATACGTAATAAATCAGATAACCAGAAAAGATCACAGTATTTAAATACATAATCTTATCTCTGAGTATCCTATTCACCTCTGCAGATCCCATAGTGATTTCCATACTGGAAGTAACTCGGGAACGTGAAAGAGGGATTCATGTAACTCTGCACTGAAATCCAGCCATTCCTGGGATGAGATCTGTCTTGTTTTGACAGCACAAGACAATGTAGCACACAGCTAGAGAAGGAGGTAAAGAACACCACATCCAGTGTAACCGGCAGGGAAGGAAGGATGTAATTACACAAATTGGAATCTGGCCAGGACACTGGGGTCAAAACCTCGACTCTTTTGAAAAGTGCCATGGGAACTCTAATGACCACAAGTGGTCAGGGCCTTGATTTTATATCTCATCTGAAAAACAACACCTCTAATGACATGGTTTTCTTGAGTACCACGCAGAAGTATTCATCCTAAGTGAATTTGAAAGAAAAGAGCATCCCACTGCAGCAGTTAGGTGTCTTGGGAGGTATTCATTTTGTTTCCCAGTTAATCTATATAATCTGATAGCCCAGGGGACATGTACGTGCCCCTTTCCAACACTAGTGTCCAAACAGAACAGGACATTGTCACAAGACAGAACTCTGTTTATGTTGGCTGTATCTACCACAAACTCAGATCACATCCCCACAATTTTCAAAATGCCAATACTCATCCCATGATCCTCTCGTGACTTGACTTGTGTTGTCTCCAGTGTGGATCACACTGAGATTTTAATATATGAATGTCTACTAACCAAAAAGACTACTTTCTATTGTGATGTTATTTATCTACTGTATTCTTCATTATTTTAGGACATGAACACATCACTGAGTTACAAAACATTTTAAAAGCCACCACCAGCTAAGCAACAATAACAGACCGTATACAGATTTTAGCCTACTTCTGATGGGAGGATATACAGCATCACTTTACACTTATTTTACTAAGGTAAAAAAAATAGTACATAGCAGTGAGGACAGGGTAGCAAGCCTGTGTACAGGTAGTCACTAACACTTACCAAAGCTCAAACAGGATGCTGTAACTCAGTCATACATTAAACATCTCAGATTAGAAATTCTGTCCATATCTTTTCTTACAGATTTAGAGAAAGGAATTTAGTGCCAATGCTCTAAACTGGTTTACAGAGTTCCTTTTTAACACTCTTAATTCTTAAAATCAAGTTCAGCAACCTACCCACCTTGTACAGATTCTGTCTGGTACAAACATCACACAATTTTCAACAAGCCACTGCTGCTTCTAGGGTAATTCTTCAATTCTGTCAACTGAGAGCAGATCCTAGCAGCACGTGCCTCCATGTACCCCCACATGTCAGCATGTGCCTCCTCAATAGCTCCTGAGCTATCTGTCTGATGCTGGACTATGTATTGCGACCAGCAGTGCGACTGGGAGGAATCAAATCCTGCACTACTGGAAGCAGGAAAAAACACCAAAGCTGGCATTTCCACTTTGCCCAGCAAATGTTGCCCCAGCTCCTCAGCCTGTTCCTGTCTTCCCATGGTACTGCACAACTCTGGGGCAACAAGCAACAAACCCAGCAAGCCAGGCAGAAGGACTCTGGGGCAACAATACTTTCCCATCTCATTTGTAGAATCATGGAAAAATTACTGTCCCTGCACTGGATGCTGCACTGATCTCTTCACACAAATAACACGTACTACAAACACAGAAGACTGATAAAAGGTGGGCTGTGAAAAAAAGAGGCCCAGAGAGATGAAACACTTCATTACAGGACATGTTGCTGTCAAAAACACCACTGAATGCAGGCCACTAGCTGTGGAACTAGTCTATACCTCCATCACAGTTCCCAAGATTGGGTTGGATGCAGCTTTGAGCAACCTGGTCTAGTGGGAGGTGTCCCTGCTCGTGGCAGGAGGGTTGGAATTAAATGATATTTAATGTTCCCTCCAACCCAAACCATTCTGTGATTCTTTGAGAGTTTGTCACCTCTATTCAAATACCACCTGTAAGAAGAATTTCCCCTGGGCACATTTGTGATGGACTCCAATGGCCCGTCCTGTGCAGGAGGTCACATCAGATACCATGTGGTTCCCTCTGGCTTTAGCATCTACAAATCAAGGGTCAGATATTTCCATCACCAATATAACAAGCAAGAGCTATTCTACAAGATTCTATCTTGTAGAATGACTACCAAGAGGGTTTCTTTGTCACAAGCATTTCCTTACGTTACACGAGCATACATGCACATTCTGCAGAGAAATTAAATAATAAATTATCATCAAGGAAAGCTAGGGAGTTGACAGAAAATCCACCAAGACCAGCTGCACATAACTAGAAATCTCAAGTTTGTTTGAACAACCTCACAGAAGCGAACCCCACTCAAATCAACTGGGTTGATAGCAAGAGTAAGAGTGTGGGAGCGCACAGGATGGCTGTACTGGAAAAAAATGGATCTTGGAGGTTCCACAGGATGAGCCAAGGCATTATAAAGGCCCTTCAGCCTTGAAATTATCTTTAACATAGGAACATGCAGCAGTCTGTTCAGAAGAAATGCAAAACCAGTTATCACACTGTGCTTTAGGTAGGTACCGGAGACAGCATTATGTACGTGAGATAGCCCTAGGTGGTTTTCACTCAAACGAGAAATGAGTCTACACGATATGATCTACATGAGGTGGAGATTAACAAACATAATAGCTCATCTCCTTTTTACAAAATCAGGACCAAAATCTTGTGATTTTTGCCTGCCTGTAACCAAGCACAGATTGCCCTGTTTTCAAAGCAAAATCTGTTCAGCAGAAACACAAGCGTGTTTGCTCCTGATCTTACTGTTAGAAGCTCAAGTGAATATTTGCCTGTTTTTCTGCACACATACATGTGTTAGTTAACTTGTTACCCAGCTAATTTTTACTTATTTAATAATACAAATACCATTCATTACTCCATAATATAAGCTCGTGCCCTTAGAAGCAATTGAACTTAACGCTAAGTGTCTCCTTGTATTTCCTTTCTGACACCAGTGTTTCTGCATAAAGAGCTGCTGCATCTTAACCACACCCCCTGCCCACAGCGTTATAAAACAACAAAGGCAACAAAAATACAAAATCCAAGCTTTCTCTTGCTTGTCACTTTATTCAGTTGACTGTCCTCTCATTGTTTCACTTTAATTGCTGGAGTTTGATACCATACTAATTTTCCTCCGCCAGTTCATAATATCAATTTCCCTGAAGGTCAGAAACAATACATCAGGAAATACCACCTGCTATTCAGGGATATCGCAGGAAATTTGCATTTCCACTTTGTAAAGTGTTATTATTTTGGACTGACAACCCACATTATTTCATTATCCCAAAGCATTAGGATCCCTGAAAGCTGTAAAGAGAGAGAGAAAGAAAGAGAATCGGCATCCTGGCTGGCCTCCCGCTAGCATTTCATGGTCATTAACAATCAGAGTGGGAAGACAAACAACTTGTTGCTGAAAGATAGGCATGCCTTACACACAGCTTGTACTGTCACTTTGGCACAAGCATGGGAGCAATTCAGCCGCTTCCTCGGTCTCCCCCAGCCCGGCCAGCCCTCGTCCCGGGCTGGGTTACTGCTCAAGTGAGTTCCCCCATCCTCTGCGAGCTGCGCTGAGGAATGAGGTGGCAGACACAGCCAGAGGATTTACTCTCTTGCAAGCATATGGGAGACTCGGGCGCAACTTCTGCAGGGAGTTCAACGGCTTCCTTCCAGCATTTTATTCATTGGGTGTGAAAATGCAACGTTTTGGGACCATCAGGAGGGGCAGGCAAGCTGCTTGCAGCTAGGTGATCGCAAGCCTTGCAACCTCCACAACAGCTGTAGCGAATATCCCAGAGAACAAACTTCAGCCCTTAAGCATTTTTCCCCCTTGGGGTATTTGAGCAGCCATCCATACAAACCCTAGCAGCTTTATTACCTTAGAATTTTTAGCATAACCTTGAGGGATCGGGCAGGAAGGAGGAGACCCGTCAGAGGGAACCTGCACTCTCGCACATTTGCGATGCCTTTTCTACCCAAGATGGAGGATATTAAACTTCAGCAGCCTTTTTCCCAGCTCTTCACCGTGCTCCCACTCGCTGGGAACGGCCATGCCCTGCAGGGCAGAGCAGAGTTACCTGCTCACATCCCATCACACGCGCATCAGGAAGCATGTGCTGCCTGAAATGTCAGGGCGTTCGCAGCCGCCTGTCGCTTCTCCCAGGGAGCCTGCCCTGCGGCCCTGAGGCTTACCTAACAGCAAGCATGAGGCAACTTGAACGAAGGTAGAAATGTGCCACCAAAATGGCTTTATTTAGCTGTCAGACTGCAGCTCCGCGGCTCAGGAGGAAGCGTGACTGTGGGAACTTTCTTGCGCAGTTTCTTCTTGGCTGACCGAACATATCCCAGCGATTTCACTTCTGGAAGGAATGCCTTGAAGTGATTTCTTTTTTTTTTTTTTTAATGGTGAGTGTGTTTCAAGACATATCTCTATTTCAAGCTGCTGAGGGAGGGCAGTGAGCCTTACTGGCCATAGTAAAGGAAACTTTATTTCTGGCTGGTTTCAAGGAAGGGCACGACCGAGGCTCAGAGCTGCTGCTCCACCAGAAGGTCCGAGCTGCGGAGGCGGTGCTGGCACAGGCAGCTCCGAGGATGCCCAAAATTACATGAGTTCAGTTTGCTCCTCTGGCCCAAGGAGAGGAAATGGGAAGAGGTATAACGTTACCGTGCCCTCTCCAGGCAGCCAGGACCACCGCAGGGCAGCTGGGAGTCGGCAGCCGGCACGGATGGCGAGGTGGTGCTGGCAGAGCAGTGCCGCGAGCTGGCACGGACTCAGGGGCTGCTTGCAGAAGGGCTGTCTTTTTAAAACTGCAAACTGATAAAACTAATGACTGTGTTGAGAGATGCTCATAAAACACTGAGTCACCCCTTATTCAATTAAGGAAGCTGTCACTGCTCTTTCAAAGAGGCCTGAACGGGTTATTCCCCTCTATGCTGTGCTGAACTCAGAAATATCAATCTGCGTGACACTTGGGATGACCTGGGCTGGCAGTCAGAGTTCAAAAGGTGAGGAACACCTCTCCACAGGAGTAAACAGTGACGCACATTTGGAAATAACCCTTTCAGTTACCATCAGCCATTTGGTACCTTCTCCTGCCTGAGAGCTTTTGTGCTAAAAAGCTACCTAGGAGGGATGGCAAGAAATGACTGTGAAACAGTCCCAGCCACCTTCAAGGCTGATTTAAAGATCAGGAGGAGGAAAAATGCCAGTGTTTAATATTTAAACAAAAAAATGTTTAATTTTTAAACATTTATGTTCCTTTTATGATTGTTAAATCAATATTAATACAGAATGTAAACCATTTTATAGCCCCCACACAGGACTCCCCCACTGCTCCTTTCCCAGGAAGTCTGTTTTGGAGGAAGATGAGCGCTACGCTACCATCAGGAGGTTCAGAAATGCAGGTCCCAATAAATAACTCCAGAGCCAGGCCCGCGGCCCTTCTTCAGACACACTGCCTAACGACTTCAGTGAGAGTTCTGCCTGAGTAAAAACAGCAAGTTTTGGCCCATTACCTTCAAATGAACAGAACTGTTTATTTGTGGTTTGAGGTGCTTCCTCCTGTCTGAGCTTTCAGCTTCCCAGGCTGAGCCAAAGAGGTACCCTCCCAGCTTAAAGGGGGCTTCCTGCCATCCCCCGGGCTGTAGGCACTGTCCGAAGGGCTCCCAGAGTATCCTCTCGAGTTGTGTGGCTTGCATTCGTACGGGGCACCCCTGCCTTCACCGACCAGAAGCAGCTGGTATAGACGAGATGTCTTGACAATGAGCTTTGACTGAATTGGAAAATAAATCTTTCGGCAATGCTAGCCTGCAAAGACAAAAATCTTCCTGTAGCAGTCTTTAGCCTTCATCCCCCCTGCAAACTATGCGTGAGTGCTAATTATCTAAAAACCATATCTAAAAAGCCCTCATAACCTTTAGACAAAAATCAGAACAGTGCAGAAGAAGCGGAAACAACAGCCAGCAGCCACGTGTGCACCACTAATTTACATGAAATTGCTGCAACAAGACCTTCCAAAACGCAGCCTCTAAACACTTGTGAGCAACTCTCGCGCCAGTCCACATCACAGAGCTGCTGTCTCTGCCCATTCCCTTCCTCACAGGTCCGAACCTCATTCCCTCCTCCTGCAGAAGGTGCCACACTCCTCTCCCCCAGCCCCTTTCCTCTTCAGGCCGCCCCGCAGCTCCCCTCCTGAGCGTCCCCCCATGAGGTCCTCGGGAGGGGGCCACGGGGAGGAAGTGGTTCTGACATGTATTTTAGTGATGTTTTAAAGCATATGGTCTGAATGCTCCGAATGCCGTGGAAGATTACTGTCACATGTCCCAGCCCACTGCGTATCTGTTGACACAGTATCACCTTTCATAAATTGCTGGATACCATTTTCCCATCAGCATCGCTTTAAACACAGGAATTATAGCCAGGACACAAATCCAAACAACCCTTATATGCTTAATAAAATAAATAACAATCAGCCTTTTAAGCATTTCTCCTCTAAAGGAATTTTCCTTATTTTAGATCAAACACTTCTTGGGATTCACGCTAATTTGTAGTTACCAGTGCCATAAATAACTAACACAAAGCAAAAACAAAACAAAACCACACGCACACTAAAAAAAAAAAAAAAAACACAACCAACCAACAACCAAAAACAACCACGGCACAGAAAATCGTGCTGATTTATATTTTTAAATTTTGAAATACATGCTGATGCCATGCTTTGGGTACTGGCACGATTTCTGAATGAATGCAAACAAAGCAAGGTCTGCTTGAATGCGTCAGCCCCCCTAATGCATACTTAGCATAGCTCCAGGTCAGTGGAGCCAGACCAATTTACACCAGCTCACCAGTTGGCCGGCGAGGTTCACATGAGTGTGGTATCTCCAGGCACCTCCTCCTTCCCCTCGGTCTCAAACTTGTGAATGGGTTAATGCCGCAGATCTCGGCGTGCCTCTGAACTCTGCTGACTGCTTGGATTCGGTTCAGGTCATGCGAGAGCAGGCTGGGAAATGCACACGCACCTCTGCTACCTCCCCCCCTGCTTTTTCACACATTGATGGAGAGATAATGTCAGCTTTTCGTAGGAAAACCGATTACTGGTACACCAGTTCAGCGTCCAGTGTAAAACGCTACATTTGGGAGTTTTCCACAAAGACAAAATCTTCTGAAGTAAGCAAGTACTTTCAGTTCAGAATTTAATTTTTACCTGGAACCCAATTTTCTGATGAAATATGAAACAGAAATACGTCTACTAGTGTCAGCAGTGGCTAGCAAAGCTTTACGTTCTGCTGTAACACCACACTCCTGCATGCTTTTGCTCCTGAAACCTGTGTCTTTCAGTCCCCACACATCTGCTTTCAGTAGGGCTCCAGGGGTGGAGACCTCACTGGCTCAGCCCCTAGAGCACCCTACTTTTATCCTCATCACTTCAATGGAAGCTGTCAGAATAAGTTAAACCATTGGACTTGCCTGCTCCACCTATACAAGTAACGAACAGTGCTGTGTTTGAGAGCCAAACGTAAGCCATTAGGGGATGTGCAAGACAAAACCAACACCTGGCAGCTGGTGGTGAGAACTGGCTCGTGTCACACGAGCTGCCACACTGCTGGGAAGGGCCCCACGAGGAAGCCACGTGTGGAGCCCCTCGGAGCAACCGAGTCACTCAGCGCAGCAAAGTGCCAGGATCCCTGCCTGGCTCTCAGCATCATGCAAAATTGGTATGGAGCCCCTATTGCTGCAGTACCAGACAATTTCCCATATGCTTCAAAATCTATGTAAATAATGACTCTCATTCTTTTTCCCCCTTCCTGTTGTCTTGTAGAAATAGCTAAATTACTGCCTTGGGTTTATATAAAGTCAGTAAATGGCTACAAAATATATTCTCATGAGCATGCGCCAATTCCAGCGCATTTGAGCAGCCACGTTTATGCACCATAAAAGCATCCCTGCCACATGATCTTCTAAGGTCTCCTCTGGTCACTTCATGTTCTTGGAGTTACTGGAGTATGCAGTTACGCAGTTCCTAGCATAAAAGTTTGAAAAATGAATAAAGATTTAGCACGTGAAAAACAAACTTGCAGCAAGTTTCTCAGTGCAAACCACGACGGTGATGCCCCAGCCCCTCCGCAGCACCTACTTGCCCCTCAACCAGGGGTGCTGCAGTGCTGCTCGCCAGAGCTCTTGTTAGCAGTCACAGACCAAGGGCAGGCAACCAAGCTTAAAACTGTCTTGTTCCTCCCCGTCAGGCCTTCAGCGCATGACTGCTTGCCGGAATTACGGGGTTAGTACCTTTTCCAGGCAGCTACAATAGCAATGACAATATAGCAGTGATGTAATCCAGATGAGGGATTAACAGATGACTTTGATTTCCAGGACTGTCGGGCTAACACCTTTCACAAGCACTAAATCCACCTTATGAAATCGTTTTTAAAAGAAAGACCGTGAACAGTGCCGGCCTCTGCAAAACAGGCTGGGAAACACTGAGAACAGTTTTGTACCTTCAGACAACCACGGAGTTCCCACTTGAATACAGCGGATGTTACAGAATAACCGTACCCACAAACTGCCTAAAAATCCTTCTCTCTGCTGCCTCAGAAGAAATCCCCCCAAAACAATCAGACACAACTGGAAGATGCAGTCGTCTTCCCATTAGCAGTCCGCCAAGCCTCGGGACACTTGTTTTGGGGCCAGCCTCCCTACTCTGAGTGGGACCCAGCACACCAGCCTGCAGGCACAGCAGGAACGGGAACCAGGACATCGCTACGCTCTGTGCAGCCCCCAACCTGCCCGAAGGTGCAGAGTGCCCTGTGGAGGCTGTCTGAGGTGTCAGCAGGGCCAGGATCCTGCTTGCGGGTCCCTTATTTACACTGAGTTACCACGAGCAGCTACAGGAGCTAAAGGTGAACAGGCAGAAACGAAAAAGTGGATTAGCACCATTTGACGTCTACATCTAAATCCTGGTGTTTCAGGGCATCTGACAACCATTAAAGGCCCATAAACCAGCCAGGACCTTCCCTTGTGGGCTTCCTTCGTTAATAACTGTCTATTAGGAGACTGTTGTATCCTTTTCTCACGCTGGCTACTATATACAGAACATCAGATCAGTGAACCCATGATCTAATCCTATTAAAAATATATATTTTTAAAAGGAGATGCCGACATGATACTTTCAGAGCATAACAACCCCCTATTTCCCCACCGCTAACCTCTAAATAAAATCTACTTGCTGAGGAGATGGGGAATTAAGACATATTTTCACATGTGGATAGCCAGTTAAATTGTACACAGAATCTTTTTACTGTCCAGTTCCTTAATTTTGTTATATATAAAAACACTACAGAAAATTATTGCCTATAAAATGTTTGTTTCTGTTTTAGCAGAAGAAATGTAAAATATGTTCAAATGCGGCCAAAATCCTATTTTTGTCTTATTCTAACTAAACCATGGCCAAACCGATTTCCTTCAGATTTTAAGCAAAAGAGAAATGTTCCTGGATCTCAGCTGAGAACCAGAGCCCCACATTTAAATCTGGATAGAATTATTATGACTGTTATAATATTACTAATAAACAAAGTTTATAATGGAAACATTGACAGGACCTCCACTGAAGCGATACCGGTAAGGACCACTGTAATAAATTCAATTAACATCTAATAGAAACTGTGATCTCACCACATGCCAACTAACATCATGCTCGGAATAAAATAAAACTAGCACAGACCGGCTCCTGCCAGCTCTTGAAGACTGCCATCCTCAAATCCCTCCCACTGAGTACCAGGTTTTGTACACTGATGCACCTTCCCCCAGTCAACACAAATTACCAATCCTAAAGCAGATCCCTCTTAAATTGCCCTTATTTAAATCTAGAATATCTTGCTGGATATGCAAGCCCTTAGCCTCCTGTTTGAGGTTACGTGGGCATGACCACGGCTGGTGTTGGCTCAGTAGCTGTTAGAAAGATTGAACAAAAATTAGCAGTTCCTGTACAACAAAATATTTGGATATTAACCAGAGTTAAAAATCAAGCCTTAGTTTGCTTCCTGCCCATCGGACATGCTACACTGAACATCCTTTTAAAATTCCACAGGTAATAAAACTTGCAGTAAATGAGGCTGGTCTCAGCACAAGTCTGTACTGATGCCAGGCACAGCAATCTCTTTCATGTGTGCTGCTTTGAAAGCACTGAGGCTGCAAGGCATAGGGGTTCAGGAAAATACGCGGCTTTATAGGTTCACTGATAACTTGATAGAGCTGATAATGCAATTATTGCTCCCCAGGAGCCAGCACGTTAAACAGATTTTCGCCGCGGTGGCAGAGCAATGCCAGAAACGAGCAGGAAAAGCAAGGCCAGTGCAACTCACAGGATGTGAACTTCTGCTTCCTAGATAAGCAAATAAAGCAAACCCTCTTCCAAAGGATGTGCCTGTAACCTGGACTTGGGACGGCAGAGGTCCAGTGAAGATAATTACAGTGGAATTCAGGTGGAGGTCAAGTGCCCAGAAATATGGCAAAAAATCCCAAATGTCACAGGAGAGGTAGATTTTTAATATAGGGGGCCTGACAATCTGTTCCTGATGAGGTTTGCAGGGTGGGAACCAGGGAGAGGCGAGGGGTAAGGGGAGGAGAGCCAGCTCCATGCCTGACGACAGGCATCCTCTTGCCATGGGATGCTGAGAGTCCGCAGCCCGCGCTGGGAGCCTGCGGCCCTCCCTGCTCTGCCACCAGCGTGCCTCGTGGCACAGCCTCCCAGCCCCTTTGGGCAAAACTGGCTGGGCTGGCTCAGATCAGCCATTTAAACCCAATGTCAATAGTCTCCATGGTAAGTTAAAAGTGAATAAAACACCGAACTCTGAGAGCGTGGGGATCATATTAACTTATAAATCCCCAAACCCTCCCAGCAGGCACCGATTAGACCAGAAGGTGCCATTGCTAGCACCTAGTATGACCTCCTGCACAGCACAAGTCAGACGTTTGCCCTGCAATTCCTGCATCAGCGTCATAATTTCAGGTTGAAGTACCGCATATCTTTCAGAAAAACATCCAATTGTGATTTAGAGACTGCAAGTCTTGAAGACTTTACTGAATCACCTAAGCAAGCTGTTCCCACGATCAATTGCCTTCATTCTTCAAAATATATATACCTCCTGTGCACGTGGGATCTGAAAATGTGAAGGGTTAGATAGGCAAGTTCCGTGCTTGTGCGCTGGCACTGGTGAAGAGCTGACCTCACGTCGGTTTTATGAGGTTATTATAACTCCACATAAGAAGCTGTGCTATCTTTCTGAAAGATCTCACGCAGAATTTAGTACTGATCAGGATGTGTTTTCCCCACTTTGTGAATTTTGCAGACTATGTTTCTGTCTCCAGACTAAACCGGACAAGTTTCATCATCACTGCACAAGGTACATGACCCGCAGCCCCTACAACAGCGGTGGCACCATGGTCTTCTCTGGCCCCCCCACTGGCTCGCTCCCCAGCCAGCTGGGGCTGAGAAGCCTGCTCCTGATGCTAAGAGAGAACACGGTGCTATTAATCAAAAAGCACATTTTTCTTTCCAGCTACTGCTCTGATTCCTCTATAGTTACCAAGGCAGAGGACACACTGCTGTCCTACGACCAAAATTTGAGTGAAATTGCCTTGTAATCTGACGACTGCCATGCTAAGGGTAGAAAACTGGAAGATGCGTGACACAACAGCTGGTATTTCAAGGACTGAGGAAGAAAAGTAATTAGAAGTCCTTTGAAAATAAAAACATCAAAAAACATTCATGAAACAAGAACACAAAAGACAAGGAATCAACTGAAATCTCATTTCAGATATAGGTACTCTATTCTGATCTTTAATGTTTGTTTTAATCACGAACTGATTCATATTTCAAACAGAAAAGCAGACTTTTTCATTTAGAAAATGCTGGGACAGGACATGCAACTTTTTTTGTTTTTAATTGAAATGGGAAATTCATTGAAACGAACCTTTCCTCTTGGGAATCTTTGATTAAACAACTTAGCATTTCTGGAGGAAAAAAATAATCCTCCAAAAATTCCAGACCAGTGCCAGTAAACTCTTACGCGAGCTGAGCCACACACCAGTGCATCTCAAGTTTTGCTGCAGTTGCATGTAACAGACAGAAGATGAATCTCCTCACCCTTGATTTATGTTGCTCTTGAACTACACCCATGCAACAGAGAGGAAATGGGAGTCAGTGCTGTGAACCCGCAGCAGCGGTGGGACACGGCCGCCCACAGCCCGTCCTCACAGCAGCCATGGGCAAGACAGAAGCAATGAGCTGTAAGGGGCATCCTTCTTTTGAGGTAGTAGGTGTTGCGTGTCTTTTATTAACTTGCAGTAAAGCCCAAAACATGCACTTGTGTATGCTGTCACCTGTTCTTCCCTTGAAGGTAGCAATTTCGTCCTGCTAGCATTACTGGGGGCTCAGGAGACAACGGTCACCGTGCATAAGCCAGAACATCAGGTCTTCTCCAACATAAATCTTATCTCCTGCACAGAGCACGTATTCTACTTGACATTTTGTTTCACCTGGAGGAATCACATCACCCAAAAGGGTATGGACAAGACACTCGGCAGATCCTCATCTGCTAGCTCACCCCATCCAGCAGAGGCAGAAGTCTTTTGCTAGAGCTGGAAGTGGCTGACCAGCACACCGAGGCACAACCTTCCCCTTGCTCATGCCTGTATTTCCTATGTTTAATGGGAAGGGCAGCATTTTATCTGAGTCACACAGTCTTCAAGTGGTTAATCTTATCCTTTTTCAGCCAAATACATGGGAAATGGATCTACACAAAACCTGAGCTTGCTGCTGGAGACTCTGACCCCTGAGGTGACCCCTTCATGACTCTCCTCTAGTCTCCAAGTGAACACAAGAAGGACTTCACCTTCAATCACTGTTAAATGTGACCTCACGGCTATATTCCCTTACTTTGGTTTAGCTGCAGGACTATGTTCAGCACTATAAAACACTGATTATTAGACACAATCAAGAATTAGACTTCAAAGACCTTTAGTCTGTCATGTGTAATTAACATACTCAATCACAATTAAACAGTGATTGGCATTTTGCAGCACTAGTTCTTTGAGGACAGCAAAGCTCATTTTTACCAATATTCTTTCAGAAAAAGACTTCATTATTTAAAGGTAATTCAATTTTCTACACCATTCAAGATATTCTCAGGAGGTACGAAACATATAATTTCAAACATAAAGCTGCTTTCACATAATTTCATTATCCCTGTGGTATTTTTGGCAATGAGTGTTTCAGAAAGTGAATTTTAAAAGAGAACAAATACAAAATAAATTTTGTCAGTACACTGATTGGAATTATGACTACACATCCTTTAATCATGTGTCCCACTCAAACCATGCAACTCGGAGTCCACATGGCCCAGGACTGACTCTCCCACCGTGGGCATTAAACACTGTAATACATTTAATTAATTCGCTAAAATGCATGAAGGCCCTTGCACACCATAACGATGGGTGCCAAGAAAGTGTTTATAGTTATAGCGACTGTTAATAAAACACTGTGCACTCCAGGTTTGGAAGCTGATACAGAAGAGCTCTAGAGGGGCTCTAGTGCCTTGAGGTCATTCATATCTTGCATCTATGTACAGTTAAGGAGACTGAACTTCTTTCTAACTGCACTTGACGCGGCCTAGCCAGTGCCCTGCCTCCTCTCTGTACTCTTCCAACCCTCAGCAGCTGCCAAATTTCCGCAAGTGCTATCAGGTGTGGTTCCCTCAGAAGAACAGCACTTTGCAGCTGGTGAAATATGCCCAAGAGGTCCTGGCTGTGGGGCATAACCAAGGCACATGTGCCACCAGGGCAGCCAGCCTGGTTAACTGACCTGGCATCGCAGTCATTCTCATTGCTTTTTTTCCCTTCATTTATCAGAGATGCAACCTCTTACTCTTATTTGTTCATGTTCATTTTCATTTCAACTAGATCACTGGGGGCTTTCCGTTTCTGCAACTGTCAGCTCAGGCAGCCTTTTCTGTTAACCAAGTATATCAGAAAGGCCCTGCCTTCTCTGATAGCTTTGCAATGAGACCAAGATGGATAAATGGATGGACAGACGGACAGACAAATGAAGAAAGATTAAACTATATGCTACTTCAAGCCCTTAGGATTTCCTCAGAAGAGCTACGGCTGGGAACAAGTACAGTAGATCTCGTTTTCTCCAACCTAAGCAATCTCAACAGGTACTTACGGTACTTAGGGCTCTTATCTGAAAAGCTCAGAGGGTTGTCCAGGGTACCAAAAAAAGGGAGCAGTGGACTGTAATGCCTTCATGTGTTGCATCTGCTGACCTACCGCTATGAGTCTAAGTTCTCCCTCACATATTTGCAGTACACCCAGCTCATCCCCAGACACTTTCCAAACACAGCGCTGTTCAGCAGGTTGGAAGTGTGAGAAGTTATGTGCGACAGATGGAAGATGACACGCTCATTTCCCTTCTGCGTGTTTCCTCCCTCTTTTAATTTTGAAGAGGAAAATTCCAGCAAAAGGAAGAAGATTGGTTGGCCTTAAGGAATTCTGGAACAAAAATGTCTGTTTTCTGTTACTTTATTGATTATCACTATTACCAATGGAGTTTAGAAGCAGTGGCAACTTTTCCTTTTATTTTGATACCAAGGTGAGTCCTTCCTTAATTTCCTTTCCTTTTTCTCTTCCTCTGATTGCCAGTTATTGATGGGAATGAAACCCAGAACCTGTACCCATGTGAGGGGAGTACAGGAATCAGGATCTGTCAACGTCTCTGCTCTGATGGCATATAAGACATCTTGGAGAAACCACTGAGCTGCTAAAGCTCGGCAGTTTGTATGAATTTACAGAATCTCCTGAGGCCGGGCACAGAGCTCACAAGACTTGCCACTTAAAATGGTCACCCAGACAAAAAAAGAAAGTATGTTCATAAAAGCAAGGAAAGAATGATGAATATACTAACGGGAAATGGAGAAGGGAGAGAGAAGAGAGAAAGAACCATACTGACCTACGAGAGCAGCTCTGTGCTTCCTCCAGTAATGTTACTCTGTTTTGTTTACCATGAAAAGATCCCATTAATGCTTCAGCCCCATCAAACAGCAGACCATGTTCATGAATGGCACCTATCAGAGCCCAGGGTAAATCCAATGATTAGAGGGAATTTGCCAAAGGGCCTTTGTAGCTGAGAAAAATGCCTACTCCAGAGAGGAATGCAGAAAATTCCTGGGAGGACAGGCCCTCCTTTGTTGGCAGGCCAGCGGTATTCTGGAGCAAATAAAGGCAAACAAAAAATGGGATCTCGGATGCAAAGAACATTTGAAGAAAATGTTCAAAGACCTCCTTGAAACATTCACACCTCCCCCCCCTTCCTTGACTGTACTAATTCTGTTTAGGCCGGGCTATACTCAAAACACTACTATTTTAGGATTACATAATAGGAATGTCTCCCTACAGCAACAGCTTTACTCACTTAGTTTTTCTACTGCTTTTTCCCAATTAAAACTTCTGTTGACATAAGCTTTCAGGGGCCGAATTCTCAGCCAGTGCAAACTGTCACAGATCCACTGAAATAGGATGTCCACTGGCTTACAGTAATATACAATTTGACCTCAGATTAGAATGTGAAATAGAAGAAATACAGACAGACAATGGAATGGACCTACAGATGGTGGAGAATCGAAGTTGATGCCACGTCTCTGATTCACTCAGTTTGTTAATGCATGTGCAAAATGAGTATGTATCATCTACGAGCTATGCAGCAGCAACTCAGGCTGCACTGTAGAATGAAGGATTCGCCTGGCTAGGCTCATCTTGAGAGTATAAACACATCCAGCCAGAAATTCAATTTAAAGATTGGACAAGACAAGCTGTCACTAAGCAACTGAAAGGGACACAGCATGTGGACGTTGACTCATTTCAGACTTGCATGGTTGATGTTCTTTTACTCCTTCTAAGTTAAGAACTCATTCATAAGAAACACATTTAAGCTAGCAAAATTATATGGAGACTCAAAAGAACTCAGCCAAATATCAGAAAAATTATATTAAAGCTGCAAATTGTTACGTAACATTTGTCCGTATTTGCTTACCATGACCTTGTCAACTACATTACAGCATTATCAATGTATTTAAAATAGTTTTTGTATTCAAATAGCCCCAAACCATACCAAACGTACAGAGGCAGTATTCTGTCTGCCACAGGCAAGGCTCTAATCTCACTTACATCAGTGTAAATCCAGCATATTTCCAACAATTTCACTGAACACCAGCGAAAGTGAGATCAGAATTTGGCCCTATGCCTCCTTCACTCTGTTTTCCTCCAGAGAAAACAAAACCATTTTTTGTTATTTCATTGGTGTGAAAAATCAGATACAGATTTTATGGCTGATTTAGAAGCTCTTATCTGCTTCTGAAATCTTGAATTGCATAAACTGCATGTAATCCTCACATAAACACATTCAGCAAACATGATTTCCTCCTCCCCTCCTCATTTCCTATGCTCTGAACAATCTTAATGTCTTTTTTCTTCACAATGTGCACTTAAACACAATATGTTTCCTCATAAACATTGTTACTGACTTTTATTTTATGTCCTGCATTAAAGATTTGCTGTGATGGTAAAGGAGTGAAACAATCACCGTGTAGTTCCAGTACAGCTCTGTAAGTGTATAAGGGTATATACTATGTGTACTTGTGTGTGTGCATCTGAAAACTAATAAAATATTAATTATTTGCAGCTCTGGAGACTGAACATTTTTCAAAATGGGGGTGAATTGCTTGCAAATGTGTTTCCCTTATTGCTCTGCAAATGCTGCTCATTTTATTTGTTTTAAATGATCTTTTGCTGGTCCTGCAAGATTTACATTCATGAAGCAGTGTGACAGCAGGGAAGGGATGAAGAGCTATGTGTCCAAAAAACTGGGCTGTGCAGGGCACCACGGTGTTTCTCAGCTGTGTGTAAAAAAGCAGTGATGTCAAAAGAGCTCTTCTTCTCTGTTTTTTAAGGAACAAAAGCAACTGAAGGCTTATATTAATGACTAGGTTCTCCTTTATTCTGAATACTCCTGAACAAGTTTATTAGGGGATGCTCCAGCTTCCCTCAGTGTCACTGTGAGCCCTGCCTCTGAGTGCACGACTTGAGACAGCGTCTCCTTTTGCAGCAGAGGCAGAGCTGGAGTCTCACCCTCATTCATGCTGGCTCATTTCCTTCGATGGCATTCCTCTGAGAGCATGACAGCAAGCTGCTCCTGCAGGCTAGAGGCCCTGACGACGCGGCCTCAAGGAACAAAAATGGCATTAGGGCAGACAGGCTGAAAGGGCTGTGCCACTCACACACCGCCTGGGACCACACTAACACGGGCACTGGGTGAAGCAACAGACTTCATGACACATCATTTCTCCAGCAAAGGCTTACAGCACCTATGATTCTGCTTAAACACAGTGGAAACTGCAGATATCCAGCACCTTCCAAGATTAGAGAATCAAAGCACAGTTAGCTACAGTAAAAAATAAATAAATAAAATAAAGGAGAGATGGCAATTAAAATCTCTCCAACAGGGGCACGTGTCTCCCCAGCACAGTTCTTTAATTGCCATCAGCTGCACAAATCCTAGCAACATCTTCTGCAAAGTAAGTATCAACTTAGAAAAACTGGTCATCGGAGAAATATGCAAAGCCTGCAAAACACACGCGCACACGTGTGCGCATTAACATCCTCATACAACCTTGATTTATTGAGCCTCTGCCTGGCAGATGGCTGACATTTTAAAACACACTTCTGAAACTATAGATCTGTTTGTTAGTTTGTTTTTC
This sequence comes from Anser brachyrhynchus, assembly GCF_964034855.1. Lineage (NCBI taxonomy): Eukaryota > Metazoa > Chordata > Aves > Anseriformes > Anatidae > Anser > Anser brachyrhynchus. Next base: position 37,116,847 of record NC_137694.1, on the reverse strand, counting down.
ACCATCCAGACCGTAACAACTCCAGATATAATTCGCTCACAGTATAGCAAGGGTAAATGAATGTCACCACAGCCCTGCCTTGTCACGCTGTCGCTGAGACGTGTGGAGCCCTGGACTCTTCCTCCCAGGCAGAGGTTACATCATCTCACACATGCTTTTCTTGCTAGCCTGTATTTGGAGCTGCCTTCAAAAACATCCACGAACCACACACTGGTTTACTCACTGTTCTGCACCGTCAGAGTCCCTGCCCTAGGGATAAGTTCCTGCTCCACCACAGATTTCCTCTGTGTCTTTGGGAAGACGTGCACACCCAGGCATCTAAAGATATTTTAGGAACCTGAAGGCGCAGACAGATGTTTGCAATAACATGTCAGACCCAAAACTGTGTTAATCCAGAAACAGACACCTTGGCTGTTCAGACACCCCGGCTTGGACAGAAGCACAGCCTCCGGTGTGAAGTGTGACAGAAACCCAGGGCAGCAATGCCATAAAACCACACTGCATGAGGTGGCAGATAGGTGAATCACATCCAGCGCAGGCAGGAACACCCTGGTGATTTCTTCTTTAAAGACAAAATAAAGGCTGGCTGTTTAAAGAGGGGATTCGGTTCAGGAGATTTTGAACTCTCCTTTCAATCGAAGGCAGAGTTATTTACCACTGCAAATGACCACTAAGTCCTAAGCCATTCAATCCTGTAGTGAAACAAGGACTGAAGCAAGAAATAACTGACTGGCCTAGATTCAGAGTCCAGTGAAGATGAAAAGAAGTGGAAAGGCAGCTTTGAGGCATTTCTGTGCCTCGTGGTATCCGGGGCTGGTTCAGTTTCTTTGATTTATGCTAAATGTATGTTTGTCCAACAAACGTAAGAAGTAAGAATGCTTACAGAGGACAAAGAAAGGGTCAATGTGTAATTGCCTTCTTCTAGTTACCACTTAGTATGCCACCCTCTGGTTTTCAATTTAGACTTAAAAATTAAAACAGTGGTGCCAATTCCATATGACACCTAAGAACCATGGTATATCAGAGCAGCTTCACAATGGGACTCTTCATAACACCACAGATGCTGGCACGCCTCCTAAAACTCTCCTGGAACTTTTGAAGCCTGTACTGTAAGCATCATATTTTTCCTCCTCCATTGTCCCCATGAAACAGGAGGATAAAATGAAGGAGCATATCTGTTCTTAGGATAGCCTGACAGAGCCAAACTTCATTTTTTGGTCGTCTTTCATTACTGCGGCCAGTGGTTCCACCCAGACTCAGTGGCTCGGCACCACCAGGGGGCAGTGGGAAGTGGTCACTGCTGAGGCTGGGGGCAGATATTGGGATTACCCCTCTGATTTGCCCCAGACGGGTATGAATTAGTCTATGCAGGACTGGGTCTTGTTTCTAAAATGAAATCTGGAGGGTGTTAATTTATCCTGTCTAAGCCTAAGGCCTGAAAGAGTAGCCACCAATATTTATGTTTTTGTATACACTTTGGAAGTTCTAGGTAGCTGAAACTGTTTTTTGTTTGTTTGTTTTTTTGTTGTTGGTGGTGGTTTTTTCCTCAAGAATTAAAATACTTCTGACCTTCTTTTCAAATATCCTCTGTAAACATAATGAGAGATATAGGCACATATTTAGTGGCTTTTCATAGGAGAAAAAAAAAAAAAAAAGTGAACCTACCATAAAGCGAACTGGTGAAGAGAGGGCAGAGGCAGCTCTGAACGTGAAAGATCTTGCTACATTTCTTAAAGGTTCTCCTGTGCTAACAGCAGTTAGAGAGTCCAGCTGTAATTTCACCTCTTGTTCATACAGGGCCTTGTCTCACCTTCAGCAGGAAACAGGGACTGAGTTGGAGGAGCCTGAACATAACAAAAGTCTGTGGCCGTAGAGCACTGCTGCCATCAATATAGATCTGTAACAGACGCTCACTGAGGAGGAGGAACTTCCACCCGCCACAGCCTCTACGTTTTCTGATTTCAGTCAGTTATTTCTGATTTTGATAGATGTAGATTTATGGTGAACGGGAAGCAATAGGTCTTTGGGCCTCGCAAGCGTGCTGGGCCGCACAGACTCGTGCTCCATGGCCAAACCGTGCATCCAGACAGCCTCTGAGAGCTGGGAGAGCTGGGTCAGAACAAGGCTGAGGGGCTGCACTCATTACCTTGGGTATTTGCGACAAAAGGAGAGCCAGGATTTCCCAGCCGGACTGGGATCGACTGGTTACATGGCCTCTGAACTGCCACCCTGCGTTGCCACGTGTATTAAATGGCGTGTTCTGCTCCCTTCGCTCACACGTGGTATGTGAATGGGACAACCCAGGGCCACTTGGTGTCAGGAAAGGTAGAACCAGGCTCACAAAGCCACCACAACTTTGTTCACCTTCCCAGCAAACTTCTCATCTCCGACTGAAAAAAGCACCCTATCTAGAAGGCAGCTGTATTGAATGACAGAATGAGGGCGATTACTCTTCTGAATTATGGTATCTTAAGAATGTTTTTACATAGAGGGAACTACAAATGAAAGCAGTTTTGAGCAAATTAAAAAACAGCTCAGTGTCACTATTAATTAATTAAAAACAATTTTTCCAAGTCAGCCTAATAGAAGGCTTCCTACATGCAACCAGTAACTGATTAAGTGAGTGACTCAAGCAGTAAAATCACAGTCGGGCCTATTTTCTTCATCCTGGAAGGCCAAGTTCAATATTTTTCCTATGAGGCATGCCTTACTATAAAAAGAACGTGATGTTTGAACGTGAGTGTCTCTGCTCTCGGTGCTGGCACCCGACGCCTTCCCGAGCCCTCCTGCCGCATTTCGAGAGTACAGTATGAATCACAATCATGTGGCTCACCTCCCTGCCAAATTCTTCTCTTCTGCTACCACTGCGAGTTCCTCCCAGGCCTCTGCCAGCAGCATCTGTCCCCCAGCCAAGGCTGTCGGGGCGAGCGTCAGCGGGGAGGCAGGGCTGGCTCCCTCCCTTCTTCTCCGAGGAGGAGGAGGCGAGCGGGCGGATGGTTAGAAAGCTGTAACCACAGGGATGGCTAAACGGCTGGTGGAGTCGGTCAGGATGCAAAAAAAGGAGTGAGTAGGAAGCTGAAACGGAGACGAAGAGAGTGCAGAGCTGCAATGACTTCAGATAAAAGAATCCTGCCTTTCAGATGCTTTTCAAATAATATGCTGGTATTTTTTACCCGTACAAAAATTACTGTCCACCTCGAAGAAAATACTTTCCCTTCCCAAGAAGAACTGCTGTGACAGCCCAGAACACCAGACAGATAAGCAAAACTGGATAGTCAGTTCAGACACAATTGTAAAAGGATCTTTTGTGAATGCACAGCTAAGAGAATTTCTAATTGGCCTTAGATTACTGGCCTACTTCTAAATGATTGAAAAAAGATGAATGTTTGGGCACTAGAAAAGCTTTACCAATCCTGGATGCTTGTCTTGTCTTTAAGGTAGAGAAAAGGTTACAGTCAAATAATATTGAACTAGCTTTACTTTTTTTTCTTTTCCTTCCAAATTATGCCCTGATTCTTGTATGTAAGCATTGTCCCAGTCTCTTTGATGGCTCCACACAGATTTACAGAGAGCTGAAACCTTGAACTTTTACAGCTTACCTTGTGCCATAAAGAATATGAGACTTAAAACATGTACAGTAAATCTAGACTTATATTATTCTCCCAGGTTTATTCATTGTCCAGAAAAGCAAGGAAGGAAAAACACCCCAAAGGATATTAAACTCTGGAATCTCTGAGCCCTGGTGCTTTGTTCTGTGCATGTAACTTTCCCACACCTGGGGACCTGGGGCTTGTAGACTTCCCAGAAGCAAATGCCCACCTTCCTGAGACGTTACAGCCAAGCTAAGGACTGGGCTAATGCTAAAATGAAAAGCTTGGACAGATTTCCCCCCATTTACGTTGAATTAATCTAATTTTTACTAGGCCTGTTTTTGTATAAGTCGCGTCTTAAAAGTTTCTCTGCTAAATGTCTCTCTGGTAGATTTTTACTACCAAGTGGCTGCCTCGGGGTCAGTTCAAGGAATCACGGGCACACAGTCAAGCTGCTGACCACACGCTCACCCACGGGGAGCAGCTGAAGTGATACCTTTTGCCTTCCATTTGCAGCAGGCTGGTGGCACACACATGGCTGGCTGCCGCGGTTCAGCCAACAAGCAGCACTGATCTAGGTCCCACTCTTTTTAGGAGCTTTCTCTACAAAATAACACACAATTGCTGTTACAGCTCTGATTTGCTTTGCAGAAAAGAGACAATGAATAAGAACACGTGAAAAGTCCAGGGTCAACCCCTGCCCTATTTTGCAACGTGAGCAGGTCATTGGCTAGATTTTCCATTTTCAAAGTATTCCTTAGTATGGAGTAGAGGTGGACACTGCTGGCAAGTTTCCATTTAAGAGAAAGGATAGCCTCTGAGAAAAAATAATGTCAATTTCTGAAATGTCTCCACAATAAGCCTTTCTCCCAGCTGACAGATAGAACTTTCCAAAATATTTTTCTTGCAAGCAGTAGAAAAATATACTAGGTAATTTATAATGTAATTCAAACTCCTGGAACACACTTACAGATAAAAGAAGAAGCACAGACTACCATGCAGGCAATGAAGAGTTGGAATACGCCACTAATGCATTTTCTGCTGCCTAATTTCCTAAATGGGACAATGGCATTCTCCTTTATACAATTCCTCTGAGGTCTATGCATCAGAGATGTGCTATACATATAAGGTATTCAACTTTCAGTGTTTCACTCTTGTAAAAAGTACTTCCCCAGACAGACTTCCAGAGCACTGAGAATAAAAATACCTGTTAACTCAGAAGAAAAAGAGACTATTTAAAATGTGGGCCACTCCAATTTAAATAAATGATTAACTTGTCCTAATTACAGTACATTCTCCTACCTTACAATTTTCAGAAAGCTGAATAAATCATTCCTACCTCTATCTTAATGGGGTAAAGTGGTAATTGTAGACACCAATAAATTTTGGAAATAAAAGCGTCTGTGTATAACAAGACTGTACTATTCATGTCAGAAACAGTCCCTTCCCTCATTCTTGATAGCAAGTTGCTCTAGCAAGCAGACTGATCTGAGTCTTTGAATTAAAACTATCAAGTGGTACCACAAAGGTTAATATAGGACACAGCACCTTGGGTACAACTTGACTCCAATGTGATCATCTAAGTAAGCAGTTCAGAATGAGTGGGTGGAAGAAAAACTGAAAGATAATTTCTCAGTGAGACACCAAGAGGAGAATTCAGCCCCAGCTTCAGTACATACTGTTCCAACAGGGGATGACTGGGATAAGCCTGTTTCTATCAGCAAGCTTATCCTTTCAAATTAAGCAATCCTGAAATGACAATTACCTCAACAAACATTTTTTCAGGAAAAATTGTATTTGTACTGTCGGTTCACATTCAGCATCCCAAATACCGTTTGTAGGCTACTTCCCCAGAGGATGTTTTCAATTACTTGGCTTCTTTTCTTGCTTCCCTACTCCCTCTGTCTCTCCCAACTATTACTCAGTCCCCATAAAATATTTCTGTTGTGGCTGTAACTTGGGCATGAGACATGTAAGCGTATACCCGGTCTGCACATGTAAGTAAGTTAATGACTCAGATTCTCTCATTACATGCTGTTTATATGCAGCTTTTACCACTTCCTGGTCAGAACAGACTTCTACTTTTTTGCTACATCAGAGCTCAGTTAAACCATCTAATCAACTTGATCGGCTCAGGCCAAGTTCATTCACCTCCATCTACCTTTGTAGAGTAGTAGGTGACTCAGGATTTCAGGATTTTTTTAATTTTTTTTTGTCTAAACAAGTAGCTATTCAATTTTAGAGAAGCACATGCCCACTTTGGCTTTTGACATTAAATAAATCTAACGCCTTTACTGTGACAGAAGAGGAAGGGGGGCTCCAGGACGCTGCTCCAATGCTATTCTGCAGACCTATTCGTTAGCGAACGCAGCTGATTCGATGGGGTTGTTTTGTTTTGTTTTGTTGCTGGATCCACTACAAACACAAGGCACTGGCAGCTCAGCCAGCAACATATGAGAAGGGGCTTCCTCTCCCGCCATAGCGTTCCTGGCGGCTTGAGCATGAACAGAAAAGGTGGACGGATGCCAACTGGCAGAAATAGCAGAAATAGCAGTGCACGATTCTAATACAAGCAGCAAAAAGACCAAGCACACAACATCTCTCTCTCTCTCATTGACTAAGGTTGCTTTGGCAAACAGCAGAAGGCTTTTTGCATGCTTATTTCCCTCTGGTCAGGGCAGATAGCTTTAATTACGTAGCCATGCAAGGTAATACTGCACAGTCTCTGGCAGTGTCGATGCACAAGGGTAGTAAATAGAGGGCAAAAGCACTGATCAGCTGTTAAGCAGCTCAGGGACACTCTCCATCTTGGCTTTCTAATGAAATTCCATATAAAGGGGCTTAGCTGGAGGACTCCTCAGACCGATTCACACACGCTGCAGGAACACATGGGAAAGGGTGTGCACCTACAGGGAAGGAAAATGTGTAAACAGCAGTGACTCAGTAATCCCAGCACATTTATGAAAGGCAGGTTCACTGGGATTAACATACTTCCTTCATCAACAGATCTTCATTAACAACCGCAGGGAGCATGTGCACACGTTTCGGTGTGTACAGAGTACAGCAGTGGGTGGACTGAATTCCTCAGCAGTTTTTTTTTTTTTTTTTCCCTGCAGGATATTGACTGACCCAGACCAAGACAGATCTTTCCAACACTTTGCAATTATAATGAGGTCTTGCAGGCAGGTTTTTTTTCCCTCAATAAATTACTATGATTATGTTTATGATTATGATTATTATGATTAAATTATTAATAATATTACCATTTTGCTTCTTAACTGAAAGATTGTTTCACAATCTATTACGGATTCCTCCCCCCCAACAATCAACATTGACACTAAGACCAGCCAAAGCAAGATGGTTAATCCAGGGACTCCACGGACCAAGGAAATAAAAGATCATTCCCAAATCAGAGGTGGATTTTTCACAAGAAATGAGCTTGTTTGATAAAAATCACAATTGTTATTTCTCTGTAAAAGCACCGGTGCCTCTGGCGGTTGTTTTGTTGCAGAAGGGATCGAGCAGGAAGGGATGGTGATCGGGTGAAATGCTTCACACTGGGCAGTGACAACAGATACAGGTCTTCTGGGAAGACGTGCTCTCTTGAAGTACTAAATTTGGTGTCAGCATGTTGAGAGACCACTCAGATCCTGTTGGCTGCAAGGTCTTGATCCTTTAATTCTCAGTAAAGCTAACCTTCCACTGACTTTGGTGGGCTCTGTATCAGCCTGATAGAGGTACTTATATTCAAGTCAGACTAAATGTGCTCATGTACAGCATGAGCTTGTACGACACCTATTTTGATAAACACCAGCAGCTTGATGCTTAGATTCATGGAAGAAACTTATGGTCCTTCTTTACTCTGACTTGGAAGTTATTAAAAGATGGCACCTGTAAGGTGTATTTGAGGATGTTAAGGGCAGCACTTAGCTCATAAGCATCCTAAACAAAGGATTTAAGCTGTCATAAGACTGGTGCCCTATGTAGGCAGTTCCAATTAAGTCAACATAAAGCTGAAGACTGAGCCTTCATTATCCTGTAATTGGAAACCGATACTGTTTGGTGCTTATCCCTTCATATAAGAAGATATGGCAAAGCAAGGATGCTCAGCATAAGGTGTTCAGCATCTTCAAGAATTAATTCCTGATGGTGTTACTGTTGTCAGAAGGACAGCAGAAGCTGAGTGCTCTGTGAAGAACCATCTTTTTTCCTTTGTTTTGAAATAGGCTACTGTTGATTTTAGTTGATTCCACTCGCTGTTGTCTTAGAAAAGCTAGTCACCAGTCAATTCCCACCACCTCTCTTCATGTCTCTCATGATTTGATATACTATCCTAAATCATCTCTTTCCCAGGCTGAAGAATCACAGCTTACTCAGTCATTCTTCACAGGCTAGCCACTCATATGGCGGCCTCGCTGATCACCCTTTGAACCTTCTGTTCTACTACTTCCTTTGTAGGATGAGAAGACGAGAACTCCACATCGCATTCAAGAGGCTGACAAACACATTAGCATACAGACTCCAACCCACCTTCAACTTCCATGCAACGATTTTGGTGGGGAGCTCAATACAAAGGGAGCCTAACGATAGCGCATGGCCCCCTATAGCACCTAAAATGTTACAGTCTTAATAAAAATGTTTATCTGAAGGACAAGTTAGATTTAAATACACAGCTCTGCTGTTACACCTTGTGGTAGTAGAAAACAGTTCAAAGAAGCAGTTGATTGAATAGGTTGAGTACTACACATACAGAAATCCCATGCTTCTTGGCTGGCTATGTGGGTGGGTGGGGAAGAAGGCTCAGGGCGGAGTGAGGGAGGGGAGAACGGTGTGTTTTGTTTGTTTATAGCTGGAGTGATTTGGTAGTGTGTGTTTTCCTGTGGGAGTGCCTGGCTCTATCTCTAGTGATCTCAAATCAGTGTTAAAGGTTTGTGAATGGGTTACAGAATGAGCAATGGCACCTCCCATCGTTAGCTGTCTACATTTTTTATAACCACTTGCATACTTTTGGTCAACCACTGTAAAATAAACAGTCCTTCCCAAATGTTTTTGTTTTCTTTGACAGCACAGCAATAATTCACTTGGAATGCTGCAGAATATAATAGCACTTTAAAGCTGCTGTAAAGCTGCCTTTTTATGATTTACGTTTGAGTTGTTTTCAAGCAAAAAAGATGCCAGACCTACAAAAGCATGTGAAATTAGAAGATGTATCATGTATGCTTGTACATGATATGGGGGGGGGGGGGGGGGAGGAGGTATATGGGAGAAACTATTTAAAATAATTTTCATTTTGCAGTGAAGATCTGATCATTTGCCTGTGTGCCAGATTACCTTCTGCAACTATCAAAATCTAATCAAGATGACCGGAATGAGCATCTTTCAACATGAACTCTTAGGACCTCATATTTCCTATGCCCCGTGTATAGAAAAACAGTACACTCATAAATAGACATTGCATCTGACCAGAAGAAACATTTTGCAGATGGAACATTAGATGGCTGCAAATGCAATCAGGACTCCAGACAAGTGCAGAAACCTGTGAAAATGACTCTTGTGTCTGTCATCCTGCACTACCAGGGAGCAAACCCACGTGACCACAGATGTTTATGTTCAGCCAGCATCATTGTATTTCTCTCTCTCATTTTCTTTCTGAAAACTCTTGCTTGCAGCCTGCACAACAAAGACCCTAAATTGTGCTGTATGGTGACGAGGAATAAGCTGTACGTGGAGTTTGCTCCTGAAGGCCCAGAGGTTATCAGTTTGGCCATCACACCTGCATTCCTGACAAACAGCTGGGGACCCAGAGAGGCCTGGCCCAGCTCAGTGCTTCTCCAGCAGAGAGCAGTGATACACTGTCAGTGAGCTCAGCCCTGGAAAGCAGGGCAGCTTCCAAGAACCAGCAAAGGCAAAGCTCTAAGTTGGCAAGCTCACCAAAGCGAATGTCAGGAGCTGGACTTGGAGAAACAGATGACAAGGTGGGATCATCTGAAAAGAGAGTCATTAAAATACCTGCAGAGGCAGTGCCTGCACCAGCAGCCCTCACCTCAGTGGGATTACTCGTGTGAGTAAGGATCTGAGCTCAGATCCTTGCAGTATTTTGCACTGTAAGCCAAGAAGTGCGGGGGGCATTTGTACCATAAACTCCACCTGCCTCCAGATTAGCAACTGATACTCTGGCAGCCTTTGCTAAAGGTGCTTATACCTGTTCATGGTGCCTATGCTTCAAACGATACCAAGGAGAAGACACCATGCTGCCAAAAGAATATCATCTACCTTACGAACTGTTTGAAATGGCACAGTCACTGCAAATTTGACTAATTCAGGTTGTAAGCAAAGGCAAGTTTTACAGGCAGGAGACTCATTAGACCAATCCATACCTGCTGAAAAGAAATGACCAGCCTGTCTCAAACTTTGCCCTACGTATAGGATACTTCATATACTTCAAGGACAGGCTTACATATATCCACATGCACATCCATACACATGGCCACTTCAGCTCTTACACCCTGTATGTATTTTATCCTCGTATATAGTCTCAATCACCACTACTAGCAGTAAAAAAGCCAAAATGGGAACTCCTCTTAAGCAAGAAAAGTTACAGATTGCTAAATCACAGATTTTATTGCCAAAAATTAAATCACAGATGTTTTTTATTGTTAGATAGTCTAAGCAACAGGTGGAGGATGGCCTTACCTGTCCCAACCCCTAGGAACTGATTTGGCTCCCTAGAAGAAAGCCTTTACAAGTGGAAAGCTTTTCCCATGTCCCGTCTGCTAATAAAATAGACGCTTGTTTTCTACCTAAGGATCTCAAAATATTTTTCAAAGTGAAGGACCAGAATTATTGTTCCTATTTTAGACATGATGAAAGGTGAAGCATGGGAAGTGAACTGTCTGCACTGAGGACCCGAAGCCAGGCAGGCAAGTTTGTGTTGTACACTGATGGTCCCCAACCTGCTTGTAGCCAGGCCCCTCTGCCACTGCCTTTTTGCCTGCCACATCATCTCAGCTCTCTGCCCTTGCCACCTCAACCTCCCTCAGCGCTTCACTCATCCCACACTGCCCTCTTGACATTGCCTGCTCCTTCCTCCCTGCCTAATGCCTCACCTCTCCATCGCTCTCCTGTGCTAGCAGGGAGCCCACGCTACGGCTTACAGGCTGGTGCTCCCCACGGCACCTTTGGGTGACAGCAGCTGGTTTCAACCCTAACTCGCCTGTTCTGGTAAGGCTTGCTGGTACTGGCAGGACCCAGACTGGGTCGCCTTTTTGCTATCTGGGTATTGGTAGGGCTGGGGAGTTCAGGCAAGCTTCTGTCCTCTGGTGCCGCAACCCAGACAGATGCTGGCCACTGTGTCCAAAGGAACAGCTTGTCTTTATTCTTCCTACTCTCTTCCCCTTCATTCCTGCCTTGGTAGCCCCAAGATATTTCCAGGGCAGCACCTATTACAAAACCTTTCTGTAAAAATGTTGAGGCAACAGAAATGTGCAAGGATTCCATCAGGACAGACCTTCACAGGGGTACACGTGAGATTCTGCTGTTTCCTCCTCTCATTTCACCATATCCTGTCTGAAGTAGCCCTATGCTTTTTCATCTCAACTATGCACGTGGGTGCAATTCCTTTTTCACTCAAATAACCGAGTATTCTTTCTGCATCTTGTGGGCACATGACCCTGCAGGACAAAGCGTGAATAAAAAGAGTCTGAGACAGAGCTTTGTCCTGTGTAATGGTCTCCAGCCTTCCCCACCACTGGGCAACAATGCGAAGGAGAAGGAAAACACTGCTTTCTCTGTCAGCCTGAGCTGTACTGCCAGTGGGATGTTGTACCTATGGGTCACGCTACTAAATGGTCTTGTAGACATTGAGTAGCCTGTATATAGATCCGTAGTCCAACTGATCTGAAAATAACCATGAAAGCAAAAACTGATTTTTTTTTTCAGATCAGACCCTTTGCCATACCCTAAACTTACACCCTTCTCTTGCAGCCAGCAATTCCTTATTTCTGTTTGAATTTAGAAATGATACAAGCCTATTTATTTGTCATGAAATTTAAGTCTGGCACTACCTGGAAAGGTAAGGAGCTACCTGTTATTGTGTTTTTTTGTTTGTTTTTAATTATAAAATTAGGCTGGTATTATTTAAGTAACAGCCTCTGCTAGGGCTTTCTGATATCTTCTCAAGTCGAGAGGTTGAGGAGGCAGTGATCTCCTTTCCCCAGGAGAAGGCATGCTGGAAGGCATAAGAAGAGCAAAACACTTCTCTATGCACATAGCAGGTGCAAAACCTTGGTGCAGATGGTTGTCTTTCATGTTCTCAGAGGGAAAAAATCTGTTTTTAATTGGTATTTTTTGTAGCTCACAGTTCATCAAGATGGTTCGAACTGGCACGTTTTCATGAGCCTCCAGCACCTGCAGTAACCTTTTGTGGTTTCAGAAGGAACAAGAAAGTGCATCTTTTTCATAAGGTTGAGGAAGGATGAGAAAAAAAAAAAAAAGGAAGTTTTGATCCCCAAGATAGTGATGAAATGCCATGTCTACAACAGCACTTGCTAGCAAGTCCGTAAGAGGCAAAGCAATGCTCTCAGTATCCATTACCCACTCCACCTTCATCAGCCAGCTGAGCCAGGAGCTGTGGGCTGCCTCCCTTGAGCATTCAAGGACTCAGAGGAGGAAGAAGGATCGGTGCAGCTCCTCTCCCCAAAAGCACACGTGCAGCGCGGTGACTTTCAGAGGGCTGGCCCAAACCCAGCGGCACTCCACGTCTCACACCCCTCTAGGTGACTGCGGCCTGATACTTTGTGAGATTCCCTTCAGAGCGATCCTGTCCTGGTTCCTGGGAGCATCCATCACCCTGCTCGCTCCTCTTCCCACCACCTCCTTGGGCCCTGCTGTTGGGCAGCAGCAAATAAAGGGGCAATCAGCACACCTCTAGCCCGGGCTCCCCAGCTATTGAAGAATGCGGGCTGCTGCGCTGGCTGAAAGGCTTGGGAAAGTGCAGCCCTGCTGTTTCATGTCAACATTCCTCCCCCTCTGCCTTTCCCAAGGTCTCAGGCAGAAAATCCTTTTTTGTTCTTATCAGTTCAAACAAGAACAATGAATTCCTCAAGCCCGCAAGAATGTGACAAGGTGCCAACAAAGCCAACCAGGAAGGTGATGTATGGTCTATAGGCTGCAGCTCAAATAAATCACTTCACAAACCAGTGCTGCAAGGAGTGATTTCAAACAGCTTAGAGCCTCCAGTTCTAGCTCTGCCCTTCAGATTTTCACCTGCCAAGTATCCCAAATAAAAGCACTGTGTGTGACGCTAAAATGCTGCGTGCCCTTTGCTTTTGTTACCAGGAATAACTATGCAGCATGTAATTAAATCAATATTACAGAGGGGTGTCTGCACAGCTTTGGTGAAGGCAAGAGTTGCAGTTTCCATCATAAACCCCTAAATTCGAAAGTTTACAGCTGGCTGTAAAACTGGCTCACTGAGCAGAACTTGGCATGCACAGCTGTTAGCCAGGGAGCAAACGATTTTTACCATATTTCAAAAATAATTGGTTTGGCTCTTTTAAAATCTTACTAATGTTTTAAAAAATGAGGTTACCATGTCTGGATGCTTTTTAGCGTATATCTTCCATTTCTACAAAGAAACACTGGCAGGCAACTGATCTCCTAGTAAGCCAGTCTGATTGGGAAAGTAAAAGAGTAATGACCAACATGCTCAGTCATAAAAAGGCAGCTTAGCAGGTACATATTCCACATGCATAAGTATCTGGATGTCTTGTCCTCTGCTTGGACAGCGTGCCTTCTAGAGAGAATTCACATGATGCTTGACACTACAGAAATTAGCACAAGAATAATTGTTTCATACTGAATTACACTAACATTAGTGAAAATTCACAGTGTGGGCAGAATGGCAAGCAGGTATCCAAGATGCTCAGTCCATGCATGGGCCCTTTACCAGCCAGTGATTAAAATGAAGCATGCCCAGCCTTGCTGTAAGCTATGGGCTGCTCAAATTTAGCTTCCCCATGCATCGCTGCCACCACACCAGCAGCACCCAGCCCTTTGCAGCACAGCACACAGGCAGGAGGTGCTCAGCGGCGCGGGCAGCAGCTGTGCAGCCCCTGGGGGAGCCTCCACGGCACCAGTGGCACACACAGCACAGCACCAGCCCTAGGGAGCAAGCTGTTGGGAGCAATGACCCGTGACACGCCGTCAAACTCCTCACTGCAAAGAACTTCACCATGGATGGATTTTTCCTATTTTACATCACCTCATCTCATCTCAGGAGACACACTGCTTGGCAGACACACCAGCACTGCACCTACTCCATCATCTACCTCATCTACATCCTGCCTCACCAGTGTACATACTACTGGGACATCAGCTGCAAACGGTACACTACATCCATGCATCCCTGTCCTGCTTGTCCTCAGAAAACAAAGTATCTCCTGCTCTTAGCCTATGGCAACCAGGCTTTCCTGGATTTGCACCGTCTAAGTTGGCCATGCCTACAAGCTATTGACTAAGAAACACCGTAAAGAGGAAGAAATAATATAGCTGGCTGACGGAGCTTGGTGCTTTTCAGGTATTTTTACTGCTTGTGTTAGTAACCAGTAACGTACCAGCAAATTTGTTGGAGGGTACTGAAAAAAAGCAATACCGTCTCTGTAATGAGAAATCTTTCTGTGGCTCTCTATTGCTACATTTTTCCTAATAAATGAGGAGAGACAGAGCTGGTGTTCTGTTATGCCTCTAACCCTACTGGTCACCTTTTAACATGGCTTCATTTGCAGCAGGACTTGGTCGTCCATCTTTAAGGGGCAGACTTGCACAGCTATGAAGAAACAGTTTTCTTTAAACTCTGCACAGATCTGTTTTAAAAAAATCACTGCCCTAAATACATATCTTATACAACGTACCAAAGCAGTCAAGTAAGTAATTCGTATGCTGGGTTGAAATGGCTTATTTGGAATTGCTGCAGTCTGCAGTGCAGCCTGCTGAGCATGCAGTAGGGGTCAAAAAGCCCTTCTGGAGAGATTTCTGTGTACAGGTCACTCTAGCAGAATGGGAAAGACTCTTCTGATATCCACCTTGCCACTTCTGCTCCCTGAAGGAGTCCTTGTGGGCACGGATATGCATATCAGTGCCCTGGTTTATGCCAGTCAAAATAACCATTGCTGCCAGTGAGCGAAGCGGTCTGGATCGAAGCCTTCCAAGGCTGGGGGCTGCACAAAGCATACAAAGAAGGCAACCACCACTTCAGGTTGTGCGCTGCATTTAGAAGGAGGTTTTTTTTTTCTTCTTTTTTCGTTTTTCTTTTTGTTCTGACACTGAAATGCAGCATTCCTGATGCGTGAGGTGTGGCAACAACAGAGGTGAGACGTGGCGTGGAGCCCAGACTCGCTCGCTTAGGCATTATGATCAGGCTGAGATCTCTGTCACTTTGATGGGACAGGTGAGAGGCAGGGAGAGGGGAAAGCTGGGCTCCTGGGACCAGTGAGACAGGTGATAGAAACAGGAGAAGACAGAGGATGGCAGTGGTGACTGGCAGGAAAACAGTTGGGAGCTACTACCTTGACAGACTTGCACGCTAAGCTCCGTAATGGGTCCTGGGATACTAGGTGAACTTCTTTCTTAAAATCCCAGATGCTGGAGCCAAATGCAAATATAAGAATATTAAAATACATCATCATGAAGGCGTTTTAATGGAAAAGCTCAAAATCCTGAAGGCAAATATAAAAGCTGCTGCTTTTTCAAGTTGCTCATGATTCTCGGCCAATCTCATGAAGCCTAGTGTACATGTTCTCTTTTAGCAAAACTTCTGTACAACTACAGAAATTATATACAGAAAGTACTGAGGCACTTTACAAAATCACATACGCAGTTTTTGATTGAGAGAGCTTTTGCTGTTACAGAAGAAGCAAGGGGCAGAGAAGAAGAACTACAAGGAACAGAAACTATTTCTACATTACCACTAGACATTTATATTTGATGGTACTTATAAAGTCTTGACTGTCTCCATCTGCTCTACACTCTGTTGGCCTACATAAATAGAAATTACAAAAATATAAGGAACTTTTAGATAAAATATCTGATTTTATTGTACTCTTAATTCACTTTTACCTTGCAAGTGTAATTCAGGCCATACTAAATTATATATCTACACAACATGAAGATAAAAAGATAAAAAGACTTAAATTAGCTCCATTCTTCCATTAAATCACTTTTTTATATCAAGCTTGAAGAACTCCATGGGAATTTTAACTAACAGAGACAGTATGTTAATCCATTTCACCTCAAGAGCACAAGGTCTTAGCACATATTATGAGCAGAAATGATCTTTAGCATCCTCTTATTCTCACCTCGTAAAACAAACAAGTGAACACGTAGTTTGGCACAAACCTCCCTGCTCAAGAAAGGCCCCAAATGACATAAGAGCAGATGTCACCAGCTGGGGCTGAATTATAGTAAATTGCCTCCCACCATGAGCACTGTGTCCTGTGCCTACCACAGGTATATTCTGCTGCAGCATCTTGCTTAAATAAATACATATTTGCAAAGCAAACGAATACAAATTTTTACTACAAATTACACAGTATGATTAACTCCCAATTTCCATCTCTGAAACAGCGTCAAAAATGAGTCAACTGACTGTCCAATAAAATTACAACTCAAAAGTAATACTTAATGAAATCCTGTATGAAGTTTGTCATGAGCTAATTTTGTGACACCTGCAAAAGGAGAAATTCGCTTTCCGTGTGACCTAAATAAACACTGTCACGGGGGGTAAGAGGGATAAGTGACCCAATCCCGCTTATTTTGCTTATTGCCCATTTGAATCCACCGTGCTTGCAGGATTTCACCGACTGCCCGGCCCCCTGGGAGCTCTGAGACCTCCATCAGTTTCCAAACAGTTGGTACAAAGCTAAAAAAGCCTTCATAATGAAAACAAGTGGCTGGTGATATGGTACGGTTAATCCTCCACTCTTAATTACACTAATGACTTGTTTATTTGGTTACTAATATCACATTATTAGTAAAATCTCTGCACTGTTATTCAGATCCTGAATGATAATCTTTTCTCTGCTACCTCCTCCCTAAAAACATCAGAATGGACATGCCAGGTAGGCCATGAAGCCCAACAACCCTTCTGAAACAGCCACCAAGGAGGAAAACTTACAGAAAACAGTAGGAGTACAACAAGCACATAACGATATTTCCCGTAATGCTGCCTCAGTTTTCAATGGTTTATGGTTATGGGGTATCCTGAACCTAAGCCGTGGAAAAGCCCTAGACGAAATCACCTTCTTTGCATCTATCCAAGTAATCTTTGAATTCACATAAAAACTTTCAGTTGCTTCAGCATCCTGTTTTCAAAATGTATTGTGTGAAAAAACATCTCCTTTTGTTTCCATCAGACTGACCAGCTATCAGTTTCATTAAATGACTCCTGGTTCTGTTATGAAAAGCATGACAGTGAACATTTCCCCTCCTGTGTGCCACTACTGATTTTGAGACCCCCCCCAACAAACGCATCCTACCCACTCATCCTCCATCCTGGCCAAAGAGCCCCATTCTACTTGATTTTTCACTTGAAATTCCTTCGATACCTTTAATTACCAATGTTACTCTCCTATGTGTCTTCTCCAGTCTTGCTCTCTTCTTCTTAATTCCCCACACCCTCAACACTTACATTTCTGGCTACCAGAGGAGAGCCTCCAGGATGGCTGAGGAATGCTCAGTGGTGTCTGGAGGAGACCTGACGTTTCCTCTGGCTATGTCTAGACTGGGTGACGGCTGAATGCTGTGGTGGGCCAATCGTCCTGGTCAGGGATGGAGCCTGAGCATGCCATGGCTCCCTTTTGGCCCTGGCTGTGTCTAGACTGGGTGGCGGCTGAATCCTGTGGTGGGCCAGTTGTCCTGGTCAGGGATGAGGCTTGAGCATGCCTTCTGGCCCATGCCTTCTTGTTTCCTTTGAACTGAGAGTTGTGTGTGTTTTGGGTGAGGGAAGAGTAGGAGGCTCCTGTGTCTTGCCTGGACATGGATTTGGAGCATGGCTGGGGTGCACATCTGGAGTTAGAAGCTTGCAAATACTCTCAAGTGCGCTAATTCATATGTAACCTTTATATTCTCATAAAACGGCTTATGACTGGCCTAGCTGTTTGGGTAAGTAATGATTTCTGTTGCTCTGAAGGTCAAGCAAAATGTGAAGTCATCTGACTTCGCCCTTCTACAACTCAGGGCTTTATAACTCAGTGCTTTCCTGATATTAGCATGAACTCAGGCATCCTAAAAATCCTGCATACCCTTCAGTCCACAGCTCGAGAAAGAAGACTGCTGCTATCTCAGCTTCCCTATGTCAGTCACATAACTTTGCCCCAAAGACAGGGGATGAACAATGTCGCAGCGGCCTGAAATACCATACCGACTCATCGGTTTTGTCCCTTTCCCCCTCAGTTTTTTTGACTGCAAGCCTTCCCTGTGACTGTACAGAAAAAATCGCACTGTGGAAACACCTGTGCTGTCAATAGTGACGGCCTGGGGTCTCTGCACGTGAAGTCTCCATCCTCCCCAGCGAAGCATCACCGGCTCAGCTGCAGTCTCTCCTCAGGACCTCTGGCTTTCCCCGAGGCTCGTTCTGCAGAATGCAGAGGAGATGAGGTAAAACCAGGGATGGTTGTGCAGGTCCTACCTTTTTCTCTCTTTACAGAGATTAACCAGAAACAAAAACACAGCCTCTGGCTGTTTCACTGAGTTACCAGTGTTTCCAAGACTTGTGCTAGGCATGCAAAGTACGTATTCTTGAGGATTTATTTTTGTTTACGGTTTGTTTGCTTTTTAAACTAAGCTGCTTAAGTTCCCATTAAGGAATTGTGCACTGCCTATGCAGGCACAGCTAAATTAGCTTTGCAGCAACCCGCCTTTGCCCTGAGCTGCTCCTGACAACATTCCAGTTGTTTTGGGAAACCCAGGATCTGTCAGATGGCAAATGTGGTCTTCCTACTGTTCAACTGCCCCTTCAGCCAAGGAGACAAGAGCTCAAGGGATCTGGCTTCTCTTCTGACAGCTTCAGTAACTGCACCTGAAGTGAGACTGGAGTTTCTTGGTGAATAGAGGAGTGCTGTTGTGATATTGTCTCTCTGCAGAGCCCTGGATAAATTTTTATGTCCACTTTAGCACCACTTTAGCACCTTTTGTTCTCTATATAGTTAAAAAAAAAAGAAGAAATTAAACCACCACTGACCTACACTAACAGGCACAGCATTATTTGGCAATGCTTTAAAGCTTGAGTTAACCTGAACTTAAAACAGATTTTTAATGTGTAACTGGTCTCCCATCTTCAGCCGGAAGCTTCATAAAATGTAAATCTACTGCACTTTAACACGTGCACGATTTCACCCATGGCCTCTTAAAGGGTTTGTTTTTCTGGTGCCGTGTCTGATGCATGAGGAGGAACAGTCCTACAGGGAACTGGACAGGCAGACCTTGATATTGTTCCTGGTTGAGCCAAAGACGTCCTCTGCTTCTCTGACAAAGACAATGACCCTGATTTTTACTGGCTATAAAATGGGATATCCCTGCCTTGTAACTATTCCAGCTTAGGTCACAAGCCCTTATGGAAGTGCTCAGACATTGCTGCAATAAATAAAGATTACGTTTTCAAATGTCATAGGGGCTAGGGAGTCTTTACTGGTTGAATACATCAGAAAAATAATGTCTCAATTTCACGCAAGCTTCCACTGAAATAAACCAGAGAAAACGGAAAAGAAAAACACACAAACCTTCTAATCAGGCGGAGACGGTGCTTGTAGGGTACTGCACAACACCCTCTAACCCAGCACTTCCCTACCATTCCTGGACTCACCCAACACAAAGGAAAGGCGCCGCTGCCCTCGCTGCAGGCCCTGGAGGAGGGCTGAGACGCAGGGACCCCTGGCACCGCCTGCCCCCGGGGAACCTGGCAGCCCCACAGGGTGCACAGCGCAGCGCCCAGCACCAGCTGAGGGGTACCCTTCCGACTGACAGGATTTACGTTCTCTGCATTGTGTTTCTGCACAATCAGCTGTGAAAGAAGTTGACTGACTCAACAGACTTTTACCACAGGTGTATCTACCTCACTGCTTTGAAAGGGTCCTTCGAATTCCTCATTTTTGTTTGGTTGTTTGGTTGTTTTTTGAGGGAGAAGAGCAGTGCAGTAAGAGCATTATTTTCCTGCTCTGTCTACATTCATTATGTCCCACCTCGTGATATTAGGATGAATTTCAGTGAATTCAAATATAACCTCTACCATAATACCACCTGAAACTCAGCATGTTCTTCCCATCCAACAAATGCACTTCATTATGTATCACCAGATATATATGTATGCATAACCCAGAACATTTGCAAATGTTTGGGTATTAATATGAAAAGCTTTTCATCTCCAGAACCTATTTGCAACATACTAATGGTTATTCTCACTCACAGATACATATAGATGGGTATATATACATCTTAAATGACTGACATAGAGATGTAGATATGATACTGTGGAACTGAAGAAGTGCTGTTGTGGTACAAATTGTCCTATACCCACGTTCATTTAAAAAATGCTAGTATTTCTATTCAGTGTCCAGAAAAGTCCTCCTACAGCATACTACCATATACTAGCATATCTAAAGCAGGCAAAGAACTAACAGAAAGCACACTGAAACAACTACACTTTTGCATCATTTAAAAATATGTTGAAGTTGGAGAGACTTCCAGTCTAGAGGTCCCAGATACTTTACATCCATCAAAATACTTATTCCTCATTTTAGAATGTATGAACTGTTATTTCAATTGAATTTCTTATTACTGAAATATTTACCATAATATAGAAGCACACTGAACTAGAAATTAGACAGTAGGAGCACTTGCAATGAGTCAGAATAAAAATCTATTTCTAGAGTAGTACCAACTCAGACAGTGGCTAGTAATGGATGCTGTGGAAAAATAAATATGGCAAATATGGAATTTTGGAATAAAAACTTCCTGCATTTTTGAAGTGGGAGATGGCATTACCTCTACTGAGTTTAAAAATACCTTCTGTATAAGGTCTGTATAAATCCTTCTTCTGCATCTTACTTTTTTCTATGAATTTGTTTTGTAAACTGTAAATACATCTTACATGAAATCTTCTGTGCTAATTAGCTCATTGAATTAACTGTGCAGTGTGAAAAAAATAGTTCCTTTTGTTTTTACTCTACCCATTTCTGTTGATGTCTTCTAGTTCTTACATTTTGAGAAGTTATAAATAATGATTTTCCATTCATGTCACAGAACTAATTGGATTTATGTGTCTCTGACATATTTCTGCTTCAGTTCTCTCTTATTTTCATTTGAGAAGACCTGGTCTACTTACTCTCCCCTTGTGTGGAAATAATTCTGCACCTCTGGACAATCTAATATTCATCTGCACTTCTTCAGGTCCCTTATTATTTGTAGCATTCAAAATGCAAGTGTGCCACTGAGTTGTACACACCAGAATTACGCTTTGCATTTTGTTTTCTACTTGTTTACTAACAATTACCAGTATTTTATTTCTTATTTTTAACCACTGCTACAAGAGAGCTGACATTTTGCATGAACTCCATCATGACTCCAAGTTCTCTTTCCTCTTTGGAAACAGCTATCTTGGAGCTCACCTTTGCAAAGGCAGAGTTCCTTCTCATTACCTTGAAGACAGCAACACGAAGTGTCACCTGCTGTTGCATTGCCAAGCCCATTCAGCACCATGAGTTCCTTTCCAACTGATCATAATCCTTTTTAGTATTAACTTCCTAAACAATTTTTGACATCTCCAAATCATAACTTTACTCAACTATATCTTCAAAATCACAAAGTTTGAGCAGTGTAGGTCCCTGCATAATTCCTATCAGAAGTATACTGATATCTCCCCTCCACTGTCAAAGCAGCTCAGAAGAGAACCCTGTCATTCTCTGACCACTTAACCCCTTTAAGAGCATTTGGTGAATAACACTGAAAAAAACTATTTTGGAAAACCAGACACACCACATAGGTTCCTTCGCCACACACACACCAGTCTTGTTTCAGAGAATTCCAACAGGTTTGTGATACACAACTCTAAAAAACTTTTTAAAAAAGCTTACTATTTTCTTATTTTTATGCACCTCTTCCTATCAATATTATACTTACCCAAGTTCCTACAAATCTTATTTTTTCTCATAGCTTATACCTATTTGCCTGGTGTGGTGATCAGACCTACTGGTCTGCAGTTCTGGAGCTCTCTTGGTGTGGAAAGTGGAACGACTGCCACCTTCTTCTACGGTGCTGAACACCTACTTTATGTCCTACTGCTAGAGCATTGCTGTAGGAAGCTTGAGAATTTCTGATCAGCTCAATCTGACTTCTTCAGAGAACAGTATTTGGTCATGACAATTTCTCACTTCAAGTTTATTGATCTGTTTGAAAGCTCCTTCATCTGTATTTCAATATTAGACAGTTCCTCAAAATCATTCACTCTGAAGAAAGCTTCTGGGTGGGAATCTTTTTAAATTCCTCTAATGTACCTAGAGTTTGTATCTCTCTACTGCTGTGGCCTTATTTACCTAAGCTCTCCCTCTACTTGGTCGAGATTCATCACTTCTACAGAACTCTTCAATGACTTCCCATTTCCAGCATGTTTGGAAGTGTTTTTATTAGCAGTTCCATGCCTTTAACAGGCTGTTCCTCAGAACCCTTTCAGGCCTGCTTCATCAGTGTTTAATATGTAACATGCTGTTGGTTATCTTCTCCTTCATTTGGACACGACTTCAACTTTTTGAAGAATGTTTAAATTGTCCTCTCCACTCCTCTCCTTAAAAATGGCAGCCCTTTCATAATCCTTGTAAAGTCTTTTTGGCAGCTAGTACTTTGAACGTATATGTACTTTGAACACTTAATGTGTGCAAGCAGTCTTCCTATTGAGTGAAACTCACTTCACCCTGTTGACTCTTCCTTTTAATTCCCTTTTAACCAACACCCTCACAAGAGTACAGCAGAAGAACATGGATAACTCAGTAGGATATCTTTGTCCAATATGGCTATTACTGTATGGATTTTGTAGTTAAACACTGTGTATTTTTAGACAACATAATACAAAGTTCCTTTTCCCAGGGACCACTAAAACACTCTTGGTTTTGGAATCATGCATTCAAGCACAGCCCCAATGACTAGCGATTGCATGTTGCTGTGCTTTAAGTGCTGGTTGATTGGCTTACAGCTCATGAGTTTGTGGTATCAACTTCAGCTCTTCATAAATATTATTCCTCAGTTCAAGTATACATTTTCGAGGATTTCAGAGAAAAGACTCTGGAGCCTATATTTAAAGCTACCCTTTAACAGCTTTAGGCAAACTAGTGGAAGAATGTGGACCAACCTCCAATTCTTCTGGCTATGGTCAAATTTTTATTTGCATGCAGGATACTATTTTCAGAGGCCATTTATCCAGCACCTTTAATTAATGCTTTTAGTTTTATTAAGATATTTATATTCTACACGTGTTGCTTTTGTCAATACTTTTAAATGCTGCTTTAGGTCATTGCTTTTCCAGATTAGTCAAATATTTGTATCATCATTCACCTAACAAAACCTCTGGCAATAACCATTTTGTATGAAAACTAATTTAGAGGTGCTGGGCTTTTTGCTGTTATTGAAAGGTCCTGACCTCATTAATTCTTTGGTTGGAATTTTGCTTCTAGAAATACCTGTGAGGATTATTTCATAGGTTCTTTTTCTAGTTCTTAGATGTCTAATTGCCTAATTTGTAGATGTGATCAGGTAGTTAGTGTTCTAAGTACTATAAATGGCACCCACAATTATTTCCTGAAGCAAATTTACAGGCACAAAAATGAGGGCCATTTTTCAAAAACAGACTAGAAATGTGTTTTTAATTGTAGATAAAAGCATCCCCAGCAGCAGTAAAATACAGCTAGAGGTGCCATGCCCAAAGTGGCAAAGGCTAGGTTCATAGTTGTTAGATATTGGCTACATTTAGTGAAACTGTAAATGTTATGTGGTGACAAGTACTACATTATGCTTGGACTTTTCAAATATTTTCTTAATTATTATGAACTGATTGTCAAACCTGAAAAAGAGTTGGGCAAATGTTTGCCCATGTGTACTTTACTGCACAGCATCTCTTGTATGCATACTTGTGTACATGTGCAATAAAAGTGAAGCCTTCCCTTCTTCTAACTAAACAGTGTATGAATGAGACTGGTATAAATACTACTCTGAGATACTTCCTTTCAACTTCTGGCTATTCCAACAGCATCGTAGGCTCTGGCTGATCATCCTCAGGCCTTTATCTTCCATAGATTAAATGAATAAAAGGCAAACAGCATGCAAGATAAGCATATAAGAATTTAAGTCATCGTTCTACATGATATTTGGGCTGGAAACAGCATAATGCCTCACATTGCCAACAATGGCAAGAAGGCTGGTGATGAGTCGTATCTCCTATGGGTCTGTCTTGGAACCGGTGCTGTTTTATATCTTTATCAATGACACAGGCAGTGGGATTGAGTGCACCCTCAGCAAGTTTGCAGATGACACCAAGCTGAGTGGTGCGGTTGATACAATAGAACGAAGGGATGCCATCCAAAGGGACCTGGACAAGCTTGAGAAGTGGGCCCACATTAACCTAATGAGGCTCATGATTTTTAGAAAACTTTAGACTGTGTCTGTAAAATCTTTCCATAGGAATAAAAATCCACAACAGACAAGAGGCATTTTGCCTGTTTTTGCCTTGGATAGTAATGAAGGAAAATTACAAAATCAACACTCTTAAGTACAGAGGCAAAGCCTTCTTTAATTCTCATTTCTTTAACTGAAAGTCCCAGCTGTGGAATGCTGGAACTGGGATACTGAAAAACTGACTCAATGTAAAGCACTTAATTGTCATTAGATGTAAAAGTGAAAGGTATCTCTACTACACTTCCTGTCCTGGAACTTTGAATGGAACATATGGCACAAGTGGGTGGAGAGCCTGGATGTGAAAATACAGATACAGTTCTCTTTCCAGAAAGACTATGAAGAGTAACTTACTGATCAAATGAAGTCGGAAACTCAGAGAGCACCAGATATGGTCAAGGAATGTCAGAGTTTTAGGAGCTGCTGATTAGTTACAGAGACCTAAACTTGCTTACAGTTGCTAGTTATCTGGTACCCATTAGGGTTAAACGCGTTATAAGGAATCACTCCATCTTTACCAAAAGGGCAGAGAAACAAAGCAAAACTGAGAAACAGGATCTGGACTCTTCGGCGTTAGCTGCCTTTCTCGTTGGCACTGTGAAGTGACAGAAGTACGGTGCAGCACTGAGTAACTAAGACCGGAATGTGATCTAAATATTCCTTGAGTGATACTAGTGTTTAGAGTTTGCGGGGTGACGATACTTGAACCAGTTCTGTGTTATTTCCTTTTCCCCCTAACAATGGACACTAATAGCAGAAATATTCTGCCTCACTCATGTTATATAAGAGTTCTCCTCCTACACCACCGTTTTAGTCAGAGGGCAGGTCAGTGGGCAAAATATGCTCATTACTATTTCCTTTGCTTCAGAAACACTTGCCAAATTGCAGTGGCAAACGTTTTGCATTTGCCTTTCAGGCTGAGCGGTTTGGAGACTCTGGAAACATGCCAACGACCAGCGGAGCAGAGCGGGACACTTGTGCTGACCGCACCGAGCTCTTGATCAGACTCTGAGCATTGCGTTCAGGACTGCTCAGAATGGCTTCCCAAATGAATAACATCTTAAACAGCAGAGAGTTTCACTGACTCTCCAATTAAATATGTAAGTATAAATTTGTCATTTTAGACACTCTGAAACTTCCTCTGGAGTTTTGTCTTTTTTATTCCACTCAAAGTCCCTTTTACTCTGTCCCTTCTTTGAGTTCCCCTCCCTCCCTCTGCTTCGTTAGTATCACAGAACTACAAATTCTGAACTGCAAGAGACCCTTCACATCATCTAGTCCACTGACTGCAAGAAAGCCCACTGACTTTCTAATACATTTTTTGTAATGCAATGTAATCTCTTGCTTCTTCTTGCCCTCTGGCTTTGCTCCACTTTTCCCTTCTTTTATGTTGTATAACTGATTACGGCCTATCTTTCTTTCCATTTTGTCTTTAGCGTCTGCTTCCTCCTTCCTTTTCTTTTCATCCACCTTTTTTTTTTTTTCCTTTCTAGGATGCCTCTCCCGCACTACCCCTGCATTTTTTCTTCTACTTTTCTGACAATACGTCTCTGCCACTCCATCCTGTAGTATCATCCCACCTTTACATGACAGGACTAGGTCTTCTAACCAAAGATGTACAGGAAAGATTCATTCATGTCTCTCTCATCCCAGGTATGACACTGATTACTTTTATACATTAGCCTCAGGCCTTAGACTGTCTAAAGAGTATGAATCCTTCTTTATTGCCTTTTTAACCTCTCTGTGTCTGAAAGAGAAAAAGCATACTCTTGTTTGCTCCTTTCCCCTCTGTGTATGCTCGGTCCCCCCATCTGTGGGCTGTTCTGACGTGTCCACAATCACTGTCAGATGGTCTAGTCTTACTCCACCTCTTCTCAACCAGATTTTTTTCTATTTCTCACAAGAAACTAAAGAAAGAGTAGAACAAAGAAACTATGTGCTGGGAAAACCTTTTAAAAATATGAAGGTAAGGCAGCCAGGAACAGGACTCTCACACAAAGAGGAGGCTTTAGCAGGAAAGAGAAGTGTGCTTTCACAGGGACAAACATGCCTAGCTGCTCAACTAGCCGAGGAAGACGGGAATTCACTGCCGAGAAGAAAGCAACTCCATGGACTGTAAGAGCACAAAAGCATCAGACAGGACATTGCAGGCTTCTTGTCTGACTTTGCTCTTGCCCTGTAAACCTAAGAAGAAACTGAGGCAGGGAGATAGGTGTGCACATTCATTATTGTGCTTAGATCTCCATACGCCAGATCAGCTTAAGACACCTTGTATGTAGAAGCTCTTATATGTCCATTTTCCTTCATAAAGCATATGTCTGACAGTGAAGCAGCATGTCACGTGGCTTTCAGGATTGGCCCTCTGGGATGACAGGAACACAAGAAAGAGCCAAGGGGATCAGTGGTTGGAGATGCCATCTGGCTTCACATCTGTGAAACTAACAGCTCTGACAGAGGGAGCGACTCCGGCAGACTTCAAGAAATAACGCTGTGGAAACCTTCCTAGACCAAGAAAGCACGACACTGCCTGTCCTGGGACATCGCCCCAGCAACCTGACATGCTCCTAGGTTAGCAAAACCCCACCAGAGCAGCAAAAGACAGTGGGAAATCCAACAGTGAAATCTGTGGTGACCACTGGTGAGCCCAGCTCAGCCAGCACCATCCCACCAGACACAGTGGAGCTGAGCTCCAGTTTCACCAGTTTGGTAGCTCTCCCCTAAGCGACTCAAAGCAATGGGGTTTCTAGTACATCCCTCAGGAGCCTGCACCGAGGCCTGATAGATTTTGCTCTCTGAAAATATTCCTGATATTCAATCCAAATTTTCCTTTGGTCAGTTTTTCCTATTACATCCACTTTATCTTTTAGTTTTTATTGGGTCTTCGTTCATTTTTACACTAAACGTGCTGAAAATACTGAACCTCTGCTAATATTTAAAAAGCTATAAGCATTTCAGATGCCATTTGGAATACTGACTCTCACAGCCCCCAACTGGAAAATAATAAAAAAAAAAAGATGTTAATTACAAAAATCTTTAAAGTCACGAATCTCACTACCCTTAAAAATACAGTATCAAGAGCAACAGAAGGAAAAAAAAAAACACCCAAATACTAGCATACTTACTAAACATTATTTTTGTTATTGCATTATACAGGACTTTAAAAAGAACGTGTTTTTCTGTTGTTTTCTACCTTTTTTAGAAAGGTTGCTAAAAGAAAAAAATCAAATTCTATAGCCACATCAAGTTACGCTATTATCAATCATTAATGACTTTTCTATGATACTGAATTTTCAGCCTTGCTCATTGTATGTGTGCAAAATCCCTACCTAGGGAAGAAAGTACCAAAAAATCACTGAAAGTACTGTAGTACAGCTACATATCCATTGCTTTTTTTTCTACATTCATTTCATCACTCATTACTACTAATGCATCTATTACTGTTGCTACACTGATTTTTAATACATAAAAAAGATTTTTTTTAAGCTATAAAGTTATGCTGCTGCTACATGAAGGAGGTGATTTTAATCATAACAGGCTAAGATAATTCAGCAATACTTCTCCCATCTGACCGACAGATGCAATTTACAAACAGAGGAGAGAAACACTTTAAAGCCTGAGTGAAGGAAAACATTTTCCATGTAAAAGAGCTTGTTAACTTCACTTTAAACAAAAATATTTTGCAGCCCAACCTAAAAGACAAACATATTGGAATTGAAATTTTGGACCTTTTCCGAACATACAGTTTTTATTGCTTAGTGCTGCTAGCTGCCTTCTAGTACTAAAGAACCATTTTTGCAGTAATGGCAAACCAAAAATTTTACATCAGCACCTCATTACTATTCAATGATCTCCACGTACCACCACAGAAGGCTATGTTAATAAAGGTCAACATTACCATCTATCTGTATAATCTTTTGTTAAAACCATACTGTAAAGGATCAACCGGTCTGTTTAATGCATTTGTAAAAATCTGATTAACCCTTACGAAAGTCACAGAAAACACTTCCACATATTTTAAATACTTGACTCAAACCTAACAGATGAAGGTACAATAGGTTCTTTATCAAATATTTTAGTTTGATATTAAATTATTTCCATTCCTTTAAACAGTACATTAGCTGACTTATTAAATCGACTAGTTACTCATTTAAAATTACTTCCTTGGTTTGCGGTACTAGGAAATGACTCTTTAACAAGTATTCTTGAAAGTGTATCATTGCTCATTTGCTCGGTAAGGTAAGTTGATGCCTTTTAAAGCAGCATATCGATTTGCAATTTTTAAATAAAAACTGAAGCAGCAATTAGCTGCTTCAACAAGCATGCCAACAAGTAAAGGACAGGATTGTTCAGTTATGGTAATCTACCTAACCTTAACTCTTCTCACTAACCCCACCAAATATTTACCTTTCATATTTATTTTATAAAGTGCTGCAGTATCATTATTTTTCTGAAAGAGATTAGTTGCTGCAAAACTTCCTTTTCCTAAGCACTTCAAGAAAAGCAGCACACATGTCAGTAAAACCTAATGGAAAAGTCACAGTGAGCTGAATGCCACATGTAGGACACGCCACATTAAATACAACCCTAGCTGCATGCACGGAGACTGAGATTGCTTGCCAAATCATTAAACGTTGCTCTCAGTGTATTCCATGCGTTTGATATATTCTGTACATAGTACTCCGTATCATTTATTCCACAGATAACTTAAGGATTTTTATTGCAATTTTCCATGTATCGGTACAACATTTTTGTGACTATGGACGTAAGGGTTGTGTATGAATTTAGGAGCAAGATGGACTCGTATTTGCATAGAAATACAAGATTGAGTAACTGCTACGACTGGGTGCAAATCTGCGATGCCCTGCTCAGAACCTGAGAAGGCTGAACTTGACCAGCAGACAATTCACTCTCCAGATCTGAGCACACTTCCCATATAGCCAGGCATAAGCAGGAGCTGCCACAGGGACTCCAGTCAAAACTTAGCCCATCAGCTGACACAGAATCAGAAAGGTTGGCCAGCTCTTTTCAAATGATAGCATGATGTACATTCAGGATTCATAGCAAAGATATTCAAGGATGAAGCAAAAATCATAAACAAAAAGAGGAAAGAAGCCAAGTGATTTCACTGCAGAGAGAGGTTAAAATTTTGTCCTCACTGATGTTTGACAGAGCTGTAATAAAAGGTGACATTACCAAATACATTCTATCAGGGGTCACTACAGCCGTGACTTTATGAGAAGGATTGCCACTAAAATTCCAGTTGTGTGGACAGGGACATCAGAAACTTGACTGACCTTAATTAAGCATTTGCATACATTTACATACATACCTTAAGTAAGCATTTACATGCTTTTCAGTTTTGGATTGGTGGTGTTTTGTTTTGTTTTTCCCAAATAAATTTTTTCCCAAATAAAATAAAAAAAGTTTTTCCCAAATAAAATCTTCCCAAATAAAATTTTCCTTAATTTTGAGTCTCTCAGGCTTACAAACATTAGGATTCAAAAGTCTGAACTGCAATAATATTTTATTTCGTAAATTACAGTTTAATAAAACATTTTTGCTTTGGAATTTCTTCAGTTTAAAAATATCTATGTGTGTCTGTGTATTTACGTACACAGAAGAATTGCTCAAATACAGGCACTTCTAGGAACCTTACAAACCACATACTGGTCAATCTATTCTTTCTCATATGGCATCCAATTTACACACAAACTACCTCCTTCTCACTTCTCCTTCACCACCTCCTTGCCATCAAATTGGATCTGCCCAATCTCTACGCGACTGCTCACCACAGCCGCTCACAGCACTCCTGGAGTCTCCCTCAAACCAATGAAGGTCCTGAATGGCTGAAGATCTGTAAGTATTTTTGTAACTCACATACTTATACCACCACGTACTCATCAGCCATGGGTGTTTTGCATACATAACATCTGATGAATATCTGACCAATGAACACTGAAATGCATTCCCACTCGCCTCTGGAGGTAGCTTTGGCTAATGGAATAGAGTACCCGTTTAAGAAAGAGAAGATGCAAAGAAAAGGATGAAAAAATAAAAAACAAAATGTGCGACCAAAATGAACGTGAGCCCAAAATGAAGCAGAAGGTACTTACACGGAGCTCCGAGCTGAGCAGCTGCAGCTGCCACCACAGCTGCCATGGAGGTGTGGGAAGGGAGACTTCCACCCGACACCACTCATCACTTTCGTTTGCATTAAAATGCTTCACATTGCTGCCCACGTAATCATTCCAGGTACAGTTACTGTGAAACCGAGACTAAAATAACCACCCACACCACAGCCAGAATGTCTCTGGGTGTGTAAAGGTGAACGACTTTGCAGCAAGTGCAAGCAGGACCTCTGAATGCTTCGTATCTGTGCGTGTACCAGGAATGTGAACATTATCTTTGCATTTATGCACTGACAGCCATAGATCTTCTAGCTACCTGATAAACGCATTGTGTTTTCTTTCCATCCTCTGTCATTTCTGGTATGCAAAACCCTCAGCTGACGCTACCTATTAATATCTGCAAGTCTCCTCACAAAGCTGAATGCTTGGTCCTTTATCTACAAGACCCAGGGGAAGCAGTGTCTGCTAGGGTAGATACTTCTGAGAACATCATTCCCATGGGTTAGGTTTACTTGGGCAAGAGGGAACTGGAAAGAGGTGCCTACAGCAACCTGCTGCAGGCTGGAAGACCTGGCACGGGGTAAAGAAAGGAGAAACGCAATAGGCAAAAATGGGAGGAGGAATCAAACAAGAAATACTGGCCTGGCTTTGTACGTGGGCCACACGTGCAGCTCAGGAGATGGATGATCACCTCTGGTCTTGACTCACTAGTCAATGGGGAAAGCTGGTTAGTGACCTCACTTATACATCTACCATGGGTAGCTGAGTATCACTCACGGGCTGAAAACAGTCCACATCCCTGCAAAGATGTAAAGATATCAGTACCACTGTAATGACCCTAAAAATGCCTTTCTGCCAAGTACATTTGCCCCTATACAACTTTAAATTTCAAGCAAATACTGTTCTGTGGCCAGAATTGATAAAAATGCCTTGTTTTCAAAAGGGCAAAGGCACCGTCTTGATGGTTAAAAAAGTTACAGAAGACATCTGATGAAAGCAGTGTCACAGAACACCACTCTGCCCTGCCCAGGACTGCTCTACCTCTTCTCCTCTCAGCTCATAAAAGCGAAGAGCAAGCTCACACAGGACACTTCCTCAGGATGGATAAACAAAGAGTCACCAACCCACCCCTCCCAGCCAGTCATGCTGCCCAGGAAAAGCCCTATGCATTTGTTGTTGTTCCTCCAATACCTCTTGTGAGAACTCTTTCTTCTGCCTCAGGAGCTGCAAACAGAAAATTCCTTTATGAAGCCTGGTGTGTATGACTCAATTAACAGGCCATGACTGGGCACAGAGGATGTAATTATTAAAACTCCAGGAAGCAAAGAGTCTCTGTCCAAACTTTGAAATGCTACAGAAAAATGAGACAAATCCTAGGGGAAATATTTCTGAGAAACTAAGAAATAGCGCTCGTGGGAAACTAAAGGGAAAAGGAAATTTAGAAATCATTTAGGATTAGTGCTACTGGCCCATACAGAAACCCCTCCTGTCTTTATCAGAAGAGGGAAATGAGAGCAAGACAAAGATGTCTCAAGAACATAAATGCAATTAAAAAAGGCAAGACCTACAATAACTCATCAGCTTCATCAATTGAAACGTCCACAGCTATGAATTGAGGTCTTATATGGGAAGAAGCTGAAGAATGAATGTGGAGAGATGAAAGCTCCACTAGGAGTCCTTTAATAAAGTCTCCATAAACTTGCTACTCCTTTCAAGGTGCTTTTAGGTAAAGATATCCAGGAAAGAGCAGTGGAGGAAAACTGCTGCCATGGGGCAGGAAAGTGGTTACAGGGTGGCAGATTACAGGCCTGAAGTGAACCAGGGCCAATGACTCTGCACAGAGCCTTGAACTGTGGCCAAAGCATGGGCAAGGACAGACTTCCATCAATGTCAGCAGCCAGAAAGAAATGCAAGAAACTTGGTCCCAGAGCTTCTGTGCTTTGTAAGCCTCCCCAGCGTGTTCTAGGAAGAATGAGGACTAGAGGGATGCAGATGGCCACAGCCACTATGGACCCGTTCCTTTATCCGTTGTCTTGTTCACACTTACAACTCCACTGAACTGGGGAGGAATTAAAAATCTGCCTGCTTGGTAAGGACGTAAGGCAGATGTTCCTGAGCCTTGAGGAGTGTCGTGACTCCTTCAAGTGGGGTTTATGAGCCTGACGACAACTAAGCAGCGGATGTGAAAGAAAAGCCATAAAACTAAAGGGAAACTGGAAGTAAGAAACATCAGCAAAAAGTTTTGGGAGCTTCTGGCATCAAAGGTAAGATTATTCTTGGCAGAAGTCTTTCCCCGGGTCACTCCAACAGTCAATGTGATGCCGTGAAAGTTCATCAGAAACGTTTTCTGCTGACAGTCTGAGGAAGCTTTGGCAAAAAAACTCATTGCTGCAGTCAGCTACATGGGGAACACACTCACAGCAAAGCCCTTGAGGAATCAATAGCGTCTTCTTCAATAATAGTCATACCGTGGGGTTTTTGTGCTGCTTTGAAACAACGCGCAAGTCAGGACGTAACTTGCTTCTGACATACAGAGCAGCTTTAAATAGCAACTTCAGTATTTCTAACAGAGATGTGAAAAATCCATTTCTGACTGATTCATGCACTTTATTGCCTTCATATAATGCTATAACCTTATAGGAAATCCTAACAACTGTTCAGCTTGAATCAACTCTGTTGGTATTGCATATCATGAGTGTGGTTTTTTTTTCCTTCCACTCTCATTCTTTATTAATAGAGTCATTTAACTGAAAACCTGTTTCTAAAGAGTTCATCTGTTCATGATGCACCTGAAGTCATAATCCTTTGTTTGCAACATCACAACTGGTTGCTGTGGAAATGATTCTGGTGTCACAAAAAAAGGATTAGTAAAACTGTAAGTAGGGAATAAACAGGTTGAGCAGATGAACTCAAAAACAAAAAGGCTGTTTTCCTGTAACTACTCACAGAAATAGAAAAAGGAAGGAAACAAAAACTTTTCCCCAGATCTGATGTATAACGTACGTTCACACAGTGTTGTCATAGACCAGGGAGAGAAGAATTTCCTTCATCATCACTGGTCCAGGAGCAGTGTTCAGAAAAAGATTACTGATCATGTATATATTTATTGCATTTTGAAAAGATATTTCTAGAACACAGGACCTTACCTTAAAACTCTTGTTAACCTTGTGTCTCTCTTCCTTTCTCAACAAAGGAAAAAAATAAATATTCTGTGGCTGATTTTGTGCATCAAGAATTTATGCATCAGTTGGACCCTATTATAAAATTACTCTGGTGACATTCTCAGTCATTAAAAGATTTAAGATACAATGGGCTTCTGTAATTTGACAGGTATAGCATAAAAGCATAAAATCTGGGTTGGAAGGCACCTAGATATCTTCTAGTCCCACTTCCTGCTCAAAGCAGGACTAACTCTAAATTCAAAGTTAAATCAGGTTGCTCAGGGTTTTCTCTAGTTGACGTTTGAGAATGTTCAAGGAGGGAGATTCTCCAGTGTGCATCCTATTGATCACCCCCCTTCACTGTGCTCCCTGGGAATTTTCCTTGCCTCCTGGCTATTGCTCCTCATCCCCTTATACCATTCCATAATTGGGGAAATGTCATGGGTTCGGTAAACCTATGCAAGCGAGAGAGAACAGAGTCCTGTTTATATTAGGAATTCTGCTGGTGCAGAAATGACACTCTCCATTAACCCACATCCTCAAATGACTCTGCTCCCTATGGCGTGACTTTGTACATAATCTTTCCACAACTTGGGCTACGAAGCAGGCTTATGATGGGGAATTCTGATGCAGAACAAGGGTGAGTCACTTGCATATCAGTACAGCATGTAACTGGTTTATTCCATCTTTCCATGTCTCCCCCCCAAAAAAAAAATCCAAAACAATTCTTTTTAAAGATTTCAACAACCATATTGCATTGATATTCTATTTATATTACAGGTGGTTAATTTTAAGATGATACAAGCTTTCTGCATGAGTTATACAGGTAATTTTTTTGTAAAGGATTAAAAATGACTAATATTTAACTTCGGAAAATAGGTGCTATAGTGCTCTTCAGGAGACGTTTTCATCTTTCTTCTCATCAAAATGAATGCTTCAGGTACACAAGCAACAATCATAGATTTCAAATAAGAAGACGCCTTGCTCTTAGTAGGTACATAGTGTTCATGAAAGTTTTGTGACCTCCTCAATGGAAGACTGCTTTTACTTTCATGAAATATATATATATTATATCCCCAATAAAAACAACCCAAAAGACATCAAACTCCAGAAAAAATACATTGAAATAACATTAAGGATCTAATATAAATCCACAAAAGCCAGGAAATTCAGAGATAAAGAAAGACTTTCAGACGAGGGGAAACTTTCCAATATATTAAACTGGAGCATAAATTCACTTCCTCTTCACATGTTTGCCATCAAGTCATTCCAGACACAGGGGGTAAGTTCCTCCCTGGGGTAATTCAAGTGCCTTCAGCAGTGCTACACCAAGAATCAATCTGGTCCTACAGAGCTATGTCTTAATATACTTTCTGATAGTTACCAAAGATATCTGAGTTTAAACAGCGAACTCCTCTCTTACAGCTCATTTTCCCATCGTTCAGAGACTGCTATAAAACTGAAGTGAGATCGCCATAGTTTCCATGACCACAGACTATGATGTCAATTGTGGGGTTATGACTTCATTGACAGACCAACTAGAAGGGGGACCTCTGTGCGAAGGAGAAAATCCATGCTCAAATACAAATATACCTGAGATTAGCTACGACAATACTGCACCTCACTGGGCACAGGCATTCCCATCTGCATAAATAATATTCTTGACTTTTCACTCACGCCAAGTACGAAAATACCCCTTAAAAATTTCTCTTTCATTTGTAAGTCATTCACGGTGCTGATCTGTTGCCACCCAAACACTGAGCCACAAAGATGATACAGGGCCTGGAGCATCTTCCCTATGAGGAAAGGCTGCGAAACCTGGGTCTGTTCAGCCTGGAGAAGAGAAGACTGAGAGGAGATCTTATCAATGTGTATAAATACCTGAGGTGCGGGAGACAGAGGGATTTGGCCAACCTCTTCTCAGTGGTTTGTGGGGATAGGACAAGGGGCAATGGCCACAAGACAGAGCCCAGGAAGTTCCGCACCAGCATGCGAAAGAACTTCTTCACGGTGAGGGTGACAGAGCACTGGAACAGGCTGCCCAGGGAGGTTGTGGAGTCTCCTTCTCTGGAGATATTCAAGGCCCGTCTGGACGCCTACCTGGGCAGCCTGCTCTAAGGAGCCTGCTTTGGCAGGGGGGTTGGACCTGATGATCTTTCGAGGTCCCTTCCAACCCCTTTGATTCTGTGATTCTGTGATTCTGTGAAACTCGGCCTTGGTGCTAGTGATATGCGGGCCAAACTTGACGTCAGCAGTAGTCTAAATCATGTGCTATGGGCCCCATTCTTTGCTGCACTCTCTGGAAGCGCAAAATCAAGCACACAGCTTTAGACAGGATATGAAGGGAATGAAGTGATTTTAAACTGCCTTCAAACCTCCCAAAATTCTGCCCTTGTCCTCAAGCTGACATGGCTTTTGGCTCTGGGGTCTGGCTACTCCCTCCACAACAGAGAAAGACAATTGTAATAAACTTGTTAGAAGATCCCTGGGTGTCTGGCTGAGCAATAGGATCTGAAAAAGTAATTTGAGAGGGAAAAATGGAAGGAGGGGAGATAGGGTGGGACCTCCTGAACTGTGTCTTTCCACAGGCAACCCAGGTATACAAGACAACCGCCTTGAGCCTTAAGATGTGGAGTAGAACTGCTGTAAACACAAGAGCTTTCAGCATCGCCCAAAGTTCTGAAAAAGCAAAAACGATGTTTCCTTTCAATTTCCTAGAAGCAGGAGGTAGAGGGGCTATGACTGACTCAACACAGTCATGTAAGGTAACAGATGGATAACTTGTGCACTTTTTCACCCCACACTGAAAACTATGGTATCAATGTGTGGGACACACCTGAGCTGACAGCTGGTGAGCTCAGGTCCAACCTAAGAACCCAGGAGTGACAGTTCTCCATTGCCTGCTCTAATAGAGCTTATAGCAGGGTCTGTGCATGGGCTCCACATATAAAATGCTGCAGGAATAGCTTTGTACTTTTGATTTAGGCTCTACATTTTTTCTGCCTGTCTCCTACTCTTTGCTGTAAGACCTCCTTAATGGTTACCTGAAATTTCTCATATTTAGTCTTAGTCAGATGTTTATTTTGTTGGATAGCCTCCAAATAAATCCTGTCAGACACTTTTTAATTAAATAAATGCCTTTTTCAAATTTTCATCTGTCTTATCATGCTCAAATTACTCAAAATGAGAACTTTTTCAAAGCTTTTACCCCTGACATTTATGTAGCCCTGAATGAGGAGAGTGGGCAAGCTAAGTACTCAGAAGTCAGCATGGAGGAGAAGACAGACTGAGAAAGGATGCAGCTACAGTTCACTTCTGTCTCTATACTTATGCAAAGTGCTCACATTGCAGAAGTGTAAAGGAAGGACAAAATCCCTTCCCTGGCTTTTTGCAATATGGCCACTAAAACTCTTGTGAAAATTAAAAAGTCAACAAAAACATGAGGAAGCTAAAAAAAATCAATAGAGTTCTGCACCCTAGTTATTACACACTCAAGATAATGGGTGTACAGAAGGATGCACAGAGCCTTGCAATGTACAAAACTTGCTCTGGGACATCATTTAATTAACTATCTGAAATTTTAATCACACAAAGCAAA
The DNA here is from genome assembly GCF_964034855.1 of Anser brachyrhynchus. Lineage (NCBI taxonomy): Eukaryota > Metazoa > Chordata > Aves > Anseriformes > Anatidae > Anser > Anser brachyrhynchus. The sequence goes on along the minus strand of NC_137694.1, from coordinate 37,079,664 downwards.
CCACAGTGATTTATAATTATGCACTAAGATCATGATGGCTCTAACTTCTCCTTAAATAGCTTTCTTAGTGATATGTAAGCACAGGATTAATAATCTTTTTCTTGGAAAACAATGGTTTGCCTGCAGTGGCTCTTCTACTTCCTGAAATGAGTGATGAAAGAGACGAAATAGCTTCTGCTTGGAGCAAAATTGTTATTAAGCATATAATTTTGAAATGCTTTTGTGTGCGTGTGTGAACTACAGCTAGAACATAATTTCTCTTTGTTGCTGTCTGTGCAGTGGATATTGCCTTTACCTAAGAAATTTTGATCTAGTTGAAACAAAAAGTATGATGCACAAAACCTTCTCCCTCAAGAGATGCTGTAGATGAAGGGGCAAATTCTTTCCCTTATTGAAAACTATAATCAGTGGCTTTGGGTTAGCATAACTAAGAAGGGGATACCAACTTATATATCACCATTTACAAGCATTTGGAGGGAAATCCTAACTGCAACAAAGTCAATGTCAGTCCTATTATTGAATTTTCTTCAGTGGAGCAAATATTTTACACAGCGTTGCCTTAAAAACAGTTTCACTGAGTGACATACTCCCTGAATGTATCTACCTCTGACCACTGCTGAGCATACCCTTAATGAAGTCTATAAAAGCAGAAGCAGCAAGATCATTCATGCATTTTCAAAATCACGTCTCTATCTTAGAAAAAATTGTGGAAGGCTAAAGTGCAGAGGTATCCATATTCCAGTTTTCAAATAGTCCACCCTGAAGTGATTAAATAATAATAAGCTTCTACTTCTTTAAGAATCAATACTATTTATACAGCATACAAGTTGCTTTACAGTTAAAAAGTATCAACAAAAAGCTGTTGTCTGTATCTCTCTGCACAAGTACAGCCTGCCTGTTATTCACTTAGTGACAGCTTAAAACTTCTTCACACAAGTAACAAATTTATCATATTTACAGACCAATTCAAATAATATCCTTGCCATGTGATAGTCACCGTGAAGTTTCTGTTCATCTGGTGCCTAACAGGAACATGTATAGCTCTTCTGCCTCAAATGACTTGTTTTGTCCAAACATAGCTATCTGCATAATTTATAGAGCTAATAACCAACCAGCAGATGCAGTTATGCACCACACCAGTGGCAGATGGGCTGAAACCCAGGCAACCGATGTCCTTAGGAGTTTGGCCACTAACTTCAACAGGTGTAAGATTTTATCATGCATCTCCTGGCTGCGTGCTCCGTCTACTTGACCTGAGGGACCACCAGTCACTTGACAGACTCCTCATCTATCTGTCTCAACCAGACTTACATATAAAACTTGATGAAATAATTGTTTCATGCTTGGATGGTCACCCCTGATTTAAATGGGAATTTTGCAAATGAAGCGCCTCTGCTTCATACACCTCATCCTCCTCCAAGTAGTTTATGAGTGTCAGTGAATGGTAATGAATCCAAGAGTGCATGCCACGGCAGAGAGATCTTTGTCTCCTCTGCATTTTTAACGCTGTGATCCAAGTACATTATTTTGTCAATGTGTTGTGTGAATTGCTTTTTTTTAAGATCCAAACAGACAGTTGTCTGTGGAATAAAAGTCCCCAAGCAGATTTCTCAAGGTGTCTAACATCATTAACAGGAAACAATGCAGCATGAGCAGCCAGAGTATGAATGAGTTCAGTGTGAATACTAAGGAAACCCCAAGAACATGTTAACACAATGCAACTTTGATAAGATCACAATAGTGAAGCTCACATATGTGTTTGTATTATGTCTTGTAAAAGGCTCCAATTGCTGTTTATTAGGATAATTGATATAACAGTCAAAATGGATTAAGATAATGTATTGGGTAAAGTCATGATTTTTCTACATACAGGAATGACCAGTCTGAATGCTTTTTAAGCTCCCAGCAGTTACTTTAGACAGACAGGATGTAAAACTTCTACATCTTGCCAATTCACCGACAGCCTTAATGGTTCCAAAATGGAGACTGCCACTACAGGCAAATCACTGTTAATCAGAGCCAACCAACCTCTGTGGACCAGACTTTGTTCTCATTGACCCTGATGCAGATACACCGGTAATATGCTACTTCAAATGTAATTTATCAGTGCTATTATTTAAGTCATCATAAGCAGCACTGCAGTCTGACCCTGCAGATCCACAGTTCAACAGTTCTCAGGACTGGGAGACTGTAATAAAACAAACTGAAGATAGCAAGTTTATTACAAGTGTATATATATATATATATATATATATATAAAGAAAAAGCAGAATAAAGAAGTATGTTATGCATTGCTAGCCTCCTAAAGCTGATACGGAAATAGCACACACACACATATATATATAACTGAATCACCAAAATCCTGGAAGTTTATGATACGTACAATAATAGCATGCAATACTATCTGAACCAGTAAGAGAAAGAATCAAAATCATGTGTAAATAGATTACAGCAAGCTGTTGCCTGCAAAATTTTTGCAGCCACACTCTAAAACATACAAATAATGTCTTATGTGTGTGCAGAGTGCTCTAGGATGGGATCCAACACATCTATTCCTTCCTCTCAGCTGCCTAACTCTGTAAGTTCCTCAGCTCTCTAGTATTTTCCTACTTAACCCTAAAGCCCACTGCACACTGAAGTTCAATTAGCTGAACATACTCAGAATTGTTAGTCTCGGGTAGTAAGCCTTACATCCCAACTAACACTTGGTGCATTTCGAGTTTCAGCTGACAGCCACCCACAGTCCAGCTCCACAGCCTGGAGAAACCTTCGGAGCTACAGGACAGGACACAACTTCACTCAGGACTTCTCCTTTAGGCCAGGACAGAACACAATTCCATTCATAGTGCTCAAACCCAACTCGTACTTTGCTGTCTCGGAGTGGGAGCGCTCAAAGGGAGTCTGCCCATTAGTTAGCATGAGGAAGAACCAAACCTACACCTTCTACACGAGTGTCTTAATCCTCGGTTCCTGTGCTTCCCTGGGTGAGAAACGTTCTCCAGCCTTTCTCTTGAAGCTGAAGTCTATGCAGAGAAAAGGCGCCAGAAGAAAAAAAAAAAAAAAAAAGAAAGAAAAAGGCTATCGTTTGAGTTATTACTTATTGGTTAAGTTAAGTTAAGTTAAGTTAGTTAAGTCTTAAGTTATTAGTTATTTAAACTTTCAAACTGAGACAGAAATGGTGTTCCACGCCATGTTCTCCAGAGTGGGCATTTTAGATCAGACAAGGAGCAGCACTAGGAATCTCACCCCAGATCTCTATGTGTATGCCTAAAACACCAGGCAAGGCTGCTTCTCGTTTTTACCCACTGTCATTTGGCCCCATTACTTTTAAATGCCCTGGGTTTGAGGAGTTCTCACCCAGACAAGCTCATGGCACGCCACTTCTCTTGGCACACAGGTTCGGCCCCAGCTGAGCAGTACTCAGGACCTTGGATCTCCGAGTGCTCCAGTAATTAGGTTCTTACACTAACGCTGGACTTCCAGTCCCCCTCCATCAAGCATCCATCTTTATGAGATGGCTAAGTAAATTACCCCAAGTAGCATGCTAGAAGTGCCACATTTCTGGTTCCCTATACAGTGAGAGGAAGTATAGATGTATTAATTCAATGAAAGCTCAGTGGATCACCTTGTGGAGAGTGGGATGGAGATACGCGAGGTGAATGGATCCCTCTCTGCACCTATTTCACATCACTGCCTGTAGAAAGGCTAAATAGAATGGTTTTGTCAAGCAAATTACAGCAGCTATCCCTTTCCAGGTCAGGCTCCTAAAATCCTAGTGAGGCAGTGTGCAACTTAGGTGGAACAGATTTCCCACAACAGCAGGCTACAAGAGATGAGGGATGGAGCCCAGGGATGCCTGTGTTCAGAAAACGAAACCACATCCTTTCCCTGCCTGTCAGCTTAAAGTGGCCAGCGGCTGCCCTTGCACAGCAGAAAGATTACCTTCCTAGACAGAAATCACCACAACACTGAAACGAGGAAGAAACCTGCCTGCCTCTCTGCACTGCAAACAAGGAAATCACATCCTATCAACAGCCTCCAAAAGCAGCAAAGCTGATAAGCATTTTCTGTGAAATCAGAATGGTTCTGAACAGGCAGTAACAGAAAAATGCAAAACAAACAGCACATTATGAGCATTATCAGCTACAGCACCAGGATTACACGTTCCTCAACGTATGGCTCTTTCATTCAGTCCTGCATCTTCCCAGGCCTTGGTGTCCTGGTTTAGGGTTCCCTCTGAAGGCTGAAAAATCTGGGACTTTAAAAGATCTCTTCCTCCTTTACCAACAGTGTCACTACTGCATCTTTAAACCACTACACCCCATATCCTAACCTGACTATTTGAATAGTAAGGTCTGCATTGATCTCAATCAAATGCATTGACTGCAATTTCAGTTGGATTCTTGTCCCCCTATTTTTATTTTTATTTTTTTCCCTTTGTAGTCTGATGAATATCTCAGATAGGTCTTGGGATAGAAAAACAGGTGCACTTGTAAACACTATTGTAAACTGTGCTCCCTTTGTATTTATAATTGATACCCAGCATAAAATAAAGACAGCAGAGAATGAGTTGTGCTAACTAAATCACATATAAAATACATCACTGCTGGTACAAAAAATATTTTTTCTCCTTCTAAATTGTGTGCAGCAAAATCAGAAGCCACCTCCTGGTGAGGATATTTTGTAGCTATTTACTGAAAGAAGCTCACTTTCTTGTTGAAAATCTAGCATTGTGCCTAAAATATAATACTGAATGGCAATTTCAGATGAGACCCACTCCCAGGATTAAGGAAGAGGACATAATACTTGCACTTACAGCATGTCATGACTTTCATTCAAGCACCTGAAAGCATTTTCCAAATATTAATTATTCCCATACTAGCCTCCCCCTAGTCCTTCCAGGACAGGATCAACCCTGCATTCCTTCAGCATCCACATCTCTTGCTTGGGTCTGTAAAAAATGCAGAACAAAGTCAAAAGTATTACTTCTCTTTAATTATTATCAGAGTTCTTAACTGAGAGGAGTGAATTCATCCCCACAGGGGATGACTGCCATTTCTAAGATGGCCCTTTTCTATCTCTGGCAGAGAGTAAACCTGGTATTTTCTTGGACGGGTACTGTGTTACTGAGGTGTGCAGTTTAAAACAGAATTTGGCACAGATACATCAAATAAGGTGCATAATTAGCCAGAAACTAGAAGAAATCCTAGAAGTCTTGACTCTGATCCTTCTATCCTGGATTACGCTTTATCACACGGGTTTTCACTCCCTCTGCACCACTGCCCAGAAGAAGGATGGGGAATGGAAATACTACCTCCGGATGAGGTGGCCTGGCATCACCTTGTCCCATAGCTATGGCTCAGACCAGCTAGTCCTGAAAAACAGACCAACCACATTCAAAGCATTCAAGAAACTAGGCACTGTGGCGCTGTGACTACATCTGACATTGACTGAACTGGTACTGGACTTCTTTTTATGTAATTAGGTTACAAAGAGGAGAAAATACCACAGATATGCACACTGTTTTCAAACACTTTTCGGGTTTATATTTGGGTTTGGTTCAGGTATCAAACCCCTGCTGGTGCCAAACCTCTCCACTCTACCCTGCATTTAAAGAACACACACATCTTTCCAGTTTCTTACTCCTACCTGTCACTGCCCACCAGCTAGACGCATGCTAGAGATACTGTCTGTTCTGCAAACTCATCCCTCAGTTTACAGAAACAGGTAAAAAACACCTATTGGTTTAAGACACAGAATTCAAAAGCATGCTTCCCTCCCCTACCCAACCTGCTCACAGCAAGCTGTACTGAGGAAGGATGGCCTTGAGCTGCAGGCACACGGCAGCGTGCCAGGAAATCTGACTGCTATTCCTGGCGCTTCTACAGATTTCCTTGGGCAAGGCAATTAACCTTGTGGAGTACATTTTCAATGGAGGTGAGGCCCTGCTCCTCTTTCTGCATTCATAATGTTTCCAACAGTGAAAATGGAATTGTAGGAGCAAGAATGACTGCCTGCACTTTTTACTACCTGATATGCCTTCTCTGCCAGACAGTTGGATGCATGATTGCTGCGGATAACCCTGCCAGCAACAAAACACGGACTTCACACACCGCAGGTGCAAAAATGCCTCTGGATGCTGCCACGAACAGCCCCACTGCTCGGTTTCCTTGTATGTAAAATGGACAATGAGGCTTATGAAAATCAAAATACACAGCCAAACAGGAAACCATTTGCTAAAGTACTTGAACACCTGTTATCTGAGATCATAAAAAGGGAACAGCTCAGAAATTCAGTTTACCTTTTGCTACAGGTGCTGTATTTTTTACTTTCAGCATTTTTGCCCATTAAAATTTCCTCAAGCAGAATAAAAGATTTTCCTTTAAGAATTCTGAAGTGACAATCAAATTCAAAACATTGTTTAGCTCAACTGGACATCTTGCAATATCCCTTAACAGAAGTGGAAGCAGATTAGAGAATGAGTGAAATATCCTTTTGGTAATATACATTTATTTTAGAAAAGAAAGATCATGGCTAAATTTCCTCTTGTGGTCTTCAGGAAGACCTGCACCTGAAATAGATGGTGCCACATCTATTTACACCTACAAGGGATATACTAGGAGACTCTGAGGAAGGACAACAGTGGTGTCTGATCTTTGCTTAGACAAGCTTTCAGAGACATGAAGACATATACCCCTCCAAACACAGGTTAATGTAGAACATATTTTAGTGTATTTTTATGCATTTAGTACAAGCAAGGAGATTTTTTTTTCCTTCCCCAGAAGGCTGAATAGAAAAAAAAGACAAAAGTTGGCAAAAAAAAAATAATTAAATATCTGCTAGGCATAGGAGAAAAGGTTAATAATCACTCGTGCTGCTTTTCTCAAAATTTTCAGCTTTTGTGAGATGATTTCTTTTACAGAACATCTGAACTGCAAAGTAAATACCTAGGTATAAAACTTCTAAGGCTTTTAGTTCATGCTCTTTATCCACTCTTTAAGTTTGAAGGAAAAGTCAATACCCTGGTTTTCATAATTGCAAAAAACTCTTCAAGCCCTTTAGACGACTGAAATGATGACCCCTCCCAGATGACAGTGTTGCCTGCAGTGCAGGCGTAAAATATGTTCATGACAGAAAATATTTTATATTACCATGACACAAAATAATATCAATGACCCTAACAAAGAAGGTAAGGTAGTTTGGAAGATTAAAATGACAGCAGCATGTGCAAATTTTCATGGTGGGCTTCACAAAAAGCCATAACACCACATATATTGCAGTCAAGTTACAAAGACACAAAGTAACAGAAATTACATTATTCTCCCAAGTATGAGTAACAGATTCTTTACCTTTGATATCTCCTGTATCTGTAATTACATAAATAGCAACTTTCTTTTACATTCATCATCTAATACATGTGATTTAAGTTTTACCTCAGTCGTGGTTTGCTCCAAATGGACCATAAAATAATTCCCTCAAACAAAAATAGGTTCTCATAAAAATGGCAGCTCTGGCCTGGCTTAGGTATGCACTGGTAAGCAGCTTGCTGCCAAAGGTGGGATTTCCCTCACATAGCTTTTGCTGTCTAACAGTCAGGTTTGTGCCTATTTTTTCAGCTAGTCTTTCCCAATGGCAAAAGATTGCCATCTCTGGATGGGAATTCACCACATCCGAAGCAAAGCCTTTCTGAGGGCAGGACGCACCACGATCGCAGAGCACCTTTCTCTCTCCACTGCCTAGCGAAGAAGCCTGCACGCCCTTAAGCACATCCAAGACTGCGCCTTTACATAAGACAAAAACGGCTGCACTGAGTGAGAAATGAGCAAAATTGGTTAAAAAGCACATCACGTAGCATGGCACTGCCAGAGAAAAACTTCTAGTTAAATAATTGTTTGCAAAGACTCATTACAGACAAGAAATAGCCTCAAGACACTGATGGTTCTTCTGGTATTCCTGTTAGATTATAAAGAATCTGAGTCCGGGGGGTCTCTGGATAGGTATTTCTTCAAAATTCAGAACCTCGTTTTCCAAATCTTGCAAGTGAAGGAGGATTAGGAGCCCTCCGCCTGGCTCAGGCCTCCTGGAATGGCTGGAACAGAAACGTCTCCTACGCTCCATGCTTACAGCTTGATATGTCAGCTATGTCAAAACTGCAGCGGGAAATAATCTGAGGAAACACTTTGCAGAAAAAAGCATTTCTGTAACGATTTTTTAAACGTGCTTTGGCATAACTTAAACTGACTTTCGGTATAAAATGAAATTCTGCCCTCGTTAAAAAGGGGAAAACCTGAGCTTCAGAAATACTGTAACAGCTAGCTAATCCTGATCGGATCAGTTAAAACTCCTGTTTAAGGAAATTATGTTCATTTCTGATTATCTTTTACCTCCAGCAAACTGAAATGTGCTATCTAGACCATCTAGGAGAAAACAAATTTCTTGAAAGACAGAGAGGTTTTCTGAACAAATCACAGTTCCTACTTGAGTGTCAGTGCCTGGGTGAGCATGCAGATGCTTTACATGCACATCTTGTCTTTGGAAATCAATTGATTCTGTCCTCCTATTACGATCATCCAGAACCACATCTTTCCATCCTTTACAACAGTTTGATGGCATGGCATCAGCTCCCTCTCCTCCCAGCAAAGTCCTCTTCACAGCTGTGAAAAGCTCTGGGCTATTCCTTGGGTTTTTTTAAGCAATTCTGCCATGCCACGGTGGATCTGTGGTTCAGGTTAAACAAGGTGGATGTGAAATCAGACAACACCAAAAATCTATCTGAAGACATAACAAAAACAATGGAAATCAAATACAAACACCCTTTAAAGCATAAACTTCAGAACTGGGTTTCAGATTTCTCCATTAAACCGATGCCTGGGAGCTCTAGAAGTCTATGAAATTTCCAGGGGTTTTCAGTGCATTTCCTCACAACAGACAGCAGGATAATTGACTCATCACTCTCCTGCTCTACTCCTGCCCCGATACTTTCAGTCAACTTCTAGATATACACAAATAAAAAAATGAAATGAAATGAAATGAAATGAAATGAAATGAAATGAAATGAAATGAAATGAAATGAAGTATCTTTGACTGTGAGCTCTTTGCACAGGGCTATGTGAAGCCACTGACAAAACCATTTGCTGATTCCACATGAAGCAGCACTGGATCCCAGTTGAGAAAACCTGTCACTAATGAAATCAAGACAAACCTTCCAGTGACTTCTGGGCATGCTTAGGAATATGACTTTATACCTGTAACATAAAACAATTCTGCTAATAAAAAACAGGCTACTTTACCTTCCTTTTCCGAGTAGCAAAGGCTATTTCTGCACTAGCAAACAACATGGATCAGCAGCAGGAAACAGGCTGACGCTGAGGACCAAACTCCATGCCAGGCACCTTTCAAGGGGTTTTTACTTTGCTTTAGCTTAGTCCTATGTGTCGAATGCCTACTGGACTGCGTTAGGTGCACTACAGGAGCAGGTCTTCCAATTTTGTTTCATTCAAAAGGAATCCAGCCCATGAGCTCTGGGACTGCTCTGCAATGCAAACAGTAACTGGGGGCAATTAGGATATCTGTTTCCAAAGCACACTCCCAATTTGACCTAAGATGCTAATGCAGATGCATCCAAAGAGCTTAGACCATGTTCCATCACTAAAACCTCTAAACTTACAGAGTACCAAGGTCATGAAGAGTTTTACCTCCCTCCCAATTAATAGGACTCACAGTCTTCAATGCATTTCACACATGTGCAGCAACTTACAGTGAAGATGAGTTCTCCAGCAGCAGACACTGTGTTTCTGATTCCAAATATTTTCATTTCCCATCTGTGTGATCCTTATTACCTTCAGGATTTTTATTCAATTAGCCTTTCACATTTGGAAAGCTCTTCTATGTAGCTGAGTATTTTATTTTCAGAAGAGTTTGTCACTCTTTACTGTCTGCTCTACTTACAAGGGTCTTCTTTTCCTTGACGGCTTTGCAAAGCACTCTTTATTGCTCTGAAAAATTCACCGCATGTCTCATACGCCTGCGATAAACTGGGTTCCTTACCTTCTTCACTAGGGCTCTCCCTCCCCCCTTCCCAGTTTTATATCAGTCAAGAAGATTTACGTCTCTTCTAAAAAATAATATATAAATAAATAAATATGTTGTGAGTCACAAACATTAAATACTTAATTTGAACCGGCAGAAAGACCAGCTACTGGAATTCTGCAGCAGTCTGTTAGCTCATATGTCTCTGCGTGCGCATACTGAAGGAAACAGCAGAAATAATACTTTACAATTTGATGAACAACATATGACACTGAACCTCCAGACTTGCAAAAAAGGGTTACAAACTTAGGAAAATACCTGCCAGGCAGAATTCTGCCTTCTCCAAGAAAAAGAAAATCCAAACACTCCTTACTTTAACTGAAACAGAACTGTTATCATCAAGGTTATACAGAAATAAAATGGGATTAAGGAAGAAAATAATCATTAGGGACTTAAGTGAAGTTTGGGTGATAAAAAGGGACGTTTTCTGAATACATGAGACACAAAGGTTGATACTGTGCCATCTGCTTTTAGATAGAATCCTTCTTTGATTTCACTTATAAACTTTACTTACAGTTGGCACCATAGTGGCTTGTAATAATTTAACTGTATTTCTGGATCACAGTATCACTCTCCATTTCACCATGCAGAGAGAAGGAACCCTGAACCTAATTTAAACTGGAAAGAGAGAAGAAAGAGAGGAAAAAAAGGCACGTTTGGTTCTCATAGTCTACAGAATTATCTCAATGCAAGCTGCAGATATGAGTATTATCTCTGAAAACCACAAGAAGCAATCATACCATTGGAAGAAGCAGATAAAAAGACCATGCTTCCAACAGACAGAACAAGAAAGCAATAAGGACTTTGAGAATATGCCTTAGTTTCAAAGAAATGAGTGCAACTTTTGTAAGTATGGGTCTCATAACAAAGTAATGTGTATCCCTACTAAATAACCAATAATTCCCATTTCTGTGAATCAGATTATTCATCCCAAACCAGCCCATATTGAATTTAATGCTTCCCTGATACCGCCTATTCTTCCTTCCCCATAAAGATAAAAAAATAAAAGGGAAACATTCTAACCTAAACATGCCACAATTGTTATACTTAGCCCTTTCCACTGAAAGCTCACCTTAATTTCTGATTAATGAGCACTTGGGAGATAAACTCTTTTAACGTTTCACCCTGCTACATTTCCCCTTTTTGCAAAGCTATTCAACCATCCCTATTCAACCATCATGCATTTCTAATTCGGTGGAGATGGCTTGCCTGTTATAAATTACTCTCATAAAACAGCTATTTCTGCTGCTTCCCCTGGGACTGCACCCAAGGTGAGGATCAAGCCAGCACCACTTAGCATCCACATGTGCAAGCTCCGAACCGAACGGGAGGAAGCAGGCAGTAACTAATCTATGTTTTACTGCACTTGGCATTTGCCTGCTGCAAGCCGCCTTTGGGAACATCACCAGCACAGGTAGGTTTGAGGAAGCCACCTTGTTTCTTAATGCCAAGGAGCTGCTGCACGTACCTGAAATCTGCCTGATCTAAAAACTACCAGCACAAACAACACATCTGGTATGGATGGGTCTGTTTTCTCTGCTGAACTACAGAGATGTCCTGGAGTACTTTATCTCTGGACAACGCTACAGAACTAGTTCTTAACGTGACTGTTATAGCCCTCTCTCCTGTGTTTAGCTGCTGATACTCTGGAGAACGTCAGCTGTAGTTTTAAGGACCTTCTGGTGCCATTTGAGCCTTCAGAAGCATACATGTTGACAGCAGTGTTAACATCCATCCAAAAGAACTGAACAGAGAAGGGGAAAAATGACAGGACTGGAAAACTGAGATGGGGACTGATGGATTCAAAAAAGAAGTTTAGAGAAGAAGGTTTTCCACAAAAAGGAAAAGGTAACTACAGAAGGGAAATCAGAAATGTAAACTTATGAAGGAGCAAACGGCCACAACCTTCCACACGTTCTAATTTTTCAAGTGGTATCCTCACCTCCTCTGAAAATGTATTTGTGCATGAAATACACACGCATGAGAGGTAGACATCAGTGACAACACAGCATTTCAGGTATCTGAGACTGAGATCTTTCCACGGCCAAAGAATCAAAACACATTTGTCCATGGCCACATCTACAGAGTAAGTGGCCAGGAAAAGAGGAAACTTTAAATGAAACGCATTACTGTCACTATAATTATATGAAGCACAAAGATGGCCAAGAACAGAAGAGCTTAATTCTAAGTGCGACTATCCTGCTGTTCATTTCTGCTTTCTCACTGGATTTAAGGAAGATACACTGTATTTCCAGGGAATGTGGGACAAAGACGTTTTGATTTTTTAAACGTTACCTTGTACAAACTACATCTGAATGTTATCGCCTCTCTTAATCACCTTCTTATGTCTGATAGTGCCCCTTTAACCTTTGTTACTCCATTACTGAACAAGTTATCTCATTGTTACTCTTTTTTGAAGGAAGAATTTTGCCCCTTTCCATGCTGATAAGAGACACATAAATATTCACTCCCGACAAACATTCAATAGTAAAGTGTCTTGAGCAAACTACCAGAGTCTAAAGGTAGGAAGCTGTGGTTAACTTCTCTGCTATCTTAACCCTTTAGTCAATCCACCAGAACAAACAGACACAGAAGATGGATGCTCTTTTCACAGACAAAGCAGAAATAATTGTTCCCTTAGAGAAAGGACTTTATAACATGCTTTATAACACAGAAAATAAATTAAATTATTAGAAGTGGAATATCTACCCATTTTCTGGGCCGCCCTCTGGGTCGCTTTTCACCAGTGGCTTCTGCTTTCTGTAAAGGGAAAAGAAACACAACATGTTTTATACCCCAGCATTGTTTAACAGCCTTGGTTAACTAGGAACTCCTTTCCTGTAACATTATCCATAAGTGTATCTCTAGGGTGGCACCAAGCCTCCCCCTGGCTCCATGGGTTTTCTGGCAGAAGGTGATTACATTTTTTTCTGCCATTTCCAAGCCCATGTGAACGCCTTCACCTGCACCCAAGGGTGCCCCCAGCCCTGGTCCACGGAGGATTGGGACCTGCAGAACCCCAACAGCGTCACCTCTAGCCTTTCACAGGCTGTCAGGCATCACCTAAAGGTACTATGTTAGACGTACAGCCCGTTTCAAGCCTGAATAAAGCAATTTATAGCAGCCACAATTCCTTCATTTAGTCTCATGATGTTTGTGCATGAAGCGTGTTTGGACAGACTGCCACCAGGAACGTGACACTGGGAAGTAACTCCTCTACTTCACGTGAGCTTTTCCAGGCAAACGTGCATCCTTAAGCTCTAAGCAAACCCATCACTGCTCCAAAACACACCTTCCCTTTCAAGGTTGAAGGAAACAGCATGGAAGGTGCCCTAGAAGTGACAGTGATATTTATGTAAGCCCAACAGTTGGTCCTGGAGCTTAGCTTAAAGGAAATTTGGGTTCAGCTACCAGCCTCTTCCATGCACTCGCTGTGTGACACTGTGGCTAGCACTGCTTGCTCACTACAGGAAACTACTTACAGGCCTTAAAATGAGAACTGCAAGTTATTTTCTCTAGATGGGCTCTGCCCATGCACACACCTTGTCAGGTAAATAATCCTGTCTCACTAAGGTGATCAAGATTTTGCCACCAGCTTCGGTGAGAGCAGGACTTGTGCTGCACAAGAAGTCCCTAAGAGTGAACACTTTTAGCACGCACTCCGTAAACGTGCTCCCAAATTTCCATGAGCTGTTTTGCTTCCAGTTAACTGTATGCGTATTTGATTTGCCCTCAGAAATCAACTGTCTCATTAAATAAATCACTCGCCGATCAATCTCTGTAATGGACACTGTCACCTAATGCTAGGCAAAGCAGATCCCTCTGCAAGAGAACCTGAGACGAGGAAGCAGGGGAGGAATCTCTACGAAAAAGCTGTACCACAAGTTAAATGCAATTACCCTGAAATAAATATCTCACCAAGAAGAAAGCTGTGAAAAATAAAATTCACACTCCTAAAGGGCAAAATTATCACTCAGACTTGTTAAAAGAGTAAACTTGCTCTTTAATCGTTTATACCAGCGTTACATGTAAGGTGAAACCCTCTTATGAGAATACTTGTTAAAATGCATTTGCTACATACTGGAGCTGTCTATTTCAGAGTTTTGGTGCCTTTTAAAGTGTTCGTTTTTTCCAACCTTATTAGTTGAAGGATGCAAAAAAGGAGGTGTTTTGGTTTTGAAAATTTGTGCCCCCACCCATTTATGTTTATCTCACAAAATACAGGGCGTAAGCCTAGAAAAAAAAGATCAGCTAAAACTGTTCTTAACAGTTAATCTGCACCTGACACATTGTGAAAGGATAAACACCATTTATTTTCTTCTGTATTCACTGAAAGACCCTTTATGAAAAACCTAACTTTTTGGAAACTGAACCCACTTTGCTCTACCAATTAACACTACCCAAAGGTTGACAAGAGCTGTAAGCTTAACCAGGGCACACAACGCTGCCTGACGGGCTGGGGGAGCTGAGCAAAACCCCGTGCCACCGTCCACCCCGGAGCACAGCACAGCACGGGAGTGCCAGGAGCTGCTCCGGCCGCTGGCGGTGCCTGGCCCCTGCAGCGGGGACCCTTTGCGCTGAATGGCGCTGTATCCCTGCTGCATGTGATTTCCACCTCATGTCAGAAGAAAAACATTTCCAGAGTCCTTATCAAAACCAAACCTTTCCCAGAGGTGAGCTGAGCAAACAGCGGGGCATGCCAGATACTATGTTTTGGTACGGGGCGATTCTGTAAGTAAATAGGAGGGTTTCCATAGACTAAACTGCAGAAAGTGAGCGACGGGAACCTCCCGAGTGGATGTTTTTATCTCCATTCTGAGGGAAGGGAAAGACAAAACACTCCTGGAACAACCACGAAGGAGTAGTGGCAGTCCAGCAGTGATAATAAAGGCGTGAAGTTTAGGAAAATATTCCCCCTCTTCCCATTTGGATTTTTTATTTTTTATTTTAGTTTGAATTCTGCAAACCTAACCCGTATTTTCTCCAACAGCACAAGGCTGTCTTTTAATGTCAGCGCTTGAAGAAAGGTTTTATTGCATATCAGACAAATAATTCAATGTTTCTCCATATCATTTTCAAGTAATTAATAAGAACGGGAACACGTAAGTGCTAAAGCTTTGCTTTTCCTCTTAAATAGGTATTTACATAATCTAAACCATGCTAGTCCGTTGGCTCTTTGCTTTAATTGAAGCGTTGCCTCTGAAGCTAGGAACAAATCCAGGGAGAGCCCCAAGCCACCCAAAGATCACAAGGATTCCTATTTGGGCAGCAAGATGCAAGTGCTCTCAGCCACCTTACCCACGGCAGCCTGTAATTGCTTAGTCAGAAAGGAAGCTGCTGCCTTAATCCTCTAAAGCACTCTCTGAAATTGAGATGTGTTTGGTCAGGCTTTTCTGAGCGTTCGGTGCTGCGCTAGGAGGCATCCTCTTGTTCTGGACTGCTGAGACACAAAATAACCCAACTTAAAGAAGGGCTGGGGACGTAATCAAACCCAAGTTTATGATACTTATATATATGTGGATATAATATAAAATTTCTTAAAACCAATTACATAAACATTTCATTGTTGCTGTGTCGCGTTTAACTGGATTTACTTGTTCTTCAGTACAGGAAATGATATTTTTGACCCGAGTGAGAAAGATGGCCACTCCAGCCACCGCCATGTCGTTAACATGTTTCCGGACAGATCTGCAGTTCATCCAAGCCCTGTAGCACGATGCCACCAAAGCCTGCTTCTGAACGGCTGCCATCAGCCGCCGTGGTACCCGACCGCCCAGCATCCCTGCATCTCCCCGCTGCCTAACTGGGCCAAGCCTGAGCAGGAACTGAGGCTGTACTACTGAAGGCAATTAACAAGACAAGACAGGTATAAATAATTGAACGTGCTCGTCAGGTATCTACCTATTGTCAAGGAAGATTGCGAATGCAACAGAACCCAAATTTTAGGAACTCTAGCCACTGTGCAAAATGATCTGGAGACCTCAGATAGAATGTGCCAGAGCTGAGGTCTGGTGGAACAACTGCTAGGTCCCAGCATGAGGATCACTGCTGCCACACCGTGCCAAAAGACCTTGTGCAGGGCAGTGTCCCTCTCCTACAAAAAAAAAAAAAAAGTTCTTTTTGCTCTTCATTTTTCTTTCTTAGAAGAAACTTAAGCATTGGCTGGATACAAACATATCACACTTTTCACGTCATGCTTTACCCATTTTAACTCTAAATGGGAGTCAGTCTTCTCCTGCTTTACCCATCTTGCTCAAAACATTTGTGGTCCCTTACTCTTTAGGTGCAACAACCATACTACAATCCCTTGATAAATCTGAACTCATGTTCCCTTTAAGCCTGTTACGACTGGTGCTGGTGAGAATGAATGAAGCATGGAGAAGCCAAATAGATTTTCATGAACCAATTTAGGGCAGAGTCCTGGTCACGTGCACTTTTTTTTTTTTTTTTTTTTTACCTTTGGACTGCTTAACTCAGGGACGGGGTTTTCTACATACCAAACTCTGGCCACGTAGTGAGGAGACAGTAGTAACTGTCATCACAGAGAGACTCCACAAGTTCTGGAGAATGGTATTTCAAGATGTAGAGGTACCATTAGTGAAGTTCACTACTACAACAAAAGCCACAATATGTCAACTGAAGACGAATTTTACAAAAAAGACTTTATTTTTGGATATTCCTGGGATACCTTGACATTTTCTTTTGAAACAAACACACAGTAGTTACTACCCCCTGCCTTTTTTATTTATGTTTTTGACCCAACAATTGTGTTTCTTCCTTCCAAACAGGAGAGTATTTATGCCCATACAGTATTTTTGTTAAGCCCAGCTACGGGAGCTAAACAAAGAGAAGCCCCTGAATGCTTAAGGGAAATGTGATGGGCTGGGAACACAACTCAGCCTTACAAATAAAATTCAACCACACAACGCCCAGGAAACTAGAAAGGAACATCCTTACTATGATCCTTCCACAAAAACTCAAGTTACTCATTAGAAAAAAAGAAAGAAAGAAAAGTTTCCCTTTTTTGCTAATTTTTTACAAATATTTTAAATGAATAACAGAATGACTTGTTTGAAGACACAGACTTGAATAACAGTCTGATTGTGGAGACTCGAGTACAAGGTGATAAGAGCCTTTTTGTGTCTCTCTCTTCTCATCTGCTAACATGTTGTGTTCGTTCTGTTTGTGAAAACTAAACAATTGAGAAATTATTTGTTTTTCCATAAAATACAGCTTACCCTTTGTGTAACATAAGTTAGGTATGTGTGATATGCAAACCTTTTTTTTTTTAAAATCGTGTATTACCTAAAATTAGAGTAACTGCCACATTATTAGCTATCCAATTGGTCTTGCAACATTCTGTATGCATTGTCAAGTTTCACATTGCTAATTTCCTAACAAGCACAGTTTGTTTTCAGATGCCCCAAGGCCAGTTTACTAAGACCAAACACAAGCTCTGAAAGCTAAAGGAAAAAAAATTAAAAAAAAAAAAAAGTCCCATGAACCAAGAAATTTTAAATCCACAACACAATCAGCTTCTAGGGTAAAGCGTCCCTCAACTGATTTAAGGGCATTTGCTTTTTGAAGCACAACAAAACAAAGCCCCAGCAATCGAGTATTTTTAACTGACTGCCACTTTGTGCAATGCATTTTTAATTGTGATGTGTAATGGTTTGCAAGAGAACACCCCATCAATTAATCACGAGTGCCTTCTCATGTCTATTCGGTGGGTGCTAGTGGCGTGCGTTTATCTTACATGTTGTGAACACTACAGAACATTTCAATGAGCTCACTTTGAAAAACACAGGCCACACACTATTCTGCAGAAATTCCAGCAATTTCCAGTTGCATGTATAGGACCCATGTTCACAGGCACAGGGTCTGAATTGAAGTTAGCCCACTTCTGAGAGTTGAGACAGGGGGTAGAAAGCCTTAAATAAATATATGTGTGTCTATGGATGTGTAAATATGTTTATCACAAAATCAAACATATAGCTCACTCTCTTAAGAGGCGATACCCTCATCAGCAAATGAAGCTTTCTTACAGTGTCAAAATCTTTCCATCCTTATTACTGGTAGAAAAACTATCAAAATTAGTATTAGATGCTTTGAGATGTCTGGTGAGAAGCTGAACCATTTTAGAGAGGCTTAATTATCTATTTGGAAAAAGAGCTAAAATATTTATCAGAAATGTGATCACTGACTTTTTTCTAAGAAGGCTTTATCACTGTTTTATGTTTTAGGAGATTTATCAAACATTTACATATTTTATCTATAAACCTAGAAACAAATAAAAGTTGTAGTTACATACCCCTCAAAGATTTTTTAATGCTAAAAAGACATGTGGTCTTTGGTCAATTTTTTATAATATCAACACCCGAAAAAGGTTTGCTTTAATTAGGGCAGTAACTTGATGCATTCTGAAAATCAAAACGTTACAATGAAATTGCTCAGTTCATAAATTAGATTAAAAAAAACAACTGTATGTACCAGAATCATCTGGAAAGCTCTTGAATTGATATACTTACATATGTATGAAAGATTTTAAGTTATTTTCCATTAAAACTGATTTTCAAATCACTCATACAAATGAAATAATGTTAATATTTCTTTTAGAAATATCTTTTGAAAACACATTTCTATGAATTACTTAAAATTTAATCTTATTACAAATATTTCTCCTAGGAAAGCCAACACTCCTAAGAGTAATATTTAAAATACTAAAGCTCACATTTGGACTTACTAGACTAATAAAAAACTGCTCTCTCCCTTTTGAAGAGTGAAATTTAAACTTTTTTAAAGTGAATCTGAGGAACATTTTTATTATATAAAGAAAAAAAATCAACATTTTTAAGCTCACTAGGTTGCAGCGTGGCTTTGATATATTTTAAATACTTAACTTGTAAAGCATTTTTACTAATTCATGAACTTCTTGACAGAATATACCGCTTTTTCCAGTTTAGAATGTAAAAAAAACTATTTTAAATTTAAAGGGAGTTGGAAAACGTCCCTCAAACAAACGCTGAAAACACTTATAACAAAACAGACATGAAATCACAGTCACCCCCTAATAATTTAATATTTATCAGGAGTTGCTATAGTAATTTATAACACTGAAAACTATCAAACTTAATATGGTCAGGACCATAGGCATACTGAAAAATGAACCAGAATTAGATGAGGCTACAAATATGTTCCACGCACATTTTGTCAAAGATCTACTTAAAAGATACTGGTACACTTAAGCAGTACAGTTCACTACCAGCTTTTGCAAGCTTTTGTTTCCAATTTAGTACCTGTAAATTAGTGCTAACTGCTGTGTAACCATCAACATAAACAAAACTCCAGTTTTTCTTTCCAAGGCTATACACAACTATTTATCTTCACTAGAAGAATTCATGCAGCAAGGTATTATCTGCCTTGATAGCACAGTTTTGTGACACTGAGCTTTCCCAAGTTCCAATAAAATTAAGGCACATTTTCACACTGTATTTGTGATGTGAAGTCCATGCACTAAGTGGAGGGACTCCAGTGAGCTTGTACTATAGCTAGATGCATTCAGAGCCACCATAACACAAGTTTGCTCCCATCCCCAAACAGAAGTAGTGGTTCAGAAGACTAATAGCACTGCAAGTAAAAAACTCTTTGAAAGTGATTACTAAATGGTAGGCTTTTACTGTAGCTCACAGTTTACTTTACCATCACATTTTAAAGCTGTAAATTTCGATATATGCACTTATTTCCATCAACACATAATTGGATTTTCTTCTAATTAACCTGTTTGACAAAACACTTCAGCTTTAATACACAGATTTGGTCTGTAGAAGTTAACGTCTGCAAGTCGGTGAGAAATTAATCTTCCTCTCTCAAAAACCTTAATCAAGCAAATAATATCCCTAATATTGATCTCCTTACTAGGTACAGGAGATCTCAATAAATGCATCAAATGCACTATGTTATTCCACTAATCTGTATGCTATTCAAAAAGCAAGCTGCCCTTATGGGTTCTGTGCCTAGGGTCGTCCTGCAGCATGTTATTTCCAATCTTACAAATGCAAAATACATGCTCTATGATGTAGCTGCCATTATTAAAAGGGTCCCAGCCCCACAGTTCACAGCCTAAATGACTGGCTCTTTTGCTACCAGTTGATGAAAAAACAGCATTAGGAACTCCCTCTTTAATAATCTCACCTTCTGGGCTGCTTTAGAGGGACTCTTGTTTTTGCTTCCTTTGGGTCTTCCTCTTGGTCTTTTAGGAGATGGTTCACCAGTTGGTTCCTAAATACAGGAAAACATGCTATTGTGGCAAGAAGCTACAGCTAACCAAGAAGAGCTCAATGATAAACTACAACTGAGCAGTTACTTAAAGCACGTGAATTAACAGTATAAATAAATGCAACAGTATTTAAAATGCAACATGAAAAATTAAACAACTCAAAGTGAAGAAAAAAATGCATTTTACATAATAAAAGAGTTTAACTTTCCTTGTAATTGCACACACACACACAAAAAAAGAATAAAGAGACTGCATACTCTAGCAAGCTAGTTATATGAGAAAACACATTTTTAAAAGAAGATGGCTATAGCTTCCCTCATGCAAGAATGATTATTTGAAAATTAATACAGTTATCCATTTAATGTCAATTGCATTTCATTATAACAAGATACAGTTATCATATGCAGTTACTAGCACACACTTTTGAAAAAAAAAAAAAACACAAAACAATATTAACTACTGGAAAAGTAGAAAATAAGCTTAAGACTATTTTCTCTCTCAAGGGTACAAATAATTTGGGGGGATTTTTTCTGCAGTTCTGAGCTCTGCGTTACATTCGCACCTATTGCAAACAGAATTGATCCGAGTAAAATGCAAACGCTAAAGTTTCTTGAAATGGAGCACTAGCAAGCCAAAAAAAACCTGAGGATGTAAAATATCTGAAACAATAACAACAACAACAAAAATCTAAAATTACTGGGCAGAAGCGATGATTGTTTTCAAAGTTTTCTTGACTAGCTCCTCTGGCTGACAGCAAACAACCAGTCCTTAAAAATGCCCACGAATTACTACGAGCTCGGACTCCAAATATTTATTCAGCGAATCACAAATACTATAAAACTCTTCAAGCCTTCAATATCATACATTTCCCTCGGACTACGGGAGGTGGCAAATCTAATTCAATGCGGTTTGTTAACTTAGACCAGCTTAAAACCCTTCAGCTTTTCCACTCCCGGGGAGGCTCAGGGTGCAGGCTCAGGCTGGGGAGGCTGCAGAGGGGCTCAGGCACTGCACAGCAGGGCTGAGCTCGGCTAAGGAGACGCGGCTTGCTTTCTCTGCCATACATTCAAATGCAAAAAAAAAAAAAAAAAGAAAGAAAAAAAAGAAGAAAAAAAAAAGGAAAAGGGGTGGATGGGGGAGAAGGGAAAAAAAAAAAAGTGGGGGGTGAAGGGGGGAGGAAAGGGTACCAGGCTGATGCTGGGCACGGAGCCGCGGGCGGTGAGCGAGTGGCACTGAGGGCAGAGCGGTAAAGGCAGGGGCTCCGCTCGCACGGCTTTCCAAAAAAATAAGAATAATTTAAAAAATAATAATTTTTACTTTCTGTGTGATTTGCTGGAGCACACCGGGGGCTCGGCACCGGCTTGCCCCCGGCCCGGGGCTCGGCTCCTCGGCTCTCTGGGTGCCCCCGAAGCCCCTCGCAGGCTCTCGGGGCTTGGAGCCGATGCTGAATGAATGGGGCGAGAGGTTTTAAAGCTCCGCGGAAGCTTGGCTTTTAAAAGCGGCTCCCCGGGCGGCCCTACGACTTCCAGCCGCGACTTCCGAGGCAGGGAAAGGGCCGCGGGGAGCCCCGGGCAGCCCCCGAGGAGCCCCCAGAGCCGGGGGCGGCTGTGCCGGACGATGCGACAGCGGCACTCGGGTGGGACGGGATGGGGTGGGATGGGATGGGACGGGACGGGATGGGGAGGCGGGGGGGGGGATAATGCGCGAATCTGGCAACCTTAGCGCGGATTGAGGTCTGGCGAGTCAGAGAGGAGCCCTGCGAGTCCCCTTCGGGGCCCCGGGGGGAGCCGGGCGCCGTCCCCGCGCCTCGACCTGCCTGGGAAAGCGGCGCAGCCGAGGCAAAAGGTGTTGCAAATGCAGGGCAAGCCCCCTCCGGCTGCCTCCCCCACCTCCGTCGGCAACGGGGGCACCTCTCTGCAGACGATGACGGGGGTGAGGGAGGAGGTGGGGAAGGGGGGGACGCCAGGAGAAAGAAAAAAAAAAAAAAAAGAAAGAAAAAAAAAAGAGAGAGAGAAAAGAAAAGGGAAAAAAAAAAAGCCAACCCTATGCGACTTTCTAGACACCCTCCTCTCCCCCAACCCCAGGATCTAGGGGCAGTCAGGGGCTGGGCTGGTCAAGCTCGGAGGCGGCAGCAGCCCCGGTGGGACCCGACACACGCACACACACACAGCACACACACAGCGCGCACACACACACACACACAGGCTCACACTCACTCACTCACACACACACACACACACACGCTGAGACGTTGCGAGGGCTCGCAGAGGAGGGAGCCCGGGCGAGCCCCGTTTCCCCCGCTCGCCGCTTTCGCAATTTCAAACCCAGCTCGAAAGGAGCCAGCGAGCGCTGGTTGGTCGGAGCCTCGCCGCTCCATGTTCCCCGTCCCCATTGAAAAGCCCCGGCTCGCCGCCCGCACAATAGCGAAAGCCCCGGGCGGGCTCCGCGGCCCCGCCGCCCGCCCCGAGCCGCCGCCGGGCGCTGCCCGCCCCGCCGGGAGCCCCCGCGCCCCGTCCCCGGCCGCCTGCACCGATACGTACATGGTTACATGCCTACAACACTACAGATCTGCGGCTCTACGCCTCTACGCGAATACTGACTTGTGGTTGCTTCCTGGGTCTGCCTCGTCCTCTCTTCTGAGGCTCTGCGGTTGCAGGTTGCTCCTGGGCAGCAGTGGAAGGCTGACCGGGTCCCTCACCTTGTGCACTCATCGTGACTTCTGCCGCTCAGCTTTGAACCGGGTCTCTCCAAAGCACCTTGGAACGGGGGGGAATCAAAAGGAGCTCTTGCTGCTTTTGCTGCTCGCTGCCACCACCACACCGGACGTCCTGGTGCTGCCAAAAAGGAGAAGAGAAGGGGAGGAGGAGGAGGAGGAGGTGATGGTGGTAGTGGTGCTGGTGGTGGTGGGAGAGGAGGGGGAATGGAGCTCTCCTACAATTTAGGAATGGTTAGTAACATGAAGCAATTCAAGAGAGGGGAGGTTTAAAAAAAAAAAAAAAAAAAAGAGAGAGAAGAAGAAATAAAGGCAGAGTAGTAGATCGGAACCCTGGAAATGCGAGCAGAGAGGGAAACACTCCGAGGGTAGTCGGAGCGAACCGAGGAGGGGAAAAAATCCTACAAATTGAAAGCAAGTGGTGGCTATCGCGCTTAGATCGGATCAGGACAAATTAAGATAAGACACACTGAAAGTGGACTGAGAACACTGCACGGTCTTGCCAGAAGCATGCACCCTGGGAAGCCGGGGATTTCGGCAGCAGCGGGAGCAGCGGGCAAAAAGCGCGATCATTTAAAAAATAATAATAAAGCGATTTGGGAGATTGGGAAGAAAAAAAATGAGGGGGGGCGGTCCTGGGTTCGTGTCTGTGATGTGAGCTGCTGGGACTGGAAATATTATTATGCGAGTCCTGCCCACGGACTAAACTAGGATGAGGGTTTTAAAAAAAAAAAAAAAAAAAAAAGGAGGAAAAACCACCTTTACCCGTGGGTGGAAAAAGCAGGAGGGGGCTGTGCAAAAAATAAAAAATAAAAAAAGGGGGGGGGGGGAGGAGGAGGCAGAGCGAAAAAAAAAAAGGGGGGGGGGGGGGACCTAGCTGGCTGGCGGCCGGCCAGATAAAACATGAGAAAGCCGGCGGCCGGGGGAAGCGGCGGCACAGCACGGCCCGGCCCCGCCGCCGGGTTGAAAGGCCCCGGGCGGGCTCCCCGCGGCCCGGCCGCCGCCGCGCAGGGGGCGCGCAGGGGCTGCGCGGGCGCGGAGCCGCCGCCGCTCCACGTGGGCGCCGCGGCGCGGAACAAAGGCGGCGGGGCCGGGGCCGCCCCTGGGCCGGGCCCGCCGGGCGCCACCCGCGCCCCGCCCGCGGCCGCGGGGGGATGTGCACCGGGGGGGCCGGAGGAGGCGAGAGGTTGGCCGGGAGGTGCTGCCGGGACAGCGCCGGGCAGCCGGGGAGCGCCCCGGTGGAGCCGGCGGTGCCGGTGCGGTCGTACCTGGGCTCCAGCCTGCGTCCGTGGAGTTCCCCCTGCCCCACGGCTCCCGCGGGGGTCCGCCAAAATTGGGCGGCCCCCTGTGGCTCCCTCCTCGTCCGGTGCTGCTTTGGGATGGGCAATGCGAGAGAGCCCCGAGGAGGGGACAAAAAGTGTATTTTGGTATATTGCCGGGCTAGGTGCTTCAAGTGGTCTGAGCAGGCTACACACGCTTAGACGTCTATAGATAGGTAAAGAAATACAATTAGGCAAAAAGTTGCTCCAATCAAACATACAGCAGGCAGCTGAGTTACTTTCTGTGGAATAGGAAAAATAACACTGCAGACAGATGGGCTAAGGAAAGAGTAATCCTAGAACACTTCTTAAGGCTGCAAATATTCCCGAAGTGTGCTTAATCCAATCACGAGCCTTCCAAGCCCTCTTCCCTCCCGTCTCCGAAAGCAACGAGCTATGGAAGATGGACACGGTCCACCTGTTAAATCTCATAGCTATCGGAAAGGTCTTACCCAGCCCCAACGATGTGTTGTAAAATGTTCAGTTCCCATCACGCCACAAAGAAATCTGAAGGTCTCTGCGTCCACTCCGTACATCAAAAGGTTAAGCTGCTGTATGAGATCAAGAATCCAAGTGGAGATTGTAAAGTCTATAGTTTAAAGCGCAGCAGCAAATAATTTTTATAACATCCATTAATCTCTTTGGAGCGTATTCATGTCTGTGGAAGACAGTGGTACATGCGATTGCTAAAAACCTGTAGCTCCAAAGCTGCTGTCTCTACAGATTCATCCCATATGGGCTATTAGTAGTTCCATTAGTCTTTCCTCGAGCAGTTCTAGTAACAATACCATGGTCCAAAGATTTTTACATATAGCCATAAGCAAATAATCTTCACATGGGAGCAATGTTCCTAAGCTCACACTTTGAAAGCTATTCCGGACATGAAAGGTCTCGGCGCTTGCGCTGTGCCCAGCATAACGGAGTTGTGGTCCTGCTGGGGACGTCCGCCCACAAATTCACGATCGTGACAAGGCTTAGCATCAGAGAGTGGAATGACTACGGGTCTGACTTCCATTCAAAACTGTCTTCGTTACTTCCTTATCCAAAAGTTCTTAGGTCATAAGCCAGATGATGTTCCTGATGGTGGGTCTGGGAACATGGGCTTGTCTAGACTAATGCAACATCTTGTCGTTACATCATTTATATCCAGACTACCTTAACACAGGTAAGCACACAACATCCAGAACCCAGAAAGCCTGACTCCCTGAAGTGGCTAGCGGAAGGGGGAAGCCAGAAACAGCTCTTGGTTTTGTTCCAGATTCCTTCCCCAAAGAGATGTGGTAACTGTTCCAATCCGTCCTCTCTACGTATGGATCGCTGCTCCATCCAGAGCAAACAGCAGTAAACAGAACTGTATAACTCATTGAAGAGAATACAGCAAATCTACCGGAGTAGAAAAGCTTTCCACAAACTTGGGTCTGAGATTTAACCTTTGGTCTGTCAACTGAAGTATTAATTGTCAGTGCTTTAATGGTTTTTCTTTTTCTGGAAGCATCCCTAACAGGTTAGGTTACTTAAAATAAGTCCTGGTTTCTACTCTCCATGAGCCTAAAAAGCCCGGAGATTTCCACAGAAATTAGAGGAACTTCCTACAAGGTCAAGAAGAAGAGGGTAAGGTAGAGGTTTTGCTACCTCACCTGCAACACTTCTCAGGAGGCTGTGTGTTATTCTGAAGCCAGTGTGACGGCTTGCAGTGGGTTCAGTGGCCCAGGGCTGCCTGGTTCTGTTCCCGGGGGGGGCTTTTTCAACCCTGCACTCTAACAGCAGCACTAATGTTTTGCATCAGAGCACAGAACTCTCCCTTTGGAAAGACATCCCAGTCAGCAATAGCAGGCTAAATAGGTGTTGGAGGTTATACACAGCCGCCAAGAACCTTCTTCCCTTGCTTGCTTCTTCATCTGCCTCCTTTTTCACAAGCCTGTGGGTACAGAACTACACCCTGTAAGTCAATGGGCTTGTGCTGTGGACCATCAGAGGGAGATGCCACCTGTAGATGTAGTCGGTGTGATGGACAGCCTGTCACTGACTCTACAGTGCCCGCTTGCCATGCATGTATGGATATGCATGCATTTAGACAAAGAGTGGAAAGAGTTGGGCTATACCTCCTCTCTGCTCAAGGGAGTCCTGTTCCCTCCACCCTACTTCTCATGGAGTACAAGCTACCCCAAAGGGACAGTGACAAGGCAAGTTTGGCTTTGGAGGAGATCTCTGGCCAGGGATGGGAGAGCAGATGGGAAAATTCAGAAGAGTTTTTCTGCCTGTTTCCTCAGCTCTTCAGGGAGCCCATAGATCTGCATGGCCTCAGAGAGCTCCTTAGAGGAACAGTCTTGGGCTACAACTGTTAAAATCTGCCCTTTCCATACGTGCCATACGTTGGGTAGGTATTTCACTTCTGTGGCCAAGCAGGGCGGGCAGCCAAAGGTATTTACATGGTCAGAAGCAACAGTGGGTACCAAGGAGCTGGGAATCCTGATGCTCAGTTTCTAGAAAACCACCCCTCCCAGGAGAAGTACATTTTGCAAATATCTTTTGGATTTGCAGGAAAAGATAACTTTCATTTTCCCTGGTTCTTTTGGAACAGGTTCCCTTTGGTCTTGGGGAACACAAGACAAGGAGAAGAGCGGGCACAGGAGCCTTGAGGGCACCGATCAGATGGGCATAGCCATACCGTCATGCTCCCACTTGCTCCTGCTCATCCAACTGGTGGAACTGGCAGCGGCTGCTGCCTCACAGTCAGCAGTCTGCAGATGGCTGGGATAATGCTTTAGGGAAGCATGACTGCAACTGACAACCAAGACCCAGAAAAGAACATTAAGGCTCGATCTCAGGCCTTGTCTGCACAAGGGAATTTTCTTCCCTCCTCCAAATTCCCACCATTGCTCATATGAATGCAGCTGCACAATTGTTAGGGATGCTGGGAGTCATAATATATGAGTTTTCATCTCGTCAGCCATTTGCAGCACTGTGTCAATTAACCCTCCTCAGAGCAGGGTTAACTGATACAGTGCTGAAAACGGCTGCTGGAGCTGAAAGCTGCCTATACTGAGGCTCCCATTGTTGCTAGCCCTGGTGCAGCTGCAGGGGAATCAGCCCATGCAGGGTTATTTTGGTAACAATTCCCCAACCTAAAAACAGCCTAAAAATGCAATATGGCCACCTCGTGGGCCAACACATGCTTCCACCTCACCTCAACAACTATGCACCTAGGCTGTTGCCCTTGGTGAGATCTTTCTTACAGAGGGCACTCTCTGTACTTCTGTATGAAATACCCAGTGGGTTTCACTTCAGCAAACTGGTGGTTTAGTCCTCACCTGCCCTGGACTTGAAGATGTGTGAGGACAAAGAGCTAATTATCTGGTAGTGTCTTTTCACTGATTCATACATTCGTTAATTCAAAACTGCACTGTCACTTATAGATTTTTATTTTTTTTCCATTTTTGAATGCAGGTCTAGCTGTTTTCTTTATCAGTGGAGGTTCTTGTCCACCAGCAGTTTTGGTTTTTAATGCTACAGAGTAAGACCTTATTTACACAGCACCGTGAAGACTCAAGCTGATTGTGATGGAGTGAAGTTCTGTTTGGAATGAGCGGGCTTGGCAGAACCAGCCCCACTTGTTTCCATGTGCTTTAGGAAGCAGCGGGCTGGTGACATGGGTGAGTTTCACCCCATACCGAGCAATGAACACTTCCAAAAGCCCCTCTCTATCCTCTACCCGCACCCACGTCCACCACTAACTAAAACTAGGAGATGTTGCTTTGCATTTGTTAAACTTCTGAATAGCTATTTATCTGACCAATACCAGCAGTCAGTTTTTTTTTTTAATTGCAGTTGGAAGTGTGAAAATGTTGAAGCCCAGGCTCAGCAAAAACCTCACTGAAAAACTCTAGCTCTCTAAAACCCTTGATTAATGACAGCTTGGTTTCATTTCATGCTTGGCATTTTATGCAAATAGAGAACATAGCTGTATGCAGACTGCATGTGCCTATAAATATCTGCAGAGGCTCAACGCACCTGCCCAGGGGAATGACAGAGAAGAGCCAGAGGGGATGCCATCTACAGCCACCCACCGTGGAAGCGAGCCAGAGACCTCAGCTCAGGGTGCTGGGGTGTCGGACAACATCTGATTTGGCAGAAACCGGGGTATAACTGGGAATTTTGAGAAAGAGAAAAGGAACTGGCTTGCTCTTCCTTCACCTCTGATGCTGCTGTGGTGGATACTCTGCCTGGGATCTCTTTGGGTGAAGTGAGGTGCCTGCAAAGCAGGTGTCATGGCAGTCCCTGGGAGGAAGAGGAGCAGCATACCCACTGCTCTTTAGCTCAGACCCAGCTGAGGGGATGTGTCACAAAGTTCCAAGGTCATAGCTGTCACACAAGGAGCCTGCCTCTTGGTGAGCATATTTATATATTTGCTTAAATGGTTCGCATTAATCTCTTGAAAGGCTCTTATAAAAAGGGTGAAGAACTCCCATCACGAATCCCAGTGGAACTGGATTTCTCCTCTCCCTTAGACCTTTTCCCCTCCAATATTAGGCTCAGTATCTTGCATGTGTTTTTATATGAAACTCTGTGATTAAAAGTACTTAAGACTGGCTCATTTTTCTCTGCAATGAGTTCAGTTATTTCCTTTTTATACCTTCCAGAATTTACTATACCATATCTAAATATTGGCTGCAGTCCACATGTTTTAGATCATGCTCTATAATGGTCCTGTTGTTACAGAATCCTTTGTGCGTGTGAGAGAGAGAGGGAGTGAGGGAGAGAGAGAGAACATGCATATGTGTTGGAAGGGAGGCAGGGTGCATATAATTGTTTGGAAAGAGAAATCAGGGTATATTAATTCCATAAGTGATTTCTGAACTGATAACATAAAAGTGATATAAAAGTGATAAAAATAGAGAGCAGTGAAATTATAGACCTCCAGTGCCCTACCTTGCATGTGTGGTAAATAATACTTCTGATCACAACATGTTACTATGCTGTATATATTCTACCAATAAAATGACTCATTCGTCTTTCATTGCTATATAATTTTAAAGATCGGATTTATTGTTGTCACATTTCCTCATTTTTACATAGGTTCTAAATGTAAACTCTTCAATCTGAACCATACAATGTGTTAGTCAATTGGATGCTACCTGAAGATGAAACCAAGGCAGCAGCTGAACGTCCTTCTTCGTTACACAAGAACCTCATTGCCTGCTAACGACCACACAGAGAATGTATACGTGTAGAGCAAGTTGGAGATCTTAAGAAAAAGCAGGATTTGATGCCCAGACACATTTTGTGCACAGCAAGTGTGAGTCAGCCCCCGGCGCATCAGATGAACGAGCCCACGCTCACCGCAGGCCAAGTGCCCTCATGCTCGCGGCTCTGGAGTCACAAGCACGTGGCAAACTCACACCCAACTTTAACTTCTGGTGGATGAGCCCTAAGGCAGTCTGCAGGTGATGTAAATTCAGACCTCTTTTCCACAGGGAGAAGTTCTCAGCCACCCACAAGAGCAGAGATGCAAAAAGCCCTGTGCTGACCGTTCCACTCATCTCCCACCCTGTGGGGCGCTGAGCCAGGGGTTAGGCAGTTCAGAGGGCTGACTGGATGTCATTTTTGTGCTGGAATGAAAGTATACTGAGTTTCTATAATTTTTTTTCCCCAAGCTAAGATAAATTTCTCTTCTGGTCCATTAACAATACTTGTATTTTTAATCAGAATTATTTTGTACTGTATTTTCTTTGGAAATAACAGTAATACAGTTTATGTGAAATACAAACAAATGAGGGAACGATTTTTACCTAAATGTATGAATAGCATTTTGCAATTTGTCATTGTGATATATTTATCTTTTGAACTTTAAGTGAGCTCAGCTGAAAAAAATGCTTCTCTTCAGCACATGACTGGAAAATATATTACACCAGAGAAGTATATTGCTGTTTCAGTTTAGAAATTAGTGGCTAAATATAATTTTCCACTATACTTACTTTCACAAAGTATGTAGTAAACTATTTACATTACAGTAAATTCTTAGTACCTATTCCAAAAGGTGTTAAAATCAGCATTCCCACTCACATTAATGGATATTTTGTAAATGTGCATGAAAGCTAAGATCCTTAAGATCCGCTGTTGCCTGCTGAAGCCTTAAAACCACTGTAATACGGCTAGAACAAAACAAATTTGTCAAAGAAATGAACCCAGGGGAACAGAAAAGAAAGCAATATGGAGCAGAAAGATGCTGATGCATAAAGTAATGACAATGTACAGCTGAAGACCGGGTTCTGCTCTCTGTCTTACACCCATCTCCTAGTGTCAGGGTGTGTTTGTCACTGTGTGCAACCTTTCTGACTGAAACTTCTCACGGATCGAGAGAGGATGCCTCACCGCTTCCTTCCCCCAGCCGGCTCAGGAGCAGGGAGGAGAGCTGCCTGCAAGCTGGATGCATTCTTCCAGCGATGGCAGCTGCTCCCGTTTTGCCCAGGGGTCGTTTGCCTGTCACATTGCAGACATGTAGCCATCATGCGATGGGAAAGCAGCCAAGCAGCCATCAGGAGAGGCTGGGGCCGGGTCGGAGCTGCTGCTGCTGCTGCCAGACCGATGCACCCGACAGGCTGGAGCTGGGCCTGCGGAGGAAAGCTGCTGGGAACAGGCTGTGGGACTGAGGAACAGTCCCCTCCACCACCAAAGCCTGCAGTCTGTAGGGCGAGCACCTGTTTCCTACAGCATATAGTCATTGTGTTCCCAAACTGTTCAGCTCCTTTGGTAATTAGATTGATTTGTGTCCGCTTTCCCTACATACATATATGCACTTCGAGGGAGGTTCCAAGGTTTGTAGTGCCAGTTTGGAGCTCAGGAGGCAGATTTTCCTCCTTTCCCATAACAAAGCATTCCTGTGTAACCTTGGGCAAACCAGATACACCCAGAGCCTTGGAGGTGTCTGGGTGCCTACCTCCCACGGAGCCGACCAAGAACGGAGAGCCTGCGCCATATCAGGGAAGCACGGATGTCAGAGTTCCCTATCTTCCAGGGCCATTATGAAGACATTTCTGGCCTACTAGGGTGATGGCAGTCATTCAAAAATCACATGTATGAGAGAGACATTAGTGCTGAGGAAAAGCTGTATGGTTACCTACGGCAAAGAGACATCTTTAAATGTTTTGAGTATCGACTCAGAATTCATAAAAAGAGGTCTAAACAAACCTTCATACTTAAAGTTCTGCCTGAAAATACTCCGGGCCTTATATTCATTTTTTTGAATAATGATAGTAGTAAGAGTCCATTATATAATCACAAGAAAATTAAAACTCTCCAGGGCATGATCTTAGCTGTGTAATTAACTGGGGTGGTTAAAAGTACAAAGTAAACCTGAAGCAAAATTTGTACCAGAACCACACCTCATTATGTTTTGCTGCCTAAGTCTGTCATAAATAGAGATGTTTATTACACATCTGCCATTTAAAGTACATATTACATGCAATGTTATATTTTATTCAGATTTAAAAATTTAAAAACACATGATGACAAGCTGTGTTACTATTAACACATGCCTCAGGGACCAGGGCTGCACGTTCTAATTGTGCCTTAGGTTATATTACAATTCAACCACTCCAGAGTTAGAAATCGTTTACAGAAGTATATTGTGTAATTAGTGTGCCTGATTTCAGTCCATGGAGTTTCACTGGTGTGAAAGAACAATCAAGCCCTGTATATCCATTCACATTTATTAGACCAAACTTTGTAGTCTGTCCTTAGAGCACCACTCCCTCCTCTGCTTTCAACAGCAAATGGCACTAAAATCTCCAGAGCTTCCCAAAGGAAAAGCAGTTATTTTCTTTCCTTGTGATTATTTTCTTTTTTCTTTTTTTCTTTTTTTTTCTTTTTTCTTTTTTTTTTCTTTTTTTCTTTTTTTCTTTTTTTTTTCTTTTTTTTTTTTTTAATTTTTCTTCACAGCAGAACTGATTCTGTACTGACTGAAGTGTATGGGCAGAAAGGGCAAGAGACGGTGTGCCAATTATATACTTCTCAATTCTCTCTTCAGGTTTACTTTCCTGACCAGACTGCCCTCCTGGACTATCTGCAGGGCTGGCTTTGAAGGAATCTTTCAAAGAAAAGTTTTTAACAGAAAATCACCTTATCTGGGATTTGCATGGAAGGAAGGCCCTCTGCGTGCATTTGGGTTATTACCAGCAGATTTCAAGTGATTCACTTGACTAGTGAGGAAACACAAATATAGGTTTTTTTGATGCAAGATCCTTGATGAAGAAAAATGCCACCTCCTAGGCAGCTTTTCTTTGTAAGCTGGTTATCAAAAGTCAGTGCCTATCACTATTTCCTAGCATTCAGATACTCTTTGTTGCGTGTTAAGGTAGGACACATTAGAATGTCCTACATGATGAAGTTATGTATCTGCACAATGAACACTTTATGTTGTGATCTTATGGACAGTGTTACTCAGACCACTGGCATAGGAGTTTAACCTCTAATACCAGCCCTAACAGAGTTTCCTTCAGCATTTCATAGTATGGACCACCTGGCAGTCCTGACTGGTTTCTAAAAACCTGAAGTAACAAATACGCTCCAGAATGAGTCAGGCCCATCCTTTCAGACCAAACCCAGGGAACTGTGATGTCCAGTGCCACCTTCAGCACCCAGTTGTTGTCTGAGGAGCCTTTCCAAATGTAGTCTTTGCCTGGTTATTCAATCTGCAAGACCTAGCAAGAGGGGAGGAGCTGAGGTGTTAGCCATTCACAAAGCCTGTCCAGCTCTGTGCTTCTCCTCGTCAAATGTAAGCAGCAAAACGTCCCACATTCCTCAATAAACATAAAGTAACTGGCCAAAACTGAACCCAAGACACTCCAATGCAGCTCCGCTAGAAAGGGATGCACTTAAAAGAATTTCTATACCAGCAATATTCTCCACCAAGGAGGCCTCTGTTGTCAATTTTTTAACTTAGTTCAGAAACTTGGGGTCACTTCAGACACCAAAATCACTCCCACAGAAAAAAAAAAGATTAAAGGGCTATCTGAGCTTAACAGAAGATCCCAGTCCTTCCTATCAGATTCAGTCCTTGGCTATCCATCTGCACAAGATTCCCAGGAGCAGTTATTGCTTAGCACTACATTCCATGCACTTAGAAAACCCCATCTGATTAAAAACTAAGACATAACACATAGCTGGCTGGCTATCCATCAACAGTGGTCTATCACTGCTCTGCAGCATTGATCCTTACGTGACACGTTACTTCTTACCCTCTCTCTCCGGGTGGCCTGTGTTGAATAAGGGCACATCTTTGGGTCAGGAACTCCCTGCTGCAAATCACTGGAAGCTAAGTATCGCAAAATATGTGCCCTGCTCTCATACACTTCCACAGACTTTACCCACTATTGCAAACTGTTTGCTTGGCTAGATGGACCTTGGTGTGACCCAGCAAGGATGCTGTTATGCTCTTGGACCTTGGTTTGACCCAACAAGGATGCTCTTACAGTCACACACACTAGAAGTAACAGGTAAACTATTGCTTAGAGAAATCTAGGTTGTAATTTCCATGTTTACTTACTGTTAGCAGCATGAGCAAGGCGCTAAACAGATACAGCTCTTCATTCCTATTCAGTTTAAATTTGCCTCTTTATTGGCATGAACTTGGGAGGACTATGCTATTCACCAACAGAAATTTTCATTATCCCAAACAAACATTAATAAAAACCTTTTTATCACATATTAGCACTTTCAAATTATCATCTATCCATTCATTTCATTTGTGCAACATTTTATTGTATTTAAATTGTTTTTGACTTAGCTGAAGTGGTAGTTGAAGTGGTATTCCCACATTACACATTTTATAAGAAAATCTATCTTGGAAATGCTTTAGTGATTTTTCTACTGATATTATTTTTAATATTAACAACTATGATATCTTCCTAACAAAATAAGGTATGCTATTTATCCGATTGCCTTTCTCTTGCCCCTGCTTCCATCACTCCTTTGCCCATGGTGTCTTCTGAACAAATTAGCAAGTTTCAGTCATCTTTGTCAAGGCACAGAGATCCCCAAAATAACTAAGTTCCTACAAGTTTCATGAATGTTCCAGCCAAGTAGAAGAGATAAAGATGAGATGCCTCCACCATCAGAAACTCTGCAGTGGAAGCTCAGCAGTCCTCTTCCTACTTACTCTGCCACCAGCCCATTGAGTACCAGCTCAGGCTGGTCAGGCGGGGAACACACACAGAGCTTGGAACCAGACACAGCATATATTGTCTCTTCTCGATTTGATTGTCAGGGTCAGGGAGGGAGGTGGGTTAAATGACAGGTGATAATGAGGGAGGGGAAAAAGGAATAGGGGACAGGAGAGGGAAGGGACTAGGGTTGCATCCAGGCGAGCTGAGAGAAAGGCATATCAAACATAACATATAGAAATCTGTTTCATTTAACCCACTTACAAGAATACTTGAGATTCATTTTTCATGCACTTTTTTTTCTTGCACTTACAAAATCTGGCTGCTTGAGTACGACAGGTATAACTGTCAGGCCTGATGGAAAGAAAAAAAAATGCATCTTAACACATGAGGATTCTCTTAATATTTTCCAAAATAGCTTTTCCATGTTGCAGTTTGATACTGCTAGCACTTCAGTGGCAGATCCACGGATTATTTTCATGTGATAAAATATATGTAACAACAAATACCTTACAGATTCTCAGCTCTCTTGTGTACTAAAACTCTGCATTTACCCAATAAGTCAAAATGGATACCGGAAATTTAATATAGATCCAGGCAGAGTATTTGTTATCCTACCCATTAAAGGATGATATTCCATATTTATGGGAAAATGAGAAATGTTTTCTTGTGGGTAGATGGTGTTTACAGGAATTTTCCTTGAGTGTATTTGACTGCTTGAATTTGGTTCCCTTTCTGTACAGAACAGCCAAAAACAATCCAGTTCAAACAAGAACCAGTAAAATACACATACTCCTTGTGTCTCTAATCTCTAAATGCAGTCTATAAAGATATGTAATTCAATGAAAATTTGAACTAAGGTTAAGAAATAGGGTCACTGTTTT
The DNA here is from genome assembly GCF_964034855.1 of Anser brachyrhynchus. Classification (NCBI taxonomy): domain Eukaryota; kingdom Metazoa; phylum Chordata; class Aves; order Anseriformes; family Anatidae; genus Anser; species Anser brachyrhynchus. Next base: position 37,044,223 of record NC_137694.1, on the reverse strand, counting down.
TCTTCTTTTTCCTTAAAGCCAAGTGTTTAAAATTCCATGAGTCTAGTAACAAATGTTTAAAATACAAATATATAAATCACAGTTTCACAGAGAAGTATTATTCTATAACAGACTATCTCATATTTATCAAAGATTAAAATAGGTGCTTACACACATATCAGAACTGAGCAAGTAGCGACTCTATTTTGATTTCTCATAAGTAAATCCCTGATATCTAATTGTCAGACATCTGAACGTTGGCTTATTTCATGTGTGTTTGTCCTTTAAGATAGGACATAAATATATAAACATATAAACATATTTATCCAGAATTCTCACTGTCTGACAGACGGAAGACTCTCACAAATGCACGAACTTTGTGTGAAATCAAAAACTTCAGATTGAACATTCATTCATTAATTAACATGACTAACAAATGGAATAACATAGCTGCATGGGGTATAATACTCTCCTTTTTCCAGAAGTCTATCTCACTCAAACCAAGACAGTTTATCTTCATTCAGAATTCAGTACTTCATAGGCTAAGTACTTTGGCTAGGTATCAGTTGAGTAGGTGATTCTGTTCTCTTCGCTTGGGTTAGTCACATGCCTAAAATTAAGCAGGAGATAATGTGCTTTTTGGACAGAACACAGAATATTCCAGATCCTTCCAGATTCTCATCTGCAGGCTGAATATATTGACACTTTGCACTTTGTTTTGTTGTATAGGGCTGCATGGATTTGAAAAGTTGGCATCAAGAGAGAAACTGACGAATCTAGGAAAAAATACTTGAAATTGGTCTCAGTTTTAATCCACAAGTGACCACCAAACGTTTTTTGCAGGGCTCTGCCACTACTGCTATCAGCAGAAAAGATCAGCTGAAACCGTCTTAGCTGAGAAGAAACATGCTGTTGGAAAGATATTTCTATTTCAACATCACCCCAATTACATTAACATTTAGGGCAAGCTGAAAGGCTCCACTAATTTTGCAGGAATTTAGGTGTCTCTGAATTGAGACAGTGTGGGGAAGACTTCTGAGCAGTGGAATATATGGGAAAGGCAGTTTGCTTTTGATGTCATGATTTGATCATTTATTTTGCTCTGTGGGGAGGACAAGCTTCTCAAAATTGTATACTTTTAAGAGAAACACCTAGTAAGTTCTGCAAAATGGATGGCACACCACCAGCAATTATGTTAAGCCTATTCTTCTAAAGAAACAATCCATCAGTTCCAACCATACTCAAAAGAGAAGGCAAAGTCTCAAAAATAACTAGGCACCTACAAGTAAATGAGAGGGATTGAAATGACTGTTCCAACAGAGGAAAAGTTGGGCAGAACTTAGGTGTAATATGTTAAATTTGACAGTAGCCCTTTAGCCAATCAGTACAAATGAGTGACTGGCCATTCAGAGCATGCTGCAAAAATCCTCGGTCTGGTAGGGAAAGGCAAATATGTGTTTTTTGTTTGTTTGTTTGTTTTTGTTTTTAGCAAAAATAAAGGGAAATAAAGGATAACCAGACTAACTTCATTAGCTACTCATTGAATAAAGCCTATGGTTGCTCCAGATTTAGCTATCATTTTAAGACTTTAGATAGCAAATAGGTAGATATATAATACAGTAACGGCTGGAGTAGAAGAGTGCGGGAAATGATATGAATGAGACAAAATGTGATTCAAGCAATCAGTGTTCACGGGAAGGAACTCCAGTTGTAGAAATTGTACTTGTTCACACTGGAAACAATAGAAAAATACATACAGAAGAGACATTTATTGGATGCAAGAAATATGATGTTGCAAAAACTAATAAAAAAGGAGATACAGGGAGTTTTTGAAATGCAATATTAGAGAAGCCAAACCACATTTACATACACATTTCCTCTAAATAAATTGTACAGTTTTTGAAATCTAAGATTTGTCTCCTGCACAAAGCAATCAAGTGTTCTCATGGATTTCTACAGAAGAACACACTGGGACATGATGAATGAGTAGAGCGTAGAAAATGGGTAGTCATACACAGCTGCAGAGTTACTGGCAGCTCTGCTCTGAGAGTCCAGTAGGTTCATCATGACAGTTCTCATTGTGGGATTATTATTAATACACATTCCCCTTTTCCAGCATTTCTATTTATTTCTGGAATGCTGCTTGCTTTCCTGAGATGCTCTTTGGAAAGAAGATGCCTCAAACACAAGCAGGGAAATGGTAGCCCAAAGCTATATTATTTTGGATGTTCTTCTTCTCTGGGGTCATGCTTTGAAGGGAGAGGCATCTGGAGGAAGAACTAAGTCTTCTTCCTTCACTATAATGCCAAGGATTTGAGTAAAACAGTGAAACACATCCCTTAGATCAAATAATACTGCATCTCTCCTGACAGTTTAGAAGAGGTGAATATCTTGGAGCCAAAATTTAAAGTTTTTACTTAGTTCTTATTCATTCATACCTTGGGCAGAACTCCATTTGTTTCAACAGATTTGTGTGAGGAATAACCTCAGGATTTGATTCTTAAAGGTAACCAAGTATCTTAAAGATTACCTGAAGTGCAACTAAGATCCTTCAGACCAAATGTATTCTTATGCTTCCCAAATTAACCATTCCAGGGTCTAAAGGAGAGATCACCATAAGTCTTGAAGCAAAAAAATGAAACATCGTTATTTAAGTCTGGGAACACTGTTTACGGGCAACACTCTTCTGCTTTGATGTTCTAGAAACTATGTAAACAAAAGCTGTAATTTGTGAGGTTGGGGATTGATCAAGTTTTCAGAGTGCAAAATAGCCCTACAGGAATCTGGTGGAAGTATCTGAAATTACTATAGGGAAGAAATTTGATCTTGTTTTAAACGTAATTAAAGCCTTCTGCATCTCCACAAAAACCTCCAAAACCCTGGAGATCTCTGATGGTTTACCCTCTGGGGAGAACACACAGATATGAATTTTAATAGTGTCTTTTGGTAATGTGGTGGATAAAGACAAATTGATTACAGCAGTCTGGAAAAAAGCAGGTGATGCATTACCAGGGCCACTGGGTTCATGTTTTCCCAGACATGGTGAAGGCCACCCAGATCGTAAAAGAAAGTTGATATCTTTAAAAACTTGAGTTCTATGATTTGGGGCTTGATATGGCTTTCTTGTTTCCGGATACACTGGATTGTATCAAAAGAAAAATAAGATGCAGGGTCCAAATTCTGTTCTCATGTACACAAAACCAAATCTAGGTTAAAACCTCTGATGTCAACAGATTTGCTCCAGATTTACACCCATACAACATGCAACAGAAGAGCGGTACTCTTGTTTTGAATACAGTGATGCATATCGTCATTTATTATCCGAAGAGTAATGACAAAGAATGAAAGTCCAAGAAATATGAACACTGAAAGAAGTGTTTCTACATATTATCATGAAATACTGGACAGAACACTCTATAGAAGTCCCTTATGAAGATACTTGTGCCTGGTCTCAAAGGACATGGTTGTTAGAAATGTGTTTATTAGACAACGCCAGCCATGCACACTGAGAGGACATAAAGTGAGTGTACTGTGATAACTGCAGGCTCCTTACACTCTGTTTCTTTCTAGCCCATTTGGATTTATACTGGGGCAATTAGATATACGTGTATGATTAGAAAAGACATTTCACTGACATGCATGAAAACTATAGCAGATGACAAGCCAGACAACAATTCTGCTATTGCTTAACTCTCTAGCTTTGACCGTTGTCTAATTTTGTTGATTAATATTTGGTACATGTAGATATACACACACAAATGCAAGTATGCACATATGGATCAGATCAACATGTGATCTGCTTTCAGATCTAGCCATTTTTCAGTACTGGAGCTAGCCTGCAGCCTGTCACAGAGCTGTGCACTCGGCGTGCGGAGAAGCCTCACACACTTAGTGCTCCATGATACTGGCTTAGGTGTGAAAAACAACATGGATCTAATCCAGAGACTAACTCTCCGTACAGAGACATAGCATTGGAAAGCTCTTCTCAGCAGCATCTAGCTTAAAAAAAAAGTAAGGCACTGTAGCACCTGTGCTATGGGAAAGCCCACAACTTCTGTTTTTCCAGATGTGCAGGACTGTGCCTTATCAGGGCTAGGAATGAAGTATGAATGGGAAACACTGACAGAACGCCTTGCAAAATGCAGTCTACCACCCTCTTCTCTTAAAACAAGCACAAAGAGAGAAATCCATCCTGTCTGTCGGGACCATTCATAGTTCTAGGTTAATTTTTAAGTAGTCCTTGCCTAACATACAGAAACTACAAAGAAGGCAGCAAGTTGAAATTTCTTAACCATTACAGCAAAGTCATGCTTGGCCTTAGACTTTCCCATAAACTCTCATTTATGTTTTGCAATGGCACAATGGTAAAAAAAGGAATGAAGAAAGCCCATCTTCTCCCTTCTTCCAGTAGCCTTTAATCTGGTGGTTAAAGCACCCTGCAAGAAGGCAATTGCCTTGGGTGTGAGTCCCCACCAGCAGAACTGGGGATTGGCCCCGGTCTCTTGTGTCTGAGGTGTGTGCTCCAACTGTTATACCACAGGCAAGATGGCCAGGCTACCAGAACTGGAGCCTCATTTCACAAGGAGAACGAGCTGGGCTGAATTCCTGCTGGAAGGGATGTTGATAATCTCCTTCAACAACTGCCAGGCTGTAGTTGCAGAGTGAATGCATACAGTTCCTAAACCATTGAATAAGATCCACCGAGGAGAAGATTTACAGATTTATCTCCATTTTTCAGATTTCTCAGCTGGCCAGTTCCAGGCGCTTACCAGCTGGTTTGGATCCCAGCTCTCCCCCCTGCTGCAGAGGAAACCTAGGCATCTGGCGCAGAGCCCTGAGGAGCAGATGTCAGAACACTGGTGCTGCAAGAATGAACTTTAAGGCACCTAAGTCCTAACTGAATCTGACCTTCTGCATCTGTGAACCATTTCAAATACGAAACCAACAGTCTAAATTCTTTAGGTCTTGCTGGCCAGAGCAACACCTGCATACCTGAAAGAAAGTCTAGGTCATTTAGTTTTCACTTACAAAGGTGTGCTGGCTTAGCAGCCCTCGCCTGCAAGTGGCAGATTGCAGGAGAATCTTGTCCTCTTCCTTTATTCTCCCAAGGAACTTGGGATACAAATAGGCAGACACTTAATTTTATTTGCTTTGGGTATTTCCATGCAAGGTCTGAAATTACACAGGTCTGTAATGGGGATTTTACTTCTGAGTTACAAGTTAGTCATATCTTTATATATATCCTACTTCTTGGTCCAAATATGAACTAACAAAACTCAGCTGGTATACTGGAAGTTACTATTCATCTTTTGATCAAAATCTCATACTGTTGTGTTTCTTTTTAAAGTACTCTATTACACAATGCTCGTTCTGCATCAACTTTTTTCCCTTGATAAAATATACCACAGCCACCCACCTCTAGAACAGCAAAATGGTGCATCTTGTAAAAAAGCAACAGTGCATAGTAATCAAGGAGAAAAAGGTATCTTCCTACACAACAGAGTCTTTGACTTGCGAAATCAAACTGGAAGAGGAGACTCCTCTCTAGGCAGTCTTCTAGAGAGAATTTTTGCTAGGCAAAAATTGTTTAGTAACAGACAACATTTCTCATAGACTCACAAGACCAGAACTTATGGCCTTCAGAGAGCAACTGAAGAAACAATCAAGACCAACTTAAATAATATTGTGTCATATGTTTGTTATGTATCGTATGACTTTACAGGTAATTTTCAGTCTGGTAAAGTTTATTCACAGTGATATAGTTAAAATTGTATAACAGCAAAATTAATAATAATAATAATAGTAACAACAAAAATGGCCCCATGACTTAAAGGTGAAAGAATATGCGTTCCCACAGACTTGTGAGAAATAGCCTGGGAATTATTTTTTTCCCCTTTTTTCTTATTTTGTTTTTGAGATGAAACATTGATGACTTTCTCCTGCACCCATTCCAGCCCTGGATAGCCGAACATGTTACAGAACTGCTCATAACATGCTAGCATCTAAGTTGCCATTGTTCATCAGTGTTGCCAGAAGTACTGACAGAAAGTGCCACACCATGGCTTTGAAAAATGCAGGAACTAACTGAAGAGCATTGATATCAATGTGGAATACAATGATCAGACAACTGTTGTGTTTAGTCTGATATCCTGTCTCCAGGAATGTCTGCAATCGACGAGGAATCATGAAACCAAACAGAAGGAAGCTATAGGTCATTCTACTGGCATATAATGCTGCCTGTGCTCAGTTAAGTATTTAGACCAGCCACTAATAACTTCCTTCAGAGTGAGTTCAGCTTCGTGAGCTGAGGGTTTGTCTCCCTACAGTTCTTATTCTTTGTTTACTTTTAAAAACGGAATGTATATGGTTATAACAATCTAGTTGCTTTCTTTATGCTTCCTAAGTTCTTGGTCTGAAACTTTGAGCAATCAGTTCCTCAGCGAACTGTTTAATGTGTTGTTATATTTTGCTCCCTTTGCAGCTGTGAGTGACCTTCAGTTATACTGAGAGACTAAGCAAAGCATCCTATTTGTCTTCCCTGCCTTCTTCACTATTGTACACAGCCTGTAAAGAGGCACACAATAAACAGTCCCTACCTTGCCCTGTTCTTTGGCTGAATCTCTCATCTGACAGATGTTCCAATGTATTACCCATCTATGCCCTGCTTGCTTGCTTTTACAGCCCAGAGCTCAGTTTTGATTGACATAGCTGTTGCTTTGACTAGGTACAATAAAGAAAAAAAGGCACATAGCTATAATTACCCATTGCTCTTTTTAAAAATGTGACCAGCTTTCAAAAGCTATCCAACAGTGTGAGAAACTCACTGACGTAACGGCATTGCTGCCAGAAAACTAACGAGAGCAAAATGAGTCAACAGAGAGCATTCACGAACTACAAGAGAGAGAACCAGAGACCTGTCTTCGAAGACAGCGGCAGAAATAATACAATTCTCTAGTATGTTTTTCATGTGATGAACTAGCTGTTCCAAAAGCCAGTATGCTTTCATAGGCTGCCAAAGCTGACTGAAGGAAACATCCAGTCAAAGCCTGTAACTTAGGACCAGTTTTCCAATTGCTTGGGCAGTTTCCGACTTGCACAGGTAGCAGTAAAGAGCAGTGGATTCATATTTCACAGAGCTCAGGTTAAATCCAAACATTGGTGAGGGTCTCCTGGGAATTCTTTGTGGGATTTGCATATGCTTTTTTTTTTTCCTTTTCTTTTTTTTTCTTTTCTATTTTTTTTTTCCTTTGACAATCATGGCTATAATCTGCAAGGAGTTCTTTGTTTGCTCCCTGTGGAAATTTTTGACTGGTTTATGTTTACAAAATCAAAATCAGAATCAGTGAAGAGAGACAGGGGAAGCATGAAAACTGATGTAGAGCAAAGCAAACAGTGAAGTACCAACCTTTGTTGATACCAACAAAACCTTACCCATTAGCCTTTGTTTACTCTCCCCATGTAGCGTGTGCTCTGTCTTCTCTCATTTTTTACAATCTAACAGATGAGTTAACTGAGAGGATCTATCTCTATAAAATAGAGAATCCATTTTAGTAGGTTGACTGAGTTAGTTGGCTGGTCCTCCCATTGGAGCAATTTGCTAACAGCAGGAGTGTATCCAGCAAAATGTAGTTCTTCACACAGACCTCCCAAGTTGTCCCATCTCTCCATCAGAGAAACTTTTGTGGGGCCTGGGGAAGGGAGAGTCCTTCTGTGAAAATAAAAATAAAAATGCCATGTCTAGGTGGAACCCTGGAAAAATTCCACAGAAGAAAATCTCATTATGAAACCTTTCCCTACAGAACTGTATGGCTAATCTGAAATACTAAAGAGGAAGACAGAATGTTAGAGCAGAAGGAAGAGAGGCTTGGAGTAAAGAAGATCTGGACTCTTTTCCTTGCTCTTGTTCAGGCTTTCTAGGAGATCTTGGGTGAGAGACATAGCTGTTGTGCCTCGCTTTCTCCTCAGACGAAATAAAAATTGACTGATGTTACTGATGTCCATCCCAGAACCACTGGAGAGATTATTTATCAGGATTCATAAAATCTTGTAAGGAGGAACCATGTATTTTTTAACAAATAAAATAAGTGTGGCACACACTTCAAATGGCTAGTGCAGTGCACAGGGTGAAGATTAAACTGAAAGATTAACCCTAACAGACTTATTTCACATGATGTGCAGTGTTCCGGTCTGAGATGCTGTCTTGCTGTCTGCATATTTTCTTTAACATACCTACACTATAAAATCTATCCTAGATCACCTGACTGAGCTATTCATTGGCAGGAATTCACCGTGTTTGGCTGGAAATTGTTTTGAAGGTTTCTAAACCTGGGTAGTTCCCCAAAGAATTCCACTCACTTTAGTCAGTCCTTAAAGCTAGCAAGAGAAGAGGTATACAAAGGCAGTTTTGATGCTGTTAAAACAGTTATATTGAGTCTTGCATCTGACTTGGCTTTCAGAACAATAAAATGGCTTATATAGGGATAGGGAGAAGAATAACTTACAAGTGCAAGTTACACACCTGGACTACTAAGATGTTTCTGTCTGTGTTCCCTAATACCTGTTTTCTGTCTCCAAAAACGCACATAGGAGTATTTTCAGACTAAGGGTATGTTACAATCTCTCATCAGTTATATAAGTGGGACTGAAAAATACCAGGTTCTCACTATTCCTTTTCTCTAATGCCTGTTTCAATAGAGATATGAAGTCTGGGAGTAATGCATGACTTCATGCATTTTTTTCCAGAAGTAATGATAAAGATGTAACATGAAAGACCAGCCCAAACCCGGTCTTTGAACTGAAAGATGAACCAGATAACGTAGATACGTATTTTCCAATTCATTTATATTTGTGCTTGCAAATTTTTGGCTGTGCAAGTGTTCCCTTAAGTTCCCAAGTGCCCATACAACTGGAAATCTCAAAGACACAACCCAAAGTATGGGCAAGTTTTCAAGAACAAAGGGAATGGGAAAGCAGCAGCCTCTTTGGCTCTGAAGTTGTAGAGCACCTGTGGATCAACATTTATGAGTACAAGCAACCTTTTAATTCATTTTGCTTTATATTTAAGAAAAAAATATTTGCATACAAACTTGCCAGGAGGTATGTTAGTCAAAATGTATTGCACTCCCCTAGAAAGAGCCAGGGAGGGAGAATATGAACTGCAACATTCCCTGGGCTTCTGCAATATTGCAGCTGCTCTCAATTAAAGTGAGCAGTGGTTTCTAGGGACCGTATCTATGGTATTTATCTTCCAACAATTTTTTATTATTTTGCAATGATTTCATGAATTGCAATTGTAGCTTAATAAAGGGGTGTTACAGTAGTGACCATATTGTCTGCATATTTCTTCCGTTGAGAATCCCAATACACATTATGTTACTGTCAGAGATTTAAGGTATAGCTATCTATAAAGTAACAGAATATGAAGAAGGGTAAAATAGTGAAATGCTTCTTAAAAATACATATGCACTAAGTCCACAGAAATTACCCTCTGTTGAGGGACAAGAAGAGAGAAAACTTACATGCTCTTGGGAGCCTGGAGAAAGATACTGGCAAACCACTGTCACTACATTGGGCACAGTAGAAAATGTTTGACACAGACAAAATTTTGTATTCAAAACTCGAAGTAACTGATAGGGTTTCATCCTGCTGCATTGTTCTTTCTGTATTCCTTTCCTCTGAAATTGACGGAGGACTTCCATGCTACTCAGTGACCTGCTTGGGCATTATCATGCAAGAGTTAAAAAGGGACATTCTGCTTGTGCAGGATGAAATACACTAATCAATTCTAATTCCACTCCGAGTGGCTCCAAAAAGGAGATCTGTTCATATTTGTGTATTTTCTATTTGTCACCTGAAATCACTCCTCAAGGCATCTGGTAAGCTGTCAGAAGACCTGTTATAGCATGTGTCTGCTTTGGTCTTCTTCTCCAACTCCGAATGTTTATTTGTGTGTTTGTTTTTTGTTGTTGTTGTTTTTTGTTTTGTTTGTTTTTGTTGTTGTTGTTTTGTTTTGTTTTTTTATTTTTACTGACCCTGTGTGAAAAGGAGGGCCAGAGTCAAAATGTGACCAATAAGACCTTTGAAAAACACCGTACTAGTTTTGCGTAGCTATAAAGAAAAGTGTTAGTCTAGAAACACTTTCCCCAATACAAATTATCCATAATATTTCAACAAAAGACAGTGTAGTAGACATGTCCATATAATCAGGCCTTCCCATTCGTGAATTGTTGGAAACAATCTCTTTTCACATAATAGCCACTACAGAAAAAATGGTAGTGACCATAGGTTGCCAGTGGGTGTGGATGAGAGTGCTCTTTCTAAACCTAGGTGATCATTGCTGACCAACTTCATATGGAAAAGTTCATTTTTTAAATGTGTGTGTTGCATTATTCCATATTAATATCAACATAATAACTTCTAATTACAGTACAGCATATCACAGTTGCTCCTGTGCTGTAGCCAAAACATTTTAGAAGATGAAGTAGTTAAAAATCTCTATATTCCAGAGAAAAGGCCAAGCAGGAGAAACAGGGAAAGCAGAAGCCTGTGTCCATGTCCATTTTTCTTGTAAGTACTTCATACGCTTGCAGTCAACCCTTCTTAACATTAACACCAACCCTGATGGTACAGTAGACTACTCAGCTGATGTTGCATAAGAAAAGTATAAGAGTCTCCCAAGCAACAAAAGTGGTGGAAAAAAAAGAAGAAAAAAGATAACAGAGATAAATTTGTGTCAACAGATGTGTTTACCACTAATGATCATGAAGCAATGATACCGTTTTAATTACCCAGACTTCTCTTTATTATGATAGCCCCATAAAATGCTGACTAAATAAAAATAACAGCAGTATATATAAGATGGGAAGCAGATGGCTGAGATTTTTGAACTAGAAGCCATTGCTGGAAAAGAATGATTGCTTTTGAGTCAGTCGCCTATTTGGCTAGATACGTTCCTTTAAAATGTTTTACTACATGATTAGAAGGTTTGAAAGATTCAAATGCCTGAGGAGTGTGCTAACAGATACAGAAACATGAAAGAGTGACTCCCCTTTAAAAATGCTACCCCAGATGTGGTCCTCTACCAGAAGGAGCAGAGGAGGGCAAAGCAAACTCAGACAGGGTCTTGCATGCTTTCTAATACAACAGAACAAAGTTTTGTACTAACGAGTCCTGATGAACTCTTGAAGTACCCTTATGAATATAGTCTTAACAACAGCTACCACCAATACAGACTTTTTTATTATGTTCATTTTGGCTCCCTCAGATCTCCACACTGTCTAGCTCTCCAGTTGGACTTTCTAACTCCTGCAAGATGGCTCCATGATTCCCAGCTCCCTAGTTGTACAGTACAATATTCGAAACACACAATAAAATCAGATATTGTTGTGAGAAAGGCTAAAAAAAAAAAAGGCATGACATGCTCTTCAGCTGCAAGACCATCTGCAGAACTGCAGAACTCTGTGGACAAGATGAACACAGTTCACCTCTTTGAGTGCTACTATTAGGGTCTATTTGCTGATTCAGGCAAACACTACTGTCTGACACCATGAACATATAAATATTTTGGCTAGAAATAACAATTATAGATGAAAGAGAAAAACAAGAAAAGGAAGAAAAAAAGATGAAGACCCAATTCTTTGGCATCTCCTATGAAAGTGGGATTGGAATTCCATGGATGCCAAATTGCCGGGACCCTTTTATAAAAGAAAATAAAATCTCCATGACAGAAGAAAATGAAGTGTGGTAACAGTCAAACACTCTCTGTGAAATCTCTACACAAACATACTATGAGATTAGAGCTCCACTGGCTTTAAAAGAAAAGGAAGAAGCCCAGCAGAACACTTACTTTTCATTAGCCCGTGGATTCTTCCAAAAAATCACAACTCAGTGTCCTGGCTTTGGCTGGGATGGAGTTAATTTTCTTCCTAGTAGCTGGTATGGTGCTGTGTTTTGGATTCAGGATGAGAGTAGTGCTGATAACACACCGTTGTTTAAGTTCTTGCAGGGCTTGCACAGAGCCAAGGACTTTTCAGCTTCTCACGCTGCCCTGCCAGAGAGGAGACTAGGGGTGCACAAGGAGCTGGGAGGGGACACAGCCAGAACAGGACCCAGGCTGACCAAGGGATGTCCCACACGATGTAATGTCATACGGTCCATGCTGAACAATAAAACTGGTGAGTTGGCTGGGGTGGTTGCTGTTGCTTGGGGACTGGCTGGGCATCGGTCGGCTGGTGGTGAGCAATTGTATTCTACATCACTTTTTTCCTTTTCTTTTTTTAATTATTTTATTTGTTTTCTTTCTTTCTTATTAAAGTGCCGTTATCTTATCCAACAAGTTCTTACACTTGTACCTTTTTTGGTTCTCTCCCCCATCCCACGGCAGCGGAGTGAGTGATCGGTGGTGTGGTGCTGAGGTGCCTGCCGGGCTGAACCACAACAGTCCTTTTGGCGAGCAACGCGGGGCTCCAAGGGTGGAGATAACGACAGATCTGACCGGAGTGTGTTAGAGTGAACAGATTCATTTATAATTTGTTATAATTATTATATTAGTTTAAGAGTTGCTGGTCACAATGTTGATGAATTTGCTCGCAGAGTTGTTTTATGCTATGCCTCTGTTGCTGTATGTGCTCCCCGATTTGCTGTTTATCACCTTTGAGGGCAGGTTAAACGTTGCTTTTTATTTTGTCCTTTTGCTGTACTGTGTAACACTTGCTTATGATATGATAGGAGCACTGGATTTGAGCCTAATCTGGTATTTGCACTCTGCATTGCTGTCACCCTTGTATTTCAGGAACCATCTCTTGGAAGCTAATGATTATTCTTTTCACCTTTTCTCCCCTGAGACCCAACCTCTGGAGGAGACAAGGAGTAGCACCTTCCCTTCCTCCTTCAATCCAGTTACAATAGCTCTTGAGTATTGGGCAACCAGCATGTTCCTATTGCTATGTCTCAGTGTGTTTCTGTTCTTTGATAATGCTAAACAACTATTTAAGAATACAATCCACAGGTCTGCCCCGAGGCAGGATAGTTATGAGTGGCAGGGAGAGTGGGAGGATATGGGCAGGTTTCTAGAGCAGTGGGCACCTCCAGTGCTTTGGAAATTCACCCCTGAACAACTGCAAAATCCTAAAAAACTGGCAGAATGCTTGAAAAAGGGGTATCATCGCCTTGGCTTTTCCAGACAGACACAAATCGCAGCAGTGTGCTGGGGCCTGGCCTATGCCTACCGAGCTGCACTTACCGCTATTCAGCACCCTCCAGGGGAAGAGAAGGTCTCTGGATCTGACAACAAAACGACAGACACTCCCACAACAAGCACTGCGGCTAATCCAGCCCCTATGGCAGGTGCTGCAGCTAATCCAGCTCCTGCAGCAAACGCTGTGGCTGAAGCAGAGAACCAGCTCTCCGTGGTATCACTTACCCCCACAGTCAAGGAGAAACAACAGCAGGAGGAGTCAGCTCAGTTAGTAAGGAATGAAGCAGCTTCTCCTAAAAGAGAGCAGGAGGAAGGATCAGAGGAGGAAAGCTGCTCTGAAGCAGAGCAATGGGAGGAACAGGAGGGGGATGAGACAGAAATGAGTGACTCAGAAACCACCCGATACCTATCCCTGCGTGAGTTACGATATATCCGAGAAGACTTCAGGCGTTTTCCAGGCGAGCATATAGTCACCTGGCTGCTCCGATGCTGGGACACTGGGGCCGGTAGATACAGACTGAAGGGCAAGGAAGCCCAGCAGCTGGGATTCCTCGCTAGGCATTGGGGCATTGACAGAACGATTGGAAAAGGGGCACAGGCCTCCACCCTCTGGAGGCGACTCCTGTCAGCTGTGAAGGAAATGTATCCCTTCAAGGAAGACCTTGTATGTCAACTAGGCAAGTGGACCACCATGGAGAGGGGAATCCAGTACCTGAGGGAATTAGCTGTGCTGGAGGTGGTCTATAGTGACCTGGACAACGACCAGCTATCCGCAGATCCAGATGAGGTCCAGTGCACGCGGTCCATGTGGTTGAAGTTTGTACGGAGCGCACCACCGTTGCATGCCAGCGCTCTGGCACTCGTGAACTGGAAAAGCAGAGAGGCACCAGTGGTGGACACCTTGGTCTGGAAACTCCAGCAATACCAAGAAAATATCTCTTCCTCCTTTTCTGGTCAGAGTATGAATTACTAGTTTTTGTAAATGCAAACCAGAAGTCTTGTCATTAGCATCAGAGGTAAGATCAGACCTTCTACTCTGTCTGGAGAACTTCCCAATAGAAAATAGAGCAATAATTTTCCTGGAAGAATCCCCTTTGACTGCTGTTTTTCCTTGGAATTAGATAGGTAGATTAGAAAAAGGTAGATTTACAATCCCTATTCCTCCTGTCTTCAGCAGATAAAAGCACAGGGTGGCACGTGGTGTGTACCCACGATATCCTCTCTCTTGAGCAGAAGGAAACATACCTAGTGTCCCATGCCACCAGCTGGAACACTATCCTGGGCCTTGAAAAGCAAGTCTTCTGGTGACATGTCATCCCAGAAAGAACTGAATCAGACATCAGGACTCATTTCTGAAACAACCTCATAGACATCTGGGCCAAAGAGCATGGCATTAACTGGGTTTAACACATCCCCTAACATCTACTGGTCTCCAGGAAGATTGAATGATACAAAGAACACACTGAGAGCAATAGGTACTGGGACATTCAAGCTTTGGGATACACATTTAGCAAAAGCTACTTGTTAGTTATCACTAGAGGATCTATCTGCCAATACAGCTGGCCCTGCCCAGTCAAAACTCTTTATCCCTAGAAAGGGATAAAGTTCCTGTAGTGTGTAAAAAAATATGCTGGGGAAGACAGCCTGGGTAATTCCTGCCTCAGGCAAAGGCAAACCCATCTGTGAGATTGCTTTTGCTCAAAGACATGGGTGTACTTGGTGGGTAATGCAGGAGGATGGGGAATTCTGATGTGTACCTCAAGAGGATTTGATCTTGGGTGAAAACAACCCTTGATTTGAATTGTGTGATGCTAATTGTTACATGATGTTGTATGTCACCACTGTTACAGCTGCTATATGTCATGTCCATGGTATTACAGTAAGAATTACCCATACTAATGAAGAGTGAATCTTGTAAGGAACTGGGCAAATGCAGCAGAGATGGAATCAGGGAAGTGCAATGGTGATGTGACCAGAGCAGGCTTCATCACGCAGCAATCCAGCACCACACACTGTCTCTCCTGTCCTGAAGGACCGTTACGACAGATGAAGCCCAAAGTCATGGACTAAATGAACTCAACAGACATTTTAAAGGGATGGCACATAAACTAAATGAATGATAACTGTGTGTATATAGCAAAGAAAGGGAAGAGTGCTGGTGATTAATGAGGATGTGTTGGAAAACATGGGACCTGGGCATGAAGTAAATGGTTTGGAATAAGGGGTGTATATTGTCCTGGTTTTGGTTCTGATAGTTATTTTTCTTTATAGTAGCTGGTACAGTGCTGTGTTTTGGATTTAGGATGAGAATAATGTTGATAACACACTGATATTTTAGTTGTTGCAGAGCAGTGCTTACACTAAGCTGAGGACTTTTATGGTTCTCGTGCTGCCCTGCCAGCGAGGGGGCTGGGGGTGCAGCAGGAGCTGAGAGGGGACACAGCCAGGACAGCTGGCCCAAGCTGGCCGAAGGGATGTCCCATACTGTATGATGACATGCTCAGCAATAAAGGCTGGGGGAGTTGGCAAGGGGGCTGCTGTTGCTTGGGGACTGGCTGGGCATTGGTCAGCTGGTGGTGAGTAATTGTACTGTGCATCACTTGTTTTTATTTTTATTATTAGCTTACCATTTTATTTTCTTTCTTATTAAACTGCCTTTATCTCAACCCACAACTCGCACTTTTATCTTTTTCAGTTCACTCCCCCATCCCACTGGGGTGGAGAGTAAGCGGCTTCGCGGCACTTAGCTGCCTGTCAGGCTAAGCCAGGACTCACCTAACCCAATGTACTTACCTACAATGTGGAAGCATAACTGATGTAATGGTTGGTAACACTTTACTGGTCAGTGGAAAGAAAGAAGGTATATATCACCTTGTTCTAAAGTAAGCAGCACAAGCATTGTTGAGGAATTGTGCTTTAAAAATATCTCTTTCTCTCCTAAAAAGGAGCCTGGGATGGCTCTCTCAGTCGTAGAGTGCTCTACTACAGGCCTACCAAAATACATGAGACGAATCCCAACCCTGGGCTTAATACAAGTGCCAAGTGGTGATACAGTGAACAGAGAGCAACAGGTAAATCCCTAAATACAGCTGATGAGTTTTCCTGTTGAAATAACACCTCTGTAAGATTGTGGTTTTGATACAAGTACTAAAATTGAATCAAGTAGATTTTTTCACTCTGATATGGACATTTAAAGCACCAGCATCAGACCCCAACTTCAAACCCTTGCTAGCAGGTACTAAACATATTCTAATGTGGGTGAGAGACAGGCAAGAACAAGTCTGTCTCATATAAGTTCAACAGTTTTCAGGGCAGTGCCTGCACCAGGGTAACAAAACAGAAAGAATAAACTGTGTTGAGCTCTTGGAGAGAGCACAACTTTCCACCAGCAGGGACGATCTTCTAGCACTCTCAGAAAGAGGGCAAGAGAAAAGGCTCCCTAAACAAACCACGTTTTGGCAAACCCAGCTCAGGACAAAGAGAAACCAACCAAGAACTTCCATAACATTAGAGCAAAATACTGAGGAGAACCTTTGCAAGGCAACAAACAACTCACCAGGTTTGAAGGAAACTGGCCTGGGAAGGTGTTGGCATGATTGACTTCTGCCTTACGTACAGCACAGAGTGAGAGATGATCAGAAGAAGCAAAAAGTGGGAAAGAGGGAAAATAAGAACAGTCCATTTGTGTACAGATTGAAAACAAAGAGCAGCAGTTCTCCACATCAGCATGCAGTCACACTGGGGAATTACACGCCCTAGGATATTGTGGATGGTGAAAGTTTATTAGACAAATTAATAGGGAAAGGAATCCCCTGAGGGCTTCTGAACACAAAGACGTAACCCCTGACACAGGAAATCTATGAACTGCAAGTTATTGGAGGCCAGGAGACATGTCTTCCCCCTTACATCCTTCTCTTTGCATCTTATTTGGCTGCTGTCGGGGGCAGGATACCAAGCCAGATGGACCTTCAGCCTGAGCTGGAATTCCTGTGATTTATCAAGGTATTTTTATAGCACCCACTCCATTAGAGTAAGTGTGATTTGTGACATTTTTTAAAAGCAGAAATTGTATTTTGTCTTCTTTTTGACAGCATGTCTGAAGATATTAAAAGGCTTTATTAGTGGATGCAGGCATTTTTGTTTAGTTAATTAAAAGTATTGGTGTATAGGGTAATTGATTGTAATACACAGTAATTCAAAGATTTACATCTCTGCATGACATTTACTGTTATTTTCTGTACTATTGCTACATATTCGAAAGAGATGGTTTTAATTCTTATTTTTATATGGGCTGTTTAAAAGCTCAAGATAAATGGGTAAATTTCTATCTCCTGATGAACAAGCTCATTCAGATCACCACTGGTGTCTCTGTAAGCAAGGCCAAAGACACAGGCACAGCAGA
The DNA here is from genome assembly GCF_964034855.1 of Anser brachyrhynchus. Classification (NCBI taxonomy): domain Eukaryota; kingdom Metazoa; phylum Chordata; class Aves; order Anseriformes; family Anatidae; genus Anser; species Anser brachyrhynchus. The sequence continues at coordinate 37,026,647 of NC_137694.1, read as the reverse complement.
GGGTGAACAATCATATTCCCTGCAGAGCAAGGTGGGGACACATTGGCAGCTTAGTGGTGAAATAATGTCCATAGCTGCTGCCTATGTTGTGCGTGTTCTAAGGATAAACAGATTAGTTTCATTTATTTGTTAGTGTTGTACCTTTCATAAGTCTCCCTCTGTCAAGGAAAATAAATTTAAACTATCAACAGCTCCAGAAATTCCCTTACAGGTCTCTCCTTTTTCCTGGAGTGGTAAGGGTTTCAAATACTGGGGAATGGCCATTTATCCAAAGCTCGAAAATGTTATTTAATACAGTTCAACAAAACCAGACAGATGGTACTAACAGTACACAAAAGAACAAAAACAACCAATTTTCAAATATTTCATTCCTTTTTCATTTTCTCTGCATTAAGTTACCAAACTCATGATTTGCATTATAATATGCATTAGAAAAGTCTGTCTTAAAGACCACTTGGAATGGAAAGTAGCTAAAGATAAAAACACAAAATTTTATACCAGAAAACATGGATATGGCTTGGGCTTTTCTAATGTTCTGAACTACCATGTAGCAGCTATCTGCTTTATTTACCTAAGTAAAGAACTATCTCTCTCCCACAATCCAAGCAAAACCAAACCAAACCAAACCAAACCAAACCAAACCAAACCAAACCAAACCAAACCAAACTAAACTAAACTAAACTAAACTAAACTAAACTAAACTAAACTAAACTAAAATAAAATAAAATAAAATAAAATAAAATAAAATAAAAAAGATACGGCCAACCCTGATTCCTTTTCACTTGGGAAAAAAATATCAAGAACTAAATATACATGGCAACTGGACAGTTTCTATCAAGATTCTGAATGTGTTTCTACCAATCTATAGACAGTGGCAGCATAGAGCAACTGGCCATCAACAGAAAGCAGAAAGGGAGGCAAGTCAGCAGCTAATAAAGGTCCCGTTTAACTAATCAAATAAATTCCCACAAAGGGCCCAATCTTGCAAGAGTCTAAGGGCAATCAGTCCCTGGTCTTAACAGGATTTGAGGAGAATAAGCGCTACGAAGGCCAGGTACTTAGGACAAAAATTTGTCCAAAGCAAGTCTTCAAAAACCTGCACAAAGACCCATGAAACTCTTATAAATATTTAGCAAAATGCGAAGCACTTGGGAAGGTTTACAGGGACACTGTAAATGCTTCTTGTCACAGTGAAGGAGCCACCAGGTCACATTTACAGTATTTGTTAATTTTGCTGATTCTTTGCTCCACTAAGGTTTTAGTTGTCTCAAGTGGATGCCTCAACTTGCACACTTCTAAATTTAGTGGATTTCCTAAAATTACAGCCCTATAATCTTTCCAGTTTCTACCTAGTTGTAAAAATGACAGCAACCAGATGGCAACATATTTCTATATGCTGTAGATTTATTGATTTTTATGATTTTATTTATATATTATTTTACTATTTTACTTATGTTGTAGATTTATTGAATCTTAATCTCTTTTTGTATCCTTCATACTCTAATAATTGACATAACTGGAATGTATCCCACTTTGCCACTGTGCCAAGCAGACTGGTTACACCAGACAGACAGACTTTTTGCAGACACTAAAAACAGACCATATTCATTTAAGAAGCTCTCTTCCACCTGAGATTTTCATACAATTAAATAAATAAAAAAGGGGGTAATGAGTTTCGTTGCTCTGAAATCTACACACTTAATGTGTTCCACAAAAGCCACCAATAATAAACTTCTTTATAAACAATCTAAATTAGTGGCTTCACTTTAACTAGTTAACATATCCTAGTGGTAGGGCAGAACCTCAAACAACAAGCATGTTTGCAAGATTTTTCTCATGGATTATACCAAAGTGTCTAAATATGTACAGATGTGCTGGGGCACAGTGGTATGTTCAGTAACAGCCTGCAGCTAGTAGCCAAGGATTAGAAAGAAAAAAAGTCACATTGTCTAGTTCTTTCTTCTTAAAGAATGCATTACACTAGCCTTCTCTTTTCAGCTTTCTTTATATTTACTTAAAAATTGCTATATTTCCATGGATAATGAGTTATTAGCATTACAAATACACTCTATCATTAGGCTAGTGGCTGCCAACTACCATCTGCATTTCTACATGAGTTTGCTTTCAAAAACTGTTCTAATGGAGAGATCTAACTACTCTTTAAAACCCAGGAAAAAAATAAATAAATTGTTCAATTCGATCAATAACACCTGAGTTACTAAATTCAGCTAGGCAAAGACTATATCCATCCTTTTGTGTTTCTGAAGCGAAAGGCAGGATGACAGTCCCACTGAGTGAAAACAGTTTCTGAGATCCCATGTTATTCGATGCTCAACCATAGCTCTATTAGTAATGTACTACCCAAAAAACTAATGTTCAACTTGTGAAGTTTCAGGAAAACAACCACCGTAAAGTACTGGCAGGAATGGCACTCTTCTGAGTGTCTACAGGTGTATTCAGGGAACAGTCTATAACCAACAGCTTTTCCCAATACCATTCCTTCTTCACCCTTTATTTTTCTTCCAGTTCTGCCCTTCCAGCTTCTCATGGCCATCGTCTCAAAACCTTCAGAGCAACTGGAAGCCACCTGTGTATGCTGACTCTTGCTTCCTGCTCATTTCTTTTGAAAGCATGCCCCCTGTTTGTTTAGCAGTAAGCAAGAACAGGCAACTTTCTAAAAGGACAGTTGCTTACAGCAGGAAAAAAAAAAAAAAAGTAAACGAATGTGAGCATTCAGCTGCACAAAGGCTGTGGAGCGATGTTAAACTGCACCATCTGTGGCTTTCATTTGAGTATGATTTCACAAGAGCCTGAGAAGGGGACTAGAATTACTGGTGAAAAGGCATAGCATGAAAAATGGGAATAACAGGTGCATGTTATAGCAGCTTTCCCCAGAAACACCTGTAAGCGATAGACCAGAGTAAGGGATTAATAGGGACTTTTAATACATGGACACTCTCCCTCTCTATAATGATATGCTCGAAAATTTCTTTCTAAAATCTCTAATAAATGATGATAGCATTGAAGCCATGCTGGCACTTTTCCAGTCACAGAATTCTTACCTTCATTTCAGACTTTGCCCGAAGGATTTGCATTACATAAGCAAAGATTAGGGGACAGAGTCTGAATGGGGATGGGAACAAACTGTGTATGTACCTGAAGCAACATCACTATGGGAGGAATGGTGGGAACCACAGGGTAGCAAAGGGTATCAAGGCTGAAATTGCATTGAGAAAATGGGGCACTGATTTGCTGAGGATGGAGCATGGGATAGGATCTGTGTAAGGGAGACAAAGTGAGTGCAGGATTAGAAAGATCAGAATAAAACACGACAGATATGTGGAGCAATCACAATGGTAATTTCACTTGAGACCAAGAAGGTGTGAGCATAAATGTCTGGAAGCAGTCTCTGCGCCAGGGCTCAGAAGATTGACAAAGGAGGAAGCAATGCAAAGCTGTATTAAAACTGAATAGAGCAGCAGCGTAGTATGCTTCCGAGCAATGCCATTAAAATACAGGATTTTCTCACATCCAGCAGAGGTTAATTTGCCTGTCACACTGCATATGATTCTATATCAGACTTCCAAATAAATATAAATTAATCCCAGTACTTTCTCAAGAATATTGGTTTGGTCATTTTAAAGGTTGGAAGCCAGTACTGGTATGTGAGCTGTTCTGTAGATGAAAACTAGCTGTTTTATGCTTTATAAAACCAGTCCATAATGATGATTAGCCTCTTCTAAAACCATTTTTGTAATAACGATGGGTAAGTTTAATATTTTCAAATTAGCTACTAAATACATGTATTACTTTCATAGAAAAAATGTTGTGGGTGCATATAAAAGCAAAGGACAAACTGCACTGGCCTGAGACAGGAATAACTGCAGGCAAATATTGTGTAAACTTTCACATATGGGTATCAGTACATCCAAGTTATTATCTGCACCACTTCAGTGTGAGGCTTTGGCAAAGTCCTTGCAAATGGTGACACCTCTGCGTGGTTCTGGTTCTGATCCTGACACTGAGTATGCCCACTGCCATCGGTCAGTCCAGTCAGGCTGCTCACAGGCACAGACGAATACAGTTATTCCTTCAGATTTCTTCCTTCAGAAGAATAAAGCTTTCCTTCCACTAGGACACCATCCAAAAATGTCAAGCATTAGAGCTGTGGAAAGCACAGTTACTTAGAGCTAAGTGATGTCAACTTAGTTCATTTTTACTATCAATCTGCGAGGTCTTTGCGTACCGTGCCTTTCCACAGCTGTTTCGGTCTGTCGGCTGTGCTAAACACCTACTCATCTGTCGGGGTGGCTATGCCCTTGCCACAATGATGAAGCCACCAGTGGGAGAACAATCACTGGGACTCAGAATGAATTTGAGTGCAATTAATACTGATACTTGAGAAGGCAAAAGTAGCAGTTACCATTAACCATTACTATGTGTCCTGTCCTTCCTAGTACTTTCCATTATCTTTCTCGGATGCACTCATCTAGACCATATCAGATATTCTTCTGCACTGGAATCACAGATTGTACTACAGTGCCGTAAAGATTTGAGTTTTCCAGCAGCCAGGTGTGTTTGTTTGGGCTCAGATCCTCACACACGTGGCTTGTAGCGTTCTGTCCCCTGACACAACTGGTGCAGTCACTGATGGCCACCCAAGCATTTCTCTGGCATGGGAAGATCCCTTTGCAGCCAGCCTCATGGCCTCTTTGGGGCTCCTCAGACATCACAAAGAGAACTTGGCCCATCGGTTAATGAGACCCATAGTCTATTTCACATACCTCATGGACAAAATTACGTAATGCTCACATGTAAATAAATGGTTCTCAGATGAAAGAACTGGTCCCAGATGCAGGATCTCCAGTTAATCAAAAGTGATGCAGACACCAGCATTCTGTACTGACCTTGAAAAACAGAGCCAGCAACCTGCAAATGCTGGAGTCTATATTGACTGAAAACCTAGCTGTGTCTCTCATTTTTGTTACACTTATAAATCATGTAATTGTGTTTGGAGGTGACTGAAAACGTTGCAGTGAGGTATTCTGATACTGTAAATAAGAGTTGTCAGGAAAAATGCTGTTTAGTAAAGGTTTTAACATCTCTGTTCTGTTTTAACATCTCTGTTCTGGCTGAAAACATATCAAATTATTTGCGTTTCCTGCTGAATGAATTTTTCATTCTCCAGTCTGTACGATACATTTCCATTTCAAAATGTAAAATATTTTATTCCAGCTTTTGGATTTGAATTGATAATTTAAACACTATTTATTCAACACTATTTAGCACTGTTCAACACTATTCCATTTCTTTCTGAGATGTGCAATCAACCTTGGCAGTGTCTGGGTTGTGGGTTCTGCTTTTCCCTAGAGTCCTTGATCTCTACATATCCACACATGCACATCCAAAGAGGCACCCAGCTCAAGCAGGTATACTATCAACTTAACATTAGTGAATTCTAGTTCAGACCCCTTGAGACATTTACATCTAAATCAGTCTTTCTCAAGTAAAAAAAATGCCAAATTCAGTTAGATGTCATTTTACACCATGTTTCTGAACCTGTAGTTAAAATAGATCTTGGTTCTTTCTAGGTCCTGCTACAGACAGCCCTTGAGACTTTACACAAATCTTATAAACTCAGTTTCTGCTCCTATAAAATTAGAATTGTATCTATTTGTCAGACATATTATAAGACTAAATAGTCTGTAGGGGGCTCTGATTTCCTTGGGTTTGGGCAGGAAAACACAAAGTCTTACTGCTGATTTGACATACTGTACCCAGATAGCTCGGCACAGATAACATAAAACTAACTTTCTTAATATCTCCCTGAAGCACAACAGAATGACTTCAATACTTGAAAGTGCCATTGCATGGTTATTTAAGCCATTTGTGAAAAATAGAAGTTCTACAAGTCTTTGTTAGTGCTTTTATTGGTCAGTGGAAGCAGTAAGTTCAGAAAGCCTCTGTTGACACTGTAACATGCCACCTGAGTGCTACCAGTGCTTCACAAATTGCCCTATAAAAGAGGGCAATTTTAGTAGGTGTGATTTTGCTAAACTTTCAGCATGTGCATGTGCTAGGGTACTTTGTCAGGCCAATAAAATCTCACTGAATTGAATTAAAACTGAACACTGACTGACCTGCAAGAAGTCTGCACACGAGCTGTCTGGTGCTGCCTGTAGTTTAGCAGCTAGACAAACCATCCACCACACAAGAAGCTATTTTCCCTGTTTCCCAAATCTGACAGTGTGGAGCAAAACGCAGTACATGATAGCCTCAGGTCACAAGACCACTCCTGGAGACTGAAACCACATAAAATTTGTCCTAAGGATGTGATCGGCTTCTTACTTTGTAAGATGCCTGATGTCTGATAACAATAGCACACTTTTAAGATTCTGGATTCTGCCATGCACAAAAGTACTGAAAGCTCAAGAAAGTCAAGAAACATGATCTCTTGCATTTGACAGGGAAAAAATATATATATATATTTCTCATCTGATTGAGTTATTTGTTCTGAGTGAGAAGTACAAGGGAGGATCCCTTCAGCAGACAAAATATTCCTCTCCTTGCTCAAAAGAAGATGCCTGTCATGTGCCATGGCAGTTTCACTGCACAGATGTTCCTTCACGTGTCCTGTTATTCTGTCTGAACCTAGGACTGTTTAACTATGGCAGTAATGCACAGGAAGGCAGAATATCAAGCCCTACATTCCTACAAACAGCTTAGTTCTTACATCCAAGAGGAGTTTCTTACCCTGTAAATCTTCATAACTGGTAGACAGGATCAGGAAAAAAAAAAAAAGAAAGAAAAAAAAATGAGGAATTCAAAATTCACATTTCCATTTATAAATCCCCCTCTCCAAAAGAAATAGTTCCAGGAAAACACAGAGGGAAATTTCACTAACCTCTCTCCTCAGCTCTTTGAGGAAGCTTTCCATGACAGAAAGCTGTATGACTCCTTGATACCCCAGGAAGTTAAAAAAACACAAACATGATATATACTGGAGCCACAGATTTAGTACTTAGTGTTCAAAATACAGGTGGGAGATAAACATAGTAAGACAACTAGAAAGACAGAGACTTACTGGCTACAGATGAAGCAGCTAAGGAATATCTAGTAATTTTTCTGAAACCAGTTTGAACCTGGGCTTGTTAATTCAGCTCAAGTTCTAATTACTCTGGACAATAGCACGTAATAAAGCTTTCTGCTAAAATTGCCAAATTTAGACAAACCCACAATACTTTTGGAAACTTGTCATCAAAGAAGTGGAAGATGTGGGTACAAAGCACAACGTTTTTGGAAGGAAGGTAGGAAATTGCTGGATGGCAGCTAAAATTCAAAGGTTACTTCAGGCCATCAGAAACTTCAGAAACCCAACTCTCCCACACATTTTGAAGATAACCTGCTCAGCTCTGAGACTGTCTTTTTCATTTTTCAACTGGCATTTCAGTATGTCTCAGTGTTGACTTCTGGCTATATTTGTTGTGATCCAATTTATAGTTATTTATAATCTGAAAGCACCCAGTGGTTCCAAAGAAAGACTCAGATCCCCCCAAAATACAAAGGCAAATCTCTCTCTCTTGTACATATGCAACAATACAGAACCATATCTGAGACCTGCTTAGCCCAGGAAGTTGTGTCAGCTGGTGGAATCAGATACCTCAGAGCTAGCTTTGTAGGTAGCTGTAGGGTTGTCTGTCCACACTAAACGGTATCCTAACACTGAAAACATAGTCTTAAACTATGAGACATAATGAACTATAAAGCACCAGATTTTATTCTCTACCCAAACTACTCCTCTTTTAAAGCATTAACTATAAAAGGGGATGTTCTTGTTATTGTATTTACCTCACTTTGAATATTTTTTCTGTAGTCTTCACTACCAGGTGTTGGTGAAGTCTCCGGTGTCACAGTCAACACCTCCTTACATGAGAAAATATTTTCTTGGACTGGCTTTGAGCTTGCCACCTTTGACCAGAAATGCCCTTTGTAAAAGAGAACTCCCAATCAAATCTAAGACTGTATGTAGTAATTTTTATGATAGTGTCTCTCACTTGTTTTCTGAGTGGATCAGTTCCAGTCCCACATTGGTTCTCCCATGCTCCAGCCCTTCTGTCACATCTCCATAATGGCAGTCTCCTTTTGGAAATGGCAGTACTAGAACCACATGTAATATTCATCATGACTGAACAACGGAATAGGTGACCCAGCGAGACTGCGAAGTCTTCCTCCTTGGAGATCTTCAAAAGCCACCTGGACATGGTCCTGGGCAGCCTGCTCTGGATGTCTCTGCTTGAGCAGGGGTTGGGCCTGGTGGGCTCCTGAGGGCCCTGCCGGCCTCAGCCGTCCTGGGACTCTGTGATTCTCACTAAAGTAAAAAAGTTGCCACTTCATCAATGGTATAAAATATTTCCTGTATTGTTCTCCATACCATTCTTTACTCAACCTAAAAAGTCCACACCTTGAAGACTTTACAGCCTAATTAAAAGCAAGCCCTTTCTCTGTCAAAATATTAAAACACACATGGAAGGTAGGGAGGAAAAATGCGATGCTCAAGCAAAGTCATTAAGATGACAAAATGCTAATGTTATGTTAGCTCTGCAATTTTCTGTAACAGAATTTCTTTATTTATACTGGAAATGTTTAGGGAATGATTCTCCATCACCTTTGTACTGTAATAGGGCAGCTGGGCATTCCCCAAAGTAGGAAATCCCTGCACAGAATAAGGCAGTGTAGGAGGCCTTCATAGGTGGCCAAGGCGGAAAGGAGCAAGTGGCATAGGATAGGCCCCTGGGAACTGTTCTAACTAGTGTAATTTAGAGCATTCCTGCTCTCAGTTATGCCAGGGGCCACTTTGGCATCAAGTCAACCTAGAATCCAGGGAGATGAAAAATGGCTTAAAGCCACTTTCCCCCTCCCTATACCCTGGGCCTGCACCATGTGTGGTTTGGCTGGCTCCGAGGATCTGGCCCCTAGATTTTTAAATAGACCATTTTAAGTCGAAGTCGAAAAGTGAAAGAAAACGGAATATGAAGAGTAAAAAGAGTAGGCTAGTGCTAAAGGGAGAGATAAAAAAGAAAGAAAAAAAAAAAAGAGGAGGGAAACAGAATGGGTGGTATTGGTAAGTGTGAAGCAGAGCTAAGGTTTAACAAAAGTGAGGGAGCACTGTGGAGGTCTGGGTTCACTTCCCAGCCGTGCCAGAGACTTTTTAATGCCACGATTGGTCTGTCAGGGTCACTTTCAAGGTTACCACTGAGCTTCTTTGACCATCTATGCTAAATATGTTTACCTTACTCCCTGAGAACTAACTAGTTTTGCCTGTAAGCACTGTTACAGTCTGAGGTCAGAAGTGCCTTTAGCCCTAATTACATATAACAGGAACGTATATAACAGGGACATGTCTGGAAAGAAAGACACTACTATCTTGAAAGGATCCAAAAGATGCCTGAAAAAAATAGCTTTGGTGCAAAACTGTACAACTGGTGCAGAGGAAAAGATGCTCAGCACTGTAGCTTCTCCTCCATGACGTGATGTAAAGGATCATGCTGTATCACACCATGCTACTGGAGAGCTCAGGTCTCGTAAGTTTGTATTCGGTGCAGACAGGAGAGGGAGTAGGAAGTGCCTGCACAGCTGGGGGACTTTGAGGTTTCACCTCAAAATGTCCACATCCATCACGATTTACCTGGAGTGCGTCTGAGCCTTGGTTTCTCATTTGCTTAGTGGGAATATTACTACTTCTCTAACAGTAGTGTGGTAAGGATGTACTGGGATGTATGCCCAAAACTCAACAGCAACATGAAAAAAGGGAAAAAATTAATGGAACTTCAGCCTCAGATTTAAATGAAACTTGACACATAGACAAAGGGCAGACATCACCATCATTATATTTTAAAATGCACTCAAATATTAAACTATTGGTAAAATTTTGAAAATTTTCAGCCTGAAAAGCTGCCAATCCTACTGGAATCTTTCAATATCCATTATGTTGACTTCTGCCCCACTATGCACCACCTTATGCCAACCAGCCCTGATGTACCCCTGCCTTTCCTTTCCTTCAGTCAAGCCTTCTTGATATTACTCACTCACCTTAATGATGATGACGCAGAAGAGATGCTCTTTCTCTTCTATTTGAGACAAGGTGGTTCTCCTCAACCTCTGCAAAGTGCTAGAGTAGGACTCCCAGGCATATGGATGGAGGTAGGAGGGGTGCAAAGATTAATTCCCAGCACCTTGAGCTTATCTTGTCCTGCAGCCTCTACCATAGGATTAGGTGTCCCAGAGATAAACCCTACTCTTCCAACAGGATTAATTGGCAAGTAATAATCTAATGAATAAGGGAGGGAGGGAGGGAGAAACTTGTTTTTCCCATTTATAGCCCCCAAACCTTACTGACGATATCTGAAAGGTTTAATAGTATCACAGTAGTGGTAGGCATTGTGATCTGTTTCTGCTGCAGGTATGTAGAAGATCCACATGGCATGCCTACTGCTACTGCTTGTCCTGTTTCATGGTGGGAGATGATGTCCAACAGGCCTGAATATGTTCCTTATCATAAGTTGAGGTCATTGTTAGAAGTGCCCAGAGCGAGAATCCTAAATTCTCCTGACTCAGAGGTCATCAAACTCCATGTTTGAAGGGTTCATCTAACACCAACATCTTGTGCCTTTCCCCAAACGCTTCACAGCTTAGGTCACTACCCCCAACTTCTCCTGTGCCCACAATCCCCTTGTAAAATTAACACTATTCTCCTCACTGACCAATCCTAAGGCCTCCTCTCACTTAAGTCATCCTCCAAACAGTCATCTGCAGTTTGGATCTGCACCAAACTTATCCGCTACATGCCTCCGTGTTGCTGGCATTGCTTTGCTTGCCTCTCCCCCTGTGCTCTATTGCTGCTCTCTCATTAGATACCACACAGGACCAAGCCCAGCCCTTGCCTAGTTCTCCCTGGAGCAAAACAAAGTGAGTGAGCAAGAGAGAGAACAAAACAAAAAGCACCAGTTCCCACTCTGGCAGAGATTTTAAAACACAGAGTGCAATTATGAAAAGGTTACCCAGATGGGACCCAGAGGGCGAGTGAGGGGAAGGAGAGCTGTCATCCAAGGGGAAAAAAATCAGATGTATGGTAGCCCTACTGCTATAATACGATTCCTATTCCATGTGCAAATGTACAATGCAACGATAGTTCTTCAAGCCAGCATGGGCTGGGTTAATTGGACGTAAGGATTTTTTTTTAAATAACCCATTCATTCAAAAAAAAAAAAATCCTGCCCCAGTGATCACACCAAGTACAAGCATGTCACTAAAAGGCTTGTTCCTAATTGACAGAGGTTCCTGCCTACTTTTAAGTCTCTACCCCAAAACACTGAAAAAACAACCCTGTTGAGAATATGGTTATGCTGTAAAACAATAGGCAACAGCTTTACCATTTTCAATTTTTCTGTGTATTTAAGCAGAGATGAATCATTTTTACTGAAACAGATCCTGAAAAATTCAGTCTGAGGAAAACAAACAAACAAACAAACAAAAACCAGAAAATTGCAATGCAAAAAGTGAGTAACTGGAAGGCTACAGTTAGTTGAATGGAAATGAGCTTCACAATGTCCTAATACAACCGTGAGCTCCACCTGTGCTATGTGCCCACGCGATGTTAAGTAACCATCTTACTATTGCAGAATTGGAAGTGACCATTGCTGACTGTACATGTGGAAAGATATTTGAGGGTCTGTCACGTATGTGTAGAATGCTAAAATGTTACTTATTTTTAACAACAGCAGAAATAAAAAAATTTCAGAATGGCTAAAACCCTGTCCCTAGCATGACAGCTGACAGCTAATGCATGGGAGATGCCAAACTGACTTGCAGTTATCTTTTCACCTCTCTGCTGTCTGAGGCTACCCGAAATTGTAGTTGCTGGCACAACCCAGTCATCAAAATAGCTTGCTCCAGCTACTTGCCTGCTAATGTGCTACCATGTTTTTTCACGGCAAGGGAATCCCAAAATAGGCTCAGATAGGCCTGGGCAGCAGCTTATTTATGCATTTTTCTACTGCCAGGTGGGCACAACCTGAGGCGGGGGGGGAACTTAATCTCTGCTAAGCAGTTACCCACCGAATTCAACAGTTTCCAAGAAAAATCACATGATACAATCAAAGTGTATTTTAATGTTGAATCAAGACATACCAGTAAGTCATTTAGAGGAACAAAATCATCGATCACATCAAGTTAAATTCAGCTTACAGTACTAAAAAGCTTCAAGACACCAACTGTGATAGGCAGATCTGGGGGTGGATCTAGTACTGACTGCATGCAGTTTTCTGACATCTTATCCCAAATAGCTTGTTTAGAAAATGCCATGAAGCACTGTTAACAGAAAATAGTTGCACAGTTTTTCTCCTCTGGTCTATCAACATGCAAGTGCAAGAGCACATTTCCATGTCTTCGGATATCCCTTCTATCCCTCGACGCAGTTTTCACATGTTGGCAGATCCGACCAAAGTCCCAGCCGCAGCTGGCTCTACATGGCAGATGTCCACAGAGCGGTTGTGTATTGTCTTGGCACCGTTCGTGCTCCCTCCTCCCTCCTCTGCTCAAACTGCATGCCATAGGAGATTGCTTTGTACTACAAACTACGAAGGACAACCCTCGGCTACTGCCAAGCAGCTTTTTTTTTTTTTCTTTAACTTACACTGTAAACTGCACAGTCCTAAAATTGACCTAGAGGAAAAAAAAAAAGGCGAAAACTCTTCCATATATGACCAGAAAGCAGCTATTTAGACAAGACAGGAGAGACATTAACAGTGCAGTCAGGAGCCTGTGTGTTTGACTTGGGTGTATTAACGCCCCCAACTCTCTTCCTTCCCTCCCTCCCTCCCTCTTTCCACAAAGTCTGCATTTTATTTATTGATGGGGTGTGCTTTAGGGATCGGAGGGCTCTTCCCCTCACCCCCAGCCCAGCCAGTCCCTGCTCCTGGAGGAGGAGGAGGGGGGCTGCGCGGGGGGGGGGGAGGAGGCAAAGTGGGTGCATTACGAGCTGATTGTGCTCTCGCCCCGACCTCCAACAGCCTGATCCGCCTTTGAAGTTTTCCACCCCTCGACTTGAAGTGAGATCGATTACAGAAGAACAACAGGGACAAAGAATCCGCTGCTTTACGTGCAGCCACTTTCCCACGATCGGGGCAGCCAGCTCGGCAGCGGCGAGGGATCACCGCTTTCCCTACGCTCCTCCTCGCCACCATTCAGAAAACTCGCAGCCCCCGCCCCGAGCCCTCCGCTTCGCCGGGGAGAGCTATTTGCAAAAAAATAACCCGAGGTGTTTAGGGACGAAGGGGCTGGGGGGCGACTTGCACGGCCTCGGTCTTTAAAATGCAACGGGAAGGAATCGGTATGGGGCGAGGGGGGGGGGGGCGGAGGGGGTGGCGTTTAAAGGGTGGATAAATAAAAATTAAGCTGCACAGACGGGTGAGATGCGAGCAAGCGCCTCCCCCCCGGGCTCCGCACACGGGCGGGGGGACGCGCTCCGCACCGCCCCGCACTGCACCGGGGCCGGCAGCGCCTGCGGGCGGCACCAACGCCTTTACCTTTGGGTCTGGCCCCCGGCTCTGCCCGTGTCCCCGCCGCTGGGACAGCCGAGGGGCCGGGTGGGGACGGACCGAGGGAGGGCGGAGGTAAAAGGGCGAGTGGACAGGGCGAGAGCGCGGGGTGCCGGGGCTGGGACCCCCGCCGCCATCCCATCCCATCCCATCCCATCCCATCCCATCCCATCCCATCCCATCCCATCCCATCCCATCCCATCCCATCCCATCCCATCCCATCCTCTCCCAGCCGTGCGGGAGGATGGGGGGGAAGCACCTCTTCCCTTCCTGGCTCGCGCTGAATGGGGAGATTTGTTGTTGAAACTCGGTTTGAACCCATCACACGCCGGCTGGCTTTTCCAAGAAAAGCGCTTTAATTTGTCACCGGGCTTCCAAGCCCATTCATAAAAAAAAAAAAAAAAAAAAAAAAAAAAAAAAAAAAAAAAAGGCGGCTCAGTGCCGGGCTGCAGGGACCTCCAAAGAAGGCGGCTGCGGAGGGGGATTTCCTCCCCTCCCCTCTCTCCCCTCCCTGCCCTCCCCTCCGCTGCCGGCCCTGCCCCTCCCCGCCGGCCCTGCCCCCTCGCCCGGCTGCCCGGCTCCTCCCCGGCAGACTGCGCGGCGTCGGGGCGGCGAGCGAAGGGGGCGAGCACCGGCAATAGCCGCGGTCACAAATTACTGCAGGAAGTGTTAGCCGCGCACCGGCTCCTAAACAAGATCGATTACTTTCCACCGCCGCAGCCCCAGAAAGGGCGGCCGGGACCGGGGCGGGGAGGGGAAGGGGAGGGGAGGGGAGGAAAGAGAAGAAAGGGAAGGGAAGGGAAGGGAAGGGAAGGGAAGGGAAGGGAAGGGAAGGGAAGGGAAGGGAAGGGAAGGGAAGGTGCCCAGGGGACAGGGCTGGGGGCGGCCCGGCCGGTGAGTAAGGCCCCGCGGGGGCGGGCCGGCTGCGGCAGGAAGCCCTGACTCAGGCTCCGGGCTCCGGGCATCCGTCGGGGCCCCGGTGTGAGAGGCACCCACCCGAGCAGCGGCAGTGGGTCGAGAAGAAAGCTGTGATATAAAGGGGAATTGCACTCCCCTGCCTCCTGCTCCACGAGTGTTCTCCTTCTCAGGGCGCTTTTAGGGTTTGTTGCTTTGTTGATGGTTTCAACAGTGGAAATGTTAAGGCAGGTTTAATTTGATGACTCCCAAGTGTTAGGAAAAACAGTATTTCCGACCTCGCAGTTAATTAGGCTAGCAGGGTAAATAAGAATCCTGTGTTAAATGCATGTATTTGTATAAGGATAATTATATATCTGCTGTACGTGCACACACTTGCATGCCTGGGTGTAGGTTATAGCAGGTAACCAAGTCACGCAGAAAATGCATGCTGACGTCTCGGTTTAGATGATACATTCACCCTACAGTGGTTTAACTGCAAGTAAGATGTCATATACAACATGTATTAAATGCCCGTATTACTGAAGGTAGAAATACTGTAATTTAAAATAACCAAGTTTAAAGTTCAATCACATACTTTAGAGCATCCACAGAGGCTCCTTGTTCTCTTCAAGACAAGATTCACTGTTGCTGCAGAGGTGTAAGGTGTACCTGTTCCGCAGGCACCTGAATACCACTTCAGGGACAGGTTTTAAATGAGCAGCACAGGTGCTGCTGGTGGTAGTATCACAGCAGCTCATTGCTCAGCACAGATTACCACCCAAGGTACCCCCTTAGCCAGCCTGAAGCAGGTTTTACCACCCCAATTGAGCTGCTTGCTGCTGTGAGCCTCCTGCTGGGAGAGCTTATGCTACCTCACTTCAGGTAACTCAGATATCGGTGAGAGCTGTGCTCATGGTGTAAGCATGTATTGTCTTCACTCTCAACTCCTTTCACACATTATTCCTCTTCTCTGCAGCTAGTACAGCTGTTTCACATGGCCAGCTTTCCTATTGCCGCCTCTTCACCTATTCTGCAACTATTCTTCAAAATCGCATACACACATATGCACCAAAAAAAGAAAAAAAGCATAGCATATTTTCTCATTTTAAATCTGCAGAAATCTGCAGTCATTTCAAATCTGCAGGAAAGAAAAAAAAAAACTTCAGCCAAATTGAGACACCTATTACGTTTCACATCATTAATTGACATCCCTGACCTCTGTCATTAGTTTCCACACACAGAGATAAATTTATACACAGTAATGCATACAGTAATACGGAAAACCAAAACTGATGAAGTCTATTAAAAAAAAAAAGGGATATTAAAGGTATTCAATATATAGAACATTACTTCAAATCCTGAACTTGCTGTCACCACAGCAACGTTAGTCTACATCTTTAATGTATGTCCCTTAACATACATCCGTACTCAATGTACCTTGTAATTACCTCATTATGGTTAACTACTGCTGACCCCTGTGTGGAACATGTTAACATACAGAGCAACTGTGAAATACCTAGGGAAAAGCAAGGGGAGATTTTTCAGAATTAACTTACAACTCCATTTACAGGGTTTGTGCCACAGACGTACCATTGTCATAGACTTTTCTTCCACGTTAATTCACTACCATTCTATAAATGCTTCTTTAATCAGCAAAACAAAGAGACAGGTCTAACAAATGTCAGGTGAAGCGAGTCACAAGAACTTATTGTTACACAAAGACCAGGCGGTGATCAGGCTTGGTATCTACTGTTCAAAATCAGGTCCCTGGCATAATATGCCAGAACTATGTTTACGTGCTTAGCCAGAGTTCCTCACAGCACAACTATAAGAAGCAATTAGCAAAGTGTGTTCTACCACAGAGAAACCATTCATTGCTTTTCTCCCACTCCCACCCACCCCAAATCCCAGGGCAATGCTGCTGTGTACAGTCCCACGACTGTGGGGAGGGATAACCTGTTTTTGTCACAGCATTTCTGTCCTACAGCCAACTCCAAACCCATAGCATTGACAGAGAGGGATGGCACTACACCCCCAGGAACTCCTCCAGCCCCTACACAGAATCATTATTTCATGCTCCTCTCATGTATAAATATAGGTTAATTCCCATGCACGAAATCTCTCCATCCCTGTAGCCCCCCAAATTGACTACCCACCTATCCTTCCTCCAAACACAATTTAGCCTTGCTGCATTAATTAATTGAGTGGCTAATTTAGTACTATTCCTTTAGCTCTTCTTGGTGTATGCCTCCCGTTAGGGCACCCCTCTCTTGTGAAGTGGTGAGCAGGGGAATCGGGGCAGCCAGGAGCAAAGCCCTCGGGCACCTGGTGCCGTGGGGGGATGCAGCTGCAGCACCCCTGGGTGACTGCTTCCCCATGAGGCTGGTGGGAGACAGGGAACAACCAGCCAGGGGAGCTCTTCCTACAGACACAGCTTATCCCTCCAAAACCTTCCGAGGGTCTGAAATCCTGCAGCCCGTAAGGAAAACCATTAGAGCTGGCAACCCCGCTAATGGTTCTCAGTTGCTCAGCTTTCACTCTCTTGGCTCTTGTAATGTCATTGTTTCCCCTTGCTCCCTGGTTGCCTCGGAGATTTCCAAGCCAGACAACACCTGAATTTCTAATGCTAAAAGAAAAATATCATTTCAGGGTTTCTTTACGCATCATAAAGAAGCACCGAAGGCCATGGGCCGCTCAGACAAACTGCAGTGTGGGGCTCTGGACCCTAATGAGCAGCAGCCTGCCCACGGGGAGGCTGCCCTGGCCACGTGCTAGCTCCTGCCTTCCACCAACACCACCACCCCCAGGAGCCAGGGGCAAGCTGGGCTGCTGCCCTCCTCACCAGCACGCAGGGTAAGACAGAGGCCAAGGAACAGCCCAAACCCTGCCCGGGAGCCTGGGCCTGGGCATGGAGCTGGCCTGGGAAGCTGGGCTGGGCTGGGCTGGCATCATCACCAGCAATTTCTACATGAGGGAAAAGCCTTGAGATCTCAACAGATAACACAGGATTTCTGCCATGGGTTTCTTTTTTCACAAGAGCTTTTCCAGAGGGTATCACTGTTACTTTGCTCGCTATAAATCTGTGGAGGTTGTTAGGTCTCTGGTGGTCATGCGTTCTGCACACAGGGAGGAGGTATTGAAATGGAAAGGTAGATTTAAAGACAAGGCTTTAAATGATCATACTTCAAAATTTTCAGTCTCGCATCTTTACTGGAGTCTAGCTCCTGATGTTTTCATCTGTTGGGGGGGAAGTTAGCGACTCTTAGCATAATGTTTGAAATAAACAATCAGATATCTCCAGCAGCAGTTCCCAATCTAGAAGTCATGGCCAGAAGTGGGGTCATAGAAGTTACAAGTGGGGTCACGAGCTTGGCAGAAATTAAATTGTTTACAGTAGCATCTGGGGTTGTAAGCCCAACAGAAGTGGAGACGTAATGTTTAGTATTTGCCCATCTCCAGTATCTGAAACCTCAGCTCCTGGATCCCAGTGATTCTCTGTTTATATGCAGAGATCAGGGAGCACACTATCCCTTTTTGAACTATAGAAAAAAAGCATGAAAAGGTGAGAGAAATGTGTCCTAAAGACTTGAAAGAAATCATCCAGGGTAGGAAGGTTGTGTTGTTTACATTTTTATTTTTATTAATTTTCAGTGAATTGGTGTTTCTTAAGATGTTCAAGTTCCTAAGACAACCAGTGCTAAGTAGAAGGTGTTTCCAGTTACGTGAATGTGGGAGGTCTCCTCCTAGGACAGACACCACCTTACACTTTGTAACCTGCACAACTTTGGTGCCTCTAGTACTTTACTCTGCCCTCTTTCGAGATAATAGCACAAACGTTCTAGGGTGAGAATATACCTAATTTTGTTACTATCAGTCATTCAATGGGGAGACAAAACTCCAGTGTACTGTAGTCTCAAAGGTGATATAGTACATATTTATTGAAGTACATTGCTAAATCACAATGAAAATCAAATTCACTTGTCTTTGTTTTTCCATGCCAAAAGCAAGGACGCACATTTCTGTATCTAAAAAAGAGGGGGTTATTTTAAAGAAGGAAGTTAGAGAATCAGTGACACTGGGAATTGTCTCATCTTATGCCACTTGTGTCTTCATCACGTTGAACCCTTTTGTTTCCTCATGTGTCAAGGGGGAATAACTTCTGCTCTACCTGAAGGCAACACAGAAAAATAATTAACATTTGCTAGCAGTTTCACAATCCCATGTGGGAGGTGGAATATCAAGAGAGTACAATATATTGATGGTCTCAGAAAGTATGGATGCACAAAACAATCCTGTTATTCTGCTACTAACCATTTTTGGTTAGAACTTTTGTTAATAAAACATTTCCTCTGCATCAACTTACTGGGTTTGGGTAGTAGGTTTTATAAAACTCTCCCTCAAGGGATATGGTACATCTAGTTTTGCCCCAGAATAAATGTTTATGGGTGAATTATGAAATCCCTGAAAACAGAACTTTTTAATGGAAATGATGAGGCAGTATGAGCTATCATAACATTTCCATATATGTAACATTTTGTGATGCATGTCTATGTGGGTATTTCCTTAGTGTCCGGAATGACTAGCTATTATGCCCAAAATATCCTTTGTACTTCACTCATTTTTTTCTTGACAGTCACAGAGTCTTCACAGTCAAAGTTTCCTAGCCAGTCATGCAGTCAAGAACAGATCAGCTGTGTTCATACTGCCAGAGACAGCTTGTACCAGAGGCTCCTCAGTGTAGTTCCTTCTCACCACATCCTAAGAACAGCTTCCTAAAGAGGACTTTAGGTAAATGTTTTGGCCATTACCGAGCCCACACTTTCCAGTAATGTGATCTGCTCTTCCCTGGAAACCTGACCAGGGAGAGGTTATCTGATTCCCTTTGGGGTCAAGGGGGAGATCTCTGGAAGCTGAGGTTCCTCATCGCCCATCATTATGTTCCCAGGTGGGCTGCTCAAACCCCTCTCTCTCCCCCAAACAACCAACACACCAAACGGCAAAGACACAACTCCTGCTTCTCCATGATGCTCGGGCCAAAAGTGAGGCTTTTCCTCCCATTGCAAGGCTGGAAGGCTCTGGCACAGGCACGGAGCATGGCTCCAGCCACTTGAAAGCGGCTGGTGCCCTTTGGGGAGCTAGGGAGAAAACCAGTGTATGCCCCTCAAGTGCCTGGGGGAGAGCCAGGAGGCTGGCAGTGCCCTGCCACCCGCGTTGGCCAGGCGCCTCCGAGCAGAGCAAAGGGGGACCAGAGCTGCTGACAAAACCAACTTTGTTTCTGTGTGCCTTTCTTCTGGCCGTGCTAGATGTGGGGGAATTAATCAGCCAGCCACTGAAAGGCCAGCGCGGCCCAGCTTTACCAAAGGGAGCTCTCGCCCCAATCAATACAGCCCCCTGAACAAGAAAAGAGTGGTTTGCTAATAATTAGACTTTCTACAAACATTATTTGTTTGCCTTGAGACAAAACACATTCCATTCAAAATCCCACAGGGGTTAGATTTTTGTAAAGAAAATAATAATAAAAAAATAACTAAATGGGTATTATTCCTAGCTGGAAGTGATTGGTTCTCGAAGTCACCTTTCAAACAAAGGAAACACTGACTTGTTATACAAAATTAGCTGGAAAAAGTTACTGATAGTCCAGGCGGCCATTCAGGGGGGTGGGGGATGTTTAAATATAGCAATAGCCATAACCATCATGACTTCTAAAATTAAAAAGAAAAACGAGTGCAAACAAAAATTTACAGTGTCAGTGAAATTAATTCACTGGAAAGTGAGGATAATCCACTCTCATAAAAAGCAGAAAATAACTTCACGCAGTTGACAGTTTTATTATAGGAACATAGGAAAATGGTGACAGAAAATGATATTTCGATGCCGATTGTTTTATTTGTGCCTCTTTCTGTGTGTTTTCTTTTCACAGGTCTGAGCTTTTAATACACCCTGACTGTCAAGTAATAAGCAAATGGAATGGTGTGAATTAATTATCTCTTTCATTTAAATGTACATTTTAATTAAGTTTATTGGTGGGAGAATTGACATCTTGAAAAGTTCTTTACATTTAAGAGAAGTTAAAATAACAAAATCACTGAAGCTTAAAGAACATCAACTAGGAATGGCATTTGTTTGCCTTAACTGACTGGGAGATGGAAAAGCCTTATCCAGTTGACTTTTAAAAAGCCTAAAAATCCAAAGAAATTAAAATAATTAGAGAACTTAACTCATTTGAAATATAATTTTGTTAAGCACTGCATCTGTAATTAAAACCAAAATAAAAGTGGTAGCTGTAATTAAAAGTGTATTCTCCAGAGCGAATTACCATGTTCTATAACTAGAAGAAGAAAACCTTTACAGAAGAGTTAGTGGAAGGCATAGCTTATTATTTTTGAGGGTGGAAGGAGACTGATCTTTATTTTATTTTTTTCTGTTTCAGTTTTAAATAGAACCCTGTAAATATTTTTCACACCTATAGCTAAACTGGTAACATGGAGGTATTTGCTGGTTTTGCAAAAGATCAAAAAGATTGACTTCTCAACTGGCACGGCTTCATCAGTAGTAAAAACAAAACAAAAGCAAAAAAAAAAAGCAAAAAAAAAAAAAAAAGGCTGTTATTTCACCAGCTTGGGTTTGGTAAGTGCCTGTTGTGTGTCACAGCAGAGGGAGGGAAAAGGTCAAAGTTTAAATTCAGCACGCTGCCTTGCGGGGTCCCTGCATACGGGGCTCGATTCCTCCACCCCTGGTGTGCCCCATGCCTCCGGCACTGCGCTTTGTGCCCGCTGCAGCCCGGCGAGGGGCAGAGTGGGTCCAGGCCTAGGCTCGGTGCCACGGTGGGAATTGTCCAGAAGAAAAATGTGGCACTGGGGGATGGGGTGGGTGGAGGCAGTTCCAACAAAATTGGAGGGAAATGGCTTCTTTCAAATTAAAAGTTGAGTGTCTTAAGCTACAATAAATAAAATACGTGTTCTCCAGTTATAACAAGAAAAAACACCAACACAATGGATAGCAGAGGAGCTGTGGAATTAAGGATTGCACTTTTAAAAGGAGAGAAGGAGAAAGACAAAGGGCAGTCCAAAAAAAAAAAAGAAAAAAAAAACGAGATTCCCTTCTTTCAAAAGGCAGTGGCAGACACGAGTGCAGCATCTTTCCTCCATGTGCTTTGTATTTCGCTCCCAGGATTTGGGTTTCCTGAGTTTCTCATTTGGAGCCACCGGGGGCTGGGGAGGGGGCCATGAGGGGAGGCAACAGGGCCCCGGCTGCAGCGACATCTCCCCGCACTGACATCTGTGGAAGGGAGAGGAGTCCTGGCCGCACAGGCCAGAGGTAAATCAAAGCAGCTGCCCCTCAGGAGATCCCTGCCATGAAGGCAGAGAGCCACGTCCTGGTCCCTGTCCCCAGGAGCACTTAGGTGTTTTGGATTGAGTGCAGAGTGGGTAATGTATAAAAGGGCTGGCCCTGCTTGGTAAGCCAGGACTCTGCCCACCCAGTGGTGAGGAAGCCAAAGTCCATCCCTGATGGCTCCTGGTCTTGATCAGGCTGGAGGTTTGGCAGCAGGAGGTGGGCACAGGCCCCATCTCAGTAAGAAAAGGGCTGGGCAGACGCGGTAACCTCTGCCACGATAACCATCACAGGGCAGTGTATGGGCACCACGACTTAGGGACCAGGTTCCCAGAGAGGAGCTGAGAGGGCCTGGAAGCCCTCCTTGTGTTTCAGAAGAGGGCACGGTGCTGATGGGCCTCCTGAGGCACTGCTCTGTGCGTGCTGGCCATGGGGAGCTCCTGCCAGGTCCCCAAGGAGCCACCTCCTTCCTCTGAGCACATTTGGGTCTCAGAGTCAGGCTGTGCTTGCATTGCTCTCTGGAGTCAAGGGCTTACAAATGAAACACTGCATCACGCGACTTTCAGGTGCCTTTTTTTTGTTGTTTTTTTTTTGGATCTGGACCCATGTATGCAATTTTGAGAAGGCTTTTGAAGTGGGCTCACTCCTACGTTTTAATCAACATATTTTTAAACAAACCTTTGTACTTTGTATCCATGGTAAAAAAAATGATTAAAATCATGCTAGTTAGTTGTGGTTATGCATAGGGCTGATCATGATTACCTAAATTGAACATGACCTAAGGCTGCTAGAAGTTGCCCCTGCAACTAAAACTTTAGCTTCTCATTTGATCAGTTGCTGTTTGTTTTGCTGATAATGATGTCTTGGTATCAGCAGAAAGAGTACAGCTCTTGTTTCTATTTTTGTAAGACAAATCTCTGCTTCAGAAGAGCTACAGGTCAGCAAAGTAGTTGGTCTGCAACCCCCTGACAGCACAATTCCTTCTGCATCCAGTATTGTTTAAGCACAGAAATGAAATTAGTTGGGTTAGTGAATAGGGTGCGTGGGAGGGCTGTGGGGATTTGTGTTTGTGGTACCATGCAGCTGGAGACAGGGCCGTGGACATAGGGTTAGAGTCAAGCAGGCACAGGCTTTTCCCCCTGATCCCAGCTGGAGTTGGGACCTCAGGCCCATTTCCTTCTCCCTGGAGCCAGTTCTGCCAGTGTAGACATCTTTAAATCACACAGCGATTGTTATTATATGTGATTACAGATTAATTAAATTACGTTTTCATTACATGTCATCAAAGTGTTGTGTGAGAAGAGGCAGTAGACGCGTATTTGGCACCCTTAAAGTAGTCATGAGGTAGGTTTCTGATCTGTAGAGGCTGAGGTGGCTCCTCTTTTACTAACAGCAGTAGCAGTTCTGATGTTATTTAGCTTTTGCCAAAGAAAGCTTTGTTACAGATCAGTTTGTGCACGTCCACGCACTGGAATGGCAATGGCTAGCTCCCCGCATCAGCAGGGCCTGCTCTTCATGGGGGAAACCAAAAGGCCGCATCTGAATCGCTGCCATTCCCTCTGCTGGAGACGTAAAGGGAGAAGAAGGTGGGGGCCCTGGTAGTGCTCCGTTACAAACCTGCAGAACTTGTACAGTGGACACCTAGGAACTGGAGTCTCTTACTTCCTTCTTTTAGGATTTTTAAATCAAATTCAGTGTGTTTAATCTAGGCCTGAAATTAAATGAATGGAAACCCCAGACTTTCAGTTCTGCGTCTGTGTGTCCAAGGACCCAAGACCACTTGCTTCTTCTTGTTTTCAAATAAAGGTGGGTGCTGCCGTCCCCACCCTGGACAAGCAAGCAGCTGAGGTGCAGGGAGAGGCCATGGCTTCCCTAAGTCCCCGCATGGCCATGACAGCACCTGAGAGCAGGGCCCCAGCCCTCCTGGATCCCGACCTGAAACACCCCTTTCTCTTTTTCCAGTGGGGTAATTCCAACCCAGGTAACTTGGACACGTTAATTCATAGCCCCAGCCTGTGCCCTGGGAGGTAGGGGTAAGTTTCCTATCCCAGGAACCAGCGTATTGAGTCATTACCCTTCCCCATATTGTGCTGTCTTTATTCAGACTTTTATTTTTAACTGTTCTGCAGTCTTCTGGTGTGACGTATGGCAAATTCTTTACACTTTTCCTGCTCCATTTTCCTTATCTACCAAGTGAGGATAACACTCACCTCAGAGGATTGGAGAGATGTTGGCAGGGTGCTCTGAGATGTGTGGCTGGCAAGTCCCACGCGAGGCCAAAGCATATTTAAAATTGAAGAAATATTTGGTTCTGTCTACCCAGCTGTTTGCTGTGGCTTCATTGACTTGATAAAAAAAAAAAAAATGTTGCTGCAGAAGCTTCAAAAGCTGCTGCCTGTGGCCCTTGCTTTTCTCACTGCTCTCCCTTCCCTGCACAGCTCACAGTTACACATTTTCCTTAAGCAGCTTTCCTCCAGCAAAACACAGCTTTCTCTTCCACTTCTCTACACATGAAGAAAGAGTGCCTTTCATTTGCTTGCACATGAGTTTTTTGCGTTTTGTTTTTATAGCTTTAATGTAACAGTTTAAAATTGAATAGATGGCTTTTATCGAGTCACTACTCCATTTTTGTATTTTACTACAATTCTGCAGTGCTTACAAAAGACATTTCAAGTGCAATAAAAATCCAGAACATGATTCAACAGTTTCATTCACCTCCCTAAAAAATGATGGACTACAACATTCATGGTATTTTCCACAATGTTTGTTAGTACTATACATATAATATATATGTGTATTTTCTAGGTTAAAATAAAATTCACAAAGTTTACAGAGCATAAGCTTCCCTCGTATTTTTGTGAAGGCACTTTCCAGCCAAGCTCAATCTATTCGTAATTACTCAACACTACAGAATCTCTCCTTGGGCAGAAGATTAGATAATAAAGTGTCAGCGACAAGCACCAATCTCTAGAATGGCCAGAGCAACAGCACCTAAGATGTCCGTAAGAGCAGAAATTCTACTTGAAAGAATATACTGGTGTTTCTATTTACTAACTTATCAGCTTTTCTTAAATTAACTATGACTGAAGTATGCTCTGCCCTTTTCCTCAATTAACTTTTCATTCATTCACAAATTCGCTGGGCCTCACCCTGGAATGAGACCCTTCATTCTTCAAAGAGCCTGGGTGACCTGCTACAGTTTTCAACTAATCAGAGAAACAAAAAAAGGCTGAGATTAAACCCCAAGGAAGCCAGGCTATCTTGGAATTCACTTGCAAGAATAAACATTGTCACTTACAACAAGCAGATCTGCAGATATTTAACAAACCCCAGGGTGCTCTATACAGTGAAGATTTCCACATTTGATTGCCATCTTATCCACCAGAGTAGTTTTCTTAGTTCTTTATCTAATCGAGAAGTTAGCTGGTGTGTTAGACAAAAGAAACTTTCAGCACACTTGTAAGGGTTTAAACAACCCTGTATGTCCCTGTCCTTTGCAGGCAGGCAGCTTAAGGGATATTGTGATTCATAAAAATCGTTTTAAAATTGCAATAAAAACAAAAATACAAAATTGGAAATCATAATCTCTGTGTGTGATGGGTCAACTTACACATCACCTATACTTTTGCGAGAAAAGAAAAAGAAACGCCTAAATTTGATTGTGGTTAATGCCACCATTTCTGAACAAGCCTTGTAGTAACTTAGCATTAATTATCCTTTTTCAGAAAATGTTGCTTCAGATGCCTTTTCTCTGGCAAACTGGGACGGGGGGAGGGTTGTGTTCTGTCTGAATGCTTGAAGCTAAATTGCTATCAGCGTTACAGCTATCCTTAGAAAATAAAAGTTTTGAGTCAGAAAACTGCTAAGATTTAAGAGAAAAATTACTTGATCTGCAGGGATGTCCTGGTGCTGTTGATTATGTTTTTCATTTTATGCAGCAGAATGGTCGGTTTGATTTAGATGTTACTGAGCTGCCTGGAAAGTGCCTGTCAAAAACAGTCTGTCGAAGAAAGACCATAAAAGAGCAAAATTATCAGCAAACAATGTTTAGCAAAGTAAACCATCTAATATAACGTGTCATGCTGTATGTCTGCGAAAGCCGTACCTGACATGTTATCCTCAGAGATGCAAGGTATGGATGGTAAATATCTTCTCATAACGATTGTGTTCATGCAAGGAAGGAGATAAAGCAAGGGAACAGGAAACTTGAAACGAAATGTGCTAACCATGCACGACATATGTCATGAAGAATGAAAAGAGGTCAAAAGGAGTGGACAGATCAATGGGTTTCATGCCAGAACCATCACAGCACACCTAAACTGTATGCATCTCCAGCAATTACTTTGACCCTCTTTCATGGTAAGACATTTCCTCCTATTGCATTTACCGTATTCTAGAGAAGCAGTGGAAAATTAATTCTTCAGTAAATTGAAACACAGAGCTGGAGACAATGGACAAGCTTCTTACACAGAGAGGTTTGTGTGCCCCAACATTTGTTTGGGATCTTCAGATACAAAAAAAAATCTACGGTCTGAGGAAAAATGAGTGCCTGTATGCAGTAGCTTATGTTTTTAGGCTGTGTCTCATTAGGACAAAAAATGTATCCGTCTATCTGTCTGGCTGCCTACCTACATATAATACTGTTGTAGCAGTGGATAAGAATATAAGCAAGGTGAGGTTTGTAGGGCAAGGTGGTGTCTCCCCCTCTCCTTCCCCTTTTTTTTTCTTTAAGATCAGTATAGCTAAAAAAAGAAATGTTCACTCCTTTGTGTCAGATGGCTGCTGAGAGTGGATTTAGCCCTCCTAGCAGCCCCTGCCTGCAGTGGGTTACCTAAACTCTCCCGCAAGCCCTTCCGCTGGCAGAGCCGGGGAGTGCGGAGCAGATGGGGGGAAGTGTGAAGCAGCAGAGATGGTGGATTCTTTGGTCAGCACAATTGGATCCAAGAGCGGATGTCTGTCTACCACCTTAGCTCTACTGAGAAAATGAAAAATACAGCAACACGTTGACTGAGGCAGATTACTTGCCTTCCATTTTAGCACAGCTTGAGTAGACACAATAAAATTTTACACGGCAATTTGATGGGAAGTATTGTTCCTTAAAACACAACAGAAACAGGCTATGAAGTGAAAGTAAAAGAGCTTTTTGTACCTTCCTGCCCCTCAGTACAGATCAACAGCATAGAGCCTGATCTCAAGCAAGGGTCTCACACTGCTCCCATTAATCTAATACTCCACAGGCTGCAGTGGAGGCAGCAAAAAGCCCCAGGGGAATAAATAAGGACTACTGTGCTGAGCAAGAGCTTGCACAGGCTGCGCTCTTTTTGCAGTGCACGTCTACATTTGGGGTGAAGATTAGTGGGCTAGTTGCCTCCGTGCAAGCAGAAAACATGTTTCAGGCTGCACATTTTCACGGCTGACTTGCAAACTGGTTTCAAGAGTGCACAAGCACAGACATATTAAAAACACTATTGTTTGAGCCCTTCATCCTTTCTTGTTTAAAATTTTATGAAAGATTTAAGATTGCTTTCCTTTGATTTCAGTTAACCTAGCTACTCTGTATTTCTCTGTAAAGGTTGCGGAAAACAGGATTTTATGAGTAATTCAAACCACGCATGAAGAGTCTGTTAACAAATACATAGTGCCAAATTCTTAGATACACAGGACCACTGCAGTAAAAACAAAGGGATTGTATGGGTGGGAATAGGAATAGATTTTGCAAGGAATGTGGATTCCCAAAGGAAGTGGTAACTTTCATAAACTCTTGAAAACCCATTTTCCATACCCGCCACTCTCACCACCTTCTACTTATAAACTGTGCTGTTCAGTAAAACCTGCACTTTTCTGGCCTGCCTTGTCGTGGTATTATGGCTGAACAAGTGGGGTGAAAAACAGGCATGTGAAATTTTCACAGTGCAGCACACACCAACACAAAACCTTGCCTGGTTTCAAATTTCTTTACCAATCCAAAACCCAGACAAGCTTCATTGAAAGGTTTGTTAAGGTTCACGAACCGCAGGATGAGTTTGGGGGGGTGCCAAAAAAAAGAAAGGTCTGGAAGAGCGAGCAGAAACTGGGAGCAGACCTATGCTGGGCTCTGCCATTGCAGGTCTTGGACAGGTCTTCAACCTCCTTCTCCTCCTCTCTCAACTCTCAAACAACATGGCATGGGTAAGGCTGCTGAACTCTCTGTGTCCCAGGAGCGTTGGGAGGATGAATGGCCAAGAAGCACTTTGGATATGCCACGTCCCTCCAGGACTAGATGATTGGGCGGTGGGGACTGGTCCCCAGTAGGGGTAATGGAGCCAGTCATGGGAAGCCCTCACAAGAAACTGGGATGCTGTTAGTCTACACTATGGAGACTTTCCCAGCAGAGAAGTACCTGGGATGTCATCCTGAGGACGATACATGTTATTTTCCCAAAGGGAAAATACTTCTAACGTATACCTTGTCGTGCATTTTGCAAGGATACATCTACCTCCTCTGAAGCAAGGGAAATAATTTTAAAATGCAGTTTACAGAGCAGGGCACTGGAAGGACAGAGCTTTGGTTTCATGGGGGAGAAGTAGGTAGACAGGATAGCTCTGTTGCCATGTTCACATGCACGTGTGTGTACGTGCAGGGGAGAGGCTCTTATCAGTGGTGCTACAACTCCCTGCAAATTACCATGAAGTCACAACTGTAATTAGTTTGCTAGGAACAGTTCTGAACCTGGGTTCGGTTTCATTAGGGTCGTTCAACTTCTTAGCAATTGTATTGCCAAGGATGTAAGAAAAGATGCTGAGAGGGAAAGAAAAACAAAACTGCAAACATGAAAAACACAGTTAATAAATACAGAATAGAATGGTCCAAATACCAATCTTCTTTTGCAGGCAAAAATCATGCTGTTCTACAATTTCACAAAAACAGGATGGTATAAAAGGAGAGTAATCACTCCAGTGGCTTCAGAGAAAACTTTGTTTTAAAGCTAAATAAACACACTAATCTGTTGGCTAATCTATATTGTTGTTTGGAGAAATTGCAACTACCTGTAGTTATGAGATTCTGCATTAAAAGTATTCAGGTGTGTTACAAGTAATTATATATAATAAGGTATCCTTCCATGACTCTACATTTAATCAGGCACCTTATTTTGCTCTTTAACTTCCATGATTGCCTTTAAGAGGAGCCATGTGGTTTTTGACCATGTTATTAAAAGTATTTAAGATATCTTGTTGTTGTTTTGTCTATAAGCTTCATTTAAATATTGCAAGTCTGCAAAGCCCTACTCACAAATTCCTTAATACCGGGGGGGAGAGAGCTTTTTTGCATCTGTAAAATAATTTTATTGGGTATTAAGATTACTTGCTGCAACCACATTCATTGTGGGCTGATGAAATCAGAGACTTTGTGACAATCCTATAACATGCGCAGTGGAGTGTCAAGATATTGATTACAGCAAGCAATTTTGTGCAAGTTTCACTTTGCAGCAGCCACACCAAGTGGTGTCCAATACATTCAAAAAGGGATTTTCTGCTGTGTAAGTCTAGACATAAGGTCTAGTGAGGGTAGAGAAATACTAGATGCGATATTTGCAGCAGGAAACAGGGAGGTCTCTGCATTTTTACTTCGTACAGGAAGAAACGAGTCTGTTGCAAGATCAGATTGTTGAATTACAGTAGGAATTGTTCTGATGTAGGGCTACGTAACATAAAAAAATATGTATTTTAAAGAAAAGGTGCAGAAATCAAGGCTTTCAGCTGCATGTTGTTTCAAATGAGGGGTGCCTCCAGCTTTTCTATGCATTCATGTGATTCTCAGCATTTCTGTGGGGAAGCATTCATACCAAAATGCGTGAGTGGAAGTACGAGGGTGTACATAAAAGGACTCATTTTGGGGGGGAACTAGACATGACCTTGGCCAATGAATAATAAGAAAACTCAGAGGCAAAAAAATCATGTAGCAATCACGGTGAAAGGTAAAGCTTGCATACTGAACTTGTCCATCCCCTCACTAGATGCTTCAGACACTGTTTCTATACTGCTTGCTCACATACATGGGCACATGCACACACCTACACACGCACAAACTCAAACGTACTCCCATTTATCCTACAGAAAAAAAAAAGGAAAGAAAAGAAAAAAAAAAGGAAAAAAAAAAGGGAAAAAAAAAGGAAAAAAAAAAAAGGAATATAAGACAAAGTTACTGTTATTTTCAGGGCTAAATACCCAGACAAGAATAATTATTAAGGTTATAATGTGCCATGAAAACAATACAAAGATGTAGGATAGTTTCCAAAAAGATTTGATATGAACACATCCATCAGACTGATTATAGTTTTGCCCTGCAACTTTATCATTTTTGTGTTCTTAACACCGCTAATTAAAAAGTCAATGAAATCTGTGCGTATTATTACTTCCAATGTCTGTATGATACCGGCTAGGAGTAAGTAACTGTTTATGCCACTTTACATTTCAGAATAGCTGACATACACTGATTAAATATGACAACCTATGTAAAACTTGTCAGCTCAAATTAGGTACATCAAGTACATTGTTTTACAGAAGACTTTTTAGAATACATTACATTATGCTTGCTTATCACTGTCTGAAAATACAAATGCATTTTTCAGATTAATGCATTGTTGCCCAAAAATCTATTAGGAGGAAGATGAGTGTTGCAGGATTATCCCCTATGCGTCGATAAGGAAACCAAGACACAGACCTAGCTCTTTGTTGTTGCAATTCTTCTCTTGCAATTAACCAAGTCCTGTGCGTAGAAGAATAAGGGTGATACATTTATTCCCCGTGTTTTTTTAAACAACACATTTAATGAATTAGCTGGTCTATTATAATGACAGATAGTCACTGTATGCTATTGGAAGGATTGGGCCTCCGATCCCTCTCTTTTATCCAACATCCAAAGCACTGCAGTCTCATCTAGGGAGGTACTATTTCTGGAGGGTGCTTGAAGTGTCTCGTCAGGTTCCCATGAAAAAGACACCCAGAAGAATCTGCTTATAAACTTAATCCTTCTTAATCGTCTGTGTGTAGTTTCTTCAGAGCTGGAGAAATCTTCTAGGACTGTGATGTAGCTGTGACTCCTTGAAGCCATAAAAACCATAAAAACTCCGTCTTGTGTCATGGGTTCTCCGGGTGTGATAATCACATGTTAAATATGCACTTAACCTCTTAACAGTATACATTGCAAAGCCACCGGGATGTGTGTGTCTCTCCTGAGGAACAGCCGGGCAGAAAGGCAGGATTACATGACTGCCACTGCTAATGACTGCTTTCCAAATACGTTCTGTGGTCATTGACTGGGCAACACTGGAAAACTTCCAATGCGGTTGTTTAGACTACTTGACTGAGTGATATATGGGGACTTCTTTTTACAGTGCCGTTAGTGTCTTAACGCTAGCGTGGAATAGGACTCAATAAAAATACTTTTCTTGAAAAAAAAAGCAAAGAAAAAAAAAAAGCTAGCGTTTTATTTTAGCTGGAAGAAACACTCAGGCGTTTCCAGCTGCCTGGAAGTCGCCGTCGGGGGGCTGTGCGATGGGGGATGCTGCAGCCCCCGACGGCCCGAGCTCCCCGCCGCGCCCACCGCCGGGCCGGGCAGGGGGGGCCTGAGGTGGGCTCCCACCCTGGGCTCGAGAGCCTCCCAGCAGCCTCCCAGCAGCCTCCCAGCAGCCTCCCAGCAGCCTCCCAGCTCCAGCCCCCTCACCGCGGCAGGGGGAGGCCGAGTTCGTCCAGCGGCTGTCGGGGGCACTTCGGGGGAGAGGCGGCCGGGGGGTCCCAGCCCAGCGCGGCGCCCACCCGGGGCCGCTCCCCGCACAGCCTGAGCCCGGCCCCCCCCTAGCGGCCGCCCGGGCACGGCGGGGGGACCCGAGCCCGGGTCTGCTGCCCGCGGGGTCGGACACGCGTGGGGCGCCAGCACGGGCCTTCTGCTGAAAGCCTTTTTCATCCTCTTCTTCCTCTTCTTCCTCTTCCTCCTTCTCCTCCTCCTCCTCCTCCTCTTCCTCCTCCTCCTCCTCCTCCTCCTCCTCCTCCTCCTCCTCCTCTTCTCCTTCTCCTTCTCCTTCTCCTTCTCCTTCTCCTTCTCCTTCTCCTTCTCCTTCTCCTTCTCCTTCTCCTTCTCCTTCTCCTTCTCCTTCTCCTTCTCCTTCTCCTTCTCCTTCTCCTTCTCCTTCTCCTTCTCCTTCTCTTCTCCTTCTCCTTCTCCTTCTCCTTCTCCTTTTTCTCCTTCTTACTCTTCCTCCTTCTTACTCTTCCTCCTTCTTACTCTTCCTCCTAAAAAATCAGAAATCATGCTCACTTGCTTTCCCACCACCATGGAACAGATTGGCATTTCAGCCCATTCCTCGGTGGAGGGGAACCAACGGTGTGGAAATAGCAGGCATCTCAGTGGCAACTGAGACCTCCGCCTCAAGAACCCTGTTTCATATTCACCCGTCATGGCAGGTCTGAACCTGCAGGTCCCACACACTTCAGTTCAGATTTTGTTTAAGAAAGGCTGCAATGAGGCAGAAACGAATTGAGAGAAAACGTCTGTTTCCGAGTGTGGGAGTACATATGTATCAGGAAAAGGAGATGTTACATTTGATCCTACATATGTTTATATGTGCACAAATAAGGCATGCTGGTGACATATGGATTTCCTATATTTTGCCTATATAAACAGACACATAAAATAAATATACACCAACAGACAAAAATAGCATATGGAGAGAACCCGCTATGCTGGGCAGCTGAGATCCTCTCCATGCAAGTATAGCACAAATATTAAAAAGCAGCCATAACCTCTTCTTTGTTCTAATAAACATGACAGATTTAAACAAATATGTAAACTGAAAAGCCTGTAAAATACAAGATAAAATTTTGGGGAAAAAACGTTTGTAAAAGTTGTCAACAGTGTAACACATTCCCTGCGTATACTGAAAGGTTTGCAGGACCTTGAATGTAATAAAGTTTCTTCATTCCTAATGCGCCTGTTTTTATCTCTGTCAAAGAAATGCTCTCTTAAAGCTGTTTTCCAAAGACTGTTATAACTTAAGACTTTTTTTTTTAACATGTAGACACCAAAAGTGATTTCTGTAGAAGCCCACAGTGCTTTCCAAAAAAGCAACTCTAATAGCTGCAATCATATATATGTATATTTTCCAGTAGAAAGAATGCTTCCCTCTCAATCAAGTCTTCACCAAAGGAGTTGAGTTGCCTGTATCAAGAGATTTGTAGAATTTGTAGAATTCTGGATTAATCTTATCTGGAGAGTATACCAGGTCTCCCCCTTCTTTCTTTGTACTCACAACTGTTCTCTCAACTTCTTTGCCTTACAGCTGCACCGCTAATAATTTATCTGCCCGGTCACCTCCCTCACAGGAGTTGAGCTGAGTCTTCTTCAAAGTCAAAGGAGTGAGCTGTTGGGCTGCATGTGATACAGACAGCATGCTCACAAGGGGGGCAAGAGAGCTTCTCTTGCTCTTTGGTCATGAGTTCACAAGCCTTGTAAAGCCACTGGGCAGCATAAGCAGATAAAGCAGAGATTAAAAAAGAAAAAAGAAAGAATAAAAACACCTTTGAGATGGGGTCAGATCATCTCTGATCTAAGGCTAATTTGTGCTGTGCTTTTACTGCAGGCTTGCACTAGAGCAGACCTAGCTGACCACAGGAGAGTCGGCGGAGGAATTGCCTGAGAAGTGCTGGGAGGCAGAGGGATGCTTCTTGTTGCCACCATCAGTCATAAAGACAGGGTCTGATGCCTTCAGACTCTAATGAATGAGTCTGAAGTCATCCTGGCATCTCCGTGATCCAGGTGCAGTAGCAGCCCCTTGGAAATACCAAGTGTTGGCACAAATGGCAGCAGCCTCTAAGCTGCTCAAACCTGCACCACAAGGGTCTTCAGCAGAGTCTGGGCCAGGAATTGGGGCAGTAGAAAGGTGGTGGAGTTGTACTCTGTGCTTGTAAGGGAGAGCAAAGATTGGGGCCAAACTGTTATCAGACAAACATACAAACTGGATTCACTCACATCTGGAAGTAGCAGCCAGCCAAATATATGCAGTATCAAACATTTGGAATGGGAGAGTTTCCTCTGAGTCTCCATGACCCAGGCTACTAGTGATAAAAGGAAATTCACTGTATGTGAGCTAAAAGTTATTTCAGTGCCAAATTCCCCCTCCCTACTGCTCCCCCTCCCCTGTACTCCTGCCTGGCTTTGTTCAAAGGGCATTCAGTGCTGAGCCAAGCTTCCTTGTTTTCGTTTGTTTTGCTGTTCACCTTGATGTTTTCCTTTCCTTTCCCTTTGCACCTCTCTCAAAGGCTGGACAATGTGGTGCATGCAAACACTCAACCTCCTAGCTGCTGCTGAGCAGACCTCGACACCTATCCACGTTGCTCTAGCCAGGCAAGGCTCCAAGACAGCAAACGTACCCTAGGGGAGTGACTGGCTGTGGACAAGGGCATGGTGTCCAGTGGCCTCTTAAACCTGCCTGAGTATCCACACACCTCTGTGGGGCTCGTAGCTATGGCAGAGAATTTAAATCAGACCCTTGTCCTTCCAGAATCACAGCTGGAGACTATGAGAGACACCACAGGAATCTAATGCAGCACCAGATGCCATAAGTAGACAAGAGCCCAGCTTGACTATTTCACCTTGTGCTGCTGTAAATTGTTGTAACTGCACTGATTTCACAGAAGGTTTGGGCCTCTGCTATTATTTATTTATTTATTTATTTATTTTAAATTATTTTCCCAAATTAAAAAAGACACGAGCTCAGTGCAGAATCATGTGATCCCATCATACATTTTCACCCAAAGATGGCCATTTAAGTTAAGGTTTTCATTGCAATTACAGTGTTCAGTCAGAGAGTGACCATTCTTGAGAACATTTTCACATTTTTCAGTAGAAATTCAGAGATATCAACAGTATCAAAAGTGGCCATCTCAAACCCAGTGCTTCTTTCTGAGTAGAAATTTTAAAGCACAGGGTTTCACTTTGATCTGAAGAGTTACCTTTTCTCCTTTGCTGTCTTCAAACCAGAACAGTGGTTGGTCCCATAACATGACATTTTGTTTGCTTTTTAAGAGCAAAAAAAATCTGTTCTGCAGCAGTGCGATCACTCAGACCCAGTGGCTTAGCAGGGATCTCCGCACATCATGGCTCCCTGGTGATGTGCAAGCCGCTTTGAAGTGAGCTCTGCAGACAGCTTCCAGCAGAGTAGGTGGAGATAATTTTGTAAGTTCTGGCGTGAGTGTATTCACACTCTGGTCTTTGTGCGTCCAGCAGCAGATCAGCAATACCTTATTGCCTCAGCAGCTGCGGTAAAAGCTCTGCCAATGCCAACACCTGCATCTCCTGATAGAACATAAAAGTAAGGCGGGGTGATAAAAGAAGAGAGCACAAGGTGGGAGGTGACATAAAGGTGCAGACTGAGGAGTCTGGGTGAACTGTGAGGGTATAAGATTGGTGTTTCCATGGGTTGGAGGCAGGAGTGTGGAGGGCCTGGGTACATTTCTGGGCATGTCTCAGTGGGGTGGAGAAGAATGACAGAATCTCACAGGTTGGAAAAGACCTTCAAGATCATCTGGTCCAACCGTCACCCTACTACCAACATCACCCACTAAACCATGTCCCTAAGCACCACGTCCAACCTTTCCTTGAACACCCCCAAGGCTGAGATCCTAGACTGAATTAAGTTATGGGGTGGAGAAGAAGCTATGCCTCCTCAGGCCCATAGGGATGACCTACCACAACACCAAGAACTGCTGCCACCAGGGATGCCCTGTGGCTGCTGCTTTGTAGGCAAACTGCATTTGGAAACATAGGTTTAACAAGAAAATGGAGAACCCCTGGGTCTTTTTAGTTCCTCTTCTTAATGGAAGAGAAAAAAAAAAACTGCAGTGCATTTCTCAAGGAGCAACGGAGATCATTTGTTCATCTGTTTGTACCTGCCAAATAGCACGTGTTAACACAATTAACAGTTTCCTTAATAAATACTTCTGCCTGAGGATCCAGATAGCTTTATAAAGCCTGTCGTTGTACTAACATGGGTACACTGAGACGCAGAACGGTTGGGACATGAGACTTGCCAAGAGCTGTGAAGGAGCCAGGCACCCAGCCCTGCCTCGCTTCCCCTGGGAGCTGTGCATCTCGGCCCCCTTGGAAATTCCAGCCTAAGCGATTTGCCCCGAGGTCACGCAGTGAGTCAGTATGTGAAGTGGGAACGGAGCCAGGCTATCCTGACTCCCTGTTTCCTATCCTAACCACTGGACTACTCACAGGATATTTGGTCATGCAAATCTCATTGCACAATATCTTGTCAGCAATGTTTTGCCATGAAAAAATTGTCATCCCTAACAGCACACGTGATGCCTTGAAGATAGAAACAGTAAACCCAGGCGGTTCTATATATTCAATACTACAGATGACACATCCCACATTCAGATCTCATTACAATCAAACATTTGTGGTGAAAGGGCCAAGATGAAATGATGCAGTCCTGATAAAATGGCCATTAAAGACCAGATGTATGCACCTGGAAAATGAGACACACTGCATTAAGTATCAGGCCACAAGTATTCAATTTCCTATTTGGGGTCAGACCTAAAGTCAAATGAGATCACTTCTCATGCTGAGAAGACTCTTCTCAGTCTTAAAAAATAATGTAAAAAAGTGAAATAATGCAAGCAAGGTATCATATAGGTTCATCTAACCCACAGAAAAATATGTTCTGTTCATATATGTAAACTCAGTTAGCCAGTGAAATAAATGTAAACATGTTAGTACAGCCAGGAGGAGAGTTTGGCACTGTAGATCAAACTGTCACTAGTGCACTGAAATTAGTGCATTGTAGTCAGCTATCCGTTCAGCTATAAACATATTTTTTAAAGTATCTTTTTCAGCATTTGCCTTCCTGAATATTGCACTGAAATGAGGAACTGTTATTAGTACCCTTCTGCTGCAAATTCAGCTTTATAAATTACTATACATTTAAAATAAAATATGTAAGTTAAATGTGTCATTTTTATTTCATGGGAAAATAAGAATCCAGAGAATTGGTTAATAATACAATGCATTTTTCTTCTTGATCCAGCAACAAATAAATGCAACTGGAATTTAGAAAACATTTCCCTTGGTATTCTATACAAAAAATGAACTTGCTGGAAGCTTTGCGGTGGGATGTCCATTAACTGAGTATATAATCTATCACTGTTCCATTACAGTGTCTTTAGCTGGAACACAAGACCAAGAAAAACACTATTTTGTCTTAAAAATAGCCACAATCTCCCTCAGAAGCAGATTACACTGAGCCACAACAGTCTCTCTGGATGGGGAAAATGTTCCTCATTTCCGCATGCCCATGGAGTGTTTGCATTATTTACTCTGGGACTTCCTAGATACTCAGAGGACTGGAGCTCACTCACTCTGCTACGTTCTGTGGAAACATGTCATGAAAAAATAGTACCTGCCTGCAGATATAAGCTTTACACTTACTGTGCTCCTCTGTACTGTTTTGACAGTGCAAATCTGTTCCAGCTGCCCTTTCCTAATACATTTCCAATGCCATAGTTGGCTCCAGGGCATGTGAAAAATGATAACATGGCTTTTAATCATCATGTACCACCAAAGATGGGAAAGCAGAGCAGTCAGCCAGCCTTGTCTCTGCATCCAGTTGGATAGAGGACGGTGCTGGATCAGAACTTTGCACACGTTTGTGCCTACAGGGGTGTTTAACAGATCAGGTGAGCTGCCCTGCCAGACCCATCTTTTCATTCAGCAAATTCCATTCACAAGAAAAGGTAAAACAACCCTAGGGTGACTGAGCCCCCTTTATAGAAAAGGGCTCTCTTGTGGGATGGGAGCACTGCTCATGCTGGTAACTTGAGCAGCCAGCTCTGAGGAAAAGTGAGGTGAGCACTGATGCCTTAGTTTTGATTTATTCGTTACTAAAATTAAAACTCAGGAAAGTAATATACCTGGACACTAGCATAGCTTAAAAATGCTTCTAAGCAATTCACGATTGTTTGGTGAGCTTGCCTCTTTACCAGGCGGCCAGTGTCGTTTTGAACACACGCCACTTTTCCTTTACTGCTTCTTGACCTCCTTGGGGAAAAAAGCTCCAGAGTGAGGTGGCACAAAATTTGTTTTTAAAAGGTTATTGGAAGGAAACAGTCAAGCATTCAGGTGCAAACACCCTTCAGCAGTCCCACTGAAGCATGGCCATGCCAGATTCTGTGGCCACGGTGACCTCTACATCCCCTGAGAACTTCCTTCTCTTTCCCATTACATTTGGATTTGAGTTGTCAAAGCCATTGGAAAACCCCCATACAAAGACAATGACCTAGCTCCTACTGAAGAGAAGGGAACTGCAAGGGAGGTAGGCCAAGTGGACACTGAGGTCACATTTTAGACACCAGGGATCGTCAGTCGGGACAAAGGAGAGCTGGAGGGTGGCAAGGAATGACCATCAGCCATCTCCAGAGCTGAGAGTGAAGCTTGAAGGGGCAGCAAAGAAACATCTCCCTGCTCCTGGAGGGATTCTCTCGTTTGTCATTGGAAAAATGAGTTCAGGAAAGAGATAGTATATTTATGGAGTTCACTGTTTTCTCCTGAGCTGCATCTCGTACAAAAAGACAGGCAATTCAGCATGCAGCTCACCTGTGTGAGTCCATTTCCATGTGCCTAGCACCTTCTGAAGAGATTTATGTGCAAAGAAAAGGTTTGCATTTTCAACTGGATCCTGGGGGAGGGTGTTTATAGGTAGGTAGCATTAGACAGCAACATCTGTTTGGCAATGTTCTTTAAGGGAAAAATAAAAGCCACTGATGTGAAGGATGTGACCTCTTTTCCTCCCCTAAGCCCCCTGAACAGGAGGATCACAGAGGCCTGCACTGTGATTGTACCTCTCTTTCTTCTGGCTTTGACAAAAGACCTGAAGGTCAGAGATACTCA
The DNA here is from genome assembly GCF_964034855.1 of Anser brachyrhynchus. NCBI lineage: Eukaryota > Metazoa > Chordata > Aves > Anseriformes > Anatidae > Anser > Anser brachyrhynchus. The sequence goes on along the minus strand of NC_137694.1, from coordinate 36,987,897 downwards.
CAGGATCTTCCAGCTGCTACCCAGAGCTACTGATGCTGGCTACCAAAATTACTCCAGGAGAACCTCGCTTGGGAAACCTCAGTTCCCCTTAATTGGAGCTGACTAAAACTCGTGAGCAAGACCAAAACCTTAAAGTGAGTAAGACTGTGGGTACTTTGATGTTTGTGTCCATCCTGTCCAGCTGAGTCAGGATCCAGATGCAAAAAAATCTCTGCTCGTCAGTGGAACAGGATAACATGAACCCCTGTTTTTCTGCTCCCTAGCCCTGCATTTGTTTGTTGCACACTGTGTTCCCTGCTTCCAGATTTGACTTCTGATTTTCAAAAGACTCCGAGGTTGACTTAGGACCCACTTGAGTCATATCACAACCATGATATCACCACCCTGATTCACTCTGGTCAGCTGCCCTCTCCTAAGATAACACAGTTCACAAAGCCCCTGATGAATCAAACAAACAAAAGATTTTTTTTTATGAAAGGAGGTTTAAATGAGTACTTTAATGCTGTGTGACTAGTGCTTGGGCATTTGACAACATCTTCCTCTTAACAAAGCATTTTTTTCTCAAAAATAACTTGATGTAGAAACGAGTTACTAATATATATTTCCCACTACCTTGACAAGGGATCTCTTGGAAGTCCCCTGAGAAATGTACAGATCTAATCCACTTCAGTAACATTTTGACATCCCAGAAAAAAACAAAAACAAAAAACCCACACAATTATAAAACCCCTAAGAAAGTCTTTGCCTACAACAGGAGATTGAGTCATTTCATTTAAACTCAGACAGTGCTGGCTCTAGGTTTGCTGAAGGTGTAGACAAAAATAAATATGCTAAACACTTATGATGCACATGGCAAAAACACGGTTGGAGGCAAATAGGTCAAAAAAAGTTGGCACACCTTCAGATGGATTAGGACAAATCTCACCTGTCTGTGTACGTTTCATTTGTAATCCAGTCCTTAGTTTGGCTCCTTCATTGAGAATGACCTGTTTTGTCTTAATTTTTTCCCTCCCTGAAACAAGGGGTTTGTGTAACAGCTACACAGAACAGCTGCTTGGACCATGCATAGGCCAGTTTACATTAAACTGGTTTTTCTTGAGAAAGTCATAGTTTAAACAAATGGTTATGTCTATTTTAATCATTTTTGTCTTCTTTTGAAGTGTTTTTTCAAACATTAGCTTTTTTTTTTCCTTCAAAATCAAGTTTAGCTTTACAAATTAGTCTGCTCTGTCATGTCCCCTTTAAACACAGCTGTTACTACAATGTAAACATAGGTTTTAAAATGTAGATAAACAGTTACAAGAAAGAGGGCTTCAAGTGTTTTTAACACATGGTCAGCTCTTGCTTACTTGATTTTCCTTGGTTTAAAATTAGAATTTAAAATACACGCTGTATTTCACAGATGTCAGCCTTTCAATAATAACACTTACACAGTGCTTTACATTTTCAAAGTGATGAACAGAGAGACACCAAGTAATAATCCTCCAAATGCCCCTGTGAAAGAAGCAAGCATTATTTTATAGGTGGCGAAATGGAGTTACGCTGCTTATGGTAGGAAACATTTGCAACATTTTCCTACCATTGCAAACAGTTACAGTCCTGTCAGCGATAAGAGCTGTTGGAATCCCACTAGTACTGCAATTACTGTATAGTACTTCTTTATGTAGCAGCACTCTGTTGGAGCACAAGTCAGAGCCCAGGGCTTGCACACTGTAATGAAACAGTTGGTCCCTGTTCCGAAAAAAAGATAGAAAATCAAAATGAGTGTTGAAAATTCACAGCGTTGTTCTATAGGTGGACCCTATGCTACCACCAGAAACTGGTCAAAAACAGAAATGAAGGGACAGGGCCAAAGCCATCACCAAGGGACTCAGTCACTGGAGCTCAAGGTAGGGCTTAAAAGTTCCCTCACTGAAACCGTAGGCACTCATCCTTACTGGACAACATCACCTCTCTTTTTACAGTTATTCTAATGCCTTTTCTGAAATTTTTGTCATTATGTTTAGCTGTGAGCCTCACTGAGGCATTACCACTCTGTTAAAAGACCATCAGACATGCAATGACAGAGTGTGCATTACTGTAATCTGAATACTTCTGTGAATGAGAAAAGGGTATGGGGACCATAAATCAGAAATGAATGTTTCTTTTTAGTGAATTAAGAATGACTTCAAACTTAGGAAATACTAAAATAAAGCGAAATTATGAATGATCTTTCCCTTCCTGGTTATCTCTAACAACCGAAAGTAAAGTGAATGGTGTTTGTGCTGCATTTATATCAGACAAGCGGGAACATGTACTGAGCCATTAAAAGTCTAGCATAAAATATTATGCCATTCATTTTTCTACAAGACTGCATTCTGGTTCCCCCAGATGAAGTTACACAAGTGCTTTCATCCCAAAAACTCATTTTCAGATATTCAGAGCTATGTTAAAACATCAGCTTTTTGGAGTGCATGTTTCCAGTTTTGGACTGAACTGCTTCAATCAAAATTGGATAGGCATTTTGAGAAAGCGGGGAGTGAAATAGCTTGTTCGGGGCACTCTAAAAACTACTTGTTATGCTTTTTGAAATTGAGAGCAGTTGCTCCTTAGGAAACACTTAAAACTTCTGATTTGTTGGGAGTGGTAGGACCCAACTTCAGTTGTCCTTTGTAGGAGTTAGGTACCAGGATACCTTTTGAGGACATGGTCATTACATTGTAGCTTGGTTCTTTTGAAAAGATCAGTTCTGAACTGACAGAGTTCAGACCAATATGTTTGCAGTGCACAGTAGATTTTGTCATGCAATGGGTTATTGATGTAGGAAGAAAGATTATTTTTATGATTTAGGTGTTGAAACTGGGAAAGATGCAGAGGATTAAGACTTGTTTCACTTTAGCCATCTCCCCAAAATTGGTACCTAAGTTCAGACCATCTGTGGTCATTGGCAAGAGACAGGACACCACAAAAGGAAATTTTGACTATCATAAAATGATACTTCTAAGGCAGAGGAGACAAATCACTCCTTAGAAGTACTCTTGATGAGGGAAAGAGCCTAAACAGCTACCTTTTAATGAGTTAAAATGTCTGAGATAAAATATAATTTAATATCAAATCCTTATCAGGGAAAAAAATCTAACTTCTCCACACACTGTAGTCCCTGCAGCATGCCTTTTGTTATGGGTATCAGTGATGTGGGATATGGAAGGAGGGAATAGGAGTTTATCCTTTCACATAATACAAAGTGTACATAAGAGCAGCTTTCTGATATCCCATGCCAGCATGTGAACTGAAGGGAAATTTCAATCTCTTAGCTGCTCTGCTGTTAGTTTATCTATAGTTGGATGTCAGAGTCAGCAGAAGAAAATGACTTTCACTTTTAATTGGTGGATACTCTTAAAATAACCCTGCACCTCCCTTCTTTTTGTGTGATATGCAAAGAATATAGCTTTGTGAGAGGCCATATCAAAGGAGAGAGTGCCAAAAGAAGATCTTCTGTCTGGTACATTGTTTCCAGGCATTTTTTTTATGGAAGCCTTGCCTTACTGAACATGAAAACTGTGCAGACTGGAGGAGCACTGAACTGCTATCTAGCAAATAAGATAATCCCTTGTTCTATTTACTTTTTTAGATACATCTAAGAATTTCCATATTGACCACTTCCATGGGGAAAAAAAAAAAAGACAAGAAAAGGGAAAGAGGAAGGCAAAGTGAACAGGGACAGCAATGAGAAAGAGGGACAGAGAGAGACAGAGAGACAAAGAGACAGAGAGGAAGAAGAAAGAAAAAGAAAGAGAAGAAAAATTGAGAAAGATAAAAAGAGAAAGAAACAGAGAAAAAAGAGAAAGAGAGTGAAAGAGAGAGAGAAAAAAGAAAGAGAGACAAAGGAAAAGAAGGAAGAAAACTTGAGAAAGAGGGGGAAAGAAGAGAGAAAGGAAGGGGAAAGGGAAAGGGAAAGGGAAAGGGAAAGGGAAAGGGAAAGGGGAAGGGGAAGGGAAAGGGAAAGGGAAAGGGAAAGGGAAAGGGAAAGGGAAAGGGAAAAAGGAAAAAGGAAAAAGGAAAATGAAAAGAAAAAGGAAAAGAAAAAGAAAAAAAAGAAAGAAAAAGAAAAAGAAAAAGAAAAAGAAAAAGAAAAAGAAAAAGAAAAAGAAAAAGAAAAAGAAAAAGAAAAAGAAAAAGAAAAAGAAAAAGAAAAAGAAAAAGAAAAAGAAAAAGAAAAAGAAAAAGAAAAAGAAAAAGAAAAAGAAAAAGAAAAAGAAAAAGAAAAAGAAAAAGAAAAAGAAAAAGAAAAAGAAAAAGAAAAAGAAAAAGAAAAAGAAAAAGAAAAAGAAAAAGAAAAAGAAAAAGAAAAAGAAAAAGAAAAAAGAGAAAGAGAAAAAGAAAAAGAGAAAGAGAAAAAGAGAAAGAGAAAAAAAAGAAAAAGATGTTGGGAAATAAGGAAAGAAATAAGTAGAGAAAGAAATAAGGAAAAAAATAAGGGAAGAAAGAAATAAGGAAAGAAAGAAGGAAGGAAGGAAGGAAGGAAGGAAGGAAGGAAAAAGGAAAGAAAGAAAGAAAGAAAGAAAGAAAGAAAGAAAGAAAGAAAGAAAGAAAGAAAGAAAGAAAGAAAGAAAGAAAGAAAGAAGGAAAGAAAGAAGGAAAGAAGGAAAGAAAGAAAAAGAAAGAAAGAAAGAAAGAAAGAAAGAAAGAAAGAAAGAAAGAAAGAAAGAAAGAAAGAAAGAAAGAAAGAAGGAAGGAAAGAAAGAAAAAGAAAGAAAAAGAAAGAAAGAAAGAAAAAGAAAGAAAGAAAGAAAGAAAGAAAGAAAGAAAGAAAGAAAGAAAGAAAGAAAGAAAGAAAGAAAGAAAGAAAGAAAGAAAGAAAGAAAAAGAGAAAACAGCTGGGCGTTGAACCACCTGACTATGAAGAAATGCCAAAAGCAAACTGCCCATCCATCCATATCTTTGCCCTACTACAGCAAAAGCTTCTATTGCAAAGCTACATGTTTTTCCACCCTCATCCACAACACACTTGCTTTGCAATTCCATATGATAGTTGGGGATGAACAGGACTGAAATTATTATGGTGCATCCCTCTTTTTCCTAGGGAAGTGGATGTGAGACAGACAGAGAAAAGAACTTTGTGAAGAAAAATGATGAGTGAAGGACAAGTTTGTTCCTCAGTACCCATTTTCAAGGCTAAAATTTTGTTCACACTTTCAAAGAAGGGTCCTGTTTAAAGGAGAGTGGCTAGGGATGCTCAGCACCTTTGATGGTGGGGCCACAGAGGCACCCCTGAAATTACCCTTGCCATTTTGGTCTAACGGATACACATCATACAGGGAAGCACCTGGTGTTTCCCTGGTTCCCAGGCCCACCATGGCCCAGAGACATTCTTTCCATTTGTAGTAGAAACACACATGTCACACACCTTCTGCACTGCCATAAAAGCAGCTCCATGCGCCAGGGTACACAGGCTTTTTGGTAAAGAACAAGGCAAGAAATTTCATGTGTTAAGTTATACACCAGAGGGAGTCCCTTGAATGTAGTACAAACATCCTGATATTACCAAAGAAAAGTCAATTTAAAAATGACGGGATTCAAGCACTGTGGTCCATAGTTCACACTGTAGCTCCTCCTGTCTGCAAAAATTCATGACCATCCAGTAGCATTAACACTGCACTTTTCATAGGCAGCCAAGCTCCAGGTCTGTTGAAAGTGAAGTTGCTCCTTACTTTTTTTTTCTTTTTCTTTTTTTTTTTTTTTTTTTCTTTCCAGGATGGATCCTTAGCTATTTCTCATTGAGAAAACCATGTGAAACTGATTTGTTTTAGGTGATATTAGATACTAGGCTTCAACTAGGTTGGTATGAAACAAACTCAGTTCTCACATTTGGAACTGCTTTAAGACAATATCCAAGGTTTCCCAGCTATTTGGCTCTATATGGTGTTTACAATGATGGAGAGCACTCCTCTCTCTGTTCACCCCTCACATGAACACGGAGTTTTGACATCAACCTGTTTGCTGAAAGGAGTCTGTTTAATAATTCACTTATTGTTTTCATTCATTACAATTCCTTTCCCCCTGCCCCTCTGGAAATGTTATAAATTTCATTACAGAAGACAAGCCATTCTGGTTCTTCCCCTCTACCTTTTCACCTGTACACTGCAGTCAGTAATGTTTAGCTTCTCCCTACAGAAATGATATTCAGAAACCTACCAAATACCTGCATAATGACTTCAGGAGTTTACGTCAAGTCTAGGCTTTGAATCACTGTGGAGGTGCAGTGGGTCAAATGCAGTTCCTAGCATTTTGGCAGGTATCTTTTTCCTATTTTTTTAAGGCAACTGAATGGACCTTGTTTTGTCTTCTGCATTTCATTGGGCTATTTATAGAATAAGTCACACCATGCAGCTGATTTTTTTTTTCTTTTTCAGTAACATAATGCAAAAAGGTAGTGCCCTCATTGAAGGCAACTCTGTTAATTAGAGGAAAGGCTCGTATTGTGTGAACTTTTGATAACTGACTGTGGGCTGAGCCGCTGCTGCTCTTTGTCTGAGAAATTCAGAGTCCATTAGGCTGATAGCCACTGTTCTTCTGAGGAAACTACAGCCCTTGTGGCCCTTCCTGTTTCCTTTCAACATTCTTAATGTGATAGTGGAAGAGGATATCCTAAGGTCAGACATTAAAATGTAAAGTTGTGAGGTGATGATTAAATGTGAACACAGTGAAAACTTCACTCTTCATTATTTTAATATAGTCCAGCCTGTGCTGATATAATCATTTCCAGCAGATATTTAAGGTAGTTATAGAAATGATGAAAAGAAAGGCCTTTCATTTATTATCTTAATTATATTTTGTGTGTTATTTTAATTTTTTTTTCTTTTCCCAGGGACCAACATTAAATGTTAAACTTTAAGTCTTACAAGACCATTTTAAAAGACAGTAATATATTGTCAGCTCTGTATTGCTCTTTGATCTTTCAAAGTGTAATGCCTCACAAAGTGTTGCAGCGGTGGTCACTTCAGTTAAGATTCACAAACATTTTCCATCATAACTTGCTTGTTCCATGGACTTGTAACCTGAAAAATCCCTTTTGGGATGAAATTCTCCATTCTCAGTCACTGCCTGATGGCAATTACTTTTTAAAATTGGGGAGTGTTCTCTTCAGCTCTTTTTTTTTTTTTTTTACTTATGGGAATGGTGGAGAAAAATAAGCAACACTTTTCCCACGGTAAGTGGTTTTCTGAACACAGCTATAACAAAAACGGCTGAAATATTCATCCTGAAGCTGGGTGACCATACTACATCTTTCCATGGACTGACTGTATTGGTTCTTCTTCTGAGAATTATTTTTCTGTATCAAGCTGTGTGGGTAGAAAAAGCTACAGCCTCCAAGCCAACAAGACAGCCATCTTGGTGGGGGTTTGCTGTAGACCACCGAACCAGGATAAAGAGATGGATGAGGCGTTCTACAAGCAGCTGGCAGAAGTCGTGCAATCGCCAGCACTTGTTCTCATGGGGGACTTCAACTTCCCAGACATATGCTGGAAATGCAATACAGCCCTGAGGAAGCAGTCTAGAAGGTTCCTGGAGAGTGTGGAAGACAGCTTCCTGACTCAGCTGGTCAGTGAGCCTACCAGAGGGGGTGCCCTGCTGGAGCTGCTGTTCACGAACAGAGAAGGACTGGTGGGAGGTGTGCTGGTAGGGAGCTGTCTTGGGCAGGGTGACCACAAAATGGTAGAGTTCTCTCAGTGAAGTCAGGAGGGAGGTCAGTAAAACTGCTTGGATTTCCGGGGAGCAGACTTTGAAGTGTCCAGGACACTGGTAGTGAGGGTCCCTTGGGAGGCAGTCCCCAAGGGCAGAGGGGACCAGGAAGGCTGGACGCCCCTCAAGAAGGAAGTCTGAAAGGCAAATGAGCAGGCTGTACCCGTGTGCCGTAAGATGAGCTCACGTGGAAGAAGACTGGCATGGCTGAACAGAGAACTTTTGCTGAGTCTCTGAGAGAAAAAGAGAGTTTATGTCCAGTGGAAAAAGGGACAGGGAACTTGGGGAGAGTACAAGGAAGTTGCTATCATATGGAGAGAGAAAATCAGAAAGGCTAAAGCCCAGCATGAACTCAACCTCGCCACTGTGGTAAAAGATATATATATAGATATAGATATAGATATATATATATATATATTTTACAAATTATTAAGGAGGTCCAAGGAGAACCTCCATCCTTTACTGGATGTGGTGGGGAACATGACTATTGGAGATAAGGAAAAGGTTGAGATTCTCAATGCCTTCTTTACATCTGTTTTTAATAGTCAGTTCAGTTATCCTCGGGGTATTCCACCTCCTGACCTGAAAGGCTGGGACAGGAAAGAGAATAAACCCCCTGCCATTCAGGTGGAAGCAGTTAGAGACCTGCTGCTTCGCCTGGACTGTCACAAGTCCTTGAGGCCAGATGGGATCCACCCGAGGGTGCTGAGGGATCTGGCAGGCATGATTGCCAAGATGCTTTTCATCATCTGTTAGCGGTCATGGTCAATCAGAGAGGTCCCAAATGACTGGAGGCTTGCTGATGTGATGTCCATCTATAAGAAGGGTTGTAAGGAGGATCTGGGGAACTACAGGCCTGTCAGCCTGACCTCAGTGCCAGGAAAGGTAATGGAGCGGGTCATCTTGAATGCAATCACTCAATGTATATGGGACCACTGGGGAATCAGGCCCAGAGAGTGGTGGTGAATGGACTGAAATCCAGCTGGCGACTGGTCACCAGTGGTGTTCCCCAGGGGTCGGTGTTGGGGCCCATCCTCTTTAATATCTTTATTGAGGATTTGGACGAGGGATTTGAGTGCACCCTCAGTAAGTTTGCAGACGACACCAAGCTGGGGGGAACTGTTGATCTGCCGGAGGGTAGGAAGGCCCTGCAGAGGGACCTGGACAGGTTGGATCGATGGGCAGAGGCCAATGGGATAGGGTTCAACATGGCTAAGTGCTGGGCCCTGCTCTTTGGCCACAACAATGCCATGCAGCGCTACAGGCTTGGGGCAGAGTGGCTGGAAAGCTGTGCAGAGAAAAAGGATCTGGAGGTGTTGGTCCATGCTCACCTGAACATGAGCTGGCAGTGTGACCAGGTGGCCAAATAGGCCAACGGCATCCTGGCTTGGATCAGGAATAGAGTAGAAGGACCAGGGAGGTGATTGTCCCCCTGTACTCTGCCCTGGTGAGGCTGCACCTTGAGTACTGTTCAACTTTGGGCCACTCAGTACAAGAAGGACATTGAGGCCCTAGAGCATATTCAGAGAAGGGCTACGAGGCTGGGGAAGGGCCTGGAGCACAAGTCCTACGAGGAGCGGCTGAGGGAACTGGGGTTGTTTAGTCTGGAGAAGAGGAGGCTCAGGGGAGACCTTATTGCTCTCTGCAACTACCTGAAAGGAAGGTGTGGTGAGCGGGGGTCAGCCTCTTCTCACAGGTAACTAGTGATAGGACTAGAGGGAATGGCCTCAAGTTGTACCAGGGGAGGTTCAGGTTGGAAATTAGGAGACATTTCTCCTCAGAAAGAGTAGTCAGGCATTGGAACAGGTTGCCCAGTGGAGTCACCATCCCTGGGGGTGTTCAAGGAAAGGTTGGACATGGTGCTTAGGGACATGTCTTAGTGGGTGACTTGGGTGGTAGGGGGTTGGTTGGACCAGATGATCTTGGAGGTCTTTTCCAACCTAAATGATTCTGTGATTCTATGTGAGCTACCAGCTTGCAGGGAAGTTATGGTTCAGCAGTGGAAGAGCCCAACAGGACTGCTGATGTACTGGAAGAGAGAAAAAAGCTTAGATACCTTCTTAAAAAGGACTGTAGTTAAAGGGCAAATCCAACTCCTACGTAAAGTAATCAAGGCAAGCTCCCATACAAAAATCCTAAAGTAAAATAAAGGATGGTGCCCTACATAGGGATGGAGGACACCAAGACTATGGCAGTCTTTGCTTCTCAGCTGCAAGGGAAGGGAAGGCAGAAGCAGCATGCAGGTGGCATTGGCATAAGTCAGGTGTACCCTGCACTGGCTTTAAACTGTCAAGATGAACGTTAACTCAGTGACACAGGGAGAGTTTTCCACTCCTGTTTTCCTTGATTAAATGACCAAAGCAAGTAATTATTACTTTCATATATATATATATAATGGAGATTCCAAAAGCACAGAGGATAAGCAGCTAAGTTAAGGATTGCTGTTGGAAACTCCTCTTTTGCATTTCCAGACATTTTGTGATTTTAACCATTCATCTGTAGCAAAGCATCAGTCCAGACTTTTCCCCTCCATTTAATTTTAGACTGAGTACAGACTGAGTACAATAACCTTGGTAAATTAAAAAGTCACATGATTTCCTTTCTGCAGGCTGAGCGGATGTGTCTGTATAGCTCTAATGAAGGAGAGTCAGTACAAGAATGGAGAGCTTGCACTCCAAGCACATCAAAGGCTTTCTGAGCTTGTATTGCTAAAGTGCAAAAAATGCAAATGTTGTGTGAAATTCCAATTTGAATGATGTCTTTGGATGAATTGTGGTCTTCTTCTATTTGATTTAAGGTCTTCATCTGGAAAGAAAGTAAGATGGAAGTGGATGGAAAAAGCTTAAACAGTAAAGATGTGTTAAGATTAGGCACATCAGTAAAAACCTTGAGACCTGTCTCAAGTTGCTACACCTGGCTGGGATTGCAGTGCTTTTCCAGTTCATGTTCAGCATTTACTTGGAGCATGGGCTCACTGTGGGCTTGTGCAAGAGGTCATGAATTCATTCAGTTTTAACTTCTAGTCTGGTATTTTTGATTTTCCTTTTTCTCTTTGCTTCAGAACCGTTAGGTCTGTCACTACATCACCTCAAGGAAAGGGAGCAGACTCATGGCATTTTGAAGAGACGTAAGGGACAGTTGTTGGACGGTGCTGACCTCTTTCATGTCCCATTACATAGAGTCAAAAGCTCGCAGCACTTCCCAGGAAGCATTCAGCAATTTGCAGGAATGGGTTCTCAGGATCTAGGTCACCTAATGAATTTTAACAGAGCGGAATCGCATTATGAATGGAAAGCACCAAATAGCAGATACTTTTCTTTATTTAAACTGGCTGCCTGTAATTTCTGAAGTACAATTGACTTCTTTCAGTCCCAGCCCTGTTGCAGAATTGTGTGGGGATGACAGAAGGATTTGGATAGTCGAATGTGCAATTCTACTCCAAAAACTGGCTTCAAAATGGCATTATGTATTAATGATTCCCAGAACAAATTCGCTCAGTTCACAAGTGAAAAGCTGAGGGGTTTTATAACTGCCAGCTCTGCAAATTCCCCTTGGGACATGAAGGTCAAGCTTGCGCTATTTCCTTCTCACACATCATCATCACCGTCATCATCAGCAATAAAGATTATGAGGACCAAATTTTGCCTCAGTTACATCTACTCAAGCTCCAGTGTGTTTCAGGGGGTTGCACAGATGTAAGGAATTGCCCCCCTGTGGCTGCAGAGCTGTGCTGCATGGACCTCGTCACCCGGGGACCTGCATGTGGGACAGGCTCCAGGCCCCTCTCCTGTGCCCCACAGGTCCTCGCCTGCATGTGACAGGTCTGACCCTGCAATGTCACCTCCCGGTGACAAATGGGCCCTGCAGGGATTAGGGGAGGGAGTCAGCTACCATGCAGGCAGCCTTACTCGTACAGAAGGTGAAGGCCTGCTCGTAAATGTCATGGCTGGATCCATTGTGGCAGCTAGGCCCTGGTGCAGGTGCTGAGGACCAAGGCATCAGCTGTGACTTTAGACCTTTAGCAGGGTTCAGTGGTGGACTTGGCAGTACTAGGTTGAAGGTTGGACTAGATGATCTTAGAGGTCATTTCCAAACCGAATGATTCTGTGATCTCATGTTTGTTATCCTGATGCCTGGGGTTGCCTTCCAAATCACAGGGCTCAGACCATGGGCTCTCTTTACACCTGGACTTGTGCCTGTGTGGGAGAGCAGCTCCTGTAGCTTCCATCACCTGAGTAAGTAAAGGAGCTAAACGGCTTCTCACGACTTTCTGATAAGAAAAGCAGTATTTCAGTGAAATTTAATTCACTTCATAAAATATTGCCTAAATAAGGAGCACAATTCCTGGGGAAAGAAGTGTCATTCTCCTGAGAAATGTTATTTTTTCACTGCTAAGAAAAGGGCTGAGCTTCTGTCTCAGTGTGATGGGCGTGTCTGAAACTACAAGCTGGCCTGAGACATGTCGTCCCTTTTGTGTAGGAGGAACTAGGGTGTGCTCCAGCATTTTGTGAGAGGATCCCAGACAACACCTCCCTGTGGAGATACCGAATTGGACAGGGCTGGGCAGCCAAGCTTCCTGTGCAGGATTTCAGCATCAGACTCCATGTGATTTCAAAGTCTTTCCATAACACAAGTGCAATGATGCAAGTGAGAAAGCAGGTGGCTTTGTGTGCTTGGAGAGTAACTTCAGGGGCGTTTTCAACTGTGTAACGCCTTTGGTCTTTATATTGTCTTGTTCCTTTTGCTGTCTACCTGAAGCAAGCCGAGCTTGGGAATACTCCAAGGGCCTGACAGCAGCAAGCCAGGAAGAGATATAAGAGGAAAACTAGACCATATATTTGTTAAAAACTGTTAAACTCTAGGCTTTTTTTAATGTATTGGTGTCGTGTCCCCCCCCCCCCCCCCCCCCCCCCCCCCCGATAAATGGCCGTAAAACCCATCTTCCAAGCAGTACGATGCACAGCTGGCAAAAGCCTTTTTGACACACCACCTTTGCAGCTTTTTGCTGCTGGGCTGATTTGAGGACTGAAGGGTTAAGCTGGCATAGTTTAAATGGCACCAGGTGCACTTCTGAGGAGCAGCAGCAGTTTACCCAATGCATGCAAGAGATTGAGAGGCTGCTGAAATCTTCACAGGTGTCACTCTCTTCTCTTTGCATTCCTCCATCAGCTGCTCTGTCTCTAACATGCCCCTGGCACAGATGTTCCTATGGGGTTGGCTCCACGTTTCCTGACCCAGAACTTCTCTGTTCCAAGCCAATCTAATTCTTCTTGCTCATAGTGTATCTCTTTTGTATGAACGGGTAGGAGTGGGAATTTCGTTTTTGTATGGAAATGAAGCATAAGCTTCATTTTGAGCTTTTCTCTTATGCATCAAGCTTCTACCTATGTGATCCAATCAGGCATTTGTGAACAGACATCCTGCTGAGCTACTCTGGATCAAATTACTCTGTTTGTGTGATGAAACACCAAAAGGATCACCATGAATCGTACAATACAGTGGGAGCACGGAGCCTCTGCTGGGAAAAGCTTGTATTTAACAGACAAGTCAAAAGCTGTGGGAGAAAACAGGCACAAAAAGGTGAAGGAACCTACTGTGCAGCTTGCCCAAAGTAGTGCAGTTCACTACTGTGAAAGCCAAGTTTTGCTTCTATACTGGCATCTGGCATCCCCCTCCCTGAAGATAAGAATCAGGCATTCTTTTCAGATTATTATTATTCTTTTTTTTTCATATAGATCTCCTTTTTGCTTTGGTATAAACTAAAAAATAAAAACATATTCTAAGGTCTAGGTTTTATTGTGACCATTTCATATACTCTTGGCCTACATACTCACACCATTTATATATTATTATTTGTGTGTATATGCACAGCACGTGTGTGATCCATAGCTCATGGAAGTCTGTGTCTTCCTAATAATTTGTACATTGTGGACAGCAAGCCCTTGGAAGGGTAATAAATGCTTTTTGTAGCTTTTGGCCGCAAAAATCACTTTGTGTTCTTTGCAGTCTGCAGCTGAGGACACAGAGGATGTCGTCCAGTTTCTTCAAGTACACTTTTAATGCCACGCTTCCTTGGTGACTATGAAATAACCAGCCAGGCCGCCCAGGCAGCTGGAATCAGAGGCAGCTTGAGTTACCTTGCTAGCAGTGAAGGGAAGTGTACAGGAGTGTAAGGTGGTGTCACTGACATGCCACAGGGACCAAAGAGCAGATTTCCAGTAGGAAAGTCAAGAAGCAGGGTGAAAAGTGTAATGGTACCTGCCATGTACTACCCCACAACCTCTTGTTAATAGCTTTCCCGTCAACAAACTTGCCTGTCGCTCTCAACAGATATCCACTTACAGAAGTTTACAGTCAGGTAACTTACAGCACCATGTTTCAATCTGATGCTTAATCTCGCACAAGCCAATGTGATAATCAGGTACTCTAAAATATCATAGAAATCTTCTAGGGAGTAAACTAAGTGACCTTAGTTGTGCCGCTTGCTCCTAATGAGACAATTGCCTTTTATTTAACAATACTAAAAAAAAAAAACAAAAAACCAACCTTTTATTTCCCTGTTCAAATCTCTATGGAAGCCTCTATTTTTACTTGTAGCCTTTGATGTTATGCCCAAGTAAGATGTCTGTTATCATTTACTTACAGAGTAGGTTTCACTCTTAAACTGTTTAATCAAAGCATCTAGTAATTGCTAACACCTAATAGTTGTTAGAAAACAATTCTGTTTAAGATTTTTTAAGGTTTAAGATTTGTTTTACTCTAAGTATTACTCTAACAGATAAGATTTTGTGATTACTGCCATTATTAGAAGGGAAAATGAAATCACAGAAGTCCTGGGTTCCCTACCGTGCTTTGGGAAATCACCTACCTTTGCACTCTTTCTGAGACACTGATACCACTGGTAGCTGTGTTGGAAGCATTAGTGCACCAAGACAGATATTTATACTCTCTTGTGTCCCCACTCCCTCTTGAGAAATATCAGGTAACAATAACAAGGCGTACATCCTCTTCACACCATTGTGCTTGCCTACAGCAATCCCTCACACAGACATTCTGGTAGATTTACCTTGAGCCATGTTGGGTGGTTTAATTCAGAGAATTGTAGAGTTTGTATGGCTCTCCAAAGATCCTGTATCCCAGAGGTGGCCCACTGGGGACCCACAGGCCAAATCAAGCCCACCAGAACAGCCACATCATACCATAGCTCCCTCAGACACATAATCCATGCTCCTTCTTGAGGGCTCAGGGGTTTGATGAACTGTTGCACCTGCTGCCTCTGTCGTTCTTTGCTATGTGACCAGACACACCCCTTAGCTCCCCTTTCAAAAAAGGTCCATATATAATCTTGTATCTTCCACAGATTTTCACCTACAGACTGTGACTAACCAGACTTCACCCTGAATGACTGTGTTCTGCCGCTCTTTTTCTGCACCTTGTTCGTTCCCTTCCTGGTGAAAGGAACACAAGTTTCTCTGAGTTTTCTTGCGGTTGTTTCATAGACCATGTACTGCTGCTTTCTGCAGCTCTTTTGGTCTATGACCAAACTGGTCTGTAGCAATGCTCAGTCCAGAAGTGCATGTAGACAGGGTCTTCATCAGTTATTATATTCATCTAAGACAGTAACTGGCATCCTTTTCAGTTTAGAATAAGGTTTCTAATTTAAAATGAAGACTGAACCATGTTTTATTCAAACTGTGTTATGGATTACATGTTTCTATAGTTACAATTCCTAACTAATCAACAATTTGCTCAGCTTGTGTTGGTTGTTGATTTTGAGGACACTGGAATTAATCAATGCACAATCACTTGTATATGTATGCATATGTACATATATATATATGCTTCACGCCACTTCTCCTGAAAGCTACCGGCCACCTTTCTTACCTGCTGCTGGAGGACTCCTCACGCTTTTCTCTGTGAGTGTGAGTATGACGCGTGGAGAGATGCTCTGATCTCCAGTAGGGAAGGAGGGAGAGAACAGACGGACAAACAAGGGACCAACCTGATCTTGTCTGCTCCCTGGCCATGCCTACATTCCCTCCCATTGTGTGGCTGATGGCAGGTAGACTAAAGGCCACAGCTCCTTTGTAGCTTGGCCCCAGCATTAGTGACCAAAGGGGCTATCACTGGGAGGAGCTTGGGTTGCTCAGCATTTTCTGGACTAACCCCTGCACGTGGCAGAGGAACAACCTGGCCTTGCTAGGCACATGGGATGGGTGCAGATCCCGGCTGCACATCTGCAGAACCTCCTACATGGTGCTGCTTCTCTGCCTTTCCTGTGGGTTTTTCATGAGCTCCTTGCACAAAAGGAGGAGAGAGGCCAGACATCATGGAGTCTCTGACCCCAGCGCAATTAGCCCTGGGGGTCAAGGGGCCGCCAACTGGCATCTTATTTGTCTTGTTTTCCTTGTCAGGATCCCTGGCTGAGGCAGGAAAGCAGGGGTTATATAAGCAAAACATAAAGGCAATTGTTTTCTGGGCAATGAACAGATCAGGTGAAGGCTGTTTCCTTTCTCCCATCTGCCGCATTGTAGACCCTTTTAGGCAGAACAAGGCACTACACAAAAGCCAGGGGCCAGCTACATGTTTCATTATTGTGTGTGTCTAATTCTTTAATCCCATGCCATTCTTACTAAGTGATCAGTGACTTACTGAAATGAAAAATCCCAAAGTATTTATTTTAAAAGTGCAAAAATGGAATCACGTGAACCATGGCTGATTAAAAAAAGGAGACTATACCTTCAACAACAAGTGGATCAAATTTAGCTGGTTGTAGGACTGACACATCTCCAGTGTCATCTGCAACAAGAACCAAATGCTAATTGCCTGACACTATTGAACACCTCGTCAGCTGTGACTTAGGGCTCTCCTGTGCATGACTTCAGAAAAACAAGCCTTTCTTTATGCTTATCCTGGTTTTGTGTTTTTCAGTGGACCTGTTTTTCCTATGCTAATGGGGTTAATGTACTTTGTTGCTACTGTTTTGCAAACTACTTTTGATGAAGCACACAGAGGAAGCTTTCACACAGTCTGGATTCACTAATTGGAAAAAGACTTGAGACAAATCTGAACGGCACCATGTTTCCCCATGTCATCACGGAGCAGTTGATACTCTTCAAAAGACCACAAGGAATGGTGGTGACATACTTCGTTTTCAGAACTCTCAGAAGAAGGAGGAAAACAGGAAGATTCTAATAAAAATGCTAAGTGCAATATATTATCTTGCCAACAAGAACTTGTCCTATGAAGCCATGATTCAGAACAAGTTGAAAATATGAAGTATTTGTCCGCAACTTTTTCAACTGCTTTTTCTGAAGTCAGAATATGATCCCAGGGTTTTTAAATGGTTGAGAGAGAGTCAAATCAAATTCACAGATTCTGTTGTGCTGCTGAAGTAGTAAAGGATATTTCTAGGAAGTTTCTAGGAAAGTGGTATGCTGGTACAGTAAATAAAATCTGATTTTTCCAGTGAAGGGCAATTATAATTACAGCATGTAGGTGACACTAATGCTTGTGAAGAGTTTGCTGCAAGACAGCCTGTACACTTGCAGAGATAATTATATCTGAAATTAATCTCCAGTTCTGAATATTGACTACTATTATGGATCATGTTACGCTGCTTTTGCTTGGCAATGTGAAATCAGTAAGAAGAACCACAACCCACAAATACCTGTTCTCATAGGCAACATATGACCTTGCCAACTGTGAAGTATGCAATGTGATGTTTTGAAGCAAGAGCTCAGCAAGGGCTGATATGGCAACTCAGATGGGAAAATGCAAAGAAACTGATGTTGCTGGAATTTAGAAAGTCTCAATTACTGAATGGAAAATGCATGGAAAATAACTATTTACTGTCTGTGCACCAGATCAAAGGCACACATTATTCTAGGAACAAACCCAGGATAAAGTTGGGGGTGAAATGACTGGACTTTTGAAGGTGAATAAAATTTCCAGGAAAATATCAAGAGTAAAAGAGGAACCCAAACATCCACATGGAGAAATGAAATTTTATGGACTCATCAACTCAGAAATAATAAATTCTAATCAGTATTAGTCTATGATGTGAACATAACGTTCTCAAAATAACTTCATCCAAAAAAAAAAAAAAAGTATTGAAGGAGGTCTGGTTCCTATTTCAATCAAAACCAATTGCTTTTTCTGCTTCCCATCTTGAAAATTACTAGACACTTCCCTAAAGATAACTGAAGATACTGCAAATACATTTCAAAGTTTGTGTCCTTGGAAAACTAAGTTCCAGAGGAAAGAAAGCTGGATGAAAGAAAGATAAGGAGTTAAAACTTAAATCATAGAATACATTAAATCCCTGCATCAACATCATTATTTCAGAGAGATTCTAACTTTAATGAATGCAATTTTAATATTTTTCCATATTTATTTTAACTTTGCTTTATAGAGATATGTACTACATTTAGTCAAAATGTATGCCATTTATTTTCTGAATTGGCACAGCTGATAAAAAATATTTTCATGGGAAACACACTGCAAAAGCCAATTCTAGCGTTCAGCATAGAAGGAAAAGTTGGTTTCAGTTTGGAGTAGGACAGTCTTGGCTCAGCTACTGCATGGTTTTATAAATCTACCAGGACAAAACTGGTGACCTACAAATTACAGCTATTGTAGAATAATCTTTTTTTTTTAAAAAAGACACAATTAATCATGGGGTAGGACCTCTTTCATATTTAGAACTCTTTTCTTATTACTACTGAAAAGAGTTGTTTCAAACAGTAGTTTTTTAACATTAGTAAATGGTGTATTTTTAATGAAGTGAGATAATCTAGGTTCTGTCCTATACTCTGTTTCTCATTTATAAATAGAATACCTAAATTTTGAGGAAGAGACTGAATCTATTATCCCAGTCTCAGTATCCCATGTCCTACAACTGTGTGTGGAAATGAAGCATGAAACTAAAGAAAAGAAGAAAGATTTCCTCATCTGTATGTCATTCATTCAGATCTGCTTAGTCAATATTATTGGGATATGCTGTTAAATGTGCATTTCATGAGAAATGATGTTTTAAACTTTTAAAATACACTGTTCCTTGATTTTATAGGTGAATTGAAAAAAAATATTTTGAAACAAATGGGTATTGTTTTAAGATCCCCAAGCACTAAGAGCTCTTACAAGGCTATTTGTAAAAAGCAAGGATGATTTTGATTTTCACTGTCCAGGATAAAATAAAAAATGTGAAAAAGAAAAAGAAAGCCACAACAGATAATGGCTAGTGCATTGGATTTGTAAAGTGCTTTCTTTTTACCAGGATGTTATCTGTCACATGAGTAGAGTTGTGAGTACAAACATTACTTTTATGTGCAATAAGTCAATTGATTTGTACCATTTCTTCAGCTTGCACAATTGTTCTGCATCAGAGAAAATACATCCCTTTCCAGTCGGGCAGTAACTGCAGCCAGCACTTCTTTCATTCCAATCACATACCTTTTTTTAGGCAATATATTACGTACAAAGAGACCATTGTACTTTTATTCCTGCCAAATGTGATACAGCTTACAGGAGACAAAAGAACAGAATGGTTCCTTTTAATAGATCTTGAACCTCCGAGTAAATATATAGAAGTTGCTCAAGCGCTAACCTCTGAAAACTGAACCCTGCAGCTTTGATTGTAGTAGCTCAAACAAACCAAACTCTGCAGGGCTCACCCAGTGGTAATTGCAATAAACAACATACAAGAGCTCCCAAATATTGCTCAACCAAGCACAGTGTTGGCCACCTGCCAGATGCCTAATGGCCACTTCTGACCTGAATACAATGGCGTGGTGGGGGTGGATGTTGGCAGCCCAAGGGACTGGAGTGGCTCTGCTCTGGTGGCTCTGTGGGTCACCAGTGGAGCAGAGGGAAGGCACTGGGTGAATTGTAGACACCTGTGGGTCACATCTGTGGTTTGTGGCAGGTGGCTTCTGCACCTCCCCGTTAGGTGTAATGAGTCAAGAAATAATACGTACACAACTCATGAAGAGTAGTAATACAATGGAGCACAACCATTGTAGCCAAAATAAATAAAACTAACATGACTTCCAATTCAGAATAGTGATAATCATAGCAACAGGGAACTTTTTATTATATTTAAAACAAAATAATGTAGGGAGAATATGGCACTTGGAGAATAAAACTGATTGCGTGGAGAAAGACTTGCTTCCATTCACATCGAAGTCATCAACAAATCTATGGTTGCCTTTGTGAGGAGCTGGTTTGGCCCAACATGGGTGGTGATTCTTTCAGGTATTAAAACTGTGTGTTCATCATGACATAGCCCTAGTGAAATGCGCAGTGGTGAGGGGAGTGATTCCCAACCAGTGTGAACAACGTTCAACTTGCCAAGTACCAGGGTAGAATTCCCCTGCAGCCCCCACTCCTTGCTCTTCTCCACGGCCTTCCCCAGAAAATATGTTTGAGCACATAAAACTGACCTCCTCATACAGAGAAGTCTTCTGAGGAAAAACAAAAGCTGACTTTTCTTTCAGGATTGCCAATATGGGCAATATCGCTTATTTGCAGTTATTACTCCAGTTCACAGGAGGCTAGGGGGAAATAATACCAGCAGAAATACTATACCAAACGAGAGAAGCCCAGTAATGAAGAGACCAGGCAGTGACAGTATATAAATTAATCATGAGTGCATGACAGGATGCTTTGTGCAAAAAAGCAAATTGCTATTTTTGGACACGTTCCGAGGGAACCTGAGTAAATCAGTGACATAAAGCATTCCCCTTTTCACAGCTCGGGACTCAGGCATGAGACCCTGGCTCATGTTGGTGAGCACTTAGTCACACCAGCAGTCCCACTGACTCCAAGAGCGTAACTCATGTAGTCTGTTTTGTTCTGGGCCCCTTGGTTCAGAAGAGCTAGTTATAAACCAGGGCTAAGATCCAGCCACACGGTTGATAAAAAGGTCAGGGGCCATGACCTACAGGGGAAAAGCAGGTAGATGTTGCTCAGGCTGGAGAAGAGCTGACAATGGGCATATGCCTGTTGTCAGGAGATGACGCAGGTGTTAGTGAATGATTAAAAAAAAAAAAACACTCCAGAAAAAAGTTCCATAAAAGGGAGAAAAGAAGGTGTGATAACACCATTGTAGTAAAACTCCTGAGTGCAACTGTATGAAAAGGTCTTTAAAGATGTGTTCAGTCAGGCAAGAATAAGTATACCCTGAGAAATCACTGAGGCATATAGATCCCCCCTGAATAGGTGCAAGACAAAGCCAGACTTAATACTTAGGAGTGAATGTTCAACAAATACATCATTGAAGTAACAGTATTAAAAAGTGCTGCAAACTTATCCCCTTCAAAACCAAGGAGGGCACTCACTAATGGTTCCCACACCAATTCTGTAGTAATTAAAGGACACTCTCGTCTCAATAAAAAAAAAAAAAAAAAAAAGACAAAGCAGAAGTATAGATAAAAACAACAGAAATAAATGATTAATCACCAACATTGGTTATAATTTCGTCAGTGTAGGTAAATAAATAAATAAATATAATATAATATTAATTATATAGAAAATATTTTAAGCCTTTCTCGATGTGAGGGAGAGACACAACAAGCTAGATTTCAGAAAAAGAAAATGTCTTGGAATATTACTAATACACCAAATGGCTTGTGACTGCAGAAGTAACTAAGTGGTGGACAACTTGGTTCACCATCCTGGATAGAACCAGGCTACTTTTAGGCTGGTGATTTGCACAGCATAAAGGCTCACATAACCTTCACTGTGTATTAAAGAGTACTCAGTATAAAAAAGACACTATCAGAATGAATATTGTCACAGGACTTCTAGACCACAAGTACAGTAAATAAATTATAACCCAGCAAGGGAAAGAGGTAAAAGACCCAGTGTCAGGTTCAGGCTTCTCCAAGCTGTCATGAGATAAATAGGGGAATTACTTATGCAAAGCACGTAGCTGGATCACGTTTTAACTCTATAGCCAACACAAGGCTTTCCAAGTCAAGGACATATTAAAAATGATGCCAGTATTATTAACCTGATTCCCAGTCTCCAGATAAGTCCCTTCTAGCCAAGAAGACAGTATATCCAGCAACAATATTTCTGTCTTTCCAAAGCTGAGGACAAGACAGTCCTAATGCAGCCAAAAAGCAATAACATTCAGACATTCCTCCATAACTTAGACTGAACTTGCAGTGTCCATGTGAAATACAAGATGAGTATTGTCAATATACTCTACCTTATATTTTATAATGATCTCCCCAGCTGGCTATACTTTAAAGAACACAGACAGAAAAGCTGACCCATATTTCAGAGTCCTCTGTGACGAGTCCAAGCAGCCATCACTAGGAGTGGATTCTTGCACTCTGAAAGGACAGGAACCACCGGAGAGCAGCTTCAAGTAAAGCAACAATATCCCTGGCTGCTGAAGCAACTGCCCATGATTAGATATATTGCTATCTGCCAAGAGGTCCGGCACAAGCAAAACAGCTTGTAGATTTTGATCTTACACTAGCAGGAAATGATTTGCCCAGAGCAGCTGTGGATGCCCCATCCCTGGGGGTGCTCAAGGCCAGGCTGGATGGGGCTTTGGGCAACCTGGTCTGGTGGGAGGTGTCCCTGCCCATGGCAGGGGGTTGGAGTTAGATGATCTTTAAGGTCCCTTTCAACCCAAGCCATTTTATGATTCTATGATTTGTAGCTTCTTATGCGTGATGTTGACTACAAAGAAAGACCAAATGATGGAACAACATCTGAACCAAAATCCCTTAGCGTGGAAGAATCATTTTGTTTCTCCAAAAAAAGGAGGTTAAAGATGGGCTGCAGCTGGCAAGTACTCCGCAAGAAGAGGTGATTTCCTGAGGACTGGGTGAACTGTCCATGTGTTTTAAAATCATTGGAGTTTAACTTTCAGTAGATAACATGCTAATAATGACTGTGCCTTTGTGCTTGCCTTAAGTAACTGTGATGGAGAAGAGAGAATTATGCTTGGTAGCTCTCAGGGTATAACAATGTTGGAGGCTGCCTCACCAGAAGCTGACAGAAACCCATCCACCAAGCAATGGCCCATGTAAAACCTGAGCTCTTAGTAAAAAGAAAAGAAAAAACTTGCCAAATTACCTTTTCCAAAGTGAAGAGTAGAAAAGTATTCACATCACCTTATAGAAGGTAGATATAGAAGGTGGTAAGTTACAGCATGTAGTGCTAAGGACACTTGTGTTTTCCAGCTTCAGCCATGACCTCCCCCTCCCAGATACCTGAAAGGTCCAACAGATGATCAGATTCCAAGATGCTCTTCAGCCATTTCCTCTCCAGGCAGTAATCCAAATGCTTCTGCTCCACATCCCTCTTAAACTCCAATGGCTTCCCAGAAACTGAAAAGCAACAGGGTATGGCATAGAGCTCAAAAGTCAAAAGTTTCCCTTATGAATGAATCATGGTTATTGATGAGCCACTTTCCTGGCTAGATAAATAACTTACATCCATTTGTCAGCAGAGTCAAGCACTGGAGGAGATTGTCTAAGAAACTGCAAAATCTCTGTAGTTGGAGGTTTTCAAGCTCTAAATGGACAAAGCCCTGAGCGACCAGGTCTGAATCAATGATGACCCAGGTTTGAGTAAAATGTTGGTCTGAGTGACCTGCTGAAATCCCTTTCAGCTGGAATTATTCAGTTCTCTGAGTTGCACTAATATAAAAGTTACTAAAATAAGATGGATCTGTTATGCTGTAAGGCCATACTGAAAAACGCTAACAACAGCATTAAGAGCAAGGAAGAATACTTGACTTGTCATAAATGATGTGGCATTTCAGTGCCTCCATACCATGGGTCAAAGCCTGATAGACAGCTCCACAAATGTTCTCTGCAATAACATAGGTACAAAGTTTGCATTAAATCCACAAGGCACCAGTCATCATGTAGGGATCTAAGTTATACTGAAATCCCCAAAGAACTACACTCCAATACCAGTGACAGCAATTCCCTGGGATCATCTGGAGATTTCTCCTGTGGATCTAACAATCCTTTCACCAGTAAAGAGGAGTTTTTCCCCATCGCATAAAAAGGCCAAATGCTCATTTTATTGAAACAGAGCAACCTCTAACACTGTGAGTCCACTTGCCTCTCCCATCTTTGTGAGATTGCTGAATCACCGATGAAGACAATGAGGCCTGTTATAATGTTGTGAGGTTAAAGGTGAGTTGTGTGGAAATCTAAAAACATGTGAGGAAACTACAGTGCTGCTTGTAGCTGTTATAAATTCTCAAGTTAACACATTTGGGTTTATTCAGTATTTAGTTTTAGACTTTTTAATTTGAGTGATAAATCTGAATCTCATTTGAAATAAGACCATTGCTTGCCTAATACCATTTCAAGTTTATATACTTGATGAGAAAATTTGAAAAGTCAATTGAAACAGCAAGAAAATAATTTAATGTTTTCAGTCATTCCAAGACTTCTTGCCATAAGTTTGAGAAAAATATCTGCACATTGGTCAGTTTCTTAAATAGATTTTTAATATTTTTCACTTCTAGACAAAATTCTGATTTTGAAATATTTTACTATAAGTATGAAAAGCAGAAACATTTTTTAAACAAATGCATTTTCCATTAAAAATAATATGAAACAGGTGAAAACTGAGCAAAAAAAAAGGACTAAATTTTGACAAATAACGTTTTTTTCATACCAATGTATCAACACTTCCTTGGTGAGAATTCTTTGTGTCTGGAAGTTACTTCTGATATACACAGTGTAAGAGAGGCAAGAATGAAGCTCTGGTGTGTATAGCACTGTCAGACGTATTGGAATAACCTCAAAGGTATATGAATGAAAATCCCAGTCAGACTGTCTCTACAGGAAACAGTCCATTCAAGGTCTGGATTCCTTTCAGAGAATTCACTAGCAATATATATTAGCATTTATCAGTGAGCATTAAACAAGTCTTACAGGTATGTTACTGGCTGTTTGTTAATGACCAGTACAAGACTTTTTCCAGGGTCACTGGCTCCCTGTTTGACTTTCATGAAAACAGAGCCAGAGAATCTCTAGGGCATGATAATGCTTCATCTCTTGCAAAAGACACAGATTTATCACTCAGCTCTCCAAGGGGATTGCAGCACGCTTGGATTGCGACAGTTACTTTCTGACATCTAGAATTTAACGTACAATAAGTTTCTGTTTGCATGTATGATTGGAGGTGACTTTTTCTGGTTTTGTTACCTAAATTAATCTTTGATTTGTCACCTGAGGGCTGCTTTTTCCAGGCCCATTTGGAAATATGTGGAGTCCAAAAATATTAAAGAATTCCTAAGTCTGGGTTCATTCCACTAGAAATGAGCATTTCTGAAAGAAAGGAGGAGACTGGCAAGCCATTCTGCCTTGCATGCAGGACCAGGGGCCAAGAATCCCTCAGCTCCAGCTCTTGTACCTGGGCACTTTTGTGGTCTCAGACAAACCATGCCGGGTACACGTGAGTGTTGCCCATAAATGCACACAGGAGAGTAAGTAGGTAGAGACCCTTCAGACTCCCATTTACCATGAGAAGCAATCTGTTTGCTTTTCTTGCTCTTCAGGGTGTGCAGACTGTATCTTACAATCTTACAATCTCAGATTGTGATGCCGAGCCATTCCCATCTTCCCTTCAGTCTCTAAAAATGAACACATTTCAGATTTTGTTTGGTATAATGCTACACAATTCCCCTCAGTGTCCTCAGCTGCAACCAAGAGCCATGATAAGTCAGAGAAAATACTTTGGCAGCATCAAAATTTCATACTGATTTATAAGACCCTACTTTATTATCTATGCAGGCAAACATGGTTTTTCATTAACTAAAACGAATTCTTAGTTGAAATATGAAGATTTCATTGTCTGACTGGGTACCAGTTACTACACTGCTACTCTAAAAAAAAAAAAAGATCAGAATATTTAGCCATGAAAATTCTTCCTCCCCTGCCCTGAATCTGTTGCTTAGGAGTAGGAGAAATGCTGCACCTCTTATCTGTCAATGGGCAGCAAAGGGTACTCCATGGCACCACATGAATTAAACCCCTGCAGTTTCAGGCAATCAGTGAGGGACATATTGATCTGCAGGTTTCATCTGGGCAGTCATTGCTCAGTAGCCATCAATGCACTTTTGCTCCGTGGATTCGTCCCAATCCTGTTTGCAACCCATGTATACTTTCAGTCTCCACTTTCAGCCTCATGGCAGCAAACTCCACAACATAATTATGAATTATGTGAAAAAAATTATTTGGCTTAAATCTTATTCTTTCCAGTCATTTCTCTGAAGGCCTCCTGGCTTTTGTTTGTAGGGAGAAACAAATAATCTTTTCCCTTCCTCCCCTCTTTTTGGCCTGTTGTGTCTCCCTTCAGCTGCATCTTTTTCTTGTTCAGGACTCTCAGTGTATTTAGTCTTTTTTTTTTTATATATATATATGTTTGCTATTCCATAGCCCCTTATTGTTGTGTTGTGTTTCTTTTTAATATTTCTGTTTCTAGTATGCTGTTGTTGAGATGCATATGCAATTCTACAAGTACATTCAGCATGGATTTATCCAGCAGCACAGCGATGCTTTCTCTTGTTCTGAGGTCCCCTCTAGCAATTCTCACCACCCATCGGGGAGAATGATTCCTTGTCTCCTTTACAGATAAAGAAAAACTTAATATTTAGTGGCCTGGAGATGTACCTGATTTCAGTTCGGAATACAAATGCCCCTTCTCCACCTACTAAAGCCACCCAAAAGGAAATTTTATGTCCGTCAGAAAGGCTGACAAGCACACACAGGGCACTCTTTATTAAACACATCAGAGCTGATTTGCAGACTTTTACTTTACGGTTCCTACAACATTAACAAAAACAACCGAGAGAGCTGAATGCAGGACGGATCATCTGGCGGCAGGCAGCATTTGATTGTATTTACCGCAGTGTGAGCACAGCACTTGCTGTGCAGCTTCAGAGAAGGCTGAGTTGCATCTGGTCACCTCCAGGCCAACCCCGGCCTCTGCCGCGCTTGCTACTGTATCTCATTCATCTCTTGTCTTTGGAAACTCGATTAATCCTTGAAGCACCACAGAAAGTACAAAAGGTTTTCATTACATATCGGTGAGTGTATTTCCTTAAGAAGGTTCTTGGCGAACCGTGGAAGTAAATGAATCACTGGCTCCTCTGGCTGCTGCATAACTACTTATTGTTTTATTGAACAAGAGAGTAAAAAGTCGCATAAAACCCTGCATACTATAAATGGCCAGGGTATAATTCAGACCTGCCCATGTGCACATTAATTTACGCATTGGTCTTTTTGGAAAAAATGTCAACTGAATAAATATAGCTTAGGCCGAGCACTTGAACCACGAATGACTTTTATTATTTTTTTGGTTAAATTCCATTCACCTTTTTTTCCCCCTTTTCTTGGCTTGTGAGTTTTTTGAGTGTAGAATGAAACCATTTGCTAACAAGGGTAAGAGAGCTAGGGCTACAGAAAAAGCACATACCTTTTCCTAAGTCATTAAGAGCAACTTTTGGCACTTTCCAAATAAGGGACATAAAGCTTTATGAACCTAATCCTTAATCTCTAGGTCCTCTAACTGATTTATATGTTTACTTATGGTATTGTGTGTTTTCTCCTTCTGAAGAGCACAGTCAGGTCTCTTAAAATTCACATGCAAGAGACCTTTTTTATGTCAACAGGATGGTGTGAATTTCAAGAAGTACTACAGGCTCCTTAATGCTTCAACATCCCTGGAGCCTCAGTTGCATGTGTAGTTTTTGGAAAAAAAAAATTAGTTTCTTTCACAGAAGTACATGTGTCCTTCAGCTTGTCATGGCTTTTCCCAGAGGCTTTCTCTGGGCCTGATCCTCTAAGCACCAGCTGCAGGACGCAAAGTGCCCTCAGCCCTATTGATGTCCATGAGTCACCGTGGAGAGGTGTTGAGTACCTGCAGCTCCCTGGGAAGTTGATGGAAAGAGCAGGTGCCCAGCATTTCTCCAGAGGGCAGCAAAGGGAGACAGGGAGTGCCCTGACAATGGAAACAACTACAAGCAGAGACTCTGAAGGAAAGAAAATGTGCTGAGGCCCCCCCATGTCCCATTTCCTCACAAGTTCTCCTCCTGCTGGAGCAACAGGGAGCCTTTGTGCTCCAGGAGGCTGTGCTTCTGAAAAAAACTCCTGCGCCACTGACAATCCGGATGCTGTCAGGACTGCCATTTAAAGGAAGAAAGATTAAAAAGGTGGAGAGGTGCATGCTGGCAGACATCTAGGCAGGCAGGGGTATCACCTTTGCTGCACCCCTTCATGGCTCGCATCTGCAGCTGCCTTGGGGATCCCCACCTAACAGCTTCCTGCAAAATATCTGGGGAGGTGTTGAAGCTATTTCAAGTTAGAGCTGCATCTACCCAGTCTACCTATCTATCTATCTATCTAGTTGGCCAGAAAGTGAAAGAGAAGCTCTTTACGGTCTCTTTAAATGGCTCTGGCCAATTCCCTCGTGCCAATGCAGCCACGGTGATTCAAGAGGACCTCAGAAGCATGAATTCTCTCAGTATCATCTCTACAGACCTCCTGTATTAAGAAGAAATCTGCCATTCCTTGGATGGTGACCCACTGACACTCCATGCAAAGAATGCAGACAATTTCCCTCTGCACAAAAGTGCTGACTCCTGAGGAATAACAAAAGGAGAGCTAGGAAAAACAAAGCACATGTTAAGTGTGCTGGTTGGAAAGGAGGGAGAAATGGCAGCAGCCAAAAGCCAAATGGTCACTTTAGGACCACAGCTGCATGTCTGTGTCAAACTTTAAGGGCCAGCTTTGCAACAGCATGAACAAAGCAGAGTAGGAAGCCTTTATGGAAGGGCTTGCTATAAAGAGGCAGTTGGAATCAAGCAGCAATTGTGTGCCAGGCTGATGCTGAAATGTGAGCTGATGTTACACTCTGTGTGTACATACAGAGTATAGGAGATATATATATATATATATATATATAATGGCACGAACAGCCTAATACAGCTTACTTGCTGCTTGTGTCCCATTAAATGGACAAAAGTGCAGCCATACGTGAATTGTGTCATTCCATATATACCTCCACAATAGTGTTAAATTGGAGATGTATATTAATGGAGAATTGATGTTTTACATAAAATAAGCCATATATTCAAAAATTTATGGAGGAACTGAACCATAAGTAGAGTTTCTTTTCTCTGTATATAGCATTATCCTAGCTGATATCTAAGAATGTGCATGTCTAGTTGGGAAAGTTGAGCACACCAGATAAGTAAACCCCCATATATGTGCAGAAGTGCAAATTACATACAGAAAACTGAGTTTTAGGTAATCCACTAGATGTGTACAATACTTTTAGTGGTCTTTACAAAGGCACACATTGCTGCCATTCCCTTTTGCACTTTGTACTGCTGGGATCCAGGTGTTCATGCTGATTTCATATTGATCTGTTTGAAACGAAGGAGAGCTGGTGACACAAAGCTCTGGAGCAAGTCCTGTTTTCTTCAGGACTCTTTCCAGAACAAAACACTGCAGGGGCACTGACTTTCAGAAGATGTTGCCAGATTCTGCTCTGCAGAAAAACTACAGAGGAGATTCTTGGTGCAGGAGAGGAAATTTATACAAGGAAACTGTTTTGCTGGTTGATCACTGTTCCTCTCTATGAAGAGGCTATTGATGATTTATAATGTGCTAGAGACAAGTAGGATGAAACTCATGTCACCTAATTGTAAATGTCTGTGTTGCTGATTGGTGGACTAACTGCTAAGTACTTTAGGTTGCAACTACATCAGTGTTTTAAGCTGGATCTGGATAGTACTTCAGAAGTGAGTCTCCTCATTGCCAGCACTTTGCACACTTTTTTTGCATTGTGGAGTCCTCTCGGTGTGCAAAATGGACTCCTTTTGGATGAAAACTAAGCCCTGAAATGATCTCCAGAGGAACATCTAATGTGCCCCACCTGCTAATGAGCATTTAGTTCACAGGAGCAAACTAGAGCTAGTCAAAAATAAAAGCCCTAAATGCATATAGTGTGGATGTCAGCTTCTTGGTGTCAGATGTTTTGCACTACAGAGATGCTCCTGCCACTCTACATGACTTTTGATGAAGACATAGTTTTAGATCCACTTCACAGCCAGTGGAAAGAAATGGATAGGGTGCGAGTTATTTGACCTATGTTAGATACATGCTTTAGGAGGAGATACATTTGGACATGTCTCTTTCTCTTCATTGACTGTAAAGGGAATACAGTTAACAGGCTCAGATGTGGATGGCTTTCTGTATTCTCCATATCCCTGTCTTTACTTCTGAGGTATTGGATGTCCTGTGATATTTCAAGTCTTTCATGTCTTTAAGTCAGCGAAGGTAACTTCAGCTCTATTGAGGATGGTGATACTCCATATGCCCTGCTTGTGATGCATATATGAAGAACTGAGGAGTTTGTGTTGATATCGCAGGGTATCAACACAAGCAGCAAGATCATATACCACAGCCCTTTTCTGCCTTTGAGCCAGGAGACCTTTCCACCTATTAAGAAATATGTTTCAGTTTTCTAGTGCTGCACCTGAAATGATCACATTTCCACAATGACCGAGCAGTGCTGTGAGCAATGCAGTATTGGTGAAAAGGACAGCATCCCCTATGGGCATTCAATTCCTCTCTAGTTTTACTTCAGTAAACAGAGTTTTCCCTCTGTGTATCTCTGAAGCAACAAATCACTCAGGCTTCTCCCATGTTTATTTATAAAAATGTTGGCTACGTTCAACCTAACCTTCTCCTTGCCTCCCCCAATAGCTATAATGCTTTGCACCAGTTTCAAGTGTCAGCTGCAGTCCCGAGCAGCTCAGCGCTCCCTGGGGAGCATGGGTGCTCTGAGCCACTCAGCACTGAAGCTGACAGTTCAGCTTGGCTTTAGACAGCTACAAGCACAACGGGAAAAGAAAGGAAAGACTATGCATATTTTGTGTAACATTTGGCTAAATCAGCCACGGAGAGGCGTGCAGAGGATAAAACTGGGAGCGCCACTGGAGAGATTTCTCATTTTTATTAATGAATGGAAACATATACAGGTTAAGCCCAGAGAGATGTATATGAGGGTAGGAGACATCGAGCTCAGGATGACATGATAGGAAGGAATGACTTTAGTTTTTATTCATAATATAAATGCTATTTTTCCCTCAGAATGAATGCCTCATCTTCCTCAGGAATAATCCAATCCCCTCACTGAGATAAATGACTCAGACTTCTTCCTCATGGTTTATTCCCTTGCAAACCAAATTATTGCCTTGTAAAACAGAGTATCTCCTCCCATTATCCCCTTAGTGACAGAATAACAATCACTAGAAGTACAGAAAACCCCTCTTAGTCCAGCTGAGTTCAGTTGAAGAACAACTGGCTTAGATCTGCTCCTACTATTAAGGGAGGAATGCCTTTATTTGTATTACATATGATGATTAGTTCTGATTATCTCTGCAGAGCTTTAAATAAACAGGGACTTTAGTGTCTGATTAAAGAAATAATGAGCTCTGAGTTATTTGTTTTGTGTGAGTGGAATTTAGGGATATTCCAGATATGAGCTAAACCCCAAGAAGACACAGTCCTCCTCCTTTAGAAAGCATGTCTGCAGTTTCTCCAGGATCATCGTGGTCTTTTTCAGGTCATGTAAACCAACAGGGCTTTGCTGGCATCAATGGAGCAATGCCAGTTTTCACCAAATGAGGCTCTGGCTCTGGTTTTCCTGCCTGCCCATAAGACTACTGTCTGCAAACGGGCTGTTATCATGACCAATACACCATGTCTGAAAAAGCACACAGCAATGCACCCGCATGAATTTTGCTGCCACCCTGTGAGTTATTTTGTGTTCCTGAGGAGGAGCTTCACAGATGATGAAGCTTGACTGTTATGTGATACTGAAGAGTCATTTCCTTCATATTTTTACTGTCAGATGCAATAATCAGGAGACACATACACAGATATTCAAGGTCAAGCTTCAAAGATCATAAAAAATCAACATCAATCAACTCTTTCATGGATCAATCCTTTTCATGAACTTCTAGGAGCTTTGGATGAGCAGAAGCAGAGATATCCTCCACTGCTGACAGCCTACAGCAGAAAGGAGATATTTGAGGAAGATTAGAAAGACACTGACACAGAAAAGGAGCTGCAGCACTATGATTGCAGTCTAGATGGTCTCAACAGCGAAACTAAGGTTGTGGTATTGACGACCAGAGAGACTAAACCAATTCAGGAGCACAAGGAACAGAAGTACAATAAGTGTTTCCCCAAAGGTTAACTGCCCACATTGCCATTGTAAGGGAGGGAAGGAAGCTGCAGGCTTTTTGAGAAAGCCAGAAATAGATCATCAGAAGCAAGCAAATCTCAGAAACCTTGACCTGGCTGAGACACCGAGAATTTCCACATGGGAGAAAAGAATGCTCTAACGGAATTCACCAATGTTACCCCAAATTTCCTCAGAAATTCCTCAGGAAAAGGGAGCCTCAGTGCATAAGTAGAAGGAGATAGTAAATCTCACGTAAAACATCCTCTGGGGAGAAAGGTGGAAGGAAGATAGGATGTTAGTGTATGGCGTGCCAGCCAAGAGCTAGGGGGAGAGAGACAGCACCTAGCCAATACGTAGCTCCTCAGTTCATCTGCACAGAGGTGGTCCATGTAAACATACCACCTTCTAGCTGATTTTTGCCCCATTCTGGGTGTTCATAAAAAGACTGAGAAAGAGAAAGAAGGAGGACAAGCTTTCCACAGTCTCTTTTATCAGATTCATCCCTTTATTTAAATATTGATTTTCCTAGAACTTGGAGGGATACCCACTCAGCAGCTGAGACTGTAGAAGTGCTATATTCCCACAGAGCTGTAAGTTAGGTCTGCTGTGCAACCTGCCTAGCAGAGGCAGTAGATGAAGCACACGAGCACTGTGGTGGTTACTGTCCAGCAGGTCTGGCTCAAGGTGCCATGGAGGGCAGCACTGTCGCAGATCTCCTTCTGTACTGCCAGCCCCCAGACCAGAGCCTGTTCATCACTGTTTTAACAGTGAGATACACTTGATCTGCCTGGAGTGCACCAGGCAAAGGTGCCAGGTAGCACTAGAGAAAGAGTGTTCTGCATAGTTCCATTTCCATTCATATCAAAAGATCAAAGAAGCAGATATTAGCTAAAATATTGGCAATGTGATGAAGCCTTATGTAGCACATCCTCCTTATACTTTCCTTTGCAACAATCAAAAGCTAAGAATTTTGTGAATACCCGAAGGATGTCAGAGAACAGGCCAAGAGAATAGGCCAAGAGTTGTTTTTATATGAAGTATGTATAAGAACAGCTGAATCCTCAGTCTTAGTCTTGAAGATGTTCAATCCTCTGAGTCCAGTTTCACTGGACATGAGTGGAACTCAGCTCATACATTGCTTCAGAAAACTAGGATTCAACCTTTACCCCATGCTGGTGTTTTCCAAATGTCTACCCGTCTCTTGATCTTCAAAGTGTATCCACATCTCACTTGTTTGCTGCGCCTTTTGGATATCAGGGAAATTAGAGTAACAGTTGGGGGATTTAATGTCATTTTGTTGGAGTATCTATTTGTATGAGTGGAGCTAAGGAGATGTACCTGGTAAAATTATGTTATTCAAATGTTATTGGGACAAAAGGCATAGAGAGGTTTTAGCTAGCAGACACTTTTTCAATTTTAAATTGATCTCTCCTCTCCCACAATCGTAGAGTTCACAGACTACAGAAAGAAACTTGACAGGAATGCAAACACTATTACGTTTTGACATCCTAAGGAGTAGGTCTGACCAGGACAGGCCCCTTTCTACTGTGGTAAGTGGAGGGAAAGGGGGGGGGGGGGGGGGACACCTTTGGGATGGTGAAGAGGCCTGGAGGGTCAGGCTTATTGCTTTTAGGGTAGATGACTTTCCTCTCCATTTAAATCAAAAAATTAAAATTCACACACTTTGTAACCCTCTAGGTGAAAAACAAATCCTTCTACCCTTTGTGCAGTGCCCCCTTTCCACTGATCCCACTCATTATAAGCAATTTGCTCTCCCACCAGTGCTGTATTCCCCGTATGAGCTGCATCCCAACAGCACCTTTACTTTACCTTTGATGAAAGCCAACAGCAGTCCCTTAGTTCTGCCTTTTATCTAGTGGGATGAATGAATGTACTTAACGGTTCATACAGCAGCATAACTCTCTGATGAAATTGTTGTGGTTACACACTGATAACTTACCTGCTGCTCACATTAAGTGGAGCCTAGAAATCTAAGCATATCTAATAGGTCTTCGTATGGTTGAGGGTCCTTCTCATTTTTCTGTGGAGCACAACAGATTGGCATTCACAACATGGACTCTGAAAGACAAATGAAAAACTATTGCTTATCATTAAAAATGGTACCTTGCCAGCCTTCTCTTACCTCCCGAGGGAGAAAGATTTTGGCCACAGATCTGGCACTGCAGTCCTGGGTGCTGATAAGGGAAGATGGCATGGGGACACTGCTCCTTCCCTCCCTTTGTCCCCAGCCCGTAGCTGCAGTTAAGGCTGGACAGTCCTGCTGCCCACGTGTTTGGAGAAAAGCTGTGGTACGTGCTTGGGGGGCCTGCACAATTGTGGTACAGTGGAGGCTGATTGTGGATCAGCTTGGTGCGGGAGCCAGGACATCTTTTTCCCCAGGCTTCCCTCCTCCTCTGAGAAGGAAGTGTGAGGCTGGGGGAGAGGCGAGAGGCTGAAGCGAGGACAGGCAGCCAGGGAGGGGGGAGCAGGGGAAAGGGGGGGGCTGGCAGAAAGAGTGGGGTGAAAACCAGACAGAAACCAGAGAAAGCGAGGATTTTCATGTCTCCCTCTGACACACCAGAGCAGTTCATGAGAAAGGCGAGCTTTTGATAAGGAAAATATTTTATTTTCATTGTTAACTTAAACATTTGCAGACCCCTGAGATCAGAGGAACGCTTGGGGATGCAATCACACACACAGACAGCCATCATATTAAAGGCAAGGATAAGCGCAGCAATATTACCCGGCATAATTTTCACCGCGAGCGAGCAGAGCAATTGTCATACCGAGGGCTGGGGGATTGCAGATGGGATCAAGAGGTGGCTCATAAGGTAATCTTGTCCTTAAGAACGGTTTCACACCCTGCAAGAACTTGAGTGCATCTGCGGGAGAGCAGCCTCCACAGAGCTGGCCGCTGTGCCTCCGCCAGATGTGAGGGCCCACGGGCAGCATCTGGCGCTGCACGGCTCCAAGCCCGAGCAAAGCAGCGCTGGATGAAAATCCACATCACACGCTGCTCGCAGTAAGTGAAAGCAGAGTGCCGCAGGAGAGGTGCAACATCAAAAAAGTGGGCTGCCAAAAAGTGTAATCTTCCTGCAGGAAATTTATGGCCTGGAGGCCCCCATGCTACTCCCACAGGAAGATGTTTGCTGGTGGTGGAGCCAGGAGATAGCCCTGGCCACCTCCAGGTGCAGCGGGCAGGGCCAAGGTGGAGGCATCTGCTTCTTCTCATGCACCAGGAAGCCTGCACGTGGGGATGCCCCATTGTCACCACACCACTGTTTGTGCCCTGCAGTCCTTTCCTCACTTTGGCTTCTCCTTAGGGACGCTTGGTACTTCTCCACAGTGGCACATCTCTGCCTTGTTCTCATGGAGAGAACAGGGGTGCAGCTGGGGGCTGGTGGGACGAGACCTCTGCTCTCCATCCCCAACCTGGTCCCTCCAAACAAAGGGTGCTTGTCCAAGGAAAAGGGAAGGCAACCCCCCCAGCCAGGGGCCAGCTCCAGGTGGCTCAGAAATGCTGAAGGCGCATACCCTCGCTTCTGTCTTTCTCATTTCTGTTTTTACTAACTTCGCACACACATACACAAATGCTATTTTTAACCTCCAAAAATAAGTTTGTAGGGAATTTTTTCCTACTGGGCTAAAAGCTGTGGTGAAATGACTTCATATATTGACTAGAGTTTGGCTCCAAACATGTTGAAATATTTGTGTGAGGTTTGTGTATTGGGACCCAGCAGAGTGCCGTACAGGTTGATGCAAGTGATACACTGGTTGCCACGATACTGCAAATGTTGGGATCTGTTGACTGGCCTGAGCGCTCCTCAATGCACAAAGCACTTCTTATACCCGGGCCCGAGCAGCACAGCCTCACGCTAACGAAGGCAGAGGTTTCATTTAGCTCACTGCAGATTGCTGATCCCCGAGCATTTTCCAGCAGAGGTGCGAACCCCTTCAGAAACATCACACGTGTAGATGGCTGAGCAGCGTGGATGAACGTGCTTTTCTTCATCACTTTTTACACACCTCTTAGAAACCCTTGGCTCCCAGGCTGAGAAAACACAGATTTCAGTTGCATGCAGCATTTCAGCCTTTAAATGTCTTCTCTTTGCTTCACCAACCATGGCTGGCCTGAGGAAACAAGGTTTATATTTAAACTCAGAAATAGGAGAGCCTCTCTGTTTCTCCTCCAGTTTCAACAGGACATGCCTACTGTGCCACAAAGTGGGGTTTCAGTGGGGGTTTTTAAGCTGGGATCACCCCCAAAATGTGGGGTGCCATGGCCCGTGGTGCCAGGGGGCAGAGGAAGGTCAGCAAGGGGCTTTGGGAAGGGGGCTGACCCTAGAGCCACCACCTTCACGTGGGAGGTGGTGACCAAGTGCATCTCCATCCTCTGGGCCAAACCACCTAAGCTGCTGGTGATCCTTTTGTACCCTTTTTCCCCTCCCAGCTCCAGCACATATATATCCTCAGGTGGCTGAGGCCCAGTGTATAAATTTGCTTCTCCTCAGTCAAAACTTCCACTGATTTCATCATGGTTTTGCCAGGGAAAAAGTAAATATGGAGCAGGGAGTTTGAGGATTTGAGCTGTGAAAGAGAGAGCTGGAGAGGCCAGGCCTGAAATAAGTTTTGAAAATGAGAGGTCAGACCCAGGCATCCTGGCTCCTTCCCACCTGATTTTCTGGCCTCGGTGCTCACAAGGGGCCAAGATGCTCACGACATCCTGAGCTTCATGAAGGCCAAGTCGGCTCCAGGTCAGGCCAGGGTGTCAGGGTTGTGAGCCAGCTTTCTCCTGACGACCCCGTACACCATGTCATGCACAGCTCTGGGTCCCAGACCTCTGCCATATGCTTACAAACACACTCTCACTGAGGCAAGCTGGAAATTTCACACTTCTGAATGCAAAAAAAGGTCACTCCATACAATTCCCCCATTTGTGCAGGCGTATTTAGTACTGCTGCCAGCATACACACATCCAGGTACAACCTATATCCCTATCTTGTGAAAATTCAGACGCTTCTTGTCTACCGCCTGAAAACTCGAGATTTGCCTTTCCCATATAAGGTTTAATGTCCAGTCTAGGAGCAGTTTAAATACCCAGAGGAGTGGGGTTAAAACCAGCTGAACGATCCCCAGTGCAGTCTTAAAATCGAATTTCCTGTTCCCTCAGGTGGGGCAGTCCTTTCCCTGCAGCTGGGCCAATGAATTGGGCACCTTATTTCCATCTCTCCTCACTTCCCCATTAGCCGGAGTGTAATAAGGCACCGCAGGCATCAAGCGTGATTTAATTCACCACTTCTGCCCCTGCTCAATGTGCATGTCTGTGCAAGGTACAGTTGCTTTTTTTTTTCCCCTTGCTCTCTTTTCAGTTTCAATTTATCTCCCTCGCTCAGGAGTTTGCTGGTGAATACAATGGCTTCCGACTGGAGAGACCTGAAGCTAATTTTCTTATTCTGTTTGAATAAACGGCTGTTGGCTCTTACAGGAGTAGGTTAGCCTTCTCATGTGGTTGTAATCTCCTTAGCTCCCAGCCACAGAGCTCCTAATGCCTGTTGTATAAATAATCCGCCTTTCATACATGGTTGTGCTTGTCCTTGTTTAATTCTTTTCCATATTTCTATCTCTAAAAATGCTGACCCTGGGAGGGTCCTGCTGCAAATGCGTTTTTCTGAGTGCTCCAGTTCTCTTTGTTCATGCAGCTTTTATGGCTTGACGGATGTCCTACCACCAGAGAGGAAGGGAAGCTTCTAATGCCGCAGGAAAAAACGTAAACTTCTTGCCTTAGGAAGCAGGGTCCCTGCAGCAATGAGCACACCTCACCATGCTCCCTATGCTGGTCTTCTCTGCAGCACAGGAGATGCCACCTCCATGGCTGTGCTCCTCCATCCACCTGTGCCAGCTACATGCTACTTTCACCTCAAGGACTCTGCCTCAGGTGGAGCCTTGGTCTGATCTGGGGTGTTTTCCTAAGAAAAACACTCATGAGTGTTGCTAAACTCTAAACAAAACTCTTCCCAGTATCCCCAAGGGTGGATGGCTACCAGGAAAGCTAAATGCGTAGAAGTCCAACAAAATTTACAGCCTGCTGTGGTCTCTTTCCATCCCTGTGGTTATTCAGATTAAACCTTGTAGCACCCAAAACACTTTTAGCTTCTCTATATCAAGCCTCAGGAATGAATCAAATCCGATGCTACTTTTCATACATTTCAGTAAGGTGTGGAGGCTGGTTTCTCTCTGTCTGGATGCAGTTTCTGGAAAGGAAAGTGCCAAGCCCTAAGGGGTTCTCATCTGATGCACCCGTGTCCCTGCTCCCTGGATGAGGGATCACCCCTCTGGCAGCACCTGCAGTCACCTCAGCAGCTCAGGCTGGAAGACAGTGACCATAAAATCACACCCCGGAGTCTAAGCACTGCTGTGATAGCCTCTACATAGGCAATACTGACAGTCTGTCAGGGTTTCTTATACAAGTAGAGGATTTGCTTATAACCAAATACTGCTATGGACGTGAGCCAACCAGTGGGTTTGGCATCTGTATTCAGTAAGCCAGGTTCAGGTGAGACATCGGGTGTTTCTCGGTATAAATCCATGTACTGGTATACAGCTAGAGAGATTTAAGGGTGCTCCCAAGTGCCTAGTAAAATCACCACTGTAGAAAGAACTGGCTTTGGTCTTTCTGGAGAAGTATAATATGCTGAAATATAAAATGAAGCTGCTCCTATATTTATGTTTTATCAGTTGTTATTCAGATATTAAAAAACAAGATGCACAAATATGCTGCCTCTGAAATGTCATAGACTGCTGCCTCACAGATGTCTTCTTTTGATTCATGCTGTGATATTCCCCTAAAATCATGGGGTCATCTGCACGGCACCAGTATTGCCGAGGTGATCAAGACGCCAGGTCTTGTAGACTGGAGCAGGACATGCAGGGCGAGCTCTGCCAGGATGAGTTGGTGTGGCCATGATAAGGCCTTCCACCTCCTGGGAGAAGGGTTTTGGGGACACATCCCCTCCTTTGGTCACACGTGTCTGAGGCACCCACTGAGGACAGCAGGAGAGATGTGAGGGAAAGAATTTCAGTGGTCACAGATGTTGCCATCTTTAGGTTTAGGGGAGAGCTGAGAAATGGGCTTTGAGAATGATGGTTTGAGACACAAAGGCCAAATGGTTTTAGGGTAAAATTTTAGTATTCAGGTGCTTCTGAGAATCTCATACCTAGTGCTTTGAAAGAGTAAATACAGGACAATTGATAAACATATTTGGAAATCAGTTATAGTGTTGAGAACAAGCTACGTGCAATAACACATATTTTGTGTGTATGTATCTTAGGGGAAAGATTTTAACATCAGGAATCAAAACCCATAAGAATGATGAAAACTAATGGCTATCCACCATGTCCTTTTCACTACACCATTCTGCCAAACAAAATTGGTGAGACATTTCAATTTACTTACTGTCATTTCTCAAATGTAAACATTCTGAATGGCTTCAAACACTCAAACCTCGTCATGGCATTACAAATCTAAGCCACGATAATGAAAAGTGCAAGTATTTTGCAGGCTGAACAGCATCTATGTTGTTCAATGGCTAAAAGATATGTAGCAGAAATTGAAACTTGATAAAGTAAAATTTGAAGGACAAAATGCTCCTTCTTTTAATGTTTTATTGTTAAGTTGAAGGCTTCAGGTTAACTTAATTTCCTTCCAGCATGTGAATCAACAGTTTGACTTTGCTAGATGCACAGTTCTGTTCCTCTGAATCCTAAAAGCATATTGTTTACACAACATAATCAGCAAATGAAAATGATCTTGTTCACAGAGGGTCCAGTTCCCACAAAGTATCCACACCCTTCCTTGCTCATGAATTATGGATGTCTGGGGTCTGTGCTCTACCAGAAACTTGGCTGGGCTATGTAAAACCATTTTCTGGAGAGCATGTTTTATTTTGAATGAAGCAGGCAGGCAAGAGGCCAGTAGGATTAAAATGGATCCTTTATTTAAAACAACTCACAAAACACAGCAGCTCCTACCATTTTGTTAGTCTCCCCTGTTCCTCTCGAGATCCCTTTTCCAGGCTTTGACCAGTGCTCCCCAGTACCCCCTGCACCTCTCAGGGTGCATCAGAGGGTGGCTGCTACCAGGGCTGGTCGCCTCCCGAAAGCCCATGGGCAGGAGAACAAGGAAACCCTTGTAGCAGCCCCAGCCGCCGAGTCACTGGGTCCATTATCCCAGCCGCAGCATCAGGAAGGTCCATCCATCTTTCGGCTCCCTCAGCTTATGGGAAATAATTCCTCCAGGTATAACTGGGAAATACTGTGAGGCTTTAATTCTCTGAATCGTAACAAAGAGCTCTCAGATTCCCCAGTGAAAAAAGGGAATGCTCTGTATCTATCTAAAACTACACTGCATCCAAATCTTCATGAATTTATTTGGACAGTATTAACAATAGTTTATTGAATACAAGCAAAATAGTGAATGGGCCACATCCACAAGAGCTGAAATACCATGAGGTGTCCTGACAGTGCCAAGAACTGCCGTGCTTGACCCAGCACAATGCAGTTTCCTTTGCTGTTCTCAGCAAAATCTAAATGCGTGATCTCCTGCAGACCTCTAAGTCGCTGCAATGCTTTTCTCCTGATTTACTTGCTGTAAAGCAAAATAAGAGCAGGTCCATCTCCAAACCTCAGACTAGAAGCATGGAGCTCCGTTGCTGAAGAAGAGGTAATCTGACTTGTCCCAGGTTGAAACCTCTTTCCTTCCTTGTGACACCCTCGTTACAAAAGTGGCCTTTTCACCTCTTCAGCCACTGCTCCTTCTTTCATGTTTAGTCTCGCCATGTTTGCTCCTTATCAATTTGTTTAGCTCAAGGACTCCGAGTTTTATGGGTTGTCAACACCATAGGCGCTACTCCGCACTGGGAGCCCTGAAGCGTGGGAACTTCTGCCCCTGTCCCAAAGCCTCCTCTTCCCCGTGTCACTTCCCACCATAAGGGGCTGGGATGGGCAGAGGCAGGTCCTCATGGGTGAGGAAACTGATACTTAAAATGAGCTAAAAGAAGGAAAAAAAAAAAAAAAAAAAGAGCAAGAGCCCTGTTAGCAGCAGTTGGCAGCCACTATGTAGTTAGGAGGACCTAGAGGGCTCCAGAAAGAAAGCATTTCTCTGTGCGCTTTCCAAGATTTGTTTTGAAAAGATGCCAGGCAGAGCTCTGCAGAGCTAAGTGGAAGTAGCAAGCATGATGGTGACATCTTTAAACCTGGCTGGCTACCAACAAGCTTTTACGAGGCCAGAGCGATAAGGCTCATAGGAGATTATTTTCTTTGTTGTGAAGTCACGTAGTCCTTGCTCCTGACAGCTCTGTAGGTATTTCTCCTAGAATACTTTTTAAATAAATACCTATGTCACCGAGACAAGAGCAACAAACATAATTTATACGGGAGGGCTGACATTCCAGAATTAAGTAGAAAACAAAACAAAACAAAACAAAAAACCCATGACATTTGCCATTTTTAAATCACCTTCAGGCAGGATATCCAGTCAGACATTACCACAGCCCAATTAACCTGATAAGAGGAGGGACAACAGTTAATGTTCAAAATGCACAACCTTCTCCCCTTCCCTTGTCTGAAAGAAAAAATAATGGGAGTGGGATTATAAATTTGTTATCGTGTCTATTAATAATCAGGCCAAGGGCATGGAGAAGAGACCTTTTGACAAACCAGAAATTAACAAGAACTAGTTTAGGGAGATCTGCTTAGAGCAGATTAGAATTGTCTTTGAAAGGGTTTCCCCCCTCCCCATACAATGCTTTGATTCCCAGTATCATCTGAGGGGAAAATATTGCAAAGTCTGCCAAAAAGCATCAGAAGAAAATGAATATATAGAGGAAAGGCTGAAATGAGATGGTGTTCCAAAGGTTACAGGCTTAATGTTCTGAATTTCTCTAGTCCAGCCTTTGTCCTAGCAGCAAAGGACACTGAGTTAAAATATATCACTGTGATTTCTGCTTGCAGATATTACTAAATCATACACATTATTTTTTTTCCTACATTACATACTTTTCTGGCTCATAAGGGAACTAGCATTGAGAGATACACAGTATGTGGAAAAAAAAAATATGTATTCTGATGTATGGGGTCC
Organism: Anser brachyrhynchus; assembly: GCF_964034855.1. Classification (NCBI taxonomy): domain Eukaryota; kingdom Metazoa; phylum Chordata; class Aves; order Anseriformes; family Anatidae; genus Anser; species Anser brachyrhynchus. Next base: position 36,945,794 of record NC_137694.1, on the reverse strand, counting down.
AAAAAGGTCACATCTCTGACTTCTACTATTTTTGCTCTGAGTGACTGAGGAAAACTGTCTTGTTCAGTGTACAGGACAGAAGGGATGGACGGAAGCTTGCTGAAATCTGTGATGCCTCAGACCAGAGGGAAGAAGGAAAGGAGTATTTCTGGAGATGAGTAAATGCGAAAAATACAGATTTGTCAGAAGTCACCACCAGCAACTAGAGTGAGAACCAGATGTCAAGGGTGTTTAATACTTCATGCAAGTGAGAAACAGAGCCAGGGAAGGAGGGGAAAAGCAGAGCAATACATTAAACTTCTTCTAGTGGCAAATTCCATGCTAGAGGTATATAAATACCACTAGAGAGACACAGTCAAGGAAAAGCAGCAGTCAAGAGAAAGATGACCTATCAAGAAGACAAGCAGCAAGACACACTGATGAAATCATACATTTTCCTGATATGATGGCAGTTGTTGCATATTCTGTCCCTTCTCTTTGGTTAAGTACATAAAACAAACAAACAAACAAACCAAAGCGAAATTCACTAATGTCTTTTGTATTTCAAAGTGGAAAGAAAGGAAACAGAGAGAGACATGCCAGTTCACACTAAATCAACTTGCAGGGAAAAATGAACGCTCATGAGGCTCTATTGCTGAAATAAATTCTCTGTGTATGACAAAGTGTCCTAGCTTAACACTCTCCCTGATAGAAGGTATGTTCTGCCACGTACGTTAAAGCCATCTCATAATCACACCACTTAAGTTATTGCTTCCTTTCCAAGCATGGTGTAATCACGAGAGTGAAGTGCTCCTGCCCGTAATATCCCAACAGCAAGGGTGGCAGTATGTGAAAGAATGGCTTTCAAATGGTCTAGGGAAAACATGCTCAAGGGACCATACCCAACAGCTAACACAGGTAACAGCTTGCTTTTTCTTGGGCAGAGGATCATATGGGGTGACCCATCCTGGAAAGGAAGGAATCGAGTGTCTAAGAAACCTTGCAGGTGTCTTCCAGCAAACTGCACAGTGGCTTAAGACATAGGAGTCCTCGTGCTGCTGCCTTCCCTCTCCCCTGGAAAAGGCTATACCCACACCATGCACCATACGTCCATGTCAAACCCACTTCAGAGGAAAATCCAGGTGAAGGAGGCTGCTCTGCAAGCCTTAGCACCTGTGGTTGGCCACGCATGGAGCCGAGGGCAGGGCTGCCAGCTGCTGGCCAGGGCTGAGGTGCACCGAGCAGGGCTGCCCCTCTCTGGTGGCCTCTTGCATGATGACAGGGCTGCAGGCCTCTGCTGAGACATTGCTGACCCCCACCAGCGTGGATGCCCGCAGCTCAGCACCCTGGAGACAGCAGCATCAGCCTGCTCCCTGGCTGGTACCGCAACGTCAGCGTAGGCTTGTAATGCGATTCAGGAACGACAGCAGGTTTTTGTGATTTAGCTTACATCGCGTGGGACAGGGTTATCACGTCTACTGGTTAAAATGTGTTTCAACACATGCTTCAGTTTACACGACTGTAGACAAGCCCTTAGTGTGAAGCAGCAGCAGTATTTTTTTTTCCAAAGCAAAGATTCAAAGCAGAGCTATTTTTCCTGTGCTGTTTAATGAGATAAGACTAACCTGACTGAAATCACAAGAAGAGCCTAAGTAGGAACATTTGTGTGCAATTGCATGTGATAAGATCATTCTTAAAAAAAAAGAAGGCTTAAGTGCATGGAAGTAATCATTAACATGAAGAAGGGAAAGGTGGGCCACCTTTAGTTTTTGCAGTGTGAAATTCTATGTCTTTTTCTGTGTCTGTGGAATTTAACACATATTATCACTCAGACTGTGACAGATATGTTTTAGCAGAGCATTCAAGAAAGCCTTCCCCTTTCTATCTCCTCTCCAAGATACCGTGGTAACACAAACCATTCCTTTCTCCATCTGTCTGCATGGCTCCTCATTATTAATTGTATTTCCCAAGGTTCAGGAGTGTCTTCAGTAACCTTGGGAAAACTTGTTTTCAAACTCAAAATGTGGTTTCTTCCCTGATCCCTCTTACATCCCCCTCTTTAAAATGAAAGGCTCCCATTCATAGTTACCCTTTCTTTCCTCCTCTTTTGCCAGTTTTTAGTCCAATATGCTCATTGTCCCTCTATTCCATGACTTCAGACCTTAGACATTTTAACCAACAGTGGAGAATGTTGTCAAATGCTTTCTGAAAAACGGAGTCTATAATATCCTTTCCCCTTCCTTACCAGGGCAGTAATTTCCTCAAAGAATTCCTACAAATTAGTTAGGCATGATCTCCTTTCCCTGAATTGATGTTAGCTGTCTTTAATCAAGCTCTGCTTTTCCAAGTGTTCCCTATTTGATTCCTTAAAGGAGTTTCAGAGTCTTTCCCCCTTCAGTGAAGTCAAACTGACAAGTCTGATTTTTCCCAGTGTCTGGGGAAGCCGTCTTCTTGTTTCCATTACGAAAAAATGATGAGAAGTAAATTTCAAATATGTTCAGCAGCCTCCTACCTAGAGACACTTATTCCCTTGAATTTTAAGTGCAGCTTTTGCTGTCAAGAAGGGGGACACAAACCAAGAAGACAAGGGTGGGAATGGAGAGACACAACATTACAGATGACAATTGTGCGCAATTGGGCTGTATATCAGGAAAGCTGGGAAGCAAATAATACTGAGCGTTTCTGATGAAGTCTGAGACTTGCATGGATAAAATTCATATTCTGTTCCTCCTTTGGGCAGGCAACACCGGGACACACAGCGCCGTACCGCAAGCTTCCCCAGGGACCTTGCTACGGAACATCTGCTGCGATGTGACCCGGTCTGTGTTACGGTCTTAGGCATCTCTGTGTGCTTCTGAGGCTTTGTGTTGGACTCTTTGCAGGCTGCCCTCTAAGCTGGGCTTTCACTTCAGGTGTGAGTTAATTGGGGAACAGGATGTAGGAGGTTAACCCCTCTGCTGCCCTGAGCCCGGCCAGCCTCTGCAGACACGGATGAGGTACTGTATGATACAGCACCTTTCACTGGTAAAGAAACAGACATCTGAAAAAATAACAGAAATCAGTCATTAACTCTTTTGATCACTGCATTTTAAATGTACAGTGAAAATCAGATAGCCCTCAACAGGCCCAAATGTTTCCTTATGATTGTGAGAACAATATCCACTACCTACTTCTGAAACTGTCTCCTCTTATTTCCTTCTTGTCATCAAGCTCCATTCATAAAGCGTCAGCCTCCTGAAAAGGGACTCCTGGGTCACCAGTCTAGTCTCCCAGTATCACAGGAAATTGCACTAATTGCACGAAGTCATCCCTTTCATAAATTCCTTCCTAAAACTCCATAGGTTATTTGCTCCTGTTATTCCTACAATAGACTAACTCATCTCTCTGCTGTTTTAATTTTCCTTCTTCCTATTTCCAGACTGCATTTTTCATGACCTGTTAATGTCCATTTGTCCTAGTGCCGAGATTTTCCTTTGACTTAAATATATTTTCTTGTTTCCTCAAAGGCCATCTTTCCTTATGCCATCTTGCTCTTTTCACTCTTCTCCTTCCTTTTGTGTTTTTGCTCTCTCCTTCTCAAAATCCTATCTCATTCAAGACAGATTGTCTAGAAAAGATGTTGCTGGATCAGGCACCAAATCTTCCATTGGGCTGAAAGTCTCCATCGTTGAGAGTCCGGATACATCAGGAGGAACATGACTCAGATAACATACATCAGCTGAACTGCAGGTTACTGACAACTGTGGCATGTGCTGGGTAAATCATATCATTTCAAAACTTAGCAGAATGGATTAAGACTAACATTTGAGACACAAAAGAGCAATAAGTGTGGTCATTCAGCTGTGTTGCTCAGACCTGTTCTGGAACAAGATATGGCAGCTATCCCAGCCCCTGCAAATCTTGCTCACACTTGTAGATTTCTTCATTGTAGAACTGATCCGAATTAATGACGTGGAAAAGACTCCAAAAAGAACTCCATCCTTACAACGCAGCCCCTGGGGCCAGCGCAGGGCCTGGCATAATGAGAAGGGCTAGGGTGTCACCCCAACACTGAACACTTGCTTTCACTCAATGGAAAGTGAGTTGCACAGCATTACTCTGTATTTTTTGAGGCCACATAGTATCAATCCTATTCTTCTTTACTGCAATGTTAATGAAGGACAACCCTGAAAGACTGGTGATGGGTCAAAGCAGGGTAGGTGTTTTTTTAGTATCTATACAGAAAGTGTACAGTGCATGGTCACACCTTCATGCAGCAGTCAGACCACCTTCTCCTTTCGTAACCAACAGCTTTTCACTGCAGTGGCTGCACTGTGCTCCAAGAAGTGGCATTAGCTCCAATATTAAATCCCAGCCCAACTCAGTGAGGGTTTCCAGATCTCCAGAAACAATGCAGCATCCCTTTTTAAAAGGCAGAAATGCTAATGTTTTGATGGGCCATTAAAAGACATGTTCTACTGCTACAATTTTACTGTTTTTGCCTGTGTTACCAAGACCTACAGCTGCTTTTTCCTTTTATCAGGTTTGACATTTTTAATAGATTTCTGATTGGTTTTACATTACTACACCTGGAAAATGTATCCTTGCTACAAAGGCTAGAGTCTGATTCTGGTGTCTTATTAATATCCACATTCCCTTTCTGTTAAATACTGTGATTCAGATGGTTTAAAACAGTTTGGTTTTGCCTTGAAAACAGACAGTCAGCTAAAGATGAGCCTCCTTTTCCAAACCCTTTCCACAGCCTGCTGTTTTTGGCTGGCTTTCCAATGCTGACAGCTAGGCTGGCCCTCAGTAGGCCATCCCATGCCGCCCACCCTTAGCCCTTACCAGGTCTCCACATGTGAGTCCGGATGTGAGGACAGGGACCTGGTTATGTCCTTTTGATTCCTGCTGTGCCACTTGTCCTGACTCAGCATCCCGGTGAGAGCAACGTGATGCCTGCTACCGCTGCCGCTCGCGCAGCTGGCGAGGTTCCCCCGCGGTTATTTGCCATCGGTGGCTTCAAAGTGCACCACCACCACCTCCCTGGGGCCCACCAGATGCAGGTTTGCGACCGCCTGCTTTGTACTGCGTGCCCGTTGTGACAGGACTTTGGGAAGGAAACCACAGAGAAATGAGCTGTGAGTGCATCCCCTGATCCTCCTACGGTGGGCTCAGAAGTCACAGCTCTGTAAGCCTGCCTCAATGAGAAGTGATTTCTTAGCTGACAGTTGTGCATGTGGAAGGCTAATAAGTGCTCGCACTGGTTTTCAGCCAGCTAATAGAAGTCAGTTGTGGTTTATATCTAGCCTTTGCCTCCATACGCACCGAGGAAGAAGTCACTGGTACTGTCCACTGAAGTCATCTGCATTTTTTCCATGTCCAGTCAACTCTCAGTGTTATTCTCAAAAAACTAATACAGAACATATGTAAATCGGGCTGTAAGAACATATTCAGTCTATTTAGCTTTGAAAAATGAAGTTAGGATGAAGAATGAACATCACAAGAAAAAAGTAAAAAAAAAAAAAAAAAAGGATGGCAGGGAATATTTTTACCAGGGCACAGCTAATCCGCAACCTGGATGTGCTGCTCCCAGGTGATCAAGACCTGACTGTGTTTGAATCACAAATGCGACTCCTTTCATTTCTGCCTTAAACCAAAGCGAGCTTGAGTTCTCTGGGCTAGCCTACATCTTTTTATCATTGCAGAACTTGGCACTACGCAGCACGAATAGCATGCCTCGCTTAAGGAACGGCGAGAGTAATGAAGGCAGGGGCTTTCTGGATCATGCCTGAGATGCATTAGCAGAGCTGTGGGGCACTTCCACAGCACCTGCCCAGGCTGCTCCTGGCAGCGCTCAGAGCTGTTGGGTTTTCCCTTTCCTGATCCCCAGATGAAAACGACTTTTAAAGAGGCAGTTCCCATGACATGTTCACGTTTGGCAAGTAATGCCTGATGCTTAGGTGGAAAGAGAGAAATCACCCTTCCCTGTTCGTCGTGACCTCTTTACCTTAGCTTCTCTTCACATCTGGTCCTCTTACCCCATGCCTCCGCCTCCGGTACGCCTTTTCTTCTTTCGTTTTTCTCTCTTTATAATTTATCCCCCTCTTATGTTACCACCTTTCAAAAACACAATAGCGTGGACCTAACATGTTTCCTGCTATCATTCCTTCCTCACCTCCTCACCGGTGGTCCTGGTTCCTGCCGTAAGCTCTTTGGGAAATGGCCTTCCCACCACCTTCTTCACCTCTGCTAGAGGGGGGCCCAGTCCTGGTTGGTCTGCGGGCCAATCCACGTGGCTACAAGTAGTGATAACAAGTAGTAATTTGCTCCTCAGTTAATTAGTTCCTAATTATGTCAAGTCTATACTCTATCCTTTTCAACAAACCATGTATTTCTTGTATAGAAATCGTATATCTAATATCAGAAAATGGGAATTAATCTATAATTTTACATCTCGTCAATTCAAGGAACAGAAGTCACCTCACCTGGTGTGTGCCGCTGGCCTAATGCAAAATCAATTTTGAACTTGAAGTAATGGAAAGGAATTTTTTCTTGAATCAATCGAAGATGGAATTGTCACAGAAATTTTCAAATCACTCTGCATAATAATCAATAACAAGGAAGTCCCGAACCGCTCCTGAACGGTTCACAAGTCAAAAAAGTGCTGAACTTCATCCAATAAATTATTCATTGTGAATTGTTCGCACAGCTGTGCTCTACATACAAGGGAAGTTCAGGGGGTCTAATAATCCCTCTTCATGCAGAATATTTTGTTACATGGGGAAAACAGTAATTCAGAGGATGCTCAGTTTTTATGCTCTTGTAATAAATTAAGAAACTGTTTGATTTTGGCATCTGTGAGGGAAATACTTCTTTTTTTTTTCACTGGAATGAACTATCTCAGAATAGTTTTTAATGGAAATGATTAGAATGGTTGCCATTAAGAAATCAGAGTTGGTCCAGCAATTACCACACAATCCCAAATGATGTAGTACAGGAAAATATATTTATCCCAGAGACTGTGTGGTAACTTATGGTAAAAGTTGCTTCTTTAGGAGCAGCCACCACAACTCCATCTGTTTTAGCTAAAATATCTGTCCAAGTGACCCCAATTTCAACTTTATGAGGCTCATATTAATAGGGAATCTGAAGAAAATGAGCCAGAGTTTAGCTTCATGTCACTACTCACATTTTCAAGCTCTTTATCAAGTATCTCTTAAAAGTGTCCTGTATGCTAGAGCTCTGAATGCCTGTCTGTAAGTGATGGACTCGTCTTTAAAGAAACAGATCCACTTAATGTGTTCAGCTACAAACATGAGCCTATTGGTGCATATGAACTAACATGTCACCCCGTGATTGATGTTTCCCTGTTACTCTGCCAAAGTACATTAAGTTAAGCTCCTTTTCATCTCCACAAATAGTAGGGACTACAGATGGCCCTCATTTGTAATCCTCGACTAGCAAAGCTGAGGGATGGGAGAGGGTGCTGGTACCCATTGCCCGCCTGAAACGGATTAAGGAGATTTCTGTACAGAGCAGCGTTACAAGAATAAAGTCCCAAAGCAAATAATAACAAAAAGGAAGGAGTGCTGACAGTGGCTGTGAGCATTGCCAAATGGTGCAGATGACATTATCTCTGAGTAGACACTTGTATTCGGTGGTGAATATTTCAGCAGTGTGCACGACTCCCATCTGCCTACCCTTTGCTGCTTGTCTCCCATGTGCCACGAGCAACGCGCACTGTGAGCACTGCTGTACTGGCATCCCGGTCATGCAGAAGCCCGCGGATAACCTGCTGACTTCAGTCACGGCCAGGATTTTGTCATTCACTGGAGCACGTCAAGGCACCTCTCAAAGTGGTCAGTTGTATATAGGGAGCTTGGACCATTTGCCAGTGTCCAGACACCTACATTTTGAAGTTATACAAAACAAATCCTGCAGGCTCTGTGCTCAAGCTGCTTGCTGGGGGCTCCTACCGTAGTTGTTGGCGCTGCAGTCTGCTGAAGAAACATTGGCCCCTGCAAGGCACTTCCAAGGTGTATTTTCCCGGAACACTGTAGTGTTTCAGGAAAGAGAGAGGAGAAAGGCCTCTACCTTTCTGCTTGGTGTACACACCAAGCAGTTGAAGCCATTTCTGGACAAAATGTATGGGCATCTGCTCACCAACAAAAATGTCCTCTTGCTTTTCTCAGAGGACAAGTGTGCAGGGTCCGTGTGGGTCAGCCCTTGGTGCTGCTTTGGGAAGAGAAGCAGGCTGGGAGGGGGCACTGATCTTCCCCATTGATGCTTTTACCTCATACCAAAGCTAATTCCATCTCTCATGTAGAGAGTGTGCGTTGTGACACAGATGTTCTTCACTTGACACATATTACAAGAGTGAATTTATGCCTCTTTGCTTTCGAAAATATATATTGGGGAAAAATAAAAATAAAAAGAGAAAAAAAAAGCAAAGACAGCAAAGGTGGCTGCAGTTTTGTGTGAGGAGTCTGTGGGACGGGGATCAGCGTCTGGCTCTCAGTGGCTACGAGCAGACAGTGCTGAGCGCAGCCCGGAGGAGCGGGGCTGTGCTCCGGCCAGACAGGAAGGGAGCCCCGGCGTCCAGACGGCACGAGAGATAACAGCTGCCTTTCCAGACACCATTATCTGCTCCAGCGAGTCGTCGGGACCGGCCAGCGGGCCTTCTCCAGGGAAAGCCACACACAGTTCCTCGGAGCACCACGCTTCGCCATGGGAATGGAGCTGGTGTTGCTCTGGCCTCCAAGCCGGCACAGACACGGATGTCTCCTTGTGGAGACCTGCCTCTGCTGTAGGGCTGGCGCCTTGCTGGCCCTGCACTTGCAGCCACCCAGAAGTCTGGCCAGGCTGGGTTCTGGCCATGTGATAGATGAACAGATACTGTTCTTCCACATTTTCACGTGATTTAGTTAGTTCTGACTGACCAAAGGTGAGAACAGAAAGGTCTCCTGGAGCTGGTGCTGATCACTGGTGCAGCCTCAGTTTCCCTTCTGCATCAGCCACTCACTTCTGGCTTCATCAGTGCATAGTCATGTTGCAGCCACCTCCTAACACGCAACATTTCTACCATGAAAGTCAATGTCCAATGCAAACTCCAGGTCTGGTTGCTAACGGCACGGTACTATGTCTCCAAACATTCCTCTTCTCACCATGGTGCCTATCATCACTTACGTGCTCCTCACTCCTTTCTTGCCTCTGCATGCAGGGAGTGAGGCTCCATGGCAAGGGAGAACCCAGGAATTCCCAAAGCCCCCCTCCCGGTGCCTCACCCCAAGCACCCCAGCACAGCTTCTCCACAGGTCCCCAGTAGCAGAGAGCAGCTTCACAGCATCTCATGGCCCTGGGGCCACAGATCCTCCTCCTGCAGCCCCCAAGGATGCACAGGACCCTCAGCATCATGGTCAAGTCAGACTTCCCACCACCATTCACCACACTTTCCTGCCCCTGTCACAAGGAGGTTGAAGACCAGCTTCCAAGGGAGACAGCAGAGTTTGGAAAGCTCCCCCTGGCCCTGGGTGGAGAAGCTGTGTGGGAAGAGGGAAAGGTGAGCAGGGAGGGTGAGGAGGTGAAGTGGTGGGGGAACCTGGAGGCTGGGCCGGGGGTGACTCTAAGGTAAAGGGCTCTTCCCCCTTCATGCTAAATTGAGAATATTTTTCCTTTTCATTACATAGCAAACTTCATAAAATTGCACAAATATTCTTGTCAGAGATTCATGTTCAGATGTTTCATTCAATTTATCGATATATCTTTATCTTCATCCAGTTTAATTCAGACAGAATTTTTAAAATTATCTCCACAGAACCAAGCGTTTCATCCCAGAGTCGACTGCATTGTACTTTAGAGTGCAGAATTTATTTTATTACAATTTTTAACAATCATATTTATAGGATTCCGATTAGGCTGAGCTTAAAAATAATGGCACAGTGCAAAGATACATGGATTTGGGTGGTTAACTAGGTGTTGAATAGCCAACATCAAAATGCACAAGTGATGACACAGGCACATAACTATGTATGCAAAGTATCCATATGCAAATAATTGACAGATTCTTATATTTGTACGCATAAAGGCATGCTTCCTTCTCTTATGTGGAAAGGCTATGGGTTGAACTTCTTCATCTGCTTTTCAAAACAAAAGAGACTCCCGAAATGGAACTTATTAGTGCAGGATGGTCTGTATTTCCAAGGGCAGCTCAAAAGGTAGTAAAAGCAGAATTATTCACTTCTCTTAAGATTTAACTTTTGCAAATACTTGGATGATTCATATCTAGAGGAAGAATGTTCCCTTTTGGATACAAATAGCTTGATCCTGCATCCACCCCACAACCATATGGAATGAAATTGAAAACAAAAGCCATTTTCATATCTGCTGTCTGTCTTCATTTAAAAGGTGGAGTCGAGTGAACTTTCCCGTTAACTTTCCCATGAACATTCCCATGAATAAGATTTTGTTTGCAACAGAGTCAGACAATTGTGGGCTTTCACATGTGGTACAGTTGGTACTGATGTGGCCGTATTTGCTGAGTTTTAAAGGCTTGGCATCTATTAGGGTGGAGAATCAAGTGGTTTAAGCTCTCCATCAGCAAAGACCTATGTACTTACCTTACTGAAGAGAAGGACAAGAGCCTTGGAGAGGAGCTGCACAATATATTCCCAACAAGAAAGCAAGACCTGTGATCTGTGTTGATACTAATGTGCAGTACTGAAGGAACTTGAAGAAACCACATGGGATAACTTCTATAAATATTTTTTTAAACTTATTAACTCATTTCTTTTATTGTATCTGCTAGGAGGAAAAAGTGGCAGAGCCCTTCCCCGGTATTCCTTTGTGCTACATAGGAGATAAAATCCTACTTTCCTGAACAGAAAGAGTATCGTGATAAAGGTTCTGCTTTCCAGTTGGTCTCCTCAGAGGGGTTAGCTCTCAGAGTGTGGGATTTGTTCATTCCACAGGAGCTGAGTGTATCCTGGAAGGTGACTCGTCCGAAGAGTACAACCATGGTTAATTCTGCAGACAGGACAAAAGCTCTTGAGAAGTACAACAGTACCTCAGGGGTGCACAGATGCTGACTTTATTTGTCTAGTGAGTGGTAGACCAAGTCAAACTTCCCTTATCACAATTTTTTGTTCTGCTAAAAGAATCATAGAACCACAGAATCACAGAATGGTTTGGGTTGGAAGAGACCTCAAAGACCACCCAGTTCCACCCCTGTTATGGGCAGGGACACCTCCCACCAGACCAGGCTGCCCAAAGCCCCATCCAGCCTGGCCTTGAGCACCTCCAGGGATGGGGCATCCACAGCTTCTCTGGGCAACCTGTGCCAGTGCCTCACCACCCTCCGAGTGAAGAATTTCTTCTGTATATCTAATCTAAAGCTACCCTCTTTTAGTTTAAAACTATTACTCCTTGTCCTCTCACTACACTCCCCGATGAAGAGTGAATACCCGTCTTTCTTATAAGCTCCCTTTAGGTACTGGAAGGCCGCAATAAGGTCTCCTAGGAGCATTCTCTTCTCCAGGCTAAACAACCCCAGCTCTCTCAGTGTGTAAAACCTAAACAAATGTAAAATTGTGTAATTTCCAAAGACACACCCACTGTTTATCAGGTAACTTCTGGCATACTGTACGTTCACTGTGTATCACTGTAGGAAAACAAGATTACTTTTGCAAACAGCAGAGACAGGCTATTCCCTACAAATACTTAATGTAGCTCTATTAAAGAATTCAACTTTTCCCCTTTCCCTTTCCAGCAATCTGTTCTAGATTGAATTTTTCTCCCTCAAATCTCTGTTTATAGATCTCAAATGCTGACAAGAGTCCACAGATTCTCCTCTTTCCAAACAAGCCCTTTCCATAGGATGCAGGGGGTCTTCCCAGGGGCTAGCACAGGATTTCACACAAATGAGGCAGCTTTCTGCATCGCAAGGCCTGACTCAATTTCTGGATTATCTGCTTGGCGGCAACATTTCAGCTGTTTGAGGAGTTTTCAAGCATCCCACAACCTCCGCTGTGTGCACCGAGGCTTTTATTTCACTGTTGGTTCCCCTGCTGTGCTGCCAATGACTGACGGCACACATATTCCCCTTGTGAGCACGATGGACTGTGCATAGTTCACCAGGGACATCCCAGCGGTTTGTGAACCGATGCAGGAAATATTGTCAACTATGTGTTAGTGATATATCCCAGCTCTTCCCATGACTCATGTATTTAAAGGTTTTTATTGTTATTATTTATTCCAGCAATTGGTGATGACTGGTGCATACCAAAACGGACTGATAACCAATGCATGTCTGTTTTAGAATATCCCAGGCTAAAACTAATTAATTTACTTTTAGAGGACTGTCTGAGAAGTCATTTGGTTAGTCTCTATGTTCATATCTTCACATGAAGCATCAGTGACATTTGATTCATCAGCATTCACACACCCAGAGCTCAGACACACACACCACACACCCATGCTGCTAGCATGCTCATGTTGATACACTTCACACCCTCATGCATACACCTTGCACACTCCCATCTCACATGCTTACACCCACACACATTTTGTGCCTTGCACACACAGACACCTCACCAACCCACGTCTCGTACACACATGTGCTCACACAAGCCCATGCCTGCTACCACACACAGGTCTCACTCTCACCTTGCACACACGCACATCCTGCCACACCTTGCATGCACCCAGCCTCCCTGCCACCCTCCCTGCCCACACAACCCCTGCAATGGGTGCAGAGGAAGCTCGCACCTCATCCCCAGCCTCCTCCCGTGGCAGTGTCAGACCTGCCTTTTAAAACAGCAAGAGAAAAAACTGGCAGTGAAACGGAGGGCCCTTATCTCCTGCAAATATTTAGCACGTCAGGAGACAGTGCAGTGGGGCAGAGAAACCTAATTTGTTTCTTCTAATCAATCAACATTTGTTAATGAAGCATGACAAACTTTCACTCTCCCTGCCAATAAGGTAAAATGTGATTTAACCACAGCTGATTTTATTGTTACTTTACCAGTCACAACAAAGCAAAACAGGAAAGGGAATGTGCCTGTTGATCAGCTGCCTGTGGTCAACAGGAGAGGAAACAAAAGCAGAAGCACAGTCTCTGGGTCCAGCCCAGGGCAGCGTCACCTTCACCAATGGCCTTTTGAGTCCATGTGTACAGTGGGGCAGCACCTGGTGCGGTTTTTATGAAATGCTGTGCTTGCCTGATCCCAAATGACTAACTGCTTCTGAAGGAGCCCAGACCCCATCAAGTCCAGACTGCTGAAGATGCTTTGCTTCTATTTTAATTGACACTGACTTCAACAGAGTTCAGCAGCCAACTATCTGAAGATAATTTGGCTAATCCCATCCTGGGTGCAAGCTAATCTCCCACTTCTCCAGCAGCCCCCTCTCCCGTGGTGGGGCAGGATCACCTCCGCCCATGTGAGCAGTGCAGAACTCTGGCTGAACCCACATCCATTTGGATGACTGACCACTTTCTCACCATCTTTCTAGCTTATGGCTAAGTCCCATTGTCTGGGCAAAGAGGGTAAAATTAAGCTTTTGAGAGGTGTTTGTCAGCAGAATATTGCAGGTTTTCTGTAAAAAGAGTCATTTACCAGAACACCACGAATCTGGTACAACTTGTTTGCTGGAACTCAAACTGACAGGTACTGCAGCTAGCTGCAACTTCCCAGCTACGCGTGCAGTATCCTGGATCAGAGAAAAATCCACAAACCGTGGAGAAGTGGTTACAGCTATGATAATTGCTACAGTCCCGTATTTTTTACCAGCAGTGAAATCAGCCTCTAACTCCTGTATGGAAAGAATTATTCCATACCACTGTCCATTGTTCTGCATCATTACCAGGAAACAGGGTTATTACAAGATCGGGTCTCTTATGTTAACCCTGGGAAAGAAAAGAGATACATTTTGTTTTTAAAATATATTAAAGAAAGAAGAAAGTAAATCCCTTCTGATCTGGTAAATTGCTACTGTACACATTCATTGAAAAAAGAAAAAGGCTTTTTAAAGAACATCACAAGCATAGCACAAACCAAGTAAAACTGAGAAAAACTGAAGTTAAGGCAGGCATTGTGTGCTCAGCTAAATAGGGGATAGCGTATTAAATCTTTTCAAGAAAGTCAAAGCTGAGCTGCTCTGTGTAACAGGTAGCAGCTCTGGCAGACAAGTGCCCTGGAGTCTTGCACAGAGCCTGGCAGCATTGCCACCATGCCTCCTTGCCTGGAGCAGTGTCTGTCCTTTGCCTCCGTGGGCTTAGCACATCCTCCAGTGTTGTCTGAGGCAGCCCTGGGGACAGGAGGAGCGGTGAGGCCCATCCCCAAGCTCACCATGTTGCATCCTCCATGAGAAGGGCCAGCAGGGAGCGCTGAGCAGGATCTGGCCCTACTGTCCCACGGTGGCTGGGCTGTTGATGCTTGACAAGTCAGTCAAGATGACAGCCATTACACATGCTTTATTTTATAGACACGAAATGATGACACTAATAAAACACAACAAATGGGTCATTTTAAGCATCATTACCACCCCGTGTGACATTCTCACTGAGGCAGGGGAGAAGGAGCTGTTTCCGGGCTGCGCTACATAATGCTTTTTGTTCTGCTCTAGTCACCATTTTCAGGTGCTTTTATAATAATAATAATAATAATTACTATTATTATTATTATTATTATTGTTGTTGTTGTTGTTATTGTTTTGTTGTTGTTGTTGTTGTTGTTTTGTTGTTGTTATCAGTTTATTTTGATTTTTATCTATTTATTTATTTTTTTTTTTTTCAGGGGGCAGATTTTCCCTCTCCTGCCACAAAGCCACAAAGAGGAAGGACTGTAAGATGAGAAGACAAAAGCTCCCTGCCCCTTTTACCTAAGTGGCCACAACACAGGGCTGCTTGTTCACCTGCCTTGGGTCTTCCTGGTTCCTTTCTCATTGCCTTGAGAGACACCATGGAGCAGGAAAAAGAGGTGGTTCCCACTGGACGACCAGAAATCTGCTCCTCTTCCTCTGTGTGGGCCCCGACCCTGCTGGCAGGGAAGCCAGTTCTGCATCGCATGGACCAAAATTGAGGAGCAGGCCTGGGGGCTGCCCAGATGGACTGGGAGAGTGTAGGCTCCAAAACCTTTCCCCAGAGCCTGGTGCTTCCATGCTGAGTGGTTGGGGCTCTCCTGTACCCAGCAAGGGACATCCTGGCCAGGTCTGGGGCTCATCCCCAGGGCATCCAGCAAGATGGGGCCACCACTGCAGAAGGTTTTAACCCAAGCAGTAGAAGCACCCTTCTGGGGCCGTTAGGCCATCTCCAGTCCCTTGCATAAAAAGCATGCATCCCACCCAGCAGGCTCACACAGCCAGCCAAATTTGCACATGCACACCCATCATACATCTTCTTTTAATACCTCCTTTTCTTCTCACAAACTCCCCGGCCACCCCAGTTGCATGTGACTGTCTGTACTTACTTGTATGTTGAATCAGAAGCATTTAAATGTACTCTTTGATCCTCTGCTAGAAATGGTAGCCCAACACATTTGGCTGTTGGCAGGTTGTGAGGGACTGTATGTACAGGCCTGTAAAGCAAATATCTTTGGTTTTGTAGAGAAACCCAGCTGCGCTCGCGCACGTGCCATGGCACACTGCATTGAAGTGTGATGACAATCACAACTGAAAACACCAGACGCTTTGAAGGCCCTGTAATTGAAGCAAAAGAAGAAAGGCCTGGGCTTGGAGCCCATAGTGATCAGTACCAGGCCACGCAGCCAGCAGAAAACTGCCTTTTACGGCATTTTACAGACTTTCTAATTGGCTTCCAGGGCTGGTGGCTGCTGCCTGTGCAGCAGTGGGAATCGGGGCCACGTGGGGCCTGAGGCTGGTGCTGCCTGAGCATGGAGACATGCCCCGTGGGGCCTGCAGCTGCTTGGGAAGGCTTCTTGCCACACCACTGCTCTGCTTCTTGGCCACGGGAAGGGTGTTTCTGCTGTTGGCAGTGGCTTCATGATGAGACCATGCACACAGGGCACTGCACCTGTGCCATTTTGGGGATTTAAGGGGAAGTCGACAGGCCCGTCCCACTGCTGAAGCCACTTGGAATGTGGTTGCTGTGCCACCTGTGTAAAGGGGCTTGTGCGCTCCTTGTCCTGCCTTGTTTGGTTTTCCCCAGATGAGTTTGCTCTTGCCCTCTCCCTGTCTCTCTCTCTCTAAATACAAGCCTGTACATACCCTATAAGTATGTGCAGACCAAAACATACTCACTTCTGTAGCGTGCTTGTGGTACTGTGTGCTTATTTCCCTCTGTTAAAGGACTGCATTTTAAAGCTGCCTGTATACGCTTCAATATTCTTGAATCCTTTTGCCAAATATTTCCTGGCAGTCTGTTGGGCTGAGTTTGATCCCCTGATGGCAAAATTAGGTGAGACCAGTGTAAACTTGCTGTCCAGAGACCTGGTAAACTGAATGCCCCATGTCAGACAGCAGGAAGGACTAACCTCTCTGCTTACATGGGTTCAGCAGGACTTAAGTAAAAGAGCTTTACAACAAAAGCTGAAACAAGGATGGGAAACCTGACCAAGCATCAGTTTGGAAAACCTGGTGGATCTTTGCCCAGACTCAGAGAAGGTGCATGGAGAAAGTTGTTCTCCTGTACCTGAAATATGTGTGGATTCGGGGAGGATTACAGCATGTTCCAGGCAAAGTAATCACACCCTTATGGCTTGGCAGAAAGGCTTGAGATATCTATGTTGCTACTTTTATTAGATACAGCTTAATAGAATCTTGCCAGTACTTGCTGCTATCAGTCGTCTTCTTCTCCACCCCTTCTGCTAAACCACCACATCGCTGTCTAAAAGCCCCGAAGTATTCCAGTTATTTTAACTAAGGAGCAGAAGCGTAGCAGTGTCTCTTAGAGGTTTATCCAAGTGGTCAGATATTCCTTCCCAGAAACTCTCCCCTCTTTCCTCACTCCTTGAATCCAAAGCAGGATTTTCTTCCGTGGACACAAACACTCAATTTCTCTCAACTTTCAAATGCAAAGATTTTTTACAACAAAAAAACAACAACAAATTTGGTTGTAACTGGCAAAGGCATCCCGGCTGGTGCAATCATCTCCTTTCACTCTTCTACTGCTGGTAGGGCTCTGTCTGGAGCTCTCCTATCTCAGCTACTCTTCTTTCTCTCCTGTCAATAGCCACCAGCACTGGGCTCTTGCCCTTTTAAGGCTCCCAGACCCCATTTTGTGTATATGCACGTGAGTATGTCTATGCACAAATTGTATGAAGGGAGCTTCTGGGAAAAGGGAAGGAGAGAGAACATCTTCCCTGAATGCACGGAATGCAGGAAAAAGAAGCATCACATGAAGGACCCTAATAATAATTAAAAAGGCCAAACAAGGGACATTGCATAGGCCTCTGTGGTTTTGTATACTCGCTTGTGATGTAAACTAAGGGCTGCTAGGCTGCGGAGGGCCTCTGGGAGATCTCCACTCTGGGAAGAGTGTCTCTTTGAAGGCATGGCCAAGCTGTGCTCTTCTGACGGTTCAAGACCTGCCCAGAGAAACTCTGGCTGTCCCCAGGTTTGAAAATGACTCTTCTAGCTGGAGATCTACTAAGCCATGGCTTTGATAGCAGGCCTGTGGCAGAAACCATGAGGTTATGGTAATTATGGCAGTTCCATCACTGGAAAAGAATACAGGACCAATTTTTCCCTAATATGTTTTCTACCTCTTTCTCAGATTAGTTTGAGGTCAAAAAAATGTGCCCAGTTTCATTGTTTTCCTTAAAAAATGGTTCTATATAGCAATATCAGTCTTAACTTGTTTCCATTTTCACAGAACCTTTTTTTATATAATTAACAACAACATTAAATCAAGAGAGCACTTGTTTAACATTTCAACACATTTTTGTCTGAAGTGATTCACTCAGCTCATTTTCCTGGAAAAGGTGATTTCTGGGCCTGTAATCCCCTAGGTATGTGTTTCATCTTCCAATATTGAGCTGGTATGGACACATGGAAAGAAAATCTTATCTTGCTGAATAATACCTAATACCCTTTCCAGAAAAAACAATAATGATTTGGCACCTCTCCAGCTATTAGTGCTTTATGAGTAACTAACTCCTCAATACCCAGAATTTTCTTCCCTCTTCTCCTGTACAGGAACAAAAAGTCCCAGGCACACCAGGCAAGGATTGACAAACCAATCCATTTGCCAAGTTTCTCAAGCACCACATCAACATGACTGCTATACGTGCTCTTTGTAATATCAAAGGTCATGGTGTATTCCTTGGTATTTATGTGGATATCTCATGTCATTTCATGAGCTTGCTTGTTCTTTCCTCATCTCTTTGACTTTTTCCTTCAACAGCAGGTATGAACTCTAAGCGCAATACAGGGGATGTATTTAATACACAACAGTTGTTCTCTTACGTGCAAGTGTTTTCTATAAAGAAACCATCCATCACTGCTATACAATAAGCCACATCTTTTTCTGTATGGTCTCTCCTTGTGAACTGACATATGTGGGGATGAATATTTTTCCCTGTAAAACAGGGAATGAGCAAATACCAAAGTAACTTCTGGAAGAGAGTTTTTAATTTGCAATAAAATGATTAAAAGTGCCCAGATAACTTATGAGTCTAAATCCCATTTTCAAAAGAAGGCGAGGTCTAGAACGGGAAAGAGATGTAGGTGCCTTACCAACACAAATAACCGTAATGCTAACATGTTGTTCCAGACAAAGTGTTTGATCTTCAGCCCTTCTCCTGTCCTGTAGGAGCTGTACATTCATAATTCCATCAGTGACGTTCCCTTGGCTAATACATCCATACAATCACCTCAGAGCTTTTGAAGATCATTCTCACTTCCTGCACAGGTTTGTTTCTTTGATATATCTCCTTTCTCAGGCTGGTGACTGATACGAAAACCACCACGAGCAGCCCAAGCCCATACTGTGCTTCATTGCCCACCAAACCAACACAACTCCTAACTAGTCAGGAACTGGTAATTGATTAGTGGTGAATTGTCAAAAAACATGTTTCATGAAAATACTTTTGATTCTAGAAACATTTGTCAGCCCCAGACTGAAGCTTTCTGGGCAATCCTGCAGGCTCAGTGTCCCCTGGCAGTACCCTGGTGGGCAGCAGAGCTCTGGGTCAGAGCCACGGCTCCCAGGCTCCGCTGCACAACTGAGAATGTGGCAGCTCTGGAGGCTCCAGAAAGGATGGTACTGAGGGGTTTCTACACACCAGGTGTCACAGGATGCTGCAGTCACCTCTGGCACCGCTGGACGTCAGACTTGATGAACCTCTGAGAGAAGAGCACTCCCATAGTGCAATATAGCTGCTGCATTTGCTTTCAGAAAATGGGAAAAGCAATGCTCTGAGCTTCTGAGAAAAAAAAAAAAAAGTATGTTCATAATTTAGTTTCTACAGGAAAGGTAAAACTTTTTTAGTCTTTGTTCCAATCCAGAACAAAAACTGTCTGGAAATATCAGGATTTCCTACAGAGAGAAAACGCCAAGTTTCGACCCACACTAGCTTTAAATTGCTTTATTAAAAACAATAAAACAACAACAACAAAAATTATTTAATAATTCAGTTTCAGAGCATGGATTGCTAAATATTCTGTGGAGACTGCAGCTTCGAAGCTCTTGTTCCTTATGAGGATATTTCAAATACCTGCACCCACTTCCTTCACCTGGCAGCTCCCCTCCCCTCAGCGACTGTGTGATGCATGGCTGTGCTGGGGGATATTTCTGCCCAAGTGTGGAACCGTCACAGGAAAGGAAATGTCAGCCTATCTGATTAAACTAGAATTAAATGAAATTGTAATGAGCAGTGTGTGGCCAAAAAATGCTATTTGTGTGCAGACAGAAAAGGATCTAACTGACTTTTTCAGTACACCTGAGGGAATTAGGTACACTTTTCCTAATAATGTAGAAGGGAGATGTATGGTCAGGTCCTACTGAATGCATGGGTTTCTTAATTTTTCCTAGCATGAAGTGTGGTTCTCTTGCTCTTGGCAGGAGACCTGGTTCTCTCCTGCTTGCTCAGGGGCTCTCACTCCTGTGTAAAGCGGCCTCAAGATGCATCTTAGGCTCCATGAAAATATTTTATATTCACCTACTACCCCCATGAGCAAGGCACTGACAAAGCGAGCCTTCTGCCCTGATCAGAGAAAGTGGCTGATGGGGAGTTAGGGAGTAGTCAGAAAACTGGAATTCATTAATGTCCAATGCTCTGGAAAAAAAAAAAAAAACAAAAAAACTATTTAGCTAGAAATAAACATGATGTTGCAGGCAAGCAAAATCCTTTCCCCTTTGTATATTTTGCCTGAGATTTTGCATGTTGTCCTTGAAGGTGGCAAAAGCCCCCCTCTTCTCCTTCTGTCCTTCCCTAGGAAAAGGAGCCCAGCACTGCTGAGGGCAGCCTCTTCTGCAAGCACCCAGCGCCCTGCTCCGAGCAACCAGAAAGTGGGTGCCCGTGCCTGGTGGTGAGCCTGGGCTCTGGACATCTCCTCTCCACCTCAGCTGTGCTCTCCCTGCTCCCTGTTCTGAAGTCCTGTGTTGTGGTCAGCACAGGTAAGAACCTGTGTGCATAAATAGCTTCCTCCCAGCTGAAGCCGCAAATCTTTTTTTATTTTCTTAATTCAGCAAGTAGGGTGTTCCAGCGGAGGACATGAGTCTCACCTACTTATCACCGTTGTCTGGACATAATCAGATGCTTTCAGTAAAGAAGATCCAGATTCCTTTGTGGACCTTCTTAACAGGTCTTAACTCCCAGCTTCTTGATACCTGCAAGTGAGCAATTCTGCTTGCAATAAAAAATAATCTCCCAAGAGGACCTCTGATCTTAAAACAAATGCTGTTTAATTCACCACTCATTAGGAGTGTATCTGGATTGATTTATTGAGCACTCCTGACCCCAAATCTTTTGAACAGCATTCCTTCACGATTAAGTAGGGAATGGATTTGGGCAACACTTCTGGCAGGCAGACTGGGAGAACACAAGTGATTCTTAAAAACATTCATATCATGTAACCTAATGAAAATATACTACATGTTGGCATGCATTTGGCCCAGACCAGAAAGGATATGTTTTCCAGCCAAGGCTCAGGTAACTTCTGTAGTAAATAGGGCCAGAACAATTCATTAATTATACATTTGTGGTTGTCTCACCTTTGTGTATTTTGGAAATATGCAGCCACATTCAATCAATCAGGAAAACGGCAATATCTGGGGGTCCAAAGGAAACCAATGTTTTTGGTAAGTACACGACAGGCCATGGCAGCAGAAAGCATTCTATCCTCTAGGGGATCAGTTTCTACTTGCTGCTTAATATTCAAAGAACAGAGAAATGGAAAAAACTATCCCAAAAGTCTTTTATAAGTGACTGGCTACAGATGAATGCTTTCTAGATGAGAAAAGCAAACTTTCTTGCTAGTTGCACCCAAGTAATTAAGAGCATGAAGAAACTTGGCCTCTGTTCTTTACGCATGTAAACAAAAAAACTTTGAATTTTGTAATAGGAATCAAAAGAGTCCAAATTATAACCTCCTAGCATATGCCTTGCCATTCTCATTTGGCTGCAAAAACAAGATGAAGCCATGGCTGATGCATGGAATGGGCTGTTGGCTGCCTGCCTTGTTTGGCCAATGAAGGTATATGCAGTAAATCTGGTATGTGCCTTCCCTGCTCTTCTGGCTCCTGGTGAGCAGGAGAGTGCAGTATCTGGCTTGTCTCTCCCTGCAGAGATCCAATAGCAGAGAATTTGCCAGAATATTTGCATGCACATAAATCATTAGGAGCAAATGTTGCTTTAGGTGGCACTTGAACACTAAGCAATGTCATCAGCTCTCATGACTTATCAGAAGATTCCCAATAACATTTTACTCAATATTCCTGCTTTGGAGGAAAAGCAAACTACTGTTTTTAATCAGACCTCATGTTTGCAGGAGATTAGAGAGCTGGGGAAAGGCTTAATTAGCGATTTTTGAGGATGTAGACTGGGTTTATCCCAACTGATTTTTTCAGGCACCTAACTGGCCAAACTGGATGCCTGTTTCTGATGGGCTTCTTCTGTGCTTAGCATAGAGCAAGGCCTCACAGAGAGCATTGCTGCACAGTGCTGGCAGATTCCTGTGAACCTGCTCCATCACTCGTGTCTGGACACACAGAATCAAAAGTTTCCCAAAAATGCGCACGGCCGGGCTGGCTCCTCCTGTCATTGCATCAGGGTTGGCAGGCATGGAGAGAGACATCCCTTGCTCCTTGAGCACCCACATGGCTTGGAAGGGTGCACATATCTCCTTGGGCTTTCCTGCATGCAGGTTCCTGAAACAATGTGTGGTTGTCCTCCTCCTCGAAACATTGCTCCTGGGAGAGCTGACCCTGAATGACGAAGCTGCACGATGTCCTGGCTGCTTGCAGAGAGGTGGGGGCCAGGTGGTGGCTGTGAAGCTGGCTGTGTTTAACATCCCGCCATGGCTTACCCTGCTCCAGTAGGACTATCAGGCTTCTGAGACACGAGCAGGAGCCCCAGCAGAGAGGACTGGAAACTGCTCACCTCTGCTCACCATCCCACCCGGGGAACAGGACCGCTCTGTGCTGCAGGCAGGGGGGAGGAATCCTGCACTCGGTAGGACCTACACCCCTGAGAGCAACACAAAGCCATTAATTACCTCGCAGTGCTAACAACAGGTGACAGAAAAAGCTTTATATCTTACACCTGCTCGCACGGAAAGTTTGTTCACTCTTCTGAGACCTTTCCAAGGGGCCACACAAGTGGCGAGCCGAAAAAAAAAAAAAAAAAAGCCAGTTTCAGCCAGATCTGCCTCTCGCTTGTGCCTTCTGGATAAAAAAATATGTGGTACATGAAAGAACCCTTTGAAGTGACTGATGTTGATGCTGCAGTGCATTTGGGAGAGCGCACAGAATACCGCTGCTGACGGTGTCAGGCAGCAAGGGGGGCTCTTCCTCCACCCACGGGGAGAAGCCGAGGATATCTGAGAGCTCTTTCTGTATATCTATATTTAAGGGAGTGGGTAAATTTAGACTCTGCTGAAACAGGAGAACAGTTCGTGACACCAGGGTGAGCAGAGAACAGCATCTGCCTCTCTGCAGCGGGGCTGCGTCCTGTCTCGCAGCGTGTCTGCGGCGTCGAGCCCACCTTTCCCTGGGTGGCTGCTACAAATTACTCTGACTGCGGGGCAGTTTTCTGACGTTGGAAAATGTTCTCTGCAGATGCCAGCGAGTGGATTTATTTTTAACCCAAAGAAAATTTGTGATCTAGGGTCTCCTAAATAAAACATGCAACCACCTACGGTAGGTGGTAATTCTAACAGCGATTCGCAGAGCTGCCAGACGACCTTTCTTCTCTCGGTGGTGAAACAATTCAGTTTGCTAGAGACAGGGTCTTCCACTCAGACTTGTCATAAAGTAATTAGAAAGAAAGGGAAAAAGAGCATCATGAAAAACCAATAAAGAGAGGAAAAAAAGAATCAGCTTTGTGTCATGTCCAGAGCTGCTGGAAAATCTACATCATAAAACAGACTGACGGTTGATGGAAATTTCCTCATGTTAGGGTAAATTTTAAGCATTATTTAGAAAACAAATGCTTAGTCTACCTGGCCAAGGGTGTAACAAAGAACAAAATCCATCCTACCTCCTCCCATCAGACCGAGAGGCGACCACACCACCACCCTGCTGGTGGGCACCCGCTGGGGCTGAACCCCTCCAGGAGCAGCTCTCTCACTTGCAGGCAGGTGGTAGAGGACACCAGTGGCACTTTCTTATGGGACAGCAAACAGTGCAGAGGATGGGAGCTGGGGTCACCTGGCAAGGTGCTGGCAAGGGAGCAGGATGGTGCTTGTGTGTGAAGACGGAGCAGGAAAGCAGAAGAGTGAAGGAGATGTATGAGGTCACCTCTGAGCCTTGACCCCGTCATCTTCCTGCTTTAAGAAGGGAAGAGACTGGGGCACAACTCAGCCCAAAGACAAATTCAGTCTGCTCAGCCGGAAGCATTTCCCCATTCAAAAATTCATGAGTCCTTCTCAAATATTCCTGTGTGATTAAAAAAAGGAAATGCAACTACTTTATAAGTTTGGGGTTATGGGATTAGGCCCATAACAGCTTAGCTCAGCTTTAGGGGCCTGATCCTGTCCCAGTGAACACGATGGGAGGTCAGTTATCAAGCCACAGGAGGTAAGATAAAGGTCTGTACGAGTTACTATTTTTAACTCTTAAAGCTAGTCTTATTGGGCCCAGCCCAACTTCAGCTGAAGTCAATGAAAGGACTCCTGCTGACTTTAATGGGAGTTGGATTGGCCCTATTGTCCTTTGCTGAGCAAAGTATTTTCAAAAGGTCAGGAGGTGAATTAAAGGAGAAAAGAAACAACTACATCGATAAGCTATATTCAGCGTGCTCACCTTATAAAGAAAAAATATTGTCTTAGGTGGTGGGAGTAGCTCAAACTAGTCCTTGTAGACTATGGATAAAAAAAAATATGGTTTTACTCAAAATAAAAAATTAAAAAGTGAAAAT
Source organism: Anser brachyrhynchus (assembly GCF_964034855.1). Lineage (NCBI taxonomy): Eukaryota > Metazoa > Chordata > Aves > Anseriformes > Anatidae > Anser > Anser brachyrhynchus. The sequence goes on along the minus strand of NC_137694.1, from coordinate 36,921,303 downwards.
GAAAATTGCTGAGTTCTGACTTGATGATCTCCCAGTGACTTCTATCTGCTCAATTTGCAGATGAAACCAACACCAAAGTTAGATGCCAATCTCAATGAAACCAACTTTGGGCTGGTGTAATTCCAATGACGTTAGTGGATTTCTTCTTGACTGACACTGCTGTGAGAGCTAAAATAAGGTGCTGTGTTTGCAATGGCTGTGGCTGCAGTTTGTCTTGGGCTGTGGACGTCTTGCTCCACTTTAAATATGGTTGCAGGTTTCATCTGCAGATGAAGCAAATTGGTTGTCAAAGCGGCAGAGGAAAAATGAGGAAGAGGAGGAGGATTAGTTAGTGAACCTATTGACGGTGTAAAAATGAGAGCAGTCCACAGCTAATTTTCCAAATGCTGCCTTGGCTTTGAAGGACTGAGAAGACACAAAGGAGAGAAAACCTCCAGTGTGTTTTCCAGTTGTGCCTCTGTGAACCTTCTGGGTTTTGACTTACACTTTGGGGCCTCTCCAAGTCTAAAAACTCAGGTCACAGGTTTTATCACCCTATTCAGCAGATGAAACAATAAAACAAAAAGTTGCTATTTTTACACAATACCTTTTCAGAGCCCAGTAGCATCTTAAATTGCAGACGTCTCCCTCAGAACAGCTCTCGTGCACTAGATGTTGGAAGATGCTGCCGACAATCAACTTCACAAAAATTTTTCTTTTCCAGATTATCCCCCTTCCAGAATGCTTTTTAGGATCCAAGCATTATAAAACCTGCTGCCTATCTTGGGAAATGGATGGAGGAGTTTGGTTTTGATTTTTAGTATTGTCTTCACTAAATGTTTCAGGCTGTGAAATTCAGATAGTCTGCTCTGATATAGGCAGTAGCAATAGGAAAATTAAAGTTTATCCCCCCCCCCCCCCCCAATTTATTGCCATTTTCAATATTAAAAAAATTCTCTACCAAGCTGTGATGAATCAGACCCATCTTTCCAGCAGATGGTTAAAACTAAAGGGGGAGAAGGATGGCTTCATTGGACTCGTCCACAAAGCCCTCCAAGCGGTTCCCTTTGCAGGCAGGTTCGCAGCCCGGCGCTCAGCAGGTTCTGGCCGTCAAGGAGCTCACCCTTCCCTTCAACCTTGCCTCCCACCAGGCAGGAATTCAGTGCATGAGCAGAGGTCAGTGTTACTGCCATCTTGCTAAAAGGCATCCAGCTTTCATTCACAAAACGAACCACTTTACTGACTTCAGGACGAAAAGCAAGTAACCCGGCAGAAAAAATGTGCAAAGATTCTCTATGAAGTGAGAACCAGTTTGTATAATACCAGTCGCAAAAGGGTTGAATCAGACATTGATATAATATATATTTTTAAGCAGCTTCTTAAGTGAGAATCAAGGAAAGATTATTTTGCCCATGTCTAAGCTTAATGGCACACTTACACAAATAAGATGAGAAACTGCAGCTGCAGAGAACACTTGTGCTGCCTGTTGCAGTTTACAGAACAAACATTTGGGATCTATCTGGCTAATCATGATATATTTTTCATGTAATCATCTGTTTATGCTTCTTTGGTTTATATTTCGTGGGACCGGGCTGTGTGCCAAGGGGCTGGGGGCTGAAGTCGGCAAACACCCCCCAGCCCCACGGGACCCTTGGCGGGACCCACAGCCACAGCTGCCCCAGCCCCAGCCCCACATGGGAACAGGACCCCAGTCCTCCTGCCCCCACACCCCTATCATCCCATCCTTTAGGATGCAGGGTGCTTGGGCCACGTGGATTAAACCCTCCCTTTCTTCCCACAGCCCCTCCTGTGCTGGAGCTATGGGCCAGGCACACGCGTGCAAGGACATCCATGTATGCCATTTAGCCTGCATTTTAACCAAAAAACACGTGGGGACTGACCCCCAGAACCACTTCCAAAAGCCAGCCTTGAGAGCATATTAAAGCCTTCTGAAATACACGTGCAGCAGCAACCTGCTGCTACTTTTATAATCAGAAGAAACAAAAACAGGGTGAAATTTTGGCTGAGCAGCCTTTCAGGCGCTGGGAAGGGCTGGCTGCAGACAAGATCTGCCGTCTCTCTCCCATAGAGGGAGCACAGCTTTTCCAGAAGACACTGAAGCAGATGCACTTCTGTGGCCATTGCAAAGTCAGAGATGAAGGAAAGGGAAAATCCACAAAGATAGGAAAATAGGAAACGGTGCCAAGGGAAAGGAAATGCAGAACGGACTTGGATGAGCCCACAAACACACAGTCCCATAGCGCTGAAATGCACTCCAGCTGGTTATGCTGGTGATGGCCACTGAATTTACCCATTTTCCTGAATAACAGGCAAATAAATAGTATCATGTCATTTCTTTTTTCTCCCTCAAGTAGCTGTCACTCCCCGCAGCTCCCAGGCCCCACGGTCCCTAGGGTGGGCCCATGCCCAGGGCCAGGAGGAGCAGTGCCAGCCCCATTCACCTTCATCTCCTCACAGCTCCCTCACGTTCAGACAACCAGGGCCACACCTCACCCTGAAAGCAGTTGGGTTGGGTTTCTGGTTAGAAATGAGGAGCCCTGTGGATTTATTTTTTTTCACTGTTCATCTCCATTTCCCAGCTTCAGCAGTGTTTGTGCAATAGTCCTGAAAAACTCCTGTTACTTGGAGTGGGTGGGTAGGGTGAGAGGAAGCCAGGAAGACCACCAAGGCCGGCAGTGGGTATCCCTGCCCTCAATGTTTCCAACCTGGGAAGCCGATGTGCAGGGTCTGCAGCTTCTGCAGCTCCCAACAAACCCCAAAGGGCAGTGCTGCAAGCAGGGCTGCCATGGGAGGCAGAAGGGTGGCAAATCTGGTTTAAAAGAGCAAGTAAGCACTTCTCTGGGCACTCTCTGTCCTCCTGAAGATGTTTGCTTCACCTGCAGCCTCACGGGCTGTGACGTCCCAGCTCATGCACTTGTAGAGAAATTATTTTTCATCCTGTGTGGAGTTGGTTACATGGTACGAATGGTTCGCTTGCGTTATGGACTCTTTCAGCCAGAGCCTGGAGGCCTTTTCCACATTTTGGGCATGTTAAGTCACATCAAGGTGGCAGGGTTAGCTGAAGGAGATACAGCTATATCCCAGAGAGGCTGGTGCTTGCTGTGTTGGCAATTTTTTTCCTTTCCCCAGTCATTTTTAGGCAAGCCAGGATGTTCCCATCTCAAATCTCTGTCTAAAAGCAAAGGCCCAAGTTGCTTAATATTCTGGGTGTTGAGGGAAATTCAGATCCCTGCAGTGGGATATGTGCCTACAGAAACTCTTTGTACTATTTGAGACTCTCCATAACATTTGAGTGGATTCAAATTTTCTCTCTCTTTTTACAATAGCAACATGAGAAAGTGCAAAGCCTCACATATCTGATGATTGCACGAGTGGGATTTGGGGTGTGTGGGGGATTATTTCAGTCTGATCTTTCTCCATTATTTTTTATTTAACTCTACATTCCTCTGTTCAGCTCTCCTTCAGCAAAAAGTGCAAACAAAAAGAAGTGTGTTGGGAACAGCACATGAAGGGGACGGTCCCCAGGACACAATGGGTGCTGGTGGCACCCAGAGGAGCCAGCTTTGCTGATGGTTTGGGGGAGGAATGTCCTCGTGTTATGGGACGGTGATGGATAGCCACCCGCCTCTGGAAATGCCAGGTCTGCGCGGACAAAAAATAAATCTCATACAAAATACGTGCTTTCATGGATCATCTAGCAAAGGTGAATTTTTTTTTTTAATATCGTATTGCACACTAGGAAATAAAAAGCAAACTGCACTGACAGTGCCCTCTCGATGGCAGATCTTTATGTGTTTTCCAGAGTCTTTAATTCTCTTACTTCAGAGCCCTTCTCACTGTGGATTTATGATATGTTTCCTGCCTCCCTCCTCCTCATCTGTTCCCCCAGCTCTCTTACTTGAACTACTTTAAAGTGACATGCTGACACAAACCCGCACGATGAATGCTCTGGACCGCTTGCTCAGCCTTTGCAAGGGCCAGCAGACACACAGAGGACAGGAACGTGCAGGTGACATCCTGAAGGATGACCTGAGCAGCAAGGCTCTCCCACCCTGCAGAAACGGCAGTGAGTTTCTCAGCTGCTCCCTGCTGCTGCCTTTCTGCCAGGCAGAGGCTTTTGGAGGAGTCACGGTTTTCAGGGCTGTGTCCGTTCACCTCTGAAATGATGGGGCTGTTCCCTGTAGCCTTCAGAAGGATACAGGTAGCCCAGCTGCATCATTTTAGGTAAATTTCTTGTTCCTCATCAGGGCAGCCATAAGCTAAATCTCAGGTGTTCCCCGTGTAAATGTGGCGCCACATCTGGAAAAGCTTCGTGGTGCCAAAGTCTGGACTTTCTCTGTCCATTCATCCCCACATTCAGGATGCCACAGCTACGTGATGTTACAGTTATTAAAGCCTTTTTCCCTACCTACCAGTAGAGTTTAAAATAAAAAAGAAAAAGAGTATTTTCAGCATAATACTTTTCAAATATTTATGTGAAAATATAGATCTGCTTTTTGATCTTCTTGTAAAAGCCCTTGCCAGAAGTTGTCTATAAGGAGATGAAGCATTTCCAAGTGTTAGCATGACTCTTAGAGCTCACTATCAAGATTAGCAAGGGAACAGTTCTTAAAGAGGGCCCTGGAAAGTCATCACAAAACTTCAGTGCTGTGGGAGCACACCCTCACACACTTTTACAAAGCACTGTGTATTTGGATTATTTCAAACATCTGCCACCTGCAGTAAAAATAGTCATTGATAAAAACAGTTCAAACGCAGTGCAATGTGTTTTGGTCCTTTTATTTTGCAGCACAGACCAGCCATTATTTTAAAAGGATGAAGCACAACTTCCAGAGCTGCAAAATGAATACAGTGCTGCCTGATCAGGTACAGGGGTGACACGTGGGCATTAATACGCTTTTCTCACTTTGGGCCTGGTCATCCCCCAAGGCTCTTGAGGATGCACCAGGCCTAAGGGGCTTTGCAGCAGCTTTTCTGGAAGGTTCCTTAACTCAGGCTAACCCACTGACCTAGAAAACACCAGTCCCTTGCAGTATTACAGCTTTGCTCTCAGCTCATCTCTGCATGAATCACAGTTGGAGTCCTGCATATTAGACTAAAAAAGAAATGAGAGGGGATCAGCCTGACTCCAGGGAGACATGGAGGATCCCTGCCGCCACTACTGCTACCTCCCTTCTCGGAGGCGCACTGCGTAGGGAGCCTCTGCCCTCCCAGCCCAGGACATGGCTGTAAGCAACCTGCTGCTGAGCTTTGGTCTGTGCACTTTGTTCTCAAGAGATTCAGACTTCCACACCGTACTTACGCTACCCAGGGAATAAAGGTAAACCCACTTTCAAAGGGACCATAAAATGGGAGAGATGGACAGTCTGCCTGAAATATCTTTCAAGTGCATCACAGCTGTAGGCAGATTTCTGTGGGCCAAAAGCCTCTTCCATGCTTTTTGGTCAACTAAAACTGGATACACATCTATTAACCCAGAAGGACAATTTTCTGAAGAATTTGCTCATGTAAATAGCAGACTTTGTCTTTCCTGTGAGCACAGGATGGAGACAAATGCTTATAAGGTGAATGCTGACACCCACCCAGCTTCATTATTAACTGTAGGATAGGCAAGGGGTGAGTAGGACCACATGTCTATAGTGCAAATCTTTGCTTATCTGTGGCTTTGGGGAGGTTTTTGTTTTTTTTGTTTGTTTGTTTGTTTGTTTTTGTGACATGGATCTCTGTAGGTGGCACCATCTGGGTATGAATGGCTGAAGCCAGAAGAATATTAAAGAGTTTTCACATCATGCTAACTTGGTACTGTACAGCTGGGATAAGTCTTGAGTGCATGTTTCTTTCTGCAGTTCACAGAAGGGACACTCAGCTTTGCAGTCAATATCAGCTTTACAGTCACTGGAGGCTTTCAAGATGTCTTTCAAGATATTTTGCAAGCATTAGATAGAAGGCTTTTGTTCTCTATTTATGTGGATGGGAAAAGAGAGGCAGAGTGGTGACGTTATGTGCTACAGCGCTCCCACCAGGGGTGACGTCTCCTCTCCTCTCCTCTCCTCTCCTCTCCTCTCCTCTCCTCTCCTCTCCTCTCCTCTCCTCTCCTCTCCTCTCCTCTCCTCTCCTCTCCTCTCCTCTCCTCTCCTCTCCTCTCCTCTCCTCTCCTCTCCTCTCCTCTCCTCTCCTCTCCTCTCCTCTCCTCTCCTCTCCTCTCCTCTCCTCTCCTCTCCTCTCCTCTCCTCTCCTCTCCTCTCCTCTCCTCTCCTCTCCTCTCCTCTCCTCTCCTCTCCTCTCCTCTCCTCTCCTCTCCTCTCCTCTCCTCTCCTCTCCTCTCCTCTCCTCTCCTCTCCTCGAGTCTCCTCTCCTCGAGTCTCCTCTCCTCTCCTCGAGTCTCCTCTCCTCGAGTCTCCTCTCCTCGAGTCTCCTCTCCTCGAGTCTCCTCTCCTCGAGTCTCCTCTCCTCGAGTCTCCTCTCCTCTCCTCGAGTCTCCTCTCCTCGAGTCTCCTCTCCTCTCCTCGAGTCTCCTCGAGTCTCCTCTCCTCGAGTCTCCTCTCCTCTCTCCTCTCCTCTTCTCTCCTCCCCAACCTACACACAGCCTGCTGACACTCTATAATTGTCCACAAGTGGGGCAGTCTGAAAGGCACTCTTTGAATCACAGCCTTTCATGTCTCTGGCAAATGGAAAAGCAGACATCAATATATGATGGATATAGTGAGAATTGTATTCTAATTGGAAATAAGACGTATATTACCTTGTACTGGATCAAATAACATGAAGGATTAAAATGGCTGTGCTGAATAATTGAGATCCCAGTTGTATAATTTTTCCTATCATTTTAAAGTCATGCCACGGAACCAGCAATATTCCACTAATAAAAAAAATGTTGCTCATAAAAAGGAGAAATATCAAAGAACCATCGGTGAATAGGAGCGTTAGAGAGAGATGCAGAAATTTTCCCACTCCTCACCTTTCTGCGTGTGCAAGTACCACGCTGTTAAGCTTTGATTCTTTCAGAAAATTCCAAACACAGAGAAATTTGTGGCAAAGAGCTGCTGTACTCAAACAAGCACTTCAGGTGTATGGCAGGGCTGGAGATTTTCTCTTTACCCTTCCACGCTGCAATGCCGCATGCAATTGCTGTGCTGTGCAGTGCAGAATTAGCAAGGACCGGCAAAACTCGGCTTGATAACCTGAGTAATGGCTGCACCCAGCTGCAAACCTGGGGGTTCAAAACAGGTATTTATGAGGGGTAGGCCAAAATCATCCAAAGAGATGCTTTTCTAAATCTAGGTGTTAGTAAACGGATTCCCGTTTGTCCTCGGTACTGCACGAAGCAAAGGTTTGTAGCCATAGGCATGCCTGAAGCCTCTGTGTCATATTACCAGTAGCTTGAAATTCAGACTGCAACCTCCTTTAAAAGATAGTATTTTTCCAGAAGTGTTTATTTTAAATTTAGAGCTGTTATTGTTATTTCTGCTCAGTGGTGTAAAAGTCCAGTTGGAAGAGTTTTCTTTCCTCTGCATTGAGGTTGAAAATTCCTGGAAAGCCATGACAATATTCGGCATTCATGATTACACAGACAGACATATTTCATGAAAATTGCATAGCCTTTTAATACAGGATTATGAATGAGCTCTAATGTTGAAATTATATTAGATTGAATTTCAGAACGTATTTAACATATTTCCATACAGCAACCTTGGGATGTCTTTTCAATAACAGTGATTATTACGGGCAGGCTGTTTTTTATGAAAACATTTGTTCAGGGTGGACAAGGCTTCCTGAAAAATGTTGTACATCTTTATGGCTGACGTTTTAGTTGTTTTGAATTAACTTTTTTCACAGCCAGAATGAAACGTTTCACCATATAATTCTTCATGCATGTCTTCAAACAAACCTGGAGACTTTGCTGTGAATTTTCTAAACTGTAACACAATCTTGGGTATGAAAATGCTTTGTGAGCTGGAGGTGAGCATTTTGTCCCAAGTTATCCCGTTACTCTCAAAATATAAATATTCTTAGCTAATGTCTGGCTTTTAAAAGTAGCATTTCCCTCAGCTGACTTGAAGGCATCTCTAAGTATCTTCTTGTAAACAACCCCAGCATTACTCTTCTGCAGCCCTTACGCTGCTGTCTGCTTGGCCGACGAATCATGGTGAGGACAAGCTCTTTGGTTCCTGAATCAAGTGGAACAGAGGCCAGATTTTTCTTTTCGTAATGGCAAACACATTGAGATGATGTATTGCCCAGGGTAGCTCATGCATTTGGAAAGCAAATGCCAATGGGACAACCTTTGGGACTCCCAACCTTTGGGATCTGCCTGTAGGCACCTCCCTGTCTGTCCTCATGGCTGCTGACCTGGCGTGGCTCAAGGATGGCCACCTGGACCAGTGGCTTAGCTCTGCCATTTTGTCCTTTCTTGCAGAGTTTGTATTCCATTTCCTCTAATATCTGTGGTTTAAAATGTAGTTAACTTGGAGATGTATCCACTAGGTAAGGCTCAAGGTCAGGGAGCATGTGTTTGGCAGTTTATATGGTTCTCTGCCAGGGATGGTGGACTTGCTTCTCTGTCCTCTCTTGCTGCCTTTAAGAGCACCTGGGTTATCGGGCTGTGTTGATGCTGATTCTTTGCCTCTCATTCACACTGGGGGTGTCAGTCGAAGTAACCCTACAGAAAACACTTACATTGTGCCATCACAAGTCACCGAAAGGCTTTCCCTCAGCCATTAGCAAGTTTGATTGCTCTCATTAGTTCGGTCATTGGAGAAAAGAGATGTGTGTTTCCTACACTGGTGGTATAAATGCTCCCCTCACTTTTATACTACTGGAAGAAATGTGTATTTTCAGGGGTAAAACAGTAATCCATTCACGGCATGCTTCTGAAACCAACCCTATTTTATTCACCTCCCTGAAACGGTCAGAGCTGTGTAACTGGATGCCACAGCCCCTATACTCCTAACACCTAATAGAGATTCTTTGAAGGGATGTTTTGAAGACATTTGAAATAGGAAGCTATGTGCCCTATCCTCACTGCTGTTGTGAAACTCTAGGTGAGCCCACATAGATGTGGATTTTTATTACAGTTTAACATTGCTGAACACCAGCTTGCTGGTTAAGAATGGGCTGAATCATCTAAAACTGGCTTTTATTTTTGCCCTCTAACTTGACCCACAGAATGCATCTACTAATTAAATATCAACAGGAAACAAATGTCTTCACGGAGTGAAAGCAGTTATCTATGGCAATTTTGGTTTGTGGTGAAAAAGCAAGGATAAAAACAGCCCACAGACAGAAAGTCACATACACTTATAACAAAATAATGTTATAAGCTTGTACGTGGCCACCCAGATAGGGATGTAATGGCTAGAGACACATAGTTTCTCCAGAGCAGATTCAATAACCTCTAGGAGACCACGCCATTTCAGCCGAGCTGTCCTCAGGTAGGACAATTCCCATCCCCTTAAAATGAGCAGAATTGGCCCATCAGCAAGGAGAAGCAAAGCTCTGCATCCCCCTTGGTCAGTCTCGGCCCTGCAATGCAATTCAAAAGGAAAGGAAAACTGTATATTAAAGTGCCTCCGTTTGCACTAATAGTAGGAACCTTTCGCACTTTTTGTTTTGCTGCTCTATATCAACTTCTCAAAGATCCATTTCTTCCATTTCTGTGGTTTTGTGGTTTTTTGTTTGCTTGTTTGTTTGTTCATTTTTCCCACTAATGACTTAGAAGGAAACCTGGCTTCGAGAAATCCCCACAGCCTGAACAACTGACCCAAATGAAAGATGAAATAACATACCTGAAGGGCAGAGGGAAACCGACCATCCCACGTGGCTCCTGGGTGTAGGAGAAGTGCAGCTCCTCTACGGCCAACACGCTTTTAGACGTAACCCACTACTGGGCACCGTCTCAACCTTTGAAGAAATCACTTTCCACTGTAAACATTGACTGCAGTCAATGCAAAATATTTATTCCTCTCATTTGAGGATCCCCCACATGCTTTGAGGTATTTGAGTTCGTAAGTGAGAATACCAAATATTATTCCTGCTGCATGTACGTCAGTCAGCTCTTGGATGCCCTCCCTCTATGTCATGGTGTCAGTAAGGATGAGTGAAGCTGCCCTTTGGCCAGGCTGCTGTTTGGTTTAAAACATTAAATTTGGGTGTTGCTAAAAGCACCTCCCACCACTGCTGTCCTTGTTTTCCAAAGTAAACAGCCTCTGGCGTCTTGTGACCTGAACAGCCCCAAGTGTCTGACGTTGGAAAACAAAAAATATTTGATTTGCAAAGAAAATCTGCAGCCTAAATGATTTGGGGCACTGCTTTCCTTCCTCAGCAGGATGCTGGAATGTCCAGGCTTGGGTAGGATCTGCTTACATGCCACAGAAGTACACAGGAACGTATTTGCCCTTTAATGATATATTAGGCAATGGTTTTGAGTTGGCAGGCTACTAAAAGCCCTAGCCAAACAAAGATAAAATTGCAATTTATCAACAGAGAATACTGAATTCATGGTCACTTGTGACTGCAGGACTGGTGCTAGCCCACGCAGCTGGAGTTGGCAATATGGAGACAACAAATTCTGAGGTTGTTTGGATTATTTTTCAGTTTAGGAAACAGCTTTTCACGTCTTTTTCCTAGAAACTGTTCAAATTAGGAGCTAGGTAAAGTGATCAGCTTTCTCAAGATCCTCATCCGTTCCAGCACCACCGATGCTCTCAGGGATACTGTCACAGTGATCTCTGGGAAGTGGCACCAGCAACAACTAATTTCACAAAAAAACAGTGAACAGCAAAGAAATGAGAAGGGATGCTGGCTGTTACAGACCCAGCCAAATGTGAAGTGGTGCTCTGGAGGTGAAAGGATCTCGACGCCATTACAGACCTTCTAAGTTTCCCAGTCCCAGGAGTGTGCTTTCAAGGGAAGAAAAACCTGTTTCAGATCATGCCAGATATTTTCTGCACTGCCCAGCAGTTATACCTGAGGATGTTCTCCAGATGTTCGCATTTGTATGAAACATACAATAATAAAGCTGTAAACTGGAGGAGACAATAGCCAGACTGCAAGAAGAAGGAGCGGCCTGGAAAAACATGGAAACTAACTAGCCCACACACAAAATCAACTTGTTCACTTTAATGGGATGATAAAGACACATTTTATTTGCTTTTCTGAAGAACTACTTTTCCCTGCAAAGTGGGCAAACAAAAATTGCCAAGGTTCTTCTATTGCCTGTAAGGGATTGTTTGGTTTTGGGGAACAGCTAGTCCTTGCACCAGGGCAGACAAGAAGGGAGACATATGGAGTCTGAACAATGTGAAATCCCAGTTCTGACAGTTTTTAGACTACAGTGAGAAAAAAAAAAAAAAACAGAAAAAAAGAAAAAAAAACACTATACCATTGTCTGTAGTGCCAGCTACTGAAAAACAAAAGAGAAAACCCCTGCAGCAAGTGAAGAGGAAGGTGATGGAAACAGACCTGCTGCATGAGGACAGTAAAACTTTCTGGCTAGAAGTTAGACCTCCGATATCATCTGTACCGAAGCTATAAAGAGCACCAAATGAGATTGTCCCGGCTAAGACATCTGCAGAGCGAAATGTTTTCAGTGTTTGAAAGCTGTCTAATAAGAGGTGAATAAAACAGGAGTTTGAAACTGGAAGCTTTTTCTTTTTTATTTTCTGGAACCGATTCTCCTTTTCTAGTGGCCTATGTTGGCCAAGCGAAAGGTCTAAGGCTGGCTACAAGTCCTAGGAGGTCTCTGGGGAAGGTCTCCGAGTGTACTATTTCTGCTTAATTTGGGCTGCTCGAGCATGTCCTGATCCCAAAAACATGTGGACATAACTGAGACCTTTTTGCTTAGTGCATTTAATATTACACTGGTGGCCTGTATAAGGTTTTCAGGATGTCACATGCCTCTGCTGCATGGGGTTTGGCCATTCCAGAGATTTGGCTGATTGTAATGCATTTAGAAGTACTATCTTGCTTCTTTTAAAAAATAAATAAATAAATAAAAAATCATGGCTTTTATCTGAAGAGCAGTGTCAGGCCCTGCAGTGTACCAGTTCTCTTTATAACAAGGAGGGAGTGAGCCAGGGTGGAATGCAGCTATTCAAATATGCAGGTTTAAACATTTTTGCAGGTTTATTTTGGTACCTGTAGGTGGCCTCATTTTAATAGTCAATAAACCAAGAGCTATCAGTTCAATCAGCTAAGCAATGTTTTCTCTTGTTCTACCGAATTTGGAAGCTGATGAATTTGCTTCCAGTGCCACTTCATGCTTGCCCTTTCTTTCTGTATACAAGTGGGTACTGGATGAACCGATTTTAATGCCGTAAGTACAGGCATCTGCTTTGTTTGCATCCTTATAATCCTTCAAGTTTTAACCACATATACATAGAGAGTATTTTTAGCACAGCAAACAACCCAGAGCACCCAGATGTGTCCCATTTCAGCAGGTACCAGTTGGTCCATCAGTCCAGGAGCATCAAACCATCACAGGTCTGAAAGGGAAATACAGGCAAGAGGCAGAGGCTAAAAGGGATTAATTTTTGGACTAATGAATATTATATTAAACTGTTAAAATAAATCTGCAGTGTGTCCGAGGACACCCTGCAATATTTAAGGCCAATTAGCATGTGAATCAATCTTGCATTAACTCCCAGGTCCCCACGAATGAAGCAGGTTTGAAAAGAGCCTGCAAGCTCTTCCCTTCCCTTGTACTCATCTTTAAAGCCTGCTGCTGAGTCGATTTACTGAGCGGCATTACCCTGCTGCCCACAGGGCATTCCCAACCTACATCCTTAGAGATGGAGCCTTGTCAAAACTCAGCTTTCCAGCCAAATTTCTTGTTTGCAAACCAAGCCCAGGCACCACGGGGCTCCTACAGCTTGTCTGCCACTCGCCAGCCCTCACACTGAGTCATTCGGAAGCGGCCAAATCTTTTGCTAAGGTGAAAGCTGAGCCCTTCTCTAAACATTTCCCCCTCTCTGCTGGGCCTGGATGCTTGTGATATTTTCCTAGAGGCTGGTAAGTGCCAGGCAACCTGGTACCCTGTGGTTCTGTGCCCCTACCAGAAAGCTGCCTGAGATAAAGGGCTGCTATCCAATACTCACAGTTAAAGGAAAGCAAGAGAAAGCTACTCCCATGCTGCAGCTACGGGCACATAAACCTGCTGGGGAAAAAAAGAAAAAAAAAAAAAAAAGCACCCCACAAATAAAGAAACAAACACAAAACAAAACAAAACGTAAATAAATGAGAAAGGAGAATGGAATTATTTATAAAGAAATTTATTTTCTATTTGTGTACAACAAATATATGAAACAAATTTAATTTGAAAAATGTCTATTTGATTTCTTAAAAGTATTGAACTCTTTTAAGGAAAGGTTTTCGTTATTAAAAAGGTACTGAAGGCTAAAATTATACTTGGATAGATATATATGCGTGTACGTATATATATATATAAAAAACATGTGCAATTTTTTATATATATAGTATATATAAATAACATGTGACATGATGTTTTAAGGTATGCTATTTAAACATCTGAGTAACAATAGAGATATTATAAAATATAGTTTGCTATTTCTACAGAATTTGCATTCAGTTTTCATAAGCATCTAGACAGTGCAAAATGTAAAGATACAGAAGTATTCTCCTGCTATTCTATACATTGTGCTCAGCTCCCAAGTCTCCTCTGTCATGATCATAACCAGACTGAACGAAATTTGGAGGGTTCAATACCAACCCTTACTAGCGTCTTCAAAAAGCAATAAAAGGAAATCTGTCTTACCTTGACCTGTGCTATGCTATAGTTTGCGCACAAGAGAGAACAATGCATTTCCTATGTTAAATGGTCTAACTCCCAGAGATCACATACACCTCACCATATTGACTCATTTCATTGCACTCCATATCCTGCAAAAATAAATCTCCTGTAGGACAGCATACATTACTGCATACTGAAGTTTAAGTAATATATTTCTTTAACATAAGGCAGAAATATACTGAAATTTGATAACACTTAAATCCAACAGCAATCTGGAATTAAACCACATTTATGTACCACATTTTTATAGATGCTGCCTTTTTTACGTTTATGTCAGAAAATGTGGTAGAGAAAATCTACTTTACTTTAAATAAAAGCGAGGGGTAAGAGCAGTCCCTCTACAAGAAATTGCTAAAAAGCAATGGGACCAGGAGAAACACAACTGCCTTGAAACAGCCAAGGTCAGTCGGCATCAGCCTCTCCTCCTGCTGATGAGCAATTCCTTGCGTGACACCTGGGGGAATACTCACGCGAGTAGGTGCTCACCACCACAGAGCCCGAGTGCTTCAGTTCTGAATATTTATAATATTTAATTATTTGCATCTATTCTATGTTAAGGTACTGTATGCTTTTTTTCATGCAGTTCTTATGTCATTAAAAAAAAAGGTGATTCTGGCCATTCTGCATGCTTTTACAGTTGCTATATTTTAATTGAAGGATGTTTGTACTTTAGGTAATGTGTTTATTATCACCGACATAAAAACCTCAGTCCTGCTTCCATAAAACTCTGTGGTTGTTTTGCACCTCCTGGAAATAAAATTAGATTCAAACATGTTAGTTATGCAGTTTGCTAATAAAAGTAAATACTATATTCATTAAGTCTCGCAATACTTCAAGGCAAAGAGGTGTCAGCAAATACTGTGTATTGCAGCTTAAACAAGAGCATTATGCACAATTTGAGGCAAACTTATCCAACAAAATCTAAAAGCAGCTGTGTAAAGCATCTTATGGGACAGCAAATTTCACTACGTGAAAATTGTTGCAGCTCTGACAGGCTTTTTTTCATTTTTTTTTTCTTAAACCAACCCCCTCGCTCATGTCCTACGTCGCAGTTGCCCAAAACAAAGGCTGTGCCCTTGCAGGCAGTACGCATCCAGGCCAACTAAACCTTAAAACTCTGTGTTTCCAGAGGGTCTCCCTGTTCCTGCTGCATTCTTAAACTCCCTTGTAGCAGAAACTGTCCTGTTTCTGAAACCTTGACGAGATAAAGAGCCCAGTGTCATTCTGCATCTTCTTCAGTTCTCCAGATTATCTCTGCACTTGCCCATATAATGGCCCCCTGCAGATTTCAGCTTTCATTCAGATTTCAGGCCTCAGAAAAAGACAAAGTCTCATTAGTAGCCTGCATAATTGAGCCTTACTAGTTAAAACCTTGATTTAAATACCAAACAAAGGGGAAAAAATAGATGCTGAGACAATGTTTACACCCTTTCAACCACACCCTTGAAATGTTGGCAGGGAATTAGCCAGAGGATGGGCTTTACATCTGATCCATCTCTTCTAGTTGGGAAGGAACAGCCATAAATACAAGTTTTTGCAGGGTGCGGCTGATACCGGGAGATGGCTGAATACATATGACCAAAGGCTGCATGCCTCACAAGTCAGAACAAAGCATAGATGTGCTGGGAATTCAGGATTTCTTATGCCCAGAAGTTTCCTATAAGCTGGAGATAAACACAATTCCCGTCTCCCACACGAAAAGGATTACTGTTCAAACCTAGAGCAACGCAGCACTAAGGAGAAACTAGTAACTCATAGTGCCAAAGCGTCTTGAGTTAAGGGTTCCTTAAAGCAATCTATTAAAAAAAAATAAAAAAAAGAAAGAAAAGAAAGAAAAAAGAAAACCCGTGGAGTCAGTCAACATGTTTTTCAACCCAATTATATAGTAAAATGCCCTGGCAGGCAAGGCCTCAGTTCCAGAAAGGAGTGGAAGAAAAAGGACGGTGCAAAATTCTTCCTTCATACATTTACACATTCTTAGGATATAAGGTAGCAGGCAACTTAGCAAACATTCCTTGTAAGTTGTGTGGGATCAGAGCAGCTTTCCGCAGGGCCTGCGCTGTCCTACAGCTCAGCTTTGCCTGTCGGGGCAGGACTGGTGCTACTGCTGCCTTCCCCGGCATTGTTCTTCTCTGCTGGTTTGAAGGACAAGGAAGCGGAGTTTGTGCAGTACCGTTTGCCAGTTGGACGAGGTCCATCATCAAAAATGTGCCCCAGGTGAGCCCCGCACTGGAACAAAACACAATAGAGGATCACTGGGTTTCTGCACAGCTCGGTGGCGTCACAGCAGCGTTAAGCAATGCCGAGCAGCCGCTTCCAGGAAAGCACGTTTTGGTGCCTACATCGCCCTTACAAGTGGGATGCACAACCCACATTTATTGACGAGACTGATCTGGGAAGATGATCTTCTGAGATACCACCGGCGCCTAAGACTTAAAGCCCGAATTTCCTGTGTGTTTCACATCGTGTCACTGCACGTCTTCAGCTGGGCCTCGCCCACCGCTCGCCCCACGCTACTTTCCGCAGTGTGTGGGGGACAGGGACACGTAGCTGAGCAAACGCTGCTGCTCCTGCCTGAGAGAAAGGCACAGTCCTCGGCTTTACAGGAGAGTACAACACTTTGAAGAAGCCGATCCAGTTGGTCCTTATGCAGAAATTAGGATTACTCTCACTGCACATTGCGGCTGACAACACAGCAGGATAATAAGAGCTTCTTATAATTAGTCACTTTAATTCCGCAAGTTCATTTTTACAGCCTGCCGTGAGAAATAAAAAAATAAAACCTTGCACTGGAGAAATATTTATCTTGAACAGGAAAGTCATGCTGCTTTCCTAAGGAGCCTTGGCCTTTCAAGTCAATAGCTGATCTCAGTGAGAGCTGGAATGATGTAACCGAGATCACAGCGCTGTTAGTGGGCTCGCAGTCAGACAGCAAAAATTAAGGACTGCAAATTATTCTTAATGTTTAATTAATTCATAGCATCCCAAACACATAGCGGCAATACTGATTGCTCTGAACTGTGAATGAGTTAGCGATGGCAACTCTCTACCCTGCAGCTAACGTGCTGCTAATGCTCTCCTGCTGTTACTGCTTTTAATTCATCAAGGCAGCAAGAAGGACGTCTGCAGACCCAGGTAAGGTCTTGGCTTCAGACTATGCACTCTCAACAGATTCAAAGGCTGGGGGAGGCTCTCACACCAGCAGGGAGAGGCAGGAGCTCTTTGGGCTTAATGGCAGCTAAAGCAGTCTCATCGGACCTTCAGCCCGACCTGCACGGCCACGTCCCAGGGCAGGCTCCCCGCTCCCAGAGACAAGCAGCTGGCACAGCGTGGGCAGCCAGCCAGAAGCACACTGGGGAACACTTTTAAACTGTGGCATCAGCAGGACAAGCTCCCCAGGGGGATGGGAAAGGGCACGGATGACTCTGGGTTAAGAAGCAGCTGCTCGGCTTTGCAAGGAAGGAAGACAAAACAAGGCAAATGGGAAAAGGCAAAGGAAAGTTGCATGGGAAGTACAGAAGACAAAGCCTGTTGTTCTTGAAAGATCACTGTTTTACAACCCTTTCCTCCATACGCCACCTCTTATTTCATTTTCCTTTATACTGGAGGCCCTTTTTTGGCAGTTTTGGCAGAAAACCTGAGGCATTTCTGAGAGTGGAGTTTCTCACAATGGGGCACTTCACCTGATTAAAGCTTTTCCATACCTTGAAAAAAAATCTGAAGAAACTTAGTGTCCCAGAGAGAGCATTTTTCTAAATGCTCAGCATCCTAATTAAATCATCTCAACTAAGAATGCTTCAAAACCTCCTGGCCAGAAGTGTTAAACAGATCTTTTCCAGATTAACATTTACCCAAAGATAAATCATTCCCTCTCCATTGGACAGAAACAGAACAAGAGAAACCGTAGAGAGAAACAGTCTGCAGGAGTAATACACTCCCAAACATATAGACTATGAAGACAATCTATCAAAAAGGCTTTCCTCGCAAAACTTGAAAAGCTGTGCTAGAACTCAAGGTAGTCTCATTACACCTTCTTGTGATGGCAGGATCACACCAGGATTGGATTACTGCAAAATTTGTTACCTTTTGAGATTACCCCTCACCAAAAATTTATGTGGCGATTCTCCCTGTAGAGGGCTCTATAATTCATCTGCCCTGAAAAGAAACGTAATTCAGCCCTCTGTATCACACCATAAGAACACTGGTCCTCAGCTGACAGTACACAGGATGAATTGATTTTACTGTCCTCCCCACACAGAGTAGGTGCTGACCATTTTTCTAGGACGTACATACATGTCCGTAAAGCCTCCCCAAAAGAAACAATCACGTGTCGCAGCCTTATATATAAATATCTTGGGCAGAATGCACTGGGACGGTTAAATGGTTAGAGTAAAGCATCTGAAATATGTGTTTAGGAGCAGAAAAAGGGGGGTCACTGCTAACTGTCAGTATGCTTGGATCTCAAGCCTCCTGGTTCTAATATGCTGCAGGGAGGCACAGAAATTAGCTCGCAGACAGCTGCTGCAACCTGTTCAGAGCTATCAGTGTGCAAACAATACTTCTCCAACTACAGAATTTTATTGGCTTTTACAGGTATAAATAATAGTTAGGGAGACCTCAGGGGAAGGAATTCTTGGGCAGGAAAGAGAAAAAAGAGAGAAAGATGCAACCATTTTTACATTATTCCTCAAATGCATTAGCAATTAAATTCTACCTGCCACTAACCATTTTACCTTTTAAATATATCCCGGGTAATGTGTTTCCAAAAAGATGTAAAAGTAATTTCTAGGATAAGCCCATAGATGTCTTTATTTTATGGCAGTTTTCCCCCTTTGTTTGCTTTCCATAATGCAGAAGATTAAAAGAGAGTTTTTTTTACTCTCTCAGACAGGTGGAAGGACTTTCAAAGAAAAAGCAGCTACTTTTTCATCTGCAAAAGATTAATAAGGCTTTGGGTGTGGGAGAGGGTACTTTCCTCCAGTTTTACTAATGCCTGCCATATCAATCCCTGTGCATTTCCAAGCTGCAGTAAAATTGTGAGTTTTTTTTTTTTTTTTGCAGCTGCATGTGCAATTCACATTCCTAGGGCTCCAAGGAAGGGAGGAAATGGTTTTGTTATGGATACACAATGTGGTGGTATTAACCGTGCTGAGCGGTGGCTGCAAAGATGTTCACCACTCCTCGAGCTATTTTCCTGTGTGACTCGATCATCTGTGGGGTTATTGCACCAGGAAGCCAGCGTAACTGCTCGGAAGTTGCCAATGGATTATATAGCAACTTTGGTTGTATTCTTTTCTTAATGCTGTAAATTCAGTTTTTGGTTTTGATCCAAGTTTATGGTGTCTGTATGTGCCTGCTGCTAATACTACGGGTCTCAGGTCTGCTAGCGCTGTTTTGTTTGGCAACAGGTAAATGGCACTCCCAGATTCCTTGTCCTGACCACAGGCTGCCTTGGGTTCGCTCTGGTGTATTGAGGAGCTGTGGCCGTCGCTTGGAGGGCATCAGCAGATACAGGCTCAGCAGGTTGGTAGCACACTTGTTTCAGCACTGTTCATCCCTGCTAAGCAGAGGTGAAGAAAGTGGGTTACATTTTGTGTTATTCCAGTAATCACTGGTGAAGCGAGAGATTCCCGGCCTGTGGGAATTTAGGGAAATGGATGTTCCAAAAAAAACGTTAAGTGGATCTTCATTCTCTTCAAGAATATCCTAAATATAAAAACTACAGAATTACGTAGTACACGAGATACTAGCAGACATGCTGTACTGGGCCAGACCCTCTACCTAGACCGAAGTTAGTGGATTCTCCATAAAGATGATGTTGTTCCTTTTCAGGAAGCTTCTTAACTCACTCTCAGAATTTATATACGAGGACTGATTGGCAAGTAAGGACGCGTAGCATCAGTGCCAAAATCAGTTATCCCACCACCAGTGCTGTCTGGGAAGAGAACAGCAGATTCTCATGGCCCAGCTGAAGCTACTGCTTCTCTCAGAGGAATGTGAGCATGTGGAACTAAAGGGCTGCAAGCCGCTGGGTACATCCGCCAAATGCCAGAGCAGCAGCTTCTCCCTCTGCTAGGTATTGACCACGCCATACCCTTCATGGAGAGGAAGGCAGCACAAAGGGTGGGAGCAAGTAGAATGAGACAGATAACGGAAAAATTGGGCATGATTTGAATGACTACTGACTTCATTATTACGGCAGACAGGATTGTTTGAGGCAGCTGTGAAGACTGAGCTGGGAATGAGCGCTGGGAATGAGTTAGCACTGCTGCGTGGTAATGCACAGTGATGGAATCAGCACACAGGCAGGCGCTCTGCTGCTTCCAGCTCCCATCTCAGCTGCTCACACGTGCAGCCGGTCGGCCAGGCGCAGGAGTTCCTTTGAAGGGACCCTCTTCAGGAAGACAATTTCTGTAGACTCAGCGCCGAGCCCGGCCATTTACATCTGCTCTGTTAAATCTCACCCGAGACAAGGACGCGCATTCCAACGAGCCCTTTGTGCCTTTGGCTCGTTCCACCCAGCTGTTATACCTAGGACCCATTGTGCTCTCTTACAATGATTGCTATTTAATGGAACTGAAAGGTTTGCAAATCTGAGGGAAGTACAGCGCTCTGTAATGATTTTTGCAGCCTTTGCCATCAGAACGGTCTTTGTGTGCTATAAACTAACCTGACTGCAGGATATTTCAATCCGATGCATCCCATAGGAGAAATCATCAGTGAGAGTAATTGCATCGGGGCTGATCACATCATAGAAGGAAGGCCAACCTGGAAAAGAGGAACAAGATAAGTAAGAAAAGAAGGTGTCTTTGTGGCAGATGGCTCTGTAAAAAGCAGAGACAGAAACACACTTTGAAAACTGTTTATTTCACTCCAGAGCTCCCCAGTCAGAAATAACTGAAATGGACATTTTGTATCATAAATCACTTCGGTATGTTGGAACATTTTCCCCCAAATACAAAGTCCTTTACTAAGCTGCCACTAGCTGCCCATCTTCCATCTCAACAGAGACTCCTGCACACCTCTGCCACCTATCAGCCAGTAATGGCCACCTATCAGCTTCTACTCTTCAACGTTTCCTTGCCAGGTATCCCCCTCTCCACGACACCAGCACAAAGCAGCTACCCCATTAGATACCCATTACACAGCTGGAACTTTTCAGCCACCCCTCAAAAAACTCACATCATAGGCTCCGTTTCCTGAAGCTGGGTTCCCACATAAGAACCTGATAGGCCTTAAGGTCGTGTCAACATCTACCAGTGCCCATCCGAAATCCCACCAGATATCTGTCCCTCTCGGCCAGTCTCTTGCCAAATATTGCAACATGCACAGATAACTCTTGCTCTCTGTGTATTACACACGTGCCCACGCAGAGAGAACTTCCTTGTTTGTTCCCCTAATATCTGCTAAGCATTTGCTGCAGATGATTTCATAAAATGACTTGCAATAAGCTATAACAAACACAGCAGCAGCTGTGAATCACTGCATGCAGATGAGTAAAGGATGTACGCAGCTTTCCGTAAGTAACAGGAGTAAAAGTTCCTATTCAGTAAAAGGAGGTGTGGAAGCCATCAAGTTTTCTGAATGCGGGTAAGGAAAGTGTGTAAACTGGAATAAAAAATAGCATATGTCTTCATTTGTATCGTAAGCCATTAAATGGTGAAGAACACTTATTAGGATGCAACCATAGCAGACATAAATGTTTAAGAGATGCTCAGAAGTGCATTTCTCTCCCTTTTGGGAACCTCTGTACAAAAATAGTAGCATTCCTAAGCCTGAAACGTGAATGCACTGCAGGTCCCAAGTCCTATGCTCCTAAGGAACCTACTGGCATCACAAGTGTTTCCCCCTCCAAAACTCACTGCAGAAGCAGAGTCATTTCCTTCCCCCAAAATACTGCAAATGGAAGAGACAGCAGATGGACTGAAGTGCAAGAACTCTGAATGGGGAAGATATCCCGCAAGACAGGAACTCAAAACAGTGCAGAAATGACAATCAAAAAAAAAATTATAAGTTCTTCCCCTCATGCAAAATATCCCTGCCAAACAAATACCTTCACAAACAGAAAAGGAATAAACATATGACAAGTTTTGCAGAAGAGGTTATCCTGTTGACAGAAAAATTGATGTCTCCTAATTGGTGGCACATCTCCAACATCATTCATCATCTCAGCTGGGCCTCTGTCTAATGAAAATCGAGGCCTTACAGAGAGCTGGTCAGAAACTTTTTGATGAAGCACTTTAGTTATTGCAATTTAAAAATCTCGCAAGCCAGGCATATCTACTTCTCAGTTTGTGTGACGGCAGAGGATTTCCAAAGACGGACCTGCTTGGAGCAACCAGCTATCTCACCGTGTGAAAGCGTTTGGAGGAGGAACACTGCAGTGCTGCAGAAATTCTCGGAGGCAACCCTCCCTCCTCCATAATAGCAGTAAGGGGGGAGCTTCAAAGGCTGCTGCACAGAGATTGAAGCAATCTGTGTCTTGCTGAGAAAATTATCTTGTGAGAAGGGTTTGGAGGAGATGTGTTTATGTCAGCTTTGACATTAAAGAAAGACCATCTATCCTCCTTTCTCCAGACTTTTCCTTTTGGTCTTCCCATTCAGCACAGAAAAAAAAATTATTTGCTTTGGATGCATTCCATGCGCTTTTAAAAAGTGAAGTCATCTGAAACCTATATAAACAGTCAAGCTCCTCCTAAAGTAGCCTTTGTACCCAACCGGAGTGACTTCATCTTCCTTCTACACATGCACATGTTCCAGAGGCTCCGCCATTGCCACATGTTCCCCAAGACAGGGACTAGGAAACAGCCTGTGCCTCCACAGGGCAAATTTCCAATTCTCAGCTATGCCATCTCTTCTGGAGTACCATCACAGACCAGGCACCAGCATTTCTGTGCCCAACCAACAAGTCCATGAGGGTTGACTGAAACCTGATCAAACCTGCAACAGAGAAGCTCCTGAAGGGCACTGTGAAAGACACAGTCAGTCAGCCCTGAGGAGATGACAAGTGAACTGCCCCTTGTGCTGATGAGCCAGAATCACCAGGAAAACCAGTCCCCTTCTGCTGTCTCATTTCCCCCCTTCAGAGCTAAAGTGGAAAACCCATTTGATAGTTTGCTAAGCCTTCTCTGGCCCTTTTCTCTGCTTTAGGAGCTGCCAGGAACAAGCTGTAGAAGCAGTCTGCTCGCCTGCACATTAGGCAACTCCCAGTGACGCTGGAAAACCAACTAGACCCCTGTGGGTTCTTCATACGATCTTTCTTTCTTCCTAAGTGGTGGATGACCCAGCAGTGCCCCCACTTTGCAAGCCCCTGGCTACTTTTCCTGCCTCTCACGGCTGCTGCTCAGCCACTCCTTTCCTTCCGAGCGCCTGTTCCTTCTTGCCCAAAGGCTGCAAAATGGCTCATTCACCCTGTATTTTAGATTGCTGTTGGCTGTGCCCTAATGCTTTGGCCTGCCTTTGAAGCTACCTGGCAGGGCATGCTTCAACGGTGAACTAGGACTGGGGGGAAGAAGACCATTTAGGAGCTCTTCTGCTTCTGCTGAAAGAAAGAGTAATCCCTGGTGCTGTACAGACTGAGCTCTGGAGAAGGCCCTTAAAAATGGCAGTGCTTAGACCCAAATCTCCACAGGTTGCGGCAATACAAAATAAGAGCCTGTCGTGTTTGTGCTCTCTCTAGTGACCCTTTATATGGGAATCGGACCACTATGTCCTACGGGCCAATTCCTGCTATGTTAATAAGACAGACACACAGATGAACAGTTATTCAGATCAATAGCAGGCATCCTTTCTTAGACCTAAAATAAAGGAATGACATTTTCTTCTCTCAAGCACCAAAGTGAAAGGCACGGTGGAAACTGAACACCACTGACAGATCTTTTCCACTCGATCCTGCAGGAGTAATAGAAGGGATCTCATGCTGTGGGGCGTCACACATACCACGTGCATCTCCTTCTGCAACCGAAATGCTGAAGCTGAGGCAATGCCCGAGTAAGAAAGCTACAGCAAACGGTGTGCCTACCATCCGGCCTCTTTTGTGCTCTCCTGGTAGAGAAATGAAGCCCCAGCTGGAGTAGGTCATCTCATCCATGTTAACACGGGAAATTCTAAAGCACCTTTATCCTATGGGCTACTCCAGAACTGTTTCTTGGGACAATGCTGACCTCATGCAAAAAAGAAAGACGTTTTGTTCCTGTAAACATTTGGAACAGTCTAGCTGTTGATTGACTGATCAATTTTAGAACCATCTCAATCATCCTTCCAATTTCACACACATTTTGTTGTACTTAGACCTCCAACTTCCTAATAAATGGATGCAAGCAGTTAGACATCTAACTGTTAAAATATGAGCCTATAATTATTTGCAGAAGCAAAACGGCAGGCTGCTTTTGAAAATCAGCCCTGCTAGGCCATTTTTCCCCCTCTCGTGAACTAATATTCCTTTTGACATTCTTTTTTTGAACAGCACAATTGCAATCCCAAAGCATCTAACGCTCTGACATTATTCCCATTTCATACACCTGCCGAATGGAGACCTCCAGAGTCTTTTAATAACTGTGATGTCTGTAGTTATGTTTTTCATTTTGGAACCCAAAGAGACTAAGTTCAACCTGCATTTTATCATTCTTTGCCGTAATTATTCCAAGCATTTACTTCAGTGAGTTATTTACAGATGGAGAAGTAGGGGGAGATGGAAGATGTTAGAACTACCAAATGACACCAGATGGAAAAGAGGACCTTGACCTGAAAAATACCTTGGTTCTCTGATGTGCTGTATTTTTAGAATTCTGATTCCCTTTTAACCTAATGCGGATTAATGAAAACCCAAAGGCTTTTTAAGGTAGAGGTTCATCATTTATCTTCACTGAGAAAGCTATGTCTGTGTAAAAACATGAAGCATATAGGATTAAAAAAGGTAATAAAGCTTCTGCTTTGAAACTGCTGTAAAGCCGAAGGGCCTTCACTTTCTTCTTTCTCACAGGTTTATTGAAACCGAATCTGAAAGACACAGGCATCCACAGCTGTAACTTCTCACATACAAGTTTAATGTGGAACTACAAAGTGACATATTCCTATTATGTACGATGCCTGTGCAAATGCAGGGCATTTTTTTGCCTAACCTGCTGGGTTATTTTTCATGATATCTCCACAATGATGAACGGATAACAAATATTCTTAGTTACAAATATTTTACCATCAGGTGACACTACTTTCAGTGGAGGTCCAGCTGCAGCTAGAAACAGACTCAGGCTCAGAAACATTGGTGTTCACCAGCAAATGGCTGGACATGAGATATGTAATTCACTGGAAAGAACACAACTGGTCCTTTCCAGCATCATCCAGGCTTAAGACAGATGACATGGTATTGTTTTTCGGCAGAACATGCGGAGCACTGCAGTGATAGCTAGGTAGGGAAGCAGCCAAAGACAAAAAGCAGCTTAATTTTGGAAACCAAAATAAGGATAAGGGTCCTCTCTAACACACTGTCTCTAATAGAAAAGTTGGGCTACCACAACAGGTAAAGAGAACACTGTGCAAAGGGAATTTTATAAAACAGCTGAATTCCTAGCAACAGCTTTTATCAGATAATCATAATCTGTTTGTTTTGTGTGTCTGTTTCTTTATGTTTCTCACTTGGGAAAGAAAAAAATGGGAACCATAAATAAAGGTGGTGTTTGTTTTCATCCACGACGGCACTCCGAGCATCAAAACAACTTTCTGTGAAACAGCATATGCAATCCAGATTTATTCCTTTGTTAGTGGGAGAAGGTTATATTTGTTTAAAGTGATTGTTAAGAGAGATCTGACACTTAACATCTAGAATTTCATTTGACGTCTGAATTTTTCAGAACGAGAGTGACCCTGAAGTCTCTTGAGCAATGAAAGCATGGGGCCTGTTCACTTCAGCAATTAATAACTGTATCACGATACGGCTATTGCCGTAACTGCTTCCTTAGTCCTTTCACTGTGCTCTAAAATACTGCTAAATACTAACTGGCTGTTTTAGAGACTTCCTCTAAAACACTTTTGACATCTCCAGCATCTGGGCTGCTGTTAAAATCAACAGGTAAGCAGGAGCTGGGATCTTCCTCAAGTCTTCTTACAAAGATTGAGTTACTAATGGTTTCTTTCTTGGTTCAGGTTCAACAAAACTACTGAACCTAACTCACTTCCTCCCAAAGGATGGTTTTCTCCCCTCATCTGAACAGTGTCTCTTGTTACTTTAAATCATGGCTAATGTTTTTAAAAATATATCTTACACATAAGTCAGTTGTAGATCTTCAGCATCAAAGGAACCAAACAGAATCATGTGAAGCGGTGTAACCTTAAGCTATAATTTTAAAATGCCAGTAAGAAATGTCTCAAATACTTTTCAAAATTTACTGTTGACCTAGTAACCTCAGTCCAAAACATTCAACTTCCAATACATGTTTTTATTTTCCTTCCAAAAGCAGTATTGGTACAACAAATGTACGCATCGAGAAGTATCTTGCAATCTGTATACTTATGAGGTATCTGCACAATTCACTAAAACAAGAGAAGCTTTCATGAAGGGTGAGTAAATTAGAGTAATAGTGGAGATGGCAAATCTTCCAATGGAAGTGATTTGACAGAAATCTGAATACTGATGCAGTGTATTCACAAAGACAGGGGAAAAAAAGCCCCAGTAAATGCAGCCCTGTAATAACCAGCATCCGGCACTGAAACAAGCAGCAGTCGCAGATGAAGTACATATTTGAAAAATTTGTCATAGGGTGTTTCAAGTGATGAACATCCACAATTTGTTTTAGACCTGTCGAAATATTTTCCTATCACATGCATGTCTGGGAAACAAAGTTTGTAAAGAACAGCCAGAACTCGGTTATATATTAAAACTACAACTGCAGAGATGGAATTCTGACAGAAAATTGTTTTTAACTCCAAAAATAAAAAAATGCAGCTTGTATTTTCTTCCTTTTGGAGTTCTATTCCTTCTGCTGAGCAACACGCCCATGTCAGGGAGTGCAGACAAAAACCCTCCTCATTACAGCTGGACAAACAGGCTCTCACTGCAGTTGTAAAGCTCTGAAACAAGGGGAAGAGTTACTACACTGATTAAAAGCAAACAAACAAACAAAAAAGACAAAGGCCCCCGTTTTTCTGTTTACTTTAGATATCGAATGAGATGTCTTGGTAAGGGAACTTGGTCACAAGTAACTAAGGAAGGACAGAATATTCTTGGCCATCAAGGAAATCTTTTGTCAGGATTTGGGCCGAGACGGGGGCAGCTAGCAGATGGCAAGGTCTGCCCAAGACGCACAAAGCTGAGTAACAACCACAGGGTGGAAGTGCAGCCACAAACCGCTGCATCTCCTGCAGGGGAATTTAGTCATGGGACAAAAAAAGTGGGGTAGGGCTCCTTCTGATGCCACCGTGATGCAGTGGAGAACAAACCCCTCCTCTTTGCCCTATATTACAGTTTACTGACAGTAGTCCTTAAAGTAGATATATTTCCAGGACAGGGGTTTTGTCCCAATGCAGGAACATCTCCTCACGAGCTGCAGGAACACCAAATGCCATGAGGAACCTGGCCTCAAAGCCTTCCTTCACCTGGGGAGCACAGGAGCTGCTCCCTGCAGAGACTCCTCAGCTACAAGTGCCACCTTGCACCCAGTACCCGGGGTACTTTTACTATGCCCTCTGCCTCGTGCTCGGTCTGTTCAACACATGCTTGAACACTGCACGGTCTTGTGCAAAAGGATGCAACAGCAACAAGCAGCAGAGAAAATCCCAAAAGAAGAAAAAAGGAATGATTTGTGGGGTTAGATTGTTTGGAGTTAGTGTTGGTTTGGAGGGAGGTTTAAATCTTTTTAACAACCTCTTATGCAAACAAAAGGAGGTAGGCAATAATGTTGACTAGAAAATAAAGACCTTTCTTCACAGAAAAGCCTGACAAAAACAATATACATGTGCACGCACACCCCCACACACCCTTTTTCTTTTAAGTTCTCTGTGGAAAACTTCAGCTGTACTTTGAAAACTTCTGAAAACCGAAACTATTGAAATGGAAAAGTTCATATTTCAGATTATAATGTTCACCTTCTGTTTTGCTTTCTGTTACGGTTTCTAAAGCAAAGCATGCCCTTTCTGCTAAACCCCGTATTTTCTTTCAAGAAAGATTTCAAAGGAAAACTTTTCACAGCCATTCTATGTGGCCAGTGACACGGTCCAAGGAAAGAAACAGCCTGGCAAACCGCTTTAAAAAAGATGTCATGAGGAGCTGCTGTCTATAATACTCTGCTGTGGGAAACACAGCGTGCCTGCAGAACCACCTGAGGACTGACAAGCATTCGCACGCTGCTCCAGTTCCACACAGGTCTCTCCATGCTATTCCTTATGTGACTGCATCCTTGATCTTCTTTTTTCTTCTGGATTAACCTTCTGATGTTTTTGGCTCGAATAAAGAAATGAAATAACACAAATGCACTGTACACAAACCTCTCAAGATATGGAAGTCATTTCCAACCTAAGCTAAGAGCACTTGTAATTAGGTACAGCACAAACCATCACAGTGGAAGTCAATTATACTCACTACATGTTTTTACAAACAAATAATATCGGTTTATAAACATCCAGCTCACTTCAGGGTCTTGTTTTCTCTTACGCTATTCAAAGTAAAGATATACCTAAAAAGGAATAATTGGCTTGGAAAAGAAATCTGGTGCAACAAGCAAGAGGAGAAATAAGAGAAGATTTAGAGAGAATCAGCAAAAAGGCAATGGGCCAGTGCGCAGGAGGAGATTGGAGAGAGGCAAGAAGCTAGGAGTGGGAAGGCAGTCTTTGAGTAGATGCATTCAAATATCTCAAGGAAAACACTGTACTCAGGAGAATTTCGTCTGGGCATTGCCATCATGCAGTGCCTCCTACAGCACTAGGCTAGCTGTCCTGTAATATATGTTGTCAGCCACTGGACACTTTTGGGATGCTCTCTTCTGTAATACTGAGTGGCACTCTGAATTTCTGCCTCCGTGGGCTCATCTTTCTCTCTCCCACAACTCAGGTGGAGCAGAAGCCCCAGCTCAGACCCACCCACGGCTCATGCACAGACCAGCATGGGGTGCCCGTGCTCAGGATGCCCAGTACAGCCCCGGGTTATACGGGGCCAGATTGTACGGCATGTGTTAGGACCACTGGCCTCACGCAGCACATCTGGTAACATGGGTCAGCTGTCAGGCGTATCTGATGCTTGGACCCTTCCAACAGCATAAGTGGCTATCTCCCAGGTGAAAACACTGGAGCTAAAAGTTATCGTCTACAGGCTACTGAGACTCTGCTGATCCAAATTTGTTCCACAGTCTCCCAGTTACCACTCGTCAAGCTTTAAAATGACACAGGCTTGCCCATAAGCATTTGTTCCTTTCAGGTAAAACTGTACGCTTGCAATTAAGTTTTGCCCAGAAAAACCTTGTATGAGAAAAATCTGGACATATCCGTGTTAAATTAGCATCAGCTGATTTGTGGTGCCAGTGGCTGCCTTATTTCACTACACGCATTTGTGCCCCGTGTGCCGACTCAACAAGCTCTTGATATGAGGGAAATAAGGAGCTCCCGTTCCTACAGGGCTCACAAAAACCCTCAGCCACAACTGGATTAGCTCTAAGGAAGACTGGCCTCATGTGTCCAAAAGCGAAAAGGACAAAAGCTTTGTTTCAGCTGCAATGAGATATACGCTGTTATCCCGGAAAGGGAGAGAAGAAGGAGTGGAAAGGAAACGCGCACAGCCCATCATTTTTTTGAGGGAAAAGATGATGTGTAACAGCCGGCGAAGACGTCCCTGCCGCTCCCCCTATTTCCATCTGCCTCAGAAAGGCCTGTTTGTGCCAAAGGTCAGACGAGACCACGCAAAAATATCCCACCAACTCCGGGTCCCGGGCGCGGAGCAGAGGAACTGCGGAAAGCCGCAGCCTCCGACCTGCCCGGCTCCGCTCTCGGCGTCTCCTACACCGAGGGCCCCGGGCCGGGACAGGGGCCTCGGGCCGGGAGAAGGCCGCGGCCCGCCGGGGAGGCTCCGGGGGAGCTGCCGGGGAGGCAGGATGGAGCCTGGCGGGGCCCGGCGGGGTCCGCCTGGCGGTGACAGGGGGCCCGCGGCGGCAGGGGACAGCTCATTGCCGTGTTCTTGTCTCCACCTGCTGATGCTCCCCGTAAACAGACCCGCCGAAACTCGGCCCACAGGCGCGGGAGGTCGGTCGGAAACCTGCCCGTCAGCTCAGCTTACAGGCAAACGCCGCAGCTTGGGAGAGGAGGGCGGATAGAAAGGCTGCAAAAATAGAACAATAGGACTTGACCATTTTTTTTTTCTGCTTTTTAAGCCAAACTTGCAGAAACAGTGCCATTCTGCCGTCTGGCTCCCCTCCTTGTTACTCATATTTGGGTATGGTCCTGTACAGCGTATAGCTGATGATTGCACTGCACTAGGTTTGTCCCTTTCCTGCTCTTAAAACCTCTTTATAATCTTACACAGAGTAATCTTGCACAACTGCTTATTTGGGATCTCAGAGTGAAGAATACAGTAACCTGTTAGCCATAGCAGATTTTCCCCTCTGAAGCACGGACCCTGCACTTACTAAGAAATGCCAGAATAATTACTTTGAGGTACTGACTGTTCAAAATTTGAGGCCAGGCCCCTCACCGCCTTGTTGCACAATGACTGTCCTGTTACGAGTCTCTGCCAACCAGCAGACGAACGATGGGTCTGCACTGTTTGCCAGGCTGGGCACCTGGACCTCTGTGGTCTGCATTAAACCAAGAATTACCATGGCAGGAGAGGCTCCAACAGGAGCAAGAGCTCTTTCTCCTCCCTCTCCAGTCCTGTGCTGCTACACCCACAGCCCGAAGTGGCGGGGAGTCCTTGCATCTTTCACCTTGCCAAATAAATCTGAACTCACAGTCAAACCTCATTTGGGTTCCCACCTCAGCCCCTCTTGTTCAAAGACATTCAAAGGTACCACCGAGCTCTGATAACAAACGGCAGCTAAGCACCGTCATTTTACTCACAGGAAAACTTACTAGGGAAACAAACACGGATGAAGCTCTTGTGTAAGCAGGCTAGTGTGCGCTCCAATCACTCTATAAATTTCTGGAACTCACTTGTCAAAAAGCATCATCTTCAGCTCACTGAACCTTTCAAAAAAAGAACACACCAGGGCTCTGGAATTCCAGCCTAACCTGGCTTTCACCCTCTTTAGAAAGGACTAAAAAAAGACAGGGAAGGGATATACAAAGGCATTTCTCATCAACTGCTAAATGGTCCAATATACTCGTAACCTTAGCTCTCTGCTTTATAGCAAGTGAGTGATGAAAACCTGATGGGACAGGCTTGCAAGCTACACTCTAACACTGAGCCACTGGGGTGCATTTTCAGAATTGGACAAAACTATCCTTAAGTGGACACCTGGAAAGGGCATGGGCAGCCAGGGGAAATGCTGTCAGGAGAGGAAGAGTTTAAAAAGGCTAAGAAAATCTCTGATTAAAATTTTATGAGGTAAAGTGCTGGCATGGATCAGTTTTCTTGAAAAGCAGAAATCAGTCTCTGAGCTGGCTCCTCAGACACTATTTGGAGACCTCAAAAGCAGAGTCGTTTAGAAAGCAACTTCTCAAGGAGTCCAACTAAAACTACAAAGACATAAAATTCCAGTCAGACACAGGAAATTCTTAGGGGAATACAAGAATTTTATGAGTCAGAAGATAAAAATCCCTCTGAATACCTAACAAAACTAATCTAATGAAGTAGTCACCGGTAAGGCAGTTTGATGAATCTGCATGTCGTGACAGACAAATTTAAACAAACAGGAAATTGAACAACCTGAATCTGTTTTCGTTTTCACTCCCTGTGCCCTGCTCCTTTTTTTCTAAAGGTGCAAACCAAGCTGACAGCTGCAGAAGCTGCCAAGTGGGTCTGAGGGGACTATTTGATTTTAGATGAAGTCTCAATTTAAAATAAACAAATTGCCTGTCTTCCTTTTGCAAAGCTGGGAAGTCATTTATTTCTGATTCATTATTTGCACTATTGTAGACCCTACCGGCCCCAGTGCAATCAAGCCCACTAATCATTGCAAAGGAATACAGGGGGAAAAAAAAGCCCTTGATGTTAAGGTTATAACCTAAAATGCAGCTTCTTCCCTGACAAGCAGAAATGAGGCTAAATGCTTCCAAGCAGGTATTTCACCCATGCTGGTAGCTAGAGGGTTCAGTCCTAAATGATACGACTAGATTGGGTCCAGCTCGGTATCGGAGCACATACTTAGCTGTTTACATGGAAAAGTTCTCACTAGTTTCCAGAAAGATGCTCACATCCATGAGGACCTTGCCTTTAGGTGCAGATAATTTCAGGACCAGCTGTGTAAAGTAATATTAAACTGAACGCTACCTCCTCTCCATCAGGGAACCAGGCAGAGTCTAGACTCAAACCCAAAGTTTTACCTATGCATATTGCAGCATTGTGGAAGCTGTTTTTAAGGAGAGAAGAGCTTTTTCAGTTTATAACCCTTCTATTACAAATACACTCATTTTGGAAATAAATATCAGCAATTTGCAGTTTGCACTGAGCATATCAGAATTCTTAAAACTGCTGATTTTTCCTATTCTCACAATGTTGCTTCTAAACTAAAATTATGGTTGCATGAAAGCCCTTCTGTTACTTCAGATTTACTTCAGCTTGAAGGAAGTAAACCTATAGAGAAGCCAGAATTTTTTGTTTCTTTCCATGTTTTTTTGCTTGTTTGTTTTTGAATGTCTTCATTCCAGAATGGGAAAAAAAAATCTTTAAACAAGTTCTCCGCCAAAACTTATCTTGCGTTAATTAAAATGTTTCATTATACAAACTAATTCATTATACTAGAACCGAAATACTTTAATTTTGATTTTTTTTCCTTCATTTTATATTTCATACTAAAAATTTCAGACAAAATGTTGTGCTAAAATAATTTTCAGATGAAAAATGAAATCTTCTTTCCAACAAGACAAACCACTGGTCTGTCAACTTTCATGGCCTAATGTGCTGCAGTAGACAGTATGTTAGGCACAGGCTGAACTGCCTGCAAACTACTTGTACATAAATTTAGGACACTGCTTAGTTTCCTATCTGAACTGCCCGTCTAGATCCTCCTATTTGGGGTTGATTCTGGACTCCACTTAAAATACTAATTGTTTATATTAAACAGACAAGAGAATGTGTGATGTATTTTAACTGTCAAAAGTGTTGTGAACAGCAGCAGCTGGAAGAAGAATGTTTAAGTCCCTCTGCTACCCTCAAGCCTTTTACAATCCTGTATCAGCAGCTACATCTTCCTCTTGCAGGCAAGAAAAACAGGGTATAAAGGGGTAGCAAAGGGGTAGCGCAGCAAATCTGCCTCTACAGAAAAAAACTAGAGGGGTATACAAAAGCACGGTCATTATTAGGTCAAAATAGAGCATCACTAAAACTCCACTGATGCTGATGCGAAAGCTGTGCACGTTTGTGCAGAGCACAGCTCACACTTGATGGCTCCTCTCTTGTGCTGGTTTGCTCACACTTAGCTTATGCCAGAGACGTAATACAGGCAGCAATGGGAGATATCACTTGAACCACTCGCTGTATGGTACCCCTAAAAAAGGGATCTTGATACTATCGGTTATGGCAATACTCTTAAATCTTCTGGACACGGGGTCAGCAGCATGTGTGGGGCCATCAGTAAGGAGAGGTTTCCTCCTCTTGACACTTCATTCCCGCAGGGCATCTCAGACCCATGCTCAGGACGCCTTCCCCAGCGTTATGATTGTTGCTAGGGTTGCTATAGGATTGTTGCTATAAGCTTGTGCTAGGGCCAAAACAAAGCAGAAGTGTTGTTACTGACAAAATATTAATAAAAGCTTTTCTAAGTAACAGGATCAAGTTATTTTCAATATTTATAAAAACGTTCTAAACTGCTGCAGTGCAGGTTTTCCTGCTATGTGGTTTGGTGTCTTTTTTTTTTTTTTTTTAATGCTACATTTACAGAATGGATTTGGCACGTTCAGGGAAGGAACACCTCTTTTGTTCATCCCATCAGTCTTCTACTTGTCCAATTGCCACTGGTGTATTAGTAGAAAAAATAGCCCTGGTGTAGGTGTAAAATAACGCTCTGCATTCAGAGACAGCACAGTACTTCATTTCGCTTTAATACTTACTTCAAAAGTAAACTCGGCCGAAACCTTGCATAAATAGCGCCGAACAAATTTGCAGGTTATTCTGAGCTTACTGAAGCAAAGTTGCTTCACACCTCGTACATGCAATTGCTTATTTCGTTGCTTACCACCAAGACTTCTGCCGAGAGAGCCCTCGGATGGAGCGAGCAGGGAAGCAGAGGCATGGCTGGAAGAGGGATCGGTAACACACAGAGCTTAGCCAGCAGAAACACAGCCCATGCCAGCTGACGGTGAGCAAGACTAGCTAAGTTGAAAAGTAACAGCAGGTCAGGATTTTGATTCGATTTTAATTTGATTTAATGGTTTTTACACCCTATGTGTCCAACTTTTCGTTTTCCGCCTTTCCACTTTCTCCTTTTTGTTATTTTTTCCTTACGCTACAGGAAATATTTCTTTTCCTTTTCACTCAAAAAGGTAGCAAAGTGGGTTTCTGGGATTCCTCTTGGAGCTGTCTTTGCTTGGGAGTGTGAAGTCACAGGACCATAGCATTGATTAGATTAGATTTCGGATGGAGCTGTTCAGAGATTTAGTTCAGGTTTGAAAGGCAAGTTTGTGATTCATTCTAAAAGCAAAGTCTTTCAGAGACTTCTGCCAGGGAAGGCAAAATAGAAAATCTTGACAAAGGGCTCAGTAGGAAATTTTCCATAAAAAGCATTTTAAACAAAATAAACGTGAAATTCTGACTCTCTGAAAGCGAATGTTTTCATGGGGATGTCTCCATTTGACCGAGGTGCACTCAGCCCGCAGCAGCCAGTGACCTGCTGGCCGGGAAGTCCCAGAAGATGCAGCTCAGGGACACGCAGGATTCTGCTCTGATCACCTTCTAGTGTTTTGTATGCGAAGTGGAGAAGCTTTAGCAAGAACGACTTGGAGAAAGGTTTAAGACAGCCAAAACAATCCAGTGGCTTCCTGCCCTTCTCTTGCCGCCACCTGCAGTTGCCTCGGTCCCACTGCTGCCTGACCACTCACTGGCTCTGTGTTTATATATATATAAATAATTATAATTATAATTATAATTATAATTATAATTATAATTATAATTATAATTATTTTTTTTTCTGGGCTAGCAAGCTGAAACAGTTAACTGAGAGACCAAACAACCGCTGGAGGCAATGCAAGGCAAAAGAATACAGGGCAAGGAGAGGAAGGGAAACACAAATTCAGTGCCTGTGTCAGTAAGGTGTTGAATAGACTCAGCCGCCTCATTAAACCTTGCCTCAGGGGTGGTGCTAAAGCACTACAGTGTTAAGCTCAGTGCAGTGTTCTGCCCAAGTTTCAGGGCTCACACATGAACCGAGATGTCTCTCCTTCCAGCGAGAGCTCTAGGTACAACACCTCCTTGCCACTTTTGAAAGCTTTCTTTTCACCTGAGAAGCAAGCTCCCGGAGATGGTGAGAGGGGAATGGTCTAGAAATGACCCCAATGTAGCTATAAAATCACTTGGTGCCATTTTCAGCCCCTCAGGTTACTCTTTGGTGACCCTGACTATGAGGCAGGGACTTGGCCATGTGCTCTGTGAATGATGGGACCCCCGGGCTGGTTTGCTTCTCAGCCTGTGGCATAAGACAAGGCACGCTCCCACTGTCTAAGCTTTCCCTGCCTTTCAGGTGTACGTGCAGGAAAGAGAACTGTCATAGGTCTGCGTGCTGACTTACTGTGGTATCCCTGACCGACAGAAACACTGCAGTCTGAATAAGGCAAACCTCCGTGTTCAGCACCAAAGATCTCCTCTATTGCAGCATTACAAAAGGCAAAGTATGTGAATTCAGAATTTATTTATTTATTGTATGGGATAATTCTTTCTTCAGAGAGCTGGGAGCAGAGGAAGCATTTTCCACAAAAGGGACTCAACTGCTTAAAAAAAACCAAAAACGTATTGCTCAAGAAAAGCTACAGTATGCCAGTTCCCAATATTGTCTTGATACAACAAAATCTGACCTTTTGACACCAAGCTACCCCAATACTGATCCCACTCCATTCAACCAAGGTGGACCTTATTCAAATGCTGCGTAACCCCACACAAGCATGATGTCTGTTTGCTCAAGTTCTGAGCGGGCATTGCAACAATGGAGGTTGCAGGGATGGGGAAGGAATGAAAAGCACGAGTTGCTGGGCTTTCCCTCCTCTACCCTTCACATGTTCATCTGTTTTCAACCCAAACAGCACACATTCTCAGTGTGAAGCACTCTTAGGCTCAACAGAAAAGGTCTGCCTTCATCTGGCTAAAACGGGACTGTTCTAGGCTCAAACCTCCACTGGAATTTAAGCAGCACCTAGTACCCCAAAAGGTTTGCAATCACACAAAACACTTGGTGCCCTCACCCCCTTCTCAGCTCCCCAGAAAGCTGAGGCATACCAAAGGTTTTAAATGCTCATGCTGTAATTGTATCACTCCAGGTGTTCTCAATAGGATTCCTCCCTATAAAACAACTAAAGAGGTGAAATACAGTCCAAGTCTCTGCAGGAAAAGAACAGAGCCAAGAGCACAATCAGTTTCTGAAAAATGACTTGGTTCCCATGCCACAAGCAACAGTCCATAAAGCATCTCACGGAAAGCCCAAACACGCCCTGCAGCTTCTGGCTTTGGAGCAAGAACTGGAGGACCTGGGGACCTCAGATCCGCATTCCAAAATGGACCTTACAATGTACTTCCCTCCCTTGCAACAGCTTAATGACCTGCAAATTTTCAGCCCTGGCCATATCTGACATCAGTTTCAGAGCCCCACCTTCAACCAGATTAAAACATTTGTGTGTTCTGACATGAACCACGAGGGTGTTTCATTTGCACACAACCCACCCTATTGATTTGGTGTATTTTTGGTGGGGAAGAACGGGATGGGAGAGGAAGGATTCCTACTCTGTTGTATTCAAAGCAAAATTTTCAATGTTCAACCTCTGTACTTGTGTCCAGCACTGCCATCATGAGCTGTAACATTTCATGCTGTTACTCTTCAGTAAAATATTTTTGAGTCTGTACTCCAAGAAATGTTGTCTAAAATCCTTGCAAAATTAGGAATCATTTTCTAGGAAGATCTGAACCAAGTGGATCACCTTGTAGCAAGCTCTGTGTGAAGTGACTGATTGTCCCCATTGTTGGCATTCCCAGGGGTCACAAACGGGTTCAGGCACATTGTGCCAGGGCATCCCAAAAAAGAAAGGCCGTCACAGCCAGCTGATAGCGCCATCTAGGAAACCAACCTGTGGGTCGCAGTAATTAAGTATCCAATTAAATGGGCCTGATTTTTGAGTGGATGGCAGATTTGGGAATTTGTTTTTAGTTTCTTTCTAAATCATAAAATCTCCTCGAACCATACCCTCTAGTGTTCTAGAAAACTTTCTATAAATTTATCTAATTTTGTAAAAAAAAAAAAAAATGTTGGCTGGAAAAACTGGAGTATTTGGAAAAAATTCAAATAGCTCAACTGTTTTCCACTTTTCATTTTTAAAGCATAGAATTCAAGCCTTTGTCTGAAACGTTCCCTTTCCAATATCAATTTATGTTTAAAAAAATCTGAGGGATATACAACCTGTTCCAGTTCAATACACTGAAAAAAAAAACTCCAAACCTTTTATTTCTGCTTGCCACTAAAGCAAACTATCCTGCACACACAAGTCTGTCACCTTGTTTCCAAGTAGAGGTTTGATCCTCAAATAAAAAATCCAACTGTACAGCCTCTAACAGTGGCTACCACAGCCTCTGAGACTAACTTTAGCCACCTGTATTTGAACATTTTACCTCTCAATACAGTAAAAATATAGAGCAAAAGCTATACATACATTCAAGTACGTATCTTGGGTGAGCAGGGCAAACAATTATTTTATTTGCAGCTTTATACTAGCATATCCTTCTGCTATCCCTGTGTTTAACAATCTACTTTCCTATGCCCATCACACAACATTAATTTTCTTTTCGTTTTTTTTTTCTTCACTGATCTTTATTAGATCATTTAAATATTTGCATGGGCTTCAGCAAGTATCAGTTGACTTCCTGAGAGTGGAGCGTTTTACTGTCTTCACTCTTGCTTTGAATGTTTTTAAGATACCTGCTATCATTGCTGTTAACTCTAATTCCCCATCATTCATTAGTTTTAAAACAGACTTGCACAAATAAACCATAATGTTGAATTAATGAGATATGGATAGGAAGTTTCTGTAAATATAGTCAGAATTAAAGATAGAATGTCTGCATAACTTAGATAATTTTTTCTTTACATTGCACTGAAGATGACACTGAATGCCCTTAGTTTATTAACCTTTATGCATTTGGAGAACACTCTACCTCGTTCTTTCAGGTTCTTTAACAGACCACCTTTTTTTTTTTTAAGTATGAAATAACAGACTCCTATCCAAAAGGTAAAGCAGAACTGCAGGCTGTAATATGTTTGATTACTTAGGTATTTTAATGTTATTGACTACA
Source organism: Anser brachyrhynchus (assembly GCF_964034855.1). Taxonomy (NCBI): domain Eukaryota; kingdom Metazoa; phylum Chordata; class Aves; order Anseriformes; family Anatidae; genus Anser; species Anser brachyrhynchus. The sequence continues at coordinate 36,882,877 of NC_137694.1, read as the reverse complement.
TCCATCTGTGCAAGGTTTAAGCCTGGCACTGGCCAATACGGTTTATGAAAATTTCAAAAAAGTATGCAAGAACCACTGGCAAAGGAAGGAAAGAAATATACTGTTACTGCTTGTACAAATTATGAGAAACTCATTAAAGCTCAATCACTTGCGGATGAGTAAAAACATTCTCAGAGGCAAAGTGCCAGTGGAAATCTCATGAGTTTCAGCTTCTGAAGTTTCCCAATAATTCTCTTCACTGTGGGAAGGAGGATGGGGGGAGGGATGGACAAAGGCTCTGTATGGTTCACCCCTTTGGTGCTCTGATGAAGGAAGAGCAGATCAACTTGGAGCCGAGGGCGTTTAGGTGAAGGTCCGTGCCCTCACTCCCACACAGGGAAGCTGCCCTGCCATTGCAGGTGCCATGCTAGCAGGAACCCTAAGCGCGTGGAGACACAGGTCTGAGACACGGATTGTGCATCGCCTTCACAGGAGGTGGGGAGGTGGTCACGTACCCTCTCCATCCTCCCCAGAAAGAGGAGCCCAGGAGGGGCATGTCCCACAGGGAGCCTCCCCGGTGCATCCAAATTCCTGGCCAGGAGTAGGTCCTTTGGGCACTGACCTTCCTTGTGTGAGAAAGCAAAGGGGAACATAAAAACTTATGTTAATGTATCATTAAAGAAATTACTTTTACAGAGACTAGAACAAGGGAGTTAAGATTACACTTCTGCTATGTCCATTTCTCTGGGTTTTTAGGAGTAGGACTTAATTTTTATACTGTCTATGCTGTGACGTCTGGAACCAAGGGAGTAAAAGTAGCTGCTGGCATAGGTTTCAACGGCGTGCCACTCCTCTACAGTAAAATGCAGCCCTGCTTAGCCAAAACACTACAACAACACGGGTCCAGGTATGCCTGACATATGCCATTGTGAGGGAAGAGCCTCAGATGTGCAGAAAATAAAGAAACCAGAACGAATTACCAAGAGAGCTCCTGTGATTCACATCTCCAGCTACGGCATTTCACTGGAGGAGCGATGGCCAACGTGACTTCAGTTTGCCTCAGCCTAACGCTGACAGTAATGCATGACTTGCTCTGTCAGTACTCCTTCAGTCAGGGATTTCCCCCTATCCTTTAATGCAAGAAAGAGTGAGATTTCAGAGAAAACCTATTATCTTCCACTCTTGGCTTTTAAACTTGTTTCCAGAGCCCTCAACATAGTATTTTGTGCGGTATTTTTTTTACATACTAGCACATTTTTTTCCGCCACTCTTCAGCTTAAATAAGTCTTCGTCAGTTTCCAGATAGTCCATCAGTGCTGACAGTTGATATTCCAAATCCCACCCTACTGCAAATCCATATTCCTGAGACTCCATTTAAATCCCTTAAATATGGAGTGTATGGCACTCCATAGGGGGGGAAAAAATCACTGAGTCAAGGCAAGATAATAGTATGGAAGTGAGTATATGAGTACTTTCAAAAACCAGAAATCTTATGGACAAACATTTCTTCAAGGAGAGTATAAACAGGGGAATTCTGTTCTCTTGACCACTGCTTTGAAATGCAATGGGCAGAAACAGAATACTTCTGTTTCTAAATTTTATTGTTTCAAAAAGACACTTTTCAGTTTTCACATCTGCATTTATTGTGTCACGTGTCCTCAGCTTGGTTAAAATGTTTAGCATAGACTACAAGACTTTGACTTACTAAATGGTCATGAGTAGCAGCATAAAATCAGCAAAATCTCTGCCAAGTAAGCTTTTGCAAAATTTTACCTGCTTTCTACAGCATGCCAAAGACCAGCTTAATATTTGGGTCCTGACTGAAACTAAACATAATGTATTTACAACATTTTTGATTCATTCTCTGCCCTTAGGCAGTCTCTCTTTCAATTACATATTTCTCTTCCTGCCCAAGAATGCATGAACAGTGGTGAATAATGTATTTACAAAACATGTTTTGTCAGCTTTTACACATCTGACAATTCTTACTCCTAGTTCAGGAGAAGCAGAAGAAAATGACCGCAGTTCTCTGAGGTAACGATAACTGGAGACACATAAACAGATTTTTTTTTGAAGAAAAAGAAAAGTAAAGGGAAATGAAAAGGAACACAAAGAGAAACGGAACTAAAATAATCACAAGTAAACTCATTCTGCCCATAAACACACTTTTCCCAAGCTGTGTGTACAGGTGGTTTGCTGACACACAGAAGAAGAACTTAAAACTAATTGGATCGTTCTCCTCTTAAGCTTATGAAATTTTTCTGCTACTCCTCCACAGCAGCAGCTGTGTGAAGTGACTTGGGGAATCTCACCAACTCAGCCCCAGCTCTCTGCACATCCCTTGGCGATAATCTCTCCTAACCTCAACCATCAAAGTTAATGAGCAGGGATGGGCACTCACTCGGTGATTCAGCGCACCGCCAGCCAGACTTCTCCAGCAGAAGGGATGAACCCCTCTGAGGTTCCTTATCTCTTCCTGCAACTTTGGAGGAAGCTCAGATGTCTATGTGAAGGTAGATGGTTACAGTTAGATAGGATGATCCCACTCTTCTTGATCTGATAATAGCTTGTATAAAATATGCTTCCAAATGAAATGCTGCTGTTTCTCCACAGACACACACAGATTGTGTGAAAGCTAGACTGAAAGATACCCTGAAAAGGATATTGTGTAAATAATCCAAGCACTTCAGCTGCTGCAGCTAGTAAAGAAGATCAGGTACCAGTGTTCAATCAGATGCCCAGTGGTTTATGCAGAACAACCAAACGCCGAGCATATGGATTTTATGACACTGGTAGACATGGTGTTTGGAGAAGGGCATACAGTTCTGGGATCATTCAGACACTTGGACCATGGCTGATGAAAAGGCTGGGACCCCTTGCTCTGTAAAGAGCAGTAGGAGGGAATGACAATGGTATATCAGAGAATGGCAACTCAGCCTCCCTCCCCGGACGGAAAGCAAGGCTGATCAGATCACAAGGAATGCAATGCTTTCCTTGCAGAAATACTTTCAGTCCTTGTAACTTAATTCACTGTCATCTGGCTTAAGACCTGATGGTGCTGTCCTTACTCGCGTAAAACTCAGTGCAAACTGTGTCTGACTTAAACTGGCAGCTTTAGGCTCCATTGGTGTTTTGACTTAGCACTTAATCCTAAGCAGATGGGTGTTCACATGTACAGTGGCAGTTGCAGTGGTATGACACAAACTTGTCTACCATTACATCTTAAATGCTGTGGTTGCCATTAAATTAAGTCAACAAAAGACAAATTAATGTTCTTTGCTTCATACTCAGATCAACACTGTAAAGATTTTAATGGTGATGGCTGAACATTCCAGTTTGATTAAAAGCAGCCTGCATTTTTCCTCTTACTTTTAGTACTATAAAACTTGAAATCAGTTTTGATAAGAGACCAAAATGTGAAATAGTAAAAGGCAACATATCTTTTGTATGGTTTCTTACTGGTCATGAATTTACAACACTCTATCACTGAAAGAAAAACAAAACATTTTGATTCTCATTGAATCTTTTGCCATTAATCATTATTATTTGGCTAGTCTGTACAATCTAATGACATGAAATGGATAATTTTTTCAAATAACAGTTTTTTTCCTCTTTCAACTAATACTGTATGATATCATTCTCATCATCTTGTATAGAAAAGATGTTGTTTTTTTCCTCTCTGACAAACCGAGGGAGAAGAAACAAAAACAACCTCCGCCTCATTCAAATTCATGACCCCATAAACCATGCTAATCAAAACAGAAGATGTGCAATTTTGGACAACATGTGCTCAGGCACAAAAGATATGGTGCTTAATGTGACACTGCCTAAAACCCAAAAAGGAAAATGCACTTTATGATAGTGAGAAAAAAATGAGAAAAATAGTGCACACGTTGACTATAGCCATCCTGTCCTGTTAAAGTCATCAAAAGCACCTCAGTGGTCCTCTCTGCCTGGTGTTTAGCTGCGGGCTGGCCCATCCATGAAGGTAAGCTAGTGAAATCAAAGGAGCCATCCAGCGTGCAGCATACGGGGCTTGAGGAGGGGCACACGCCGCATGCCGTGGTCTTGCCCTCTCCTCTGTCCCCAAGGCTGATGAGGCTGGCAGCGCGGTGCTCGTCCCAGTGGTTTTACACGGCCCCAGCTTTCCTCTGGGCTGAACACAGGTCAAGCACCTCCAGATGATCACAGCTCAGATGACCCCGTTGCTTTCTGAAGTCACTGCTCTCCTTACCGAAGCTGTGGGTTCCTCCCAAAGCGGGAAGAGAGAGCCAGGGCAGCTGAGGGAGCTGGGCTTGGTTAGGTTTGGTTTTACTTGGAACTGGAAACCCAACAAGGAACAGCTGCTAGGCTCTGTAGATGGAAAAGTAGGAACATTCCTCAGCTGAAGAGCCATGTTTTTCAACTTTTTCCTCTGATTTCAGTAAGGCATCACATGAAGAACTTCCTTTCTCCATCAGAAACCAAGCAGGGTGGAATTTGGTATCTCACAGAGGCCATCTTCCCACTTTGCACTCCGCTCTTTCCTCCTTTGGCCTTGTGCATTTTCAAAGAGACGTGACAGGAAGCACTATGAGGAACAAGGGATGCCTTTTCACAGGATGACGGATGCAGCGGTCCACCCAAAGGAGGGGCGAGAAACTACTGAGTCAGCATTCGATTCCCAGCTCAGCCTCAGTCACTCCTTAAATCAAGGAAGGGCCCCAACCCAACCTTCTCAGCTGCTTGGCCCCTGGCCAAACAAGAGATGAAATTTTCTGTTAGTCACCAGGAAAGAGAGCAGGAGGAATTCTCAGGTGAGCGGGAATGAATGAAACGGGAATGGAAGTACTTAAGATCTCTTTTTTTTCTGCCTTTCCTGAAGGGTGGAGTGGAGACTGATGAATTTACTGATTCAGTGTAAATTCAAACATATTGGGAGGGAGATACAGCTTAAAAAGTCATTCCTTCTTAAGGAGGAAAAAATAATTTGTCTTGAGAATGCATCAGATTGTACTAAATACAGTATATATTAACAAATATGTTATTAGGATCTCTTCAACATTCACGAGGCACCATCTCTACGATTTCCTTTCCTTTTCCCTTCAAAATTCATATTATTTCCACAGTAATAGAAAACACCAGCAGGCTGATCCATGAGCAGTGTGGAGCATCTTCAACTCTCACGGCCTGTGGGAGAGCTGCTCAGCATCTTGCAAGATTCAAACTGATTTCATGAACGGGCACTGACAAAGACATCTAACCTCCTCCAGTCCACATTATGTTAAGTATCATTCATGTTCACAAATGCGGAATTTGGTTGGCTGCTATTGCTGTTTGTTTTTTTGTTGTTGTTTGTTTGTTTCAGAAATGAATGCATGTGTGAATGAACCTAAGATAATCATGTAAAAACCTGCTTTCTTAGACCCATACCAATGATAGAAACATTTGTCTCCAAGAACTTTTGGAAGTTCTGTATTCTATCTGCATTGTCTCTTCTACATGCCTTAGCCCTCACCATATTTATTGTCATTCCACTATTACTACATATTGGAGTTTAATAAACAAATTCAGGCCTTTATCTAAAGCCACAGTCATGCATTCTGCTGCAGAAAGCATGCAGTTCAGTAAGGTGGAGGATTCTGGGTCTGGGAAGACCATTTGTACAAATCGTATTTCTTCTGCACATAACAGGTCCCCTCGACACAAATTTTGTGGTACTGGTGACTGTGTAGGCAGAGTGAAAACCTGTAATGCAGTTGAATACATTTACCATGCTGCTTTTTATATTATTTTCCAAAGACTCTTTCTAACATAACTTCATTTGCTCAGACTAAAAGGAGATACTTCATAAAGGCCACCCATGATTTATGGTGGACCTAGGAGGTTGATCTGAATGAAGAAAGTGTTTCCACCGCACTAGGTCTTGGACATGCTTGATAGCAATAGACATCTCTCTCCCTTGAAAGCCTTGTAATGTAAACAAACTATTTTTTTGTTTTGACAGACAACAGGCAGGAGGAAAAAGTCATAGGGAAAAGGGACTTTGTCCAAGGTCACAGAGCTGTTGGGCATGCTGGAACAGGGTACAGAATCAGTGGATGCCCATACAACGTTAAAAATAGGGAGAAGCCATCCAAATTACATTCAAACCTGCACATCCCAGCCACCTATATATACCCAGATACTGGTAGCTTCTGCATCAGAAGGTAGTGGAGACATGAAGAATTCTTGTATCCTACAGAATTCTTGTTTCCTGGGACCATGCAGTGAGCTAAATAGTATCCCACGTTGCCATTCTTCAAAATCTCTGCAGAAGTATATATATATATATATATGATGCACAGTGCCGCAATACTCCACTTACAAATGAATTATAGTTCATTTTCCAAATTACAAAGCAGACAAGCAATTTCCTTCCGCACTTCATGGTTAAATGAATAGAGTACTAATAATGCAATGAAACAATACAACTGACTTGAACTGTACATGGTGTGGGTAAATTGCATTTGAGCTATATAATGATCTCAATGAGCCACAGCTGTGACCAGAAACCACCCTGCTTGTCCATTCTTGTGGCTTCTTTTGCACATATTCCATTTTTGGCTAATTAAATGGGACTATGGCAAAGTTAATTATCACAGTTAGTCTGTAACAGGGTTAATTTGACTGAATGAATCTTCTTTTAAAGAGAACAGAAAAAGTCTTTATACTCTTTATGAAGTTTGAAAGTATATGATAATTCAAGAGTATCACCAGAAATCTTCTGCTTTGCCCACTGAACAAGACTGTAATGAGAGGAGCTCTTGAAAAGTCATTAGGTAGCCTTGTTTAGTAAGAAACTGCACAATGATTAATGGGTCTAAGCAAACATCACAACTTTTCTGTGTTTAAGAAATCCAGCTCTCCAGGACAGTAAAGATGTTATGTTGCTGAATGTTGCTAACTTGAAAGAGAAATTTTTCTGACTACCAAAATTAATTCCCTTATAGAACAAACCTATGTGAAGCGATTACATTTATGACAAATAAAAAATCTTCATCCAATCTACTTTATAGCTTACATTATAATTTAACAGAGCACTGCAGTTTCCAATTCCATGTAATAAAACCATGATTTATACATCACTCGTGTCTTCTAAGACTACTTTTTCCAAATTGTTTCTTAAGGACAGACCTTTTTTTATATTTACAATGAAATAAAATGTAGAAAAGATGATCTTTAGTACTTAGAAAAAAAGCGTAAAAAAAATGCTCCTAAATAAATCTGATGAATTTGCTTACATGAATGATATTAAAATGGAATACCTAAATGTAAATATTTTCATTATAGAACCAGTTTAAACACATTGCAAGCTTTTCAGCAAGATTCCCAGAGCAAGACAAGAAAAAAGCAGCAACGATTATTAAAGTATATGTAAGACAAAAATATAAAACTGTATTTGACTTTGTTGATATTATATTCCTGGCTCACTGAGTGAAGCCCTTTAACGCACAGTTCTTACTACATGACAAAAAAGTGCTTCATGCAGGAGTGGCACAGTGAGCACGGCTCACAAGGGCAGAGCATTCGTAAGTAGCTGCCTTATTAATGAGAACACAGAATTTATTGGAGGGAGGAATATATCATTCAGGAAAATGCAAAATAGAAATCACACAGGAAGACTGAAGTCTGTTGTGAGACTGATCGAGGCCGTTGGCCTTCAGTTGCTAGATTCATGGATGTAGCTTATGGAAATGAATAGGCTTTCTATTAAAAATAATTTGACAGTTGAGAAGAATCATGCTTGTCATAGCAAGGATTAGACAAGCTCGGATAGAAGTAGGGTGAATAGAAACTGGAAGAAAAAAATATCTGCAACTGGAAAACCATGAATAGAATTTGGAAATGTCCCTTTTTGGAGTCCTCTGGCAACAGGCTACCTTCTTCAAAAATCCTAGATATGCAAATTTGTCTGCATGCTTACAACATTTTTCATCAGCCCTCCATGAATTAAAACTTGATGAATTAAAACGCCATGAATTGAAATTGTTCTGTATGTTGAAATAATTTGTCTGTCTTTTGCCATTCTTCAGAAGAGAAATATGAGGGTGGTGATCAGTTACCACAGGTCAGCGCTGTTACTAGCACATAACTCACTGGGATGTATCAGTTACATGTCCCAGCCATGTATATTCCAGATCACGTTGTAGCGCGGCCCTGAAAACATTCAACAGATGGTTCAGCTTGCATCTGGATCTAAGGACGTGTCCCAGTGCTGAACGAATATAACAGATCGTGCTCTCCAGCCATTGCATCCCTAACGATCTGCTTGTAGAGTTGTTAATGCCAAGAGCAAAATAGCACTAACAAGTAATGACAAATAAGATAATCTGAGCTGCTGTTCTCTTTATGTAGTTGCTCTCTCCCACTGTCTCACTGTGCCAGCTCATGCACCCTTTCAGGAACCCATACAGTCGTGGTGGCCAAGGAGAAAGAAATAATTCATTGAGAAAGAGACTGGAGAGGTCATTTGCCTCATCCAGAAAGCTATGGAGCACCCTTCAGAGATACTCTACAGTATCTCTGCTGATTTTGCCACTTTCCCTGTTACAGACTCTGAAATTAATCCTTTTAAACCTAATTCCCTGGTTGTAAGGTGACCAATGAGATTGTTGATACGATTTTGTTACGAACACCAAATGTCTCTTCTCCCTCAGTTCCTGGAAGTACTCGGCCTTGCTAAGAAATTAAGAACAGCTCTATCACAACCTGGATGCAGTTCCTGGATGAAGAAGCTGACATCAATAAACTTCAGGAACTGATCTGGTAACCCGTACTTAGATCTACCAATCAGCTGATTGACAGGTGATGTTACTAAGTTCCCTGCTGCTACAGAGACTTAAGGTTGCAGGCCAGTTAAGTGTCTTTTAGGCTTCCCTAGTAGCAAGGGTCGATAAGAGATGCTCACTTTCATGATATCTTTTGGGTTTAATTTCTTTCTTACTCAGCAGAAATGCTCCTTGTGCTCTTGCTAGTTGTACCAATGGCTTTCGTACAATGGGACTGATGTCAGGCTAGGGGAAATCAGGGCTGATAGTGAGAGTTTGTCAAGTCTATTGCTGAACATCTGGAAGTGTAGCTGAGAGGAATTTATGAGAGGAAAACCTCTGACCACCCCAACCTTATAATTTTCTTCAAGTTTTCTCTAACACCTGTGCTGAATCATGTAGCCCGGTGAGTTAGTACATTACAGGGGCCTTATTAAGGGAAATAAAGCAGTAAATACAAGAGGTGAGAGAGGCAAGGATGGCAACTTTTACAGGGACACAGGGGTGGCAGCGCTATGCAGTGCTGAAGACACAGGGTACAGTCATTCTGGTGGAAAAAGCAACGTGCAGAGAGGAGAGCAAACTGCAGAGTCACCAGTAGACACTGTGATTCCAGACACGGCAGGCGAAGGAAATTCCAGAAACTGTCGGGGTCTCGTTGACCTGCTTTGTGCCTGACTGCTGGGGTGGCAGGGATCCAACAAAAGCTGGTGTGTAGCTGTCCCTCCGGACAGCCTCTAGCTGCACAGGCAGCTATTATGCCTTAATTCCTGATGCTAATTGGAAAGTTTTCCGAAGTATTTACACAAACGGTGGTACAAAATCACACAGATGATCTGTGTGTTTCACTTAATTTTATAGATGTGTGTGGTTCAATCGAGCGGAGAAAGAGAAGAGCTGGATTTGGAGACGCATCTCTTTTTTGGGAGGGGGGGAAGGCTGGCACAGCAGGCGACGCAGGATAGAGCTGAAGGCAGCGTGTGCCCTTGGACGTGCCTCTCTCTTCTGCCACTGCGCCCTTTGACTTCCTCTGCTCAACCCTCTGAGTGACACGTACATAAAAGAGACTCCACCGGAGTCCAAGTGTATTGTCCGGGGATTTGTGGCTCCTCTTTAACACAAAACAAACCTCGGATTTCTTCCCGTTCACAATTTCACTGCCAAAACTATCACTTGACTATCACATGGCTCACCTCCGCAGCGACAGACAGGATACACCAAATATCACAGGAGACTTCCCAAGAAAGCTCCAGCCCTCCCTGCAGGCAGTAGGAAACTCACCACTACCATTCATTGGTGTGCACAGGACGTGCTGAGACGGTTGTTTGAATTTTCCATGCTTATTTTTCTAAAGTGGGAATACAGAGTTCAGTGGCAACTTCTGAGATACACAAGTTCTCCCTGCTATTGAACAGCATAAAAAAGTATATTTTTTTCTCTAAATAAGAAAAAAAGAAATCTTTCCTTAACTTACCATTCCAATATAATTCTTACATTCTTAAATTCATTCTTATACGCCTGGTATTGCTCTGCACCAAAAGCAAATACGAGCCTTTAAAATTTGCTAACCAAGCACATAGCACGCCAAGCATTTTAGACACTCCCAAAATTCTAGTAATTAGAACAAATTTGATTCAGCTGCGTTTTTTTGTGGCTTACTTTGTTCCTTAACAAATTTTGAGAAAAACTATTTTTTTTCCAATCTTTTTCGCTTTCAAGTTTTTTTAGAAAAATCTATTTCCAGTTCCAGCGAAATTCATCATATTGTGACAGGAAAGCAAAATTGTTTCATTTCATGGGATCTTCTAACAGCGTGAAGCTAACCCCCTGGTCTCTGAGACAGAAATTCTGCCAGCTAGACTTATAAAGAGTCAGCAGAGTAAAAAAAAGTTCCTCAGATGGAACTGTTAGCCATGAGATGAGGAATGTGCGTCCCCTACAGATGTTATAGCTATTTATATGATAAATCCTGATCATCACTATAGGAATTTTACAGCCTTCTTTTAAGTTAATTCTCAAGTTCAAATTAATCTTCTTTTGACAATGTTTGCCTAATATTTCAGTGTTGAACACTATTTCCAGGGTTTCATTTATGGTGAGCCTACTGAGCACTTTTAAAGCTGTATTCCAGACTTTGTACTCGCTTCAGAAAGACTTCTTTTAATTCCTCAGTACTTCACAGCTATTTCTAGGGAAAAGAAGTACAATAAGCATTGATAAATGCTTAACAAGGGCACATCAAGGCTCACAAGTTAACTGGAATTAACATCAGGGTTAATTTAGGGCGCACGGCAGGTTGCAGAACAGCTCCCTGTAGGAAAATATTCATTCTAGAATAAAATTATCTCATTCTCAGGTTCAACACTTGAGCTGTTTTGAGTAACATGAGATAAACTCAAACAAAGCATGTTTGTTCCAGTTTGCAGGATCACTGGTTTACTCATGAATCACAGTCTGGGGAATTCAAAACCATAAGGTGTCTCCGAGGAACTCAAGGTCACATAAATACAGAGTCATTGATTTCAAATGGCAGCAGCCCTTTTAAAAGCACTGCCACATTTACACATTTCAAAGGCACATGGTATGCAGAACATGGTGCTACACAGAGCATCTTATCCCCTCGTATTAGAAAAAGATTTTTTTACCAAGATGCCTCTCTGCCATCACCAATGCATCCCTCCGGTCCCTCCTGGTCGCTCAGAGCCACCAGGAGGTTTGGGCTTTTTGTTTGGTTTTGGGAGCAGGACAGCAAGCTGTTTGGTGGAGAAATAAAAACAGTGATGTTTTATTTGGGTGAAACATGCTGACTTGATCTCATTGTCTCTATTTCTCCGCTGCTCTCACATACTGGGAACAAAAGATAAACTCTAAGTGCTTATACTATCTGACCACCAAGAAGAGCTTCTTGGTGGAAGATCTGAGCACCATCCCTGTAAAGGGAAGGCTGCTCTACTTTTCACAAAGATAAAGGTTTTTGCAGTCTTGGTGTTTCTGGACATGAAATGCACTTTAAGGTTATGAACTTTCTGTAACTTCTTTTTTCTTAAAATGCCATCTTAATTGCGTGCTTAATCTTCTTTTTGTATTATCATTTAACAACCGTCCTGGGATGTGACACTGAAAGAGGCAGCAATGATAAGACCAAGCCATTAAATGTCTGTAATTCTCTGTTCCAAAGACAACATTTGGGGCAAAGAATAAACTGAGCCAGAGCCCAGCCCAGGCTGAGCAGCCGCTCACACTGGTGATTCACCTTGGATCACCAGGTGAGAAGCCTTCAAACCTTGGGCAGACGGCCAGGGTCCCATGACAGGAAAGCCTGAAACATTTCAAACCGAAGGCTTCCTCAGGGATTTAGGGGAACGGGATCACAAGCAGAAGATGAAAGTGAATCTCTGCAGAAAAAAAGTAGAATAAATCTAAAAAGTTCCTCAGCCCTGGACATTCCCAAACTGTATCCCCGACGGCATACAAAGCACTCTGAAGCGGAAAGCAGCACAGCACAAGGCTTAAAATTCCCTGTGACATTCACGGTACCTGTTGATGTTGATACTCAGCAAACAAAGCTGGCTGACCACCTGCTGCGGAGAATTCTGGTGCAAGTCCAGAGAATATTTAAGAGCAGCAAAAAACGTGGAGACAGAGAAGATTCAGGGGCTTTTACTGCTCATTTACATTTATATATTTTTTGTATGGTCTATGATAAAAGGTCTTTGCTTACAAATCCTTTTCTAACATCTGGTCCTATTCTGTAGGAGTAATGCCTAAGGAGTGCCTGCAGAAGAGCAGGGGGGCAGGCAGAGCAAAGCCATCACTCCTGTCTTTGGACAACCAGGCTTTCCAACATCCCCATGTGAGTTATGGTAGAAGTCTGCACCCAGAATAGGGGCCCACTCTCAAGGATAGAAAGCCTGTGGAGCCCACACAGATGAAGAAGAGACATTTAAGAGCTCACGTTCAACCTACAGAGCCGGTCACGAAGGCCTGGTAACATCTACTGAGCAAACGTTTGCCATAGCTGTGATGGTGCCAAAGTTGGGCTTTGCTTCCGGGGAGATCCCACACCCCTGCCTTCATGGCCAAGGAGCAGGACACAGAACAGGAATGCTGCTTCAAAATAAAAAGTCAGAAAAGTGTTTGTAGCTTAATCCGCTGAGCAAACCGAAGTCCTGCAGACAGCATTTCCCCCTCCACAGAAAAGTGAGATATTTAACACCATACTCCATGGCATTGTTTTTTGGGGGGATGGCACAAAATATGTGAAGCTATCCCCCCATGTGAACCTGTTTGGTCAGGATCTAAGAAACAATCTTAGCATATAGTACATTCAAGCAGCATTTAAAACAAGTAACCTCAAACTCACAGACTAAAATCATAATAGAAGCAAGATGACTCAAGTACACAAGATGCTGGAATTAGCTATATAAATGCTTCCTGCTGTAGGTTTCACTCCCATACAGTTCCAAAGATAAAATCTAGTGTGGAAAGAAAAAGCAAAGTAATACCTCACATTTCAAACCCAAATCATGCTGTAGCTGGGATAAAAGGAACCAAGCTATTTCATAAATAATCTGATTAATGTGTATTGTAAAATGCATATCATTATAAGCAATTACAATCACCGCATTAAGCAAATTGATTAGAAGATAACATAGGCCTAAGCATAAGATTGCCATGATAATATCAGGCTTTCTCTTTAAAAAAGTCTTTTCCACCTTAACAAAAAAATTATTTTGAGTGACTTTGCCAAGCAATGGACATTTCAGCTAGTTTCAGGACAACAGCCTATTCTTAATCTACTATTGTTTAATGTTTAGGAACAGCCAAGAATAGTTAACCGAATAAATAAGAGTCTGGTATTAGGAGCTCTGCCTTTTTCCCAACTGTGCCCCTGTTTGCTGTCCTGTGTTTTTTGTCTTGTTAGATACACATTAACCTGTTAGAATGACCTTCACTTCCCTCCCAATCCCTACAACACATTAAAATTCTTTAAAAAGCCAACTGGAGAGAGACTGCCTTTCGGTAAACCTCCTAGAGAGAGCTCTACAGACTGGTCTGGCATGCATTGTGTACATGCATCTGTCACGAAAATTTGATGACAAATCATCTGTTTCCTGACAGATAGGCTGCACTGACTTCAAATTCCCATGAAATGTCTTTGTCCACCAGGAAGAAAAACATTCTCCTTTAAAGCCGTGATCATTCTCAAACTTCACTTCAACCCTCCATTTGCTTTAGCCTGTATTATCATTTATTTGCACTATAATTTCTCTGGATCAATTAAAGCCTGTCGCAAGATACATCTTCCTGATCATCTTCTGGGAAAAAGTAAAAAGACAGGAACTAATGAAAGGAATGAAAGCGAATGTTTCACTGTAATGATGCTGTTTTTAGAGGGTGAGAAATGAAGATCCTTTTTAAGGCTGACCTACCCCAGTTTGTTTAAAACTAAACTGAACTTGAACTGATAAACTACTCTTTTGAGATTAACCTGAGTAGTGTACATTCAGCAAAACACCGTAAATCTAAACATACCTGAATTGGAGTCAAACTTTGTCTCTGACCTGCAAAAGAAAATAAAAAGATCATAAGTTACAAGATCCGCTTCATGCCATAAAAGCCATTTGCCTCCCTCCCCAGCAAATATTGCATTTAACAAGACTACCCGTCTGTGTGTGTTAATATTTAATGCATTTGATGGCATTTGAACACAAATGATAGCTGTGATTTTTAATATTTTGGGTTTTTATAATGAACAGTTACAAAGACGATATTTTAAAAGACAAATCACAAAATGAACACAGAAAATAGAATATAAATTTAAAACAGGATTAAATTATATTCTGTGAATCATGACACACAGTTGTTCCTATGAAATAAATATTGTTTTAATTCATTTTCATTTTTAAAAAGTCATTAACAGGATTTAATTTATTCACGAATGTTTCCAATCTATTTTTGAAGCAGATACCGTTTCATTAATGTCATATGTATTGTATCCAATGATCTGCACTTAATTGAACAACATCCTAGGAGGGTTTTGTTTGTGTGTGTCTTCAATTTACTCACTCTGCACATAGGAATAAGTGGTTTGATTTTCTTAAAAGTGGAAAGCGGGGGGTGGAAGAGAGGGAGAGAGGAAGGGAGCCAGACCTAAATTTTAACTTGTTTTAAAGTCTTTGCAAAAAGACAATGATGTGTGCATTATGCACCATTAGCTTTGGTCGTGCACTACAGATTTTTCCCTCTCTAACAAGTAGTGTTTTCTTCTAAGGGCTTAGCACTTAGCAAATGAACCCTATAACCTGTATATTTAATAAAAGAAAGAAAAAATTAGCCCTTGTGGGAACATCATGTTTCAGATATAGGTTAATAATACTTGTAAATGTAGAAGCCTTTGAAGATCTCAATTCAACTGTGGGAAAACTTAAGTTGGGTAATTACTCTCAAGATGCTGCTGATGTGCTGTCAAGCAGAATTAACCCTATGACTAGGCCTATCTACACAATCTGCTATAAAACAGCATTGTCTATATCTAGCTCTCAAACCAATTAGCGGGCATGTTCCAATCGGGTTTATATTGCCCACTAACAATCAGTGGCACACATGGTCATGGCTGTCACAGCAGGACACAAGGTCCTACCAGCAGGAGTCCTGTTACAGGACGATACGTCGGCAGGAAAGTGCATTTCCCCAGAAGTTCTAGGGGGGAAGCACAATGTTGGATCTTTGTACGTTACATCAGGGAGAGGATGTATTTTCAGAAGTTACAGTGCTTTTTTTTTTTTAAAAAAAAAAAAAGAGTTGAAAGTCTTGCACACGCAGGTACCTGTAGATTCATTTTACAAATACTCTACATATGTTGCATAACTGGCATCATAATCCCGTACTAAGGATCTAAACTACAGCAAAAAAACCACCCTCAAAATCCATCCTGGTCAAAAAATGAACAAGTTTGCACAATTGGAGGAAACAGTTAAAGCCATCAGAAAGGAAACAATTCCCTTTTCCCTTCTTCCTCATTCTTTACCTTCCCCCAGTGCTCAAGTCTTTCATATTTTAAATATAGCTCAGGCGGTGAAAAGATGGAAGGGAAAAATCATAGTCTATCTTTCTAATTGATAGTGTACCACCAAAACACAGTGAAGAAAGCAAATGTTGCTAACATGCCTTCGAAAATACCACCACCAATAACTGCCCAGGCCACCATGCCATGCTCTCGTTTGGCAGTGCATTTCAGCTTGTATTTATGCACAGGATAAAGTCCCCACCCTGCAAAAGGTGCACGTCCGTAACTGGGGGAATTCCACCAAGTTGAAGTCAAAGATACTGTTTCACATAAAGCTACTTACTCAATATTTTATTTACAATATTCCCCTCAAGCTGCAGTGTATCTGTCTGGACCATGCGTTCCGGCTCCTCACTACATGAGCAACATCTCAGCTACCTACATGTAGGTACATTTCAGTACAGTTGGCCTCACGATGCAAATAACAAATAAAGCTGGGGGCAGTTGGCTGGGACAGGTGTCTGCTTTGTCTTTACTAGTAAATTAAATGGGTCTAGGACACGGGCAGCTATGAGCAATTGATGGCCAGTGAGAAGTCAGCTCTGAACCACGCTACGGGGAAGTCAGAGACAACATATGGGTTTTACCCTCAACATCTGTTTATCTGCACGATCAACTTCTCGCCGTCTAAATTCAAGGTATTTGGTGTTAAGTGGTCAAACAAGGACCCCAGTTCTCAGCCTGCAAGGGTGAAAAACTAGACAAGTGGTACCTTGTACCTGAATGCCTTGTTCATTGAGTTGTTAGAAACTCTTCACACTCTGCTCGCCCTCTGACAGGCCTCTGGCCTTGCACATAAGCCTTCAAAAGATGTCGATGCAGAATAAAAGAAGTACTGACGTTCCAGTCTTCTTCAGGCAGGGAGAGTTTCCATCCCAGCTCTGTTTCAGTGTCAACCACCACATTGTCAAACCATCTCTCCATTTTTTTAAAGTAAGCTCTCAAACAGGCCCTTACAGCTATCCCTCCTTGTTTTTTAACTGACCCGTAATTTACTCCCACAGTAAACCAATGCAGGATGAAATATTTATTTATTTCTGTTTATTCATGTTTTGTTTTTTTGTTTTCCTTTTTTTTTTTATTTATTAATTTGGCAACAGACATGATACCGAAAGGTTGATTAGCCTTTCCTAGCACTTGACTTTTGCTGCAGACTTCTGATGAAGTATCTCTCATGATATGGCACTGCATAGCCATCATATTGATCCACGATGCCATATGCTAAAAGCTGTGCAAGATGGGGCTGGTGACCTTTTATCCACCTTGGCATGGACATACCAGGCCCTCCATCTTGCAGCATTAACAATTGGCCCAGGGGCCAACAACTGGCCCAGGGGCCCACAAGGCTGAGAATAGGTGGGGAGAAAGGGCCGCAAGGGTCACCGGGCAGTAGAATGAGCACTAAAGCTCCATGCAGTCATAAATTACTGGACAGCAAATCAGGAAACCAATATGGGGAGATAAATGAATCGAACTTCGCCTGGCAACAGCCGAATGGCCATGAAAGAAAACGCAACACAGGAGGTAGCACTAGGAGCCACTCATGGTCATAACCTATGTCATGGTCATCGTGTCACCTTGGGAAACAATGCAAAATTCAGGGCATAGAATTACAGAAGTTGTTAGAGATCTTAGAAGGGAGAGGAAAATTAAAAGTGTCTTTGGCGTTGCAAATAAGCAGCAACTAGCAAATGAGAGAGAAGCACTCTGCAAGAACACAAGGTGATCTTCATGTACTTGAAGGAATGGGAAAACTTCCAGCAGCCTCACTGGAACCAGCACTTTTCCCCTAGATCTTCCAGCATTTACAACTTTATAGCACACTAGACAAAGGCATTAGAAACTAATTGCACATAGGTGCTAAAAATATGCAACTAAAACAAGCCAATAAATAGAAAGAAATTAAATGCTGAAAGTAAGCTCCAAAGGGATGCTCTACTACAAACAAAAATAGTCATTCTGACTCTTTGTACTTTCACAACCACATTAGCTACAAGAAAAATCTTCCCTGTACATTGCTTGTTGTCACTGTACACATTCTGATAACCAACAACCCACCAGACAAGATGCACCCTACAGAGCCAGGCACTGACTTTGCAAGCTGTCTTTTATCATTTATTACACCGAGAGGAGAAGAAAACAAAGAAAAAGAACAGCTTCGTGCATCTTTTCTCTGTGTCCCATAGGAGTACTCTAAAAGTCAGGGCATCATTCAGAAATATCTTTGGGAAGGAGTCTATATGAATAAAGAGAGCAAGGGGACATTTATAAAGTGCTTTCCATTCCCAACTGTGATATGACTCAAATGCACACATCATATGGAAAAACAAATGCTAAGTAGCTCAACTACCAAAACACAATCTGCAAGGAAATAGGGGGCTACTGGAAAGGTTTAGCTAAGGACAAGGTGCCACAATGTTTTTAAAGTTCCCAGATATAATTAAATTGAAAACAAATAATAAAATATAAGACGGTCACTTTGCCTGTACTGTAAAGAGGTAGAGGATCTGGACCTGCACTTTTTTAAAACCATAAACCTGATATTCAGAATGCCAAGTAGTGAGAAAGAGACAGAAAGAGAGTGAAGTGGGCTTTTGGCAAATAGAGGGGAAAGAGGACTTACTGTTGCATCAAAACTGGCAATATCTTTCACCCTTCCAGATGAAGTTTTTATCAGGTTTATTTAGGTTTGGTTGAAACCCAATGAACATTGAGAACAACCTTTGGAAGCATCACTGCTCTCTCTGAAAGCACCTGATAAAACCTCTCTGATCCTTGTAACAATTCCCTTCTTTGCAATAGCCAGTCCTGTCACCTCCCTTTAGGTCCAGGAAAGAGGCTTTTGTCTCTTTTGTTCACAGGTATGGACATAGCCCTTCTCTCCTGAAAGCACAACCCATTTATTGGGAATGCTCACTGACCTTACTCACGAGCCCAGGCTCCAAACAGCGAGGCAAGCTTCCAGAAAGAAAAAGGCAGAAGTATTCCAATATAAAAATGAATGCCTGATGTAACCATCTAGGAATTTACAAGACCCCCACCATCAGGGAATCTGAGAAGCCCCCGAGCGTTAAGAACCGAGGCGCTCCTTGGGCAGCAGAAGGAGCCGCGTGGTGGCCAGGGGACAGATCCTGGCAGTGTGAAACTCCTCATCGGCACTTCCCAGAGCTGGACGTTCACAGTGCCTCCCTCTCTTCCCCCCTCATGTGGATTCTCTGGTATAATACAATAATATATATATTATTTATAATAATATTATCTGGTATAATCTAATAATATAGTTGAACTCTTGCTCAGGTCTCCCCTCAGAGAGGGCATGAATGCGATCTCTCTCCTGATTTCATGAACGTTTTAAGAACTTAATATCTTTGAGGTTTAATATCTACTCCCTTGTCAAATTTGGCTGAAATTGGCAAGTAGATTAAATAATAAGGTTTTGTTATTAGGAAAGGATTGACACACAGACAGCATGATCCTGTGAGCCTTACTTCCTTAGGAAACCTGGCTAATGATCTATTTTTAATCTTGCTTTCCTAGACTACAGAAAAAGTTTGATTCATGGTTGATGGAAGCTGTGAGGATTTCTGTTGTGTGTATTGACAAAAAGCCAGATTCAAAAAGAACATTTTAACATCATGTTAGTCAGTGCATAGCCTGGATGAGTTCTGTCGAGAGTTTGTTTTAACACGAGGGTTAAAAATAGGTAAATATAGAAAAAAGCGAGATTAAATTTTCTGTTTGTTTTTCAGACTTGCTTTCCTTCTTCTAATCCCAACCCAAAAAACTTTCCAGAGCTCATTGCTTATATGAGAGTAGTTAAATGAATGCTCAGCATCAGCCAAGAAGCTGCAAGTTAGAGGATACGAAAAGCTCCCCGTGAGCTGATTAGGAGTGTATTTGTTATGATGATGTCTATAGGACGTCTATTTGTTATGATGATGTCTATAGGACATCTATTTGTTATAATGACGTCTATGGAACGTCTGTTTGTTATAATACCTGTGGCTCCCCTATGTCCTGCTCACCAAAGGAGTGCCCAGGGAGCACGGCCTTTTCCTGCCACAGCCCCACGGGGCAGCCTGGAAATGACGCCAACATGAGACGCGGTCAGAGCTTTTGGAAAGGGGAAGCAGTTTTCAGTAAGGACTCACTGTAGGATTTCTTGGTTGTCATGACCTCAGGACTGCCTAAACTAATCCAATTTACATCACTGATCATGGCAGAGGCAGAACTCAGGTGTGTTTAGCTGTGGAAGATGCCACGGGCTGTATTCAACAACAGCCTCACTGCAGGAATGAAATACGTGCATATTGAAGGTCCATCCTCAAACGCAGATTGAGCCTTCAGATTCCAGATGGCTCCAAGGAAGACAAGCAATGTGCTATCTTAATTTCTGCCTAGAGGATTAGGAGGAGTTAAGACAATTTGGCATCCAGCAGCTACACAGCAGACTCAAAACAAAAGCTGGTTTCAAGGCTAAACTGGTGAAGCAAGACGAAAACAATGCTCGATGATAACAACTCTACGTTTTTTTAACTCCATCAGCCTTTCTAGGGGAGAGTCACAAAAAGCTGCAGAAGCTTTTTCAAGTTTTAAGATTCTGAAGCTTCTCTGAGCTACACAAGATCCAAGATTTGGATTTGGGGTGAGAGCTGTTTGATAACGCTGCCTGCTGGCTGCTTCCTACACCAGCAAGAGCTAACTTACCCCAAATGAATTTTATTAAACAGAAGCTCCTGGTTTTGACACACAAAACCACAAGTTTTCTAAGGACACCAAGAGACAATCAGGGTGGATGAAGTTGCTCCAGTAGTTTCATTAGATCTATTAGACCTTGTTAGAGATGCTATAGCAGTTATTTCATGTAGGCTTTCCCAGCTAGATGGCCAGTATTGATTTGTCATTAGGTCCGCTCAATGGGTATAAAGACTTTTAAGAAAGCTAGAGATCTAGCCTGATGACTGAAATCTTCCCTTATGCTATGGGGAAAAGAGTGGCACCACTGTAATGGCATTGCAGTATCACCCAACCATGCCTTGCTTTTGGATGGCCGAGAGATGTTGAGAGGACCAGATACAGGTCACTGAGAACTGAACGAAAACACGACATGAATACGGGTGTTGCTGTTTCTCCCAGCGCATGTACAGAATAGCCAACACCATTACCGAGAATTCCTTCCAGGAAGCAATAAAGGCAGCAGTGGGTGATTTATTGAGACTTGGCAATTCTTCCCTTGGCCCTAAAAACTGGAAACTAACACAACAATAATATTTCTTTTTTAAAGGGAAGTCATTCTTCTCGGCTTCCCAGTTCAACCCATCTATACCACACCTTTCTCACACAGCCTTGGGTATGGCAGAGAACATGCCTGTCATTTATTAAATACGGAATAGTGCTCTCTTACGACAATAACACAAGCTGCAGGTTTCACTCAGGCCCTTTCTAACCTCTGCTGGTAGACAGAATGCCATTTTTGCAGAGAATACAAGATAAGTCCTTGAAGAAATAAAGTAGATGTAAACCTTCAGATATTCTTGGCCCTTAGAAAACGCTGAGGATCCCAGTGCAATCGGTGGCTCTCTGTGAACTGACGTGGAAGCACACAACATTGCTGCAGAGGCTGCCCAGCCACCATAAACCTGGCACCCAGAGAGTGAGCACCAGCAGGCACGGTTCACAGGCACCGAGGTTCTTCCTTTGGTAGATGGGTTTTCTGTCAGATCCATGTGCTGCATCGTGACACGCTCCGACCACACCAGGAGAGGTTCGGTGGAGGGGAAGCCATGAAAAAACCATGAGAGGCAAGAGGGGAAGCAGGGCTGCTGCTTTTAGCACAAGCCGGCAGCTAGAGTGGAGTGTAACATGAAGTGCAGCACAAGGGCTGGCTTGCAGAAAGGGAGATACTTGAGATTAGTTTATTGTCTCTCTCATTTATTGCTTTCTTTAGGCAGCTGTATGGGGATGTAGGAGACTGTCTGGCGTGAAAGTTCAGAGATAGATTAATTAGATTCAATGGCAAGATTATGGATTTTATGCATGAGCCACCTTTGATTGTGGAAAAAGTTAAAGCATGTTCTCCATAAAGCTTGGGAGGTTTCTCATAACACTAGTACAAGTAGGTAGATGAAGAGATGTTAAATTCCTAATTGTTTCTTTTATCTTTCCTGTGATAGAGACAGAGTTCTGTTTTAAAGACGTACCAAAAACCAGGTCTTTCATCTGGAGTGTAAAATTCATGTGTTCCCTGACCTCGTGTGTCACATGGTAATGAAACAACGTAAATCAGAAATGTTAAAAGTTGAAGTTTGTTAATATTACTGCTGAAGCTCCAGTCTCTTTCCTGGTTAAGCTGACAGGTCCATAGTCCAAATATATATATTTACAGATTACAACGACATGAAGAAAAAAATTAATGGACACCCAATGAGAACCAAATGGAAATGCAAGTTTCAGATAACTATCTGGAAATTAAAAAAGAAAAAGAAAGAAAAAAAAAACTCAAAAAAACACATGCATGTATTTTAACTGGGGTAATGGACTTTCTTTGTATTGTACTACCACCTTACTCCTAAGGAAATACTTTGGTGATTTATACTCTGTGAGGAAAATTTAGCAAACAACATACATTCTGCATTCTCTTATCTATATTTCCTTCTCAGTTCTTTAGCTGTCTGGGCTGAAGCAGTCACCAAGGTACAAGAAGGTATCTTCCCTAGTTGAAGAAGTCATTATGTACTGATATTTTTGGGTGGGTGAACCAAAGTTTCTGGCCTGCCTCTTCCTGAGACTCTTGCAAAACATTTCTATTCTTCTGCATGATGACACTGAGATCTGTGGTTTTGCATGTCGTTAATTGCTATTAATTCCCGTGTTGGAGTATTTTTAAGTGTGCAATTATTGCATTGTTTATCTCACATTCAGACCTCTGCACCACAGATCATTGAGGACAAAGACCGACACCACTCAAGGTTTGGGTGCAGAAGACAGAATTGACATCACAGCCCCAGAGCTAAAGCCAGTTTTGCTGGGGCACAGCGAATTATGCCTTCCACAGATCTTGCAGGTGGAAGGGCAGACTTATCAGTGCTCCTGCTTACACTGCAGTGACTGCACGTATCCTGAAAGAGCCCCACCAGCACTCAACCCCGAGGCTGTACCTGGCCTCACAGACAGAGCAGATGGGCCCCTGCAGCCCTCTCCATTTGTTCCTACCCCTTGACAGCTGCTTCAGCAGAATTGGCTGAACTTGATGTGGATCAGAGGTGGCGAGAGCTCAAGGTCATAAAGCAACACAAAGACTGTTGGGGAGATTGGGCTAGGGCCAGCCTTGGGACACAACGAGGAAGGCTTTTTCAGGTGCCCACTGGCCTGGGAGTTATTAAAAATAAAAAGCAGCTTCCATCATTCCTCCTCTCTCCTCCAATAAAATCTATGGGGAGTCTCAAAGAGAATCTGAAAACAGGGACATTTCCATAAAGCTCATTTCACACAGGGAAATCCAACTCATTACCTTTAACTCAAAAAAGTCAAGACTATGCCAAAGCATACTGTGCATTTGAGATAATCACGGGTAAGTCTCCTATTGCAGGCTTTTTCCCATATTAAATGGATTGTGAAAGCAACTGGAAAGTAGTTCACATTCAGTTATGTGAACTACTGCTATCCAAATCTCACCTTACAAAAAAAAATTACTCCTTCTGCAGCAGACGATAGAAAGGAAGCCAGTCTTCAAGGTACAAGGTGAAATCCTGGCTCCATTGTATTCATTTGCCAAAACTGACTTGACTTCAACAGAGCCAGGATTTCCCCCCTAAAGATTTAGCTATAGTAAGCTGGGGAACATCTAAATGGCAGAGTAGAAAAACAGGTTATGAAGCCTTTAGATCTCCCTTTGTCCCCGCAAGCCAAGCACCACAGTAACACATGACGTGAGAATATTGCCTTGGCTGAGTTCATAACGATCAGTTTTCCAACTCAAAAGATTCACATTATTACTAAAGTTTCTGCAGGTAATCCTAACAGAGAAATCAAATGTAACAGAGACGAAGTGCTTCTTTCATCTTTACAGACAGTCTTTGGAGAACAACTATCGCTGCCACATCTGGTGATTCCGAAGCTACCTCAATTTTATTTTCCTTTGTAAACTACTACTGACCCAATTTTCTCTACTGTTAGTGTTATCCTGACCATCCTGCTTCATGCTGCTGTCAAGGTGTCTCTTCAAGTAGGAGGGACTGAGACAATGTGAACTGAGGGAAAAATGAGCAAGAAATAAAATTTTTCATCAGAAGGAAGACAAGTGGCCACAAGTATGAAAAAATGAATAACAACTGAAACAGTGCAGAACAATGCAGTGAGTGAGAAAATTCAATCAGCACTGCTTCTAGCACCAAACTTAGGGCAGTAATTCCCACAGTCCTTCTAAAGACTATTTTTCATGCAAGACACAAATTTTATTGTGTCTTTCTTAATCCTTGCCTCAGTTTCCAACTCAGCTCTCCATGGTCACTAATTGGGATGGGTGAAAATCTGTTAAGTAAAGTAATTTACCTGGGTTTTGTTTTCTTAACTTCTTGAATTCTAAAAAATCAGCTACTTATTTCTCCATTATTGGATCCAATGCTGTAGCATGGATGCAGCATTGCCACCCAGGATCTAAATCTTAAAGCTGCTTGCTAGTAATGCTAACTGCCAGAACTCCATATCTATGATACTTGGCATAGCTCCATACAAAAATATATATATATTTTTTTTCTCAGTCAAACTCATTCTAATAGTGTCATCTCACTATGAAATTTGCTTATTTATTATTTTTTATTTATTTAACTATAAGAATAATTTTACTATAGCATTATTGATTATATTGCTTCTCTTGCATTCCTTATCAGTTTGAATTACTTAAATTATGTTATACAACTACATAAATACTGGAATATATGCAAGATTATACTGCAAGATTATACAGCATATAAACTAAGAGACAGTAATCTCAAAACTACAATTAGTATACTCACTTGAATAAAGGAGTTCCACAAACAACACATTTGTATATTCCTTGAGCTTTGTGATGTATGTACTCCCCCTCAAAGGCACTGGGAAAACAACAACACTACATTTTAAAAATAAATAAAGGATTTATTTTTTTTAATTATTAAATTAGCTAGGACTTTAGAAAAATATTTAAGAAAAAAAAAACAATTAATAGTTTGCAGCTGTTTTTTATTAAATGAAGCAAAGGAAGCAGGCACGGGAAAAGGGGAATGTCCTCATTAGTTTGCCTCAGGTGTTACGCATCATGCAAGAGGAAGCAAATTGTCACACTGTTTAAAGGACAGAACAACAACAACAAAACCAGCAACAAACAAACAAAAAAAAAAAAAAGAGAAAAACTGAAATCTTCCTCTATTTGGTAAATGAAACATAAGTTTTCATAAACATGGATTGTTTGAAATTTAGCTTCCTCCTATGCACTTCTCTGGGTTTGCCTTTAGAAAATGTTTTAGTAATGCATTCAGATGCTGAGCTGGAGGTGTAAAGCTCTTGGGTGTCTGCCATTGAGCAGATAATGAAGACTCGGTGTTTGGTGAGGATGGGCTGGCAGGGTGACAGAAGTATTGTAGCTGAAAATGAAATAATTGGTCCATGATTTCAAGCTGTGTGCGCCTTATATTTTTAGTTGAAAAGCAATATTACAGCTTTAAGGGAATATTTTTCTAAGTTAACAATCTAAGAGGCTAGGAGGTCATTCATCTAATACGAATCAGCTGTGCTAGTCCAACAAAAAGCCTATGTGCTCGGCAGCTTGTTTTTATTATCCTTTCACCCTTTTTATGAGGTCCAATTTTTTTTTATAAACAGGATTTTTAAGAATGACCTAATCTCCGATTGTTTGTGCGCATTAAATCACGTCGCTGGTCCCGTACACAAGCAGGAGGGATGCGGGGCAGGAAAGCCTCGCGGCGCGGGCTGCCGTCCGTCCCCGTGCCCGGCCACGGTGGTGGGGGGACGGAGGGATGGGGAGGAGAGGGGATTATCCCGCTCCTTCCCGTCCGGCACATCCCATAAACATGCTCCGTCAGGAGGAGCGCTGCCTGTTAAGCGGGACCCCATGTGTGGTAAGGAGCCCTTTCAGGTCATGAATGAAAACAAGCAGTTACATCATTAGGGCGTTTGGATCAGAGGTAAAGCCGGGGCCTTATGCCAAGTTCAGTGGTATAAATTAGACAACAAAAATGGTTAGGCCTTGGCAAGTTACCTTCGTGCTGGAATCAGCTGAGAGAGACTTTATTCACTAAAAACAGTCCTGGAAGCAAGTCCTTTTTTTCCTCCAGGATTCAGGGCTGGCTTCCAACGACTAAAGCCATGTGAGGGCAGTTATTGAAAATTTTTGACATTCCAACCACAAATGAGCCAATAAATACCTTCTCCACATGTGCTTCAAAAAGAAATTGGAGTGGGGTGGAAAAGAACTAAATTATGCTACCTTCTTTCTGCAGCCAAAATGTCTATACTTACAATGACCACCTTCAAAACTTCAGCGTCCTGGCACGGGGCCATTTCCCTCGTGGTTCTGCTTACTGTGATGTCTTCCAAAAAGTGTACCTAAACCGCTATTACTTCCACACATTTTGTAGTAAACTAAAAACAGACTCTAAACATAAGCCCCGGGACTTTATAAGACATACAGTGTTCATTAAAAGTCACACAAGACCCCTGGCCGTGGCCTCCAAGCTGCAGATGCTTGTCTTTTCGGTGGTGTTAATTTGTAGGGGTTAGTAAACAAGTGCAGAAT
This sequence comes from Anser brachyrhynchus, assembly GCF_964034855.1. Classification (NCBI taxonomy): domain Eukaryota; kingdom Metazoa; phylum Chordata; class Aves; order Anseriformes; family Anatidae; genus Anser; species Anser brachyrhynchus. Next base: position 36,856,248 of record NC_137694.1, on the reverse strand, counting down.
TCCTGGGGAAAAAAAAAAATTGCTGGGGAGGATGAGGAAGCACCAGCGAGAGGAAAGGGAGAGAAGAAGGATGCCTGTGTTTCGAGGACCTCGCTCCCTTCGCCCTGCCTTACCTTTCGGTCCCCTTCTCCTGAGTGACATGGTACTGCAAGGGTGTCAGCCGCTTCCTCAGCTCCTCCTGGGAAAAGACCACCTTACAGTCTTTTTTATCCCTACATGACCCTGCAAAGGGAGAGGATATGGGGAGAAGGAGCCTTTTTAGCTTAAATCCTGAATAATTGCTTTGGCAGACGGCCACAGCATAGCTTCTGCATTCACTTGTCAATGACCAGACCAGTCCCTAATGCACGAAGAATGGCTCAGCTGAACTGCAGCTGATTATTTCTTCAAATCCAAGTTTAAAAAGAATTTTGCTTGAGAGCCAGGTGATTCCACTGGAGCAGTGACAATGTGCTACAGCCAAAGCCCTTCCGTGTGTTGCGCACACAATCATTCACAAGAAAGTTACATTTCCCAACCATTAAAAAAAAAATTAAAAAGCTGCAAAAAATAACTACAACCGAAATGTTCTTTACAAGACATCTATATTGGAGACTTATGGTAATGGGCATATGATGTTCAGCCGCAACATCCAACGATTTTGTTACCCTTAAAAGTAGCTCAAAATAAATCTTTAGAATTCAAACACAGTTGATTTAACTTTTAGTAGCATCCTAGTCCTTTTACTTTATCACAGTAACAGTTGGATTTTTCCCTGTTGAAGCACTGGAATAGGAGCCCTGAGGAGCAGGTCATTTCTTTGCAACAAGAGGCACCAGGTTCAACAGTAAAGTTGCCCTAACATTTAGAGTTGCTATTGAAATTACCCGTCTTTGAAAATCCCATCTTATATTTTGCTTAATTCACACACACAAAAAAAAATCCAAGGAGCACATAGGGATTACTGTGAAAAAAAAAAATTGTATAGTGCAAAAAATCACATTATGAAAGAAAAAATAATAATAAGGCTGCTTTTGAGAATGAAAACTCCTGAAGTAATAACAGAAATTACCAAATATTAAAATAACTTTGATATTCTCTTGCAAAAAACGAGCTGACATAGTACGGCAGGTAAAAAGCGCTCTAATTATGACAGTAATTAAAATACGTTACAATTAGAAATAAACAGTCCCGACAAAAATATTTTTTGCTAGTAATGTATATACACTCATAAAAAGACCAATTGTGTTCCCAAAGTAGAGGGAACAGAGCTACCCATCTGTATGTCATTTAGTACAGGAGAGGCAATGGCAGGTTTAAATTACATGGTATTGGATTGCAATTTCCTAACATTGGATGCTTTTCTGCTTTTTTACCTTGAGTCATTACTAAGGAGTGTTCATAAAAAGTAGCTTAAAGCACAGATGCTTGCAAATCATTTAAGAAAAGATGTTTCTTTCTTCCTCCCCCTCTTCTTTTCCTCATTTTTTTTAATGTGTGGGGGTGGGTGAATAGGGGAGAGAGAAAAAGAATAATGCTGTTGGTCACTACTGGCTAACCCTAGGAAGTATTTTCAGGAAGAAAAAAAAGTAAAATTGAAAACATCTGATTGAAGTAAATAGTGCAAACATAAAAAGCTTTACTAGTGAAAGAAAGGTATTGAAAAGCGACTTTATTTCATAGATTAGAAATTACTTTTGATCTAAACATTCTTAAAAACAGATTGTTTTCCACTCCGAGCCATCTCATTAGCTGAGCTGCAGAGCCTGCGTTTTAATGGCAAGCTTTGAAAGAGCGCTGCTGTATGCCTTTGTTAGCTTCAATCTTATTTGGGAGAGGGATAAAGATTTCATTCCAGTTCTCTTTGTTTGTCTTTCAAGAACCACTAAGGCAGTATTCACACAAATTTTGCAGGAATGTGCCCTGTGCCATAGCTTACAAATTATTTGGTTTTGGTGCACTTAAAGGTCACCTTCCAAATTAGCAAAATTTTCCTACATCCTGGCTTTTCAACCTTAAATGTAAATATTGTTTCCTAACTGTAAGTGAGGTTTGTTCTTTATAACATTTGGTTGCTTATTTAAAGATGTCAAACTTTGGAGGTTTTTATTCTCACAACGTGCTGGGCTCTAGGACTAATAAGTCTTTCAAAGGATAGCTAGCAGGGAAAGGAAGCATATGCATTATATAAATAACTATTGTTACGTTGCATTATGCAGTTCAGAAGGAAACCGTTTGAGAGCTGGTCTTCCATCTAATATTTCAGTATCAAAGAATTAGTCTAGAGAGCAGCAAGGAATCCTACAAACCAACACCTCTTCACTTTCAAAAATATCTTCCAACTGTTTTTTTTTTTCTTTTCCAGAAGTTCATTTGCTCTTTAGCTATTCCAAAAAAGCAAACTAAGCATAACCCAACAACGAAAAAAAAGTTATGCAAAACATTAAATGTTTTACAGAAGAGCCAGCATTCCCTCTTTGCTCTTCTTGAATTTCTCATCTCTTTCAGAAATGTTCTTCAACCAGCAGGCTCACTACTATGCACAAGGAAATTTCTACATGCCACTTGATCCGTAACATAGATCAGAAGTAAGGAGCATGTTATAAAAGATTTTTCTCCATCGCTTTTAATAATTAACTGCACGTTTTACGATACAGACGTGTATTTATGTCTGCAGGGGAATCTTGCTAATCTGCACGGGGGTAAACTGCAACCTGCCCCAGCAAAGGTCTCTGCGGGTTTCCGATTTAATGGAGTATACAGCAACAAAAAGCTATGGTTGCACTACAAATCAGAAAGGAAATCTCTTGGTCCAGCCCTCGGCATTAAGGAACAGCCCTCTTCCGTCAGTTGAACTTACTCCTTAACTGCTAGCAACAAAAAAGAAAGGCTCAGTAAACTGAGCACGCTGTTTCCATACTGCCAAAGAGACGGGGAGGTAATGCAAGACTGAGCCACGACTGGAGGGTGGAAGGATCCATTATCTGAATCGTGGCTAGCCTACAAGCCTTGAGAAAATGCAATAAATCTTAAAAATGGCAGGACGGGATTCTGGTAATGGAGTCCTTCGGTTGGGAAGGAACTACCATGCAAGGGGGACAAAAACGCTCAACCTGCGGTACGAGATCGGCCACCTCTGTCTGGGAACCTCCTTTACGGGGTGTACGGGAGGTCTGCTCCAGTCAGGTCTGCCTCTACCTGGTGTGGGGACAACGTAAAGCTACCCACATCTGCGTGCAGCTACGAGGGAAGCTGAGACAGGTAAAGCTGCTAGCAAACCCACTGGGTTGTTAAAGAAGGGAATAAAGGTGGCCCTGAGTGCCTTCCTCGCTCTGGTTCCCCAGAGGAGGGACCCAATGTGGCTCTGTGGGAAGGGGTCCCATGGGCAACAAAACCCTCCAGGGTGACTCTGGCCTGAAGCAAGGCTCTCCACTCACTTGTAAATGGTACTGCTCGAGGCAGGAGCCGTCAGTTTTGCATCAGTGTGATTACATTACTAAGGTAAGGCTAAATTAAATAAGCCTAATTAATTAAGTGAAGATAAGCGAGTTTGGATTCATTTGGTCTATCTCTGGACTCTGAATGGGACCTAACTTGTTCTCCAGCGGCGATGCGCTCCCAGCAGTGCCTTTTGAGGACCTGGGGACAGCTCTGCCTCTGACCCAGAGGCTCCAGCCAGATCCTGCTGTTAGGAGCGGGGAAGGCAGACTTCCAAGCGCAGACCAAATGCCATTTATTATCATTTTCTTCTGCTGCACAATTCACCCTCTCCTCTGAGAGACATCTTTTCCTACAATGCACGCACAGATTCTGCTGCAAGATCCGAGTCCAGATGAAATCTTTCCCATCAGCGCACCGTGGTGTGCCTGTTCTCCTTGGTGTTCCTTGGGAAAGCAGCAACACACAACCCTTCCAAAGCAGGCACCAACATTTCCACTTCAGGCCACCTGCCTTCAGCCTTTTTCCAGCAGTTCCAGCAGTGCTAAAAGCTTCTGGGATCTTGGAGCAGGATGGAAAGCCTCTCAAAGACAAGGCCAGGCTCACAGATCTTAATGCATAAACATAAAAAAAGAGTTCAGGAGCGTGAGGCAAACAAAACCAGAAACACTTCTGGAGCCTTTGTGGCGTTCCTGTACTTAGGAATGGCTTTTCTGAAAAGAAATGCGATGTGTGCTGCAATTTACTATTCACCCACAGACCACGGGCATTTTAGAGTTCAGCTCTGGAGTCTGGAGGCCTTCCCTATAAAAATGAAGTGAACAGAAAGTATTTGCTGGGTGTTGACCTGATAATGAAGACATTAAGCATCTCACCTCACATATAAATTCCAATTTCCATCGACCTTTTCAGACCTGTGGTTCGTAGCGCCGGCGAACAAGTGCCATTTCCTTCAATACCACCGATCGCAAGGAAACGAGCAACAAGATACGTCCAGGCAGACTGACACGAGTTAGCAGACCATTACTCCTCACCACTCAGCCCTTCACCTGCTCCGGTGTGCCGCAGGGTGTCGAGCAGTGTCTGACGTGCCCTGAAATACCTTGGCGCTTTGCCTGACGGCTTTCCTTCCTTACATCGTCTTTTGAACCGTCCTAATGATTTTCTCTTCTGTCTTGTTGCTTCCCATCACCACAAAATGAACTCAGCTTTTCAGCTTCATGGAGGACACGGCATACGTTTTCCTCTTCCTACGTATGCTTATGTTCCACCAGCACTAATGGACATTACAGTCATGCACCGAGCACATGCCATTAAGACTTCCTGAATTAAATACAGCAAGATCAAATGTTCCAGCAGAGCACAGCCATATAATAAATTGGGCTCCCAGTTTTCAGTACTACTCCTTTTAATATAACTGAGCATTTTTTTAGGGGCCTTGCAGCACGTTTTATTATTCATACACTACCACAGCCCCAGTCCTGCAATGTGACCTGTGTGGGCAGACCCCTGAGAATATGCATAGCTCCGGCAACTACAGAAGGGTCTGTGAATGCAAGTAAACCCGGCTCCAAGCACACATCTCCCTGCTTCCCACAGCCCATCCCTCCGCAAGTGGGTTGGACCTTACTCATCCACGGTAAATTATCTCACACTGATGCTAAGAGGAATCCTGCAAGGTTAAAAAAATATTCATGTACGTTACTTTACACAAATACCCTTACAGATGATATCACTAACACTCAGGTTTATTAAAATTGGAATCTCTCATTTTTAGTCTTTTAAATTTTGTTTACACAGTTTATGCTGCTTGTTTAGAGTTTTGCCTCTCTCTCCCCGCTTAGCAAAAGGAGGATGGACGGCTCTGTTTCACTTCTGTTTAGTCTGCCCTCTGCAGCCTTTAGTCTGTAGCCTACTGCAAACAAACCGGGAACTGCTGGTCTGGTTAACAAAAATTAAAAAGGAAAACAACTCTTGGAAATGCAAATCGGTGCAAACAGTTGGGTTAGCCTGTAAATTTGAATGCTGTTTTACAAAACCCTGTATTTGATGTCATAGATCTTTATGTACTCCCATCACAAGCCATTTTAAATCATCTAAGCATGCTGCTGCCTAGGAGAAATCCTACAAAAGAACTCGAAAAAAATGGGAGGTCAAGTTTAAGTAAAATCCATACTTGGTAATTAAAGAAACCCTGTAAACATTTTACACATTGAAAGACAGATCTGTGGTTCTTCTCTGAAGATGGCTCCTTTGCTTTCTTGCTGTAGGTAGCTAACTCCCACCCGCTGCTGAAATGCCATTTGCAGTTTCATGCAAGCATTAGGAGTAATGGGGCGAAGACCATTTCCACTACATTGTGCGTTGAAAATCCAAAAGCTGGGTACCAGGACAACAGCTAAAATTTTGGGTCAAATGCCAGGTTCTTGTCTTACAAGAACAACACCAAAAAATTATCCATCTTAAAAAAAAAAAATGGTTTGCTTAATACCCAGGAGGGTCACAGGGCCACAAGGGAAGGCCAAGCCAGCGCTGTGCAAATTCACAACCTTCCCATGCAATCGAGCAGCAGAGCCAACAAGTGTTTTTTTTTCACCTGGTCATCAGCATGGCTGCTGGCTTGTACAGATGTAAGTATTCCAAGTCACCATCAGAGATCTACCATGTAAGACAACAACTTTCCTGAGCACTTAAGGAACAAGCCCCAAAGTGCCAACTAAGGTGGCTCCACCACCGTACGCTCATTTTCCTGCGGGCACAGCAGTTGCCTTGCTGCTCCCCCAGAGCCGTGAGGGCCTGTGCCCCAGCCTACGTGGCCACGGCAGCCGGTGGTCCGCCAGCCAAGGAGACATTCCCTGGAAAAGGAATCCAAAGCTGCCTGCTCTCCCTGCGAATGTGAAAAACATTCAACAGAGGATGGAAGTGTTTTGCACAGTGGGAACGGGGGAAAGAAAAGCAGCTCCATTTGTCCTCTCCAGGGACAACCTCGACTCTACCTCCTTACCTTGCATGAATACAATCCACGGCATTGCCAGCCCCGGCCCCACAACCTCTCCCGCTGCAGGCACCGAGCACTCCAGCGTCAGCTCGTGCTGGTGCAGGGGGGCAGAGCTGCCCTGGGGCTTTCCGAGCTCCCAGCTCCCCCAGGACGGTAGCAATGGCAGTGATGGCAGCATGCAGCGATGGCAGCATGCAGCAGCTGCTCAGCAGTGGCTGGAGAACAGAAGCACCTTCAATATCGTGGAGAAAATCCTTGTGGCATTAGAAGCTGCCTGTCTGCTGTGATGGCCGAAGACGGGGCACAGGGCAGCCGAGCTCTTTGCCTTGCTCTCGGATGCAAACCAGGCGAGACAAGATCAAGATCTACGGGTACAGCAGTGGGGGCGGAAGCGTTTATAATGATGGATTTCTCTTCCTCTCTCCCCTATAGATAAAGAGACTTTTGTTTTGCTGATATGAGCCTAGCACCTTTCACAGGCACTACATTTGTTTAAATTAAAAACAAGAAAGGCAGAGACACTGAGCAGTCTGTATCTGGTCAGTAGATTTCTGTCAGAATCAATAAAAGGGGGCACAACATATGGAAAGGCATTTTATTAACGGCAGAATTAAGCTGAATTTAATAAGAGTGCTTTATGCTACCTTTTGCATTTAAAATATTTCAGTGAGCCATCAAAATAAGTTTATTCACACGGCTTTAATAAAGGTTTAACCCTGCAGCGGAAACAATTAAAAAGTCAGCATTTGCCAGCGGTTACCGCGGTGGTGTGTAGCTTATTGTAGCATTCAGGCTGTTGCTAAATCCTCCTGCTGCTTCCTCCACAATAGTGATGTGTGGCCTGTGAAATGAGCACTGCGTTTCAAGACCCAAGGTGCCGCCGCCTATGCTTGGGCTGGGGGTGGAGGAAAGGAGCGGGGTGGGGGAGGTCCCTGCTCTCCTCCAATTCCAAACTGCAGCCCCGACCTCACCCCGTGAAGAAGTCGGCTGCCTCCGGCCGTCCTTCTAGAAGGGCCCTGTTGGCAGAGAGACAGCCAAGAGGCAGCAAAGGGCACAGAGAGCAGCGGGCACCGCCATGTCCTGGCCTCTGGCCCCGCAGCGCCGAGCACCGCGGGCAGGACGGGCTGCAACGTGCTCTGGCTCTTGCTCTGCTGTGGCCACCACAGCAAAAATATTGTAGCCCCCTTCCCTCCCAACGGACCAAGGGTGGAGGAGCAGCCAAAAGGGTTGGCAGTTGCCAGCTTCTCTCCCTAGTGGGCCTCCTGGGCCTCCCTATGGTTCCGTACGATGTAGGCCGGAGCAGGGCACCTCCGTTCCCCAGCCCCTACCCAGCAGGGTTTCTTTTGCAAGAAATGGCCAGATGAGGCACAGGTTTTGCTTGGAACTAAGACCAAGCATCTTCTGCTTCTCACCCACCACTGGGATGCAATTTCTCCCTACTCCTCGTTCCCCCCTCCCGTTCACCCCCTGTGCTGCAGCAACCCGTGGTGCACCCAACAGCTGACTTCTGGCAGCCTCTGTGCCTCCCACGCCTGACTCCTGCTCTGTGCCCTCGAGGCCCTCTCCATGTGCCATCCAGTTCCCCGCAGGCACATCCCCTGGCTGACCCACTGGATCACCTCCTCCATCGCTTCCGAGCACGCTCTGGCCAACTTGAGGGTTAACATCCCAACCATCCCCCGAAATTGCACCTTTTCTTGCTTGCCCTCCTCCAGCTTTTCACCAGATAAGATCTCCTTCCTCTTTGTGTGCTGTCATCTCTCCTTTACATCACATTCTTCTGTTCGTTATGCACTCCTCGGAGGAAGGACAAAGCTGGGAGTTGCTTTTAATCCAAGGAAAAAGGGTAAAGGCAGCCCTGAAAGGGCTTCTCAGACCTCCTGTTAGACACTCATAACTAAAAGAGCAGCTTTTCACTGGAGCCTTTAAAACACAGAAACCCAGTTAGTGCTGGAACGTCACCTTTCACATCCATCTTTTACATTACATTTCAGCAGAAAAAGCAGAGAGCCCGAGCTGCACAGGGCACAGCAGTGGAACAGAGGAAATTTATGAGCTCCCAGAATTAAAACATTCTTGCAAGAAAGGCAAAAATGGCTTGTGGTGGGTCCTTTACGGGAGCGGGGAGGGAAAGCAAATGACCTTAAGAGATCCTTCAGGGAATACGTCAAGGAACTGGCTCTGTGCACAGGGCTGGGAGCACACGAAACTTCTCATCCCGTGGTACTCAGCACCGCAGAACCCCTGAGAAGCCCCTGCCCAGACGAGGCACAGGCAGAGCCTCCGGGTAAGGGAGAGAATGAGGAGGAGAGCAAAACCCAGCATGAATGAGGAGTTAAAAAGGGGGCAAAAAGGGGTACACACCCTGGATTAAAAAAAAAAAAAAGGTACATTAACAACAGATTTCTGGTCTGTATCATTCTAATCTTTGCAAGCATCAGGCATCATAAGAGTATCACTCCCATTGGAATATCTACAAATAAATTTTGTTTTAAACTATATTAAATAAAATTTTGTAGACTGAATACTATTGTACAAAATAAACATTTGTAAGTACAAGATTTTTTTTAAGCAACACCAACATTGAATATAGTTCCATTCAAACAGCTACACAAAGGTAATTTTTTAAACCATTCTCAAGCCATTCAAAAACTATAACTTTATGCTCTATTATGATAAAGCAGCATTCTATGGTCATTACCACTAAGAAGCAAAAGAGGCATACAAACACATTTATGTATTAATGGCACATGAACAGCTTTACATGCTTATTTGCTATTGTGCTCACATAGTGCACGTTCAAGCATTTATCGAACTGGTAATTCTCATAATCCCCGGGAGGGAGTAAACCAGGTAATTTGTAAGACTGTATTTTAAGTTTAAAAGAAATTCCAAATTGATATTTGCTATTCTTAAAATTATTATTATTATTTAATTAGCTTCATTGAATTGAGTTTTGATTTTTGCCCCCCAACCAGTTCTGAGAATCAAGAACATCCATCTGAGACCTTGTATGACACATGTAAGCCCAGAGCAAATTTTTACATTCAAGTTATAAACCCCAGAAAATAGGGATTTATAACAAAAACATTGACAGGCATTTAACCATAGCCATACTAGAGGGTATTGTTATACAACATATCAGTCTCACTTTTATTTTCTTTCAGATCATGTGAAGAGCCATCTGTAATAGTACGTCTCTGGTGATACAAATTACGGAAAGCTATGGGAAAGTTAAAACATTCATTATGGAAATTACATCTCTGAACACACAAACATACAATATGAAACGTTTTCAGATATAGCTTAAAACACACAAAGTTTAAAAGCAACTAACGCTCTTCGAACACACTAGACTAAGGTCTTTTCTTGACTTTTCATCGTTGAGGCCAGATCTGGCAAACACTACACGCACAGATAATTTCACTGACATGAGCAGTTTGAGAGTTCAGAGGGACAAACGCATAGGAATAAGTCATGTATGTAGCTGTTTGCAAGATCTGCTCCTAAAAGTAATCCTTTATGTTAACAAGATTACTACTAAAAGTCCAGTTCTGAGAGTCAGTAATTTTCTGTTCACAAGCTATTCATTTCAATTTTATGGAAAGACATTATACTGAAACTTGGAATTAACAACGGTTTAATAAAACAAATTATGAGAAACTATACCATAGATATTTATTTAATAAAGACTTACACCATATGCCCAGCACCATCTTCATACAGATGTGTTGTATCTTAATCTAATCCTAGAAAAGCATGGTTTCCTACTAGCAATTAAACACTTCACAACAATTTAATATTATCTAGGACTTTATTATTTCATACAGGTCCTGGAAAAAAATACCAAGTCTACTCATGTAATGTTTTCATTATTACTTTTGCTTAATTTTACAAATACCATAATTTTCTTCGATCTACAGGAGAAGCAAAGCCAAATTATCTCATGCAAAAATGTGATGTAAGCAGCACAACATTCAAAGTGTTAAAGAAATAAAAGAGATTTTTTAAGAAATGAGAATCCATAATAATTAAAAGACACAGCAAAGCAAAATAAGGTATCTCTTTACTTTATATCTTGGTGGTCTGCTACAGAAAACATATGCACATGGAATCTGCATAATCATTATTTTATCAGTTACTTGCTGGTATGCGCTGAAGCAGCTGAAGTAGTTTTTACAATAAAAAGTTTGTATTTGTTGTTGTGTTTAAAAAAAAAAAGGGGGGGGGATTTAATTTCTGTGAACTAAATCCTGGCAGGTGCTGAATGCATCCTACATTTCCAAAGAAATTTAAAGCATTCAGCTCTAATACAGATCGCTCAAGAAGTGACACTTCTAAACCACACAAAGAATAACAGAGCTGCAATCATTGCTGGAAATGAGATCGCAAAGCAAGGTGAACAGAGTTTGTGTACGAGCACAGCTTTATATGATTTTCCCCAATGCTCATTCTTTTCCTAAAATACTCCTAAATGTTCATGAGGTCTCAGGGCGTACTTTAGGTATGAATGACTCCTGAATGGGAAGCTTTTCATATAGTTCAGGGTGTGCAAAACCACATATGCTTGGTGCCATCTGCTGGGCCTGCAGGGCTATGGCCAGCCTTTGCAATGCCTGCTATGAAAAAAGCGCTGCGCTTAGGGCAAAGCATGCGCTGGCTGCGCACATATTGAAACGTTTAGTCCTAACTTCAGAAAAGAAATATTTTTAAAATACAATTTGGAAGAATGTGTCCACACCGCAGGTGCTAATATACAAATGGAGAAAGAGCAAGTATGAACACTTCTCTGTCCCAACTGTTAATTCGGTTTACGAGTAGTCCAGCATAAGTCACACGTGCTGGCAAAAGTGTCTCAAGGAAGAGAAAGGTCACCCCTATTCTAAGATACATCTTAACATCATGTCATTCATTTAACTTGCTTCTGATCTACCAATATGACTGTTTGTTAAATATAAAGTAAACATCACATGGCACCATTTTGCTCCCTGCAGGATGGTCAGAGGTACCATTACAAGCACAGAAACTGAAAGGACACTTTCTCATCGAAGTCCTTGTCCTGTAAATATTTAACTGCATGGAATGTGAAAGTGTGCTAGGATGCCCAGTGCACAGCTAGGCAGTGTTTGTCTCAGCCAGAGCCTTCGCCTCGATATCTAAGCTCAAGGATGAAACCCCTGCCAGCACCTTGCTCCCTTACACTAAAGGGACAGGGGTTCCAGAGGATGAGCAAGTCTCCTTTCATATCAATTTTTCCATAGAGGCAGAAGCAGACAAAACTGCACCATTTCAGACTCGGAGGATACGTGGCCTGAAATGATACGGTTGCAGAGCTGCAGTTCACACAGAAATGGATGGTGGGAAAAGCATTAATCCAGTGTAATGGTAGAAAAAAAGTCATGAGAACTTGGGGCGTTTTCTGTATACTCAAAAGTTGAAGTCACAGTGGATTGTGGCATTTAAACAGATGTTGTCTCTCGATCTCATTCCCATGTTTAATCTGATACATGCTATACCATTTACTTGTAACGCCCTCAGTACACCACACACAAAAAACAAACCAAAGGCAAAGCAAGCCTACATTAATTTATAAGCAGCTGGGGAATTTAGATTACTCTTAAAATATGTGAGATATGTGATTGTATATTATTCCACTGTTAGCAGATGAATTTTGGTTTAGAAAATACATATATACATATATACATATATATATAAAAGTAGTTAGCCAGTGGAACTCTATCTATTAATGTTTGCACAGTTATGGATCTAATGGACAGGAATAAGCAGCAGCGCTACTAGCTTTTTATTCCAAAATGTGACCCCTGGATTATGCCAGAAAAATTATTTGACAAAGTAAAACAGGTACACAATAGAAAAACCTCCTACAGGCTCCGTTCCTAGCTGACCAGCTTTGAGATCCCCTTTTCAGAGCAGGGACAAAATGGCCAGCAGACCGGCTGCCTCCTTTTTAGGGTAGACACCGGCGATGTGAGCGCACATCAAAACGTGCATAACAAGGGCTAAGGAAATTTGCTTATCCTATATTTTTAGGATTTTAAATCTGGCTCAGCAGCAAATAGAACAGGAAACAAAGGTCAGGCTGACACAATGTGGGCTATTCTCTCTCTTCCTCAATATGTGTTTGCAGCTCCTATCTAGGTTAATGGGAGTTTTGTGCACATGTGGGGGAAAACAGAACACAAATGCTGCAAAAATTGGACTCAGATTTAGTTCAAATAAAGTGTAATCAGCTTTAGAAAATCCATCAGCTTGAAAACTGATGTCTTATCACTGAAAAAATCTTTAGAACATCACCTCCATATGCTTGTTAAGTACAGCTCTGGAAAAAAGTGCTTAGAACATTTTGCACCCTTATGAAACAGTTGTGAGTGCAGTACACACACCCAAGCTGGTTCTTATTTGATGTTTCAAATACTGATCAGCCAGAATTGTATCTTTTTTTTATTCGGGTGTCAAGAAAATTCCTAGTAACATTCAAAATTCACTCACCGTAGCTTTTATTTTCTCTCACATACCCACGTACACTGACATTACTAGGCAAATATTACAGATACTGTTTTTGTCTAAGTGAAATACAAAATACTTAGGTTTAAGGTATTAATCGTATAACCAATTTACAGAGACGGGGTCTTATGGCAGCCTTCACAGACCTAACAGCAGACTTTGGACATTACACGAGAAGTGCAGCTGCATCTGGGCATTAGGTTGCGTGTTACCATTTAGTTATTTACTTATTTGGAGAAGTGTCATGTAACTAAAGAATATGCTGTCAGAGGAAAGAAAGAATTACATTTTAAATTCTGTGCACTTGTACATAATTTTCAGTGCATACATATTTAATTCATACTAATAACTTAAAAAGGGACATGTTGAGTGCAACTATAGCACACTTCTAAAAATTTTGCAAAAATTCTTAAGTCTTAAGATTTAACAGCAATCCATATGCTAAATTCTCTTAAGTATCTTTTTTAAAAATTTATAAATGGTATTAAAGAGAACTGATCTTCAGTTAATTCCACTGCTTTTGCCAAGAATGAGGCAAATAAAAAAAAAAAGAGAATTCATTGGACAAGGAAGACGGACAGCATTGCCAAGCGTTCTAATATCTAGGATATGGAAACCCTCATCCAAGCCAATGACTTTTACCAAAACAAAACAAAACAAACAAACAAACAAAAAGGTAAACAAACTTCTGATTCCAAGGCAAATTTAAACACAGCAGAGCAACCCATAGCACACTGTTTCCTGCAGCAGAGACACCGGTTCCTAAAAGGGCCTTCATTACGCATGACACAACAAGCAGCACCCATTCAACCTGAGGGAAGCCCACAGGCTCGCAGGGCCACTGGCTGGCTCTTTGTCACCAAATGCAGCAGGTTGAATGCAGACATCACTGTGATATCCTCACCAACAAAACCAGAGGCAAAGAACAGGGGCAAGAGCTGAGTAGGGAAGAAAAAAAAAAGAAGAAAAAAAAAAGAAAAATGAGAACAAATTAAAACATTAAAGATGTTTAGATACATCCACAGAAAAAAATAAAACAAACAATGCTTACAGTTTGATCCGAGAGCATCACATAGGAGTACCATTCTAAATGCACCTTTCTGAGCGGGTTTCTTCTGATCCCCCCTTTAAGGTTTGGATACGCATTACACGGTGTTCTGTGGCGCAGATTTCTGTGCCACCCAGTGAGGGAGGGGACATTTTTGTGGGGGGCATTCACAACAGACGCTCAGGATACCTACCACAGAGCAACTCAGGGCAGCAACCTCTATGGTCAGAAGTGAGGAGGCACTGAGGGATGCCGCTCAAGGCCCAAGCTAGGTGGCAGGAGTCCTGCTTTCACCACCCAGTAATGCGGGACAGAGCAAAGGGGCAGGCTTTTCTATTTATTTTTGAAAATAAAATCAAACTCCACATTTGTGAATGGTGAGTGCTAGGAACCAGTCCTTGCTAAAAATTGTTCTTTTGATGACTTGTCTGAGGAACGTGACATCGCACTGTAATAAACTTCCCAGATATCTTAACCCCCCAACTTCTTGTTTTAAAGGCAGGAAATAATTCGCATTGTAAACTGTCCATGAGATATATTTAAACAATCTTCCGGCCAGTTTAAATATAGAAAACGGAGAGATGGCAGTCGCAAGATTTTATTTGAGAAGGACTTAATGCACGAACACTAATTGTTTCATTTACCCCACGATGGGAAAGAGGAAACGCAGCTGCCTCACAGCGCTCGCTTCAGAAGGTTACGGGACATCGGGGACGCGAGCCAGCCCCCACCGAAGGCGATCCCGAGGCTCTCGGTGACACTGCTGGAAGCAGGATTAGGCCCCGGGGGGCTAATGAGCACTGTGGCACCGCCACCGGCCTCCTCCGAGCTGCCTCCCCTCTGTTTTTGAATATCATAGTGAAGGAGCTGCGGGATGCAAGCGCCCAGAAATGAACTGAGGAATGGTTTTGTCTTGGGCATTTCCTGGATAAGATTAAGAAGCTGATCGCGGCCTCTTCCGACCCCCTAACGAACAAACGCGTAATACACGGTCTTATATATTACCACATCACTCTGGAGTATATCTGATGGAAAACTGCTTGTATTAACATGCCTGAACTCTGACTTCTCCAAACTAAATTCGCTGCAAAACCAAAACATTTTTGTGTTACTAAATGGAGACAAAAAGGAGGGGGAAGGTAAGTACTGCACAATGAACAGCCTGAGAGGGCCATTAAACATAAATAAACATGTCATTTTCACGAGTGACTGCAGGACCAGTTTAAAAAAAAAAAAAAAAAAGGAGGGGGAGAAAATTCCTCCAGAGCAGACTACCGACTAATAAAAGATCAAAGGTCTGTCCGTAACGAACACTACAAATAAAAACGTGATTTTTTTTTTTATTATTATTTTTATTTATTTTTTTTTCCTCCCAGCGACCTTCACCGCCAGGAATAAAGCGCGCAGTGAAGGCGTAATTACCGGGCCAGGCTGCAGCCTCGCCGCGCTCCCGCAGCTGATCATAAAACCCCTTCTTCCCACCCTGCCCCGGCGAGCGCGGGGCCGGCCGGCCGCGGCCATCTGGCTTGTGTCAGCGCCGGCGAGGCCGGCGGGAAGCGCGGCGCTGATGTCACCGCGCGGGTCAGCCGGGGAACAAAGGCGTATTTTTGCCCTTAAAAAGCTGGGGTGCCCCAGCAGCGGGGGCCTCCGGCCCGCCGGCGGGGGTGATTTATGGCTCGTGCCGTTCCCGCTCCTACTGAGATAGGCCGGCCCCATCTAGCGGTCGGCGCCGCGAGAAGGCCTCGTGAAGGACGGGGCCGGCATGGCAGCGATGAGGCCGGCCATGGTGGCGGTGAGGCCAGCCGCACCGTCCCAGAGGGCTGCCACGATCCATGTCCCTCAGCCAGGCACTGGGCGCTAACAGGGCCTCGTGGGCCCAGAGGGCTGCCACCATCCATGTCCCTCAGCCAGGCATTGGGCGCTAACAGGGCCTCGCGGGGCTCCTTGTCCCCATGTGGCTACACCTAAACCCAAGCCATCGGCCTGCGGACTTGGTGGCACTTCGGCCACTTGGCCTCATTGCAAAACCCCCCAAGGCTCTGGAAGCCAAGACGGGCAGCAGGGGACGGCCCCAAGATTTTCCAAATCCTGCTCTGCCTCTGTGTGGGGACTGAAGGCGTCACGCCACGGACACGAGCAGAGCAGAAGCTTGGTCTGGTCTGCAATGCTGACGTTTGCGTTGTGTCATAGCCCCACGCTCATGCCCGGCTTGCGGGCTGCCAGCCACTTCAACGGGAGCTTTGTTTCCTGCAGACAGCTTTGTGACAGCTTGGCTTTGCCGCAGCTGGCAGTGCAGTAACTTTTTGTGGATGTTGTTTCCAGTCAGGAGCCTTCTCTGCTATTTTGGAGGCCAGAATACCAAAGGGCAGCCAGACCTTCCCCCGGATGGCTGGGCTCTCACAGACCTGCCTATAGGAAGCCCTACACGTGTCTGTGAAACGTCCCCCATGCAGCTGGGCGTCTGGTGAAGCCCGGGGCAGACACGAAGGCATCATCCCCGCTCTGTGCTTCATCTCTCCCGCTGCGAGCTCCATCAGGCCTGCCAAACCTGCTACTTCGTGCTGCTGGATCTACCTCTCCAGACCAAAACCTCTCCACCCCTCCCGATTCGTGAGAAGTAAACAGGATCATAACTCCCTCAAGTGTAAACAGTTTAAAGGAAATGATTTGAATTTGCCAAGGATTATAAAATAGATCTTGACCTCTTGAAAATGTCAAATATTTCAGTGTTCACCAAAATGTTGTTATTTAGTCTCAAGTATTCGTAAAGACTTGGAGGATATATAAGTCCTGAAAGCCCAATAAAATATAACTAAGCATTCATGAAAGTATTTTATTGCAGTTAACGTATTTTATTCTTTTATTGCTGACGTTTTGATCGCTATTTTCATTTACTCTGTACATTACAGCAGTGCCCAGTAGTTTCAAGTAGGACTGGGACCTCCCGGCGTTAGGTACTGCATATACACAAACAAAATCCCTGCTGCAGGGTGCTTACAGGCCAAGATTAAAAACTGCTTGTAAAGAATCAGCAAAGAGAAGAACAAAGTCAAAATCATTACGATTGATGCATTTGGTTTGAAGGTTTGGTACAGAGATTGCTTTGATGGAGAACAACAGTGACGTAGCTGTTGTAGGTAAGACCTTTGCTTCGCTGTTCCTGCAGTAAATGCAAGCTTGGCCCTATACTTCAACAGCTTTAGGAACTGGGTTTGCACCGCGGATCTCTTTGACACGAACAGCCAGAGCATGACAAACATGGGAAGGAAACATCATCCTGGAAGTACCTTTGTTGGTGGCTTAAACTTATGTCCCACATCCACCTGGACTTCGGCAGGGCCAAGCAAAGGCCCCACACCACAGCTGAAGTTGCTTGCCACAGCCCTGTATGATGGCGCTGTAATGTGAGGCTTTCCCGGTGGGCTAAATGCTCCAAGAAGAGCCCAGTGCAAAACTGACAAGCCTGGGTGTTGATCCCTGCCAGGTCTGTCCCAGCCCTGAACACAAGCCCCCAGCAGCCAGGACACCACTGGCTCTTCCACTGCTGTCCCCGCTACATCAGGAGGTGGGATTTGGGAGCCTTCTGCTAGAATTATAAACATCATAACTGCAGGAAAGCCTTCCTTGCAGGATGCTGACATCCCACTGTTGACAGATGGGGAGGTACTGCCCGCTTTCAAGACCTAGATCGTCAATCGCAAATGTTGGGAAATCACAAGTTAG
Source organism: Anser brachyrhynchus (assembly GCF_964034855.1). Lineage (NCBI taxonomy): Eukaryota > Metazoa > Chordata > Aves > Anseriformes > Anatidae > Anser > Anser brachyrhynchus. The sequence goes on along the minus strand of NC_137694.1, from coordinate 36,838,537 downwards.
GCCCCAAAATAAACAAGATTTGTTAAAAAATAACGTAGGGGGGAGGTCTTTCAAATTTGTCCTTCGGAAATGAAGCATTTTGTACGTACTCAGGTTGTGTTTTCTCAACCTCTGTCTGCAGCTAGAAAAATTTCTCTGGGGAAAGGACAACTTGAGAGATAAAATTCTGATATTATCACATGTTGCTTTTAAGAGCTGTAAGAGAAACATCAAGGGTTCTCAGGAGCTGATAACACTATTGTTTTAAGTTTTTCTGCATTTAGTTTAGTTTAGTGTTTCTCCTGAAAACCCCGGTCCAGATTCCTAAAATTACATGAGAATCCCAGCTCTCACAAGAAAAACGTGAAGTTTCAGCCCTTTAGCAGTAAATTAAAAAATAACAGTAAAGCAACTGGACACCAATTCTTAAGGGAACAACCTTTTTTTCTTGCACCAATAATGAGACCTCGATAGTGTGAGACTTCTACTTTTTTTCCCCATTTCCCTCCCTCCCACCCCCCAGTCTCTGGCCCCATTTTGAGGACAGGAAACAATTACAGATCCCTACATGCTCGCCAGAGAGCCAGGCTCCTATGTCAGGAATTTCAGTGTCACTGGACAAAGCAAAGGAGCAAAAATACTGCCATACTGGAGAAATCCTAACAACTACAAGTCAGAAGACAGTAAAGGCCTGGGAAGTTTCTGTAGTCAAGTGTTACAGTAACAAGTTAATTTTAATTAGTATTTGTTTTGTTAAGTTTCTCCAGACAAGCAGTAAGTTCTAACAGTTGCTTTGCAAAAGCTTTGGTTTCTTTTGTTGTTGATTTAAGTCCAAAACAAACAAACTATAACCAAACCTTTCACTGATAAAACTTAGTGAAATATTTAATATATGCATTTATTCCGGTCTTACCATTTGGATTTATTTTTTATTTTCAAATTTGGCTTTTGCTTACTTAAAGCCAAGTCAAACTCAGCAGACAGAACAGCACAACCATTGGGCACTGCAGGAACAAGAAATGCAGCTGCGAAAGCACCATATGAGCAAAATTGTTGGTGTATCAAGGATTTCTGGGTCAAAACAGTTGTTTAGTCCCTAGCCACTTTCCCTTAACACAGTCACTGCAAATGCCAAAGGCCCTTGGTCTCTCCTGCTCCCTCCATTGCATCCCAGAGTTTTTACCATTTGAGCTAGAGTCTTTACCATTTGAGCTAGATGTCTCAGGTTGTCACGGTATGTGCCAAGGGGGGATGGGGGGCAAAGGCAATGTTTAGCAGCTTGTAGAGAGATATTAATGGAGTCTGATCCAATATCCAATACAGGACTGCCGGCCACGCAGGAGAATGGTACAGAGGAAAGCTTCTGAGGAGGGTGATGAGGACAGCCAGTCATTTACTGGAGGAAGAAGGGATGAGCTCCCGTTCCCCCTGCTGATCCCAGAAGGTCTCTGGTCTTTCACCCGCCATACAGTTCCAAATCCCTCAACTTTGGGATTTAGCCTTCCTCCATGCCAAAGTACTCTCCTTACATACATGTGCCTTCCTACCTCGGTGAAGATCCCTTCTTGTCCTGTCCAAAACCGTGAAGTCAATTGACAAAACCTTTGGAAACTCACCTTTAAAGAGGGCTCTTAGGCTCTGCATTTTCATGTGCTTGTGTATCAACTGATAATGCAAACTGAGGGCGTCTCCATAAGTTCCTGATTTGCCATTAACACATGTTGCAAAAGCTCCCTGATCTAGAGCAACATACTTCAATAATTAGCAGCTAACAACATGCAGCAAAACATCATAAAGAGAATTATAAATATAACCTTCTCAAAGGCTTACTAAAGAGGCATAAAATATTTTTAGAAGAAACTAATTGTGTTAGCCTTACAAGTATGCAAAGGAACTGTGGCATTTAACTTGCACGCTTGTCTGTATATAGCTTTATTTCCAACTCCCCTCATAAAATACCAGCTTCTCAATTAAAGCCACAGCAGTCAGAAGTGCTCAGCCTGAATTCCCACGTCACTTTTAACACTCGCAATTAAAGCACGTTCTCCGTAGCTGTTTGCTCTGGAATGTGCAAACTGAACGTCAATCCAGTCTACTTTTAGGAAGTTTACGTTTTGCCCTGATAAAAGAGGTCGTTACTGCCATATCCCATAATATCTGAGTGGAAAACCAGGAAATGTCAAACTTTAAACTTGAAGTTACTCCCCGTGCTGCAGAGCAAGCAGAGGGGCAGGCGGGATGGGGCGCAGGGGGTCCCGCTGCCCCAGGGCTCCCAACACCCTCTCTTTCTGACCTAAAATGGGGAAACATGGCCTGATCTGGTAATGCTATTGATGTCTCATTTTTATATCCTAGCTGGGATGTTTCAGCAGCAATATTGTCAATATTCATTATTTTAACAGCGCCACCTAACAGAGATGAGATTCCTGGAGTCAGTTTTCAATCCTCCTGCAGGCTACAATCATCTTTTTCAACCCAGTAATCCATTAAAACCTTGGAAAACGAGCCAGATTCTGAAACTGCTGCTCACAACTCAGGATGATTTCACCGACTTCAATAGCTGAGAAGAAAATGTGCTAAGTAAGGAGGCAGTACTTTGTGTGCCTGTGAGTTTGCATTCACATTAGAGCAGGTATCCAAGAACAGAGAAGTGATTTGTAAGAGAAAGACACTACCTCCGAGCAGAGAACGAAGAGCTATATTTAATTTTCATTTAATGCCTGAAATGAGCTAACATTCTCCCTGGTACCGGCTGCCAAAGACGGGAAGCTCGCAGTCCCTTACAGGAATATCCCTCGCTGTTGGCTCAGCTGGCTCTCACGCTGCTCCCATCTCCAGCTCACGAAAACCAGTCTGGCAGCAAACAGGCGGTGTGCTCGTGAAACAAAAGCCCACGGAGGTGTGCCCAGGGACCGAGTCAAGAAGGTAGGAGACAAGAAAGAATAATCAAAGCAAAGGCTTTTTTCAACATTTGTACCTTTACGGAAAATAAATAAATAAATAAATAAATGAGAGGGGTAAAGCACGTCTCCCTGCTCTATAACCACTTCCACCGAAGAAAAGAGCCGTGACACTGAATTCTCCTTGTTTTATTAAGTGCCACTTGCACCCAGCATTGCAGCGGTACTGGTCCCCCTGAACAGAGAGCGTGGGCCAGGGCCAGAAGCCATGGGGGGAAGAGGACTAAGTGGCCATTAGCTAATTTATCACAGCAAGAAAGCATCAGGAGAGAAAGAAAGGATTACCAAAAGTAAGGCATGGGACTCTAATAAGGATATTAAGACTAGCGTGATAATGAATCACAGCAGTTCAATACTTGGAGCGCACAGGGCAGGAGGGTTAATTAATTCTCCTGTAAGTAATACAAAAGCTAAGAGGGTCCTTGCTCGAGGGGCTGCTTTGGTCTTGAAGGAGGGGTGTGAAATGAAAGGAGGGAGACAAGACTTTGCAAGCCCTGTGGGAAGTGGAACAAATGGGAAGAGAAAAGTGAGATTGCAAGGAGACAGGAGCAAACGGTGTCACCCCAAGGAGAGGAAGAGAGGGAGCAGCCGAGCCATGAACCCCAAAACCACGGACAGCCAAGGACAAGCCGTTCTGCTAAGGGCAGGAGCTGGGAGCCTCCGAGCCTTGCAAGCACTCCTACACCTCTCGTTGCCAGACTCTTACCCAACGGTTAGGGCTGGCAATACTTCCTGCAGGAGCGTAAATATAGGTCAGTTGGGATTTTCCCCCCATCTCTTCCTGCTCCTCCCAGATCCGACGCACCAAAATAGCGCGCTGCTGCCGCGCTGTTGGTTTCCCTGCCCTGGGAGCCTGCCAGCACGCAGCGCATTCCTTGTACGGAGCGAGTTTATAAGCACGGCGCTCATAAACCATTCGTAAATGGGTCTGCTCTGAGAAGCAGAATCCTTTCAACATCTTGAAAATTATCTAATCTCTTCCAGTCCATCAGTCCTCTCCGGTGCGGCGGTAAAGGATTAATTGCTTCTGGTGCTCGCCTGATGAGATACAAGTGTTCTGGAAACAACCTTTTAATTTAACAGTTCCTACTGGCAAGCCTGAAAGCTTTTTGCTTTGCTCACCAATGAAGAATTTGTTTTCAGTACTGAAGGAAAAAAAAACACAACAGTTTTAAACCCCCCAGACTTGTGGGTTACTGCCGTGCAGGAGCTTTATCCCAAAGGTAGCCTAGCACTGAAGACATGGAAGCTATTTATACTCTCAGCTAGATTTGGGGAGGCGTGCTCTCCCTCTCCACCAATATTTGCTTTGTCAAGCTTGCCAGCACAGCAGAACTCGTAAGCTTTCTCTTCTATTTTTAATTCAGGAAAAATCCCATGCATCATTTACCACTCTTTTTTTCCACAGTGAACGGAAGCCCTTCAAAGGGAATTTCTGTTCTGCTTTCCCGAAACAACTTCACACTAGTTTACAGTTACTTCTTCAAGAAGAAAAAAAAGACAAATTTTCAAGGTTAAAGCAAGAAATCCTTTAGAATTGAGTCCTTTTAAGCTGTGTTATGCAGTGCACCTGAGCTCAGGACTCCTTCCTCAGCTTACAGCACTGGCCTGCCCAGGTAAGGACGCACAATGGATATGTGAGAGGAGCCACGCCGCTGGGGTATAACGTCTCATGAAATGAGGCAAAGAGAAAGCTCCAGTGAGAACTGATATGACTTCAACAGGACCTCCTACCCGAAACATCAACAGAGAGCGCTCTTTCCAAAAGGCACTCTTGAACATCATCTTACTTGTTCCTAAGCTGAGACAAGTGAAAAAGCCCCGTGACACCTCGGCAAACGCGCTCCTGTCCCTGCCAGCATCACAGGTGAGCTTAAATTGAGAAACGACACTCATCTTCTGAAGGAAACAAGGTCCCTAGGCACATCAGAGCTACAAGCAGTTAGCATTTCAGCTGTGTTTTGGCTTCTGATTTAAAGAGTTCTCAGAGAAGAGAACTTTATTGGGGATAAGAAACGTCACAGAACCACCACTCCCTGCCACTCGGTGCAGGATCGAATGCCGTGGGGTTGTAACATGTACAGGAAATTACCAGCAAACAATCACTAAGTATACGGCCAGAGGATTTTTAAGGTATTTAAAACGCTTTCAGTCGAAAAAGCGGATGGTGCTAATATCTATCTACATGTATGTGCATGTAATACGCCCGTAAATGCCAAGACCCCTACTGCAAAAATAAGCTTTTCTGGAGTAAAAGACACATAGAGCCATGTCCTACCCACACATCAGCCTGTGCCATTGCACTCAGCATTCAATCCCTCAGCACAGGCCAGCTGAAAGATGTTCTCTCTCCGTATTTTTATAATTTACCACATTCGAAAATATAATTTTTAAATCGGACTGTGAATCAGACCTGAGTATCATCTCATATTTTGTAAAAATAAATACAATTAAATTGGAAAAATTGGAAAAAAAATGCTTAGAAGCAAAGCTTTGTAAAATTTCCTCCAGATCTGTTGGCTAGCCGGCATATGGGCACTCCAGGCCAGCTGAGGCCGGTTGTTTGGTTTTTATCCTCCCAGGCTGCAGCAGAGCATTTCGAGCTAAGGACATGCTTGCTGCCTGCCTCTCCCAGCAGCCTCCCTTACATGGACATTTTCTCCATGGCCGTGCCTAAACCCAGTACCACTCCTCCCCACAGAGAGGAGCCATCTCCCTGCCATAAAACCGCACAGCACCGTGAGCTGTCCCGCAAATAACAGCCCCAGCACATACACGTCTGTGGAATAAAAGCACTCGGCAAGAACGTACCTTTGATCACAGGAATTGTGTCATGCTCGTATTTAGAACATCCTTAGGAATATATGAGAAAACCTCAGCCTTTTATCCAAAAATAGATTTAAAAAATAGCTTCAAGAAAATCTAATCCTGCACAAAGAAAAGACTTGCACACAAAGTGTAATAGTTACATTAACCACCCGAAAAACAGAGAACCTTTATGCAGTTAAAAAGAAAAATAAAATTTAAACCACATCTAATCCATACCCCAAAAAGTCTCCTCTCGTCAGAGATGTACTGCTGTTTTTAAAGACTGCTAACGCACTGAGAAGACCCTACAACAAATAAGGAAAGAGGAGAATTTATTTTATATTTTAAATGTTCCTTGAATACACAGTACTACAATCCAACTGAGTTCATAGTGAATGCCAGTGACTGAAAAGGGAGAGAGCAACGACTATTTCTGTCCCAACAGCAATGAATCTGATTCAGTTATGAAGCTTGCTTGCTTTTAAACATCTGCTCAAGCTGAACTAACTCAACAAATACTTTTTTTAAATTTAATACTTTACTTAAATTTGATAATTTATTTAAATTACATTTGTAACACCATTTTCTTAAAACAAATCTTCACTTCTTTAGGCTATCGTTAAGCATGTTGATCAACAAAAAAATTTACACTAAATTTTCTGCTACTATTTAATAACCAGGATTCTATGTATATCTACGTCTATTTAGGGAATTACAAGGATAAATGCATTTATTCAGGGCTTCGTTTTCTTCATACAAGAGAAAATGTCCAAAGACAAACTTCCTTTAATGCAAAATTTTTCTTGGAAACTGTGAGCTGAATTCCAGTTTTCACTCCAGTGCAGTTAAAAAATGCACAAGCATAACATTTTATTTTTTTTAATTGGCTAAATGTATTTACACTGGATGTGCTGCACAAAATTCTGCGCCACTGGGCATCCTGACGCTGCTTTTCGATTCACGAGCAAAAGAAACGTTAATTCTAGCTAAATGTATCGAGACAAGTTTTAAAGCAATGATTTCAGGTGCAGCGGCCAGGCTCGCTCCCTGCTCCTCTCAGCCTTAGTTTCACGGCTCTGGAGCTCCCATGTGGCGCAGCACCCCAAGGTAAACGTGGGTGTTTTCTTTGCCTGAGCTGTTCTTACAAGCGACACCTGTCCGGCTCCCTGCACACACAAGCTACCACCTGCAGAAGCTGGGAGCTTCACGAAGCCTTGCCCCAAAACGCAGCGTGCTGCCGTCCTGCTTGGGGTCCTCCTCCAGAAGAGGGAACACTACAATTAATGCCCCACGGGTCCTTGTTTCTCCTCTCGGTCCTGATGTCTCACACCACTCCCACTAGCTGGATGTCTGCTTCGAGGTTTTAAAAAACACAACACAACAATTGTTGGTTACTAGCCTGATGTGCTCATTAGGTATGCCATTTTTATAGCACTTGGATAAATATGTGGAAAGATTCTCATCCTCTTGCATTTTTATGTGTATTTAAATTGGTGTTCACAGGTATAACTTATCTAGATGTTTGGATTTTTTTATGTAGTTTCATAGGCAGCTGATAAGAAAATAAACCTTAAGCTATGCCATGCCCAGAAGCTGTGGGTGCCCCATCCCTGGAGGTGCTCAAGGCCAGGCTGGATGGGGCTTTGGGCAACTTGGTCTGGTGGGAGGTGTCCCTGCCCATGGCAGGGCGTTGGAGCTGGGTGGGCTTTAAGGTCCCTTCCAACCCAAACCGTTCTGTGACTGTATGATCGGGTAGGTCCAGCTGCAAATTTCACTATTTGTAACCAAACACAAAGAAAGCAACAGGCACAACACGTTACCAGGTTGGAAACAGGCCTGAACTATCTAGATGGCCTTCCATGACAGTGTATTTGAGGGATTTTTTTAAGGAACAGAGGCAATCATGTAAAGCAGCTGCGATGACTGGTTTGGGACTGCCCTGGCTCTGTTGCACAGATCCTTCTCTGCACAATGCTGCCTGTGGAGTACGGCCGTCCCCTACATCACTGATGGACGCCATCCACCTTCACAAAGGTTTGTCAGCTGGTGGACACCAGCACACAAATACCAACCTTCTGTTTCTGGCCCACAAACCCAAATATTTGGTGAAACGGGGGATATACCAGAATCACAACTGTGATCACTGTGCAGTACCAATTGCTACCAAATTATGCATGGCCAGTATTAGTCTTCTGCTAGACTCTGCATGGCCTGACCCTGCTCTACAGCTCCCGAGCTTCCTGCAAACATCTCGCATCACTTGTTCACTTAGGAAGTAAACACTGCAGGAGCAAGTCCCAGCCCTAGCCAATAAATCATATGAGCAGAGAGGAAGGAAGATGAGCAGATCGAGATGGATAGTTCCCATCCAACAGACACCTGAAAACTCAAGGACTAAGTGCTCAGGGCTTTGTAGTACTTGGTTTTGGGATGTTTCTCCTACAACCACTGTAAAAGTTTCCAGGACCCATGTTCCCAGGCCCAAGGCTGACTTCTGCTGAGGCAGCCTCAGGACATCTCAGCCCACAGCACAAACAAGCCCTTATTTGGGCTGAGCCAGACAGGATGGGCAGAAGTTTGGATCACAAAAGTTATGGGTTGTAGTTTCTACTCCAAGCCCCAAGTAACTCTCCCATTGCAGTGTCACAGATTGGACAACTCACTCAGCTCTGGATTTAACTCGTACCGATTTCATGTCCTGAGCAAAGCTTAAAGACTCAGCCTGGTTACATCTCGCCTCCCCGACAGTCAAAATTTCAGAGGACATTAACAATGCTGGAAACAACCCTCCACCAAAAGCTGAGGAACAACGTCCCATTTCTCCTCCAAGACCACACGAAATACTCTGCAAAACTCCCATTCCTGATCTCCTGCTCAGGAAGGACCCATTACTCAAATCCCATGTAAAACTTGGGGCGAACATTTTTCTCCTAAAACTACGTTTCTGTCGACATAAGGTGTGTTGACAACTGACCATTACACCCCTGGGATCGCACTTCTTCTACTTCGTCACAGCTTGGAGAGCTTTATCAAAATTTACCCACTTCCATTCTCACTCTTTCATTGCAGGTGCTTTAGCGAGACAAATTTGAGACCGTGTATCTGAAATTAGGCACACTAATGTTGAATCACTGTATTCCTGGATTATGAGGCTATTGTGTGTCTGCAACCTTTGTCTGAGGTTGCACTTCCTTTTAGGGTTACAAAACTTACCCTAAAGTGTTTGGGAAATGACCCGAGGCAATTCTTCAGAAAAGAGCAAGCACCTCTGAGGACGTCTGAAAGGCTTTTGCCTTTCTAAAAGTTCAGGGGTAAGCTGACAATGTCGATTTTTAAAAAGGGAGAAAGAGTGATCAGTGAACTGCATCCCTATAAGCATACCTTCAGCATCCAGAAAGCTTTTGAAACAAATTACAAAAAAATCCCGAATAGGCAACCGAAAGGTAATAAAGCAATAGGCAGCCAAGACAGACTTGCAAAAACTAACCCCGTGAAACCAATAAAATTTCCTTCTATTCTACAGGCAGGAGGAACGCAGCAAATGCACCAGATCTCAAGGATGACATACTTTTTGACAGAGCCCCCAGTGGTATTTTCACAAGCAAGCCAGCAAAGCATCTCCCCTCTGGATCAAGGTCCTGCCAGTTGGGAGCACAGCTGACTACCGGGCTGGAAGAACACCCCAGGGAGTCGTCAAGGGCCCAGCACTTCTCTGCAGAGAAGTGGGTCTCTGCAGAGACATCAACTGACAGCAGTGGGAAGCACTCCAAAGGGCTGGGCAGAACTCAAGATGATCCTAAGAAACTGGAGAAATGGTCAAAAATCAGTAAGATGGAATTCAGTATGGCTATGTACAAAGAACCATATTTGGACTTTATCAAAGAAAAAACAAAAACACTCAAAAAATACAAAAAATGAAAACCAAAAACAAAATGAAGAGCGCAAGACCAGCAGCAGTGCTGCAAAAAAGGATGACAGGGTTACAGTGCCTACAGACTGAGCTAACAGTGTGATACTACTGCAAAAAACAAAGGCAAGTGACAATCAGGAGCTTATTAAAAAGAGAAGCACCATAGATAATAGCAGGGGCTGGGAGGAAATCTGCTCTCCTCAGCAGCAAGGTACCGGCTGGAATATGGTGCTGGTTTGGGGCACAAGACAGAAGTAACTTGGGAGAGTCCAAAAGAGGAGAAAAAAAAAAGTGCTTCAGAAAGTCTGACCTCTGCAAAAATTTTTGAAGAACTTTGTTTATCTGCAGGAGTGGCTGTGGAGATGCAACAACGCTCAGAAAACCTGCATCTTATCTTAAATAGCGCTGCACCAAGAAGCTATTATAGTGTGTGTATCGCTGTCAGTGTTATTACTTGCCTGGCATATTTTAAATAAAAATCTATTACTCTATAATTCATATGTAGCAAAGCAACAAAACCTCTCCCCAGCCTGTAACAGCTACTGTATTTCATATTTAAAGGACCTCAAGGGCAGAGTCTGAGGGTCTTGCAAAGCATTGGCAGTAATCTGACCTGGCGTGGCTCGGCCCCTGCTAAAATAGCTCGGCACAGCTCAGCACCTCTCTGAAGTTCAGAGGCAAGCAGCAGAGCTGCCTTGCGTTTTTGGGCGCAGGGTGCCAAGTTCTGTGGAAGACCAGAAACGAGGAAGAGCACACAGAGCAAGGTGTGCTATCAGCACTTCCCTCTGTCGATACGGAGTTAATGAAACTGATTTTAATCCTGTAAAAAAACAGGAGAAACTGAGGGTACAGCCCAAAGCACATTTCACCTCTTCCTCTCCCATAGACCCGCACTGCGGCTGCTGCTGGCAGGACGATGCTGAGCCTCTCCGACCTGCTCTGCGGGCCTGGGCTTCAGGATCACAGCAACTGGGTCAGTGCATGGCCGGACTGGAGCAGGCACAGCAACCTCACATCAAACCAGCGCGTGCTTTAGGCTGGCCCAGTGCTCCCAGACCTGTCACAGGGATCCTAAGGCCAGAGCACTGAGAACAACGCCCTCGTGAACCTGACCCCGGGCAACCAGCCACACAGATCCTTGAAAATACCAGTGGCTAAAAGCTCTGGCACCTTCCCTGCATGCTTTTGGAGCCCCAGAACCAGGTGCTGGGGAATACAGCTGAGCGAGACCAGGGCAATCTCCTAGCCAGGCTGAACGTTTTCAGGACTGTTTTCTCTGGGCATGGACTGGCACGGATCACTTCCTCAGGAAGCTGCTAAGATTCCTTGGGTTGATTTCTTTTTTCCACTCTCATTGTGCAGTGGGAGTGAAACTGATGGCATTTGGCAGTAACTTTCCACCAGCACTATTGTTATTTCCTGGCAGCAGGGAGTTGTTTTCCATCAGGTGCAACGCAAAGGCGTTGTCCCTCTCTGGAAGAACAGGGAGTTAAAAAGCTCCCTAGGGAAATACGTCCAAACACCACGCTCGGAGTTCTTGGACCTGGTACCGTTTCCCAACAAACTATGCACACGACCTATGTTTTGCTAAACTGCTACCTGCATTTCAAAGAAATCCTTAATCCCAGCATTCGGATGCTACTGAAAGGAAAGCGTGAGCTGGGGAGCTCGGCAGAAGCCCTGTCTTCACATTTTGTCCGTGCAACGCTCAAGCGCTGAATGGTGTTTAAACACAAAACTTACTGGAAAGATCATTTCCACCGCTCCCTGTAAATAAAGCAGCACTTGTGCTATTAATCATGTTACAAAACAATGCTGAGCTCAAATTTAAGTCCGTGAAGACAGCGAAACTGTGTTAGCACCTTATAAGTTTAAGCGCTGCTCTGGCCTGTTTTGGGCTGGTATTGTTTCAGCTCTTCAGGTCTTAAAGTCCTTACTGAGAAAAGCCTCTTTATTCCCCGGAACAGTTGCTGGATTGTGTGGCTTTCAGATAATGCTATTGGAACCCAGGCTGTTAAATGAGAACCAGAAGGCTGGAGCTAAGGAGATAAATTATAATTTCCAATCGCCTCCTGACGAATGGAGCTCCCAAAGAACTCTTGTGGCCTGTTTTCAGACAAAACAGAAGGATCGCCATCTTCACAGGTAAAGGACGCAAAAAACCCCCTTTAACGCCCAGAACACCATTCTTCATCTTCTGGTAGAAGCTAATGATATAACACATGCTCCCTTCCCTTTCTTAAGTGCCAAATTGGAAATCACTTTTAAAACACCGCTAGTTGGTGATATGCTCACACATTTCCACAGAGGAGGACGTAAATGTTTAGTTTTGTGCTTTTGTTTTAGCTAGTACACATTAATAGTTTACAGAGAACCCAACATCCTTCTGAGGTGAATGAAGTATCTGAAAAGATAACAATGCATCCTGACAGAAGCGACAGGAGAGAGGGAAGTTAACCAGTAGCCGCTTCGTGCTCTATGAGACAAAACAGAAAGCCCCAAAGGCTGTAAGTCTTCCTGGTTTTGTCCTTAGGTTTTCAAGATCTCTGCTTACATGCAGAAAGTTGCCTCTAAATAAGTCCATGTATGGACGCAAGTACTCCAGAGCAAGAAACCACCGATTTCCCTGTAGTCCCGGAGGCTGTTCCAAAACAAGCATACCAACTCCAGAGTGACTCAGGGGCAGCTAAAATCCCTACCCTGCTTTATTCTAAATTCATCCTATACACACCCCTCTAAATGCACCAGGAATGTGAGGTTCCATTTTCCTGGGGGTCCTTTGGCTGAAGGAGCCCATAACCAATTCAGGGCTAGACCGAGCTACAATAAGGCTGACAGTTTATCCCAGGCTGCCATCAGCTAAACCCTGCATGGTGCGAGGAAGTTTGTACCTTGGGGGCTGCCAAAACTAGAGCTTTTAATGAAACTAGAAAAAGAATACAAAGGAGAAAAAAAAAAAAAAAAGGTCATATTCCCTACGTAGGGCTGACACAAATGTTACACGTTGCTTGAGTGTTGATCTGTAATGAGGACGCACTTGAATTATGCAACTCAACGGAGCTATCTCAAAATTGGATGGCTTTACTGCATCACCGCCTTGTAGCGGTGCCAGCCAGATGCAGACAGGCAGACTTCTTGACCTTCTGGCTGAGAAGATTAAATCCTTAACAGCGAGATCTCTGCTCTCCCTCCTATTCCCCCATCATTTAAAATACACCCAACAACATAACAAAGGAACCTTTAACCATTTATTTAAAGGGAATTTTAATTTTCTAGCATGTCTCAGGTAATAAATAGGCTGGACTTTAAATAATACAGAAAAAAGTATCATCTTACAAAGCTGACTAAATGAGAGCAAGCAAACAAAATCCTCCTCATACCTTACTAAATATCAGGGCAACGTACCAAGTAGATTCCTCATGTGCAAGTTTCCCTTATCACACAGCTGTGAGGAAATCTTAAGGTACTTGCAAGAGCAAAATCCATATTAACCAAATCCCTGAGGGAGTGTATAGACAGCACCCCTTGGAAAAATAAACAAGGTCATTGAGTCAAAAGATTTTATTTTCGTCAAGGATCAACTGCTTTATATGGCTTTGGTACCAAATATAGAAACATTACCCCATGTACAAAGGCACTATTTTTAAAGATTGTGGTTTTTCGGGGGAAAAAATAGAGTTCTTTTTTTCTCCTAATGGGTCTTCTCTAATGTGTATTATAAAGATCCAAGAAACGTCAGACAGGAAAATGACCAACCAACCGCAGTCTGGAACTGAACTATAGATGGCTTAACTCCACCGGCTTCAGTGGTTTTGAGAAATCACTGCAGAACTTCGTCCAAAAAATAAAATCTTCTTATAGGAATTATAGGATTATTTAGCAACGCTGGTTAAACCATTCACCTTACTTAATTCCCTACGTATATTTAAAAAGGTAGCTAAGAAATGCTGCTCTAAATTAAGCCATGCCTACAGCAACGCGGGCGATTCTTTTAGAAACTATGAGCAAACGTCTGATTAGGATGACAAGCCACATGGAAACTACTTCCAGAACCAGACTTAAAGGGCACCGTTACCAACCAAATTTGGCAGCCCAGGAGTCGTGACGAACCGCGGAGGCATGCAGCAGCGCGGCGAAAAGTTGGGAATCGTCAGCAAACAAAACTGCGAGCGCTCGTGGCAGCTCGGCGAGGGCATGAACGGGGCGAGTGCAAAGCATTAACCCTTGGGCTGGAAATAAACGGTGCTGTGCCCTCGCGGGAGCGGAGCCGGGTTTTCCATTTAGGGACTGCTTGCCACAAACAGGCTGTGTCAGTCCGGCGAGGTGTCTGCCCGCTGCACATCGCTGTCTGACGTCTCTCCAAGGAGCACAGTTTGGGACCGTTCTGGTGGCCACCACAGGAAGCTTGGGAGGGAAAGAGCTCAAAGCCTGACGCGTAGCGCAGAGCTCTGCGCTCTCCTGGACGTAGATAAGCTCAAAACTCTTTACGAATATCCGATATTTATCGCAAATATCTGGCACTATCTATAAACACCCGTCATTAGCCTGTGTTTTCGGTAGTCCTTTGGGATCAGTGTGCCTTGGGGCAGCCCTTACGCTACGGGGACAGGGGCTGGGGCTCAGCCCCCCGGCGAAGCCGGCGTTTGCCGCAGGTCTGTCACATCCACACGGAGCCTAACTCAGCCTGGCGTCAGCCCCGGGAGCGTGAAGGAGCACCAAAACCGGCTAGATTAACCTGGAAAGGGGACAGCGAGGGAAAGGGGACAGCAGGACCTCAGCTACAGCTCGCTCTTTGCGCGTCCTGTATTGCCCAGCGGCGCAGTACAAAGGCGGCGGATGAGCACACCGAGCCCGTTTAGGTAAAAATGATAAATAAATAAAACGATGAACGAGCTCTGAAGGCGCACATGACGCCCCAACTCCCCTTCTGGCCGCTGAAGCCCAACTTCCCGAGCCGGGGACCGCGGGGAAGGGACCCGCCGCCCGCTCCCCCCTCACCCCCACCCGCACGCCGCCGGCACCGGGGGCCGGGAGCGGGGGGCCGCGGGGACCGGGCCTGCTCCGGGCGGCCGCGGGGGCCCTGCGAGGCGGTACCGGGGCCCTGCCGAGGGGACCCCCCCGCCTCTCCCCTCCGCCGCAGGTGCGGCCCCGGCCCAGCCCCCCGCCCCCCCCTCCCTTCGCCGCAGGGGCCGGCTCCTACCTGCGGCTCCTGCGGCGGCCGCCAGCGCCAGGAGGAGCGCGGAGAGCAGCGGCGGCGGCGCAGCGCGCATGAGGAGAGGAGAGGCGAGGCCAGGCCCGCGGGAGCGACGGCCCCGGTTCCCCCCGGTCCCCCCCCCGGGATGGCGGGGACGGGCCCGCCGCCCAGGCAGGCATGACGGGAAATTCCTGGGCACCGGCGGCCAACGCCAAATATGAGCACAGCGCCCGGCGGGGAGCGCCCCGCACGCAGCCCGACCGAAGGCACCGCGCAGAAAAGGGCGAAGCGGCTTCGGGCTCTGCTCTCACACACACACCGAGGGCCTGGAGTGTCCAGGGAAGGGCTGCGAGGCTGGGGAAGGGCCTGGAGCACACGTCCTGTGAGGAGCGGCTGAGGAAACTGGGGGTGTTTGGTCTAGGGAAGGCTCAGGGGAGACCTCATTGCTCTCTGCAACTACCTGAAAGGAGAGTGTGGGGAGCTGGGGGTCGGCCTCTTCTCACAGGTAACTAGTGATAGGACTACAGGGAATGGCCTCAAGTTGTACCAGGGGAGGTTCAGGTTGGAAATGAGGAGACATTTCTTCTCAGAAGAGCAGTCAGGCACTGGGACGGGTTGCCCAGGGAGGTGGTGGAGTCACCGTCCCTGGGGGTGTTCAAGGAAAGGCTGGAGGTGGTGCTCAGGGACATGGCTTAGGGGGTGACAGTAGTGGTAGGGGGATGGTTGGACCAGATGATCCTGGAGGTCTTTTCCAACCCTAATGATTCTATGACATTTTCCAATTTCTATGCCAGCCCTACGCTGCCAGGTAGGATGTGTTGAGGCTGAGTGACCCTTACACAAAGCTCACACACCACCACCACCCACCCCCCTCCCAGCCCTAACCACCGTTAAAAGTTAAGGCAACTCACTGCAAACAAGTATTCACGTGGAAGAGGCATCCAAGTACCTAGAAGGTGAGACACGTGTAAAAACCCCTAATAAACCTTTAATTTGAGTTTGGTTTGCTTTTCGGTTGTTTTTACAGGACAGGGTGACAAATTACAACAAACATCTGATTTTTCTCAAACGTTCGGGTATTATACACATTCCCATCTGTCTTGCAGGAAGGGATATTGGTCAACTTAACAGTTTAAGGTAAAATAAGCTGCATAATAGTACATATTACAATAGTAATGTACAGTGTTTACAAGAAATATATTTTAGAAGCAAGATGGATGCATTTGTATCAAGATGCGACCTTTTAAAATGCCACAACTATTTTTACAATCACTCTTGCAACAGGTCACAAGATGGGGTCACTAAGGTCAGGTTAACAAATCACTATGATGCACATCAAATACAACAAAATTAGTTTATATACATATATATAATACATATACATGTATATTATACATATACATATATGTATATAGTAAAACTCATCAAAATCTACCAGACCTGGCACAATCCACTTACCCATCAAAAATATGTACTTGTCCTCGGTAAGTAGAATTCTGCATGGCTGATTATATATTATATATACTCATTCATTAGCATCTGAGACATAAAACTGAGGATTTAAAATTTTTCGGTTAACAAACTCCAATAATAAACATGGTGCCCACAAAAGCACAAAGGTAAGGCACAATAGGATTTTCTGTTGCAGAATAGTGTGCATCATGTTTACTTAACCATAAGAAAAACGTGCATTATTTGTGCAAGTCCATGCTGCAAATCCATCGTATCTACAAAGTAAAGTGAGTTAACGATAAAATTTTCTGGACTGGTGTACTTCCAGTCTCAACCCCTATGGGATATTCAGCTGGATACTTCGATAAAAATCATTGTGGAAGTTAGGAAGTAAAGCCAATAATCTTAGATTTGCAACTAAACTTCTCAGCAACAATTTTGGAGTTCGGGATAAACATTAGTAAATTTAGAGGTTGGAATCACAAAATTTACTGTCAGCTGTACTTCTAGTTTGTATCAACCAAAATTGTTGCAAGGAAGTATGTACCTTTTAACATTTTGTCAGGTAACTGGTTCAGTAAAACAAGTTACAACGTACTGGAAAAGTCACTTAATCCCAAATGGTATTTTGTCACAGCCCTGGCAATTGTCATAATAAATACAGCTTTTCACAAAATATTTTTCCAGTATCTGCCAATTGCTTCTTTATTGCTCACAAATTTGAATTCAATACAATTGGTATCAGACCTCTCACACAAAATCATAAGATATTTTAATATAAAACCTATAAAAGATATTTAACTTGTATCTAACACTTTAAGGTATTTGGCCTCTTGTCATGGTATAGCCAAAACCATATAAAACATTAGGTTTTGAATAAAATAGGAAGCTTATTCACTGCTTCAATGCAGACATCCTCACAGAACACAACCAGTTTTGCCACCACCAGCATTTACATTTATATACAAAACCTAGTACATTCTCATTCAGTATGTTTTCCCTCACACTTATAATGCAACCACTAATGCCAAATTAACTTTCCCCATACCCTAGCTGCAGATTATTATTTTACGGCAAGAAAAGAAAAAACTAATATTGACTGAAAAATTTTTTTTAAACTTATTCACCATCAGGAACTGTAGGTTGTTTGTTACAAAATACCCACAAGATTATTTCACAGGAAACTATGGAAATACAGGAAGTCTTTTCTCCATGCTTTTGTATTATCAAAAACACGTCTTGGTGCAAAAATACAGTCACCACATCTGAAAATGTTTAATGAATTCGGTATTCCTCATGCAAAACTTAAATGCACTGGTTTACTATAGCCCCGGAAAACTTCCTGAAGCAATTTCTTTTTTTTCCTGTCAGCTCAGTATTACTGCCTCATTGCTAAGTCCCTTTGGAAACAAGATTTCTGGAACGTTCAAACTTTTATTTAATTCATTAAAGTATTACATACAAAAAGCACTAAAAAAGGAAGACGGCAGCCATACAGGAAAATTCCTGTTGCAAGTAACAGTCCTAGCAGTTGTAGAAAGTCTTCTCAGGAGCTTCCCTGAGAATTAGTTGTGCCTGTCCGAAGACGGAGATGTGACATAGAGTTCATGTGTTTGTTTGATGGCTTTAGTGGAGTGTTGCAGGTAAGAGCCTGGGGAAAACGATGATGATATCGATCTAGCCGCAGGTATTTTACTGTTACCAGCTTTCCTATAAGGCAAATACAAAAACATCTTCTAGTTCAGGATTATTAATTTTTGCTTCAGGATATAGCAAATAAACCCAAACATTTTCATTACATGGAAATTAGTTTACCAGATGACAGTGACTACTAAAAAGACATTTTTTGTTACAGCTCAATACTTCAGATGTTAAACACTTTGCCATCTAAAAGGACATTTAAAACCGCACCCATCCTCTGCCATTTCTACAAGTTTTGTCATAAACCCCGATTTCTTACCATCAAACCAAGAGCCATGTAATGCCTTAAAAGCCTTTCCAGCATACTCTGGAGATAGACACTTGACATATACACAACCCTGCATTAAGAAAGAGAGTTTTTGTTAAAAGTCCAGCTGACAAGGATCAGCAGTATTAAGATGTCACTGGAAAGACACTCACCTCACGTGAATTTTTGTCCACGGCAATATGAACAATTCCATCGTTATCACTGCATTTCTCCAAGATCGCTTCTTGAATTGCTAGATGCCAGTGATCACCTATTTCCCTAAGCAAACAATTAAAGGTTTAATCCAGCATGTCATCTTCTAAAAACTTGCAAAACATGACAGAAACAAATGTGTTAGTAGCTCTAGCAACAAGAACACTAGTCTGAAGTATACAGATTATGATCCAATAGTTTTCATAAAAAGTTTTCCTACGTATAATTCATTCTGTACTTGCCATGAAACCTGACAAAACCATCCACACCTAAAAGCTGCAATATAACAGTTAATTTGGAATACATTTCCATATACTAACAAAATAAACGATCAATATTGTACTATTAAAATGGTTCAAAAAAATGTGCCAAGTTCAGGTGAGTTTACATTAGAGTTCTACGTCTGACCAGGTGAGCTCCTGAAGCAAATCTCTCCATCATCTCCATGCCCCATGCTTTGGTTTGCATTACTGAATCACCTCAGAGTAAGGTGAGCTAAAATCATCTTTGGTTTTCACTCAGTGATGTCATCAAGAGGGCATTTAATGTACCACAGCTGCTAACAGGCATTCAGTCCATAGGACTAGATTAGAGTGGTCCAAAGTCGAACTCTTCAAAGTGTATACAGCATAATGCCAGGTCCTTAGCATCCATTATTGTGCTCTACAGATGTTTTCCTCTAACACTAGGCTACTCTGCACATTTTTGATCTGTTACATAGAGCTGAGATCAAGAACTTGGATAAAGTGCAAAACTACATTTTAAGAGGTACCTCCTTACAACAAATTGAGAACAAACATTGAGGTTTTGAGCATTCTCCATTCAGTACCTAAAATTATCCAATCACATGACATAGGAATTCAATGTGACATTGGAAAAACCCGTGAGAAAATACAGAAAGTTTCCTTCGGGTGTGAAGCACATGACACTAAAGTTCAAAACCCGTAAGGATAAAATTGCGTGTACAAGTACTTGCACGCAAGTACAACTCCTTACAAACGAATATCAAATTTATGGGCAGCTACAGAGCATCTACTCTGTCAACAGCCACACAACCTTTAGTTATGTGACTCATTTTCATTTTTCTCCTCTAAAAGAAAACATTTTATACTGCTCTTGTTTAAAGAAACTACTTAGAGCTACACACAGCCAATAAGTACACTTGGATTCTTCAGGCTTCGTTCCACTGCAGCTTGCTATAGAATCAACGTTTTTTTTCTTGAAAGGTAACTTCTGTCACTCAATGATTTTTTTTTTTCCCCTCAGAGTACACGGACCAAACTGTTTAGCTGAAGACCAATGTAAAGTCTACTCATGTTTAGTCCACAGAGAGTAAACATCCTCCTTCCCCACATTCCCAACAATCTCATCCTTGCCAGCTGAGTGGTTTCTTTAAAACTTGACATCAGCTTCTTGCCTCTGGGGCCTACTTAGTACTTCAGCTATTGAATATTTGGTAAATTGGGTCTCATAGTTTGCTTTAAAAAATTCAATCCTAAGAACCAAAAAGAGCAATCCATATTTTAGGTGTTTGTCCTCCCCTTCTACCTGCCTGCCATCACCTTCCTTTCTGAAACTGCAAGCAGCCATAAACTCATCTTTCCACATACACTTGTGTCAAGACAGTCTGTAAGACAACACTTGAGGGACTTTGGCAACATCGAATGCCGGATTTGTTTCTGATATTTGATGTTGACTGGTTAGAGAATCAATTGATGCCACTTACTCAGGAAGATCGTATATAAACAAAGTAGGACAGGGACACAAGTGTGCAAAAGATGCAAATGAAGGTTCCAGTGGCAAGGAGACTTTCCAGTGGAAAATACCTACAACTTAAAACCCTGCAAAAATTAGAAGATATATCCTACTCAGACTGAAAGACCAAATGTTTTCTTTCTACTAGACAGCTCAAAATGAAGGGCTTATGTCAGGAATAGTGTGGCCAGCAGGACTAGGTAAGCGATTGTCCCCCTGTACTTAGTTCTGGTGAGGATGCACCTCAAATACTGTGTTCAGTTTTGGGCCCCTCACTTGAAACAAAGCGCTGGAGTGTGTCCAAAGAAGGACAACAGAGCTGGCAAAGGGTCTAGAGAACAAATCCTATGAGAAGCAGTTGAGGGAACTGGGTTTATTTAGCCTAGAGAAAAGGAGGCTCAGGGGAGACCTTATTGCTCTCTACAATTACCCCAAAGGAGGTTGTAGCGGGATGGGGATCGGTCTCTCCTCCCATACAACAAGCAACAGGACAAGAGGAGATGGCCTCAAGTTATGATGGCCTCAAGGGATGTTTCAGTTGGATATTAATAAAGATTTCTTCACTGAAAGGGTTGTGATGTATTCGAACAGGCTGTCCAGGGAAGTGGTTGACTCACTATCCCTGGAGGTATTTAAAAAACACGTAGATGCGGTGCTTAGGGACATGGTACAGCTGTAGACTTGGAAGTGCTAGGTTAACAGTTGGACTTGATCATCTCAGAGGTCTTTCCCAACCTAAATTGGGAACTTGTGGACTTGACGATCCTTGTGGGTCCCTTCCAACTCGGGATATTCTGTGATTCTGTATTCTGAATTGATTCTATGAAGGGAATATACAAGTTCCTTCCAGTTATATAAACAGTTTGAACAGTGGTATTTTCTAAATAACAACAGGCTGTGTTCAGGATGTTAGGGAACTAAAGTCAAAGTTGAAAAAGCCTGGAAATCTTGCCCTGGGCACATTCCCTCCCGCCCAGCTCAGGACTCATGTCCAAGGGGTCAGATTTTTTTGAAAAGCATGCTGTTATCAGCAGAAAGCCAGCTAACACAAGAAGAGTAGGGTAGGCAATCAGCTTTTCTGCTGGTTTGGTATAAACCAGACTTTTTTTTTCCCCAAATACTGCAAGTCACTGAATTACTTCCAAGTGCTCATTTCCTGTTTGGAAATTGAACACAAGTGTATTCTTAGTCTAGTCTGCTTTTTTTTGTTTTACAGAACTTGCACACGAAACAGTAACAGTTGAAACTAACTTGGAATTTCCCATAATGAAACAGGCCCCCCAAAAGGCATGACTTGCCCTTCCTTGATCCTGCATATGTATGTTCCATCAGCTGTCAAGGTAGTTCTTGCAGGAATGCTAACCACGTTTCACGAACAACTCTTGCCACCAATTTAGGGGCAGATACAGAAAAACAAATACGGTTTATCCAAATGATACCTAGACTGATGTTTTAGAATACAGGTTGGTGTCTGGCATAGTAAATGCCTAGAGCATACACCCAAAACTACTCAAAAATTTTAAGTCAGCTGCTGTGGCCTGAGGGTTCACAACGTTCAGGTAAGTTCCTGACTTTTGGAAATGGAAAGATGGTTCCTGACTCTGCCAGCATTGATACATACAAGTTAACTGGCATGTTCTCCAGATGATTCTCAGACCAAGAGAAAAGACCACTTTTACGGATGGCTTCTACCAGCTACTGGCATATTGTTGAAACATACTTAGTCACTTATAGCTTGCATATAATAGCTTGACTTAAAGAACAACTAAAACTGAACTACACTAAAGAACAACTAAAACTTTGTTAACCATACCTTGCACCCTTGGCATACTTCTCATCTGAAATCAAACTATTTGCCAACCTAATCACATACACTGGTACAGTCTGCGTTTTAGAAGGTCAAGGAAAGCATTCATTTCTTTCAGACTGGGATAAGAACATAAAACCTCCTTCCTTTTGACATACACAGTTGAATAAAGTATTTCCTCTTGCACTGAGGTGCTTTTTGTTTTGTAAATTATTGCGAGGATGTGGAAAAAAAGTAAAGTCCTTTGTAAGACACCTCATGGAAGAGAAATGGGTCAGAGGGTGCAATACAGAATTAGATTAGGAATCCCACTAGGACTATAATTCAGCAGTTCAGTAATGGAGCTAACACAACACCCAAAAGAAAAGATCTAAAACATGTATATGTTAGATACAAGTTGTAATGTTCAAATAGCTGACTGGACAGAGGCACTAAGGAAAAGTTGAAAGAGAACAACTAGTTTATAAAGTTTAGCTTAAACGTACTTTCTAATACTGATCCAATCTATGTCAAGCAACACTGAAGTCTACAGCAAAGGCATAGCCTATAAGGAGGGACTATTTTGAAGGAAGAAACATCCTAGTTACCAGTTCCATTAATGGGATACACTTTGAACAGCTAACGTTTGGAAACAATAAAACCAATGCAGTATACCCATAAATATTACAGTGAAGCTTCAGGACTGGATTTCAGCACTACTCAGACCAACCAATATAGCTCACAAAGTCTCCTTTGTAGCAAGGACAACTGATGTCACCCAAAACTCTCATTAAATCTTTTTTTTTCCCGCCAATTTTTCTAGTGAAGGAGCTTTAAATTTGCCTCAAAACACCTACAAGTTCGGTCTTATTCACCCTACTGCAAGCTTTAATCTATGAAAGAAGCAACAGCTGGGGTTTCTGCCCATAATAGTCATAAAGCCTTAAAGCCACTGAAAACAGTTTTTAGAGTAGTTCTCTAAGATAGAGATAACAAGATCCTCAACTAAATTAACTAACAGCTTTTCAATTAATAAGGCAAGAAGCTAAAATACTTAAGCATGTCTAGAAACAGAAATGAAACAGACCGGAAGATGTATATCTGAAGTTAGCAATCACTTGTGTCTCTGCTGGTTTTTTCCTACCTCCTATTAATCCCTATTCTTATCGATAGCTTTTGTTTTGTGTTCAGCTTCTCATACTCCTCAGTCTCAATTAGCATGTTATTTTTACTCTGTAAGGCAGCGTAGCATCCTCTTTTCTCCATTATGTAATCATATCAGGGAATAAATTACTTCAGAGATTTCTGGAGTCCCTGCCCTGGACAAACCAGATTTCAAAGACCAAAAAGGTGTAGCTGGCATAACCAACGTGTTAGTGCCCTAAATGTCAGACCCCAACTCCTAACATGATCTAGTCCACAGCCAGTGAGGATATAACATCACACAGAAGGTGAAGCTTTAAAAGGCTACAATTACTTATTCTACCTTAACTCTTGGCACATGAAGCAAAGTTTGTTACTCATTCAAATACACTATATACTTACACTTCTTTCAAAGTATGCATGTTTACTGTCTTCTTCCAAACCCCTCTCAGAGAACAAAAGTAGACACTTCCAAATCAATACAAAAATAGAGTGAGATTTTTTTTTTAACTTACATAACTGGGTCGAACATATTGCGAATCTTTAGACATGGTGTCAAGCTGTTTGGCGGAGAATTTCTTCTGTCTAGATGAAATGCTATAAGATAAACAAATTTAATAGGTATTATGGAAGTCAATAAATACATCTAGCTAACCATTTGATACATTAAAAACAGAAAGGTATTACTCAAATTAATACTTTCATCCACATATGAAAAACCTTCAAGCAAATAAGTCTCCCAAGTCTTCTACCACACTGACAAAAGTGGATCATACCCAGTAATTGATTTTTTTTTTTTATATATTTATAACTTCTAGATTTAAAGAGATAATGCGTTCACTTATGTTTGGGCCATAGTAAATGGAAGGAATGGAAGGTATTTTAAATACTATGCAGTTAAAAAAAAGCGTTGGCATTGTGTCTATGTGAAAAGACGGATATTCTTAACATCTGGAGCAAATCTTTGGAGCTGCAGGTTAACCAGTTTTAAATACCTAATAAATTTTCATTTCTTCCACTTCCGGGGCAGTCTACTGTCCACTGGTCTAAGAGACAGGGAGATGCTTAGATGGATGTTTCATTGCATCTGTGTTTCAGTAACAACTGTCAAGTACCCCCTCTACAAGGATGGAGCTTGCATAACCCTAGATACTACACGCATGTTGAGAAACTTGAAAAAACACGAAATGAAATGCAGCAGAAGACACAACAGATGCAAGAAAAATGGAAATTAAAAAGTAACAGCAGAGTAACTCTTTCAAAGCTGAACAGTCCCATGAAATATCTAAGCTTCTAAAATGAATACTATCATCTTTCTAAAGTTCTCAAGTTCTCCCTCTGGGAGTCGCAACAGAAGATTGCATCGTAAGAAAAGGAATACAGGACCCTTCAGATTCAAATAAGGTACTTCCATGCCACGAGAAGGCCCAACAAAGCGCATAACCTGGTGAAACAACTTTCAAGGCTTGAAGGAAGTTTTACTTTGAAGATTTGGAGGTGAGTAGATGGAAGAGTTTAAACATAAGACTACAAATCTCAACAAGACGTAATGATGCACCAAGCTGAGGCTAATGCTTCTCCTTTTTCAGTCCCTACTTTGTTGAAGTTTGACAGATTCAAGATGTCACATTTCAAGTGTTAGAGGTCTAAGTTTTAGGCAGCAGTGCTTCTTACTGCTGACCTTTAAAAACAAAATCTTGGAAGTATACCCAACATATATGAACACCACTGCTCTTCCGTAATCCACCAAAAAACACCTATTGTCAATCACACAGAAGATACTGCATGTGAAAGGCAAGCACTAACCACGAGAAAGTTCACTGCCTGAAGATACAGCATAGATGACTTAGTTCTTACATAAATTTAAGGCAAAAAAAATAATAAAAAAACAAAACCCGAACATACAGTTACCAACTAGAAGTTAGAAAATGTGGGCTCTGAATCTAACCTTAACCTCCACAAATAACTAGAAATGCTCTAATAAGAGGATATACACACATTATCCAAGTCACCAACACCTACAATTGTCCAGTTTTTCTTGGGAATGTTTTTCTAAATATGCTGGTGACATTGCATCTATCTTTGAGCTGCCTATAGCTTAAGGACAAGTCCTTTTTTCAATAGCACATGGTTTTGTAAAGTTTTTTGCCCTTGATTAAAAATTGTATGTAGGGTATACAATAAAAACTTTACAGAACTAAGCAACATTGAAAAATAGATGGACTTACCTTACTCAGGTAGGTCGGCTCCAGCAGATCAAGGGAAGGTGAAATGTCACCAGCATATTGTACACTGGGGCACCACACCACACTGGAGAAGGTGATCTGGGGTAGCCTAGTCATGGACCTGGACCTGAAAAGGCGTGGGGTTGAGGAAATTATGTGCTGATTGTTAATAGCTAGGTTTATTCAGCACATCCTTTTAATCCAATGATAAAGAATGGTGAGATTATCTGCAGAGACCCTTGGCGCACAGGACCAACATTTCTGCGAAGTTGTTTTTGAACTCCAAAAAAACCACTGTAATTTAAGAAGGCAGCTAAGCTATGCAAAAATAGCCAAAAAAAATTTGTGTTTTAATGTAGATACCTATAAAACCAAGCTCTACCAGCTCCAATTTCTGATCATCTTCCAAACAAAAGCCCATGAGGATCTCAGGTGCTTACAAAAAGCTCCATCTATGTTGCATGGAAAAAATAACTACAGAAATCACTGATACGCAAAATAATTGCTACCATAGTAATAGGCATTAAAACGTATACCAGAAATCCCAGAAATCAGACTGAAATTGGAGGCTAAACAAAGAAACGGGCAAAGTACTGTACCTATGTAGCAAAATTCAAAATAGTGTAGTAAACAGATAAGCAGTGAAGTTCAAGAGATGTCTGTAACAATTAATTCTACTTCCTCCCCACAAAAGAGCAAGTTTCAGTTACTAGGTGACAAAACTATTCTGATCACAGTACTAGTTATTTAAAAATTTACACTGGCATGGAACATACAAAATATTCTCACAACAGAGTTCCTCCGAGTAAGAGCATATGCAAGCATTCTTGCAGGACAACAGTCTAAGCTAAATCATAACTCAGCATCTCATCTGTTGTTTCTTTTCTTGAATAGGTCTCAGCAGTTAAGATTACAAGCTGAGGGTGAAAAGGTGGATATGGAAAGAAAAATAAACAATTTTATACAGTAAACCAGTGACAAGAAAACATTTAGGACTTCCATAAATTCCTCTTCAGGACTAGCAAGAACCTTTAAGAGAATCAAGGAACTTTGTATCTCAATCATAATGTGCTTTGTTTTATGACCTTAAACTGAAGGTGACAGTATCATGGGCGTTCAGACAGCAGCCACTAATGGTGACCACTGTCAACAAGCCCTGTACCACTGTGACTGGAATATGTCTATGATGGAAGAAGGGGCAATTGCACAGACTTCAAAACGAACACCTAAGAAAATGTGGTACAGCTTGCTCTACCTCTTGATTCACTAGTGTATTATTGCAAAAAAGATTCCCTGTCATCTCCACCACGACTTATAAAACAGCCCAACAGATCTTTAGACGTGGATTTGATGCACATAAGATTGAAGACTTTCACAAGATGCAGATAAATACATTTGTGAGAAACAAATTTATTCACTTTAAGTCCCAGATCACTTATTTATGAAATAGTAACCCTTCTTATCAAAGTCAAGAGAAAAAAGATAAAATGCTTAGCTGAATGCACTGAAGTTATGCACTTTCACACAACACACAAGGTTCTTCATTAGAGAGAAAAGATATTGACATTGAAGTATTACTACTAAACGTTAAGAAAGGACAATGTGGCTGATGAGGTTTAATTCAGCTAAGTTCAGCTACAGAAAACTAACGTGGGAAGGATACAGCATTCTCCCTCAAGTATATTTTCCACAATTTTCTTGCAGTAAAGAGAGCCTTTTCAACATGGAGAAAGGATTGTATGCTCACAAGTGGGGGAGGAGGGCTATAGTTCACTCAAGGTAACAGATTATCTTGCATTCTGCAGGATGAAATATCACCCTAGATGTGGTAACCCAGGGTGAATCCAGAGGTTCAGAGAACCTTATCTCGTTTCCAGAGCTGTAAAGCAACTTTAGCTATCACTGTTAGTTTAGCTACTTTGCAGCTCACCCTACATATTTTTCCTTAGAGCTTCTGTCATTGAAGACATGCTTCTTTCAAAAGCAAATTCAACACTGAAAATATTTCTTTCACTGCTCTAATTAAACTATACTTAAGCATGAACAAGATTATTTTTGAATTGACAATTACCCTGTACATTTTTTTCAGAATACTGCTCATATTTGTCCATCTTACAGTGAGTTTACCTACCCATTCTTCTTTTGACAAGTATGTCAACCATACCAGTACATGGTATCTCACAGTAAGATCACCATCACCAGACAGACTGGAAAAAACAAAACACAAGCTATCGCTCGTGAAAGTACAGGCTGCACCCTGAAGGACTGAACAAAATGCAACACCACTTGAACTCTGGATGCTAACACAGATACAGCAGAGCCTAGATCCTCACACATGCTACATGTCCCATACTTAAAAGGCACGGTATCGTACATCAATAACCCAGCACACGTTGACAGGTCAATAGGCTTTCTTCTTCAATTGCACATACTCTTAAGTATTGTGTTCTCCTACAGACCTATACCAGGTCTCAAGGTTTTTTGTTTGTTTGTTTTTAACTGTGATGCTAACTAGGTACTAAGATGCACAGAAACCAAAAAACTTTGCTCCTTCAGCAACTCCCAGGCTCTTCTGTTACTGCCAAAGTATACAATTTCAACTCTTCAAAGGCTGAACTACAAATGTAACAAGGACTAGGAAAATAGCTGTTGAAAGAATTGAAACAGGATAGCACTTAACATATCCTATGCAGCAGTAAAAGCAAAGAAGGAACCTATCAAATATGTATTCTAGCTAAAAGCCACAGCTGACAGGTAAAACTATTCTGTCTACGTCTACAGTATGTGGCAGTAGGTATTAGATGGTCAGATTCATATGATACCTAACACTAGCTACTATAGTAGCTTTCTAAGACATTTTGAAAGCTACAACTCCGTTGGAGTCTTGAATTAATATTTCATGTAGCAAAGCAGCACCTGGGCTATCACAACTGAGAAGTCTTCAGCCTGGATTTTCCTTCATGTGGATTTCTGATACAGGACAGAATTTTATGAAGTGATTTATATCTCAATCACACATGACAAGGAAAGTTGAGAGCGCAAATGAGTAGTAAATGAAAAATTCCAGAACTGGAGCATCATGGTTCACAGCCTGTATTGATGAATATACAACATAAAATATTCAGCACTGCAATATACATAACTTGCAGACACTATTCATTTTAAATGTCTGAAAATTAATCATGACAGTATTACAGAGATAGAACAGAAACAGCTGTAAACATCCACCACTTCTGCACTGTACCTAAAACACTCACATATCCCTGATAGACAAAGTCCTAGAAAAAAAAAAAGCTCAGCAACTCTCATAAAAAGTTACTACTCGCTTCTTACTAAAATTTTGAAAAACTGGAATGAGTGATATAGTTGTCACAGCAGAATGCTATGCTATTATTATTTCAAGACAGTGACTGCAAAACCTCAAGCCTGTAGTATTATTTACAAGGTTAAAAAAACCAGCTCGTTTCCAATGAATGATTAAAAATGAGAAATATAAAGCTAAAAACAATGGCATAACTTTGATATTTAATCATATCCCAACATAACATTTTGCAGAGAAGCAAGAAACTCAGACCCTCATCAAATAACACTTCAAGTATTTGCGAATGTCTCAAAAATATTTGCTGGTTTTGATGGGAAAGAATTGCTTGGTTTTGCTTTGAACATACAAAAAGCAAAACTTAAGACCCAAGGGATGAAAGCATACACGTAACATATGGACATGTACAAATGCCCCGGGACAAAACTGAAATGTTAGCAGTCCTTTTATTCAGGCAATCAGGTCTGCTTCAGTATAACTGTTCCAGGCCACAAAGAAGCTCCTTCTGTCTGGAAAGGCACTAATTACATTTGAAGAGGTCACTCTAAACTATACCCTCTTTTATAGGGAACAATAAAAATATTGTTTCTTACGAATAGAAATGTATACCAATAAAAACAAAAAGACTTAAGCTGGTTACTATATGCATTAGTTAAACCAAGATCAAAATTAGCATGCTCCAGAAGAGCATAAAACTAGAGTGTAATTGCTTGTCAGTAGGAATTCTGCTTAAGTGCCCAAAAAGGGCAAGAAGTCTGTTTGTTGTTTTTAACAAAGCTTCTTTCAACATCTAGTTCAATGTCATAGAAGTAACGCACGATCCAACCTTGGTAACATCCAATTAACAACGTAAGTTGAACTAAAAACTGTAGAAGCAGCAGCTCCTCCTTCCCTTGCCATCAAAATAAGCCACCAAATTTATAAACTAGGATTCCGCACAGAGCTTACAACAGTCACACTGATGGAAGAATACAGAGTTCAAGAAGAACATAATATGCAAGACAAATTCTTTTACTCTCAAGATTTAAACAATTGGCAAAGATTTCACTTCAAACATTTAACTTCCCCACTCAGATTTTGATAGAAACAATCATTCTTTTATGTTGCAACCCAAATTCAAGACTTCTGGCTTAAGTTTTCCGTTGACTAAAGCTTAACATGAAAAAAAAAAGAACTATGAAAAGATGACCACGGCAGACAAATGCAGCTCACTGGATTCTTGCCACTTGGCTCCATGATAAAGTTTAAGTGACAGACCATCACGAAATTCATGACAGCCTCCTCTAATAAAGCAAGTGCTTTTTTGTGCCAAAGAGCTTGAAGTATGAATGCAGAATAAGGAGAACCAGAACACTGCTAGGAGATGCTCAAAATCTACAATCTGCTGATTGAGAAGTCTTATATTTTGAAAGGGAATCTACTGGGATATGTACACTGCTCTTCCTCCAAACTTTGTCTTAAGGCACTTGACCGATAACTAAATGGGAGGAAATTCTGGTCTAAAAGCTCTGATTTACCTACTGTCAGATAAAAATGATTACATAATTTCCAATGAGCATAAGGGATGTCAAAATTCAGCCAATTAAAAGAAAGGACTTGGGTGGGTTTTTGTTTGTTTTTTAATTCATGGAAAGGAACAAGGAACTCATTTTGCCTGTATACCCTTAGTTGTAGTAGAAAAGCTTATTTTGCTTGAAAACAAGGCAGACGCTGAATGCACATAACAAGTAAATCTACTGAATGAGATGACAGAAAAATGGTACAGTTCATAACGATAGCTGAAGTTATGAGAGAAAATGTCTTCCATTCTCAAGTGACAAAATACCTCTTAGAAGTTAGAAGCAGAAATTAAAACAATTATATTTGCAATACCTTGGCCTTGCCACACTTTCGATGGTATTACTAAGATTTTGTCGCATGGTACAGAAGGTTGCATCCATTTCCATACCAAGAACTCAGCATCACCTATTCTTTGTGTCTCCATGTGAATTCTAGATTCATTTGCTGCAAGAAAGTCAACTGCTCTATTCCAGACTTTCTTCATTTTCCTCCTTAAAAAATGAAGAAAGAATTACAATGTTAGCATTATAGCAACCTGCACAGCTGACATCCATCACTTAAAAGAAAACCAGTGTTTTTTCCCCAGACGTATACAAGAACATTACACCATGTAACCTACTAACATTAAATTAATTGACCAATTTGGTTTTTACTAAGTTATATGCTTTATCCCATGCAATAAAATTCAGTATGTATAGCGGGTACATACCTTTCCTGAGATGGTATTAGAGAATCACGCACATGTAAAACAGGCATATAAGGCTGCAAGTCTTTATTTTCAGAACATGCCTCACTGTGACTTCTTAGAACATCTGAGAACACCATAAGAAAAACATATAACTATGTAGTTTATACAAAGAAAAATATCAATTGTGACTATGAACAGCTACTCCAAAGCCCCCTTCCAAATTTCAGTAATTTATAGTTTTGAAGCATTTTTACACCTAACCATGCTGAAGGCAAATCAAGAAAACTACCCACACATCCAATGCCTCCAAGTACCCCCAAAAGAACTTTGGAACACAGGAAAAACAGTTCTTACAGTTATTCGATTGCTACTTTTAATTGCTAACAAAGACAGCCACCTTTGGAAATCAAGTGCTTTCCCCCTACCCCAACAAAACTTGACTGACAAAAAAAGTATGAAAACGTTAAAGCAAGAAAACAGCTCTACTACCTCTGTATTTATGATGACTGTCATAGCTGAAAGTAGTACAACAATTTAAGTAAAAATACATCCCCCAAAATAGCACTAAAAGCTATGAACACAAACTACTAAAACCACTGTAGTTTGAAGTGGAAAGGCAGAATATCAGAATTCAACCATGCGTTCTGTTTTAGCAACATTTTTAGGCGTTGGTGTTTTGCATAGAGATTGCTTCCTGTATCTGTTTTGTCTTTCAGCATTGTCGCCACATCTAGTCAACACACATCACATTTGTAGTTCTTTCAATATAGATAAAATACTGCCATGCCAACATGGATTTATTATAGCTATTACTTAGATTTAAATCTCCATAAGAAAAACTTTGATTAGGTTTAATGCACAATGTATAAAAAACCACAAAGCAGGCATTTTTCCAAGAGCTGCCACAGCATGATGACAACTGAACAGGCAGAAAACCCAATTGATTGAATTAAGGCAAGTACTTTGAAAGCTTATACAGTGCTGATACATCACATAAGAGAATAAAGAAGCCATACCTATGATTTTTACCACCATATCATACATCTGCCTTGTTTCCTCTTCCTCTTTTGCCCAACGATATTTCATGTAGTGCAAGACTCCCCAAACCATTGCTACACCTGCATTAAGATGTAAAACACTCTTTAAACAGTATTAGAACATCAGTTATTTAACAAATTTTACACCACATATTTCGAAGGTCAGTTGAACTAGCTAGCATTTTAAATTCAAAATTCAAAGCTAGTGATGCATACTGTACTTGCTGTCAGTATTTTTATATTTTACTAGCATAGCAACACCAACTCAACCTTTGAAGAGCAGCTACCTTTACGAAAATGTTTAATTATTTTAACAATAGCCTGGTATCCAATTGGCATTACTGGGGTTTGAAATTTAACCTGTTTGTGATGAAAAGCACTAAAATAATTACTTTGGAAAATTCAAAATCATATTAAAAGTTGTATAAATTCGCAATTCAGAACATGTTAAGATTTAAAAATGCATAATATTCACTAACTTAAGGACAAGTCACATGCTTTATTTATACAGGTCAAAACTAATTAATTTGGACTGCTTCAGTTCAGCTACAAATTTGTATTTCTTGCAATGATAAATGTTCCTTTTCTATTAGTTTAAAGATTATTCCCCAAAAAGGACAATCTAGTTAAGAAGGCCAACAGCATAAGCTTAAAATCAAAATCTTATTTCTTGCATCTCAAACTGAGGGCACCATTCACCCATGGTTTCAAGCAAAAAATACCTACACAAACAAATTGTAGCTGCATAGTTTGCTTCATTCCCCAGTGATCACACAGCAGTGTTAACTGACAGCTAAAAAGAGACTGAGGGACATCATCACTTTAGGCCAAAATGGCTATTAATTAATGAAAATAGATCCAGCTTTTACACAATGCTCCATTTCTGGAAAGGTACTTCATATTCATCTCAAATACAGATGAGAAAGTTGGAACACTGAGCAATTTGCTCAGCATGACTGATGAGACTGGTGGTTGACTCAGATACTAAGTTTTGTCTCCACATTCCAGTGCAGCTCGTACCCACTATTATCAGGAAGATAGACATTTGGGTCAGCTTGCCTTCAATTATTTTGGTTTGTCAGAAGGCTAGTGAAGGGGGTCTTCTATTCTTAACTACGAGGTCGTTAAAATACTGGAATAAATGATCCCCTGAATATTCAACACGTACATGAGATCAGTTCTGCATCTTCAGTATTTCTAACTGGCCACACAGAAATGACTGAAGTGCTTACGCTCAGCTGGACCACATCATTATCCTGAATCATTTTGAATATAGCCAAGAACTAAATACACTTGAAACTACTTGAAACTTAACTAGAGAACTATCACAGATTAAATGAGGAAGTCTTAATGAAGGATTAAATACCTTTTCTACAACAGAGACATACAGGTAAGAATTTTTGGAGACAACCAAGTAATTCAACTTTTCCTAGAAGAAGAAACGTAGCTACAGAGAAGACGATTTTTCTCAAGTTCACAAAACAACAGTGAAATAGCCTCAAAATTAAGGCCATCACATCTTTTCCCTGAGCTTTTTCCTCCCCCAAAATCCATTCAATTTGAATTTTTTTAAATGCAAACGATACTGCTTTGGCAGGAAAAGGCCAAAGTTCCCAGAGAAGGGATTGGTTCAGCTGACTACAGTGAAAGATGATAGCAAGTAATGTGAAAATATAGTGGTATGAAAGTGCAAAACAGACTGTGTTGTAACCAGGATAGTGACAGAAGCTCTAAGTCGTATGGCTGAATAAGAATTTCCAGTAAACATGCTACTCTTTCCACCATGAATATACACAAGTTATAACAAAAAGGTGATTGTTTAAACAACTTACCCAAGAGCAATATTGATAATCTATGAGTTACATTAATAAACGCACGGCGAAAACGACACCTGAAAGACATCTTTGGACTAGTGGATTCCAGGTACTTCACATCTGTCGCATTAATGACATCCATCTCATTAGGGTCACTGCCAATACACCTGTTAAAAAATATATGGCATTTACAAAAGAGGACACGGTCTGTCAGAACACACTTTTACAATAAAGACCACTTAC
This sequence comes from Anser brachyrhynchus, assembly GCF_964034855.1. Taxonomy (NCBI): domain Eukaryota; kingdom Metazoa; phylum Chordata; class Aves; order Anseriformes; family Anatidae; genus Anser; species Anser brachyrhynchus. The sequence goes on along the minus strand of NC_137694.1, from coordinate 36,804,503 downwards.
TTTATGCCAACATCTTCCCCACTATTCAAGATCCATTGTAGTGCTGTGTTAAGTACACTTTCATATTCTGGATGTAAATTCTGTCAAAAGACAAACATTAGTGAGTAGTTCTCTAAATAACCAGAAAGTTACCATGCCACAATAAAATACAGATACTGCACAGATTAGTAGTCAAACCTGTGTGGCTTTGATCTTGAAGCTTCAGTTTTTGCATAACTGTTCAATAGGCAAAGCAAATCCATACATGCTAGGAGCAGCTATGGGACTTACTAATATTCTTCAAATTAAGGACTATATGAAAACTCTAGTCATGATCACACTTTAAGAATTCTAACCTACAGAGGAAGACTAACATACAGAGGAAAAATATCCAGCCACTAGGCGGTGCTCATTGAAAATCTATTTCAGGAATAAAACTCAAACTAGACATAAACTTAGCTGAAAATAGCTCCTAAAAAATCAGCTGAGGTAATTTTTTAAATGATTTTCCTCAAGCTTCTTAACTGGCATTTTCAAATAATCTTATGTTTGTAGCTCAAGAACTGATATCGCTACATAGGAATTTACATATTTAACTGCTATCAGTTATCACAGGAGAACATTCACTGCAACCTGAGCAGCGCCTCCAGAGTTCACCTTACATCCTTTTGTATAAAAAGGAAAGCAAAATAAGGTTACTGTATTTGAACTGAAGCTGTCCAGAAAGGTTTTATCTCCATCTTAATTTTTAATGAGGCTCAAAGGAAAGTCCTTAAGAAAAAAAATAGGAACAGCTAACTTATTTTCACTTTGAGGAGAAAAAAAAAAGTTCTATCACCAAACGCTGAAATTCTGCAAAAAATAATTGCATTTATACTCCCAAAATTAGGAACTGCAGAGTTAAATACGGTTTTGTATGAAGTGACAAATTTTCAAGTGACAGATTTTCATATGAAATTTGAATTTATAACAATTTTTTTTTAGCTCTGATAACTGGTATTGGTCTTGCCTATTGTGTTATCTGGCAACCACCTATTTTTTCATGTATTCCCAGAATGCACTGTTATTTTTAACAGATATAGAACATCATTGCCAATCCATAACTATAATCTGAAATAAACCAGTTTTAGCAGCTTCTTTGGGAAACTCTTAACATCGTTTCCTTTTTGTTTATTACATAAATGTTTGCCAAAATGCAGTATTTTTGTACATTTGTATATTAAAAGTCTTATCAGCTTAACTTCCTCCCCCAAAACATGCAAGTGGCTTCCTACTGAAGGGTAGTCTAATGCAGGCTAAAATAAACTCTACAGCTACTAAGAAAAGACAAGAAATCATCTTTTATTTAGGGAGGAGGGAGGCGGGGCAGAGATATCCTAATATTGCAGGCCTACCAAATTACCATAAAGGCCCTTCTGGACCGTTTCTATTTACGGAAACGAGTGGTGTCCCATACAGCTGCTGCCTGTCAGGATCACTGCAGACCCGTGCTTCAGCCTCTTCTCCCAAAGAAAAGACAGTATCTTTTCCTACTAAGAGCTGAAAAATTGTCTCAAAATATTGCATACCAATTCCTGGAGAAGCTTCTAGAAATTTGAGTTTCATAAATTTTTTTTGTTGGTCAACAATCTCCATCAAATGACGTTATACCCTGGTGTTTTAACTAAAGGGGGAAAACAACCTTCATGACACTGAAGCACTGTACCTACACTTGCATTGCAATTAAGCCAGTTTTTCTGTTTCCCTTCCCTTTTCCACAAAATCTTCGTATCTCACAGAGTAAAAATGGTAAGTAGCATGTATTAAAGAAGTCAATTATAAACACTTCTGAATAACACTTGACTTAGTATCGAATGTCAGTCACTACATTAAAGTGAAACTACACTAATACGAAACCAGACAGTAAAATTTTAAGTTATACAACTCTTAGATATAACCAATGAAAAATACTGCAATTGCTTACTTTTAAATATGCAGCTGCCTCCTGGACGGTAAGGTTCCTTTGAATAGAGCTTCCACATTCATGTTCCCCTGGTAAAAATAAAATTGTTTATTTTGATCACCTTATTTCTGCACTATATAGAATAAAATCACCTAACACAAGCTAAAGGTTAATGTAATCTACACAAGCAGTAATAGCTAAATAATTCTTTAAAAATATATGGAAAAAACTCAGAACGAAGTGCACCCCCCCAATGAAAAAAAGATTGTCACAGCTAATAACGTATACAAATAACATCAATACAAATTCATGTGATCAGAAAATATACACCAATATTTACACTGAAATTAGAACAAAAGATTGTATGAAGAACAATCAAAAGAATTAAAAAGTACCCTGACTCAACTTCTTCCAAGTAATTTCCATTTACTTTGAAACATGTATTAGCTATTAAACCAAGTTAGGTCTAGTTCTATCATATCCACAGCAGTATTTCCAGCACTATGAATTTACCACATTTCAGTTTGCTCCAAGTTACCACAGTAATTCATCGCCTTCCTGAACATGCACAACATACCAATATGCCCCCAAACTGCTGGTTTTACCATCTAAGTATTTCAGAAAGTCTGCAGAGGCAGTCAAGAAATAAGGCACAGTCAATCTTCACAGCCACATGCCATCTTCTTCCTGATTTACTTTTACTTAACTGAAGGCATCCGATTTATGCAAAAAAAAATCTGGTGACAGTCATGCCAACCTAAAGTCACACAGAAAAGGCGAAGGTCTAACACCCGTTTTATCTAACACTAGGCTGGTAGTTCTGAAAAACTGTCAGAGAATGGCAAATCCTTTTTTTCTTGATCTCTAAAAAAATTCTTACTGCCTGTTCCTGCAATTTTACTGTGCTGAAACAATAGAAATGAAAGCCAGCCTGTCACTGAGTCAGGGTTAGGCCTACCTTACCTCCCTGATTCCATACCAAATGATCATTCCCAGCACTACAGCAATGCTAGGAAAGTTTGTATTTTGTATATGCATGAGTATCTTAAACTTTTGCTTACACTCTTAAAAAGTATTTAAAGTTGAAACTATTCCAGACAGGATTACCCTTTAAATGGAGAACTAGAGATATTTACTACCAACACATCCAAGGCAATCTGACAAAATCAGCAAACATTAGCAAGTTATGGGAAAGTATCTTCACTTCTCATTCACCGTAGTGTTCCACAAAAATACATATTTTTTATGAAGCACAAGTCCTTTGCAGACTGCTAAAGTGATGTTCTGTTTAATACACTTTAGACAACTGAATTTTGCCTTGCAAGCATATCACCATAGTAGGGATGTGCTTCTACTGCTGGGTTACAGTTTTTAGGAGCGCTCATATGTTCTCTGGCCTAGAACTAAGCTTCCCTGCTTGTGTACATTTTCAATCAAACACTGAGCAGAAGAGACACTATTTTAAAAGTTGTTTCACTTGATAATTAGCACACAACATCTGAGACTTAGTCAAAGCTCCTCAGGTCTACTGTGACAGTAAAACTGCAGAGGTCACTGGTGAATACTGACAGCACCTTTGCAAAAAAAAACCAACACTAAATTTAGAAGTCAGCACAGGAATTGGAGTTACAGGTTATTCTCATAAGGAATTTAGGTAGACATTCACAGAATAACACTGGTTTTGTGCTGCATTAACGCTACAACCTGCACATTTACATGTGCCGTCATTTCATGTTTCAAGATTAGCAAATTTGGGAGAACTATACCGTATTCATAGTCTCTGGTATAAACATAGGTTTAGCTGTAGAACAGATGGAGTGACTGCAACAAAACCAAAACGTATCTCTGTAGAAGCCTTACGTATGATCACACCCAGCTTTTAAGTTCTATGACATTGACATGTCTGATACGTACTCATTCATTTACGCTTTCTTTGTGTTTGGTAAGACCTCAAGTCTTGAAGCATGTCAGTCATATTTTGACTTAACAAAACAGCTTGGGGGAGCAGGAGGAAGAAACCCTTCTGCTAAGGAGTTTGGGGTTTTGGGGGGGTTGCCTAGTAAGAATCTAGGTAAGTGGGAAAGCCCAAGTATGAATCGAAACAAGAAACAGTAAAAAGGATGATGTTAATACACAGAAAGAAAAAAAAAAGCAATCAGAAGACAAGATTGTGAAAAAAACATTCTTAAAACAAGCTGCAGGATTCATCTTAGATTTTCACTCTTATGAGAACACAGCACTACACCTTACAAGCAGACAAAAGCTCCCTTAGATGCAGACTAGACTATTTTAATAGTTTTAAATTCTAATCTTCTTTGCCTCCTTCCAGGAATTACACTTATGCAGCATGCAGCCAACACACTGACTTCACAGCTTCTCGTCTCATTTTTAAAAAGCCAGCAGACAGTTTCTTCACAGTACTGCTTTTGAATTTTTTTTTCCTGACTATACTCCCTCTGAGCAAATTTACCCCTTAAAAATGGTTTTGCTGCTTGAGATCTGACAAAGTTTAAGGCCCATCAGTTCAAATTACTCACACACAATCACAGGGGAAAAAAATAAATAAAAATGTCACTTTCATCCTGCCTCTCACTCCTGATACCAGAAAGCAAATCAGAGTCATGTAGATTGAGTCCTGTACAAAAAGCTGTTGGAGATGCAGTTCTCATTCTAACTCACCTATTGCTGGGAACCATTTAAAGCTTTCTTCTTAGAAACTCATGAATTTGAAAGCCTGCAGAAAGTTAGGCAGTTCACAAGTCAGACAACCTTCAGCTTTACTGCAAACAGCTGGATATTCCTGTATGCCATTTCTGTCGCTCCTTTAGCTAGTACTTCTGCAAATGAAGGCTTATTTCGAATTACTTTGGTGCAACCATTAACCACTTGGCTTGGAAACCCACTTTCCATAGTCTGAGCCAAAAATGTTTCCTAACTGTTCCATTTGAGGCCCTATATCCAGGAACAAAACTGAAGCTGGGCAAAAATCTTCACACAGATCTCCTGCAAGACCTATCTGAGCACTTTCTAAAAGAGCTCCTCTGTTGCCATTCTGCCAAAATGCCTCTTGCAAGCTTAGGGAGCACAGACCTTCCTGCTCAGTGTTTTCTTGGACACGCCACTTCAGTTTCAAGTGCCATCAGAGAACGGTTCCAGTTGCATTTGTACGGAGGTGATGCAAGTAGCACATATCCCAGCAACGATCACAAAATTACCTTTTAGCTTATGTTAATGCCCTTGTGCAAGCCATGTAACTTGGATTCTTCTCTTAGAAATTTTAAGAAGAAGCAATTAAAGCCTCAGCTCTAAAAAGGCATTTGCCTATGCTCAAAATTGCTTTCAGGACAAGAGAGGAAGTGAAATTGTCTTTTTCATACAAAGTAGAATATTTAAAACTGACTTTCATTTGGGCATCTAGTTTAATTGACAAACTGCAGCATGCACAGTTAACAGAAGTATTCAGTTGTAAAATGTTTGCTTTATAATGTAAACCGATCCCTTCAAGTACCAGAACCAAAACAGAGTGGAAAGCTAAGACTTTAAGGAACCCAAGAATTTAACGCAGAACTCTATCTGGTATCTTGAGGCGACACAGTCAACCACTACAAAAAGCAAACAGCTTAGAAAGCAGTTGTTTAGCAGATCGCCTGCTTAGAGGTTAAGCAGCAGGCCACTGAAGTGGGTAGCCAAAAAAACTAAGAGAAGAATAAATGTTGTGAGAATACCTGATCTCCCAAAGGCAAATTCAACAGTCTAACACTGAGGAGCATCAGAACTTGCTAAATGGTCTTTAAATCACTCCAAAAAAAACCCACAGCAAAACATCAATAACCTGAAGAACTGCAGATTAAGGAGAGTGACAGAACAGAAAGCCTGAGACAGCAATCAGATACAGTAGCTAACACTTGAAATTAACGTTAAGGATCAGATGATGTTTTTTCAGGATTCTCCTCCAGCCACAGGTTTATCGGTAAGCCTTATCACCTACCGAAGTCTAATTCGCCCCACATCTCAAGGACCTCTGCTGTCCTTTAGCACAGAAGAAAGCCATCTGAATCTGACAGAGCACTCTGTGCAGAATGCCAAGCAGAAGCAGCATCTTACTAAGTAAAAATTCTTTGTGTACAAGAAAATAGGGTCATATCTGTAGGTAGCTGCTTTTTGTGGGTACGGGGGTTAGGCTTATTCGTTCTGTGCCCCTGACTGAAAGTGGATGTGACTTATTGAAGACTCACCATGAAAGACAAAAACATCCAGTAATTAGACTTCCCTTAGGCATGTATTAATTTAAATAAAGCACAGATTTTATTTTAGGACAAAGTGTTAGGTACGGAACTATACAAGATCTCCAAAAAGTTGTTTTTAAGAAAGAACATAAACCTCAACCCAGAACTGAATGAGTAGATTCTGCTTCTCCCTGCAGTTTCTTTTGAGGTAGGCATTACTCACCAAAGGCTTGGCAGACTAATAATTCTGAAAACAGGGATGCATTAAGGGCAATCTATTTTTATACAGGATAATTAAATCATTTTACATAATATCAGAGCACCACAGTACAGAATAGGCAGCTCCAGTTGGAACATAGCATATTAAGTCACATAAAAAAAATAATTGTTACCCTGACTTTTTCTTCCCTCAAACAACTTTTGTGTTTCATCTTTTATATGAAAAGCCCCATCATTTGCTCTCCAATTGAAGTTGACAAGGCAAGAAACTACCTCAATAAAAATTTAAGAAGCCTAATTAAACAAAGAGGGCTACAAACCAAATTCTGAACTGGCCTTCTTCATGGTAATCCAGGACACTGAATAAAGCCTAACAGAAGATACTAATGCAAGTTTCCATCCCTCTTTTCTAATACTAATAGTTATAACATGAACAAGTGATTCATAGCCAAGTACAAAACGAGGGAAACCTTTCCAAGTATGTGACAGAGAGACCTGAAGAGAAGCACTTTAGTAAAACTATATTCCCCTACTCCTCTATTCTGCAGTGCTGCACTACGCACAAGATCAACACTCTTAAACCCTGCATCTCTCTGGCAGCCTTCTGTGTTTTATGACTTTTAAGCAGCTTCCACCTATTGCGCCAGGTCTACATCAACGCAGGACTGAAAGATGGATGGCAGGCTCCTTTCTCTGATACCTTAATGATACCTGGCACTGAGGATAATTTATTGATACTCAGACAGAAGTCAAGTCATTCTTCAGACTGTGCGAAAGCTACTCTGCTGAGCAACCAGGTAATCTTACAATATGGTTTCAATCTGGGGGATCATCTCACCAGAAGGCATGGTTATATTTTTTGAAGGTAAGTGTTAGAGATTCTCCTGGCCAGGAATAGACTAACAGGGACTAATGCATCTTTGAGACCTAGGGAAGAAAGCAGTCAATCATCTCGAAGCATATAAACTCTTTTTTGTAAGACAGACACGTGTATTTATGTATATTTAAATAGATGTACAGCCCCATAAATAAATTCCAGCTAATGAAGAAAATTCACTGTCCTTCACAGACATGAGAAATGTCAAACCTTCAAAATGTCAAACCTGTCAAACCCATGCCAAACCTTTTTATCCAAGCAAATACATCATCTACTGTATAGCCACTGGAGGGCCAGATAACACTGAGGAAAGGGAAAGCTGTTATGTTCTCTCTTCAAGAGGAAAGAAAGTAGCATAATTCAGTACTTCCACTTCACACAACTCAGTGCTTTACTGCACACAGCTGTAGGTCTCATGTGATGTTCCTGCACACCACAGATTAGCTATGATAAATGATTAGCTAAGAAAAAAATCTTTTGGCCCCAATGACTTATAGCACAGAATTAATTACCACCATCTATTAAGTATGAAATAGTTGGATATAAAAAGATACCAAGACATAATTGAACAGTGAAAGATCAAACACTGCAAGGCACACACAGTCAGAAAGCTACAAGTTTAAAACTAAAGAAAATACTATTTTGCACACATTCGGGTAAAACATTCTAACACTACTTTGGGTTAAAGCAAAATGTAAACAAGGAGAAATTTGTGGATTTTGTCCAAACATCTATTTTATTCACCACAGATATTGTAAATACTCTGGAAACAAACACTTCTGCAGGAAGATTACTCATGCAATTTAAATTACAGAGCTGCTCAAAAGTTATAGATTTCCTATGTAGTCCTAGGCATATCAAATCATCAGCCTCATATCTGGGACAGCTGTTTCCACACTTTCACCCTTTGAGAAAGGTCTGTAGCACCTGATAATAGCGGATGCATAGAAAAGCCTTCTGAGTGACACTTGCTGTTGCTAAACTAATAGGTGGCACAAAGAACAGTAAGACTTAAAACCACACTGAACCACTGCCTTGTAAACGCTATATGGATTAAATAAGCAGAGATGAGAAATAAGTGGCTTAGTAAGCATGAAATAGATCCTGCTGTAACCCCATATTCACCAGATGTCAAAGCTATAAATCCAGTCTTAACTTTACCATTTCCCTACTGTGATGAGTAAATATATATGCAATTTAAAGCCGTGTTAATTATGACACTAGGCAAAAGCAAAACAGCTTTACTTTGAATACTCAGTAATTAATATTATGCCTAAACACCATCTCTAACACATTACTATATAGAGAACTTTGCATTAGTATATAATTAGTTTGGTTAAATTGCACTAATCTGTCTAACAAGGCAATCTTGTTTAACCACTACTGTTCATTGCATTAAACTTTTTTTTATTGTTGCAAAATAATATTTCAAGCATTTTTCCACTAGAATGAAATAACTACCTTTAAAAGACATACATACTCCTCATGACATACAGCAAATTTAAATCTTTTACTAACATCAGTTTAATAAAGCATTAAGACAAATCAAAAACCTTGAGATCAAAACACGCAGCCTATACCGTTAACTCAAAAATGTTGCAATGAAAGATGCTACAATGATGAAAAGGACACTGTAAGTAAAATAAGATTTCTGGTTTCCTGAAATGGAACTCTTAATGGTTATCAGGGCCCCAGAATATACCAATTGTTACAAATCACTGTCGGAGCATAGACTTCTCTGTACCTGTTACAATAACACTTAGTCACAATAATTTTTGTTACCTGCTACTTGTGCCAATTTATCATGAAGTGCATATAAGCTGTTCATCATGAGACTTATTTTATCTTCCTAGAATTAGAAAAAAATATTAACATTAGAATAAGCGTTACTAGAGACGCATTTTCTTCTACTTCAAATTTTTTTTTATAAATCATCATGATCTTTTTTTTTAATATATATACACACACAAGTGGAAAGCTATAATGTTTTACACATCAACAATGATGTAAACAATAGACTCTGAATCAAAGCATTTATTTACAATACAGGTATTTCAGATCCTGACAAGCTGAACTAGATTGCAGCCCAGGCTCCATTGGATCTCCAAGTTGAAACTGACAGCTCAGAAGGTTATTTACTATTTTTTGTTTTTTGAAAGCTGCTATGTAAAAATAAATTTTTAAGTTTTACTCTTAAAAACATGCAGTGACACTTCATGCAAACCACACTGGTGTATGTTATGGCCATATTCCCCACGTAAGATTCATAGAAAAGTTAGATTTTTTGCCATCTACCTTCAAACTACAGTAACACAATTTGGAAAAAAAACAGCAACAAAAATGTGATCTACACAACCTTGTTAATGCTTCCTGCATACACTGCTAGTATAAAAAGGCCTATTTCCCAGAACAAGGATGAAAATGAGATGTCCTAACTGTTACTTACAACAGAGTTAAACTTCTTTACCAAGACATTGAGCAGTTTCATTGAAATATAGGCAGAAACCTTTTGCATTAGAATGAATTATTCAAAACATGAAGACAAGGAACAAGCACTTATATACATCGAGTAGTAAATTTCTAAAAAGTTGCAGGTTTTTGTTTGTTTTTAAGTTGGCCCTGATACCTGGGGCAGACTCAAATGGCTGAGATATGAATAAAAACTTTATTCAAAGATATGCTAAAGTTTTCTACATCTGATTTTCCAGTTTTTATATCTGATCTTACTCACATTGAAAAAAATATATTTATTTTAGTATAACTCCCTGTTGCACTAGTGCTACATGACAACATTTTGCAATTTGAATGGCTCCCAATTATTTTCCACACCAAAACTGCTCCCAAAGGAAGAAAACTTCGTTTCATTGATCAGACATTTGATAAATTATTTCCCGTAGCCAATACCAAAAATTGCCAGCATTACCTCCCAAATTCTGGTCCTACAAATCCATCACTGAGATTAAACTGGTATTTCAGCTGGCACTCCCGAGGAAGTTAACCAACCTTGTTAACTCATCCCCTGCCTGGAAAATATCAGGCATGGCAGAAGAGGGAAATCAGTCCTCTACCACATGCATACACAAACAGCAGTGCTCTAAGGTCAGCTTGTTTGCCTGGGGGTACCTCAGAATTTACCCCACCAAATTTCATTTGTTCAGAAGATTCAGAAATGCTTTCTTCTAAGAAACTAGCCAAGGCTACCCGCTAAAAATATGCAACAATTCACTTTTGGAGAGCTCAACCCTAGACAAAACAAAACAAAAACAATACACAATTATCTCGTGTTGCTTGCATGTATGTGCCTCGGAGAAAACCACCACAGTTTACAGCCGAGGCAGAAAGGCTGGAGGCCAGAAGAGAGAACCACCAAAATCCATGCTTCAGAACTCAATAACCCAGATAGATAACTTCAACAGTGACATCTCAAAATAGGCTACTCTCATATTCCAGTTCAAAGAGTGAATATAGGAACAAATAATAGAATTGACTCCAAGTGAAAAAGGCAAATTTTCTAACCCATTTTCTGTGTAAGACCTAGCCCGTGCTCTTCTATGGCACTAAATAAGATCCTGGAGTTTCAAGACAATTATCTCTTACCAGCTTGTGCTTCCATGGCTGAGAAGCCAAATAGAAATAGTACGGGAAAATTGATTAAATTTAGTCTCAAAACTCTTACGACAACACATTTTTTCCTCTACAACACAAATTATGTAACATTTTCTCAGTATATAAAGCAATCAGCATAAGACAGCCAAATATTGTAATCCTGGTTATGTTGGCCAAGATGAAAAAGCAAAAAATTAAAATATTGAAGTAGCAAGAAACACCTTATACAGAATATTCTGGAACCCGCACCCTTCTGAACAGATCTAATGTTTTTATACAATCACTCAGGACTAAAATCTCAACATTATTATTTTTTATTTTTTACTTACTTCTATATTTTGTAGTTCTCCACTGAAGGGACTCTTGACTATCAAAACAAAGAGAAAAAATTAATTCATTCTACAGTCTGAAAATAGTAAAAAAAAAGTATACGATCATTTTAAGTTTATAACAACTCTTTAGATAAAAGCAAACAAGTCCATAACATGAAAAATGACAATTAGACAGCTATTAACATTTGACTTAAACTCTGCATTTTATATCACATTATGGTAGCATTTAGGTTAAACCAGAAACTCATTTATCTGTATATTTCAAAGCTATTTGCATGCAAATATAAAAAAGTGTTTGCCATTCGCTAAATTCTTGTTTTAATGACTCAACTGCATTGAAATCATAATCTGAAGAGTTTACATTCTTAAGGTGTCTAGTTGAAAAAGAGCATAATCACTTTTTTTTACTAAGCAATAATAACCTATATAACACAAAGCTGTACAACTCCTCTACAACTCAGCAACACTTTGTTTTGATGGGAGTAGATGATGCACAGAGCATCGGTGAAAAGTGCAGCATGCCTAAATGACCATTCCATCCTAAATACAAGTTTCCACAGCTCCTGAAAACATAAACTGATCTATTATATTCCTCTTGCCTACAACAATAAAACTTTCAAACAAGAGAAGCTGAAGATAGACAAGTTATTTGTCCTATGCTTATACTTGAGAATGACCACCTAGTGACTGAAAAATCACCAAGGCAGGAAGCAATCCCCATTAACACACATCACCTCGCCTTTCTGAGCTGCAAAATCTGCCACCCCCAGTCTGAACCAATGCAGACATGAGCAGTTCTGCGTCCTGTTCAAACAGGAAACAAAGTTCCTACTGACCTCAGTTCACCAAGCTCAAACACAAAAGGAAAAAAGGAAACGTCCTGGGAAACCCGACACGGACTTGAAGGTCTAGGCTGCAAGTGCCATCAGGCTGATGCTGAAAGCACACCAAAAACAGGTAGCGTGGAGCAGCACGTCCCTTTAAAAGCTGATTTTCAGACATGAATACTTGATTTGGATATCAGATTAATGAACACGACTGAAGCAGAGGATGCTCAAACACTCGTGTAAAACCAAGCCCTACGCTACTCCACGGCTTCATTCTATACGTGCTAATTCTCAGACATCGCCTACCAGGCTATCGAGCTACCGACTTCACAAAGCTCCTATGTACTTCATTCATTAACTCAGCAGAACATTTCCAGCACACTGAACTTTTAATCTGAATAGCCTAAAATGGGATTAGAGAAACACAGCCAAGGCTGTAGCTGACTGCCAGCCTCCCAGTCTGATCGTTACTTACCCAGACAGGAGAGCCGTGGGCTTTTCCCAAAGTCAGCATCACCGAGCAGACACGAAATCTTGACTGTATGGTTTTAGATAGGGGGAGGCACGCAGGCGCACAAGCCAGAACAGTGTGGAGATTTCCATCTATCTGACAAAGGTATTTCAGCAGTGTTTGTTTCAGGAACAAACACAGTATATGCCCAGCTGTAAATATGCAAACTGAAAACTACCTGCTGCAGTTCCACATACCCCAGCACAGGACAGCACATGAGTGAAGCAATGGTGATTTAAGATCACAACTTGCCCACACTCAGTGTAAAGTCCATCTCACGTGAGCAGCTTCATATTTAAATAAATGAAAACATCAACTTTATGAAGCAATCCAGATGGGGTATGTCAATGTTTGATCACTAATTGTGTTTATGAAGGAGAGGCAAAAAAAAAATCACTTTCCCCCAAAATGACCTCTGACAAAATTGAGTCAGTCCTTGTAATTATTATAACTCATGTAGTAGGATTCCTGAAGTTTGTGATTTTATGGGCAGTTAACCAGTAAGAGATACATTTCATGTAAGATCTTAATGTAGCTTAAGATGCCCAATGCCTTAAGAGGTAAGTAGGCAAAATGCAACTAGAGCAATTTATCACCTGCACATGCAATTAACAACTGATAACGAACCCAGATCTATTTACCACTCAACTTTGATTAACTCAAAGTTAATGACCTTGTCAACAAGGTCATTCCTCAACTACCTTCAATAACTCCTCCGTTCTGAATTCCCCACCACCATCTTTTTTTATTGTTTAAATTTTCACAGAACAGCTCGGGTTGGAAGGGCCCTTAAAGCCCACCCAGCTCCAACCCCCTGCCATGGGCAGGGACACCTCCCACCAGACCAGGTTGCCCAAAGCCCCATCCAGCCTGGCCTTGAGCACCTCCAGGGATGGGGCACCCACAGCTGCTCTGGGCAGCCTGTGCCAGGGCCTCACCACCCTCTGAGTAAAGAACTTCCTCCTAACATCTGATCGAAATCCACCTTCTTTGAATTTAAAACCATTAGCCCTTGTCCTATCACTATCTGCCTGAGTAAAAAGTTGCTCTCCATCTTTTTTATAAGCCCCCTTTAAGTACCAAAAGGCTGCAATGAGGTCTCTCTCCCTGGAGCCTTCTCTTCTCCAGGCCGAACATCCAGCCCCAGCCCCCTCTTCACAGGAGAGGTGCTCCAGCCCTCTGAGTATTTTGTCCAGGATTTAAAGTTTCCATCACCTCCTCCAACATGTCTCAGTTATTTTATATTACATCTATCTACATATTATTGGTTCAAAAAGTTTTTTTCACAGCTCTTAAAATGTACAAGTTTACTTCAAACAGTAACAAGTTGTTGTTCTACAAAATAAATATGTAATAGCTAATTACTATAGAAAAGTTTCTTATGTGACAATGTACTTTCAAGGTTTCTCCTCAAAAAGGGTTCAAGACCTCGACCACCCCAAGTTTCCTGAGCCAGACAGAAGCGTGGCTTTCCTTTCCTAGATGTATTGACACCAGTGTTCCCAGCGCCTCATTAGCCTAGTCCCACATTAACCCCAAACTTTTAGCTTCAGCAACATATGGTGACAGAGGTCCGCAAGTTAAATGTGCGCATGTGGAGTGGAAGGAAAAAAAAAAACACCTTCTTTGCTTCTTCTGAACTTACCACTTGCTAACTTGAGAAATTCCTCATCACGTTACAGGAAGCAGTGAGTAATCAGGCTGTATTCACCTTCTCTATGCTACTCATCCCTTTACTTCATTCCCCAGACCATCCCTCAGTTCTCACCCTTCCACACTGAAGGGTCCTATTCCTCCTTGCTAGAAAAGCCATACTGTGCTTTTCATCATATTACTGTTCTCTGAACCTTTTCTGAGCTCTACTACATCTTCTCTGAGGTTGGGCACCCTTCAAAACACAGGAGCACCACAGATTATTAATGTTACACTGTGGTTCTCTAATGTATACTTTTTAAATATACTTTATTCTCAATCCCCTTCCTAAAAGCTAGAAATTCCTATTACATTTGCTTCTTGCTCACTACTGATCGAGCTAGCATTTTTAACAGAACCACTGCAGCCCCACCATCTACTCCTAAAAGAACAGATGATTTGATATGATAAGCCAAAAACCAACTTTCCAACGCACCTTTAGAGAGCTATAAAGCTACAGGGGCAGAAACAAGAACGATCCCAATTAACCTGTAAGCACAGTTTTCTCAGTGTGATGGTGCAGAAGTGCCAGCCGCCATCTCCAAAAGCAGGCAGGGAGCACACACACTGCGACACGTGCTTCCAGGCCAGCGGGCTCTGCAGAAGTGAGCATGTTCCCCCCCGCAAGCAGAAAGCTCCTTTTCTCCCCCCGGTCCACCAAGACACAAGCAGACTAATCTCAAAACATAAGCTGTATTTTTTCCAGATTTTGTCTTGTAGAAAGAAGGTTTGTGCTCCATAAGTGGATAACCCAAGGCTTTCCATTAGCATTTTCCTCAGGATGAAAACAAAGAACACAATTATCTGGATAACGCATTGTTAACAGAGGAAGTCACACCACTGGAAGCAAAGCTACCCACAACGGACCCTTAGTGCTGCCTTTTTCTACATGACCTCGGGAACAAGTTTTCAGTAATTTTATAGTCTGAGTACTCTCCACATCAACCAACAGACCTACCATTTCATTTTGGTAACTCAGGTCAAGGACCACCCAATGACATACTGTGTAGGTGTCAAAGGCAGCCCTAACACGTTGTCTCTTACAGCTTGTAATCCAGAACATTCAGGGTGCAGGGAGCAAGAGTTAGTACAGCTCCTAAGATATACATACAGGATATCTCTGCACTTTGTCTGTAATATGCTTAGGCTTTTAAGAGGAGTTTCTCCTCAGAGGATGCTTTTCCATGAGTACCTCCCACAGAAAGTAAACAGTCCCTTTGTGATTCCAGAGCTCCAGCTTTCAGACAGCTCAAAGAAAATAATCCTGCCTGTATTTTCCTCTCTGCAATACTCAAAACAATTGGGTAGTATTGGATGATCTCCATCTCCAGGTTCAACTTCAGGCGGAAACCACAAGGAGACTAAATCTCTGTGCTTTTGTATTACTTTTATATTAAGACACAAAGCCGTGTGTCAGGCTGAGCAATTCCTTCATTACCAATCATCTTTCTGTGCTTTAGAAAAAAAAAAAAATGTACTCCTAAATTGGCAGACCCCTCAAGAGGGGCTAACCTGTAAGACAATTACAGTTTGACCCCTCCTTGGCCATGACATTTGGAACAGCAGCACAATCTGTCCAAAGCATTGGGGAACTCTATGAACAGCTGAATCTTTCCTTAAGACTTCATTAATATCAAGTCAGTTTTTCAACTGACCCAGACAGTTTAGAAAGCTTTCATTAATATTTGTCCCCCAATATAATTGGGATTAATTCTGTTTGTGAATACATGAGATAAGGGTTGGTGACGTAACCAAATTACTTCATGATTTTTTTTTTGACAAAATCCTTATCTCAAAGAAAGATTTTCCTTTTTTCTTTTTAAATAGACTTCCAGACATTTTCTATCAGCCCCAATAATAGTAAAGCCTTCATTATTTTAGGTGAAAGAGACGGAAATACCAGAATATTTCTTCCAAGTTCTTTACTGCTGCTTCTTAAGGAAGAAAAAAAAACGCCTCTATATTGTGGCTGTATCACCCTGCCTAGAAACAGTTGGATCTACTCTTGCCTATTAACATATGGGCTTGTTCAATACTGGTTTGCAGAGACCTGAACATTGAGAGATGCTCTTAAGAGAGTCACATCAACTCAGTCCATACTTCAGGTGAATAGTGTTTTGGGAGAGCTTCTCATCAGATTATTCAGCTGCACTCAAAAATACAAGTTTCACTCCACTACTTGTATTAATTATCAAAAACTCTAGAAAACGTAAGTTTGTGCTTTAAAGATAAAGGTGAATTATTTTGATCTGCATAATGCCTGTAAAAATTCTAGCACTGGGAAACGGAAACAGAAGAGTTGGCTCTAAGTCAGTTCTTAAAAAGTTCACTTTAAAAAAAAAGCAAAAAACCTTCTGAATTAAATCCAAAACTGAAACAGTTGCCAAGACATCAGAGTTGACTTTAGAGGAAGTTTTGTCTACCTTATTGCCATTTTCATTCCAGGAACAGCGCTACCAGATAGAACCTACCGCACTGAAGTACCCATTTCAAGCAGAGCTGACACCTCACACCGACTCCTGCAAATGTTAAGAGACTGTCTTTCCTTCTTTCTGGTCTCCTGTTTCTTAAATATCACCATCAACCAAAGTAAGACTCAGGAAAAAACCCTACAGAGCTGTGGTACAGACACTGCTCGTTTCAAAAGGAGGAAAAATGTGTAAGCTGTCTGAGTGTATGAAGAAAGCATGAGCTGACTTTTTCTACCAGAAGATCCTGTAAAAATAACTGAAAACAAATGATGAAGGTACAGGTAAATGAGCTTGAACAAGAACCAGTGCAGCCATGCCATGAAACAGAACAAACTTGAGAACATCACTTTCAGCAAGAATATAATACTGCAGTTTATATCTCCAGTTCTGTAGAAAGATGAGAAATCTGGGCAGAAAACACTGGTTGTGCTTCACACCTCACACACCACTGCAGGGGGATATGCATCAGAAGTATGAAGTGCCAGGCACCAAACACTCACCCCACTGTTTCCAGTTCCCACACGCCCCCAGAAGGTGGTCTTCACACAGCCAACACCACCTCTGTGCCTACATTAATTCTGGTGGAGCATACACAGTAAAACAGCAGATTTGAGCAAGAGCACATTAAGCTGCTGGTTATTTACAAAATTATTCCTCACCACCTATGTCTGTGGAAGGTTAAAACAACTGCCATAGAAGTATCCTCTTTCCCACTTTTATTTCTACCAGTGTAAGAAATTGTTTTATGGCACCCAAACTTGCACTTACGTTCTTTTACATCATGCTACAAAACATACTGTATTTCAATGAGGAAACAGCTGTCTGTGTTCTGTTAGAAAAAAGGCTCAGAAGTGCATTTGCCACGCATTGTAAAAAATCATTAATATTACATTCCTTGCACACACATACACAACTGGTCTCCATTATAGGCTGCTGTTTTATGTAGGAGAAAAAGCAGAAAAAACACCAAGGCTGCTTTTATTAGCAGTTGCCAAATATTACCAGGAAAAACATCATACTTCAGAGACCTACCAGAACTTTTAAATGGTAAGAATATCTTTCCTTGCAAGAGAATCACAACAGGCTTCTGTATCAGCTCTTCTCCTTTCTCTGCTCCCTCCCTAGTATTTTGGCTCCATATAAATTTTAAGGCAAAAAAGGCAACTTAAAAGACTTTGATAAATGAACACTGAAATGTAAAAACCAAGATATTCAGAAGGGAAACACCACCTTGAAAACACTGCAGCACAAGCAGCTAAACTGTTTGAGTAGGAAGCTGTCTGCCTTCCTCAAACTCCAAAGTTCAAGATGGAGAGCAAACTTTTAACGCAAGTGTTAGTAAAACACAGAAGGTCTAAGAACTATCAGGAAGCTGCAATTAAATATTAAATATACTGCCATTCCCCTGAGGAGCTTGGTCTGAATAGAAGCACTCCTTGCAATCGTGCACAAGCAGGAAAGATTCCAGTCTTGAAGGGACTCCAATGTAAAAATGCAGTCACTCTTCTTCCAGACAGACTTCAGGTGCAAAATGTCAGTACTACACTGCAGTATTATGGCCAGCTTGCAGCAAGGGCAACATTCCTATGGAAAGCACTGAGGGAAGAACTCTTAAAAGACCCTCAATTACAAGAGCAAAGCCCTTAACCAATTCAAGATAAAGCTCACATAGGGATTTTTTGTATTCAAAACCTGCTTTCTGCTGTGCCTGTCCTTTTAACTGTTCAGACATCGGTCTGACCATCAGCACTTGCTGCACCAACAGTAGCAGAATTGCTAACAATGGTCCATACAAAGCCTGAAAAGGGCCACAAACTGCTGAAAATGGGTGCCCTAGAGTATCCTAGGGAGGAAGACAGCTTTCTTGCTTTTGCACAAGACACACAGATTTAGCTGCTAGCAGGTGCCATGCCATGACAAAGGTGAGCTTTCAGAGAGCAAGCAACTGCCTGGTCTCCCAGAAGTAACCAGACTGGCTCAAGAGAAGAGGGAAAACTGCTCAGTGCATACAGCAGAAGTCTGCACAGCTCGGTAACAGGCTGAGCTCCACAACAATTCCAGACATAACACCACCATTTGACTGAAAATGAATAAACTGAGGTGATATTCAGAAACTTCCACTTTTACTCAGCTGGAGCATGACTGTAGTGAGTCAGGTAACCTTCCAGGCTGCCTCCACCACCATCTGCACTTGGCTGATAGCTCCGACTGGATGGTTCAAGAGAAACTGACTGACTGAAGGAACAGCTGGACAACCACACAGCTAGGCATCATCCACGTCCTTAAACATAAACCATATCTTTAGCTCCTATTCTCAGCCCAGGAGTTTGCTGGATTTAAGACTTGCAATTTTCTTATCACAATTGTGTTTTGTTTAAATTAGTTAACTAACTTACACTTAGACACACTTGTAGACTAAGCTGATGAATCTTCTAGCAGTACTGTGGGAAGGTCTGAACCAGGTGGATCTAGAGAGGAGAAAATCTGTTCTGGCAAGAAATTAATCTGCCATGTAGAAATAGCAAAAAAGGGAAAGGAAAGGAAAATGAAATTAGTCTTACAGAGCCCTCTTACAGTGGGGCAATAAAACCTTAACACACAGTTGGCTACTTGCAGAGACATGAGAGCTCCGTGGTACGTAAAATACAACACAGTATTCCAAAGCTAGGTTTTTAAACTATAAAACAAAGCTTACAGAAGCAAAAATTAACTCTCCTTCCTCAAAACAAACCATTTATCTCATGCTTTCAGAAAGCATAGCAGGCCATATAGCTACTAGTCTGATGCCAAGGTTTGTGTAAGAAGCTCAGTACATTCCCCTTGTTTGAATAGCAAAAAACACAACACGTTAATTCATTCCCTTACAAAAGGGACAGGCCGACCCTATTTGGCCTTCGCACCAAAATCACCAGGACACCTCATTTCCAGAGCTGCTATTTTTGTGCAATTATTTTTTTCCAGTTTGGTCTTCCCACAAAGCAATGACTTTAGTACCATGCAACATATAGAGCACAATAAAACAAGCCTGGATTTAACATCCCATTGTCCTTCCCTACTTCAAATGCCATGTACTAAATCTGCACATTTTTGTTGTTACTTCATAAACAGCACTTTTATCTGAAGGTCAAGAGAAAAACAGCATTTCAAGTTATACATGAAAAAACACATTGGGAGCTGCTTTGTGTGCGATTCCCTAGCACGCAACCACATTTGCGCTCAAGGTGAACAAGCTAAAAAAATGCCCATGGTGTTGGTCAGACACTGGTCACAACACACCCGGGATCACCGAGTCAGACTGTGCATATACATCTGCCCATCCTGAGTGGCTGAGCTCTCAAGAGTACTCAGCAGGCTGGTATTTCTGGTTTTCAATGAGAAAAAAAACTAATAGCTCAAAGGGCATCGTACCAACAATACAGCACTAGGGCTCTTTCCCATGTTCTTAATGCTCTATTTCCGGTTTTTTTTCCCCCTAAGGTTTTATCAGGATTAACAAGTGGTTGCTGTATTACACAAAATATGAAGCACGCAATCATGAAATATCCTTTAGATACAACTCAGCCTCTCATTTCCCACAAGAGTTTAGGCACAGCTTTACCCAGAGCTGCTCCTGGATAAGCAGCAGCCCACAGCCTTTCAGAAATAAACAGAAAACTCTAAAATAAGAAGCACAACTAGTTTCTTGTCCAGAAGGAAGTCTGCGTCTCTAACCTCTTTTTCTTAGCTAGGCAAACTCTCCCCAGAGTAGCATTATCTTAAAAGAAAGTTTCCCCCTTTCAGCTTTTTCACTGAGACGCGCCATGCCTCTCACCTCCAGAAGCTGCCTTTGATCACACAGCAGGTCCAAGTCAACACAGAAACAGACTCTGATAAACTTGACCTCACGCTCTCCTCTTCAATAGCACGCCGAGGAATTTCATTAATCATTCCCCCTTATTTACAAAGTAACAGCGAACTCCTTCCAAAGCATTCGCAGGAGAACCAGCACAAGCAGGGCAGCCAGCCCGACCCTTCCCCAGTACCTCTGACTGGATTGCCAGGGCCCGAAGGAGGCCTCTCGGGGCTTTGTCACCCATGCACCGCCCCGTTTGTCACTCAGAAATTAACAACTCCCCTCCTTGGCCGTCTGGAGCACGCTGTCTGAACAAGAACAAACAGCCCGCTAAACTTTTAGATGTAGGTCAAATGCCAGAGATGATCCCGAAGTTTCGGGATTAGTGTTCCACCATTTCCCAGAAGACGCGCGGGGAATTCAAAACCAGCGACAGCCCACCTCGTAACACCACCGGGAGCAGTTTCAGGCAACGCCAACAAAACACCTTCCGGGATCTGGAACCCCTCACTTGCAGTAAATGTTCCATGACTCAATTTCTGCCAGCAGGGTTTGGGTTCGGCCTAGCTAGATTTCTCTCCTCCAGAACCAGCAGCTGAGACAGAGGCCTACACATGCAGATAAAACTTAGTTTGTTGGCGATGTGATGTGCGTTTAGGAATCCTGCCCATGAGAGGCTCCTGTTGTATGGCCTGATGACACTGAACACACACCACTGGGGTAAGCAATGCTGACTGAGTGTGCTGAGGCATGTTTTGTGGTGTAACAACAGAGCGAGGTGACAGCTATTGAGGAGGCCGATGGTTAAGGTGAGTGGTTTTCCTCCGCTGCCTATTCAAATATCCAAAGGCCAATATATGCATTAGGAAGTCAATGGAAAATTTGAGGCTTCTCAGATAAGCAATTCAGAGATTTTACTGACCTTCTACAGAAAAAAGGAAAACTAAGACCCAGGTGTGGCCTTAGAAACCAGCCTGTTTTATGCAATCCTTCCCTTTCAGTCCTCTTGTGATAAGTCTTATTACTCACCTGCCTAACGAGGACAGACTGATGCTGCATTCACCCAAGGTGCTGCAAGGTCCAAGTATAAAAGTTTTTTGTACCTTTCAATAAAGAAAAGGTTATGGAGATGTGCCCTGCATATAAACCCTGTATTAAGTGAATACAGGCAGCACGAAGGAAGTCTTTGAATACACATCAAACAATTGCTTTCTAAGAAGCTGTCTTCCAGCTTTTACTTCAATAAATGCCCTTCTCTATTTCTAAAACAGAAGAATTACTAAGGCAGTTTTTCTCCACAACCATTCATTTATAAACAGTTATACTTCTTATCTAGCACATCACTGAAATACAACTGATCTATTCAGTAGGTTTTATTGCCACTTAATTCAATGTTAAACCTCTCTACCCCCATCTCTTCCCCTTCCCCATCAGATGGCCTTTCTATATCAATTCAGAGTGCTACTCAGAGTTCACTTAGAGTTAAAGGAATTTAAGACTCCAAGAAGACACTTTATTTCAAGATACTTGCACTACAAGATGCTCCCGAGTAAGCAGAAAATTTGATTCTTTCCTCTGCAAAGAAGCATTCGTTTCTTGAAAACACCACACGTTACAATACTTCTCCTCCAGCTACACCCAGTCACGTTCAGTTGGCCCTTTACACATTTAGCATGCACATTCTTGCTCTTCTCACCCTCCGCAGTAGACTAAACACAGCGGAACTGAGAAATGGCACTAAAAAGCACCGCAGCAAGTACAGCACAGTAGCAGGGAAAAGGGGACAATGACAAGGATCTTGGAGAAAAGGAGCCATCGTAACAAAGTGCAGGAGGTCAGGGCCATGGTCTCCTCATCCCTACTATTTTTCCTTATTACAAACAGTATCTCCTGATGAGGACAGACTTCTTACTCACGACATGGTATGCTCAAGTTATCCAAGAATACTTGATTCAGCCTTCCGCCTCCCCTACCAACATGTCTTCAACTCCTCGTTGAGAAACTGACTGAATGGACAAACTTCTAATGAATCCCCAAAGTTTCTAGGAAAGAATACTAGCAGCACCTCACACCACTGAAGTGCGAACCCAAAGCCTTTATTCGCCTGGACAGAAACTAGAAGTACTGAGACAACGTCAAGGCAGTGTCTTATCAGCTGCACAGAGGCTATACCTGCATTGAGCCAAAGCATCCGGATTGTTTTGCAATTCTTCATTTTCCAGGAAGAGATTGCACTCCAACATTGACTGCAAAGCCTTCATGTCATCAGTTTCACCCAAAAACTTGATGTTTTTGTTTACAACTGGGCTCATTATAAACTAGAACAAACCCTCTACACAGAAGGGACATGTTTGAAGTCACCTTCAAGTCGTGCAGTCCTTCTCCCATCTACTCTTGCATCCACCAACACACTTCCTTCCATCCTTGAATCCTTTTCTGTGTTTCTCTTAATCCAAATTCTTCAGTGGACAGAAGACATCACGGTTACTTTGATCAGAGGCAGAGTTACATCCTGTCCTCATTTATTATAATCACAGTAAAGGCTTTGTCACCTGCTCCCACAATTCTAGACCTACCAGCAGCAACAACAGAAGCCAAGAAAAGAAGAGTCAGGACAAAAATACTACTACAGAAGTTCTTAGGGAACGTGAATCCCCTGAAAATCACTTTTTCTTCTTAATGTACCTTGATTTCAGGATCCCTTACCCAATCAACTTACCCCTCTTGATCTACCACAAATCACAAAAACACAACTAATTTTACCAGAGAATGCAGTCACTTGCAGGAGTTTTAAATTCATACGGAATAAATGCCTCATGATTACAGTGAACTTTGTGCTTCGCCACAGCACTGGACCAGCATTTTCATTAGCAAGAACTGAGGTATTTGTTTAATTTACTTGCCTAAGCTCTTTTGTTAAGTGATCAAACAACTTTTCCAAACAGCAGCTCTAGCTTGCCGTTCACATGTTCATACTATTTCTGAAGCACAAGGCTAGAAGCGTGACAGGGATCAGTTTGGTACAACTCCAGCACTCCTGCCAGCTTCGCTGGGTAAGCATCAAGCCAAAGTTTTGCAACCTAGTACTCCCACATGAAATACATGTCAACATGTATTAAATGTGCATGATTTTTTTAGAAATACAAGTGGACCCCAGCAACAGAATGACTGCAGGCATGATTATCCTCTCCTACACCAGAATACTTCAGGAAACAATGCAAAGGGGGGCTCCTACAATGCTACACTAAATTTAAGTCCTTGATTATCACGGGTTCCTCCTTAAAAGGCCTCCACCACAACCATTATTGCTCTATCTGTCCTAAGCAGAAAGAAATTTGCACTACACTTGAAGAATGCTATCAGAGTTGGCAGAGGCTCTTAACAGAAGAAATGCAAGTTTGCTTTTTGCTTTCCCACTCCTGTCTGGTCTGCAATTCTTCATAAACCATAAAAAAGTTACAGATCTGCTGTCAGATCCGAGATCACCCTTAATTCTCTCATCAGAAACTAATTTTTCTTTTGTGAAAACTACCACGCACTGGGGGATGGAATGCAAACTTGCAATTCATTTTGATAGCTTTTGAAATCAGATCCTGACAGACCTCTTCTGCACGCCTGCTCCCCGAGCAAGCAGTCTTAGTTCTGATTTCTCATGACGTTACTCCACAAAAAGCATGGCCCACAACAGTAACATTGAAAAAATATCTTAAGAAAATCTCAAGTCTTGGCATAAGGGAAGTTCTGTGCACGGCTGCAAGCAGCAGCACTTTTAAGGTATGTCTACCAAATTAGTTCTAAATATTCTGATGGAAGCATCAAACAGCTATCTCCTTAAAACACAGACACAAAGTTGCATCATTTTTGTTTCAAATACAATTTTCATAACAATGCTTTTTACTACAAATCCACTGCAAAGGTGAATAGGCTGTTTTCTTTCCTTCAGAAAAGTTCTGAAGTTCTCAGCTAAGATGAACTATTTTGCACTACGTAACATTTATTTGGACTTTTCTGGTATACTCTGCTACAAGTCTCGACCAAATTTGTTCCTCATTTTTAAGAGCTGTTTCTGACACACCACAAAAAATGACAGAGTTTAAAATGGTCAGCAATCTTACAGAAAGTTAACTATTCTGTTTGGCTTTTCCTCATGAAGGCAGTCCGGAGTTTTTCCTATCTACTGATCTTGATCCAGAAGTCACGAAACGCAGAAGAAAGCGAGGTCAGAAATTAGTCTTAAAGATACTCATCAAGATTTCCTTTTGTATCATCTAAAGCAGATGCTTTTATTTGCTAACTAAAGTTTACAGCAACATACAGAAAGTGAAACTGAGCTATGTGCTCATATGTCAATAGAATAAGCTGTTACATTGTCAAAGGTAAGTCAGAGTACCGCTTGCCAAGCACAGGCAGCATTAATAACCACACAACACAGGAGCTCTCCAAACACTGCCAAGAAAACTCTTCTGAGATGGTGATCTTAGAAGGCAAGAAGGGTTTTAACAGTTAGTTGTGAAATACCACACAACTTTAATGGCAATTTGCAGGCCTGTGAGCAGAATAATCCACTCCTTGTCTTTTATACAGCATGTCTAGCTTATTATCAGTGAAATTCCCTGCACAAAATTCCATACAAGTTTTAACACCTGAGAGATTTAGAAATCTAAAGAAAGGAATGTCAGTGGAAGAGAATTACTCTTAAAGTTGTGCTTTGTGTAAGCTTCCACTCGTAATATAGGTAACCACTGAAAGTTTCTCTGAATTAACATTTCAAAAGTCATAGCTAATATAGTAAAGATTATCCTAACAGTTGTTTTTGTAACAAGTAACGTGGAAAGATCAAAAATACTAGCATTGTATGCCTCTCCTCTAAGGACCTAAGACAACACACAAGAACTTCCTGAAAGTTCCAATGATTTTTTTTTACTTTTTTTTTTTTTGCACTGCATCAACTACTCCCCAAAGTACTGGAGCAGAAACAGTGAGAGCAACTTAATTGCCACCTATTTCAGGTCACAACCTTAAACAGCACCTGTACTAGGCGACCTAGTCTTTCAGAAAGTACACCAGACCTCAGAACAACACCTACTGATCTCAGCATCAACTTTCCGTGAGAAATAACTTCAGACCTAACTCCCAGAAGTGCCCACAGAACTTGAGGTGCTCAGAGTAATATCACAAAACAAAAACAAAGTAGGAAGAGATATCCAACTCTTTAGGGTTCAATGAACCCTAGGAAGTAGACAGAAGTCAAATTTGCTGTTTTCCTGACAAAATACTATGCTGGCTCTACAAGAAGTTGACATAATCCCATTGTATTTTGAAGGCAGGTGATGCACAACATGCTTACAGCAAGAGCCACATGAGTGAACTTACCAGTTCAAAACCTAAAGAGATCTTTCTTTTCATATACAATGCTGTCAGGGACAGCAAGCACAGTATGTGCTTACACATTAGCCGGTCTTTTATATGATCTTAGAGTCATTTATTTCAATACCTTAAAATGCTTTAGGAAAAGCCCCATAGATATTCATCTGCATTTTAGATAACGAAATGCCTAAAAAAATCTTACCTCAAGTGACCATATATAGGTTAGATATAGAAGAGTGAGCCCAATCCAAATTTGTCTTTGAACACTGTCTATCCCCCATGCAGAAAAACTGAAGTACTTTATAGCTATTTTAGAGCTCTGAGTAAGAAAACACTTGAACGCTATGCATGATGTAAATGACAATACCCTTTTGAAGTTTTCTGCTTATCACTTCTCATCTATACTACTTTACCTATCCTAAATTCAACTCCAACGCCTTGTCCTAAGCCTTTCCCATCACAAGCATCTCCTCTGCTCTCACACTACAGCCTGACAAATCTAAGTGCCAATATTAGATGCAGCTGGTGATGTTTTTCAGTGTGTCACACTCAGAAAACTACCTTATTTTGATTGAATTTCAATTTAGAAAAGGAACAATTAATACATCCAACACTAAGCTCACTGCATAGCACTTCCTACAAGAGAAAAAAAAAGCAGTTGTTTGTATCTTTGAGCTATCTTTTTCATTTTCCTCACAGTAACTGTGAATAACTGGTAATTCTTGAGGTATGGATAGTCCCAATGCAACTGAATCCCAGACCCTTTTACAATAATAGTCTGAAGTTGAAAATAACTCAGTTTTTCGTAATCAAACCACTCATAGCCAGTGGAATCTTACCTACAGCCACCTAACAGAAATTAAAACGGTATCCAATTACCTAACTGAAAGTTTGTTTCTTGAGCTATACTATTATTAAAACACACAAATCAGTTCTGCTTCTATGAAGAAAACACACAGTACACCCACGTAAGTGCAAGAAACAAAGGATTCATTCAGATGATAGTTAACGAAGCTTTGGGAAGCATCTAACAGAAGACAGGCCTCCTGCCCTTTCCAGCAGGTACCAGTCTATTTTTGCCTGTCTTGTCTATTTCTTGTCAGTTCTAGGGGCCCACCATGTTTTCTTCACATACACCCAATTCCAGAATTCCAATTCAATTCATTGAGCGTGCGCTAAGCAAATGAGCAAGGTAATTCCCTGCTCATTCCCACATTATTTAAAAAAAAAAAGCGTCCCATTCTTCTTCCTATGAAAGTAGCTAGCCACAAGAACGGTTTGCTTCTTCCAATGGATCCTATTGCCCCGTTCACGTTACTAGCCCAGGGCTGCAAGCAGAGAGGACAGATGCTCTCGCAGTGACGCTCACGTTTCTGTTCCTCAGGAAATCCACCTTCAAGAGTTCCACTGAAAAGAGAACGAATAGAAAGAAGCAGGCCAAGGACTGCCTTACTTGAGCTACCAAGCAACACTGGACTACCAGGCCTTCAGCTGGGCAGCCAAACCTAAGCAAAGGAGAACAACTTTCCCTGCCTACCAGTTCCAGCCCTGTTAACTTTTTAAGAACAACATGCTCAAGACAGCGATCCCGTATGTTCGGTAGGGAAGTTCACACATTCAAAACAGAAGCTTTTTTCCCCAGACTATATTTTCACAGCAGACTTCTTTTCACAGCATTATTGCTGTCTGCATAGCTGAGACATTCAGCTTTACCAATCAGCATGACAGGCGAGTTTTAACCACTGAATGTGAGTTAGGAAGTTTATCCTAGTATGCTGGAAGACCTTCTCCCCTATTAAAATTACCAGATTCTAAGACTAGAAAAAAAACTAATACATATTTGTGGAATTACACAGCTTATCAGAACATAAAATACTTTATGTACGTCTCTAGCAATTACGGTTGGAAGTTAATAACAGAATATCAGGATGAATGGTCCCAGTCACTGTATCTAATCTGAGCCCACGTTATGTTCACCACCTTCCCCAAGACACGACTGAACAGCAGGTACTAAGAGCCACGTGGACAAGCAAAGAAACTATGACAAATGCTCTAGTCTTTACTGCTATAGTCTCTCCTAAACACTAAATCAGCGGGGGGGGGGGGGGGGGAGGGGGGAATATATGGAGGCAAAGAGTGCAAAACAGAATTAAAAACTATTCTGCTATTATAAGGCAATGAATAAGGCTTGAAAGGGAAAAAAAACAAAACTGCTAATTCTGCCCTGTAACATCTAGCAGATCCCAAACTACCAGTAGGATCGCTCCATACAAGGCACTATATTCACGTCCACATGTGGGTATATACATACCCTACACTGTCTATACAAAGAAATATTTATATGCACCCCACATACCTTACACAATCATTTCAAGAACAATACAAGTCCCCAGGAACTTTCTATTGCTGGCACATCCCAAAACCAGCTTTTCACATGTTTTTTCATTGCTCCTGATGAGACAGCAATAGCATGATTTTTCTTTCTGGTGTTAAGAGTCTTGACTGACCATTTCAGAGCAGCCAAGAATTGAATTAGCATGAGTCACCACCCTTAGGTGGTACAATTCCATTTTCGTATGTTTTGTAAATAGGAAAAAGGTAGTTTCTAAATCCATTCAAAAAAAGTTGCTTCCTTGAGAAGCCCCCAAATAGTTTGGGATTAAAATATGCTCTGAAATTCAAATTAAAGCACAACATTATTTTGTGTATGATCATATTCTAAATATAGAAAAAAAGCACATTAGAAAACAACACGTAGCATGTCTAGCATTCACCGCACGGAGTTTCTTGTAGTGTTTAATGAAAATCTCAGCCTAGCATTCTTCTCAAGCCTCAGTACACAACCTGCCTCACTGCCAAACTACATCCAAATCTTAGCTCTGCCGAAATCCCAGGTACCCAAATGTGCATGCTTACTTCTTTGAAATTAGGGAACTGATGAAGTAAGGCTTTACTCTACTAACCATGCATCTTCTATACTGAAGAAAACATGAAATCACTTTGTGAAGAAAACATGCTAGAAAACAGGGTATCAACAGATTACAGCAGGGAAAAGCCAAGGTTTGAATTTATCCCCAGATGTCTAGCAATCTTTACTATATCACTTAAGGAAAGCCAGTCAATTTCTCTGTGCTCCATCCCACGCAGGAAGTTTACAGTAAAGTGGAACCCAGAACTGCTCAGTAGGGTATGCCTGGAAATGCAGAGTTGAATTAGCAGCAGTACATCCAGTTGCAGACAGAAACTGCCCTTACCCTTGACCTAATACTTACTGTTGACTCCCACATCCTCAGCTACGCCAGAACCTCTCATTCTCAGGTATGTGAATCCCAGTATCAGAAAGAACAAGCATGCAGCAGTTAAGAGGAACATGGACAGGTAATGTGCACTGAAGCCTCCAGTGGTGGATACCTCCTCTCTTTTGAACTGCTGGAGAAGCTCCTCCTCGGGCTCTGAGAGATTCTTCTTGTAGGTGTTTTTCAGGTAGGTATGATTCGAACCCGTATGATTGGAGTGGTTGAGTCTAAGGGAGGAGATGATTCCACCCGGGGGGAGGCTGTTAGTTGCTGAATAGATCCTGGATTCAGCGTTATAGCTACCAGCAGCACCACCGAGAACGTGATTGTTGGTCGTTTTCCTAATGGTGCCTGGAGGGTCGGCGATTTTACCGCTGTCCGCGTCTGCGAGCGGCGGTGGCAGCAACAACGCCGTAGGGGATTTCTTAGAGAGGCCGAGGCGGTATCGAGGGCCGGGAGGACTCGAGTCCAGATTCTCACATCCTCCTCCTCCTCCTCCTCCCCCCACGGCTGCCGCCGCCGCCTCCTCATGGTTCCTGCCCCTGTCTAGACTCCCGGCAGCAGCCGCCGCCTCCGCCGCCGCCCTGTCATTCGTTACGACTACACCGGCACCGCAGCCTCCGCCAGCCCTCTCTTGGCCCGTCTCCATCACGCCAGCGCCGGCTGCGGCACATTTGCTCGCTATGAATGGAGCAGGAGACTTGCCGAGGCTCCGTCTGGGCCGGCGAGCCGCAGGCTCCTCCTTGGGTACCTGCTGCTTGGCCCTCGCCTCCTCCTCCTCCTCCGAGTCGGAGTACTTGTCCCTGCCGCCGTAGGCCAGCAGCCGGTTGCCGTTCACGGTCCGGTTCTTCCAGCGCTGCTGCTGCTGCTGCTCGCCCTCCTCCTCCTCCTCCTCCTCCTCGTCCTCCTCCTCCTCCTGGCCGCCGTCCCCGGGCTCCCTCACGCCCTGAGGAGCCGCCGCCGCTCTGCGGGCCGCCGCCGCCCCCCACCAGGCGCTGCCCTTCCTCCGCGCCGCCTCCTCGGGGGGGGGGGCGCCGGGCCTGGGGCCGCGGCCGAGGGGCGCAGCCCGCTCCCTCCTGCCGCCCGCCTGGCCCCGGGGGCCGGCCTCGGCGTCCGACTCGTCCGAGCTGAAGCCCAGCAGCACCTTGCCGCCCCCGGCCCCGCCACCGGCCCCGGCCCCGGCAGGGGGAGCCGCGCGGCTCCGCCCGCCCGCGGGCAGGTAGGGGCGCTCGGCCAGCCGCGCCGCCGCTCCGGCCCCCGCCGCCTTGTTGCTGCCGTTCCGCGGCTTGCCGGCCCGCTCCTCCTCGCGCAGCTTCTTCAGCTTCTTCAGGTAGACGGGCCGCGTGCTCTCGGTGACCAGCCCCGGCGAGAGGCCGAAGCGCCGCAGCTCCGAGAAGAGCTCCTCGTCCGTCAGCTGCGCGGCCGCCGCCATTTTGCGCTCCCCCGCCGCCGCCGCCGCCGTTTCCTACCCACGCGCCGCGCTCCCCGCCGGAACTGACGCGTGCGCACTCGGCCGCGGCCTGGGCCCGCCCGGCGGCACCAGGCGCCGCCCGGCCCCGCCGGGGAGGCAGGGAGGGAGGAGGGAGCGCGGCGGGGACGCCCCCGCGCGGGGCGGCGGCCGGCCTCACGCCGCCGGCGGGTCCCCAGGGAGCCTGGGGGGGCACCCGAGGGACCCCAAGGGGCACTCTCAGCCCCGACATCTCACCCGTGTGCCGGTTGCAGCCTCGCCGCGCTGAATAAACCCCAAAAGCCCCCTGTGCACCTCACCCCAGGAGGCTGCCTCGTCCCCGCCATCCCGCTCCTCGCCCACCACTTGGTGAACTTTCCTCTTGCGGGAGGGCAGGACAGCAAGCGGGGGTCTGTGTCCTGCTGTGAGGAGGCAGATGATGTGCAACGAAATAAATGCCCTGGGAAACTCCTTCCTGACAACTGCCAAGCATCACCCTCATTAGGTTTCCAATTTAGGTTTACAATTTAGGTTTTACAATTATCTGGATGCGTGTGGCTCTTTGGGAAAATATACTCCTTCAAATACAGCAAAAGCTAACTATATGAATGCGTATTTGTCAAAATGATTGTGCCAATACGGATACGTCACACCGGCATTTCTCAGAGTACGAGGTGTGTGTAGTTCCCCTAGGCTGTCCCTTTGGCTGCAGGCCTTGTGCGGAGGCCTCAAAATCTCCTGACCTGTATGCCTCTGTCTCTCGATCCCAAACGGGAAAAGCTTGGGCTTGCCTACTGATAATCACATCAAAAAATGCAGCAACCTGACCAGAACTGGCCTTTTAACAATATGGGCGGAAATGGTCCAGAAACAGGATCCAACTGTAAGCACACTTGTACTTTTCTCCCTCACAGTCTGCTGCAGTGAGGGGAACGCGTATGTGCGCTGCTAACATTAAAGCTGAAGTTGCTAACCTCAGTTATCCAGGAACATTTGCAGAGCTGGAGTTGAGGTAGCTGCATGCTAAACATCAAGCCAGTCTACAGAGCTACAAGAGTGGCTTGAAACTATCTTTCATAATGATGATGATGAATGGTGATGATTAACTGCTGCACCCCACCCGCCATCCGACCAACCACACCTGGAAACAGAGAACTGATCATCATGTTGTTCACCGAAACCTCCTTCAACATAACTTTTCTGAAGCTGAAGAATACAGAAGGGCCTCTGATACTGGGGTGCTCTGCATGGCATCACTGTGCTCAACTTCCTGCTTGTTTCGCCTACAGAGGAACAATTTCACATGCTACAGTGCTGTGCCCTTAGAGCAACACACAGAGCTCCACGTGTAAGGAAGATTACACTTGAAAGAACTCCATCACACGTTAAACCACTAACATAAATGCACCCGCCCTGACCCACCTTCCCATTGGTAAATAGCTAATTGATATTCCAAACGCCTCTGACATTCCACTCCTCTTCAGGGAGGAGCAACCCAAATCTTCCAGCAGCCACCTGAAATACACATTGGAATACGCACCCCAGGTTCAGTGCTTACCTCTAACTACATATGACACTGGCCACACCACCAGCAGTCGGTCCCAGATCTGATACCATTAAGACAAGCGCACTTCTGGCTAGTGCCCACTCTGGCACACTCCTTTCATTAGAAGAACATATGCTGCCCTAAAAGAAGTGAAGATCCCTTGATTTTACCCATACAACTCATACATTCCATCTTTTTATTACAGCAAGGGCATTAATTAATTTATAAACCTGTTTACTTGGCAACAGGAGGGCAGTAAATACTACAAATTGCTAACAAATTAGTCACCTCCTGCAAAACTATAGCGTGCAGATAAACAAATCAGCTGACTGAAAAGTGTGTATATTCCAAGTCATGTTTTAAAATGTGTGCCAAAATATTTTGAAATGTTTCAAAAATATGTCTTCTGGTTGATATTGAAGTAAGGATGCTACCAATCCAAAATCTCTGCATTTATTTAATAGCATAGATTAGTATCAGTATTTCCAGGTAGTAGATTTTTCAGTAGATACTCTTTTAAAGGTAACGTGACAGCAGGGACTGTAGAGACTGTTCTTCATTGGGAAAAACTGGCTGTTGGTTTCCAAACAAGATATTTTGTATTTTCCCTGTTGTCCTTAAGGACTGGGGCTCTAAGGAAACTTCCAGTTGTTCCATCAGGTGAAATTGTGTTCTTCTGCAAGTCAACAACAATGCTTCTATCAACCTCACTGGGCCTGGGGTTTGAAGTAGTGTCTCAGTACCTCTTTTATCTTTCTCTCCCGATTTCACATTTGTGTGATGTTTATGATTTTTCATAAATATTGAGAATCTCTCAGTGACAGTTTGCCTTTTAGGATTAGCATGTCTCATTGCAACTTGGTGTTTTGCTGATTTATCTTTTGCAGATACGCTTCCCTTTCCTGAGGGCATCCTATTAATGTTCAAAAGCCTTATGCCATCTCTTGCCTTTGGATTGCTGCTTGTTTGTTGCTAAGATGTGGGCACCCACAAGATGTCTAATGCTCATACTTCCCACTTGTTCCGGACTGTGTACGTATCACAACAGTGTGAGCGCAGCGTGCTAGATAACCTTCATCCCCGCAAAGCAGCCACGTGTCTCCGTATTGCAGGTCTTGCCCCAGTGTCCCACAGTAGTTCCACTCCCACAGACGGTGTGATAACCTGCTGTGACTGTGCGCGTCCTGTCTCTAAAAGTAAACAACCTCAGTTCATAAGTCTGAGACTTCGTAAGACAACAGAATCCCCTCCCGCAGTTAATGGTTTGCCTTTTATATAACCGATATTGATACAGGGTAGAATAGCGTGTTCTCAGTTGGGAATTTATCTGTGATCAGGATGTGTAATTCCTGGCACACTTTATTATGGCTCTATTCCTGTACTCATTTTAATGGGACTGCTGGAGGCATTACTGCTGACTGTGTTTTGAACAAAATACCACCCTTTAGAATGGCTTTTAAAATTGTATTTATTTTTAGAAGGGGGATTTATTTACATTAAAATAATAATAAAAATAATAAAAATGAAGCCTTTCATTAAAATTTGCTTTGCAAGTTCAATACTTTTCTCAGGAACCAAAATGGCTAGGTATATTTATTTTAAAACTTGAACCCAAACTGTCCAGCTCCCCAGCAACCGAGGTTAAAGAAGAATGCCAGATATTATAAGACAGGAGATTTCACAAAAGAATGACAACGAAGTTATAAGAAAAAAATAATAATATAGGAAAACCAAATCAAACCAAACAAAAAACAAAAAATACATGGGCTTTAGGAATAAAATAGAGAAAAAATGGTGGCTTACAGTTGATGATGGTCAATCATTATGGTAGTCAGTTTTTACCTTCTAGCCTCTTCTTTTGGGAAGCTACCAGAAACATTGCAGTTGTCACAGAGGCAGTTAAATGGTTGAGGGGTCCCCCCTGAGTTATTCACAAAAAAAGGATATATCTCATATGGTATCAAAATGTCAGTCAGCTGCTGGTCCCTAAAGCCTTCTTGCCCTCTTCGCAAAGTAGTTGTTGCTAGAAGAGTACTGTAAGAGACAGTTAAGGTGGGTGACAAATCAGTTGTATCACTCATTTTCTAAATCATTGCTGCAGATTGCCTCCAGAGTATTTCATTTAAATTTGAAAAGGAAAAAGTGAGGCTGAGCTTGGCGGTCAGAGTATTTTCCAGATTGGTTACCTACTCTCAGCATACAGAAACTCTGGCTAGGTGTAACACACATTTGTGATCCAGAATCGGCGGAGTTATTTTTACACATATATGATGCCCTACTAGCACAGTTGCGGCCAAAATTCCTGGCAATACACTCTTCGGGGTTTTGAGCATTTTTTTGTCCTTTTATTAGGTACCCTTTGCAATAGCTTGCTTTCAAGGACTGAGGAATGATAAAAGCTAGAGATGCACCCTTAACCTCAGGAGGATATTGGGAAGGGATCCCATCAGTCTGAAATCAACAGAACAATGAAAAGCAGAGAAGTTTCATTTCCTACACTCCTGTACCTTTCTTTCTTAAGGACAATAGCTGTCTGCACCGTGTAGGATGCAGACGTGTTGAACAGACATGAGGAGATTGTTAATGATGTCCTAAACAACCTTTGATATAGGCGTAGACATGGCACTTTAGCCTGGGACCTCGATAGTATTTGGCAGCAACACAAAGAGCAGTGTAGTCATAGCCGTAAAGAGCTCACTGTTTACAATTCTATCCTTGACTTTGATCCAATGCTAACGTCTTGAAAACTTACGTTTATTTCATTCATGTAATAACATTTAAAAGAAGAGCCATCATTCATGCAACAGAAGAAATGAAGTTTTCTTTTTACATTTTCATTTTAAGCCTAATTGTGTAATACATTTCTTGTGCCACAAGGCTCTGATTTCAATTTGTTCAATGAATAAGCAGAGGACCAAATTCAGTGTGTTCCAAAGAATTATTAGCACTACTATCTGTGCAATTTTAGCTCATGGAGACTTCACCCAGTTCCATTGCTTTCTTGTACCTGGCACTATACAAACATGAGAGCAAGTATTCCCTGTCTTGTGAATGCACGCTTACCTCCATGACCTCCCGTCAGAACTGCATGCAAGATCCACAGGCAGGAAGCCAGCAGCCCTTAGAAAATCCCATGTGTCCATGGAAGCACTTTACATCTCTGCAGCACATGCTGCCACAAATGTATCAGTATCTCCTGCTCTCAGCTTCTTATTGAGTACTGAATCAATCCTTTTGTTGCTAGTGCTCGGTAGTGCGGGCCTTGCATATTTAAAAGATTTCCTTAAGCTGTGCAATTTTCTCTGTCAATAACTTCACTCACTTAGAACATTTCTCCCGTAGCGGGAGAAAGAAATTCCATAAGAACGGCTCACAGGCAATGGGAAAAAAGTCCCTCTGGCTCTAAGGTCTACCGTTTCCTACCCTAAGTATATGCTGCATTTCTATGACTTTGCTTCTGTTTGCTCTCATAAAAATCAAGAACATTTAGGGAGTGTTCATGACAAATGAATTTTTGCCTACAGGTAGGTTATATGCCTCTGCATTCTAAAGGCAACCCGGTCCTACCTGAACCAAAGCTGCCATGTCACACACCACGGGAGTTTTTAGCATGCACCACGTGCTCCGTTTGCCTGCCACGTGTAGATGACACTGTTGCGTTCGTTTACCCTCTGTGAGAATGGTGTACTGAAGTTTTTCCTTCGTCACTGCTCACCCACAAACTTCGTGTCCCCCGCAAACGATGCCGCTAATCACTTCTGCCCCGTGGCTTCAGCTGCAACTCTGTGGAGCATGACATGGCAGCAAGCCCATCAGGGGGCCACAGTCATCCTTCAGAGGTGCTGAACTCAAAATGCCTGCCCAGCCAGCAGGGAACTGCTGTTCCCAGTGCTTGGGCACTGCACGGCAGAGGCGGGCAGGTTTCACCATGCTGGAAGTCACATCGGGTGTCTGTCCTCTGCAAGGCAAAAGGTGGCTATAACCCGAATATACATTCTCCCTCTACTGTTGCCTCAGTTTGGCAAAAATGTAAGCAAAATAGAGCATTCTTCAGAGTCGGGCTCCTTTGTCAACATGACTGAGCGTGGTGATTGGAGACCGGAGCTAAGGATGCCCAGAAACTGATGACTTCGCCCCACAGTAATGTCCTCCGCTTATGTGGCCTATTGTTCTCAATTCTGCACGGTCATTGCAGGCCAGAGATCTCCCTTTTCCCCTCACGTCAGATTTCATATGAAGGCCAGATCCTTCAAGTCCACTGTGTACCGTGTAGCATCCTGGCCAAAGACTTTATGCAATTTCTCAGACCAGAGACACATCTGACGAGCCACTTTGGTTATCGTATGTGACCTGAAAAAAGATGGCCTTCACCTTGTTGAACTTGCATTAGAACTGCAGTCCTTTTACTGTAAATTGTTGGACCAGCTCCAATATTACTTCTGGGAAATCCACACAGCCGCAAAACCCTAGTCCTCTCCCTGCGTAGCCAGACAGGAGCAATGCTTCCTGCCTGATCTCCAGCTCACCTTTGTATGACTGGAATTGGGCTGGAGTGGAATATCTCCCTTTTCTTGTGGAAAAGAAACATAAAAAGAAGAAAAAAATACCACATAAAAATCAATCAGGGGTGAAACAGTAGAAATAGGGGAAAGAATATCAAAAAGAACAAAGGTAAAAGGAGTAGAAGAAAGCAGAGGGAAGAGCAGAAAATAGCAATAGCAAAATACACAACAAATTAAGAGCCAAATACTGAAATGGTTGCTTTGAGCCACAGCGCAGAGCTGTTCTTAAAAGAAAATCTAGAGGAAATGTTTGGAGGAGCTCTACGTGCCGATGGAGTGAGGTAGGGCAGGGGGAAGAGGGCGTGTTTCTGCTACCCATCCCCAGTGCTTAGGGAGCGGTAGGTGGAAGAGTGAACGCTCCTCTCATCTGCACCATGACTTCATCTGGAGGGCAAACAGTTGTGCTCCAGATGTCTATGGAAAAGGAAAATAGCTCTTGCAGAGCTGAAGAACTGGGGACCCAGAGCACACCAGGTAATGCACTCTCTGAACAACAGGGTAGCGGCTCCTCTAACTTACCACTGTTTATCAAGCCAGGCCTCCCCTGGCTAAAGCTAGTACGTGTGAATGCTTTCCAGGAAAGAAATAAATAAATACAGTAGGAAAAATAAAATGTTACCCAATGTAACAGTGATCTGAACAATTCTTCGCTGCAAAGAACCTGTGAGAAACAGCGAACCACCCCGTATGCAGCCGATGTACAAGTGGAGGGTGTTCAGACAGCTGTGATCTGAGCAGAGTGAGAAAGGAGAACAGGATAGCTTTCTGCCCTCTCAACCCAAAATAGTCAAAAGAGTGCCAATGGCATAAAATAAATATTGATACTGTATTTTACTGATAGGGAATACAGGGTAAGATACAAACTTCTTCTACATTTAAGTTCCTACTTTATCTTAGCACTATGAATAACCTTTTAAAACTGCTTAAATTAAGCCTGAATTTCAGTGTTAGCAGAATAAAGGATCCAAATGACTCACCAGAGGTCGTAAAGACAACTGTGGCAGGGCTGTGAACTAAGTTCATGGCATGAGGGCACCAGACGGGAAATGAAGAGACTTGTGCTTTGCTCTTGGCTGTGCCACTGACTTGCTGTGTGGCAAATCACTTCCTCTTCAGGTGACTCAGTTTCTCCCACAGGCAAATGGAAATATGATTCACCTTTGTAAAAGTCCTCTAAGAATGATGATGGAAAATGTTATAGAAGAGCAAAGTAGGAATTCCATTCCAGTGCTTTCCCCACCCCATCCTTTGTCCTCTACTTGCTGGATTTTTTGGAGAATGATACCTTTGTTACTGTGAATGGTATCCTTGTTAGAGATAACAAAACAGCGAATTATACAGAATTAAATGCAGGGTGACTACTATTATTTGCTATAAACAAACAGAAGATGTTCTGAAAGAAAATTCTCTATGTTGCAGTCAGTCAGCCAAAAAATAAAATGCCAGTTGGCTACTCAATCCAGAGGGAAAAACAGTATGTAACTATATAATTTAAAAAGTTGTCATAATATAATCAGAAACAAGGTAGATGGATGTTATTATGCTCTTAGAGTTGTACTGAAACAGGTACAGATAGAAGAGCTGATGGAGACAGTGTTAGATCATTTAAGGAAGATTTTTAAAGCCAACAACATTGTTAACAGCAGAAACAGGAAAACACACTGCAGTAGAGGTAAGGTGCTAGAAGAGGACAAAAAGGGGTACAGGCCTTGCATTGTGTGTTTGTGGCCAGGGAAACTGAGTTAACCCTGCTACAAACTCACTAAGCAACATGGGGAAGATGAGCAAACCAAACTTCTCAATGAGCCTTTTGCAATGTATTCATTATTTTCTAAATGTCCAAGTTCAGATGTATACAAGACCAATTTTTAGAAATGTTGATCTTGCCAGATCTAAAAGAAGTTAAATGGAAAACCATCTAGTAAAATATAGGAGGGAAACTCTTCCAGCTAAAAACTATAATAGCCATTATTAATTACTTGCATGCAAATTTTCAAAATCATACATGGACATTTGCAACTTAGCGTACATCTGCTATTTGTTATAACCATATGACAATCCGCAATCAGACAATTAGCCAGCTGTATCTGAGCTAGCTATGTTGATCAAGATGGTACCTTCAAATTCATGATTAAATCTTCATTTTACATATGCAACTGAACATGTGCAATTTAGAAATGATGCTTCAATTTTATTTTATTTTTTTAAAATATTTCAAACTCTTTGGCATTGAGGATATTGTGCAATCTCAGTAAAAACAACATCCAGTAGGTCTTAAACATAATTTTATTTTTGATCTTACCTGGGCAAGTTTTCCAAGCTCCTTTATGGATCCTAAGCTCAAGAGCAACTGCATGCCCATTCTCAGATACATCTGGATCTATTTTGATCTTGTGAAAGAATATAAATATAAGTTTAAAACCAAATTGTTCCATGAAATCTGTAAGCACTTCAATTGCTTCCATAAATTTTGCATGACACTGTGACATTTATTTTGTGCTATTGTCTTGTAATTCAGTTTTAGCTTTCTTTTATTACATATCTTTGCTTTCCATTGCTTTTTTTACTAACTCTCTGGAGCATTTCCTATTTCAGTTTTCATTTACTGAAGCCATGCTTTAGGACATATTACTCTTTACTGCTTCCCTTATTATATGATTTACCATGCACAGTACAGTATTTTTTTGCATCGTTTTACATCATTCATATTGACATTGTGTTGGCTGTACAAGATCCCTCATCCATTTTGTTAACTGTAGAAGTCTGTCTGGGCCCTTCTGAAGGGCTTTTTTGTAGTTGTTGTTACGATTTTCTGAAGAACTCAAAAAGTGGCTACATACACATTAGAGATATATGTATACATTTCAACAGTTTCCTCATCCACCTGTTGCACTCAGAATTTGCATCTAA
This sequence comes from Anser brachyrhynchus, assembly GCF_964034855.1. Classification (NCBI taxonomy): domain Eukaryota; kingdom Metazoa; phylum Chordata; class Aves; order Anseriformes; family Anatidae; genus Anser; species Anser brachyrhynchus. The sequence continues at coordinate 36,764,861 of NC_137694.1, read as the reverse complement.
CTTCCAGCTACTTCACAATCGCACATTATTTCTTCTCCTTTTGACATCTGGTAGCGCTGTAGTACTGTATCTGATCTAATGAACGGGTTGCTGAGGACACACACAAATTCGAGATACTCTTACCATTCCCTTCGCTGAATCTCTGGGTTTCTCCCCTGGGGTTGTTTCACTTGGCATCCCCAGTCCACTTGACTTGTTTGGTAAAGCTGTGGTTCTGATTGAGGGTGCTCAGTATGAGACGAACTAGACAAGTCAACACCACTCTGTGTGTGAAAGACAACATTAGCATATTAACAAACATGCTGCGAGATTGCTGTGCTTACTTCAGGTGCTGCCCGTGCAGTTTGGAACCAAAAAGGCTCTTGCTTGTTCTCTGCAGTCTGCCACTTGGGTGAAAATATTTCTGAGCCCTGTCTATAATTTAAAAAAATGATAAAAAATCCTGGTGTTGTGCTCTCTAAGCAGTATAGTCCTTTTTTACGTCACTCAGGCACCTGTTCTCACTACCTGCCCTAGTCACAACCCAAAAGTCCTCTGCAGTGCCTACTGACTTCAGCAAAAAACCGTCACCAGCCTTCTGCAGAGGTTCAGTAGTCTATTATTTTCTCAGAATACCCTATTTTAATTAGATAATTTTCAGATGTGTCATTGAGTAAATGTGGAAGAACATTAATGTGATTAAAAAGTTTTGTAATTATGTTTAATGCCAAGGATGTCATATTCTCTTGCTGATTGGATCCTTTTGCACTTTTTGAATTTGCTGACACCCCGGCCTTCTACGTCTGCTACTGCATTTCTTCCCTTGGCTTTTTTCCCTGGATGTCAAGATCACAACCCTTGGCATTCAGTTCTCCACCTCCTTTACCTTCATTACTAAGAGGACTGAAAAGCCTTTGCCCTCAGCCCAGATGTCTGGGTTCTCTGTACCCCTCCTACACAAAACCCCCCTCTTAGTCTCTCCCCCACCAAATGATGCTGCAGCTGAAAGTCCCTGAAGGTTGTGTTCCCTCAGGTGGGAGAAATTAAGCTTAGCAAGTGCTAGAAACTCTACAAGATAGAAAACAGAAAGGGACACTTGAATTCCCAGGGAACGGAGAAATTAAAACTTCTGTGGCAGAAAATAATTTGCTGGGGAAGGAATATTCCACAGCTAGAGAATGTTAGAGACCCTGATGATAAGCTCATTATTTTCATGGTGTAGTTCTCTGCTGGTTCAGACCACCTCATTGTCTCATTTTTTTCCTCCAGCTAGCTTTGTCTATAGCTCAAGACACTTCACTTATTTCTGAGTGATGTTATGTTATGCAGCTTTCCTCCTATTTGGCCATGTCATTATACCTTTGCCCGTTTCCCATGTGCCATATGTCCCATCTTCTGCTAACACATGGATCTTGAATGGAGCTCCTAGAAAATACTCCTTCCAGGTTTCTCATTTGTGTGCTCCCACCTCTCTGGCTGCATGGTAAGGAAAGAAGCAAAACTAAGGAACCTATGGGTTTTTGTTTCAAGGAGAAAAGCAACTGTATTTTCTGTTCTGCAATAACATGGCCAAAAAGAAGAAGAAGGAAAAAAAGTGAGAGGAAAGGAAGAGCTGAGAAATCAGCAGCTCTCCACACTGTCATACTTAAACACAGCCTCAAATCCAGATGAAGTCCAGGATACAGGCAATCCCAATCCAAGCATTTGATGTTGTCTATATCAGTCAACACAGGAAGACTGACCGATGCCATCCGCCTGTGCTTCTGTAAGGCCTTTGACATGGTCCCACATAACATCCTGATCTCCAAATTGAAGAGACATGGATTTTAAGCATGGACCATTGAGGGGATAAAGAAGGAATTGGCCGGATGGCTGCACCCAGAGAGTGGTGGTCGATGGCTCTGTGTCCAGGTGGAGGCTGGTGACAAGCGGTGTCCCTCTGGGGCTGTCCCGGAACGGGTACTGTTCAGTATCTTCGTCAATGACACAGACAGTGGGATCGAGTGCACCCTCAGCAAGTTTGCAGATGACACCACGCTGAGTGGTGCAATTGACACACCAGAAAGAAGGGATGCCATCCAAAGGAACCTGGACAAGCTTGACAATTGGGCCCACGTGAACCTAATCAGGTTCTACAAATCCAAATGCAAGGTGCTGCACCTGGGCCAGGGCAATCGCAGACATGAGTAGAGACTGGGAGAAGAACTCGTTGAGAGCAGCCCTGAAGAGAAGTACTTGATTGAGGGTTCTGGTGGACAAAAAGCTTGACATGAGCCAGCAGTGTGCGCTTGCAGCCCAGAAGGCCAACTGCAGAGTGGCCAGCAGGTCAAGGGGTGATTGTGCCACTCTGCTCTGCCCTTGTGAGGCCCCACCTTGAATACTGCATCCAGATCTGGGGCCTTCAGCACAAGAAGGATGAGGATCTGTTAGAGTGGGTCCAGAGGAGGGCCACGAAGCTGATCAGAAGACTGGAGCACCTCTGCTGTGAAGACAGGCTGAGAGAGCTGGGGATGTTCAGCCTGGAGAAGAGAAGGCTCCAGGGAGACCTCATGGAAGCTTTTCAATACTTGAAGGGGTCTTGTGAAAAAGATGGTGAACAACTTTTTGCTTTGGCAGATATTGATAGGACAGGGAGTAATGGCTTAAAACTAAAATAGGGTAGATCTAGATTAGATATAAGGAAGAAATTCTTTACTATGATGTATGGCAACTGAAACAGGCTGCCCAGAGAAGCTGTGGCTGCCCCATCCCTGGAGGTGTTCAAGGCCAGGCTGGATGGGGCTTTGGGCAGCCTGGTGTGGTGGGAGGTGTCCCTGCCCATGGCAGGGGGTTGGAACTGGCTGGAATTTAAGGTCCCTTCCATCCCAAGCCATTTGATGTTCTGTCGTACTCTGATTCAGTCAGAAGAGCTGTGCAGCCTGGAGGTGAGAGGCAGCCAGGACATCATCACAGCAGCACCTGCACCCACAGTCTGTCAACACAATGTACAGTGAGACCGGCATTCTGGCCCCATTAGGTCAATGTCAGTTTTACTGCTGCCTTTACTGAGGCCAGGATGGCACCCCATGTGCCTGACTTGAGGGCTGCCGAGCCCCTGAGCTAAGGACCGTGGTGGCAGAGCTGTGTCTGCACGCACTGCCCTGCCCACCCTGCCTCCTCTGCTTCCTTGCCAGTGCCACAGTGGGGAAGGTTTGGACAGGGAGGTTAGTGGGGCCATGCAGCCCCTTCCTTAGCACTGCTCAAAGCATTGCGTGTGCCCAACATGCCATGCAGTGCATGAAGGCAGCTGGAGAATGCAGTTGAATGGCTGCGCTTTGAAAACCACATGATTTTTTGATTATTTCCTTTACCCACGCAGTCTGATGCCAGAGGGGAACATGTGGCCCAAAGTAATTTTTTTTCCCAATTTATAATTCACATGTTCTTTACCACATGCAAGGCATGATTTCACACTATGGTACTTGCAATCGTTTCCATACCTAGTCTTCCTTACCACAGGGTGGACAACATATATTTTATTTTTCTGCTCCTAAGGCAGTGTCACTCTGATGGTCTTTTCAGACATTGGCTAATTTTCCAAGAATGCTCCTAAAAGATTTCAATATGCTTTTTGATTATTTTCCTGAGAAATTTTAACCCTATGATTAGTTTTAATTTGGATTTTGCAAGCACTTAGAGCTTTCTTGCTAGGCAAATCACAGACCACTTGACCTCTTATGAAAGATGCTAGTACGATCCCATAGCTGCAGAAGCTGAGCTTTTAATCGCCAGTGTATGACACGTGCATCAAAGGCCTTGTGAGCAACCACATTCAGCAACAAATTGTACAGCCTCATATGTTTCATTCCTTTCCAGTGAATAATGTTTATTAAATCTGCCCATTATCTCCTCCACTATATGTAGCTGTTACACTCTCTGAAGGTGATGTTGTAAATAAAGTAAGGTTACACTCTCTGAAGGTGATGTTGTAAATAAAGTAAGGTTCAAAATAGATATTTTTTCTTTTGGTACAATACAATAAACGTCTTGTAAAGGATGAACCACTGTCAGTAGCTAATGTTCTTTGCCATTTCTAAGGTAGAAACTTAATTGCATCCACTCTTTTCCTCTTCTTCCCTTTCAATTTTTTTACTTTGCTAAGGTCCTTTAATTTTCTCTCTAAACCTGTATTAAATTCAGCACTGCTTAGCACAAAACACTGCTCCCTAGTGTGGAAAAAATAAATCCCAGTACCTCTTTGTAAGATCAAAGGAGGCTATTTATCCCAAACAGACTTAAGCAACTCAGACTGTCAAATAGAGATAAAAGAGAGTTAGATTATGCAGAGATAGGTTAACATACAATATTAGCAACCTCAGAGAGCCCTGAGTCTAACAGAGACTGGATTGCTACTGTTTGCATCTCGTGACAGATTGATTTTCTACCTGAGAAGGTGCAATCTTTGACTGAAGTTTCCCCTGCATTTGGGACATCTGTAAGGTCTCGTAATTTTTGCTGATATGTAATAATGTGTGAGAACAGACTGTACTTTCTGTCACAGGCAGGTCGTTTAGAGGGTATATCAAGGGTATATATACAGAGGGTATATATCAGAGGGTATATATTTAGAGCGTGTATTCTCACTGTGGGAGAGGAAAAGCAGCTGGAGTTTGGCAACACGCAGAACACCAAGAAGCAGAGAGGAGCAGGGTGAGAGGGCTTTGGTTTCCTTAGTCTTCAAAAACATCTGGTTTCCTTAGCTTCTACAAAACGGGGGGAAGATCTCCCCTTCGTCCTGGAAAAGCGAGATGAACTGTGTAAGTGATCCTGCTCGAGGCCAGGCCGCGAGGCGGGCCTGCGGCAGCCCCAGCGCTTCCCAGGCCGGGCCAGATCCTGGCTCCCCCTAGTGCCCTCCTTCAGGGCTACAGGGGAGCCTTCAGTTAAATTTATTATTATTATTATTATTATTATTATTATTATTATTATTATTATTATTATTATTATTATTATTATTATTATACTTCCACTTTGTACCACCTCAGAAATCCACCCTGATAAGCAGAACGACACAGTAAAGGACAAAGGATTTCTCCTTCCAGAAGAACGGGTGATGATCATCAAAAAAAATTGCTCATCTAGATTTGAGAAATCTGAGACAGTTGAAACCACACGTGCATAGAAATGATTTGTAAACATGCAATAAAGCTGAAAACAAAAGGTCTACATCTCTTTGGTTACAATGACTTTGGTCCAATAGTTTCAAAACAAGGGTTCGCATCTCTAATTCATGCACAGAATTGGTTTCAGAAATGAAATCTGCAACTCAAGGCAAAGGTAGAAGTCACGTCACCAGGAGAAGGAGCTGGGAACCAAAGCCTCCAGGCTGATAGCAACACTCAATTTTGGAATGAATTGATAAAACAGTGTACACTAAAAAGCCACTAAAGTCTAAACTTGCAACAATCTATTAAAATAATGAGAGAACAATAAAAATTCTTTAATTTAAACCAGTGTGTTTTACTACTGCAGTTTAAAAGAAGGTCGTATCTCCCTTTTAAAAGTCAAGAAATGGTACACGAGTTATAAGAAGCATGCAAAACATCACAAATCCACCAATGCGAAAACTTTTAAAACTTCCCAGACGGAGACTGTGCACATAACACATGTCCATGCATCGTAAGGTGGTAGTTAATAATACAACAGCATAAAACAAAAAATGCCTACTTGATACTTTATTTTATCCCACTCTTCATAACCTTGCCCTGATCTCTGCTATACTATCAATTTTAAAGACATAATTATATGTTTTCACACCATCTCCAGGATTACCTGCCTGGATTCTGGGATTCTGCAGACAAGACTGAGGATCTGAAGCCAGGCACCAAGAAATGAAGAACAAGAATTGGTCACTGTCTGGGAAAAATAATTCAGTAACTTGCTTATTGCCTCCTAGGAACATAACAAACAAGGACGAGGCTGCCTGTCTCTTCAACAATTAAATGATCACTTTTATTCCTGTCTCATTTGCTATATACTTTTAAAATTCAGCAGCAGATGAGGCAATGGCTCTAAAAATAATTGTCATCTTCAGTAGCCAGCCTGATTCAAAGCTGGGCCAATTCCATGCTCTCCAATGGGTGAGCCAGGACTATTGTAGGAAAAGAAACAGAGCAGATAATGGAAAGTTGTATCATATGTAATATAAAGTAGGAGACCTCACCTACGTCTAGGCTGTGTGAGATTACAATCTTTGGAGTGCTGCTTTCACATAGTTTTAACACTACAACACTACAATATAGAATATATTTTAAAATCATGTTATATTCAGAATAATTGAATGCAGAGTCTTTAATTTTCCATATGAAATTTCAGAAATTTCAACATATTCCAATTTCAGCAAAACTGATTTTTAAAATACAAATAGTTCTTTTTTTTTTATTTTATTTTCTGCCAGCTTGTAATGCTTGTTGCTTTGGCCTGGCCAGCAGAACTGTAAAGAGATCTAATTCCCACTGACTAACCTTTGTTTCTGCTGAAAGTGGTGGGAAATTTTGTGATTCACTGCAGTGAAGTGAACCCAGTGAAGGCTGAGCACTTCTGAAAATCCTGCTGTAATTTGGTATCTTTCTCCTTATTGAAATTATGCAGATGTTAGTTATTACCTACCGATGTCTACCACAGAGAAACAAACAAGTACAGATGTATTTACCATTTCTGCACATCTGAGGGGAAGCAGCATGTATAATTTGGGGGATGAAAATTATCACCTCAGGCTGTATTTATGCCCATTACTATTATTATTTATGACCTTCTCTCATTTTATGAATCATCAGTGATGATCAAAGGGCATCAGGCACTGACTTGCATATCCCTCCCTTGACGTATCATCATTCAAACCATCCCTTCATTCATTCCAGGGCTGTCATCAGGGGGATGCTGTCGGCTGCAATGAAGATCAGAGCGGGCCACAAATACACCATAGATGCATTCCTATGCAAGTGAGTGGGACTTGCAGCCACATTCACAAAATGGTTCTCTTTTCATGTATGTTTCCCATGTCACTAAACAAAGAACCACAGAAGGTTAGCTTTTCCAAGCATATTCCCGTCTGCTATCCATAGGGCCCTCGGCTCAGTTAAAAGGCAAAATATGGAATGGGAGTCGGGAGAAAGGGGCATTTAAATAAGGAATCGAGAAGAAAATCAAGATCTAGATCTTTGCATTGCAATGCAAGTTCTGCAGACCGTGTCCCTGATGAATGTCCTCGTGGTGCTAAAAGCAAAGCAGCCCAGGGGAGCAGGCAGTGCCCTGCAGCAGCCCGGCCCCTGCACTGAGCCGTGCTGGTGCAGCTGGAGAAGGGGTGCACGAGGTGCAAGCACGCGGGCTCGCACACTCTGCACGCACAAATACATACCCACTGAGCAATGCTTCAGTCAGCATCACTTATTTCTGCAGAATATTAGAGGATTGCTATGGCATTTTCTACACGGGAGAGTTTGTGTTGTACCACTGCATTTGCAGAGATGATGCTGTTTCAGGGCTGTTACTTGGCAATCAAATTCCCTTCCTTTGCCAGATCTCAGGGAAGCCCCTTTAAGTGATAAATAACAACGCAATACACGGTGTTAGAACATACAAAATTCTTCCTATATTGAGGTCCTATTTTAACCTCTTCCTAAAAGTGTTATCATTCGGATATAATTTTTCCTCACTGCTTTCATCTGTAGTTGCAAACTTAACATTGCTTGTGCATTTTGGAGATATGAAAAAAAGAAAGTTATTTGATTAAAAAAAATAAAAATCTACCTGGGTACACAAGATCAAATCCATTAGTAGTAACATTTCCAAAATAATTAATAGCCATTCACCTGTAGATATCGTGGATCTATGCATGATAGAAATTCATGTGGTGTGGGATTTTCTTTCTTTTCTTTTCTTTTCTTTTCTTTTCTTTTCTTTTCTTTTCTTTTCTTTTCTTTTCTTTTCTTTTCTTTTCTTTTCTTTTCTTTTCTTTTCTTTTCTTTTCTTTTCTTTTCTTTTCTTTTCTTTTCTTTTCTTTTCTTTTCTTTTCTTTTCTTTTCTTTTCTTTTCTTTTCTTTTCTTTTCTTTTCTTTTCTTTCTTTTCTTCTCTTCTTTTCTTTTCTTTTCTTTTCTTTTCTTTTCTTTTCTTTTCTTTTCTTTTCTTTTCTTTTCTTTTCTTTTCTTTTCTTTTCTTTTCTTTTCTTTTCTTTTCTTTTCTTTCTTTTTCTCTTCTTTTCTTTTCTTTCTTTTTCTCTTCTCCTCCTCTCCTCTCCTCTCCTCTCCTCTCCTCTCCTCTCCTCTCCTCTCCTCTCCTCTCCTCTCCTCTCCTCTCCTCTCCTCTCCTCTCCTCTCCTCTCCTCTCCTCTCCTCTCCTCTCCTCTCCTCTCCTCTCCTCTCCTCTCCTCTCCTCTCCTCTCCTCTCCTCTCCTCTCCTCTCCTCTCCTCTCCTCTCCTCTTCTTTCTTTCCTTTCCTTTCCTTTCCTTTCCTTTCCTTTCCTTTCCTTTCCTTTCCTTTCCTTTCCTTTCCTTTCCTTTCCTTTCCTTTCCTTTCCTTTCCTTTCCTTTCCTTTCCTTTCTTTCCTTTCCTTTCCTTTCCTTTCCTTTCCTTTCCTTTCCTTTCCTTTCCTTTCCTTTCCTTCCCTTCCCTTCCCTTCCCTTCCCTTCCCTTCCCTTCCCTTCCCTTCCCTTCCCTTCCCTTCCCTTCCCTTCCCTTCCCTTCCCTTCCCTTCCCTTCCCTTCCCTTCCCTTCCCTTCCCTTCCCTTCCCTTCCGTTTCTCTTTCCTTTTTATTTTATTTTATTTTATTTTATTTTATTTTATTTTATTTTATTTTATTTTATTTTTTATTTTATTTTATTTTATTTTATTTTATTTTATTTTATTTTATTTTATTTTATTTTATTTTATTTTATTTTATTTTATTTTATTTTATTTTATTTTATTTTATTTTATTTTATTTTATTTTAGTTATTTTGAGCCTCTGCTGAGCGCCAGTCCCGGTGCCGCTGCCCCCGGGCCGCCGCGCAGGGCGCGGCAGAGGCCGAGCGGAGCCCGCTGCCGGCAGAGGGCGGCCTCGGCACGGAGGCCGCCGGGGGAGCGGAGGCTGAGGCCAAGGCGGGGCAGCTCCACGGCCCTGCCCGGGGCCTCGGGAGCGGAGTCCCAGGTGGTTAATCCAGGATAAGCAATAATTAACCGAGAACCTGCGGCCCCGCCACCGGGGTGGGGTGGGGCACAGGAGCATCCCGGGAAGCGCTCAAAGGCAGAAAATAACCGCCAGCGCCCTTCTGGGGCATTGCAGGGAGAAAGTTAGGGGGGTTATTCTAACTTTATTTATTCTCGTTAGCTTTGGTTAAATATATACATATATATATATTTTTTTCTTGTATCTTTCTTGTATCTTTCTTGTATCTTTTCTTGTATCTTTCTTTTTTTTTTTCTTTCTTTTTTTTTTCCTTGCATCTCTTGAATGCAGAGAATTTAGAAACAATTTAACATTTTTTAATAATTTTAATATTTTTTTTTCCTTTAACACCCGTGGTTCTTTTTAATATTTTTTTTTGAACAGAAACATTCCTTCAGCTTTCCTAGGACGAGTCCCGGTTTCTGTGTAAACGGCGACGTTGGGATGTTTTTCCAGCTACCCGCACACAAAAACCCTTTCCTCCCTTCAGCGTGCGCGCCCCAAGGCGCATCTGGAGCACGGCCCGTGCCGGCCGGCCCCACGCGGGGATTTGTTCCCCCAAAGCCACCTTCGTCACCCGCGGGGCCAGGATGCTGCGGCTCCAGGAGAGGGACAGCGACACGCACCGCGACCCGCAACACCCACGGGCGTCCCCGCCGGACCCCCACGGGGGGATGCTCCCGTAGGGGGGGTCCCACGGGGGATACGTGTTCCCACGGGTTGCGGGGGGGGGGTGACCCCACGCCCCCCCCCCGCCCCGCCCCGCCCCGCCCGGTCCGTCCCTCCCGCCCCGCAGCGGCAGAGGGCGGGCGGAGCCGGAGCGGAGCCGGAGCGGGAGCGAAGCGGAGCGGGAGCGGAGCGGGAGCGAAGCGGAGCGGCGGCCGGGCGGTGCGGGGAGCATGGCCCCGGCGGGGCGGCTGTGCGCCGCGCTGCTCTGCGGGGCCCTCAGCCTGTGCAGCCTGCGGGCGGCGGGGCGGCAGCCCGACACGCTGTACCTGTGGATCGAGGCGCAGCAAGCCCGGGTCCTCATCGGTAAGCCCGGGGTCCCCCCTGCCCGCCCGGGGTGCCGCGGAGGGGTTCCCGCGGCCGCCGCGCATCGCCCCCCCCCCCTCCCGCTTTGCCCTTCGCAGGCTTCGAGGAGGACATCCTGATCGTGTCCGAGGGGAAGATGGCCCCGTTCACTCACGACTTCAGGAAAGCCCAGCAGAGGATGCCCGCCATCCCCGTCAACATCCACGCCATGAACTTCACCTGGCAGGCGACGGGACGGGTAGGTGCGGGGCCGGGACGGCGCGACGGGAGGCTCCGCGAAGCCGGGCAGGTGCCGCTCTTCCCCCTGGGGAAGCCCCTCCGAGGCACCCCGCTGCTCCCCATTGCCCCACGTCGCGCCCCGTCGCACCCCGCTGCTCCCCAGGCCGCGCCGTGGCCAGGCAGCCCCAGCTCGGGGGCGACCCCGGGAGCCGCTGCCTTAGGGGCAGCCGGTCCCCCTGGGCTGGGGGCGTGCGCTGCGGGTCGCTCTCCGACCCCTGCTCCTCCAACCCCTGCACCTGAGGTGTGGCTCGGGGGGTGAAGGTGGTTCTCTCACGCACACCTCATTTTACGGCCCTTAACCCCCCCAAATCCACAGCGAACCCGCATCTCTCGGACTCCTCTGCTGAAAAGGTAAGCTTGCGTGATGTGTTTCCGTGAGCAAACACATGCAGGGCTTGACACGCTGACGACACGCGTTACATGTGCATTAAGCTGAACCACGTTAGCCCAAGTTATCATGGGTACTGAAAAAATCCATCATAGCGAAATGAATTCACTTTTACAGTGCTGAACGTTGATTTTATGTTTTGTCATACATTCTATATTTTATTTTATTATAAAGAGCTTGGTAAAGATGAAACAATATGCACCTTCACCAAAAAAAAAGTGAAAATTGGGTGTATAATTCAGCTGATTGCAGCTTCACAAATTTGGTTGTGGCTTTGGTTGTTTTAAACCATGCTTTCTAGCTACAGGACTTGTTTGGCTTTGACTTGTTGTCTGAGGTCCTTGTAATTTCTGCTGTCCTCCCAATGTATTTGAGTTCCCGAAATGCTTTACCTCCTCTCTTAGAGAGGAAGGGGATATGGAGAGAGACCTGCTCACAAAGACCAAGTGACTCGCTAAGGTTGCTGGAGTTCCCATCCAGCTTTACAAAGAGAAAGAGTTTGTATGCCCAGGGTTGGGATTTAAATAACTAGGGATAATTGGTGCATTTCAGGACTGTATTCCCTGCTCTGTTTCTCTATCAACATCTGTTGCTGTCTGTGATAAAAATACCTTTTTGGAAAGGAGGTAAGGAGGTTTGAGATGTCAGACTGAGCCCTGTCCCTCTTCTCTTGTCCCTCTTCCTCGTGCTCTGTTCTCCCTCTTTGGCTGCCTTCAGACAGCTCATTAGGGAAAGCTGATTGTAACAGACTGGAGAAGAGTCACAGGTTAAAGACAACATAGAGAAGCGTTCTCTGTGAAAAACCCCTTCTGAGCTGCAGCAAAGCTCTTTAACCAATAACTTCTCCTCCTCTTTGCTGAATTACTGAGTTCTTGTAAGACAAAAGATAATTAGCAAAGTGAAATATGTGAATGGTTAAAGTAACGTAATTGATATCCCTGTTCCTACAAGAATGTGTTAACTTTCAGATCTTTATGGCTCAAAAAAGTGCTAAAATTGAGAGACTCTGTGTTTGCAGGTCTCATAATCCCACCTAGCTCCTCCTCACCGGCGCATCTGTGTGTATAGTCAGTACAAACTTCGGCACTCTGCTCTCATGGCTGTGGATATTTCAATACTGATGCAGGTCTGCAGATGAAGGGCAGGGTTTCAAACAGCATCCTTAGCTAGGGAAGGGATTTCAGCCCTCTGGTGTTTTATGATTTGGGTTAAGAAATGGACTTACATCCCTGAGAAAACGTCTACTTTTTGGTAGCACAACGAGCCCTGTTGGTTTCTGCAGTCCCTTAGAGGTGCTCAGGTACAGCTGCCTGTTCCCCACAGCTCTTGTGACCCTGTGGGGGAAGGAGGTCACTGACTGTCCCTGTGCCACCCAAGCCTTTACCTGATGAGAAGGAACAGGAATAAACGTGGGTATTTATGTAGCCCACAGGGCAGCGACGCTCACTGAGGAACCATTTTATACATCTTAACTGGACACTGCCCACAGCAGTGTTGCAGCTGGAGTAGGATAAAAGTTGCTTGTGACCAAAAAAAAAAAAAAGTTTCTCCAGAATTTCCCATATTTTGTAAGGGGGAGAGATGAGACTAGGTGTTACCAGGGGTTTTGTTTGGTGGTGTTTAGTTTTTAGATATAAAGGTTCTTACAAGTTTCCCCTGACATCCAGGAAAATGCTAAACACCTGCTACTTTTATTCTGTTGTAATGCTTTTGTCTGGGAAAGGAAAGGAAAGGAGAGGAGAGGAAAGGAAAGGAAAGGAAAAAGGAAAGAGGAGAGGAAAGGAAAGAGGAGAGGAAAGGAAAGGAGAGGAAAAAAGGAAAGGAAAAAGGAAAGGAAAAAGGAAAGGAAAAAGGAAAAAGGAAAGGAAAAAGGAAAAAGGAAAGGAAAGGATCAGACTTCTCCCAGGTGCCTACAGGATTATGTCTGTGCCCTGACACAGTTCCTGGCCCTGGAGTCACCAAGGCACGCAGGGAGGGAGCGGCTGGGTGGGCATCTGGGCACCAGCTGAGGCCAACCCCATCCCCGGCACCATGGGGCCAAGTCTCCCCTGCCGCTCACCTTGTGTCCCTGCTTGCACCCGTGGGGATAAATATCCCGTGGGCAGGTCACACCTACCTGGTCCTGGGATAAACAGCCACGTAAGGTGTAGGTTAGTAAGCAATCCAGCCCAGAGAGTGGCGATGCTTCTCTGTCCTGCGCTGCTGTCTCTATCCGGGTTCTAGGTCAAAAATGCATGTTGAATGCCACATTTTGAGGACTGCATTATAGCTGCATGCTGTGTAAAGTAAAGTGGTAACATCCCATTGCATTTAGATGTTACGTTTCTAATACTGTGACCAGTGTACGATAACAGACAGCTAAAGCTATTTTCACTAGAAAATATTAATCAAAGAAAAGCACTCGTTGCTTTTAGTCCCTAGTCCATTAGTCCTAACTAAGTATTAGGAAATATTAGGGAAAACCCAAAATGTAAGTATCTCCAGATGCTGAATCCCTGTTTTTTTTTTTCTTCTGGTGATGTAATGATGAGCCAAGCAGGGGATGTGACAAGAATGGGACCACTATGTTTTTATGCACTTTATGTTTTTACCTATGAATTTTAACATATGATTACAGATGTCATGTTCTGTTTAGAAAAAAACAAACAAACAAACAAAAAACACCATTATCTCAGTGAATTGACAGTTAAAAAGATTGGCCCTTGATAGGCAAGATTATAAAAGAAAAAATTAGTGGTAATATACAGCATGCAGTAGCCATCCATGTAACCACTATAAAACTCACTGGTGTTGCTTCATGCTCTTATTCTGTATGTTTTTTTTTGCAAAAGAGAGAACAATGGCTTTTGGGGTCTTGTCCTCTGGGAAAGATTGCCCTTATAGACTTCCCAGTGAGAAGAAGAGATGCTATTTTGCAAACTGGTGCTGCATGTTTCACTCCAGGGAAACCACTGGAAGGTACCACAGGTTGTGATGATAACATCATCTCCACAGTGCTTAGAAAATTATTTAAACTCCAAATCCATGAACACCAATACATGGATCAACTTTCTGTGGGATTTCTGATAGCAAGAAAATTAACTTCACATGAGTGAGGATAGGAGGGGGAAAACCATATCCAAAAAAAAAAAAAAAAAAAGGTAAATCTGCATAGGAAGATGCTGGGGAAATGCCTTTGGTCTGGGAAGCACAAGAGACAGGAGGTAAGGGGGCATCCCAGCACGTAGTCCTCAGGGCTGATACGCAATGCAATGAGATCTGTACCTGCTGGAAAAGCCAGGCTACCTCTGTGCAACACGTTATTGATAACCATGAGTAAAGGAAAAAGATACCCACCTCTTAGGGAGAGAGGATATACGCCATCAGTATATTTTCCACCATCATTTCCATATTTTGAAGCATAGCTTAGGAAAGACATATAATTACAGTTCTTGGAGGCTAATTCTGATCTCAGCAATGTGACCATCAACCCCAAACAGCTCAGTGATGCCTGGGATTACCTTATATTGCTGAGACCTAGCTTGACTATGAAGATAAAAAGGAATACCAGCTATGCCAGGAGAATTTTTGTTTCTTTGACCTGAAGAAAGCTAATAAACTACAGATTTAAAGGCAGAATTGTTACAATAGGGTGCTCCTTTCAAACATTACTGTTTGCTTGATAAACTAAAAGAAAGCAAAGAACAGAGAATTTCAAAACAAATAATTCTTCAAAGGAAACGTTTTTCAAAGAGACTGCCAAACTTTTTGTAAATATCTTATTCATACCCAGTGATTACAGTGATGCTTTCCAGCTTAAGAAGTGCCTAATACTCACAGCTCATTTTTTTTCCTAATGAAGGTATGGCTGGTCTGGAAGTTTGGTCAAGGCAATCGCGTAAACTTGTACTCCTGGGATTTACAGTAGTATCTTCCCTGAATTTCCAGTAGTACCTTTACCGCATTTTCATGTCACCAAACAGAGGAAATACTTTGTTTTCTGACCTCTGTACCAAAATTTCAATGTGGAATGTGAAGATGTTTACATACTGTGAGCATGATTTTTAGACAGGGGGCTCGCCCATCGAGAACACAGCTCCAAACCTTTAATATTTAGATTCTGTTCAGCTGTGGTATTTTGCATCTCAGTGTTGTAGACATGCCACCAGGGATCAAAGTAATGCTGTAGAGATCCCACTTCACTTAGTAAAGCAGGCATGTGCCAGCCATCTGTTGTATCTGCTGATAGAAAACAGCAGTAAAGTTTCTCAAAGTTTGGCCAAGAAGTAAAGGGGGGATTTATTGCTCAGCAGAGATGAGTTACAAGGCACCTTGTAGTGTAAGCTACATCTGGTTTCCATAGTAATTTACATGGTATATGTGTAAACTACACAATTATTCTTTTTACACAGCAGTGTAAAGCTGTGTTAAATAAACTGTTCTTCAAGATTCCCATTGTTTATCCTTTCTATAAATATTCTAATACATTTTTAACAAAAAAGCTAAAGTAATAAAATATTTTCACTACTTTTACAGTAGTAGTTGCGCTGCACAACACAACTGTTGAAAAGCACTGGAACTAACAGGGCACCCCAAAGCTTCAAGACTGTATTTTGTGAATACGTACAGATTTGTCTCCTCATATTGCTAACAGTTTTTCTGAAATATAAAATCCATGATGTTTGGCTTTCATCTCCTTTATGGAAATGAAAATGTTTTCTGTCAACATCACCTCTTTTTCAGAGGCAATTTCTTAAGTATGTTTTTAGTGGCCTGAAGTTAATGCCATTACAAGTAATGCCATGGAATTAAAAGAACAAACTAACCATAATGAAAACTAACTGGAAGAATTTCTTAATGTATTTACTTCTATTGGTATCAGGCTTCCCATGGAGTTTTTTGGTGTAGCTAGACTTTGGAACAAGCATGGATGACTTGCTTCTAGCAAAGTGACCTATGTACATATAAATATACAAAACCACCTTCTTCTTAGTCCATGCACAGATGTGAGGGATATGGTGTGATCCAGAGCTTTCAAAGCAGCGTGCTAAGTACTTGCATCAAGTTGAATTTAGCTTTAACTATTGTATACCTTTGCTCACAGAAGCAATGAGTTGCCCAAGTCCTCTGAGTTCTCATTTTAACGTAGCTGAAATCTGCTTTCCCTGTTACGAAAGTAATGGAAACTGGTTGTCTAAGAGGAGCCTTTGGTGTGGAAACTGGATGCAGGTTTGGCTGTAGGGAGACTGGGTTTTTTGACTCTTGTGTTGTGGCCTGGCTGGGAAGAGATGGGTGCAGAGGCAAGCACCTTGTACAACTTCGTATGTGCTGTGTGAAACATTGCTTTTCCTTTTGCTTTGAATGTGGTAATTTCTTTGAGTGTCATTGTGAAAATCCCTTTAGAAACCCAGGTAGGCAGTACTGACCAGGCCATTCCTATATACTTGCTGAGATCTTACTGGATCCTGAAGACGCATTGCTCTGTCTTCCCTAGATGTCATGCTGAGCTGTGTGTCTACTATTTGTGCTCTTTTCCTTAGCAGAGATGTCACTTAGCTCTCCAAGTCCCTATTGGAGCCTTAGGCAAAAATTGGCATTATTCTTGACATGTTCCTCTAACATTAACACTAAGTTTTGTCCCAACAGGTGGGATCTCTGCAGTATAATATTGAGTACCTCCAAACTCTTAGGTTACACCACCTGGTTCATACAATTTGTCACTATTCTCCACCCTGTCCCCCACCCCCAAAAAGCTCTGTTAATGACTTTTCAGTTTGAAACAACCCCTTAAGCTTCATAAAGTAAAGCTCTAGTGTAGGAATTTGCCAAAATTTTCCTTCATGAGCACAAGTGCAAAACATTCATTTAGCTTTTTCACGCTTGTCTTTTTCAGTGGGGTTTTATTTGCACTGTCTTCAGCTGTTAGCCCCATTGACTTGACGGTGGTCTGCTCTGAAGAATTTCAAAACAATTTTATTAGCATTTTGAAAGCTTTCAAGAAAACACATCCCAAAACATTTTTTTATTTACCTTATTGTGGTTTTACATTTAGCTTGCCAAGGTTTGTTTTATATTTATCTTCCTTTTTCATTCAAATTCCACTTTTTGAAAGATGCTATTTGATTTCTATTAGTCTCTTTTGTTCAACCTCTCTGTTCAACCATATTGGAATTTTTTGTTTAGTTGTTTTTGTTTGTTTGTTTCTTTTTTAAGGTTCAGGGAACTGAAACTATTTATTTGTGGCCAAACTCTTCACTACATCAGAATGCAACCCAGACATAGTGGAAAACGCAGTCACCCAAAGCGCACAGAAAAGAACAACAGCAAAGACAGTTGCATTGCAATCCTTAGTTTTTTGTAACAAAACAACAGCGTCCTTTGCAATGAATTATGTGTATAAAGTTCAGTAGATATCCGGGGATGCGGGTGTACATTTCAGTAAAAGCAGAAGATATTTGGTATTTTCTGTTACATAAGTGCCTTTTTTGAAAATTGTAAGGTAAATTGAAGAAACACAAAATCAATCACATTTTGGATAAGTTTCTGAATGCGTGGTTAACTTCACGTTTTTTCCCTTCTCTTTGGTTTGTGGAAACTGACATTTTGAAATCTCAGTTGTAATTAACTGTGATTGTAATAAAATGTATGTAACAATGTAATGAAAGACTGCCTCTTCCCATGTCAAATGTTGTTCAGACCCATGCACGAAAAGCGTCTGGGCTATCTGTGACAATTTGGGCTGAGCCCGTTGTGTCAAGTAACAGAAGCCCAGTTCAGTGGGTACACAGGCACTGAGGTCAGACGCGTTTTCCCCTTGGGTAGCACCTTGGCAGCTGATGTGTGTGAGCTGACAGTCCTACAGGGCCTCTGGCTGTGGCACTGGCCCTCCCAGCCTCTAACGAGACCCGGCAGACTGGAGAAGAACCTGATGAAGAGCCACCTCTTTCCTTACACTTACTTCATAGAAGAAAGTGCTAAAATGGGCAAAAACAGTCACGTTTTCAAACTTCTGCAGGGCACGTTCCCATCCCTTCAAGCCCTTCTGCTGGTCTCTCTGTGGTATGTCCATGCCTCTCTTGTACTGGGGAGCCCAGGCCTGGACCCACCACTACGGATGTGCCTCATCAGGTCTGAGTAGAGGAGAAGAATTATGAGAAGAAGGATTTGTGAGGAGAAGAATTTGTGAATCTTCTTGCTGGTAACAGTCTTCCTAATGCAGCCCAGGAGGCTGTTGGCCCTCTTTGCCACCCACACAATGTTGCTGGCTCATGGTCATCTTGATGTCCATCAGGACCCCCAGGACCTTTTCTAGCAAACTCTTTCGCAGCTGATTAGCCCCTAGTGTGTACTGCTACATGGGGTTGTTCCTCCCCAGGTACAGGACTTTGCAATTCCCCTTGTTGAGCTTCTTGCCAGCCCATTTCTCCAACTTGTCAAGGTCCCTCTGAATGGAGCACAACCTTCTAGTGTATCAGCCACTCCTCTCAGTTTTGTATCATCTGCAGACGTGCCGAGGGTGCACTCTGTCACAACATACTGGCCATTAATGAAGATGTTAAACAGTCTGGGATCCGGTATGAACCCTTGAGGTGCACCACTACTGACTGGTGTCCAGCTGGACTTCACACCGCTTGCTGATCACAACCCCCTGAGCCAAGCAATGCAGCAGTCCACCTCATGGTCCACCTACAGAAATTCTACTTTTTCACTTCTGTGAGGATGTTGTGGGAGGCGGTGTTGAAAGCCTTCCTAAAGTCAAGACAAACAAAATGCACTGCTCTCCTCTCATGCACCAAGCCAGTCATAAACACAGAATGGGCCAGGCCCTAACACAAAGCTGAGAGTGCCTTGTACAATCACAGCAAAGCAGCAAACGAAAATCTGCCTCAAAAAGTATTACAAATGAAGCAAAGACAGTGATACTGTTGTATGGAGGCACTGAGAAGACTTTATACATCTATGATATCCAAAATCCACCATAGTATGTGCTTATTTAAAGTCTGTTCATAGGAGACCACTTAGCTACACAGAAATGCTAAGGAGTTAGCCTGACAAGTCTGCCTGACTTGGAGAAGAGACACTTGGGGGATAGAAATGCCTTAGTAAAGGCTTACAAAGATTTGAGGTGGATTTGTTTCAGCCGAACAAGAAAAACACTGATTTTTTTTCCATCTATATATGAAAGTGTGCTTTGTTTTGTAACCGACTGGTGGAACCCAGCCTGTTTGGCCATACAAGGAGAAGTGGGCAATTACCTTACAGCTGCTCCAGCACTTGCTGCCATCCCTGCCAAATACTTCAATCAATAACTTAGAGACCAAACATTGCTTTCAGAACTGCTCCCACAAATCCTCTGAAGTTATCCCTTAGCCTGGATAAAGAGCTAGCTCAACCTAGCCGATGCTAAAGGAAATAAATATGCTTGACATCAAACCTGGCAATCTCCCAGCCTCAGGTTTTGGCCCAGCACCAGGGAAAATAAATTCCCCAAACAGCAGCCCACTAATGAGAAGACCTGTCACCAGGTCTGAGCGCTCAGGCAGAGAGACCAGTAGCACGAGCAGCAGAGCCAGCCCTTGCAGTGACGGCTGGCCGGAGGAGGAGAGGGCAGGCTCTTGGACCATCCTGGCCATCAGAACAGAGAACCACTTCAGAGCTTTCAGTCCTGCGATTATGAACCTGTTTTCATGAGGAAGGCATGGGGAGATCACCATCTTTTGATGAGCAGGAGAAGATAGGCTCTACCTGCAGTGAGCCTACTTGCTCATTGCAATCCACCTACCTGCTCTCAGCTTGCGAATGTGTGAATATTGATATAGTCAATGGGAATCTGAGACTAAAAACCACATAAGCAAATAATCAAGTCTTCTGAACAGCTTCAGTAAGGAGTACAAGTACCACCTTCAGTCTGTTCCTTTCAAACTTCAGTAAACACTGCTCTCATTTTTCGAGGTTTGAGCCTTAGCCAGTTCTCTTTCTTGCAGAGGTTCTGGGAAATAAATCGAACTGTTGAAACAGAGTCCATTTGAGTGACCAGGCTGAACCAAATTTATTTTTTCCTTGTGAAGCCACACGTACATTGAGTAGCTGCAAGCAGCTACGTGCCTGCAGGATTCAAGGCAGGGACCTTCCGGGAGAACAGACAGGTTGCACACAGAGCACATCAGGATCTGTCAGAGAGAAAGGAGAGGCAAAATACAGTTATCTGGAGCTGTAATCACAAGCAACAGATGATATGCATAGTCACATCAAGAGCTGGGAAATAATTTACTAACAGTGCATGTTGCTCGTTACCTTGGTTGATATATATATATATTATATATATATGTGGTGCTGTTTTAATTTTTTCCCCCTTCCTTTTAGTTTTGCACAGGAACATCTATTCAGATTGAGTAGGCCTGATCAGATTTCTGCATTGGCAAGGGAGCACAGCTGAAAGCTTAGGACCTAACACATTGCTCCCTTCCAGTCAGAGCTGCGATGTGCTGGTGGTAGGTATAGGGTGCAGAAGCTTGCACAGTCCCTCCCAGACAGAAAGCCACCAGGGTTTCACTATTTCATTTGATGTAACAACAGCATTGTTTTGATGGGACAAAGTCTGTGCATTATCCTGCCCACTGATGGAGTTCACATTTGAATCATGTCAGCGTGAATACGCTGCTTACTTAGTGGACCCTTCAAAACTGTGCTGCCAAACATCTGCAGTCAGGTAAACTTCATCATTTATGTAGTTGGTGCCATGCTGCCGCTGTTACTGTGGTTTATTCAGACAGCAATTAATTGAAACCTCACAGTGTAATTGCAACGTTTAAAACATTTCTAAGTATTTAACTTGTTTATATAAGAGCTTTATTTACCCAAAAGTGAGTTTTTCTCATCCTGAAAAAAATAATTCATTAGTACAAGTTTATTCACTTAAGTTGGTGGGGAAATATTTGAAAGGACGAGAAATCCTAAAGTTTGCTGGCAGGGTGCATGGTTACCTGGAGGCACAGAGCATCTGCAAGTTCTTATGAAATCTATTTCTCTACCTCTTTCCATCCCTAACATTTCTCAAACAGAAATTCCTGTCTCTGGTTTTATATGCCTTCCTTGTCCCTGCGCACAAAGACTGGGATAAATGCAGTAAGGTCTTTGCCCCCTTCTTGGAATAGAGCAGGGGATGGGGCATAGCCAGGTTCTTCCCCAGGCCAGAGGGCTCGTGAAGAGTGGGAAGCAGAGAGCAAACTTTGTGAGTGAGAGAAACAAAGGGACAGCCATTGTCCTTCTCTGAAAATGACATTGTGAATTTCTTCCCTCTCTGATTCTTTTACAACCGCGCTAATTGAAACAGAGCAAGATCCCCAAACTAATCCTCTCTGGCCTAAGGAGACTGTTGTGTGAGTCTCCTGCACGGTTTGTGTCTGGTTATTCCTTCCCAGGAGAGGGGAAACTGGAGGAAGCAGCCAGTCCAGAGAAGTTTCCCTAAACATGCTGAGACACGGAAAGGAGGGCTGCAGCTTTTCTTACACTCTGAGCAGAATTTGTTGAACTGATACTGGATTATGAGAGTTTGCACCACTGTTTCACACATTAATATGACAGGTAATCCAGAAGGTCTAGTAATGGTGTGCTTAAATTAGTTCCTATTGTAAAATCAAAGTTATATTTCTGGCAAGTGCAAGATGAGCTATTGAGCACTCCCAATGCATATGAAGTATTTGAACACATTCCTCCGTAAAAGCAAAAAAGAAAAAAAAAAGCCTTGGATTAAAATTTATACAACCCACCCATTGAACACTCACTCGTTAACTAAACACATCTTTCAGTATAACATGGAAAATACACCTTCCCACTGAGGGGCGTTGTTCACCTGTTGTCCTTTAGAGTATGTTAATAGCCTGCAGTTAAACCATCATATATCTTAAAACAAATTTCTACTACTTTAAAAAATCTGTATTTGAAAATGTGGGTGGCTATTTGCATATGACCAACATGGTTAAGGGTTTGAGAGTTTTCTACCGTATGCATTTCCTCAAAAAACATTTCCAACAAGTCTTGTGTTCAGCAAGTTGCAGCATCCCAGTTTCTGCCACCTCCAGTTCGTATGCATCTCAGTTTGTTAGATACAGCCAAAAGGTTACAGCAGAAGCTATTAAATTAAGGTAGTCGGCCTCTGTGTGCAAGCATATTTTCCCTAGACCTCTTCATGTCTTGTACTGCACAGCGTGCAACTGTGTGGTTTGCTGTGTATCTGCATATTAATGCATCCGGTTGACTTAATGGGCCAGATTTTCAAAGGCTACTCAGCATTTATAACAGCCACTTGCTCTGAGGAAACCTGCAGGACTTCAGCACCAGCTCTTTGGCTTTGTAAGATGCTCGGTATTAGAAGAAGCTGAACAACGTTATGCGTCATTATTGAGACGTAGTATGGGATCATATACTTAATGAGGTTTTCATGTCCTGTAAAAACAAGGAGACAGCATTAAGTCTGTGCAAACAGCATTGTTCACTGGTATTTC
This sequence comes from Anser brachyrhynchus, assembly GCF_964034855.1. Lineage (NCBI taxonomy): Eukaryota > Metazoa > Chordata > Aves > Anseriformes > Anatidae > Anser > Anser brachyrhynchus. The sequence goes on along the minus strand of NC_137694.1, from coordinate 36,742,520 downwards.
CTGAATTTGGACTCTTAAACTGGATACTATGAAAATTCTCTAAACTTTCTTTTATTAACACAAGCAGTTTGGGGGAAAAAAAAAAATGAGCTTTGTTTCTCAGAGCCTTACAAGTTTGCAGAGTTTGCGTGTTCCATAAACTCAATGCCGTTGTCGAGACAGCCACGCATCCTTCCCTCCTCACTGAGAGAGGGGCGCAGAGAGGAGCTCCATCCTTCCCTGGTGCCCCGAGCAGAGCTGGGGAGCTGCTCCTGGGGCCTCTCGCTCCAAGCTGTGCTTGCCTGGTCCTCCTCTGGTACGTCTGAGGAGATCCACATGAGGGAGCCCATATGCTGTGTGCACCACCGAAACTGAGAAGGCTGCAGGAGGAGTGTCAGGCTCTCTTGATCCAGTCTGCTTTGCTTGAGCAGCTCGGGAGCAAAAGCAGCAGGGCACAGGCCTCACCTTTGCACCAAAACAGCCAAGACAGGCCGTGCATACACTGTATGATCACAAAAGCCTCCTGGTGCAGCAGACCTGTCCACTCTCTTGTGAAACTCTCTGGGCAACATTTTCCAAAGCTGTGACGAGATAGCCACTTGAAAGCAGATGTGCAACCTGGCCTCAATTCATCTGCACGGCACACCTTAGTGGCATGCCACAGGCAGAAAGGCATGTGAAGTACCTGGCTTGTTTCTCACGTTGCTGAGAGGTATGCCATTTTCCATGCAAAGAGTACAGCTCCCTGACTGCATTTCAGGAATGTCTTCATAATCCGGTGCTGCTCCAAAGAAACCTGGAGCTTAAACCTCAAGCTTAAAAGCATGACAAACATGAGTCAACTTGCATTATTCCCGATGCGTAACTTCATGAGCAATAGCAAGATCACATTTCTGGGGGTGGAATCACGTGTGTGGATTGTTCAATTTTTTATCTTGTCTGCTTGGTGGCTCTGGCAGTACCATCAGGAATGTGTGTGTCCTGTTTGGGGGCCATGGTCTGTTCTGCTGGTCTGGAGAAACCACCTTCTAGCCAATGGTTCTCAGCTTAGTTTCTTCCCCACTCCAGGATAAGGAAATCTGAGGGTGTGATGAAAATATTTGTCACCTGCTAATGACAAGGGAACACCCTGCCTCACTCCCAGTGTGGTTCCACAGCAGCTTCAGCCAGGCCAGCGAGCTGGGCTGGATTGTCACCTGCAAATGCTGCTCTCTCTCCACTGAGCATGTAGGAAGTTGAGGATGAATTGGCTTTAAAGAAGATGCTTCATTTCAATGCTGGAAAATTCCAGGGACCGCTGTACCTTAACTCAGAAGAGTCTATCAGACTGGTACTATAGCCCAGGAATGAAGCCATACAGACTCTGCCTGTGCAAACAGTCTGAAAGACAGAAAAGTTGTGTGCAGAAACTGCTCAGATCCTCATTTCCTACATGGAAATATTACAGTAATGTATGCCCACAGACTGAGGACTTATCTCAATAGATAAATTAGTGCAATTTCAGGTACACAGCAAACACAGAAGGTTTTCTTTAACCTTACAAAATAGCTCTGGATTTTCACAAAAAGAGGCATTTATAATCCACGTGGCAGACATTAAAGGAGAGCAGTGTTAGGGAAGTCTAAGAAGCACTAACAACTAGTCAGAAAAGAGCTGTTGTTTTTTTTTTCAAAACCCTTTCACCATAATTTTTAAACACTTGTTTTCTTAGGATACAATGCAAAAAACCATTATCTGTGGAGCAGTAAATAAACAGCCTCACCTTCAAGGTGCCGCAAGCTTTCTTTCACTTAGATACCCACAGGTGGGAGCATCACCCTTTGAGACCACAGAAGGACTCCAGTCCGACAGAAGCTGCTGTGAGATTTCATAATTTTTGAGAGAGTTCATTGCTTACATTTCGGGGGAGATATTTATGATAGAGGAGTGCCAGTTAAAGCCAAGAGCAAAACACATGGACTCAATAAAGGTCCAATTACGTGACCTTTGCTGTTTGCCACGCTTTTAACTTGTGTAAGTTATTGATTACACTTTCATGAGATCATAATCAGAAGGTTGTTCTTTGGTAATGGTGTGCTAGAGGAGCTTTATCCTCCACTTCAAAGCTGTCCTGGGAGGCTTAAGAACAAACGGGTGGAAGTTTGAAGCACAGCCAAAATGAATCTGTGTGCATTATCCGTGTTTACCACCATGCAGGAGGAGGCTTAGCCTATTCTTCGGCTGTGAACTTTCTCTCATCACATCAGATGAGCCACCATCTCTAAGGTTACCGTTTGTGCTTTTAAAAAAGATTCCGTTTAATTAAATTTAGTTTGCTCAGATCTCCATCATAACTCGTCTAAATACTTGTTAGTGCAATCATTTCCCTAACTGTAGATGTTTTATTGAAATTATTTTACATTCTCTGAAAAGAATGTGACTAATTTATTAAATACAAATAAATCTTCCAGAGCTGGAAACTGCAAACAGTTTGTAATTATGTAAAAATGCATGCCCAGTACTATCCAGCCCAGGTTTACATTTATTTTTCAAGCAGCAAGGGGAAGAAAATTACCTCACACTTTAATCTCACTGTATATAGAGCTGCATAGATGCATTAAAGGTGAAGGTAGCAGAACTGTACAGCATTGTTTTGTTAGGAACCGATGTGATAAGACTTTATTTATATTTTTCCTCTGAGGAGCAGTGATAATTTCCCCCTTTTTTATTAGCCTTAGGAAATTGGCATTTTGAACATCCCTGATCATGAAATCTCCACTGGAGACAGCACTGATCTTTTGTTGAATGACAGAAGAATGAATTAGCCCTTGTTGTGCCGGAACAAGAAATAGCTTTTCAGCAGAAAGACTTCTACGAATTCGCTGGATACCACAACAGTGTGTTTCATCAGATATTTCAAGATAATGTAGACTTGTATATCTTTTATTTTTTTAATCTGAACTCTAATTACTAGTTCTTTTGATGTACCACTTGCTTCTCTCCCCTTCCCCAAAGCAGAGAGATCTAATTTTCATGTGAAGGACATAGGAGAAAACAATCTGAAGGGCACTTGTGCACCACGTACGCATTTCAGCCTGGTTCATGCTGAAAAATATCATTCCTTGCTCAAGACTTTCATGATGTAATTAGCTGTGCATATTTATCAAAACCTTAATGATTTTGTCTCCTTTTAGCCTAATTTTTTAGAAAGTAACTCTAGTGAAGCTAGAATAAAATAAGTTGGGGAAAACCTTTTGTTTTTGAATAAAGCAAGATAGAGAAGGAGTAAGAAACTCCAAATGTTTTCTCAACAAATGCTGTCAATTTGCTGTGGCTTCATTTTTTAAGAAATCCTGCATGCTGCATGCTTTTATAGCAGTGCTCTTGTACTTACCTGGAGATTGCTGTGGATCTGTTTGTTGGTGTGCTGCTTTCCAAGGTGCCAGCCTTGGTGAACATCCCCTCTGCGTTCTGACCCTCTGTCCCTGTTGCTGTTCCTGCACCAAGGGATTGGCTCTGATCTATCCCAAAGCCATATTTTCATTAGCAGACTGGCAATGGGCAGGAGCATGCAATAGGTGTTTCTTTGGCACCGTGTTTCAGGCAGCCTGATTTTGCGTCATGTGAGGATGAGTTTCAAAGTTAACTCTCTGCTCGGGTATTTTTTATTTATTTTTTTTTTCCACTGGTGTCCCACTAGAACCTTGCTCTTTCTGCCAAGTCAGTTTCCAGTCTTGGGTAGGTTTCAAATGAGCTCTTCAAATCCTAGAGTGCTTCCAGAGCTCAAGGTCTAATGAGAGAAAATATCTGTTCAAAATGACAAAGTGTTTACCCAGTTTCCCCTGTCATCCAAAGAACAGACAACTACCAAAAACTTAATTGCTAAAGGTAATCTAAATCCATTAATTTGTGTTCTCACCAAGCTTCCTGACAGCAGTTTCTTCATATTATTTAACTTTAAAGAAATTCTTGTCTCGTTTCTTGGAGGAAAGGCTAATATGTTCTGCAAAAAATTCTGTCCTTCTCCCCTGCACAAAGCATTCTTGGAACCTTGTGGCATCATTTTTGGCGCTCCTTTTGGCAGCAATCAGGAAACATTTCTTTGATTGCTTTCTAAATCATTCCCTTGAAGGATCTGCACTGCCATCCACAATGACGTGACACAGGAGGCATTAAGGACCAGTTAATTACCTTCCATTGACAAAATGAGAGAGTTTTTGTACCATTCTTCTTATAAAATACAAAACCATTACAACCACAAGTTATCATTGTTGAAAGTTACATGTAGGGGTTGTTAAAAAGTCATCTTTGTCATCATGCATAGGTTTTCCTCAGTCCTCCACAGTTTTATAACATGAAGAAGGAAGGCTTACGACAGACTCCGCAGAGCCATGTGCATTTCAGCACATCAGTGTGTAACTAAAACTGTAACACACTGCATTTTTCCTAGAGATATTTTGCTCAGTTCTAATTTGGGTCCTTCTTTTTTAGAAACACAAAAAAAATATATATATTTTGCCTTTTGTGTGCATCTCTCATTTTGTTAATCCTACTGCTTCAGTTCATTCCCATACCCGAACAGCTTTCCAGTCCTTTACCCATAATGGAAAACTGGCAGTTGACTGGGATTAAGGTTATCCCGTCTTCTGTGTAGATTGGTTTTCACAGAGAACATTTCTGTGAGGGCTGCACATCACTTTCTCAGCAATGTTAAGTGTGCCTCCCACTTTGGGGCTACCTCGCGAGGCTGCTGGCAGGTATCTTTGAGGTCACTCTGAGGTGCAAAAAATGGTTTCCACATTCTGGGACGGGATCAATTAGGAGGTAAGGCCAAGCTGCCTTCTCTGGCAGAAAAACAAAACCTTGTAGGCAGACGGTTTATTATCTACTGTCTAAGGAGAGATTATTATGTTGTTCATTACAGCAGTGTCTAGACTGCACTGCAATAACAAAATGTGCTGCAGACATACTCACACTCTGGCCAAACTCCTTCAATAGCCTGGTACATGCAGTACAGCTAGAGCCTTCCCCCTTTGTTGAAATTCTTCTCATTTTGCTTCATGTTTCATCTTGGAACATAGAAGACCTACTTCTCTGACCTAATGCAGTTAATATCTTGGAGAAGCAATGGTCCATGCTGTAAACACCTAACAAGCACATACATTGCCTCACTTTGTGATTTTATTTATGGCATATGCAGCTGTGAGCATCTGCTGTGTATAATCCATGCTAGAATCTTCTAGTGTGTGCATAGCCAGAAATATCCACGGATCTCGGATAAAAAGGAGCTTCTTAAATGAGTTTCTTTCTTTAAACGAAGAAAATTGGTGTTAGGGTATATAGAATAGAATGCTCAGCAATGATCTCTTCAAAATAATGAGAAGGAAACATGGTTGATTTCTTACATCTCTTTGCAAAGGTAACACATCTTTTTTTGTTGTTGTTAGAAAGGCTGCAGATTTCATTAGGCTATTGAGCTGTGACACACAGCAGTTTAAGCTACTCTGCTTTGCTTTAAGGTGCTGCCATTACTTCTAATCCTACATCTTTCATGTAAAATGAAGAAAACGTAAAGCACTTTCCTGTGAATGCTTTGATTAAATATGAAACAAAACCAAAGTGGGCACAACATGGCATTTAAGTGATGAGAAAACTATAAAGCAGTAGATCTTGCCCTGAAGAAGGGAGTTCTGCAGGAATTTTAAGCGTAAAACCAAACTGCCGACAGATGTTCACTACCATACTTGTTAGAGGGCTTCGTTATATTTATAACCTTTTAAATTCCTCTGATTTATAGAAAGCGTCCACTTAAAGTCCATAAAAGTTAATCCTGACCATGGAATTATTTGCCTAGAATGAAATTTCCTGCCTTTGCTGAGGGCTTTGCCCCTGTGGGGAAGAGTTGCAGGGTGGCTGTGTGTGGCTACCTGCTGCCTCGAGGCACCAAGTCCCCAGACTGCTCACGCAGGGGCCGCGGGGGACTTTCCCTCAGTTTTTTTAGGGTCCCAGACAAAGTGTTCACACACAGGGAAGGAGTATTCTTCCTCAGGTGCATACTGAAGTCAAGCCAAAACCAAAAATTCTCCCACTCATGTATAGTGTGCGATTGTCAAGGATCAACACTTTATTGCAAACCCCAGTTCCTCCATCACCTCTGATAACACCACTTCTCTAAGATTTAGCTTCAGTACCGAATTTTGCCCACCAAATACCAGACACTGCACAGGCTGGCTCCAAAAACAAAGTCACGAGAATGTTTCCGTACAGGAAAATGGATTATAGATTGTGGTTTTTCCCCATTATCTCTCAAACAATATCTGAAGAAATTTTGTTTGCATTAGCAGGTCACTCACAATGACCACTTACAGTATGAATTGTGGTAGTCACTATACAGTACCCAAATGTCCGGATTTTAATTGCACAGGCCTATCTCCTCAATTAACCATCGTGACTGAATTTCATGCTAGACTGAAGCATGGTAAATATTTGCTGAGAATGTGTTGTTTGCTTTTCAGTCATGATGATTAATGCAAGTTAATTGGCAATCAACTCAAATTGCACCAGGACAATACTGGAGACTGGATGTGGAGATTGTGTCAAGACAGATTGCTTCCAAACTGATAGGATTTATGGCAGCCAAACCTCAGATTGGCAGGTTTGAGGAGTTAAACTACCCTCCTTCAATATGCAGCCTCTCTAGACTGAATTTGTATGGTATTTTTAAGCCAAAATTTAACCAGCTCAGTCCAGCACACGTGAGTTGCAAATATGCTCTGTAGCACATGGTTTCATAACTTTGAAATCGTACTAGCTGAGTCTACCTGAGGACTTGAATGTCATTTCAAGTAGCTCACTTGTATGGACCTTTCTCCAGAAACGGTGAGAGCAGGTATATTTCCCCAGTGCAGAGAGTGGTTTTCCTCCTGAGAAGCCTGTTGCTTGTGCAGCATCTCTTCCCATCTTTTTAACTCCTGCCTCAGGCATTAATTGCTGCTGTGCCTCTATTCTGGTTAAAAGAATTCCTTCCTTGAAAGGCAGTAAAGATTTTAACTCATGGTGCAATTGATCCCCTTTCCCACAGTGAACTTTCTTTTTGTCTTTGTCTTTAAGCAACGTTTTGACTCCAGAAAATGGAATTCCAGTTCCTTTCCTACACATCAGAGCTCTGGCTCACAGGCTGACCTGCCACAGCAGCCCGGCTAGAGTGGAAATATGGGAGTGGAGCTATTTGGTTTAGTTACCAGTTGTTGTTTACTAGAATAGTAAGAACATAATGTTTTAATATCCCAGCCTATTATGACCTGTTTTAGATATAACCAAACATCAAAGCTAACCAATGAGAAACAGACAGTACAGCATTGACTCAGTCGCTGTAGTATTCTATAGATGTGTGGAGACATATAATTATTTTTCTGAACCAAAGTTTATTTGAAAACAAAAATGTTCACAATCTAAGACTTTATGGCTTGTTTTCATATTTTGGCATGGTATAATGTATTGGAAAAAAAAAAATCTTTAATTAAAAGCAGCCTTTTGAATAGCACCCCAGACTTCAATTTTCATCTCCTGTTTTACTACTTCTGTCCATGTCCCCTCTCCCTCCCACATATGCTCCATGTGTTTAACCCGCCCTTAACAACTTTCATGACTTCCTTCCCTACTGTTGCTTTGTGAGTCCTCCTCTGAGGTCTCCATGCCTACACAACACCCCCTGAACACATTGTTTGGGCAGAGCGTAGTTCCTGCACGCTGTTTGGGGTCTCTTTGCTCTCCCCACAGGCCGAGTGGATGTGCTGCCAGGGCTGATTAGGAATTTTATAACAATCTTTCTACTCAGCTTTGGAGAGCTTTGCTGGTGCCACCAAAGGAGCATGGTCTCTCTGACAGGGCTTCTGCTCAAGTTAGCACAGGATCACAGAAGGTCTGAGGATCACCTGAGATGAGATAATCTTGAGATAGAATAGCCTCTCTATGTATGTCAGGTGCTCCAATCCCTTAATCATCGTTGTGGCTGTTCACTGGTCTCTCACCAGTAAGTCTGTGTCTTCATGTGCTACGGAAACTGGTTCTTATGAGAGAAGAACAGCCTTCTGGCTAAGGACATTGACTGCCACCTCCTAGACGAACTAACTGCCATTTACTGGCCCAAAGTTCTCATAACATTTTGGTTTTAATCTCTCTTTACTTCACAGTCCCAGATAAAAAGCAGGTTTAACATCACTGTATACTATCAATAAGTTGCTGTATGAAAATACTTTCTTGACAGTTCCCATGCTAAGGCTTCAGGTATTTTTCTGAGAGCAGCAGCTAAAACTTTCCATAATCCTATACACGTTTCAGGTAAATGAGAAGCCAGACTTTAGGGAAAAGGTTTGTTCCCACTTGATCTGTGCACCTGCAGCTGTGCTGTAGGAATGCCCAACTCCATTAACATCTGGGGAAGCCTCAAGTGCCTTACTAAGATGCAGACACCTCAGGTGCACACAGTGTGCACATCTACACTGCAGATGCATGACGCTAGGCAAGAGGAATCCCACTTTGCAGCAAATATGAAGAAAGACTGAGCAGGTGACTTAACAGAGAGGCCAGGGTCCCGTGGAAGGAAGCACCAGGCAGGCTGTCCAGGCTCACCAGTCAGTTCCAGGGGGATTCTGCACAAAAAAACAAAAACAAAAACAAAAACAAAAACAAAAACAACCTTTAAGAAGTAGTCCAGTGTTCATCCTTTTTTTTCTGTGTTTAGATGAAAGGTGTGGGTTGTAAAAAAAAAATATATATTTTCTGTTTAACATTAGTTTGCCATATGCATGCTATTTTCCTTGCTGTTATCCAGGTATTGGATTTTACTTATGGTCATTTGCAATTTCTGTAACGAAAGAAAACTATGCTTAGGTAAAGAAGCAGTTGTGGAAATAATTGAAACAAATCCAGTGAATGACATAATGAAAGCATAGTATTTTTTTGCTGTAGCTTATGTGCTAAATGGTTTGTTTCCATGAAAGCAATTAAAATACATAATGATTTCTCATGTCTTTTGTCATAGGCTGAGTACTTCTACGAGTTCCTGTCTTTGCGCTCTTTGGATAAAGGCATAATGGCTGATCCAACTATAAATATCCCTCTGCTCGGAACAGTTCCTCATAAAGCATCAGGTTTGTGCTGTTGGTATTATAAATTTTGTTCCTGTAAAAAATATCCCACAGCCAGTAAAGTCTACATGTCTTATTTTGAACTCAAGTTTTGAATTTTATTGCTAAAGAAATGCTTGCCACAGTGCTTGATGCTGAACAGTGTGAGTGTCTTGCCTGACTACAGCAGCATATTTTGCCTGAGCCAAGCCACACGAAGCTTTTGTATGTAGATAAACCAGCAGAAATTTGTGCAAAACTTTTGCATAAAATTAATGTATGTGAAACTTTATTATTTAGTGGTGTTGAAAATGGACTTGAGTGAAGAGTGCTTAATATTCATAATTGCTGCAATTTAATTGATTGCAAGCCCAATAAATTTGCAAATATTGACATTGACTCTAAAAGTAATGAAGAAGTCAGGAAGACGAAGTTCATGTTAAGCACTGAGATTATTTCCATCTCCATATAAAGCAGGTGAGAAACGTGGAAGGCTGTGCACTCAGCATCCTCTAATATAAACTAGTTTCTCCTTTAATTTTTAACTATCTAGAAAGGCTAGATCAAAATGACCCCCATCTGACTGTGTTTAGGAAAACATCTAATCTACAAATGCAGGGAGGCCAGGGATGAGATCTCCCAGTTCCAGCAGAAGGTCTGGTAACCATCACGATGGGAGGTCTGATTAAAACCAAGATGGACTTACCCTGTCTGCGGTGCTGGTAGCTCAGTTCCAGGACTAATACGGGTATGTCCACGGTGCTCCCTTATGCAGACAGTGAGCAGTGCACCGCTGTGCTTAGGATATATCAGCTGTGTTGAAGTCCTGTGTGGCATTATACTGCATCTGGTCTTTAACAGCAATTGATAATCGGTACATGCACAGTATTTCAAGCATGTTCAGTATTTAACAATGAGCCACTGGTGTGAAGGCTTTTTTTTTATGCTGCTTGCTATCCAGCCTAAGTTAACTAAGTTGACTTAAATAAATAAATGCTATAAAAATATTGAAGCAATTTAAATTAGATTTAAATCAATCAGGTTCCTTAGACTCCTTTGAAAATCCTATCCCCAAATCCCAGGATTGCTACCTGGGTTAGGGTTGTCGAACCTAGACACACGGCACAACATTGATATATGGTGTGAGGGATGAGGAAGATGCCTTTCAGTGAGAGTTTAAAGAGCTAAGACTACTCTGCTTAGCCAAAAAAAAAAAAAAAAAGATGTTTGGGAGAAGCCTTGATTATAGCATGTAGATATCTGTTCAGTGAGAAAAGGCTGGCTGCTCATTTCACAGGGGAAAACCTATGAAGATCCAGTGGTTCAAACTGGAGTCAGCAAGTTCAAAACCAAGTCAGGCGTTTTCGACGGTGGCAGTGATTAACTCTGAACACGACACCAGTGCCATGCTGGTGCCAAGGTGGCTCCACGTGAGCTGGCATGCCTGGTGCCTTCCCTGGCAGCATCTCTGCTCACCCCACAGTTAGGAATCAGTTAAATTTTCCTCACTTCTGCAAATTCTCCAGGGGAGGCAGGAGTGTAAATGTGCAAAAGGGGCAATTCTGTGGTGGGACAGTGAATCACCACGGAGCTCAATCAGGAGGGCCTTTAATGCATTTTTGTGTGCTGAGGGGTTTGGGCACGTGGAAAGTTCAAAAATATGGGCACTTCCAGTTTGGGGAGTGCTGGAGGGTTTCTGACCTGTCCCCTTCAGCTTCAGATGCATGACTGGTCCTTGCCCTGGGCATTTAAACCTACAGGCTGACATCATTTGCTGTCAAATCTCCAGGCAGATTGGGGGTTTGCTACTGATGTAATGAAGTCTAGGAATTGCTGTAGTGCCGTCATTAAATTTCTCCTGTGCCTTCCTCCCCACAGCAATTTGTTCAGCTAAGTCACACACATCCTCATACAAGCACAGAATTATTTCTTGCACTTGAGCTATAAGGAGGTTACTACAATTTAAGAAGTTCACTGCATTTAAACTGCTTTTTATCCCCTGTAAGAGTTTTTTTTCTTACCACATGGTTACGTGCTTCTTGTAATGATCTTTTAAAAGATCAGTGTAAAGGCACTTCAGCAATTAAATTGCTTTATAATGAAAACTGCAACAGACTTTTTAGTCCACAGGACTTACCAGAAGCAGAATGTGTTTCAGCAATAAAATTATTCCAAGGTATTATACCAAGGCAGAAAATAACAAAAATTGTCTGATTATTACATGCAATGTTTTTATAACAAGCAATTTAAAACAAACCAAATGTAAGGCTGTTAGCTCTACATTTTGTTCTGAAACCTCAGGCCAGCTTCAGAAGAAATGAATAAACAATTTCTATTAGCTGGATCTAATTTTTAAATGAGCTAGAAAGAGCCAATTTTGAAGAAATGACACAATCATTTCATCTGAAGATTATTTGAGATCACTTGTGACCATCACAGCGGAGCATTCCAGAGCTCTGAGGTATCAGGCTTGCTTCCTCATTAAAATACTCCAGATTTACTGGCCTTAATTATTTCCTTGGACTCTTTGTAGTTTAAAAGTGTTTGAATACTTTTCCTGGAAAGGCAATCTCCAAATATTGCTACACTTAACAAGTTCTGTCATAGAGATGTTCCTCTATTCATTTTAAATACTTGCACCCACAATCTTATTTATTAAGTGCACTGTCTTGCCAGCATATTATGGAGAAAGTTTTGATTAAATAAGTATTTTATTCAAGTATTAATTGCAAGATCCATAACAGCAAAACATACCTAAAGCAACATTTAAAAAAAAAAAAAGTATGAGATCTTTTTAGAGAAGTTATGTGACAGCCCGTAAAAGTGAGGCTCAGAAGTGATCAAGGCAGCTTAGAAAATTAAATATAGGCTTCTGGCTCATTTTGGTGGCTTTGAAAATAGCATCCTTAGATACCTCCATGAGTAACTGCCCTGTCTGCAGGCAGAAGGATGTTTGCCTTAAGATCACTGTCTCTGCTGCAGACTATTGGGGTTGTGTCAGTAAAGCATCCCAGGCTGGCCTCCCGTGCTGAAGTTGTTCCAGCCCTGCAGGTGTCTGTGCACAAGGTGACTCTAAAGCTTATCTGTAAATACTTATTATCTCTAGTATTTCAACGTATGCTTTTGTGGATATGCATGTAAATATGAATACTGTTGTTATTGTTCTCCTTTAAGTTGTCCAGGTTGGATTTCCTTGCCTCGGCAAGCAAGATGGGGTGGCTGCATTCGAAGTCAATGTGATCATAATGAACTCAGAAGGCAATATCATTCTCCAGACCCCTCAGAACGCCATCTTCTTTAAGACGTGTCAGCAAGGTAACGCTAATGAGGACATGACAAGAACTGTTAGACCAGGACAGCTCACTTTCTTCTCTTTCATTCAGGATAATAATCATTCAGGATACTAATGTGGTCACGCAGTGTGTAGCAGAAGCTATGAATTCCAGGCTGTTCTGGCTCTATCCGTAGGTTTGCAGCTCATTTGCATTTGCTGTTCATTTACTATGTGTTTACTAAGCTTCTTTTTACTGTGAACTACGTCTCCCTTAGCAGACTGGGTTGGAGGCATTCCTCCTGTTCACAGCTCATCATTTCAAGGATGTTGATAGAAATGGATCATATGAGAAGCAAATGTGAGCAAATGATTTGAAGCGTTTGGAGGAGAGTCAGTACTACGGGAAAAAAGCTGAGGCTCACATTTTCAGAAATGACACATAATTTTGAGGACTTAACTTCTGGGATCTGTAGTGGGGACACTGTTTTCTGTTAACACTGTTTGGTGTCATAGTTCAGCATTTCTTTAAATCTGAACTTGCACATCCCAATTGAATCAAAAAAGCAAAAATCAGAGAACTTTTGCAAAAGTTGGCTTACCTTCCTCTGGGGCACAAGATGGCAACATCTTGGTTTGGGATACAACATTGTTCACCAGCCTCATCAGCAGGTTGCGTTGCTGGTCTGATATTTACAAAGTTTATGAGACATTTGAGCCAATAAGAAAATTCACTCTTCTTTTATTAACACTTTACTATGTGTGTTGTTGATTTGATTTTGGTAGAATTGTTTGTATAATAAAGCATCACTCAGGGAAGGTGATGGAAGCTGGTCCTCAATATTTGCAGTCACCAAGCAAGAAACACACACAGGATGGATTGATAGAGGAAGGGCACCATGAAGCTAGTGCAGTGTTTACTCGGAAAGCAGGAAACATGTTTAATCAGCCAATCTATGAACTACAGATAGTATGTAATAAGACTTTCTGGATTCATTTGATACATCATGAACAGCTGTAATTATCACTTTGAACTGAGGCTGTGGAAATTGAAAAAATCCATATCTAAGATCAGGCAGCTATCCCTTGCCGTGTGCAATTGTATCAAATTAACCCGTGGCAGGGCTGATGTACAAACAGTGATATTTTTATTCTTCTCCTATTAAATCTCCATTCCCAGTCCTGCACTTTCTTCCCTGAGCTCTTTTCTCTGAGATAATTGGCTGGAGTGTGGCTTCAAAGAGCAAGCAGCAGGAGCAGGAGCTGTTTATTCTTTGAAAGCTCGCTGCACCTGAATAGCCAGGCTGCTGTCTCCTTTGAAGCCTTGCTGCTGCCAATTAGCCCAGGGAAAGCAGGGGAGGGGGAGAAGAAGTGGGGAGAGGAACAGGAAGGAAAATGGGGGCTGAATGGAAGTAAAATCAATCAGACCTTGTGCACAAAGTTGTTCCCGATGTAAACGCAGCACAGAACATTTCATGCCTTTCCATTGTCAGCTCAGTCCAAAGATACTGAGCTTAATAAACTTTGGAAATAGTGTTGGGGTAATCTAATAGAGACAGCAGTTGCAGGTCTGCATTGTGGCTTGTCCAGGAAAGGCTCCAAACTCAGTGTCTTAGCAGCATTCATCTGAGCTATGGTTTCCGTGCTTTAGTTATTTTTATTATTGTTACTACTCTGATACAAAAAAAAAATAAATTATATTTCAAAATTTAGGAGTATTGCATCATAAAACTCAGGAAAGCTGAGGGCAATCACTGACCGTGGGCCAGCTGAGAGGCACAAGGATGGTTTTACAAGCTGTAGAGGTGGGCAGAGGAGGAGACATCTCACCCCAGCTCGTACTGGGGTAACTCCCATTGCTGCCCTCTGTCCAATGAGGTGGACACCGCAACATTTTGGGACAGATACTGAGAAGGACGAGGATGTTCCTACCGGTTTGTATTAGTGTAAGGGTGAGTTTCCTCCCTCTGAAAGCTGCCATTTGTGGTGAGGAGCTCAGATTCCTTCTGCCTGGGCCCCAAGTCACTGTTTCCAGTCTTTCGTGGCCAGCCAGAGGGGCCCCCACCAGAGGAAGTGAGCAGAGCGAGGCAGCAATTTTGTGGGAGAGGAGAGGCTTTGTTGTGGCTGAGAGGTGACCGCACAAAAAATTGTGTTTTCCTATTTTTCTGTTTGAAATGGTATGTATTTAAGCATGCATTTTCTGTAATGAATAGCAGCTCTGCATTTGGTACAAAGAGAGAAACATTTTCAGAAAGAGTCCTAGCGTATACTGTTAGAACAAATACGATTACAAAGCCTTTACTATTATTAATACCACTGCAAACAGATTTACTTTTAAAGTAACACTTTTTTTCCCCACGTATCTATGGCCTTAGATGGAATAGTATTTTAAAATTACCCCTTTTATCCTCTCTTCTTCCTGTTTGTTTGACAGTTGCACATAGCATCCAGCCGCCTGACTGATACATCAGATGTTCTTACCTTCTGTTTAGTCTCGGGGTTACCCTTCATATTCCAGTGAAGAGAGCGATATTACCTGAGTGTGGCAGAAAGTAATACTGCTCATAGCCATAGCTGATGGATATGTCACCTGATAAATATTAGAAGGAGGCAGAATAATGCAAATTTATTTCAGTCCAGGGTTGTGTTTTCCTTTGTGTTAAATAAGAGTTACGGTTTGAAGAACCTTTCTGGTCTGCAAGTGCACGTTGCTGGCTCATGTTGAGTTTCTCATCAACCAGCACCCCCAGGCCCTTCTCCTCAGGGCTGCCCTCAATCCATTCCCCACCCAGCCTGTATTTGTGCTTGGGATTGTCCCGGCCCCGATGCAGGGCTTGCACTTGGCCTTGTTGAACCTCATGAGGTTCACCCAGGCCCACCTCTCAGGCCTGCCCAGGTCCCTCTGGATGGCATCCCTGCCCTCCAGCACGTCGACCGCACCACACAGCTTGGTGTCATCGGCAAATTTGCTGAGGGTGCACTCGATCCCACTGTCCATGTCACTGGCAAAGATGTTAAACAGTTAATGACGATGTTGGCAGGTGTCACCAGCTACATGTGTTTACAGCACTGCTAGACCAAAAGATAAAAAAGGCATGTGCCAAAATTACAGCCAACTGCAGTCTAATGGATGATCCTGGAGTTTGGATTGAATACATTGCAGTTGAATACGTTGCAGTTGCTGTCTGAGTGTCAGTCTACCCTACCTCAGACTTTTTGGAACCTAGGCATTCTAGGCATTCATTTTGAACCTAGGCATTCGTAGTGTCATGCAGTATAGCATCCACAGGAGAAGGTCATGCCTACTCTGCTAAAACTGCCTCGTGGCCCTGGTTCCACTGATCACAAGTGATGTGCATTTTCTAATGGCAGTAGGCAGCCTCTCCTGCCTTCCTTCTTGTCTGTGGGAGACCTGGGAAGGCATTTTTGAGGAACTGCTTTTCTGCCTGGCAGTTGTGTTTTTGTGGGGTTCCACTGGGTTCATTTTGCCTCTTGTTTGATGGACTCCAGTGTTTGCAGGATGGTGATGATACCCAGATGTATTTCTCTTCCTTGTGTAATCCAGCCAGTGTTGCTAAACGCTTTAACCAGTGTTTGATCAACAGTTGAGATGTGAGTATGAGTTGGATGATGATACAGGATCACTGTGCAGGAATGCTTTCATCTTCCTTTCTGGCCTTCTTTCATCTAGCCTTGAAGCTGGCTCTTTCATTTGAAGACAGATTTCATCACTTTGCCACCTTAGGAGCAACAGATGTAGCAATTAATGCAACGCAAGTTGCAGTGCAGTCAACTTCAGGCTGCAGAATTCGAGACCAGCCCCGCATGCTAAGGGAGATCTGACCAGTAATGCAGGTCCTGCAGCAGCTGCCTGCTTCTTTCCACGTGGAGAAAACGGGGCTGGGTTGTGCGGAGCACCCACATCGCTCATTCACTTGCAGAACAGCAGAGCAATGTGCGTGATCCGCCAACGAGCACATCGTGCATTTGTCTGCACACATGATCAAACCTGCATTTGTAGATGAACACAAAGGGAAACAATTTCTCTTGAGGAAAGGTGAATCTCCACTTTGGCCAGCGTTTGCCTGTCCGTCAGCAAATATTTTTATTGTTATATCAAAGGTGTATATTGGTACTGAGTGACAGCTGAAGTGTGAAATATCCAACTAAGATTGTCGTTATATTTTATGAAGCGGAGTGTCCAGGAGGATGCAGAAATGGAGGGTTTTGCAACGAGAGACATGTCTGTGAATGTCCAGATGGATTTTATGGGCCTCACTGCGAGAAAGGTAACTTAAAAAAATCTTCTCAACTCTCTTCTTTACAATAATCTCAACGAAACTACAGCTAGTGCATTGTAGCCACTCCTAAAAATATGAATGGCCTATTCTGAAGATTTCATATATTTTGAGTCCACATATCTAAGTGAATTACTGTTATGATCCATGTTCTAATGGAAACATTAACTGCTCAGAAAAAAAAAAAAAGTTTCCTTGCTAAGGTATTGTTTTTAACAAAAGCTGACACAATTGTTAAGGGGTCCTTAATCACAGAGAATCCATTTGGCAAAAGGATTAAATAAAATTCTTCTGCTAATAAGGACTAGCTGGAAAACAAAGCACGGGACTTTTGTTCTGCATTGGTTTATTTGGAGATAAGATCTAATTTGGAGGCAGACCGACAATGAAGTTAGGGAGATGAAGGAAAGAGTCTCCTTTTCCCATCTATTAGTGACTAATAACCCCAAATAACATTTCCAAGAGTGAGGGGCTAGGACATTGGTGTGACTTGGTGAGGAAAGTAGCTCTTCTTTCTGTTTCTTCTTTCCTCCTCTGCCAGTGGGAGACCCTCACCAGGGTGGCCTGAGATGGAGCAACCCCCCCTGTGGGCATCCTACTTCAATGTCATTCTCCGCTCAGCTCCCAGATGCTCTGGCTGCATGCGAAATATTAAATACAAAGGGTCAGGGACTGTTCTCTGGCCTGGAGGCCAACTGGCATGACACAGTTTGCATTTGTGTGTTTAATAAACTCTCCTAGCTTCCAAAGCAAAAACCTCCAAACTCCTGGCTGGGAGGAACCCGTGGCTGCTGCTCACCCCAGGGCTGTGCCCGGGCGGCCAGGGACAAAGCCACGCCAGGAACAGCACCAACAGTTTCACAAGATGGATGATCCTGTGCCCCCACTTGGCCCCACGTCCAGGCACTTTTGAACTCTCTCGTATGGACGCAGCCTCGCGGCATGTACCAATTGTGGGCAACCACGAAATGAAACAGTGCTCCCTGACATGCCTCCCTGGAAGAGCCTCGTGGGGTGGCCACGACTGCAGAGGAGTTTTGGGAGAGTGCAGGGGCTCTGGAAGAAGTTCAGGGGGAGCGTGCAGGACAGTCTGGCCAACAAACCAGGCCATGCTAGAGGCTCCCCTCCCCTAAATTAGGTAGCAGTGCTTATGCACAGGTATGGAGTGGCAGGAGGGGGGGTTCCCAGGATCCTGCCTGGGAACCCCACTGAATTGCTGACACCTCTGAGCATATCCCCTAGAGACACAGTCCTGTCTGCAGTCACGCCAGTGATGATTCTCCTTTTCTTCCTGCTCCTCAGCGCTCTGTGCTCCTCGCTGCATGAATGGCGGGCTCTGCATCACCCCCGGCTTGTGCATCTGCCCCCCCGGCTTCTACGGCATCAACTGCGACAAAGGTAACTGCAGCCAAACCCCTGGGTGCCACCTCCTGCGGGCACTCGTTCCTCCCCGTGCTAATTTCCTTCTAGGAGTGCCTTTTGGAAAGGCAAGCAAGTGGTGAAGTAAGTTTTACAGGACATAGTTTTGTGTTTCTTCCTGAAGCTGGGAGCTGCAGGAAGCACGCAGGGGCACACAATGCTTTTGCAGCTACGTGTGCAGGCATCCGTACCCGCCGGCTGAGTGAAGGGTAATTTAGGTAATCTCTTTAGCTGACCCACTGAAAGCCACGGGACCTACCACAAAATTCGCTTAGGAAAATAAGCGATCTGTATTTGAACTTTGGTTTCCTGGAGTAGAATTAGTTTTACTAATTAGTTAGTACATTAATTTGCTGCATCTAGACACACAAAAAAATAATAAACAGTCTATTCATTTTTTGTTGTTGTTGCTGCGCTGTGGCTCAGGGATACAAAGGAGCAATCAGTTGTTCAGAGCAGTAATTTGGAACACTGCAAGCGACCACATAGAGAAAACCAAGTGGTTCGCTGCAGAAATACCACTGACCTGCTCATGGCGGAGAAGATTGCAGAACACCACATTGCTTTTGTTGTTGCACAACTACATGAAGTAGAGAGTAAATGCAAAAGGCCCTAGTGGTCTTCCCAGCAAAATAATGGGAACATTTCTGGGCCTTGAGGAATGCTCGTACAAACTGCTGGAGTCAAAATCCTTCTGACTTCTATGTAGTTCTTTATGAGACCTTTACTGTATTTTGAAAATGTTTCGAAAGTGCACTGCAATGAAATGCTCCCAATGTCTTGAAGGAAGTTTAACTGCGAGATTAATGTGAATCCCAGACGTTTGATGAAAAGTCACATCCAACACAATGTAAGTAATTTGGCAAGTGAGAAAGACAGCATTTGTATCTATGTCACCACACAGCAAAAACTTATAAAGGTTTCTTTCTAGCTAAACCTCAAATCTCCTATGGCATTAATTAAGAGCTGTGGTGAAGTGTCTTCTTGGGGAAGTGACTTCCAGTCCTAGATTGTGCTCTTTATACCACACATGGCCAGTTTCAATAGCGATAATGACTTGATCTTTCAGTGAGCTCCACACGTGAGGACTGATGAAGATGTAACACAACCTGTCCTTGGGAATCTCATTGCTGTATTGTTCATTTGTTTGTCTCTTTCTATGGACTTGTGTGTGTCCGTGTAAAATATTATGTAGAAAAAATTCAACTTCAGTCTTTCTTTGTAAACCATGTGAAAAGGTTTTAATGCAACTTTTTGAAACCTACTCAATGTTTATTTAGGGTGAGCAGCAGAAAAGATTAAAGGCAAGTCAGACTGAGTTCACATTAGTGATTTAGTTCATTCCTGTTTTATTTGTTTCAGCAAACTGTACAACAACCTGTTTAAACGGAGGAACGTGCTTCTATCTGGGAAAATGCATTTGTCCTTCAGGATTTGAAGGAGACCAATGTGAAATTAGTGAGTAGCATCTCCATGTGCTTGATTTCCCTTACATCAACTTATTCTGTTGTCAGTGTCTAAATCACTGAGCGTGACCTGCCTCTGCTGGTTGGGACCCCCAGAGAGCCAGGTGCCTCCAAGTGAGATCCTTACAAATAAGTTTGACTCGCTGCTAGGCTGCCTCACCCCCTACCTTGTTCTGGTTTCACTAGTAACTGGGCTTGGTAACTACCTTGAAGGCATAGGTTTGCAAGCACTACGCTGTGGCAGACTGATGCGCTGCTGCTCCAAGTCCATGCGGGGCAGCTATTTCCAAAAGTTGCAGCAATTCGCACTTGTGCACAGCAGATTAGGTTTAAGCCCATGCCTCTAAAAGGGCTGCTGTAAACCGGGAGTGGATGGGTTTGTGGTAAAGGGAGGACTGAACCATAAGAGCTGAGAGCTTTCACTTAATGTATTAAGTTGCATTCACATGGCAACTTGAAAATCTGCATCGCAAACATCAAAAGACTTGATACTTTCAGAAGTTTAGCATCAAAGCAATTGAAAATATTTTAGCTCATGGCTGATCTAAGTGTGCTGTGTAAAGCTGGGGGTGGAGATGTGGCCAGGCTGGAACAGACCTGGGAGGTCAGCTGTCAGGCATTTGATCTTGCTAAAAGAAGAGTTTTCTCACAGCTCTGTTAAATTGGATTAATCCTATAGTTCCCCACACTTGAATGGAGTATGAGCATTTGGGTTTTGGGAACATACACCCACATTGTTCGTTCTGGGCTTAAAGCTTCTACCAGGACACTGTGTGTGGAGCTTCCCTACCTTTCTGTTGTATATAATCCCACTGACTTTCAAAGAGCCATCACAGGAGCACAGAGAGCAGCATTTGACCTGGGATGTCTACGAGGTAATTCCTTTGTATGCATCAGTAGAGACAGGCTCTCTCACAGTGACGAAGTGCCTAGCAGCAAAGACTTGGAAACACATGGGAATAAACTCTAACATGCTGTCAGCCAATACAGGACAATACATTAATTACTATGCAAAGAAAGGACACGGATACCTTAGGACCAACATTTTGCACAGTATTTAAGTGTAAAGAAAAGGTGGATGTATGAGAATGTTTCACCATATTTCTATGCATTTCAAGGCATTTTGCAACTCATTTTTACCTAATAAAAACTTGAGCCAAACAGAAGCAGTAAACCTGTATTGTTATGAAATTATTAACAAAGATGGCCCTTTGATATAAATCCAGATCAGGTGTCACCAAGAACAACAGAGTGAGTTTCTACTGAATTTACTTTTTTTTTTTTTTTTATACCAAGTTCAAATTTGACATTCTGACAGAATGTCATTTCTTTCTTTCTTCCCCAGAAAGTCAACTGTGTTGATACTTCTCAGATAAGGAGTAAGGCTTGGTTCAAAGTTCAAGGAGTAGGCTATTTTATGCCAGTGTTGTTGGTTATTGGGGCTGGGGGGAATTCTTAGAACTGATATTGCAGAATGTATAATGAAGGGCACTCCATTTAACTGGTCTGTCCCAGGGGCTCTAAAGCTCATCATTGTCTACTGCTGCTTGGAACAGGTGCAATTGACTTTGGCTTCCTGCAAAGGCTTACCTGTGCAAATTCAGTTAAATCAATTAAAATACAAGCAGTAAGCTAGTTCCTGTACAAAAGAAAGAAAAATGTTCAGGCTCAGAGGATGCTCAGAGCTAAACTGGAAATCTTTTGATGAGAGCAAGTAAAGCACTGCACTTGCCTTGGCTTTTGTAAAGCTGGACAGCAATTGTTTGTATGTGACGGATGGCTGCTACCACCTCTGGGCACTGCCCCAGCACCAGCACAACAGTGGAGGACTGCAAGAAATGCTAGATGAGGCTTAAAAACATCAGAGGGGAAACACAACTCTTTCTGTTTTCTTAGATCCAGGGCCAGCTACATTCAGTCATGGGGGTCTTGAAATAACAAGGGGAGAAAACTTTTCAACAGGCAGAAAGCCACCTTCAGAAAACTGAGAAGTTTTTTTTCTTTTTTTTTTCTTTTTTTTTTTTTTCTTCTTCCCAGTGTTGTTTAAAGATTTTGAGTGCTTGTCTGATAGTTGAATCACTCTCCAGGAGTCTTGGGAAATTTACTGGGCCCAGCCTACCATACTAGCAAGCATTCACAGTCTTCCAGACTTTTTCTCTAGCTATAGCTGTGCATTGTCTCTAATTAGTGTTGCAGTCTGAGAAAGGAAAGTTTTATTTTGTTTTGGATTCCCCCTCCATTTGTCACCGTTTTGTTGCTTTTCATTTCTCATTTAATAGCAGAGAGTTTCCTCCATTCTGTGAAAATATTTTATTCTGAATTTAACTGAGCTGTGCTGAGTCAAATGCTTGCCTAATGCATCCCTGTGGAAGTCTGTGCCTTGACCCACATTCTCCAGATTTACTTCAAGAACTAGGAAAATTCCTGGATTTCCTTAGCATTGCTCCTTTCAGTCATTACTCCATATAAAATTGCCTACAAAGTAGAAGGTCCACAGGTTCCCTCTCCAGAAGTTTCTGCAAGGAAATTGTGCTTTTGCAGAAACTCTCCTTAGCACTGCTTGTTCCTCTGACTGGTTATAAACTTGTTTCGGGGCTATTAAAAAAAAAAAATGCACATCAGGAACAAATGTTTCTTTTATACTGACAATGCACACATGCATCGCAGAAGTCTGGTGGGGTTGAGAGCCCAGCAGGCACTCCTTGGGGTGTTTAGTTCCCAAGGGGGCAGTCTGTGATCATGAGATGAGTGCATTTCCTGAAGTTTTCAGCACAGCATACCAGCAGTGGAAAGAAGGAGTGCTGGTGCTCAGATTATCATGCGCAAGTCTCTGTCACTATCCTAAGAAAAAGGAAAAAGGAAAAGAGGGAAGAGAAGAGAAAGGGAAGGAGGGAGAGGGGAAAGGAGGGAAGGGAAGGAGAAGGGAAGTGATGGGAAAGGGAGGGGAGAAGAAGGAAGAAGTGGGGAAGGGAAGGGAAAGGAAGGGAAGGGAAGGGAAAGGAAGGGAAGGGAAGGGAAGGGAAGGGAAGGGAAGGGAAGGGAAGGGAAGGGAAGGGAAGGGAAGGGAAGGGAAGGGAAGGGAAGGGAAGGGAAGGGAAGGGAAGGGAAGGGAAGGGAAGGGAAGGGAAGGGAAGGGAAGGGAAGGGAAGGGAAGGGAAGGGAAGGGAAGGGAAGGGAAGGGAAGGGAAGGGAAGGGAAGGGAAGGGAAGGGAAGGGAAGGGAAGGGAAGGGAAGGGAAGGGAAGGGAAGGGAAGGGAAGGGAAGGGAAGGGAAGGGAAGGGAAGGGAAGGGAAGGGAAGGGAAGGGAAGGGAAGGGAAGGGAAGGGAAGGGAAGGGAAGGGAAGGGAGTTTGCTGCCCCAGGTTCCAGCTTTTGTTTGCTCACAAACTCAGGTAAATACTAGTGCTAAATCTTAGAGATTTAATTAAGTAAATAATACAGACAAATTCTAACAAGGG
This sequence comes from Anser brachyrhynchus, assembly GCF_964034855.1. Classification (NCBI taxonomy): domain Eukaryota; kingdom Metazoa; phylum Chordata; class Aves; order Anseriformes; family Anatidae; genus Anser; species Anser brachyrhynchus. The sequence continues at coordinate 36,719,523 of NC_137694.1, read as the reverse complement.
ACTGAAAACCTGGTGATCAAGGACTTCATGTTAAGTGTGAGGAAGGCCCTTGGAGGCTTCTTGGCATGAATTAGGCCCAGCAGAACTTGCATGTGGCTCTGCTCCATCAGCATGGATCTCTTCCATCCTGGGTGAGTCAGGGCCAAACAGACCATCATACACAGTCAGACCCAGCTTCTTCCTTTGGCAATGTATGAATGTGAGGGAAAGTAATTTCCGGACCAAAAGCCTTGAAAAATGTCTGCCAATCCTAATTACTGTCACCAAAGATGATCTGTTCTTTGCAAACAGGAAAGAAGGGCACGTTTTTGTAATGCGCCTTTAGTTTCTGAGCTGTGGCATGGAACATTCCTCACGGCACCACCCACAGTATCGTGGTCCTCCACAGTCTCTTGTCACAAGCTGCCAGGCCCAGATGATATACTTATTTTCTGCAAGTGGCTGCCATACCTGACAGTTTCTGAGCTTCACATTGCTTAAAATCACTCTCCTGCACAGCCAGAGTTTCTTCTGGATTCCACACTTTGCAAGTACCAAGGGGAACCTCCGCACCCATGGAGGGTGATGAGAGCAGGAGGTGACACTGACCAGTGGCATGGGGATACAGCAGAGTCCAAGTGGTTCAAGTCTGGGTGAACACTGCTTGGACACATGGACTTTGGCCATGCGCCCTTTTTGTCCTGTTTTCAAAGCAGAAGAATGCATGTAAATGGGGAGCAAAGACTTGCAGAGGAGTCCTCCTGCCGGATCTGCAGTGTAAGATCACACTTACACCAGAGCCTGATGAGTTTTTTGGGTACAAGGCAGGCCTCTCAGACAGCCATCAGGAGTACAGGGGGACTCTTCTTGGGGGTAAGTCCCTTGTTTTCGTGTTTTCAATTTCTAGGTAAATGCCATCAGCCCTGTCGAAATGGAGGTAAATGTACCGGTAAGAATAAATGCAAGTGCTCCAAAGGCTACCAAGGAGACCTCTGTTCAAAGCGTAAGTACCACAGCACTCGGTCAGTCCTTGTTGGAGTATCGAGCTCACACAGGACCTCTTCCATGATAGCAGCACTTGCTGCTCGTTGTCAAAGTCTTTCAGGTTAATTGACTTCCTGGACATACAGCATACACCAGGCTTCGGGGAATTATGAAACCAGACACGTTTTTACAAAAGCCCCCCCAGCAGTCTGGTCTGCATTCTGGGCTCCTATAAACCAGCAACGTGTCAGTGTAGCAATAACAGATGTTCCTAGAGAAACGCTTAATGAAACGCCGGGACGTTGCAACATTAAAACCTGACAGGAGCACTCTGCTGGCCGCCTGTGAGCATGGTGCTGGGCCGGTGTCCTGTCCCACCCACGATGGCAAGGGCCTGCTGGGCCTCTGGGCTTGCTTCTCCCTGCCAGTGTCCAGGCCGGAGCTGCTGCTGCCGTGGCGGGGTGAGCTGCCCCCATGCCTTCTCTGTGGGGACCCCCGCCGATGCCAAGGCCTGCAGCATGTTGTTGGGAGCACGGGGGAACCACGTCGCCAAGTCCAACATGTGCCCACTCTGTTACAGCTGTCTGCGAGCCCGGCTGTGGGCTGTACGGGACCTGCACTGAACCCAACAAGTGCCAGTGCAAGGAAGGCTGGCACGGGAGGCACTGCAATAAAAGTAAGTGAGAACCAGCCCCCCGAGTCCATGCCGGGGCTGCTTATAGATGCCACACAAAAATGGCGGCTTCCAGAGCCTTTCCACCATCATCAAGAACACCACCCTCCCCTTTTCTCTTAATCTTTAATCCCAACAATAAAACAGAGATTTTCAATTCTCCATAATGCTAACTACTTTAAAAAAACACACTCAGAACAGTTTAAAATTGTTTTACAAAGCTGGCCCTTCCTTTCTTTCTGTATCAGAAGGTCTAGAGCCTGGTGTCAGCCAGGCCTCTGGGTGACCTCCTGTGTCTTCCACCTGTGGTGCAGGGTGGGTTGGAAGTCCCTCAGTACTCCCCAGTAAAGCCAGCTGGCTTTAAAGCATCATATAGGCATTTTCATGCATACAGCTCCGTCAGGTCTTAAAGGCCATTTAAACTTACAAAAAAATTAAGTGTTCTTTAGAAACTTGGGGGAAAATTTTTAGGCTTTTGCAAAATCTATGCTTACCATCTTTCATGTTTTCTTCTACTCTTCCCCATTCGTGCTCCACAGACTCTGAAATATGTTGTCTCAAAGCAAGGTTGAAGTCCTTAAAATCAATTTCTGTTGTGCTTATTTGATATCTAATGGGGCAACTGATCATTTCACTGGATTTAAGACAGCACTATAAAATTATTTGAAATATAGTTGGATATATCCAGTAACAAACTCAGACTTAATTTTATATTTGATATGCAATAGGGCTTTATAAGCAAATCTTCAAGAGACATTCCGTACATTTTCCGATGAGGGATTAACATTTATCTTAAGCACTGTTGGCAAACTATTCACATTTAATGTATTCAGTAGTAATGATAAAAAACTTTGCAATATTTTGCAGCTATAAAATGCACCATCTAGGCGTAAGAAATGTAAATCTTACATGGCAGCATCAACAGAATGATCTTTTTTATTAAATGCTGTTGATGCCTGTGATGTGTATCATGTTAAAATGTATCAGAATATATGTAGTTGTTTCAGTAAAATTGAGTATTAGCTAACTGAAATGAATTATGCCATGAAAATTACATTTGGGGAGTCTTTTTCTGCTGTTAGCTAGTAGGCCTGTATTTAATTATTTATGTCATTCTCTGAAGGAGAAATACCATCAGTATAAGTTATGGTTAGAAAAAAGGTTACATGGAAATCAGTACAGACTTCAATTCATAAGTTCAATATACACTTTTTCTTCCTGTAATACTATTGTTATAAAGAACTGAGATAGCAAGTGAAAAAATTATGTACTAGGAATGAACAGCACCAAAGAAGTAATTGTCTGCAAACCAAAAACAAAATACAGAGCTCCACTGCACTATTAGGAAGATTCAGTAGTTGCACATTATTGCTAGCTCCGAGGTTTTAAAACCTTCATTACGTGGAGTTTGGGCACAGACCTCCTGCGTTTAGCACTGCAAAACTCTCTGTATTCAGCAAAGACACTGAAAATAGACCATCAGGGTAAAATTTACCTCCATTTTAAGTACCTATGTAAGGCTTAAAAGGCACATTCAATTCTCTGTGGGATGGCAGTTCACATGGGGATTAACATCACGGTTTAGAAGGACCATCTTAAAAAGTTTGTGTTTATATCAAATGAATGGCTGCTCAGTGAAGCTATTTTCTTAAAGAGAAGTGGTTAAGAAAACTGAACCTGGGACTCAGGTTTTCATAGTCATTTATACAAGCTTTACGGAGTGAGATGGGTAAATGACACTATGAACAATGACAACAGGATACTTTGAATTCCATATTTATTGTTTGTTTTTACTTTCAACATAAACCAGCTCTGCTAAGCCTGTTTCAGACTACTTTCTTCCCCCTAGGTGCTTACTGTTGCTGCTGTTCTTTCTTTTTGTGTCCTGCTATAAGACAAAGCAAAGCTCACATGCCTAATGCGGGTTGAACCCAGAGGGTTGCTCAAGGTGACCCATAGTGCTTGCTGGGGCTCATGGCTGATGTACACACTGCTGCGGTCAGTGCAGGTGTGAACCTGTGGCCGGCTGACAGCCTGAGAGGGCTGATGGTCCCGGTCTTTTGGGGTTAAGCCTGCCCGACAACATCCTGTGCTTCCCAGGGCCAGGGAGAGGATGGGGAAGGGACCGCATGGGTGTGAGATGCAGCAGGACTCTTTCTTCAAGCAGGGGGACCGTTTCCACTTCAAATATTAGCAGTGCATCGTGAGGCTGTTTCTGTGGTTTCTTTTCTCTTGAGCTGGGTAATTTTCCAGGGTATGGAGCCAGCGGTCTGAGCGCCCTGAGGCCGGCCGGCACCAAGCAGAGGCAGCACACGCCTTCACCCAAAAAGGCGGAGGAGAGGCACGCTCCACCCGAATCCAATTATATCTGGTGAACTCCAACATCTGAAATGGTTCGTGTTACACAAAGTTCATAGCCTTCATTAACCTTTCATGGATGGGATGTTAAAACGCTGTTCACTACAGTTAAGATTACTGGCTGGAATTTTATTAGCTTCATTATAAACCACTGAGCTGATATTTACTGCTCTTTTTAAGTTTTATAAATACTTCTATAGCATGATTATATAGGCTTCTTCTTTCAGTGCTTTGGATGGTGTTTTGTACTATACTTTGGTTATGTTTAAACTGCATTTGTTTTTATTATATACCTGCAATATAACATTTTCCAAAAATTAAGTAACAATATTCAAGCAGAAAACCTCCTAGATGCTAACCTGAATCATTTCAGTGACCGCGGATTTAGCTTGCCTAAGTCAAAGGGAAGTTGCCTTTTACATTTTTGCTATTATGTATTTAGACTTTTCCCTAAGAAAAATAAATAAATGTTACCTAATTTAAAAACTGAACTACTCAATTCAGCATTATTTTTGGCCTTACAGTTTTGCAAAGTGTTGTGTATTAAAAATACACTGCGGCAGTGCCATGTAAGCAATATAATATATTTAAAACAAAGTAGAACTATAATGTATGAACTTTTTGCATTGGCTTGAAGCAATATAATATATTGTAAACAAAACAGCTCTTATGTAATAAACTTTTTTATACTGACTGTTATGTATAAAATAAAGACGCTGCTGTAGTTTTTCGAGTACTGCTCTGCGGGGCCTGCTCCAGTCTCATCAGCACTGGTTTGGGATGATGGCTTCCCCAGAGGACTCTCATAAACCAGGCATGGACTGGTTTCCCCGTCCCCTCTTCCCTGCTGCTGGTTTTACTGCACCAGTCTCAATGGCAGTGCTGTTGGGCGCTGGCATTGGGCATTGCACATCCAGAAGAGCCAAGTTTTGGCCTGGTTGTGTCCCTGTTTGAGTCTCTCAAGCAGAGTCCCAGATGTGGCGACTCAGTTTTCACTTGCTCTATAGGCTTCCTTTCAAGTGCTGCCTTGGAAAGGCAGAAAAGGAGGAAATTGTCTGTCCCCGGTGATGTTTGCTATCCCAGGGTGGTGCTCTCATGTTGTGGTATGCTCAGACTCCGTAAGGTCTGGGTGCTCCATCCTGTGCCAGACACAGGCCATTTGTAGTGTGATGTGGACAGAGGGCAATGCAGATGGTTCTTTCCATGCTGAAGAACAACATTCATTCAACAAATAAATATTGACCCTTGCTATACTGCAGTTCTGGCAGCCTTATTGTCTGGGAGAAACATGAATAAAGAAATACACAGAATTTTGGGCACAAAATCAATCTTAATGAGTGAAAGGTTTTGAGATACAAAGGGAAAAGACCAGTTTATTAGCCTGATCTTGCTGGTCTTATTTAAGCAATGGGCCCACGGACCAATGCAAAGGACGTGCTTTGGCCAGAGAGGAAGGTCAGCTCTCTGAGGGGCCGTTCTCACACAGCCTTCCTGTGTTGTGGCTGCAGATGTGAGCCCACGAGCCTGGTCCCACAGGAGAACACCCCTCGGTGCCCTCTGGGTCCAGTTCGGGGAGAAACATGAGTGGGGAAGCTCTGGTTTGCAGCAGAAGGAGCTTCCTTGGCGTAGGTGTGTGGCTGTTATGGCTGGTGGGCCCCAAAGCCATGACCTCCAGCCCAGCCCTGGGCCAGTGCCTCCCACAGGACCCGCGGCACCTCTCCGGCCTGCCAGGGGCTGGCTGGGGCACGGGGTGCTTGGGTGACGTTGCTGTGCTGTGGAGGGGCTTGAGGAGCAAACCTCAGTCGCCAGAGCACCCCCCTCTTCTCTTACCTCTGCCCTTGCAGCCTGTGGACCTCTCCTCAGCACATCAGCTCTCCTTTGGAAAGGATCATTGGCTGTATCTGCAGGCAAGAGGGCAAAACACCAGGCACTGGTGTGACCAGGGCTTCTCCTGCGGGGCAGGAGAGGAGCCCAGCTGCTGCCCCAAGTCAGTGCTCTCCCAAAAGCTCCCTCTTAGAGTCCTAAGAAAGTAAAAGATGGGGGGCCTGAGGCACAGGAGAAGACGGGTGATGAAAACCAGGGAAGAAGAAAATAAAAAAGGAAATATTTTGGGGGGCGAAAATGATTTTTTTTTTTTAAATGAAAAGCAATGTAAGAAAGAGATTGATACTAGGATGAGGTTAAATGTGCAACCACCATCCACTACATGGGACAAGTGACTCCTCTGGGTCCAGTGATGTTTCCATGAAGAGAAGTTATCTTGAAATACAAGTCTGGTTCAGCTGAGTGTCCAACACACTGGTAAACAAACAAACACTTGCAAGGCATGTCTGTTTTTAATCCACTTGGTTCTTCCTCACGCTGGTGTATTTATCCTCATGTTTGCAAATTCAACCATTTATTAAAGGACTGAATTTGTCCTGAACAGAAAACACACCTACTGCTCTGTGCTTCCAGGGGTGCTCCAGGAGCTGTCTGTAAATTCAGAAGTCACATTTTCCAGCTTTTTGCTCTTCATGAGACAAGGATTGCCTGAAGAGATCGGTCACACATGGCAGGAAAAAATACAGAAATTTCTGACTTAAGATTCGTCAGAAATTTTGGCTGAACTTTTCCTGATCCCGTCAATTTCTTAGAAAGCGCTTCCTTAAAAATAACAAGTGTATTCTTTGAAACTGAATAATTTATTTTGTTATTTGTTCCAGAGACACTAAGTGCTGCTGCTTTGTTTTTCTATTTTCACCACTGATTTTGGGAAAGGCCATTACTCAAATGTAGAATATGGTCAGAAATGTTACAAAAAGAAAAAAATGATCCTCAGAGATTCCCAGTGTGTGTGCACTGTAACACAACTATTTTTTCTTAAATTACATCAACTTCCCACGCAGAAATTTTCTACCATAATCATTGATCATGATTCGACCAGCAGTACCCTCTCCAGCCCTCAACTGCACCAGCACCATTTCCTCAGAGGATGTTTTCAGGTGCAGCAATGCCACAGCAGCTAGTTAAACAAACAAACAAACAAAAAGCCTGTCAAGTAAATGAGTCCCAGTTGCAGTTGATCCATTGTTGCAGCTCTGACAGGGTGGCTGCATGAAATCCCTGCGTGGCTCCCAGGGCCAAGTTTCCACTGGAGCTCTGCTCCTTGCTGGCCCCATGGTGCCACGCAAACTCTCGTACGCTCTTAAACGGGTGCTTATCACAGCAGAAAGTGGAGAGGAAAGATACCTGTCTTTGTTAAGAGAGTTTAGAAAGGTGTGTAGCCAAACCAGAAGCCAGGTGCTCTACTCCCTCAGGTTACTTTCTGAAGCACAGAGAGCAGCAGGGCAGGGGAACAGCGGGGTTTGGAAAAGGCTTGCCTGCAGAGCTGAGCAGATTTACTGCTTACCTGTGACTTTCTGTAGTTCACAACATCCACATGATATTAATTCAAATGAAGCATCACAATTTAAAGTTTTTATATATTTTTAAAGCACTCTATCTTTTTGAATTAAAGCAACGTATTCTGTTATTTATACTAATTGCAGAAAGTGTACCTTAATCCCTTTCCAGGTAACCCATCAGAAGACACGAACAGCCTTGTTGCACAAATCTTTCCATGGAAATGTGAATGTTTCACAGGGTTTAACACGCATACCATGTCTGGCCAAGCCACAGCTCATGGGCAGTTTAGATGCTTATGAAAAACATCCATATAAATCCCTTCTAACACTTGCTTTCCTGGTGTATCTTTGGAGGATTTTATCCCTGAACAGAGAGGCCAGCTCATACTGTGTTGGAAGTACAGTTGAAATGCTGACCTAGTTTGACACTTTCTCCCCTTCAACATTATTGATGTTTCAGATATCATTGGCTAAACTGGCATCTGGCATCTGGCAGTATGGTGTGAGGGTTTTTCAGGTGATTGGGTGATTGTTGTTGTTGTTTTTTTTCCCTTTTCTGGGTTTCTTAGAGACCAGTGGGAGCAAGAACTTCCCAGTGCCCCGTGGAGTCCCACAGCACCCCCAGGTGAGGTGGCTGCGCTGATGCTCTGGAAGCAAACGCGGCTTTGTTGCCACCAAAGAGCTGAAACTGGGATCACCATAAACCTTGTGGGCCTCTGTAGCTGTGCCTGGACATCTTTACAATGCATTATTTATTAATACCAAACATTTGATTTAGGTTTCCTCACTCTACTACTCCTTTTTTTTTTCTTTTTTTTTTTTTGAGTTAAACCTCAGTAACTTCAAGTAAATAACAGGAACAAAAGTCAGATTGACCGCAAGTAACAGAAAATCCACCAGAACTGCATATGCTCAGAAGTCCCCACTCCTGCCTGTTAGGAGAAGCCGCTCGGTACTGCAGGAACACTGCCTTTGACTGCACTTTTCCCCAGCAGTACCATGGTACTGCAGCAGCTTTGAGCACCTCGTGGACCACCCACAAGCAGAGAGAGCAGCAACCATGTGGCCAGCAGAATGCCTTGAATGTGGCGTTTCCTTGGGGATTTAGGGGACAATAAGAAAATAGTTTGTTGGTTTGTATTTTGACTGCAATAGGTTTTGATCGCTCAGACGAGTCTGTTCTGCTTGAGAGAGACCAGCCTTCTCTGAAGCAAATGAGTCACACAAACACCTAAATCAAACGGCTGAGCTGCTGAGTGCAGAAAGTACCTGAAAAGAGACAGGAGGGTAGTTAAATATTTAGATTCTTCTTCACTTTTTAAGTGGATTTGACGTGTCCTCATGTAACAGCTCCGGCTATGCTGCAGTACTCTCAGATCCATCGCGAAGGTTGTTCTGGAAGAGTTTAAGATAAAAGACCTGCTGCATGCCACATCTTGATGGAAAGAGGAATGTGAAAGCCCGCATTTCTGTTTAACTCTGCAATCCTCTCCTAGAAAAAAAATAAGTAAATAAATAAATTTTTGAATGCGTCCCCTCCAGCTTCCCACAAAATAGAGATTACAAGGAAAAAAGTGGCTAACTGGGAGATATGCATTGTCCATCTTACTTAGCTCAACAAGTAAGGTCCCTGAAAGATAATGAATGTCCCTTTGAAAAAGGGGAAGGAGGGGGTCTTTTCAAAATCTTGCAAGCTAATTATATATATTAATTATAACCTTCTCTGTTATTAACGCCACCTTCCTATCCACTGTAACACTCCACTGAGGCTTTCTCCTCTTATAAAAAGACAATACAACAGTGTTACTTCAATTTTGCTGTGAAGCCGGAGTGTAGCCATAAAGCTGCTGCCTCATTGCTCTGGATCTGACAGCACAGCTGCACGGCACAAACCTGACTTGGCTCTTTTATGGGATGTATTTGGAGCCTAGAAGTGACTTCTGCTGAATGCATGAACGTTTGTTTGACTTGCAAGCTGTTCTGGGGCTGCTGTGTTGGCCACTGTCCTTGAGCTCATCCCAGATCCTTGAGCTGTGCGATCCTGCCCGCTTTCCCCAGCTTAACAGAGCTCTCCCAGCTGAGCTACCCATCAAAGCAGCAGCAGTGGAGATCTGACAGTGGCTCTCTTCTTTTTCATACCGTACTGAATCATCGCTCACATGAAAGGGCAAGAGAGGACCTTGCAGCGATGTTGATGTAATTTTCTGTGACAGACAGGATTAAAGATCCTAACCAGATGTTGTTATTAAAGAGGTGTTGCGCTAGTCCCAGGGAAAAAAAATCTGCTTCCAGTACCCATATTTCAAAAGAGATCCTGGAAAATTTATGAGAATTGAGAAGAAAGCGGCAAGAGCTATTCAGAATCATGGGGAAGCGTGTCAGACTGACAGACTCTGAACACAATTCAACAGGACCGGCAGAGCCGGCCACATAGCTCCCTGCTGTTAGAAGAGAGGTCTCTCCTCCACCCCACAGCCCATCCTCACAAGAGAAAAGCAGTTTTCTGCCAGGTAAGCGACCTCAACCAGCCCTCCAGCAGATCAGCAGAAAGAGGGAGAGCCTTAACAGGCATTTTAGCCACACTCCTCAGCTACTCGCAAGATAACTCCAAAAGCATCCAGTGGGGCTGAAAGACTGAACCTAAAGAAATTTCTTACTGGATCCAGGGTACACGTGTTTCACTGTGAATTCGGTAACCATTAGGTTTTACCTGGCACAGAGGCAGATTCTGCATCACCTGAGTAGTAGACACCAGACAAGGTCCTCGTTCTTCCCATGCCATGGTCACCTACTCTGAGCTTTTGTCTAACAGCTCGTGCTGGCCATAAATGTACTAAATGGTTAATAACCCCAGAACTAGGGCCAAATCCCAGTCCAGGTGTACTCTTTGGTTTCACATGACTTCCTCCCTCTGTCCTGCAGAGCACGTCAGGGCAGTGCTGCCCCGCGTTGCAGAGCTGCTGCCACGTCCCAGAGGTGGATGGAGCAGGTCGGTGGCTGGGGTCACCGCCGCGTGCTGCTCGTGCCCCCACGCCCTGCGCACAAGAGGCACGGCAGCACCCCAGCTAGTGGCAAAGCCAAGAACCCAAAGCTGTGCCAAACAACAGAACGTGTAATTTCTGATGAGCTGTGGCTTTTTTATTTCCTTCCTTGCTCCCGAGCTCCTGAGGTATGCTTTTCACAGTCCCATGGTAACTGTTTCTCCTCCATATGCTGGTATGTGAGAATCGGGATTTTAAAAAGCTTTTGTGAAGGAGTTTTGAGAAAAACTTCAAAAAATCACACCATTTGAAGCTCAGGAACAGAGAAAAGTTCAAAAGAAGGACAAAGAATAGCAGCATGCCTACAGCATGAACCTCTGCAAAGACAGAGTGAAAGGCTCAGCGTATTTTAAATGAAGTGTTTTTGCAGATCTGATCACAGCCGCGTGGCTGTGTACCACCACGTATGTTTTCTGGGTTCCACGTATGGGTCACGGTGGCTGACGTGATTGCTCCTGCATATCTTGGCAAGTTGGGTTTTCCAGGCCTGGCTAACCTCCACCCTGGACAAGTGTTGCCTTCATTTGCTGGCAGATCGTTCAAGGGATCTCTTTTATGCAAGTGACAGCTGAAAGACATTAAATTGTACAGTAAATCATTTAACTGGAGCCTAGAATGTGTGAACATCGAACCACAAACTTTGACAGAAAAAAAACAGAATTTATTTTGTGCTTTGAACAGTTTTAACATTAATGGCACAGTTTAACCACATATAAGAAGCATAATCTGTGCGGTTTTCAACAAGGTCTTCAACTGGATATTGTATACCTCTGTGGTGGTTTCCTGCAATTATTTGAGGTTTCTTACTTGGGATTTTTGTTTTTAAATGATTTTTTCCCTCTTGAAAGGTGACAGAATGCTAGCTGAGGAAGACAAATTCTATCCACACCACAGTTCAGCAGGGGCAGTAGCAAACCTCATGCACTTCCCATTACGCAGGCATGAGAAATGAAGAAAGAGTCTGGGACGAACAGGAAGAAACAATGACTCTCTTCACTCATCCTCAAATTCTCTGGTCCTTGGCGAGGGTCTGCTTTTAGTCTTCTGGGTTTCAAGAAATGCTTCCTATAGACACTTTTATCCAGAGAAAAAAAAAAAAAAAAAGCCCACATTCTTATGGGAAATAAAAAGTTGTTTTTGACAAATCAGCATTTTCAGCAAGAGCTGTTTTATTCAAAGCTCCTAAGTCACTCCACTCAGAAGCATCCTCATCCAGTATGCGGGCAGTTTGGCCCAGTGTAAACACAGAAGGGAACTAAAAAGGAAAGCCACGTTCTCAAGTCAGAGGACCAAGCAAAGGAGAAAGACAAAGGCTGAAGGAAAGCAGGCTTGGCAAGCAGGAGGAGAAAGTGGCCAAAAGGAGACTTGCTGGGGGCATCCTTGGTTTCTGGGGACATCAATGTGCTGCAGCCAGCGGAGGGCTCGGAAAGAAGTGACGGCATCAACCCTGGAGGCACGTGGCTGCCCTCTAGCCAGCTGAGCTGGGCTCCCCAACCTCCTGTGGCACTCGGAAGTGGCCAAAGCTGATCAGAGGTATCGCTGTCTGTCCAAGGAAGGTGCTCACAGCCACCAGCCACATATCTCCTCCACCGGCCTCAACAAACACTGCAGTAGCACCATCCCTAACTCCCTGACATGACCGTGACGGACTCTCTGGCAATCCCAACCTCTTTGTAGTCCCACGTGTTTCTGCTGTGCAGTGCTTTTGGCCTCATTATTTTCCTCTTGGCACAGTGGTCGAATGCTGGTGGGGAGCTTGGCTTGTTGGTTTGGAGCAGCTTAATAAAGTCCGAGCTAAGAAAGGCACTCCAAGCACTGCCACGTCACGGAGGAGCAGAGGGACTCAGAAACCCCCTTGCCTGCTGGGTGAGCATCTTCAGTCCTGAAAGGTGCTGCCAGCCTGCCCCGCTGCTGTTCGAGGCTCCTGCCACGGTGGAGTTTCAGCCATTTTGGCTCTTTGCAGTTTGGATGCCGCCTGTGTTTGAAGCTGCTGGAATCACATCAAACAGCCACGAGCAAAGAATGCCGTCGAAGGATTTATTCAGCCTGGATATGAGTGTTGCTGATGGGAGAAAAGGGAGCAACAAAGATTTCTCAGCCACCATTGTGATCTACCCATTAAAAAAAAAAAAAAAAGAAAGAAAGAAAAGAAAAAGAAAAAAAAAAGAAAGAAAGAAAAAAAAAGAGGTTCCTTTTACTATCAAAACCATTTGGCTGAGCATTTTACTGCAGACCCCAAGTAAGTTCCAAATTGCCTGGGTTACGTAAATACCTCTACCACCAGTGAGTCTTTGCAAAAGGAAAACATTTATAATTGAGTAATAAACCTTACTGAGTGACAATCACGTGAGACAGCGCATTGAAAACAAAAAAAGCCAAGTGTCGGGCTTTTGAATTGAAAGCTTACAATTGTAAATACAAATTCCAAAACAATAAGTAGATTAAAATGTTATTGCAATTAAATTAAAATAATTTGTTTCACATTGGTATAGTAATACGTCTGTGTACAAAAGTAATAAATTGTATCTTTTTTTTCTTAGAAAACCTGATTTTTAATAACGGTCATTTTTCTTAGTTCCTTTTCTTTTTTTCCCCCCCATATTTTATTGCATATTCAGGGAAGAACATCAGTCCAATATATTTCTGTCTTTATGTTAGGTTTAGTGCATTCAGCGGAGAGCAAAAGCCCAGTCCACAAGCACTTCTGCACTAACTAAACGTACCCGTTTTAAAAATCAGCTTGTGCATGAAACCAGTGCCTTTTCCCCTTCCCTGTCCCTGTCTGCTCACAGTTACATCTGGTTAAACTGGGCGCCTCTGCCATTTCTCCCACTGGCCTGCTACCAGGACAGAAAACACCCAGTCTGCCCCGGACCCCTCAGAGGGCTTTTCACTGTCACTGCTCCTGCTGCAGCAGTATGTCCCGTTACCAGATTTAAGCAACACAAAGCATTTTTCCCTCCTTGCTTTCTCTCTTTCTTCTTTGCTGCCATTCCAGCAGGTGCATCGAAAGGGGAGGTACAGAGAGGATGGAGCCAGACTTCTCCAGGAGGTGCACGAGAAGCAGCAGCCATAAGCTGCAGCAAAGGATATTCCAAGTTAGTAAATGTGGGGGGAGAGGGGCATGAATTACCACGAGGGTGGTCAAACACTGGTCCAGGCATTCAGGGAAGGTGTGGATTCTCCGAGGATGGAAAGAATCCGTACCTCCAGTCCGTACTTGGACCCAGACACTGCCTCGCACCCCCTGATGTCTGAGATCTGTAACAGGAGCTCAGGCAGCTATGAACTGTCCCTCAGTGTGTGCTCTGGTTCTGCTCGTTGTGTGGAGATCAGTTCAAGACAATAAAAAGCTATCCACGTCAGAGAAGCCCAGCCGGAGTGATTCCTCCAGACTTGGTTTGGTCTTAAAGATACAGCACAGATCAGTTCAATTCTTGGGATGCAAAAGCATCACACGTAGTGCTCAGATCCAAACTCCTACTCCATGTCTGCACCTGAAAACACCTAGAATTTGAGATAATTTAGCCCCTTGGATATGCAGGTCCAAAAACCATGCCTCATTGGATACCTTTTCATTTGCAAGACCCACTGCAAATTAAGGCACAAGTTCACCACGATTTGCCACGCTGTGCAATATTCCTAATCCCACCTGTCATTAATTAGTGACTTGCTTTGCACACAGCCATGGTTTGCAGTGACCATAACCCCTTAGGGCTGCAGAGTTTCCTTAGGGTCTTGGCCCCTCTCCTTGCTGGACATTTGCGTCAAAACGGGGAAGCGGATGGGGAAGAGAGCAAGATGAGATAGCAGGGCAAAAAAATTGCCTACCATAATGTTTATAACACTCAAACTTTTATTATTATTATATTTTGTTTTTAAATAGGGGGACAGGTGAAATCTAGGCTTGGTGACTTGGCATTTTCTGAGCACAGAAAGAAATGTCCAAGCAGGACTGTCCGTAGAAGAGGAAGAGCAGCAACAAGCTGATGAGCAGGCAGACAGGAACCTGAAATACCTCCCCCAAATCCTACTGCCTTTCACTCTGACAGGTGGCCACTTACCTCCCATTTCCCTGCCCAGCACAAAGCAAACACCCACTCCTTGCAGCATTTTCTTTCCACCTGGTAAGAGCCACAAACCTAAAGTACCTACATTTCAGTTAGTGTTTCATGCTAGTTTGGAAATATGTCAGATTTTTTGTGTGTGTGTAGAACACGAATACCTCCCACTGCAATTAGTTTCTGCTACTGGGAGAGGAACAGACTGCACCACCACTGCTTTTCGGCCGAAGTGCTGCTGTAGTTTCAGTTCACCTTACAAATGTGGCATTGTCTCCTAAAATTACATTACTAATTACAGCTAATGCACCCAAGCCCAGATGAACGCAACTTTGATCTGGGTAGCACCCCTACGCAATCCCTCTGGCACGCAAATGGCAATTACACAACAGGGCTCAAATGCAGCTTGAAAGCAAAGATGTAAGGCCAATTTCTGCAGTGCCCCTAGACTAAACAAGGTGCCTATTCCAGTGCCAGAGTATGATTGACTGAGATTTACTCACAAAACATTTCCCACTGAGAATGTGCGACAAACTGCAATTATTACTAGTCCAGTTGATTTAAAAAAAAAAAAAAGCCCATCTTTAGCTGCAATTTTGGCTGGGCTGCCTGACAGAAATCAACTGCCAAATACAGCAGCAGAGCAGGACAGAGGGAGAAGGTGTGGGGGTACAAAAGCCAGAAGCAGGCAGGTTTGGGGGATGGCAAGAACAACAGGAAGGAAAGAGAAAGAGGAGAGAAAGGGAGAGAGACTGCTGTTGAAAATGAAAAGAGAAAAAAAAAAGAGAAAATCGGAGAGATTAAAGGAATATAATGACATGGGAAGCGAGCACAGAAAGGAGAAAAACAGATGTGAGAAAATGAAGGAAACTGAGAAACAAAACAGAGTAGATGGGTCAAAAAATAAAATTGAAAGACTAGCCAAAGATAGCTCCCTTGAAAATTTGCCACAGACTAGCTCACCAGGGCATGATCTGGACCGCGTGCATCCAGTGTTTAAAAGTAGCCACTTCGGGTTCCTACTGCTGCAATCAAACACACGAAATCCCCATTTCTCATATTAAACAGTTACAGGCGTGAGTGCAAGAGCAGAGAACCCCTCGGCACAGCTAGGAGAGAAAGCTCTTGCCACGTGGCACCTAGTCCTAGATGCTCTGTGTGCAAGCTCTGCCATGAAAACCTGGCTGCACAAGAGGCTTCATTTAGGAAAAAGAAATGCAGGGTCACTAATTTAGCAGCACACCGTGACAGCACTGAGGAGCTGCAAAACAGGCATATACATTTCATTTGCAGGTATGTAGCAGTTATACTCTGGAAAAAAACGAAAGTCAAAGAACAGATTTTTTTTCCCTGCACAAAAAAAGAGACAAGCCTTTCTGCATGCTTCAGTTATGAAAGAGTGTCACAAGCTGACATAAAATGTTCCTTTTTATTGTCAGCAATTGAAAGAAAGTCATCCCAGACCTATAGACCTATGGTTTATGATTCAGAGTAGAACCGAGGTAAGGAAAACTTACAATGAATTGGGAAAACAAAACAAAACAACATCAAAAAAAAAAAAGGAAGCAATCTGAAACCATTTACAAATTCTTATTCATTTGAAGAGACACAAAAACTGAACTTAGAACATGAAATTTTGGTCTTGCACTTTTTAAAGAAAAAAACAACAAAAATAAATGAAGTGTAATTACGTCAGGAAGACTGAGGCAAACAAATTAGACACATACATTCTTTTTGCCTTAATATGGAGGGTCATACAAAGCCAGAGTCTTACTTTTAAGTTCTGATTTACTTTTCCTTCTAATTCAAATCTTATTTCTGTGATTTAATGCCCACGTTGAACACACCAAGATAAAGTCTGTAGCTCTCAATCAAAATACAGTCTTAACTGATGCAAATAAAAGAGCTATTCAAACACTGAATGGCTCATAAAATTGTCATTTGCAATAAGAACAATAATGCAGACAGCATAAAAGTCTTGTAGAAATCCAAGCCGAGCAGAAGGCATTTCAGTAGAAACTATGTTTTTAAGAAGATGTTTTTAAAAAGATGTTTTTAAGAAGGAGTTAGGGACTAAACTGTGCAAGAGAATAAAATCCCTCTGATGACTCACCCTGAGCTTATCTACTGAAATCCTGCATAAATATTCAAGGTAATTACTACATAATCACTAAGTCATGCTGGCATGTGGGCCTAATTTGTTTTGAGAGAGATGAAAAATGGGAATTGTCTCTTCAAGCAAAAGATCAGGGCAGGAAACCCTAGGGGAAGGAGTTCAGGTTCTTATTTGTGTGCATTATTATTTTCAAGTTAAATCAGCCAAGCCAAATTCACAAAGTAAGTCTGACTCCACAGTAAGCTGGCCTCTTTCAGTTCTTCGGAGTATTAAGTGGGGTTTCTATCCATTTCAGCCCCTACTCACAATTATTAAAAAAAAAAAAAAAAGAAAGAAAGAAAGAAAGAAACAAAACAGGAAATTATTTAAATACCCTGATACCTGAACAACAGAAGTCCTGAAGTCAAATGTTTCCTTCCATAGCCTGATGCAGATTTTACAAGATCAAAGAAACCATATACCTTTAAGCCATAATCTCATAAGGCACCCTTTACAACAGTGGGTCCAGGCTCAGCAGGGCTGTGCTTGTGTTAACTAGTTGTGAGGTGTCCATCACAGACAGGAGGTAAGAGTGCACATCAGTCTTTGCCAGATGGGTCTCATCTATAGGATTTCTTAAAAAAAAAAAAAAAAAAAAAAAGCCTCCCCCTTCCCTTTCTCTTCTAAAAAAACTTGTATTAATAACAATAATAAATACATAAATAAAAAGAAGCACAGGCTTCTAGCTCACTTTTCATCCTAAATGAAGGAAAAGACACCATAGCACCACAGAAGTTAATCTACTAAACTGAGCCCATTATAAAACAATCAAGCAATGTTGTGCTGTATATATTGTTCCGTGCCACGCATGGAAATTTTAATGAGAGCAAACTAGACCGTGGTCATGCTCTTCTCTGATCTGAAGAGCATTGGGTTCAGTCCTCTGCTCTCGTGGAAACAGCTAGGTGACCTCAGTCAAAGAACTTTGTAAATCTCCATCTGTGAAATACAGATAACAATTGTCTTTCACAATTAGTTTTGTCCTTTTGTCCTTGAGCAAGCAACTGCTTAAAGCCCATGACAACCTGTGCGAGGGTAGTCATGAGCAGACCTACGTACCACATAGCTGGAAGATCAGAGTTCGACTGAAAAGAGCCGGAGAGTTTTGAGAAGCACCTCTCGTCTGGAGAAAGTCACGCAGGACACCAGGACTACAACTTCAGTAACAAACAATGCATCTTGTGGCCTCTTCCTGAGCCAAAAGTAACGTTCCTGCAAAATATGCAATTAACAAGATGCTAAAATTGTCTGCGGCTATGAAAGTGCTCCGAAACAATCATTTTTAGCTCTCAAATTATTTGGGTAGACTTTTCAAGGAACCGGGTAAACATACTGGTCCTACAAGAACCATTCTCAGCTTCAAATTTGTGTGCCACCTTACTCCTACAGCTATAAATCTCCTAAACATTTATGTTCTCTCTCAGCATTGGCAAAGCAGTCATGGTATTCTAGTCAGATACAGCTTCACAGCTGCTCAGAGCTCTCAGATCCAGCTGGAGCCCAGAAAATCTAAAAGAAAGACTTGTAAATGGGAGAGGGGAAGGTAGCCAGTGCTCAGGCTGTGCCTGGGATGCCACAGCACATGCAGGGGTGCACCCATGCTGGTGGCCCCTCAGTGCTACACAAACAGCTGAGGGAGCAGGGACTGCAGGACAAGGCATTTCATTTCAGCTGCTGGAAAAGCAGCACTGAAATTTGAGGTTAATGCCTACAGATTTGGGGTGGGATCTGTGAAGTGAAAATGCTATTTGGCAGTTTCCTAATGGACTAGCATCCATGGAGCGCTACATATCCTTCCTGGGTCTGAGACTCAGAGCACCTCAGAGCATAAGGAAGATGAGGGGAGATGCTTTACTGCTCCCCAGGTAAGCTTGAAAAAGCACTTGGATTGTTTTTATGGGTTTCACCTGTTAGCATCTGGTTCTGAGGTTTGCAGCCACCCACGCCGTGGAGCTCAGCACGCTGCACCAGGTGCTAGTGCCTCTGTGGGGGAGCTGCTCTCCAGCTCCGTGGCTAATGCAGACACCTGTGGATGCCTTCTGCAAGGGCTCCTGTCCAATGGACATTTCACATAAAATACAGGACTCCTATTAGGACAGGAAAGCAAACCCTGGGACTGTCTCCTACCCTGTCACCACCCCCCACACCCTTTTAGATTTTTTTTCCTACATCGCGTCTTGAATTCCTTCTTGTGTCATGATCCAGCTTCGCATATACATCTTTAACCTCTCAGGTGAATGCTCCAACCACCACATTTTATCGTAACTCGTAAGGACAGCTGAGTTTTTTTTTGGAAACCGTGGGTGTAAATGCAGGAGGGGAGAGCATTTGTTATTGATCTTCAGAAGCAAAGGGAGATATATATCTCTGGCCTGCCTGGCATCACCCTGCTGGCATAGGTGACTTCCTGTTGAATACTCAAATACCTGAAAATGACCCTTTTTCCAGATGTTTAGATAAAAGTTTAGTTTCGTTCGTGAACTTAGTCGTACACCCAGAACTGCCTGGTGCCGGGCTGGAAGTCCCAGCAGGTTCTCAGGGAGGGATCCAGCACAAAGCCCTGCCAAGCCACACATAAACTCCTTTTAAAACCCAGCTATTGTTCCAGCACATAATTCATCTTTTGCTACCTTTTTTTTTTTTGTGTGTGTGTCTGTCTGGGGATTCCTGAGAATAGAGCTTCTAGAAAAGAAAGAGCAGAAGCTCCAAATTTTCTCCAAGTCCCTGGGAATTTCTCCCGTGCTTTAGCTCCTTCTCCAGGGTGAGAAGTCCCTGTCTGCTCCCATGCGCATATGATAAACATATGGATGGTTAGGGAAAAGGGCTTAGCTTTCCTTCTTCCTAAATCACTCTTTCAGTGATCTATTCACAGAACATAAAGAAGTTTATTTTTATCTCCCATTTAAGACTCAAACCCAATGGGACACGATATCACACGCAAACTTTGCTGAAATTCGCTGGAAAGCTTCTCTCTGGAAAAAGAAAGCCTTGCACGTAGTGTTTTACTTCCATCTCTCCCCCACACCTCCCAGTCCGTACCAATTATTCACCCCCAGAATGAGAAAATGCTGAGGCTGTTACTTGGTCGTGCTTGATCCAGGTCCCGTCAGCTATTTCCTGCCTTCCAAAGGGCCACCTGGCCCAGCTGTGGCCAATTTAACAACTAATAACCAACCAAAAGAGTTGCAGCAGCTTTGTCGAGACATCATTCATGACTACTATGCTCTGTAACAGACCCAGCAGTGCCCAGGGTCTCCTCTTGCCTACTCTGATGCAACAAGACTTTTAGATTAAGGTCATTCCAAGATCAACGAGGAATTCCTTAGGCACAGAAGCTGTAGGGCAGACTCTGCCCTCCTCTGCCTGCAAGGGTTTGGGATGAGAAAGAGGCTTGGTGCTGGCTCCCTGTGACCTCAGCCCAGGAGGATGTCTCTGCACTGGACAAGGGCAGGAAAAAGTCAGAGGTCTCCAGGTAGCCTTGCCTGGGGAGACAGACAGACGGACAGAGGAGGTGTCTGTCTGGCATGGTGTCCTATGGCATTGTGGACATACACTAGGCAAGGCTTATTCTTTTTTTTTTTCTCTGTCAAATGAGCTATATCCAAAGTACTCCCATTCTCAGTGGAAAACATAGCAATAGTCACTACCCCTTATCCACTTCTTTAAATTTTTTTCTCCATGAGAGGAAGCAATTCTATAAAAATCTTTCAAACTTCAAAGCCAACGGAGCCAAGTCCTCTTCTGGCCTTGTGATTAAGCCATGGGAGAAACAGGGACTCATATAAAAGGGAGAGTGTCCGAAAGGGTAGCAAAGCAATGCCACGCAAATAGCCATACAACAGGAGTTGGGGAAGTTGCTGTTTGCAAAAGGTTCAAGCCTGCTTCAGAAATGGGTAGGAGACATTTCAAGAAACCCATAACTGCAGATCCTTGCTCCATGTTCAAATCAACCCTAATTTATTTATTTATTTATTTTTAAAATAAAACTTTTTTCCCCCTCTTCCTCCTCAGAAAACAAAAGGAGAAGAAAGGAAGAAATTGTAATCTGTAGAAGTTGCTCTTGCTGCTAGCATATAGTGGACAAAAGACATTTTCTTTGCCTAATGTTATAACGAGGTTGACAAATGCAACAATGCCAGCAGTGTTTCCTTTGTAACAATAAGTTTTTAAAGGTGTGGCAACTCTACCTTTTTATCAGTGACTCTGAGGGATTTTTTTTTCCACCTTTGCAAACCTTACATTATTTTTATAGCTGCAGTTGCTGGCTCTACACAGTAGCTAAGCATTACTGTCTGCCATGGAGGCACTGGGAAGAAGGAGATGCACCCACTTGGTTTGTTTATTTTTCAAGCTTCCTCATCGTTGTTGTTTTTGTGGGTTCAAGTACTGTGGGCCTGTCAGGAGATTAAGAGGGCCTTTCCTGGCTGCTGAAGCCATTCTCCAACATCTGCCCTGTCCAGAGGGAAGCAAAGCTATGTTAAAGGAAAGGAAAAAAAAAAGACACCACAATTGTTAGCTATTTGCTGGTGTGTTTAGGCCAAGAGACCAGAGTGGTCAAGCTGCAGAAAAGTTTGCTCAGTTCTGATCAAGAGAAACAAAAAAGCTTCTGGCACATAGGTTTTCATCTTACCGTAAATCAAAGTGGTCTCTCATGAACAAAGCCCTTTTCATATTTTACAAACTATAAAACACTCCAGTGGGTGTTTACTTGCAAACGACAAAAGGAATGACATGCAGATTTTGCAGTATGTTGGAAAACACTGGTCAGAAGTTAGTTTATATTTAAAAGCAGTTATTGTAAACTTGATTGTATAACATGCTGATCTTTAACAGCAAACAGCTGCTTATTCCTCTCAGACATTTATTTTCCCACTTTGCTTCTAAGAAAATGTTTTGAATACTGGGTAACAAAAGGATTTCCACACCATGTAGAACGTTCATGCACATGAAGTCAACATGTGAACATTTTCCTGGGACATCGCCTGAAAGTTCACGTGGTTTTACTACCAGCATTGTACCCAGAGCTGAGAGATACATCTGCCACACAGCGCAGCTAAACAGAGCTTCGTTTTCATGTCTGTGTTTCAAAAGGCTGTTCTTTAAACCATTCCATCTTGTCTGTAGCCTCTGGAATATTGTCTACCATGAAGAAATGGTGAGAAACATTTGCTGCCAGACCTGGCTTTCCAAGGCTGAAAACTGACAGCACGTACTGACTGCAGGCCGCAGTCGCCAGCCAGGGCATGACAGGAAGGATGTTGTCACCGTGCTGTCTATCTGAAAACCAAAGGTATAAATGTCCCCGTTATCAAAAGCTCTCTTTGTCTTCTGTGGGTTGCAGGTTGAAAGCCCGACTTACTCTGAAAAGCTCCACTGGAACTTGGAAATAGAGCAAAGCCCAAGCAGGGCTTTTCCTTCCCATGGTCAGGAGAACCTGGAGCTGGCTGGCTGGTGTGGTTGTGGTGTCAGTGCAGCTTTAAATTAAGGAGAAACTAAACAAAACAAAACAAACAAACAAAAGCAAAACAAAAAAGCACAAACAAACTTCAGGTAAATCATTCTTTGGGAATATTAGTTGACCCCTTTACTGACCATCCCTGATTTCACACTCAGCTTTCACACATTCAGCCTGCACTGGTGCATTAGGACCAGCGCACTGGGCTCTTCAGAAGAGAAACCCACGGCAGCTCCTCAGCAGCTGTAGCAGCGAGAGCTGGGAACGTTTGAAAAGCAACATGTTCAGTCCTCGAGGGACGAGGAGCGGGAGGTGCCTCGCATTACTCAGCGACGACGTGAATGGATGAGAAGATGCCACAGCCAGGGGAGGCCCTTCCAGCTGCCAGCCACAGGAATGGCTGGAGGCAGGGCTCTCAGCCTGCCTCGTGCCAAGCTGGTTTGGGCACCACACCGAGTGAAAATAAGAAAATAGAGGCATCCCTACTGACTTACCCCTGGGGGTAGGACAAGGAACAAGTGTGACTCTGCCATCAATAAGTGGTAGGTCTCCTCTCGCTTGATGTTAGGCAGGGAGTTAAATTTATGCTGGCTGCCACATGTTCCCTCTCTAGTCAGCAGAGCTGTTTGCTGGAGTGACTGCCCTGTTTGTTTGTTTAGGATGGGAAGAATCATGTTGTGGAAGTGCCTGTTTCTCTCCTTTAATTAGAGATGGCGTCTGGAAGGCTCTCTCAGTTACAAACATCTACGCTGGTCAGATGAGACTCTTCTGAAGCAAACAGTCAGAAAGGGCAAGCTCAGGGTGTTTGGGTGACTTGGCTGGGGACCTAACCATATCTTTCCAGCAGGTATGAATCATGTGGCTGGGGAAGGCTGACATATTTCTGGAAAAAAAACATGACTGGGGTTTTACTTAAAAACAAGTAACAAACAGTCATTAAGCGATGCATATTCTCTGGCTGGTATGCATCATCAATGGTGTCTACCATGTCATTGACCCTGACAGTCCCATCTTCTAAAGGAGACACCAAATGATGCAAGTAGTGGGGGAGATGCAAAATCAGGGCCAAGGGACTGGTGGAAGGACAGGATGGGAGCTGCTGGTGTGCATGATAGCTGAGGCAGCAGAATATTCTTGGCTAAGTGCCTGGAGCAGGGGGCTGTCACTTGTTTCCAGCAACTGCCTAAAGCACATTTCTCTGCAGTTTAGTCAGCTTAAAAATTATAAGATAAGATGCTTGATGATGTTTACCTGGAGCACCACATTGTGGAAGGGCACTTGGAAGGGAAGGAAACAGAAGATCCAGGACAATGGATTGAGACAGGAGGCAAAACCAGGGCATATCCAGAGATGTCGCCAGGTGAATTCAATTTCTCTTAGCTCTAATGTTGGATCACAGGAAAAACTGCTATATCATAGGGACACAGTAGATGCAAACCTCATCTGTACAGGCTTTTTAGATCTATTTTCAGTGAGTAATGTCATCTGTTGTACTCCTTTCCACTGTTTTTTAATGACATTAAAACTTGAGGTCTTCCTATTCCCAGTAGAAAAACTTCAAATCTCATCTTCTCTGTTGCAAGTTTTTTGTTTGTTTGTTTGTTTGTAAGACCAAGTGATAGCCAAATGTTATCACATCTATCCACAATTGCCACTGAAGTCAATGAAAGTCTGAAGCAGGAACACAATATAAGGGCTGCGTACATCTGCTAGGCTAGATACCACTAAGCAGATGAGGTGGTTATCCTGAAATGTACCTGTCTCGGTTTCAGATAGGGTAGAGTTAATTTTATCTGACCCTGCCATTCACATTCGTATCAGTGTACTTGTGCCAGTATCTTGTGCAGTCTTGACGTATGGTTATCTGATTCCACCATGGGTTTAACACCTATTTTAAAATACCTACCTTTAAAATACCTATTTTATCTGCAGTGCCTGAGACTGCATGAAGTGACACACAAACACGTACTTACAGAACAGATGTCTGAAGTCCATGGCAGTGCACCATGAACATGGCAAAAGCGTGAAACAGCTTTCTCCTAGCTTATATACTCCGCAGAAACCACACTATGGGGAAAATTTTACACCTGGGTCTCATCTTGACACAGCTGAGATACACGGGGTGCCTACCTACACTGAAGTTAAGAAGTGCTCCACAATCATCAGTTTAAATGGAGCAAGAAAATCCCTTCTCAGATGAAAGTACACACTAACCCAACCAAGGAAAGTCTTCGTCTCTGCAGACTGACCTGCTTCATGCCCTCCTTAACAAGGACCCAGTGCACCTGTCTTGTTTATCTGTTGGATTCTGAGGTCTTCTTGCATCCAGGGCATGATCCTGACTGCTCTGCCTCCTTCTGCAATGTGTATGGCTCAGCTAAAACGTTGATGTAGCAAGACCACTGTCATTAGCACAAGTGCTGTTATTTGTTGCTACTTGGTATGGAAAAGGTCTGACAGCTAAGCATAGTTCAAAAGTTTGAAGGATGACTTTGTCTAAGTTTGTGAATAGAGAGAACTGTAAGTATGTTAACAAGGAGCAGGATAAAATTTGTAATCTCAAAAGTTAATTCTAAAAAATTTTCTTGGTCTTACTTGACTTTCTAGGTGACCGCCAGATCGAAGAGTAAATGTTGTACCATTCAGAAAACACACACTGGGGATGGAGAAAGTTTTTCATTTGTTTGTTCTGTCTGTTAAAATTATACTGTGGTTTCTGAATCATAAATCATGGAGCAGAGCTGGAGCTCTATTAGCTGTACTACACAAACTCCATCCTGCGCATAACTTCCCTTTAATCCGTTTGTACCCTATGGTGGAGTTAATACATCCACCTGCGTATTCTCCAGCTGGTAAACACAGAGCAGGTGAAATCAGAAGGAAATTTAAATGAGATCAAAAGATATGTTCAAAAGAAGGGCTTAAGCCATCTGGAATCCCTCAGAGCTGCCAGTCACACGTAGGAGACCCGCTGGCATCTCAAGAGGAATTTCTTGCTTCCCTTTCTTCTCGAGCTGGAGGAAGTTCAAATGAACACTCAGCTAGCAGTTGGCACTCGCTTTGTGGGGGGGTTCATTGTTCTGGGAGGTGAGGTCAGATGCAGATTGCAGGGACGCCCAGATTCAAACCCTAAAAGGTTGCTGCTTTTGTTTAGGGAGCTCTTCAACACAGAAAAAGTGGATTACTCTTTGTTTTTTTTCCCATTGTTTCTTAACATACTTTAACTTGTCCTACATCTTTCTTTAACTGAAGCAGAACAAATCTAGGAAGGCCACAGGAAAATTTGTTTGGCTTTTTGTTTGGAAAGTCTCTTTATTTAAAAGAAGCAAAAGAAACAAAATAAGCCCCAAGCCTTTGATTTCAAAGAGGCTGGGCTGGCTACATGGTAAGTCAAGAAGCTATGGACTGCCCTGCTATGATTGGAATAATGTGTGCAGTTCCATGACAGAATGAACAGGATTAGAAATCTAAAGTAAACAAATACACATTTTAGTCCTAAAGTCAAAACTGCAATTACAGGGAACCAAGTGCTTCAGACAAACATCCAACAGCATTTACATATCGAAAAGGAACACTGTGCTCCTCTTCTCCTTTCCCCAGGCTTTTACAACAGGCTTGGCAAAGGGGTGCTCAATGCAACAGGGGATTTAACACATTCAGAAATGGATTCAGCTCCCACCTTTAGGCAAACTCTTTCTCTCAAACTTTATCTTGGACACTGCATTTGAAAAGACACAACCCAAGTGAACAGAGACATTTCTTTACAGAAGCTACCAGACATTTTTTGTCTTGGGGAAGGAGCTGGATGCTTTTAGAAGTCTTGGGTGGAAGGGGGAGTTGGCTTTTCTGGTGGTCTGCCAAAGAAGGGCAGGTGGGTTGCCGGGAGTGTTTGCCATTTTACCTGCCTGCTGAGAAACCCCAAATCTAAGATAAATCTCTTTAGGTACTTCTGTGGTGAGTTTCAACCATATCTGAATGGGCCTGTGTTTGCCCTAAAATTTACCTCCCTTTTACGCTGCCTGGCAGCAAGACACACACTGCTCCACCTTCTAGGGGAGAAACGTGTAACTCTTAGAGGAAACCAACCTTGCATATCCCTGGCAGGAGAGGCATAGCTGGGTCTGTATCTGTTCATCCAATGCCTACAAGACCTACCACAGTGCTTGGTAGTGGTACCTGGCTAACACTGACTCCAATACTGTGCTCTGAAAGACAATGCAGAGCACAGAGGCATCATGGCTGCATGGACATGTAGAACAGGCTCCTAAAATACAGGTCTCTAGCATGTTCCTAAGGACAGCGTAGATGTAGTCTTTAGTCTGTATTTATTTTGGCCTCAGCATATAAAGGCTGATATTTGCATGGGATATTAGAAAATATTTCATTATAGCAGTGCCTCTGAAGTGGAGACCACATTTTGGAAGAGCTCATAAAGCAAAGCAAAGTAAAAAAATCCTTTCATGTCTCCAGGAGAGACTTAAGTACACACATATCTATCATAACTGAAGCCCACAATAACCTGTGTGTGCTGAGCAGTGCCTCATAGCCTAGGAAGTAATAACTTCAGCTGTAGAAACCCAGGAAGTCTCTATCAACCACACACGTTCCTAGAAAACAGATACCTTCCTCTTTAAAATATGTTATAAACTCAGATAGACTTTCACTAGAACACACAGACACATCCTTCAGCAGCAGATTGAATTAAAAAAAAAAAAAAGGACAAAAAAACCCAACACACACACACCTCACTGCATTAAAGCAACTCTTATTCTGCAGATTTTTTTATGGCTTTTAAATAGAGAAACTATATGCACTAGTGGTGTTCTGCTGGCAGTTCAGAAATTGTCGTGCTAAAGACAAAGAACTAGCTAGAAAAGCAAGTCCTTCAGCAAGTTCTCTAGTTCCCACTACTAAAACCACAGATACGTACAAGTAATTGTAAAAAGAATTGACTATATCTTCTGATATTTTGCAAAAGATATAACAGTAAAAAAAGTCAGAATTAAAGAGAGAAGGAACAATGTTTGGGTCTGTAAACAAGGAGCCAGTGAAGCTGTGGAGTGCCTGCAAAATGAGCACTCAGTTGTACCTGGGTGGAAACAGCAATAGATAAAATGAGTTTGAACTAACCCAAGGCATATGGCTGTAGGTGGAACCCAAACACTGGTATCAGTATTGCTTCAATTCTTCTGTGCTTTCTTGCTTCTCGAGACATAACAGTCCTTTCTTTTCTAGAACTTCAATATTTTAAACTTCAGTGTTCAATGGTAAGGTTATAACTTTTTGTTCTCTACGTTTTTCCATGAAAAGAGGTCCATTTTAGTCCACATTTCACTACCACATGAAAGACTTACTCTTCTTCCAGTCTGAAGTGGGTAGGAATGGAAGAAAAGAATGAGGTCAAGGAAGTGGAGGAGATACAAGCCTGAAAAGCACTAGGTATTCTTCCGATCCCATCTGAGTGAAAGGTGCTTTTAGGACCTTTAGAGGGCATGTATTCTAGGGAAAACGCCCTACAGAAAAGCCAGAAGAGTGGGATGGCAGCTCAAGGGGAACAGGGGGTTATTTTGTGTTTGTTTGGACACATATCTTGGGAAGGGCAGGTTTCACCCCAAATATGCAACTACTCCTCACCTTTTTCTAAAATACAGAAAACTCAGTTTCTGAAAACCCACAAGAGAAAATTAACTCGGCCACTCTGTCAAAGATCACTCAGATTGGCTCTCTCTACGTTGGCCCACAGCCAAACAGCTCAGAAAAAGTTGCAGCTCTTCACCATTTTCTCCCCACTATTCAGATGTTGCACTTCCCAGTTCTCACTAGGTTTAGTGCTTGTTGCACAGATCTGTGATCTGAGTTTATTGACTAATCTAGGAAAAAAAAAAAGTTTGCTGGCTTAGTAAATTGTTTCAGCTCACATATGTGTCTTTCAGGCTCCAAAGTGAGTGTTAAAGAGGGCTAAACAGACAGACAAGAAAAGAAAGAGACAAAACCACAGAATCACAGAATGGTTGAAGTTGGAAGGCACCTGCAGAGGTCATCTGGTCCAACCCCTGCTCCAGCAGGGCCACCCAGAGCAGGCTGCCCAGGACCATGACCATGTGGCTTTTGTAGATCTCCACAGAGGGAGGCTCCACAGCCTCTCTGGGCAGCCTGTGCCAGAGCTCCATCATGCACACAGCACAGAAGTGCTTCCCAGTGTTCAGACAGAACCTCCTGTGCTCCAGTTTGTGCACATCGCCTCTTGTCCTGCCTCTGGGCACCACTGAAAAGAGCCTGTCTCTGTCCTCCATGTGTCTGGATATTTATACAAATTGATGAGATACTAATAATAAGTGAAGCAAAAGCTGTGCACACAAGCAAAGCTAAAGAAGGAACTTATCCACTACTTCCCATCAGCAGGCCAGTATTTAGTCTCCTTCTGTTAAGCACGTGACAGTTACCTGCTGGCAACACTCCTCCAGTGCAGCTCAGGACACCATTAGCCTTCTCTGTGGCACGGGCACATTGCTGGTTCATGTTCAACTAGGTGTCCACCAGGACACACAGGTCCTTTTCTACAAAGCTGCCAGTCAGTATGTCAGCATCAGTAAAGCTGCCAGTCAGTAAGTCAGCATCACCAGTGCCTGGGATCTGCAAAACTGCCACCCAGAATGGCCTAATGAGAGACACAGAGCTGCAGTTTTTTTATCTAATGGGAGTGAAAGGGTTCATAATTTTCAAATAAAATAAACAAAACAAACAAACATCCCAGATACCTTGCTGGATACTTTCTGCTTATGGGGAGATGGTGACTGTGTGTATCAATGAAAGCTTATTCACAGTTTATGTAAAGGATTTAGAAAGCAGACTTACAGCTCTTGGCTAGACACTACATCCACAGAGGTTTCTACCTACCAGTATCACTGAAGTTCCTCTTTCAATAACTTCAGAGGAATTCTGCCAATTAGAGATCCTGAGAGTCAGTCTCTTTGTGTCTAGCATGCTGTGCTTTGTTCAAGCAAATCCAGAGACCTACAAAAGTATAACATGCTTTGCTGGCTATTGAAAAATATCATATCTGATTTTCACATTGTGTGGATGGTTAGAAAATGTTTTATATTGTTTTCACAGCAAAATAACTCAAGCTGTGGTGAAGTTAGAGGTTTGAATGACAATTGACTCCTACAGGTCCCATCTGCAATATTCAGGAAGGAAGAAATATGTGTTTCATGGATTTCATGCTGCAAATATGAGATTTTCCTTCATTTATGAGAATTATAGACAACATCTGAACTCAAATACTATATCCAACATGGGAAGGATTTATATTTAGCCCTTCTGTTGACACAGAGGCCATTCACAGAAGTAGGAGGTAGTGGAAATCTAGGAGCCAGCGATCATGATTTGATTACCTTTGTTCTGTATAACTAGAATAGAGTCCAAACCAGTAAACTATATACATCCTCGAGGCCTGAAAAGGGCCAACTTTCTACCAAGCTGAAAACAATTGACTAAAGTCAGTTGGGAGATGACTCTAAAAAGAAAAATGTTAATTAGGAGATATTTAAGAGTATTTCACTAGATGCTAAGAAAGCCACAATACCACAACTGGGAAAGAAGGCTGTACTGGTTACAAAATAACCTGACTTAGAAGGAAAGCAGAAGCTAAAAACATTTTTAAGAGAATAAATGAATGAAAGGATGAATTGATAACAACGAATACAGTTTAGGAAATAGGAACTGTAAAAAGATAATCAGAGAAAGAAAACAACCACCCAAGTAGGATTTTAAGGTTGGCATATCTGAGAACAAAAAAGTATTTTCCTTAGTAGACCAAAACAGAGAAGCCTAACAATGGTGTTTCTTTATTACTGAAGAGAAATGATGGCATTACTGCTTCAGAGGACAATGTTTTATCTCTATTTGGGAAGAGAACCTGTGGAGAGGAACTGCTTCCAAACCCCTTTAAAAATATGTTTAACCTTGAAGACTTAAATACTTCCATATCTAAATTTTAATCCTCTCACATCTTTTCTTGTCTTGTTTTTCTCTTTTCTACATTTAACCAGTCGTGTTCAGTTCTTTTCCACTTTCCATCTCAGTCTCATAGGCTGCTAACTGGAAATATCTCCTGCACTCTCTAAAGATGGTGTGGATGCCCTTTTGACAGCAGTGCCCAGGACTGGCACAGCACCCAGCTGGCTCACAGCTGGGCTACACAGAGAACATAATGGTTTTAGGGTGCAAAACCAGACTCTCAGGAGCAGCTGTTGGTGATACAGATCACCCGCCTCTCTCTGTTGTTTGTGCCTGTGCTGTGATGGTGGCTGTACCTTTACCTCTGTCAAAGATAGCTCAAATCCCCTCACCTGTAGAACAAGACAAGTTCTTATGTCAGGACATAAACACAAAGCAACTCCTTGCCTTACTCACACAGCTTTCATATAGCTTTCTTGCCTTCAGAACATCCATCTTAGTCACCACCCTTTCAAACGAAAGCTAAGCCCTTGGAAAGTGTCCACTGACAGGATTTCTTGCCTAGCTTCAAGAGACACCCAGAGAGATACTATGGCTCCCCAGATCCATTTTTCCTTCCCCTGACCATGTGGGACGTAGACCACCCCTTTGGAGAAGGTAGTATAATTACTAATGATCTGCATACGCAAGCAGAAAATAGAATCACAGAATCATAGAATATCCTGAGTTGGAAGGAACCCACAAGGATCATTGAGTCCAACTCCTGGGTCTCTAAAGGATCACCCAAAAAAACCAGACCCTGTGTCTGAGAGCGTTGTACAAATGCTTCTTGAACTTTGGCAGGCTCGGTGCTGTGACCACTGCCATGGGGAGCCTGTCCCAGTGCCCAACCACCCTCTGGGTGCAGAACCTTTCCCTAACACCCAGCCCGACCCTCCCCTGTCCCAGCTCCATGCCGTTCCCTCGGGTCCTGTCGCTGTCCCCAGAGAGCAGAGCTCAGCGCCTGCCCCTCCGCTCCCCTCGTGAGGGAGCTGCAGGCCGCCATGAGGCCTCCCCTCGGCCTGCTCTGCTCTGGGCTGAGCAAACCAAGGGACCTCAGCTGCTCCTCATGTGTCTTCCCCTCCATACCCTTAACCATCTTCGTAGCCCTTCTTTGGGCACTCTGATAGTTTTATGTCCTTTTTATACTGGAGCACCCAAAACTGCACACAGTGCTAGAGGTGAGGCCGCACCAGCACAGAGTAGAGTGGGAAAACAGATCCCAAGGCTGCAAAGTCACATTGATTTGCTTTACTGACAAATGGTTAAGATATTGTAACAGTGCCAAGGGACCATGACACACCATAAATGAATTAGAAACTGGATTAAATAGATAGATGTAAATGTAGGTTGGAGAATCACATTCTAGTACTGCAAGGTTCTGTAGTCAGCCCTGCTCCAGTTACCATTTTTTTCAGCAATGACTAAAAGAAAGAAAACATGAGACTGGGAACTTTAGAAACCACAAAGACAGCAGGAGGCATTATCTGAGTCTTGAGGGCAATTGCTAGATCTTTTCTCATATGCCAGTTAGTGTTACTGATATTGTTTCTTCCAGTAAATCCTGTGGGAATCCAGGTTTCCAAGTCACCTAACCCCCAAATTTCTCATTTACGTGGCACAGCACAATTCACAGGGCAGATTAAGAAACAAATGCCTGTTTGGCTGAGGGGACAAGATCTCCTCAGGACGTGTCTACAGGGCTGGGCCTCCTACAGGGCCCAGCCACAGGGCTTCTCATAATCACTTGAACGTTTTTTTAACCAGTTTCTTCACGTTATAAGATTATGCTGTACAACTGGTGTACAGGCTCCTCTGAACTGGGCTTCTCTCAGCCTTATTGTTGAAAGAGTTTCTATTTGCTTAAATTAATTACATTCTTGCTTGGCCAAGACTGAAAGCTTGGAACTTCAGAGAAGAGTTGTGAAAACTAAAGACTATCTGTAGATAGTTTAAGGCAAGGAAAGCTAAGATTTTATGTACATACTTGCAAAACTACATCTGTTATTGGAAGGCACTTCTTCTCTGAGCCACTGTTACGGATTTCCATATAGATAAACACAGAAAATAAGGCCTACCGTACTATTAGCAAAGATATTTAGCCATTGAAACTGCTGTTGTCTGAAGAGATTGTCCATCCCTGGAAATCAGGCTTCATAAGAAAACAATGCATAAGGAAACAAAACTTCTCCCTTTTCAGTTACAAATGGACTTACTAAAATGGAAATGCAATGACTACTTAATAGCCACAATGCTTGTTAACATTTAACAAAAAGAATACTTCATTTATGCCATTGGCATCACTTACAGAATTTCAAGGAGTTTGAAAGCATGAAGAAAAAAATCTTTTAATAATTTCAGGTGGTGATTCCTACTCAAATACTCTCCTTTTCCATCATGCTTTGAAATCAGCAGGGAATATCTGCCTTACGGGAGACATAGTCAAAATCTCAAGTCAAAATCTGCATGTTCTACTCAATTTTACTTTTGAATTCTCAAATATTTTGGTCTTCTTATGACCACAATGGTGTCATGACAAGGAATGACCTTTCTTTGTTTTTCCAACAAAGGATTTTCAATTGAATTTTAAAGAAAAAGTGGAAACATTACAATAAAAGACTATAGGGCTGAGAAACAGTCTAAGGTGAGGAAAATTAGTTAAAGCTAGAAAAGTAATACATTTGAAACATTCTGTTTTCAGAAAATTGCACACAACAGAACAGTTTGCGTATAACTTACATTTCAAAGGCCAGGGACTAGAACAACAGATTTGTGTTGAGACATGCTCAGGAGAAATAACAAGATAGAGGACTATCCAGATACTGTGAAAAAGCAAATTATAACTGACATGCCAGAAGCGTGACTGAATGCAGAACTCTCGGGGATAGGGCACATCTTACTGAAAACTAAATTATGTGCTTTTTAAAAGTAAATAAACATATATAAAATTGATAGTTCCAGCTTTAGTATCCAGGCAAAAAAATGTACAATTAATCAGACACTGGATGGAACAAAATACCACAGTTATTACAAAATGGTAAAGGTCTCTGAAAGACAGTGCCACTTATGGACACTAGAGGTTACTAGCTTGTACCCAAGAGGAATGTTTTTTTGTTTTGAATTGGTTGTTTTTGAAGCAAAGAAACATTTTCTTATGGTTGTATGTGAGTCTGGAAATGACAGTGGCTGGGTTCTGCTTCTTGTTGGCTTTGGCTCACTGTGCCATCCAGAACAAGTCAACTAACTTCTCTGTGCCTGTGTCTCTCAAATGATAAAACTCCAGTAACTTCTATCTTTGTAATCTTCAGACTGTACTGTAACATCTTTTGTTGTTATTTACTATCAGTATCAGGCCTGACATAACAAAATGCCATTTTTGTTGATTCTTCTAGCGTACTATGGCAGCACCAATAGTAAGGATAGAAATCGTGGTATACAGAGATCACTCAACAGCTGTGCAATTCATACCTTAACAAAATAAAACAAAACACAGCAAAACAAAACAAACGAACAAAAAATATTGTTTATTTATTTCTTTACATTTAGAGTAGATGATATAATATTAATAACCATGAGTAACTTACTCAGTAATGACTGCCAATGATTAAAACAAAAACTGAAACAACCTTTCTAGCAGATAACTCTCCAGGAATACCTGTCTCTTCAAGAGGACTAAAATACAACAGCCCATCAAACATTCTGGTAAAGACTAGTTATAGCAGTTTGCTAATGAGAAGACTGACTAAGCAATAGTGTTATTAGAGTGAGTGACCTTCCTTCATCTATGAGGAGCTTTTTTGTTCATTGCTTCTATCATGTCTATTGTTATCTTATATACTTGTTATGCATTATTTAATTAAGTATTTAATTATAGGTTTCTATCCACAGCTACCATTAATCATAATACCAAGGAATGACACATGGTGAAGAAGCTGAGATGGAAATGGAAGAGTACAGCCAGAAACAGAGAACCAGGAGAAAAGGTTGTGAGTAGAAATCATGAAATGGAGAGTCACAAAGAAAGCTGAATTCTTTAAAAGCAGTGAACAACTGTAGTGGTTTGACCAAGAACAAGATCTCCACCCCTGCCTAGTGGCAACAGGAAAAGCAGGAAGAGAAAAGGAGCAAAAAAATACTGATCTTTTAAATGATTCTGGGTCAGAGGGAAGATATTTAATGATAGAAGAGAAATTCGTAGTAACAGCTATATTGAATTAACCCAAGAGTCCCTCTAGCCCAGAGACCAGAGATGTCTAGGGAAGAGTTTAAGAATGGGACAAACACAGTGATATATTCCCGGTACGTTCTCCAGGTGATTGGCAGACCTTGAGACAAAGGTGACATCTTCCAGCTCAGTTAGCTACAGAAAGTGAGCCTACCTACAGAATCTGCTGTAGAGACTTTAACAGGATTGTACTCCTGAAGAATAAAACATTTCAAAAGATATGTGTTTTGCAAGGGGGATAGAAAGGGATAGAAATATTAAGTTTTTATCTGAATTTGAATGTTTGAATGAGATATGCATGATGGAAACTAGAATGGGAATCAAAAAACAAACCCAACCCAGAGGATTTGCTTGGGGAGCTGACTTAACCTTAAAAAAAAATAAAAAAAATTTGCAATTACTGTCCTTGGAGGTTAAGATCCACTTGAAACCTTTGGAGAGGAAACTAGAGACTGCTGTAGTACACTGAGCTAGAAAACTGCAGATTCATAGAAACAAGAAGAGACAAAGTAAAACTAAAAAATAATCTGAGTAGTAGTTTACTAGAAGCAAAGTGACAGATTGCACAGGCTAGTGGAATAAACATAGTTCTAAGTAATATCCAGCTTTTGGAAGAACTGCCATTTTTCTAAGCAACAAAACCAGTTTATATACACACACACAAAATTATTCTCTACATAGTGAAGTGGTATTACTTGTAGAGATAGTTCAGAAGACGATTGCTTCCAGTCAACTGGAATATCACTGGGGTCTGTTCTCCTTAGAAATTAGACACTGGTGTACAAAATAACATCCTAGTAAAAGGCTTGAAGAGAAAATGTCAGCTGTCATATCTTAAACCATTAAAACTCAGGCATACATAGTGAGAAAAATCACTTCTACTGAGTGTATGTATGACTTAGGAAGGTAGAAGATGAGTGTCAAGTTTTTTCTTGGGAACTAAATTTGCTGCTCCAAAGATTCATGTCCATAGGAAGACAAGAGCCCGTGAAGACCAAAAGAAGAAATGGAGAAAAGTCAGGGCTAAGTATAAAAGTAGCAAAGGAAAAGCCATATTTTGGGGAAAACGTCACCTTATCCTCAGAAGCAGGACTGGGGGAGGGCAGTTATTCACCCCAAGCCCCTTGTCACCACAAAGTGCTTCAGTCACTTTTGGGGGTGGATAGGCAATCCCATGCACTGGGCACTAGAGCCAGCACTCTCTGGCTCTGCATGTCCAAAGCAGGCTGGAAAAAGGTCAAAGCTCCTTTATATCTAAGGTAAGGATCTAGACATCTACAGATGGAAGGACCAAGCAAACAAGGATATCTGAAATATGAAGTAAGACCAATCTTCTTCAACAGAGGAAAGCTATAGGGGTGATCAAAGTCTATTGACAGACAGGTGTGAATATTTATCGGGTAGGGGCTCCATACAAAACTGAAAAGAGCCTTTTTATCAAAGTCAAGCAGTAATTGAAGATATGCATGGTTTTCTCTTAATTTTCTTCTGTCTTTGCTATTTGTATTTGGTACTTCTGTTTCGTATGTTCCACTTCTCTTATCCTGGCTTGTGCCAGTGTGACTTTGAAGTATGAGACTCCAAACATCAAAACTACTCTTTCTGTAGATGTGGGGGTCATGCAGCACTTCCATAATGCCCAGAACAACCACTCGATTTTCTTCAGAACCACGCAGGAAACAAAATGCAGCTCTGCCTGCCTGCATGAGTATTTGTGCCTTTGTAAATCTGTGGGAGAGAGAGACAGAATAGTCTTCTGGGGACAAATGTTAAAGAAGTAAGTATCCTGGCAAAGCAATAGCAAAGCAAGGACCTGAATTCAGGAGGAGCTAGGAGAATATGCAACAATTAAATTCAGAAGGAAATTTTCTGGATGGACCTATATATTTCCAGCCTTGCAACTGGATCAAATTTCTTTAAATCTGATCCCCAAAGGATGCGCCCTAAACTTACAGTCTTGCTGCGCCTGCCCACCTGCCATGCAATTGCCACCTGGCATGCAATAGCAGCACATGAATGATGCAGAACATGTCAGGAACTTGTTCCCATAGCACAGACAAAAATCAACTGCTAAATCTACTACTCTATCAATTTCTTCACTGTATGAAACATGAGCCCATTTTGATGTAAAGTTAAGGGAGTCTTTGGTGTTTTAGCAGATGAACCTAAGAGAATATATGGGTATTATGCATATTGGTTAATGTGTTGATCCTTCTCTCCTGAGAGATTTAGAAATCCTTCCTGATACTCCAAAGAGTCAAGTGCATATCCCACATGGATAAGAAATGTCCCAAGGGAATGTAGTTAATAAAAACACACTTCCTTGATGCTATGTCCTACGGTTTTTCTGCTCATACCTTTGGCACAGTTTTGTGTGAACTTCAAAAAGCAAAAGGTCTTTCTAGAAAATTGAAAACTGTCTCTAAATGCCTCCAAAAACCCTTCACCTTTAGTCCTTTGTGACCAGGACACTGCAAATACACAGTAAAAGTTACTTAAAGAAAAGCCAAGAACTTTCAAAGTTCTTAGGAAGAGAACTGTGGGAAGCAGAGATGCACTGATTTCTCTTCTAGCCATGGCTTGACGACCTGAAGATATCTGTGATGTGATGCTATACAAAGGCTCTTTTGGAGGCAGATCAAAGCAGCATAAGATAAGCCTTGCTGTTCACCATGTGATCTGCCAGCTTTTCTTGGTGGGAACTTCAGGTCTAGCTCCTTACAGTGGCTCCTTGCAGTTCATTTCCCAGTACATATGTCTGAAACAAGTTGGGAGCCCAAGTCTGCTTTCTGGAGTAGGTGTCATCATCTGTTGTTTTGGGGTACTTAGGAGCAAGGCAGCCATTCTAGAAAGGACAGAGAGAGAAGCTGTGCAATGCACACCATCTCCAAGCCATGTAACAGGGAACTACAATTGCTCTGGGCAATGATAATGGAGGATAAGCATCCCTAGATGCATATATGTCCCTGTCAAAGAGCCCTACACATAACAAGAAGATGTTCACGTGTAACAAAGACGCTCTGTTTTAGTCTGCACTGAGTCTAGGTGTCTGACTCAACAGGCAAGCAAGAGAGAGGAAAGTGTGGAAAAACTGAGTAATTTGTTTTCGTTGTTGCCTTTTTATTTTATTCTTCAGATACATGGTCATTCCTTTCCATTTTTCTTACTTCCATGTTGTAAGACACCTCCTTCCCTGGTGTAATCTTTCTTCACCTCCCCTACTGACGTTCCAGCTGTGCCTTGCAATAGCCTTTCTCCTCTCCTGTTTCAGGGGTGTTTCTGGCAGCTTGTTAATTAAGTAGAGTCCCTGTGCTGATAAATTTCCTTTCGGTGCCATTGTGAAATACTGAATAGCATCAGAAACTTCCTCTAAACTGAGCAAACAGTTGGATCCAAGTCAAAAAGCTTTCTATTGAGCCCAAGATGCCTATGAGCAGGAAAGAAAAGAGAGAGATTGTTTTCTGATGAAGTCACAGCAAACAGTTGACTTATGGCTTACTGCAGAAAGGAAGGGTAAAATTTAATGCAAAACGAGAGCTTATGTACCTATTCTTCCTCAGACTAAAAGCCACTCCATCCCTTCAGGGCTCCTCTGTCCTTTAATGACTTCCTTATTAATCTGTGTATTGTATTCTTGCCAGTCACATCTCATTTTGGACATCTTTGAGCATCTCAACTTGGGAGACTGGTTCAATTCTGTCTTTGTTAGAAACATCAACAACCAACAAAAAAGTACAAGTATTTTCTAAGAAGGACCAAAATCTGCTTCAGGTTTCAGCTGAATCAGAGTAGCTATTCTGCGGGCAACTCAAGTTTTTGTTGCGCTTAGCCCTCAGACTCCAGTTAGCAAATGCCAGAAGCCAGCCTGTTGTGTGGGTTGCTTATTGCTCAAATGAGTCTGCTGTTTACAGAAAGGCACTTGTGTATTGCATGCCAAATGGAGGGAAGGACAAAGTCCTCCTCCCTTCTTTAGGAATGAATTTTTGGGAGCAGAAAACCCCAACATTTCTCCAGAAATTAAAATGCCAAAATATTGGGATGTTCCAAGTCAACTGATCTTTTTGTGTGTGTGTGTATGTTTTTGGTGTGTGTGTGTGTGTTTTAAGTAACATGTAACATATGATTTGAGTTAGACCACATAATGTAAACATTGTTAAAATAGAAACTAAAAATCATAAAGTTTAATAAAAAATGTGAGTGTGAGGTCTTGTTGACACTGCTTGAAATTTTTTTTAACTTCATTTCACTTTCACTAAATCTGGCAAAATTCACCCAGAATGTTTCAACCACCTTCCTTATGAAATATTATTCCACTTTTCCTGTCAGCTCTATACTCCACTTTTTGGGATCAAATTGGTCTTTTTTCATTCAGTACTGTTCTTTTATACATACATCGTCTGATATTGATTAACGAGACAGAAGGCAGTGCTCAAAATCATCCTGCCAACCCCCCCCCTTTTTTTTTTTTTTTTTACAAGTATTAGAGTTTTTGCTACCTTGTAGAGACTTTTTTCTGTGTATTTCTTCAGCTTTTCTGCTCGGAGGTTTGTAACTGGCAGATAAAGGGATTTTGCTTATCATCTTGGTCATGTTTTTCCACTTAGCTCTCAACAGCAGCAAACAGTACTCCAATTTCTTCTAAACTTTCTGCTGTTTGGTACTCTGGTCACAGACTAAAACCTGGTGTGGTAAATCAGGGTGGCCCAAAATCAGCTGCCACTGGAGCTGGATGCCACTTCTGGGACATCCACTCCCCACAGGCTGTTATTGATGGTGATGGTTTCTGGCTGTCTTGATGCCGATGGGTTGCTCTTTCCCCATAAATCCTCCTCCTTCCTCCCTCGTCCTGCACAGCCTCCTGCGGCCACTGCTGTGTTGTCTAGATCTCTGGTCTAAGCCACTAAAGAACTTGGTGAGGATAAAGCTGGGGAGGCAGATTTCCTGTACTTCAGCCCTGAAGTCATGTTCTCTGGTAAGAACTTACAGAAAATGCAGGAAAGGGAGGTTCTTGCCTGCTAGGGCAGTGTTCCCAGCCTCAAGAGCAGCTCACTGTCTCCTCCAAAGAAAACGGCAACAGCATTGAGGGAGGCATCCCACAGACCAGTTGTCACAACTGAAGAGCTGTATAAAACCCACAGCTCAAGCTGGAAACTTGGACTGGTTTAGAGACACGTTATGCCCTGGGAGGACAGGCAAGGGGCATCTTGCTGTCATGTCTCAGCTCTCTTCGATAGCCCTAAGGATCTTCCAAACACCGGTGGAAGAAGGAGTCCGTCCTTCCTGAGCTGAAAGCACCATCTGAAGGTAGCTAAGGACCTAAACTGACATCCTCTTCCCATCCTGAGGTGGCCTGAACTTAAATCAAGATGCTGTGACACAGCTCCTGGATTGCAACAATGCTGTGTATGATTTCAAAAGCTGAAAAGAGAGCCTGGATAAAAAAAAAAACAGGCAACACACTCATATTGCAACACTTCTTCTGAGAGTAATGATTTCAGGGCTACATTGTACGAGGCGTTCTCTACCCCAGTCCAACTCTGCATGGTAGTAGTGAGCAAAACAAGGTAAAGAATACATTTCATCTGTAACGATCTGCATCTGTGAAGGGTGGAGCTGGAAAATCATGTAGGCACATGTTCTGCCTAACAGAGGAGCAAGTGGGACTTACCCTGTGTTCTATGATCCTGGATGGAGTTTAAAAGCTGGTGAATAGTCATGATTCACTTTAGCAATCCCACTTCCAATTAGTCCATCCACTGGGCTAGAAAAAGAGAAGATAAAAGAAGGAATTCCTTTTTATTTCTACACACATGTGATGGCTCTTTTCATCATTATCAAAATACCTTCATCAAAGCTTTCCATATCCTCCAACACACCTCTGAAAGAAAAATAACTGTGCTTCACTCATTCGCTATTCACGTAGTCAGTTCTGGTGACAGCAAAGCCCCAGCACATCCATCTTCTCTGAGCCTGTCATTTGTAGCACTGAAATAAACCAACACTGAGTGATTTAACTTTCAAGTAGCTCTGCAGCGATGTTAGGTGTGTAGTAATTCCCTCGAATGACTTTAATTTTACTGGAGTGACTCTAGTGAGTGTAGAAATATAGTCTCAGATATGTACCTTGCTTCCTTCCGCCTTCTGCAGTTTCTGACTCGTCTTATTTGAGAAAAGTTGCTTTCAAAGGGCAGGTCATTTATTTGCTGCCGTGTTTGACATCAAAATGTAAGAAGTTATGCACTGAGCCTTCAAAGACATCCAGGTTCGAAGTAGGGGTAGGAACTTTGGGAAACGCTTTTCCTTTCCGATGTCCAAATTTTTTGAAAAAAAAAAAACAATTTCTTGAACTTTTCTTCATAGGTAAGAGAGATGTAAGACAGCCATAAATAAGCTGGTTTTGGTTTATTTTTGTAAAGAAAATTGAGGTAGTTTATCTTCTGGTATAGCAGATGTAGCTATACATACCTGATACTAGCAGCTGAGTTTCCAATTAAAAAAAAAAATTATATATATATTTTTTCGCTGAGTCAGTATCTAACTGTGAGAGCATGTAACATAGCAGAAAGATATATATATATATATATTTTAAAAAAAGGGGGGGCAATAAAACAGTCATGAAGTAAGAGAAGAAAAGCAAAGTAGTGCCTGGTTTGTAGCAGGAGTGTAGATGTCAACGTGGCCCTGTTCCTCACCAGACGGTACATGCAGGTCACCACAGCGTGTTGGTACAGAGGTAAATCACACAGCTCTTTCGTGATCTTCCCTGGAAACCTGCAGACACACCACAGACTTTGAGAAAGAGTAACTAAAAGTATATATGAAAATTAAAAATATATATGAAATGGAAAGCTGGACAAGCAACACATCACATGCAGGTGGGACACTGCACTACACAAGTTTTTACCAGCTTTGGAAAATGCTGTTAAACCATTTGGGCATGAAAGGAGGGAATGAAGGGAGGAAGGAAATGAAAATTTCTTATTTTGCTACTTTCTAGTAAATGCTAAGTGGAAGTAACCCACACGGCCTCCTTCCAACCCCTCACGACACGAGGGAGGTTGGCGCAGGCCCGGCCCGGCCCACGTGTGGCGCGGGGCCCAGGTCGGCCCTCGGCCTCCTGCCCAGCCTCACGTGGTGACACTGTGACGTGAGGTACATGGGTGTCCTTAAAGGAAAAAATCTGTATACTCAAAATATAGGCTAAAACGATGTCTTCTTGTACTCCCTCTCTTACCCACCTGTGTTCTCTTTCCCGAGCCCAGTCTCAGCACCTGCAGCCACTTCAGCTCAGCCTGACCAAAGCACAGCCAGTCTTTCCCTTGACCAGAGTTGCCCAGATCTCATTTCTTTACTCAC
Source organism: Anser brachyrhynchus (assembly GCF_964034855.1). Lineage (NCBI taxonomy): Eukaryota > Metazoa > Chordata > Aves > Anseriformes > Anatidae > Anser > Anser brachyrhynchus. The sequence continues at coordinate 36,677,852 of NC_137694.1, read as the reverse complement.
TGAAGTGGAGAGCAGGTTGGGAAACAACACAGGAGACTTATTAGGGGTTATCCTTAACGTAGAATGCATACGTAAATTATGGCATTGATATCTTTCAAGCTTTCTTTCATTAATCTGAATAACTCCCGTGTTGAGATTATTCCCCACAGAGGAGTTCAGTGTTCTTTTCATATAATTATATATATATATAGAATGTGTAGTATGCTATATATATATATGTAATGTATAATGTAAAATCTAAACATAAGCAGGTGCTGGGGCTCAGGTTTCCCTCTGCCACCTGCTTCTGGTTGGCAGCCTTTCCAGTGGATGCACAGACCCGTTTATCTCTACTTTTTTAAACAGTAAGACTGCTGCCTGCAATTTTAGAAGAGGTCAATGCCTTCCACCCCTTTCACCCTTATGAATCCACAGCCCACAGGATGAAACCCGTTCGCCCTTCACACAGGGCACACAGCCGTGTCCCCATGTCCTGGAACTTGGCTGTGAGTCTTCAGTGGTGCCACCTCAATAAGCGACACAGAAAATACCCCCATCTACCCTCAAACAGACAACACTCAAAAGTTAAGACGCTGCTTACCAGGATGGGAACTGCTCAGGTTCCAGGACACTGGTGATGGACATCACTGAGGTATATGAGGGAAAAAATAAAAGTAATGTTGGAAATGATGCCTTTCTTTGAAGCGTATCTCTACAGAGAGATTAAAAACAGACAACTGCTGAGTTTCCCCAAACATTTTTGGACTAATTGCACTTGATCAGATCTAGAAATGACCACTCTTTGTGGCACATCTTGACTTACTGGCCAAAAGCAATCCATTTCTGGCTCTGCCCAGGCACATCAGCATCTGCCCTGTCTTGAAATTCATTGTTGTATGGCAAGTAGTAGAAGTCCTTAAATGGATCTAGGGTGTTTGTGTTTCAAGTGACATGCATTTCACAGGTGCTTTTTTCCTGGTAGTAAACGAGACAGAGTTCATGCAATAAACACGTGCCGAGCCTGTGTGTCTCTGCCTGTGTCTGTTCACTAATTTTTGCAACACAAGCTCCTGAAAAACTGAACTATAAACCTAAATGCTTCTCTCATTTTGCTAGGATGCTGGTGAAGGTTGTGCCTGGGGCACACGTGGACCTGAGAAAGTCCTAATTGCTGAGGACAGGCAGGTGGACTGCAGGTGGACAGTGGGGGCAAGTAATTCTTCAAGGCAGAGGATCCACAGGTGAGAGACCTGAACACAGAGGCTTGGAAATCACTGAGGGGTTGAAACAGTAAGGCCTTCAGGGTAGGGCAGTGAGTAACCGAGAAGGGATACTGTTAGTTTAGCTATGTTTTGTTTTTACAGAAATTTAACAACACTTTTTTTTTTAACCATTAGGGTTGAACAGCTTCACACCAGCAATTATGATAGAAATAACCCCAAGGCAGGACCACAGCTGATTCATCACTGACTGTATCTGATTATTATTGCTGACCCACTCTTAAGACAAAGTTTATATGAGGCACACAGTGAACTCAGCAGGCTTCCTTCACCTGCCTGCCCCCTGAATTGTGTTTGCCAGCTCCTTCCCCAGAGATAAAATATATTTTACCAGTAACTGAGAAAAAGCCTTTTTTGGTGTTTTACTGTATTGCTATGGACATTTTTTTCAAAAGACACACTGCTAGGCTGTCTGTACTTTGGGTTTGCTGCTCACGCTCAGTGTGAGGAGTCCAACAGAGCAGAGAGGCTGCAGTGTGAAAACAAGGGTGGATGACTGGGTAACTGCTTCACACCTGATCGAGGATTAAAAATAAATTGTAAACACTAAGCTACGTGTAGTTCCCTTCCTCGGAATTGTAGTTTAGCGGCATGGCAGGCTTCGTATGGAGCAACAGTGGCATCTAGTGACCACAACTAGATTACCGTAAATTTGGATGAACACGGGAAGACATGGCATGGACCAAGGGCAGGGGACACAGCATGGACTTGCTGGTGGTGGTATCTGCAGACCTGACCTAACCTCTGCCAGTTAGAGACGTCGCATCTTCACAGGCAGAAATGTTAGCCTTTTAACAGGAGATGCCATTAAGTTTTGCAAACTGTAATAGTGAAACCCCCCACCAACCAACCCTCTGTCTGCCACACCGACCTCCAGGCTCAGCGGTGGCGTAGGACAGTTTGCCCCTCGCACTGTGGCAGAAGAAGCGGCTCATAGGCGTGAATGGAGCAAAGGCTCTCTGGTGGGGAAGGAAATCGGTGACTCAGAGCTGGCTAGTGGAGATGGAGAACGTGTCAGCCAACACCATGTCTTCTGTCCCTCTGCCAAACAGACAATAGCCTGTCTGTTCCCTCGGGAGAAGGGCCTCTTCTCCTAGAGTGCTGGGGGCCAGACAGCAGGCAGTGTTGTCACAACTGGGTGAAAAGTTTACTAGTGCAGGGGAAACTGTAAAAAAATATATATATATATGTATTTACAGTAATCTGGAGTTCGGAAGGGCATAATATGCCCTAATATGACTAACGGGTAGTGCGAGAACGACCAGAAGGTGATCAGCTTTACACCTGTATTTTGATGCAGATAAAACAGAGCAATGAACCTACATTCAGGGGAAAAACAAAACAAACAAAACAAACAAACAAAAACTTTTATGTAAAAATGTCATTAGAAAGGTAAGGAAAACTGCAATTATAAATCCCCGTCATGAAACAATTAAACAGTTATAAGATTTCTAGCAGCACTTTTGGTGTTTGGAGCTTCAAGTCAGCTCTTCATGCAGCTCTCCTCTTATTGAACAAGTGTGGCTGGTTGCAGGCATGCTATGAATCAATGGTCTTTGAAAGTTTTAATATTGCACTTCTATACCAGTGCTGAATGGCTGCTAGAGACCTCCTCTACTTTTCTATGAATAAGCAGGCTTGTTGCTGACCAAAGTTCTTCATTTCTATGGTGTATCTGCTCTCACTGTCTCCTGCCTTTAACTCTTGACCTGTGCTCACACCTGTGTGTCACTTGGAAATGTCACTGGACCCATCAGGAAGAGAAAGCAACACGTGCACACGGGCAGCAGAGAAACCACTACTGACAGAGAGCAGCAGCAGCATGGAAACACCTATTGGGTGCGTCCTAATAGGGCTGAAATAGGGGTTTGCAAACAGTGCCTGCATTGCCTTCACCGCTGCACAGGCCATCGGATGTGCCACCCTCAGTTTTCAGCCCTGTCTGACTCTCTGGTTTCTGTGGGACAAAAGTATTGATTTAAAATCCAGAAAGAGTGGAGAGATGGGTAGACACATACAGAAGCGCCACCTCGCTAACACAGCGCCTGTGGCTCCCCTCCAGACACCATCACACGCGGATGACGCAGTCCCCTGGTCTGCAATGTCTGACCAAACCAGAGGCCCTTCCAGCCAGAGGTCTGCATCTTCAGTGGCACTGGAAGCACCACAAAGGTTCGTCATCTCCTCTACAAATAATTCAGAGCTTTATACCCTATGAATTGCACTTACCTTTCAGTTGCAAACAGGAAAGAGATGGGGGTGTATCTGTAGCCTTTCTCAGGAACGCTATTTGAATCTCACGTGAGTAGTTTTCACAAGACAGATAAATAACTCTGTAGTTCAGGGAGCACGTACATCTTAGAGCTTACATGGGAGTATATTGCAGCAAAAAGATTATTTAAAAGGTGGTGTTAAACAAACAAAAAGCCTAATTAAGTTCATAGTGACAGCAACTGGCACCGTGTAGTGCCAGAATCAGATGGCTGGAGGCTGAGAAGCTGCCCCAGGGGAAGGCTGCCTCTGGATGCATGCTGGAAGCAACTGCTGGGCTACAACGTGGGTGGACACCACCATGGGATCAGCTCCTCGCTGACCTCAGGCAAGGCAGCGACAACTCTGAACACATGAAGCAGGGAGCAGCACGTAGCTGATCGGATCCTTTGATTTGTTGCTTATAAACAAGCCCAAAAGAAGCACAGGCACGGAGCTTGCTTTCCCTCAAGCCTTTTTACACCTTTTTATGCTCTCATCCCCGTTCGCATGCATTGCCTCCCACGCCACCGCCACCACCGCCTGTCCTCCCTGCTTATTTGTGGTGAGCCGATGTGGTTTGATACGGTTTTATCAGAGGAAGACTTGGAAACGTTTGTGGTTCTTGTTAAATGTGTGGTAACTGCTGCACACTGATTTTAGGATTAAGCACAGCAGAAACTGCATTTTGCAGGCTGAGGTGTCTGGGCCAGCCCCTTGTCTAGCCCAAAATGATCTCACCCTGCCAACACGGGTGGCAATCAACTCAGCACCGTAAATCTTAAGCATCTTATGTTGGTCAAAAATAATTGAACCCCTCATCAGAACCAAGCATGCAGACTTTCATGCTGTAGCTTTCCTTTTCCACGTTTAAAATCACTCAAATTCCAGCCTGTGCAATCCACTGAGGCTTGGGTCTTCAGTGGGGAAGGGTGTGCAGCAGAGACCCTTCACACGTGTACTTTCCTGCCGGCTGGATCTGCCCTTCCCACAGTCGACCCCCCCAAAGCAGCACACCTTCCTAAGGGGGCCTGTCACCAAGGCGGCCCACACGAGTCTCAGAGCAGTTCCTGGGTGTTCAAGAAACCGGTCACCCCACCGGCTCCTTACGGCTGACAACCCCCAGGCTAAGGACGCTCAGCTGGGATGAGTCTGCACACCTTAGGTCACTCACGGGGCCGTGACAACTCCCTGCTTTGATTTTCTGCCAAAGCGTGCAAAAGTGGAACAAACAAAGCAACAACGAGGACACTGAGGATGAATTTTTGTCTCTTCATGCACCAGTGTAGCTGATGTCAGGTGATGATTTTGGCTCTGCAGGTGTGCCTGCTTGGCGGATGGCACCAAGTAACACATTGCAAGAAGGTCAAGGAAACTACAAAGTGGTGATACCACCCGCCTTCTTTCTGTACAATTTTACAAGGCTTAAAATACACGACAAAAACATTGCAAGATTCTCTTAAAATATGGAACTTGAACTTCAACCTGAATTGGAAATAGCAGGGTAAAGAGATGCATTTTATTTTTAAAGTAATTTTCTGTTACCTTTCTAGCAACGTAATATATTGAAGGGATTCTAGTAGGATTTTTGTTAAGTATACAGAACTAAATTTTCTCTATCTGCACTTGCGGATGAAATCAACTGTTTTCTGCCTGCAATTCTGAAACACTGATTTCTACTATCTACCATTTCTACCCCAAAAGCACAGGCAATTTTGAATAATCTCACAATAGCTTCAGACCTGTTTCCATTTGCACAACTCTAAGTACTATCAAAACCAAATCAAACGCCCATCCATTCAGACCTTCCATTTGATGATGCAGAAGAGAGTTCTTGGAAATAAAAGTCAGTCTGACCTTAATAGAATAGTTTCTCATAAAAAGACTCAGAAAGGTGTTTCAGTTGCATGGAAAAAACCAATGAGACTGCACTGAGGCAACCTCAAGGAAAACAAAACACAGGTTTATGTAGTAGAGACTCCCACTACTGTGTTCCCAATGTCCTTGATGCTGCAAAGCCACCCTTACATCTGCATCCACAGACTCCACTTGATGAAGGGAATCTTTAGAGAAAAATAATTGGAAGCTTCTCTGGAGGCTGCTAGCTCTCTGGACCTCTCCTTCACGTTTCTGCTCAGTACCAAGTGACTGAATTGATTTTGCTGTGTGTTCAGCACTTACATTTCAGGCAGATCAAACATACTTTGGGGTATCACACAACTCAGTAGTGCTAGTTATGGGAAACAAGAAAATTGAACGCCATTTTAGAGAAAATTTCCTGCTGCAAACAGCACCAAACTAATGCACAGAGTTGCTGTGATTCCTTCGCCTCAATCCTAACAGTCCAAGTACAGTACACTTCCCTCAAAGCACACTCATCAATTACTGATTAGATCTGAATCAATATTTTATTGGCATTTCTTTCCCCCGTTCATTATCTGTGCGAAGCTTGCTAATTTTCCATTACCTTAATCACATCTTAATGTGCTGAAAATCCATGCATGTACTTGTGACATTTTAGCAGTTTTTTCAGCATGACAATCCTTTTATTTTCACTAGTTCCACATACAGCTGCATGATATGCTAAAGCTAGGTAAAAATCGGGAAAATGATTCACAGTAAAATTTTGAAAAGAAGTGCATTTCTTTTAAATCAAGGCAGAAACAATTCTCATACAGTCCACGGTCAGTGACTAAATCCTACATTATTTTAGATTTACTTAGTGCTACAAATGATCATTAGCAACAATACTACTTAACCTGAAAATAAGGCAGGGGCAAAACCTGATCTACAACTGTTTTAAGTTTATAGTGTTCATACTTGTATATTACTTTATATGCATACACCTGTATAAAATACAACAGTGAAATAAAATCATCCGCACAACAATAAACAGGGGTATATTGTACAGCTAAAACTGGTATCACATCCTAGAGATCATGGGATACATTAATAAATAGACAATGATATATTACTTTGCAAATTTAACAAATAATTTTAACCGAGGAAGATACTACACACAATGGGATCGATTCATCATTACTGCCTTTACACCAGTTTGAAGTCAGGGCAGTTTCAAGTCATGAGGAACTTGGAAGTAAAAACGTCATGAATCACAGTTAATGCATACAGTACTGCAGAGCTGTAGTATTTTAAGAGCAACCTGATTTTTTTTTTTTTTTGGAGTCAGAATACTTGATTTTGCATCCCTGAAGCTGAATTATCCACATTTAGGTTCTCTGCCTCCCTAATATATATATATATATATATATATCTGTCATTTGTGTCGCAGTATTCACCAGCTTTAAAAGACTTTAGTGGGGGACATATCAAAAATCTAAGCTTCTGAGAAAACGTTGTAAGAAACTGGCAAAAGGGACTGACCTGGAAGCAAACACTCAGCTTATATTTTAGCCATTTTTGTTTCACAACAAACCAGAACCATGCCAAGGAACCCCACGACAGCCTGCGTCCAATCCACTAACATCATGGCTGATATGCTGGGTTTTAATGACAAGTGGCACCCTAAGTATCTAATCGCTCTATTTATAGAATTTAAACTCCTAAACTACTTTGGAACATTCATATATTTTACCTACCGCTAAGCAGGCAAATACATTTTAATTACAAAACTGGTTGCAAACTAGATAGTATTTTTTTTTACATAAATTAAAGCCAAGGTGTGTCATAATATTCAACACAACTGTATGTATAGTTGTTCTTATGCCTAATTTTGCAGTGCTGCAATGCCCCAGCAGTTCTATGTAATAGAAAAGGAGCAAACCAGTGTTGTAGATGGGCTCATGCCTGTTATTCTCGCACTCACTGATTACGTTTATATTAAAACCACTACCAGAGGACTGCCATGGGAAGAGAAGCATGACATATGCTGTTGGAGGATGCCTGAAGCCAGATGGCCCAGTATAAATAAGTGGCAATGCTTGACACTGAAAGTGATACTGTAGATCGCTAGGGCTGCTTGTGCTTTTGTTAGTTGTGGCTTCTCCAGCTACTCATGGAGCATAATAATGAGGTCTAACAGGGAGGCTGCGTAACAGTCATAAAAACTGCTTCATGGTTTTGCTGCACCAGACAGACAATTTGTCCTTACAGCCTTGAAAGAGACAGGAGGCAGCCACAGGGGCCTACGGGGTCAAAGGCAGCTGGTGATTTCATGCCTGGATTAGATTTAAAGAAATAGTATGCTTCACACTGCAAATCAACGTTTATTTTACCACAGAACCATCAGAATCAACAACAGGGTGCCAAAGTGCATCTTCACTAATCTATCCCATGGCAACACGGGAGCACAATTTTCAAAGACACATATTTATACATCTGGTAACCACTTTTGTCCTCATTACTTATTTAAAGATCAGAAACTCTTTGGGACTCACACATACACAAACATAGTAAAATAAAATAATAAAAAAACAATGCATTTTTTCCCTGTCAGAAATGGAAAATGCCATGGGGTACATCATCGTTTCTTGGTCCCACTGTTGCCACTGGCTGACTTACTGAAACTTCTACTCATCTGTGGGAAGTGTACAGTTGGCGTTCTTTCGGTGGGGCCATACAGCCCTAAATTCCTGGCTGTAGCTGACTTTCGAAGAGGCTTGACACTGGGGAAAGGATTGAAGACTTGTGGCTTTGGGATCCCAGGCTGGGGAGATTTCGCCAGGTGTCCACTGTCACTAGACAAACTGCTCGACTCAGATAAACGTGGCTGGCAGGACTGACTGGGTGTTGACTCAGCATCAGTTTTGTTATCTGAGACGAGTTCCAGTGCTTCCAGTTTTAGCTGAACCACTGACACGTCTGTAGTGCTGCTGTCTGTAGAGACGGGGTCAGCAGACTGCTGTTGATCAGCTTTTCGCGTAGTCCTGTCATCCAAACCACCTCCTTCTTCTCCAAAATCAGAACGTTTGGAAGTCTCCTCCTTTGCACCAGGACTATTTGTTTTACAGCTCTCGCTCTGCTCATCTATTAGTCCTACGGTATCCCCATGCCCCAGCTGGTCTTTAGCTCTAGCAATATTCTTTCGATGAACTCGTATGTGAGTGCGCCACGGAGAGTTCAGTTTTGATTTAAGATCTTCTTGGGGAATGGGAGACATCTTCCCTGGAGCATGGCTTGGGATGTGAATAACAGCATTCTTGAGAGACCTGTTATTTGATTTCATCTTCTTTCCTAAGAGGAGGTGGTTTATCACCGGGGAATGGTTTACCTGAGAAGGGAGGAGGCTGGTAACTGGCCCTTTGTCTGAAAGAAAGAGTTTAAAAGAAACACAATATTGTTAACATCAAAACAAACTAATATTCAAAGGATCCACCAGCAACGAATTTGAAGCCTTTCTTGAGGTATAGCAAAGATTTGTAGGACTGACTTCTAGTAAAATCACTGAATTCCTCTTACATCTTGGAGTTGAACACAAAGCTAAAAGTGCTGTGATGAAGATTTCCCATCTTCCCTCCGTGCTTCTAAACTATGGCTAGGTCCTGAGCCAGAAATAAATAAATAAACTGTAACAAATACAGCTCCTCCATTTTAGGAATTGCACTGTAACTGAACGTTTAACATTAATACTGGCTTCTGATGTCTGTCCCCCTCCCTCCTTCATTTCTCTTCCAGCTGTAAGAGGCAATTCAGTTCCTGTACAAAGTCAGTCACATAAACCCCTCCTTGTGTGTGAGGCTTGGGTGACTGGAAAATGAAACAGTATATTTTTAATAGATAAAACCACGCCCACTTATTTCTATTAGGTTCTCTAATTAAACCACTGCAGTAAATCCAGGATTAGGTAATTAGGTGACAGTTTGATTAAACCACAAAACCAGCCCTGAATCATGATTAGTAAAATTAGAATGGTTTTTGAATTACTATTTTTTTTTGGCAGTTCTTGGGAATCAACATCTTACTGTTTGCACTGTTTCTGCACGGCTGCTGCCTTTGTTCAAAGCAAATACCTTGCCACTATTGGAAAGAAAAAAAAACTTCTTACAAACAGTTGCACACCCATTAAAAGCCTTCAGCTGCTCTGTTCAGGCTAACCTCCACGTCCTTGAGTACCAACTGGGGAAGCAGACTCCGAACGCAGATGGCTACGTAACAAACTGATGTCTGGTCCAATTTTCAGAGCAGCATCATTAGGGCTAGATAAACTGCCAGCCACAATGGAACATTTGGGCCAGTTCCTCAGCTGCGCAACCTGCCATGCCCTGATGAACTCGGGGGAGGTAGGAGGATAGGTATCAGGAATCTACCTGCCCCTTGATCTGAAGCGTACTCATTTCCTCATTTCACTTTTTTCAGTGCATCAGTATGTCAACTCCAAGAATGCCAAAGATTTAAACTTGTGAAGCAGAGAGATCAAGTCAAGGCACCCAGATAGCAAAGACACTATTAAATACCATTGCTCAGCTGGTCCCTGGGACCTAAAAATATCCCAGGGTCGTCATCTTCAGATCCTGACAAGAGAAAAAACAACATCACCATTTCATTTACAATTCGTGTCCATGAAGTTGTACCCACCCTACTACTAAGGTGTTACACACTGCATCAACCCCTCGTCTTCTCTATTTGGTTTAAAGTAAAATAAGCTTATTTGCCTTGTCTCCTGATGAGGTTAGCTTGCGATAAATCAGTAAATGAAACATGCCTTGATATATTACCTGCTCTAATATATACATGGTGAGCCTGCTGTTGCTGTTTCTTCTTTATCCTGGAATATTGCTTTTTTAGTGCATTAATATCAGTGGTCATACGCTCCATCATCATGCTGTTAAAGGCAGCATGATACTCGCTTCGGCAAGAGTCTATTGCTCCTGGACTGAGCTCTGCGATGTTGCTGGAGCCCAGGCTTTGTTCTTCATTCTGGTCTGCACAGAGTGGGAATAAAGCGAAGATGAGGAGTTAATTGGCATACTGAAGAATACTGCAGATTACCTGCAAGGCAAGCCAATGTCTGGTTCCTATTGTCTTATTTAACTGTAGTCGTTAATTAAAGCTAAGATAATATACATATTTAACAAAGCTGCAGTATTTATAAGAATTACATTTCCAGAACTGCTGCTTAAGAATAGCAAGTATGTGGCGGGGGTGTGCACATTTCAAGAGTACATCAATTAACACAGCAATGGAAAGTTATCATCACAGTTTTTTAACTACCCTAAAGTACACCAAACCATCACTAAAGTAATTCAAAAAATGATTATTAAAACACTCAGTTGATCAAAGATGAGGCTAACAATGCAAGTTATAAAACACATTACAGGCAAGAAGGCAGGAGGTTAATCAACCGACCTAAGGGATAGGAGCAAGAGGCATCAAGAAACAGTTACAGCACCACAGGGAATAAGCTGCCAGTAGCAAGAGAAAGGATAGATACAGAGCAGCTGAGCAGTCAGGCAGCTTCAGAGCCTTGCTGATTAACAGCCACAGAGCAACAGAAGCAGTGCAATTTATTTTCACAGCTGTTTCTGCTGCATCACCAAACTGGCACTCCAGGGTCAAGGGGATAATTCTTTTCCAAGGGATGTATGTCTTGGGCTTAGTTTGCAATATAAGTTTGATGTTCTGACTAAGTGCTAGCTTGAAGCAGCAGGTAGACTTACAGTCCCTCAGGAAGGAAAAAACAAAAATCAGGAGGAAGATTCCAGCATAAAGGTCTCAACAAAACCAAGCCACAAGAACGATGATGTGTAATCAGGTAACAGCGACTGCTACATCAGTCTGCTTCCCCCTCTACTCATCCACTTTTATTTTTATTTTTTTCGTTTTTTAAAACAACAACTATAGCCTCTCCCAGGGCATCATAAAATCACCACTGATCATCATTTCATAAAGGCCACTGCGAGATGGTCTGCTCTTCTCACATGCATCAGAATTTTTTCCTACCTTGAGCATTTTCACGGTTGAACATGTAATTCTGTCAAAAGTTTCATTTCAATGGAAGGATTTGAAGAAATGATAGTAACATTTTGTCAGAACACCCTACACCATACCCCCCCCCCTTTATTTTTTTGTTTTTTAATGTGAATATACCCGAAATATACAACAGTTTGAAGGTTCGGCCAATAGGTCAGTGAAATTATCTGCAGAATTTACTCCTCACTGATGCTGATTACCTAATAGCTCTCTAGGAAATTAGCATGGATTTAGGGTAGACTTCTTTTTCACATACTTGCTTCTTTTTTTGTGTGTAGGCAACACTATGGTGTTTTTTTGTTTTGCTTTTAAACATTATTGCAGCAAAATCCATACCCCATGCTATTACTGATTGTATGCATGCAGCCTTCAAAATCGACTTTGACTTCCTCAAAGACTGCAAAATTGACTCTGACTTTCTCAAAGACTGCAGAGCAAATATCTGCCGTAATCCCTATGTGAATTCAAAATACAATTTGCATAGCAGCTTTCATAGCTGAACATACAAATGATTTCTCAAGGTCACGCAGATTTAACCACATTTTTCAAAATTATCTGAAATACTTTTACCTTTCATCTGTTTCTGGTATTTTTGGAGCTCTGGTGCCAAAAATCCACTTAATGGTCCAAGACAGCCAATTGCATTGACAATTGAATCTTCATCATCTAGGTCATTCTCCTCGTCGCTGTCTCTGGTTCTGCCTAGCCTTCTGTCAAATGAGAACATAAGGGAAAAAGGAAAGAGGCATTCTTACATATGAAACATCTTTATGAAACATCTTTATCTTCTTTAGGTGCACGTAAGGGAAGATGCTACCCGTCATTTCACTATTTTTTAGGGTAAACAATGACCCTATATGCAGTAAGAAGCATTTGAAACTCACCCTGAAAGTGAAGTTGACTTTACTGCTGCAGGGAAAGGAGTAATGTTGTACGTGTATTTCTCCCTTAATTCTGCCAGTTGTGGAAAGGGAAACTGAGCCATGGTATAAACAGTCTAGGGAAAAAAAAATGCAGGTTTTAAAATTGCCCCTCTAATCAACAATCCCACAAAAGATTTCTCCCTGAACAGACTTTCAGTCTTGCTATAAGAAAATGTAAACAGTCTAGTTCTATGATTCAGTCAATGCTTCCTATAAGAAAAATTAAGACTGACTCAATAGAAAAATACAGGGTTCATAGTTTTAAAAGCATGTAAGATAATACGAGAGGTAGCATCCTTTTCAGCTACTGTACCTATTTAATAATCATTACCAGTCCTCCCCTTGCCAGCACATCTGCACCACTGAGGCTTTAGGCATCTTCCAAAAGACCTATATTTCTCTTAAGTATTCAACAAGGTATTGACACTGTCATAAGACAGGGAGGAGCCAACCCTCACTTGCTGGGAATTGTTAACAGATCCCTTACATCACCTGAGTTGCAGTCAAACAGGAAGGATCCAACATTTTCCAGCTAATGGACAATTTTTATTTATTTGTTAATTGTGAGAGAAGAGACTTGTCGTATCATGGACCATAAAATGTCCTCAACTCTCTGAATGCATCATTGCGATGTTAGAACTTAAAATAAGAAACTCTAATACGATTTTATTTCAATACCCAGAGTTAAAGAAGATAAATAGTAGCAAATGTACTTGCTCTCCATATTAGTTTTGCTTTAATTCATTCTGTAATAAAAGGATGCGTGTCACCAGCCAACCTGGCATAAAAATACATAATATTCATTGCAGTATCATTGCTGATTTGTTCCTACTTATTTTAAGTAGCCCTTTTTCCCCCTACTTTTGCATTGAAAAAAAAAAATCTGAAACATCATTACTCAGAGCTTCTCTGAAAAATCAAGCTTTTTGAAAATTAAATGTCTTCTGAAAGGCAGCAACGTAAAAAAAAAAATCTCATTAGCTATGAAAGGACATTGCTTCTTTTTCTGTCCTATTAAGTCAGTGACATTTTCATGTGAAGGCAAATAGCTTCAATTAAGATGAAAGGAAATTTTGAACAATTTCTATTTAATTCATTCATGAACAGTGCTTTGTGCTAAATACAGTGAGATTCAGGGCTGGACCTTTCCTGATAGGAAAAAAAAAAAAATACATATATACGTTTCTCCAGTAGCAATGATGTAAGCAATTAGGAGCAGGAAGAGTATTCCTGGATTGATTAGGCACAGGGCAATAGTGCAGCTCAACAGGCTTCTGCATGAAAAGAAGTTTCTTGTTTGAGCTCTGCAAAAAGGAAGGCAAGGAGAGCGCCTTCAGAAACCCCGAGCATGAACTGAGAGGCTTTGCCACTCCACAAAACTGCACCGCTACTGTGAAAGATAAATATCCTCTAGGGCCTGAGCAGTGATACGCCGGCAGTCTACCAGACGAAGGAATTTTATGATCTGGAGAAAGACCTACCTCCGGCCCAACGTGCCTGTCTGTTTGTTTGATCTCCATCATGCTTTCCTGTGTTTTTCCCCATATGTCTCCACTCTCTCCCTTCACGGAGAAGGAGGCGCGTCTGGAATTTATTTCTAGTTTTTATGTCAACAGCCTTTTCAGGTAACTTTTTCCATATGCTGGTTACCATTTATGTGAAACAGTCAGCTTGAGTCCTCCATTTACTCCTCGCACCTACTGTTTTAGATTATGCTTTCAGCTTTAGCATGTCTCTAATCTGCATCTTTTCTAGATCCTCTGCAATCTCTTTCATTTGTCCACATTTTTAACTTAATTACTTGTTATCAGATTATAACTAGGAGCCTCACTTGCTATCTAAGAGATTCACGAACAGATTTTATGCTGGTGCAAATTCCCCTGGACATTCAAAAATTATTCTCAGTCAGCACCTGTGAGCTCACAGCAATGCTTCAGAGGCAAAGAATCTTGTTCCTAGTTTGCACACAGCTCTGGATGCTTTTTGATTGATTCTGGTGAAACTGTGCCAGTGGGAAACAACCTACCAATAAAAAAACATGATGCATCCAAACTCACTATCTTAGTTATGGCCATGAGGGACAGATTCTGGGAACACTAAAAGAGACTAGAAAAATACCCTCCCTTCTCACCTCAAATCAGTAGGACTTTCTCAGTCCCATAACTCTCTCTAAAAATGCAAAGCCATCTACACCCTCAGCAGAAAGCCATAAAAAAGGCGATAGACTGTGACTTCCAAAAGAGAGCAAGTGGTTTTGCTTTTGCAGATACCTCACAAACACTTCACTCGAGCTGTCCCACAACGGTTTAAGGCTTTTCTCTCTTTTCATTAGGAAGACAAAGCAAAAAGCCAAAGCAGAAACAAACCCAAAAGAAAACAGACTAAGTGCTACTCCAGCACTTAGAGAGAATACCATCACATCCAGGTAACTGTCTACAGCAGTTAGTCTGAAACTGGGATAACGGAGAGGGATTAACCCCTATTTCCCTCCAACACAGTAAACGCACAAGGATGCCTCTCCTTTTCCTGTTTTCTTCTCATCTCCTCTACACTGGAATGTTTCTAAGCCTACAAACTGAATTAATTTAGCTGCTTGTAAAAACGCTCGCTTTCTGAGAAGGGATCAAAGCATCTACTCAAACTAGCCAGCACACACTGTTTAGAGAACTTGCAGACACCTGGCAAAAAGCCTTCTGTCTCCATGCGAGAACTGAAGTTTATTAATAGGCCAATAAAATGACATTACTGAATACCCTATTTGTTTAACTTCTAGTCCTAAATACATATGCAGTCTAGCATCTGAAGCGTGCAGCACTTACCCTTTATTTACCTAAATTGCTCACGATGAAAAAGGAGGAGGCTGTAGGCTTGCCTGCTCCTCCGATCCCTCCAAGCTCTCCTCAGCATAACATGAGAAGAACTCTTACTATTTAAGGACCAAATCCACAAAAGCTGCAAGTCTTCAGCCCTAAGTATATTATTTACTGTCTGCACGGGAGGAAGGGAGGGGTTTTTAAATGATATACCTGCACCAACTATACATGCTGGTGGACAGAATAAGGACAGGAGTCCTCTGATATAATTTAGGTATCTGCCCTGTCAACACTTGCCCCTGAAGCATCAGCCACACCTCTCTCCTCCAGTTCCTAAAGGCAATGGGGCTTTGTTTTCCAGTGGCCTAGAAGTGTCAGTTACTCTTCACTGGCTTAAGCGAGCCTGGGCAGGTAGTTCAGATACAAATGGAAGCGTCACGCAAGCTTAAGAAAAAGTGAGATGATCATCAGCAACAACGTTTACTGAAATGTACCAAAAAGGCAGAGTAGGATATTAATCCTTTCCCATTGTAGGGTATTAATCCTTGAGTCACCTTGAAAAAGTATCAGATGCAAGTAAAATCATTGCTCTGATTACAGAAAAAAACATTTTGAAAACAAAGCAGTCTAAACACTCATCTCTGGCTAACTCCTCTGGAAAAAGTTAAAGCAACTTATAAAAAATAATGTCTTCAAGCAGCCTGGATCCTTTCTTTAACACACTGGTTCACATTTCTCTATTTTCTTCCCCAAAAAGGAGGAAAAAAAAGTTCAAATGAAGCAGCCAGGCACATGGTGGGATTCATATCCCCTAACAGCAAACACTTAGGGTGCCTATTTTTCTCCACCTAGGGTAAAGAGAGTCTGGAGTGAACATCTCAGATGGAGATGGCTACACTGCCATTTCTTGCTAAAGCACAAAATGACTGCCAAATTAATATATTCATAATAATTACAGCAGTGAAAAGAAATATCCTTCCAACCCTCCAGAAATCTACCTATGCCTTATCTTCATTGCACACAACAGCAAAGAAAGAAATCCAGCAAATTCACTGAAGCACCCTTCAGCTTTCCCAACATCACTATTTGTGGCAAATGCTACATCTTGATTTTGTGCTAACCCTTGAGACCAGGAACTGAAACATACTGAATATGAAAAGGCATCAGCTTGTGCTGCTCTCCTCACGTCTCCTCATAAGCTGGACTATACCATTGGAACCTTAACAACTATTTAAAAAGCATGTGAGTACCTCTGACCAGCTATACTTCTATTTCTGAAGCAAAACAAAGCCATAGTAGTTACCTTTCCCATTCCCAGAGCTCCTTAATCAGACAAAACAACACCAACCACCACCAAAAAAATCTGAAAGCGATACTTTACTTCAGGACAGTACTTTACCAGGCTATGGAATCCCAGTCAACAAATTTGGCTTCCAATAACGGGTAAAAAAGTCACCTGTAAACTACATTAATAAATCTATCCAACTTCATGTACTTCAAACTTTTTTTTCCCCACTTAGTAAAAAAAAAAATCAGGTGAATTATGCACTCTGTATTTGCACCTATTTAATCACCATTTTCTGACTCATCAAAAGTTGACCTGAGAACTGCAGCATGAAACCTTTATAAAACACCTAAAAAGGAAAAACCTCATGGATATTAGCAAAAAAAAAAATGCAAGTGCAAATCAATGAAATTTAATCAGCAATACTCAAGGCCCTTTCCTTTTCCAGAATAACACCGATCTTCGTTCTTACACAATGATTGTAAGCTTAAGAATTCAATGAGCACAGTTATCTAAAAATGTCTTTGTTTATAGTTCACTGACACCGTTCATGGCACTGTCATTTATTTTTTAAATCATTTTTTAATCATGAAGAATTTTTCTTCCTTCTTACTTGATAAATTATTTCCTACTGTGTCTACAGAATGAAAAGGACACAGTGTAATAAATAACTGGCCAAACCAAAAACAAATAGAAAAGAAAACCCTAAAAATTATGACTACAAAGAGATCGTACATCTTGCTTGCATAAAACTGGTTAGGGCACTGTATCACTCCAAACTTTCAGCTGTCAACATATACACAATCTTTATCAAATGGAGCCTACTGGTTTTCTATTTTTAATGTATAAGATTTTAGCTTTAACTGCAAGCCATCTGCATTTATCTTAAGTTTTTACTCTTGGGAGAGTTTAGGTTTCTGCAGCATCTGAATAAAAGTATAATTCTTCAGAAATCAGCACCAGAAGAATGAACAGAAAACACAAACAATAATTATATCACAATTACTCACCTGCATGAGTTCATTGCTGTCAATCAGACTGTCTTCCAGCATCTCCTGGGTCAGCTTGCCCATGGTACTGTAAAACT
This sequence comes from Anser brachyrhynchus, assembly GCF_964034855.1. Taxonomy (NCBI): domain Eukaryota; kingdom Metazoa; phylum Chordata; class Aves; order Anseriformes; family Anatidae; genus Anser; species Anser brachyrhynchus. Next base: position 36,660,306 of record NC_137694.1, on the reverse strand, counting down.
CATCTGCAGTTTCACAACACTCTATTTGCCTACATCAAAACAAATGTTGTTGTTTCTTATTTTACTTGTACACATGACCATATGCCTCCAAACCAAAACTGAACTTTCTGTTATCATAAAATATGCACTTCCATTAGTCACCATAACTCGTATGTTATTGCAATCCCCCCTAGACTTCCAAATAATAAGACAGTGCACGTCACATTATCGTGACTACCTAAGATAAAGGATTCATGCATATATAGACAGGTTATTCACTCTACTCCTTTCACTTCTATAACACAAGGATAAACCCTGCCCCACTACTAACACAAGGGAGCTTACCCCTCAGCTCAAAAATTGAGTGTCTCTTGATAAATTCATCTTGTAACATTCTGCATGCTTGCATAAAAAAAACAAGACTGGGATGTTCTCTCTTACATACACACCTATGAGTTGGTCAGCTTAGCTGAACATATTATAAAGCCACTGTATAATAGCTTGATTAAGGATTACACTGGCTTGATTCAATTAGAAAAGCTTCCAGACTTTCAAGGCCCTTCTTCAGACCTCCAAGAATAAAAATTAACCTTGTTCCCACCTTTTTTTTTTTCTAAGAACCTTTGTCTGACCTCCAAACAGCAAACCCATTAAAGACAGACACAGGGATGCAACGCAGCATAATGAACCACTGATTAGATAGCTGAACACAATCGTATTTCTTCACACTTGCAACAACTTCCATTCAAATACCAACACGTTTTGCAAAGGTTCGTTTAACTTCACATCACCTTCAAGGGGCAAATAAATATTACCTTCACCCCGTGAATGAGAAGTTTATAGATTAGAAAGACTTGTGTGAAATTCTGCAATAAACCTGAAAAAAAATAGAAGTAATCCACATTCTCAAGGTTGTTTGTCTGAGATGTTTTGTCTGAGATGTATACACAAGTCAATTTTTCCTAAAAATACCCTGAAGGGAAAGAAACTCTGTCAGTAAATTTAGCTGAAATAGTTCTAGAAATAGAATGGATCTTTGATCCACCCAGGATGGATATTTCACTAGAAAAAAATCACAGTTCTAAAATCACTTTGGCTGAAATCATTATTCTGAGAAAAAATATTGAATGGCCTATTATTCATCCAAGCTTACACCAAGAATTTGAAAACATTAAAAAAAGGCTAGAAAAGTAAATTGTGTTTCTTCTCGGGAATTCACCAGAACAGAGGCACAATATATCATCAACTTTGTCAAAAAGGAGCTCTAAAATTGTTCTTTGTTGATTAAAAGACCTCTGATTCTTTCCATGGAGCTGTGATGCAGAAAAACAAATTCAGAACAACAAATCAAAAAATGGGTAAAGGTAGACACAGATTTGCACAAACACACATAAACATCTGGACTTCTGCACATTGCATCTTAAAGTTCTGGATTTCAAGTGTCCAAGCCATCAATCTCATCCTGCTTAAGTGGAAGTGTCTGCAAACACTGCTGAAAAAAATTCAGGTACAAACAGGAACGCATCCGGCACACAGAGCTACTTCTAGCCATCTATATGTTCCACTACTGACATTTTTCCTGTTGCTCTTAACAGACTGGGAGAAGTAGGAGACAGCACCATGAGACCACCTAGCTACAAAAAGATGGTCGTAATTTTCTGTTGAATCACTGCTTGGGGCAGAACAGTATTTCTCTGTTATGGCTAGCCCCTGTATGGACAAACTAGAGGAAATCCCCACCTGGGTAACATGACCACTGAACGTTTGCCAATTCCCCTCCCATTCCAGGTCTGTCTCCTGAATCAGTCTCTGCAACAGTCGAGTTTCCTCAGCATACCTTCTGCTTTAAAGACATCCCTCTGATCTTTCAGAACAGTAAAGCTCTCTTCCTACTACTGCCTCAACAAGCAGTTAGCTCCAGGTTGCTTATTTGTTTACACGACCATTGTACAACTACCTGCTTTTAATTACAAGAATCTTTACTGTTTTCACCCTCGCTATTTTTACTTCATATGTTAATGCACACATCAATTATGGCAGTGTCCTAAAACCACAACAGACTTTTTTTTTTTTTTTGGAAACAAATCATATGTGTTGGCTATATTTGACTTGGAAAACTCAAAGAAACGAGCATACTGTAGCTTCCTCTGTACTGTAGCCACTATCTGCTGGGATGGTGTCCCCCCCCGCCCCGTAAAAAAAAGAGTAGTCTCTTTTCTTAAGGATTAGAAGAGGAAGCTTCTCTTGATCTACCTTAGGGGTCTATGTTAGGGAACAACCATTGAAGTACTGAGCTGTTATCAAAATCTTGACAGACTTCAGCTAAAATATTGAAAAAGGAAAGAAATAATAGGTACGTAGCCAATTACCACAAGCTTACTGCCTGTCTTCCCTAATAATTTCAGTCTCTCACAAAAATCCAGATCTTCTCTATTGCCACTATTTTTAAACTGCTCATTCTTTAAGTCTCTTTCCATCAAAACCGAAGCATGACTGAAACTCCAGCATTTTAAGAGAAGCACTTCTCACCTCATTTTTATGTCTAGAAAAATAGTCATGAAAAGCATGAAGACTTTGAGACTATCATCGTCTCCGGTCCCACTTCTTTCAATTCCCCATTTTACTTTTAGCAGAGAAGAGGAAAAAAATCAGTCTTCTCGCATCAAGAACATAGTGCCCCTGCTTTACTTCCTTACCTTGTTCGGTAGTAAATAATCACAAACTTACTGAATTTCCATGCTTGTTCAGTTTTTGTGACCCTCCATATTCTGCATCTCTGGTTATCACACCACCGGTCCTTTTCTGTTAAGTGCCACAAAACGTATGCAGAGGCCACGCTCCCCCCCATTCCCCACAAGCAATCGTTTTAAGGTGTGAAACATGAATAGCTTATTCTGTTGGCCATATTCTTATAGGCGATTTCTTCAACCCGTTCCTTTCAATTTTTATAAAATGTGTTTCATTTCTGCTTTGATTAGATTTTATAGTAAAAATCTTCAAAGCAATGACTTCCTTTTTTCCTTTTCTTTTTTATCATGTTATGAATTGGAACATTTATAGTTACAGCTTATAAGAGCACAGAGACCCACCCCCATAGGACCTTTATCTAAAGGAATGGGACAAAGTAATAAAGCACAATAGGACTACATACAGCTTAATCCTAATGCAAATGACTTGTGAATGTTTCATTCATGAAACTTAAAACAAATGTCTTAGGTAATTGAACTGAAGTGCTAGTTCAGTCAAAAAGGAAAAAGAAAGAATAAAAATCAAACATCCAAGGACAGAACTGAATGTAAATCAGCTGGTCCAGCCTGAGGGCAAAAAAATGAAAGTGTGGATAGCCATCACAAGAAAAACTGACATAGCTGATGAAAAAAGCTTCCAGATGAGCGAATATCTGCTTGTCCTGTAAGAGTTCACACCTCCTGCTGGAGTTGGTAACAAAACCTTTATTTCTCCAGGAGGACTGTACACTCTCTGGGATGCGAGTATTCGCCACGACAACAAAGACAGTTTAGAAGAACTAACCTTCTCCTGTGTTTTGCCCTATGTGGTGGGTTAATAATAACCTAAATTAATAGAAATTAATAGTCTAATAATAATTGAAATAGAAATTATTAATAGTGGTATTTTTGCTAGAACATGTTTAAAAGCAGAGAATTTCAAGAAAATGTGTTTGCAGGCTTTAACAGAAAAGAACCACGTAGCACTAAATCATTCTTTTAGTAATCCTCAACTCTTTCTCAGGTATAGCCAATGAGATTCCTTAAGTGAAAATATGAGAATTAAAACCTCTCCAGTTTCAGGTAAATTACGACTGAATTAACTAGTCACACTCAAGACTCTCTGTATAGCACCACCCACCCACCCCCAAGTACTTACTAACTCCCTCAGAGGTTTATGTTCTGGAAAGTCCAACCAATATTTTAGCATACCATAAAGACATTATATACAGACAATGCAAATAACAAGAGACAAGAAGGATTGATTCATCATCATGCCCATTCTTCTGGCATCACGATGATATTCTCCAGCACACATTTTTTGGGGGAAGACAAAGACACATTGTTTCTGCTTCAAAAAAGCAGCACATTCTCCTGAAAGGTCGCATCTTGCTTAGATCCAAGAACATGCTCTTCAGAACAACATATAAATTACTTACATTGCTCAAACAGAAAGAAAAAGCAGATTAAAATGACCACTTACTCTCCTAACTTTGCCCAGATAGCCAAAGCGACTCTCAGAATAATTTCAGAGCCTTCAAAGAATACTGAATCCCAGATCTTCAGAACTGTGTGGTTAGGCAGGCACGTGGCAAAGAGAGTCAGAAACCACTGCATTGTGAAGACATTTGTAAGTGGGGGTTCATAGCCTCCTGAAATAAAAAATATAAATGCTTAAAGTAATTTTGCAATTTATAGTTACTTTACAAGGAGTATGAAATGCATAGAGAAATCCACCAGTCATTCTAGTAACTTCTGTTAATGCTCAAAACTTTCTTCGCTTGCAGCTGTCTGAAGAGAAGCTGAGAAGAACAATGAGAAATGACATACTTAGTCTTCCTTCATTCTGCTGCACTGCCAAAAGCTCTAAGCAACAATGGTGCTTGAATAAACTTCTGAAAACACCATTAAACATCTGTGCTTTTTTTTTTTAGTATCAGAAAAAATGTCTGTCCCCCACCAAAGTGACAGGAGCTAGAAGTTCTTATTAAAAAAAAAGTAGTTATATTTCTACAGAAACTAAAGGCTTAAGAAGTCTTCAGCTGCATGAAGGTGACTCTCATTGAATTCTGTCTTTTCTGTTGTACTAAAGTCCTGATGCACTGACAGCTTAGCAGAAGCAGCTGTTACCATATTCAGTTTTCCTTTTGGCTTGTTAACAGTTTCATACAAGATTTAGCATTTCGGCCTGAAAACCTGTAGTTTTATGTTCTTGTTATTCTTAGAGAAAACTTCATGCATCCTAGTATCAATTGATGCAGTGAAGGCCATGACCCAGAGAGGCTGTTGTCTACAAATACACTTTCAAACAGCAAACGCTTACTTGATACCCTTTCTTTGTTTTTGTACAGTCTGGGCACAGTCATGATTTTATTTACATCAAAAAGATGTACGACCGTGTTCCAAGATGGAACTCGCTTAGATTCCAGACTTGGGGGCAGGGGGGAGAAGACAACACAATCCCAAATGAAACAGCTGTGTGGTTTTTATTATTATTATTATTATTTAAGTCTAGAGAGAATGCTATACAAGAAAAATTCACAGGTGAAGTAATACTAACCAAATGCCATCTGCTCTCAAATCGTAATTCTTCTCAGAACAACTAAGTTCAAGCAACTACAAGCAATATGTGGTTAGACAGATATCTTGAGCAAGAAACCTTTCCAAGGTAGCTTTTGTACTATGCTGTACATTAGTGTTGCCACTCCATTCATTTTATGACCTTGTCAACATCATCATGTTTGCAGTTAACTGTGGGACCAAATGATTTTGGTATTTATTTTTCCTGAGACACCAATATATATATTAAGCATATCAATAATGGAAATGGTCATCTTTCACTTCGAACAACCTAATATATAAATACATATTCTGAACAATATATTCAGGTAAATACTTAGAACACTGTTTTTTAGACCTGTGCTCAGGTGACACAATAACAAGAAGGAATTTAACAGCATTTTCTGTTGAGTGTACCTCCACTTTCTCTGTTGGCAGCTCTCTGCAGGGTGTCTAAGTGCTGGGACAGTTCAGGAAGTTTCATTCTTAAAAGATCTCGGAAAACAGCCATATCCACAGAGAGAGCACGGAGATTGTTGACAAAATAGCTATCAGGAAGCACCTTATCAATTAGGTAAATCATGATCTGTGAGAAAATGAAATACAATCATGCAGGACTTACAGAGACAGTTATTTTCTAGGAATAACGGAAGAAAAAATATACAGAATTCCAGAATTCTCTAAATTACAGCTTGGAGCCAGTGGCAACACATGCCTCTGGCATCTCTGTATATATGGGAAGAAATCATCATTTTAAGTACCCGCAGGTACTCCAGGTAACTACAAGCAATCAAGGTGCAAAGGCTAAGACAGCCTCTTGAAGCTGGTCAGATTTTATGAACCATGAATAGCTGGCATCAATTTCACAGTAAGCTATGAGTAAATTGGAAGCACTACTTGAATCAAAGGCAACTTCTTGCACTTCTGATGCCATAGGTGTTTATGAGATTCTCCAAATTGTTGTAAAGTTCCATTACCCCTTGTCTGGTTGTTAACTGCCACAACTAGAAGACTTATCGTCCAAATAATCTTTTTTCCTCCCCAAAATGCAAGGTACTGTTCTTTAAAAACATTCCTCCCACATTTTACTGTGATGTGTCACTGTGTGCTGCACTTCATCTTGTCACTTTAAAAGGTGCTAAATTAAGCAGCATGAGACAGTTGAAGCAGACATCTGTTTCAAGTAAGACAGCTCAACTGCATGGGTAATAATGCTTTAACTGGATACTGCCAAACTTTTGAGAATGAACAAATGAAACAAATATACGGAAGGCAATTTATTTCATCAGCCCAACAGAAGACAGTGGCCTTCACTTCAGGATCTTTGGCAATCTCTATTCACAATGTCTGCTTCAACCCTCCATTACTCACTTGTTTTTTCAAGTGATTTCAATTTCAAACAAGCACCTTTATCCTCCGTTTCACATAGCATCTAATGCTTGAGAGGTACTTGGTACCTCCATACAGAGAAGAAAATCCTCCTTTCAATCCCTCTTTTAAGATGTCAAAAAAACGATGTCAGATACTGAACTTCTGAGGGTACTGCCTTACACAGTCATACTTGTTCCTTGCTTTCTCCCAGCTGCCTGTGACTGCATGCTGCCACTTATCCTTGTCTACAAGATTTCTCAGGCAATAAAATGCTTCTGTTCCATATTTTACAGAACAGAGAGCAGCTACCAACACCTGCATGTGCCTCCCCACCTTGGCACTAGAAGGTTCTCAGCCCTTGTTAACTCCCAAATCCCCTCAGAGCCTCTTTCTCTCTCATGCCTCCTTGAGAACAGGTATCTTTCGTCTTTAGCTTGTCCCACAATTAAAAGTGACAAAAGCTGCACCCCCCCCCCCCCCCATCTCCTCCTTCTGAGGAAATTCCATTCCTGCAAAGCCCACGCACTGAAACTGGAGAAAAAATAACTTTGTTTTCCATTCTCATTTTTGCCAGATAAGACCCATATTGTGGTGCTAACAGTTTTCAGTGATTTACCTCTCCAGGGCAGTCTGGTGCTATGCCATTGCCTCCTTAGCACAAGGAGCCTGATGCCACTCATGATTAAATACAACTCAAAAATAACACAGAATTCCCAATAATCAATTTGGGCTTCATAAAATCTTTGGAGAATCGTACTCCCTATACTATCATAAGGTGTCCTAGAAGCTTCTGGACAGCATAAAATCACACAAAAATAATAGTTGAAAGTATTGAATACATTTTCAGCACAAACTATTCAGAGGAAAACTTACTGCCTGACAAAGTAAATATATTATCTTCTTAATATTATAGGCTGCTCTCTGGAATGAAGCATCAAATGCCAACTAGCTGGACTCTGTTACCAAAAGCTTTATATTTTAGAGCTCTGAGCAGACATAAGTATTTACCACATTTTTGTCAAAGGCAAAACAAATGGCTCAGTATCTCAAGAGTCACAGTAATCTTTTACTATCTTGACCCTGACACATATGAGCAAGTTTACTCAATTAAATTTGCATATGACTGCGGTGAGCTGGATTTTCATTTTTATGACTTATGAGCCTCATGAAGCCTTCTCTTAATTAGAATAGAAAAGGTCTAAAAAATAAAACACTATAACAGGTATAATAAACGTGTAATAAAACACTGGCTAACACAGCCCTGACAGTAGCTTCAAATCTATTCATTTTCATTTTAAGTATTTATTTTGTGTCTTCCTACAATTTGTTTTAAAATACAGTTGATTTTTAACTGCTATGTATGGGGTTGATAATGGAAACTGGAGGCGTTAGCCACATACACGGTTTGGAAGCAGATTTGGGATTATGGGTTAAAATCTTCTAAAGTCAGTAGCAACGTTCTCTTTCATTTTGTTACGGCCAAACCCTCATTTGTTTGTTTGAAAATTTTTAGCAAGGATAACATTCAAACTGTCCACCTTCAGCTCAGTAAGGATAACAAACAATTCACAAATACAAATAAACTGAGTCCTCCGAGTCTTCCTCTTTTTGGCTGTCTACAGCATTTGCACATTTATTTATTCTGACGTTCACTAAGCAAACACATTCTTCAACACTGCAACAAAAGATTCTACTCACTTTCAAGGCATCTCCTTCGTTGCCCTCCATTACTTCCAGAATGAGTGCAGCTAGTATGTTAAAACCTTGACAATAGCCAACAGATTTATTCCACCTGGCATAAGCCAGCAAAACTCGTTTTAATACCACTCGATCTTGCTCTGCCTCCTGGCCACAATAGGAACTGCAACCAGTCCGGTGAAGGTCCTTTAAAGAAGAAAAAAGGAGAAAAGCATACACAGAAGTGTGAATTTTCCTTCCCCTTTTAGTTCTCCTGCCTGTCCAAGTGTTCCTTCCGCCTCCACCCTCCTGATACATACTCCTGAAGATGATGAGAGTTTTTTAATCTGTAAACCTTTAACTTACTGAAGAGAAATAGGTTGAGCAAGGTCTTAAGTTAACAAGTTATGCAGAAGATGTTCATATAAAGTTGTCACAGAAGATATTAGATGTTAGAAGACATCTAAATTTCAAATACGCAAAATATAAAAGTTGCATAATTCTTTTTAAAATTTCCCTTCACAGAATAGCGATTTCTCTCAATTTTAAAGACTGCCAAAAGCAAGACTTCAGAAAAATGCATTTTGTGTATCTTAAACAGAAGCCTAAGGGAAAAATACCACATTTTTCTATTTCTGAATCGCTTTCGTTGCATGGGACAGCCATTACACCATGAGTTGGCTCAGCAGAATATCATGACCTCCTATTATTGCGCAACATGGAGCAAAGGATTAGAACAGATGCTTGTGTGAAACTGACATTGCCAGCAGCAATTTAAAGGTCTGAAGCTAGATACAAAATTTCTAGCAAGCATCTGTCAAGGACTTCCCCTTCAAGACCTTTGTTTCAGAAACCATTAGAGTTCTTGACTGGGATGTTCTTGACATATCATTGAATTTGTGAAGCGGTAATTTGTGCGAGGAAAGGAATACAGACAAGGAAATGAATACAGACAAAATCAATTTTTTTAAATGACCAAATAAAACAAGAGGAACTGTTTGTTTGTTTTAAATCAAACTATAAAAGAACTGCCAGGAAGCTAAGTTTTCAAAACACAAAAACAAACAAACAAGAACAGTGTCCTTGAGAATTTAATTTAAATGATTTGTAAAAGGCAAAGCACACTACAGTTTTTCATGAGTAATATCTGTAACCTTGAATTACCAAGTACAGACAACTATTGTAATAATCAGGAACATAAGGTACTTTGCTCCGTGTACAGTAATTACGGTGGCTATAGAACATAAGCAATCTCTCCTAGGTAAATAGACTAACATCTAAGTCACCACAGAAACATACATCTGTTAAGCCCTTCCCCAAAACTACTCTCTGCTTTAAATATAGTGCCAACCAGCTGAGAAATATATACAAAAGGTGTTTCACCACTGTAAAATAACTGAAAAGATGTTCAATTGCTTTATTATAAAACATAACACTGTTTAACCCCAGAAAATATTTGGCTTTATTTACAGAGATGAGGACAAAACCATATAACTGTCTCCATTACTCCAGTATTTCTTTTATATATATATAACTGGAGAAAAAAAAGTTCAGTAATAGCATTTTTTTTTCTGTTACTGAGCCAAAAGGGAATTAAGGTGCAGTTTTTCCCAAAGCTGTTACAGACAACAAAATAAATCCAAACTCTAAAAAAAAGTCTTCACTTTTCATTAAAAAGTTGAAGTAAAATAAGTTGACTACCTTCACTATCTGGATGCCCATTGAATCATCATCAGGATTACTTCTTTCATTGAAGGTGAAACGCATTGTTTTATCCCAGTCAATGGCTATACTGTGCAAGTACTGATCAGCTAGGGTCAGCCAAACCTGGGAAGTCAACAGAATGCATTATTTCTCAGATAAAATATGAGCAGTTTTTATAAACATCGTGAGATGAACCTCACCAACTTCAGCCATCGATGATCTGCTGTTAGACTTGAAGTATGCAGAAGAGAACTATATTTAAAATAACTTTTGCATGATTAAAGTAATCCCTTACTCCCTAAAGCAGAAAGGAAGGAAACAGCATTAAGCATCCAAACCTGTGAAGTGCTTACAAAGGTGTAAGCCCATTGTCAGAAACTGAATTCACAGGGACTCTCCAAAACAGAAGCCCACCTACTGCAAGGGCCCTCCTGGCCGGATCAGCCCTTCTAACCTTGTAACCAGCAAGGTGTTTTATAAAAAAAATAAAACAGTTGCAGGCTTTCCTCAAACTCCACCATGGATTCATTTCCTGAAAACACCACGAGAGAAATCTAGTAGTGCTTCTCTCCTGCAGAGGTGGTCTCATCTGATCAACTTTGCAGAAAAGCAGCATTGACTATGAAGCATTTGGGGACGATCTGAAAAACTACTACTTGAATCAGAGTAAGTTCATTCTCCAAAAGGACTTCCTAAATTATTGGCACAACACAGAGTTCTGAAAACAGACACGTTGCCTATTTTTAAAGCCTAGTAATTACCAAAACAGATTTATGAATGTGTATTGAAGACTACGGATGGACCATGACAACATACAATGGCAGCAACTAACAATGAAGGATTCTTGTCTTCAGGATACTGAAAGAAAACATAAAAGCAAATGGGTCAAGTTTTATACCAGCTGTTAAGTCCCCCAAGTGAGAAAAGCAATTCAGACACTTCCCACAAATATAAACACTTAGGTAATCGCATGGTGAAGGAATTTATAGGCAATTCACAGAATTTGAGTTTTTCTGCATTTAAACCTGCCATCCCACTTTTGGAAAGCCACCCATGCAGAGGAATGATGCTGCTCTCTGCCTCCCAGCAACATTTGGCACTGCTATCATCCTGGTGATGTCCCTTGCCTCTGCCAGCTCTGGACACCAGATGTCATGTGCCACAGCAGTAACACAGATGTCACCCTGCCCCTTCTGCGGCCAGCAGAGCAAGCAATCAGCATGCTGCCAAACCATGAAATGCTTCCTTTGTTTTGGTATCAATCTTAAAGTTATCAGAAAGCCAAGGAATAGCAGTGAAAAGATCACATCCCTTTATGTAACGCTGATTCTTTGGTTAGGACCATGGGACCATGTGGAGCAATGACAGAGATGGGCAGTATAAGAAGGAAGACAGAGACCTGATGGGGCAGAGCGCACCCCCAGCAGGTCTGCAGGTGACACAACTCTGGGAGGAGTGGCTGATACCCCAGAGGGCTGTGCTGCCATTCACAGGGACCTGGACAGGCTGGAGAAATGGGCTACGGGAGGCGATCCTTCCCTTCTGTTCAGCACTGGTGAGGTTACTGCAGTGAGTTACCTGTAGGAACGTGTCCAGTTCTGGACTCCCCAGTACAAGAGGGACATGTGGACACACTGGAGGGAGTCCCATGAAGGGCCAGACAAGCATCTCTCCCTATGAGGAAAGGCTGAGAGAGCTGGAACTGTTCAGCCTAGAGAAGAAAAGGCTCAGGGGGAATCTCATGATGTATAGAAATACCTGAGGGTAAGGTGCAGAGAGGATGGAGCCAGTCTCTTTGTGGTGCCCAGTGAGAGGACAAAAGGCATTGGGCACAAACTGGACCACAGGAGGTTACACCTGAACATCAGAAAGCCTTCCTTTGCAGTTCAGGTTGACTGTCCACTGGCACAGGTTGCCCAGAGAGGCTGCAAAGTCTCCATCTGTGGAGCTATCCAAAAGCCATCTGGACACGGTCCTGGACAATCTGCTCCAGGTAACCCTTCTTGAGGAGGTGGTTGGAGCAGAAGGCCTCCAGACAGCCCTTCCTACCTCAGCAATTCAGTGGCTTTGTGACCTCCGCCACTCGTGCACCACAGAAAAGCTGAAACAGCAGTTCTGAGAGACTTACTGAAGAAGGATAAAAGAACTTCTCAGGAAAGAAAAAGGCTACCAAATCGATATAATAATTCACTGGAGCTGTAGATCAAAAATAAAATGGTAGTGGTGTGAGGAAAGCAATGGCACTTATGTCTTACCTTTCCTTCCCCATTTGGTAAAGAGGAATATTTCAGTTTGGAAATATAGCAAGAAGAAAACAGGGAAGAAAATTACCTGATACATCAAAAATATATGGAACCATGTATATTTTATAAAGCTTTAAAAATATTTGTTTTAGTAGAACTAAATTATTAAAGCTGAGATCATGTGCCTCAGTTGTTAAGAAAGATGAATACATACAAGGCTTGTTTTTTAGGCTAGGGAACTTCAAATGTTGCTAAAGAAAGCAGTAAGGCAAATTTAGCATAATCCCACTGGACGCTTTCCTACAATACTAACCAAGTGCAATTTCCCAGTGATGGTGTACTCTGCCGTCCCACATCACTGCTGACTCTGAACCCTCCCATTTAGGGGACCTGCCTTTACCCTGTCAAATGTTTCTATCAACGTTCTTGCCAGCACCAGCATCTGGCAACTTCACCTCTCCTTTTAGTTGACCTGCAGCTGCTGGTGCAGCTTTGCCAGCGCAGTTCTTTGGGACTGACAGACTGAAACAATACCGATGGCACTGGAATAAGTGACCTAAGCCTCGATCAAAAAGAACCTTTAAATAGGGTGTAAATGCTGTGTTTACCTGTCTCAGCCCCTCCAGCTGCTAAATGAGGTTATCACTGAAGAATGGAAAGTAGGAAAAATCCCAGCACAACTTACACTTAAAATTTCCCAATAAATAAATGGTTGAAAAACACTGATGAGATTGATGTCGTTCATCTCTCTCTCATGCGAGACCACAGGTGATGTGTCCTGCATCGTGTACAGGTCTACCTACCTTTCTGCGCCATTCTTTTGGGATGCCTGTTGGCAGTCTGGCCACTGCTTTGAGTGCATCGTGCCACTAAGCAAAAACATCCAAAAGGGTAAAAGTCCACTGTTAGCTTAATGCAAAAACGTGGCAACATCTATACACTGAGAACATGCACATTCATTTCTGTACGCATTTCGAAGTTTAATTGCTTAATCCACTTACAGGGAAAATATAGATTAATTACTTAATGATCTAAGAAAACAATAATATTCTAGAATACAAAGATGTAGGAGATAACCAAGAAAACAATTAAAACCTATTGTGTTTTCCAAATACTAACAGAACAGCTCTTCATGCAATAGCGAATAACATGCTGACATGACGACAGATGCTTTTTTGAACTAGGGTAAGTATCTCAACTGAAGAGAGCCCAGTCCTTCATAAGCACAGAGAAAAATGAATCAAATTACCTGCTGAAAACCATTTTGACCTAAAGATGGCTCAAGAGTGAATTTCAATTTCGTATCAACCCCTAGAAACAAAAAGGAAAAATAATCGTGATCATTATTTTCATTTAGTTCAGAAGGAGAAAAAAAAAAATCTAGTTGAAATAAGAACATGAGATTTCAACTAGATGTGTTTGAATAATTACATTTTCACCTGTTTCTGCTAATTCTTGTTTTCACAGTGGATTCTAGGCATGTTTTAAAAAGTACACGGACAAAACATTTTTAAAATGCAGTTGTGCCCTGTTCAAATTAATGCTGTAGTTCAGCACAATTCACTTAACTAAAAAAAATAAAATAAAAAATCTGGTATTTCACTGTTGTGAAAATCATATTAGGACACTACAAACTACCATATGAAATGATATACAAAAAGATATACTGTAAACTACCACTGAAAAAGATATACAAAGAGGTGCTTTCCATCTACGTCAACTTCTGGACCTTAAAACACTTGATATTAATTTCTGACTTTGGGGTGTTAAAACTATTGTATTGCTCAGGATGTCAAATATTTAACCTACTTTATTTTTTGGCTGTAAGAGCAGATTACGTTAGTTTTTATATAGAAAATTAGCGGATACGCTTTAAAATACGTGACTACGAGGATCTCAAGGCCCACGCTGGATGCTGACTAGGGCATCTGGTAAGCCACAGCACAAAGAACAGCAACACTTGTCAGGCTGCTTAACAGCACCCATTTTGCCTCCACAACCCCCTGGTCCTTCGGCTGCCGCTGTCCAGCGCTCCGGTTCTGAACAGCGCGTCCCGCTGTTCCCCCAGCTTCTGGCATAAAGAATAAAGCCTGTCTGTATTTTCCCTCCGTAACTCAGTATCGTGTATTGCTCCATATTTATGTCATGCATAACTTACGGTCTTCCTAGAATATCAACCCTAACCATTTTTGCATATATATTTAAACAGTCATATTAAAAAGCAAACAAAAACCCCACACGACACCACGCAACAATACTTTAATCCTGCAAGATTTAAGTATATAAAATCCACGCTAATCAACCCACCAGTAATACTCAGTACTTTGAAGCCTGGGAGTCTGTGAAAACCCAAACTGTAGTGGCATTTGCTAGTTCTGGAATATGAAATGTCTTTCAGGATTTGTATACTGTAATTTAAAAAGTGGCAATAAGTAACGTAGAAACCTCACTGCCTGATAAATACAAAGACGAAGCTTTCTCCTTCAAGGCTGCTTTTGTTTTGGCATGGGGAAGGAAAAAGAAAGAAAATTCACACAAAAATAAGTATTGTTTAGAATTTCAGAGTTTTAGTTGCATCATTGAGACTTGGGGATGGGTGCTGTCATTTCCCTGCTTCAGATTTAGAAGACACGCTTGACAGATTTAGAAAAATAAAAGCTTCAAACCATAATAGAAATGTCTTGAAAAATATTCGAGTGTTAACAGTAATTCCTGGAAGTAACTGCTTATTAGTATTCTACCCCATAAGTCCACGGCACTCAGCAGGGACACCTGATATATAAATCTCTTCATAATAATTCAGAACAGTGTAACAATGCCGGTAACCTACTAAGACGCAATCATATCACGCTTGCTGTAAATGTGAAAAAGTGACTCTCGTTCCCACGCAATTCAGTGTAAGTGTAAGTACCAGAAATCTCCAGTACATACAAACCAGTGTCATGACCAGGAACTCCTTTCGTTAAGGTAACAATTACCTGACACTGCTTGGTAGCAAAGGAGCAAGAGTCTTCCACGTTAATCACGTACTTATTTCCAACTCAACAGCCAAATATTAATCACTTCACAGTTTTCTAAGACATCTAAAGATCTCAGCAACAACAACTCTCTTTGTCTTGCCAACTTTTTAAGGAAGATGCAAGCAGACAGCCCGATCTGCAAAAGGTCAAGCACGGTCAGATACAACCTCCCAGTAAGGTGGAACGTGTCTATCATTTACTTAACATCACGGCAAGGGAGCTCACCAGATAAGCTGTCTTTCTCTTGATTAAATCAGACTGAGATGAGACCCTTGTATTTCCATCCATGTAAGTTTATCATATCATTGCTGACAATTAAGACAGATGTGAAAATTACTAGAAATAAGGCTAACATCATGTGGTAACACTAGTCCACGCGGCTAGGTCTCTGCCGTATGATGAGAAACCTCTTGGTCAGGCCATGCACTATAACCACGTAACTCCACAAAGCCATGGAGTCTGTGGCCCCTTATTTGTTCCCAGTAGCTAGTCAGAAATATTCCCAAAATCAAAGCCCACTGCCTGTTACTTGTTTCTGACACAAGAGACATCTCTACATGTGCAATTTCTGCACTCTTCACTGGATTTGTCCCTGGACTTCAGAGCTTCCCCAAGGAAATGAATGGCTATCCCTATTCCAAGCTCTCCTGGTTTCCCAAACCCTCCTACCCCCATCATTCCCCCTCTCCTAACACATTCCCCACCCTTCATGTACTTCTTTTGCAGTCAGTCCCATCATCCTTTTCATTCCGTCCACTCTTAATCTGGGGAAAGGCTGGTGATGAGCCAGGCCTCCTCCTCCTCCATCCAGTCTTTTCTCTCCTAAATTCCCTCATGTGCTACATCTTACCAGTGAATCCCGTTATCTCTGCTTTCAGTTGCCCTCTCCCCACAAAACTGGATTCCCCAACACCTTCTCCCCCACTCAGCACCCCACACCCATCCAACCCTGCCACGGACCCTCTGCACCCATTTTCACTGGATTTACACTTTTTGTCCACCCCCCACCTCTGTCCCATATTCCTCTCCACTACATAAGCAGGCACTCTTTGCAGAGAAGACTCCTGACCCCTTGGGGCTTTGCAGGAACTTTTCTTTCCAGCTCCTCCGCATGGCAGAAACGTACCATACATGCTGCAATAGTTCCTACTCTCATGGACTGTAAGCACTGTCAGTACCACTCAGCCCTTTTCCACCAAGCCAGACAGTCCACAGTGTCATCTGACATATTACGTATAACCTCCAGGTCAGACACTTTCAATTGACGCTTCACACCTAAAAAAAATATTAACCCATGTAGGCAGGAACACAAACCAATTAACTAGCTCCACAGACACAAGCATACACAAAGGTACAGTTGTTTGGCACCGATCGTATTTCTGAAGGGTAGGAGGATGGCAAAATATGGCCTGTTCAATGCCCTTGCAGCCAGGTCACCAGAAACAACTGCAGAAAAGCTATTTGGAGAGAAATTAAAAAATAACAAAACAAAAAACACAACCAACACACACAAAACACAACAAAATCCAGACCCGTTAGCTTTCCCATGAAAAACGCACCATGAAGCCTGACAACAAAGGGCTAAAAGAAGGAACATTACACCCCTAGGATTCCCAAACCCTAACAGACATCCACTGCGTGACCAAAACAGGGCACATAACCACATAATAAGCCACCAAAGCAGAGAAAACCATCCAGCCAAGCACCTGGATGAAGAATCAAGTCCCTGATCCTCAGCTATGATAAACAAAAGGATGGGGCTGAAGTCTCAGATATTTTTTTCAGAAATACTAAAACAGGAAAGTCATAGGGAGATGATCTGTTCTGATGCACGTATACGAGCCACAGTTTCCAACTTACAAAGCACATCGCTGCAGGTTCTTGGTACTTAAAAGCAGCCGTTGAAATGTCTCCCATGGAAAACCAATAAATATTTTATTGAAAACAAACAAGGAAAAGGGCCTAGAGCTGCTTCCTGTGCAGTGGGAGTCCAAACCTGGGGACAAAAATGGCAACATGAACTACTACCTTATTGCTGCTTGTTTTAGAACCAGAAAGACTCCTAGTCTCACCCTGTAATTTTTCTCTAAATATACATTTTCACCTGCAAAATCAGAAATAGCAGCCAAAGCTGCCACCAGAGCACACTCGGATATATCAAAACACATCCAAAATCTGCAGTCCACAAAAACTCACTGCAAACATACGCTGACACAGATACTAAGAAAACCTGAAGAAAATTTCATTAAGCTTATATTTTTTTTAAGGGCTCATTAGGTTCCCTCTCTCCAGCACTGTGAAAGCATGTATCCCGAATGATGTCATCCCTATTAACTTACACTGAACAATGTGGAAAGCCCAGCCCAGGGGGATTTCCTAGCTTTAGGACTATGGCATTCGTGGTTGTGCCTCTCATTGTCTATCCTAGTCTTCACAGGAGCATTTAAGAACATCGTTACCCAGATATCATTACCTGGAATACGGGAAGACTACTACAGGGGTCTGTGAGAATCAGAAGTCAGGAAATCCTTTCAGTAACAGCAGTGCTATAAACCTACACCAGAATAAACCTGAGACAATAATAGCATCCCAAATGAATCTCGAGCACAGAAGCAGTCAGCACAACACAATTCCAAAAGCCATCTTGGACACGAGTGCTAGTACAATGGGAAATGAACCGTATGTACCTCCATGCACTGCTCTAGGTTAGTTTTTAAGACCTCGAGCTCACGTATTTCCAGTACGCCTAGGATTAGACAAGACCTGACAACACTTTAGCTCCGAGCGGCAGCTCTGACATTATAAACCCGGATTTCCAATAAAAACCAAAGGATTCAACACTGTGACGGAAGCAACCACCACCCAGCAAGGATCCCCCGAGCCGAAAAGGATCCCCCTTTGAGCCCAAAGCCCATCTCCCCGGGACACGGCAGCCGCTGGCAGGGCTCCTGCCCCTCACAAGCCCGTGGCGCTGAGGCGAGCCCGTCAGCCCCGCACCGCAGACAAAGGCTGGGCGGCAGGCAGGAGGGGGCTCCGCCATGAGGCGGGGACCAGCCCAGCGGCACAGCGGCGGGCCGAGGAGCGACAAGGGGGCAGCTGGAGGGCAGAACCGGCCGCTGCGGGACGGGGAGCGGAGCCGGGCGGGTCCCGAGGCCGCTCCGCCCGCTGCCCGCCGGCCTCAGCCAGCGGCGCCCCGCGCAGGCCCGGGGGCGGCCATTTGCCGCCGGCCGCCTCCCCGCACCGCGCCGCGCCTACCCGGGGCGCCCATCGCCGCCCGGCCGCCTGCTCCCGGCCCTGCCGCCCGCACCGCCGAGCCGAGCCGAGCCAGGCCAAGCGGCTTACGGGGATTAGGGTCGCGGTACCTGGCTCTAAGGTGCAGAGCAGGCGCGGCGCCGTGCGGGAGATGCAGCTGCGCTTCTTGAGGACGTTGCTGAGGATGGTGCCCACGCCGCCGCCCGAGCTCTGCCGCTTGAGGCATCGCCCGCCGCGCCGCAGCGAGCCCGTCAGCCGGTCCTGCCGCATGGGTGCCCGGCCCGGCTGGGCTGCTCCTCGCCGGGGCTTCGCTGGGCACCGCTCACGGCTCCCTCAGCCCCGAGCGGAGGGCTGGGGGCATGGCGAGGGCCCGGAGCCCCGGGCCGGGCTGGGCGGCAGCGGCTCTGTGCGGCGCGGGCAGCCCAGCGGAGGTGCTGAAGGGAAAGAGGGAGGACGAGGAGAGGAGAAAAAGAGGCGAAAAAAAAAAAAAAAGGAGTTGCTCCCGCCCCCAATCGTAGCATCACTGCGTGAAAACCGGCAGCCTCTCCTCCTTCTCCTCCTCCTCTTCCAGCAGCACCTGGGCTGCAGAAACAAAGGGCGGCGGGGGGGCCCTCAGCAGCAGCACTGCAGCCCGGGGGGCGAGCACCCGGCAAGGGGACCCCGGGCTGCGGTCGGGCTGGGGACCTCCTCCACCCAATTCACGGCCATTTCTGGGAATCTGAGCCGCAAGCCTCACCTAATGCTAGTGACAAGGCGCCGTGCACCAACACACTTAAAAAAAAGAAAAAGAAAAACACCCCAAACTAGCTGACAAAATTATGGGTGCATTCTCAAGCACCTGCACTCGACCTAACAGCATCTTAAAAGGGCTTGGTAGGAAATGATCAAGGAAAATATCTGAAATACTGACAGCTCTGATGAGCTAAACCACTCGGTGCTGCTGCAGAAGGCGAGTAGGATTTATCACGTCACGCCGGTCAGGCTCAAAGAGCGAGCTGCCACAAGTCCGAGTCCACCCGCCGACAGCTGTAGCTGTGACACAGCCCCTCGCTCCTTTATTAAACAGATGTTTATCAGCTGCAGTACAAAGGCAGGAGAAAGCTGGCAACAGATAAGCAGTAAAGCCAATTATATAAAAGACACAAAAAAAAAAAAGTTATATCTATATTTAGAAGCTACCGTTAATTTTTCATAGAAGTGTGATTTTGATCATGCCTCTTTAAATATCTGGTTCAGTTCTGCAGAAAAGCCACCACATTGGAGCTGCTAGCTTGCACTCTGAATAGATAATTAAGTCTGTGTGTCGGTGGTTCTTTTTTTAACAAAGGTGACACTTCCCTGCTGATGTAGATGATGTAAATCACTTTGTTTCAGTGCCAGCTGGAGATGATGATTTAGTGGTTAAAGCATCAAATTTGAAATAAATTAATCTCCCTTGGTGTACAGATTGTACCAATGGGACTGTAACAGAAATATTTAACTACAGAAATAACCGTGTAATCTAATATTTTTCTCCTCTTCCTTGGGCGCCATACACAAACAGCCCCACATCAGTCTTTGATCATTTCAAGACTGGGTTACTCAACACTACGCACCGCTGGCCAAAATCTCAGCAGCCATGGCCAATGTTTCAGGACTTGCCCAAAGAGGCACTCTTGTTATCCAGACAGTGACTTGGTCATCCCACCAAACCGAACACAGCCATATCCTTCCTTCAATTGTTAAACAAATCAGCTCTAAGAAAGACATCCATATTTAACTGATGGGGATAACCAGCTGCTTTGGTACAACCAAAGAATTCAGTGTCCTCATTACTGCTGTTTCTCCTACTTGTCATCCTGTCAGTCTTTGAAAACCAGAAACAAACAGGACAATCACTCCGTGACTGAGGACACGGATACCTGCAAGGACCAGCACGCCATTAAGGACAATTGCCCACGTGCCAGACAATTAATGCAACGTTTCTTGTAAGAAAAATGCAAAAATGCACTTTAGTGCACAAAATGAACAAGCCAAAACATACTAATGGGTTTGATGACTCACTGGATCATTAGCACAAATGGATTTTGGAGACATGGATAAGTCTCCCATTATGTATACATATGCATATCTAAAGAGCAAGAACCTAGCTTCTAGAAAAGTGGATCGCATCAGTTTTTAACCACCCATCAGCCAAAGCCTCTAACTTGCCAGCAGAAAGGCAAGCTTTGTCCCACTCCCTGGACTTGCACACATCTAAGCATGACACTGCATGTCAGCAGCTTGTATAAATTTGCCCTATTTACCACTAATTTGTAAACAGTCTTCAACAAGAAAATTTCAAAGGGCAGACACTGCAGCTCACAGACAAATCATCAGTTTCAAGCTGAGGAAAAAGCAACAATTTGAACCCAAAGATGTCACGAGCCATCATGCATCTAGTTTGATCCACCAAGGCAGAGAAGGCTGGCCACGTTCACAAGTCCTTATCTATAATTACTGGCAAAACAGATGGCAAATTATTAGAAAACACATTTAAAAAAAAAAAAAAGAGAAGAGTTTTGGGCAACCCAGATACTTAACCTCCAGATATTTTATAATTATCAGCCTGAGACTTTGCTTTTCTCCCCTGCAGTTCATTTCTTCCCTCCCACACAACACAGTCACTTTCTGAAAAACTTTTCCTCTTCATTTGGTATCTCTCTGCAGTCTTATCACCACCTGCTAACTGTGCCTTTTTAGGGCCTGAGCATACTTCATAAGAAATCCTCGATGACAAGTATAACTCGCGTAGTTGTCACAACCTGCCTTCTGGTGATTGGTCCTATGATCACCACCAGGTTTCGACACAGAAAAAACAACTCTATTTACCCTACACCTCCCCATTCACCAGCCCACTTCTATTCTGTCTGCTCTGCAATGAGGTTCAAGATGTGCAGCAAGAAAGGAAGACAGCGTCAGCAGATGCGGTGGTGACAGGAACAACAGCACAAATGGGGCTGCAGAGCAACCTTGTGATTAAAGAAAAGGACGCAGCTTTGTGCACAGAGCTTCAGCAACCCAGATCCAGGACTCCTGGAAAGCACACGCTTCACTGGCTCTCTTATGATCTGCACAAAGAAGACTAAACATAACCAAAAGACTAAAAATGGTAAAATATCTCCCCTGGCGCAACTTTAGCCCATTCCCCCTCGTCCTGTCACCAGGCACGTGGGAGAAGAGACCCATTTCCACCTTGCTACAGCCTCCTTTAAGGTACCTACAGAGAGCGATAAGGTCGCCCCTGAGCCTCCTCTTCTCCAGGCTGAACAACCCCAGCTCTCTCAGCCGCTCCTCGTAAGACTTGTTCTCCAGACCCCTCACCAGCTTCGTTGCCCTTCTCTGGACTCTCTCGAGTACCTTGACGTCCCTCTTGTAGCGAGGGGCCCAAAACTGAACACAGTACTCGAGGTGCGGCCTCACCAGAGCCGAGTACAGGGGGACAATCACCTCCCTAGACCTGCTGGCCACACTGCTTCTTATACAGGCCAGGATGCTGTTGGCCTTCTTGGCCACCTGGGCACACTGCTGGCTCATATTCAGCCAACTATCAACCAGTACTCCCAGGTCCATCTCTGCCAGGCAGCTTTCCAACCACTCATCTCCCAGCCTGTGGCACTGCTTGGGGTTGTTGCGCCCCAGGTGCAGGACCCGGCACTTGGCCTTGTTGAACCTCATACAGTTGACCTCAGCCCATCGCTCCAGCCTATCCAGATCCTCCTGCAGAGCCTTCCTTCCCTCGAGCAGATCGGCACACGCACCTAACTTGGTGTCGTCTGCAAACTTACTGAGGGTGCACTGGACGCCCTCATCCAGGTCATCGATAAAGATATTGAAGAGGACCGGCCCCAGCACTGAGCCCTGGGGGACTCCACTAGTAACCGGCCTCCAACTGGATTTAACTCCATTCACCACGACTCTTTGGGCCCGGCTACCCAGCCAGTTTTTAATCCATTTATTAAACATCACAGAAAAAAGAGCAAGAGCCCATACTTGCTTACCAAGGTGTTCACTGCAAATATAAACTGTATCAAGGATAAGAAATAACATCTATGATTATCAGAAACGGAAAACCAAGACTTAAATGATTAGTCTCAGGAAGTGTGCAGCAGAACTGAGAAACTAATCCAATTCTAGCCCAGTCCTACCTCTTCCTTTAGACTGCACACACCGTTCTTACTTATTTTCCCCTTCAACAACAGACAACACAGTAAGGAAGTTTTTGGCAGTTAAGTATGCCCAAGAAGTATGCCAAACTTTTCCATCATCAGTGAAAAGACCTGAAAGATCACCTATCTGTAACGAAGGCACTTGCAAACCAGTTGTGAAAGCACTTTCTAGAAACTTCTAGGACACCAGGATGTAACTGCGATGACCAGTCTCCCATTTAGGGAGGCACCACATTCACGGGCAGTGAATCAGTGCAGGTAAGGTCAGCTGCAAACCCCTCAATTCATATGTTGTTCTCAAGGTGGCACAAGAGATGCTTATTCAATAGGATCATGTGGGTGAGAATGTGAAAGCTCTCAAAAGCATCACAGGTTGCTAAAAAAAAGTACCAAAAGTACTGACACAGCTGTAACCCCCTTGAACCTGCCTTTAACCATCTCCACTTGTAAAGACGTAGCTGTATTCATGAACAGGGGATGCACAGGAAGACATCTGTACGGTACCAGGGCTCACTAAGGCCAACAACAAAACTGCATGCTCGCGTCTCCCCAGACCCATGCACAACCCAGTGGAGTACCAAGACCCTACTTTCCTGAGCCCTTCAGGAAACCACAAAGCAGTAAGGTTTTTGTGAGCTTGTCCCTGCAACACAATCACATTGAAAGCCATGGATATGTTAACATTCAAATGCTATACACCACAAATTATTAACTCTCCTCGCTGTGTAACCATCTCTCACAATCACGCCATTAAAAAGCTCATATTCTGCAGCATCTGCAGCTTCTAGGCAAAACTGTTTGAGGTGGAAGAATTAAATTTGCTGATAATGCAGGAACACTGAGCAAACAAATGGCAGCAACCAGTGCCAATGGGCCAGGTACAAAGAGCAGCCTATTTTGTTCCAAGACATGACTGTTCCCAGAGCATAACAGGAGAGAAAACTGAAAGAATTCCTGAGAAGTAGGAACCGACTCATGCTCTGTAAACAGCATATGCCACAGATCGAGGACACCTCAAATATTTTCAGGAGAAAAAAAAATTAAAAAATCAAATGTTACAAGCTAGATGTGATTTGGAAACCTCTACCTTAACACAGTGTTTCATGGCTGCACTGAAAGGACAAGGCAAAGATTTTTAACTCAGAACCATCCATGTAAGAAACAAAAGAGTTTTAAATATAATACTAGTTGATTACAGGACAGGAGTAAGTTAATTCCCCTTATTATGCCAATTACAGAGGCAAACAAACTTGCACAACTGAGTAAGCCTGATATTCTATTAAAGCTGTTTCTGTTCACTCCAATGCCCATATATTCTAATTCTGGGCTGCAGCATTATTGTAGTAGGTGCTGTACAAGCACAGCAAAAGACAGACTGCCTGTTTTAGAAGGAAGAAATAAGAGAAAAGAAAACATATTAGCATATGGAGGAGCACATGCAAACAGCAAGACTGTATTGGTAAGCACGACGGAAGGAGTCAATATAGGAGCTGCTATTGCATTTCTGTAGACTTCATGGCAAAAGGGACTACCGAGAGACACCTCTGAAAGAGGACAATGACGTAGCATGAGGCCAGTAAGAGGGCTGAGGGATTAGGTTTTAATGAACTTCAACATGGATAAACACCTACAAGTAAATACCAGCACAGGGAGAAATAAGAAGGTACTTGTTTTAAAATGCTAAGTGTAGGATGCAGGGAGGAGGCATGAGCTAACCTTGAACATCGAACAGGAAATGACAAATATGTGATAACGGAGAAGAGTAGGTTGTGAAGAGCTTTCTACATTAAAGCAATGGAAGCAAGATACTGACTAGGTCTCTGAAGACCATAAGGGAAGCGTAGGCAACTCACACACGTTTAAACACCTATGTACGAATACTAAAATGTAGACGGGTTAACCTCTAACTGAAATCTACTGTCACAATTAATTCTTTGTACAGCACGTATGCCATCTTCTAAAAGGACACAACTATAGCCAGCAGGAAAAGAGCTTGAAGAAGTGTTGCATGTCCCAAATGCTTCTGACTAGATCTTAATTAGAAAAAAAGTGACAGGTAAATCAGTGGAAGGTTTTTCTCATGTTGTGAAATTACAGGGTGCTGGAATTGAACAACAGCATACAGATTTCCTTTTCTTTTTTTTTTTTCTTTTTCTTTTCTAATTAGGTTCAGCTGTATAAATTAATTCTGAAGTCCTCCTTGCCATTTCAGGAACACAGTGATCACTGTTGTCCTGATGAAGGAAATACAGAAATACAGTGGGGGGGTGGAAGACATGGAGTGAACATCAATTTATTTCACTCATTTATGCACTGACTATAGCAGTAAAGGGGATCATGTGCAGTTACCTTAAGTAGATATTTGCATGTGGTGAGCAAGGTAAAAGACATGTCCTGAAGGCATTGCTATAGCAACAATGTATTTAACCAAGTAGTAAACTGCATAAATTCTAATGTTAACAGGTGGCACAGAAGTCACAGCAATGCTTTTATGACCAATAAAATATGTACAGAGGAGTGTGTTTTAAATAAAACACACATTAATTGAAGTGAGATCTCAAATAGCAAATACCTTTTTTTTGTCAGAGGAATTACCTGTCTCCACTGAAGTACAGAATTAAATATACTATTTTTGTAAAGGACACAGTAAGAGAAATCACTGAAGAGGCCTACATAAAAATATTATGTGTAAGAATTAAGAAATGTTCCCTTACCTTGCTAAATGATGGAAAGTAAATGCACGTCTTGGCCAGCATTCACACACCAGAATCCTGCTTAGATGCCACATGGTCATTTTAAATATCAAATCACCAAATCAGCAGAAAAGACTAATGCAATATATGAAAAAAAAGAATAACAAGAACTACACTTCTGACAGTTATTGTTTGTAGTCATGTTTAAGATAATATTTGTAGAAGAAAAGAGGTCACTTGATTGCAGGCTCCCAGCCCTCAAACAGCTGCTCTTCCCTTATTAGAATTTAATTATTTGCTTAGCATCTAGCATAGAAATTGAATGTTACAGTGCGGATTGCCAGCTTGTTTGGTTTGAACTGCTATTTCAGAAACAGCAAGGTTTTAATGCCCCTAACATAACTAATGAAAACTAAAATACTGTGTTCCCCAAGACAAGATTTATCCACAGACAGAACACGTAAATGTTTTTGACTGAAAAGTAATCATCAGCTTGAAAACTGTCTAACCAAAAAATGCCTTTGCTTTGGGCTAGGAAGAACTATGGGGGTGAGACCATGTTTATAAATAAGTTTTTACATATCTTTTACTACTTAGTTGCAGTAATGCTTAGGACTTCCATCAAAGACCAGGATCAGGAGGTACAAAGCTTTCTACAGACACGTAGAAAAAAAGACATCATCCCAGCACTGCCCAAGTACAGGAGTCCTGCTTCCAGCACAGATCCTCCCGTTCTCAATTCACGTGGCCTCCATGGACAGAGCTTCATTACAGAGGAATGGAAACAAAACCCTTTCTGGGGTTATGGAGGAAAATGGTGTTCACTCTAACAGAAGTTAATGGAGCTTTTGGGAGCACAAATCTTGATCAGTCGCTATGGAAGCCCTCTACCAGCACTCAAGATCTTTGATCCCATATACATCAGCCTCTGTTTGCAGATGCCACTAGCTCTCTAAAGAAACTGAAACGTTCCCATTAAGTTTTGTTTGTAAATGAAGGTATTACAACTCTGAGTCCAGATAATTCTCTTCTCCACCTATCAGCTGGGCCATGGCTTCACAGACCAAGTGCTCTGCAACCTGTGCAAGTGCTGAAAAAGGAGGTGACTTGCATAAGGGAACCTCAAGCTACCACCTCCCACTTCCTGAAAAATTAGAGTACATCAAGCATTTAGACAAGACTGACCAAGCAACAGGCTTTTACTGATGTTTGAGTGAAATGAGAAGAAAATAGTTACCAATCATGACCACATTACTATTCCAAGCTTTTTTATTCAAGTTAAACAACAAAGTTTCAGTTTATAGTCCACTCTCACAGGACAAGTTTACTGAACTGAATATGATTTGAATATGATAATTTATGGTTAATGAAAGCTTCTTTTAGAACAGAAGCCTGAACCATTAAAATTGTTTTTTAATATGTACAACACTATACAACTGTGAATTTTGGTAACACACAAACTCTGATTGTTTGCTTACTACTATGCAGCTTGGGACAATCCACTTCGCTCCTCTGAACTTATGCTGCTCCTACCAGCTTGAGTGCCCTGCTCTCACTAAAAGTTTATTTTCTAGAGAGTCTCTTACCAAGTGTTTGTCCAGTGACCAGCTCATTAGATTTCTGACCTCCCTGGGCTCCTCTAGGCATTACCACAAATATTACTTAATTCCTCAGATTAGGATTCCCATAAAAAAAAAAAAAAAAAAGACCAGCTATGCACACTGATTACCTCCCCATTCCAACTTTCTCTAGTCTCACTGAATAATTGTTTTTCCTTCAGGATCTATGGCCCAATAACATTTGTTGACAATGATGACTGGATGAGATGCAACCCAAGAACCACAAACTGCTCATACTTCGGATTTTGGCAATAGTATCCTGTATGGATGACAGGAACATATTGATTGGTACAAGTTGCTGTAATTTTTAGGGAGGTACATCATTTTAGAAAAAGATTTCACTGCTACTAAAACAGAACAAGAGGTTTCCAATTTTCACTAAGAAAGATACAAATAATATGCTTGTGTCACTTTTCTTTTACAAAAGTGTTTTAGTAAGATGATGTAACATGGAGATGTAACACGGACTTCACTTCCTTGGCAAATTTCAAGTGTTTCTGAGGAGCATCCACTGAGCATCCACTGCTCAGCAAGTCAAACTCAGGTTATTATTAACTTCAAGTAGCAAAACACTGTAAAATCTGAGGAGATTTCCAGAGCTGCTTCAGCACAGAATTACATGCAGGAGTATCGATCCAAATAGACTAAATTCACAGCTCGCTTTTCTAGTATCTTGTGTTTAAATGTCAAACTTATTTCACAAGGCTGCAGAAATGTAGCTGCTAGCTGATGCTCCATAAACCGGTCTATTCCTAGGACTAATTATCCCAAGCAGCTGTTATCCTCCATTTGATCTTCAGTATCCAGGAAATCTCTTCGTCAAAGCCTAACATAGCCAAAGAATGTTTTATATGTCATATTCAGAGATAAAATGCATCTATATTACTTAAAGGCCACGTACTCTGTAGGGCATTTCCATAGAAGCTCCATTTCTCCATTCACCCTCCTGCAAGTTTACAAAGATTTAAGACAAAAAAGAAAAAAAAATGGCATTTAATTAGGAAAAAGAACAGTAAAGTTAATTGTACTGAAGTATAATACCTAGAAAAAAAAAAAAGAAGGTAGTGCTAAGCTAGACAAATGTGAAAGACTATGCATAGTCTAATTGCACACTTTATTCTCTTAGGCTATTTCCACATCCAAAAGCTTGTAAGAGAAAGATTAAAGATTGTAACAACTGTATTATGGTTCCAGAGCTCATACAGCCAACCATCCTATGAACTTATACACACAAACACATCTTTACATCTTGAATGTTCAACAATTCCAGTAAGTGCCGTGGGTTTTTACTACCTGCAGGTGTCAGAGCAGGATCTATCATTGGTTCAGAAGCGTCTAAATGCTTTGGGAAACACGAAGGTTGGAAATCTCCATCATGTGCACTCCTCACACATCACTCCTCCATGTATGGCCTTCGGCAGCACTGGCTGTATGGCCACATCCCTCTCAAATTCTCATTTAAAACAATGAACTTCTAGTTACATCCTGGATATCCTGGATACTGATGAAGTCCCACAGCAAAGCCCACGACTACTTTTAATTCTGGTTTTGCTCACGTCATACAGAGCTGCTGTTTGCTTGGCCAGGCTGCACACTCCGCTCCTCCCTTCCCCTGCCTGACGCTCCCCTGCCCTGGGCAGACTCACTGGGCTGGAACAGGATGAGCTCAGTTTCACGCTGTTCCTGAACCTGTACAGAAAATCAGCACGTCAACTCACTTAACCACAGTAATCCCAGCATGACTTCAGTAAAAGCATCGCTTTTGCAGTTCTTCAGGCAAATAGGAGGCTAACTGAACTTCACTGTGGATCAGGCATCCATCCTGATGACTACACGTGTGAAGAGGAAACTGTTGTCTGAGAGATGTTTCTGATGTCACGACTGACTGACAAGGGACTGCAGATAGAGAACAGGTTGTTCTGATTTTTCTGTTGTTGTTATCATCAAACAACAGCATCCTTCCTTCAGGAGACTAAAGCGTCTCCTCAGTTCAAGCTGATTCAATACCACCTCTCCAGGTTACTGCAGTACTAGAGAAATAAGATGTCACTTATTTGAGAACCACTTTGCTCAGGGAAATTAGCAAATAACAACCACTAAAGCATTACTTGGTAAGGAATCCAAAAAAGAAACCCACGTGCAATAATCTATCAGATTAATCCACATTTCTAATACTCAGCAAGCATTTTATGTAACAAGTACTATCCAATACATCAACTTTTCATGGCACAGCTGTTGTGAAAAACGTAGTTCAGCGCATTCAAAATTCTACCTGCATCACAAAACTAATCCCATGAGGTCGGCTATCGCTTTGTAGCAGAAACAGGACCACCGTTACACAGAAGAATATGGAAAAGGCAGCAGTCAGTCAATCCAAGTTGTACACGTATACAAAATAAACACAATCTCGGGTGTAGCACTAACTCAACTATTTCTCTGTTGTCACAGCTGCTAGCACACTGACAAAGAATATTCACAACACGCTATAACAAACATTGTACAGATTACGGGATCACTACCAAGTTCTTGTCACTGAGTTATATACTGAGCAACCTGCATTTTCAATTGCAAACTGGGCCTAGGTTCAGCAGCAAGATTATTGATCACAGAAAGATTTACTGAATTCACTCTTCAGATCCATGATAAGCAATGAAGTATTTATTCTGGTAATTTATTTCATACCATAGCCACGTTCAGCTGTTAATACCCCATCGGGTGTCTGCACAATACACAGCTGTTGTAGAACTGTTTCACTGAGGACGCTGTAGTTAGATAAGCAGCAGCTGATGCTTTCACCACCTGAGGTGGTGAGCATTACAAGATGGCAGTGCCCCTTTCACCTCAGAGACCAACTACTGACCATGCCTGTTTGACACTGCTTACAAATTCAGCCCCACTTCACCCTCACCCCAGATGTCTGCCATTTCCCAAGGCAAGTATTCAAAGTGGGAGGAGAAGGCAGCATGCAGGTGCATGGTTCTCAAGTTCGCAGGGCCTAGAGTCTATGGAGAAGTGGGACATCACAGCTGGTTGACCAGGGCCTCCTAGGTCTCACTCCTTTGGGTGAAGGCTTGCTGTCTCCCAAAACATGCTTGACACAATTTACCACCAAACAGCTGGTCCACAGCTCCTTTATCACATGCAGTAATATATTTGAGGGTCAACAGGCAGAAGAGAACCGGAAGCTGAAGGCTATCTCCTCTCAGAGGAGAGCGCCTGAGTTCCCCTGCCCATTTCGCTCAGCACCCACCCGTCTCTGAACGAACCCCTGCTGTCTGCCTGCCCCAAGAAAATCCCACCCCTTGAGAGACAGCAGCTCTCACCGAGCTGGAAAATGAGCAGCAGCAGGGAGCCAGGAGGCAGTACCTCCCCCAAGGAGGTAGCAATCTTAGTCAGCAGCCTTCAGTGTCCCCAGGAAGCTACCATCAGCATCAACCTTCAGCTCTGACTGTAGCCATTCCCCAATAAAAGTAGCAATGGAATGACACCTACAACAACAGAAGTGGCAGTCGGGTATATCTGCATATCCCCTGCTGATACCGAGCACTGCCCAGCGTCCTCTGAAAGTGTGAGTGCCTAGACCCTGACCAGACTCCCAAGGTTCACAACAAAAGCCATCCTACGTCTGGATCCTGCCACTAGTTGAAGCAGCAGTCAAGAAAGTTTGCCTAGTTAAATCCTGAAAAATTCAGTTGAAGAAGCCCATGATAAAAGCCATTCCTGAGAATCCTGCAAGTTTTAGCCAATGACAGAATATGTGACAGCATTTGTTCGGGTGGGGCAGTGACATATTTGCAATGCAGGCAAGACACTTCGGTGGCAAGGGACACAGAGGCATAGTAGGGAATATCTGACACAGAAAAATAAGGATCCACATAATCCCCAAAGAGACAGAAGAAAAACATATGCCTTAATTATGAGTGTCAGCTCTGCAGCTCCCTAAATCAGCTTGGCAACCCCAGAGTTGAGCTGCCAGGGAGCGAACTGCAGAGATGGATGGCTGCATATTCCCAGGAAAATCTCAAGTTTGTTGGAAACACACTTTAATGGAAAACTCCATCATAAAACACCAGCTTGTGGAGAGCAAAGTCCTTCGTGGCAAAGTATTATCTTTGACAAAAAAAAATAAAAAATAAATGCCAGAAGCATAATTCAATTTTTACTCTTTTTAGGATTAAACATTTTAATGTCTTAAAAATGGCTCATTATATAACGAGAAATGAGAAAGGGCGAGGAGTGTCAAAATCTGAACAAAGCATTTTAGCTCAAAATGTAAGCTTTCAGAATTCTGCTTCATAAGCAATTGAATTCTGTGAGTAGGTGTTTTATTTCATGCTGGAACAAGATATTTTTGTTGCTGTACTCAAAAATCGGAATTTCCCTCCAAGTGAGGATTCCAGGTTCTGTACTGCTCTAAGCACTAGTTCCTGCCATCTTTTCAATTTGATACTCTGCAAGTGCACAGTCGACAGAAACTTTTCAGATGGGCTATGACCAAATCAGACAGCAAATCCAGCCTCTCATTTTTAGAGGAGAAAAAAGAAAGGATTACTTCCTTTTTTACTTTAGAAAAGGAGAGAATTCTTACTTCATTTCAGGAGTCAAACTGAAATTAACCCTGAAGTGGTCTTCTGAGTGATATCAAGTCTGTACAATCACACCATTTGCTAAGTTTGTAAGGAAACTGACCGGAAAGTTTCCCAATCTAGAACTTATATTACAGCTTTAGTTCTACATTGGAGAATATCAGCAAGAGAAGATGGCAGTCAGCTGAATTATTTTGAATTAGGCAGCCAAGGGCTTCTCTGGCCTCACACCGGTCAGTTTTCTGGGGCTAGCATTAGTCATCCTGAAGAACTGTCTGGGGACAATGAAGTGGGATGGTCTGAATTCTCCATGGAGCTTACCAATACTACAACTTGCCAAATGACCAAAGATGTCAACATTCATCGCCTACCTCAATTACATACAAAATCCATACTCTGTGTGCACATCCCATCAACCAGTTACAAGATCCTATTCTCATCAAAATGAAGTAACCATGGATTCACTACCTAAACAGTCCCCAGGATTATTCAGATACCGACTGTCAGCCTTTAACACAGAGCTGGCACTTTTTGTGTGAATAGCTTCCATAACTGCATAAAGTACTAAAACAGCAAACTTTGAATAGTGTTTAAAAAACAAAATTATTGCCCTTTCAACAATCAACATCTTGTTCACTGTTCCACACTGCTGGTATTGTGTATGAGAACACTCACTCTTCTGTCTCAAAGACTCACTAACAAATACCAAGAATACACAGCCTGATGTTCATTAGCAAATACTAAACATGACACACGACTATTTATTGAAAATTCTTCTCCATGACATGTTGCACACTGATGAACGATGCTATTTGCAAGTAATCCTCAGACCAGGTTCCTGTTGCACTGGAATAGGCTTTCAGGTTCCTCAGGATCTTGGCTGGCTATAGCTGAATGAAATATGATAATGAAGTGTCATTTAGTTTTATAGAGGCATATTCACCACTACAGCTTTCTCTTTCTAAGGGTTCTCACAGCTACTTTCCACAATGAGCCAAGCTCCAGCATCCTTAGAAACAGGTTCTCTTCTTTCCTCTCCTTTTACTTCACTCCCTACAAACCAGCACAGGACATAGAACAGATTATAAAATCCTTGCTAACCAATCCTCAGCCCACCTCCACATCCTGAGTCATAAATAATGGAGAAAGTCTTTGCTCTGTGTAGCATAGGTAACAGTCTGTTGACAATAACAACAATTAAAAATCAATAGCAGTATTCCATTTATTTGTCGTAGCAAATATGTATTGCTACAAGTGGACAACCAACTGTAAAGGTAATTCAGCATACCTCTGGCCTCTGGCAACTATTTAAAAAGCAGCTGGAAATGATCATCACATTTTCAGACTCATGATTCTGTTTCTTTCCATTTCCCTTTCCCCACCAGAAGTCTTCCCAAGGACAAAAGACCAAGTAGAATAAATTAAAAACAATTCGTTAGGGGAAAAAAAAAGCAGCCATAAGCACTATTTCTTAGATATAAATTTCAAAAAGTCACAGCATCAATTTAAAGTATCAAATTCATTAACACCCATGAAGGATAGGCTAGTAATATAAACAAGTACACAAAACCAGATGAGATAATAGGAAAGCTACTGAGCTGAAGCATACAGCCAACTGAGTCATCTGAGGATGACTCATATGAAATCAGACTCCATGAGAAGCAAACCTCCTCTTTTAACTGCATCAAAGCAGGAATGTATTTGATAGATCAATTTAATAGTTATTGCTATAAAAAACAAAAAAAGGTATCAAAGCAAATCCATCTGGCTTCAAAAATCAGAGCTATTTAAAATTAGACGATTAAAAATGGAAATCTAAAGAAGAGTTGGTGATGAACACAGCAAGTACACAACAGCTTCTCTTTTAATTGCAAATGGAAATTGCACTGACAATATTTTAATACAAAATATCCTCTTCTTTACTAAACATTTCAGACACCAAAGTGACAAATGTGAATTGCAAATACAAGTTTGAAATTTGTACCACAGTTTATAACAATGGAGAGTCAGTGGGTTTTGTCTGTTTTTTGGAGCAAAACTGCCACAGTAGCAGCATCTGCTGAATAGCTCAGATCTTCATAGAGAAAGAAAAGAAATGAAACCAGAGCAATTGACATGTTCCAGCTTAAATGACATTCATACAACTGCAAGAGCACCTTCAACTACTGGGTTCTAAGAAGTATAAAGACAGGTAAGGCACACTGACCTGCATGAATTATTATCACACCAGCACACAAGTTTATACCCCAGGTTAAAAAAAAGCAAAAGATATCTGATCCAGAGTGACAGTCGAATCAACATTAGCTGTGTTAGCAGTACACAATATGTTGCATTAAAGCTGTTCTCACACCTTATCAAACGTTCACCTTCTGAACTAAAATTTGCGAATGTCTGTCTCAGTCGTTATAGCAACTGAGTGAAGAGAGGGGAGGGGACTGAGAGGTGAGCACATAATTAGTGCACGCAGGCAAAAAGACAAGGAAGAACATATGAAAGAGACTGAGGAACAACATGAAGAAAACTCAACACTGAAGAGTAGACAAGATGTAGGAAGGGAAAAAAAAAGCAGAACAAAGCTGAGAAGTCTGATATTTAAAGACAAAGATCAAATGGGAAAAGCTAATAACGGATTAGGAAGGGAAGAAAAATGTGGGATATGGGACAGGACATGCAGATGAGGCAAGACTGAAGCTGAAGAAACAAACTTTGGAGGGAGAGAAAGAGAAGAGAGACAGCAGAAGTTTAATCTGCTTAATCAAGTTGAAGTTTAATCAAGAACTTTTGCATATCTAGATTACACTTAACCAGAGACACCAAATGAAGATGATCTTGCTCATTCATCTCCTAACCACCTCATACTACCACGACCTCACACAGGGCTTTCGCACTTTCCCCCAGGGGAGCTCCATAACCTGTGAGCAGTATTGATGCTACAGTGAGAATAACATTCTCAGCAGCCAAAGAAACAGGCAAGCAGTCCACAGCCTGGTCATCTCCCAGGGAACTCTGTCCATCCCCTGGGAACACACAGGGTACTTCTTTGTGGCCAGGTAATAGCAGTTTGTGCCGGCTTTCTATCTAGGTAAGATGCGCTCAAAGAGATCAAAAGTATTGCTAGTAAGTATATATATATAAACCTCTGAATTTCTATAGACCCCAAAACATTCAGCTTGCATGATCAGGAGCTTCTGAAATAACCTCGGCAGCCATGTGGGAATTAATAATCTCAGTTCTAATTAAGAAACCATCTGTCACCATTTTTTCCAACCGCTTCACACGTGAAACCTAATACTTTCCTGAGGAATAGCATTTATTCGCTAGGCTGCACCTGACTTCAAACCTTTTCATCCAATTATTGCCTGAACATGTTTGCGAAGCACTTTACTTCATGTTTAAGCGAAGTATATGAAAGCCACCAACCTATGAAAAGCAGAGAGAAACCTCATTCTCTGCACAAAATAAAACCTACTGTCTCCCTCTGCTGGCCCTGCATTAAATTAAACCAGGGGGAGAAAAAGGAAACAAAAAATCTCTGTGAAAGTTTCTACTGAAAATATTACTTCATTAAAAATACATGAGAATATTAATGCACTTTCTGTTAATGTAACTTCGACTTATTTTATACTGAAAC
The DNA here is from genome assembly GCF_964034855.1 of Anser brachyrhynchus. Lineage (NCBI taxonomy): Eukaryota > Metazoa > Chordata > Aves > Anseriformes > Anatidae > Anser > Anser brachyrhynchus. The sequence continues at coordinate 36,625,059 of NC_137694.1, read as the reverse complement.
AGATTTAAGCATCCTTGCTTGCCAGCAGGAAGACTGAGCAGGGTAATTTTGCTTATAAATGTCAAGACAACACATGCTTTTTTATTAGAATGACAGGCAAACTGAATTTGTGATTCTAAGAATTTCTGATTACTCAAAATATATTTAGTAATATAAGCTTGCTGTTACTATATCAAAACAGGACGAAAGATAAGAATGGGATGTCTTTTGCATGTCCTTTAGATGAAGCTGAAAAAAACTTGATTTTTTTTTACTGTACTCTGCTTTTCTCAAGTGATAGACTTCAGCGCATGAAGCACTGTGCTTGCTAAGATGGATTTGAAATAGTTCACAATGCTCCAGAAGAAACTTAATTCTTGTTATTCTGAATAAATCAAAATTGCAAAGGTAAGAGACTTTGTGCCTAGAAGCCTTATTTAGCATCAGGCCACCACTGTTATTTCTTTCTTACTGATGTTCTTCACTGGAGTGTTTTTGTTTGTTTTTAAATTGGGGATGAAATACGCATTATTAAAACGTAACTGGTGAGGCATGTATCTTATAAACAGTCTGTAAGAGTACTGCTTTCAGCACGTATCCAACAGAGCAATTGATCCACCACCCAGCAGAGCCATAACTATTCACGTATCCAACCAAAATGCATTTTACTCTGCTGTGAATTTTGTTTTCTATGGTAATATTTATTTGTATGCAAAACACACATTTCTTACAGACACAGAACTTTCAGATACTGAATATATACAGTTTTAAACATGCAGTTGTTTAAATAGTGTCTGTTTTCCTTTTTTTTTTTTAAGCAGACTCAAGCATGATAGATATTTCATCATAAAATAAAGGATAAATTTTATCCTTTGTAATTCCCTACTTAACTGAATTTATCATGAGGAGTGAATTCAACAGTGTTCAGTAAAGAGTCTGATATAAATCCAAAACTGAGGATGAAGACACAGTTTTCATCTTTTTCTGAATCAGTCTTTGTTTGCAATTTGTTCTGCACAGATTGTTTAAAGGTAGCATTCAAACACGTGAATGTGACCCTACGGTTAATTTGGCTTTCTACCTCTATGCATAGCTTTCACTATGTCAGGAAAAAAAAATTGTGTGGCAGTGGTATTAACACACCGTGAAACCCTACAGAAATCAATTGAGGCACCTCTGTATTATTATCTATTTTGCAACGTTAGAATTAATGATAACACAAGTAAAAGATTTTTTCTTTGTTTGCCACTAAAAATATTCTTTAAAAATGAAAAAATATTTAACAATTTCTTAGTTACTTGAGAAAGATTTTAGTATTACAGAATATTGTAATGGTAATGCTGTACATGAAAGCATATTATAAAGTATTATGGCATGTAACATAATATTCCAAGCACATAATTTCATCAGAAGAATCCGGAATAATAAAATCATCTACAAATCAATGTTTTCAATATTTAAAAATGAGGTAGTAGCTGCTATTTCAGGTGTTGCTAGCAACTTAACGGAAAGAGGCATTATGCTTAAAATGTAAATGTATCTGACGTTTATAAAGACACGTTCATATTTAGGATGAAATCCCATCTCTCTTCAACTCAGCTTTTTACTTAACAAATGAGGTGAGGATGTTCAGACCTTCAGACTTGATAGTCAGTCCTCTAAATACTTAAATGCATGCGAAATTCAAATAACAGTTTCATTTAAAAGGAGACCACAGTGTATGCTCAGTGCTGAAGACTCAATTATCAAGATGATGTTGAGAAAAATAATAGGTGAGAAGAAGAAATACGCCTAATTAGTGGATGTAAGTCAAGAACTTTCATGCTGCATTTTAAGTCAAACAAAGGAATAGTTATAAATACTAAAAAATTAATAGACCAACCCTTAACTAAATTAAATTAGCACATGCCACTATGGTAAGATTCTTTTAATAATATTTTTACATGCACCTCAAAGCTCCTACAAGCATTTTTGTGAAGAGACCATGCTTTATTTACTGTACCTGAACATTTCTGTACCTGTCACGCAGCATGTTAATGAAAAAATAAGACAGGAAATAGGTTATTCTCAACATGTCCGTTTGACAAAGGTATAATTTCTACTTATTTTTACATGTGACATTACATTCAGTTTCACTTTAGCAGAACAAACAAAAGCACTACTGTGCTTCTTTGGAGGACAACTTGGCCAAGGTAAACAAAAGGTTTCACTGGCTCAGAAGAAAAGGCTAAAGAATTAAAGAACAGCATTTCCCCACTTTCCCACACATTCCCCTTAAAAAACAAAATACACAGGTGCTGATAAAACATTTTGAGAAAAGAGGGTTTATTTTTACCGATACTCTTCATCTTGAAGCAATTCAATAGAAAGGAGCTACCTACATGCACTACTAGCCATGCTCTGGGAAGACAATTACATACGCCATCAATAGCTGCCAGCGAGCAGAATTTCCAATTCCAGCATCTTCCTTACGACCATATGAAGGTACACGGTTAAACACAGCATGCACAACCAAAAATTCATCTCAGAATTTTTGTAAACTAAAGGTGAAGGTGTCTGGCAGACAATCTACAGTAAGGGTGCCGCACCAATACACAAAGCTGAGGCTCCAACAGCCTACCTAGTCAATTGTTTAAATCAAAGTGTACTTTGCCTTTTCCCAGGTGCCACAGACCACTGCAAGCTAGTCCTATCTAAGGGATAACACAGCCTTGCCTCTTGATTTTAAATTAAGTGCTTAATTGAAATACCGCCCACATTAATGAAATAAACTTCTTACACTAATATACACATATGCAGAGCAGTACTTACATCGTTTCTGGGAAACGGCCTGTAAACAAGCTGTGACAATATCGCAGTTCTTCTGGACTTTATGTACAAGCCTGTCTTTCTGCTTTAGAAGACGAAGCAACTTTGCTGACTGGACAGAAATTCTGTAATTCAGTTCCCGTTTTATGGTTGTCAATTCATCAACATCTGCCAATAAGCATAGAAAATAGCTTCAGTCCAGGACGAAACACATATAAACAGCCTACTGTAATTGACATGCGAAGGGATTTTCCCCCGCAGACATTTACGTATACAAACTTTCAATAAATGACAAGTTCTATTGAATGGCACAATTCCCAGTTACAACCATTTTCAGGATCCGAGCCAAAGACTTTAATTTTCATTTAAACTAAAGTACCTCAACTTATTGCATGGTGTATTAAACTAATTATACTTCTGTAAATTGGAAATTATATGACAGATGTACATAGAATTCATCTAGAGTAGCAAAAGCAGGGGGTCTATTTTAAATACTGAAAGTTGCCTATGGAAAACGTGCATGGGCAATAAGCAAATGATAAGAGGCAAAGGAACGTGTTCAAAGAGCTGCCTCCAAGACCAGAAATGCAAGTCCAGGATGAACTCTAAATGGGAAACCCTTTCCACTAAGAGACAAACTACGTGGCTTCCGTTTCTTTTCACCAGTCAGTCACTGTTCCACCACACCCCCTGAGCTCACCCAAATCGTTCTGCTTAATTCTAATATTCCTATTAGCCCTCATGTGGTGAGCCTTGGGTCCAGGAGAAAAGGAAGTTGTGTGGGAGATGCCTTAAGTCCATTAAAATTTGGAATTCTATCCTCTGTCCTCAAAACAGCGCATCCCATCAGTGAATGCTTGGGTCTTGCCTATCGCACACTGACCTCTTCAGGTCTTTGCTGTAACAGCCTGGTGAAGTTTGCCACTAGTATCTGAACAGCCTCCTTCCTAAGGCTGTTATCAAACCTTACATCACTTTCAATCCAATCTTGCCTCCCTGATGCTGAAAGAAAAGTCAATCAAAAAAAAAAAAATCCATACTGTGGTAATCTGATCCAGTGAGCAAAAAGTTCATGAATCGTGGAAAACCTACTGTTAGTGAGATGGTGACCAGCTCAACTCATACAGCAAAGCCTTCCCCAAAATTCTGGGGAGCCTAGAAAAAAGGACAAAGTAGGCTAAAATGTTAGTTAGTCATGGGGTGACAAAGAGCCAGGTACAAGGCAAGGCAGGGCAGCCACGGGTACAATCCTGTATTTTGTAGTCTCCACCCATTTTGGCACCTGCTGCTCAGCTGGCACCTCCAATCACGGGGATCAGGCAAGGTGACTTCAAATCACATTTATGAACCTTGAGGGGAAAAAAAAAAAGTATTCCTATCGATTTGTACGGTCACCACAAAAGCAGTGAGCTGAATTTTATTCTTTCTTGCTCATTCCAGTTAGCTGTCCCTATAAAAACAATGAATCAATTTTGCAGCAAAATTCAAGAGGTTTTATTCTCTAACACGTATTCCCAGGGAAGCTGATTCCTTGCTGAGTCCCAGATCGCCATGGGACATACGGACCGTGAGCTACATCCTGTAACATCATCACGTTAAGAAGCCAAACACGGAAGCAGAAAGCTGTTTGCACCGCCTGAAAAACAGGCACGTTTCTTCACCTCCTTTCTTTCCTTGCCAAAACCAAGAACATTTTAAGATCGGGAGACCAGAGCCCTTTGCAGAGCCTTCTTCGTTGGGTCAGCCTGGCGCTGCAGGCCCCATCCTCTCACAAGCATTCACCACCACGGCCGCTTGGTTGTCATTAGCGCTGTTTGGTGGCTTCGATTTGATTTTAGTGGTGTTTGATGGCTTCGTTTTGATTTGGGGTAGTTGACTGTTGCGTTTACGCGTTGTATCATTTTGCTTTCCCCTGGAAGTTTACCTGCAGGTGAGCTAAGCCTAAAAAGGCAAACCTTAAGCCTGCCAGAACAGAAATGACCTGAGAAGAGCAGCTGCCCTGCGAGAAGAGCAGCTGCCCCGCGTGATGCAGCCCCTCTCAGAGCTCCCCCAGGTTAAAAGGGATAGGGTGGGGGTCACACGGGGAGACCCGGCCGGTACCAGAGCGGCTCCTGGCACCTCAGCGCCGTGCCTTGCTGACAGGAGCCCCTCGGGGAGGGCTGTCCCGGCTGTCCCGTACCTTTGAGCCGCAGGTACCCGCCCTGGCTCGGCCGCCGCTGCCTCTGCAGCTCCCGCAGGACCCCGGCGCGGGCGCTGCCCGCCTCGGCAGCGCTGTAGAGCTCGGTGAGCAGCCCGCTGACCAGCGACGAGGTGCGGCTAGAGCGGCCGCTGCGGGGACCCTCCTCGTCCTCCTCATCTTCCTCCTCGTCCTCCTCCTCCTCGGGCAGGCTGTCGGCGCTGCTGCCCGCCCCCCCCCGCAGGCCGCGCTCCGCCGCCTCCATCTTGTGGCGGCCCCGCCGGGTTCCGGTGGGCGGGCGCGGCCATGGCGGGCGGGCGGTACCGGGCTGCGCGACCCGCCCCCCGCTCCGCCGCTCATCTGCCGGGGGCGGGGCGGGGCCGCGCGGTGCTCCCCGGGGCTCGGCAGCCTCAGCTCCGCTCCCCTCGGCTCCCCTCAGCTCCCCTCAGCACCTCGCCGCCATGTCCCCTCCTGCTCCCGCAGCAGCAGCGGCCCGGGGGCTGGTGCTGGCCGCGCTGCTGGTGCTGAGCCCGGCGCCGAGCCCGGCGCAGGCGGCGCGGAGGCCCAACGTGGTGCTCGTCCTCACCGACGACCAGGACGTCTTCCTGGGCGGCATGGTGAGCCCGGCATGGCGGGGGGGAGCTTGTGGTAAACCCTGAGGGGAGCGGGGCTTCGGCACCGTGGGGCAGAAAACGCGGCGTCCCCCGGCGGGCTGGTGTCACCCGCGTGAGGGCAGGGGGAAAGCGGGCGCAGGGCGGCTGTGGGAGCTGGGCCCGGCCCTGTCGGCGTCTGGTGGCACCCGGCTGCGGCCTCACGGCGCCCTCACCTCTCTTGCAGACCCCCCTGAAGAAGACCAACGCGCTCATCGCGCAGATGGGAGTCACCTTCGTGAACGCGGTGAGTGTTTGCGTTACCTCTCGGGGCCGCTCAGGTGTGTGTGTCTGTGCTTAATCCACAGTTTCAGAGCCTGTGAACTTCTACAAATCCGTATGTACGTGTCTGGTTTCTTTAATACCTAACTACTCTTACGTCTCAAAATATATGTAGCTGAAAGCCACACTCAGTCTTACAGGGGAAAATTTCACTTCCTAAAAGTACTCTGGGTTAACTTCCTTAGCCAGTGAAGTAAAACTGCCTAGTAAGTATTTTTATTATAATCTAAGAAGCTTTAAAAAAAGCTACTTAAAACTTTTAGCTTTCTGTGCGTTGATAACACGCTTCAATATTCAATATTCTAATACATCATGGCTAAAGTAATGTAGTGAATCAACTGGTAAGCAGTATTTGTGATACAGGGGATGGGGGTGGAGGCCGTATGCTGGAGAAACAAAAAACTGGTTTCACATGCAGCGTTTCACTAGTGAAAATAGTTGGGGTGTAATTCTTTGCCTCCAAAAAGGAGAATATAATATCTTGTGCAGTTTTAAAGCCCTTGAACTTCTTAATCAACCTATTGTCTGATGTTTCAAACCTGTAAATTTAAAGGAAAAAAAATATTCCACAATATCAATCATGTATCTTTTCATCCTGCTTTTTTTCCAGTATGTTCCCAGTGCACTTTGCTGTCCCAGTCGTGCTAGCATTTTAACAGGAAAATACCCTCATAATCATCACGTTGTCAATAACACTCTGGAAGGAAACTGTAGCAGCAAATCATGGCAGAAGATTCAAGAGCCGTATACCTTCCCAGCCCTGCTCAAATCTATGTGTGGCTATCAAACGTTCTTCGCTGGAAAGTATTTGAATGAGGTATTATGTGCTTATGTTTCTACTGTTTGTATACATTTCTAAAATATTCAGTGATTTTTGTATTCATAATGATGTATTCCCAAAATATTTAAAATGGATACTTGGATAAACAATTTTCTCTACTGAAACAGGGTAAATAAGATGCAAAGTTCAAATCTGGAACTTAACTTAAAGTCAGATTCTTAGTTCCCTGAATGTTTTTAAAAGTTGATTGTGAAAGGATCCAAAGGTTTTTTTCAGTGTGTTCAGATGTGTTAATTGCTAGAGATGATTCATTTTAGACTGTAGGAAATAAATGACTGTCATGTAGTATCTGTGAAGAATGCTATCAGGCCAGCACCATAGGTGTTAGAACAGTTTTACTTGAAGACAAAAATAGGTCTGTCTCACTGTTCCTGATGTATCTCCTTGAATCAGGACTACTTTCTTTTTAGCAGTTAATGTGCTATTTTAAATATTAAAAGTTCACTGAAGTAAACTCACTGGGATTAGTGGAGCTCTCTGCAGAGGTTACTCCACACTTTTTATTAAATTACTTGTGTGTGCATGCACTTCTTGTATTTTTCCTGTGAATTTTCCTGTATTTTTCCTTTGAACTGTGGTTCACAGTAGTTTATGGTAAGCTTTAAAATTCATCACTAATAATCTAAGATGAGGTGTGGTTCTTGTGTGATGGAGTTGTATTTGGAGCTAGATGACATAGAGTTCTTAACAGCATTATTTTCCTTGCATCTCTTGGTGGAAAACGGTGGTATAATAAAATAATGGAACGTGAATGTTCATTGCCAGGCACAAGTCTACTGAACTTACTGATGTGACTAGAGGAAGGAAGGCTTGTTTGGCCTCCTTTGAGCATCCCTTGACTCAGCATAATCTCCTGTCCCTGCAGTAAGGGGAGCCATGTAGATGGCAGAGGACAGCACTGAGAAGACGTGCTGTGTTGCTCTGAGGCATCTTCTGTTTTAAATTTGGCACTGGTTCAGCCATTGGTTTCCTTTTTGCTGGCTTCAGGGCTGGTTGTTGTGGATCATTTGGCACTAAGACGACAGCAGCTAGCACTGCTTTAAGTTCACACCAGCTCTTCAGGCAGGATGATGGAGGCTGTTGGTTTATGTGAAGTCATCTTTAATCTCTTCTGAACTGTTAGCACAAAACCCGAGACTGTCTCGTTGCATGTTTTGATCATATCTTATTACATGGTGATTTATTGTGTGTTCTGTAGGATTTCTGCATACATTCACGTGCAGAGTAGAAGAGGGATTAAAGTTTAAATTTTATTGGTGAATCCCTAATAGGTTAGTTACCTTAACCCTTATCTCTTTAACAGGCTGTACATACACTCTTATGTACGAGTAGATATATTCCTTCTGAAGTTGAATTTGGCTTATTTGGATTTCTGACTAACGTTGAATAAAGCACATGAATATGAAATGTAACTTCTAGCTTTTATTCATGATAACAGAAACTGAGTCATGGCCTGTCTCTTTTCAGTATGGAGCAGAGGATGCAGGGGGAGTTGGCCATGTCCCTCCTGGATGGAGTTTTTGGTATGCTTTGGTATGTGACTTGTTTTTAATATACTTAATTTTGGTAACTTTGGAATCCAACTCCTGTTCTAACTTTGCTGGTCCTGAAACAGCAGCCACAGCATCTAACAGTTTAACATAAATCTTACTGTCTTTTCTCTACTTCATGTCAGTCCATTGGCTTTCACAAGGACTGCTCCTACTCAGATGTCTGGGGAAATCCCCCAATTTGTAAAGCCAAAGCAGTGTAAGATAACTCTGCGATATGTGCTGTTGTTGGGGACCAGTTTTGAGAATTCTTGGGCTGTCCTTGTGACAAATGCTTGTAACATATTTGATGAATGCTTGTTGGGAGTTCTTCTTGATTATTCTAAGTAATCAGTGTTGCTCTGTAGAAAAATGCGTGTAACTTTTCTTTTTTCACAGGAGAAAAATTCCAAGTACTACAACTATACTCTTTCAGTAAATGGCAAAGCACGAAGGCATGGTGAAAACTACAGCGTAGATTATCTGACAGATGTACTGGTAAGAAATTTCACAACGTCTGTGTCACAAAAGCTACTTATGACCAGATAATGTCTCATGCTGGGGGCTTGAGGGGGGCTGGGGATGGCGATTCGTTAGTTCATAAATACTGCATGATTGTGCGGTCATGGTCATAAGCAGACATTAACCAGCAAAACAAGATTCACATGAGATTGTGTGAATTTAAAAATGACACGTTCGTGCACATGAGGTGTGAAAAGGAAATTGGTTTCAACTGTCCATTTGCTACCAGTAACCTCAGTGCGAGGTTACTAATGACTGCTGTGGTACGTGAGGAACGTGATGGATACAAGCCATGTCTTAAATTACTTCACAGAAGGATGTATTTCATTATAGTACTCAACTTCTGTAACAGATTAATTGCACCAAAATTTCAGTAGGAAATTAAGCATGTAAAAGTAACTTCGTACTGTTCTGTTTGGTAGGTATTACAATGTGTCAGTGTCTTGTCACCCTTAACTACATCAAACAGATAACTTAGGCATATCAAAGGCTAATTAATGCACCATGGACCGTGAGGGCAACTTTTCTGCCAAAACGTGTTGCCAACCAGGGAAGCCTTTAGCCTTTTTGTCCTTTTGAGACAAAGAAAAGTAATTAAGAAAGTTAACAGAGATAATAAAATACTTAAAGGAAAGTTGTAAGAGTTAGTTTTAGTTCTCTTGAGGCCCTGTTTAGCAAGTACCTTGGATTTTGTTTTGTGTTTTTTTTTCTGTTGCTTCCACCCCCTCATCTCCCTGCAAAAGCTGGAGTCGTAAGTTAGTGTTCTGTTACAGTTATGTTAATTGGCATTCCTGAGAGCTTGCATGCTCAGGAAAACTCTTCCCTGAAGTCTCCTGAAGAAGTAAGTTTGTGGTCTTCTGTTGAGACTCTGAGGTTCATTACCAGTTTTTTAAACCTAGACAACTGCTTACTAGGGACAGAAATGATTGATGTTTCTTAGGGCATGTAACAGCTGTCTGATTAAATTTAGATTTACAGTGGCTAAAGCTAGATTGGAATTGATAAGCCAGAAGTGAGTTAACTGTTCTGTTACTGGCATTGTATCAGTCTTACTGATCCTTCAGTAGCTCATAAGCATTTCAACCGACAGATTGCTCATAAACTTCTTAGCTGTGGTGGGTTGCCTGTCGATACAGCAGTATATGATGATTTTCAGTGTGTTGCATTCTAACTTCTGCCTACAGTTACCAAATATGTATTCATCATTTCAAATTAGCGTTTGAGTTCAGTTCTCTGTGTGGGTGTTGCACACCGTACCTCTGCTGCCAGATGTGTGGCAATAGAGACCACCAGGAAAAAGCTTAAGGAGCTTATGCGAAGTTCCTGTGTTGCTTGATGGGATGAGCAACCTCCTTGTCCTAAGGACATCCAGGTGATGAAGTGTAGTATTAAGAATCTGAACACCTGGATCTGTCTACTGCAGTTTAAGCTCCTAACTAGCTCAGACTAGTTCTGAGTTTGCCTCCTTCACACAGTTCTTATCCTCCCTTAAATCTGTAGTTACATACTTGAAGTCCAGACCCTGTTGCTTAGCTGTGGAAGTTAGAAGGAAGGAAGAGGAGGTTGTATTAGCAGGAAATTCCTAGTGTTTACTTTCATCTAGAGGATGAGAAGGAAATCTCAGGGATATACTAATCAGACAGGAAAAGAAAACATTGCAGGATCTGAATAGTGGAGAACTCACCAGCAAGTAGTATCTTCGAAGCCTTCCCCCAGTCAATCTTAGAAGTTAAAGCCGAAATGAAACTCACAGTCTCCTCGAACTGGCTACTTGAAGTTGGACATAAACTGAAGTGAAAATGAAAGTACAGTGACTTGGCATGAGTGGTAGGAACCTGGCACTGTGCTTCACCGTAGAGCTTCTGGTTTCACCAGCACAGATGTGGCACCCCTTAGAGAGTAGGAGTTGACTGCATCGTGAGCATACACTATAAACAGTGGAGCAAAATAACTTGTTCAGAACTTTTGCTACTTCATAAGACAACTGAATCTGACAGACTGTGATCTGTCAGGCATGAGATGGCATTCTGAGAGCCTCAAAGACTCAGACTATATTGAAGTTGCAATTTTACTCAGTGACAGGAGGCTTCAAGTGGATTTTGTTGAGACATGGAGTAGGTGCAGTGGCGTGAGAAGCTGGAGTCATCCTTTGCATCCTTTTGAGCTTTCCAGGCCTAAATAATGTAAAGGTCTAAAGCAGAATGCTGTTCAGAGATGTGGGACAAAGAATTTAGCACTTGGTTTTATTTTATTGGGAGCTGCTGTTTTGGATGCTTGTAGATGGGCAAGTAATAAGCTTCTGAAGTGGCGTAAACGTTCCCGGTACTACCAAGCTCTAACTGTTTTGCATGCCTAGTTTGGGTTTTTTGAGTACATTTTACCTTTGAAGTTACGACTTATTTTCTTCAACAAAACTCTTCGCAGGCCAACATGTCATTGGACTTCTTGGAGTACAAATCTAATTTTGAACCTTTCTTCATGATGATCTCAACCCCAGCACCACACTCGCCTTGGACAGCTGCGCCACAGTACAAGAACAGCTTTCAGAACGTCAGTGCGCCAAGAAACAGCAATTTCAACATTCACGGAAAGGTAAGCTACCCTGTGAGGTTGTTCCACTAGTTTGTGAGAGCAGTAGGCAGTGACCCTGACTTGCATGTTAAATTTAAACAGAAGAATAGGCCAATGCAATGACTACTGGTTGTTTGGTTATTTTAATCACCCTTTATGGGTAAGGTATGTCTATTGTGACTTAGGTTTTGCATATTGATATCTTGTAAATAAAAAAAGTCAGTGGCAGAAATAACATGGTTTAATAGAATAACGATTGGTAAGTGGGGGAAAAAGTTAATTCCTTGTCCAGTTTCCAGATTGTCCTGAAGCACTTCATGTTCTTTCATTGCTCTTCAGCGTGTTCAGGAGAACACATGGGTGGTGTGCTACACAAAGGCTCAGAGGAAGAATGAGAACACCGTCTTCTGCGCGTGCCTGCTCGTGTGGGTGGGATGGTCCTTTGCTTGAGCTCATAGCAAAGCTGCCCCAACTTGACAAGCTTATCAGGCCAGCCAGAAGGCTTTGTGAAATTGTGAGCTGCAGGGCCCAGGGTCATAAAGGTCTTTGAGAATTTGGCTCTAGTTTGCTGAAATAACTTGTAACCAGAATTGCTCAGCCTAGCGTTACAAACTCAGACAGGTTTGTCACAGGCCAGTACCTTCCACTGCTGGGAAACTTAGCCGTGTATAGTCTAGCTTACACTAATCTGCTGCTTTTGCTTCCGCTTATTGGTAGAGTAAGCCACAAACAGTTAATCTGGTGAGATATTTAATTTGTGGGGTTTGGTATTTTTCTGGTCCAATTAGTCTCAAATGCAGACCTTACTGCACTTCACTGTTTAACTTACGTCAAGATTTCACTTGGAAAATACACTTAAAGGGCAGAAAACACCTCCCAGGCAGGAGAAGAGGAAACTGTGAGAAACAGCAGTGTGAGCACCAAGGTCACTGAAGAAGGAGGGGAGGAGGAGGTGCTGCTCCAGGCACCAGAGCAGAGATTCCCCTGCAGCCTGTGGAGAGGCCCGTGGTGGAGGAGAGAAAAGCATGAGGGAGCAGCAGAGACATGCTGTTAGGGACTGACTGCAGCCACCCGTTCCTCATCTGCTGGGTGGGGGACAGGGGAGGTCGGGAACACAGCTGGGTATGAGGAAAAGGGCAGAGAGGAAGGCAGCAGATGAATTTCTGTCTTTTTCATTGATCTTGAAGTCTTTTTTTCCATTAAAAAAAAAATCCTTAACTTTCTTAGCCTGTGTTACCGTAATAACTGAATGCTTTCAAAGGTGTGAGCTAGAAATAACTTGACCAGTGAAGTTAGCACCTAGCCAAAAAATACAATTTGGGAGATCGCTTATGTGAAGCAAAAGCTCTGCATGTGCTTATATAATACAAAGCAAAATGACAGACTCATTTCATGTTTGGTAGGTAATACCCGTGGGTGCAGCAATCTTGCTAGGTTTCACAACAGGAATGGACTAGCACTGTCTATCTTCCTAGACATAAAAGAGCTCCGGTCATTAACAGCGTGCATCTCTTTAGGTGGTAACGTCATAATCTTTGAGCCTAGCTCTTTTTTGAGCTTCGCTGTTTTCTGGGGCAAGTGCAATTCCTGCCATAGTAATAAATGTATGCTTTGGCTCAGACCCTCAAGTCGCTGATGTTGTAATGTTTGCTGGGCAATCTCGCATTGTGTAGTCTTGCATGTTACAGCCTTGATACCTGAATCAACGTTGCCTGGCTTCCTTGTGTAGTACGTGGGCAAGAGGTACTAAAAGGAGCAGCGTAGGTGGAATCTCTGCATAAAGAGTAGGATTTGAGTTCTCATCACGCTGGCCAGTGATGTGTACTCTGCTTTCTGCTTAGGATCCTCAGCAGTGAACTATACCAAGTGGTAGGTCGCTGCCTGGTTTCCCAGGCAAGGCTCTTGATACTCTGGGTGAGTGGTCTAAGAAAGCTTTTTCTGAGAGAAGTTGACCGAGATGTGTGTCAGGTATTTCTCTTGCTTGGATTGTTGTCCCTGCAAGCTGGAGCACAGCTGTGTCCAGATTCTGCTGCCAAGACGGGGTGTTCTGTCTCAAGGTCTTGTAAACTTTCTTTCAGAACGGGACACAGGGAGGCAGCAGGACAGGTGGACAGCTTTATGCATAATCTGGTGAAAGAAACTCGACGGGAAACAAATTTGAGGGCAGTGCATCAGTATGAAGTCTGTTGAAATCCACAAAGGTGTTAAGGTGCTGTGTGAAGTTTCTGAAACTTAAAGAGAAAGCTAGGAATATCAAAATACTCCGGAAAAGAGGGGTTCCTATTTCACAGCAATAGAAACAAAGCACAGTTGTGCCTTGGGGAGGACCTTTCCCAAGTCCACCTCCTGAGAAAGGTGTCCGCACAGGTGACATTGCTGGATCCTTCATTTCCTGAAGAACTTGTGCTGAGCTGGGGATGGGGGTTGTGATGTCTGTCCTTAATTTTGCACTCCTGACCAACACATAAGCCCTAGGCGTTTGGTCTTGACGATGCCATCAGTTTTCTTGCCAAGATGGATGTAGCATCTGTCCAGAGAACTGCTTTACAACTGCCACAAGCAAGGTCTGATACAACTGAGTTAAAATAAACTGGGCCTGATACTAGTTCTCCATGCCAAAAGTCTTTTCTTCGGTCTGCAAAACACAGAACAGGGAAACTGCAGAAGATGAGTCACTTCATTGTGAGTCCTTAAAGCCTTCTGAACCCTTTCAGTCATTCACTTGTGACAGGAGGGAAATTGCGTAACTAGAGGCTCTGGAGAGGAGTGACCAGCTAAATATAGGCTCAAGCTGGAGATGAGGAGTGGGTCATGTCTGACTTAGTAAACAAAAAAGTGTAAAGTTGCCTTGACAGGACTTTCTCCTTTATTGTGCTCCCCACTAATACTAACCTTCAGCCTGCTCACAACAGCCCTTCCCATGCATTTATACAGTGCCTGACCCAGTTCAGGCTGGTGCTTCAGGATGTGCAGCTATAACTTTTCATATGAAGAGTTTGATCATCTCTCTTACTTGGGGAAGGGGGGGGTGAGGGTAGAAGGGAGAGGGCTGTTTCTGAAACTTGGGGATGAAAAATAATAACGATTCAGCAAAGAAACACTCTTTCTGGAATAAAAAAATCCAACTAAATTTGGGATGTTTTTTCCCTCAAATTTGGGATGTTTTTCTCTCAATAGTCTCCAGCCCTGAGTTCATAGGCTACTGAGAATCTGATAGTGGCCGATCTTTCTATCACCTGTCCATAAATTAGGTAGTCTTAATTGCTTAATTTCTCCCCACTTCTCAACTTATGCTAGGATGCTCCCAAGTATCAGTCCCAAAAGAACCTTACTTTGACAACCATATCCAATTTTATAATGCTGCACAATCCTTCAGACTTTTTTTCCTATCAGACCTGTATCAGGCTTCTTCCTGAATTTTGGTAGCTATTGAAACTTTGTTTGGGAGAGCCTTCCCTAGAAATTTGCATGAATTCTTTCCTGGACTGCTTTGCAAATATTCACAGCTATTTTTTTTGTCAAAGGACCAAGCACAATGGAGCTGTAACATGTTCTCTCTTGCAACTTAGGTCTTACGTAAACCAAAACTGGAGTCAGGTCATTTTGATAGTATTACCTAGCTATTTCACAGGAATCATGTGGATGTTTTACCCTAAACAAGATTTATTTTGTAATCAGCCTAAGAAAGGTTTAAAAGCTGATACAAACCTTTTCTTGTTCTTCTCTTCTACCCTGATCTGTCTGTCTTTAGAACAAGCACTGGTTAATTCGACAAGCAAAGACTCCAATGACTAACTCTTCAATACAGTTTCTTGATGATGCCTATAGAAAGAGGTAAGAATTTTTTTGTTGTTGCTTAAAATTTCTGCTCAAAACTTGTCTTGTTTTTGGTTTCATGTTTTTTTGTTCCTTTTTTTTTTTTTTAAAGGGCTGTAATAAGTCTGACAATAGATGTTGAGTTACCTGTAATAGTTGTGTCATTTGTCTCAACGCATCTGACTTTGAGTTTACTTTTTGCAAAGAAAATTGTAATTGACTTTGGAAATATTTTTCTCCTAAATCATAGAAAGACATCGTGCTTGGTGTCTTTACTTCTTTTCTTTCGATGCACAATACATTTTCAAAAATAATAATAAAAAAGACACAATTCTCTACTTTGGAAGCACTTGAATTCCAGATTCTTATATGATGTACATGAAATACCAATTTATCAGCCAGCTAATCTCATTAATGTTGGCTCTGTCTGTTTCTTAGTCCCATCTTTTCAGGCAGGAATATCTGTAATAATTCTGACCGTCTAAGGCAAGTGCTCGATTCCCTTTTTATAAGGGGTTAGGGAAAGTGGGGAGGGAATGTGAAGATACAGCTTGTTCTCTTACTATAAAGAGAGGTGTATTTGTTTACATTGTAGGTTTCTGAAAGAAATGTTAGCTTAACTTTAAATGTTAAACTTCATTTTGAGCAGTTATCAGGCATTAGCTTATTGCTTTGGAGGTGGAAGACCAGGCTTTTTTTTTTTTTTTTTTAAGGCTCTTGCTTTATAAAATGTGAAGGCAAAATTATGCAGCAATCTTAAATTAAGCCTGGAGACAACAGGATCTAAGAATTAAATAACTCCAGTTAATTCAGCATAATACTAGTCTGAGAAGAAGTCTTACTGTTGACCTACTGGAAGCGTTCTCAGTGACAGACCCCATGACAAAGGAAAGAATAACCTGTGACTGTTCAAGGCTTTTAGATATCCTGGAATAACAGACCCTGATACTACATAATACAAAATAACTGACGTGCTTTCCAGGCAGAAAGGATCCCTTAGAGAAAATCAAATTCTTGAAAGACTTGTATTTTAGTATTAAAAATTAGATATAAAGAACTAATAACAAATGACCTTGTAGGAGATAACTCTGACTCTTTGTTACTGTGTTGCTTCAAAGTTGGTCCTGGCTGTCTCCAGATAAGATAAGAAGTAATCATCATTTTGACGTCTTTCTCAGACACTGCAGAATAAAATCAACAAGAACTGAAGACAAACAGTCCGTTTCTATCTTAAGCTGCAGCCTCAAAAAGTACAGAATAGTAATCTATGAAGTTTGTTTTCAGAATCTGCAAATAAAATAATCTGTTTACAGTGCATACACTACTAATTTAGAGCAACATGAATGCCCTAAGAGCCAGAATTATTCTAAATTTTTCATTTTTGTGTGAATTGCTTTGTTTCTGTATAGGTGGCAAACTCTGTTGTCAGTAGATGACCTGGTGGAGAAACTAGTGAAGAAATTGGAATTCCATGGAGAACTGGATAACACATACATCTTCTATACATCAGACAATGGCTTCCATACTGGTAAGGTTTTCACTGCTTACTGAACGTTTGTAGAAGATCCAGAAATCACACACAACATGTCACTCTTGTGGCCACTCCAGAAAATGGGAACAGCAGCTGTGGAAAACTGTAGACATGAGAAGTGCCAATGTGAATTGCAAAACGTTCTGTAGTTGCAGTGTGGAGTGTTTGGCGATATTTCTTGGTTTGTTTGGGTGTTTGTGTTTTGTTGGTTTTCAGCATTACTGTCTACTGCTAAAATTAGATAGAAATGGAAGAAGGATCTCTGTAGAGTTGACCAATAAATATCTGTCTCAAAGACCTATCTCTACATCAAGTTGCACAGCTGAATATGTGGTATCTAAGCTGTTAATCCTTGAGATATGTCTTACAGGAACTGACAGCTTTAAAATATCCTCTACTTTGTTAATGTATTTGATGTTAAGAACCTCTCCTGACTTCTTAAAATTGGTTGCTGGAAATTGAGTAACACAAGACTCTTTCTAGATATAAAACAAGAACCCATTTAACTTTCTCCCTTTTCTAATGTATAGGCCAGTTTTCTTTGCCAATAGACAAACGGCAGCTGTATGAGTTTGATATCAAAGTTCCACTGCTAGTTCGAGGACCAGGGATAAAACCAAATCAGACAAACAAGGTAGGTAAGAAGTGAAGACACAATACTGCTCTGCTTCTGGTGTTTCACAGTTACCCATTTTATATCATTTAGAAATTATTGCCTACATGGGGTGGTAGAAAATGCAAAGACCTTATTTAAAAAAAAAAAAGCTCTACAACCTTGCTTGAATCAGTAAAATTAAGTAATTGCAGGCTGTAGAAATAAATTAGCTGTGGAGATCACTTTCTGAAGACCCTAGCGTTGCTTGTGAATGTGGTTCTGTAGTTCTACAGGTTCTGTTAGACAATGAAGATGAAATTAAGTACTTGTGATTTTAGATACACCTAAACACTAAAATGTAGCAGTCTCATTATTATATCTGTTAGGTTCTGTTCTTCTGAACTAACAGTTTTCCTCACCCTGCAGATGCTTGTTGCAAATATTGATTTGGGTCCCACTATTCTGGATATTGCAGGCTACGACTTGAATAAGACCCAGATGGACGGAATGTCACTATTGCCGCTGTTGGTAAGTAGGTGGACAGGGATTGTAACCAGTAATTGTTGTAGGGGTTATTCAAAGTGCGTACCGTTCCCTTCAATGGACTTGTGGTTTGTATTCTTCCCTTGTTTACTTTTACAGATTATTCATAGCTTGCGGGGAGGGAGAGGGGGCGTTGGTATGCTGTTTAAATGCAGGTATATTGTGATAAGCACTACAGCTTTGTGGTTGATTTGTAACCAAAACTTGTCATCCTTTGGCTAATCCTGCCGTACATAAAGAACTTCCTATTATGAAGGCTGTATGGTATTTCCAGTTTGCACCATCGCTTGCCTTTTCCTTAGGATTTTTCAGTATAGACATAAGAGAAAAGCAGGCTGTTTTTACTGACATCTTTGGTTTGCCTCAGTTTTCAGCAGAACTAGTGGTTCCCCCTAAAACTCTGCAAAAATGCAGGTGGTTTCATAAAGTGAACCTGACCTTTCCACTAAGCGAGCAGAAGCCTACTTAAATAAAGCTGCTTGTAGTTGATCCTTTTAGTTTTAATTAAATTTAGTCTATAAATTGAAGACAGCTTACTTGGAAATGTAGGAGATCATCTAGATTTAAAACAGTGCTTTGCTATTAAAACCTTGTATCCCAACCTTAAGCTGTTCATTAGATGGAAGCAGATAAAAGGTATCTAGTTTAAACTCCAACAAGCAAAAATGTGAAACTCGTTGTTTCACTGCTTATGTCTGTGATGGTGCTGTATATTAACCTTATAATTCTTTCCCCCACTCTATCTTTTAAAATACGTCTACAAATAGAGCAGCTTAAAACTTAGTTGCTTCTTAAAGCTGTTTATCTTTTATGCTAAGGCTATCTGTTTCCATCTGTTGTGGTCATCTGATATAAATCAGAGAGAAAGAGAAACAGCCTTGTTACAAGGATCTTGTCTGTAATACAGTAGTTTCTAGCCGTGTGGCTCATGTTTTGTACTGCTGCATGATTGATCCCTTTATAACTTGAAGATGGTACTTCAGTACCCTTATTATAAAGGTTTAGGGTTCTTTGATTGAATCCTTGTCTTCTAGCTACCCAAGGCATTCTAACCTAAGACTGAATATTATTTTAAGATTGAGTCATGGTCCCTAGTTTGAGTCAAACTGCCTTTTAAGCAGTGAATAGAATTTATTTTCCCAGGCATGGAACATTTCTTCTCTTTCACAGTTCAGTGAATATTAAGTCATGTTAACCTCTTGTCCTAGAGAGGAGACAAAAATGTGACATGGAGATCAGACTTCTTGGTGGAGTACCAAGGAGAAGGATATAATGGCAGTGATCCTACCTGTCCTGGCCTAGGACCTGGTGTCACAGTAAGTAGGGCAAGATTTGTTTAATATTAGAAAATAGCAGCTGACTTAAAGCTCTGAATGTTCTGTGGGCTAACCTGGTTCTAGAAGCAAGCTTCCAGTGTCTTGGTAAGCAGGGGATAGCTCTGTAGGTGCTGCGCAGCATTTAAGAATCAGGGAGACATCCAGCCATGCGGAACTGATGTGTCCACATGACCATACAGAACAGTTGCCCTTTTAGTGGGAATCTACGGGGCCTGTGGGCGGAAGAAATATCCAGAAAGGAGTGGACTGGACAAAATGGCTGGCAGCGACATCTTCCTTCTAGAGTTCCAGTGGCTTGTCACACAGTACAATCTTACAGCTTTTTAAGTCACTACCTGCTTTCTGAACCAAAGATTCCTTTAAGGAAAGCATTCATTTTGTGGTGTATTTAGTAGTGCGTTTTGTGCTGTACTCTTTAGTGTGCATACACAAGCTTCCCAGAGAAAATGCATTTAATCACAGTGACTTCATTAACAACACTTCCTCAAGAAGAGCTGACCTTTGCTTAACATCCCCAGTGGACACTTGTTAGGCTAAGATCCAGGTGCTCATTAATTAACTGCATTTGGCTTGAGCTGGTATAGGCTCTAGGGAAAGGATTGCTAGTTCATCTTTATTTTTCCCTGACCTCAAGTATTTGTGAACTGCTTACTTCACAGCACTGCTTCCCAGACTGCGTCTGTGAAGACTCCTATAACAACACATACGCTTGTGTAAGGACGATGTCAACTTCCTGGGATCTGCAGTACTGCGAGTTTGATGACCGGGAGGTGAGTCTCTAACAGACCTTAGCTGTTCACAGCTGTGCGAGTGATTGCCCACAGTCCTGTCTGCTCTCAGCATTTGCATAAAGTAATCTGAAAAGCAGATTACCGCTTGCCCTGCAAGCAGTGCTAAAGTATTTAACTACTGATGAGAATGTTTGACCAAAACTTTGTGGTGAGATGGGGAGGCAGGTGGGAGGGCAGCACGGGAATAGCCTAACTATCACTTTTGCTTCCTGGTATTACTTAACACCCTATGGGGGAGCTGTTTTGAGGCTGGATTCAGTTCCCATTTTTGCCCTAATTCCATGTGACAGATTCCTCTGTACAGCATTTTCTGTTGCATTGTACTCTGCTGTTCTTATGTTTAACTGCAACTCTTTTCCTTGAACAGAAGCCTCAGGCTAATTATCTCTTCTGTTGCTCACGTGTTTGCCTGTTATGGCCAAAAGTCTGTTACAACTCTGAGAAAAGTCTCTGCTGTTAGCTTAAGTTATTTGGTTGTATGGGACGTAGTTGTCTGTTCAGAAACTGTTCACATCTCACTTGCGGAGCACCAGCTGTATGTGCTAAAGCTGGTGAGTCTCAGGGCTGATTGTTACTTGTGCCCATTTGCAAACGGTTGTTCCAGAGAGCACACTGAGTTTGAGGCAAGTGTTAGGATCACAAATTCAATAAGTTGTATTGTCAGCAGATGTGCAGTAAATCAGGTATTCCCAATATCATGCTGCCACACGTCTGGTAATCTGCAAGAAACAACTTAAAGCAGGACAGCCAATTCCACAAGGTGTTTTTTTGCAGGCAGACAGCAAAAAAAGACTGTATAGGAAATAAAGATAGCAGATTCTGCACTTCATTGGTGGCTGAATTTCTGGGTCACTCAGCTTACCTGGGTCAGCTAAATTAAGGCTAACAATATTGGAAAGATGCAGTGAAGTAGTGTTTGAGACCTTGCAGTGAACCTTATAAGAAAGCTTGCAACCAGAGTCTGTCCTGATGCATCTTATCGAAGTTAGACACAACTGAGTCAGTGTTAATAGTTATCATCTGCAATCACAGCTCCTACTGCAGCACAGACAAAACTCCAGCTGAATTTTTTGAGATATGTTTGACTACTGTTTGTCCCACAGACTAGTTTAGAGATTTAATGTACCAAGAAACAAATATACCCCAAAGTTGTCTAGACAAATGAAGTTCTCAAAGTACGTACACACAACAAAAGCTTTTTTTATTAAGGTTATTATTTCTATTCAGCATGTTTTGTACATGCAGTTAAGATGTGTCTGAGTTTTGACAGTTGGAAGTACATGATGAGCATACAGTGGTGATATGATTGTCAGGAGATGGTATTTTGAGATCCATTAATGAAAAAACAGCCATCTTCTCCATGGCCTTTTCCTCTGGAGTTGTAGGCTTAAGACAGGGTCCTTTAGGTGTTAAAAAGATCTGTACTGTAGCAGATGGTTTTGCACCCACCTAAAATACTCCTTTAAAAAAAAAAAAACCTCTAACAAAACTTTAGCTTTACATACACACTGTCCTGTCTATATTCAACAGGTGTTTGTGGAAGTATATAACTTGACTGCAGATCCACACCAGATCAACAACATTGCTAAAACAATTGATCAAGAAATTCTAGAGAAGATGAACTATCGATTAATGATGCTGCAGTCCTGTTCAGGAGCAACTTGCCGTACACCTGGAGTCTTTGATCCTGGGTAAACACTGTATCAACTCATAATACTTTTAAGTATAATAATGTACTTTAAAATATATATATGAAATTCTGCATAGAAGGTATTTATGATGAGAGAGAATATCACCAACATACATGCTTTTGTTTAATAGAAATGGCTTCTTGATGCTTATATTTCTTAAATGCTTAACTTCTATTGTAATTTAACCTACAAAATATAACTTTATGGTATTAATTCTACTATTCTAATCTTGTCAGCCACTGACTTAGCATAGCTGTAAGCTTACAGCTATTCTGGGTAGTCAGACACAAGTGACTTCAGACTTGCCTGCAAGCAATGAAAAGCTCTGCATATTTCCATAGGCAGGAATTTTCCAAATACTTACTTTGATTATTCCTGGAGGTACTGTTAGCAAAAAATATTTTATTGCAGGGCCTAAGCTGTATGTATTAGACAGCTGTGGTAAGTAATTCTTGCTGCTTATGTCAAAATTCAGTCAGTACTCATTTGGACTGAAGCTTTTCTAAGCACTGTTTAAAATGTTCTTACAGTTGTGCCACATAAATCTGTAATTTGAGGCAGCAAATGCATCTCGTGAATGCTTAATGTTATACATACCAATATGCTGTTGGTATGTTGTAGCTCGTATTTATTTCTTTCTTATCAACTCCTTAACTATGCATCGTTATAATTCAGCATACGGTAGAGACAGTCTCTCTACCTATTAGATACCAGCAGAGGAACTATTCGTGTAGCATTATATTGGACCTATTTTAGAGATCAGCTATTTCTAGAAATGACTGTTACTGTAGACTAAGTGTAACTCACGCTGTTCCTTTCTACAGGTACAGGTTTGACCCACGGCTTATGTTCAGCAATCACGGTGTTCGGGCTCGGAGGTTTTCTGCACAGTCCTTATGAAGCGTTTAAGAGCCTCTTGCAATCAGCTCCCACTGACCAGTTTCTCCAGTGATTGCAGCAGGTCTGTCTCTGAAACTCTCACTGATCGCAGCTGGAAGACTTCTGATGGGCTATTCAAACCCTGTTTGGAAGAAAACCCTTGTCTTTAGCTGGTTGCCTTGTGCAATATGTATATTTTACAGCTGAACTGTAACTCTAAATCATTAGACACAGCTAACCTGTCTTGCTCAGATATTTGATTACCACCTTTGTCTTTTAAGTACCTTTTCATATCACAGGCACAGAGGTGAATCTATGGCCTACGAATCTGAACCGTTTTTGTTCTAAAAGTCAATAAATGCATATTTGAGTTGGGTTAGATAGGCAGGAGCTATTGCACAGTAATGCTCACCTATATTCAGTGTCACACACGTTCCTGAAGGCTATGTTTAATGATAGGTTTCCTGTGTTGAGCTCAAAGCTGTTAATGACAATAGCAACCTAGCCCAAAATAGCATAGGGAAGGCATTAG
Organism: Anser brachyrhynchus; assembly: GCF_964034855.1. Lineage (NCBI taxonomy): Eukaryota > Metazoa > Chordata > Aves > Anseriformes > Anatidae > Anser > Anser brachyrhynchus. The sequence continues at coordinate 36,601,986 of NC_137694.1, read as the reverse complement.
TCAAAACTGTAGGATCTGACTAGCAAGTATCTCTTGCAGTCTAAAATCAGTATGCAAAATATCCTCTTTCAATAAGACCACTTCAAATGAGACCAGTGAATTTTGTAGATTTGCTTTGGTAGCTTGCAAACAAGAATGTAATTTCAGCCTCCTAGTTTGAAATGCTGGAATGGGTTAATATGTACTACTGAAAAAACTTAGGGTTTAATATAGGTTTCCTAGTGTGTTAATCAAAACAGAGACTAACAAGTATTCAAATAAGCGTGCCTGTGTTTTGAGCTGTTAAATCTATTTCAGTACACGGAAAGAAGTAATACTAAAACACAGAACAGGGCACCACAGTAGAGTTGATCTCTAACCTCCAAATGTCTTGAATTGTCTAACAAGTCATTAGATTCTTGAAGGTAAATTATTTTGAGAGAAAACTAAAATCACTGTTCGCTAGAAGTTAAGGTAAGGGGGCTATTTTAGGCAGTTTAAGTTCTTTGTAGAGAGAGCTGCTTTTTGGTTGAGACATAACTACGCAATCTGCAGTAAGTGGCCTTCACATCAAAGGAGTGCACAGTAGACATCTAACTGTAGTGTGTTATCATTTGGTTTCCCTTTGGAAGGGTGGTGTTGACTTTTCAACCTTCTGATTAGGCTTATCTGAAATGCAGCTGTCACTTGTACCCAAACTTGAGTATCTTTCTGAATCTTGAGAAACACCTGAACTTGAGTTAGTGTAGAACTTCTGTATAGGTTCATTAGTGAAACACCTTCTAGAAACATTGTGTTATTTGAAACACAAGTTCAAAGTTCATGTTGCTTGTGTGCAAATCAACAGTATTATCAGGCAAGGTGGTCTTTCCCTTGTCAAACAAACTGTGGCGCAACTCTAGTTTTTAGCCAGCTATTTTAGATCTTCTAAAGAGAGAGCACGGTGTTTTCAGTTTCTGTCACACAAAACCTTTTACCAAGGGGGCAAAAAATGATCAGGCAACAAGTATGACAATATCAGAACTGCGGAGATACCCTGACACAGATCCACACACAGGACAAAAACAGTGCTACAGTAAAATCATATGAGCTTTCCTTGCTTTTGATTCTGAAGCACAGAAGTTGCCTTTCATGTAGTTTAGTTGCAAACTTCTGTGATGGTAAGGTTTTACTCAAGCTTTTAAAAGCCCTACTTAGAGCTTTTATTTCAAATTCAGCTCACTGTTTCAAATCTTTAAAGTGACCAAATATTTGGAGAAAAATTACTGGAAAAGGTAGTTTCTCAGCTGAAGCATCTGTATCAATGCTGAGATTTTTGGATACTCAAACTATTTGCATGCTTTCAGCTACTCAGGATGTTTTTTTTTCCTCCATTACAATTGGTAGCTTTATCCTTTTCTCTTTGTTTCTCAAGCCTTAGTATCGCCCATCAGTTTGCTTCAGACTCTGTTTTGTCTTTAAAAACAAAACCAAAGTTTTTCATGCTCAAGTATTTTCTTGTATCCTGAGCTAAACCTAAAGTTCATTTACATAGTGTTTTGCTCACATAATTTTAGCAAGTTAGACTTGGTCTTTGTTTAAACTTCATATTGGTAGCTGTGGGGAGGCTGGTACAAAATATACTGTTTATGTTAAACCCTCAATAGCTCTATCAAATCGAGGAGATCGTATGTAAAGTTTATACTTCTGTTAAGTTTCAGTGCAAGTAATGATTTCATTATGATGCTTCTGAATAGAAGAAAAATCTTTGTTGTGGGTACAAATACATAACGTACACTCACTTTTCTTAAAGTGATCTAAAGCCATAGTAAGCAAACTTTTCCTTTTGAAAGTTTTACTTTTTGGCTAATAAATGACATGAAAGTTGACAGTAGAATTGATATAGACTATTCAGCATGTGTGATGAGACAAATTATTCACAGGTTTATGCAGATAGTACAAGTGCTAATTTGGGTACGACTTTATCTGTAACTAGACTCAATAACTTTCCTTCTGCACTCAGAACCACACTATACCTGAAATATGTTGTAGGTAATATGTCATACTATAAACTCAATTTTAGAATGAAATTAGGCCTTTCTTAACCAAAAAGAAGAGAATTAGCTATTCAAGAAAATAACTTTACTCTCACTTCTGATAGAGGCTTAAAAACATACAATGAATTGAAGGGAGAACAGGAACCAACATCTGCCTGGCTTCCGTTACTTTTGGAGGAGTTTGTTGTGACTTGTCTAGTGTTTATTTCCAGGAATTATTAATTCTAAGTATTCTAACAGTCCTGAATGAACAGTATTAATTCTTATCCCTGACAATTAAAAAAATACATATCATGAAGGAATTTTAACTTGCAGCCAGATCTAATTCCCAACCAAATGGATTTAAAGCTAAATGGTCTTCCTGGATATTCAATTTCTTACGCTATTTGATCGTAGCTGTGTCTGTACCTTGTTACGGAAGGCATTTGTGTTAAATGAAGGGGCCTTACCAGTACAGAGCTGTGTTTAAGTAAAATGTGATTTTTTTTTTTATAAGTCATTATTATCAAAAGCAGAGCTGTGAACTTCAATGATCTGATGCGGTAAAGCAGATACTATGCAGGGAGAAATACAGTTAATAACTTTGACGTTACCCTGAAACAAGAAACACATTCTGTATCATCACTTCAGCATAAATCAATACAGCTAGTACATGTTTACCCAGCACAGGCTCAGTAAATTGGACTTCTGTTTGGGGAATAAAGCTGTAATGTGGACATGCATGGAAACACACAAAACAGGTGCAATACCTCTTCAAGCAATCGACTTAAGTTTGAGACTGATTATACATTTCCTCATAATGAAACAGCTGTCAGTTTTGTTATGATTCAATTAAAGTGAATCTTATTCGTATTCCTTTTCTCTGTATGTGAGCATACTTTGCTGTAGCATGTTGTGAGCGTATTTAGTTTCTGCTGTTTGAACATTTGTTTAGAAAGTGCCCTTCCAGAGGACCCTGTTCACTGCTGCACTTTTGGGAAAAGAAAAAATAAACTGCCTATCAAACTTCTTCTCTTTGTTACTGAACTTCAATTAAAGCTTTCCAAAGGATCAGGCTGTGTCACTTTTCTAAAGACGGACTTCTGAACTGATAAGCTAATTCTGTGCTTACTGCCCTATTACTTTAAAAAAAAAAAGTCTACCAGTGAACTTCTACAGAGTCACAGTTGATCTCTATGTATAGAGTCTAGTAAGACCACACTTGACTACTGCAGGAGGTAGGAACACTGAGGTGAGTGAAGTCATTTAAATGCAGGCTGTACTTCCCAATATTTCTGTGGAAACTGATGTAGCTGAATAGATGGAAAATTTTAAGAACAGACAATGGAGAAACTTGTTCATAACTAAAAGCAGATCGTTCTAGCTCTGCAAAAGAGGAAGAATACAATCCAGTGTAAGGCTTTTTCCAATAATGGGAACTGTGTGCAACAGTTAAATAAGTGCTGCTTCACTTAAGTGCTGCCCTCACCTCAAAATCCCTGTTACAGAATTTGATTCCTTGGATGATACTGTGCAACTGCTTTAAAAGTATACACATAACAAAAAAGTACGTACATAATTTTCTAGACTAAACAGTAGGTATGTTTAACCTATTTAAGTCTGAGGATTTCCCAAGCTTCTAAAGAAGTATTTCTGCACTGTATCTTCATTTCTGCTTCAGTGATGTAGCAGTCTTTCATTAAGTAGAGGAAAATGTCTAACAGCTTCTTGAAGGATTTTTTTTTGATTCAGGTTATGAAAACTTGAAAGCTTACTGTAGCACCACAAGAAAATGCATCTCTGTTACCTAGGTGCATCTTCCCATTGTGCTTAAAGACATAACTGATAGCCCAGGTGACGTTTCCATATGGGTCATGGAAGCTTTCCACGCTGTCTCCTTTTGTCATTGCTTTCTAAGAGCAAGTCACGTGTATGAAGAAAAATGAAGAATGATAAAGGACTCACATTCATTCAAGGAAAAAAAAAAGATGGTAATGCTAATACACAGTTTTCTAGATGTTATTCTATTCAGATTAAGCTGACATTTAATCATATGACGATATCCACTGGACTGTGTCTGAGGTTGGCAGTCCTGTAATAGCTCATTAATCTTAAAATAGAGTTGGTGCCTCCTTGCTCAAGGTGTGGATGGTACTTGAACCTAGTCCAGCTGCCAAAAGAAACTCTTTTTCTTAAAAACAAACACACATCAAAGACAAGAGGACTAAGAGGTACTTGATGGAATACAACTGCATCACCAGCCTCAGTTTATCCTGTACAAGCTCTGAGGAAAAGGCAGCAGGGTTCCTAGAAAAAGTAACATGTTTAATCTTAACATGGTGTGTGACTCTTGCTTGGCAAGAAGGACTTTGCAGATTTAGATCCCTATAGCAAATTCCCCATATTTTGTGTGAAAGGTTCTTCACCTACATTGAAAATAGGTTGCTATAAACAAAGGGATGAGTGCTTGTGAATGTGGGCTATTTTTGTTAATGCTGATTTTTCTGCTTTAGAAATGAGTTCTCAGTGTTACCGCAAAACTACTATGCTTCAAAATATAAAAAAGATACCAATCCTCAAGTATTCCAGAAAAACTGAAGTTAGTTTGTGTTGGGATACTGGCACACTGGTTGATAAAGCTCAAGCTATGTCTCTTGCATTTCATAAAGAAAAATAGCAAGTTCTTTCATACTTCTCACGCTTTAAAAAAATTGTGACTTCAGGTGACACTGATAGTTAATACTATACAGCATCAAAGTTACTTCTGCAATAATCTCTTCAGGAATAGGTATGGTCCTGAAGCATCAAAAAAAGGAGAAAAACTAAGAAAGGAAGTAACACGTATTCCAACTTTGTGTAAACCTCTGTCTAGTAATCCGATGTTGTTTGGATATCCAGGCAGGTTGTTCACTAAGTTCTTTCTTTCCTACATTAGCTCCACTCACCCAATAGCCCCAAAAAGGGAATTACATGTGAGTTGTAAGGTCTGCAAAATACAGCCAGCTTATCAGCATGGAAGGCTACCTGTTCTGCCTTGCCTCCACCCCCGGCCACCCCCCCCAAAAAATAGCATTGCAATTCTTACAAAGCGAACAAAATGAAGACTAATATTAAATTTGGCTTTTTGTTGTTGTTTTGTAGTTTTGTAGAAATGGAAGCTATTGAGTTCCTTTAGAACTATTAGGAAATACAAAACTTAAGAAAACACTGACTCCTTTTAAAATGCGGAAAAATGGAGCATTATGCTATTATAATCATACAGTGACACTTGTCCTGTGAGGTCTGTAATGAGGGTGTAATGAAGATAACTAATTGAGTCTAAGGGAGTCAGGGCCCAATACATCAGTAAATAGGTATAAAAATATTTGGCAGCAGACAGAACTGTTCATCCCTACCTAGAATTAACTAAAAGTATTTTAGTCTGAGTTTCCAGTAGGAACCCTGTTAACTGCACACCTTCCATTTGCATTTTAGGAAAGTAAAGAAAATAGAGAAATACAAATAAGATACATCTTCAAATTGATTAAAAATGTATAGTATAAACTAATGTAGTATTTTGTATCCAGGAGGAGAATAAAGTTTTATGTGCTATATGATTCTACTTATGCTGTTTTCTGCTATTAGTATGTAGTCTTCCTAGGAGACAGTACAATCCCGTTTGCAATGTACAAGCCACCAAGCACTGTTCTTGCTGTTCCTGCTAGAGGATCATAGCCCAAGAGGAGACCAGGATGGTTTCTTTGTATCACCTCCATCATGAATCTAACGAAAGATGAGGTTATCAAAACACCTGGTTTCAATTAGAACAGGAAACATTCAGAAGTTGTGTTCACCTAAATTATTTAAAAGCAGACTTGCCGATGGCATCCTTATAAAAACAGAAATCTCACAGCACTTAAAGGAGTAGCAATTTCGTTCACACCATGCAGCAGTGAGCTACAGCTCTCACGGGCGGAGGAACGTGAGTGCTACAGGCCCTCAGCTCCAGGCGCGTCGTTCTGCAGCTCCTGCTCCAGCAGCGCGCTGAGGCCTGCGAGGGCCTGCGAACAAGTACAGCCTCTTCAAATCGAACTGGGAAGCGTTCACGAGTGTTTGGTTAAGCAAGAAATCAGCTGACGCTTTACTTTTGATCAGCAGGCAGCTTTGAATTACATAAACACAAGCCTCGTGAGGAAGAAATGGCTTTTGTGTTTGCCATGTGTACGGGCACCCTCTTGTCAGGCTGAGAGACAAAATGGCGGATGAGGTAGCCACGATGTACTCCCAAACAGTAACTCTGAGTGCTTTAAGAAGCAGCAAGATATCCATAAGGGGTTTCAGCTAGTCTTTTTTTCCCCCCTCTTTTATAACCTGGATCTTGAGTCCCACCCCTTATTAAATATATTTCCCTTCATGTGACTTTTCTCCTTGCTTAATTTTACCCAGAATTCTCTGTAAGTAAAGAAGACTCAGTGTACACTTTATGCCTGGGACCTCTCTGAATTTCAGCTTTACAGCCAGTCCGTTCTGGATAAACTTTTGTTCAAAGGGTAATGATTACACAGAAAAGACACCTTCAGGTACACCAGCAGTTTGCTACCATGCTCTCATTGCAGCGCAAGAGCTCGCTGGTAGGCAGATACCACACGGAAAGCACCACACTGTAAGGACCCAGACACGACAGTTTCTTCTGGCAGTCTCACCCTGAGCTTGCTTCAGCCCACAGGACCTCAGGGCCTCGCCAGGCCGCATTCAGGGCGCTCGTCTGCCCTGTAGCGTGGTGCACGGTGCTGCCGGCACAAAAATGGACAGGTGGCTGCGAGGACATCTCATCTCACCTCATATTTGTGCTGGTGCCTTTCCCACTTGCTGCTTGAATCTGTAAACAGAGCCAACCTTTGCTTTGATATTTCTAGTTCACTGAGGGCTTTGCAAGGAAGGCCGTCCACACCTAGTTAATAAGCGTGACTGGTGATTAAAATAACTACAAATCCTCCAGGCCATCAAAATGATTCAAATCCACACAAGCTTAAGATTTCAGCCATTTCGATTCCAAATCTTATTGTTAATGCTATCCTTAATTTGTCCCAGGCTAAATTCCAAACTCCATATGACTTTTGTTTGTGGGGAAAGATGTTCAGGTTGTAACTCGACATAACATACCAAAACAAAAGCCTATGACAAATATTGCTGCTTTTTTTTCTCCTTCTATTTCTTAAAGAAGTCTTAAAAATAGAAAACCAATGGGCTTGCCATCAGTCCCAATCCCCACCATGACTGGTACTGATCTCAACTGATTTAAGCGCTTTGATCTTCCAATTTAGATACAATCATGCAGGCCAAACCCAAGCTCAGTCTACTCCCTGTTGGCTGTTGCATCACCTTTTTCCCTTGATAACAGGAGTGTTTTGTCTCCTGTCCCTGGATTGACTTTGTACAGGCCAAATTAAGAATCCACTACAATCATGTTGCCATCCCAATCCATTTGGGCTCTCTGGGGCCAGCCGCAGGTTGGTTCATGGTCTGGAGGTCCTGACACAAGAAACAATTTGTTCCCTACCTTCAGCAATATTCAGCACTACTCCATTTCCCAGACAGCTTTAAAGGTGGCCGAAGAACTGGTAGGATTACTGAATCAGTAAACCAGTAAGGATTACCTGCTGCTTCATTTATATTACCAAGAAATAGATCGGGGAAAACTGCTTTTAGGAAAGATTTAACCAACTGCTGTCCTTCAGCTGAGGGACCCAGTTCCCCAGGCTCCATGAGAGCAGTCCTCAGCCATCACTGCAGAAGCCAGGTACACAGTGCTTGGTATTTTTGTTGTGAATGATTTTTTTTTTTTTCCCTGAGAGCAATGAAGTTAGTGAAGCTTGACACCCTGCACTTTTCTGACCTAATGCCCTCTACCCCACGTCACATATTTTTCCCCATCATGGCACTTAGCTGAGCAGGGGACACCAGCATATCAGTAACACGAGCTGACCGACCGTCTGACAGCTGCCAGAAGTTAACAGCTGAGCTCTGGTCTCATTCTGAACAGATCAATCTTTTTGGTCTCATTTTGGGCCTCTTAACTTCCACACAGCCAATCATTTTCATGAGATTAAAAAAAAAAAATCAGAAATTGATGTCTTCCAATTTTTGAAAGGGACTGAGGCAAAAAAAAACATACAGCCTACTTTTTATATAGTTTTATATTTTCACAAAGCAGAAAGAGTAATAACAAATTGGAGATTAGCACAAATATGAGTTGCTCATATGTTTGTTTTAAATAAACACAATACATGTAAAACTTATCTTCAGACTTTTCTGCGTTAGCAGTGACCTAAGGCATCAAGGACAGAACTGCACATCCTCAGAGATGTTCTCCTGCTATCGATGAAATTCAGTGAAAACATTAGCAAAACTCCCACAATCAGCATTTTTCTCCTTGGGTCCTGCAACATTATCAGCTGGCCAGAACAGACAGGAGATAAAAGAAAATCATCATAATTACTGATCCAAGACAAGAAAATAACCCTTCTCCTAGGACATTAAAATCTTAAGGAAAAAATAATAAAAAAAAAGGAAGTTGTGATGTTCTGCTTTGTTTTTCTTCTTCCTTCTTTTTCTTCTTCTTCCTTCTTTTTCTTCTTCTTCTAGGTCCGCAGAGAGGGATCTGGGGGTTGTGGTTGACAGCAAGTTGAATATGAGCCAGCAGTGCTCCCTGGCAGCCAGGAGGGCCAACTGGGGCCCCTGGGGTGCATCAAGCACGGCATTGCTAGTCGGTCGAGGGAAGGGATTGTCCCGCTCTGCTCTGCGGTGGTGCGGCCTCACCTCCAGCACTGTGTGCAGTTCTGGGCACCACAGTACAAAAAGGGCATTAAACTGTTGGAGAGTGTCCAGAGGAGGGCGACGAAGATGGTGAAGGGCCCAGAGGGGAAGACCTATGAGGAGCGGCTGAGGGCACTGGGCCTGTTCAGCCTGGAGAAGAGGAGGCTGAGGGGGGACCTCATCGTGGTCTACAACTTGCTCACGAAGGGGAGTGGAGGGGCAGGTGACCTATTCCCCGTTATCATCAGTGACAGGACCGGTGTTAAGCTGAGGCAGGGGAAGTTCAGGCTGGACATCAGGAAGAGGTTCTTCACCGAGGGGGTGGTCGCACACTGGAACAGGCTCCCCAGTGAAGTAGTCACGGCACCAAGCCTGTCTGAATTTAAGAAGTGATTGGACTGTGCACTTAGTCACAGGGTCTAAAATTTTGGGCAGACCTGTGCGGTGCCAGGAGTTGGACTTGATGATCCTTATGGGTCCCTTCCAACTCAGGATATCCTATGATTCTATGATTTTTTTTCCCTCTAACTACCAGAATAATATCAAAATGTGTGAGTTTGCACTGAAGGACTGGGCACTGTTTTTACTGTTTAGCAGCTGCTTTCTCCTCTGCTTGTAATGCCTATAAATTATCAAGGTAAAAACATTGCAGAAAGTCTGCAGATCTTACGACGTTGTAACTCCAAAAACTTCTGTTTGATACCCGACTACTGTAGAGTATCAAAGGAGAAACACCAGCATGGATGAGGCCACTCCTTCCAAAAACAGCGCAGGTGCGTCTTGCTCTCTTCTGATGAGCCCAGGTTGTGAAATAGCACAGTGCACATGGCCAGTCCTAGACTGACCCTTCAACAACATACACATTAGTGTGAGGTCTGTTAACTCTCTGGGAACATTCCTCTGATTTCTCCTTAATTCACACAGGCTGGAATGAGGTAGACATGATTTTCTTTAAATGTGACCTGCATTTTCAGCTGAGCCTTGTTCATGTTTAAAAATGTGCATTGTTACTTGGCAGCAGGCATTAAAAGATACTCCGTAAGAGTTATGCTACCTTCCTGTCCCAACATTAGTAAAAAACACCAACTCTAACTTTGTCCAATGAGCACGTATACCAAAGGATATAAACAGATGCAAAAATGTCTGGCATCTGCTCGCTCACAGATATGGAAAAATGTTATGAGCAGAGAGGAGAGATTCTCAAGATATTGGCTGTCAGATCTAGATTAAAAGAATTGTCTAGGATTACTGGCATACAGAAAGCACCTGTTTATCCCAACGGAGAACTTCGGAGCCACTGTTCAATACAATAATTTTGCCTAGGAAAAAAAAAAAAAAAAAAACCAGGCTGAACTTCTCTGTCATCAAATCTACTGGTGCCCTAATGCCTCCCTGGGCATGTTGGAAATAGCTGAAATCTCTGATCACATACCAGATTCTGTATTTAAGGAGAGAAATCTTAGCCTTGTACTGCTATTTTCTATCATGCTATGCACTAGGCCATGATGTTATATTTAGGCTTATATAGCTAGTGCAAGTGATGTTTGCACTAGACTTGTCTCATGGGTACTTGTAGTAAATTCAAGGCAAAACAGAACTGCTGTAGTTACCCATAACATCCCATCTTATTCATATGGAAAGCAGCATTTACCTAAATCAGGCAACATCACTACAATCTTGGCCATATAGTATGATTTCACCTGACTGAATCCAAAACCATCCCAAAATTCAGGGATGATCCATGGTAGCATTAACGCACTCAAATATAACCAAAGCAGTTTTATACAGCACCATGAAAGAGGTTAGATTTGGCAACATGGAGCATTTGCAGGATTAGTCCTCATGTTTGAAATATAGAATGACAGATTGGCTTGGGTTGGAAGGGACCTCTAGGTCAGGTTGCTCAAGGTCCCATCCAGCCTGGCCTTGAACGCTTCCAGGGAGGGGGCATCCACAATGCAAAACTCCGGTCACAAACACAGCTTTCTGAAAGCTGTAGAGAAAGCAGTGGAGAACAAAATGTGCAATGCAAAAACTATTTAAAGTAACACTTTTGAGGAAAGTGGGAAGGAACCAGCTTTGAGAGGACGTGGTAGGAATGATTGCCTCAACGAGAAGCGCTGAGCTAGGTCCCTTCCCATCCTATGTTCCGACAACTGAAAACACTTATAATTTCAGCTTGCACAACAGCAAACAGTGATTCAGATTATGACCTCTTAGCTCTGCAGAACACCACACAAGATGGGGTGTGTTAGTCACAGCCTGAGCAGTAGTAGAGTGAGCAGCTGCAACAACCCCGGAGATGTTTGTCTGATCATTTTTTACCCCACGAATAGGATGCATGGTGCACCCCAGCACAACGCACGAGTCCACAAGGGACTGGTAATATTTGTTCCCATGTTATCAAACAATATTCTTGGACCTGATGTTAATGATCAAGTGGGGTGAGGTGAAGCTCATTGGCTCTGTCTGTCCATAGGGGTTTCCCTAACTAACCCCACAGGAGTTAGTTTGTTATCTCCCTTCTATAGCTCGGTATCTCCCCTAGAAGTTGTTGCAGAGGGAGGCAATAATTAGGCAAATAACTGTATGAACAGTTGGGACACACTAGCACATGTGCCCTGTATCAGCATGCAGCAGGACAAGGTAGGTCAATTACTAAACAACAGGCAGTCCAACTGGTGAGCACTTGTGGATTTTGTAATGAAAATTAAGGATTATCTTGTCAGAAGTCAACCACAAGCAAACCTTAGGGAAGGGAAAGTCCTTTGAGGTACTCGGTATTGGACCCGTGACACATACCTCTGAAGAACGGATTCATTATGATTGGAGTTGAAATAGTGAGTGGTTTGGGTAATGTTTACCCGACACATACTGCATCCAGATTGGCATCTACAGCAGAATTAATCCCGTGGTTTGCAATGCACCCAGTGCCAGAAGAGGTAGTCAGATAACAGGTCACATTTTTTTAAATAAATAGTACAGGAATGGTGTTAAGCATGGAGTTATGTGGACTTTCCACTTACCCTATTGACAACAGAGTAACAGCATAGGAGAAAGATGGAATGTTAAACAACTCATATGGCAAAATTATAATGCTAACTGGAGAAGGAACTTATGGGAGGCCATACAAATGCTGAACCCATGTCAGGCTCCTACTGATAACCCACTAGATAGAGGTTTCGAACCATCACCTGTGTTGAACCAACACCAGCAGGACGATTTGAGCACCTTGACGTGGCACATAGGAGATCAGGTGAGAATTCAATACCAGTCACTGGAAAAACAACGTGTCAGACAACGGTAACCCTTGCACTGGGAAATCTGGCACACTGACCCAAATATTTATGTGCGTTACAGTAACCAGGTAAACCCACAGCATTTGGTAACTTCAGCCTTAACATGAACAGGTGAGACCCAACACATCCCAAACCCACCAGTGGGGTAGGAAGAGCCAGTGTATCCACCTGACCACCCACACCAACCTCAAGTGCCAGTAGTCCCTATCCAGGAACCTGGATGTGGGTTGGACAGACTAATACTTTTACTGTAGATGGAGGCATTGTGCCACGATATGATCACAATACCACAGAAGGACCTATTCATTTCTCACATGACTGCATGCCTGTAACAGTATCTGCTGTTCTGACATCTGCAGCACAGAGCAAAGGGTCCAGCCCAGGCAAGAAAGGGGGCTCAGAAAGGGCTGTGGGGACGGGAGCACCTCTGTCACCACCACCCTCACCTGCATCGACCTCTTTCCTCCAGGGAAAGAGCCCCTGGAGGGCTCCATCATCACCAAGGCCAAGGCATGACACAGTCACGGAGAAAGACCTGGGCTGCTGAGAAGTATGTGACACTCGCTCAGCCTTTCCTCCTCTTTCCCAGGAGGCCTGGCCTCCTGCCTGGCAGGGGTGGAGAGATGTTGGCTTGCTGGAGAAGGCTCTTCCCAGTTTTTCCTCCGAGTGCCATGAGCATGCCACATGGGCGTTCAGTCATGGCCAAGCAGGCTGGAAATTGCTGGGTTGTTCTGTGGAAGAGCCTGGGTTGGCCTTGGGCACTGCTGGTCTAGACAATGCTTGCGCCACACACCCTGTGTCACATGGCTAGGGTGCGAGAGCTGGCTGATGGCCTCTGAGCATTTGGGGACTTCCATGGTCACAAAAGGTATGTAACAGCAAAGCCACATCAGATTGGTCTCCACTGCGTGACCATGGTGAGACCACATCCAGCCCACCATGGGAACTGTCAGTAAGCTGGAGCAAGCCTGACAGAGCCTGTGGAGCTGGCCCAGGCTGGAGAATGTGGCCAAGGAGGGAAGATGGAGGTAGCTGGGTTTCTGCTGTCTGGGAAAGGGGTGGCAAAGGAGGATCCAGTGCAGTCACCCTGCACCTGAAGGGGGGGTGTGGGGCAGTGAGCCAGGCTCTTCTCAGAAGTGCTCAGTGCATAGTTTCTGAGGGACAAAGGATGGCAGGAGGCTGTTGGATGTCCAGTCCTGCAGGTCTCCAGCGTGAGCTCCAGGCTCAGCACAGTGCAGCTGGGGCAATACACAGGCCACGGGGAGACATTGTCACAGCAGTGCTGGTGTGACCCCATGTGTGTATGTCCTGGTACAAGTATTGGTGCAAACCCACATGCCCCATCCTATTGTCCCCTGCCCTGCAATTCACAGTGAGCCCCAAGGCCCACGAGGTGATATTGCCAACACAACACTTCGTTGCATGAAAGGGACTGTGGGGATGCAAGCATCCTTGTCCCTGGCCAAAGAGGGTGTCCTGTCACACATCCTTTGTCAAGGATGGTGATGCCACAGCACCAAGGCATCATGAACAGCAGAGGGAGCCTGTCAATGGAGGTGAATCTGGACTTGAAAACCAGCGAGGTAATCAGCAAATCCTGCTGCTCTTACAGAAATCTATTACCGGAGTATCCCTGAAGAAGGGTAAGAGCTAGTCAGATGGTGATTTGTTTTTATTTCTGGTAGTCACAGCACCTCCAACACTGCTTTAATTCACCCTTTCTTGTCAGCCAACTTGGAGCGCTGGGGCAGCTTCACAAGCTCTGTACCCTTGGGAGCACCTTTACCACTGTGGGTATGGCATATACACATTCACCCTACAACCCCCCTCTCTCTGGTTCCTATACTCACCTCTCCTACACTCTGCACCAGAGGTTCTCCAGGCAGTCAGGAACAAGGACTGATCTTCATCTATCTTGGATTCACACCACAGTCAAAGGGGAGCTGTTTTTGCCCTGGGCACTAATAAAAACTCCAGAGGAGCCAGATGAGCATCATAGCGCACAGCCATCCCACGGAAGTGTAATCAGGCTTACGTACTTGTGTGATCCTCCTCATTTCCATTGCACAGATGCCATCCTGACTAGTCACAGATGGAGAAGCAAGAAGACACAGCTCCCATTTCACTCATGTTGCAGCTCATGATGATACGCTACCTATGAGAAGCCAGCTCCTCAGCTGATGGCAGATATTGGGGGCAGAAACAGCAAATCCAGGAGAGGATACCAACACTGCCCCTTTGTTGCACACACGGATGGCTGATGAGTGGCAGGTCCTTCCTGATGAAGCATCGTGTCTGGAGCCTGTCCAAGCATGTGATTTTGGGCACAAGGCTAAATACCCACAGATTACCTAATGAACAAAAGTCCCTGAGCTTCCACTACAGACATGGCACAGGAAACAGAGCCAGGGAGACACTGATACCTCTCTGAACATCTCCACAGCCCATTTCTTATCGACACTGCCCCTGGCTCCAGGTGGGGAGCTCTAGGATGGTCTCCACTCCTGAGGATGGGCTTTCCTGTTCGTTGCAGGTCACTGGGCCTTCACCTCTTCCACCAATATCAATCTGCTACAGCCCACACTCTCAGGAGTCTCCTGGTGTGTGGGGGAGGTCTTCTGACTCACCAAGAGCTCACCAAGCACCTCCTCTGAAGGATAAGACAGGATTTAAGTTGGTTGCCACTTCCGACTCCCAGGCATCTGCCCAAGGAATGTGTCAGGAGACGGACAATATCGCATTAAATGCCCACCCACCCATGGATCCTCCAAGGCAGGGGCCTCTCACAAATACACTCGCTTATCATTCAGTTTATTCAGGGCTTTAAGATTGAAAGTCAAGTTTTAGCCAGGTATTAAAAATAGCATCTCAGACACACGAATTACTCACAGACTTATCAAAAAAAGCCCAGCTAACAAAACGAAGTCTGACAAGCACTGTAATTTCCTGACTAGGAAGACAAATTGTAAAAACAGCACAGAAGCATCTCCTTAGAACTAACATCTCTTACGGATTTTTAAGAAAATGGCATTGGAAATATTTCTATTATTCATGTTGAGTCAGTTCTTCAATAGAATTTCAAAAAAGCTAAATTTCAAGGTGTGTGCCAGTTCCATGTATTCTTTACTGACTGTCAGGAATATAAATAGTAGGTTCTTAACAACCACCAGACACCTACTCTGAAGAAGGCTAACATGAGGCAGCCACTGTGGGAGTCTACTTACTTTTTCTTGTTGTACTTGGAAAAAAAAAATCTGTTGGTTTAGTTTTTCCCGTACTCTTTATCAAAAACAAGAGCCAAAATGAAAATGCAACCACGTACTTCCATACACAAGTATGACTGGGACACAAGCATATACAGACACTGAAATTTACCGGCTGTTCCAGACAAACTTAATTTATGCTTACAGTGAGTGCATCTCCTTTAGCATGATCGACAGCAACAAGGAAGTCTCATCCAGTATTCAAGTATCACACCATGAACTCCAGATAATGGTAAAATAAAAACATACCACGTAGCTAAGTATTGCCAACTTCAACTTTAATAATGGAACCATCAATTGCCATTTCAGTAATAAATTTTAGGGGAATAAAAACTTCCCTATAAAAATAAAACTAAGCTTGTCAAAATTATAAATAATGTTTGCTTGCTTTTAAAGACATACATTTTAATGTTTCCCTGCAATCCCCCCTTCCCCCCCACCCCCCCAATACATCCCTCCTTTCCCCCATCATCTAATCATTCTGGTACCATCATAGAATGAAATGAAAACAGTTCTGCAACAACAGTTTTGACAGTTTAATTTGATGCTAAAATTAAAAAGAGAAAAACTGGCCAGGCATGACCATTTCTTTTAAATTAAAGCTGCTGTAATTGCCAGTGTGTAAAAAAAAATAATAATAATTAACCCCACACACGACATCTTACAATAATTAACCGTGGACTAAGACAAAATTAAAACATAGTAAGTTTGTTTTGGTTCCTGCCTCTCTTCCCCCAATTTGAAACTTGTAGTGCATACAACACTGATTGAGGTTTTTGGCTAAAGTAAATGCAGATGTGCCTACTTAAAAGACTGATAGTTTAGTTC
Source organism: Anser brachyrhynchus (assembly GCF_964034855.1). Lineage (NCBI taxonomy): Eukaryota > Metazoa > Chordata > Aves > Anseriformes > Anatidae > Anser > Anser brachyrhynchus. The sequence goes on along the minus strand of NC_137694.1, from coordinate 36,585,807 downwards.
AAGTAAAAACAAAATTCACATATTTTTATACTCCACTTTTAGACTCAAACAGTGTTTAAATCTAAGCAACAAATGGTTCAACATTAACAGCGATTATGTAATGATTACATAGCTATGGGCAGGCATATAAATAAGTAGATGTTAACAGAATACCCATCAACATGCTGCATTCACAGAAAAATAAAATTAAAAAAAAAAAATGTAACAAAACATAAAAGCATTCCCTGAACCATTATAAAGTGTCTCACTTGAGGATAATGTTACTAACTCACACATGCACTACAATGTTACATGTGAAATTAAAAAACAAACAAGATATGCCTTATATATACTTTATAGTTAGTCCTACTTTTAATTTCTCTTAACACTTTAAAACATTATGATTGTCTCATTAAGCTTGCATTTTTTTTCCAATTTTATTTTTTTTTTTAACCAAAAAAATCAACCTGTGAAAAGTTTTAAAAAACCTAAGGAAAGGAAACAAAGGCACAATTACATCAAATTAAGGTGGTGAACAGAAGCTTGGAGTTTCACATAGTATCCATTAGATGTCACCAAAGTTTTAACAATTCCTTGGGAATTTAAAATGAACATCCTAAGAGTGGAGGAAAAAAAAAAAAAAAACACCACCAACTTCTCCTGCTCTTAAATCTTTAGCACTTCCCTCCCACCCCAACCCCCAATATATAACTCATTTCCTCTCGGCTTGGTAATGACTAAAGTATTGGTTACTCAAACCTGCCTCATGCTTCTATTGCACACCCACTTCTTTGGTTTCTTTCAAACGTGCTTTTTAGATAAATAACTCTGAAAGAAAAACAATTTTATTTACATTAAAATGTTTTCTTGCTACATTTTTCCTACTTTCAAATCAAGTAAATCAGCAGTCTACAGAATTTGGTAATCAGTTGTTCAATTAAGAATTTTAAAAACATAAGAAAAAAACTTTCTGAATTACTTAAAGCAGGAGTTACCATGCTCAGTCACCAACACTGATGATAAATTTTAATTTTCTGTTATGCTGGAAACATGAATAAGTTCTACTTTCTTTGCCCGACTGAGCCTTTAACAAACAAGGAAGCAGAGGAAGCTATTTTTGTCTTTCAGATATATGACAATTTAAAAGTATCCAGCCTAAAAAAGGATTGCTGAGCCAGAGGAAAGATCCGACTTACAGTAAGACCAAATGTATCTGCAGTTATAGCTTGGATCTGAACACTCACTAACTGGGCATTTCTCACAGGGTTAGCTGAGACATTGTCCGCATTTCAGAATTCAAGTAAGCTGCCACTTGTTAGCTTTGCTGCACTTTTCAACCCCCCATTATAGGTTTCTGGAACCAGCTTCTCCAATGGTGACCTGTTATGTGCAGCTCCATTTCTATTCTTATTCAGCTTTCGCCTCTCATTCCTTCCCAGTATTTCTATTATCTTTATTTCTTTTCCAGTGTGGATTTATGCAATTAAAAAACCCTAAAACTTATTCACAATATTATAACATCCTAAAACTTTATTCTTGTAGAATTAGTATTTTAACTTTCCTCTGTATAAATACTATTTCTATTTAAAACCAGTCCTCCTCCATCAGCTACTACACTTTTCCTTCCTCAACTCTTACCCTCTTTTCAACATTCTCTTTACCTTCTCCAGGAAGACTGATTTAAAGCCTTCCACAAATTCACAGAACAAAAGATCTCATATGCCCTCCATCTCTAACAGTTTCCTCACAAATTATACAGTAACTATTTGAAAACAGAAAGGTAGTGCAAATCAATTTCATCTCAAAGATAGTGCTCCAACTAATTCTTTTCCAGACAGTTTCATTCATTTTTTTTGTTTTTTACCAATTAATTTGCACCTCCTTACTTGAAAAGCTACCATTAAAGCAAAGAAGAAAAAAATAATCTTATTTCATAGCATCCTAGAAAATTGATTACAGTTTCACAGCTTGCACCAAGATAACTTGGAAAACTCTCTAGGCACACAGAGGGTTGCAAACTGATGTACAAACATGCAGAATCCCTTACACTTGTGGGTGCAAGATCTTAAGTGACCTGGCTTATGGAACTAAGTCTATAGCAAAGTTCAGGTACCCTGGCATCACAAAACAGTCTTCTGAATAAAGAAAACTACTCCTTGCTGCTCTTTTGTACATTGGGTTTGGCATGCTATACTGACATTTGGTAGCGTGCGTTTTTCCTGAGTGTTCTTTGGCCCCCTTTTAACCAGGTTTCCACACCCCACCAAGGGCTTCTTCAAGTTTGTCTCTGTAAGCTGCATAACGCTTCTTTAAGATTTGAAGTTGCTCGTTTTCCTCTTTGTCCAGTATACGCAAGAAGTTTTGCAGTTCAGGAAGACTAAAAGCTTCCCACTGTAAGGAGAGAAGAGGAAAGAACGGATGAGATGAACAGGAAATACACAAACCATTTATATATACAGCATTTTTAAACAAAACCTCAGACTCTCAAAACCATTTCAACACTGAAACAGCATCAGGCACCCTTCTTGCAAGTCCTACGAATCTGAAAACACTTTACTCTTTTAAACTTTTTCTTTGTTCTGCAAGTAACAGGAGGTCAAGCTAACTGCAGACTAAATGTTTACAAAAAGCACAAAATAAGTAGCACAAGAAAAAAAATGCTTCCAAAAAATGGATCAACATGCCAGCACAGATCAAAGAGGAGCTTTAACTTCACTTGTGAAGTTAAACAAACAAACAAAAGCATGAGTGTAACATACCATAACTTCTCCAGTTTCATGCTCACGTAGAACAAAACTAAGCATTTCCGTTCTGGGGCCTGCCACCAAACGCAGGTAGAGGGGATGTTCTCGGTCTGACAGCTTGCATGTATAAACTGCAAGACAAGAAAAGAGAAAAATTAATCATTTTTAGAAATAATGAAGTGTTTTGAATGGTTAATGCTAGCCAATGTTAGAAATTTTCAGAGATATGCATACGTAGCCATAAATTTCCACATTCTACATACTAGTTTTGAACAGATGAGTTTTAGAGAGGGTAACTGTGCAAGACTACATTCGAATATGAATGAAGTGGCTTCCAGTCAACACAGTATCTGAGTACTTGTGGGGGTTGGGGGAAGGAAAAGAAAAATCCAACACAGCTCTGTTACTATAAATAAGTATAGAAAACATCACAGCTGTGGTGTCACCATTCTGAAACTTTTTTTTCAGACAGCCAGAAACATCTGAGCTCCTGCAACACTGTCAGTGTACACAGAAGAAGGCAGATTCCTAAGTGCACAAACACAATGCTGGCAAAACACATTTTTCACTAAAGATACCTTTTGCATATTCTGGTATTTCCAAGCACAATAAACACCAAACTTTAACAGTAGTCATGCAGAGACAGAGCCACGTGAACCAAGAAGCACATATGAAAACAACACACAGCCCATGATGGTCATCACCCCAACAGCTGTCTGCCAACGCAGGGACTGCAGGTATTGCTGACATCATGGTTTCTCTTCAAAAAAAAAAATCTGTCCCATAATTTAATCTCACAAATCTGCAGTGTTTCAGCCTAACTGAAATTTAGGGCCTGATAAGGGGCATCTTAAATGAAATACAACAGACTGAACAGCGGAGCGGACTTGTGCAGATGGTTCAGTGGGTTCTCCTGTCTTTTGTGAACTATCCTCAAATCACTTACACTCTTATGCACACTGCTTTTCACAAGAAAGGAAGATAAAAGAGAGCAAGGCTGTCACCTCCCTGTATCTTTCTTCTACCCTGCCCATTTCAAGTATTCCTATAATGCAGCTGCCCCCCAAAACCACTTTGCCACCGAAATGCCGCAAGTCTAATTTCTACCTTGGTCTTCCTTGTGACAGCGTTTGTAAAGTGCAAATTTCGCGGGGTTGTCGGTCACGAAAAACTTTTTGAGCAAGGCCTCAATAACTTCACGAACAGTATTGGTGCTGCTGATGTGAAGCGTATTCACACAGTCGTTCGGCAAGTAAAAAGCAGTTTCGTTATTGCTGTGAGCACACCTTCCCTGGCTGGGGGAAGACTGCACAGTGATCGGTCTGCATAGTTCCATCTGAACTTTGATGAAGCCAGTGTAAATCCCATTTGAGTTCTGCAACAGGAAGAAAGCATTGTGAAGTTAAAATTAGTAATGACCAACTGTGACATACTACGGGAGAAGGCGGACAGAAGTGGTTACAGAGAACAGAATTTAAATGCCATTGTAATATGTGACATCTCCTAGGAAAGACGTTGTTTCAGCATTTCAGATATTTAGTCTTTCTGCTATTTCTGCTGAATAACAATACCGGCCTTAATAATAACAGCCAAATTCTAAGGCTATTAGGATCTCACCAAGCAAAAGGTACTATGAACTAGTGGTAAGTTTTCACGTTAGGAAAGAACTATGAAGTGAAAAAAGACCAGTGACATGCGTCTATAACTATAACTATGCCTCTATAACTAACTACACATTTTATGCACAAATGCAGAAATTACTCCCCACATTTCAGCTGCAAATTAGCCTACAGTATTTAGATACTCAAATCCTCTTTCAATTCAAAAATAATTAGAATAAACATTATTCTAATCAACATTTCAAATTATTTATTGATTGGTTCTGTAAGAAAATATCGAAATTGATCAACCATTACTGAGCTAGAGAACTTCAAGCAACCTGGTTTTAGGCATAAGTCATGACCCACATGGAAATACATAAAAGCCTTTTAGTAGATACTCATGCCTATATGGTTTAGGATATAGCACAATTTCTAAGCCTGCATGTACTGTACACCCAGAGGAATGCATAAGGTATCAGAAAAATCTAGACAACGAATGACAGCTTGCTAGGCAGGTAGAAGTGAATATTATTAGTATGGTCTGGAGTAGGTCAGACTGAGTCTCAGACCTGGTCCAAAGTCCTTGGAAATTAAAAACCTATATGGGTTTTATTGTCTGCATTATGTTTATGGAGGGGATTGTGGGAGGAAGTCTCCAAATGCTGAAAACCAGTACAACTGCTCTGAATATTATGTCTCCTATAATAAATATGGCATGTTTTACCTTTTCTCACTGCTGAAGCATCTTTATCAAAGAGATAGTTGACAAACATTTATGAACCCAAACAGGATGAATATCTTCACATTTACCAGCTGAAGGGTTTTCATCTGATAAATTGACATCTTAGTGTTGAATTAGAATTTATCTTTTAAACATTTTAAATGACATCTGTATTTGTTTCAATCCATATAAAAAAGCTACGTGGATAAAAATATTCCAGATGTAAGATTTAATTTCCAGATCTAAGAGAAAGCCTACTACAAAGTCGTTAAACCAGAGACAGTTTCATATGTGAGATGCTAAGAATAAAATGATTCATAATTCACTACAAAGTTACCACACAGTTGCTCCTAACATAAGTTACAGTAATCATATGCAAAACTCACCAAGGTCATCTTTAATTTATCAGTGACAGATGAATTATAGCTTTGTATTTTCTCTTTAACTTCTTCTTTACTGAGATAAACATGAGGTTCTCTCTCCTTCTGAACATCCTGCAACAACAAGAGAAAGAGCGGTTTTAGAAAACAAAGCGAAGAGCAATCTTTTTATGACTTTGGATATGAGCGTTCTCAGTCCAAGTAATAATTACTTCACAGAAGCTCAATGGATATTAATTATCTGTACAGCAAAAGAAAGTATTAACAAGTTAGGCAAATTGAGTAGTGCACTTGAACTGAATAGAGACAGTCAAATCAACACACCCAAAGACACTTGGGTCATTTTTTTGCCAACTGTTTCCATTCAAATATTTATCAGCAGTATGTAAAACAGCTCAGCTCGCTTTATGGCCCGATTCGCTCATGTCAATGCTATGCAATATTGTTAAGAAAACAGTTGCAATTTTTCACCAGATATTACTTAGGGCACAGATGGGTATTTCTAAGCAAACAGAAGAATACATATAAAAATAGCAGCACGTACCGACAAGTAACACCAGCAATCCCCAAGTGTGCCAACAATGCAGGAGCATCCCCGCATTCCAGCCTGACAGACCGCACGCTACGCACTGGGCCGCTGACTACTACGTGAGCCATCGTGAGTAACTCTCTAGCTGTATCACGTTACACCAAATTCATGGTTTTTCCATGGGGAAGGCCCCGCTCGATTTTTGACTGCTGCTTTTATGAGCTTGCTACAGATTTTAATGCAGCAGTAAAACCAGTCCCTGGAGCTGGATTTTATCCAAACAAACATTTGTTCCCAATCCACGTCGCTGCAGCAAACCAGCGTTATAAATACACTCCGATTTCCACCATGAGCACCAAGGCCATATATAGTATGGAAGAGGTTCAGCTCCCAGCTTTAATAACTTAAGACATCGCTCGGACAGGGCGAAGCAGCGGCTCGAAGCTTTCAGGGCACAGCCGAACACAGCGACACGCGTTCACTGCACGAACGAGGGGCCAAGCGGCAGCGACACGGTCTGTCCTCATGAGCGCATCCTCCCGGAGCTTACCCTAGGAGAGGAGGTCCCTGCCTGCCGTGCCCAGCCCCGTACGTCTTTAGGACAACTCGCACGGGAGCTACCCCAGCGATGACCACAGCTGGCGGGGAGCTGAAGGCTGCCGTTTCCCAGAAAGACTGTGCAAGACATCTTTCCGTCTCCTAATTTAAAAGCGGCTGGTTTTAGCTCCTTTGGGCTTAGGGTTGCTTTTCCTATATGGTATTTTACTAAATGACATGCTGGAGCTGACTTTTTTTCCCGTAGCTATAAAAAAGAAAGGCGTGGCCTGAGTGCAGAACTGGGAGCCAGAAACCTTGAATTCTGATCTGGACTCAAATGCTGATTTCCTGCGTAACACAGAGAACACACCTTTATTTCACAGATCAGGAAACTGAGGCAAAAAGGAACACAGCCAGACAGCTCTCCTATTCAGTCCTCAAGCACAACTCTTACTAAGCATGTGCAGCATCTTGCACAGTCGCCAAACCCCACCTAATCTATTACAAAACAGCAAATTACTAAATGGCTTCAGAATCCAAGTCTTCAGTCTCAGTAGAGAAATTAATCTCTCTTACCCTTCTATTTGTCATCTTTCCCCTTCCCCCAAACTGCCATAATTATTACAAATACAACTTCATCTCAACTTCTCTCTTCATCTCCTCAGGGGCTCTTACAGCTTTGTGGTGCTCAATTTGGGAGCAAATGAGTAGATAAAAACCAAAACTGTAAGTGTGGTTTTTGTTGTCGGTTTTTTTCCTCTGACATCAAAGTAGATATCTTTGTTTTTTTTAATGCTCAAGATGAGTACCAAAAGCAATGACCCATAGTCAGAGTCTGGACGTATAGGTGTTCTGAATGCCATCTTCAAACACTGTTGTGAGAATGGGCCAGCACTGGCCATACAAACTTGACAGAGCGTTTACCATCTATCTGACTGCTTTCATGAACCCAAAGATAAACTCAGAAAGTTCCTGGCCTCTGCAGCCAAAGACGAGCCCCTAACCATAGATACTTGCCAAGACTCATTTTTCTGACAGACGAGCATGTTGTGGAGTTCACACCAATCTGCTCATACTTTCAATATTGAGTTTCCAATAATGGACACCTCAGCTTTAATATCTGTCATTATTTCACTGGTGATTGTTCAAGCAGATACCTCTCCTCTACCCTGTCGGAGCTGTCATCGTGATTACCACAGTCACCCACAGCAGCACCATCACGAGAAAACACTAACCAGGAAACAGACCTTTCCTTTGCTTAAACCTCAACCTTTGTTTCAGTAACATCATCACATTAATTTCTGGGCACCTTAAGAGGCTGAATCTGGCAGCAAGGTCTTGTAACTGGAGATGACAGAAAGAAGGTGTTGCCTTTAATGGCAACAGGAGAAGTTCCCAGCGCTCACAGCAAGTAAACAACCTGTCTACGTTGCAAAAGTCAAAGAGGGATGAAGGAAAAAAAAAATAAAAACAAACAGATGGGAACACAGGGAGAGAAAGAGGTGACCATCTTCCCAGGGGTGGCTCCCTACAGGGCTGCGCAGAGCCTGGCGACACTGGGGGATGCATCATTCCCTCACGGAGCTGCATACCATTCCCTGCTTGAACGTGCCACTGCAACTCCTGGCTCCTTGCATTGAGGCCAGGCGATTTTGGCAAAGTTTAATTCAGCAGACAGAAAACATAGAGCCCTGTTTACGCAAAAGCTGAAAGAACTTCACTCTGTAGTACACTGGCAACAAACTTCGCTATAACTCATTTTCTGAGCCACCAGAGTCTGTGCCTCAACTAATCTTAACAGCATGTACATTACGCAAAACTATGGACTGAATACAAAAAAAGACTACTGAGGATTTAAACCTTAAAGAATAGACTTGAATCCTTTCAAGAAAAATCATTACACATAAGAGACAGAGACCCTGTTTACTTTAGTAATCATTTTCACCCCGATCTGCCATCCTTGATCAAGGCCAGAGAGTGCGAGCAGTGAGGACATCAGTCACAGAAAAGGAAACACGCCTTTAATTGCAACGGGAAACCTAAGCCCGAGGTCTTCATGAATGAGCCTTGAGATAGGCTCCCACTCCCAAACAAAAGCTCTGGTGCTCCGGCTGTGCATGCAGGGGGGAATGTGCTTCAACCAAGCAAAGAGACCTCCTCGCCTGCCAGACGCACGAAGAATCACTCCGCTGTCACACGGACTGGGCGACAGTAAGCCCCACATGGCTGCCGTCAGGAGAAAGCCCGCAGAAGCATACCTCACCGAGCCCATCACGGACACAAAGCCTTGGACCGCTATGATTCACTGGGTCAGCTGTGCACAGTGCTTATCATTCAATACCACACACAGACCTGAGGCACCCGTGTATTTTAATTTTTCCTAATTACACTTAACCAACACGCAAGTAAAGCTTCTTGGTGAGATGGTATGCAGTTTTTCCCAGAGCTGAATCGCTCTCAGTGGCTCTGTGACACTTAGCTGTTGCCACACAGCTGTCTAGCCATGTCTTGAGTTAAAACAAACAAATCCTTGACCAGTATGCCTATAGGTGGGTGGGGAAGGACTTGGCAAACTCAAGGACTCTCTTATTTCCTCACTTACGTGTCACATCGTAACAAGACGCACCACAGGGAGACCTCCTCTGATATCTCTGCATAGGTTCAGCAGATCAAATTCCACCTCGCTATCGCAGCAGATTAACCTGCCACCTGCAGAAGACCTTGAGGCACCCAACAACAGCAGAGCAGCAGCAGTAATAAACACATCTCCACCAGGCTTCGCAATACGCTCACGTCACGCTGTCCCGAAATGGCCGCCGAGCGGCTCAAGTCACACCCGCTCTGCGTGGGACTGCTGCGAAAGCAATTCCTCCGACCTCAAGCATTTCAAACGAAGCTCAAGGGAAAGAAGGCATTTCAGAGGTGAGATTTAGATGTTACAGCTAAGTACTTACGGCCTCGTCTTGTGATGGGTTCTGCCCGGCCTGACGAGAGCCGAAACCAGTCCGTGTCGCCTGGCGGCTCACCCAGCCCAGGACACAGCCGCCATTTCCTCCACAGCCCCGTGCCCCGCAGGCACGCTCTGCCAGCCCCGATACGGCTCCCGGAGCATCCCAGCCCCCTGTGAAACACCCAGCCCGCACACCTAGCAAAATCTGAACGCTGGGAACTGCGAAACTGCCTTTCTGCAAAAGTTAGGCCTGGCGACGAGTTTCCTAGCCACAGATCCGTGTGCGTATCAATCACTGCGGAAGCGCAATCAGCAGAGCAGTTCATGTGTGGAAAAAAAAAAAAAAAAAAAAGGATTTTCCATACAAACCAATGCACAAACATTTCCGTGTCATTCTGGTCAAAATCAAAAACCAAACCTGAGGTAGGTGCAGCTCCTCCATCACTTAGCCAGATGATATTCTCAGCAATGGCTGCCATGTCGTCAGCGCTTCCTCCTCCCAGCCCAATTAAGTGTGTTTTCCTCATCAGAGCTCCTGGTCTCCTTCCATTCCCTGCTTGTCATGCTACCAGGTATTTCCTCAGCCCAGCACAGATGTGAAAGATAAAAATCTGATCTCAAGAAGACAGCTGAATACATCAGAATCCGTACGGATTGCGTCTTTGGGTCCAAAACACTACTTCCAGTCCAGGCTGTTAACTTCCTGGGAAAATCACGCTGTACGTCCCAGTGCTTACAGCGCACACCACCGATGGCCACTCGTATTAAAACCATTTCTCAGGTCACCAAAGCAGCAGTTCATTCGCGAATGAAATTCCTAAGCAACAGCTGCCAGCAAGAAGGAAATGAGGCAAGTGCTCTTGTTTTCCCAAGGGAAGTAGCTGGTCTTTCATTAAAACTCATGAGGCAATGCCTCTTCACAGTTGAGCTTCCTCTCCACAAAAATGGCAGAAAATGTTTTTTTTCTTTATCCCCTCCACACCCCCCCACATCTCATTTATTGCATGACAGAAGTTTGGAGAAGAATCACTCTCTTTCTTACACTTATGCCCAGCACAAAGCCTACAGAGACCAGTTCATCACGAATCCTCAAGGAGCACAACTAAAAGTGCACAGACTACAATTAAAATGAACTGCAAGTCAAGTCGTGGTCCCAGGAAAGAATCACACCACATCTGGGACTTTCATAAAGTCCAAGTCCCACGGTTACTGCCAAAGCCTAAAGAAAGCTCTAACTTCAACAACTAGCAAGCTGCTATGGAATTAGGCTACGATACAGTTCTACAAACAAAAAAATACCCCAAGCCCTGAAGCCTTTTTCCTCAGGATCCTTGACTTGAGACAGATGCACAGCTTCCCCAAACTGCTGCTATGGACTTCTATTTATAGGGTGATACAAGAAGCTGCCTCTCCTCTATCTAACCTATTTCCACAAAATTTCTAGGAATTTAGTACCTTTGAGGAATGGGAAATCAAGTTCCTCTTAACTTTTTGGCCTGATAGACAAAGGAAAATAGAATGAACAAAAGGTAAACCTATCCTGGGAACATTACAATAGTTTTGTAACAAATCTAAACAACTGAACACCTGCGGCAGCTCAAGCCAACTTTTAAGCAATAGCAGTCCCTATCCCCTGTCCTCACACATCATATTAATCCCATACATACAGCGAACCATGATTCAGCCAAATGAATGAAGATGCACTGATCTTGCTGTAAATCATGGCTAGGAATCATTTCTGAGTTAAAGCAGTAAAACTTTTTGTCAAATGAGAAATGCAGCCAAATCTACATTAAAAAGAAAAAGTATATTTACATCTCCTTTAGTAATAAAAAAATGAAGCTAATGCATAGTATTTACATCCTGTTTGCATTTAACAAATGATTTAACTAACATACATCATACAACAGAAGCCTAGTAGAGAATACAGGGAAGAAAACACTGAAATTACTTTTATCTCAATAGCTTCTTTCACAAGAAAAAAATGCTCCTTTTCCTACAATCTGCCAGCACTTCCACAGAAAATAAACCTTGCAATTACATGGTTTAGAAACAAACATTGTGTTTTTTCCCCATCTCAACTCTCCTGAGAGCAAAGCAGGTTTGCCAGCAACAGCAATTTCTCCTTCTATCCACACTCAGAAGACGCACCCTTCATTAGAAAGCCTGAGAATCAAGGTGGATACTGGTCATCTCCATCCACAAATTCAGACACACCAACATCCAGAAAAGCATGGAGGAAACAGCCAAATTAAAACAAAATACCCCACCCCAAACTAAAAAAAAAAAAAAAAAAAGCAAACAGAGCTCTAAGCTCAGCACCTTCTCACGCAGCTGCACCTTGAAACGTTTGTGTCCTCCTGAACAGGCTGACACTGTTCTCTGGGTCAGGGAATGGGGCATTTTCTGACAGGATGGATGATGTAGGCAGAATAACCTCTGTATCCTGTTCAGTACCTTTTTCTTTCCGCACTCAGTGTGACCAAGTTCCCACCCTCCATTCAGTGGCACACCGGGCAGGGAAGCAGTCCAAAACACTTTTGTTTTTCGGCACAGGCTTTGCTGACTCAAGTCTTAAATAATTTATCCTAACAGAGCAAGTAAGAACAACCTGCACCATATCTTCCTGAGGCAGCAACAGCAGAAATGCCCGCCTGGGTCAGGTGTAGGGTCCATTCAGCCTGGTATTCCGCCTGCGATGGCAGCAGAAACGAAGGCTATTTCGAGAGAGCACGTGAGCCTTTCCTGCAGCCTCTCTGCTGGCATCCACAACTGCTGCAGCAGGAATGCAGAGGGTACCTCCCTTCCGAGTGCTTTTAGTCTCCATTTATGGACCTGCTGCCTATGCAAGCTCACAAACCCTCTGTGAACCTGCCGATGCTGCCTGTCCCTGCACCTCCTGTGGCAACCACTTCCAGAAATTCACAACTGCAGTGTGAAGGACTGTCATCTGCTTTAAACCGATCTTCTGTTGAGAAAAAAGGAAACTTCTGTTATGAATACTGGGCATCCCTTAATCCTAATACTATAGGACATGGTGAACCCAAGTTTCACATCAGTTTATATATCATTTTTTGTGATTTTGTAAACTGAAATCATACACTTTTTTCCCTCTCTCCAAAATGCAGCGCCCCAGACTCCTTAGTCTTCTCTCCTGATACAGCTGCTCCAGTCTCTCGGTCATTTAAGCAGGGCAGCTAGCTCCAGCGTGCCTCTCCTGAGATGTGGTGAGCAGAGCTGCATGCAGGACTCACGACAGGTGCACCAAAGCACAGGTGATCTTTATTTAATAATCTGAACACTATAGATCTGCCAGAAATCCTTAACTAGGATACCTGTGATGCACCTTGGTGCCTCTGCCAGGGCACCTTCACCATGTTCAAAGAGAGCCACCAGCAACTACCACAGTTTTGGCGTAATTTTACAGGGTACAGGCATTCCAGTCAATAAATGCTTGTTACTTTCTGACTACTTCCAGTTTTTCCCCCCAAGTACCAGCACACCATGTGGTTTGGCATGCTAATGAAAGGGCAAAGCGAAGCATTTTCTTTCCTGCCTGACCTCCCTGATGTAAACATTCATATGTTTATATGGTGAACGCTTTTAATCAGCGGAGAAAGAAAACACGAACTTTAACTAACTTCCTTTTATTCATTTTAACAAATTATTTTCCTTTAAACAGGGGCAATATAAACACGGTTAACGTTCAGGCATTGTGAAAGGAAGGACAGCAAAAGAAATCTATTTGTTGGTGACTTTAACATTACTGAAGTTTCATTTAAGTTTATCATGACCTCACCTCTGAAAACCCCTAGTTACAAAGCCTGCCATACCCTATATGGCTGTACTTTAACTACTGGCACGCAACCCAGTTTTTAAAAGGCGGTCATTTGTTTAGAGTGAAAACCAACCATATGAAGAATAGTCTTCAACAGCTGGCATTAGTCTATCCACAAAGACACAGCAGGTTTTATGCAGATTTGCACTCTTTTTCTCATATTATGACACATTTTAAAAGCAATACATTACATGAGTTAAGTAACATTTCACAGCTGCTTCAATTCTGCAAATTACATCTACTAAAATTAGATGCAGGAAACATCAAATAACCTCCTTCCTTCGGGTCTTCTCTACAGAAAACGTGCGAGTTGATTGCTGACTATTTAAGCAGATAAGGAGTTTAATGAAGTAAAATGGATTGCCAGCCTCTCTGAGACCTGTACAACAAAATCTAGCTTTCAGCAGGCAGTTAGGAAACAAGCTTATACAAGACACTGCGTAGAAGTCTAATTAGTGTATCTTGAAAAGAAGGTTAAGCATCGTCTGAAAGCTGAGCTATTCATCCAGCTAGCAATCAGACAATGAGGTAACATTAGGACCCTGGGTCACTGCCCCACAGCATCTACACGTGAACCTGAAAGGAAATCCAGCAGGACCCATCTAACAGGAGGCAGGAAGAGGCTGCTTGCAGCAACGCCCCCCCGGTTTTCAAATGCAGCTATCGACGTTGTACATCAAAACTGGCACTGGAAAACAACCAGCGGCTCCTGGGGAAGTACTGTGGGGGAAGAGCCAGCCCGACGGAGATCTGCCATCTTCTCCCCATGCCCACTCTCCAGTCTGAGGCCCGCTGGGCCGTCAGCCTCCTCTGAGCAGGAGCTGGGTGCTGGGCCAGGCTTTTGAGCCATTTTACCTTCAGAGCAGCGATCCCCTCCCAGGTTTGGCAGGGTAGTTCACAGACTGGGTCATCAAATTATTTTTTAAGCCATATGACAAAGCCTGCCTGTGTCAAGAAAGAGTCATGGCTTCCTACCTAGGCCCAGCTTCAGGGCTTGGGTTAGAAATGGAGAGTCTGCACATGGTCATGTTCCCAACAAGCCCATCATTTCTGTTTGGATTTCTCCTACTTGAAAGAAAAATAACACAAGCTCTTAAAAAGGGCACAGTAGTCACTCTGACCTAGGAAGCATGATGCAATACATTGCCTCTTCTGATACAGCACAACCCTGACGGACAGCTTTCCCTGACCAAGGCCACTGCAATGAAAACAGTGCTGTTCAAACAGACCCGTGGTCTTCTCAAGCAAATGCTGACCATGAGGGTGAGTTCCTCACTGAGGAACGTACAGCTTCCTAAAAAAAATGAGGAAGCTACTGGGTCTCTCTTGGCTCATCTGCTGCTGACCTCACATTGGAAGCTTTTCTGAACAGAAAAAGCCCTCCCCGACCACATGTGCTTCTTAAGAAACCCCACGAAACTGAGCAAGTACAACTGAAGTCCACATTCTGAAGGCCTCAAAATCCCACAATAATCTAGGGGGAAAAAAACTTGCAAGCAATCACTGTTGTCTTTAACAGCATACATCCTCTAGGCCACTAAAAAGCTTAAGCATCTTCTTAGTATGTTGAATATGATTATGACAAGGCTTTCATATGCATTTACAGTCAACCTACGTAACCGGTGCTTTATACCCACACATCAGATGGTAAAGAGACAAAAACTAACACCACGCCTGATAAAGTTTTCAGTGACTGCAGCTCTTTTTCTCTCTTTTTTTTTTTTTAACAGAAAAAGAGAGATTTTCATGAAATAGCACATGGGAAATATCTTTACTCCAATACTAGCTTTCTCACTGTACCTTGTGTGATTAACTGTCTACACAACTTTCACAGAAATATTAAAAAGGAGTCTCTTCAAAGAAGCTACCAGTCTCTTCAAAGAGGCATCCAAATGAGGTATTTCACAAAAAGCAAACAAAAGGAGACACCCCTGCAGACTAGCCTGTATGAAGGATTTTTCTCCCTTTACACTCCAGAAAATTTAGATCCCCTGGCATACTTCATTAACAACTAATTGTGTAGTGACTGCACCCTTCTGTACAGCCTCATGTTTTATTACAAATAGGATAGTAGCCAAAAGACATTTCTGAAGAAGCACAGCACAACCATTAGCTTCACCTACTGCTGCCAGGTATGATCTGGCAAAAATTCAATTTGGTATTACAAAAAAAAAAAAGGGGGGGTGGAGGGTAAAGCGGGCAACCATCTCAACACCACCACCATGTACTGCTACGTTGCAACTTACATTAACCTTAATGATAGGATTTTACACCTTTCCTTAACATCTCCAGCCTAAAGATGTCAAATGCTGGATGGAAGCAAAAATAAAAACACCCAAACCCCTTTAGTCAATGATCTATCTATCTAAAGGCTGCAGCAAAAAGATTTTTTTGTTGTTCTTTTCCCCACCTGGGTTCGATTTGACTCAAGTTCCAGCTTGAACTCACTGAAGCTTCAGAGCTCAGGTTCAACTGCAGTTCCAGCAAGAAGGAAAAGAAAAGGAAGAAAGAAAGAAAGGGCTCGAGGCAGTCTTTTACACTGCTGCAGCTCCCTGGTTTAAGTTATTTTCATCTTGCAGATGATGAATACAGTCACAGGGCTCCGCTGAGAAGTAGGTAAAGGCAGGAGGTATCTGGACCTCAGATGCACATCTCAACAGGCTACCCAACACTTCAGTTGTGAGCAGAGTGGGGCTGAAAAAAGGACAAGTTTCTTCACAACTCGTATGTTCTCTAAGGAGAAAGACAAAAAACACTAGTACCATTACAAAAATGGAAATCTGCCACAACCTTATCTGACTCAGCCCTTTTTGCAAAAATACACTTGCTGAATAGTAGCCGACTGCCTAGTTTCAGTATGAACTTGTTTCTCCACAATACACACGCATTTATTTCTCACAAATGAACCCAGATGCCTCAACTTTTAGAAATCCACTCTGGGACAATCTAAAACAAAAGAATTAGCATGGGAAAGTGTTTTTGTGTCTTGGTTCTTGTAGCAAGGTAACAAAAAGGTTACAGTTTGTGCAATCAACCACCACTCAGGTCTGCAGCGAAGAGAATCACAGGGCAAGAAGAAGTAAGGAGTAGGAGGTCACTATGAGTAGGCTTTCACAGGAGGTGTGAACAGAAGACCTTAAAACATGGTTAATGAGTATCCCACTGGAAAGCTGGATAAACAAAACTGTTCTTCTGAGGAAAGGTCAGGAGAACCGCACTAAGCCTGCCCTGGAGAAAAGGGCTTGCTGGCTTACAACCTGACTGCATGGCCCGACTCCAAACGCAAGTTATTTTGCCATGCTGGAGAATGGCCACCAGGAAACCAGAGAAGGGGAAAAAACTTACAGGCTTTGTTCTTAAGCAGCAAATGGGAGAATGTGTTGATTTTACAACAAAGTTCAGAAGTTGTTCTCTTTTTTCTTTCCAAACAGCTATTTCCCTGCTTTTATGGGCAGGATGTTACAGGCACAAGGAAACGCTGCTGTTACTCCACCTTTCCTTAGCCTCAACTTCTGTTTCAGGAAATGTAATTACGAAGCTCATGAAGACGTGAGATCTGTTAGCACTGATACCCATTTCAGGTGGAGGGAGAAGAGAGTCTACTATTTTTTTTCCCATTAAAAAAACCATACTTGTTAAAGAGCACAGGGAGAGTCAGGACCCACCACAACCCCCAGCAAACACCCTCAGAAGGCAGGGCACACTGAAAAGCACAGGTCACCACCTCACAGGCAGGCACAGGATAAGCTGAGAACAGTAGAATCAAAGATCATTTAGATAAACAACAAATTCTACAAAGCAAAACCACAAACGGATTTTTATTAAAAGTCCCCGAAATATTGCCATTAACATTTCCTGTACTCTAACAGAAAATATTGTCCTAACCTAAAAATCTTTGTTAAGTAATCAAAGAATGCCTTTCTTAAAGGCATTACTTTATAAATACACGTGTACATCAAAAACAAATAGTCAAGGGGAATCTCTTTAAAGTTGGAAAAGAAACGAGAATGTATCTGTAACTCCTGACAAAGACAGAAGCGTTGGGCCTGTAAACAGACCAGTTGGTTCATACTGATTCTTCTACTGGGAATGTGTAACGCAGTCCCGGTAACAAGGCCCCTCCAACTGCAGGCTTGCCACGTGTGAGGGACCTCAGCCTTACATGCCCAAACCAAACCTGTAACAATTTTAAGAAATATATTTATTTTTTTCCTTCTGTTCCAAACTTGTTCAGTTTGGCCAGAAGACTGAAATTGATCAGGTTTCTACCAGCAGCTCCCTTGTGTAACCTGACTGCAGAAACTCTCCAAATTAGCAAAGGTTACAGGTTCACGTGAAAACTCTTCCGTAACGCCTAATCGCATGTGGGGAAAGGAACACATTGTCGTTTCCTACCCAGCGTCTTGGCCAGGCAATACCATATTATGAAAATATGGAGCAGGGAGCAGACCTGCCTGCTGGAGACAACAGAACAATACCAAGTATTCAGGTAGCATTGGCTGGTATTTTTTGGTTTTGTTTTAAAAAGGCACTCATTTAGCATCCAAACAATGATTTCCATCTCAGTGAGCTGTACTACAAATGCCCTAAGTTACAGTAATGTAGTAGAAAGTGTCACATTTACACACAAATTACAAGGCATCCTTGGGCCTAAGAAAGTTCTCTCAAGATGGCAGAACCCGTTCCTTGACTATTAGGACCATTCATTTGTAAGTGCTAATAAAATCAGTAGATTTTTCACGCAATCGTACTTTACTAAGATTATTTGTTAGTAATTAAGTATAGTCACTTACACAGGCTCCATAAACATCCCAAGGTGACACACACAGAAGCACATGTGTGCACACAGGAAAGACATGTTTGTGTTTTGTTGTTTTTTTCAAAAAATAACATGCCAACATCAAAGTGTGGAAACAGTGGGACTTTAAAGGGAGTTTATTACGTGCTTTTAATCAAATGTTTTTTATGAAGCGAAGTGGGAAGAAGCCAGCCGCAGCTGGCTGTAGTATTATAAAATCAGCATTTCAGAAAAAGAGCAGAGGTAATATAAACAAGCGAACTACAAAGGATGCAAGTGATCCTAAGAAAAGATAATGCTGTGGGGAGTACAACTTGCAATGCCACCACACCTCCCGGTTTTGCTTCAGTAAGCCACATTCTGTATGCAGTTTCTCAATGCAGTACGTCTTAGTAATTTACATTATTGGAAAAATAACAAGAGCCCCAAACATACTACAGGCTTCACCAGACTGGGAAATGCCACATTTCTAGTAAGCCATATGAAGCTTACTCCTATTCCAAGGAATGACGTTGATCAAACCCAGCACCATCCTGACACCGCTGGTGCTACGAGGAGACTCGTACTCCCAAGCAGCTTTACACAGCCACGTAATTATACTCGAAATGAAGCACACCTGCTCCCAGCCACCCTCCCACAGACTCACGGTGTCGTGGGTGGTAGCGGTGGTGCCCAGCAGGGCCTGCTCCAGGGCCACGGCCTCCCAGAGCACCCGGAGCCACGAAGGGTAAGTCTAGACAAGAGACGCTCACCTTTTCCAACAGAACCGAGCCAGCCACGGAGCTACGCTCCTTTCCTGCTCAGGACACCCCAGGTGTCCACTGACGGTGGCTCTTTGCTTTCCCTGCCCACGCAGGACATCCACACCCCATTTGATTTTAAAATGCTTTGAGGGGAATTCCTGTGCGTGTGAGCAGGCAGGCGTGCTGCTGGGGAAGGAGTCCCGCCGTCGTTTTTGTTCGCTCAGACTTTGCAATAACACAGGTAACAGACTGTTTTCCACCGCAGAAGTGGATTATTTTATTACGTGCTAGTAATACATAATATTGGTGATAGGTAAGCGGCCAGCTGCCGGCTCCAAGTGGTGATGTGCTCTGCAACCTCCTGGGTGGGGCAGAGGCTGTCCTCCCACAGGTGCTGCCGTACCAGCCCTCTTGGCCATGGACTGCGGTCATCAAATGCTTATCGGGATTCCTCCCAGCCAGTGCTCCTACCCTCCCTGCAACCTTTCTGCAAGTTCCTGCTGGTTGAGAGTAATGTCAGCACAACTGGAGATTCCTGGGAATGTTTCGCAAATCAGCTGTACATCGCAGGCTGAGCAAACCCTTTCCGAAACGTTACAGATAGCACAGAAACACTACCTCTGCAACCATCATCTCAGCATTCTTGCGCTTCGGTTTACATTAAGTGCCACGTATCTGCTTAAGAGGATGTTTTGAAATACCGAATTATCAGGAATGCTGGCAATAGGATTCTAGATTTTCGCATCAACTTTTCTAACACTGTGAGATCTTCCAGATCTGACTGCTTCAGTTCAGAAAAACTACTCCTGCAGAAGGGCTACGGCTGCCTTCCACCACAACAGCTGTTTGCAAAACGTGATGTCTGACCACGTCCAGCACCTCGCTGTTAGCTGTGTCTTGATCCAAGCAGTTTAAATCACCGCGTGATCCTGGTAGCTCTGGAGCACAAAAAGCACTGAAAAAATCCGCTGTAGGAAGATTGAAAACTAGAAAGTAACATAAGAAAGAGGAGCTAAGAGAGCACAACCATCCTCATTTAGGTTTATAAACAGCACAACACAACTCTCCTCCCCCCACCCAGACAGACTTAGAAACTGCAGCTTGCTTATTAGAAACAAAAGCCATCAAAATGCTGCCAAGGGACACCTGGCCCCTTCAGAGGCCTCTGATTTACTTTCTCTGCAGCTGGATGATGGGGAAAGTCAGTGTTTTTCACTCCTGCACTCAAATCGGGAATGAAGACCATTTCAATTTTTGCCATGAACACACACGTAGGTTCAAGGAGAAGCGTTTAATCTAGCAGTCTTTAATTACGTGCTTGGAGAGTGAAGTGCTGAGCAAGAGCAGGCTATCACCTGTACCACGAATTTGAACATGACCACTAAGTGATGGGTTTAGGTACATTTCATTATAAATAGGGCTATGGAAAGCTACAAAAGATGCTTTCTGTGGACAAATGCAAATTTGACACTTGGGTGTAAGCTGTAACAGTGATTTGAGATTATTTAAAAATCACAAACCACTACCTCTATGAATGAAACCAAGTGCATAAATACACATTGACTAAAACTGTAGCAGACATTTTTCACTTGATTTTAACTTCGATCAGTGCTAAATGCCTGAGCCAAGGTTCACAATACTGCATATTAATACATTTTCTCCCTCTCAAAACTTCAGCCAAGACTGCTCAGTCACAGCGGAGGGAAAAGCTGCAGGAAAAGGCTATTTTGTCCGCAACATAAATTCAGTTTAGTGTCTCTGGAGCAGCTGTGACCAACAAGGGAGAGCTACGGAGTCCAGAAGGATGACAGGGAACCAGTGGGGAAAGGTAGCACAGGCACAAGAAGTCAGGACTGTATCCTGAAGGAGATGTGTACGGCTGTGGTTTGTAAGCGTTGCTTAATTCAAGGACCTCCTACTGTTTAAATAAATCAGTAAACGCACAGATCTTTCTGAGCAGCACTGCTATACTTGTTTTCATTAACAGCCAAACAAAACCTCAGAATAAGCTTATTCATTTACGGTACTGAGAAAAACAGTATTGTTTTTCTTCACGCTTCACATAATACTGTTTTCCTCACGCACTTGCAAACACAGGCATTTTAAGTATTTTGTGGCAATTCTTCATTAAGCAACTGTGACTGTGAGGTTGGGAATAAAGCCCGGTCTGCAAGGTCCCTTACTGCAGAAACTGGAAGCAGTCCAGCGAAGGAGGCAGGAACCTCTCGGATAAATACTGCTCAGCAGAAAGGGATCCCATCTCTGGCCAGAAATGGAGTTTTAAGCAGAAAAATACTCACGGATGATTGCTAATGGCAGGTTCTCTCCTTTTAGGGGAGCTGACTTGTGACCTAAGTCAGAAAGCACCAGATCAGAAGACATTTTCCCTATACAGAGGAGGGAACAAAACAAGGGGAGCGCACAGATCTGTATCAAAACACCCCAAATGTTTCCCTTTCATTCGAGCTGATGTAGTGGGCAGGAGGAGACACCTCTCACCCACGTGCCATAATTCAGAAATGCCTTTTGCACTCAAGATGCCTGCAAGTCGCGAAGTGGCACCCGGAGGCCTGGCAGGATACCCATCCCACAGCACCCAAAATGGCACAGGATACCTCTGCTTTAGGCAACTGAATCCAACCCCATACACGTTGACTTGGTGCCGAGCTGCATTTCTCCAAGCTCCTCTGCCAGCAGTGCTGCTGAGATGCACTCACACACCTGCCCGTAGGTGTTCCAGCTCAGAGCTGAATCCTACCCAGTGATGACAGCAAGAGGCAGACAAAAGCACAGAAAGATGGGCTGCTTTTAGTGTGTAACACAGTTAACCTGTGGAATCCCATGCCACAGAACACTCTGGGTGCTACAAGTTTGCACAGGTTCAGAAACAAGTGGATAATTCACAAAAGATCAGCTAGACTGCAAATCACCACAAGATGGGAAAATATTTGGGCAAACCACCACTGTGTATGTCTGTGTGTGTGCCCTATTTTTCTACTCTTCCCCTGGCATCTGCTGTTAGCAATTGCCAGACGTGATGCTGGTCTAGGCTGACCTTGCTTTTGTGACTTCGCATGGCTACTCACACGTTCCCTATGCTTCACCTCCCAAGACGGAAAGGGAATTGTATCGCTGCATCGGGCACAGCGGGTCCTGAACCGCGGCTGGGCTAAACAGACAGATCTGCGCCGAGCGGGGAGGAACAGCCAGGAATCACATACTTCAACCCTAGCGCCAAATGGACATCCTAAAGCCAGAACCATGAGTGGCAGTGCATTTGCAGATGGGAAGAAACTGTTAATGTGTTATTATTGGAAGGCATGTTCACAAACATTTGTGAAATACCGTAATAATAAAAAAATCCACGTTGAAATGATTAATTCTTTTAAAGCAAGCTCTGAGTGCTTTGCAGGAAATTTATGGCCATATGCCACCTTTTCCACAATAAGGAGAAGGGGAAAGACTCATCAAGATCAGCACCACACACTCTGCGTCCTGGATGAGGGAAGGAGTCTGTGGGAGGGATGCTGGCAAGCAATAACGTAATTAAGAGCTGTAACCTAACTCAAACAGACAAGGAGGAGGAATAACTCTGGCTTTTCCAAGCCAGTGACAACTTGACTTAGTTATCCTGTGTTTTTAAAAATAAACAAACACACGCTTTAATGTGGTCATTTATACTAAGAATTATTTTATTACCTAGAATGTCCAATCCAGGGTAAGAGTGCCATGGAGCTAGGATTTGTCAAAAAACTATGAAGACTATGATGAAACTGTACACTTAAGGCCACTGAGAACAGTTATACTTGACTGTACATGACTAAGCCCTGGCATATATATATATATCTCATACCTCACCAAGAATTCCTCTAAACAACTATTTATTCTCACAAGATTTATGATAAACTAAAAGACGTAGGAGTTTGGGCTTGAATGAAAAAATAACCACAGGACCAGATGAAACACTGCAAACAGAGATCATGATTTTTCCCCCCCATCCCCTTTTAAAATAGACTGCAGCAGACCAAACTGTTTTAAACAATTCTTTCGAGAGCGCCTCTCTTGGGAAAAGAAGTTTATTTAGCTTTGCCTCACAAAATGTCTTGAAAACGTTTTCTTGCTTTACTATATACGTCTTAGTTATTACTCACACAGTTATTTCTGATGAAACATCTAGTAATTGCTTCCTTATCCTTGCTGATGCCTTCCTCTGTTTTTCAGCATGCCATCCTTCAGCCAGCAGACACGATGGGAGATACCTCAAGTTTAGCTAGACTTGGCCACTCTCCCCTCTCCCGTTCAAGTTTCGCCAACAACTTTCAGGTACAAGTCTTGAATCTGAAGTCATTGTGTTTTACTGTTAAAAAGCCCCCCAGCTTGTTTCAGAGCTCTGTTAGAAGGGCCGCAGGGAAGGCAGCGGCACAAGTTTTCTCAGGCCCTGTCTGGGGAAAGTTGGGCAAATCCACCATGCTTATGGAAGACATTTTAGAGAGTAACAGTTCAGAGGTCTTAGTCTGAGACACACACAAAAAAAATGGCCAACGAGACCTTGACTGTCTCAAAGAAAGCCTGGCACTCCAAGTAACATGACAACCTTCACAGAAGCCAGATCTTGTTTCAACCCAAGAGGCAGATATGAAATTATTACAGCTGGCTCTCATTTTGACAGGTCAGGAGAGATCTGCAAATCCTACACGCTTATGGAACATGAGAATGAATCTATCTGGCCAGGGCAAAATGAAAAGCAAGAATTACCACTTCTGTTCACAGCCTTCTAGGAGGACAAATTCATCTTTCCTAAAACCTGCCATTCAACTGCAGCAAGCATTAGCAGCCTTCTATAAAGAGCAAAAAATAATTAAAGGCATCGTTTCTGTCTGAACACACAGAACAGAACAAAGAGAAATGCAGGAGGTTAAGCCTATGACATATATGACCTTATCCAAGAAGGGAGACCAAATAAAGAGTGACCTCAAAGAAAAATTGGTTGAACTGCCATCCATCTTGCTGCACGGGATATTCAAAAACAAACAAACAAAAAACACCACCACTTAAAAGGATAATAAAGAAAAGCACGAGCAGATAAGGTGTCTGGTCAAGAGTTCAAGACCGCATTCAAGTTTCATGGGGTAATGAGATACTGCCCGGAACCCAACAGCACAGGATGCCCTTCCTGAGCAGATGAAAGATTACTGGCTGGAAACTAACGGGACAGCTTCTGTGCTCCTGGGCGCTGGGAGGACCAGAACCTGGCTTGTGGGGCAATCCTTAGACAATTCTTCAAACATATAGCCTGCAGCTAAGCAGCGGAGTTAAACCCCTTGCAATACAGATCTTTTCCTCACTGAAAGGAACACTAATGAGAGAAGAGAATGCAGATCCTACAACATGCATTGCACAAGCTAAAAATACGCAGAGGCTCCGTAAAAACCCACTTGCACACTTGCCATTTACAACATTTCCCTAGCCTGGGTAATAGAACAGAGCAGTACTGGTAGAGGCAAAGCTCTACATCTGGCACCACAGAGCTGAAGTTCCTATGACCTTTCACTTGAAGCTGCAAACCAACCCAACAAAAAAAAGTTAAACTTCCTTTGTCATTTTCACATTTTTTCCAGAAGCTTGCATTGATGAGGAAGCTGGAGGGGAAAAAAAAAAAAAAGTTGTTTGAAAGGCCTATTGGAATAAAATTCCACCTCAAAGAGTCCCACTGCCATCTGTTGCAATTTATAGCAGAGATGTATTTTAAACCATACAATCCCCCAAGGCATGCTACTACTCCTCTCGCTGGCCTCTCTTGTACGATTCAGAGAATTCTGCCTTGAGCAGCACGAACACACAGCTACATCCAGGGGAATTAGATACAACGGAGGAAACGTGTCCTCCTGTATCTTGCAGAGCCAGTAAGCGTTTCTCAGCATTTTGCAAGTCCTGCCATTGCCCTGATTTTGCTATTTTCCCACAGAAAACCCTTGGGCTGAGGCATGCACGGGAAGATGATGGAACATTAACTTTCCCCGAACTGCAGTGAAGTAAAAAGGGGACCGTGCATGAGGATATCGCAGTCCCGGGCAGCTGCCAGCCGGTCAGAAAGGCAGGGCATCCCGCTGGCACAAGGCGAGACGCAGCCACCACCCAAGTGACAGCACCTGTGGAATGACACAGAGTTTCAACGCATCTCCTCCTCCTGGAGCAGGAAGGAGTGGGGCGCTCTGACAGCCTCCTCCCACGGGAGAGGCTTCTCCTAACACATTTTGCTTTACCAGCAGGGCTGTGAAGGCCATCTCTCAGCCACCCACAGAGCAATCGCCTCTTCGCCCGCCTCCTTGGGGTAGATCTAGGGAAGGTGGGAAGCCCAAGTGCACGTGCTCAACCTACAGTGTGGCTGCACCAACGCTGTACGTGAACGAAGGGTCCCCCAATTCCCCTGGTTGCAAAAACCAGCGGCCTCTGATGCAGAACTTCAGAAAGACAGACTCCCCGCACGTAAATTGGCCGGTTGTCCCCAAAATACCTTGTGTCAGAAAGAAAGTGCAGATGATCATCTGACCTGCCCCACGGGGAGCGAGATGGAAACAATGGTGTTTGGGGGGAAGGAAGCAGCTACAGGGAGTACCCCGGGCAGCAAGTACCTGCCCGGGAGCCAGGAGCGGCACGGGGAGCGCCCGAGTGGCTGTTATCTGCCAAGGGAAAGGAGCGGCTGCGGGAGGTGCCGGAGATCACAAGGAGTCAGTAAGCAAGCAGGGAGGAGATGAAAGGGCTGAGCTGGAGACAGGCACCCAGCCCAGGCTGAGTCAGGGCACCAGCACCGAGGGGGAGCCCCGGTGGAAAAAGCTGTGGGCTGCTGCACCCGAGACACACGCGAGCAGAAACCATTGTGGGGAGCACGAAAACAGCCAAGTAGGGCTGGGGAGGAGTCGCGAAGGCTGCTGCTGCGAGTTGAAGGCAAGCAGAGCCACCGTTCCTACGGCATGGGCACTTCCCAACAAGGAGCTTCACCGCTGCAGTGCTCTTATGAAACTGCAATGGACACGGTCCGCCACGTCAAACAGAACTGCCTGCTAGCACAGTCAAACCAACACAGCCTTAAATATGTGGTCAGGGAGCCATTTCTGTCGTGTCCCACTGTAAATGCTCAGTAGTCACACAGATACTTCTCCTCAGCTCTGGGTAAGGGCTCGCTACAGAAAGAAGGCAAAGAAACGGAGCACTACGCCTCTGAGCTGCAGCTCTCCAGAGCCCAGCCCCATTGCAGGGAAGGCTCTGCCTTTGCTTGCAGCTTGCCCTGCTGTCTGGTTAAGCACAGCGTCCTTTGATCTCCCTCCAGCAGCTGCTGTCTTCCTGCCCCTTCGTGGGGCACTCTCAGAGCGCACAGAAGGTAAGCTGCAGCAGCCTGCAAAACCAGCACTCCGATCCTCCGTTCTTTAAAGATACTGTTCACGCTGCGTAAGGAGCGAAAGAGGAAACAGAGATAAAATAAAACTGATTGCAACAAGTCAGCAGACTGTCAGGTCAAGCTGTAGAGCCTTCTCGGTCATAAAATAGTCCAAGCAAAAAGAAAACCAGAGGCAGTAAAGCTTGGTGACCTAGGGTACCAGAAAAACAGCAAAGCTGGTTGCTGCTAGCTAATAAAGACAGAGCTGAGTGTGTCTCTCCCCACTTGGTGAAAGCCAAGGAAAAAAAGAAGCACTTCACTCTTCTGTAGTTAAAAAACCTGGAGCGATTTAAACTGCATGGTAAGAAGGGAATGGAAAGCAGATTCTTTTCCTACAAAGGTGTGCTTTAATTCACCCAGCATCCTCAGATACCTGGAGGCAGCCACCACCTCTAGACTGCACATACTGTGCCTCCTAAATGCCTCGGAGGAAGCCATCAGGTGTCACTGAGGAACTTCTTATTAAAGGACAAGTCACAAGTGAGGTTGTTTCTATTGCTACGTGTGAAACATGTTGAGAAGAGAGCACTGCTGTCAAGTCCATTTTGTTTGAAAGTACCTGTCCCAATAGCTAGGCCATTTTAGGAGGCGTTTTAAAAAGAATAAGCTAAACAGAGTGCTAAATTTGAGACTTACAGACCTCAAATGCTTTTTTTCAAATAACCTTTTATTCTAATATCACCTTCAACAGGTCAGAATATGAAAAGGCTCTTCTGAACTTAAAGGATACGGAGCCTGATTTTCATAGGTGTCAAGTGTTTGCTGTTGTCATGAACTTCCTCGGAAGGCACAAGACCACAGAGAGCTGTCAGTTACACTGAAGAAAAAAAAATCCTTTAATCCCTTCTATAAAAGACAAACCAGTAACAACATTTATTTGCACAGCAAAGTCTAAAAGAACTCTGAATTTGAAAGTTAATCCTTGAAATCTGGCTATGTTTAACGACATGGTGTGCCTGCAACAGTGCAGGAAACAAAACCTGCATTAGTTGCTGCAAGTTTGATACTAGGGTGTACTTCACACTTCACAAAACATACTTAAGCTAGCTTTGCCTGACAAATTCTGCATGCCTACGAGTGACTTCTGCATAGCGTAGATTACCTGCTAATACACATTTCCTGGGTACTGAGCAGTGAATGGTTAGATTTCAACAAGGAAACACGTTTTCTCTCCGATCAGCTGCCACTTGCAGTGGCAAAAGTGAATGTGAATACATGGAAAACGTGGTAGCTTTACCTCGATTTGTGCTTGGTTGTGCTTTAAAATAAAAAGATAGATTTCCTGTTATTTTCAGTATGTTACCAACTGCTAGCTTAATTTTGCTAAGAGTTCTCCTCTGTCTGACTAGGTGAGATGACAAATGCTTCGATGGATCCATTAGGTATGCATCAGGGCGTCAACTGAGGCGTGCACTGCAAGTCACTTCTGGAAAGGACACGCTCTCACTGGAACTTTTCAAAAGAAAGAGAATGCTTGCAGACCTGAGGATCCCTGATCTTACAGCCTCCCCAAAAGCCGTACTGGCCCAAGCGAGGGGTTGAAGGAACCGGTTTTACACTGGACGACACAGCCCCTGATTCACATCACACCATGCTCTTAACGGCTCTTATTTGCTTTATGGAGCAAACACTACAGCGTGATCACCCAGACTTGGTCAAACAAGAGTGTAAAGTTTTCCTAGGCGGTGCGACACAACCCCACAACTTGCTGCTCTTAAGGAAAAATGAGGTATGTCACCCCCCTTCCCTTTAACCATGAGGTCTCACCTCTCGCCCAGCTCTCCGCATCTATTCAGTCCCTCGGCTCATGAACCTGTTTGGAAATTAAATCTGGAGGAAGAGAAAAAATGAGCGCAGCTTCCCACTAAGTTAGCAAAACAAGGTCCAAGCAGCACAGGAATTGGTTCACAGACAGTATGTAAGACGTTTAAGCAGCTTCACGCTGCTCTACCCAATCACTTACTTCTTGACCTACTCACGCAGTGTGAGCCAAATATCCTAAAGCAAGGTTTATGGATACTGGGTTGGTTGCTTCAATAACAGCAAGAAGTTAAAGGCATTTCCGCACAAAACTGGAAAGACAACACACCCTAGTTCGTGTTGGAATCCTTTACATTACTGTGTGGTATGAGAAGAGTCCATACTGCACCTAGAGAACATTTTTAAATGTTCTCTGAGAAAATTAGTGAGGCAAAAACTCGGCATATATAAGTTTAAATATAAGGGTCAGCTCCAGAAAGGAATCCGGATTTCAAACACAGTTATGTGGGTTTTGAAAGAGGACATCTGACAGCCTCAGAAATTCAACATGCACCTTCCAACTTGGACAAACACACACGCTTTAATTTTTTTTCACCCAGAGCTGACAACCTACACAGGTTACCTCTGCACCGAAGTGGAGCCAAGCGTGTGTGCTTTTCCCAACACTAGTCCATAATGCTCCTGCAGTCAGAAGACCCATCTCCTCTGCAACCAGAGCCAGCTAACACAACGAATCGCCGGCTCTCCTGCAAGGGTCAGCTGTCGTTTCTATGAAATAAGCACCAGTCGAATTTTGACTCGGAGCCCACAGTGAAGAACGGTAGTATGGGAAAACCCCTCCTCGAAATGACATGGATGACCACGTGCCTTCATGGCGTTACAAAGTCACAAAGTCCCAAGCATTCCAAAACTTTCATATGCTTACTCAGAAAGGCACTCTTAACGAATGTAAATGCAATCTTACATGTCCAGTCTTTGACTATTAACATTAAAAACAGTTGCTACTGGGAACAAGTCAAGGGAGATGCTTATCCAGGGAGTATTTTAAAATTACAGAACTGCAAGTGTCAGATTGTGCTTCGGCATTCACAAGTATTGCCTTTATTAATCTTTCTCATCAGACTTTAAGTTTAAAATTTTCTACAGTGCTTCACGCATTTGCCTATAAATGATGTGTTTAAAAGCCACCCTGCAGTATGAAACATATTGCTGTAAAGGATCAAAGTCATGCAACTGATTGGATGTGACAATAAAGCAACACATCCTCACTTGGAAAGGAAGTACGGCTATAAAGGGCAGGCATGCAGAAGATACTGAAATTCAGCTGGATGACAAACTTGAATATTCTATTATTTTATTCAAAACTGCTTTCCTGTTTTGAGGTATTTTTACGGATACTATAAATCCAGCAGCTTTCCCTAACAGCTTCTCAGTTTACTGCTACCCCAGAGTACAATTAAAAGTAAGGTAGGAATTCAACTTGCTTCCTAACATCTCGCTGCGAAGAACAAACATTGTCATTTGCATGATCCAGCTAAGACATGTAACCAGCCTCTTACAATAACAAAGAACTCGAAAGGAATCCTGTTTTCCAAAGATGGAAGTGGTAAAAGCAGCAAAGAGGAGGAAAAAAATAGCATCCTTTGCTCTGACACAGTGGCTGTTGCTTACAACTAAACTCTAGGTTATCCGTGAACTTTAAAATCATTTTTTTTTCCTTTTAAAACATAAAAGACTGCATTAAACAGAAGAACATTTTGTATATTTGCTTATAAACTGCAAAGTTCTCAGTCCCGTCACTCTTACATAATTGCTGGGTGAAAAAGAAAATAACAATGAAGTTTCCTCAGGTCAGACATTTGCAAAGACCAAGACATTTCATTCCTTTTGCTTTAGACTAGAAGAGACTGGCATGATTAGGAGGAAGATGGATTTGATCTGTTCTTCCTAACACAGGCTTTTCCAAGGTTTGCTTCACCTGGAGGTAAGTGGTCTGATGAACAGTCCATCGGTCTCTGCCACACACAGAGAAAAGGACCTGCACGCAGGTTTTTCACAAAAGGTACTCGTGGCTTGTTCCAAGCACAGAGGACTGCCAGTCTGAGCTGTTCCAGAGAATTACTTCTGTAGAAACAAACCACCTTGCTTCCAAAAACCATTCCTAAATCCCACTCCTTATTGGAAATCATCTCCAATATCACATAAGAGAGTCAGGGAGGAGTACGCAACGAAGGAAAAGCCAAAGCATGGAATCAAGAGCCAGCTGCCTGCTTTAAAAGAAAGCAGGATCCTTTGAGGTTTATAAACTCATTAAAGATGTATCAGTCCATTTTTATCTTTGCCTTGTGATCTGAACGGTCAGTGGAAAGCAGGCATTCATACTCCTGCCAGAAGCAGCGTGCTGCTGAGGACAGCTAACCCACGAGCTTCCCGGCCAAAGCAGCCCAGCACAGGGTCCTGCAGCACCCCAGTGCAGGGGAGAGGGGGAGAGGGGTAACCTCTGCACTGCACAAACACACAAGCCTGGGGGAAAACGTAACATCAAGACTCATTTACCACGAGCATTTCCAAGACTGAGTTCAAAAGCAGGCTGCCTTCTCTACTGGGCAGGCTCTGGACTGTCTGGGGCAAGAGCTAGAAGCGTGCCAAACGACTGTGCTGCAGCGTACCTCAACACCTGGGGGATGCTGGCTCTTCCCTAGACAAGCAGCGAACCCAAAGCAGCACGGCCTCAGGGGCAGCAGCGAAGCCACTGGCACCCACAGGGCGCGCCGGCATCCAGCACCAGCAGGAAGCAGAAGCAGGGGCCACCGGAGCATAAATTTCAGGTGGTTCTCCTGCTGTGGTCCCTTCCATGAACAGCCTGGGCTGCTGCTGGCCACAGAAACGCAGGGTTATTTACAGAACTTTTCAAAACTTTCAGGTCCTCCTTTGTTCTAAAAAGGCAAGGCTGTTCTAAAACCGTTTTCTGACTCAAGTGACCCAAGGTCAGGGATAGCATCAGCTCCATTTAATACTGGAAAGTCCTCCAGTATCCGCTAAAGGGCAACAAAAAAAGCAAGCGGTTTACAGGCAAATGAACTGCTGAAGCCTGGTTTCCTATGGTCTCACACATGACCTCGTCATAAACTGCACGAGACTTTCACGTGGATGGCTACAAAGGGGCAAGTCAGGACTGAAATTCTTTCCCGTTGTGTAGGGCTATAAAGCTTCTCTCGAATGGATTCCCTGATGCTGACGATGAAGTTGTTCTAAGCTTAGGAGAAGGAAGGGAAGGACTGCAAAAGTCTTGCTTTTGTAAAAAACAGAGCTAAACATGGACAGCCTTGTTTTGAGATCCTACCACCAGCAGCAAATTGGGACACTTTTTGTGTTCTTCACCCAAGCAACAACTGACTTTGAAACGGCTGCACACCACAGTCAAAGCTCTGCCTGTCACAGACAGAGACAGCACAAAACCAACTGTATTTCTGCCATCCATGCTTGTACTTGTTCCATGCACAAACAGCTTTCAGCTTCCCCAGGCATTAACCAAGGACTCTCCATATACGCCACAGATCTGTTACATCAAATGACTTTGTTATTGCTAGAAAAAGAGAATTTCAGATGGTCAGAAACACCACTCTTAGCCGCTTATTGTAAAAGACTATTGTTACATCAGTAACATGGACACAAAAGAACAAACATGCCTCATAAACCTTTGCAAATTGTGGAAGTATTCAAACAAAAACAGAAAACAATTTATTTTGTTCAGTGAATTAATTTTCCCCTCCCAGAGACCAATATAAGATGACAGGTCACCTCAAAAACAAGCAAGTCGTATAATTATCATAGAACACTTGAAACAGAAAGAAAAAAAAAAAAAGACACCATCAAGGCTCGAGGCAAAAGAACAAACAGAAACTGAAGAACAAGACCTCCTTGAAAGGAGAGCTTTAGTTTTAATTGCATATCTTTTGCAGCACAGAAGAAGAGAGAATTTGAAACGGGACACAGAGCTATGATTGCATGGGCATTTGCTAAGTAGGTCTGTGTATCCAGTTGCGCAGAATAATAAAAAAAAGCTCAAGAGATAAGCACTTCAGCCTGCCTAAGGCTTGGACACCTTCCCAGAATTCAGGTCATAAGCAAAGACTCTCATAAGCAATGGAGGGTGCCAGAGCAAACACTTCCACGCAACTGGTCTGTGTTTGCCTGTCTAGCCAAAGTTAAACGATGCACTTTATTTTTCTTTTTTTAACTGGCAAACAAGCAATACAAAAGTGCAGTTAGTGGACAGCAGCTTTACAAATTTCTCTCACTTTCACACAGTATCACTGGATGTCAACATCCAAGTTTTAAATACTGCTATCCATAAGGTACTCTGTTGGGTTAACTCAAAGGAAAAAAAGTCCTGCTTTCTACACTTCCTTGCCAACAAGTTCTGCAGAGGACAGCCAAAGCACCCTGAAGCCTGCTGGAGAAAAGCAGCTGGGTTCCAGCCTAGCCGTACTCTGATAACAGGCACTACAAGGTCTCTGTGAAACCCCATCTAAGCTCTGAAGAGTATTCCTTACATCCTTCAAATACAGTCAAGGGACTACCATCAGACAGGGGTTGCTACACTTCAGCATGGGCAAATATTTTAACAACCTGTCCATTATCAGCAACAATCTTCAAGCATCACAGACAAGCAGTCAAAAATGAGGGATTTACAGTTAATAATTACCCAACATATCGTTGTTTATGAACAGGCTTGCTTAGTAAATGTCTGGTTAGTGGTATTAGTAAATACCATTTGAAAAGTATTTGTGTGCAATGAGTGTTTGTTTTTTTTTTGTGACCTCTTTAGGCATCACAGCCATGAAGACAGATTTCAAAGAACAAAATAATAAAGGTTGAATTGATGGTATCAGCTCAAAGCCAGTCCAGCCAGTCCTGAGAGTGAAAGAAAACAAAACAGGCAGCGGAGGAAAAGATGACAAAAAACAAAACCACACCACCACCACACCTTTCCCCATATGTAAGCTGCTCTCGTACACGCTGCTGTTTGTGTAGCACAGGCTCGGGGTTCCCACCGCATCAGGTCACCATTTGACCTCCCTGCACCCCTTCAGAGCTCTCACCAAGCCGCCACCACACCACCACCACCTCCATCAGCCTGGATGAGGCTGATGGCCCACAGTGTCCAGTTTCCATGCAAACCTCCACTCCAGTTGCCAGCAGGAGCTCCCAAGCCACCCTTCTGGCTGCTGCTCAGCTCCTAGGCCTCCTCTCGCCACACGGACAGGGCCCTGCACGCTGCCTGCTTGGCTCCCTGTACCGCTAGCCGGAGCGCCAGCAGCGCCCAACCTACACAACCGGCTCCATCCTTCGCCCACCCAAGGGTCTCGCCCCAGGCAGCTCGCTCTCACAGCACACCAGAGCCCTCCAAAGAGCAGGGAGAGCAGCCTTTCCCTCAAAGCCATGGCAGCACATCCCCTGCCGGCCTCTCCCCTCGCTGATGTTGGCAGGATGCACGGGGCTCGGGGCAAGAGGCCCTATGAGGGGAGGCTGCGCCGGGCAGCCACGGGTGGGCTCCGGGCTGCATCCCCTCTGCTCACATCCCCTCTGCTCACATTGTCCCCTTTGCCCAGAGCGGGTGTTTTAACTCCTCACATCGTCACTGCACTGAGTAGAGCTTTGAACCAGGACAAGGAAGAAGGAAAAGACAAAGGCCAGACCATTTCCCCCGGTGTCCTCGCCCTGACCGGGACACGCTGTCTGTCCCCACAGGCTAGACACTCACGTGCTCTTCCAGCCTGATGGCTGATGATGATCCTTGCCCCATTTCTCAACTCTCAATAAAACACCAGGGCCTTCACAATTAAATTCATCTATGGGGCTGAGTTCAGAGACTATTAAGAAAGAGACTGCCTTCAATCTGCCAAATGTTCTCATGTCTCAGCGGTGTCAGTCAGGGCTTGGTCCTTCTGTTCCTGTCGGTGTCACCCAGTCCGCTGGTAGCAGTCCGTACTTGCTCCCTGTTTGTTTTAACAAAATACCTGGGGCAGACTCATGCATTTGTCAAAGAAAGATCTAAGAGAACAAGGAAGGGAGGGAACATCTCATGTCTCATACAATAAAAACAACTAAAGTAAGAAACTAGATCTAATCTGTGAAATAATGAGGTATCACTTGGTGTGCTTTTTTAAACTTGGTATTATTCTTACACTGATAGTATATGCAGCTACGATATTTCCCATGATCCTGACAATATCCATGCCTTACTCGTCTGAGTCCTGTCCTAGTTTTCATCTTCAGTCTTCCAGGAAAAAAAAAATGAAAAAACAAGTGGTAATGTTGCCTTACAGCTTGACCAGAAGGTCATGAAGTGATGTTCTCCCTTTTGAGATGAGCAAAATAAATGATTAAACAGTCGGGGTCAACAGGCTGAAATATTGTGACTAGAGAAAGGCAGAGGTTTACACAGCCAGTCTTCTCCCCTAACGGTGGTCCGACAGGAGAGCAGGACCTCTGTCCCAGAGGAGCTTCCTCTTCTCTCACTGTAGCTTCTTTTTCATTCACATTTCTCTTACATCTTTCATTCAGGAAAAGATACTTTTTTATTCCTGGAGCAGTAGTGATGTGCCAAAAAGCTGCCACAGAGCTATATTTATGCTTGTGAAAACACCACTAATTGTCGTGCCATAACCAATAAAGTCCAAAACAAGAAAGTAAAATCATGGCACCGAGTTGATTACTGTAGTAATTACCACAGGCAGACAGTTTCAGCTGTGTAACTTTTTATGAATTGGCATGAAAACAGATACTGATGATACTTTTGTCAAGCAGATTAAAAAAGCCCTGCCAACCTCCCAAAACTGACAAGCAAGGGAACCTACCTGAAGTTTTCAAAGGCAAAAGAAGACTCGGAGACTCAATTTTCACTAATAGTTTTGTGTTTGCAGTGGGGAAAAAAATAATTGCTTGATACTGAAGTTATTCAAGGTACAGAAGAGTGCTGCGCAATAAAAAGCCACCTTTTGGTGTTGCATAACATTTAAAATGTATTTTAGTACATTTAAAAACAGTGCCCTCAACTTTACTCCTTAAATGGATGAACTGGCCTGTAAAACCTGTTATAGGGAACAATTAGGAGAGGATTCCAAAGCCACAGAAAATATGAAGAGCTAGAAATACCCAAATACATTTATTTCTAAAATCAGAAATCTGCAAGGAAATCCATGCTTTACATTGCAATCCTATTTGGTGCCCTACTTCATCACAGACTAAAGCACAAGCCATTTTTTCCCATTCAGTAAATTCTACTGCTTTCTCCTTGCTTACCCCCTTGCAGTATCTCCTATTCATTCAAAACAAACAAACAGACTTTTCTACCTGCTGCTTACCTGAAGCCTTTCTACCGAACATCCAGTTAAGAAATCTGCCCCAACGCTCCAAGGCACGTCTTGCCTGTGTCTTCTGCTGAGGCTCTTCCTCTGGGGGATCCCAAAGCACAGCTCCATGAGGCAAGCCAAGCCCAGACAGGGCTTCCCGAGGTCCCACCCTCACTGCCAGCCTCCCCACCTGCACATTCCTGCACCCGCTCTTGCACCAGTGCTGCTCCTCGTGCAACCACACAGAGAGCTGGTTCGAGGAAGGCATTTGGCTTAAAACTCACTTAATTAAGCTAAAGCTGCAGTGAAACCACACCCTCTGCCCGAGTGATGGCAGCCATGCTCTAAAACAACCCGAGACCTGCCACATTTTGGGTGTGTTGTTGAGGTGTTACAGGACACAATCAGCAGAAGTAGGATGAACTGCTCCATGATAATAC
The DNA here is from genome assembly GCF_964034855.1 of Anser brachyrhynchus. Lineage (NCBI taxonomy): Eukaryota > Metazoa > Chordata > Aves > Anseriformes > Anatidae > Anser > Anser brachyrhynchus. Next base: position 36,549,993 of record NC_137694.1, on the reverse strand, counting down.
TTCCATGTTCTGCCCTGGGAGACATCATTTGTTCTTCTTGGTTCATGGGGTGAATCTTGGAGACTGGAGAACTGGCAGTACTTAGCACCCTTTACAAAATGCCCCAAAAAAGAAGAGTACCATGTTTTACTGAAACATTTTGTATATGTACGTTTCAACAAAAGTAGAGCTGATAAACTAGAACGAAAATACTATATAGTGAATTATAGATAACCTGTGCTGACCAGCAGTCAGAGTTGGAAGACTTCTTTGTGCGAATGCGTAACAAGCCATAAAACCCTACACGGACTGTGTGAAGAAGAGAGAACAGAACAAGCGCTACCCAGGGAAGTATGTCCTGGTACGTGTTTGAAAGAATACGGGATCTCATTCTGGCTCAGAGTTTCAGTAGGGCTTTGCCACCATATTTCAATTTTTTTTTGCTTACCTTTTAAGTATTGGCAATAGTCAGGTCAACATTTGGATTTCTCTAGGAAGGCAGTATCATTTAGCAGCATATACTGACAGGATGGGGAAGACTGAGAAAAGATCTCCAGAAGTACCCAAACAAGCAGTTATTTCCCGAAGTTATTCCCAAAAGTTATTTCCCAAATCCAGGGAAAGGCACTGCATTTCTACTGACTGCACTTACCATGCCGTAACGCTTCATGCCCCCAAGATAATGAAATGCCAGTGCTAGTACCGACACTACTACTGTAATAATCCTTAAAATAATTAATGTCGCTCTGCTGCCTTTTGTTTCTGCCAGTTACCACCGAATGTGAAACACCTGCAGAAGATGTTTTTCTCCTGTATCTTCCATATCCATCTCTCAAGATGAAAACATATTGATTATTACTTGTATGAGCGAGATGTTAAATCCAGAAATACATCATAGAGCACCTATCCTAAGTTCCTCCTGTAATGTTTCACAACTGGATAGTGCAGTAAAAGCTGTGTGACATATTACAAGATTTTTCTGCCAGTAGCCATAAAAGCCTAGCTAAAACCAAGCTCATTTTAACAAAGCTCCCTGATTAAATTTTGAGGCGGGGGGAAAGAGTCTCATACTAGCATCTTTAAGCATGTGCTTCACCAAGCTGCTTCAGGAGCTATTTTGAGTTATGAGTAACAAAGGAGTTTGACATCAACTTCGGCTCTTACAGGAAAAATCACCGGGTGTATGATTTTATATATATATAACATATATTAGAAATACCAGGCTATTTCTATTTTCACAGAACATGTCATTTTATCATCTTAAGAGGCAAACGCCTACTTCACTAAAGGCCTATTATCTTCACAGCTCAAAGCTGCATCTTCATCTTCCAGTGGTAACCGGAACTTCAAAAACGCCTCGGGGAAGAAATCACCAAATCATTAAAATCAAATATGCTTTGAAGAATACTTGGGGTCTGTTTTAGTGGGTGGGGAAAGATGTTTCTTTTGATTATTTTTTTTTAATTAAATCAGCTGTGAGTTTTAAAGTTCAGAGCACCGAAAACTGCTTTGAAGTTTCGCTGCACGTAATATCCACCTTTTAGCACAGTAGAAACAATCATGTTCGCCCATCTTGAGATAAGCTTCATATCATGTGAACATGTAACCGAATCAAAAGCAGCTGTCGACTTAGACAAACCCACCAACTCTCTCCATAAAACAAAATAACCCGTGACATAATTAATCATATCTAATTATAATATAATAAATATATTTCCCTAACTAGGCGGACGCACGCTATAAGCAGAGGGCAACTAGAAAGCGACTAAAGGCATTTTGTAATTTCTGTTCCATTGCAATGACTTGTGACTTACTTAAAACCTTTGCTATTCCTACCAAGGCACATCTTAACACCTCTCAGTCTTGGGAGAAGCAATGCAACAACAGACCGGGTATCTGAAATGCCAGAAGCCTTCCTATGATCACCACGTTAAAGGTCTTTGCCAAAACAGTCCAGCAAGCCAAAGCCTGGCAAGAGGAATGACCTGTTTCAGAGTAACCCATTATGGGGAGAAAATTAAGTTTTCCCTAGAATCCAACCCAGCAGGAGCAATGCTCCTGCGCAGAGGCTTTCATGCCCACTATTGCCATTAGGACACCCAGCCACGGCAGCTGGAGAACAAACCAAAGACTCCCAACGGGACTGAGCCAAAACAACAGGGTGCTGCCAACAACTTCATTGACTGAAAACCCAGTTCACGAATTCATCCTGGGCACAGGTGAGCACAAAGCATTTTGTGACAAAGCACGGGATTAGCCTCCCAAGGAAGCTCATTGTGATTCTGTGATCAAAGAGAAGTCAAACTGACTTGCACTGCACCACCTGCTATGTTTCACAAGATCTTGCTTGATTTTCTGACAGCTGGGTGTTTCTATGCGGTCATTGTTTAACAGACAACTTAATTCCCAGTCAGAACTTGAGAAAGGTGTATAGCAGGCATTATTTTCTCTGTATGTTATAACAAACCTGCCGTCACAGTATCAAGGCAACCACAAATGCCCTGTGATTTAACAAACGAAACAGAAAATCCTGATGCAATGTGCTCTTCGAGCATCCAAGCCGCTTTGTATTTGACATCCAATGACTTAAGAAGTGTCAGTGGTTTTCCTCTGTGCCTAAATATCTGGAGTTTAGTTAGGATAACGTGCATGCTGTGATCAGGCTTAAGATGGGGGGAACTGCCTATACCATGTGCTGGCTAATTAGCACCAAACCTAATCCAGAATTTAAGGTCTCACCATGCTAAGTACATCAGCTGTCTGCTTCGTTTTACAGAAAATCAAGAATTCGGAACCAGGGTGACAAAAAACCTGAGATCCCACAGCGAAATCCACCTCGAGAAGCCTCCTTGCACACAGGCTTGAGCTAGTGATGAGGGCATTCTCTTGATTTTTTCTAATACCCTGTTTTCGCAAGAAAAAAAATTAAACTACAGTACAGAATTTAAAATCTTGTAGAAAATATTTTCTTTAGTCCACTTTAATTAAAAAACAGTAGTTTTAGATAAGTTGTATTTTATTTTGCCAATAGCATTCTCTTTGAAAAGCTGTAACATACCTCCTACACAAATCAGGGACCAGCAAGAGTTCAGAAGAGTGGATGACATGGTCAGCTGAACACTAATACCGTTTTTCAAATTCTATGAAAACAAACTTGTTCCCATGAAGGCCAAATCAGACCCAAAGCAATACTTGACAGATGAGATAGGGAATGTTGAGAGAAGGTATTTAGATTTGTCAGCAATGCTGGTACAAACCACAGCAGTGCAAGTAAGTCTCAGACTAAAGGGAGAAGGGAAACCAGGTTGTACCCAAAAGAATAAAACAGGTTTTCACATGGCCAGGACCTTGAAGAAGGAAAAAAAATAAAGATCAGTGCATTATGTAGAGGAATAATTCTTTTTATACTGTCAGTCATGAAGCCCTAAGAAAGAAACTTAGGCAAGGCAATTCTTTCTTTATGTAATTCATTCAACTTTAGATTCAGTGGGAATAGAAAAATGCAGTTGTGGTATCTCCTCACACTGCCATATGTACATAAGTTCGTCTCTTACCACTTTGCTGAATCAAACGATAGCTAAAGCAATACAATGGTATTTTAAGAGTCACTTTCCCATGGAAATAGCTAAATCGTATTAGGAAACATAAAAAGGTGGTCCAGTCTTTGAACTCTGTAATGGTCCAACTCCATGGGAATACCTTTTCTAGCTACTGTGAACCCATCCTCTCCTATCCTGAGATCCACTTATCAGGATCTCTAACAGCAGTTAAATGGTTTTCATTACATAAAGAGTTGATTAAGGCTCCTGTCATTAGTCATCACTCCACACTGCATATTCTTCGAATGGAAAAAAGGTGTGCTCTGAAGTTAAGAAATGGAAGGCCCCTGGATTCCAAGTTAAATATCTGGGTTATTTTAACCTGGCCTGCTAACTCATGCAAGAACTACAAACTGTCCTTTCCATTACATTTCACATCCAAATCCACTCACAAAGCCTTATATTTTTAAACACAGAAAAGAAGGTTTGAGTTACAAGGTTACAGTTCATGTAGGAAAAGCAATGCAGTGCTAAGACACCACGCAAGCTGGGAGCATCATGACAAGAGGAAGATTTCTTTAATGAAAGATTAAGTTTTCATTTCTAAGTTCTCTCCTGTGGATTACATGGCAGTCTGACCACTGCTCACACCAGGCTGCCTGCACAAGCGATGCCCCCATGACCATGCATTTGGTGTTCTTCCTGTGCCAGCCTTTGCATACGTGATGCAGCAGCTGCTCCAAGCAAGAACTTTTGATTAAATTGTCCGTTTGCCCCAATTTGCTTTCAGCAGCAGGTAAGCGTTTCTATTTATCATCCTGCAACAAACAGAGTGAGTCTTTCAGGCAAAATTCTCCTTCCTCCCCCACTCCTTAGCCATCAAATATGAACGCAATGCCCATCTCCAGCCTCCAGCTGCAAGGGCGAAACTGCCAGGTCCACACTTCATGGAGGATTTCAGCAGTTTTGGGGAGCACCACCCATGTTAGCATGTTGCCCCTGTGCTGTATCACAAAAGAAAAATTTATCATTAACTTCATAAAGTGTAACAAGAGACATACCTGTCTATGGCTATGCTACAGAATCCTTGCACATATCAATAATAACCTATTAAAAATCAAAATATAATAGTGCAAATTACATCTGTCACAAAAAAAAGTTCCGCTGACTTATGCTGGTTTCAACGGCATTGGGCTTTGAACTTCCTCATTTCAGGCACTGGACAAACAACACAGGTCACTTCTCCCATCACACAACACGCAACCACCACACTTTTACTCTTTTAAGCAGAGCCAAAGAATATGGCAGCTTCTGAATATACAAGCACTGGGTCGCGCTGAAATCCCTAGCGCAGTTGCTAGAGTTCACACAGCTTTCCCAGATGCTTCTCAGATGAACCGCAAAGATGCTTTGCAATTAAGTGATTAGCTCAGAACAAAAAGACTTCACAATCTCAGCTGCTGTATCTATAAGCAAACCCACTAAATCAAGCCACCGGTGGACCAAACAGCAAGGTCAGCATCTTTTGCTCTCGGTGAGCAGAATTCTTCAGCAGAGAGGAAGCCAGTAAAAAGAAATAATAATAAAAAATTAAACTTCTAAACCAAACTCTTCCAAGCTGGCAGGCTAGTGTGATCCTAAGCACAACTATCTATAGGAAGTGACTGAGAGGAAGGTCTCTACAATAAAGGTTATGATCCATCAATAAAGGTGTTAAGCTACTTTTGCAGCATTAGCAAATGCCATCTGTCCCAAACTTGTCTTCAAAAGGGACAAGCCAAATCGTGACACCCTCTGCTTCACTGGAAATAAGATTAAGCACTTACTTAGTTATTAAGCAACGTATCATCCCCAGCCAGAGCAGAATTTGATCTTCAGTTTTTGTCATTACTAATCTGGCTTCGAAGAGGCCACATTGATCGGGTACCACAAGTAGAAACCAGGGGGGCTGTATTATGGGGAAACGTACAGCACGGTCAGACTGCACACCCAAGTATTTGAACGCACCTAGGATCGAGCACAAGAAAAGCAACCCTAACTGTGGACAACAGGGACGACTATAAAAGATTACAGACAATAAACTTACTTTGTAATTTGCCCCTGAACAGAGAGCCAATGATTTTCTACTCTATTATTGTATATAATTTCTGAAAGAAATGCACTTGCAAACACCATTTTTCACAATTACTTAGCGTGAAGTCGTCAGCATCTGCTATGTGAAGAGCAAGACCAAGCAGTGAGTAACACCACGCGGTCAGCACTCCCAGGTAGGCAACGCTGCCACTTGAGGCTTCCTCTAAGAGGCAGAGGAACCACTGCTGCTTTTACTATTATTTTCAGCACAGCACACATTCCTCTGTGCAAGGGAACACAAATTCCTCTCCAGCACACACACAGATGAATAACTAGAAAATGATCTTAATTGCTACATAAATCACATGTGGCTACTTTACATAGCCAAATGTACGTCCACATAGGAAGTACTCTCCTCAAAACTGTCTGCAGTATTTCATCAACCTTGCAGAAGAGCGAGTATGCCAAAGAAAAACAAAATGAAAGGAGCAATTACTCATCCCGAGTCAATTCATACCTGCCTACAGAAGTGTGCGTGCTTTATTACAGGCACCCAAGCAAATACAAAGCCATGACAATGGTGCAGTTAGGCAACTGCTGTGCTGAGACTGGACTGGATGAAAGCACGCTGGGCTAGCTTTAGTCACACCAGGGCGTTCCCCTGAAGTCCGTGGGATACGCTGGTTTTAAGACCTTTCCTGAAGGTTGGTCTCAAAAGGTACAGAACCATCTCTGTGTGTGTAGGAATATAAAATATGCATTATGTGTGTATATATTATATATATCATATACTATACGTTATAAATATTACATATTTTATAATAAATATATTAAATAGTAAGTGCTGTTTGTATGTAAATATATCTATACATATTTTAAAACACCATTATGTCTACCTGGGAGGAAAAGTGCAGCATGCATTGAACAGTCCTGGCCTGACGGGCACATCCTGCTGAAGTCAGCGGAGACTCAGCTGCCTGTCAGTAAGGGGAGAGTTTAACTACGGAGATTTGTCACTCTGATTTATCTCTTCCTGACACTTACGTTGCTTGGCTTGGTTCACAAGTATATTGTCACTGGCAAATGCTGCATTACAGATCTATTGCTTCATCTGAAATCCTCTGTTAATCGGTTTACTCAGAGCTGCTAATCCAACACTGGTGCCACTGCCATTTTACACAAGGGACAAAATGCAGTATCCAGTTTTACTTCATTTATTCTTCATATTTTTGCTCTTGCAGTGGCTAAATATTAGCCACTAAGTACCTCTTTGGTTATTCTGATATTTTTCTTATACACAAGTCTACAGCTGAAATAAAAAGTTACAAAAATGAGGTACCAAATCTTCTCTTTCCTTCCTTAAATAACTGCTGGTTGTTTTGTTTTTAATCTACTTACTGTATTCAGATGATCCTGAGCTCAGTTGCTCTGCAGAGCATTTACCTGCATTCACCAGACTCCCCAGCTTAAACAAAATTCCTTGCATCTTGCGCATCCATTCATATGTCTAAACAAGCAGAAGTCTAAATATTCCGGGCCGTAAGGTATACAGGTCCCCACACTTCCTGACGTCAGTGGAAGTTCAAAGCTCCAGCAGTTCTGCTCTTAAATAAAACCTCAGTTTTAACCCAAACTCAGTTACGTTTCTGAAACTTGAATCTCCAAGCATCCATACGTAGCTGCTGCCCTCCGAAACTCTGGTGAATCACAGGCTTTTTTTCCCCAAAGACATTGACAAAAAATTCTCATGTTTATCTGGTGATATTCAAATGAATGTCAGCAACTAAGCCGGCAGCAGATTGCTGGTGCTCCAAAACCTTACGTTGGCAGAGAAGAAACTGCTTGAGACGTGCCTAATACAGTGTTAACACAACAGACTGAAAAAAAAAGTGAAAAGAGTCACCTAGCCCGAATAATACCTGCTGGTGTTGCTGTACAGGGGACACTGAAATTCCTCAACTCGTGAGATGTTTCAGTGACTTTAACTCCTCCGGGGACAGTACAGCACGTCAAGCCGTCTCTCCTAAACTTGTATCTTAATTTTTGGGTTAGCAGTTCACAGGAACAAAACAGGGACTGTGAGTTTACTCTGACAGTGACGTAGCCTTAAAGCAGACACAATCTCTACCCTGCTCATTCCCCCCAGCCTTAACTTTCAAGTATTTTAGCTGCAACAATGTTTATCCCATAATATCCACTGACTGCCAAATGGATTAAAAAAATAAGAAGAATGAAACACATTACTGGATATTTTTAGCTTTATTTTTTAAATAAGCTTCGTGACTACGCGTCAAACACAACCCCAACCTTTTTGGCTCCGAACAAAGCCTATAATTAGAAAGCTCGTTTGTTCTGGTCGTCAGGAGAGCCATTTTCCCTGGGGAATGCTACGGAAAGGAAACCCAGAGGGAGTTGTAATGGCCAAACAAGATGAAACGTATTAATAATGGACATCGGTAACACAAAACTATCCCAACTGCACTTGAGCAGTTACAAACAGCATTTAACCGATTTCTTCCAAAATAGCATGCTTTCGCCTCTATTCTTCTCAATGAAATGCCTCAAGCCATTGTGCAACTTCACATAGGACAGACCTAAAAAAGGGGTTTCTGGACGCAGAAGTTGGCCTAGTTTTTCACATGGACACAAGCTCACCCAGAACAAAATGCAAACCTCCTCATCCGACAGCGGAGCCGCCTTGCTGGGCTCGCAGGGACAGGACTTTCACCCACTGCCTCTTGCTCTCCCTTCACATTCCCTCTGCCCGTTTATATCCAGCTCCCGTTTCCAGCTTTTTTATTAATTTCCTGTCCCACCCTCATCACCACACCTGCAAATCCCACTGAAAGGCAGACAACTCTGGCAAGGCAGGGGGCAGTGCATTAAAATAAGCAGCACCAGACATGGGTGCAGGGGAAGGAACCAAGAAGGTGGTATATAAACTGTAAAAACATAGAGCAGAAAGGGGAAGAGAGAGGAGAAATTGGACTTCAAAAGGGGAAGGACCGGTGCTGAACATGAGGCAAGCAGCATGGTCTGAGGAGCAGGAGGAAAGCGTGCATTTCTGGAAACCGCCGTGAGAAGACATTACATTTTTCTTGCAAACACTTCTAGAGTCCTGTCTGAAGTGGTGAAAAACACGGCATGATGAACAACAAAGTTTCTTTCTTTTTTTTTTTTTTTAATTAAAGAGAATAGCAGCTTTCAGGGGCCAAACTGTGCATCTCCAAGCTATTTTACATTAGACTTCAAGCAGAGCTCTCATGTTCTGCATGCAAACCATTTGGGATTCAGATGCCTCAGGATTTGCCCTCTTCTAACAACTGAGGGCCCACGACCTTCACAGCACTGCCTGCTCCCGAAGCAGCGTTTCCCAAAGAGCCACCATGTCCTCTCTCACACGAGTAAGGGCACAGAGCTCTCACCTGGGGTGTCCTCGGGTATTTCTGTGACCTGGATGGAAGACAGGAGCTCAGCATGGCTGGGAACTAACCCAGATGCCCAGGGCAGCACCTGAAAAGCCCCCAAGCTTCCTAAGAAAGGAGGGGAAGTATTGCGAGGACTTACACCAACACTACTCAAAGTGGGAGAGCATGGGGAACTGGCATGTGGAAGGGAAGTGCCGAACAGGCAGGCAGGAAGGTGCATTTCCCTCCAGCACATGGCAGGGCTTGCAGGGGCAGGCTGAACTGTTTTCACTTTTCCTGAAAGGATGGGGGTGGGCGGGAGGAGAGAAAGGGGTCGGCTTTCAAAAGTTTGCAAAACATCTTCTTTTGGTATTTTCTCTAGAGGGAATGGACCATTTCCAAAGGCCTGATCATACAGAAGCACGGGTCTGATCTTGCTGCAGCCCATGCGTGTGGCTAACTTTACCTCACAGGAATAGTCACTAGCAGGTCAAAAACATTTGCAGTTCCTCCTTTCTCATTTAGTAAATGAGTCACTGCAAACATGAAACGGGGCCACGCTGAGCTAATCCAGCCTCCAATGCTTAAATTTACAACAGCCACAGAAGGTACAACAAACCTTAAATAAAACTAAACTTCCAGGGATGCCACAGAGCAACCTGCGCTTTAGGCACTTTGCCCTCAGCTTAAAGTACTGCTTGCTTAATTTTCCTTTCACAAAATTTTCTTGCATCGACCTCATCATTTGTATTAGAAAATTTGTGTTGAGTCTCTTGCCTAATGAACCCCAGATTTCGTTTACTTCTTTCCTCCCACACGTTTCACTGGCAGAAGGAAGGGGCAGGGATGGAGTACGTACAAGTCACCTACTGCCAGGGTTACACATTCAAAGGAGATTTTTATTGGGAAAGGGAAAAAGTCACTTGTATTTGAGGTGATGCAGACACGGTAATTCAAGTTTGAGATCAATCTGTTTCAAGTCTGTGTCTTTAACTGGATGAGGCTACAAACATTGGATTCCTAACCCTAATTTGTCCTGGAAACAAAGAAAAAAGATTTGAGGAGGTGTGTGAGTCCGCTGGACTCACTGAACTGCCAATAAAACAGAATTCAGCAAGAGGACAGCAAACAGCACACCTCAGCCCCAAAACACCACGCTGCCTGTCATGATTGTGTCACACCACAACGATTTTCATGCTTCCCTCTTTTCAGAAGTGGTGGAGAGAGAGGAAGAGACAAATCTTTCAACACCCTGCAGAAGATTAGGCTTCTTTGGCAAAGCCCAAAGGCACTATTACAAGATATTTACATCAGAATTGGTATCAATCCACTCATCCTGTCTCAGCTGTGGAAACTGCAGTACGTAAGACCAGCCCGCCCCATTAAATGGAAGACGAAAATTTCACAGAGCTACTTAATTTCTTTTTTTCTCTTCTTTTCTTTGGAAATCTTTACGAAACAAGTCCAAAAGCTACCAGCATGTTTTTCCACAGGCACAGCCACAAGATGTAAGTTGTAACAAATTTTTTCCCCTTTTAGAAAAGGGGAAAGAGGGAAATAAGACAGAGAAGGATAAAGTAATTGCCACCACTTTGTCTTCTGCAGGAAAAAAGAAAAAAAAACAGCCTGCGAAACTTGGTATCTGTGTGGTTGAGAAAGACACAGAAACAATAACTAATAGCTCCCCTCTTTTCTCTTTGCTCAAGGGGACATAGTATGCATTTTTTGACTAAACCTCAAATACAAACCAAAAGTAACATCCTCATACATACAAAGAGCCTTATTATGATTGTTATTGCTGGAAGGGGAAACTCACTCTTACTGGCCACATGACTGTTGAAATCTACATTCAGCATTGTTTGGGGGATTTTTTCTTTCTTCTGTAACTCAGCAGCGCAGCACAACCGGCAATAACTTTATGACTAGAAACATTTAGCTGAGCGTTTCTGACGCTGCGTAGTCAGCAATACGGATGAATTTGTTCCAGGCTACCCAATATGTACTTAAACGCATACCCCGCAGCATCTTACCACAGTATTCTTTTGGGAAACATTACTGGAGCAGAATATCAAATTTTAGTTTTTTCCATCCCCCTTGACTGGGAACGTTAACATCACACACAGCGATTCACGTTTGCACAATCCACCACTTACCTAACTCGTGTTTAGTAAGACAACTCGTGTCACAGCATTACAAAGCAAAGACACGAGTATGTTTTAGGATCTGAACCAAGACCTGGGCCCCATCACATCCCATTGTACAACAACCACACAAAATATGGCAGCAGCTAGCTATCTCTTCGCACAGTAATGAGACACTGTGGTCTTCCTCTACAAGCAGAGGAAACTTTACTGCAGCTTTTTAATAATTAGTGGGGACTTATAAGAAGGATGGAGAAAGACTTTTTACAAGGGCTAACGGTTTTAAACCAAAAGAGGGGAGATTTAGATCAGATTTTAGGAATGAATTCTTTACTCAGAGGGTGGTGAGGCCCTGGCACAGGCTGCCCAGAGCAGCTGTGGCTGCCCCATCCCTGGAGGTGCTCAAGGCCAGGCTGGATGGGGCTTTGGGCAACCTGGTCTGGTGGGAGGTGTCCCTGCCCATGGCAGGGGGTTGGAGCTGGGTTGGCTTTAAGGGCCCTTCCAACCCAAACCGTTCTGTGATTCTACATGGGCCAGGCGGTGGTCAACCATGGCCAACCAGATCAGAAGATGGAGTTCAAGGATGCTCGGCAGGACTTGCCAGCTTCCAGTCACCGGGATTCACAGGAAGCTGAAAATCAAAATGGATGAGAAAGAGACGGCCTCGAGGAAGGCTGCAGTGAGAAACGTCCTGGGGAGGCGGCACCGATCTGGTAAAGCTCTGGCCCCGGTCTGTTTGCACAAGGCGCCTGGCTCAGGTGTAGGCAGAGGGTGTGCCCAGGCTCTCTGCCAAACTCTGCAAAGGGAACTAAAGCTCAAGAAAGCTCCGTGCACTTCCTTGAATGGGAGCAGGAGTTTCCTGGGGGCTGGCCAGAGGGCTTAAGTTTTAAGCAAATCACAAACGGGGAATAAGTCGGAGAACCTTGGAGAAACAAAAACTAAGGTCGGCTTTCTGCAGCACAACATAACCTAGAGGAAGGGCTGGGGGCAACAAAGAGTCTTGACAAGCCCCACGGGTTGACCAGAGGGAACCGAGCTATCCAGGCTTATGCAAGGAAGTTTATAACGAAGTCTCCATGGTTGTAGACCAATGCTGTGAGGAAAACAAACACGGAGTTTGAACAGGGAAATAAACGCCGATCAGACAGAGGTCACAGCCTGTGGTGGGAGCAGGGGAAGGAGTGCCAGCATACAGAGCACTGGCTCGATAGCTTGCAGTTTCTGAACACCAAGCCCATCTCCAGAACGGGATCCTGTGCTTGGGGAAGAGAAAAGCGAGAGGGGCCGGGCTGTTTTAGCTACAGAAGCACCAGGTTTACCCCAGCTGGTTTCGCTACCGCTCCCTGACAGGAGCCCGACCCATTTTGTGCTCCCGAAGCGAGCTCTGCTCCTGCCCAGCGCACCAGCACTGCTCACCCCGCCTGCAGCCCTACAGGTCCTCCCCTACAGTTTCAACACCGACCACGGAAAGGTTTTGGAGGTTTTTTTTTTTTGTTCAGCTTTTAATCACTTCTTCACTTCAAAGACCCCTCGCAGCCCATCTGCGGAGCCCGGACGCTTAAACCGAGACACTCCAACGCGGCGGGGGCCCTTCCCCGCCAGCAGGAGAGGCTGCCAGCCTCCCGAAACCGCCACGGACACGAAGGGAAGGGCAGCTGCGAGCCGGCAGCACGGCGGGCAGGGAAAGGGCCGGCGTTTTCCGCCGCCTCCCGGGGCCGCGGCGGCCACGTGGAGGCCGGAGGCGGCGCGGCGGAGCCCGGCACTTACTTGCGGGGCGGCGCGGGTCTTGCCCGGCGGCCTCCTGAAGAAGGAGGTGCGGGCGGTGAAGAAGAACTCCTCGGACTCCTCCTCCTCCAGGCTGCTGTAGCCGCTGCTCATGCTGCTGCTCCAGGTCATCGGCGGCTGCCGCCGGTACCGCTGCTGCTGGTGGTGGTGGTGGCGGTGGTGCTGGGGCCCGGCGGCGGAGAGCGCCGTGCCGGCCGCCGCATGGGGCCCCGCCGCTGCCGCTCCTCTCCCAGCGCCGCCGGGCCCGCGGAGCAGCAGGAGGAGGAGGAGAGGGAGGAGGAGGAGCCGCCGTGGAGGCCTCTCCCTCCCTTCCTGCAGCACAAGTTTCCGCGGGGCAGCGCCGCTCCGCGCCCCGCCAGCCGGCGACGCCTCCTCCCGGCCGGCCGGCCGGCCCTGCGGCCCCGGGGGGCTCCGCCCGGCCCCGGGGGGCTCCGGCAAGGGCCGGTGCTCGGGGCCGGAGGCTGGGGCCTCAAAGCGGCGAGGCCGGAGTGAGGCGAGAGCCCAGGAGCGGGCTGGAGGCAGCTGAAGCCCCGCCACCATCACCCAAGCTCTTCTCGGCCCCCGGTGTCTTAATCGCAGTGTAATAAACGGAGCGGTGTAATAAATAGTTGCTGAATAATCGTCTTTCTTGCTTTATTCCCCCGGTGAAATTTGAGTTCAGACCTTGCAAGCGGTGCTTGAGCAGCGGTAACCCCGAGCGGTGCTGCGGGCGGTGGGGATGGGCCCGCAGACCTTTGGCAGGAGGAATGCATCGCCCCGGGACGCCATGAGGAGCGATGCCTGTGAAGACTCGGCAGAGATGAGATAAGTGTAGGGGTGGCAGGAATATCCAGAACCGCGGCTGGAAAACACGTTTAAAAACACAGGAGTTCTGGGACGGTGCAGGGCATAAATCAAGCTCGGTTACTGGCAGGGGGAAGTGGCAGACAATGCCCGAAGGCCACGTCGCTCCGTAATTACCTGTTTCAGGGTTTCTCATATCTTCCATTAATTTATCTAGCGCTGGTCGCTGTCAGAGACAGGATACTGGCTTTAAGGTACGGCTTCCTAAGCCCACGCAGCTGCCCAAAAAAGCAGGCTTGCCTTTCCTGCAAGCCCTCGGCCCTGAGGTCCCGGTGCCTGCCCTGTGCTGGTGATCCCGTGGGGGGACGTGAGTCATGAGCATGGCCCGGAGCGGGGTCTGCAGCCGAGGCAGGGCAGGCTGCACCTTTTGGCAGCAGTGCAGTCTTGGGTTAGTTTAAACGGGTGTGAAAGCGCGTGTTTGCCAAGCCCTGGTCTGCGCCAGTGCTTCAGCTCCCATGGCCTCAGCACTTGGCCATGGATGCGGCTGGGATGCCGTCGGCTGACGGCTCCTTTCCCTCTTCCCCTGTCCCCATCTCGCTAGCCCTTCTCAAACTCCTCACCAGCTGCATGCGGCTGATCCTGTCCCTGCTCTCAGTGGGGACAGGGTTGGTTAGGTGCTCTTCCCACACTGTTATGCCATACACATCGATCAAGTCACCTCAGCACCAGCAAAAAAACTCACACCCAGCACTAAAAGCAGTTAGTCTGGCTGGGGGTGATGAATCCTTACTTTCTCATCAGCTTGGATTGGTCTTTGTATTGAGTTTGGCATCTAGCATATTAGAATGTAGCACAGCTTTTAAAAATAACTAATTAAGTTTACCAGTGTAGATGTAAATGTGTCAGATCTTGAGCCTGCTTGTTGGCACTGGAAAGCTCCACGGTATTCAAGATAGCTTTGAGTTGAATGCCAAGTTACTTGAATGCAACTGGTATTAAAATGCTTGCTTTAAACAAATGAGCTTTGTGCTATCTGGCTTGCTGAGACCATACCCATGCCAAAAGGAAGTCCCACTAGGGATCTGCTGGACTTGCCTCTGAACCTGTCCAAGACCCACTGACCCCAGTTTTCGGAGCTTTGGGGTGTAAGGCCCCTAACTATGATCATGATCAAGGTGAAGGTTTTAAGTGAGTTGGGTGCGCTGCAGAACAGGATTTCTGTTTTCCATCTACAAAGGTGTTTTTAAGTGTTATCCGCTGGCACACTTGACCGACACCCCAGCAACAAAAGGCATTGTGTGCATAGCCTGTTTGCTTAGCCACCGCCTCAAAACCCATCATGTGTGCGTGGACCGTCGAGCTCGGAAAAAAGGGCTGGTGAGACAATAAGCTGCCGCAAGGGAGCTTCAGTCCATCTGTGCAGTATCAGTTGCAAGTCCTGGGCTCCAATTTATATGTTCTGGGGCAGCAGGGCGTGACATTCACCTTGTCTGTGAAGTATTGTTTCTGTTGATGACACTGAAAGATTTACAGTGCAGTTTTCTCCAGCTGCAATGAAAACTGATGGGGGAAAAAACATATAAGTTCTTTTTTGGTATATCTTCCTATATGAATTCACTCCTCAAATAGAGCTCAGTTTTTAAACCTACTAATTTTGACAGCGTCCTCTTATTTTTTTTTCAGATGTGACACTGAATCAAAGAATTTATATGAAGGTCCAAGCAGAACCGATGCCTTTCAAATTTGAGTTGCTTGGTGCTTGCAATAATTTATGCAAATCCTATCAAGTATTTTGCAAGACTGCTACTTAAAAATTAATTGGTTTCCCTATTCTACTGTACAGGTATATTTCTTGTAATGAATTTTAAACTAATCTAGGTGTTCTCAGTTTGCAGAACTGTCATTTCAGTATAGTACTTTCTAGTCAGAACTAAAAGACTCAACATACAGAAGCATAAATATGACCCCACAGACTGCATTACTAGGACAGTAATTCAGCTTAATGAAGTTCAGATAAAATCTGCTAATTTATCAGGCCTATGTTTTATTTAGAACAGCACCAACAAGCACAGATTGTCCTTCTAAAGCACAACAATATGTTGTCACTTGATATACTACTGCCTGGGCCACTCTAAACACCACCTACATTATAATCAATGCCATATACCCACTAAAACTTCCAGAAGCTTTAAAAGAAGAAATAAGTCCTCCTTGGGCATTTCCTTTCAGCTTCCATCTCTCCATGGTTACTGTCCTTCTACATTGCAGCATGGACTGGGTAGATGTTAAGCATCAAGGCTCTCTAACTGGGAGCTGGAGGGGCCTCTGTCTTCTGCTGGTGGGACTGGAAGGCCATGTAACACCCTGATTCACGGTTACACTTCCCCCACGGATTTTACTGTTCCCAGGCTACTCGGCTCATTTTTTAAGGTCTCTCCCCAGATGAGTACTTTTCCACTTTCTCAAAAGGATTTCTTGACCTTACTTAGGTGTGATTCTTCCAAGGCTCTTTGTTTGCTTATTTGGTGCTGCACGGAAACCTCTAGACTACAAGCCTTGGATTATTTTCCTTCCCCTCTGACAGGCCTCTTAAATAGTCAAACAAAGAAATAACGCTGCATGTTGTAAAAAAAGACAGCCAGGTCTCAAGATAAAGTTAGTAAGAAGGTTTCTGAATGCATACTTGTTCTTCAGGAGAATTAATGAAGCATTAGGTAAAAATAATGAAGTTAAAAGCCAAGAAATGTGGCACAGGAGAGAGATTTAAAACACAGACAAGCACTATGAAGCCCTCGATCACTCATTCCAAGAAATAACTCAATTGAGTGAGAAATTAAGCTGGCAATCAGCTACCGTATGATCACAAAGGCAGCTGGTAAGAAGACGAAGATGCTTTTTATTGAAATGAACAATGAAGTTCAAGTAGCAAGCAGTGCTACAGATGCACCTGTGAAGAAAACAAGACGAAACGTTTTTTGTTTATTTAACGAAGCTTGGTGACGCAGATTGAATGTCAGAATGTTTTTAAACTCTAGCCCATTCAAGCCACTTGAAAGTGGTGACTCAAGTAATACAACCAAAAATAGTAATGGGCACTCTGTGTTCCAAAACACGATTCATGTGAATAAAATATTAACAAAAAGCAATCACAGGCGAGTATAACCTGAGTGATAAACAATTATTTGTTATGTAAGAGGAAAAACAATATTTAATATCACTACTACATTCAAGGATAAAATTCAGCTTTAAGATACTTTGTAGTTTTGGAGAGTCGGTTTAAAGAAATGAAACGTCGGGTATAGCTTCCAGAAATTGGAAATTAAAACTAAGCTTCCTAAATGGCAAAACGGGTGTGAATAATTTTATTAATTTGGCAAGGATTAGGACTTTCCACCACCACAGCTGAAATAACCCTTAGAAGCAGATACTAAATTTTATAAAGGTGGACTGCGTCACAAGGTTTTGCAGCTTCGTTTATTTATTTTCATTAAAATGTCACTGTATGAGAGTGGTCACAATACTGTAGGGAAGTATGGTTGAACAGGATTACAAGGGGAAGTTCAGTAAATTCAACCCCTGCTCTAAGAAAGAAGCAAGGTCTTTGCAGCATCCCTGCAGACCTTGGCTAAGCCATTCTTCAAACACAGCGTGGTAGTGTAACGTCTCCCTTGTAGGTCATCCGTCCCAGAGTTTTTTAGCTACCTATTGGAGTTAGAAAGACTATCTCAACATCTTATTTAAATCGTTGACAAGAGAGAGAGACAGCAATCCATCACTGTTTTTATAGCAACCTTTTGGGTATTTGAGGTCTCTCATTGTTCCCCCATTCTCCTCTTTCCCAGACTAAACAACAGGACAACTGATAAAACATGCTATAGAGTTTACATTAACTCCATCAGTGACTGCATGATGTTTACATGTTTCTAAAACATCCCCTCAGCCCTCTGACTTAGAAACTCGGAGAGCTCATTAAAATGGGAAATTTAGCAAACATTCGCTCCGCCGCTATGGCTGCTGTGGCTGCCAGGGCCCAAAATGATCCTGCCTGTACACAAGCCTTGGTCTTTTCACCAGATTTTGGCCAGGCTGTTTCAAAAGGCAATGTGTCAAAGCAGCAGGAAAGCTAAAAGCAAGATAGGGCATGGGCTTGGAGAGTCCTGTAACATTTCACGCTGCTCTTCTATTAAAATACAAACAGTAGTGCAGAGATCTCAAGAGCTTCTCATTTGTTTTTTCTTGGCCAGAGGAAAATAAGGAATTAAGAATATGACAAATTTTCAAATATTTTCAAAATCTATTAGCCTATAAAGTACTAATATGTGACCTCAGTGTCAGCAAAAAAGCTGATGACTTGGCAAGTCTCGTGGCCAGGCTGGATTCAGCTTCAGTGGCAAGGGAGGAGCCAGATTGCCTCCTTTTCTGCTTTCTGCAGATTGCAGAAAGATTACAGATTGCATTGTTTTTACCTCTTCTGCTATCACCAGTGTTTTCCAGGAAGACTTCCATTAATGACCTGCGCAGTATTTGTAATTATAATTGCTATGAATTTGCAAGATGCCTCTAGCTCCTGGCTGCTACAGGAACCCTTTTGGTCACATCTGGCGTCCTGTGGTTCTCTCTCCCCCTCTCATTTTCTGTTTTCACATGTCTTTGCAAGTGCTGGTCCTGATCCTGTAAAGGCTTGACCACGCGCATAGCTTTACCTATGATTAGTCCCTGTGGGACATACTAAAGCTTCAAATATGCTTTAGGACTGAAATCAAAGAGTTCCTACCTAACAATGTTTTGATTTTGGCTTATCTGTAACATTTTTGTAGCAAAATATAATTATTCCATGATATTCATTATGCAAATTGTTTGTATAGCAAAAACAATGCAAAGACAAGTCGCAGAGGAAGAAGTATAGTTTGTAACAGAATACCCTTTTAAAATCAGAATAATTAATTCAGAAATCATGTGTTTTTAGTTTGCCTAAATTCCAGCTGAAAACAGTGGTAATTTCAAATGATCAAAGCAAAGCAATAAAGTTGAAATACAACCAGCACAGAGCATCCACTCAGGCCTGTAGTTTCCACAGACCAGTAAACTTTCTGTTTACTCATTTCTCCCATTTGTCTTGAATTAATAGCTCAGGTCTGTTTAGTACCACAGGCAGCAATGACAATTACACTTTGATTCATACTTGGTGACTTGCTAATTCAAACAAGGGCATTCCAGCCACACAGGCGCATGAGTGCAGGCTGAAAACAAGCAGGAACCAGTTCAGCAGCCTCCCTCTGCTGCCTTGTGAAGAAATGTGGTGGGGATGTGCATCTGCCATGGACAGATACAACCGTAGGCAGCGTTATCAGGAATCCTTTTGCAGCTCTCAAAATGCTTAGTTCTGCCCAACCTGTAAGGTCCCCTTAGTGCAACTCTTTCATCAAAGTCCTCAAAATGAAGGGATACCTGGAAACTAAAAATAACCCGTGTGATCTCTTCCATCCTTACATGTTCACACACTTACAGTCATGCACCAGATCTTGGTCTTGATCTCTCTCGCTTAAACCAGTCACGAGATAACAGAGCCCAGAGCAAGCTCCCCCCCCCCCGTCCCATCTTGGCGTTGTGCTGGGAGCAGTCAGACTTCACGCTCTTTTGAAGGGAGATAAAAAGGGAGCGGAAAGAGGAGATTGAGCTTGTCTTCTTCTTTTACGATGCTGCAGACATGTGGCCACCTACCCACACGCACAGTCTTACTGAAAGCAACAGAGCTACTCATGATTTTAAACGTGGACATTTTAAATTGGGGGATTGGGGACTTCTGATGGCAACGTAAAGCTATAGAGATAAACCTGCTCCCTTCCTGACAGTTTTGGGATTACCATCATCCCCTGGTTAGAGTTTGACGGTTTCCCAGAATATTCGAGAATTAACTCTTTTCATCTCAGAGAGATGTGAATGTCTCTGATCCAGCTTAGCGAGATGACGAAGGATCGTCCAGTACAAGACTAGAAGTACAACCTTCACTTGGGGGTATTTCTACCATTTGAAGACACTGCTGTGGGCACCCATTAAAAGGCTTACATGGCCTTTAAGGGGATTTGGATGGGGCTCATAAAGCAATTATCAACTGTACTTGTGTGCATTTTACTTACAGGGTACATGTGTCCCTGTTAGGCAGAAGTGCTCTCCAAAACAGAGACATTTGCTAGCAATTTTCCTTTCTTACTCTTCTGTTGACTATAAAAAGCGTTATCATACAGGCACTTTCTTGTCACAGATATAAAAGGGTAGATCTCACACTACAAATGAAGAACAAATATTTCATATGTCTGTCACATGTTTAATCAGAGGGTTTCAAAGAGCTGTGTGAATGTCAGGGAGTGAATCCTGCCATCCCCCTCACTCCCCTTCCCAAGGCCGGATTTCTGTGGCATGGACAGATCAGTAGACGTGCCAATACCAGGGAAAGCTGAGAGCTGAGAGCCGTGGTATTACATCTGGCAGCCTGTTCCCTGCAGCAATGGGCTTCTTAGCTTCAGCTGTAGCCAGCCCTAGCAGTGTCAGGTCACAAGTCTGTCAACATCCAGGTGTGGTCCAAAAGCCCTGGCTCAATAAACAGGTGAAGAATTCATCCTCGCTCGCACCGTCCCATTGGTGTGAGTAGTCAGACACAAGTATAACTAAAGGCTGGCATAAAGGAAGCTTAGAGGACTGAGAGTGCTGCCGTCTAATTCCTTGTAAGCACCAAGGCCTTGCCAGGGTAAGCGGTAGAGCTGCTATATGAGAAAATATAGTATTAAGGAAATATTCTATAATAAAGTGCACAGAAAACAGGCATTCTCCAACTTTTAATTTTCTTCCTAATTGTTAACAGTATGTAAAAATACTTGGGGCAGTAAAATTAACTAGGACCTTCTGTTTTAAGTATAGAAACCACAACTGTGGAAGCTCAACATGTTTGTGAATACCACGAAAATGTGAGGCCTAATGCACTGTAGCTGCAACCCGACTCCCCGCATCTGTCCCGTAACGGGTAAGTCGCTGGGGGAAGGGGCCTTCTGATCGGGGAATCGAGTCCACATTGTCATTTCCTAGACAAAGAACAAGAAGTTGGCCTGTCATCCTGTCTAAGAAATGTCATTTTACTCTGTTTAATAGCACGTCTGAATGTGACAGAGAGTAGAAACCCCCTAGAAACTGTTCCCCCAAGCTGAGGACTTTCTAGATCTTCCTGACAACCATCCATCGGGACAAACATCCCAGTGTTGCTTGACAGGACAACAGATCCGGAAGCTTGCTGCTGAAATGCTGGTCAAATCCAGCCTCAGCACGGAGCCCCACGTGTGCCCAGCCAGCCAAAGCACTGGGGACACACAGGGTCTCCCCCGTGCCTGCCCGCCACCCAGCAGCCCAGCAGGCAGCAGAGGAGCTGCCAGCTGCTAATGCAAGGTAATTATTATTTTTCCCCTTATACTTACGCAGTGCTGCACAAGATTAACATTTTTCACATTTTCAGGAGGATGTGACCACCTTTGAACAACGTGTCCTAGATAGAGCTTTTTTTTAGCCAAATCTTGCCTTTCACATTTGGTTCATGTCCCGTTCTCCAGCCTTCCTGATTCCCACCGTTGCTGTCATGCTCTTCCTCCCCTCGTGCAAGAGACAGGAAGGGGTTCAGGGACCATTAAGAAACAAAAGTGAGAAATAGGCAAGTTGGCCAGAATCGAAAGCAAAGAAAAAGGTAGCATTTTGAAATAAGAATCAGACAGATTTTTCTATCCAGAAATTCTGAAAAATCCCAGAACAAATGGCCAGATGCATTTCTGGGTAGAAAAAGAACACATGTCTAGGAAAGCTGGGATGTATGTTTCTAATTCTGAAGGAAGATTTAGAGAAAAAATATACTAAAAAAAAAAAAAAAAAAGAAAGTTAAGGGAGAAGTACACTAGATGAAAGGACAGCTAAGAAAAGCATATGTATCAGGGCGGAGAAGATGTTGCTAGAAAAGAGAAAAAAATGAAAATATGGTGCTCCTTTTTTATATCAAAACTGTGGAATGATATACTCAGCATCTTGAATCCATAATTCAACCGATTTAAAGTCAGCCTCCTGACTTCATGTACAGAGGGAAGAAGACGTGGGGAAGTAGGTGCCTTACGTCCGTGAGAAGCCCAGCAGAGCCATGGGCTGCATGGGGCCACGCAGCGGTGAGAGGATTTTGTACAGCTCTTGCTCTCCTCTACCTGCATGTTATCACTCAGGTGTAGCAACAGCAGTTTGGGGGGAAAACCAAAAAGAGATGACCAGGGAAAGAAACCACATTTGCACTTAGATGAAGCAGGAGCACCTTCCCACCCCAAGGGAAAGAAGCTCTTGATGCCTTCGCCTGCTGCCACCTCGTCAGGCTGCGGGTGAAGAGGTCAAAGCCTGAGCCCTGGGCTGATGCGGGACAAGCTGGTGTTGCTTACTTTTAGCTTGTTCATTAAGAAGAAAACGTGATAGTATAAACAACAAAATACAAAAGGGACATATTTTGGTCTCAAAGAGAAGTGCTTCTCAGCTGGGAAATGCCTCAGGGGGCTGACCACAGCCCCTCTGCCTTGCATGCAGGACCCGACCAAGACCCTCGTTACTTCTCTGGTCTCCAGCACCAGCTGGACACAGGTCAGTATTAAGGTCACAAAGGAAACCATAAGTCTGACATTTGATATACTTCTGCCTGTTTGTTGATAGATAGTCTTTTATATATAATATGCATAATATCACATTGAATTTATGGGAGCTGGACCTACACAGTTGAATAATTCAGCTTTCCCATTCGGTCTTTAGTCTGGTGCTCTGATAACAAGTTTTACACATTAGTTATTTCTGGGACCTCTTTTACAGTGAATCCATGCATTCCCTTCCAAACAAACCCAGATATGCTTCCCGTTAGCTCCAGAAATCACCCTGTCATGGCAGCGTGGACACCCCAGCCTTCCTCTGCTCTTCACCATCCTCTCACCCTGTCCCAGCAAGTATTGCCTCACAGCCTCCTCTCTGAACTGTCAAACCACAGGCATCACATTTGGCATCCACAGGTATGGGTATGTGGGCACACAGCCCGCTCTTGGAGGGGACAGCACTGAGAAAAGGGGACCAGAGCTGCTTTGCTCGGCCTGGTCGGAGGCCAGGGATCACTGCCTGGGCTGGAGGCCTTCAGCAGCACAGACAGAGTCACATCTGACTTAGAGGCTGTGCTACATCTGCTAATTACTGTTCAGTCTTACCTTTAAAAGTGAAATATGTGATTAATTAAATGTTATGGTCAATGCTTATGTTTATATTTTTAAACTTGTTTTCCAACATCAGGGGGAAAAAACACAACAACATTATTCTTACAAAATAAAAGTCTTTTCCTATTTTATTAAGTCTGGGTGATTATTCTTCATTGAGGATCCAAATTTTTGATGTTGTTATCATTTGGGTAGAGAGAAATAGTGAAATAAGATGCAAAAATAAGTTTTACACTGCGGTGCTTTTAATGTGAAATGTTGCCAGTTGCAGGATAAAACAAACCGTCGAGAGATCCTACAGAGCGAGCCTCTGGTATTTTCCCACCACAGCGATGTCCAAACTCTGATGTCATGGCCATAGATTGATTTTTTAAGGCTTTAGAGAGGTGTAAACGCTGAGCTTCTGGAAACTGATATAAAATCTTTGTGGTAAAGGAACCAGACTCAGAAGCGAGTTTGTAATTTTTATCCAGTCCTTTTTCTTCCAACACGGGCACAGGCTTGCTAGGAGAAGTCTCACTGGCACTGGCCGCTGTTTGGGACGTGAGAAGGGGGCCAGCGGGACACGCGGACAGGGGCTTTGCAGAAGGACGGCGCGTAGCTTGGCACCACCTCTACAGACTGACCCCTATTTCACAGAATCTCCTAGAAAATCACAGAAAACCTCATCTCCGAAGGAGAAGCTGGGGGGAGGGAGGCGGCGGAGGTGAAGCAGATGCGTCCAGCCCGGGCTGTTTTGCAACCTATGACTCCGGCGCTCGGCGCAGAGCATGTGCTGTGCTCCCTACTTGAAAGCCACTTCAGATGGGAATGGTTCCGTATGTGCTGCGCCGTCAAATTACCCAGGCGCAGAGGCCCGCGCTAACTAGCTGTTTACCTCTGCCTCCTACCGCAGCACATAAGTTATAATCAGAGGAAGGAAACTCCTCGGAGATCTGAAGGCTTTAATTGTTTCAGAGTGCAGATGGTTTGGATTACAGCACATCAACACAGCTCAAGGTCAGTTCGTAGTTCAGCAAGAGCTGCTTTGGCAAGTGAGTTTCGTCTGCTTGGGCTTCTTCTGGGGAAGCTTTAGCTGTTTCGTTACTTATTTTACAGATAATTCTAGGCTTAGGAAACACCACAACAGGTGAAACCAGAGGAGCATAGGTTGCCACAGACATTTCCTTTATGTCTTGCACTGGGCAATTTTTAGAGCTGCTAAATATAGCTGTTTTCCACCAACATTTGAACATTTTGTTTCAACATGTTTACTCTTCTTCTACTGACATAAAAATGCTCTGTACAAACTCACAAGGACGCTGCCCACAGCTCTGATTTTCTTTACCACATCGAGATCTGCCCCACAACCTCTCTGGCCGGAGATGTAGGCCAGACACAAGCAGTCATCCTCGCCCTCGGCCATCAGTCCAATCTGCCCCTCTCCCAGAGGTTCCTCGTCCCTCTGCAGACTGCTCAGCTGTTCACAAAGCAGCTGCTGAACTGCCTCAATTTAGGGCTTAGATTGTTAGGATAAACTGGAACCAATTTTGATACTTTTTTTTTTTTTTTTTAATAGCACCAGCCTGAAATGTGCCACAGCAGAGCAGCTGCTTGAAGCGCTGAGCCATCCCTCGGGGCGAAATGGAGCTCCCCAGGAGGAAAACAGGCTTGGTACTGCTGCAGCCCTACCAAGGTGGATGTCACTGGCTGGGAGCTGGAAACCTCCCTGGAGGAGAGGAACACAAAGTGCTCGGGGGAGCCGCCAGCACTGCCTACTGCCAGGTGCCACCCGCACCGCAGATCTGCTCTGGTGGCGCAGGCAATCCTGCCAAGGCCAGCTGTTAAAACACTGCACCCAGCAAAAGCAACGCGTGATTTTTGTTTTAGAAGGGATGGCCTTTGTTTCTTACACCTTGTCTTTGAGTTGTGCTGACCAAGTGCTCGCTCCTGTCAGCAGCATGCTGCCTCCTTCACCACCTCCTCAGCCTGCAGTTGCAGGGCCAGACCCCCAAGAGGCCAGGGGGCATTGAAAAATGGGTTGTACTGCAAGTTCGGAAAGCAACCAGTGAGCATATGGTCTATTCAAAGACCTCAGAATAAGTCAGAAACTTCACTGAACATTACGCCACAGCAGAACAACGCTAAAGAGCTCTTTGATGCAGGCATTAGGGCATCCACCTCCTTTTTATTGGGATCTGGTAGATTTTTTAAAAAGTATGTGTCTGTTTCAAATACCTGCTTTTATGTTAACTCAGGAAAACTCTGCAAAGCTTTTCAAAGGAGGCTTGTGGCAGCAAGGATTTGAAACTGCCAGAATTTGTGGGGCTGCCAGAACGGAGCAGAGCGAGCTGCCCCAGCAGCCCTGCCAGCAGGTTCTGGGGGGCGGCCTCTGACACGGTTTTCAGGTCAGCATATTGTGAATTTCAAACGCAGACATTTCCAGAAGACTGCAGCAAGAGCATTTGTAAAGAAGGGGTTGTTCTTGGAGGAAAGCAATTTCCTAAGGAATCTGTTTCCTCATTAAAATGCCAGAAAGGTGGAAGGTTTTCCTAAAGCTGGCACTGAGGGCGTATCTGCGACACAAAGATAATTCCTGGAAGTAACGGGCGAAACTGCCAAATCTAACTACAGCAGAACTGCCAGATTTTTATTTTTTTTTTCCTTCTTAATTGCAGCCAAAAACCACAGGTGACTTAAAAGAAATGAAAGTGTGAGGAAGAGTGTGGGATGACCAGGAAATACTGCTCTTACACACTTTGCTTTAGCACAGTCTGGAGGACTTGCCTATGAAATGCTGCCTCAGCCCCCAGTATTAGGGACAATTGCCAAGTAATCTTCAGATTAGGGTAGTCTGGGGATGGGTGGGACCGAGGCAGGCCCATTTCCCTGGCCTCGGAGGCCCCGTCTCTGTTAACCTCTCTTTCTGGCTCAGGATGCAAGGTGGCTCCTGTTCCCAGCATCAGGAGAGGCCTGGGGCACGCTGTGCTCACTCTCCAGCAGGCAACCTCAGGCTAAAGAAGGCTCCAAAATGTGAGCTGGGGACACTTTGAAAAAAAAAATAATAATATGGTTAATAGGTGTTTACAAATTGGTATTGAAACTGGGTCTGTTGCAGCAAAACTCTGGTCTCACAGACTCTGCTGGATCCCACATCCCCTTTTTCACTGTCTACTCGAATGCAATGGTTCTCACACCCAAGAGTGGGGTTGCCCTGGGAGGTCCACCCTGTGTGATTGGGGCTGGAGAGGAGAAAATCTGGATGGCTTGTGCCTGACCCCTTGTCCCCCTTCTGTTTCTCTCTTTCGCTCCTCTCTCCTGCCCCACCACCCAGAGCTGCTCTTTCTGCCAGGATTCAAGAAATCCGGAGGAGATGGGGTCGTGCATGCGGGATGAGCAACTCCTAGGTAGGGTGGATGGACCTGTCAGCAAGGGGGTGAAGCCCAGCGGCTGGGGGAATGTGGGGCTGGTCCAGGGGAAGCTCTGGGGAGCTGTGGACCAGGCTCAGGGTCAGGCCACCTGCTGGGAGATGGAGGATCTCAGAAAGGTGGTTCAGCCAAACACATGCTGGCTTTGCCGGAGTATACACTGCAAAAAATATCTTGGGAGGAGGAGGTGGGGGGGGCAAAGGGAGAGCTGCGGGCTGCAGTGCAGGGGTTGGAGGAAGAGGAGGAGAGCAAGGAGGAGGAGAAGGAGAAGAAGGAAGGGGTGAAGAGGAGGAGAAGGAGCAGTAGGAGGAGAAAGAGTATTGAGGAGGAGGAGGAGCAGGGTGAGGAGGAGGACAAACAGCAGCTGACTAGTTAAGAGATGAAAATACAGATTCTAGGTATTTCCTGAACTTATTTCTTGTATTTCTTCACTCCAATAAATCCTTCCAGTCCCTAGCTATGTCTGATAATTGTGTGGAAAAATATAAAGTACTCAGTAAAATCATAGTTTACAAATGCAGCTGCTTGTGATCTTACTCCTTCCCCTCTCTTGTACTGTTACCTCTGAGCTTATCCTATGTGGAACCCCCAATGTTAAGAATTAATCTTTGCCTTCCTTCTTCAGATTACAAATTCTTTAACAAATTCAGGAATATTCTGTGATAAATCACTCTGCAGTACATGATTTCACAGAAGTATGGGTAAAGCAGAAACAAATTAAGAAATAGTCAAATTCTCAGAAGAGAGCTCTGCTTGCTGCTGACTAACAGCCATGCCACAAACTGCATTTATGTGCCCACAATGCTTCACATCAAAGAGTGTGTCCTCAGCGTGACTTGAGAGCAGCAGATAGGCGAGGACCATTAATCACATCACCATTTCCAAAAACTTTTTCTACTTCTGACTCCCCAGACTGAGACATTTTTGAGATAGAACAAAATATGAGGTTTGCATACCGTGAACACCTCCCTCCTCCTAGAAGAAGGAAGAAAAGAAAGCTGGAGGCGAGGGACTAAAAATTAAATCAGTGCATCTAAAAACTGAGGCCAAATTGACTTGCTGAAGGCCATATCTAATCAGTCATTAGGAGAGCAAGGACTGCAAATCTGGTTTCCTCAGTCCCAGTTTCATGCTCTAATTCCTACCTCCAACAAATTGCTTTATAATAATCATAAGACCTTACTGATTAGTCATATATGCAGATAAAGAATCTCTCCAGGGTTACTGTAAAGGAAAATACCGTCAGGATGGCAAAAGAAAGGTTGCAGGGAGAGTGCAGTGCGAACAGAAAATGCAGTGTGTACTGAGAGCAATATTCCTCTAAACATGAGTTCAGGAGTGACAGGAAACGTAGAAGTGGTCAGCCTTGCTGTACACAGGTCTTCCTTCCCCAGAATAAATGTTGCAGAATAGTTTGATAAGGTTGCTGTGACACAAAAGTTTAGTGAAATCAAGATAGCATAATTTTATCCTGACGTCAGCTAGGTGAGGTCAGCCCTAGACAGGATGTTGACCTCTTCCTGCTGCCCCATGGCAACTATCATCGTGGCTTTGTTCTCACTGAGGATTGTAAAGCAAAATAATCAATGATCATACTTATCTTGCTGTAAACAAATACTCTGCCAGACAAGACAGAACCTTAAAAGGGGATTGACCCTGGCTACATGCACGCTTGCAAGCACTGGCAGAGAAAGAGGTGGAGAAGAATAGGATATGATGGAGGCAAAGCAAATAATTTTATCCAGTTATCCAGCTGACTGCAGCACATCAGTCGGCAAAACACTTTAAATGGGCATTTGTCACTCTCTGTTGGTTCATGGTATTGGTTGTGGCATATGTGTCTGAAGAACTCCTGGGGACCCGTGATGAAATTGTTCCTCTCAAAGTTAAAGGGCAGATAAGATTTTCTCCATTTTCTTTGTTAGATTATCCATCCAGGGCAGGCCTGCAGAGGTTTATCTTCTCAGGGCACCGTTCACCTGCCAAGCAGAATGGCTCCAACATCATCTGGTCCAAGTGCTGATCCAAAACTTCAGAGAGGCTGTACGCACACAGAGAAAACAGTCATGTAGGCTGCTCTGTGTCAGTCCATCTGAAGACTGCCGGGAGACAGTGCACAGAAGATATGTTTAATAAGAGAGGCTTTAATGAACAACTACTGTACTTGCCAAGTACATCAAGTCTCTCAAACATTTTCTTCCTTATTTTCTTTCAGGTAGTATGTGAATTTCTTCTCTTGGCAAGACAAAACAGATGTAGACACAAAAGCAACACGAGTCATAAGAAATCTAAAGATCACAAGTGATAGGCAATCAAGATGCAAAGAGATCTCTGGATCAAAAATCTGAAAGATTGATTCAGAATATCACAACCATAATGTAAAGTGTATATCTTGAATGAAGCGGTGATAGGACTTAATCTCATTTTGGAAAGGGTTGTTACACCTTTTTGTGAAATAAACATTTAAGGAAATAAAAAACAAATAGCTGATCACCAGCATATTCTTTTTTGAACAAAATAGATCTAAAAACCATGTAGGAATCTGCATTTTTTTTAGCTTTGTGTTCAGAAGAAACACAACAGCCTTTCATATCTGGGCAGCTTCTTTTGCATGGCAGCAGAGGACCAGGTCACAGGAACCAGAAGTGTAAGACCCCCACTAGAACTTATGCTGCACGAATGGAGGCTTAGGTTAAATAGGTTAAATAAAAACAGAGAAGGAGACATGACAAAGTAATTACTTGAGGTCTCCTACAGTTGTGATGAGAACCCAGTATGTTCTGACCCTAAGAAAGCCAGTTACTTCTTTATGGTTTGGCTAGGAACGAGAGGAGTACTCCCCACAAATTTAAATAATATGACTTCATTGCCATTGCTTTTAAATGACAAAGTAACTGGGGACAGTTTCCTCTCCCCCAGTAAATACATTGAAGCATTAGCATTACTGTATTGCTGAATTTTCACACACTCATACACATTTTTTTTGCAGAGCAAACAGGGAATATGTAGGTTCTTATCCACAATTCCTGTGGAGCAAACTGATATGAGACAACACAGATGAGAATGAAGCTTCACTGTACAACAAGATCCTTGGAAGAACAGGAACCACCACTGAGAACACATGCCAAGCAGCAGGGAAACGGAGCTTATGAATACAGAAGGGCTCCTCTGACCACTGCTTGGTGGGGAAAGCATAGTGAGGAGGACTCTGGACAGACCATCAAGACAAAGGCTGGGAGCTGACTACCAAGTAAAGGCCCCAATAGCAGCTTTTAGCAGCATCCGCAAATAGGGGAAGCCTTGAATCAGTAAGGAAAAACTTTACCTGCTGTTGTTTGATTCCCTGCTTGTAGGGAAACAATGCTTTAAATTCCTCTAAGATAAACACGACTGCATCAGCACAACATAGTGCCCTATTCTCTATCTGTTTTCCTAACAGCTGTCTGTGGGGCTGCTGGTTGGCAAACCACATGGATCAAAGACTGGGAAAAAATATTTTCATATCTTCACCCAGCAATGTTATCATTAAAAATAATCAAAAACTGCTCCCCACCTTCCTTCCCCACCAGGGAAGGTTTTGCATCATGCCTTTCCTGCCCTGAGTCAATAGGCAGCAGCAATCTCTTCTCTGTACGTTTCCAACAGCTGCTAACACCATAAGTAAACAAAAGAAGCCTGATACTGTTTTAAAAAAAGAGACAGAGAAGCTCCAAGAAAATTTAAGCCAATTTGGATGAGAAAACGGGATGCAAGTCTCACAACATTTCTTTTTCTTCTAATCAGCCCTGCTGCTACCTTGTTAATTGCTTAGGGCAGGTCTATGTAGGGTGAATTAAGTAGCCTGCAATCATTATTCCAGCCCAGCTTCCTTCCTGAACTCTCAAATGCAAAATAAAATCAGCCCGGTGAATAAGCAGACTAGAATGTGTGTGATATTAAGTATTTCTTTGGACCCTGCTTGGAAACCAGTCACCCCCGTGGATTAATAGAGTAAGATAACTCTGACACAGCTGCTGGGCTGCCAATAACTTCATTTGGGATGAGGTATATGAACATATATCCATATATCTTTACGGATATGAAATAAATAATCAGGCAGATTGTGAAGGGAGGGACGAAAGTGACTGTCACCGCATTTACCAGCTGATCTCCAGCAGAAGGGGAAGTTTGGTTGTCTGTCTGTCATCTCTGGCACATCGGCGTTTGAGAAGAGTCAGTGCAGGCCTGGACATGGGCAGAGAACTGCGGGGCTGCCACTGACCCCCACACTCACCAGTTGCCCAGCCAGCACTCATTTTCTTTGCATGTTTTGAGGGCTGAGTGAGGCACTGGACACTATTATCGCTAGTGTTTTATCACCAAGGAAATGGGCATCTTATATGTACAATCACACACATTGAAAAGATCCCCCGAGCCTCCTCTTCCCCAGGCCGAACAGGCCCAGCTCTCAGCCTCTCCTCACAGGGGAGGTGCTCCAGGCCCTTCACCATCTTGGTGGCCCTGCGTTGGACTCTCTCCAGTATGTCCAGGTCTCTCTTTTACTGGGGGGCCCAGAACTGGACACAGCACTCCAGGTGCAGCTTTATCAGTGCTTTGCCTAATGCAGCCAAGAATACCATGAGCCTTTTTAGCAACAAGGGCCCATAGCTGGCTTATGTCCAACTTGGTGTCCACCAGGACTCCCGGATCCTTTTCTGCCAAGCCGCCTTCCAGCTGGGTGGCCCCCAGCATGTACTGGTGCCTGAGGTTGTTCCTCCCGGGTGCCTCTCTTCAAGCACGTTTCAGTGCAGGCAGCCAAAAACCATTTGCCTACACACATCCCATCAAAACCAATCATTCTAGTGGTCACTGGCCCGATCTGCATGGTGAAAATCTACCCAAAAGATGCCAAAAAAACTGTGCTCTAATCTCTTTGCAGCAAAGCATCATAGGCACAACCCTGGGGACCCTGGCTTATTGACAGCTCCACCTGCTTGCTCAGGCGGAGCCTGGCCACACCTTGCCTCAGCATCTCTATCATATAATATGATATATGCAACACAGAAACCAACATTTCCCAGGCCTGGTTCTCCTTTAGCTTTTTCTCCAGCAAGATTAGGCAATGTTATTTGAATTGACGATCAGCAAATTACCTGAACACATGGGACATGCAAGCCTATATTACTTATATTAAGTTTGCAATGTGATCATCTGTGCTCTGCTAAGCCTGCTAAGATACCATGAAGATATTAATATCTTTGAATTAGGAAGAAGACTGCTGCAATAAAAACATGTAATTAGTATTTTACATCAGATATATATGCCACAATAGCGCAAACTGGAAAGGACCGTGGAAAAATGTTTGTGGCAAGAATGGTTTGTATAGAAATAAATGTTGGAAGAATAACATTGATCTTATAATGACAGCTGACAAAATTGCACACTGAAGGTGGACGCATTATGGGGGAAACACTGTGCATCGTTTTCTAGGGAGACTATACAAATGTCTTGAATATGACAACACACAACCATGCAAAAATCCAAAGTGCATTTGCCATGTTCCCCTGGTCTAATAGCAGATTTCTCCTGTAATTTGAAGCCTTGTCTGCTTCTTTTATGTAGCTAGAAAGTCAGAGCTGTTTGACTGGAGTTGATCCGGTTGCTAAACAACCAATAATTGATCTTCCCTGGATTTTAGCAATGTGTCCTTTAAGCAGAGAACTTACTACCTTTCTGTCTGAAAGGTTACGCCTGTATATTATTATCCGAGGACTTTAAATGGAAATCAAATACTTCTGAAAAAAAAGTTTAAGGATAGATTTACTGATATATATATATGTTTTTTAAATACCATTTTAAAACCATAGTGCTGTAACAACACAATTGTGATTGCTTCTGTGGGCTGTAAATTCCCATCAGGTGCCAGGAGGCCAAAGTCTGTCCTGTTGAATGTATGAATTCCTGTAATATGTCATTTGGTGGTATGATGATACAGGTCCACTCACCATGTGCCTCATCCAGTCTTTACTGACTGGACTTGAAGCAAATCCAAGTGAGTTTGTAAAGATTGTGCATAGGATGTCCAAGATTTCTGGATGCCTGGAGAGCTAGGTAAAGCAGAACTGCCTGAGCTGCCAGGCGTCTGGAAATCACAGACAACTATATAAAAAAAGTCTCAAATTCTGACAAAATAAAAATGCCATATGGGAAAGGAAGATGTTTCCAAAAAGAAAAAAAAAAAAAAAAAAAAAGAATTCATATTAATTCCAGCAAGAGATCCCCTTTCTGGCAAGGGATGGAAAACTTCTGACCCACAGGCTGGAAAGAAAGAGTCAGAATTAGTTATCTATATGCAATAACGTGCTTTCTGCCACTTTTTTTTTTTTTTCCAGAGAGAAATAAAGCAGTCCAAGTATATGATATAGTAAATTAGACTCTTTAAAATGTTGCAATTTATGTTTTCTGTATACATATATATATATTATAATTTGAAATTCTTAAGTCAGCAGTGTGCAAAGCCATATTAGTAACACTCCTGTGAAGGAAGGCTGCAGATGGCACTAACAGAATTTCTGCGAATACATCTTAATTTGTATTTATTTATTTATTTTTAATTTGGGACTAATTTCTAGCCTATACAATTTATCAAGGCTTTTAATTATGTGAAATGGATTTCTCTAAAGCCAGCCTGAGCAATACACACAATTGGAAATGAAATCAGCTCCAGGCTTGAAATCACTCCAAGTCACTGGCAAAAATGAAACTATGCTCAGCCTGCCAAAATGAACGTCATCCAGTTTTCCTTCTTTCCTTTCAACTTCTACCAAGCATAATCAGGTTTAATAGAGATCTGAAATATATAAGCCATAAAAAACACGCACACTCTACAGTGTACAAGACACTACCAAGAGTGAGTATGGGAGAGAAATCAGTAGCTCTATGGTAGCTTCTGTTATTAATCAAGAGCTGCACATATCTCCATGGTGATATTTTGTTCTGTATTGACCATTTTCTTCCCAAAGGGGATATTTTTGAAAATAGATGTCAAACTGCCTCACGTCTGAGGTGGAAGTTGCATTAGTGGTAACCTCAGCACTGATCCAGACCCAGAAATTTCCATTCTTGCACTCTCCCTCTTCTCACAGAGGGTTCATGCGATTTGAAGTGATCTTGGGGATGTTATTATCCAAGCCATTTGGGATATCCTCTATCCCTTTCTACACCTTACAAAGTCCCTACAGTCTTGGACAAACATCAAACAAGACCACCGTGTGTCTTTGGGGAAATCTGAGTGCAGTGGTGGGAAGGCAGGCCTTCCTGAACGAGAAAAGAAATTGTATCTGTGCCTCACACCGAATAAATTTATTATTATTTTTTTAATCTATCCAGGATGGAAAAACAGGGGAAACAGTGAAAGTCCACATAACAGCTTCATACTTCTGCGACTTTCAGAAGCCCTTGGCAATGTCAGGCAGAAGGTGCTGCTGTTGTGACAAGGCAGCAGAGGAAAGGTGAGCTGGAAGGGGGCTCTGCTCATCCCCCTACTCACTTCTGGAGGACACTGGCAGCTCTGCCTGCTGCTTTTTCTGAGAATGCTGTTGCAAGATCACAGAAAGCTTACATCCATCGTTTCCTCTTTAGTCTCTATAGGAAGCCTCTTCAGGAGGAAAACATTAAAGGCCAGAGAATTAGCACAGCAACATCCCTTTTTCACCTGAGCCATCCATTTCTGTCATCAGGTCCTTGCAGCATGTGTGAAATTGGGAGCTTCATTTACAAGTATTTAACCCCACAGCCTTACTGATCTCTCTAAATAGCTATGTAATTGCATATCCTAGACTTTTTAGTAATGAAATATATGTGTACATAAATGTATGCATATACACAGGAAGAACCTCAAACTTCAGGCTTCTTCTGGCTTTTGAGCTCTAATGGCTTATTAACAAAGCCAAGCAGTGTGTCTATATTCCAGATTGTGAACCTATCTGACCACTTGTGTGTACACCAAAGTACTCCATGCCCTGGCAGGACTGCACAGGTTGTTAGCAAGGCATTCCTCTCCATAAATACTATAGAGTCCCAGCAGTTCTCTGTAATCCCTTCACATTTTCAGCTGACACCCGCTGCATGGCTGAGATATCCTCAGATACATGCACGGTCTTTTCAGCTCTGCATTTTACTAACATAGCTTGGTTCAAAATTAACTGGTTTTGCATACCATGTGATTTTCAAAGTCATGATGTAGATAAAGCAAAAGCAGGCTTCGCTGGAACACTTATCAGTCTGCTGCTCGCTGGGGGCTGTTCCGTGCCAAATAGCTTACGCCTACGTTAGCAAATCCTGTGGTGCAACAGGAGCAGCTCTATAAAGCAAAGCCATCGGTGATGAGAGCCCGAAGTCCTCAGTATAAATACTTCAGAGGTTTTACTTTAGACAGTCTCTGTTTTGGTGCTGTGGGCTGAATGCCCATCAGTGGTTGGAGCATGGTAGATATGCTCCCGGAGTGCCTCTTCGCAGGGGCTCCAGGAAACAGCTTAGCATCGCCTGAAAGGGCACGAAGTTTGTGTGCTCTACGGCTGCCTGCTGGTATGAACCAAAACAAGGGAAGTGAGGACAACTGGAAGATTTGCTTCCAAAGTACACTGAGTCTGACTAAAACTCTGTAGACTGGACTCCATTCACAGAATAAGAATGTGAGAATAATTTTACGAATGGAATAAATTCGGCCTTTTTCCTATCATCCAATGCCTTGTCTTATACTAAACACCACAGTTGCATGTATGAAACGGAGAGGGAGATACAAAATTTAAATAGAAATGAAAAACTGAAAAGGAATCAATAGAAAAAAAAAAAGCAGCTCTTTGATGCGAGATTGTTGCACACAACGCACACAAGACTGCTTCCCTGAGTGCTGCAAGGGTCAAACCACAAGACACAGTTTCCTTGCTCGTTATTCATAGCTGCTCTGCCCAAGACAACACTAGCTCTTTCTTGGATCTCTTGCGTGGACAAGCTATACATGTCTTTCTGAGTACAAGTGGCTTTTCACAGTCTTCCCTTTCTTTTCCTCTGATATTTTCATGCTGATATTCACCCATGTGCTGATATTCACATTCCAAAACTCGTGCTGCCATGTCTTTCCCCTTCCTCACCCCCTGGTACTCCTCTCAGCACCTGATTTATGCCCATTCACTCTTCCCAGAAGCAAGTCCTGAGGAGCACACGGGAGGCATTGTGTCTGCAGCTGCAGTTTGGGCAGCTGGAGCAAGCACCTTTAACAATTTGTTTTACTTTTTTTTTTAAATTTGTTTAACAGGCAAATGCTGCACTTGCAGAGAAAATTCAGTGCTGTCCTGCAGCACTCTCAGAAAGCTTTGCAAGGACAGGGAGAAATGTTGGTGACCTCTCAGAAGTTTTTGCTGGTTAGATGTGAATGTCCAGAGGTTAAGTGTGGATGGACTTCTGTGGATGACAGAAGGTAAATGGATTTGAAAATGCAAAAAGACAAGAGCTAATTAGCACAGCGCAACCTTTATCAGACCACTGAAGATCTACAGGGTTCATTATCAGTGTGTGAACCTCCTTCTTGGAGGACTCCCACCTCCCTCTGGGTGCTGCTTTGATGTCCCCAAACAAGGAAGGGCAGGGAGAAAGGCCCTGATGTCAAGGGCGAAACGCAAGGATTGAAACTCTGTGGTGGTGTAAAGCAGGAGATGAGGAGGTACATCACGACCAATTGAAGCTGCTGGGGAATCCAGGCAAGGAAATTTGAAGTTACCCAGAGAGGGGTCTGACGAGAGCTGGGGGACACCAAACCCAGACAGACCCAGAAGCGTCTTTAATGCTCACAAATGGCCAAGCCCCTAGCCTCACTCGCCACCCCACAGCTCTACGTTTGGCAGCTCTGTGCCAGTCACCCACCTCAGGCAGCCAAACCAACAGGAAAAAGACCTTTTTGTGGGATGCCTTCTCAGCTAGTTCAGCTGCAGACTAATTGGAGCAGCAGTGACCCACCTGGCAACAGCCGCTCCACAAAATCACAGCCTTGGGTGGGAAATTTAGCGTTGCTGACCGTGCCGAAGTGAGACGTCATTCCCAAGCAGCTGGGCGAAGCAGGCAGACCACGCTTCATTACAGAGCTGACAAGAGACAGCAGTAATTACACAAACACGAGATCTATTACCTGACCGTTGTCAGATCCGTCTAAGGTGCCATGTGCAGCGAGGCAGGCCATTAATTTCCCATTCCGCCGGCAGCCCAGGTGCACCAGGTCTCGGCAGTGAGCGTGGCATGTGTACTTGCAGTCTGGGACACGCAGGCGGACAAAAAGGAAAAAAAAAATAGAAGAAGCGTTTAGAAACGAAGCTGCTGCAGGCAGAAGCTCGAAGAGAGGCACATCCTGATGTGCTACCTCTCGGCTGAACCTCCCTGTCTGTGCACATGGGTAAAAATAGTTACAAATTAGAGAAGATGTGAATTCACCGAAGCAAAGGTGACAGCCCAGTGCCACCCTGTCACAGTCTCTGTGTCACCCTGACACGGTTGCAGTGATGCAGGTCTCTGGTTAAATCAGGGCTGCTCGGTAGTAGTACAGTTTTGCAAGAAGTTTGTGCTACGTACTAGTTATTAGCAATTATAATATAAGCACAACCAGGGGTGCTCTCAGGAAAGACACAACGTTTATGATTTTCAGATAAAAATTTCTACCTAAGTACAACGACCATTACGTGGGTATATGCATTTTAAATCTGAGGTTCTCTCGAGAATATGTACAGGAGTATTGAAAACTGAATGAGGTGTTTATATGAAGTTGCCATTAACCTGCTAAATCACAAAGTTGCCTTCAGGAACAATTCAAAAATGTCACTTGCTGGCTACCAGAGTCAACTGGGATGGCTACCAGACATGTAAATTCATAACAGAGGAAGATGGCCCCATCTCTGGCAAGAAATCAGCCCATTCATACTGCCTCGGTATCACAAACAAAAATCACTTAAATGGTATTTACAAAAACAACATGCATTTGGTCCTGAAGCCTGGTTGCTTTTGTTTTTCAATGTAAGCTGGGCAGAACTCCTTATACCACCTTTGTCTAGCACTGAATGTCACTCTCTATTTTTAGATTCTGTCTTAAATTGTTTATAATTTTGCCAAAGAGAAACCACTTGTACTTAAAGTTTCCATGCTGGGGAACATCATGCTGTTTGTTTTAGGACGTTTTAGCTGAAACAATTCAGCCATTTCCAAGAATGACTTTTGGAGGAAATGCTTTGATTTTCCTAAAATAAACTACTCTTACAAATATATTTTTGCTACAAAGCTTTACACCACCCTGATTTGTAGCATAAGGTGAATTCTGGGTGGGCTTTTTTTTTGTTGTTGTTGTTCCCTTACCAGCCTTTCAAAAATCTCGGTTTTCTGTATGATTTGTTAGATTTCCATTACAACTCCTGAAGAATAAATTCTTCTAGGTTCCCATTTACAATCAATATTCAGCAGCAGTGTTAATGGGGCAAGACAGCAGAATGTTTCCTACAACATTGCACCATCGGCTATGGACTGGATGTCTAATATAAGGTCCCTGCATGGGCAGATCATTCAAAATTGATATATATATGTATAATGTGGATCAGACATAAACATGCAATCACAGTCCTGTGCCTGGTACAGAATTTATGCACACTAACACAAGATTAAATGTATTTTATCTGGCACAAAGTTTGCTAATACAAAGTCAGCCTGTCAAAGCTTCTTGAGCACCAGTGACTCGGCAGATGCAGTCCATACTGGATCAGCACTCTAGATCAGATAACTACAGCGTTTCTGATGTGACAGACTTAAACCAGACTATCACTATGACATGTCTCGTCACACCCTTCTTGGGACATCAGCAAATATCTTCCAGCTAATTATGGAGCAAGAAGGACCTTGTTGCAATATTAACCCAAATACTAAGAAAAGGCTCTAAGTCTCTAAAACCATTCCTGTATGTTATGCAGCGTTTGGAAAACATGAAGCAGAACAGGTAGAAGACTACAGAGGGAAAAAAAATAAAGGATGTCTCAGGCAGCTGTTGAACGCAGCAGGCATCACTTCGCTGCATGGCAATGTAGATGTGAAGGGAGGTCACACGAAAGCAATAGTTGCATTTCTAATTTTCCTTAATTTCTGAGTTCTTTACTTTGCAAGCTTAGTTATGTGTGAATACTTTTATTGGCTTAGTTTCTAAAGAGAAAATGCTTATGAAATTGCATTGCTTGACTACCTTCCTAACCTTCCCCTCCGACTCTGAAAGAGCTGACCGATTTCAACCAAATGCAGTCTAAAAGATGATTAAGTTGATATGAATTCCATGAAAATCATCTCTTGGCTAAAGGAGGGAGACCCAAGCTAATGCCCAGGCTCATGGCAAGGTAGGCCAAGCTCAGCAACCAGGCAGGTATCTGAGAGTCTGGGCAACCAGCTCCTACACGTCTCCTCCTGGCTCTTCCCTCACAGGGAATGGGGCAAAAATCTGCAAGAAACCAGGCTTCGTTAATCCAACAGCTTCCTATGGTCATGCAAATGTATATACCGAGCATGCACCTATTCTAAAAACCCATTTTCACAAATAATATTAGGAAAAAATCTCTTAGCAAAACAGTGGTCAAAACCAGGATTACTAATTAAGTTAGGAAACATTATCTCTCAATGCTATTTTGTTTGTCATTTATATTCATTTTAATTTGTGAGTCCGTAATGTCATTTGTAAGACAAGCCCATAATTTCCTCCTGGCTCTTATAGGCATAATTGCAAAAAATGTAAAAGCTTCATCTCTGAAACTCTTTCAATCATCAACTAGATTTGAATATACTGACTATAAGTTTAATGAGCAAGACAAGAAAAAAATATGTTTGTTTCTAGGATGGTAATATTTACAGCCTTCTTTTTCTATATATTTTAGCTCTAAATGCATTATTTTACTCCATTAATGGCATACAATGTTTCACGAAGGTCCAGGTAGCATCAAATTAAAAAGAATAACCTCTGGTTTTGGTAATCCTTCACTTGAGCACTTGACAAATTACACTGAGTTCAAAAAATAGCTACTATTCTGAAAAGACTGTTTCAATCATCAGACAGTGGATTGCCATATTATTTCTGTTTGGAAAGCATTCAGAACCAGGTATTCTTTTCCTGATGTGGTCTGAAACAAATGTTGTCCTCTAAATTCAAATATCTGGGGGCTTTAACTGGGTGTAGCTGATAAAAGCCAGTGCCATTTAGAGAAGGCAACAGGTTTATTTTCCTAATGCTTGGGCTGTCCTGTATGCTTAAGTTATCTGTGAAGGTGATGTCCCAATGCATATTGAACGTGCGCAATTATCCTGTATAATTTGTAAATGCAAAGTGTGTGTTTATTAAACATACAAATATTATCTTTTAAAAGTTGCATTATCAAATACTGAGTCATAATGTAACACCTTATTCTTTATTATTGTATTGCTACTGGTGTCATAGAAAAAAATAACTTAGCAAGTTTTAAAATTACATGAAATCAAAGCTATTCATGCCTTCACAAGGGTGAGCGGTAAGACATCAGCACATTCATTTCTGTTGATGGTCCCTACCTGATGTTTGGGATTTCTTCACCTGTAACTTGATTTTGCCTGATAGCTCATAAAGAGATGTCCCCATGAGAGCCAGGGCCTCGTGCCTGGGCTGCACAGCAGAAATCAGGCAAGCTCAACAGATGCTCTAACATCAGCCCCTGGTAACTGAGCATTGCTGAGGAAGGCAGAGGCTCAGCAGCAACATCTCTCTCTCCTGCTGTGGTCTTCTTCCTTGCCCAGGAAGTGTGCATGTTCATTTCTGTGATGGCCCAGACAAATTTAGCTTACAAATGGGTATGCAAAGTGTATGCCGTGCCTGAGCAACACATGGGAAGTTCAAAGCCAAATTTGTGTTTATGTTTGTCTTACTTATCAACTGCACTAAGTTGAAGATGTCTTTACTAGAAAGCTTGAGGAGGGTATACAGCTTGGTGTTGCTACTGTGTGTGTTAGGAAATTAGCCAGTGAAATCATCTTTAATTGATAGCCTATGGCTTTGTTCCCGGCAATCAGAGAAGAGATCGCTACTGTGATTGCTCTACAGAAAGCACGCCTGTAAAGCTTCTTGGAAAAATCAAACTACATAAGATATTTACTGCCTTATTTCTTAATCCATTTAAGCCAGCAGGTCACAAAAGGAAGAAGAATGAAGTTCAGCAGCATTTCTTCTGCAAGACAGAACTACACTGTATTTCTACAGCATGCTGATATCAACATTTCACGCTTTGGTTTGCACGTAATGTACGTTGTGGTGTTCTCCTTTTTGCTGATGGTCAAAAGCCTTCATTCTAGTTTGATACCAAAGCTCAAACCAACATCTCTTTTCGCAGTTTCTCTAGAAGCTGTAATGGAATGAGAAACCTATTTGGATAACTGACCTTCAGAAAGTGTTGAGTGCAGCTTCTTGGGGGCAGAGATCTGCTGCAATACTCTTGATGCAACTACATTTATTTCTGATTGTTTATTTGTTATTGTCACTCAATATCAGTCTGAGATTAAAATAAAGTACATTTTAACCATATTTCTCAATTAATGAGACATGGGTGATTTTTGAGGGATCACAATCATTACAGATGAGACAGGCAATTTTTGACCATCCTTTTTCCTGAGGGGTCTCTGTGCACATTTCCCAGTCCTGGAGCTAGGCAAGGCTCAACTCAGACTGCAGTACAGAAAATCCCCATCTTCCAAATTCCTGTAAAGTTGTATCCATCCACATCCACAAGCACCACTTTGCCATGTAAATTCTTCTAATCTACCGTTTCTCTGCAGACTCTGCCTTCAACAGGTACATGGCCATGGCTGCTGGCCATGAGGCCCTGCGTGGGATACACACATCCCACAGAGAGGATCCTCTGCCGTTTTCCTGGGCACAGAAAGACCACAAAGCCGGCTTGACTGGCCTCCAAGGGCAATGCTCCAGGAAATCTGCTACTACAAGAACCTCTAGAAAGCCAGTGAAACCATCTTGTTACTGGAGTGGCAGAGGAGGGCTGACTAAGACCAGACGATGTAACCAGATGTGCCTCCTCCTTCAAGCAGATGAACACTGCTGCTGGAAAGCAGACGTCCTCTCTCATTCAATTCCTGCTTCCTACAGCTGTCGCAGCCCACTTGACAGTATTAGAAAGCAAGCATGAAGATAAACAACACAGGAAGAAGGCTTTCAAAGTGCTGGTGCTAAAGCTAGGCTTCAAGATTTAGAATTTCAATCATTTGTATAAATGCATTTTTCTTCAGTTTTGTTAAAATCCCATTTTTTTTTTCTTTCCCACAGCTGGCAAATACCATTTGGATTCCAATCTTCCATCAGTGAAAAACAAACAAAAGCTTCTCAAACACTCATCTGTCAGTGCATCTAATATATTCACACATTTTACTAGTTAAATAATATGTCTGATAAATAATAGTCTATAAAACGCTATTTGTTGTAAGACCCTAAAACTGAAGCTAAAAATCAAAGGAATATGATTGCAGATAAGTGACTTAACAAGGAGAGTTAAGCCATGATCTCTCTGTAACTTTAAAGAATTGCAGCTTTGTCAATACTAGCCCATGAAAGTTCATCCTCTAATACACTACTCTTTATGATGAATGCTGACTTAATGAACAGAGTCATCTTGAACAGATAAAGTCATGCTGAAAAACTAAAACGAGACAAGTTACTGACTGTACCGATATCATCCTTGATGAAACAGGATGTACTGGTTACGAGGAACAAGTTTTATATTACGGTATAAATCAAATGCAGGCATGACACTTTAAAATATGCTCGGTTTAATTGGATTCTATGGCAAGAAAAAAATTATATCTATATACCACACAGAAGATACTTCTAGTGTTTTAATGAGTATCTGAAAATAAAGGTATTCCTGTAAATTCATATCTGAGACTGTTCTTTGATTTACATCTTTCTTACTTTGGATCAATAAATTGATCTTATTTCTTAGAAATAGAATCTTATTTCTTAGAAAAAGGAAGAATTGCTTTGGATCCTAACCAAAGAATCAGAATTTCAAGGCTCCTCTTCAGATGAACAGGAAATTATGAAGAGATACTTGAAGATTGGTTCCCATCCTGCCCTCTCACCAAGCACAAACAGGCACCTCTGGAGGTTCTTGTGATTTTCACTCACAAGGAATGTTTGACACACATTTACATGAACTTTGCAAAGATCCCTGTACTAGCAGTTGTCGTTTCTTCGTGGCTGCAAATATATTTCACCCCACATCCTAGCATTGTGCAAACCCAAACGTTTACACATGCACCAGATAAAACTGAATCTGTCGGGCCTGCCACCCCGTCTGTAACCATCGCAGCCCCATTCGGGGTCAGGAAACCTGCCCTGGGAACAGGATAAACTCCTGCAACCGGCTCTATTTGCAGCTTCTCATGGTGACTGAGGTACAATTACCCAGCCTGCTCATGGCCCAGACCTGCTGGATCATGTACTTGCATATATTTGGACCTCAGCAGGGGATGGGTGCTTTAACTCTGACAGAATAGTGCAGAACCCAGCCCAAACACTCACCATCGTTTTGTCCGTAAAGTGTTTTACCAAGCTGGGGTTTGGCTGTTGCACACACACACAAAATGCTATATTACTCAAAAGTTTAAGATTCAGATTTCAGATTTCCAGCACCAGGCCAGATGAGCCGTGTGGGCATGGGCATCCTGAAGGAGGGGACGGGCAGGTGGGAAGCCAGGACTAACACGCCAGGGCAGCTCGCCCAGCGAATGGCAGGAGACATTGCCATCTAGCTGCACCTTTGGGAACTGGGATGGAGGAGTTTGCATGGATGGAGCATCTTGGAGTAGCCACCGTTAGCCAGGTAAGTGTGCTGGCAGCAGCCACAGAGAAAGTCCCTGACCACTGAGGGAGGATTGCACATTCCTCTTACATGTAAAAAGTGCATGCGGTAGGGCTAATACCTATCTTGAGCTACTACATCTTTGATGCTTAAAAGTCTTTGAGCACCTGGCCCAGAGTGATGTAGGAATATAAATCCCATTGATTCACTCT
This sequence comes from Anser brachyrhynchus, assembly GCF_964034855.1. NCBI lineage: Eukaryota > Metazoa > Chordata > Aves > Anseriformes > Anatidae > Anser > Anser brachyrhynchus. Next base: position 36,506,524 of record NC_137694.1, on the reverse strand, counting down.
AGAGCTATCAAAGAATTAAGTCAATTTCATCTGCAAAAAACATTTCTATTTTCATCAACATGGCAAGCTCAGTCTCATGTTCCCTCCCTCCTCCCAGTGCTTGCCAGCAGGCTCCAGCTGGGACTTGTCACAGCAGACTCTCTCACAAAGGTGGGATCCTGCTGTAAAGAGGCTTGTGCTCCTGGGGACTCCTGTGCCTGCTTTGGGTGGATAACGTTCTTTGTGCGCTCCTGCAGCAACAGAACACCCCGTGCTTGCCAGACCACCCAGAAAAAATACATAAAATAGAATAAAATAATAAAATAAAATAAAATAAAATAAAATAAAATGAAATAAAATGAAATAAAATGAAATAAAATGAAATAAAATGAAATAAAATAAAATAAAATAAAATAAAATAAAATAAAATAAAATAAAATAAAATAAAATAAAATAAAATAAAATAAAATAAAATAAAATAAAATAAAATAAAATAAAATAAAATAAAATAAAATAAAATAAAATAAAATAAAATAAAATAAAATAAAATGTTTGTAAACAAGACTGAGTTAGATTCACTTCATTCGATCAAGGTAAGGGTTAAAACAGAAATGTGCAATAGCTTTTTGCAACAAGCTCTTTGGGCAGATAACACTCCTTTTGCTCTGAGCTTTGAGGACCAAGCATGAAATGAGGAAATTGGGAATGGGGCATTTCAACCACATAACCTTCTCCTCCCCGTGTACCTGGCTGGCTGGCTTTCTGAGGCCCCCTTCTAGGGACTCCATTACACTCCGCCAAAACAACCCTTAACATTCAGTAGCTTTTTTAAACAAACCGTGGCCTGGTGATGCCTATTGTTTTCCAAAGCTCTGCACACGAAAACTGTGAGAGCCGGTGAGGCCTCAACCTGTTAATTAATGCGAAGACTTCGTTATTGGCTTCACAGGCAATTTTACCCATGCTTTGCAGCAGATGAGAAGGGAGTGTGATGAGCTCCTACTAACACTAACAGATCCCAGAGATAACCACTTGCTGGCAGACAGGACTGACATTTCTGACTCTGCCAAAGCAGCTAGGGGTGGGGAGGCCAAATTCTTCCGCATAGTAACTTCGAACAAGGGATCATGGACAAAACTCAGCAGATATCTCGATATACCACCTTGTCTAGCCTTTCCTGACAAACTTCAGAGAGTGCTTTTGTGCTGCTGATGCATGCCACAGCAGAAGGTACAACAATCGTACACAGTTTTATGGGATAAAATGGCAGTGGTGACGCCATGGCCCTGAAGAGACAGAGTTTGTGTATGAAGCCCACAAAACCAGTAGTCCAAAGCCCTTGCTGAAGTTCCCTGCTGAATAAAGGGGCTGGTGAGACACACCAGCCCCAAACAGCTGGGTTTCCTCCTGTGGCTCTCTCAGAGCACACGCTGAAAATCACAGTAATTTACATTCAGTGAGCACCTGGCCCGGGAACACATGGCTGCATGCATCTCTGAATTGAAAACGTGATGGAAAATAGTTGAAGAATTACTGTTTAAAAAGGCAAAAATTGGTTCAAAGTGTTTATGCAGTTCCGCTATGTGTCATGCTGGTAATTGGGGATTTCCACTTGCTGTGATAGTTAGTCTCTTCCTAACATTAAAAATCTAAGATAATGGGGAGAAAAAAGCCTTCCACATAAAAAAAAAAAAAATAAATAAAAAATAAAAAAAAAGATTAAAAAGACACCCTCATCTCTCTATTCTTTATGCAAGAACCATCAAAATCGTAACTCTTTTTGAAACCATTTACTCTAGTGCCCTCTATTGATGAACACCAAAACCAACCAGCATAAAAATAACTTTCAAATTAGCATTTTATTTGGGTATTCCTTTTCTTTAGAAGAAACTTGACCAAAAAAGCAATAACTGGAATGAAAAATATGGCTTAGGTCTAGCTACCTGCTCTGCCAAGGGGCTGCAAGCCCAGAACCAGATCTGAGTTAAACTCCCTCTTCTTGGTGTAACTGGCACAGAAAGAAATAGGGGAAAAGTTGAATCAAACCCATCAAACTAAGTGAAGCTTAGTGCAAAAATGTTTGTGCTTGTTCAGCAAAATGGTAGCGTTCTGCAGTCATCACCTCCAACACTGAGCACAGCTCTGCTCTGGGTGTGCTACTGCATGCTGCATCCCAGCTCAGTCTGTGTTGACATACCAGGCTATAATGTTACATGATCTCTTTAAAAGAGGGAATTCCACACTAATAATTTATTCCTGTTACTCCGCATAAATGGCCAATCCACAGCTTTTATTTCAGATGTTATGAGTCACTGTTCTAACCTTGATAATGGACCTTGAAGCATGTATCTCAGGGAGGTGTGGAGTTTAATGCACACAGTTGGTCATCCTTTGTTCTTCCTGTTGTCTTCAACAAGCTCCCAGGGCAGCCAAAAAAAAAATGCAAAGAGAAACAACATCTTCCAAGTGCTATTGTTTGACATTGGCAGAGGAAAGAAGAAAAGTGGTAGTAGAAAAACAGAAAGTGAAATTATTTTGTCTTGCTCCATGTAAAAATGCTAGAGCCAAGGAAAAGGGAGTTTAGTGGGATGCAACATTCACCTCACCTAATTATCTGAGAAATGGAATAAAACTATGCGTGATGCAATTTGCAGAAGCCACATGACTAGTAAGAGCTGTGTGTGACTAATGATGACCACTATAGAGAAAAACGTATGCATTATCTGTACACTGACAGAATGCATCTCCCCTGGAAAAATGACTCCCAAATATGAGGAAAACTAGACAAATATTTTATGGGTGGAGAATCACACAGAAATCAACAATAGTGAAATAGGCTTTCATATGTCCCAGCCTTTACCAGTTACTGCACTTGAAAAACACAAGGACGGATGGATGGGGTTAGACCAAGGATCCACCCAGGCCAGTATCCTGTCCTGGGAAAAGCTGCCAGCAGGTGCTGAGGGAACATGCATGAGGAAAAAAGTGAATTTTGAATGATATTCCCCCTTTATGCCCTTCTAGCCTCTAGCAATCTGCAACTTAAACAAGTGAGCCAGAGCCTGTATTGGCATCTGTTTATTTAATATCCCTTCATGGCTCTTTCTTCCATGAATTTATCTAATCCCTTCTTGTATACACTTGCGTTCCTAGTCTCCCAAACATCCTGTGTCAGTCAGTTCCCCAGCTGAATTACGTGTATGTATGTGTGTATATGAAAGCATAGTTCGTCCGAAGCTTCTTGTGTGGCCAGTGCATGGTGCAGCCCTGACTTCTTCTGCCATGAGAAATGGCAAATAACTACACCTTTTCCAATTCTCCATGCTGCTCATACCAGTACAAGTAGCAAATTTGCTCGCAGGTGCCTCTTATCCAAGCTGAAAAGCCCTGTTCTGTAAGAGTTTCCTAATCTCTCTGATAACCCAAAGCCTTGTCTTGCATCTTCACTCTATTAATAGGGTGGAGTGACCAAGGCTGTTTTATATGATGCATGGACACAGGACGGTTTTCTGGGTTTTTGCTCTATTCTTTTCCTAACTCTTCTATATATTCAGTTTCCTTCTGGCTTGAACATTGAGATGAGTCTCTTCAGAAACCTTCCACATGATTATTTCTGTTTTCCAAGTGATAAAATCTAAATTAGAAGCCATTGCTCTTTATGTGCAGGTAGTGTTTTCCCCTACTTTTAGTATGTATTTATTAACACTGAGTTATGTTTTACTGTCCCGTCACTCAATATGATGTGTTTCTTCTGCAGCCTTCTGCAGTCAACTCTAAACTACCCTGATGACCTGTAAACACTGACATCCGGCACCCATCCCCTTTTTCATTTTGCTAGTAAGTGTTAAATATTTTCTACAACACAGATCTTGGCAGTTTCCTCCAGAACTAGGTAAGTGAACTTCTATGCAAATCATATCCTCAGAAGTATTATACATATACTTAAAATAAAAAGGAAAAGCATATATAGAGTTGTTTTTGAAAAGCACAACAGAACCTAAACACATGCCTTCACAATACAAATAGTCTTTAAATGGCATACTTTCATTAATAATCTATGTATACTTAAATGAACACCAGGCACAGGCTATTAAATGATGATTAGGAACATCCAAACCAAATGGGCTGAAATGTTCAAAGCGGATGAACGGAAAGGACTGCACCCAGTCCAAATGCAGACAGAAGACCTGTATGTATGAGCTGACGGTAAAAGGCCGTTGTCTCCTACCTGCTTCCAACCTGTTAGAGTGCCATACCCAGCTCTAGCACCAAATGAATAATAGCCATAAAGCAGACATTTAAGAAACAAACAGATATAGCAGTCCAGAAAAGCTGGATCCAAATTTTGGTTGCCCACCACAGTAGATCCCAAAGAGATATGACCTTGAGTTGCTGGATTCACACTCCAAAAGCTCACCTTGTCTGCTACCACGTTACTTTTCAAGATAAATTATTTGCAACCAAGCTGGTTTCCACTAAGACAGTGTCCTTCTGCCCCCTCCCCAAACACAGCTAATTAATCCTTCAAATGGTACTCACTTGGAGGCAAGCATCTTGTCCACCTACTTGAGCATGAATGCTCCAAGAGCTGCAGTTCCCAAATGTCTCTACATCCCATTCTTCATCTGCATTGGGCCAAAACTCTCCCCATCAGTCCCAGAAATGGAGGCTGTGGCTTTGAATACCTCTCTGAATCTCTCTCTCATACCTCTCTCACCTTCATCCGTTGTGAGGTTTTGTTTGACAACGCACAGTGTAAATTATCTCCAAAATTTCGGATGGAGTGACCTGTGCTGCAGCACGGGGGCAGGTAAGGTCTGGACCGGCCCAGGGCAGTGAGCTTTCCCTGACACCAGCCAGGAAAGCTGGAGCCGAGCAACCTGCCAGCACCATCAGCAACAGCCACCCCTGCAACACGTACAACACAACTCAAAAAGGAAATTACTATGTCCATTAAAAGATCCATTGCTCACACACACAGCAAGCCACTCTCTTCCACGTAGTGCTTTGTAATGGGCTTTTAAACACGAATGTGTTCACACCTACCCAAATGCCAATGAAGCACGAGCAGTGGCACCATATTGCTGTGAGGCAGACTGATGCTCACCTCTCTGCGCCCTACCTGGCCATCTCCTCAGAGCTGAGACAGCAGGATGTAACTGGAAATACCTCCCCCCTCCCAGAACAGACACGTATTTCAATCTCTTTCAACCAACCGTGTTTTGACAAGAACAGAGAAATACAGTGACTTCAGCTGCTCATTAATTTCCCAGCCTCGTAGTCTCACAAATGCTAGGTAAGCACATGCTTCCTCTACATAACCAAAGCATTTCCAGCATGGCTCAATTAAAGAGGTTACATGAGGACATCGGCACTCACAGCATACACCACAATTCGTTAGTTGGCCAATACAAAAGTAAGAAATGAATTCTCAATTATTTTAAACTAAACCTCTCGAAATTGATGTACCACACTAAAATCATTTTATGCTCTCTCTTCCCACGTGTCTTATAGGTTTATTTTGTCAGCTGGATATAATTTGGAGAGAGAGTTGAAAAGCTGACTTTTCTCTTTGTCTGATCAGTTTGCAGAGAACTCTAAACCATTACACATGAATTCGTTTAGGAGGTAGCCAATTTAAGGGATAGCACTACATTTCCGTACATGCTTCCATTTATTTTTCAAAACACATATTCTTGCAGAAACAATTTTATATTGATCATTCCAAACAAAAAAAAACTTCAAAGTCAATAAGAGAGAATCTACTGGCTTTAATGTTATAGGGCTAAAAGGCTAAAGCACACACATACACACCCAAAACCAACCAACAGTGAAGGGTAAACATCAACTTCAGACTATGTGAAATCTGGTTAAAGACTTTATCAATAAATTCCCTCTTTCTAGCCTCTGAAAGAGCCTTCCTACATACCCAGTGGGACAGTAGCTCAAACTGTTGAGAACCCTCACTAGCCAGGAACTGAGCAAGAAGCTCGTCATGATTCAGTAGGATTTGGCAAGAAATGGACGCACAAAATCTTCCACCTCAGACTGACTTTATTTACTTACTTATTTATTATGGGGGCTTCAAAGCAAGCAGGGTTTGCACCAGGGCAATTTTGTCAAAGTAAGAAAAACGATAGCAAGAGTTGTGCTTTTCATGTTTTCATTTGCATTTCCACAGGACGTTATGGGATGCTTTTCTGAACAGGTCAAAAATCCGTGGGTTCTTTTTTTTTTTTTTTGTCTGTATAAGCCTGAAAAATTTGAAGACGGTTTAAATCAATTCAGATCATAAGGTTGTCTCTGCTAGGGATAAGCATTAGCTACTTCAGAAGAAACTGCAAGAAACAACAATTGTGGGATCTGAGCCATAAAATTATCTCAGACTAATCCCTAATTGTTAAAAATTAGCTTAAACACTGAAGCAAGATGATTTATGCCTCTTTCAAAGCCTTTCTTGCAGCTTCAATTGTCATAAGATTGAATATTCTTACTTTTCCAGACCCTCTTTAAATCTTGTTACATTCCTGACCTCAGCAGCGTCCCCCAGTAATGAGCTCTACAATTTAATTATATTTTGAAGAAAAAGAAAGAAAGAAAGAAAGAAAGAAAGAAAGAAAGAAAGAAAGAAAGAAAGAAAGAAAGAGAGGCTTCTTTTAACTGCTTTAATTTTTTCACCCCTTACCTTAATCCTCTGCTGTAAAACAGAGAAAATACTAGTCTATTTTGTCTTTATTGATCATAGATTTCTATAGTCCTATCAAAGTTCTCTCTGATTCCTATTTCTAATTCCTTTGTGTCTCAATACCTCTTCCTGACTGATGGTTATACATTTTATCACGATAAGACCTCTAGTCATATGACTTGTCGGCACAAATTCTATGAGAACGTTGTAGGAAAAAAATCCAAACGTATTTCAAAGAAATAAAGGATACAAAACCCTAAATATTACATCCCATAGTTCAAGCCTCTTACAAAATGCTATATATACTCATGATAAAACTAAGTGCACTTAAAACATTATCAGCTACATTTCGCATACTCTGAACCACATCTAAGGTATTATTTTAGCCCTTTGATAAGTAATGTAATCAAAACCAGTTACTGTGCACCACCCTAGAATTTTCTTCCTTCTTTTAGAGTGCAGAAAGGGGTATCTTAGCAGTGAGCAACAGTCTGTGGCCAGTGATCCCAAAGCACCCATCGAAGGAGAGGCTGCAAAGCCATGTATTTTTAGGAACAGAAACCTAATTATGCTTTGATAGATCTTTCTAAAATTGCACTGAATGCAACTTTCTGAACATAATCACCTACAGCAGTACCAAATTCATTCTCATACTTAAAAACTGATTTTATGCTTCAGCAGATTTTGTTTCTCATCAGGAAAGGGGAGGACAAGAAATACTGAGAGACATGGAGTGGTGGGAGCAGAATGCAAGCAAAACGTCTGCACAGAGGCACAGTGCCCGTCTCTTGATTCTGATGATAGATGATATCGCTTCTGTGGCAAAGCATATTACAGAATGTAATCTCTATTCTTTGTGGTACATACAAAACATGAAAGTTTCTCTTATGCTGTTGTTGAAACAATAATTTATTTGTTAAAGTGTAAGTGGCTAAAAACTATCAGTGAGCATCATTGCAAGCTTTAATTATTAGCTGGGTTTTCAGCCGTGGAACATGACTAGCAATGCAGAATTATTCTGCTGGCTCATCCTGGTTGACCTAACCAGAAAATCCTCTTAACACCATTACATGAACAAAAATTGGCAGAAAGACATAGAGGTGGAGATAACGAAATTGAAAAATCTAGAATTTGCGTCAGGAAGCATTTTTTTTACTTTACTGTGCAGGCAACTGAGCACTGGCACAGGCTGCCCAGAGAGGCTGTGGAGTCTCCTCCTTGGAGACCTTCAAAAGCCGCCTGGACGTGGTCCTGGGCAGCCTGCTCTGGGTGTCCCTGCTTGGGCAGGGCTTGGACCTGGTAGGCTCCAGAGGGCCCTGCCAGCCTCAGCCATCCTCTGTGATGGGACTCTGTGAGGGTACGTGTCCCTTTGCAGGAACGTAAGTAGATGGTCAATACTGCTTGGACCAGGCTTACGTATTAGAGAACTCTCAAAAGGACAGGAAGGCAGCTTGGTTGAAAGAGTTCTAAAATGTGGTGTTTCAGAGTTAAGGATGCATGTGAGAAATCCGGTAATTACTCAAGAACCCAACCAAAATTCTGGTCACTCAAGTAAAAGGCAGCATCGACTTTGGCGTAGCTTGGGTTTCATAAAGCTTGCTGCCTTCCTGAAGACCAAACAGGAATCACTGGTGCAAAATCTAATGGTATCCACTCCTCTGTGACAGAGGCACTAGGACTTCAGCTTCCAGGTTTTAAGTGCTTGAAGTGTTTGGCTTCTATAAAGTTTGAGTTGGATTTTCACACAGTTTTTTTTTTTCGAATGCCACCTTGTGCTAAAATGCGGTGTTTTCATTAAAACCACATTTTTTTGTGATAATCTTCTCATTGTATGGATAGAAGATGACATGGAAGGAACTTCTGACACTACCTATGATTTTAGCCCAAGAGATGCTAATACATACATTAAAATGAGGGTAGAAAGGCAAATTTTATTCAAACCATTACATGTAGAGGAAAATGGGAGAAAAAAATACAAAAAGTACTATTTTTAAAAAACTCAAAGTTCACATTGTTGCTTATTACAATTCACGGATGAAAATATTATTTTGCAGTACAGAAGGAAAAGATAACTAGCATATAAAGATTTTCACATATAAGTAATTCAGTTAGTAATTAGAGCTCTCAATAGCATTTATTGACATTTTTCTGCAACTTAAGCTCTGACAATAAAAACAGAGACACATGAATGATTTGATGTGCTAATGAGGACTCAAGATAATCTGATGTATTAAGAAGACTTCAGATAATCAAAATTCAAACAGGTTCTAGTTTCAGTCAAGGAAAGTTTTGCCACAGACCTCAGAGAGCTGGGATTTCCCCAGCTCTGGATGCTTGAAAACCATGGACTCCTCATGCCATTTAGGCATGTAGCCCAACATTTCTGTGATAGATTTCATATTGTCCAGCTTGTCCTTCCTGTCTCAGGTTCATAAAACTGTTATTTGAAGTACAACACTAAATTGCTCAGCTGCACAATCGACCCAAATCCCACCACACACAAAGTGAAATTTGGTGTTAATGCTGTAATACTTGCAGAATCAAAAAGTTCATCACTTGAGTAAAAATAGTCCTCATCAAAAGAAATTTTGTCTTGCATAATTAGACTTCTAAGAATAACAGACTGAATTCAGCTTCCTACGGGAGTGCACATTTTCTCCAAACTCCCTGAGAACTGCCTCAAACCCAGGTTTTACGCAATTCTAAGAAGACCCAACAGTATTGGGGATTTAAGGCTGTTTGAAAGGATGTTAATCTGGGAGATGCAAATGCTTCTCCACTAGGACTAGACAAGGATCAAAGACCAAATTGTCTTTAGAAGCACCAACTTTTACTAACTGATGAGCTGAGTGGTACGTCATTTCAGATGACTAAATGGGAATTAAGAACAGCTTACCACTGCCAAGCACAAGTCCTCTCTCAACTGCCCATCACTTTGTGTGAATGCTGATATATTGAGTCTTAGTCAACTCTACCTCCACTTAGCCTTGCACATAAATGAACAGCTAAGGCAATTCCAAAAACTAAAATTAAAAAAAATATATCTGACAGGTATTCGAGTCATATCAGAGCTCCTATTTACATACCTGAGGGAGAAACAGGTTCTATAAAAGCAGGACACCAAATATCACCAACATGAACGTTAATAGGAATAAATTATAAAGCTGCAAGAGGATTCTTCAGCTGAGCAACGAAACTTCCATTCCATCTCCAAAATATTTTTACAGTTTTGCCTAATGAGCCTCAGAGAATGGAAAAATGCAAAACAATGCTGGACTGGGAAAGTTAACAAGCTGAATGGAAATAAATCATTTTTCCCTTTGAATTTCTTTTTAGCAGGAAAAAAATGCCTTAAGAAGCAGAGCAGCAGACTTACCAGCCGACTTCCAAAGAAGTTTTACCGTCCTCTTTCTTGAACGGCTCCATGATTTAGGAAACCAGTAAAAAAAACGTGCAATCCTCCTGATGGTTTTGCTGAAGTCACTTCGTATTGCCATGTCTGAAAGGGCTCTACAGCTACAGCAGGGAGAGCAGACTCACGTCCAGACTGCGAGAGGAGAGCCCACGAATGCCCGCACACAGCACACCAGCTCTGAGCTCAGCGTCAGCCAGCTCGTCTCGAGACCACCTGTTAGTCCTAAATCCCCTCCCTCCCTCCCAGCCACCCGGCTCGGAGCCCTTGAGACCTCCCTCTTTATGACAAGCAGAGCTATATTAATAGATGCTCCGGCTAAAGAAAGACTAATGCTTCAGAGCCTTAACCTGGTGCTGTGTTTTCGGTGATGTTACAACACGTTTTCCTTCAGGTTTTGGAGGACTCGTTCATCCCCAGCTACCTCTTCTAGTCTGTAAGCAAATGAACTCCAAAACTGAGAGCATAAACCCCCTTTCAAAAGCCCTTTATTCAAATCTACAAGATTTTCTCTAGAGAGTTTCTCAAAAACCTTCTTATGAAGGTTCTTAGCAATAAATTTAACAGATTTCTGTAGATTCACAGGCTTTTAGAAAGCAACTTTTACTCGTAATGGGTTTTAAGACAAATACAAGTCAGATCATTCACTGCCACAATTAAGAATTGAGCATCTGTTAACATTAGTTATCCACAGAAATTACCAAAATTTCAGTATTTACGATGCATGTTTCAAGCAAGATACATATTAAATTGCAAAACTAGAGATTCTATGAACTAATATATGCCCCGTAAACATTTTTAAATAAATTAAATACATATTTATTTAATTCTAGCACACACTTTTTAACAGCAAGAATATTTAACTATTTCCCAAGTGTAGTATGATCTTCTCAGCTATGTCACAAGCTTCTCTTCAGCTTCTCACATTTTATTTGCTTTTTTCTTCTGCTAAATCCGGACGGCAGAAAACGCTGAAAACCAAGACTAATGTCATTACTCAACAAAGATCCTTTTATATCAACCTTTAAACTACAGTAAGGAAGGGCTTTGTTACACGAGCTATGTTCACAGCACACAGTTAATAACTCTTCTAAAATTCACAATGTATTTCTCGATGCTGAAATATGTGAAGTATTTAGCCCCATTTTATACATCAGACATTTTTAACATACTGTTAACTTCTCAGGACCAAGCGAGATAGATTGCATTTCCTCTGGTCAGAGCGTTTCCGAAAACAAACAACCGTTTCCACTTCTGCTGTATCTGCCACAATTCTTCAGGCAGTGTCATCTAAAGAGCACAAGTCGGGGCTGGAGCTGCCAGACTCCTCTCCTGTTCGTGCTCCACCCTGCCATACCAGCAGGAATTTCGCAGCAAAGTGACAGTTTTAGCACAAGTAGGAGGTCTGGCACCCAGCTCAGCTAATGCAAGGAGCAGAGGTAACGGCCCAACAGCTAACTTGCCTCTTTCAGGAGCCAGTGTGGCTTTGAACGCTTAACAGCAACTGCAAAAATACTGAATCAAATGGTGAAGACTTTTTCCTGAAATATATGGATACAAAAGTTCAATGAAAATCAAAGTGGCTTATATAAAAATTCTCGATATTTCACACTAGAAGTGAAAATATATTAAGAGTCAAAAAATTGATAAAAAAAAATACAGAGATATGTATTATTTTTAGCAGTATATGAAGGGCTCAGGAATTTATTTTTCACCTAAACAAAAAATACCGCTATAGTATTTTTGTTATATTAAAAAACCAAAAACAAAACAGTAAAACATATCAGAATATAAAACAGAAAGAGGCAAGATGGTGTTACTGATGGGCTTAACAACCTGTGGAGGTCTGGGCCCCACAGTGTTCAGTGCCTTACCGGAGCAATAGGCCAGAGCACAAGCCGTTACGTATTACCTTAAGGTATACAGAACGCAACGTATACATAAATTCCTCAGTTAAACCTGGCAGTTACACTGTGCGACGAACCAGCTGCTGTGAGAGCACGGGCCTGGGTTCATGCTGAACTACACGGCAGTGGCAGCAGGCCGCCTCGCGCTCCCGATGCCTGCCTCCATTTCGGGCACACCGCGGTGCGAGGCTTCTCGCTGCAGCAGGCACCAGCCCCTGTTCACCTCACCGGCCTGCTGGAGGAGGTGAGGACCAACAGGTCCCCTAGGCCCAAAAGGGTGCTGGTGAAACCTCCGGAGGTTTCCCTTGTGTCTCTGCCCATCCTGCTGGGGGGCTCTGAGGTGAGCTACGCAGGCTGCTGTGCCAAAGCCATTCCCACGAGTACTGCTGGAGCTGACAAAACTAAAACCACACAAACCCCTCACTGTTATGCCTTCATGTAGTTTTAAAGCAAATTCTTTGCTAATAAGCATTCAGTAGCGAAACACCATGAACACGAGTTCCAATGCTGAGGCTCAGAGCAGCAGCTCTGCGGGGCTGCCAGCCTGGGCGCAATGGCAGCGCCCGCCTGCTCAGGGGCAGGAGAGCAGCTTTCCCCACGGGGGAGGGAGTTACCGACATCTTCACTCCTCTCGGGTAGCAAATGACCTATTAGCTGAGCTCAGAACAAGATTTTCCCTGCTTTGTAAAGACAACATTACGACTGGAAAATGAGGTGCTCTCTTTCCCACCCATCACAGTGTGGGTATGTGACACTACGCTATATACCACACCACAAGCAGAGCTCAGTGTGGAGAAGTATTCACAAGCCAGTCTTCACAAGGGTATTCTGTGCCGATGGAGCTTGAACTGCCAGGAAGATTTCCACAGCTCTGTGGACTATTTCCTTCCACTTTGTGCCTGACAGATCTGAAACAGACTAAAAGATTTTATTGATCCAGACCAGGTTGTGCAGAGAAACACCATACCTGTGCACTGGCCAGAACATGTGGAATTTATAAGAAATTATAAGAAAATTATTATAAGAAATTATAATTTAAGAAATTATAAGAAATTATAAGCTAAAGCTTTGACCTTCCTTAAATCCTGTTCAGCTCTGTGTCAGAGTAAATTTTATCGAAGTAGCCAGAGAGGGGTCCTGCCCACCGGGTCCCATGCTTCTGCACTACTGTGTCTGCATGACACTGTCAAGACAGCATCGCAGATTTCATACTAAAACATAATTATAACATCATCACGTGTAACAAAGCTGTGCTGTTGCTAGGAAGCTGATAAAGAACACAATGCAATTCCTGAGAGCAAAGAAACAAAAATCTGCTGCATTTGAGTTTCGTTCAGCAAAACTAGCATAATACTTCCGATTTCCAGCTCAGCTGTTCATCCGTCCCTAATCCAAATAAGCGGCTATATTTGTGAGCTTTCTAAAAAAACTTCTGATTCTCAGCAGCTGCACATACACAAAAAGAAGGGATTAAAAATGAACAGTGACTGGCAATCTGCAACTTCCGAAATCTTGCCTCTGTTTGAAAGACGGAAATTGAAGAACTGCAGTACTCAAACTGATGTAAAACACATTTGTTTTCAGAAGTAAGGATTTATTACTTTGCAAATAAATTAATAAGGTTAATATATATTTTATAGATACTCTTAGCTGTGAGATCATGTATTTCACATCTTATCAAGATTTCCAATCATTTATACACCAGTAGGTAATGCATGTGATATGGAAACAAAGAAAACTGACAAAAGAGAAGGGAAAAAAATGTTGAAAACCTTACACAATGCACTACAGATGACAGTCACACTACCAGATAAAAATATAATAAAAAAATCATGCAACCAAACCCCCAAACATCACCTGGCAATCACTGCACATCAAACTGAACAACTACCAGAGTTATACTATTAGAAATTCCCATCCAACAGTTTTTCATTATTCTGAATAAATAAAAAATATGCTTCTAGTCCAGACACATTCCTGTGATGAGAATGACTTTTTAAGTAGAACAGCATGACATTTGTGTAAACCCCCTCCAAAATGGAGAGAAAGCAAATGAGCGTTAAACGAGCAGGAGCAGTTTCAACCCTTTTTTGACGGCCCTAAGGAGATCTCTCTGGATGAGCAGGTAGTTGGGATTTGTCTAATTGAATCCAGATGTCTGCTGCTGAGCTGGTTGTCATGGCTCCCTTTACAGTCAGCAGAGAAGGAGCAGAGCCTCTTGGGCATACTTATTCCCGTCCTGCAGTAAAGTTGTCAAACACACGAGATGAACTGCAGGCTGAAGTTTCTGAAGAAGCCAGGGCACCACTGTGGAAAGCGCATGGAGGGTTGGGAGAGTCCTTCTTGGAGCTGGCTCTGAGCAGGTGCAGTGACAAGAAGACTTCCTGTGACACACTGAGAACATCTCAGCTGAAAATCCGTGGGAAATGCCATAGGCTGTTAGGGAATAACCGTAATTCTGCCCTCAGGAAGCAAGGAATAGGAAGGTTTCTTCTGAGCAATAATCCGATGAAGCACATCCTGGTTTAGTTCCTATTTCACTCATTTCTTAATTTAGTTCTTATTTTTCCATTTCTTAATTTAGTTCTTATTTCATTATACAACATGCGACACTACTGTGAAATATTTTAATACATTGTTATGTGAAAAAGAGCATCTCGTTGTATATTTCAGCAATATTTCTGTTTCATTCTTTTTAGTATTTTCCATTGTTCCCTGTTTCATTTTGAATACTTCAACCTATAAAATTTGTCCTAATTTGCTTTATGCTCTTTTCCTGATACTGGAAGTGTGCAGAGGCGGACAGGACGGGCACTGAACTGCGATGCAAGTGAGTGTGAGAGAGGGCACTGCTGTGCTGGCGTGGCTGAGCGTCGGGAAGGGAATGCACTAATTCTTGGAGACTGCTGCAGGTACAACGTGATGCACGTTGGCATTTTTAATGTAGCTTGGTTACAGGCCTACTACACGTATGTAGGCTTGTGCATCAGAATTAAAGCTTAACATTTAACTTTTAAAAGTTAAATGCAGAAAATAGAGGAATGCGATGGGAACAGATTAGTCTTAGTATTAGCTATGTGGTAGTTGTTGTGCTAGTAGTAGTAGAAATAAGGAAACTGAGAGCACAGGCTTAGAAAAACTGCTTTTGTACACACATGGTTTCACTTTAGGATGTAAAGAAAAAACTCAAGGCTAGAACTGGAGAGAAGATGCTGATTTGCCTCGTAACTCAGTTTGACACATAGGATTTGACTCAGCGGATGACAGGCCGACTTGCCTGTGGGCTTCGGGTGACTTTGTGCCAAAATTAGTAGACTTCTCACTGAGAGCTTGCAGGGAATATCTCTAAGGAAAATCAGACTGGGACAGAAAAACAAAAATATGCATTAAGTGTTGCTAAAAGAATTGGTTTATTCTTCTTAATCTGGCCTGCCTATGACAAACATAGCCTGATAAATTGTTAGGGTACAATAAAGCTATGAGCATCCTTCATTAGATCTCTGCATGTTGCACAAGGGGTCACATACTGTTTGCACTTGAGATTAATAAGGCTGCCCCTTGTACATTCAGTCTCTGTTCAAAGATTGGGATGTTTCGCAGCCCCTAGTCTTTATTTTAGCCATGGCAGCTATTAGATAATAGGAACTGGAATATAAGAGAAAAAATACACAAGAGAGGTATTGCAGAGCTCAGCTTTCCTTGCAGCCCTTTGTATTTTCTTCTGAGCTCCTATGCTCACTGTCGGCCTCCTGCACCCAAGCTACTACACATGAAGTGCTTTTCCTTTATGGAGCAAAATCAAAACGGCATTTGTCAGTACTCAGTACAGCATGGAGAAAACAGACATGTCTAGCAGCTCATAAAGCCATCCAGCCAAAACCAGCGTCGTTCTTGCCTTTCTGCTGTGCACACTGCTGACCCGCATTTAGCTGTCTGGCGACAGGGATGCATCCAATCACACAGGGGGTTCTGGTAAATGCTGCTTAGCAGCAGAAGGAAGGCATGATTAAGCTCTCTGGACCTGAGCTGAGCTCTAATTTGGGCTCGGCCAGTGACCTCCTGGGTAACCTTGAAATGGCCATTTCACCTCTCGGTGCTTTCCTCTGTGTCTGCTTCATTTGCAGCACTTCAGAGCAGGGACTGCTTCTCGTGCAAGCAGCCCGGCTGTTAAGGACACAGTGTGGCTGAGAGCTCCTACTGCTAAAAGCAAATGCAAAAAAAATATATATATATAAAAATAATTCAGAAGAAAATTTTGCAATGAACTGTTATCTATTTATCAAAAATATGTTAACCAGGGAAAACTTCATTTTTTTTCCCAGTGTCCTAAAAGCACAGCTATTAGCAATACATAAATAGCATTGCAGGCGATGTAACACAATGCAATTTAAAAGGCAGGTGGATCACTAATTCCCATGGTGCCCCAAACTCCCAGTTTCCCAGGCTAACAGCCTGTTGAACTCTGAGCAGCCATCAAGACACAGCGAGCTCTCCAAGGCTCTCACAGGACAAGGCCAAGTTTCTCCTTGGTTGCCCAACGCTTCCCTCAGTGAGCAGAGCCTCAGGAGGTACCAGGCTGGTGAGTGATGTTTAATTACACATCCTGAAGACATCCCAGGCTATGAGCACTGCCTGCAAAACCCCTATTTTATCACTTTTTCATTAGCGGGCTCCTTTCTGCTCCAGTAATGGCTCTCAAGTATGGGTTTGCTCAAAACCAAGCCTCATGGCGCCTGGCCTCCCTCCTCCCTGCCTGTGCCAAGACACAACACGTGCCACCACCTAAAGGCGCCTCGGGCAGCGGGGCCTCCACACAAGAAGAAAACACCAGAGGCAAAGAGACCAGCGCCCACAGTGACCACAGAACCAGGCGGGGAGTTACCGTTCTCTGCAAACCAGCGGCGGACGGGCTCAGCGCAGCAATGGGAGCACACCCATGGGGTCCCAAACCCCGGGCTGCACCATGCTGCTACTCCTGCCCCTGCGGAGACTGAGAAATTCTGGTAAGTTTGCACTTGAAACAAAACAAAGAAAAAAATGAGAACTTCGCATCATTAAATAACTCTCCACAGAAAGACTGGGAAGGAAAGAAGGCCTCCACCTCCAGTATTTCTCCTCTGCTCCACAGTTCTCAGGAATTAGATAAAACTTTAAGAGGATCCTGGAACCCAGAACATGTTTGGTAATACACATAGTAATTCTAGATGTAGCTCCAGCAACGTAACCCCCTCATTATATGTGATTAAATATGAATAAATTCCTACTGGCTGGTTAGCTGACAATGTTTATCCTCTTTTTCAAAACATTAAAAAGTATGTTCTACAAATTTGTTTGAAAAAAAAAAAAATATCTTTTTGAAGGAAAAGAAGCAGTAATGCCTCCATTTACTTATTTTCTCCACATTTTACCTTCATTTCTGTAAGGGGGAATCTATTTCTTTAATGGTGCAGCAAATTAGGAGGCATTTAGATAACACACCCCAGCTTCTTCTAAGGGGCTTGTTTGTTTTTGTTTTTGTTTTTGTTTTTTTACAGATACTTCAAAAGCCTTTTAATAAGGGAGATATATCACATGTTAAATGCAAAGCCTCTGTCCTTCACTTTCCACTAATGCGGCATTTACTGAATATTCCGTGCCAATATCAAAACACGTTACAAATGGAGTGGGGCACCTCACTAAAGGCTAGCCTGCACCTAGCAAAATCCCCTTTTCCATGGGAAAGAAAAATAATAATAATAATCTGAAGGCCCTGAAACTGCTATATTCTTTACAAGGGAAGGTTGCTCAAAAAGCGAAGTCTGAGAAATGGATGAAAGGTGTCAAGATGGTTCGCTGAACAAGGTTGCGCTGAGTGGGAGGCAGAGGAAGCTTGCCCTCCTACCTGCTCACAGAGGCTGCTGCACCTCGCTTCGGGCTGGTACCTGAGGGATACCCGCTGACCCGAATCCTCATCCATAAAGGACTCCTGTCAGCAATCTGACAGAGACACTGCAGTTTTTCCTTTTGGCAACTTTTTACAGACACTTTCACAAACACTTGTGAGTCTCTGTTTTGCTTCCTGGTGTTCCTGCAGCATTATGCTGCACTGGTCGCGCAGAGGCCATCGCCAGCCTTGCCACACGAACCCAACACATACAACACTACTTCTGCTGCTGCTTGGGTGACACACAGGTGTTAAGAGTAGTAGGTATCAGTTCATCAATGTCACACTTCCAACAAAAGTATCTGTGAACTCCCAAGCCTGTCCCATCACTTCAAGTTGAAAAGGAACAACCTGTTTTTCATGGTACCTCTAAAATGCCATCTGATTAAATAACTCCAGAAAGCTTGAACTGAAAGTCACATAGGCTCTACAAACTCTCCATATTCTTGTAAATGGAAAGCAAAGCTCCTCAAAGGGCCTAGCAGCATTTCTATTTGGCTAAATAAAAAAGTGTTTTTTGCAATGAAAGTGTCAAAATTCAAGGTAAAAGAGAAGTCATAGAAATGAACTAGGAAGTCTGGAGCAAGCAGTCCGCAGAGTAATTCCTCTCACACCACCTGCCACCTACGTAAACCCAGCCTGGTGACCAGACTCTGGGGAAAGTAAAACGATCAGGAAACAGTATTCCAAAGGTTGGCAGCATGGAGATAGATATTTATCTGAAACCATTAGAAAGGCCTCATTTTTCAAACATCAGATGATAAGGTCAAACCGTACAGCTATTCCAGGGCTGCTATGCATCATAATACTGTACACCATGAAACTGTCAGTATGATTTGACACTGAAAATTATCACTTCATATTACACTCAGATTGAAAGAAAACCTGAATACTAGAAAAGAAAAGCACTCTTTACTGCACATCATCTCATTAGTTTAACCTAGAATAATCCGAACTCTTCTGTTTCGAACTGCTCTGTATGGAGCAGTCACACCAGGCAGTGGCATTCTGCATCTGCACAAATCACCAGTTTTTACCCCCAAAAACAGAGGTGAAAAGGTGAATGGCTGAGCAAGTCAGGAGTGCTAAACCGATTAAGTCCCTCTTGAAAAGTAATCCAAAACAACAGCAAGAGCTCAGATACTACAAAGCATCTTTTTTTTTTCTTTTTTTCTTTTTTTTTTTTTTTCCAGAGGTATTTCATTACAATTGGCTTTCTTCCTGGGCTCAGGTCCAGAAATATCAGTATTGCCTTATTTTTTTCCAAGAAATATATTGCTTGAATAATGTGCACCTTGTGCACTGCATTTAAACAGATGATCATTGATCTCCTTGAACACTTTTTTTTTCCATTCTGATCATTCTTCCCTGGATTATATGAAAGTATTTTTTCCAATTTTTAGCAGAAGCCTAAAAACCTAGGTGTGCATTGCAAACAAAACTCACAAAGAAGCAGAACGAACCCTTTCTCAGTAGTTCTTCAGTCACTTCAGCAATCTCACCTTGCTTTTTTATGTGTACCAAGGAATGTAAAAAAAAAAAAAACAACTGAAGATGACCACAGCCCCTTTGGGAAATGACGACAGCAAAGTCCAGCCCCTGCCAAAGCTGTGCTATAGCCTGGGCAGGCTGGCCAGGGGTGCTCGGGGAGCCACCACTCCTGTAACCACATCACGGATTTTTTCTCTGGGGCTGGAAAAGTCTCCTGACCTAAGTACTTGAAAATGCCCCCTTTGATGTGCCCTTTGACTGCTTCCCTGTCCCAGGGGGAATTTCTCACGCCTTTTAATTCTTACCACCCAGCTCAGCACCTCTGACTCTCGTCTTGTCTGAGGCAACCAACTAGTGAGAAACAACTTCAGTCAATACTCCAGACAGGGTGATTTAAATAAAAATAATACCTGCGTCTTTGTGACTCAGGATCCTCACGACAATTTAGCGTGTAGTTCCTTCTTTATCTGCAGCCGACAATCTGGAAGATGCTGTTGTGTCTCCTTTTTAGATGACATAAAATGAAGGTCCAAACCACTTGCAGCCTCTGGAAACCACAGAACAATTTGGGAACCTTCCAGCACTGTCGCACCTTGCCAGGCAGCTTGAAACCTCAGAAAGCTATTTCGTAAATTCAGACGTAACTTCTGCTTCACAGGGATACCCGAAGCGGACCACGACTTTCCCAGCAGAGGCTACCACGGTGGCCACAAGCCTCGCTGCAGCCCTGGAGGTGTCTGCGGCTGCCAGATCAGTCCATCAGCCCGGCTCGCCAGCGTGCCTGCGCGCCAGGCAGGCACTGAGCTTCTCGCAGCAGTCTGGGCGTGATTTAGCTCCTGTTCCCTCTCATCTCCATACCGCTGTACGGCTTTTAAATATTATATTCATGCTAGGCTATAAATGTTGAATGCTCCCTGTGCTACTTCGCCAGCAATACAAGAGAGTAGCTTGAAGGACTATGGCTGATAAAAATTGAGCTTGTCGTAGAGGAGAAGGAAAAGCGTTGTAAGCTGTAATTGTTCTGAGAAAACATTACTGGAAGACACATAATCCAACATGACACTTCAAGCTCTTGCCACAGAGCGTTTGACCATAAAAGAAAAAAAAAAAAAAAAAAGATTTTTAAGGTCTACTTTCACATAACTGTACTTATACATCCTGTCAGAAAACGGTGCACTATCTTAAATAATACATTTTTTTTTTTCACATCCAACTATTTCCATTCAGGCTAGTAACTGCAAAAATA
Source organism: Anser brachyrhynchus (assembly GCF_964034855.1). Classification (NCBI taxonomy): domain Eukaryota; kingdom Metazoa; phylum Chordata; class Aves; order Anseriformes; family Anatidae; genus Anser; species Anser brachyrhynchus. Next base: position 36,485,881 of record NC_137694.1, on the reverse strand, counting down.
GAGCTACAGAAGGTAGGTGTACTGATGGGAACCTTGTAACAGGAGTTTTATAACTCAGCAGAGGACAATGTGAGGCTATAACATCTCTTTAAGCCAGAACAAAGCAATAAGAAATGACTGACCTTTCTGTCCTGCTGTGGGTTTCAAATCTCATCTCTTAAATGAAGGCTCAGTGGTGTAAATCAAAGGCAAATCACACACCTTCATGCATCACTCCACTAAGGACAGCACTTGATTAACCTAAAAGATGTGGGTTTGTTTTTTGGAGGAGGGGAATTGAAACTATGAAGAAGGCGTCCCATTGAGTTCTCGATGGGGGAAGATTTTTTTCCCCTTCATCTTTCTCCCTACGCTTTATAACAGCACTGAAAACAAAACGAAGTACATCATGTTTTTAAGTGATGTAAAGGCAGCCACAGCAGAGCTGCTCAGCAGACACAGAGCCAGCTGCCCTTCTTGCAAGCTCTGTCTGCAATGTGCTGGCTTTTTCCTCTGAGATTTCCCAGTAATGAAAATGTTCCAGCAGCTCCACCAAATGGACTTCTAGCACAGAAGAGAATAGAAGCAAGCAGGTGAATTGAATCATTGTGTTCTAAGAGTATTTTGGTGACAATTAAATGGCTGGAAAACAGGGAAGTTGTTTCCCATGTGAGGAAAGAAAAACCCACCTTTGTCTACCATGTACCCCCAAAAGACGTTTCCTTGGTGTATACGTGATACAACCTTGTGATGCTCGGTACTTCCAGACATGGCATCCTCGCATCCAGCAGGCTGGGTGAAGGGCACGCCAGCACCGGCTTTAGGGAGCCGCAGGAGCCCTGTGGTGCCGCACAGGTGGGCAGAAACACAGCGGTTGTACCCGGGTTGTGCTGCGTCTGTGAGGAACACGACTCACAGCACCCACACATGCAGTGTTTGGGAGAAAACCAAGGCTCTCCTCAGGGCCGGGTGAGGGGTACAACGCCAGCACTGCTGACACAGGTGGGGAGGTGCCAGGGCGATCTAGGCCCTGCGGCCACCTCATGGCTTTGGTCACCTCATGGCAGTGCCGGGCACATCTGCAACCTGCCCCGATGATCACCACGAGGCCTGAGCACGGTCCCACGTGTCCCCTTCTGAGACCTGTCCATGAAAATGCCTCCGGGAGGAACAGCTGCTGCCCGGGGCTCTGCAGCACTCCGGGCCTACCAGCCCTGTCCTCTTCATTAACGGCTGCGGGTGGGTTTTCATGACGAGATGTCTGCAGGAAGCTTTTCAGGACAGCCCCTCACTGACATGCCCCCAGTGCCTCTCACAGAAAGCAGCGGCCAGCACCGCTCCACTCCCCTGCCTGAGGGCATCTCACCACTGCGAGGGACAAGGGAAGCGAGAGCCGTGTGGAATGAAAGCACATACAAATCTGAATCCTTTCATCTGATCTATACAAAGATTGTAACCTGCTCCTATCTGCTTACACCTGAAACTGCAGTAAGGCTCCCACAGCCAGCACCAGGGAAGCAGCAGTGCGGTCATGTCAGCATCAGCTCCTTTCACGATGAGTTAGCAAATGTGCCTGCCATGCAAGGCTGACGGCTGCTTAGCGAGGTGCCTGCTGTGAGCCCAGCTGGGATGCAGTGCATCCACTCACAGCTGGCTCTAGAATTGCTAATTTCCTATATATAAAAAAAAAACAGCTAATCTGGAATCGTAACATTGCGTGGCCCAGGTACGCTCAGGGATGCAGCCCTCACGCTGGCACAGGGGGAGCTGGGAAGTTATGGTGTTGTATGTCAGTAGATGCCAGTTGAGATTACCCTACTGAACTGGTTAAAGCAGCTCCTTTGGGAAACGTGTCCCACGGCTAGGCAGCACTGACACAGCCCGTAACCTGATGGGAACACTTGGCGGTCACAGACCTCAGCGAACACTAGTGCAAGTCTTCAGGAGAGCAGTACACCTCTGAACAACTGCAGCACGCCCATGGCTGTAGCACACCAGCAGCTCTACCTGTTGCTGCCAGTCTTCCTTGTGAACATGAAGCAAAGTTCTCCAAAAGATGCCCACACGGACATCTACAAGCACAGCCGGTGCTGGCCATGCTGGTACCTGTGTCAAAAGAACAAAGTCCACTGAGGGATAACCACCCCTAAGATATTTTTTTCTTTGCAATCAATGGAACAAATAACCAAAAAGCATGCAACAGAGTTCAAATGGCAGAAAAAAGTAGAGCTGGAAAGCTTCTGCCTTGCCAGTGGCAGAACTGGCCACAAGAGCTCCTGACAATTAACCTGTTCCTAACGCCCCTATGTCTGCTTATCTCCCAGAACAGTCTGTTCAGGCACTTGACTCTCTTCACTCTCAGAAAGACGTTTCCTAACTCAGTCTGGATTTTTTCCTCTTTCTTGCACTACAGTTTGTATTTGTAATCTCTAATCCTTTCACCACAGATGTGACAGCCTTTCGATGACTGATGATTTCTGCTCCCCCCTTCTTCCAATCTTCTCTCCTTTCAGCCAACCAACTCCCATTTTTTCCTGTCCTTCTCAGGCAAGTTTTCCAGACCCTAGCTATTCTCTTTTTTTCTCCTCTAACTGATCTTCAGTAGCCAGTACCTTTTTAAATTGTTACAGATAAGCCAGTTTAGACGCACTTTTCATTGTGCTGGTCACCAGTAAACCATGCTCTCCTCTGCACAGGCCAAAGTGGGATTCTATCCCTGGCTTTGAGGTCCCTAGGTAGCAGCTGTCACCAGTTCAGCTGACCATGCGTGGGTAACCAAGTCACTTACCCTTGGGAGGGGATTTCACAGTAATATCATGCTATGCAACTCTGTAGTTATAGTTTTGTTTGGGAAAAATTAAACACAGCTTTATGCAATGCCAGTTTATTCCACATCTCCCCTCTTCTAGGATTCAAGACTTAAAGGAAACCAAACAAAAACCCCTTCCATTCAGCCTTTTGAATCCTTATAGTACTACATGCAACATTATTCTATGATTACCACTTTCACAGTAATCTAACCAAATGAGCACTGATCAAGCTCCATCAGTGGATTGTTTCAGAGTCTAGGAATTTTGCCACTCTTACAGAGAACTAACTTTGATCAGAACACACAACAGCAGAGTAGTTAAAATAAAAGGGATTAGTGGCTCTCCATATTGCGCTTATAGTAGTGATTCTGCTGTTCAGGATACTTTTTTTGGACAGCCAACTAATGCAAGTTAAGCTGCACTTTGGTACCTCAGATTTGAGACTTATTTTGTATGAGCATACAGGGAAATAAAAAATGTAAAGGTAATACTGAAATGGACAAAAAGTGAAATTATGGAAAGACAAAGAAGTAAGTACACACCCTACAGCAAGTGGTTGATGATGTATTTAAGTCATTCACTCATGCATTTTCACAATTCGTATGAAGACAGATTTGTTCAAGTAACAGATAATTAATATACTAAGCTAAACCCCCCAAAACAGTTCACCAGCTTCAGGAGGAAGAACCATATATTACTTCCTATTACTTCTTTTGGCAAATCAGTAGCGCAACTGATAGTATCAGGACACTTAGTATGAGCCAAAAATTCCATGGTATCATACACCATGCTTCAACATGAAAAAGATACACGCTTCGTAAGAACATAATCAGTAGACTATGAACTGATTATTTCAAGTTCTTTAGCTAGTGCTTAGTTAAAATTACTTTTTTTAAAAAAAAAAGTAAATAAAAATTACTTTTTAAAAAAGTAATTTTAACAAGATTACAATTACTGATGTATTTAGCAACACTAAAACCAGCAATGTTTAAAATGAACATAATAGAACATAGAACATTTTCAACCATGTAAAAGAATGCCGCACATATTTCAATACATGGACAATATTGTTACTACAATTAACTTTCCTTTTCAGACTTTCAATATAAAGGAAGTCAAAAATTATATATTCCAATATTCAATTTCTTTCAAAATTAAGAACCTTTGATACAACAGTTACTAACATAATGTTGAAAAAAATATATAATTTATGTACAATTTGAGAGCCTGATTATTTAACACCTAGGCATGTGTTTTACTGACATGCAGTGAGACTGTGAATGTGAATGAATGAATGCACAACCAGGCATTAAAGTTTCCAGTTAAACATGATTCCAGTATATTAAAACAAACAGTTAGGAATGCCATGGCTAACCAAGGAAAAACATGTAACAAACTGCTGCACTAGTTTTGCATAGCTAGATTTCTTTAACAAAGCTTGCAAAGGAATATTCTTAGACCCATGTGATAGTGACTATTTGATTTTCCTTCTAATATTTGATTCTAACCAAGAACACTGGAAAGCAGGTCTCAAAGATATCAAGGCAGTGAATTTCCTCTTCTTTCAGCAAAGAAATAATCACTTATACATTTCATACTTTTTTTTTTTTTTTTTAAGTAAAATGGAAATGTGTTGCTTACTGACCCAGACAGATAAGCAGGGCATAAAAACCACAAAATTCTTAGATGCTATCACAGGTTACTACTGTTTAATTTAGACCTAAATCTTTCACCACTGATTATGAATAATTTTAAATAGCATGGATCCAGCTCTTCTTACAGATTAAATAAGGCAACTAGAAGAGCTATTTGGATACTATTGATCATCTCTAAACAGGTTTCTACACAGAAAGAGTGAAACCTGCAACATTTACATGTTCTTCACCTGAAATAAGTGCACCTGTAGTATCCAAACAAAGTAAAAGTTGTTTTCTAAGGGATCTTTTTGGTTTGTTTTCCTCTTCTCTTCCTCCTCTCATTTTACATATTTTGGAGCAGACAGTTTCATTCTGCATCTCTGCAACCCAAACGTGTAGTACTGGAAAGTAGTGACTACTGATCCCGGAAAATAAATACACAGTCTTACTACATTTTTCACTTAATATCTCAGTCATAAGTCAGCAGTGGGTGAGGTCCTTTTTCAAGATCTGAACTGGTAAGTAATTTTTCTAGTATTCAGTTACCACTGAGGCATAGTGCTATCTAGTCTAGTGACAGCCCCCAAATTCTTACAAAATTTTTAACCTTTTAAAACTATGTCTGCAAATAGAATTCTCAAAAAGCTATCTTACTTTAAGAACCCACTTCTCTTGTGGCGAGCAACAAGATTTCAGGAAAACTCTGAAAACATTACTTTACAAAAGGAGTTTCTACATTCAGTCTGACAACCTGGAGTGCAAAATTTCCACATACAGAGCAGACAACATGGCACCAAATATGGACAAGGACTTAAAAAAAGTTGTGAATTTATTTTCTCGTAGTAGTGAACTAACAGTCTGGATGTGAAGGAAAGAGAAAGGCATTTCCACTCTGTCCTGTCTGTGCTTTTAGTCCCCATTGACACCTACTTAAAGAGACCTGATTTAACAGTCCTCCTGTTTTGTGATATTAGAGTCATTCAAGTAGACTCCAAAATAACAGTAGTGGTTAAAGGAAAACCAATACACCCTTTAACGACTAATCATAATTTTTAGTATTTTGCAAATTCTCTTGCAATAAAGAGTAAATTGCACTCTGAAAAAGGGGCAATATTAAAAACAAATACATATCAACTTCATCAACAACACTTTTGCCTTTAGGACTCTGTCAGAGATCTTCCATGGGTTAAATTCCCTGCCAGGAGTAATTCTATCCTAATGTTGACAAAAAAGATATATATATCTTCTATATTTACATATTATACATATTTACATTTTTTAATACTACAGTTGCAGAGGAAAAAAAATGGGTACAGAATTATCGTCTGTTTTTACATGTCCCAATTGTATTTTTTCCCTTTGAAAAATTTACAAGTCCTCTTCAAGTCCTTTGAAAGCTAGATACAGTCCACATTCCGCAGGCCACCATCCGTAGTCAAAGCACCAAATCTGAAATGAAAAAGCAGTGTATTCTTAGGTGATTGAATTAAATATAGAATCAATCAATCTTTTTCATTATAATTTATTTGTGGGACTTCTCCTTTCCCTTGCTACATGCTGACACACACATTTGTATCTAACTTCTGTAGGTGACAACAAGGTACTTGGAGAATAGCATCCTTTCTGGTATGGGACTGGGCATGAGGAACAAAACCAAACCAAGTCCGCTTGAAGCTCAGCTCAGCTCTATCAGCAATTTACCTTGAAGCTTTTAGGATATTATTATTTTCATATATTATCATCATCAGGATGTTATATTTTATCATCATTATGGAAAAAAGCAAAAGTATTCTATATGTAATAATGAAAACTCTTCTTCCCTGCTTTATTTAAGCGATCTGAAAACTGCAAAATCATTCAATGATTCATCAATTTTGATGAATACAATGTATACATGTATACATATATATGTATATATATATACATATATATATATACATATATATACATACATATATACATATATATATGTACACATGTATACATTGAATACGATGTATTCAATATTGGCATAATTTCACCGTCGTTAAAAATATCTAAAAGTGATGAGTTAAAACAGCCTACTGGATTACTGCAAAAATGTTGTGTTGAAATTCAGAATTAATCTCTGTGCAACAGATATTTCTGTTAGCTAAATCTAAGTGGTACTGAACAAAAATGTCATGACTGCTTTATCAGAATAATTTTACAGTAATGTTTCAAGGTTTTAAAGTTTTCTTGTTACACCTCAGATTAATAGTTCAAAATATATTTATAGTTAAAGAGATTAAAGAACTGTCCCTTAGTTTGTATTCTGAATCTACAAAACGTATCAAATTAAGTTTGCTCCTATTATCAGCCCACAAAGGGAAAATAATTGCTTGCCTTTCCAAAATGTGGTTGTTCTCAGCCAGCTCTTTAACAACGCCTTCCATTTCCTCCTTTAGTTTCTTCATACTGTAATAATAAGAAGCAAAAGAAAGGTTACAATTTTTACAGAGGCAGTTATCTACTACAACCACTCACCACCACACAGCTTTTAGTAACTTGTTACTGCCTACCAAATGGGAGACAGATATCAGGTTGGTTATTTACTAAAAGTGTTGGATATTTATTAGCGGTATCCTTTACTCACAAATCTGTACCACTGCTTTAGCAATATAAAGTGGTTTTTTTTCCTGCAATAAATATAAAATTACCAGCCTTAACAACAATCACTAAGTCAACTGCAAACATTCTTTTCAATCCATCTGTATAATTGGCATGGAATATTACATACACCCAATTAATAAATTCTCACCCAAGAGTCATTTCCACTAATGTGTTTGAACTTGGGTAAACTGTATTCATGGTGTGTTTCATCCCACTGGAAGCTGCAAACATTTTCTGAGGCAGAGCATCTTGTAACTGCAACAGACAAAAAGGTAACACAAATTAAAATACAAGCTGTGATACATGTCTTGATGGCCACCCTAAAATCCTTCTTTAAATTCTCTGTTGGTATGATGTCTCATAAAATCATTAGAACAGTAAGGTGTGAGATCATCATAGTAATTTCGTTATACATATAACCTGTAGTTCCCTGATTTGTTCCATCTTCTTAAGAGCCTTATACTTCCATAATGAACTCTCAAAAGGAGGAATTATCTATTTGTTATGTCTGCAGATATCCTAAGGCAACAGGATTCTAGTGAATAACTGACTTCTGACATGCTACTAAAATACAAACAAACAAGTAAAACACTGCTCTTCACTGTTGGTTTGTTGTTGTTTTTTTAATCTCTTGGATGTTTTTCTTTCGTATTTACTTCCTTTATAAAGAATAACAATTTTATTGAATGAAAATGCACTTTTAGATTACTTTTTGATTTGGGGACAGTGCATTGACTATGATCCTTATATGTCTCATTAACTAGATTACAACCAAAAGAGTTACAGCTATTCTCATTCTCTCAATTTTGAGATAATTCTGTTGACATCCTGCAAGAGTCACTGTCCAAATTTTAACAAAATGTTTTCTTGCATGCCACCAGCAGCATTATATTAGCATGTATCCTTGAGCATGTACCCCCCTAATCTTGAATATGGGAGTAGTGTCTTATGCTTCATAAGAGTATTAACATAATCCTCTAGGCACTTAGATACTATTGTGACAGTAGTTACACAGAACACCTCCCAGCAAACTCACATCTGTTTGCACAGATGTTTTTTTGGACTGCTAGTGATATCAAAAATAAAATAAAATAAAAATCAAGTCAGGATTTGTAAACCAGGCTGTCCTCTATGCAACTCCTATATCATCAGTGAAACTACTATAGACCAAATACTACATCCAAACAGCCCTATATTTTAATATGACTGCATTAACCTAAGTATGACTCACTATAAACAACAGTATTAATATGAAACAATATAGAATAGTCTTTTATTTTTGTCAACACTTTAAATAATTTAGAAGAATTCTACCTCGTTTATATAATCTTGGTATTTGGATACCTCTTCTTCAATGTCAAAGCACTGGTTGGTGAGAGCCAGTAACTGCTTCCTTATGTGAAGCATTTTCCTAGAAGAAAAAAAAAGTTTTCTTTCAAGACCCTTTAAGAATCTCGTAAAAAAGTGGTGCAGTGAACACTTCTGAATATTAAAGAAATCAATAAACTTGCCTTGTCCAGTCCTCAGCCTTGTCCAGAAATATATCATACTTGCTGACACATTCTTCTTTGAATAGAGCTATGGCTTTTGTAGCATGCAAATACAGCTTCTGCCTGCAACACAGAAACAACCAAAACAGTGTTGTACTCTTTTCAGAAACCCTTCCTCCAATTCACTTCCTGAAACTTGGAGAAAAGGCTTAAAAAGACTTAAAATCTCTTCAACCAATTTTATTTGTGCAGTTGTAATGTATGAGAATTCAACACACCGCATGAACTGACAGGTTATGCTTCAAAAATATTCCCTAGCAGGGAGAAAAAAAAAAGTAACTGAATGAATTAAGTTGCAATTATTGGTGTATGAATAAATGCTCACTGGGAAAATACATCTGACCAATTATCCAAGCAACTATATTTAAGGGAAAAGGATTCTAAATTGAAAGGGCAAAACTCCTTATTATTTCTAATTTGTCTTTGGTAGATATTTGGAACCTCCAGCATATATAAATAATCCTTTGTGCTGAATAATATCCATGCAACACAAAAATTGGATTTTTGTGTCAGCTTAAATTTATGACAAGCAATTCTTGTTAGCATTGCAGACAGCAGTCCCAGTAGAGCTGCCATACCATACTATGCATCGCACCAGGAAGCAAAACTAAAGGAATCTAGGATACTGAGGGCTGCAGTCTAACAACTGCTTCTGGTATATCATTAACTCTTGCATGATAGCCTTTGGTTAATCAAATGTTGGCTGGAATGTAGTTGGTTTATAATCAGGCATGCATACCTGTCATTCAGCCACAAAAAAAATATGAATTTAGTGCTGCTCCTTTATCTGTTTAGTACTAGCTATTACAAAGGCCAATCACTGTTGCTAAAGGCACAAAGTTTTTCAGTTTCATTTCTCAGATCAGTGGAACTCAAGCTATTGCACTGCAGAAGAGCAGGTACTTAAGGCAAACCACTGCCATTTCTCTCTGGGAGGCATCAAATTAAAAAGGATGTAGTTAGGATCTCAAATACACCCATACAGTCTTGAGGAAACACTTGCGGTAGAAAATATATAGTATTCAAGGCCATTAAAATGAAGCCTATTTATGTAAAGTTATTCACATATTAATGCAAGGACACTGTTTGATTAGTAGTAGAAAAAAAAAATTGTCTGCTAAAGGGAGAGCTGCTTTAAAATATGCTGTGGATTCAGTCTCAACGTTTAACTGTTTTCTGACGACATTCTTTAGAACACAGGACTTGAAATTATTGCTCACATTATCTCCTATGTTAAGTTCTGGCTGTTGCAGGACAATGATGTGTCCAAGCCACTTTCAGTGTATCAAGATCTATCTCATAACTAGTTAGGTTTCTTGTTCCTTCTTGGCCTTTAGAATCAATGAATATCCCGAGTTGGAAGGGACCCACAAGGATCATTGAGTTCAAAAATTTTACATTAAAGCAATCTCCCCTCCCCAGCTGGCAGTTACACCATTTAGCTCTCATTATGGTAAAATCGTGACCAAGAGAATACCTGTCAGTGCCACCTTCACATTGGCTCTCCATCTGTAATTGTTAGTGAACCACAGTAGTGGTAGCAACATCAAGAATTCTTAGAAAGTTCCAGAAGCAGTGTCTACATTCATACACCAGTAAGCAATGACTACGAAACCACTCAACTGACCAGCCTCTAGGAAGGTAACTTAGTTACTTAAACACAAGCATCTAGCATCATTTGAGATGCACAACAATACCCTGTGCTGCTTCCAGCTGTGCATCCCGAAAGGTGCAGGTCTCCCATTAGTCACGTCCTACCTCCCAGTCTCAGACCACATCTGAGGTACCTAAGGGCGACTCAGATAGTATTAGGCACCTGTGTAGGAGTAACTGCGTGGATCCTGAGACAAGTGCTGCAGGATGAGCAGAGGAGCTGTTTAGAGTTGCTCAAGAGTTAAGTCTAAGTCTTCAGAGTCAGAGAAGCCTCATGGGTGTCTAGACAACCAGATTACATACAGACACTTAACTTGTAAGTGGCAATTTTCAACAGTATGGAGAACAGCATTAAAGTTTATTTTACACACTATATTTCCTGAATATTAAGTAATTCTGTAATTTCTATAATTTCATCCAGCTAGTCCATGCCTTATTTATCTGTAAAAAATTATATCCACTTTAGCTACAAAATCACTTTACTGTTACTCAGGGTTCTATTCCTCTCTAAAACAAACAGGACAAAAAGATATTTCCTGTAAGATAATTATGCCCAGATTAGGAACAGGTATTTCACATCTACCTTTAAAAGGTGTATCTGTGACGGTGTGACAGAATTCCACTGACAGAAAACACCTCGTTATAACATGCTGGCACCCTATGTATTTAAGATATTTAAAGGACATTAAAAAAAATACTCCTAAAGCAGTTATAATTTACAGCAATAATCAAGAGAAGAGGTTATTGCCAAGCGTGCCTGTAGGACCTGAAAGCAACCATGGTATTTCCCAAATGTAACTTCAAAACTTACTTGTCAAACTTGTGAATTTGTTCTTCATTATAAGGAAGCCCTAGGATCAGAGCAGATGACAGACATTACCAATTTAATTCTGTTAGTTGTATTTATGTAAAACTCCACTTAGTTTACCCATTTTCTGTGTGTTCTTCTATGTTGGTAGGTAAAAGCAGCAATTTACTTTTTTTTTTTCCGCCAGTATTGCAATTCAGATTTGTGAGTTTCATTCACATGGGCTTTAAGACAGTAGCTAACTAGGAAAGGCCTACAGACATATTCACTGCTGCTGACCAACTGTTCATTGCTATCACAAATATCCTAACAGAACAAGAACTGACCTGTCCTTTACACTAGAGTTTATGTTAAAAGTGAATCAAATAAGTTACTTACTTCGTTCCGCTTTGTCTTTTTTGAACTGATAATAAATATCTGTGATGGAACATAGCAGTGCCTGCAGCCTTTCTGGACTAGAGCGACAAAAGGAATAAAATTAGGAATTTTACACACAAACTTAGGCAGCTATTAATGAGCTTTTATGAACTACAACTAATCCATATTAAAAGAGGTAATACAATTACCCACTTTCTGTCTCTTGGATGCATGCCTTCTTGATTTGCCCAGGTATCAGCCAGTAAACCACCAGGAGAAAGCTTGTTTTTGATATCTTGAAGACTGGTTTCTATTGTGCCCTGAGAGCCGGACAGCTACATAAGAGCAAGAAAGTTCAATCTTACCACTGGGTAAAGTGAAAAATTAATTCAGGCTGAAAACAGACTGAGCACATTAATACTACAGACCCATTTGTTTAACTAACCTTCATTAAAGAAATATGCCCAATCATCTGCTGAAGCTTAGCTAAAAGCAGATAAAATACATTATTATTCAAGAAAGAATTTCTCTGAAGCTGGTGTTTCTATTTGTTATTATTAATTCTCTCTTTCAGAGTCTTCAACAACAAGATTTTACCTTTCATATATTTCCAATTTACTTCTACTCTCATTGTTTTAGTTTGTTATGAGTTCACATAATGACTAACTATCCACTAAATTCATACATTTCTTTCTCTGCAAGTCATACAACCTCCAAAATAAAAATGCAGTAATCACCTTTTCCTTTCTAGTTTACACATCTTCCCAGGATACCAGTCTGAAAAGTTATTTTCCATCTTTTACTTGTCTGGAAACTCGATACAAATTTCAAAGCAGATCACTCTGAAGCGTGCTTGTGTATGTATCACTTTAGAAAGCCAACTAAGGAGTTTAAAGTTCTTTAAGGAAAGGAAAAAAGATTCTCAAAGTAAAATACATTTTGTGGTTATAATTTTTCACTTGATTATTGTAGTAAATGGAATTGTATTTTCAGGGATGACCAACTGTTTTCACTGCACTGGACTAATAACAGGATTTGGTGTCTTTGCAGAAAGATAACCACATCTAGATACAGGCATTTGAACTGCCTTTGACTGTCTAGAAATGACTTTGAAAAATCAGAGTTGTTACTCATAGAAAACCCTTTATTACTGTTCCTTTGTTGTTTATTTTAATTTTTCATTCTTTCTCTAGAAACACCATTTTGAGAATGACATGGGTTTGTAAAATACTTACACGCAACAGTTTTGTGTGTATCTCTGAAATTTCATCCACTTCTGATGATTCCAAGTTGATCTGCATCAAATTCTCATATCTGAACGCAAAGCACATTTATAAAAGCACATTATAAAAAAAATAAGAGTAATGAATGCACTCAAAATATTCCTTGAATCTAAAGATTAACGATAACTACCACTTCTTCTATATGAAATACATTATCTGCCAAGCAGACATGAAAGACAGACAGCTCTAAGTGGCCATTAGTAATGAAAATTAAGAAAAAAAATTCTTCCTTGAACGTTTTCCTACATTTGAACTGTTAAAAAGAAGTCTGAAAGTTCCATTTCTAACTTTTTTTTTAATTCTACTCTCATTACTTGTATTCGACAGGTAGTAGAAAGTTGTTTCCTCTCATCAATTCATTTTTAATAGGTTACCAAACTAATGATTCTTCACGTAATCAATGACACAACAAACCACTGCACCAAGATGTTTTTTCTGTAGAAATTCACTGGAAAGGCTGAGTTACCAAAAACTTAAAGGCTGGGCTAGTAGTCTGTTCATACTGACACTTTCCGTAAGACTATAGTTCAAGTGTCAAATAAATCATCCAGGAGGGTATTTTTCCTGCTGAGTCCAGACATATTTTATTTTTAAAAATACCATGAAAAACCAGCCCAGCTACTTTCAAACAATACATACTTTGCCACAGGCGAATACCCTGGTTACCTTGCCAAATAAAAGCTCTGCATTGTCATGCTTTACAGCAGAGCCTTGAAAAAGGAGGACAAACAAGAGGACGTGTCCTCTGCAAACTCCGTGAAAGTCCTCTGAAGTTAGTAAACTGAAAATCCTGCCACTTCCTAGGAGGCTGAAAGACTACATGCAAACACATAGGAAACTTCTATCCACATGAGAACTACTATAATTTTTGTTCAAACAGCTGCTCTGAGATACAACAGGACGTACTAGTCACAGAACCTACAGTGACGACTTCTGAGCAGTGTGTCACTCATCTGCAGGACCTGGCAGAACACAGGAAGATATCTGGGCCAAACGGTCCTGTTACCTAGTGTAAACTGGCTTGAAGGAACGTTTGGAGCACAGCCCTGATGATCTGCAGTTAGGCTACCCAGGTACACTGTGGTTTTGTCGGTCATCACCTTTGCTAGTTGCTGGTTTTTTTTTTGTTTGTTTTAAAGCAAGTACCTTAAAGCCCAGACAGGTCAGTTTTTACATATTTGGCATGTGCACGTCAACTCTGACAAGTCCTTTGGTATCCACAATTACTACATACAAGCTGGTGGTATACATACATGGCTGCTGGAGTTACTCTAAAAGCCCAATGGCTCTACATGTGTGCATTAACCACCGTATGTGAGCATATGACTAAATCTGCTTAAGTGAAATCACTGCTGTCAGTAAAGCCATGCTAATTCAAATTCAATTTTTAAGGGCAAAAACTCTGTAAATAAACATAGCCTAAAATACCACTGCCATTAAAGACTAAAAAAAAATAAATGTATTAGGTGCAGTGCTTCTACTCACATTTTCTCAGCTTTTTCAATGTTTCTGCTGCAGAAATCCAGCCTGATGACGACCTCAGTCTTTTTATGAACCATTTCATTGTAATCATCCTTAATTATTTCACTAAAAAATAGCGAAGCATTAGTCTAGCATTCAACTGCCATCTTACCAGCAACCAGTAATACAATAATACATCTACAGTAGTAACTGCTAGTAAAATTGCTTTCCTTTAGAGATGTGTTAGTATAATCCTCATATAAAACTATCCTGTGCAAGCTGCTCAATTGTACCTGCATGTTACCGGAGGTTATACTTTGACTATCCACAGGAGAAAGTGAAACTGCAAATACCTAAAACTTATTGACAGAAAAAAGAATCTTTGTTTCCTTAATGGTGAAAAGATGGAAAAATCAGAAAGTCTATTCATATTCAGGCAGTAAAAGAAACCTCCCTCCCAGGATTACAAAATTACGTATTGATAGCCAAGGTATATCTCAATAAAAATAATTAAAAAAAAAAAATCACATTCACTGCAATTCAATCAAGTACTTACATTAGCCACCGTATGCCTTTTCGCATCAGCTCCTGGTAAAGCAGCAAAGAACTGGCAACTCTACAGGCATAACATACGATACCTGTTACTGCCTGGGTAAAAAAACAAAACACATTAGTACTAAACTGTCATTCTTTTAACAATTGTTTCAGGTCAATTAATGACAACAAAGTAACATAGATTAATAGATCAAAGAGCAACATGAAGATGGTAGTATAAAATGCGTAACTTTGCCCAAACTTTAGTCAGGAAATAACCAAACACTAGTTATGGAGGCACAGCTAAACATGGTAGTGAGTTTTTCCAGTTATGCTGAAGTATCTGTTAGGGATGAAAATAAGTTTTTTTTAAGCAAAAAATCACACCACTTACTCCCAGCATCTACTTTAACTTCTGGGAAGTCACAAGTACGTTTCCTCAGTAGTTTAGGAATTAAACACATACATTAAAAGAAACTAGTAAAAATTATAAAATTTGACAATTCTAAGGCTAGGGACTCTTCTTTCACCTAATTTCCACTTACAAGTTTGCTGTATCACTTGGAATTCTGAACAAAGTTTCACAAATGATAGTTTAAATATTTTTAATAATATCAACTGCTTACTTTCTGTTTATTAATCTGAAAGACGTTTGGTTTCCAAAGAGACATATGCTTTTAGGACTACCTTGCCCGAACACAAAGCTCCTCAGCAGACAACGTTTTATAGGAATAGCATAAACAGTTGTCACAAAGTCAAAGCATGTCAATGCACCCATTAGTAATTTTAGAATAACGACAAGAAAAATGAAACATCCACTACTTGTCTCCCACAGAGATCTTGTAAACTTCCAAGAAAGGCAACCGAAATTCTACTCTTGCAGATGTTATGAACCTTCTAGCTCTGGAGCCTTCAGGAGTGCCTTTTTGCAGTAGCAAAGCACTTGGACTTAAAAAGGCTAATTTTTTGTTTAAATACAAACATGTTTTGTATACAAATTCTGGCTTTAATAAAATATGATTCTGGAGCCCTTGTTAACAAATACACTTCTGTTGGTCAGAATTCCTACCAGCATATTAAAATAGCTTTATTAACATGATTCATCTGAGAATTAAGTAGCTTTCATCTCAGTATCATTATCTGAGACAGCTATATAAATCAAAATCACAATTACTCACTTTAGCCATACTGGCATCCCCATCCAAGTCATAACGTTGATGTACTTTAGGAAGTAAAACTGAAACATAAAACAAACATCTGTATTTTCCTGTGTTTCATGAGAGACTTCAAAAGTCTTAATAAAATAAGAGATACACTAGTACATGTTGAAGAAATATTTATTACTAAAACTCAAAAACACAACTGAGTCAGAAGCTAGGAATGTAAGAAGTGTCTCATTTTGTTTTGTTATATGGAACACCTCTAAACAAAAGGCATTATTGGAGAAGGTTCCGGGGATGCCTCATTGAAGCTTTTCGATACTGAAAGGGGGCTTCTAAAAAAGATGGACAACAACTTCATGTTCAGTCACATAATGATAGGACAAGAGGAAACGGTTTTAAACTAAAAGAGGGGAGATTTAGATAAGATGTTAGGAGGAAATTCTTTACTGTGATGGTGGTGAGGCCCTGGCACAGGCTGCCCAGAGAAGCTGTGGGTGCCCCATCCCTGGAGGTGCTCAAGGCCAGGCTGGATGGGGCTTTGGGCAACCTGGTCTGGTGGGAGGTGTCCCTGCCCATGGCAGGGGGTTGGAGTTAGATGACCTTTAAGGTCCCTTCCAACCCAAGCCATTCTGTGATATCACCCAGCTCAGTATGTTGTCTCCCACAGCTGACAACAGCAAAAGTTTACAGAAAAAAAGAACAGGACAAAATCTAATTTCCTCTCAGATCCTCTCAGCTTCAAACAATTTGTGTTTCAAGGACTTCCTGAGATCTGATGAAATTTGTGTTTAATGAAGCCCTTGTTACATTGTTTTCTCTTCCATTAATTTAATGGAAGCCTTCCTGAACCCATTAAAAGCTTTAGCATTCAAATCTTGTAGCAAAAACCTGCAGCCTAAGTATGTTTTCTGTGATGGAAGTATCTCTCACGCAGGTTCAAAGCAGTAAACATGACAACTGGATTTGGTATTTTGTGGTTCTTCTATTAGAAGAGAAAGTAAAGCAATCCTTATGCAGCTTCTAAATGCTGCTCAAAAGCCTATGCATACAGCACATCCCTCTTCTTCTGCTCCCTCACCGCTTCCTTCTCAGCTGAAAATTCATCCATTCTACCAATTCTTAAGCCATCCCTGTTGCTCTTCTCAGAAGATGTTTTAGTGCTTCTATACCATCTTGGAAAGAGGAGGGAAAAGGGCCTGGAACTATCCAGAAACTCAAAGGTCAAAGTAAAGGCATACAGTAAGTGAATGCAGGGGGACTAACATTATTTTTTAGCCTCATTGATCATTCCTAATTTTCCACTGGCTGTTTTGACTGCTGCAAAGCACCGAGCAGATGTTTGCCCAGAATCATCCATTAAAACTCCAAGATCTTCTTCCCGAATGGCAAGGTAGAATAGCAGGAAAGCAGAGTCCTTCCATAAGTTCAGGCTGTTTCCCCTCCCCACACTGGACACTGTTTTCATGTGCATCTCCATGGATTTTCATCTAATCTGCCTAGCCTGTCCATATTGTGTGGTTCTCACACATACCGTCATAACCAGCCTTTACCTCAAACACCTTAAGGTGGTATTTTCAGCAAAATATACTTCATTTTCCAGATTACTTGTGAACATGCTGCACAGTGCAGATTTAACACAGATCACCACTAACGATCTCCCTCCATTGCAAAAGCCAGCCATTTATTTCTGTTCTTCAGCCCTATGTTTGTCCCTGTGGGAGACCCGTCCCTCTCATCTCATTGCTGCTTAGATTCATCAGGAGTCTTACGGGTGGGACTTCACTGAACACCTTTTGAAATCTAGGATAGCCTCCATCAGCTGAATCTCCTTTGTTCTCACACTTACAGAATCCTTCGGAGAGCTCTGACAACATAAAGGTGCTGGTGATCCGTCTACAGACAGCACACCTACCCACACTCTTCGGCACCTCTGCGTGAGCACCAGCTGGCTCTAGCACTCACTGTGAGACACACTGACAAAAGCCAAGGCTGATCTCTCAACTGGAGATTTGTCCTCTACCTCGTCTCATAAAAAAAAAAAAGGGCTGTGGCACAGGGCCTTCTGTAAGCCTCTCAGTGATAAATGCAAAAACTGAGTTTTGTTTTCTTCTGCTATGACATTACCTTATCTTCTAAGCAAAGGCAAGGTGTTAAGACCTCTTCTGCTAACAGAAAAACCAACCACATTCATGAGGAATAAAACAAACAGAGCAAAGCCTGAATTTCCACTTAGTGAGAAATAACAAACGAACCAGCTTTGAATAACATTCTATAACGTTCCCCTCAACATTTTAAAAGTGTGTGCTTCAAAAAAGTTTCAGAACCCCATATGCACCACCACAGCTACAAACGCTTGGGTTCACAGCACTAGGTACACTGTAGCTACTGTTACTGTAAAAATATGCTGGATACTCAGCATATTTTAAATTGGACCGCTTGCTTAAAAATTCAGATATTCACAGAGAAGCTTTTGAAACACTTTACTTCATCCAGACATAAGATGTTAAGTAAATAAGCAACACTATTTACCAAGGATAGCTATAAGAAAGGAGAAATGACTGTCACATACCTTCTTCGTAGATTAATCCGACAATGTTCACGGGCTCCCTGCTCACTACAAAGATAGGATTCTCCTCTGTAGTTCTGGGGAAGTGTTGTGCCAATCTGCCAGGCTCCAGTATTAAACGCCGACCTTCATATATCAGTTCTTGATTCTGAGATGGTATTTTTGTCTGTTTGTAGACCAGCTCATGAAATATAGCAGCTCTACAATACAAACAATACATACAGTACTAGTTAGTCACTACAATACAACGGTTCAACAACTCAGATTTTGTATTACTTATACTAAAATCCCTTTTTACTTCTTTTGAATTAAGAACGCTTTTTATACATAAAGCATCTGTCTTATAACACCAAAAAGCAGCGCTGCCTAAGGCTCCAGCTTGCTCTGTTACAAAAAGAAATGCTGTTCCTTGGAAAATACCAAACTTCCCTCTCTACCTCTGATTTTCCACCAAAGCACTTTTTGTGAGTGTCTGTGTAAACAAACTTGCTTTGTCCTGCAGTCTGAAGGTCAGTAGAAACAGACAACATCAGATGAGAGGAAGGAAGCATACTTCACTTTTCTCAAGCATACCCATTTCTTAAAAAGAGGTATATGGTCTCTCCAAGAGAAAAGTCTGGTGTTCTACATGTCAAAAAGCACACACCCTAAATCCAGCCTTGAAGCGAACAGATGGCCAGATTCATCTCCTAAAACAGCAGTGAGCAGAACAACCAAGGATACTTTGGTATTTTATTTCAAGCAATCACTGAATATGAGAAGTAAGAATTCACAACTTCAAACAACAACTACAAAATGCTTAAACAAACTAACAGGAGGGACCGGTTTGCCTCCTGTGCAGCACCAGCACACTGCTACCTCTGAATAGGACAGCCAGCACTGAAGTAATCATAAAGGTAAATAATAAAATAAAGGAAAAAGTAAAGTACAAATAGCAATTAGAACTACAAGCAAAACTTCTCTGCAAAACTGATACTCCAGCAATACAAGCGACAGAACAAAAAAGAAAAACTGGAAAAGGCCAGAACTGTATTTGCACATTCGATGAAATAACTGTATTTGTTCTCTGAGGATAATCTATGCTTTGCGTTATCTATAGTAAGGAAGAGAAAATGCATTTGTTTTTCTATCAAACTATAAATCAGATTTTACTGCTTTTAACTTCAGTGCTTGATGACCATGAAGTGAACACCGTATAACTCAGGATCCTAAATTGCACCAATTACAACGTCAGAAGCCCTGTGAGAGTTTTATGTCAGACACAGATGACGTGCATGTTTTATATTCTTGATGACAAGGTAAGTACAGTGGGAGTTGAACGCATTCTCTGAAAAACTATTTTGTAAATAGCAGGTACTAAAAAACGTAGCATAAACACACCTGGGCTGAGTTGGTAACCATTACAAACTCAAAAGCACTGTAACAAACATGTTAAGGATTAAGTCTCTGTTCTGTCACTGATTAAGCCCAAACCTAAGATCAGCTGATCTGACCTTCAACAATTTTATTTTTATTAGAAATATTCACCAACATACTTCAGTGCACTGTGAATTCAGAGAGAAATTACAAGCTTACACTTCCAGATAAACTGACAAGGAAAGGCTACCAAGTATGTAACACTGGTGGTCTGGGGTCTCGATACTGTTTGCCAGAGCAAGAGCAAAGAAATGAAAACAAATGAAAATAAAGTGAGCAACACTTACGTATTGTAGCTGTGAATATAAACTTTGTGCAAGGTCATCTGCTGGAGTGAAAAGATGTGGATTATTATTCGGTGCAGTATGTCACTTGTCTCTGCAAAGAACTGGTCAAATCCCCAGCATTTTTCCTGGTCTGCTTCCAGAATATTTGCGAGGACGGGTGTGAGCAGTACTTGCAGACCCCTAGAGAACACCAGGAAGACATAAACCAACTTGGGTCTACTTGGATCTTTTCACACTTTTACTTATCTCGAGAATACAAGTCTGTCTATTATGCCTTGAAGAATACTCCAGCACTACGTTTTTCCTTTGCTGAATAACAGAATGTTCAGTGATAATGTCCACTGTTTTTCATTAATTATAACACTTTATCTCTTTCCTTTTGAGGCTTGACTATTAAATATTTTTTCCTAGATATCTCACAAACTTCACAGACACTGAAAAGAAATGACAATTTAAAAAGTCTGCATCAGAGAGCTAAGGTCATGTTCTACCACTGCTGGGCAATACTTTTTTATCCGGCTCACACCAAACACTTAACGCACTTTATCAGTTTGGAGCAGGTTTCAGCCATTTACAGTTTGCTGGCAGAGCTGCTTGTGTGTTGCTTTTAGTCAGCACCAGCTCAGTTAGCAAAGACATCACTGGAATTGTCAGTGCTAACAAAAACTCATCTTGAATGAGATGGGACTAAATCAGTATTTGACGCATGCAGCTCAACTGCTGCAAAAGAAAATGTGCAACAACTGCCTTACAGCTATCACTGTTCCAGAAAAAGGCCAACCTAAGTTTCTTGTATTCCTGCTTTGAAAATCTGACTTGCAAGGAATGTTGTGGATCCTACTCCTATGTTATCACAGGCAACTTCTTGGAAGTTTTAAAAATATGTACATGTTAAATCTGACCTCAGTGGGTAAAATTGGTAACATTTTGGAGCAAGCTTCAGTGATGATCCCACTGGAGGTCAGTGGATGCCAAGCTCCTAACTGACCTCAGTCCAAACTTGCAATAATAAATGCTGTTTAAATGCTATTTGAAAATATTACTATAAACAGACATCTAGTAAAAAAAATCTGCTTCCTTGATTATTTAAAATATATGAATTATATGGAATAAGCAGAAGGAAACAACTAAGCACTACCATGAAAAACATAAATTGTATGTTTTGTATGCTATAAATAAATTTATTTTTACAAACTAATAAACTGATAAAAAGCAGACTTCCATTCTACACTCCTTATGGGTCAACATATTTGGCTTCCACAAAATGTGTTTCCAAAGCCTGTTCACAGAGTAATTTCATTCTCACTTCACTAAGAGAAAAATAGCTTTGTATAAGTGTTCAGCAAAGTACTTAAAACAGTTCAGCAAGGTACTTAGGAACACATGTAATTGTGCATTATGAAGAAGACTCAGAAACGTTCACGCTGGATGTTAGAAAAAGGTTCTTCACTGAAAGGGAGAACAGGCTCCCCAGGGAAGTGGCCACAGAACCAAGACAGAGTTCAAGAAGCGTTTGGACAACACTCTCAGACATAGGGTTTGATTTTTGTGTGGTCCTGTGTGGAGCCAGGAGTTGGACTCAATGATCCTTGTGAGTCCCTTCCAACTCAGGATATTCTATGAGTCTCTGAAATAAATAGGCTATGGGAGGTGTTTTTAAGATCATACTGTGGTCAGATCTTTCACGTTATGTTTGCTACGGAAATTTGTTAAAAAGCGAATCATCCTTAAAATGTTGAGGGGCGATTACACTGCATTGAACGCTTCGGTCTCCCCTTTCTGTGTATCAGCAATAATTATTCTTTGTGTCTAAATCAGTCTTGCATGGCTCTTCCTACTGAGTATTACAAAATATGAAGCAAAAACAAAAATAAATGATAAAAAATAGAAGATATTAAAAGAATTTGTTGAATCTGCTGAGGCAGATTGTTTTCTGGGAAAAATGTAAATTTCTGAACTGTCTTTCCTTATCATTTCCTACTGTTTAATCTTTAAGTCACATTCTTGCAAGAAAGGGAAGGAGTGGTGCATCAATTCAAGATTCATTAAATCTTCATGCTCCTTTCTGAGGGTGGAAAAAATGGTAATAATCTTTGTTCCACTCATACCACTTCAGATTCATAGATGCTCATTTGTAACATTAGCTATACTAGTTAGCTATATACTAGCAATACTTTAGTTAGCAATACTAAAACTATTTGGACAGATGGGAAGAAAAAACACATCAGAACCTATTAGCACATTGTATGGATCTACTGAAGAGTTCAAAGAAAACAACTCAACAATCTGACCTCCGTTCCAGAGGCCCAATCCTGAGAAATAATTGCCAAAGCACAATCAAGCAACGTTGAAACATTTTGTGAGAAGCTAAAACTTACTTTGAAAGGCTACATGAAACAGGCATCTCCCAGCTCCACTCAATTGGTCCATTTTCTGCTTTCTGTATTCCAGAAATAGCACCAGAAGGCTTCCCGGTGATTATTTTATACCTGTGACACATTATAAAAATAATACAGACTTAACTGCTACTTCTTACAGACAGGTCTAGTAAACTAATCCTCAAAATAGAATCAGTAATATAAATTCTGAAGCCAGAGAGAACATTAGGCCAGCCTGTTGTTTAGAGGTGGTGCAATAATTAGGGAGCTTCCCTTATAAGCTGACAGAGTGGTACTAAAATAATAAAGTAGAAATACTCTGGACTATGTTGGAGAAGCAATTTTGTTTACGTTAGAGAA
The DNA here is from genome assembly GCF_964034855.1 of Anser brachyrhynchus. Lineage (NCBI taxonomy): Eukaryota > Metazoa > Chordata > Aves > Anseriformes > Anatidae > Anser > Anser brachyrhynchus. Next base: position 36,463,008 of record NC_137694.1, on the reverse strand, counting down.
AAATTAAGGAGAGATCTCTAGCATTACTGTGAGAAGCTGAAGTTTGTTCACGAGTATTAATTAATCAAAATCAGGTTGCCAAGGAACTTTAATTTGGGGATTTACTTGACTAACTTCTAGTACGTTCCATGGCAAGAGATAACGTTTAGCTACCACAGTCACTTGGGGATGAAGGAACAGGAGGTGGGCTTTGAGAAATTACAACTTGGAAACATCCAGCAATTCAGATACAATTTAGCACCGTCCAACTTTGTACCTAGCAGGCTAGTATTTCTCAAACTTCTCAGGAAATGAATCAGGAGCAACAGTCTTTGAAACGTAAAAGTTCAGTTGTGCTTTCTCTTCTCAGAGGACAAGGTACATATAAAACATACTCCTGTTCCTTGCTTCTCTCTCAGGCAGACAAGCATCAAGGAGACAAGAATGCCTGTGGGAGAATCAAAGCATGGGCAGTTCCTTAAGCTAAGCAACCTGTAGTCAGCCTCAACAAAGAACAGCAGTACAGCGGAGTTACTGGCACATCAGTGTCCCCAGGTACCGTCTTGCGTCTTGCTTTAGTTTTTAAATGCAATACATGGAAGAACAACAAAATAGAACTAGACTAAGATGAAAAAGGAATTTCAACCAGCACGTCAGAGACAGAACTTCCGTTTCATGTTTAGGAGTTACCTGTTGTCGCTAGCTACAGTACCTGATTGTGTGAAATAAGCAAAGCCATGACTCTGCTACTAAAACAAATAAATGTCAGTCTCAGGGGTAGTGCATGCATTTCAAGACTGTCTGGAGAGACAATCATTTAAAGGATAAGAAAAATTTGCAGCACTGAAAACACATTTCAGATTACCACAAGATCATCTGAATATCCAAATTACATATATCGCACTGCAATAGGCAACGGTGAAGGAAAGATGTGTGGAAAAACATCAGTATTCAGGGGGAAATCTGATACTTCGTTCAGGTCTGAAGGTCCCACACAGTAAAATCTTTGTTGAAGTAGAATTTTAAAGAATGTTATGCCTTAAATATTTTCATTATCTTACTGTTTATAAGACGTATATAGGATTTCTTCGGAAAAAAATAAAAAACATTTCATGGACTGACTTTAAATTTATGAACAGATAAAATTCTCCTACTAAATTACCTACATCACTTCCTTGTTTCTACGAGGTCCTTCAAAAGGTCGGAAAGGCAAACTCCCTGTTGCGGCATGGTAAAAAGTCACCCCTATACTCCACAGATCAACTGTGGCTCCATACTTTTTCTGATGCTCTTTCCTCAAAACTGCTCTCTCATACATATCTGGATGCTAATGAGGAAAAAAAAAAAAACAGATAAAAATAACTTAGATGGACAACATAAAGAAAAAAAAACACAATCTATCATTTCACAGCAAATTTTTTCATCAGAAAATGAAATTAGTTTATATTATGAAATTTGCTTAAGTTATTCCAACAAATTACAACAAAAGTGCTCCTAGGTATACGATAGCTACTTTTAATAAAGTTTTCCCAAAAACAGGCCACTAGAATAAAACAGCACCAAAGAAAAGAAGAAAGCCAGTACTCTTCCAGATGACTGTGAAACAACAGAAACTAAATTGGAAAAGGGTCCATAGCAGAGGAAAGTATCAGTTACGGTATTACATGTGGGAAAACATTTTTAGGCAATGGCAGGAAGACAATTACATCTAAGATTCTTGTACTGAAGCTTCTCTGCCTGCCTCTCTCTGGCTAACAATGATGTCAAGTAAGTGAGCCTTAACTACACTTAACATCAACCACTTATTCAATACAAACTGAAAAATATCTAAAGGAATAAAGACATTAATAACTAGAATAGTGGTGGTGTTCCTTTCACTCAAGGAAACTACAGAAATTAGACCTGGAAATTATTTCAAGGCTACTGTGCTCAGGTCAGCAGAACTGGCGTGACCCAAGGTGAAAAAGGTGGTAAGTTATAAAAACAAGTATGACACAAGGATTTCATTATTAATTTCCAGCAGTCTGAACTTCACCTATTCAACTCTCATCACAAAGGGTGCCAGGCTTTAAACATTTTCTCAACAGAAAGTAAAATCACATGGGCTTACTAAATACTCTTCTGTGCCATAGAGAGAAACAAACTGTTCATCATCTTCGAGTTCTCTCGCAGCGCCGAAGTCTGTCAGCTTATAAACGGACTGACCATCTTCACCTATAACACGCATTATATTGCCTGGCTTGATGTCACGATGCACTATTCCGTTTTCCCGGAGATGATTCATCCCAGCCACTTCAATAACAAAAAAGACAGAATTTACACATGCATCTCGACACTCACTGCACAAGCACTGACCCATAACTGAGGCTAAGAATACATCTGTGTCCACTTTCTCGTTGGGAAATGGGAATGAGCAGAGACATCCAATTAACAAAAAGACCAGAAAATGTTCTAAGCATTTTTTCCTTTTCTTCTTCTAAACAGCTAACTTATATTATTTCTTGCTCTCAGAAACATCTTTCCCATGAAGTACTCGTGGATATTTTTCTAACAACAGGCAGATACAGGTAAAACTCATAATTTTTCTGATTTACTCTTCTGAGATTAATTATCACTATAAATCAGTCAAATACATGACAATCTTCATCAAACAATCTTAAACACACAAACAATCAAGATTTATGGCAATGATTTAGACAAAAACATTTAAAGCTTTACATCTTAATTCAGCTATCTACACCAATATAGGCACAAATAAAAGGTACCACTCCACATAGGTATCTTAATTTGTTGAATTAATTGACAGATTCAAACTCCTTGTCTCCTGCTATTTCAAGATAAACAAAACAAGTATGAGTTTGTTTCAGTCAACGAAAAGAGTGAAGTCTACATACCTACATCTCTCAAAACAATTAAGAACTCAGACTCTGGCAAACCGAAGGCATTAGATGGCTCCTCCAGAACTGTATATAAACTCCCACATGGACAGAATTCCATCACTAGTACTTTGTGCCTACTTGTTGTCTGGAAAACAATACCAAAAGATAAGTTTGCGATTACTGTGAAAACAATGTCAGAAATTACATATAGCACAGGAGCTTACTTAAAATAAATAAATAAATAAATAAAAACAATCAGTAGCTAGACCACAAGTACCATTCTGGTGATCTTCAAAACAAGCACAGATCAATTTTTATATTATTTCACTTATTCTAACTTGGAGATGAAGAAAGTTGTAGGTCCTTGCAGGGTAGACAACAGTATCAATAGGTGGGCAAACAAGAAACTACAGCACAGGAGAGCAGAAAGAACAGTTCACTTCTTTCTTCTTTAGCAGCCTCAGCATCTGGGTTATTTCAATTGATCAGTCTCAAGCTTCAGCACTGTAATTTGCATTTACTAAAATTCTACAGGTACTATGTCATTATTTTAGTCAGTTACAAAGCAAAAGCAAAAAAAAAAAGTCATAATTGCTGAAACACCTCCAGTTTTCAAGTGTTTGCTGTAAATTAACTGTATTCACCTTGCTCGATGCTTCTATATCTTACCAGTATGTATTACCTATTCATACATGCAGATAACTTAAAAATCCTAATTCAAAATAAAGCTTAGGACAATAGCTTCTCGAGATGGCTTTGAATGACCATAAACCGTGCCTAAACACTGAAACCAAGCATATTCTTTCAACAACAATAACAAAAAGAAAGAAAAAAAGGGGTGGCTAGGTCCACATAAGTTACCATTCTTAAAAATGTGATTTTATCCTTTATAATTGAAGTAAAGCAATCTCAGACTACGACTACAACAATTCATTACCTCTTCTTCAATAGCAAACAATTTGACTATGTTTTTATGATTCAGTTTCTTCAATACTTCGAACTCTCGCATCTGAACATCCACAGGACGAAGGAAACTTATACTGTTAAATACTTTGACAGCATATAAATCCCCAGTTTTCTGTTAAAAAAACAAAAAACAAAAAACAAATTGTTAATCAAACAGAAACCTAAGATTGTAAAAGTGCACATACCCATTATCCAAGCATTTTGAGATCTTGTGCTGTTTGTATGAGCATACCCAGATTAGAAAAACTTCAAAATAGTATTTTGTGTAAAGGTGAAAATTAAGATTCTCCTAAAAATATATATTATGTATGTATTGGTTTAATTTAATATTGGCTAGAAGTAAACAGACTAGCAGAATGGAAACTCACGGTTAACCCCCCAAAATCAAAGTCCTTTTGAATAAAGAAGAGTTAGCATAAGACAGGCTATGCATTGAAGAATGACCCATGAACTCTGATGAAAAACAATTTTTCAGCAAGAGGCGAACCTCTTGCAGAGACTGGAAAGAGGTGGCACATCCCACAGTTGAGAATCTTTGCTCGCCCAAGTTACAACTTTAGGAAGCTGAATGTTGCTCTCTTCATCGCTTTGTTTATACAGATAAAGGAATATTTTACTTTTTCACAGAAGGCAGTCTCAAGCACTACATGCTACTCCTGAAAAGACTCAAACTCATCTGACAGGCAAGGCTCAGGAACACAGTCAGGGGCTTAATCAGACTTAAGTTCTCAGGTGGGACTAAGCCCCAACATGCTCATGCACCCACAGCACCAGCTTACTGTGCAACTCCTGTCCCTCGCAGGGCAAAGCACCTCCCTGTGCCCGCTCTAGGAATAAGTTACGCTGGCAGCCTTGTGTGTGACAGATTCATTTGAAAGATAAAGCCTTCCTGTGCTTAACCTAGGTGTGCTGTACGGCACAGTGACGTGCACTGCTCGTGCCCCACTCAAGGTTTCCTCCCACTGACGCCAAGCTGCAAGTCACCCCTCAGAACAGTGAGAGTGATGGGAGATGCAACCATGAAAACATATGTTTTCGGGGGAATCACTGCGTTGAAATTAATTCATGCAGAAAACCACATAAAATGCTGAATTACTGCTCAGTGTTGCTTCGCACAGATGTGGAATGTAGAAAACATTGTAGCTTACATATAACTTCACATTGATTTGACACAGTGTCGTTACTATAGGGGAACATTGATTCCACAACCAGGCTGTTCTTCATTCTGCGAGACCTGCCATGGAGCTCAGTGGAATGGAATGACTAGGCAAATAAGGTCATTTTACCTCCTTGGGTTACAACACACACAGATCTGTACTACTTTGTAGTGTTTACTCAAAGCACATCAGCCAAAATCATGGTGTTCAACACATGCATGAAGCGTTGACTTAAAGGCAGAGATTACAGTAACTTCATCAGATATAATATGTTAAGAATATTTCACTAACGGCACACGATCATAAAAATCAAAACAAACAGGTTTTAAAAGAACAGGGGAAAACTATGAAAAGCGCACTTAAAAAAGACTCAAATATCATGTAATAATTGACAAGACATTTCTATTTAAATTTTTAAGCAAGGAGTATTTTTTTCATAGAACTGAAGAATGAAAGAACGAAGAATCAACTTTAACCATTAATATTTTACAAGGACAAATAATATCGCAAACAAATCCTCAGAGGTAACTGTATAGAACTCTAATTCTGTGGATGAACAGATAAAAAAAAATAAAACTCCTTATAAATAGTTGCAAAAATGCATTTGCTAAATCTTGAACCATCGATCATCAATTCCATGACATTATTCACACATGAAAAAGTTTTCAGTTTTATATTTTACTTGGATTAGTAAATCCTCACAAACCTTATGTCGCCCCCGGAAAACATTTGCAGTAGCTCCTTGTCCTAGAATGTCAGACAACAGCCAGAGGTAATTTGAAGTGCTCTGCATCTTTGCTCTCAATTAGACAGCTTTCGTTTTGACCTTAAAAACAAAAGGTGAAATATACCAAAATCTATTTTACTAAAATGCACAATGGGAACTTTTTAATTAAAAAAAAAAAAGGCATAAAAACCACACAGACTACTCCAAACGCATACAGAGATAGTTAAAAAGAACCAAGCGGAGGAATAAGAGGTGAAACAGAGAAACAAAATCAAGCTGAATAGTACCGGAAATCAAAAATACTGCCTTTGACACAACACTTCTCTGCATCTGAGATCCTTACTACCCAAACTTTGTTTGAAAAATCATCTGGAAAAGTAAAAACCATATGAACATTGCTCTATTGTGAATATGTCTTTAACACAGTAACAGAAACTATAGCAAAGAGTCAAAACCAAACGCACAAGACCAGCAGGACCGGTAACCGAGTCCCATTATTCACTTTGCAATGCCAAAGAACACACACGTGAGAGGACAGCTAATAAATGGATCTTTCAGATCAACTTTTTCTAGAGAAAACCTGGGGCCTTGCACTTCAGTACAGCTGTAAAGAAACTGGGCTAAATACCTACAAAGAGCTGTTTTGACTTGAGCTAGGTAGCAGCCACGAGTAACACAAGCATTTTCAGCTACTTCTTAGAACCACTGGAAGAAATTAAAGGATGTTTCTCTCATTTGCCTCCAGGAAAGCTGGGGAGGGACTCTTTGTCTGGGAGTGTAGAGATAGGGCAAGAGGGGATGGCTTTAAACTGAAAGACAGTAGTTTCAGATTAGATAAAAGGAAGAAATTTTTTACTGTGAGGGTGGTGAGGCCCTGGCACAGGCTGCCCAGAGCAGCTGTGGGTGCCCCATCCCTGGAGGTGCTCAAGGCCAGGCTGGATGGGGCTTTGGGCAGCCTGGTCTGGTGGGAGGTGTCCCTGCCCATGGCAGGGGGTTGGAGCTGGGTGGGCTTTAAGTTCCCTTCCAACCCACCCCATTCTGTGATTCTACGGTTCCCTCACTTCTAAAATTTCATATTCAGTACGTCACATCAATTTCAGAGAGACAGCCCAGCTTACCCACCCTTCCTTGAGGATAAACTGTCAAACACTTCATTATTCACAGATTCAAAAGAAAGAAAAAAGTATGTTTGATTAAATAAAAGCTATAAGAAAAAAAACAGAACTGCTAGCCTCCGCAAAACCAGCAGGAGGTACAGTTGAATACCTCTACCTTCCTGGTTTAATCAAAGCACTAATTTTGCCCTTAAATCTAGCAAAAGGACCTGAGATCAAAGACCTAGCTTTCCAGATCTAAAGAACCTTAACAGCATGACACGGACCCGGGCAGGAGCAGGTCCTCCGGCAGCTGTCTTCCCTCAGTGCCGGGCAGACAGCTCTGCATCCGCCTGTCCTAGTGGCAACGACTGAAACACAGCAGAAACAGCTCGCTGAGATGTAGAAGCAAGTAACTGGAAAAGCCTTTGCTGCACCTCCTGGGAGAAGAGAGAGAGACTGGCTGGGTGGTGGCACGGAGCGCAGGGGGCTGGGTGCCAGCCACTGCCGTGGGCAGGGACAGCAGCGCTCCCACGGCTTCAAACACATTTCTCTGCACCGAGCGACTGCTGATTTCCTGCTTTCCTTTAGCTACTGGCTCATGCAAGATGTGGAGTTTCTTGTAAGGCCGTACCCAAAACATCCGGGTACTCACGGAGCATACAGAACACAGCAGTGAAATGCAAAGACTTGCCATTACTCCAAAATAAATTTGGAAGCGTTCAGCAACGGCATTTTTTAAATCTAGACTAAGTTCTTTGTGCCCAGAGAAGCGAAGAAAGGTTTCATCTCAAATCTTAACGAGAATCTCTCAAATCTGAACCAAAAAAAAAAAAAAATAAGTCAAATGGAAATTCTCAGTTAACTCTGCTAAGACAATTGGCAATGGTAGAGTACCAAGTTCTCCCTGCTGGCAGTTACTGTAGATGGCAGAGAGCTATCTATGATGCAGACACAGAAGGAAGGGGTCTGCAACAAAATAATACACTTCACAATTAAATCAAGCCCACTGTAAATACACGTTATCATCTATTTCAAACCAACAATCACAACCCCGTACTAAGGCTCAAACGTAATGAATCCTTTCTAAGCAAACCAAAAGTGTGCAGATGGATCAAACAAGCACAGTTTCTTCGCTGATATCTACTCAACTACCAAACATTTTCGTAGCCTGTTAGAGACTGGATCATCATGATGCCCCAAGCGATAGAGACGAGGTAGCCTACGTATGAGATCAGCTCTCTGCCATTACCTTCTTACTTTCTAATAAAATTTGCATCAAACTCTTTGGGTAAAAACACCACAAAAGGCCAAGTCTGCAATAGATAAGCTTGAATTTAATACAAAAGTAAGTCTCTAATGGGCTTTCAAGGTCTGTTTTTTGTTTTTAATTTGCAAAACTAAAGATCTAACTACGCCGGTATGAACCCCAGGTATGTACCAAAAACAGTCAGTGTTGCACTATTAGGCTTTTTTTTGTTGTTGTTAAAAAAGTATTTTCATAATGATAACAAAATCCATGCTCTTTTAGCACAGCCTTCAGTCTAAAGGCATAGAGGCTCAGGCAGCTTTGACTTTAATCAAGTTATAATAACAATGATTTAATAACTTATACAACCGCTAGAACTCCTTTGATCTAATACTTTTCCTTTCTTCGACTGACTCGGAGTCTCTAAACACTCAGCATTTGTTAAGTTTCCTTTTCATGCCTTCTGTTACCTTCCCAAACCAATTCCCTCACCGAGCTTCGTGTTCAGGAAACCACATGCGCCTGCCTCTGTCCGCAGCCCTGTTTCCAGCCTCAGCGCCAAACTTTGCACTCCCTGTGGTCACAAACCCTTACCGGAGAGGAGTCCCAGGTTCCTCACGCACATCCCCAGGCCTCCTACCAAGGGCTGATTTTATTCTCCCCGCGCCTCATCACCAGTTCAAGCGCTCGGGGGCTGCTTCTCGGTGTCTTTAACCTTCTCCTCTTTCTGCCTACCCCTCCCTCCTCAGCGGCCTGCGGCGGAAAGCCCAGGGGGACGGCTTCAGCCCGGCAGCCCAGGGAAGCAGGAGGAGGGCCGTGTGCGGGGAACCACCGCCCAAAGCTGGCTGTGGGGAGGCAGAGGTCGGCGAGGAGGCGATAAAGCAGCCGTGGGGGCCACGCCTGCCCGCGGGGACACCCCGCGAGCCCCCACAGGGCTGGCAGGGCGCCGCTCCCCCCCCGGCACCCGCCTCCCGGGGCTCCTGCTTCCCCCGCACAATTTCGGGGCTTTCCAGCCTGGCCCCGGGCGCACGGCAGCGGCTCCACGTGAACCTTTTATTTTTATTTTTATTTCTATGTTTTTTTTTTTTTTTTCCCTCAGGACCGAGCCGCCCTAGGCCGCAGGCCCGGCCCCGCTCCCCGCGCTCTCCCCGGCCCCGCGGCTCCCGGCAGGGCCCCGCCGCCGCCCGGCGAACCGAGAGCGCCGCGCCCCGCAGCGCCCAGGGGAAGCGGCTCCCACCGCGCCGCTGCCGCCCCCCTCGGCTCAGCCCGGCCTGGCCTCCCCGTGCCGTGCCGAGCCGAGCCGAGCCGAGCCGAGCCCTGCCCGCCCCCCGGCCCCACGCACCGAGCCGCCGCTCGCCTGCCTGCCCAGCGCCCCGGCCCCTTCCGCCTTCCTCCGCCGCGCCGGGGAGGCGGAGCGGGCCCCGCCGCTGCGTGACAGGAGCGCCGCCTCGGGACCCGGCCCGGCCCCTTCCCTTCCCTTCCCTTCCCTTCCCTTCCCTTCCCTTCCCTTCCCTTCCCTTCCCTTCCCTTCTTCCCCTTTCCCTTCTTCCTTTCCCTTCCCGAGGGGACCCCCGAGAAGCGTTCCCCAAAACGCCGTTTTTCGTGTTTAGGGGCTTTTTGCAGGGCTTCACGAGGGAAATGTGTCCCCGCCTCGTGTGAATTTCGGTTTCGCTCCCTACAGACCTCACCGAGCCTTGATGTTTTTCGTGCACTCACTTCCTCACTTTAGTTTCTTGGCAGCTGGCACGTAGAGGACAGCCACCTTTTGACCACGGGCTGTGTTTCCTGTGCTCATCAAAATTAATTCTGCATTAATCAGGAATAGCTCCCGGACACGTTCGCGTGCTGTCCTCGCATCCTGCAAGCCGTTGCAATGCTCCTCAGAAGTTGCACGGTTTACTTCCACCACCCCCTCCCCTGCACCCAGCTTTCCAAGCCTGTTTTTTTTATTTTTTTTTTTTGTCACCAGCTTGGTGCCTATGAGTCAGCTCTGCCTTCTTCAGAAATATCCCTCGGATCATCCATATGGATCTCAGCAAAACCCTCTCAAAATCTGGAGAGCGCCAGTGAACTTTTCCTACTTGTGTAACATCTTTAGCATGAAGACTGCTTCCGCTGCTGATTAAAACCAGGCTGGCCGCTGTCTCAGTCCGTTCGTAGTTTTGGAACCAGCCATTTTAAGTCACAGAATCACTCAGGCTGGAGGGGACTTTGGGAGGTCTCTGGTCCAGCCTCCTGCTCAAAGCAGGGTCGATGCCAACTTCAGGTTCACCAGAACTTTGTGCACCTAGACATCTCACCTCCAGTGCCACCCTGCCCCTGGTCTGGCTGCTGGCCACCCTCACTGCAGTTACCAGCCCATGTGCTTTCCCCAGGTCTTGCACCTGCAAAGGTGATTCACGTGGCTTGTATGATTCGAAATGTCCATTTTCTTAGGGTGTATTTGTAACATACTCAGTGATCCTTATGCAGGGAGCATCTTCTCTAGCCTTTAAATGTTTCACCGCATGAATCACAGGAGAGCGGTACGTTGAATATAGGAACAGGAAGAAAACAGACACCAAAATGGAAAATGTCATTACAGCTTCCCTCTAGATTTTTTTTTCCTTGGCTTCTTTTGACTTCTTTTCAATGTATTAGTTAATCTTTTGGTATTCCTCACATATTTTGTATGTGGATTCTCATTCATGTTCACAAATTCAGCAGTCTGTAGCTGTATACCATTACATCTCTTCATCCTAACGATACAGTTACACAAACGGCAGCTGAAGCTGGCATGGTTTGCACAGCCTTCTGACATGTATGGATGTGAGAGCCAGAACTCAGAGAAGAAAAAGAGGCTGGGAAAGAAGTCAAACTGAGCATCGTTTTGGAACTTTGCTCTCGAAGAATGTCAATTAGCACATCCTGAAGTACGAATCAGGAAGCTATGAGGAGACTTAAATTAGAGCGCACCCTCTGAAAGACCTGGAAGATAGACTAATACTTTTTTGTGGATGTATTATCAAGTGACTCAATTTCAGTATTTGCCTGGTGAGACAAAAAAAGATTAGGCGGAAAGCAAGGCAGCTGGGAGGGGGGACGGATATTAACAGCTTGACCATGACTTTCAGCAAGAGGGAAAGTGGTGGCTGGATTTTCTAGGATGTGTATCTCTGGTGGGTGTGTATCTGGGTGGCTGCTGGACACTGTAATACAGTTTTGATAAAAGTTTTTACTGAACTCACACAGACTAAAACTCTGGGGAATGATTAACAGTAAGCCACGTTTGGTTGAAGGAGCTCATGGAAAATATAATAGTCACCAGCGTGATCTCTTCTTCCAGATTTCCAAGGGCCCATTTCCAAACATGAAAACACTAAACGTGAAGCTTTGTTCAAACGGAACTGAGAGCAATAAAATGGGCAAAACATAGTCTCTTCTTTTAATCTTAATCTTGGGACTCTCCAGGCAACCTAGCAATAATGAGATAAGAACAGGGGAGTGCGGAAATCAACCGCAGTAGACACGTGCCACAAAAAAGAAATTATTTGACTTTTTAAAATTCTGAGTGAAAAATTGCATCTTACCACACAAATTTTAACAAAAACAAGAATCACTTTTTTCCAGCGTGCCACCAGAGCACCCTCCTGCCACGTGCTTGTGTAATACACATCGTTCACATCATCTACAGCCACCCACCTCATAACAAATGGGGAATACCAAACGTAATACCCTAAGACACACCGTGGACAAATAGACACCCACGTACCTGTCGGATTGAATGTGAGCAACCGACAGAGAAAGACCCTCTGAGAGTACGAAATCATTTTTCACCGAACAATTACTCCACCTCTGACTTTTCACTTCTGGTATCACCAGGAACCGCATCAACTTGGCCTTAGCAGAAAAGTATTTCCCAGCACTTTCCATTTCTTTCTGATGTGGCACCTTTTGCTACCACCAGCATGTTTCACGGCCGCTACCTTCCTCTCTTTCTCTGCCCCATCCAACTCCTGTTACTCGTTCCCCTCCCCCCTCCCCCTGTTCTTTCACTTCTGCTGGCATTTCCCAGCCCCGCACGGTGGTTTCAGTGTACTCAATCGGTTAAGACCTGTTGGTTATTTTCCTGCACTCTTCTTTCTTTGGTTTCCTGTTGGCTTAATTTACTGAAATGGCGTCAATTGAAGTTCAGTAACTGGCTGGTTACAGAGAGATGCTACAGTGAAATGAGCAAAATGGCCAAGTGCTGCTGGAAAGGGTGGAGAAGGGAGGGAGACCCTGCCCACACGTTACAGCTGCTTTCCTCGAGTCCACTGTAGCACACGGTAGCAGGATAGTTCCAACTGGAAAACTTTATTCTCAAAGGGTCAGTAGCTTTCTAAATAGCTTTAAAAAAAGCTATTCACTTATTTTGTAGGATCAGCTTTCCACTCTACATCATCTTGTCATGGAACCTGACAAGCTGAATCGAGGGGGGGTGGGGGCAGATTGCCTCTCTGGGCAGCTGCTAGTTGGTAACAACATGTCTTACCTAAACTGATGAGCCATTCCCTGAGAAAAATCGTCTCTCACCCTGCTGGCATGAAATTCATTGCCTCTGTTTTGCGCCTGGAAAAGGACTTACAAACCCCAAAGCTTACCTGTCTTTAATAACTACACCAGCTTGTAAATAAAAGATACAAGGACTTTGGAGATAGAGTATCTTAAAGACTTGCAGCTGTGGTTCCTACTTAGCTGTCTTTTAGTCTGCAGGAGGAAGTTTCGTTGCACACAGAAGAAGGAGTTGCTACCCCTGTGATGTTTTGTGCATCTTTAGGCAATGCAGGTACACAGCAATGGTACCTGGTACAGGAGAGCTGCAAGAAGTTGTGTTGGTGCAGCCTTCAAATCAGATCATCCATTGTCTGAAGAAAAACATATGAATATCAAGCTAATCTCTTAGAGAAATATTTTCACCCCCTATCTCCCTCCTATCCCACAAGAAGTGTTTTTGTGATACATGCAACACATGTAATTGCTCTGTCCAGAGAGTTTAGGTCATGCTCTGAATGCATGCTGCATCACCAGATTTTTCTTGGGAATAAAGAAGGAAAGTGAATTTTTTCCCAGTAGGTTTAAAAAAAAAGGCAGGACTCCATCTGTTCAAAGTCAAGATGCAGAAACCCATTGGCAGCCTTTCTTGGTTCTTTGCAGAGATGGTAAGTAGGCACTGCATAGCCACGTGCACACCACGTAACCCCACTGTAAGCACCTGCAGACCTCTGGTCCCTGCACAGCTGAAGAAAGTCACAGAAAAATAATGCTAGCAGTCAGGATCAGTCTCTGCGTGTTGTCGAAAGATACAGAAACCCACATCCAACACAACACACACATCCTGTTTTGTGGCTCACACTTCACGTAATCCCTCGCAGTACAGTATTCTGCTCCAACCAGGTCAAAGCAAATAAAAGCAAACAATAATTTTTTAAATCTTCAAGCTGAAGCAAAGTTTCTCTGAAGACCACGCTACCAAACCACTCATCCTCCAGGATATTTTTTGCAATGGATGACAAATCAAAAATCACAATTTTATGATAGCCGGGCTGATGGCTGCCATGCACGTTCCTTCTGCTTTATACCCATCCTTGCCTGGCACTGCCCCGGCAGGCCACTAAGTTGATGTGCTTTGAGGGGGAAGTGTTTCTGCCTTTTCATCTCCCTGAATAGCTCAGATGTTCCCCAAGCTGAACAACACATTTAGCACAAAGGAAACTACAGGGGAAAGCGGGGCTGAGGAAGGAGCACGCTCTCCTTGGGCAGGGGCCGGTCTTTATACTCTTCTCCCGCGGCCAGAATTTGATGATAGCTAAATCTGCTGTGTTAGGCAAATGGAGCAGTCAGATGTACTAACAGAATTGCTGACTGGAGGCTTTTCATGCTTTTACCAAGTATTGAAAGCAGCAGCACTACCCTTCCTTCAGAATATGGAAGTCTAAATCCTCTATGCCAAACAGTAATTCCATTACAATGACACTCTAGTAAAGGTTTTTGTTTGCTTGTTTTAAATTTAAAGCCCTGAGAAGAACCTTATTGTTTGCCTTATAATCTGCCTAATGAAAGGCCTCCCTTCCCTGTGATAAAGCTGCTGTAACTGCAGGGGTAGGAGACCGAGCTAAACACAGAGCAGGAGCAGACGGTGGTAGCAAACACTCAGCCCAGTAGACCCTCGAGCTATGCATGGAAGGGCAGCTACAAGGTGCAAGAGCAGGGCTGCATATGCAAAACATGGAGGCTGGAAGGCTTGTATTGCTACAGGAGAAAACAGAACTGATACTCGGCCCAGGGAACCTCTAGCAGCGGTATGGCAAGACGGAAGGAAATGTGAATGTAAAACTAAGAGGTATAGAAAGCACCACAAGAGAAAATAAAAATATTCCGAGAAAATAAAAATGACTTACAGGAAACTTTCAACTAAATGTATAAAAATCAGGAAAAAAATGTTTATAGAAGTGATACTGTCCTATCAAAGAGTAGTAAACACCCTCTGCTTCCTTCCCCCAGTGAAAAGGGAGGGAATGGCAGTGAGCATCCTCAAAACGCTACCACATTGCACTCCTTGGCTGCTGTTCCTGACCCACCTCCTTATTTTCCGTTTTAATAGGATGAAGAACCTAGTACCATAAAGTCTAGAATAACGTGCATCTAATTACGCTAGTAATTACGCTAGAGTTAAGCGAGCTGTTTACTATGCACATCAGTTCTTGAACAAAGTATTAAAACCTGTGCATAGCAAGAATTCTAACCTCCTTCCCTCCATTCCTTTAAAATAGCTATGAATGCTCTTATGTCATAGGAAAGAAAAAAAAAGCAAACAAAAAAAAAGAAATGTATAGAAATAAAATGATCGACTGATAGATTTTGAAAGAGAAATATCAGCACACTCTACTAAAAACTCTGTATAGGCTCTGGACGACCCTGCTGAAGTATTTTCATGAATGCGATTCTTTCTGCCAGGATCTTCCACGTCTAAGACTGCAATACAACTTGTTATCCAAGCATTCATCAAAATGATTCCAAGAGACTTAACGTTTCATCGGATAAAATTTTATTTTTTATAAAAAAAGATAGAACCAGAGGCTACTTTTAAATGAAATCATTTATTAAACCAATCTGTTTTATAGGAGGTATATATATATATATTTTATCATTAAGACAACTTCAATGAAATGACTATCTACAAAAATGACTTTGATTGTTTTATTTTCATGTCACCATACATGAACAGATGGATTTTATGTCTTATGAAAACATTTTACTCAGTATCAAAAATGTACACATTTTAATAACCATTTCTATGGTCTGAAGGGATTTTTACATTTAATTTCAAAAATAAGTGTCATTTTATTGCCGTACATGTTACAGCTTAAGCTTAAATCATTCTATACATAATAAAAGTGTTGTGTAGATATACGGGCAATTTTTCATGTTGTCACATACCTTCATTTTCAAGACACAGAGGTGGGGCATTTGCATTTTTCTTTTCTTTTTTAAGCAAAGGCTAAAATATGTACTGATGTGAGCACAAAGCAACAGTTTTTAAGAACAAAACCAGTTTTAATGGCACAAGAGTTAGCATTTTTATAAATTAACAGCCAGAGTTCTTGATTATGGAAACAGATACATGAGATTCCAGTCCTTCCCTCAGGGCTTTGCTCTCTGGAAGAATACCTGTCAAAATTTATTAAAAAAAAAAAAAAAAAGGAAAAGGAATACAAATTTAAGACATGGTATGTTTGAGATGTAAGATAAATAGACAGAGCTCATTTTCTACTTTAACATAACGAACCATGAGTTACAAGGATGTGACTTGTGCTATTTGATTACATTTACACCCTCAGAAATAACACATTCTCTATAATTACAGCATAAGTTTTTTTTTTTTATTTCAACTGTTAAGTAACACAAGCCACAAGAATACCAGGCTACTGAAAAAATGGCAAGGTGCAAAGCGTAAGTGCAATTCTACAGATGTAGTTTGTTGTTACTGCTCTTTCTTTCATGTAACAGCTTAGAGATTATGTAACTGCTTCTGCTGCTTAGAGGTTCACTATAACTAAAAGCTTATAAATAATTTTAGTCTCATGTTAGGACATTCTGTATTTCAATTTTAGTTCAGGTATGTGCCATGAGTGAATTATGTGTCAATGTTCAAATGGAATTAAAAATGATCTAATAAAAAAACAAACAAACAAACTTTTACCTTTAAGTAGTTTTTAAAAACTTTAGCATCAGGCTGCTGAAGTGCTTGACAGAATTCCTGTAAGAGAGAATGAAATTCTAAAGAAGTAAATGAAGCACAAGACAACCTGACATACATTAGGAGCATATAAAATATCTTGTATGTATAGCCATTGATCTTAGTGTAACCAAAGGAAAAGCATGTTATGGATAAAAAGAAAGAACTGCATTCTGGGATGAGAAAAGCTGTATGGTCAAATATAGAATATGAAGTTCACTTCCAGAGGAATAGACAGAAGCAAGAACTGCAGTCAAGGAGATTCTAAACGTTTAACTTTTCTAGTAACTTTTGGTGGCTTTGAAATGAATACTTCAGGCAAACATTTTCACTTCAGTGATATTTCTCACATACACATGAAGTGACTCTAGATTACAGCAGAACGTCTGCCCCTTCTGAAAGTTACAGTCTTAGACCAGAAAACAACACTGGGGCAAGCAACAGATAATACTTGATCCTTACGTATATGTAATACCACTTCAAAGTTCTACAGTTTAGGAGACATTTGTACTCATTACAAAACTTAAAGCAAGCCTGATTCCTACAGCACCCGAATTAATTGCAATTTCAGATTCTTAGCCTACAGGTAACATTTTCTTTACTGCAATGCTTACCATATGGCTAACAATGCTTAATGTTGAGACAGTAGACAAGCGTAAAGTGTCACTTTTGAGAATCCTCTTATACTGCTTACTACTTCAAAATAAACACACAAAACCCACACCTGTTTTGGTGTAGTACGTTATTTTGACAGTAGAGCCAGTGCTGTGGCTTAGCATTGAATACAGCCTTTATTACCGCACTTAGTGTACATTTAACATTCTTCATTGTTTTACTTTTGAGTTGCTATTATAAGTTACCTGATACTCAAGTACAAATTTATTTGTGTTGAAGTAGGAGGATGACTTTTTTGCAAGGTACCCTTGCACTAATTTCACTCCTTACACTAAATTAATCCTATTCCAATATGCAGTAACAGAATAATTTTTACTGAGGGATAGTAGGAGGTTAGCTTTGTCAGTATAGATTTTATTCCCGTATAAAATTTCTGCATATTAACAGTTTTCCAAATGTTCTTTTGGGAATTCCTACCTGAATTATCTCAGGAGCTACTTGCAAAGAAGGCAAATACTCTTGCTGAAGATATTGAATGCATTCAGGACCCTAAAGAAAAGCAGCACATAATTTAAGTATATTTTTCTATATACTTATGGAAAGTCACAACCCTATACTGCACGGTACGGAAGAGTTTTAGAACAGATGGTCTATATGGCTATTTTACAGAGAAGCTATGCGTGTCAAACACCAAGCGTTCACAGATGTCTCAGATGTTAGCAAATAAAAAGAATTATCTTAATGTTGGCATTAAGGATTCAACTGCATTTTGGTATCTTTCATTACACAGAAGAATGCACTGAAAATTGTACTGAAATAAGTTTACAATAGAGTCAATTTGCGACATGTCAATTGTAAAAGTCAGTTAAAAAAGAAGGTCCCAGCTGGAGAAAAAGGAATGCAAATGATAAGTTCTCCTCAACGCAATCTCCTCTCTGCAAGTTTGTAAATAACTTCTCATAATTTTAGTTTAGTTGTGATTTTAACTTATATTAGATAGAGAGAAGTTAGTCGGCAAGTTAAAGGGCTTAGCAGTAACATGAACATAGAAACTGCTTGGTTTCCCATTAAAACAGAAATATGCTGTAGTGCCTTAGTCATTAGCCAATGCAAACCATTTCTTCCACACGTTTCTCAATATAATCTATTAAGATACTGAAAACCGCCCTTCATTTTTGCAGAAGTACTCTATAGTACAACTCTAATCACTCTTTCGTGGTAGCTGAAGTACTACATTGAAAAGTATAAAGCCTATAGATCACTTAAACGCAGCAACAGTTGAGTGATAGGATTTTTCTCCCTTAATTAAGGAGTCAGTATTTTGCAGTATATTATCAAGACGGAGAAGTACTGGATTCTCT
The DNA here is from genome assembly GCF_964034855.1 of Anser brachyrhynchus. Classification (NCBI taxonomy): domain Eukaryota; kingdom Metazoa; phylum Chordata; class Aves; order Anseriformes; family Anatidae; genus Anser; species Anser brachyrhynchus. Next base: position 36,444,724 of record NC_137694.1, on the reverse strand, counting down.
ATTCCTACACAGCACTATATTCACCCTATTCATTTACATAAAAGTAGAATAGAAATTCATCTAAATAAGTATCTAATTTCTAGAAATTAATGAAAACATTAGAAAGAAACCTGCAAGAGTTACTCCTTGTAAAGTACTCTGAAGCTTACCCTTTTGAGATGAATCGTCTTTAATGTCACTGCACATTCTGATAAAGCCTGTAATGTAATGCATAACATTAGACTCTTCAATTAGTCTACTAGTTAAGTATTTACATCCAAAGATCCTAAAGTCAGTCCCAAAACAAGGGCTAGTGTATGCCACTGTTCCCTTCTTTTCCCTCACCCAAGACTAACTGAGCCTCAATCAAACTTTACTTCCAATTTTTGTTCCTCTCTAACCAGAAAATTATCTGTCACAGCTGAACCCTAAACAACCTAAGGAAGAGCTACCTGTTTGTTCACTTTCACTGAGTGGTAGTTTGCAAGTAATACAGGTCAATGTCAAATACTCAAACCTGCAATTCTCTAGCTTGATTTTGAGCACAGGTGAACTACAGAATACAGTGCCATAACATGTAAAAACTAACCATACAAATACCCCATTAAGAAAAAATAAGGTATTTTCTTTGTAAGACAAGACAACCCTTAATACCACGTGGCCATTATTTTTTTTTTCCCTTCAGTCTGCCACATGGCAATGAGAATAAAAGAAAAAAACAAACTGTGATACATACCAATACTGTCTGGGCATCTGCTAAGTCAAACGTTTGCTTCAAAGGTGCTAAGAAACATGCAGGTACAATGTGCTTGTAGACAAAGTCTGCAAAACCTACTGGTCCATCTTTACCTCCTGAAAAGAGAAATAACATTTCATGTTCTACCGTTGCTTCCCAGACAGAAGCAGCTGCAAAGGAATTATGGAAAGAATCTTACCCCAAAGCTCCACCAACTTCGAAAGAATAATAAAACAAGTCTTCTGTGCAATAGGATCTGGGTAATCCACTGCTCCTTGAATGACAGTGAACAACACACGTTCCACATTCTCTGCACCTTAAACAAATTAAAGGGAGCTTGTCATTTAAACCTGCAACCCAGGAGTTTCTGTACTATTGCACAATTTTTTATTTTTATTTTTTTAAAGAATACTGACCTGGAAGACATGTTTCAACTTCAAAATAGCCTTTTTTGCACAAATTTCAAATATTTTTGGAAAGTTTCCCCTACGATGCAAGACAACTCTTATTTAGGTTATTTACTTATTTATTTTCAAAGTTTGGAGATGTTTTTTCCCCCCCTATTCTGGCCTTTAACACAATTAAAGGTGAGGGGGGACCTTGATCTGCTTAGAAGTGTTTTCTCCTCTTGACCCAAACATGACAGCTAATTAAAACTCAGCAGCACCCAAGTAATTCACTTATCTTCCAATACAGGGAAAGGTGATTTTTTTTTTTATCATACTTCAAACTTCTGTGATGCTTTTATGCTTATTTCTATTTGATTCCTGTAAAATTTATTGGCCTATTACAACTACCAAAATGCCTCTTTCAAGAAAGCTCTTACTACTACTTAACACCATCCTTTCCTTTTCCATAGGTATTACAAGCATTTTAGGATGGGGGGAGAAAGTCTGAGCTCTAACTACCAGATGAGTTTCTTTAAAGTTTTTCAGATCCCTTCCTTTTTTGATGGAATGCAGACCAAGAGAATTACTTAGTAAAGAATCGAGACACTGGACATCTGGCTTTGAATTCCTGTTATGAAAAATAGAATTAATTTGCATTTCAGAAAGCCTGTTAAGTACATATTTAATAAGTCATGATACATTTTAGCATAGTTGTTAACATCAGGTGATAGTAATAAAAATTGCAGAAGTCACGGATGTGCATTTCTGAAAATGAGCAACACAGAATGAAAACTGGGAGTCGTGAATGTCCTTGCCAAGCAGCTTGAACACTGCCATCTGTTTTTAAATTATTTTCTAGGGGAAAATATTGTTTGATCTCTGATTCAGTAATCAAATACAATAATGCATGATGACGCACAAAGCATTCTTCTTATAAACAGAGTCATCATACTCAAGCTGAAAAAAAAATCAATAGGAAGAATATGCCTACTACAGCTGGATTTTACAAACCCAAATTCTTGCTTAAACAGGTAAGTGTAATACTGTATTTGCATCAGTCCATTCTATCTTAGCATAGTTAATAGCACTTGGCAGAAACTAGGCTTGTGATTTTAGCAGTCCAACCACCATAGTGCCATCCTCAAGAAACTGAACTACTTACCTTGATTAGCTATGACTTCACTCATTCCACTGCCAGTTACTGTCTGCAGAAAAGCAAAGTAACTCCTCCGTAACATTTGTTTTTCTAAAGCAGCAGACTGGTCATTTTCTTCTGCTGGAAGGAGCAACACTTCAAAAATAGCATGAAGTAGTGGCATAAACATCTGTTGCAGAAAAGGTGAAACCTGTGTCTGTGGAGATTGGAAGAAAAAAGTATGAGCACAAGCAGTTACTGAAACTGACACTTGGAAATTAAAAGCTCAGGGCTTGTTACAATTCTCAGCTTTGATTCACTTTCAAAGTTAATATTTTTGTGTACCAAGTACATACAGCAAAGAAAGTCACATCAGGGCCACCAAGAACATTATTGCATCTTGACTTACGTGCCACCTACTTCATGTCTTTTGTACAAAAATATCTAGTCTCAGCTAATCTCATTCTGAGTAGGAACAGAAGCTTTAGCCACATTTCTCATCCTTTTGTTCAGGCAGACTATTTCTAAGTCCCCAAAATATAAAGGTGGGCTATTGTAAAGTCACTGTTGTTACATAAAAGTGTACCTTTAAGATGTTAAAACCAAAAGCAGACCACCTTTTTCAGTACTTAAAGTTCACCTCAGTGTACATTTTGGGCAACAACAGTGCATTGAGATCTTGTAAATCATAAAAAGTTCATTGTGTCTGTAAAAAAAACTGTGCTGCAAGTAATACTTTATTTTTAAATATTAAACACAAAAATTCAGAAACAACATAAAACTTTGAGACTAATCAAAGAAAAACTTGTTACTGTGAGTCTAGCAATACATGCCAGTGGTTGAAGACTGTCTGCTTCCAAGAGTCATAGAAATATACATTTTTATTAAACGTCAGGCAAGGTTTTGACACACATCACCTCTTTGCTGGTTCCAGAAAACTATCTATTCATCAATAGTTGGACTCCAGAAAACTTATGCAATATCATACCTTAAATTTTGCTGTTATTTGGTTTATAAGAGGAATGAATTCCTGAAGATCTTTTGCTTCGCAATCCTTAAGCATGTGTTCAGAGGCAGAAGGAATGAAGGGAAGAACTTCTTCCTCTAGGCAAATAATCATGCGGTGGAGGAAAGTGCGGACACCGCTTCTCAGAACTTCCTTTTGTAATGGACAACTGAGAGCCGGCAAAAACGTTTGTAAGCAGTCCAGATATACCTCAGAGCAGCCACATTGTTTTACAGTTTGCTTATTGCTGAAAGCCTTGCTGGTTCGGCTGTAAAAGCAATACACCAAGTTTCATATAAGCTCACGTTCTATATGACAGAGAAGCAATAACACTGAGAACAACGTATGCTTTAAAACCCATATACTAAACTAAAATACTATGCTTTGTGAAATGGGAGCCAAACACCAGAAGAAACAATTACTTGATATGAAGTAACTATGCTTTGGCAGTTTTTGGAGAATTGAATTCTAACAAATCACAAACAATATATGATTAGAACAGCTCCAGACAATTATTTGAGGAAGCTATTTCATAAGGAAGGGAATAGATGCTGCTGGTTCATTATAAACGTGCTAAATATTCTTTATCTACATCTTTAACAGCCTTCTTTAAGGGGATTTAACTCATTTTCTGGGCTACTATAAGAAATTTTACAGCCACTAGGGATATTCTAGGTCAATACAACACAAATAGAGACTCAGACCCTCCTGCTAATAATTTCTTTCATTTAAATTCTTTAAAATAAATTCACTTTTACTCAAATGAGAAACACACATGCAGACATTGTGCAGTACCTACCTAGCAAACCCAACAGCATGATTGAGGCAGTCAGCCAGTGCCATCTGTCTGTCCTCATCTTGTGCCATCATCAGCTTTTCTAACAATACTTTGAACTTCTCCATCAGTGGAGTCAACAAATTCCTCATTAGAGCCTGTTTTCTTTCTGCGGAGTATTCACTGTTAACTATCAATACTCCAGCTGTTTCATAAATGAAAAGTTGATCATCACTGCTTAACAGAGCTTGGTAACCATTTTCCTAAAATGGAAGATAACAGGCATAATTCACTGTGTCCTCTATCAAAATCACTCTTTCTTTAATCACACTTTTCTTTAATTTCTACAGTACAGTTACAACACTTTAGGTATTTCTTTTACTACCTAGACAGAAGTGTAAAGCACAGGCAAAACTTAGTTGAAGGAACAAAAATTTCTATACAATTCAAACAGCCTTCTATACACTTTTCTTTTGCCTATACACCCAGAAATCCAAAAAAGGAAGATTCTTAAAGTTAGGTTCAAATGTAAACATGCAATTATGCAATTCATCTCCCCGCCCCCCCCCCCCCCCCCCCCCCCAAATCCAAGACAATTATTTGTGCTTAAATGTTTGTGTACTAAGCTCACAATTTAGTATGTATTTGGGCTCACTGATGAATAACCACAAGCCCTATTTATTACAAAAAATGCTGTAAATACTCACAGGAGGAGAAAGTTCCAGAAGGTCTTGTATTCTATTCAGAACATCTTCAATAAAGGGATTCATTTGTTTACTGAAGTAAAACAAAAATATATGACACTATTTAGAAGTGTGTGCATTTTTACAAAATTGCCATTTTCCTTAAGGTGTAAAGCTTGACATTAAACTACCTTCCTAATATAGAACATCCCTTTGAGCATTAGAGCACAGTTTTAGAAAAACCTGGGTTACAGATATGGTGCTTGTGGTAGGCCAAATAAATACGTGGTACAGCTGAAAAATAAGCATTTTTTTCTCTCCCTCATTTTTTAAAAATATGCATAAACAGCATCACTCAGAGTGAAGTATTTTCATTAATAGTGAAAAAAAAAATAGAATCCTTCTGAAATGTGTTCCATCTTGGAGCTTCTCCTGCCTCTACATTCAAACATGTTTGTGAAGTAAGACCAATAGGTCAGGGATATCTGAAGGGCTCTAATAGCCTGAGTAAACTCCAAGTATAAATTTTGTAAATATTGAAATCACTCTCATCTGTGCTTACAGAGGGGGAAAAAAAAGGCAGACATCTATATCGTTGATCAGTTTCAACATCTAATCAAAATCGATTAAGTATATGTATTCAAGTTCTTTGTTCTATGACAAATTTGTCCACTACTAGCTTGGTATTACATAGTAGGACTACTCTGTTAGAGAACTGTTTTGTCATATTACTTCACAGCAGTCCATTTAAAGCCCTGCCTGTTTCAGTGACAGCTGTGATGCTCCTATTTTACCATACATAAGCCTTCTGCACAATTTGAATACATTTGTAGCAGCTCTACTCACTTAAGAGACTTGACAAATCTGGAAAAAAGGTAAGCTGTTCGACTTCGTACTTTTGGACTTGTATGGCGAAGACCACGGTGATCTAAAAATGCCATCTGCAATCAAGAAAAAGTATTTCAGCTTACAATCCCTGAACAAGGTGGGGAAAACTAGTCATACAAAAATTTAAGAAAGTCAGCATCTTTAGTGATGTTCAGAAAAGAAAAAAGTTCTTAAATATAAGAAAACTTATCTACACTTACTAGTTGAATATGTAAATTAGGAGAAACTTACTAGAACAGTTGGAATGTGCTGAGGTTCAACAGCAAAGAATTTTTCATATCTAACCACTGTTTCAAAGAATTCCAGAGTCACTGATGTATGCTGATAGGCACTAACACCAGAAGTCACTAGCTACAAATAAAAGCATTAGCAAGTTAGTACTTTACCCATTTATAACACCAAAATAGTACAATGTAGTTGAAATGCTGGTAATTAACATAAATCATATGAACTGAAGTGTTTGTCTTTATTAGCGTTTTTAAATAGCTCCCACATCACACATGCTTACCGTTCTCATCATATCTTGCAAAGCCGTAGCTTTTGTAACATCACCAGAGAAGTGAGCACCATGAGATACAGGAAGAGCCTCAGCCAACATATACAACAGCCTTATCGCTACCTCTACTTCCATAAATCGTGTAGTCTGCCAATTTCTAGAGAAACATTAAGAAAATCACATCAGTCAACAGAGATTATGAAATAATCACAGTTCTACCACATTAAAATATTCTTTTGAATATTCAGAAACATAGCATAAAAAAAGATTTCAGATAAGAAAATAAATACTCTAGGACCTAAGGCAGGATTTCAGGATGCTTCTGAAGACCTCATCCACACATGTAACACCTCTCCATCAGGGTGCTAACAATTTTCTTTGACCAGTTTCAACTTAAAAGCTACAGATTTTTCCAAGTGTTTCTTTAGGCACAAAGATCTACTTTGATGTGCCAACAAGGCATTCACCTTCACTTAAAGAGAGGGCTCACTAAAAAGCAAGGCACAAGGAAGGCACTGATGACACCATATTTTGATTTGCACACAGCCATCCACCTAGCCAGGCATCTAGCTTATTTACGTGCATAGTTCTCAGGATTGGTTCTGTTCTTTTTGTAAGAATTAAAAAAACTTCACCGTTGTTTCTCTTCTGCATCCAACTTTGTTTTTCTGCTAGCAATAGTATTCAAAATAATTTTCCATATCTCATAAGCATTTCCTGGCAGTGTAAAGTGAACACTTGTCCAAACGGATGTCGTGTAGGTCTAAATGACAAAGATGAAGAGACACCCCAAGGAGAACAAAAAATAGCTACCATTTAAGGTTTCAAAAGAAAGCTTCTTCTTTCTAAGAAGCGGAGTAAAATTATTTTTATCATGAAGTTACACAAAGTCACACTTAGAGAATTGCAACTAGCTTATTCTATCAATAGGCTTTGCCTTGCTACATCACGCTTACGTTTAGTGCAAACCCTGAGAGTAAGAAAGGCAAGAAAGCTAACAAAATTGTATTCACGTAAAGAAGTTAAAAACCAAAAATCTTACTGAAGTGTAGTGTTAAAGACTCTGCGGACAGATGCCAACAATAACTCTGGTGAGACCTGAGCAAGTCTGTCCAGCAACAGTTTCAACTGCTTTCTGTACTCCACAAACATTGCTTCATCTTCACCCTACAAAACATTCACGTCAGTTAAGTACATATTTGCACGTTTAAATACATCCAGAACTGTTTTAGACAATTGCACCTAAAACAAAAATGTGTACATACACGAACAGCACAACACTCTCTGAAAATTCAATAATGCTCTTGCAACATGACTGCTGGCTCCTTTATTGTCTGGTTGCAATATGTTGAGATCCATTGCATTCAGTCCAGAAATACACTAAAAAGGCTTTCCAAACTGAAAACTAGCCAAAAAGTATAAGAAAGAAAATGCTCCTGGCAAAGCATTATTGACCTGTTTCTTGAAAATTGACTCATTCCTCATAAAGATGTTCTTCCTCAGCATCTTAGTTTTAAAATTAATCTGACAGAAACAGTGAACTTGGACTACACGTAGTCCATGTTAATCTCTAAAACCATTGCTCTCAACAGCCCAGAGCAAAATGCCTAACACATTCAATCATTACTGCTGGCTGGCACGGGCAGAAAGTGAAATCAAAGAAATTCCTCCTCTTTTAGGCTATTTTTGCAGGGGTTTGGCCTCCTCCACTCAAAGTAGGTCAAGTAGTATCTCTGAAGTGTTTCATTACACAACGTTTCTTAAATCTTTTTGCGTGACAGTAGAAACGTGCAAACTGAAAAACACTCAAGCACTGAACAAGCCAGCTCAACAGCTATGTTTAGTTAACAGCGCAGTCATATTTACTTAGGAATAGTTCTGTACAAATGCAGCCAGAATTACTCTGTTAACTAAACTGGCTTGGATATCCTTTTACTATGTTGTTTTGTCTTATGCAGATCTCAGGTTAAAAAATACGCTTTCCACACAGAAAAAAATCAGTCTACAGACCTTAGCTTTCTACTTTCACATCCTTACCAAATGAAAAATATGTTTTTTAAAACACGAGAAAGTTTTACTACATGTAATTTAAGTTGCATTTGCCTGTTTATTCACACAATACCTCATTTTCAAAGTTATATTCTTCATCATATGTCAACTTCTTCATAACAGCCAACATGATTGCCTAAGATAAAGAAGAAAACAGAACTAAGGGTAGAAGCAGAAAAGCGGTAAGAAGCAACAGTTAAAATCCTACAGGAAAGAATAACATTAAGGCAAACGTTAAAATATTTGTAAGCATTTAAATCCCATTTGAATTATTATTTTCTGAGGTTTAACAGTATTAACGATCCATATTAGAACAGATTCTATCCAGAGAATACACAGATATCATTCCAGATGACCGGTATGCATGACTTTGAGCTCTGTTTAACAGTATTATCTGGCTGTATTTCCTGCTTCTAATCTGTGCTGTACAGTTCACACTGAAAACAACAATTAGAGGTGACTGAACTAGGCAGAGGAAGCTAAACAGGATGTCCGAGTTCATATTTTAAAGAGGTAGGTCAGCTCAGCCATCACATCGCATTCCCTAATAACCACCTTTCGGAGATGGTGAGGCATTTATTTATTTATTTTTGCCAGGTTAACAATCTGAATTGGTTCAGCAAACGATTCAAGAACAACAGCCAGGACCAGCAAACAAGAATAAGAAAAGCAAAACCTTCCCTTTTCCACAGCAGCAAGTTGTTAGATCAGTCCAAGTGCTAACGTGTAATTTCACTTTAGCAGGGACTGTCCGTAAGTCCTAAAACAGGAATAAAGACTTGATCTTGTCTCTACTGAAGTCTCAAATGCTAAATGTATCACTTTGATGTTACAAAGCACTTATTATTTCATGTGTTAGAACTTTGATATAATGTTTAAAATATATAGAGTACTCAACTCCATTCACATTTTCCAGGATGGAAAAAACTGGACGACAGACTGACACAGCTAGCTAAAACAGATGTTTAGAAATCTGTTATACTTTAATTTTCACTTTAGTTTAAGAGTTTGTTCTGGGGAGCCTACAAAAATATGTACTAGATCTAAACATTCCAAATGAACAGAAAGCTATCCCAGATAGCAAAAACTAGAGTCAAAGGCAGCCTTTTCCTTATGTTTATTACAACAACAAAGTGTAAGAAATCTGAGAGAATATTCAGTAGCAACAGGTAATTGGGCAGGGCATTTCCATGCTCCTTACACATGGAGCGGACTCACTAAATGTTAGAGAAGACTCGGTAGAATTATAACAGGTATTTGATCAGTGTTACAGAGCACCTGATCCCTATTCCTAATACCAGGTTAAAATAACTTGCTCCACCATTTGTTAAGTTCCGTAGTTGACAGTTTTTGTATTTTTTTTTTTTATTTCAACTATAGCAAATGAAAATTGTGATCATATCTGCAACAACTTAATTAGTATTTTGCTATTCTCTTCCACTACTGGAGGTTCTAAATGTAGGTACCCATTCAAGTCAGGTAAGCAATAAAGAAGAAAAAGGTAAATAAAGTAATAATAATAATAATGAACTTTTGATGAATTAATCATGATGTTTTTCTTTTTAAGTGCAAAAAAACTTAAGTTCTTTAACACCAAAACAGGCTGGTAAATTAAACTTAGGTTAGTGAAATGAAATTCTTGGTGATCTTGCATAAACAGGCATTTGCAATAGTTTGAGGAAGAACGTGGTCATATGGCAAGAATGTGGTCAGGCTTTCTATTGACACCAAGTGTCTGCATCGTATGCAAGCATTCTCTGCAGGAAGTAAAATTAAAGAATTAAAAGAATTATAAAATCTCAGTGTGATATGCTTGTAGACAGAAATGCCTAGAAACAGCTGTCATTTTAAGAATTAAAGATATAATCCTGCAGATGAGAAAAAACTTTGCAACTTCAAAGGCACAATAAACATGATTCCCTTTCCTCCCATTCAAGTAATGCACAAGTTGAAAGTGGTAACTTCTTAGGTGCAAAATTTTAAAGGAATGCTGCTAAGCATATGATTTAAAGCTTGGTAAGAAAGTCAGCCAAAAGACAGACTGTTTCAAAATTTTCTTATTATGAATTGGATGAAAGAAGAGAGATTGGTACGATTGCTTCTCAATTAAACACAAATCCTCAATAAACTTACGAAATAATTATAACTGGAAGTTCTTCAGTACAAAAGCAACTTCAACATAATCACAGTTCTGGACAGCAACACCTTCAAATTTTAAGTGCCTTAATGTGTGCTGCAGTAGTAATTTGGTTTGAACAGAAGAGAGAAAGTATCAAAAATAAAAGATTCAGTAATACTATCAAACTTAGGTTACCTCATCCACTTTAAACAAACATTAAACAAAACCAGATCCAGATAGTCTGGACACTATCCAAACTCAAATGTTAATGTTAGAACAGCTCAGTTTTCTTTGTAAAGGAAAAGGAATCACAGCAGTCAGCTATATGAGCTTACAGAGGATCTGTACCAACCTAGCCAATAACATTTAAATTGGTACATCCACATTGGTGCAGAAGTGCCACAGTGAAGAAAAAATTTAAAAACTGTGCTGAAAAAATAAACAGGCAAGTTTACTACTTCCAAAACTGGACACAAAGTTATTTATTAATTTTAATGACTAATGTATAAACTTAAGCTTAATGCATAGCTTAATGCATGTAGCTGCTCATCCTAAGAACAAGCATTATATTCAAATAGCAGCTTCTTTCATAAGTTTAACTCCTGATATCATCAAGGGTTGAATTTTATGACAACTCTTCCCATATTTCTTCCATTTCTTTGGGATTATGGCAGGTTTTAATAAAAAATACAAAGCTCCAGGAGAAAACGTCTTCTATCTTGGTTTAAGACCATTCTGTCAATAACCTGTCCAGGAGTATACCAAGATAAGGTACTGACGGCCCTTGGGAAGACCAGCACTTAAATAGCTTTCATCTTTATGTACAATTCAACATAGGCTTACTAATTAAAGAAACAACTGCAGGTATTGAGTGGAAGATTGAACATATTGTCCTTACTTTTAATTATTGTCATATGAATCACAGAATGGACGGGGTTGGAAGGGACCTCTGAAGTTCATCTGGTCCAAATCCTGCCGAACAAGGTCACCTAGAGCACATTGCACAGGATGGCATCCAGGTGGGTTTTGAATATCTCCAGAGAAGGAGATTCCACAGCCTCTGTGGGCAACCTGTTCAGTGCTCTGTCACCCTCACAGCAAAGAAGTGCCCCCTCATATTCAGCCAGAACCTTCTGGGTTTCAGTTTGTGCCTGTTGCCGGGCACAACTGAAAAGAGACTGGCTCCATCCTCTTGACACTCTCCCCTCAGATATTTATACACATTGATGAGGTCTCCCCTCAGTCTTCTCTTTTCCTGCTGGCAACACTCTTCCAAATGCAGTCCAGGATACCGTTGGCCTTCTTGGCCACAAGGGCACATTGCTGACTCATGGTCAGCCTGGACATTTTAAGGCATACAAATAGTACATGATTTGTTTCAACAAAAATAAAAGTTCTGACACAAAATGTGTTTTTGCAATAAGAAGCCTTGTAAAAAGAAAGTCAACACTTACCTCTACATTAGCTTTTTGTTGGTCTGAAAGTGCAGAAAGCTACAAAAGAAATTTCAAGTGTTACTTTTTGTATTGTAACTCCTTTGCTACATTCCAGTAGCAAAAGACAGGTTTGCTTTTTGTATTTTTTTTTAAACAGCTATATGATCTGCAACCCTCCTGTCCATTATTGCAAGATTTAACACAGTTCCTACGGATTTCTAAACAAAACTATGTAAGCAGTATGCTCACAGCCAGTGAATGTACTGAATACTAGTTAGTCAAAAGGTTATAAGTCAGCTTAAAAAAATATTAGCTTCATACATTCCCACAAAATCAAAGTAAATAATACATCAGAAATGATGTTAAATTGAAGCCAGACATATTTACTTGTTTCAAGATGTGAAGGTAGTCGTAACAAAAGCCGATGATATTAGATGAGATGTCATCATCTTCATGAATGAGCAGCTGCAACATTAGGGACACTTTTGCTTCAATAGCTTGCAGAGTGTCTTGAGCACTCTTCATATCACCATTTTTTATCAGTTTAGTCCAACTAGCTATTAACGCTTGCCCCATTCCATTGACCAGCTTTGAAAATCTGGCCAGAAAATCCACATCATCTTCCTGTAAGAAAAGATATCTGATTAAAAATACTAGCAGAGCTGAGGTTTAAATGGCATGAGCTTACCGATGGTACTACCCACATTTAGTATGTAGCAGAAGTAAAAGCAACATTTGATTCCCAGATGGAAAGTATAATTATCTGGTTTGTTTTCTCTGGAGATTAGAAGAAAAAAGGAAAAGCAATGCTTGAGAGCTGGCTGCCCTCCATTATACAAAAGTAGTTTGCTCATCTCTTCAAATTAGCTTGTTTCACTTTTTGCTTTACAGCAAGAAGCTGGCTAGCAGGTTCAAAATAAAAGAGGAAGCACATACCTACCATAAATTTTAGTCTGTATAAGAGGAAAAACTTTATGGGAAAACTTCAAAGAATTAACAGCTGCACCTCACTTCAGAAATACTGATAACAAGCAACAGTCAGTACTGCCTGTAAAAGCGAGTGATTATTTAATATTTATGGCTTGCTTTTGCAGAAATACATTGATCAGAATTGAGAAACACTGCTAGATCAGTCATCCCAAACAGATGCTTTAATCCATGTCAGAGCTGCACAAGTGCAGAGCAATAACAAGTCTCTCTGAAAGACTGAGATCTTCAGAGGTTTTTTTAGAGAAATGACTCCTGAATTGATGAATGCACATTTTTTGCCTTCTGGAAGGAACATATATTGGATGCAGACTTCACAATAAAGAGAAAGCTTCCTTGCAATCCAAGAACTAAGGAGTGGTTCCTCTTTCTCCATAGCACATAGCAAACAGTTATTCCTGAAGTACTATAACCTCATGGGGAATATGTATTTGGTTGGTAGGTGTATTCTTCCAGCTCCCAGATAATAATTTCAAGCCTCACGTCTGACAGTGCAGGCATGCATAACAGCACACATGACCTAAAAAAGTTAGTCTAATGTCTCGCACTAAAAACTTCTGCCTTGGCTATATTCTTAAAACACCTTGGCTAGAATATCCATTACAGAGTCATTCAGAATGGAAGACACAAGGCAACAAGTCATAAAAGCAGCATAAACAGCATGCGCACCACACTTCTGGAGAGGAATAGGAGTTACACAATACCTTCTAGAACAACAAAAAAAAACACCTCATGCTGAAGACAAACAAAATGCAGTGACTGTACTTTAAATGAGTAAGGTACATTAATAACCAGCTGTTAATTTAAGTATGAGAAAAGTACAAGAAGTGTTTAACGTTGCTAGAGAAGCACAGCTAATTCTCCCTATATTTGTGGACTTACCTTGACAGTTTTCTGTTAACCTGCTTATTTAAGAACTGTCTGAAACTTGTGACTCATTCCTATTGTAAAAGCAATTTACAAACCTGATCAATACTGAAGAGGCCAGCAGACTGTAATACTTGACATAAAGATTCAACCAATTTTGTTTTATCAATTGGGTCCATTCCCTTATTTACAATTTCAAACAGACAATCACAAGCTTCTTCCCGGAGGACTTCCACAGACATGTGACCTAGCAGCATATTTATAAACCTTTGGAAAAAAAAAAAAGTTTATATTTAAAAGTACACAGTAGCATCATATAGAAGCTTTGTATTATTTGTGTGAATATTTAAAAACGTCTTATTAAGAAGAAACCATTAGGAAGTCTTTTGTACTGACTAAACCCAGCATTTTATACATTTTAAGGACAACCAAGCAAAATCTGCAGTGTTTATTTTTACCATTATATCAGTCTGGCTTGCCAAGTCAATTGCTCTTCAGAAACAAAAGACTCAAACATTTACATACAATTAAAGTCTCTATTCAAAGACAAGTTTTAATGTAGTTCCACAGAAATACAGACAACATACTAGCAAGTTTTGTACTATCTCCTCTCCCCCCAGAGATATCCCATCAAAAAATCCTTACCTTTCATTAGCTATCAGGCTCAAATCTATCCAGGATACATAAGCTCCAACTACTTCAAGGCACTGGCATGTCAACTCCGAGTTATTACACTGATAGTTTTGTAAGATTTGGTACCACGATTCCACCAAACTTGGAATGCACTGTTCCCTCATAGTATCTTTTAATAAAGTGTTCCTACGAGCCTCCTATCAACACAGGAAACAGAATAAATCAATCCTGTCATAGAATAGCAGCATTTTCTCAAACTAGTACCATTTTTGCATCCAATACCAGAAACTCCATGTCATAACTAGATAAACAACTCAAATCAAAAGCCCAAAAAGAGCATTTTTTTTCCTTGTAAGAAAAAAAAAATGGCCTAGTTTTCTCCTCCCCTCCCCTTTTTTTTCCCTCTTTTTTTTTTTCCTACCACAATGCCCAAACACTTAAGAAAGGCAAAGGAGAAAGAAGTCTTCTAGATGATTAAATGGACTTTTGACATTAGGACTCCTTCAAAAATGCAGTAGTAGAAATTAACGTTATAAAATGAGTCAGTGTAACATTATGTTGGCTAACTCAGCTCCTTACTTTTTGTTTGCTTGCTCTTCAAGCAAAAAAATGCATTAACTGAGAAGTATGAAATCAAAAAAAGCATTAAACAACATATGGCTTTGGATCTAAACCACCTCATGTCTCTAAGGCAGAGCTGCCATAGGAAAAAAGACGAAGAAAACTTCTTCTGTCTTTTGCTGCAATTAGAGAATGTTTTTGAACTTCAAAACAAATATTAATGTGAAGTAATAACTTGCCTCTGATGTATGAACAACATCACGGTCTACCAGCTCAGCGTCAACAGCCATCAGGATTCTGAGGTACATATCCACACCTCGTGGATTAAGGTCAACTACTGATAAAATATCGAAAAAAAACTTGGGCCATTTTGTGAGATATTCAGTAACAAAAAGCAACGCAAAGACTTGTGCAGCTTTGTTCCGAATAAAAGTCTTCTCAGGCTGGGGATTCAGCATCTGGTAGAAAAAACATTTGTAAATTTTTACTAAATTAGAGAAAAATCAGATATGCTTGTTGATCTCTGTACAGTGATTAAGGTACTACTTTCCTCCTTTTATCAGCTGAGATTTATAAAAAGCCTTTCTTCCTAATGATTTTGAAAAAAAAAATTAGCTAAATTATAATGAAGCAGGGAAAACATTCTTGGTGACGCAGTCCTGATTTTTTCATTCAGTACAAAAATATTAAGCATACTATTCAAAAACTAAATGTCTTCATTTCTTGTCTGAAGTAAACAAGTACTTCTGGAAAACACGTTACGGTCCTCAGGTAGCTAGCTTTGCCCAAGTTAGATGTTAGTAAGAATAGCAAGGAGTTCTTCTAGATCTCCATTATTCTTCAGGAGAAAATGGAATCTGTCACTACCAATTTTTCTCTCCCTCCTTCCCCCCGCCTCATTGGAACAGCTTGCCACAAAGAGAAAAAAAACACAACCCATTTCACAACAACCTGTTCAAGTTGTATTATATTCCATTTCTTAATGTTCAGATCTCCACAAACAAAGCAACTATAATTTGGAATTGGAATGATATTGGAATGAGAGCCAGATAACGGCAGGTATAGGCAAAGACCAGCAACAGTTCACTCCACAGTTGTGCAGATTCCAAACTCTTGGGTCCAACTGATACTACAGCTTCAGCTGATACTCTAACTCCAGTAACTCAGTCCCTAAAAACAGTAGCCGATACACTACCACAGCATTACCAGAGCAGGTGATACGAGGAGTCTCATCCTTTCATTTACGAACATCTGCCAGCACTCTAAGCAGACAGGACACAGGCCAGGAGCGTTGTGAAAACAGAATTACCACTCCTATTCTAGACACTCAAGAACGTCAGGAATCTAGATTACACCTCTCTAGAGGGAAACTTTAAATGCTCCTTACTTCACACACAATAGTTAAACCGCAATCATTATCTGACATAAGAATTTTATATTTAGTATTAAGTTCAAGCACAGATTTCCTTACAACATATAATTTTAAAAAAATAAAAAAAATAGCTTCTTAAAAGTTTTTACTGTCACATACTGTATACCTTCAGGAATATATTTTTAAACTCAAATGACAGATTAGACATTTAGCCTGCACTGAATGCACTACGTTAGCTTACCATGCAAAACTGCTGTAACGTAACACACTTACCTGGGCTTGCAGCCATGTTATAAGCGTTTCCCTAATTAGCTGCTGCTGGACTTCAGTAAGTTCAGAGTATCTGAAACAAAGCATAATAAGATCAAAATATGTCTGCTTCATGGAAAGAGCAACATTCACTAAAGCAAAAACCAGTTTAATAACTACGCTACACATTAGTGTAAATTAAAGGTTTCTAGAAAAAGGAATTTACACAGCTATTAACATATTAAAATTCTGAATAAAAGATGTATTAAAATAACGAAAAACATTTTGGCTGTATTAAAGAATTATGTCTCCAGGCATTAATACCTCCTTTATCAGAGTAGGAGCTTGAAATTTTGCAGGAAGTCTGCCCTTCTACAAGGGACAGGACTTACGACCCTGATAAAAACACACCTTTGACTGGTAAGCCATGGGGAGAACAAATAACATTTGTATATGCTCAAATTTGATTACTACACTATTCGAAGACGCTGACAATAGCGAACACAAGGAAGTCCTTCACTGATCTGACCCTACAGGACATTGATTATCACATGTATGTCAGAACAAGCAAAGCAAAGCAAACAAGGAATTCAATTCTGCTTTGCATCATGCACAAGTCTTGGCAGAACTCTACGTTATAACCAGCCCAACTCATATACTACCCACACATATTCCTTCTGAGGACTAGGCAAGTTGAGAAGACTCTTCCTGCCATTACTTCTCCAGGGTGCTACAGCTCTGGTACACCCCCTGACAGGAATGACTGCTGAATGCCATCTCAGTGTTCCTGTTAAAGTATCTAGTCATTAAGGAGAAGAAAAAAGCAACCCCACTGAAAACAGTGAAAAAATGAGACGCAGGAAAACAGGAGAAAACACTGCAAGAAGCAGATGACAGAAGTGACACATGCAGATGAAGGCGGACAATGAGGTAAGACCAAGTTAATAAAATCTCAAAGAGATAAGTCTTTAATTTTTGCTCTGATACTTAATTGTGAACCTCAGCTGCAATATACATCTTATTTCTATCTGGAGCCTGGCCCACATGCTCAGTGTACTGCAACCAGCACACTGATATCCCAGAGGCAGACACCTCTGCCATGATGTTGGAGGCCAGACACCAAAGGAGCCCAAAGTATGAAACAAATATAGTTCCACACACCTAAACTTTTACCGTTTCAAATTATTTTGTCCTAAAATTATGAAGCTACAGAAACACTACACAGTGAAAACACTACTTTCTCACAACATCTCTGCCATGCTTATTGCATGAATAAGGCTTTGTCTGGAGTCCAGGATTCTGTACTGAGTAAGGCTGCTGTTTGCAGGACTTAAACTCCTTTTTTTTTTTTTTTTTTGGTAAAAATTAATGAGAGTGTGGAGTAAGGCTTAAAGGGCAATGCTAAGTAAGTTTCATTCCACACTTGGTGATCGGGTCTGTGTTGGGCCATATGCAGGCATTAGACTAGCTAGGGAGAGCATGCTGCTAAGACACCAGCTACTTCTCTCCCAGGAAAAGCTGAAGGAACACAAGAAGTCCTGTGGGACGAATTAAGCTCATCAACCACACTGAGGTAATGGTTTACAGAATAAAGGTTCTAAAAGCTTTTAGTCAGGAACGACATCCCATTTTAAGTTTATTTGCAAGCAGAATAAAAAGAAAATCAAAATAACATTGCATGGTTGCTATCAAGAAAGATTACTAACTTGAACTTAATTTGATGTTCCAGAACTTGAAAGCAAAAGAACTTGATGTGATCATCACTAGAAAAGAAGACAAAATTCTGTTAGATGTGGCAGTATGGTACACTTCTCTGTGAAGAACAAAATTCCTCATATCTTACAACCAGGTGGTGCCTTTGGCAGTTCAAGAACTACCGTGCACTGAAGAAAAAGTCTACGCAAAAACAGCAAATACTCTAGCAATGCATTTGAAAAAAACAATGTGCAACTAATATTGATATTCCCTCTTATAATATTTTTTTTCTTATGTTCACCAGTTTATCATGCTATGAGTTTGGTATTGAACATAAACTACAATATGTATTGCATCCTGCCTTTAAAAAAACTAAAAATTGTATGAATCAGTGTATTTTAGTAAACAGAGACTACAACTGTTTTTCAAATGTTGCATGGTTTTGTTAATCACTGCGTACTCTGCTGGAGTCTGAGAAGCTTTAAACAATCTTTTGCAAAAAAAGTGTTCACTATCAATCACTGATATTATTTGGGAGATATACATCCCTGAGTTTCCTTCCAACTTGCATCATTGTATGACACAGCAGCAACCTATTATTTGAGATCCAAGTACACAACTTTGTGCAAAAACAGGGGTGACGACGCTTTGCATTTTGAAAAATAGGGGGGTGAGGCACTGTTCCTAAGCTTAGTGCATATAAAGCCTACATTCTCACAACTTGACAGTTTCAGCACTCCTCCCCTCCCCAGAATTGAATGGGGATGCATTCAGTGGGCTTGAGTGCATTTTTTTTGCCCTGGATTTCATAACGCAGCAGTCTTTAAGCTACCAAATTAATATTGGGTTTTATTTATACATTATTCTTCCTTGAAAGACATTATATGGAAATCACAGATTAACAGTGATACTAAGAATGGCATGAAGACCATATTAACTTTCAGCAATTTACAGTTTGCTAATTATGCTGTAAAGATAAAAAAAAAAAAAAAACAACACCCCAAAGACCCAAACATATTACTAATGAAAATAAGCAACGATTCTTATCTATATTACCTGTATATACTCTGAGCTAATGCTTCTGCGCAGACTTGCCAAGCATCCTGAGATATCTTGAGCTGCTCAAAGTAGGCTAGTGCCTGCAAATATTCAAGTAAGAAGGAATGAAAAAGCCAAAAACACACACACACACACAAAAACAAACAAACAAAAAAACCCACAGCCAGACATCTTATTCACACTTGACACATTTAAACACCTCTCCTTCAAAAAAACACAAACAGTATTTGGAAAGAGGTTTTTATGTGGCTTCCTCATTACCACAACACAAGTGTTTCTCCAAATGTTAACCCTACAGGTACCTACCTCCACTGTACATTCAAGACAAAGGTTTCTATTACTTCTATATAAAAAGGTCAGATTCACAGAACTGGTGAGGTTAAAGGGGACTTCTGGTGATAGTCCAGTCCAACTTGCCTGCTGAAAGCAGGGTCAGCTAGGAGAAGTTGCTCAGGGCCTTGTCCACTAGGGTTTAAAATACAACTTCCAAGGGTGGAAGTTCAAGTCCAAGTTAAAAATTTAGGTTTTTCACTGAAAACGACTCACAATTTTTATTGCACAGCTTTGGTTGTATTCTACATCTCAAGCAGCATTCGAACACAGTCATTGACTGACCACCTGACAAACATCAGTGTGTGAACCTATTAAGGAGACTGGAAAGAACTGTCTACTTCAGCCAAATTGTAGACGCCCAAGTTGTTGATCAGTTCTTCTAAGAACGTCCTGAAAACAGTTCACTCGATCTAATTGCTTTAAGATTTAGTGTGACTTGCTATACAAAAGAGTAAAATAATTTTTGAAACAGAGATTTGATTGACACATTATTTTAAGCCTATGAAGGCTTGTCTTTCAAGCTTATTTTTTCCACTAACTTAACTGTTTACATTCAACAAAGTGATTATTCAGGGAGTTGAATTAAGTTCTTAAAACAAGAGTTCATTGTAGACAGCACTGGCAATATCCTTCTACTGAACAGTTTTAATAGCTGATGTTTGAGATGCATTTTATGTGAAGTCCCTTTCCGTATGAATAGCAAAAAGATATGTCACCTTTTAGTATAAAATATTTCAGAACTATGCAGATTGCATGGTTAAAATGTCAATGAATTTGTAAGCTTCAAATTCCATAGCGACATTCTGTTAACAAAACTTTAAACTTTAGCTATATCCCTCTTTTCAGGAAGGACAAACACCCACAATAAACATATTTAACGAGCTGCTTAGCAATACCAGCATGCAGTAAACTACATTTGTAACTGCCTTACATGTTCTGGGATTCGTTTTGTGAACACCAAAAGATATTAAGTATCCACACTTCTGAAGGATTTTACTGAACATCATCCTGTATGCAACAATGAGTAAGCAGAACTCTTTACTCATTTGATAGTTACAGTAATGCCTTGCCACATAAGCACCTCTCATATCACGTAACTGTTACCATTTACTATGATTATTTTCTTAAGTTACTCTAAACTTCACCACAGTTCAAAAACCGATGTTTCATTACAAGACACTGAAGGTAGGCAATCCATTCAAACAACAATAACAATAATAATAATAAAACCACACAAAAAAACAATCCCCACCTAAGAATTAAAGGGCAATTTTAAGCAATATTGTTTCCAGTGGCTGCTTTTCATTCTGTGGGAACCTGCGTAAGGTACTGAGCAAAAAGTACAGATAATTGAAAGGACTGGAAAAGCCAGAGGAGCCCAGAGAAATAAATTCTGTACACGTTAACTGTAACTTCACAGAGTTGGAAACAACTCCTGCAGCTTACATGCATGCCTGCAACATGACAGTTTGCACATGCCACCACAAACCCTTTGTGCTGGTTAACCCGATAACAATCAAGAAAGCGTTAGACTTTTCAGTGAAGCAACACTCCAAATTATTAGAGAGATACGCAAGTTAATTACATACTCTTTGTCTGAAGTCTGCATCAGCATTTGGGTTTAGCCCCAAAAGGGCTTGTTCATCCATCTCTACTGCTATACGATTGGTTTCCTACTCCTACTAACAGGTTTGCCCACTTCTTCTAGAGGAGAGCCTACGATCATCTGAAAATAGAGAAAGAGATTTTATTTGCCCAGCACAGCAATAAAAATTAAACGCAGGACAGCAGCAACCGCAGGCGTTTGCACACAAATCTCAGACACCCAGCATGAACTCCACCACAGCATGAGCATGCATTTTTCTGATACAGAAAACAAAATGCAAACTCCCTTAATCACCCTTCGATAACAGAAGTGCCGTAAGGTGAACTATTTAACTGAAAGGCTGGAACTTAAATTTCAAGCACGTGAAGTTTCAGCAAGATATGACGTAAGCATAAATCATCTGCTTAAATGATACACAACAGTATTTTTTATCCCACAAGCTTAGCAACTGCAAAAATAAGCTTCTCTACTCATCTCTAAAATATTGTTAAGATGCTTCATAAAACCATTTGTAAAGTATTTCCCCTGGGGAACAAAACCCATTAGGAGGTCTTTCTTCTAAAGAAAGGGCATGCTGGAGAAGTGTCATAGACATTAACCACAAAATACATCATACTGAGCTGTTAACAAAGCTGCCTCTCCTGCTAATGGGTGCTAATTTACTAGTGATGATTTTTATTTAGAAATTTCAGTGTAAAACTAACAAGCAAGCTGGACAAATGTTCTAGAGATTGTGTCTCTACAAGCTGCTCTGTAATGCTCTGGATAAAGCACAGCGGATTAAAAAAAGTCTCTGTCAAATACGCAGATGCTGTTAGACAGCAAGAGGGGACAAAAATCCACCTAGCCGTCAAAAAAAATTCCCACATGGTAACATCATTAATCAGGCCTGAAGCAAGGCCTCGTTATGTAAGCACGTAGGAGGCAGGGGAAAGGAAGACAGACAAGAGGAGGAGAGGAAACACAAAGTAACTGTGGTCTGAAACTGCCTCCATGCCTGTAGGTAGAATTTCCGATTTCTTAGCGTGACATGCCTGGTGCAAGCTCTGCTGTGAGCCCTCCCCCCGAAGAAAAGTGGCCCAGTGACAGCGAGCACGCCTGGAAGGGAAAGCCCAGCATTTGGTGTGACAGCGGACAGACATTCCTACAAAAGCCATTACAGAACCTATGATAACTAAATGCATCACGAAAGGCAATTTAATACCCAAAATTAAGCAGGCGCGCACACAAAAATGCAGGTTGTGGCAGCACAGAAACCAGAAAGTCTGGAACAAAGCAATGACTCGTGGCAAAACGAGCTCTGCACACTGCCTTACGACACAGAGCAATCCCGCGCGGGGTCAAAACCTTTAGGGATTAAAGCTGCTCTGCTGAGGCTTCGCCCTCTGCGTCCCCAGCTCGTTTTCCCCATAACCAACAGCCAGAACAGGCAGACGAGGGGGGAAAAAAAAGTAAAATGCTGTAGGAAAAAATGCTTTTTTGGACAGCATCTTTCAGATGGGGCCTGGTCCACAGTTACACAAGGAGAACTGTTTCAACTTACACAGGCATATTTCTGGCATATTTTCCCGCTGATATCACTTGATCCTCTGCCCGAAAGATAGGAATCTTCCACACACAGGTGACAGGTTTTGCTATTAAAAATAACCTGGCTCAAAATGTGTTCTCTTCACGTGTTCAGCTAACAGCAAGGCCAGGCGGTTCTACTAACCTCGTATATGCTACGTGAGCATATTTAAAATTTGATCCTCTACCAAATATCCTTTCCTAAGAGTTTTAGGTTGACTAGCCCGCTCTGGAGAACAATTAATCAGACAGCTTTCTGAAAAGACCCGTTCAAATACCCTAACAGAACAGCTTCTCATGGTACCTGGGTTTAGCTGAGCAAGTCGCTTTTCCTGCACAGATGAATTTTACTAACAAGTTACGCTTGGAAAGCAAGGCCCGACTGTAATTTTAAGAGAATTTGCCCAATCAATCGAAATATACACCCAGCTGTAACACCGAGTATGGCGTTCAAGGCAGTTTTACTTGTAAATGGTGTTCGCCACTAACATTAAAAGTTAACACACAGCTGTGCAGAAGGCAACGCCAAAACACAGAGGAGGTTTTTTTTGTGGCTGCTGCTAGCCAGTGCCCCGTGATGGGCGGCTGAGATCCCAGTGCAGCCAGAAGGGTGCAGGTCGTTAGCAGCAGGGTCACACAGGTGCACGTCTCGCTAACTGGGATGGGAAATGGGGATATGAGGTACTCTCCTCCGCAGTGCCTACGAGAGCACTCGGTAAGAGGCTGCTTCCCCACAGGGACGGGGGCAGACCCCGCCGCGGCACCAAGCAGGGGGGGCAGGGCAGGGCAGGCCGCCCGCCCGGGCAGCCTTACCCAGGGGCCTAGCGGTGACAGCGCCTCACAGGCGGCACCGCGGGGCCCCTCGCAGCCCCGCCGGGCACAGCAGGCGCCGTGCCCGCTGCTTCCCCCCACCCCACCCCGGGGTCCTCCCGGTTCCCCCCCGACCCCTGCGGCACCTCCCCGGGGAGCGGCGAGGCCCCGGCCCGCCCCCCCCCGCCGTTACCTTCCCGGTCACTGCGCCATGGCCGCGGCCGCTCCCGCCCCGCAGCTCCGGGGCCGCCACGAGCATAGGGAGCGGGCAGGGCCGGGCCGGGCCGCGCCGCCTCGGCTGGCGGCGGCAGGAGGAGGAGGAGGAGGAGAAGGGGGGGGAGGAAGACGCCCAAGGGGAGGTGCCGCGGCCCTCACGCGTCCGGGAAGAGGTGCCCCCGCCCCTCAGCGGTGGAGCAGGACTACAACTCCCAGCGTGCCCCGCGGCGCGCCGCTCGGCAGACACAGCCTGCCGCGCCGCGGGACACGCTGGGAGTTGTAGTCCTGCACCGAAGCACCCTGGGAGAGGTAGTCCCGCCGCGCGGTGGGGTACGTGTTACATGGCAGGTTACCGGCCGTGAGGCGGGGAGACGGGCACGGCACAGCCGCACGGCGCCGGGAAGCCACCCGCACAACGCCAGGCCCACCCGGACCCCCCCGAGGCCAAGGACGGGGCCCGCGCCCCCTCCCTCCCCCGGCGGTTAGGCGGTTGCCGCGGTTACCGCCGGCGTAACGCGCTCCGTGAATAGCGTAAGGAAGGCCCCGGGCGGCCACGCGGGCTCCCACCGCACGGCGGAGATTGACGGCTGCCTGGGCCAATCGCGCTGCGCGGCGGGGCGGTGGGCGGGGCCGGCGGCTGAGGTGAGGAGGCGCCGCGCGCGGCCCCTTCCTTTCCTGCGGGCGGCGGCACCATGAAGGCGTCGGGCACCGTGAGTGGGGCCGCGGCGGGGCGCCCGGCGCCGGGATTAGGATTAGGATTTGGATCGGGATTGGGACCGGGATTGGGATCGGGATCGGGGTCGAGGCGGCCGCTGGGAGCGCGGTGCCGCGGGTTTGGGCGCTCCGTGCGCGGCCCTGCAGGGAGGCGAGCGGCCAAGATGGCGGCGGCGCCTGAGGAGGCCGCGGCGGCAGCGGGCCCGGGGACGGGGCAGGCTGGCGCCGAGCCGCTCACGGCTCGCTCCCTGTCTGCCCCCAGCTGCGGGAGTACAAGGTGGTCGGGCGGTGCCTGCCGACGCCGAAATGCGCCACTCCTCCGCTGTACCGCATGCGGATCTTCGCCCCGAACCACGTGGTTGCCAAGTCCCGGTTCTGGTACTTCGTGTCCCAGCTGAAGAAGATGAAGAAGTCTTCGGGAGAGATCGTGTACTGCGGCCAGGTGCGCGCTGGAAGAGCCGATAATCTGGGAGGCTTCTGGGGAATTCCACCTGGTATACATAGAAGGAATTTACATGAAGCGCTGTTACGGGGGGGGGGCAAAACTAAAGTTCATCCTTCATTTGCTGTGAAGATGAGGAACAAATTCACTTTTTGGAAGTGGCAGTGCATGTCCAGGGAGCTTAAAACAAAATCCCATTAACTTAATATTTTAAACATATGATGAATTATACCATTCAGTGCTGTTTCCTGAGTTTTATACTCATTTCATTGTGGCATGTGCATTTTAAGAGTTACGTGGACATTCACGATTCTTGCAACATCGATACCTGGGCATATCTATCTGACTGTTTAAAGGATGTTCTTTTTTTTATTATTATTATTTTTGCTGTGATGTAGAGCTGAAATCTAGTAATTTCACACTGAATTGTTAAGGTTTGACTGCTGCTATGTTGGTGTGGGAGAAGAGACCAAATGTTCTTTGGCAGTAGAATTTTTTACAGTGTTCTCGTAAGAACTTTAATGTAACTAAACTGATGAAACACTGATGATGTAGTTTCTTTAACTTCTTTTATGCTCTTGTCTAATTCCAGGTGTATGAGAAGTCCCCTCTGCGGGTAAAAAACTTTGGCATTTGGTTGCGCTATGACTCTCGTAGTGGAACTCACAACATGTACAGGGAGTACAGGGATCTGACCACTGCGGGTGCTGTCACTCAGTGCTGTAAGTATGTGTAACTGTTGGAGATACAAAATGGTAGGAACGGTATATAATGCAAGCTTAAATATTAAATTGTGTGTGAAGCCTAGGTAAGAGCGCTGTCTTCATCCACGGTAACCAAAACACTCGGAATCGAGATTGTGAAGTGGCTGGAGAAGTCTGCAGATGTTTGTGCTCCCTTACTGATGATACGTTCTCCATACTGATGATCACATTCTCCACCTTGAAAATATTACCACTTAATGTGACTTTCTGTAATTCCAGTAACAAATTTTGCTATACAGGCCAACAGTTGCATAACCTTTCAGGTGCTATATACATTTATTTTACTGTATATAGTGTTTTGAAATGGTCGAGTTTATCTTCCTAGTTCATGTGGGAAGAATATCTCAGATCAGGTTCTTCTGATTCCTCTTAATATGAAGTATTTGAGGGACAGACCATTTGTATAGACGATGCTATTGACAGTTGAATCTGGAAGCGTTCAAACCGCTACAAGTTGCACACAAAAACCCAAAGAACGTTGTTCTTAGTAATGATGTTCTTGTCATGTGTGCAGATATTATATGTATCTTGTCGCCTTTCAAGAGCTGAGGTGCTCTTGGAAGTGAAACTTAAGGTCCTACATTACCTTGCAGGATATTGCCAGTTAACAAACATACCAAAAAGCTTGCTTAAGAGGTCTGAGAACTTGATTTGTCGTAGCATAATGACTTTGAAAGCTTCATGTTCAAGAATACTGTAGCAGATGAAGCTTTTACTAGGTTAGATCTTCATGGGGGACACAGTAAGCACGGTATTTCAATAGGCCTGTCTTGTAAAATTAGCTATTGTCATGATCTAAGGCAGTGTGACTACCACTGAGAGGAGTTTTCGGGTAGCCTATGTACAGATCCTCCTGTTCCATAAGGCAAATTATGTGGGCTAAGTAACAATTCCTGATTGTATCACTAGTGAATTTTTAGAAAAACCTATTTTCCCAATAATTGTGTTTCATTGTTGATTCTGAATTACATTTTTCTCGTGGGGGGAAAGAAAAAGTCCCATATAGATTTCTGTAACTTCATAACTCCCTGAAATCAGGCAAGAGCAGTAAGATGGCATTCTCTTGGAGAAGTTCTGTTCTGAGTTCCAGGTGGAATTGTCTGCTGCACTGTGGTTCTCTGATGAACAGTTCCGCCATCGCTCTAGATGGTGGAAATAACGTGGTTAAGCAGAGTTAACCACGAATTCTAGAGGTTGTGGATGGCATTCATGTTTCTTGGATGGATGCTGGTAGGATTTTGAACTGAAAATGTGTGAAGATTTATTTTAACGAGTTCTCTCGTTACAGACCGTGATATGGGAGCCCGTCATCGTGCCCGTGCTCACTCTATTCAGATCATGAAAGTGGAGGAAATTGCTGCGAGCAAGTGCCGTAGGCCAGCAGTCAAGCAGTTCCATGTGAGTGAAGTGAAACTGTGGCGCCTGCCGGGTCCCAGTTTAATATCGGGCTGGGGGGGGGGAGCTTTGTTGTCTGGTACACCTTTGTTTTGCAGGGAAACGGGAGGGGACTGAACTGGCATGCATAGCTTTACAGTTACTTTATGCTGTGTGATCAAGGCTTTTAGAGAAGTCAAAATAAATGCATGTTATATTGCAGGAAACTTGCCTTAAACGGGCATTTTGTTCAAAAAGAACCATAAAGCTAGCGCATCCATTACCTCCTATGAAGTGTATCTAATCTGTGGATGCATTACATAAATCACCTGTTGAATTATAACCCAGCTTTTTGTTGCAAACTGGTTTTGGTGTTCATCTAACATCTCAACTAACACAAAAATATTTTTCTTGCAGGATTCGAAAATCAAGTTCCCTCTGCCGCACAGAGTTCTGCGTCAGCAGCACAAACCCCGTTTCACCACCAAGAGACCAAACACATTTTTCTAAATGCAAAAACGTGCTGTTGGCTCCGTGTTGTAATAAAGATGGATTTGAACCTTTGACTCCTGGTTTTCTTTGGAAAAACTCCCCAGTCTTTTTCCTTCCTTCCCTGAAGCCCCTTTCCTTCTGTTTGCTACGAGCTGTCAGCAGCCCGGTTGGAGAGCGCAAGGGAAAGAGGGGCTAGGGGAAACGGAGGATGTTGCTGTTCTGGGGGTGCTGGAGGGGTGCAGCTCGAGGTGGGGAAGCGCTGCCTGTTAATTTCATGGGGGATTAATGGGGTAGAAGGGAGTGGGCAGGTGTTCCAGGGGAATTACAGAATCGGTAGGTTGGAAGAGACCTCCAAGGTCACCGAGTCCAGCCTCTGCCCTAACGCAAGTCCTCCGCTAAACCATATCACCGAGTTCTACATCTAACTGCCTTTTAACGACCTGCAGGGGTGGTGACTCCGCCGCTTCCCCGGGCAGCCCATTCCAGCGCCTCACGACCCTTCCGGGGAGCAGGAACAGCCCCTGCCGCCTAGCAGCCCTCCCACGGCCCTCGTGTTCCTGATGGCTGCGTGCCTGTTCTCAGCGCTTACACAGGGTCTGCTCGGGGAGCTGATCTGTCCGCAGTGCAACGCGGAAGGGGATTGATTTGGGCAGTTCTGAGCTATCAGCAGGCTCCTCGGAACCTCGCTCAGGGCCCTGAGTCCCTGGCGGGGCGGAGCGGGGCGGAGCGGGGGGGGGAGCCGGAAGGGGCGGGCGGTCGGAAGCGGCCGGCAGCAGCGGCGGCGGGTGCGGGTGCGGGATGGGGGAGGCGATCGCGCTGGGCGCGCCGGTGCCGGTGGAGCAGGCGGTGCTGGAGACGTTCTTCTCGCACCTCGGCATCTTCTCCTACGACAAGGCCAAGGACAACGTGGAGAAGGAGCGCGAGGGCAACAGGAGCGCGGGCGGCAGCTGGCTGGCCCTGCTGGCGGCGCTGGCGCACCTGGCGGCCGCCGAGAAGGCGTACCACAGCATGGCCTTCCTCGGGCAGAAGCTAGGTACCGCCCGCCGGGGGGGGGGCACGCACCGCGGCTGGCGGGCGGGGAGAGGAGCCCGCCCCTCCGTAAGGTCCGGCCTCGGTGTTGGCGCCGAAGGGGCGGCCGATTTGACCTGCTTCAGGAGGACCTTACAGGCAAAAAAAAAAATCCGTAAAGCTGGCTTTAAAAAGCGAACTTGGTGCTAGCAGAAAGAAAAAATTGTCAAAATGACAGGCGAAGTTCTGCTTGTTTCCAGACTTCCCAGACAACAGCAGTAGGTGATGGCTCCTCTGCCGCGACTTGGGGGCAGGTCGCGGCTTGGAAAGCTGGCTGTTTATCCGCCGTAACCAATCCTCTGCTTTTCTGCCTCAAATTGCTACGGTTACTCTTGAACAATACGTGTGAAAAGAACGGCGCGCCGTTATAAAAGCCACGAGCAGGCTCAAAGTGGAACCAGAATTTGGAGTCTCCTCCTGAAAGTTCTGCAGGCTCAGCGCTTGTGGGCCTTGCTCTGCCGCAGCCCGCGGCAGCTACAGCAGCACCTTTGCACGGGCTTTTGGTAGCATCAAAGTTTGTCCCTGCCCATGGCAAGGGGCTTGGAGCTGGACGATCTTTAAAGTTCCTTCCACCCACAGAAAGGTCCCATAGAAAGTGTTTTATGATGGCCACTTTTATTTTTTTTTTTTTTTTAATTTTTCATAGCATTGAGCAGGTAGAAAGAAGCCCTGACCTTTTTTTCTCAGTTTTAGTTACGCATTAACCTGTGCTGTGGTCCTGCTGAGATAAGCTGTGTTTGTTTTGCCTGTGAATTCTGGCGTATATTAGGTGGTTTGGGGACTGGAAACGTTTGGTTTTGTAAGTCTGAGTGTTTGACGTTTCAAGTGGTATCGTTAGGGGAATTCTCTTCAAGAGATCTATTAACAGCAGTGGAGCCTATTAAAATTTCACGATGACTTGATTCTTCTGACTTGCACAGATAACACCATTTCCAGGTTATGTAGCATAGCAGCAAAATCACCTAACCCCTTGTTATCAAAAAGGTCACGCTGTAGTTAAGGCCAATGTGAAGGGGTTAAAGAAATTTTGCAGCAGTCACTGGCTGCTGAAATACGAACAAGGACAAGCGTGACCTGTATCAAATTAGGTAGAGTGCTTCTGATTTTCTGCTACATGCAGCTCAGTCATTCGCAAAACAATACACTGAAATTTATTTCTTGATGGAAAATGGTGTGATCGAATAACGCTTGGGAACACCCGGGGAAAAACAAGCACGGTTTTATTTTTTCCAGTACTGCTGTCTCTCTCTGCTGTCCCTGGATTTTGGTAATCCCTCCATGTTTGTCTGAACAGGTGGTCAGTCATTCTTCAGCCGAAAGGACTCCATCCGAACCATCTACACATCCCTGCACAATGAGCTGAAGAAGGTGGTGGCGACGGGTCGCAATGCACTAGGAGGAACAGCTCCTCACTTGGAAGAGCTGCTTTCTCACCTGTCTGAACAGCTCTGTTTTTTTGTTCAGGCTCGGATGGAAATTGCTGACTTCTATGAAAAAATGTACACGCTCAGCACCCAAAAGTTCATTAACTCTGAGGAACTGGTAAACATTTTGGAATCCATCTTAAAGAAATACAGCTCAAGGTCAGTGCTTGTTTGCTGGCACTAAGTACTCAGCCATGTTTTGTAATAAACGATGTTGAGGTTCAAAGCAAGCCTGAAGATTTTGCTCTCCTTTGATTGCTGAGCAGCGTGGCCCCTTGCATGAATTCACACGTGACGTGAGCGTTGGGGAGCGGTGTCCAAACATGAGCTGAGGGCTCCAAATAAGACAGTGAGACCTCCCTGACCCCCAGTCTATGCAGCATGTTATAGAAACCATCTTTCTGATTCCTAATTCATGCTCAGCAGAGAGGGAGAATCATTTTCCTCATGGAAAAAGTACAAGAATTATTTCCTTTTTTTTTTATTTATTAGGTGTGTGTGAAGGGGAAGCAAGGCGTAATTTCATACAGACTTCAGTAAAATTAGTGTAGAAATATAACAGATATTTGTGTGCCAGTTTTAGTCTAGAATATGTCTGTTTAATTCTAAAAGCCATAGTAAAGTAAAAAAATAAAGATAACTTGGTGCTGTTTTCTGACATTCAGAATCTAAGCACTGCAGCTGACTCCCTTACTTTTAGGAATAATTTAAGGAAATTGTAGTGTAGTTTTGCTATTTAAAAGTCAGAACTAGTCTGTCATCTTACTAGTCATTTTTGGTGATTCTCAGCTTGTAAACCTTCACAATATCGGAGCAGTTAGTCCAAGGAAAAATGAAACTACAGTTTTTTTTCCTTGGTATGATAGTCAGTAGAAGAGTAAAGGAAGGCATGCTTGTTGCAAAGTTGCTTTATGATGTACGCTGGCCATTATCATTTGTTCTGAGCGTGTGCTTAGTCAACAGTACTGTTTAAAATTCTGGAAATCAAAACTGAGTCTCCGAGGTGCGTTTGTGCTTCTAGTGCACTATTGTAAGGAAATAAGAAATGCCTCCTTGGGAAAATAGTGATGATCTTGCTTGGGGATAATGAGCAATCTTTAAGACGAAGACATTCTAAGAGGCTGCTGGAGCTATTTCAGTCGTTCGGTTCTCCCCAGTAATGTACAGAGTATTTCTGAAAGAAAGGAATAATTTAACTGCAATAATTAAGACAGCATCAGGTGCAGGATCCTTTAAACGCCTAGTATGAAATGAGTAAGTAAATAGTAAACTATCTTGATGTAATTATTCTGGAGTGTTAAACGCTCTCCATCTAGTCAGCGTTTTCTAGATTTGTATGCATCTGTGTTCTCTAGAAGGAAATGAAGAATGATGTGGCTTGTTTATGGTCTGCAAAACAAATCTATCATCCCTCTGCTTTCAAGAATGATTGGGGGAAGAATCAAATTTCCAATGTGCAGTTAAGTTCTTAACACGCTGGCTTACCGAAATAGCGTAAAAGCCTGTCTGTTTTAAGTGATAGCGAGCTCAGTCAGGTGCTCCTCTGTTAGGAAAGTTAATTACAGCAGATAGTCTGAGTGCATAACCTGGTTCCTCCGCAACCATATCAGGCTTCTCAGCTGTGGCTGAGAAGCGTATTTTTGGATTAAAACAGTTTAGCAAATCCTGCCGTGCAGTGAAACATGAAAATAGCAATGAGCCGTGAAGGAAAGTGGAAGTGGGAAGCCGTACATCAAAACATTAATCCAGGAGACACGGCGGCGAGTTTTTTTAATTGCTTTTAAGGTTGAAGAATAAGCTTAGGCTGACTGCAAGTGTGCTGAAACCACTGTGCTAAGTGTACGCTTGGTGGGAATATCTGGAATAAATAGTGTTGCATAGTGCTTCTCTTCCCTTCTAATACCTGCCAACAAAACTGTGTTTTTTTCTACTGAATACCTAAACCATTGAAAAAATATAGTGTTGACTATTATGGGAATATTATTTCTAATTGACCCTTATTTGTTTAAAGAAATTCAAATATGCTCTGGGCTTTTCGACCCACCAAAGCAGTTGGTAAACACTGGATCACTGCTACAGCAGAAAGACATGATGGCTGCTGACATACGCCGTGTACAGAAGGTGGCAGGTCCCCCAGCCGAGCCTTTTTGCAGAACACGCTGCGTCGGTTGTTCCACCACATCCAGCATTTCATTTCCTTCAAATAAACTTGGACTTGCATCTTAAAAGCAAATCCTTTCAACACACGTATTGTGGCTGTTGAGAAAAAAGGGACACTTGAAAATATTTTTAAGATCACACAATTTTTGGATAAAATATGAAGAAAACAAGGTGGGAAAGAAAGCTATAGAATGGCTCTATTAAAATTCCACAGAGACTTGTTCTAATGGTAGGGTCACTCTAGTGAATAAGATGTGCAGTGACACTTCTACCTTGTAGATGAGATTTTTTTTCTGTGAAATTCAGAGCTGATCTTGTCCTGAATTTTTAGAGAGGAAAAAAATGATTGTTAGAGCATCTTTGTTGTGATATTATGAAGTCCTGCCAAATGTTGTTTTTTTTTTGCTCTTAGCACACTAACGTTCAAAATTTGGGACCAGGTTCATTAGTAAATACAGTCAGTTGTGATGCTATTGACTAATTTCCCATCACATTTTTATTGTGAATTAAAAAGAAAAGAATAAAACTCAATTTGGTTTCCTCATAGCTTTTCTACATAAACATTGAATTTATAATGTAAGATAACTTTTTGTTTTAACTTAATATCTTAGCACTATTCTATGACTATCAAGACATATTGCCACTGGAAGGGATTTTAAATTGGAAGAAAAATTAAAAAAATCTTAATTCTTACTTAAAAAATTCTTAGATCTGAATTTAAAGAGGAATGGCACTATGGTAGCTTGTGGATCAAGATTATCAGTGCCTTTTCTTGGACCGGTCAAAGAGGATTCCCTTGCTTTGGTAAATGCCTGATGGGTGTTTTTGTTAAATATGAAGTGCTGTATGTTCATTAAAATGTTTGTCCTAATTATGTTAAAAGAGGAGTTTTTAAACTTACAAGGTGATTTTTTTTGTTTTACACTGTAGCCTCCTTTATGTGGTGTTCTGTATATGAATTGACAACTATTAGCTGGTAATTTCACTGCTGCGTACAGCAGTTCTCACGTCTTGAATAACGTTGTGTTTTCTAGATTTCATCATCCAATCCTCAGTCCTCTTGAAAGCAGTTTCCAGCTGGAAGTAGATGTGCTTGCACATCTCTTAAAGGCTCAGGCTCAGATCTCAGAGTGGAAGTTCCTTCCATCCCTGGTCAACTTGCACAGCGCTCACACAAAACTACAGACGTGGGGCCAAATTTTTGAGAAACAGCGAGAGACCAAGAAGCATCTGTTTGGAGGGCAGTCTCAAAAAGCAGTACAACCTCCACACCTCTTCCTCTGGCTGATGAAACTCAAAAACATTCTCCTTGCCAAGTTTAGCTTTTACTTTCACGAGGCCCTTAGTCGACAAACAACAGCATCTGAAATGAAAACGTTGACTGCAAAAACAAATCCTGATTACTTTGGGAAAATTTCCAGTTTCATTCGGAAATATGATGCTGTCAATGTTTCCTTGATTTTTGACAATCGTGGATCGGAAAGTTTTCAGGGACACGGTTATCATCACCCCCATTCTTACAGGGAAGCCCCCAAAGGAGTGGATCAGTACCCCGCAGTGGTGTCTCTGCCCAGCGACAGGCCTGTTATGCACTGGCCCAATGTAATCATGATTATGACTGACAGAACCTCTGACCTCAACAGCTTGGAGAAGGTTGTTCACTTCTACGATGACAAAGTCCAAAGCACATACTTCCTGACTCGCCCCGAACCTCATTTTACCATCGTAGTTATTTTTGAGTCTAAGAAGTCAGAAAGGGACTCTCATTTTATTTCTTTTCTCAATGAAATTTCGCATTCCCTGAAGAACTCCAAAGCTTTTGCAAGCTTGAAGCCTGGATCCAAAGGGTAAAATACGTAATACAAGTTTTCAAGGCAGACTGCCAGCCTCGGGGAAAGCTGTAGGGTTCAAG
This sequence comes from Anser brachyrhynchus, assembly GCF_964034855.1. Lineage (NCBI taxonomy): Eukaryota > Metazoa > Chordata > Aves > Anseriformes > Anatidae > Anser > Anser brachyrhynchus. Next base: position 36,410,729 of record NC_137694.1, on the reverse strand, counting down.
ACTTACATAAATCAATGTTTTTTCAGAGTCTAATTAAAAAGGAACCATTATTTTTAATTATATAAGTTCATTTTTTTTAAGCTAACAGACATTTAAAAAAAAAGTATTTCTGGTTGTACTTAGTGGGACAACTTAACCGTGGGGTGCTAAATGGCCACAGCAAGTTTTTTTGTGTGTGTGGTTTTCAACTTGCAGAACGACTTATTTTTTCAGTCCACAGCTTTGTTGCCTGTATCACAGAGGAATATGTGCACTTTATTGTAATCTGATCTATAGAATTTATTGAAAATGCTATGAGGGTGGAAAATACTATCTTCAGAAAACCGTGTTGCCTGACAGGAATTATTTCTGGGAACTATACACTGATAGAAGGGAATATTAAAATGTATGAACCTGCAAGAACACATTTTAAATAAAAATACATGCATCATAAAAATACTCTGAATTCTGAGTTTTCAAGTGGCTTAAAATTGAGATCTTTGACATAAACCTTTAAAGAGCTGTCTCCGTTCTGAACAGATGTTTCAGAATGCACACTCGTGCAAATAAAGCTGAAGTATGAGTTGGAAGTAGACTATTCACTGGAGTGTTGTGACATTGTGTGTACAGTATCAGTCTTAATTCAGATTTAAACTCGAGATAAGCTGAGGTTGAGCAGGTGTTTTAGAAGGAACCATGAAGAAGTGCCATGGAAATAGCAGTGAAGCTATTTCAAGTTGTGCTTTGGTCTGGCTATGTTTAAAAAAAATGCAGTAGGAAATACTCTTTGTGAATGAGTTAATTTACAATTTGCTGCTAGGGTCAACCTAGATTTATTTTTTTTTTTTTTGTAAGCATATTTTTGTAAGATTTTTGTAAGATTTTTGTAAGCATATTTTTCTTTCTGCTTAATTTTAAATAATTTCATAATATGGCCAAATCACTGTTGGAATTTTTATTTAAATATACAGCCTGCGTAGTATGTTTACCTCATTCTGAAATGTCTCTTATACCACTTACTTCTAGCCTCCACATTTGGAAAAAAGTATTGTGAGAAACACTCCGTAGCCAATAACTTAGGCTCAGGCGAGGATCTCAGTGAAGTAGTAATTTATTTGCGATTGTAGTGGCGGGTGTCCCACAAGCAGGAGCGCACCTACTGGTTCCAAAACGCAGTTTATATACTTCTTGATGTCAGCACCCTCCCCTGTTTCCCCACTGTGTGGGTAATCACAATCTATCTGATGCTTCACAGACAATGCATGGCCTTCAGTTGCCAGCCTGTTAAATTTCAAATTTCTTTTGACTTTTTTACTGTTTGAAGTGGTAATGTTTCTTCACTTATCTGAGACTTAACACCGTGATTTTCACCTAATTGTTCTAAGGAGTCTGGTTGTCTGCATTTTACAAGGTCGCCTGCTAAGTTTTCTTATCACTGCAAGCATATCTCAATACCCCATTCCTTACCTTTAAAAAATGTAACTCTGCAAAAACAACATCTTTATTCCCACAGTATGACATCTGGTTACCCTGTAAGTGCTGTGTTTATTTGGAGAATCAATAACCCTCATATTCTATTTGGAAATAAGTTGGCTGTACCTGTAGCCCTATGTTATGTGATTCTTCTGACGACGTGTGGTGATTTTACCCTGCTGGGCAGCTGAGAGCACAGCTGCTCTCTCACTCTCCTTCTGAGGAAGGGGAGAAAATATCGTGGAAAGGGCTCAAGGGTTGAGCTAAGGACAGGGAGACCACTCAATTATTGTCACAGGCAAAGTAGACTCAATATAGGGAGATTAATACAATTTATTATATACCATTAGCAGACTAGAGCAGTGAGACTAAAAGCAAGCTAAAAACACCTTCCCCCTCTTCTCATTCCTCCCCCCCAAGTGGAGCAGGAAAATGGGGGCTGCGGACAGTCCTTGGTGCTTCATCTCCTCTGCTCCTTCTCGGTCACTCCCAGCCCCTGCTCCCCGTGGGGTCCCTCCCACGGGATGCCGTCCTTCTGAACTGAGCCTGCGGGGGCTGCCCACAGGCAGCAGCTCTTCAAGCACTGCTCCCACATGGCTCCGTACCACGGGGTCCATCCCCCAGGAGCAAACTGCTCCAGCACGGGTCCCCCACGGGCGGGCGGCAGCTCCCCCCAGACCCCCTGCTCCTGCGTGGGCTCCTCTCCACGGGCTGCAGCTCCGGCCCGGGGCCTGCTCCTGCGGGGGCTCTCCATGGGCCGCAGCCTCCTCCAGGCCACATCCACCTGCTCCACCGGGGGCTCCTCCACGGGCTGCAGCGTGGAGATCTGCTCCGTGTGGGACCCATGGGCTGCAGGGGGACAGCCTGCTCCACCAGGGGCCTCTCCACAGGCCGCAGGGGAACTTCTGCTGTCTGCCTGGAGCACCTCCTGCCCTCCTGCTGCACTGACCTGGGGGGCTGCAGGCCTAAGTTGGTTTTTTTTGTTTTTTTTTTTCCTTCAATCTGCTCTCCCAGAGGCCCACCTAGCGTTGCTGGGCAAAGTAGGCAGGCAGGGCTTTTTTCTGGCATCGAGGCCACCGGGGGAGCTGCCAGGGCCTGGCTGCCCTCCTGAAGCAGGCTGACGAGGCGTGGGCAGAGCCAGCAGCGACCCCTCCCCTGTTGCTGCCCTCTGAGGGCGGCAGAGCCACCGTGTGTGTGGGGTGTGGGCATGTGGATGGCCTGGTCAGCCTGGTGGCAAAGCTCAAGGAGGACGTGGAGAGGTTGAGGGCCATCAGGGAGTGTGAGCGGGAGATAGACTGGTGGAGCAACTCCCTGCCAGGCCTGAAGGAAAGGCACCAGGGTGAAACACCGCAAACTGGTGGGCCCCCTGCCCTGTTGCTGTTGGGCAGAGGGAGGGGACCTAGGAGATGAGGAGGAATGGAAACAGGTCCCTGCTCGATGTTGCAGGCAACCCCCCTCCCTACCGGCCCCACCTTCCCAGGTGCCCTTACACAGCAGGTCTGAGGCCTTGGAGCTTGAGAGACCGGTGGGTGAGGATGAGGTGGAAAGTCTACCCAGGAGGATGCCTGGGGCAAGGGTGGACTCCACGCCTCAGGACTGCGTCCACTAAGAAAGAAAGGTGATCGTTGTAGGCGACTCCCTTCTCAGGGGAACAGAGGGCCCTATTTGTCGGCCTGACCCTACCCGTAGGGAAGTCTGCTGCCTCCCTGGAGCCAAGGTCAGGGACGTTGCCAGAAAGCTTCCCAACCTGGTTCGCCCCTCTGATTACTATCCTCTATTGGTAGTCCAGGCTGGCAGTGATGATATTGAAAAGAGAAGCCTGAAGGCTATCAAACGGGGCTTTAGAGGACTGGAGCGATTAGTAGATGGATGGGGGAGTACAGGTCGTGCTTTCCTCCATCCCCACAGTGGCAGGGAGGGATACAGAGAGGACACGGAAAGCTCACCTGATAAACACATGGCTCAGAGGCTGGTGCCAACACAGATATTTTGTTTTTTTATTTGACCATGGGGCGCTTTACAGAATAACAAAATCATCTAGGTTCTTCCCTCTGAAGCTCGCTTTGGTTACTGCAACGTTCTTTCTGGGTATTTCTGTGGCCCAGGCTTCTATAAAACTAACATGCAGCATTTTCTCTTCCTGCCCTTCCCCAGTCACTGCGGAACTGGCGAAGTCGGCAGTGATGAGATGATGCTGGAGCTAAGGAAGAGCCAATTCCAGAAAGCAAAGAGCAGATCTGAAGAGATGAGGGAAGCCTGGAAAACTCTGGCTTCCACCTTGTGAAGCTCCTCCCTTGCATTTCGTTCCACATGTGCTGCTCCACCTTGCTATTCAATAAACTTTGCCATCTAGTCCGTCATAGAAGGACAGAATCACTGAGGTTGGAAAAGACCTTCAAGACCATCAAGCACACTGGTCAACCTGACCTCCGGAACCCCATTGCCAGGGAAGTGGCTGCGATGTCTGCACAATGCACAGACCGTCACAGCTTTTAAGGACTGAAAAGCAACATGAGTTGCTAATGGCCAACTCAAACCTCCCCTGGCGCAACACCTCCTCACGTGCTATCCCTTCTCACCTGAGAGCACAGGCCGGCACCCACTTCCACGCGAAGACCCGGGCTGCCCTGCGCTCACCCTGTGCCTCATGCCCGCGAGGCCACCCTGCAGTGGAGGCACCGGGCAGGCGCCCCCCGCCCCTGCAGGGCGGTGCCCCTCAGGCTGCACACCCATTGTGATGCCCTTTGTGACACCCTTTGTGACACCCTGCCCGTGGCCTGGCAGCAAAGCCTTGTGCTGCCTGCAGCCGGCGGCGCTCAGTGCTGTCGCCGCCACTGGGGAAGCGACAGCGCGTGCGTGGCCGGGAGCGTGGCTGCGGCCCTGCCCTCGCGTGGTGCCTCTGCCCCGCTGCGGGGCTCCCAGCCGTCTCGGCTCCCATCTCCCTGCCCGGAGCCCGGCAGAGCCCGCCGGGCGCCTCCTGGTGCCGTTGCCCTGAGGGGGGCCATGGCCTCATCCCAGCGTCCTGGGGCTCCTCAGGGGCTGTCGGGAGCCACCGTCGGTGCCTGTCGGCTCCAGAAGAGGCAGCTTGGTGGGCTGCACGGCGCGGCCGCCCGCGGTGACCTGGCCCTGCTGCAGCGGCGCCGGTGGCTGAGGAAGCTGTGCATCAACTGGCGGGATGCGGAGGGGCGGTAAGGGGCAGCCAATGCCTGCAGCCAGGCCCTGGCCCTGCCTGGAAGCGCCCAGCCCAGGCGGAAGCGCTCTGGGCCCTGGGCCGGCCCGTCGTGGTCTCTCTGCCTTAACGTAGCATCTGAAATTTGCAGGACACCTCTGCATCTTGCTTGCGCCAACGGCCATGTGGATGTCGTTCAGTTTCTGGTTAGGAAGAAGTGCAAGCTGAACCCACGTGACAATTTGAAGAACACGCCCCTGATGAAGGTACGTGAAAACACGACGCCATTGCTGTCGATGGGGCTTGTTGGCTCCGCTCTGAGGGCTGATGGCTTCCTGGCGGCATTCTTTACGTAGGCCCGCGCAGACACAGGGGCGCTGCAGTCAGCGCAGAATGGGCACGTGTTCCCTGACCGTTGGAGACCCTCTTCCCGTGTTGGGAAGCTCTCTCTGACAGAGAGAAGCGTAGGCGTTGCACGTCATTCCTTTCCTGTCTCTGGTTTCCAGGCGGTAGCATGCAAGCAAGAAAGCTGCGTGGCTGTTCTGCTAGAGCACGGCGCTGACCCAAACATCACAGATCATGACGGCAACACTGCCCTTCACCTCGCTGTCCAGACTGCTAACGTGTTTGTAGCGGAGATCTTACTGCAGTACAATGCCCAGATTGATGCTCTGAATGAGGTAACCTGGTAGCTTGGGCAAGGCTGTCCTTCCAAAAAAAAAAAAAGAAGTGACTTCACTTTTCTCTCCTGTGCTAAGGTAGATTCTCTCTCCTTTCAGCTGGGATACACGCCGCTCGCTCTCGCAGTCTCCCACCGTTGCAAAGGGATGGCAGAGTTCTTTCTGAACAAAGGAGCCAACGTGAATGCGCGAGATTGCTCTGGAAGGTGAAGGGTTTTTCAGAAGTTTGCCTGGGTTTCCTTAGCATTGCTCAAGTGAAATTGATCAGAGGCATAGGAACGACCTTTGCAAAAGAAGCTGGAGCCGCACCGGAGGAGTTCCTTCTGCATGCCTTGTGAAAGCAGATCTGCGCGTGGCTGTGGTCTTCCTGCAGGGGGTGTTTTCCACGCTGAGGGCTGCAGGAAAGCATTGCCTGCGGTGCCCCCCAGCACACAAGCACAGCCATTCTGAAACTTGCCCTTTGCTCAGCAGCATTGCTGTTAAGCAGGAGAGGGGGGGTTGAATCGAGGCATAGTTTGTACGTAAGAGTTGTCAATGGGCAAGAGACAAGGGGCGTAAAGGGAAGCAAGGGGAGTGGGAGTTGCGTGTAGGGCGGCACCTTTCAGCACGAGCATGGGCAAGCAGTGGGACGGGTTGCGCGGGAGTTTGTGCAGCCTCCAGCCTTTGAAGGAGGCTTTGAAGAGCAGAATGGGAGAAGCCCCAAGCAGCCCAGTCTGACCCGATAGCTGGAGACCTGCCTGGAGACCTCCTGAGGTCCCGTCCAACAGGAGTTCTCTCGTGCTTTGCCTTTGCTTTCGCTGTCCCTGTAGGAAAGGGGGGGGGATCCGTTGCCTGGGAGGCAAATGGGGAGGGGACTAAAACAACGGCAACGCGATGTCTGCAGAAGCTGATGTCTTTTGCACCTGGTTTTGGATGCTACAGGACCATTCTTATAATTGCTGCTGTTGTGGGGGATGTGGACATCATGCAACTTCTTCTTCAGCATGGTGCTGACCGTTCTCTGACAGACATGGCCGGCATCACAGCCAGGAGTTACTTAGCAACTCTCCACAGACAAGAGTAAGTGTTCTGCATCGTTCATTGCCAGGGGGTTGTCCAAATGTCCGTGCTGTCTTATGGACCGCTTGGTAGAGGCACCAAAGTTTAAGGAGGCGTTGAGACCTTTGTGTCAGCTGGGCTCAGTGGCATCTTCAGATGCATCTCCTTCCCGCATCCTTTTTCAATAGTAGCCTGGGTCTGCAGCAAATTTTTGTTTATTTATCTTCTAAGGTTTAGTTAAGAAGCAAACGTGCAAGTGGTCTCTTCCAGAGCCCCAAGTTACCCTCTGCCAGGCTGGTCAGAGGATAACAGCTGTCCAGCAGCGGGGAGTTACCCTATAGATGGGAAGAGGCATCTATAGACTGACTGAAGGTGCCTGTAGTGAATATGAAATCTGTAAGAGTAGCGCAAGCAGCAGTGTGTGTGTAACCCTTTCTCAACTGGCTCTGAAGCTGTACAGGCTGGACAATGAACGGCTGCTGCTTTTCTAGTGAAGACTGTAGGCAAGGCTGTGGTTATTGTTATACAAATGGATTCCCTTTCTTTCCGTCTGTAGTCTTACTGAGGAACAGGAGGAACCCGTGAGCTCTGAAACCACGGGAGAGTCTTCTGCAGATGCTGCAAAAGGCACAACAGTACCCGACAGCTCCTGCCCGGTGACAACTGGTGGGTACCGATTAGGCACACTTGCACTGAGCGGAGTAGGCGGGATCCTTCAAAGTGGATGAGATGATGTGGAAAACCCACTCTGGCCTGTAGCAGAATAATAACCCATTTTTGGGATGCAGGGCTTGAGTGATGGGGAGAAATAGAGTGAAGGAAACACTCGCGGTGACTGGTTTCTTACCTCCTTTGCAGGTGGTGTCCCAGCAGCAGCAGAAGCGGAGCAAGAGGAAGATGATGACTCTTGTGAATCCTTTTCAGCAAGTGGAATAGCGGAAGGTGGAGAGATGCAGATCGTGAAATCTGCCGAGGAGCCTGGTAAGATGGAGATGGACGCTCAGTTGGCTGAGAAGCTATCTGCAGGTTAAACCCCTCAGAGGGAAACGGTTGTCATGGGGTCAGAGCTGTGAACTCCTAGCCCATTTTTAAGTGGCAACACCTAGGTGTCTGGCTTCTGGGAAGGTTTCAGGCAGTGCATCTCAGAGAAGGGCGATCTCTTCTGGCAGTGCTACGGAAAGAGCATTCTTTCTTGTCGATTTCCCGTCAGCACGAGGATGCTTTGCAGTGTTTCTCCAGTGCCTCCTGGCCAGTGAAAAGTGACCCTAAACACCAGAGTCTGGAGATGTTGTCTAGAGACCAGACGGCCCAAACTGTCCGCACACCGCGACTCCTGCATGCCAGAGTCTCTTCCTGGATGCTACCCAGCCACCTGTGGGGCGCTGCTTAGAGCCACGTGCGCTGTCATGCTTAGGCACCTCCTGCTGGAAAGGAGGCAGCAAGAGGTGGTGATGCCAAGAGGATACCGTGCTGCGGCTGGGTGTGAAGGCACCCTGGGAAAACACTTCCTATCTGCATTTGTACCGTGGAGTTGAACCGCTATGCGTCATTTGATGCAGGCCTTGAGGGATGGGGAAAAGTAGAGAGAAAAGGACACAGAGCGCCTTGTTTCTGACTTCCTTTGCAGATACCTTGCTGCCAGTATCAGTAGAGGAAGAGGAAGGTGGTGACTCTTGTTCTGATTCTGAGGTATGATTCTGAGAATGATGAAGCTGTGGCAGACGTTGTGCTTCTGCATCCCAAGTGCTGAAAGGCAGGGCGACGGTGCGTTATTTCTGGGCAACCTTTCCACACTGCCTGCCTGTCTGTGTTCTTGCTCACTCAGGGGTCTGCAAAGGAGAAAGAAAACCTTCCAGAACAATGGGATGCTGAAACTCAAACAGATTTTCAGGACAATACACAGGTGACTGTGCTAAAGAGTGATGCAGATCAGTTGTGCAGATGCCTGCTGGTGGCAGGCACAATTTCTTAGGTTCAAATTCCAGCTGAAGACCGACCTAGTGATAGAATCAAATGAGTAAAGGCATATCTCGTCTTGTCATGTCCTTACTGATTTCTGCATTCTCATGTAATGCCATTTCTTCAGGGTGTGGTCAGACAGCTGCCGCAGGAGCTTCCCGGTGCTCTTGAAGAGCAGCCCAAATTCCAAGCTCCTCTTGAAGACCCTATGCACTGCCACAGGTGCCTGAAGGGAGAGAAGAGGCGTTTGCAGAAGGAGTTGGACTTGTTCAAAGCCAAGGTATGGGAAGGCTGTCTCTTGCCATCTCTGCAGGGGCCCAGGCCTTTTTTGTGGCAAACCCAAGTGGGGATCTGCTCCTGTTGTGGGGGGTTTGTGTAACCCCGGCTGGTTCAGTGTGCGGCCAGCTGGGATGAGGGGGCTGGGAGGGAACAGAACTGCTGCTTTAGGGTCTGCTTGTTTGTGCCTCCTGAAGTAAGAGCATGGAGCTGAGCTCAGGTTGTCTCAGTACCCTAGACAACTTGGCCACAGGGTGGGATTCGGTGGCAGGGAAGTGACTCGCCTTCCTTATACGCCTGGCACCTATGGTTAGAGAGGTCAGGATCCACGAAGTCACCTCATCCCGACTTGCAGCACGATGTGCGTGTTCCTTTCAAAGAGCTGCTTCCCAAGTGTAGCGGGGCGGGTGCACTTCTTTCTGTTTTGTTTGGCCAAGCAGGGTGTGTGGGCTCAGGGAGAAACAGGAGACATCCTGGACTGCTGCGCTGGTGCATTTTTGTCTTCTCTGTCCTCTTTCTTCCTGCAGCTGAGTAACTTGCTGTGAATCCTGAATTCTTCCGTAGCGTGTTGCGTGTAGGCAGCAGCATCTGCAGTCTTTATATAGGAATTGAGGCGTAGAGGCCTGGGAAGTGCTGGTGTAGAAATCCTCTCTTCACCCTTTTTATAGAGATGTGTTGTCACCGTAGGAGAAGCTTTTCACCGAATACTTTCCATGCAGTAGCCAACAAGTGGTTAGAAAGGGTGTTTGGAGTCCTTGAGAGGGGAAGACGAATGCTGTGGCAGAGTGTAGGGAATGAACGTAGACATAGGAGAGGGGCCAGTACGAAAGATGATGAAGTAACTTGGCTTTTGAGAGGTGACTGGAGAGTCGAAGCTGTCGACCCCTTTTTGTCAAGCCTAAGCTCACTTGTGTGAATTCCTGTTGCGATTTGACAGCTGCTGCAATTGCAAGAACAGCATATCTGGAACCTGAACTGCGGAGTTGGCCTGCAATTTGCTATACAGAAGGTGGAGAGGGAAATAACAGCTTCTCGCCCGAAACAGCAAAGCCTTCTGGTACCATCTGGTGCAGCTAACAAACAACTGGAGGAGCGCGTGCAACGGTAAGGGAGTAAGAGAGGGGGAACAAGGCCTCACTTTCTGGGACTGTGTGAAAGCCAGAGGGTTGCCTTCTTGCAGCACAGCAAGTTAGTGCAGGCTTTCGAAAGACGCTTTTGCTTTTGGCTCTGTTACTTCATGCTCTTCTTCCAGGCTTTATACTCTTGAGGCTTGCTGTATCCACACAACTATAATTGCTTGTATGTCTTTCTTAGGCTTGAAGTTCAAAGTGCCAGACTGGAAGCCACGGCCCAGCGACAAACCATGATCATCAAGGCCCTTCAGAAAGACCTGCAAGCCTCTGTCTCAGTAAGCTAGCCATAGACTTCCCTCTTTGTGAGCTCCTGAGCCTAACTACTTAATCACGTGGGGAAATCCTGCCCTTCCCCAGCTTTCTGGTTGTGAGAGCTGTCCCACGATACCATAGCAAGTGCTTCTTAACGCCCTCTTAGGTAAAGCCCTGACAGTAATGCGCTGGCTGAAGCCCTTTCTGCTTTAGGCCAGTCGTGAGGCAGAGACCTCATGCTCTCTAACCACGTGTAGGTGTTGTGCATCATTCATTGCTAGGGGTTGTCCGAATGTCTGTGCTGCTTTCAGGACCTCTTTGGTAAAGGCACCAAGGTTTAAGACCTTTGCGGCAGCTGGGCTCAGCGACGTCTTCGGATGCATTTCCTTCCCGTGTCAAGAGCGGGTTTGAAGCTGAGGAGAACAGCCACCCACACTTCTGAGAATTCAGTCCTGTGTTGCGGAGCTCCGCCTTGCCCCTAGGCGGCAAGGAGCTTCCCAGCTTTTGTTTCAGAGGGGATTCAACTGATAGACCTGGAGTTAAGCTCCTTGGCAGTGTTCCTCCTCTTGTGGGTAGCTTTGCACTCCTGGGCGTTCCTTGACTTCATTCCCTTGCCCCCCGCCCTTTTCTGTTAGCCTGTATCAATAAGCAGCAGAAGAGAAGGGTACCTGGGTGAAGTTTGGAGTAAAAACACCTTTAGGAATATAGCACATTTGAAGGTAGAGGGGAAAAAAAAACAAACAAAAAACGAACACACATTCGTTCCTTTTGTTCATCAGTCTGGCACAATATAAAGGATGTGCTAATGCATCATTTTCCACAGTTTTCAAGTCTCTTGGAAGCTCGGTTTGGTTACCGTAATGATCTTCCCAGGGATTTCAGTGGCCCAAGGCACTGCAAAACTAACAGCGTTTTCTTTCCCTGCCCCTCCCCAGTCACCGCGGAACTGGCAAAGTCGGCAGTGATGAGATGATGCTGGAGCCAAGGAAGAGCCAATTCCAGAAAGCAAAGAGCAGATCTGAAGAGATGAGCCTGGAAAACTCTGACTTCCACCTTGTGTAGCTCCTCCCCCGAATTTCGTTCCGCATGTGCTGCTCCACCTTGCTATTCAATAAACTTTGCCATCTAGTGTGCATCTTTATTGTCATAGGAGGACAGAATCACTGAGTTTGGAAAAGACCTTCAAGACCATCAAGCGCACTGGTCAACCCAACCTACGAAGCCCCATTGGTAGGGAAGCTGCAGTGAGAAGAGGAAGTGTGTGGGTACAGTCACCCAGCTGCTAATTTCGAGTTGCAGAGGCCTGTGTTCTTCAGCAGGGGTGTGTTGGAAGAGGTGAAAAAGAAATCTGCTGCCCTTTGGAGCATGCCAGCTACTCTTGGCAGCAGCTTTTGGCAGCTACCAAAATGGCTGGAGGCTGTCCCCAGAGCTTTCTATGGGGAGAGGAAAAGGAGGCGACTCTGTTCAGCAGCGCTGGTGGTTTGCTGCACGCACCTGCTACTGTAGTTGGCAAGTGGTGCCTGTGGCTATGGGGAAGGGATGCTGGGCGATGTTTCTGTGCAGGAGGAGGCGGGAGTTGTTTTGGCCCTCAGCGGTGGGGTGGTTTGCTGCAGTTTTCTTCCATGGGTCTGGGGGAAGCAGCCATAGCAGCCATCTAACTCTTGGGTAAGAATTCCTGAATAGCGTCGCTGATGGAGAAGCGGACAGAGCCATAAGCATAACTCTCGTGGTGTGCAAAGGGCAGGAAAGGGGAGATGTGCAAGAGACAAGTGGCAGGAGAGGACTGGGTGCTGTTGGGTAGGAGAGAGAGAGCAAATTCTACAGAGCTGTGCCCCAGGCTCTGCTTCTAAGATCTCAGCGTCCCATGAATAGGTAGGGAGCAGAAAATCCCAGCAACAGGAGCTGGCTTGAATGAATGCAGTAGCTATGAAGCTGAAAAGAGGTAGCAACAACAGAATCCGTACCAAACAGTCGTGTAAAGCTGAGATGTGCCATGAGCAGAAACTAAGTGTGAAGGGTGTGAGGAAAGAATATTTGCAGCCTGGTTAGCCCCGTGCAGACTTAAAGCACGGTCTCTTTTCTGATGCCTAGAGCAGTTTACCTTTTAAATGACAGATGAGGTAAGGGGGACACTGAGTTCTCTATGATGTGAAGTTGGCTAGGCCAACGTTGAAGACCTGCCAGCTCCAGGGGAGAATCAGGTATGTGCAGTAAGTACAGGTGATCAGAGACTCACCAACGAGGAAAACATAGATCGACTTCAGTGCTAGAAAGATCCATCAGCCTCTTTACCATAAGAATTGCAAAGCAAATGCACTTCTGCCAAACTGCATGCTATCCCATCTGTCAGCTTTTCCTCTCCAGCAGTTCAGCTAAGCAACGTTGAAGACACTGATGTACTCTCAAAGCCTGGTCTACAGGACTGCTTCAAATGCAAGGTGTAAAGATGTTGGTGGTAACACAATGAGAGCTGATGCTTCCAGGTGTACTGAAAAGTTTTAAAACCGAGTACTGAGCGTTGATATTCCTGGTCCCCATTGCTTAGAATAGCAATGTGGAAGCTCACCTTCAACCACATTTCAGAGCCTGCCATTACTTATCAGAGTCTCTGAGGATTGGGAAAGTACTTTTAATTTAGCATCCCTTGCCTGGAATGTGAATTAAACAGCAGAAAGTAGGATCAGAAACATAGAATGGTTTAGGTAGAAAGGGACCTTGAGGACCACCTAGTTCCTATCTCCCTGCCATGGGCAGGGACACCTCCCACCACACCAGCTTGCCCAAAGCCCCATCCAGCCTGGCCTTGAACACTTCCAGGATGAGGCATCCACAGCTGCTCTGGGCAGCCTGTGCCAGGGCCTCACCACCCTCACAGTAAAGAATTTATTCTGAATATCTAATCTAAATCTACTCTTCTTTACCTTAAAGCCATTCCCCCTTGTTCATTCACTACATCCCCTGACAAAGAGTACCTCCCCAGCTTTCCTGTAGGCCTCCTTTTGGTAGTGGAAGGCCGCTGTAAGGTATCCCAGGAGCCTTCTCTTCTCCAGGCTGAACAACTCCCTCAGCCTGTCTTCACAGGAGAGGCTCTCCAGCCCCTTGATCATTTTCGCAGCCCTCCTCTGGACTCGTTGTTATATGACCACATCCTCCTTGTTCTGGAGGCCCCGGAGCTAAACACAGCACTCCAGGTGGGGTCTCATGGGAACAGAGAAGAGGGGGAGAATCACCTCCCTTGACCTGCTGGCCATGCTGCTTTTGATGCAGCCCAGGATACGGTTGGCTTTCTGGTCTGCAAGCACACATTGCTGGCTCGTGTTGGGCTTGTCATCAACCAGCACCCCCCAGGTCCTTCTCCTCAGTGTTGCCAATTTCTCTAGGAGAATGCTGTGGGTAAGAGTGTCAAATGCTTTAGTCAAATGCGGGTATATGACATCCACGGCCTTTCTGAGATCTACTAAACTGTTCATCGTTCTGTAGATGGAGATCTGGTTAGTCAGTCAGACCCTGCCCTTTGTAAACCTATGCTTGTGCATGCCTTGTGATGTAATTGGGATGATCTGCTATGTGACTTCCCCTGGTACCAAGGCCAAACTGACATGCCCCTAATTCCCTGAATCTTCCTTCCTGCCCTTTTTGTAGACAGAAGTCGCGTTTGTTAACCTCCAGTCAGCTAGGACTTCCCCAGTTAGCCAGGACTGCTGGTAAATTCTTGAAAGTGGCTTGGTATTCAGAGAGACGCTTGGCTCCTTGAAGCAGAGGCTCTAGGCGCTCCCCTGCCACCTCAGGTGAGAATTAAGCTTTCCTCTTTTGGTCCTGTGACTTCCGAGTTGTGCTGGAGGGTGCCACAGCCTCAGCTGGACAGCAGGGGTTTATACTAAACACCAGGACACACACAGGGTCATTCTCCTGGTGGTTCGGGAGTGTCTGAGTGGGCTCAACGCACACAAATCCAGGGGTCCTGATGGGATGCATCCACGTGTGCTGAGGGAGTTAGCGGAGGTGATCACCGAACTGCTCTCTATCATCTTTGAAAGGTCCTGGAGAACAGGAGAGGTGCCTGAAGACTTGAGGATAGCCAATGTCACTCCAGTCTTCAAGAAGGGCAAGGAGGATCCAGGAAACTACAGGCCAGTCAGTCTCACCTCTGTCCCTGGAAAGGTGTTGGAACAGCTTGTTCTGGATGCCATCTCCAAGGAATTGGAAGACAAGAAGGTTATGAGGAGTAGTCAGCATGGATTCACCAAGGGGAAATCGTGTTCAACCAACCTCGTTGCCTTCTATGATGGCATCACCAGCTGGGTAGATGGGGGGAGAGCAGTGGATGTCATCTACCTTGACTTTAGCAAGGCTTTTGATACCGTCTCCCAGAACATCGTGCTAGCAAAGCTGAGAAAGTGTGGGATAAAGGAGTGGACAGTAAGGTGGGTTGAGAACTGGCTGACTGGCCGAGCTCAGAGGGTGGTGATCGATGGTGCAGAGTCTAGCTGGAGACCTGTGACTAGCGGTGTTCCCCAGGGGTCAGTGCTGGGTCTGGTCTTGTTCAACCTCTTCATCGACGACCTTGATGAGGGAATAGTGTCCACCCTCAACAAGTACGCCGATGATACAAAGCTGGGAGGCGTGGCTGACACGCCAGAAGGCTGTGCTGCCATTCAGCGAGACCTGGACAGGCTGGAGAGCTGGGCAGGAAGTAACCAAATGAGGTTTAGCAAGAGCAAGTGTAGAGTCCTGCACCTGGGAAGGAACAACCGCATGTATCAGTACAGGCTGGGGGATGACTCTGTGGAGAAGGACCTGGGGGTCCTGGTGGACGACAGGTTGACCATGAGCCAGCAGTGTGCTCTGGTGGCCAAGAAGGCCAATGGGATCCTGGCGTGCATAAAAAGGAGCGTGGCCAGCAGGTCAAGGGAGGTGATCCTCCCCCTCTACCCTGCCCTGGTCAGGCCTCACCTGGAGTACTGTGTCCAGTTCTGGGCTCCCCGGTACAAAAAAGACGGGGATCTTCTGGAAAGAGTCCAGCGGAGGGCAACAAAGATGATATGGGGCCTGGAGCATCTTCCCTGTGAGGAAAGACTGTGAGACCTAGGTCTGTTCAGCCTTGAGAAGAGAAGACTGAGAGGGAATCTCATCAATGTTTACAAATATCTTAAGTGTGGGAGACAGAGGGATTTAGCCAACCTCTTTTCAGTGGTTTGTGGGGACAGGTCAAGGGGCAATGGTCAAAAAATGGAGCCCAGGAAGTTCTGCACCTGTGTGGAACATGTGAAAGAACTTCTTCACAGTGAGGGTGATGGAGCACTGGAACAGGCTGCCCAGGGAGGTTGTGGAGTCTCCTTCTCTGGAGATACTCAAGGCCCATCTGGACACCTACCTGGGCAACCTGCTCTAGGGAACCTGCATTGGATGGGGGTTTGACCCGATGATCTCTTGAGGTCCCTTCCAACCCCTACAATTCTGTGATTCTGTGAACCAGTTTATCTCACAATTGGACAATTTGTCCAGAAGGATGCTGTGAATGACCGTATATTAAAGGCCTTACTGAAATCTGGGAAGATTACGTCCACTGCTTTCCCTTCATCCACCAAGCGGATGACCTTATCATGGAAGATCAAATTCCTAAGGCAGGACTTTCCCCTGATGAAACCATGTTGACTATGCCTGGTAATAGCTTTGTTCTTTAACTGACTTTCAATATTCCCCCAGAACAATTTTTCTCCATAACTTTTCCAGGGACTGCGGTTAGACTAATTAGCCTGTAGTTTCCTGTGTCTTCTCTCAAGCCCTTTTATAAGATTGTTATAACGTTGTCTAGTTTCCAGTCAGGAAACTAGACTGGGGACCTCCCCAGACTCCCATGACCTTTGGTAAATTGTTGAAAGGGGTCCAGCTATAACACCTGCTTATTCCTTCAGCACTCTAGGGTGAATCCTGCCTGGCCCCATGGACCTACGAATGTTGAGCTGATACAGCTGTTCCCTTACAGTTTTGGTGACCACAGAAAGAAAGTCATTGCTCTCTTGTCATGGTCCCCCAACTTGGAGGTCCAGGCAGCCCAAGATGTGTTGTTGATGCATTGTTACTGTTAAACACTGAGAAAAAAAAAAAAAGCATTAAATCGTAGAATCATAGAATCAGTAAGGTTGGAAAAGGCCTCCAAGATCGTCTGGTCCAACCACCCCCCTACTACCAATATTAACAATACAACCGATACTCACCGAGGCGATCGGCTCCGGGGCGGATGCGTTCTGCAGCGGGGCGGGGGATCGAGGCGGGCAGGGCTTTTTTTCGGCACCCAGGCCACTCGAAGCAGCCGAGGGAGCCGCCAGGGCCCGGCTGCCCTCCTGAGGCAGGCTGACGAGGCGCGGGCGGAGCCCCCTCCCCGGCCGTACAAAGGCAGCCCCCGGGGGGCGCGGGCACCAGGCGGGCACACGGCATGGCGCCTCGGGCAGGGCGAGCGTGGGGGTGGCGCCCTCACCGCTGGTTTCCAACGGTCTTCTCCAACGGTGGTTGTAACCTGCTCGTGAGGAGCCCGGCCACGGTATCCGGCCAGGGGACCTAGGCCAAGGGGGGGGGAATGGAAGCAGGTTTCTGCTCGGGGTGGTAGGCGAGCCCTCACCTCACCTTCCCGTCTACCCTTAATGTAACAGGCATGAGGCTCTGGAACATGACAGTCAAAACACTGATGTAGACAAAAGCCCATCCGTTTGGAAGGGGTGCCTAAGGCAAGGCAGCCTACCCCCCGCATCACTACATCTTCTGTCAAGAAAGAAAGAAGGGTTATCGTCATGGGGGACTCCCTTCTGAAAGGGACAGAGGGCCTGATATGCCGATCAGACCCAACCCACAGGGAAGTCTGCTGCCTCCCTGGGGCTCGGGTGAGAGACATTGCTAGGAAAGTCACTTGCCTGGTACGGCCCAGCAACTACTACCTGCTACTGGTCTTTCAGGCTGGTAATGACGAAATAGCAAGAGCAATCAAAAAGGATTTTAGGGCTTTGGGGCGACTGCTTAAAGGATCAGGGGCACAGGTTGTGTTTGCCTCTGTCCTTCCAACAGGAGGGATCAATGTTGACAGGCAGACTCGGCTCATCAATACGTGGCTTTGAGACTGGTGCAACCAGCAGAACTTTGGGTTTGTTGATCACAGGAAGGTCTACACGACACCAGGCCTGCTGGCACCAGGTGGGATGCACCACTCTCAGAGGGAGAAAAGGATTTTTGCCCAGGAGTTGGCAGGGCTGATAGGGCTTTAAACTAGAGCTGAAGTGGGAAAGGGATAAAACCAGGCCCACCAGTGATAAGCTAAGGGATGGTGCGCTAGAATCAGAGGCATGGTGTGCTAGTGAGGTCCTTTGGTCTGCTCCACGAGGTGCTGCGTACTATGAGGCACATTCGAAGTGCTTCTACACAAACGCACACAGTATGAGGAATAGACTGGATGAGCTAGAAGTCTTGGCCCAGACCCAGAGCTACGACATCATCGGCATAAGCGAAACCTGGTGGGATGAGTCCTGTGACTGGTGTGTTGCAATAGATGGTTACAAGCTCCTCAGGAGGGACAGGCAGGGCAGACAAGGCGGTAGGGTGGTGCTGTACGTGAAGGCCTCCACCTTTTTCTGCTTATTTGTTAGGTGGCCATCCACTCCCAGTATCATTTCAGTGATTTCTTTTGACATCCTCTTGCTGTATTCATACTTGAAAAAGCCTTTTTTGTTGTCTGACACCACAGTGGCCAGTGACAACTCAAGTTGATCTTTGGCTTTTCTTGTTTTCTCCCTGTAGATGAGAACTGCAGTTCTGTAATCTGCCTGTGAAGCCAGACCTTGCTTCCACAGGTCTTATATTTTCTTTTTATATGCTAGTTCCAGGAGGAGTTCCCTGTTCAGCCAGGCCAGTCTTCTGTCCTGTTTGCTAGACTTGCAGGATTGCCTGCTCCCAGGCTGTTAAAGGTGGTTCTTGAAAAACAACCAGCTCTCATGAACCTCTAAATGCTCTAGAGCAGATTCTTAGGGAACACTGCTAAGTAGTTCCCAGGGAAGAGAACAGTTAAAACAAAGAAACAAACAAACAAAAAAACCACTTACCAATGATCTTCTAGTGTATCCAACCAGTCAAGAAAGAGGAGCAAAGTCTGAATGGTTTCAAGTTCTTGCCTTAACTGTCTTCAAAGCTGTCAGCTGAAATGTCTTCAGGGAGTTGATACAGTAATAGTATATTAAAAACATAAGCTTCATGCTTCAGAGTATAATTTGCTCTCCAAGCACTAAAGAATTTATCCATCTGGAAGATTATTCTGCAACTGTGCTTTATGTAGATTTAATTATTTTGTGCTTTTCATGATAGGATTTTCTTAGACACTTCTTTTATAAGTTATATTTAGAGACAAGCCAGATAGAGCTTTTTTTCAAAGCTGACATTCCTTCAAGACTACAGAGTGTAGGCGTTAAATTCAACTCGGGTAAGCAAATATCTGTTTGCAATTTTTGTACCATTTTTTGATGCGTAAGATCAATACACTAAACTACATTTTTGCTTCAGTGAAACAAAAACTGCCACTAGAGGGTAGTGTTAAGTCAAAAAAAAAAAAAGTATTTTTGGAATAAATCTGTATCCAGGATAAAATAATTTGAACTCTCCTGCACATTTATAAACATGCAGTAGATTTTACAGCTCTAGTCAGATTTGTTTTAGCATTGTTGGCTTTTTTTCCTATCAAGTTATTTATGCACTTCTATTTCAACTGTAAACAGCAATAACAAGTATCTAGTTTCATACCTTAATATATATATGAACGCTAAAATGATTTTGTTTCATCTTCTTTGTGAGGGACTTTTTCACTGAATTGAAAGAAAAATGTAAAAAGGCTTTTATGATTTTCTGTTGGAAACTACCCATTCACTTAAAATTGCATTGCATCGTATAGAATATTTCTTTTCCTCATTCTTCTTCCTACACAATAGAAGAACAGAATTATCTTTCACCAAGGCAGTGCAATATGATCTAATGACTGTTGAAGTCCATTTAGGGAGTTTGATAATGGCCTTTTGTCGGCTCTCTTGCTCCGAGCTCAGCTCCAGGACTGGTCAAGATGTGATCCTCCAGTGAGGCAAATCTATCCAAACCTACACCTTTTGACATACGCTCCTGGGAAGATTTTTTTTTTTTTTGGGGGGGGGGGGGGGGAGGGGGAGGGGGCGGGTATCATCTGTTTCTTTTCAATTTGAGTAGTTGTCTGTCAAGGGTGAGCATGTGCCAGCTTTCCATGCAAAGGTTCCCAAGGAGGCTTCTCCCAGTCACTTCTCGTCTTTGTCAGTGTGTGCTCCTCAAGGCGGGTTTGTTTTGTGAGGGAAAGGCATTCAAGGAGGCCATGCTGGGAGGCAAAGGCAGCACCAGGCTAAGGTTTAAGCCTTAAGGTTTAAGCACATTAGAATGTTTTGGTAGTCTACCTTGCACAGAGCCGTGTCCATGGGAAGTGAAGCCCTGCCACAAATCCCTCCCAAACCTGCTACAGAAATCCGTGCTGATGGCCAAACTCATCCACCACCCATGTTTCACTTCCCATCCCCAGTCTGGGTCAAAACCCATTAGCAGTTTTACTTATTCTTCCTTTTTTTTCCATGCTGGAAGATAACCGGATGAAAAACACTACCCAGCAGCAAATTATTGGGCTTTGATGTCATCTGAAGAGTGTCAGTTTGTGTTTCTCCTGCTGCTGTTGTACATCACCGCACACGATGACAACCCTGCCGGGGAGGCTGCAGCCCTGGCTGAACCAGCACTAAAAGATGATAATGTGGGTTTTGGTGCTGTGCAGTAAACACATTCTTTCGACATGACTGTGTTGAAATCGCAGCTCTTCAGGGGACAGGACAGTGCCTTTGAACTGATATTGCAACTGTGTGTGTGGGACACAAATGCAGAGTGTAAAGCTACCCCATGGTGCGCTGGTTTAGTAGAGCAGATTTTGAATGACTCATCATGAAGATGAAAATTTTCTAGTGGCATTTAATTTTAGCCTGATAAATCACTGGGGAAAAAAAAAAAAAAAAAAAGCACTCCAGCACTCCAGCACTCCAGCAACAAGATGAACTTGGTTTTGAGAGCTGGAAGTGGTGGGGAGCTTGGACAGTGGCTGGGAAGTGCAGAAAGAGGTCAGGTGAAAGCACAGAGATGGGTTGGGCATGACTGGCTGTGGGGCAGAGCCAAGCGCTTGCTGTGGTGGTGGCCATGGTGGCAATGGTGGCTGCGGTAGTGGCTCCTCCTCGTTGGCGCATTGGACACCTGCTCGCCATGCGTGTGGTTAAAAACTAATGATATTCATCTGGTTACTATGGCAATGATGTAGCACGAGTTGTCATGGTGATGGAGTGGAATTTTTTGTCATCTTCCTCCAGAAGGGTGATGTACACAGTTTTGGGGGTCTCTGACCTTGACCGCTCACCCCACGTCTTCTTCCTTGGTAGAAATGTTTGCACGCACTGCAGACAGTGAATATCCTTCCCATATGGCTACTTATTTTTTCGCATCCCAATGCTAGATTTTTATTTCACATTTAGAAAGCTAAGAATGCCTCTGGTAAGCCATAAGTTGCTAAACCTAACATAATTATGTGCACTACTATGTAAGGTGCGTTAATAAAACATACTTCTGCTAGTGAGGCTGTTTCCAGGCACTTTAATCTTGTGCCTGCTCTTCACATCTGTATCTGCACATGATACAATTTAATAGGACGTTAGGTGCCCATTTGAAAAAATAATTTTGAGCTGAGCTGAAGTTTGCTTCAGATATTCTCTTTTAGTACAGAATAAAATATGTTCTGTCTTGGAAATGCATCTGTTTGTTGCTGTTTTATTTAAATTGCCTGTGATTTCTTTTTCAGGCATTAAGAGGAATATGCAATCTTTTTTCCTTACTCATAAGCTTTGCACCAGTTCCCCCTCGTGGCTTTGTATATATAAATATATATATAGGTCATCAACAGGACAAGGACGCTGTATGTAAATTATGTTGTTTGCAGTGGTCGTTTCTCTAGGAGAGCTGATGAAAGTCATATTTTACCCATATAGTAGCAGAGAGAGTACCTATCAATCAGCTGTGTTTTTTCAGTTGTGCAAGAAACTAGATTCCTAGAGTGCAGAGAATATCCAGTTGGTTTTGTAAGGATAAAATTTTCATATTCACCTTGACTCAAGATGATGCCTGTCTTTAAGAAAACAAAACATTCTGCTCATGGTCTACTTCCAAATATCCCTAAACTGTTCATTGCACATAAGTTTCTCTGCTAAGCCATACACCTCAAAATGAAGCCTGAAAATAGTGTTTCATGGCAAGGAGTATAGGCTTCTTTCAGAAACTGTTATTTGCAGGCACCAGGGAGTCTGGGAATTGGAAAACGTGAATTTTAGGTGTACAATTTATCAGTGCTGATACTTCATAAATGTTTTCAATATTTTATTTTGCTCTGTGCTTTTTAGCAGGTAAGTCTTGGGTGTGCCAGCAGAGTGGTGTTCATTGCCAGGAAGCCTAAGACAGGTGTTGGCTCAGGGATGTGTTGGGGTTGGTGTTTGGACCTGAGCAGTGTTGGGTGGGAATCTTGTTATGCCTGGCACTCCTAAATCTTTGTAATCACAGTTGCATTTTTAAGTCCTTTTTGCTGTATAAACCCCTGATTACTGTGTGCTTCAGCACACAGCTCAAGTGAGAAGCTCTCGCTGGTGACACACACTGGAGAGCTTGTTATAGTTCCTCGAAAATACAAATAGTTTTCTGTTTATTTTCTTTGTTCATAGCTTTATAATTTCTCCCATAAGTGATGTCAAACTCATTGACCTAAGAAAATAAGTTTTCAGGAGCTCATGAGACCATACGGTACCCATGTACCAATTCAAGCACAAAAATGCAGCCTCTGGGTGAGGTAAACTCTCAGCTGAAAGTTGTGGGGAAGCAACAAGATACCACCATGTGCTGGCCCTGTTTTTCCAGACTTACTGGTTATCTCCAGAGGTCCCTACTAGAGTGGAGGTACGGAGCTACACGCACTTGTAGCTAAAGATGATGCAGCCTTTCTTGGTTGACTTCTTAACACAGGCTTCTCAAAGCCACGAGTTTTACAAGAAGCTGTGTAAAATACTGGGAAAATGTTGCTCCATCTCGATAAAGATCTTGCAGATGTGTCTTCTTCTGCCATGTCATCTCATCATCTTATTGTTCATTTCTTTTCATACAAAATATTCTGTGCTTTTACTTACTTGTGTAATTTCAAGTGCTGGCCTTAAATACAGAACCTGCCTGGATTGTCTCACCAACACAAGGTGGGACACCTGTGCAGGGCCCGTCTTGCTCTTCAGGTGTTGCATCAGCCCTGGAAGCCATTCAGAGCCGCCCCAGCTGTTCCCTGCTCAGTCTGCTTGTGTTGGGGCCACAGTGTAACCACAAACAAATGAAGTGTGAAAGACTTTACAGGACCTTTATTTAGATTTATTCAGGCATAAACTGTGATGTAAATTCAGCTGGGTTCCAGATCAGGTGATGCCAGTGAGTGAAGGTTGGTAATCTGCACTATTGTTCTTCAGGTGTGTTGTCAGCAATTTTTGGCAAGTCACTTCAAGAAATCTCATAACACATTGTTCTCTCCTACCTTATCCGTCTTTCAGATGATAAAAGAAAACTGGCTGTTGAAATCATGAATATCTCTGGAGTTACGCTGGTATAGATTAGGAGATTTATGCCCGGACTTCCTGAGTGCTCTCTCCCTTCTCCAGAGACAGAATGATCTGACACAATATCTGTCACCATATCTCGAGAGAGGTAGATTTAACTGTGTTCAGCTGCCGAAAAACTTGAAAGCTCACTGAGAGGAAGGATACTGCTCAAAGTCGTGGCAGTCACTTCTTGCTGCTGAGGTTGCACACAGGATTAGAGAACACAGAAACCTGCTAATGATTAAATTTGTGATTTACAAGCACTGAGAGCTTTTAGGGATGTCAGACTAACTCCAATAGATATAGTAAAAAACTTGATCTTTTGGGAAAGTGTTTATTTACAGGAACAATATTTGTTCAGAAACTTGTTCTCTTGCTAGAAAGAAGTTTTAGGAGATTGCTGCAAATATTTTAAGAGCAAGCTCTGATGAGTGAATGTTCACCCTGGAGATTTTTCTAAGATGTTCAACAAACTATTACAGTTACTAGTAGAGTCAATATTAAACAGCAGTGAAACTCCTCTGATATCTACATCACTGACTCTTTACGTGGCAAGAAGAGTAATGAGACGTTGCAGTATGCTACAAAGAAGTACCGAAGCGAATTGGCATTGTGGCCCAATCTTTTTCCCTCTGTGAACTCCGGTCACTTCAAGTTCAAGTCAAGCATCAGACGATGTACTCTTGATGCTCTGCTGTGAGCACACCGCAGGATGCTGCTTCATCAAATGCCAGCAAGTCCAGGAAGGAGGAGAACTCTGCGCCCATGTGAAGGTAACTGGGCTGCTGGTGAGTGGTTCTGATGGTGGGAGACATGCTCTGCATCCAAGGGGATTTCAGCTTCCAACATTTTCACATTCAATCTTCTTAAAAGTGTAAATAAATGCAAATGAAACACTTAGGAAGTGTTATCCCAGCTTTATGGGTCTGTTATTAAGGAAAGAAGTTAGGGAACTTCCCCAAAGCCTTGGGAGCAGGGAAGAGTCTGTCCTCCAGGTTTGGGGTAGAGGTGTGAAACCAGTTTGTGTGTGTTTGTGTGCATCTATATCAGAGACCTGACACAGCTGCTGTTCTTATCCTTGCAGGGATTCGAAAGCAATTGATTGTGCTGCAAATAGGAGAAGTGAAAAATGATGTAGCAGCAATTTAATCAAGTGGCAGCTAAAATATAGGGGTTATTACTCTATAAAATGCTCTACAAGCTCACCAAAGGAAACTTGATGTTAACAGATTCATTTAAAGAAAGTGGTATTGAAACAGTAAGTGTTGTGAAAATTGCGGTCTACAGCTACCTGCAAGGAGGTTGCAGCAAGGAGGGTGTCAGTCTCTTTTCTCAGGTTAGAAGGAATAGGACACGAGGAAATGGTCTCAAGTTGCACCACGGTAGGATTAGGTTGAGCATTATGAAGAATTTCTTTATGGAGAGGGTGGTCAAGTGTTGGAACAGGCTGCCCAGGGAAGTGGTGAAGTCCCCATCCCTTGAGGTATGTAACAGACATATCTATGGGGTGCTAAAGGACATGGGTTACTACCAAGACTCTGTAGGTCAGGTTGACCGTTAGACTTGATGATCCTGAAGGTCTTTTCCAACCTCTGTGATTCTATGAGACCCCCCCAGAGCCTCTCTGTTAGAAGTGGCCAGCCATGTTCCTGTACAATGCTGTCCCACCAGGAGACGCCACCTCATGAAATCCATAATATTCCCCGAATATTTCATTCTTGGAAGAGCAGGAAAAAAGTGTTCTGCTTAAGCAGCTGTATTTTAAATACATTTTTGCAATGAAATACATGTATCATGTGTATGAAAGTATGAAAGAATTGTAGCAAAACAATGCAATAAGACAAAGTTCAAAACTTTAATTCAGGGAGAGGTGGCAGAGAGTCTTTTGTCCATTTTTTTATTATGGAAAACATATTTTGGCTTGTAGAATTTGCTGTGAAAGGTCTCTTACAAGCCAGCTTTGTTTTCTCTCTCTGCATTTCTTAATGCTTTGTTTTAGGTCTTGTATTAACGAGGTGTTCAGTTGTGCAAGAAATATTTTTTTTCTCAGTTTGTGGTTGACCTTTTGATTGCTTCAACTTATTTGCTATAACTTCACAGTCCAACCTTCTCAAATTTAGATTTTAGATATAAAATACATTCATAAAGATACAATGTAGAGTTAATATCTAATACATAGAATGAGGGATGCAATTGCAGTTCTTGAGTCTCCTGAAGGACCATGGCACCAATTGGTTTGGTGTCTGAGTCTGGAACAGAGGGTGTCACTTGTGAAATAATCAGGCAAAATTTAGCAGAATCTAGTCAGGGGTTATTGGCTGGTTTGTTTCAGGCCTTTTGGAGTGTTTCTGCTTTATCCAAAGCCAAATGATGTATTTTAGAGCACAAGCCAACACCCGATGCCCTACGTTTCCACACAGGTTAACTTGCTCACTGCTTGGGCTGGATACGAGGTTTCCCTCCTGCTCAGGACATGCAAAACCCTGTGGTGGCCAAAAGCCAGCACCGTTGCCATGAAATGTGCAATATCCAGCTCTCTTTACAAGGTAAACCCTACAGAAAACCCACACAAACCATGAGCAGCTATTATGAACTGAATCCAGTCCTTTGCTGAGCTAGCAAGGTGTGGTCTGACTCCTACAGCGTTTGGATGCTGCTGTACCTCGGACCATATCAGTTGGGATTCAGTCTACACAGAATGGCTTGGGTTGGAAGGGACCTTAAATACCATTTAGTTCCAACCCCTTTCCAGTGACACCTTCCACTAGATGCAGTTGCCCAAAGCCCCATCCAACCTGGCCTTGAACACTTACAGGGATGGGGCTTCCACAGCTTCTTTGAGTAACTTTCAAATACGTGTCACCATGCTGATAGTGAAAAATGTCATCCTTATATCTATTCTAAATCTACCCTCTTTCAGTTTGAAACCATTGCCCTGTTGCTACATGCCCTTGTGAAAACTCTCTCCCCATCTTTCTTATAAGCTCCCTCTATGTACTGGAAGGCTGCGGTGAGGTTTCTTCAGAGCCTCCTCCTCTCCAGTTTGAACAACTCCATGTGAGCACTGGATGGAGGTCTTGGTGCGTGCAGCCACCCTGGCCTGAGCTGCGCTGTCCCCAGCACACAGCTGCTCGGGCAGGTTTGGTTCTTGGCCAACGTCTGGGGACAGTGGGCAGCTGCTGGGAACACTGTAGGGCCTGGGATGGCACTTTTTTTTTTTTTTTTTTATTATTTCTTCACAAAAATAATGGAAATGTTGGGAAAATTGAAATTATCTGTAGGACTTGCCTCTGCATCAATTTAATTTAACTAAGAGAGAAAAACAGATTAGCAGAGTTATTCCATGGTTAGCTAGGTTTCTGGGAGAATATCTTTAGTTCAGCGTAACAATGGACGTGTCTGATAATGGAGACGGCACCGAAACATGCACAAAAATTATATTTAAATACTTGAACCTGCTGGAACACCTCTAAAAAAAGAAAAGGTAAAAATAGTGAAATAGCAAACACCGACACTGCTGACTTGTAAACAGAAAATCAAGTTACTTCTGTAGAGGTCAACACCAAGACCTGATGTTGCAATGCAAATACAAAATACAGGAAAAAAAAACCCTTAGGCTTCTGCAAAAAAGCTTGCAAAAAAGTGGCTGCGGCTTCCCTGAACATACACATTTTCATGAAGGCACTTCATGGATTTGTACAGATACGAAAGGCATTTAGGCCTACCGTATGTAAGAAATATATTCCTGAACTTCTGGTTTGTGGAAAAGTAAGTTCTTTTTTGATGTTCGGAGCATTTTGAAGGGCCAAGGTTTAAGGGCGGAATCAAAGCAAACAATTGTTCAGGCCCGTTACTCAAGTTGCACCGGGGCTTTTCACCTAAACTTCTGTTTGGTCTTTTCTGAAAGTTCCTCGTTTTGTTGATCTACATTAGGGGTAAGAAAATAAAGCCCTGTCATTGGCAGGCTTTTGCTTCTCCTGGCTTCTGGATCACGGCCCGCAGCTTTCCCAAACCCTTACCAAGCAGAGCGGGGGAGGTTTCAATGCCCAGTGTTGCTCCTTGTCCCTGACCTTGGGTTTCTTCTGGACTCCTCCAGGTACCTGGACGCCAGAAGAGAAGCAAAACCCCAGTCGTGCTCCTGTGCTGTACTGATTTCCAGCGGTGCGCTGGCTGCAGTTCCAGGTCCAGGAGCAGCCCTGTGGTGGCTTCAGCAGCACCCTCGCTCACGGGGCTGCAGGTGGGACCACGTCTGGCTGGAGAAAGCTGGGCACGAGGGTGGGGTGGTCCTGTGGGTGTGGGGCGACCCCGCACTGCTGCCCACCGACATGCTCCTCTCACCTGGCAGGGGGTGCAGGGCACGCAGGACTGACCGCGTCGCCCTATTTTCTCACCCCAAAGTGAAACAGGGTAAAAAGTAAAAAAATGAAGCAGGAATTTCAGAGTGTACCCAGCTCTTTGCTGCTGAGTGTGCATATATGTGTTTTGTCGTTGTTACTGTTGTTTTTGAAGGAGAATAGAGGGGAATTTGGAATTTACTCTGTGAATTGCCAGCCCCAGATTAGCCATTTCAATTCCTGATTGTAATCTTGTGTATAAACGGATTTTGTTCAGGGTAACTGGGACTTAACCATAAATTTAGCCTTTTGATGTACAATTTAAAAAATTTAAAAAAATAGTCTGTATGATCGGTCTGAAATTATTTTTGACATGCTCTTGGAGTAGTGCTGAAGAAAAAAACATCCAAAGAGTTGAGAAAAATGTTGCAGTGAAGTTCAGCTTACACGTGAGAGTACTGGTGGGAACTCTCGTTGTGTTCACCTCGCTGGTCCTTCACTGTGGTATTGGTGTATGATCGTAATGGGTACCTCCGTAGACATTGTAGTCAGGAAAAAAAAGGTGAGAACCTATCGGATGTGTTACACTGACCACTGCAACTGTCTCACAGCACTCAGCGTTTCTTGGTCAAGGCTGTGAAGGATTTCAGATATTTTCCACCTTTAGCACACTTTAAATGTACGCTACATGACTCTGATGACAGTCTCCTTGTTAATGTTTCATTGCAATCAAAAAGCCATTGTTAGAAAAACGACTATTTCAGTGCCTATTTTGTTCCCTTGCAGAGCAGAGCTGGTCTCGGTGATTTGGCTCTCCTGGAAAGTAATTCATTCAAATAAATGTAAATCACCTTTTTGCGTTGTTGGGCCGGTGCTTATAGCTTTCAGCACATGCTACAGAAAATGCACATGGCAGGCACTGAGCGGGGAATCAGTGTGCTCCATGGCAGTAAGAACAGGCAGCGCTGGGCTGTGGTGAAGCCACGCTGCCATCTTGAGTGCAGCCAATATTGATCCCAATCCTGCAAGTCTGCAGCCTCCTTTGCGGAGCACAGTTTTTCTGTCTTCATGCTTTACAGCCCAGTTTGTTTCACCTTGCACTTCCCACCGTTATTTCACTTCTACGGTTTGTTAACTGAAAACCAGCCAGGCGCGGCCCCCAAGCCAAGAAGCAGCTCGTGCTGGTCCTGCTGGGCCGCCGGGTGCTCGCCCCAACGCGGGGTGCGCCCGCCTCGGGCCCACCGCGGCTTCGGGTGGAAAACCGCCTGCCAGCCGCCCCTTGGGCGCCTGCGTTCGTGTCCTGGTGCTCTTAACCTAGGCAGAGTTAAAGTTTCTTTGTAATTTTGTGGAGGGTGTGATATTCCTACCAAGAAGAATGGCGCTTTCCTGCCGTGTTGCTAGTTCATGGTTGGTCCGGTCTCAGCTGCTCCCTGCGGATCCACGCCATCTGGACAAAGCGAAGGGTTGTCCCTCTGAGCAGTGGGGACTTCACCAGCCCAGCTGAGGCTCCTCCTGTGCAGGGCTACGAAGGAACAAACTCCACATCTCTACAAGGAGAACCGGGAAAGGGTGCCAGGCTTTTGAGTTATTCCGAGTTTTCCTGGGGCTGGCTGACCAGGAGTTTTGAGTCCTGGTGCTGCACGTGGCCTGAAGCAGGCCTTTTCAGGGGTGGCCTGGTGAGCTCAGTGCACCGCTTGCACTGCTGCTCATTTTCTGTCCCGTTAATAAACTTTACTCCGAGCAACAAACCCTCACTCCTGTTGCTTTGCTGAGTGCTATTATGGCCAGCGGCTCCCTGTCCCCCTGCCAAACCCCCTGTCCCCTGACGGCAAGGCTTGCTTTCACTGCAAAACCCGGGAGCAAACTAGAAAACCGGAACAGCACAACAACAGAACTCCACTATCAAGATAAACAACAGGAGGCTGCTGCCCTTCTTGTGATTTCCCATTTATTTTAAAACAGATTGAAAGCTGCCAGAGAAGCCTCTCTCCCCAGCAGACTAAGGGCTGACTGTGAAAATTAGGTTACGCGTCCTCTGGGCTACGCAGGACCTTGAATGAGGCCTGACCTGTGCCTCCCCCTCCTGCAGCTCTCAGCCGGCTTTTGTGCGGCAGAGGACAAGGCGAAATACCTAAAGTAGGTCACTGGACACGGGAGTACAAAGGCTGGCACCACGGGCTGGCAGACGAGCCCACCAACAAGGACTCGTGTTCCTGCGGGTTTTCCAGCAGCACCAGGAGGGAAAGCTTTCCTCCAAGCAGTGGTGGCTGATGTGTGTCCCCTGCTTCTCCTCCCTTCCCGCCGGGCAGGTGGTGGTCCTCCTTTTTTTTAAAAAAAAATTATTATTAATATTTCTTTTAAGCAAGGTTTGGAAATACTTTTCCATCTCCTCGTTTTCCCTCTGGGGAGTGGGCAAGTGGTGTCAGGGTGCCGGGTGAACCCAATGGGAGGTGGGGGGGGGTCTCTGCAGGCAGGCATAGGGACAGGGCATGGCCACCCACGACAGCTTTTTCCCCCTACTGTGCAAGGTCAGGGGCTCTTTGCAGAGGTGGGCTTCGGAAATGGAGGGGCTTGGGTGAGCTTGGGCTGGTGCTCTGCAAGTTCGGGAGCATCCTGTGCGGGAAGAAGCACTTCGTCAGGCCAGGATGGTGCTGGGACCTGATTGGGTGGGGTGAGAGATGCTGGTTATTTTCTCTGTATGTGGAAGGTGAAGGTAAATCGGAAATCCACACTCGGCAGTATGGAGGTTTACCCATCGAAACTACACGCACAGACAGAACTATCTTCTTTATTATAAAGATACACTATGAGGAACAAACCTGAATGTATACTGAAGCTTGTAATGGTACATGCCAAAATGTACAGTACTATACATAAAAGTGCATTGTCACAACAGATTAACAGTACATTTCTCTTC
The DNA here is from genome assembly GCF_964034855.1 of Anser brachyrhynchus. Taxonomy (NCBI): domain Eukaryota; kingdom Metazoa; phylum Chordata; class Aves; order Anseriformes; family Anatidae; genus Anser; species Anser brachyrhynchus. Next base: position 36,380,815 of record NC_137694.1, on the reverse strand, counting down.
CAGAACCATGAAGTATCCATGTTTTCGTTTGTTCTTCGAGGGTGGAAGGAATGCAATGGGAATGCAGCCATACACAAACAGGGAAGGATGCAATGGAAATGCAACAGTACAAGAGCAAGGCTAAAGCTCCTCTAAAATTTAAAGGCACTTTCACATGTACATACTACAGATGTACATTGACACAATTAGGTAACAGTCAACAAGCAGGAAGCTACCAGTACTGCGATTTATCAAACTTGACAGTAAAGGACAATACTGATTTGATTAGGTGTGCAGGAGTTACCCTTTAGTACGTCTGTAGTTGTATCGGTCTTTCCTGTTACATATCCACCTACTATACTTTTAAGTATCTATAATAACCATCAAACTACACATTTAACTGTGTGAATGCACTAAAGTGGATGCATTCACTAAATGCACTGCTTCTAATATTTTTTTTTCTGCTAAACAATTTCTAATATAAGCATTATGGAGTCCAGTACAGTTATTTAAACATACAAAATTCCCTATGCAATTTAAAGATACAGGTACCCATCTCAATTATGCCAAGTAGGTTATTTTAGGAACGCTAGACTAAAACTGCACTCAAATGACAGCTGAAATTCCAGTTTGTTCCACTGATTTGAGGAGAGGGGGGAACTACTCGCATGTATCTTCTGGTCCCGAAGAAGTGAGCAGGCCCTACAGACCAGCACTGACTGGGCTGGAGATGCACTGCTCGAGCTGCACAGCCCACGCTGGGGATTAGGATTTTGCAGCTAACCTAGGTAGATTACAGCCTGCAGCTGGGGGCTGATGGGTTTGCAAACGCCAGGAAGGGTGGGAAGAGCCCTGACAGGTTGGCTCACCGGTGCAGTTCCTGGGATGCTTTTCACACCTGGGGCTTTGAATTACCTATCTACAGAGAGTAAACCACAGCAGGTGTAAGTTGCTCGTAAGTCTTAGCACCTCAGTAATTATGTCTGTCAAACGTCGTCACTACTCCTCCCCTCCGAACCTGAATTGTTTACGTACAGTGAGGGGGGCGACCTAAAGCTTTGCAATGGTGAGATCTTAAATAACGTGTGGAAAGACAGATCTTACTCAAAGCCTGTTGTGCTCCTCTAGCTGAACCACAGTGGATTTTTCTTCCATCTTCTTCACCAAAACTTGTTTTATGGGTTGGATGCTGGAAAATATATTCACAGAAATAATGTTATGCCTTACTGTTGCAATGTACGTTTAGCTCACGTGTAACACAGCCCAACAGCCGAGCACTAAGCGAGGCTGACAGCCTTCACTCACACACAGACACAAGGAAGGTATTTATTCCTGTCATTAAAATGAGGGGGGAAAAAGGTTATGGAAAACTTGAGTCAGCTTGAATCTAGGTGGTAGAAAATCAGCTGCCTGTCCTGCGAGTGACCCCTGCCCAGCTGGCAGGAGGCCGTCCGTCTTCGGAGCCCCTTTCTTGCTGCAGTCAGCACAACCCAGGGAACGTGCACGGTGTTTGCGCTGCGCAAGGCAACCTGCAGAGCTGGGTCAGCTCGAAACTCTGGCTATTACAACTCAAATCACGCTTTTAATTGGACACTGAGCAGTAAAGTCAATGGGAAACTTTGCTGAATTACTGTGTAGTTGATCCTTTTAATCGCCCATCAGCCTACCTAATGGACCAACAGATTCACAGACTCCCCAGAGCCTGGCTCGCTGAACTACGAACTTTAAATGAATTTAGCTTTTGTGAAAAACGTGGTGTCAGGGAATGAGGGTCTATCTTTGCGGAAAAAGCTATTACAGCGGATGGCAAGAGGAGTTTCTGGATACTATCCTGGAGATGTGCTTTAGCTGTGACCTGAAATGATGCTTTTTTATCGGTGAGAGCAACGTGATCTCCAGATCTATTCAGCGCTCATCTCCGGTGAGACTGCCAACAAGAAAGCTAAAACTTCGTGCCAATTGTGAGAGTTGTGAGGGCTTTATTTTGTGTGTGTGTGTGTGTCTTAAATAAGACGTGGCCTGAGATGACTTAGACGTTCCACACAGACACTTAATCCTCACATGCTAGATTTCGGCTCTTACTAACCTGCTTGAGATTTGGTTTGGTGACCTAGAAATGAGTTTCCACTTCCCCTGATACCCCCCTCCCCACCCCTTAGTTTTGTGCAGGATTTGGTATTACGTAATTATAGTAAGACTGTGAAATATGGTACAACGTGGCAAGCTGTTTGTGATCCGTGTTGATTTTATTACAAATGGTGCAGCATCAAGTTTTCAAGTAAGTCTACGTTGTGTTTTTTCTTTTTTTAATGATGCACAATTGTCCAGTTTTTCTTTTAATTGAAACCATACAAAATACAAATGCCCATGTTAATGTAGCTAGTTTCAGACAATACATTCAAAAACACTGAAAAACAAAGCCTCTCCAGTTATAAACATGAACCAAATGGTGTTATGGAGCCCTGACTTCTATCGTTAATCCATTCCTTTCCCTAGCATACCCCAGCCGGGCACTGTGGGTGGCTGAGCTTTCTACATTGTGCAAGATTTGTCTGCTGGACCCTGGGAAGGAGGGGAAGGCCCTATGCTAGGATTTGTTTTTGGAAGAACAATAGGTTTTGGCCTAAGAGCAGGAGGTTTCAGCTGCACTCCCATTCTAGGGGCCACCATGGGCTTGAAAGTACTCATGGTGTCACTGGAAGAACTAGTGCTACGGCGAATCTGGGGCTCAGAGCTCCGTAAAACTACACTATGGAGAGGGCTCAGCGACTCCGTGGAGGTGGCAGGGGTGGGGCTGTTCTTCATCTGCTCCAAGGTGTCCAGCACGACGTCCGGGGCGTGCTTCGCAGAGCTCTGCCGCTCCAGCTCGCGGAGCTCGTTCAGCGCCGTGTTCATCGTCTCCTCGATGTCCTGGGGCAGAGCACAGAGAGAGCGGCAAGTCACTGCAATTGCTACTGAACGCAAAGAGCAGGAGGAGCAGGGGAGGGCGTGGAAAATGCACGAGTTAATTTGCCAACCATCCTCTCTTCAACGAATATTAGAGTGTTAAAGCCAACTTGCACCATGTTTATTTGAAAGACACTGCAATTAATAAGATTGCAACTTTCACTTAACATTACAAAGATTTAACCTGTTTATGTGGCACTAGAGAGTCAACATTCATCTAAAGAGTTAAAAAATCAATTAAGCCAAAACCTGGAAGCCATTTTATTCAGTGACTGTTAGGACAATGGATATTTGTTTTGCAGCATTTTTAACTGTGAAGATTTCTGTCATCTCTTGGGTAATGACAGCTGTAAAGATTTTAGTCCATTTGTTATCTCTTAGTTGATTGCAACCCTCATCTACTTCCTCGGGTGTTCAGGATCTGTACTGCCTCATAGGGATTATGAGCCAGGTTTTGTAAGGAAGTCAGGCTTGTGTGTCTATCAGCTCTTCTCTCCTCCTGTTTCTGAGCTAAATTTTAAGCAGAAAAAAAAATTAAGATATCATTGTTCAGTGAGCTTTGCTAAGAAACTGTTTTTTTCTATCAGGATTTCCAGGACAAAGGATAAAAGAAAGCACCAAGACTAGTTTATTACTTTTCAGTGGAGTTGAGATATGACTGAGACTGATGACAGATCTGGTGTTCCCTGCTTGTTCACAGTAACTTTCATGTAAGTTAAACAAAGTTCAGATTCTTTCACTGCCAAATTATCACTAGTTTAGGCATGACAAAAAATAGCTTGAGCCAAACAGCGCTGTGTGTGGTTCAAGAAAGTAAATAAACAACTTAGAGTAAAACAAAACAGTAACAACACTTAGATTTCCTAACTCTCTAGTACGTTTCAGCTTTCTGACCCAACCATGCCCCTTATGGCCCTCGTCAGAAGCAGAGTTTGAAACCAAGCATTGTCAGTACATTAAATTTTAAAACATGAGTGCCAGCGTTATTGGAAAATACTTTTGCAATCATACTGTACCCTCAGGGTGCCCCTAGTAATCACGTTATACCACCTAGACAAAACCTGGGTTTTGAAGACAGTGGCATCAATTTGTTCAAGAGCTCACTGGTACCAGCTTTGTACAACAGACCAATTTGATGACCGCGGTGCTCCCTATTCCGTCCTTTCTCATCTCTTTGCTGCCAGGAATGAGACTGTTTTGGTGCTCACACAGGGACAGTATTGCCCATGATTTATGCTGGTGCAAATTCTTGCATTTTATGTTCATAGGAACAACTACAAGCATCAAATCAACATACTGTATGAACTACATATGAACTATATGAAAACTAAATACCCACAAGACTCTGGAATGTAAATCTGTGCTTTGAATGTCAAAGGCTGTTACTAGCCAGTCAAAGCACTCTTCTGCATACCGTAATATTCAGAAATAATTGAACACTAATTACATGCACGTTAGATTAGGCCTGCCTTCATCAGAGCACACAGATTTACATAACTGTTGTAATCATATATCATCCTAGCGGTGCATGTGGCAGAGACAATTTCATTATGGTATAAGAGGAAATAATTCCTTTTTATTGCTTCTGCAATGTCTATTCCCCTTGTGCTTCTCTATCCAGAATCCCTTAATGCATCTTCTTTCACATGCACTCTGTTTACAAAGCTAAGTAGGATGTCCTCCTGCACACACACACTCCTACTACTGCCTGTGCTCTGTGCTATGCTGTTCACTGCGATTTGCCCCTCAGAAAAGCGGAGAGAGCAGAAGAAAAAAAGACACAAACCTGAGCTATTGACTCTGGGTCCAGTGGCTTATGGTCGTTGAAGCCTGTGTACTGACCAGACGACGTAGATCGTCTAATGGGAGGGCTATCAATCTTCTTCAGAGAGTCGTGCCTGCTGATGTTAGTGAGGCTGCCGTGCCCAGGCCTACGCCTCCTTTCAGGGCTGTCTGCATTGAGGTTGCGGTTTTGAAGGAGGGCCCTGGGGCTGCAGTGAGTCGCCAGGTTGGGGGAGCCCAGCTCCACAGAGGAATTAGAGAGGGGGTGCGGCGGGTGTACGGGGCAGTGACCGTCACTGCTTCTGCCGGGGCGTCTTAGAGGAGGTGGAGGTTCTGATCGCTTTCTTTGCCTGCACGAATGAAGAAGTGATCATAGTACAAGTGGTAGTGACCCACCACAAGCACGTGGAGAAGCAATTGCTGTGTTACCTGAGCTGTGGGTAGTACTACTGAAAACCTGGCATCCGCAAGCTTACCTTCCTAAATACACGTCGGAGTGACGGTCAGTGGGAGAATTCATGTCCTTTGATGACGACTTGTCCTCAGTTATGGGTCCGCTGCTGGCCTCACTGTCAGCTTTTTGGCTCAGTGTATCGGAGAAAGTATCATCCCTGAACAGAAGACACACGGTGAGATAAGAGGTCAGTGAATTAGGTGTGACAGCGAGTATCTTGGCACTCCCAGATTTTAATCCCCATTAGGGAATTTCCTTAAGAAAAGCAAGCATGTTATAATGCACTGCAGCCTCTCCAGCTCTCCAAAAATCACTTATAGTCCTTCTGTTTATCGAGCTCTTTAAGTTTCTGTTTACATGCAACCTATATGTAAACAAGAATGTTGTCATCCTTGGCAAAGCACACGTTTAATACGGTTTAATATTGTAAAACAAGAGTTTCAGGGCTGCATTTCTCCAGTCCTTGCTATTCTGAAGTTAGCAGTTGCTGCAAAGAGACAGTCCAGTGAAAATAGGTGCAGCAGCAGCAGCCATCTCTTAATGTACTGGGAACACGTCCATAAACAAAGCAGTTTAACCTACTAGTGACTTTTGATTAAGAGACACCAATTCAGGACAACAAGGACGAAGCCATTCTGCTTAGAAGGCAAAAATTTAACCTGTCTGAGCCCTCAAAGCACTGTCCCATTTGGAAATTACTTGTTAATTCCTTCAGTATGCTTTTATACCCCCCCGAGAACCTTGTCGTGCTAGACCCTGCTTACATATCCTGCACCACTATGTACTGGTGAGGGACAAGTCCGTCGATGCCGTTGTGCCTTCCTTCCCACCAGTCTTCGGAGGCTCGATGGTACAGGAGAAGGGAAGCTCCTTTTTTGAAAGAGAGTTCTCGTGCAGATCTTCCGACGTAGTCAAACTTGGCTATAGCTTCTATGGGCTCGCACTCTGGGTAGGGAGGGAAAAAGAGCAGTTATCAGATCCCACACAGGCTTATCTGTACATTTGGGCTTCATAAAACCCCTCAATTGCATTTTCTCTGTGCTCACCCTTATTGAGCAGAACTGGCAGATCAGCTGAGCTAAGGCCGACTTCAAGCAGTGGTTATAATATGTCCCTTGCAAAGAAACACAAACAGCCTGTGCCCTGAATGTGAAACATCTTGGTTGCTTTGGAAGCTGCAGAAAACCTAACAGCAGACCCAAACGCTACCAGAGCTGCTGCTGGGAGAGAGGCCTCTGCCTCCTGCTGGAAGGGCTCTCTTGTGCCCGGGAGTGGGATGCAGGCGAGGTAACGAAGACCTCTGAAAATAACACAAACGACCTCAGATGAATAACTGGAGGTCTGAGGAAGCTGTGCGATAAAAGAAAAGTAAATGGGAGTGCCTTTAACATCTGCAGCAGCAAAGGAAGGAAGACAGGATTTCCTTCTGCATGAGTAAGGATGCGCTGCTGTGTTGCACTGTGTTAAAGGCTTTAAAATCTTAAACTGATGAGATTTCTGTCTTTTACATGACAAGTGTGCAGACCTAGTGAACACCTCATGTTTTAAAATACACTGAAACCTAGTATTTGAATCTGCATTAGCTGCTTTTGACACCCTGTTGAGTAAGGTGAACAGCTCCAGACTGCCTAAGGATGCAGGGGCAGTCCCGGCGTGGCTGGAAGCTGCTCCGGGCAGTTCTGCCTGCTCCAACATCCCAAGTCCCTCTGGTGTCTGCAAGGGACTCTGGTATTTCCTAAAGTCAAATATGGATTACAGCAGTCCTGGCCAATCTCCACGCGGTGTGGCAAAGCCTCTCCATCAAGAAGTAATAAAGCAGCACTTTTTCTTAAAGCCTGGTTTTAAAGGATATTCAGACAAACAAATGAACAAACAAACAAACAAAGACATAACATTGTCTTCCTTCGGTATTTAAGCAAATTCATCCCGATAGTGGTAATGGGCCCTATCCTGTAGCCTGTCCTTGGTTCAGAAACCTCCTGATGCCAGTGAAGTGCAGGCATGCTCAGAGCTGTCCCCAGACACCAGTAAAACGGCTGTAGTATTAACGTCTAGTTTTTTACACACAACACCAAAACCACTTTAGCCCAAACAGATTATGATTTGTTATCACAGTCTCAAAATACAAAGAAAAACCTGCAAAATACTGTCCTAAAAATTGCATACACTGTTGGTTTGAATAACTCAAAGTAGAGCCCCTGAAATGACAAATTTCTTTATGTAACCAGAGCAATATTTAAGTGGAAATTAACATCTGGGCTAATGACCAGCATAGCAACTTTCTGTCTGGTGCAAATTACAATCGCCGAGGCTGTAATTCCCCGAAGAGCCAGGCGTGTAATAAAAGCCACTGTCCCTTTATGACAACATTTCGTGCGGGAATGTCTTTTTAAAATTAACTTCATCCTGTAGTATGCAAATATAATGACAATACCTTTATTGAGGCTATAGTTTGCAGCTATTTTTAATAACTTGCCCAACCTGCAGAAGGCTGTCTTGTGGTTTGCTGCTTACGCAGCCGTGTTAAGAGCTCCTGTTAGTGATGAGCTGCAGGGGGTTTAGGTTAGCCAGGAGCTGTAAAAACAGAAACTTTCCAGAGGTGGCACGCAGGGGTATGGAGAATTCACTGTCACACATGCAAATATAAAGCACACTGGAAGAAATGACTTTAATTACATAAATGCAACTATTCTAGTAATAACAGCATTAATTCTTCACAATGCACCACTGCTGGATGGCTCAGTAACAGATATTCCCTGGGGTGGGGTGGTGGTGATAGTTTATTTTATTTTTAAATGTTTTTAAGCAAAGGCAGCGTAAAAATGACACAGATGGAGACATTCTGGAAAACTTGGAAAACTTTAATGCTGCTGTATATATTTGTGATTTATTCTAACATACGATCTTGTTTTCATTTCTAGCTATTCTGTATCTAACAGTACAGATGTGACAAAGCAATTACAGGTATGGAAAGACATTATTGCCATGGGAAGATAAAGTAAACTAAGTGTGCCTGTTTATCTTGCATCACGTTTTAAGAGAGAAATATTAAATTGAATCGCAATAATCTAATATTGATAAAAGGAAATGCTGTTTCTATACGTATCGTGCATGCTGCTTGTGGAATTCTTTATAGGAAGGTATCACTGAGATCAGGTAAAATTAAAAAGGACAAGACATTTGGATGAGCACGCTGTTTTCAGATGGCAGGTATGTTGTGGGCTATGGAAGAGCGGGTCACAAATTCAGAAGCATAAGCTCCCAGCTTTCAGAGTGCCAGGCACTCACTAAAGGCTAATACGATAAAATGCAAAAAAAACCCCACACCACCACCAACCAAACACCGCAAAAAAAAAAACAAAACACAAAAAAATCAACAACAACAAGAAATCCCACTTTCCAGCAAGAAAACCCCAAATTGCCTAGACCTATTTTCTTTTGGCATTCTCTGAAGTTAACTGATGATGGCCGTGAATACCGGGCTGACTGAGCTAAGCTGGCTCCTTACGGCATCTCCTGTTACTCTGCTAATTTAAACAGGCCATACAGTGTCCCACACTTAAGCATTCAGGTCTAAATGTCTTTTTACTTACAAACTAATGGACTAAATTAGAAATCTCTCTCTCTCTCTCGGTAGCATTACACAAATGTAAGTTTGGCACAGGATGGGAGTCTGTCTCCTGCATCCCCCATTGCCCGAACCTCAGTACAGACCCACGTATTTTCTCAGATGTCTGAAGGAAGTCGCCCCATTGGAAACAGCTGCATGAACTGGTTATGTACGGATAATGATGTTATTTTTGAGACATGTTTGTTAGATTTTGGCAACAAATTCTGCTTCTTCGCGGAGGAACGCTCAGTAAATCTTACACGGTTTTATTAATGGAACCAAAAATAAATTCAGACAGGTTTTACTATTTTGAAAGGGGCATTTTCCTTGCTTGAATGTTCCTGTTACATGGACAGAACTTTCCTGTAGCAAACAGTATTCAGATTTTACATCTTACATAGCAATTCACCTTTTTATAGGTCAAGCCTGAATAGTTAAAACCGAAGTACCATGACAGTTACTCCTAGAAATAAATGCATTTTGAAAAGCTAAGCCGTTTAATATCAAGGTTACTGAATGACAGGCGAGCATTTTTCAAAAAAGCAAAAGTGATGAAAGCTAAATTTGGGATCTGTATCTTGAATTCTGCATGGTACTGAATTGTAATGTCTGACAGAAAAATTGACAGCTTGGAGGGAAATGTAATTGCACTGCTCTGTCCATACCTGGGGGCATTTGCCTACAACAGCACGGAGTATTTGGTGACATATATGATCTCACCAGCTCTCATCTCTAGTGATTCAGGCACAGGAATGGAAGTGAAAAATTAGGACAAATTGAAGAAGTGTAGGAAAAGCTTTAGGGACTCTGTTAATCAGCCAGCTTTGTTCTCACTTTTCACTGATGCCCCCGAGTTTTGTTATGATTATTACCACCATTTGATGATACGTTATGCTGTAGTGGGCTTAAAAACCAAGGTCGGACTGCAAGTAGGGCTGTCCTGATCCAAGAGCTCGGGAGAGCAGGACGGACATAGGACACATAAGTGCTAATTTTAACGTTGCAATTGGAGTGCCAGATGTAGTATTAGCCTCCCTCCAGAGGCGACAGCATTAAGGTGTCACGAGGCTGCCCACTGCACCTTGGGGCACAAGGAGCAGAGGCTGAGAGGGGAGATATCCCCCCGCGCTTTTCAGGGGGGCTGCTGTTGCTGTACACTTCCTCAGTTACCCCAGACGCACGCTGCCTGTTGGGAATACGGTACATCCTGAAATCCCCCAAGAAGAAGCTAGCTCCCCATCTGCTTAGCCTCTTCTGCACCCCATCAAAGAACAGCAGCTTTGCAATTTCCAAGTCTTGTCCTCAGGACAGCAATTCTCTGACTGGGGAACAACGAAAGCAAAGCGATGTTGCGAGGCATTGACAGAAGAGATTTGTCCATCACAGCATGCAGTGCTGAAAAGCAGTAAAAATACTGTGTGTTGGAGACACGACTGTAGCTTATAGCCTTCCATGTCCCTGTAATTTTTGTTTGCAGCAGAACTACCATCTCAGTTTTTACCCTATGTTTATGAGCTATCTATGAACAGTCTGACAGTAATTGTATGTATGTTTTCCCAAGAGAAATGACCCATCTGTTTAACTTCCTCAGGAAATTCTCATTTACTTCCTTTGAAAACAAATCTGGTCACCCTTTCTCATATGCCTCCAATAAGAATAAAAATTCTCCAGCAAATTAAAGGCAAAGGAAATATTCTAAAAACTCCTTGAGCAAAACATAAACAACATCCTTCATCCGTTGAATCTTTACTGAAGAGGCACTTTCAGGTAGATGTTCTGTGGCAAAATTACAGATATATATATATATATATATATATTTGTGCCTCAGCTTGAGTACAAATGTTCTGAACTTCACAAATCAAATTTCATTTCCAGATTTAGGAGAAAAAAGAAACTGTTTTTCTAAATAGGGATACTTTCTGCAAATTGAAAAAAGCCTGTAAACACAGTAAAATGTATCATCTTCTCCTTCCCTCTTCCCTTTCCAGTGATCAACAAATATATGAAAACAAATAGCCTTAGGAAAAAAAAAAGACAACTTATATGAATAAAATTAAAGAGTTATGAAGTATTTATATGCTCAGTTGTAAGTTCCAGTTGTCTTTTCCCTGAACTTCCAGATGTTACCTCTGTAGACATAATACATTTTTTAATTTTTAAAAACTCTGTTTGTTCTGTAAATTGTAATTAAACATTCCTAGCACTACTTAAACAGAAAATACAGATGGGTTTATTCTAGTAGGCACAGAGAGATTCACTTGCAGTTTAAGTTTATACAGCAAGTAAATCTTTACAATAAGTATAGTAGAAAAATAAATCCTTTAGCTTTTGATCATAACCTCTGGATTATGTTTCAATAGCCCTGTAATTCCTACAGGGCTAGCTGTTTGATCGTGGTTATGTACAGAACATTTTAGCATAAATCTAATCAGACTTTCAACATTAAAAGAAATTTACACAATCTGCTTCTTCCATCTCCTAACAGGGTGAAATGCATAAGGACCGTGTGTGCGATCAGTACAGCAACAACGCCGCACCTCCCCTTCTCTCTCTCCACATAGAACTGGCAGCGATGCATCCAGCTTATAACCAGTGAATCAGTCACATTAAACCACCAAAATACTCCAGACCCTTTAGTGGAAGCTTTCTTTTTGCCCATCACAGGTCAGTCAGCGACTCCCAGGAGACTCAGTATGTATGCAGACTGCACAATTCTCACCTATTCTCACTTCTGGTACCAAGAACATTTTTAAAAAGGAATTGTCCAAAAAATCACATGAATATATGTGTTGGAATATATGTGAGATGGTGAATGCATTTAATTTAACGTCTACAGACAGCAATAGAAAAGTGAGCTGTTATAAAAGAAAGCTCCTGTCCATGGAAAAGAACGGGCTAAAGCTTGCAGACAGAGAACTGAAGGCCAACAGAGTTTTGTATGCAGCCCAGGCTTGTTCATCGTTATCTTTGCAACAGTATTTCCCTAGATTACAAATATTTTTGTGCTCACGACTAGTTTGCTGTAAACACAAATGTCTGCTTCCTTTCAGCACTGAATTGATTAAAAAGGTGTGATGGGGCAACTACAATTAACTTGCTCGCTAATCTGGTGAACAAAAAACCATGTATTGAGCAGCTCAGTCTTTTAACAGAACACCCTTCTGTTGACAGCTCTTCTCTTCAGGGTTTGTCTCCATCAAGGACACAGGTGTAAGTAATACAGGCACCACAACAGCAGTGTAAAACGAGGCACAGGTGACACACACTGTGACACTTCCATAGCCAGAATGTGCATACTTTTGCTCCTCTGATGTTTTAATCTCTCCTAGGCATGGTTTTGAAGTAACCACCTTTGACTGCTGATGAAAAGCTGCGCTTCTCTTCCATGTCCACTCAGCACTTTCTCTCTCATTTTGGTCCCAGGTCCCCACAGTTGGCCCTCATATATAGCACTGGTGTGTCGCCTGCACTTCACTACCTCATTTATGCTCTAAAGGAGAGGCAGACAGACTTCTTCAGCTTCTACTCTGGCTCGATGCCTCCAGTAGAAGAAGGACTTCCTATAAAGCATAGCTATACCGTCTTGGAAAAATAAGGGATAATTCTGAATTTCTTCACACGATCTAGTGGCACTGGAGAAAGAAGGTCCAGTTAGCTCTACAGAGCTGGTCAAGACAAAAACATGTCCAGGCTGTCTTGTAAAACAATATTCCCTACAGTAAGTGCAGGCATGGGTATAGACCCCAGGCATAAAATTAACAGAGACCTCTCTCCTCCCTTATTTTTTTTCACCCTTCTGTGATGCTTGCCCACCCAAATGTGCCTCCCCTCCAGGCAGCTGCAGTGATAGACTCTGCCTGCCCCTCCTCACCCCGGGAAAGGGGAAGAGACAGGCAATCTGTCACTGTCGGCTTGTCTACGTGACAAAGCAGACGGGTGCAGCTACACCGGAACAATTGCTTACATTGCTTTCTGTGCATTAGGACCAAGGCAGCTAGGTTTCCTATAGGAACACCTTCCTGTTCCCCTTCCCCATGGCAGCCATCCCAGCTGTTACTGATGACATACTTGTATTTTTTTAAATTTCCCTTCTCTGCTGCAGCTCCCTTCCTCCCCTCTCCCCCTCTCCGTCTCTTCCTCTTCCTCCCTCCATGCATCCTCTGAGACGGACACGAGGCAGCTTTTGTTTCTGCTGGCCGTAAGCGCACGTGTTCTGGTTGCTCTCTTTGAGTCGCTTGCTGGCCAGGCATTCAGTGAGCTCACACTGCAGCTTTTCTCTACAGGAAGCATTATTTTCCATCTTTTTCCTCTAACCGGCTACCATTTGTCAGGGAAACGTAGTATTTCTTTAACAGTTATTTAACAATTTTGATGCTTCTGTTACATTTGTTTAAAACCCAGCAAAAGTTACCGGGAGGTACATCTGAAGGATGGCCTAACTGAAATACATCACAGCCAAATAGACCTTTATGGTTTAGCGAACCTAGCTGAAAAGAGCTAATATAACAGATGCTCAAGATTTTCATGGGTATCTACAGTACCTAGAGCTGTCGTAGTGTCTATGATCGATATTTATAGCAAATGACTCGCTCAGAAGTTTTACTGGGGGTGGGTGGGGTAAACGCATGTTTTTTTTAGTAGTTAAAAACCCTTTAGATGGCAGCAGCTTTTACAATTGTATCAAAATAGAGTATGTTGAATGACAAATATCCCTTGGTTAAAATATTCAAAGACATATTTTGATAAGTTCAGCTTTTGTAGACCAAAGATAAAGAGTCACTAAAAGTAACTTTATATCAGAAAATAGTATGTGCTGACTGAAATAGTTTCTGTCTTGCCCTTCCTGTGACTGGACAAACCAGGAGATGACAAGGAAACAGCTGGCCAAACACAGATGCATCAGAGTGAAAAAGAACACAAGAGATTAAAAATGCTGGTTTTGCTACAGCGCACCGGGACTGAAATCCTTGTGCTTCAAATAAGACACAATTAGGAAAGGAAGAAGGTCTACATAAAACACCTGTAAGACTTACTCCTATCAAATACAGAATAACGTAATGCACATACCATCTTCACTGGTATGGGGCTCTGTACTAGCATCCTGGTCCACTTCCTCTAATGTACCATGTTCGCTGTATGGGCTGTCACTGCAGGGAAACAAAAGGTCAAGCAGAAAGAGAAACCAGAGCATGAAAAGGATGCTTCAATGGGCACTAAACCCCAGCCCCTTTCCTTTGCAGTCCACTGGTGGTAACTGATGTTTTCCACGCATATCAAAGACGTGCCACTCCCATGCCAATTACTTAAAATTATTCTTATAATGTTATAAAGTAATATACAACATGATTTGCATGACATGCGATGGATACACAATTGCTGGGGAAGTCTACATACCTCTGTTTCAGATAACATCTTCTGTTATTAAGGAATTATCAGGACCTTGGAATCCCTTCATTTATGAAAAGTGTCTGTGGCTCAGGGAGGAAAGGAGCAGGGGGGAGACATCACAAACTGAAATTTAAGTTGTTCGCATCTCTTGTGAACTGGTGGTTCTCAGTCAGATAGCCAGTTTCCTACCTGGCTATGGACTTTGTGTAGTACGCTGGGAATCCTGGCATCATCTGGCTGAATACAAGGGTATCTTCTTCCAGAAAATATTGTAGGGAATCTCACCATAATTGCCTTTACTTCATGTGTTTTACAGCTAACACTTTTCTATGTGAACATAAATGCTCTTCTCATTTATTTCTCATTTATTTCCATACTTCTATGGTGTGTGACAGCTATTCTATATCACAGGAGTTGTCCAGACAATCAGTCTAATGATTTCATTAAGAAGAAAGAAGGATAATATTCTGACTTACCAGTAGTCATCTCCAGCCATGCATTTTTCGTACACTGGGCCATCAAGTTCCTTAGCATCTGGAAAAATAGCCTCATGATGGATGATGATAGTTTTGATTATCTCATTCACGTGTGCCTGACAAGACACCTGGTCTTGTATGTCTGGAACAGGCATCAGGGTAGGCCCAAAACAAATGGCCAGGTTGTATGGATCCATCATGTTTTCATCACTGTACTGCGAAAGGCTGTTATAAAAGAAAAATCAAGAAAAATTGACTTTTCCACTGTAACTAACCTTATTTGGAAAACTGGAGAAACTTCATTTTCCATCCCCATTCAGAGATTTCCTGTTCTCTTTGACACAACCCTACGTAACAAAACATAAAAGGGGATTTCTTCAGTAGGTCATATACATTATACCACATATCCGTATGTATATGTATGTGTTCCTACACTAGTGTATTTAGCATACGCTGACCTAATGGGCTAATATAAAATGCATCAACTGCTGCTGCTTCTATCTCATCAGGCTTACCCTTGAAGGCCCAATTGGACTGCATCATAAGTGGGTATTACATACTCATCATTTCTCATCTGGCCTTGATGAAAGTCTTCCACCAACTCGGTATATAACTTAGGAAGACTGAATTGTCTTCTGGAGGTAACTAAGTTCCTGGATCTTGCAATGTCTCTTGTGACTTCTAGTTTCCATTTTTACTATAGATCCTAAAAGCCCTGAGCGTCTTGCCTTTTGCTCAGAAACTCCCACAGGAGTTTCATTTTGGAAGCAACCAAACAAAAGTCTTCGATTGTTCTTATTAATCAACTTTTGCCAGCTCTCCTTTCCTACAGAAAATTCAACATGACTAGTTCTGAATTTTGATTTTGAACGACAAGTTTGACAAGTCGATCTTTATTCCTCTATTGTAAAACACTGAAATTTTTAGTGGAAATTCTGGCTTTTGTGTGGTTCTGTGCAGGACCAGTTTAACAGAACCTGAATTGCTGGGACACCCTTTACTTCAGTGCCATTCTGCACTCTGAAGCAGCATATGCATTGGTATGTCTGGTTGCATCTAAATGCAGCAGTATATTCCCTTTAGAAAGGGAATTTTAGAGAGTGCCTTGTAACAAACAATACAAACTGAAGAGGCCAACCTTTAAATGATTCATTTTATAACTATTCTGTAAAATTAACCATGGTCTGACTTTTTTATGCCTTGATGTTATCATATCCTGTGCATTGACCGGAGATGTTGCTCTACTGATATGTGAGGTTGGTTGTTCAGCCTTTATACGTGTACAAGGTGATTGTGTAAAAACATGAAAAACATCATCGTGAAACATGGGAAGTGCTGCTGGTGACCGCTGACATGCAATACTCTTCTGGGGTCATTGGTGGAGCTGATGCTGGTTCAACATCTTCATGAATGACCTGGGCAACGGGATGGGGTGCACACTCGGCCAACTTGTAGATGATGCCACACTGTGGGGAGCAGTAGGTACACTAAAGGACAGGGTTGTCATTTGGAAGGACCTTGACAAAATGGAGGGCTGGATTAACAGGGACTTCATCAAGTTCAACAAGGATGAATACAAAGGAGTGAAAGGTACTTTACTGCAGTCTGGAGCTGACTGCTGCGTAGCAGCTCCCAGTGGAAAACACTGGAGTCTTGTTGTACAGGAAGTTACTTGTGATTCCGAAGTGCGTCCTCTGGCGATGAAGGCTAGCTGCATACGTGGCTGTACTAGGGAGAGCAAAACCAGCAGGTCAAGGGAACTGACTCCGCTCCACTTGGCACTCACAATGCTGTACATGAGGCACCAAGTCTAGTTTTGAGAAACTGACAAACTGGTGCAAGTCCAGAAAAGGTCCACTGGGGTGGTTAGGGAGCTGGAGCATCTGGTGTACAAAGTGAGGTCAACAGCACTGGGTTTGTTCAGCCTTAAGAAGAGAAGGGGACTCTAGCTGCAATCTTCGACCACCAAAATTACAGACACGAGAGAGACAGACTCTTCTTGGAGGTACACAGCAAAGGGATGAGAGGCAACAGCTGCCAGTCACAGCAAGGGATATTCCAACTGAGAGCAGGAATAAAATTCTGCAGTGTAAGGGTGACCGAGCACTGGCCCAGACTACCCAGAGAAGCTGTGGGTTCTTTGCCTTTTGAGATACTTGACTGGTTAAGGCCTTGAGCAACTCGATCTAACTTTAGAAGCTTTGAGCAGGGGGCTAGACCAGTTGACTTCAAGCCATGGGGTGCGATGACTTCATGTGGCCAAGCAGGTCACATGAACATATGCAAAAAGCAGAAATGGATTTGCAGGAAGTCAGACTACGGGAATGTTTTTTCTGTGGCTGTACCAGAGGCAGTCTGGATGCAGAAAGAGACTTAACCTTCTTTCTGAATTGCATTCCTGGGTAGAGAGCATAGATTTAGCTAACATGACCGTGTACTAAGTATAACCTTGTGTAACTGATATGTCTAAGTGAAGAAGAAGCTGCAATGTAAGCATTTGAGCTATTTACATGGTGTCACTACTGAGGGATGAATTCATATTTTCAGTGAATAGTTACTTTCACAAAACTTTGGATCTCTGCCTCTCTTTTAAATATTGACTGAAAATGGTTTATGAATTACTAGAAGAAAGGAAATAGGAACAACTGTGAATGCAGGCACACACACATAACCTGGCTGAAAAGACCCTGTTTCTATAGGAACAGACAGAAAGGATGAAATGGGGAAGGTAGCAAAGACAGAATGAATCAGCAGGGGGAAAATTTAGAAAGAAAAAAAAAAGAGGAAAAAGGCGATACAAAGACAGATATAAGGGGAAACAGACAACATAACAGCAGAAAGAAAACAGCCAGAATCAGGGCAAAGTGCACAGGAAGAAAAGTTTGCAGTGAAAATACCGGCCTCAGCAAAACCAGAGGGGGCTATGAAGGGCTGGAGGGAGAAACACAGTGCAGTCACCCAAACTGTCTTCTATTTTCTCTCTGAGAATGAAATAGTTTTTTGGTGTCATAAAGACATGAACACCTCTCTCCCTTTCTTACACACCCCTTCTTCCAGCAGCTGCCTGTGTTTTGCAGTGCCAGGATCCACCCAGTTTATACCAAAGCATACACAGAGGATACGTGTTCTCTGTGCTGGTAGCCCCACTACCAGAGAATAGAAGAAGCAATACATATCTCACCCTGGCAGTGCCTAGCATTAAATAGCTAGCTTGTACTGCCTGTTTTGCCTGAATATACTGTTTACTTTTTCCATCAGGAAATTACAATCATCTTCAGATGAGGAAAAAAATAAATAAATGATATAAATTATTTTAAATTTAACTACAGCTTGTATTTGTTGTTTTTCTTGCTGTATTGCTGTAGCCTGCACTCCCCATTTCAGATATCACTTTAATCTATCTTATTACAACCTTGCTCATTGTTGGACAAATGGAATTTTAATTTGAATGAAAACTGGCATTTTCCATCTATTTTCATTGCCAATTAGAAGATCATCTTTTGTGTTAAATGGAGCTTAAATGTAAACAATACATAGAATATGAGTAAACGCAAAGAATGTCGATACCAGCAGAGGACAGCAGACAACGGTACGGTACCTCCAGGAATTATAAAGCACTTACTGGTTGAGGAAGGCAAAGAGGTATCTCATCACTATAAGGACCGACCTGGGCAAAGTAAGGAGGAGTTTGCGGATGTGAAGAGCCCTCTCATAGAGATTGTCTATTCCTGTAAACAGAAGAGAGTACTTTAAATTCCCTTTCATATTATCGTCTAAAATAACATTTAGTCATTTTACTTGATTTGACTCTTGACCCAACATGTCCCTGGACAGTATCTTCTCATTTTGTGTTATTAGAAAAATAATACCTGAAAGTCTTCCCTCCTCTCATTAAAATCACACAATATGCAAGTAGTGTCTTTAATTGTAAGAAGTGGCAAATCTCCCAAACCCTGTGTCATTTGCTGAGCTAGACAGCTCATGAAACCAAAATATCAGAACATAAATAACCTGAGGGAACATGCTTGCCATCAGTTTTGAATACAGATTCATTCTCATTGAATTCACTCATTTGAATATGGATATCAGATACAATATTCTTATCTGTGAGCTTGTCTAATTAGTTTTCTTAATGAACTGTCTGGCTATAACTCTATTAATGTTAAGTAGACAAAGTAAGAGAAAGGTCTTAAGTTGTTTGGGGTGTAGACAACAAACAAAAAGATCCCATGTACCTTCCTGACTGATTCTATAGCAATCCACCAAAATTCTTCTGAAGCAGGCAAAACAAAGTCAGCTTAATAAAAGCATCAGTTCTTAATGTTTTGTAACAAGGATGCACTATTTTCTATGCTGGTCAGAAAGATTATGTGATGCAAGTGGGGTACTGATGGGCTAAAAGAAATTATTTTTCAGAACAAGTAATCTGTAAAGTTTTTACTCAATGTGTCTTCTACATAAATGCCACTGTTAGAAACAACCTAAATTTTCAGTAATGCTCCTTCTGTTAACCAAGAAAGAATGCTACAGTTAACAACGCCTAGGGAAAATCATAGTAGACTAGATGAGGAATACTGTCCAGTGGCATTGACATGTATATTCAAAAATTTGGAAATGAGAAACAGGAGCTGATGCCAATAGCTAAAAAAGCATTTGAATCAAAAAAGTTATATTTAATAGTAGACATTAAAATAAATATATAAAAATGTGCTAACTGTACTCAGAGTTCTTGGTGTTTATTCATGCTCTCTGGTATGGCTATTTCTCCCAATCAGCATTTATTTGTAGATGCAAAGTGCGTGTTGACTTATGTTTCTTAGAAGACCTACTGGTGTCTAGTAATTAGTATTTTGGTACCAAGAACGAAGCATAAGAAGAGTATCAGCTGTGAGACTTCTGTCTACCACACAGTAGCGCTGCACTTCATTAGGAAATGCCACTGTAGGAAACTAAGGGGCAAAAGCTGTTCCTACATCTGTGCTTATGGGAGATCCCACTGGCTCAGCACCACTAATGTGCTGGGGAACAGAAGATTTTGGGATGGGGTGAAACAGTTTCTTGCGAGTCTCTGCAGAAGCAGACCAGTCCACCATTGCTGGTATAAAGGAAATCCATTTGGATTGTGGTGTTCAGCACAGAAATAGCAAAGAGGAGCACTTGCAGGAGCAAAAAACCTATAACGCCGTGGGTGAACACTGGAATACCGACCCTGGTGAGCTACCACTGACTGCATCAAAACTCATGGGGAAAAAGACTGCTGTCAAGTTGTGTAATTTATAACCTAGTGAGTCACACTGAATCAAAGCTCTAGCTGAAAATCACTTCAAGCCATTACATTTCCTCAAGTGGAATACAGGACTTTAAATTTATTTTTATGTTTCTGTTAAACTTGAACTATATAAATCAAAAAGAAATATTTCTGGTTACTGGTTAAGGACAGGAGTCCTTGGCAGGGACCTGCTATGCCTGGGAGCTGTTTGCACGTATAGGGTCCGCAGAGCAATTGAAATTCTCCTCTCTCTCGTTAGAGGGCATACCACATCTCAGACATGCTAATGCTATGCAGCTTCACTTCTGCACTGGAGTGCCATGTTACTCTTCTGCACTGCT
Organism: Anser brachyrhynchus; assembly: GCF_964034855.1. Taxonomy (NCBI): domain Eukaryota; kingdom Metazoa; phylum Chordata; class Aves; order Anseriformes; family Anatidae; genus Anser; species Anser brachyrhynchus. The sequence continues at coordinate 36,360,570 of NC_137694.1, read as the reverse complement.
CATGGTCACTGTTTTTAGCACGAGGCCTTTCTCCACCTGCCTAAACTCAGCAGCTCTCAGTGGAAGGAGCCCGACCATATCTTCACTTCCCATTCCTCCAGCAGAAGCAGCAGTTGTTACTCCTAGCGGTGCCTTGTGGTCTCCGACTCACCCAGCCTTCCCCCTGTCTGTGAATCTTTGTAGGTTTTGGTGGTTCTGAGCCTGCGTGTATGTGGATTTTCTATGGAATGGGGCTCAGGTAGGAAGGTGCATCAGTTACTTCTTTCAACACTCCTGCCTCAGCAGCATGTCTGCACAGTGACGTGGTTCATCTTCTCCCGAGCCTTTCCACCCTGTGTACTGGAAATGGGAAGCTGGAGAGAAGTTGTGACACAGATCTGCCTTCTGCATCAAAACCTCCGCAGGCTGATTCCTTGTGCTGCAGCCCTGCCTCTTCCAACCACTTCTGGAGACCTGCCCTGACCCAGGTTCAGTTATTACTGAATCCAGACCAGCACTGGACTGAGAAATGCACTGGCCTGACTCCCAGGTGGGTCTGGCGGCTCGTTCCAGCAGTGTGCTGCCCGCCTGGGTGTGATAGCTTTGTCAGAACTAATAAATGAAAACCAGCGTGGGACGCAGTCTCAAACACTGGCAGGCAGGTACCGCACAGAAGCCGTCACACTCTCTAAAAGAGAGTCTCTGCTTTGTGCCAACTGCAACTCTTCAAGCAGCTCCCAGACATGGATGACAGGATGTGTGAGTCAGGAACTGGTCCCTGTAGACACCATGGACCAGCAGAGGAGGCACAGAGAATTTAGATGTGTGTCCACGTGTTGAGCTCTCCCAGCTGCCCTAGTAGGGGCATTACTGCTACTAGCAGGTCACCTCCACGCCGAAGCTGTTACAAGCTGCAGATGCGAGAACGAGGTGTGTGTATTGCCGATACCTTCCTGGTAACCCAGTCCTAGTTTCTGTGAAAGCCCCTTTATTGAAAACCCAAACCTCTGCCAAGTGGTAAGTTTGTGTGCTTTCCGCACCATTTCAAAAGGCTTGTTTATCTTTCTTAGCACTGACTCTGTTTAAAGGAGATACGAAATAACATAATGTATTTGCATGCTGCTTTTAAACGAGGAGCCAAATTTAATAGTTGCTTGTGTGCATGCAGTGCATGAGTATTTGGATATGTGGGAAAGAAGGAATGAATACAGAGAGCTCTTTCTGCATCCAGGCAGAAAGAATTTGCAGCTCTGCTGTTTCCCATGAAGAGGAAAGAGAAAGCATTGCTTTGCCTACACTTGGCTGCATGGCCAAAGAGGAGCCCAAGACGAAATGGCCATCCAGGCTACAAACTGGTTGCTGCAAGGAACCACTGGCAGTCCCAGCACTGAGGTGTATTGCCACTGTGTCCTCCTAGTACCAAAGTGTACGTAACACTGTGTCTTCCCTCTCACAGTGCTTCTGTTAGAGGCCCTCTGTATTACTCTGATTTTCAAGAACTGCAATTAATCCTACCTCAGCACACAGAAGGGTATCTCCCACTTTTCAGCTAAGAAAACTGAAGTACTGATATTACAGGACTTGTCCAAATAATGCTATAGTTGCCAAAAGAAATAGAAATCAGGGAAGTTGAAAACTGATTCATTACTCCAATGATATGATTTGATTCCCATTCTCAAACACAAGCAAGGGGATAAGCCTCTGGCAAGGCCAAAGACAGAACTATTGTGTTTTCTCTAACTATGGCAGGGAAGGGAGATCTGTGTGAAGGACACACGAATACCAACCTCAAATCAAGACTACCACCGGTTAAAAATAAAAAATAGAGACAATTATTTATTTTCTAGTTCCCATGTCTCAGAGCAGAGCAAATTTTTTGGAGCTCTTGTCTGACACGCCTACATCCAGACCTGTCTCAGCCATGAGGGTCAAATCCACAACCAGGAGAATGAATCCAGCTTACTCATGTCACTGCATAAATGAAAAAAATATCAGCTATCTGCCTCTTTATCAGCCACAGGCTAAGGTCCGCTTCCCAGCAGCATGAGACAAGCATAAATCCTAGCTACTCAACCCTCCTGTAAAAGTTGTGATTTTCAACCTCCAGGAAAGATGCAACACTGGAACCCGTTTTGGAGAGGTGGTGCCACCTTTGCTTTCTACAGAGTTACATTGAGTCAATGAATGTGCGCTTTTCTCTTGCTTGAGAAATAACATATTTTAACCACCTGACTGATGATGAGTTGACTCATGATGAGGTTTTTGCCGAGGTAGACACTGTAACGTGAAACAGATTAGAAGTGAACAATCTGCCTCTGAAGAGTAAAGGAAGCTTAAGAGGGAAGAAAACATAATTACTAACAGAAGTCCCTAAATGCAAATAAAACAAGACCAACTTATAAATGAAGACAGGGATACATTCATCCTAAATAACGTTAAGAAAATGTAAGTCAAATTGAAGTTTAATTAAGCAATAATCATGAAGTAGTGGAGCATGTAAAAGGCAATAAATATTCAAACATATATTAATTCAGTGCTTTGGTGATGGAAAACAAAAGACTTCTGCAAGACAGCAATTGCAGTTGCTCCCAAATACTCTGGGCCAGCTGGACAGCTACAAGCCTTTATCATCCAGTTTAGCTGAAGATGCTACAAGTGCACTGGCCATGGTCGTGGTCCTACATATGGCCCCTCCTGCACTGGTGGTGAAACAGTTATTCAACAAAGAGAAGATCCAGCCTGGGAGCAGTCAGAGCTCAAAAAACACATACACAGATTCTGATTTGTGCTTGTTTAACCATCCTCTGTTGATATCCTTCCTGGGCCAATCTCAGTCGTAACAAAAGAAATGCAAACATTTTGCAAAGGGAAGATACTATTGATCAGAACACGTGGAAGGAGAAAACTGGTCTCAGCAAGGCATGAACTGTGCTAACCTAATAGCCAGTACTGTGCAAGCTAAGCATATTTCACAGGCAAGGGTGGTATAAAGGAGGAAGAAGAAAGCAAACAATGGTAATGTAAGATCTCTCTCTCCTTTAGGATCACTGATTTGAAGGATAAAATCCAATGTGGTGTTGCTGTGTGGGGGTGACTCACTCCTTCGACTTGGAGTGGCACCTACTAGTAACAGAATGAGTGCCTAATGCTTTCTTTACACACACATTGAACATCAAATGGGAATGAGTTACACTTGCAGATGCAATTTTTATGGTCAATTTGTAGCTGACAGGTAATCTACGAGAATATGAATTAGTGCTGAATTTAGCAATTTGTGCCTCTTTCCACTTTGGTAGATGAGTCCAATACAACTCAGAGATACGTATATATTAACTCAGCAATGCCATGTACAGCTGTTTCATATCTATTTATGAGGGCATTGCAGGAGGACAAACACAATGGTATCCACCGTCACTTCGGGAAAGAAACAGTTGTCCTGTTGTAGAAACTTTTTCAGGAAGAGCTGACAACTCATAATACAGTTTTTATCTTTTAAAGTAATAGTCTGGAAAAGCAGTAAAATCAATTTCTTACATAATATTTATGTCTGGAGGAAAATGCACACTGCTGGCTGCAAGGGATCAAAATGATGAACATTAGAAGGAAGAAATATGTAAATTTTCATCCACCCTGGCATCTTAGTATATCAAAATTAAGGCAAGGGAGATGAAACCAAGAAGAATTTTAATGACCCAAGCAGAAGCTAAACAGTCTGGGCAGCTGAGGTGAGTCCACGGCCACAATTGCGCAGGTATGTATATATAAAAATAAACTATAATGAACACGTATAAGAACTCACACCAGGAGAGGAACTGCAGTCCTCAAGCAGTGAAGGTGAGCTATGGCAAGCGTTCAGCACAGCTTCAGTACCCTCTGCCTACCTGCAACTCCTGTTACAAATATTCTGCGTATGTTTGTCCCAACCTGTTTCTACAACGGGGCGGAAAAGATGCACAGCACAACTCTCTTCCCTTCCCCACCACCCCATTTTACCTGCTGGATTGCTGAGTGCTGCTCTGAGCAATAGTGGCCAATACTTTTGCTGGGAACGTAGACTTATGACCCATAATGAAATGGATTCTTTATGTTCTGTCCTACCTTTCATGCTTGCTCTGGAGAAGTCAGAATTTGGACCCAATTTTAGCTAAAACAGTTCATAAACCCCAACAGAGTAACACTGTTCTCATGAGTCTAATTAAAACAAATTGTCCTAAAAGTCAGTCATTTTGCACTGCTTCCAATGTGTTTCCAAAAGGGAAAGCATTAAATCACAATGCTCTATTTCATTGAAAATATATGCATAAATGTAAAGGAATTCCTCAGTGGCTGTACTGAGGAAAGGTTCATTTTGCAGCTGTAACCTCAATTATGCTTGACATCCATAACTAAGTATTTCAGTTTCAAGAGGTTTTTCACTGGCAACATTTCATTTCCATATAAAATGCGTGACATTCTGCCCTCTTAAAGTTTTACATGATGATTAACTTTATTCATTTGTTTTTTTTCCATCCCTCTTTTTATAACAATGTCTGCCACCAATTAATAAAAACACATTGGTATTTATCTAAAAAAAAAACATTTGAAAACAACTTAATGTTTACTCTTTTTCTCACTGTTCATCAGAAAGTGAATGCAGTAAGCATTAAGAGTACTTAAATCCTCTTAAATAAAAATGTGAATGCTTTCTGGTCTTAACACACTCAGTTGTGACCTAAAGAAGTTGTGGTAACCTCTGTTCTGACGAGGGAAATGGAGTCTCTCCTTGCTCCCACAAAAATGAAGACACTTAGTAGGCAAGGGAACTGTTTGGTGTACGAGGGCCGTGTGAGCACAGAAAAAGGAACTAACACAACTATGACAGGTTCAAAGTCTGTAGTGGGAGAAAAAATCTTGCCTCGACTGTCTTCCTTTTTGCAAGATATATGAAGTGTTAGGGTTGAAAGAGAGCAATGGAAAGAGTCTTTGAAAAGACAGGCAGTTTCTAATATTATGTGCCACACAGGTTCTATTTAAATTGAACGGTGACAGGTAGTATATTCTGAAATGCTTGCTTTTTTTTTTTTTTTTTACAAATAAAAAGCATCTTATTGCCTGGAAGTAGCGGACCACTTAACGAAGCACACAGACTAGGTACACAGCTGTAAAAACAGTCCACCCCAGGCTGCTCTCAGATAATCAGAAGATGCAGACACACAGCTCACTATTCTCAGTGTGTGACTCTGGGGCTGGCTGTGGATACAAGGTACAAGAGCTGTTTCTTTCTCTGATCACACCACATTCAAAACTCCCACTGTGACAACACAAAGTAAAACCACCCCAATATGTTCAAAACAAAAATCCCCTTTGTCCAGCCGAATTCCAGATTTATGTCTTCTCCCTCCTCTGAAGGGAGGCACTGACATGTTGTTTCGGAGTGCCCCTAAAGATAACCTCATGGAAACCAAACCAAACAACACAATCCTGCTCTCTCTTATGTAGATATCTGTCTTCCTCCAAAACTTGTCAGAAACATATCGGGGACTCATTGCGAACATTATCACAAACAAAATTTCTTTCCTCTGTAAGAGCAACAGTACAAGTCAAATCCAGCAGAACTACTCAGTCACTACACCTTGTTTTGACAAGCTGTTACAGAGCTGATAATCCAGTCTTAGGAGAGCCTCAGAGAACGGGCAGCCTAAACCAGAATCAGATGGCGACACCTCTTCCCCTGTAATGGTCCATTTGAGAGGGCCACGAGGATGCTCAGAGGGCTGGAGCACCTCTCCTATGGGGACAGGCTGAGGGAGCTGGGGTTGTTCAGCCTGGAGAAGAGAAGGCTTCAGGGAGACCTTACAGCGGCCTTCCAGTGCTTGAAGGGGGCCTGCAGGACAGCTGGGGAGGGACTCTGTGTCAGGGGGTGTAGTGATAGGACAAGGAGTAATGGCTTTAAAGTAAAAAAGGGGAGATTTAGATTAGATATTCAGAAGACAGTCTTTACTGTGAGGGTGATGAGGCACTGGCACAGGCTGCCCAGAGCAGCTGTGGGTGCCCCATCCCTGGAGGTGCTCAAGGCCAGGCTGGATGGGGCTTTGGGCAACCTGGTCTGCTGGGAGGTGTCCCTGCCCATGGCAGGGGGTTGGAGCTGGGTGGGCTTTAAGGGCCCTTCCAACCCAACCTGTTCTATGATGATTCTATGAACACAGTGGAGTGCAACTCCACTGACTATATTGCCTGTAACAACACATATAGTATCGCCACATATAAGAATCACCATCTCAATTTTCTTATTGCTTAGTCAAAATAATGGAGTCATAAAGAGATCCAAAGGGTAGAGTCTGATAGCAGAAATTTTGAAAAGAAAATCTTGTACAAATGTTAATGATGAAAGTGATTAATCTTTTGAACAGCTTATCTAAGAATGCGGTAGATTTCCTGTCAACTGAAGCCATTAAATCAATACATTTTACCAGCAGACATGCTTTAATTCATCCAAAAGTTATGGAAATCAGCACAGAATTATTAGGTAAAGTTCCATCACCCCTGTCGTGCAGAAAATCACTCAGTCAAAACGATCCCACTTTAGATTTCAATTTCTATGACTCACAGACATTTTCTGGGCTGTGACATTACGGTTAGCTAAAACTGAGCTCAGGCAGTACCAAGATTATCCTTTCCAAAACGAGGGTGCCTGTCTCAGCATCCTCCTTAGTGTGGTATCAGACTGTTAAACTGTAGTGTTAAGGTCCTTCAGGACTCTTCACAACCACTGAGACTGTGAATAGTAACAGCTACAGAAAATCACGCTGGTCTGTTGGACAAAAACCATAACATTGCACACAGAACTGATCCCAGCAATCCACACACTTGTAACCTCCAGGCTGAATTACTGCAATCCTCCCTATCTGGGAAGGAAACCGCACGTGCGGGGTTCCCCCTGGCATGGAGCAGAAAAGCCCATATACTCACCAGCCCAGGACACTGGGAACACATAAGTCTGCTGTCCTGACTGCTGGGCTGTCTCCTTTGCCAAAATAGCACAGTTCGGAGAGCCTGCCCTGATTAGTATTCCAAAAGGACTGGCCCTTGTTACCTGTGAAACTGCCCATTGGCTCCATTTGGCTGAAATAAGCTATTTACAAAGGAAGAGTTCAGAGGAGGAAATTCTTCCACAAAGCTAGGACCTCTGACTACTTCTGATGGACCCGCAGGGAACAGTAAGCCTACTGATGGTTGGTTTGGCCTCACACCTCCTGAACATCTGCAGGGATCTGTGAACTGGAAAAGGTTTTGTGCATGCCAGAGCAATTCAGCCATCCACTGAGAACTTCCTAAATTACTACAACCTTTCAGCGTCCAGCTATGAACGCCAGCAGCACACAGACCCATATGCTGCTCCTCTTGGGCATCCCATTACAACTTGGCAATTCTTGTGTGTTGGAAGGCAGACTGGGCTCTTCTGCAGACAACATTCAGCTGCTTCCTTCTGTTCTTGCACTGAATAGTTTTCCTGCCGGTTGGACCTGGGTTTTTAAGCTAAGCGCAACAAAGGAACCACACAATGCCGAGCGACTAGTTACTTATTCACTAGCACTGACTCCAAGCTGTAGGGCATGAAAACCTTTGTGAAATGTAACATACACTGTTTGCATGGTCATGACTTCATCCCCTTCCGTCTGCCTCAGTGCACAGAGGAAAATAATAATGCGTATAAATTTAACTATCTCCTGTATACCAAAAGGTTTTCTTCCTGCTCTATTAAACAAAGAGTTGCACTGTACATTAATCCCACTGGAAAAAGGGAACAACCACAGCTGCAAGTATGACTAATAACTGACCCAGGCTGTTACAGATGGCAAACAAATTGTCTCAGAAAAATCTGTGAAGATAGCTCTTTTTTCAGGCTGCTATTGTATATATGAAAGTAAAATTCTATTGAGAAGAAATAGAGATTTCTACTTACTGATACAAGAAATAAGATCATTAAATCTTTCCTTAGGAAAGACAGGATTTTCCAGCCCTCGGAAATAGAGCTTCAGTACTCCAGCAACTGAGTTAATGTCGTGGTTACTTTGGTCATCTGCCAAAGGATTTTCACCTTAAAAAGAAAATAAAGTGAATGAAACACATGCAGGAGCATTCTTGCATGCAACATTTTAATAAATGAATGACTTTTTTTTCGATTGTTTTTGTTTTTACTATGTGGGAGGTGACAAGGCAAGCATTCAAGTAAGATTATAAACATTGCTTTAGAAATCCCAGGCTTTTCACTGTAGAAATTACACTGAAAACAGTAGCCTAAATAAAGCTTCCTTTACATTACATAATGTAGTGATCTCTTAAGTCCTGAACTTCCAATCAGGTATTTATGAACATGTTATGATTTACCAGTAGTAAAATAAAAAAGCTGTATGTTCTTAACTGAATAGAGTTTCTCAGACTATTCTTTGGGAGCTTACATAAAACAAACAGATTATCTAACTCTTCGAATTGCAAATTTGTCTTCATTATTTAAAACTAAAGCATTCAGGAATATTTACAACCATTTAGTGAAAACACTTTATGGAAACTGAAAACCTAAGGCCCAAGACTGAACTATGTGTAATTTTAAAGGCTTAATCTTTATTTTGAAACACTTTAAAATGTATGCACTTTCCAGACTAACACTACCTAGGAGAAGCACTGAACAACAAGGCAGATGCAGAAGTTGTAGAGCAGGAGGACATGCCTTCACTTAGCATGTAAAAACAGCTACTTCACCTATCTTGTCAAGGACCAGATCAACTTTAACAAGATATGCAATTAATATTTGGGAGAAAAATACTGGGCATCTTTTTTCATGCTTTTAGTCATAAGATTTATTCCTTGAAGGGTTTTCTCATTAGCAGATGATCTGCAAAAGTTTCTTCTGGAAACTAGTAAGAAAAAAAAAAAAGGTTCCAAAACCCAAGAAAAGAGAATGTAAGATTAGTCAAACAAACAAACAAAAAAACTAAGTAACTAGTGTTGCTTTAATGTAGTTAGGGGATTGGATTGGCAATGCCCTGGACCTTGTCTCCCCTAGCAGAGGAATCCTAGGTTTGCTGTTGCATTTTACATTCATGTGTAAAAAATTATTTTCAATTCCTGGTATCTTTCCCATAATTCCTCCTCTGGGGCTGAAGTTTCCTTGAGGAACGAAAACCGTAGTTAAAAATGGAACAGCTCTTTCACAGCCTGTATTTGCATTGATCCTGTATTTGCACTGATCATGATGTCACTTTGGCAGAGGGACTAGGAACTTGAGCACTCATATTCCAGAAGATCAAGTAACAGCATTCTCAAATTGCATTAAGTAGTCTCTTGAATGTAATTAAAAACATAATCTTTCCTTTTTGAGGATCTTTAAAATAAAATAAAGACTAACTATTCTTTGCAGTTTACCATAACAAAAGACTAATCCAAGAGACACATGAACATCTACACAAAAACAACCCCAAGCTCCTGGGACACAGTGTGGGAAAAACATGTACGTGTCATCATTATACTTCATCTTTAAGCATATGACAGTGCAAAGTTTAAGGTGCAGTACAAAAAGTGAACAAAATTCTTAAACAGACAAGAAAGTAATTAGAAATTAAAACATTTTAAGTGTCAGATATTAAGGTGCTTGAATAAGCAAAAATGCAATTACCTCTCTCAAATGAATTTTTAATATCATTGACTTCCACCTGGGAACCAGACACTCTAAAAATTCCCTGATGCTGAAGACCTGCAGCAAAGACGGGAGACAATGGTGGGAAATTAATCTATTTTAAAAATACTTTTCACTTCTAGTTTTAAAACAAAGCTGTAGCTGTAAACGCATCATGCACAACATACACAACTAAGTTCAGTAATGAAATGACATAACATATTTCATTGCTTACCATACAAATTGATAAATCTGATACAGCTTTCCACAATGAGAGGAATGACTTGTCCTGAATCCTGGAAAAACAAGAGCAGAAAGAGTGTACTGCAGATGTGAAAAAGGAAACCTCCCTACTCTGGAATGAATGTGAAAATGGGTTTTCTTGGTCAATCCAGATGGACATACAGTGCTGCCAAAAAAACACATAAGAAAATATATAATTTCTAACAGAATTCTCATCCCATTTAGGGAGGGAGGGAAAGGAACAGGTGAAGAGAAAAGATTAAGGTTCTTAATGAAAATCATTGAATCAGGAAATTCACAAACTTCATTCTCTAACTCTGCCACTGTATCCGGCTAACACTGTATGTGACATCTAAGCTCATGCATTTATTTTAGATTTTTGAAGCAAAATGAGTTAAAGCAGTGAATTTGCCTTTAGTTTATTATTAACAATAATACTCCATGATGAAGACGATCCTTCTGCATTCATTTAACTTACCCCTTTTTTTCCCTAGGGGAGAAAATCTTACATGGGCCTAATTACACAGGGTCTAATTCCTGGAGGTGCTCTTTTTTTTTTTCTTTTTTTTTTAGCTAAAAGTTACTGACGATAAACAGAAGACAAAGCCTTTCCTGGACCTGCTGGACTATCAGAAAAGTTCTTGGAGATGAGCTACCCAATGACACTGCATGGAGTACTTACTAGCTGTCTCCCTCCTCACCTCCCTCCTGATTTGTGTATCCTAAAATACAGCAGATGATGTCTTAGCACATTATTTCAGGCTGCACTAACTGTGGTAATACACTGCATGGTGAACTGCAGCCACTTTGAGTTAGGAACGTTGATCAGCTGCCCCTTCAGCACAAAGGCATTGGGAAAGGGAGGTCACAGCCTGCTCCTCCCCACCTTCAACTGGCAGAGCTCATGAATCAAAGCTCTTGGTCTCAGCCATGGTAGAGCAGCCAATTTATAGGTACATCTCCAGTTAAACAGAGGTGTTTTAATAAAGGAGAAAAAATGCTAGTGGTGGTAGGGGGAGAGGATGACTACACACCGATTTTCAGTGAACTGTCTTTTTCCTTCAAACTGCTGATTTTCCAGAAGAACCATCATGGTCCTTCAGTTGTGTGTTTCGGCACTTTAAAAAATGGCTATTTTACCCTATGCACATTAATGACTACAAGTCATCAAATATCTATTAGAGATACAAATCATATGATTAAAATTATGCTTGTGTTGGAAAAAAAATACTGTTTCATAAATAATAGGTACCTTCAAACTTCTCATCTTAGAAGCTATAATTTTTCTTTCCAAATGAATTTCAAATATGTAAGCGCTCAGAGAATTGACTAATTCATTTGAAAGTTTAATATAAAACCAGTCTGTATTATAAAATCATGAATTCAAAGGCACTCTGTAACTCAGAATACACATTTCTTCTTGCTAGTCCTTCTAATTTTCATGCTAAATTACACTAGCAGGATGTTTATGAATTAAGCCCAAGTAGATGAAAAGCCAACTGCTAAAAAAAAAAGCGTTTGAAAAATAACACACACTGAAGCAATGAAACAATGTGATTCCTGAGGCAACCTAACTCCTGATTTTCTGTGTACTGCATATTGTTTTACTGGGGTTTACAAAAAACTGTAACAGTAATTATCCTATTTAAGTTGTGGCTTGTTTATCTTTTAGATCAAAACCTAGCAAACACTGGTTAGCCAAGAACCACTAGTATCTTTCTGTTTGAGTAGTGTCATGATTCAGTAAGAGCTGAATAAAAAAACAAACAAACACGGAACAGGTCAGTTGCTAAATGAGGAATACACACTGTCATCTTCACAGACCAATGAGCACTCTGGCCCTCCACAAAAGCAGAGTATTAGCAACATGCCCAACATGCACCCGTATCTCCTGTTAGTACACTGGTTTGTGCGATAAATGTAAAGCCTCTGAAGAGATGGTGTTTGCAGTAAGAAATTACGAGTATATTACTCTCTTACTTGTTTCTTGGGGGAATCTGCTCAGAACCACATACAACTTCGTAGTTAAAGAGATTCCTTTAAATAACATAAACCAAAAACTTTGGATTTGGGATTTAATGGCAAGAAAAAGTTTGAAGTAACAATCTGTGTTGGTGAAATTCAAGAACAGTGATCCTACTGCTACTGTGAATTTAATCTGATGTGTGTAGTCAGCAACTGCATGTTTGGGACTAATTATTGTATCTTACGATGCAAAAACGGAACAAAAAGCAATTTGCTGTGATACTGTATTTCACTAGCTGTAACCCCTTCTTGCACGTCAGAATGACACATCCCTATGAGGAATGACCTGTTCTTTGTGCAGGGATGACTTCCTAGGTTAGCTCCCACACTGCCAAATCTGTGATAAGGCTACCTACTTTTTCCTTTTGAAAGACTACGTAGAACTTTCTCTGCTTGCAAGTAAGCTCTGTCACTCACACTGCCATGTAGTACAGCCCTCTTCAATGTGAGAGAAAACGACAAGGTAGCATTTCTCCAAATTTCCTCTGTTCTTCCCTAATCCAGGGGCTTTTTGCTGTGGATTTTTTTTTCTTACTTTCTCCCTTGAGCAAGAAACCATTCATGATATTAATCTCTGGCCCCATGTGATGATTTCCTGGAAGTCTTTGCACAACACATCACCACCAGCATAATAATAATAATAGTTTTTCCACATAGTTGTATTGAGGCTGGCTGAAAGCTCAGTTCAAAGACAGCTAAACTGCTACGGTGCCACTGAGCACAGAATTTGGTCTGCAACATATTTGCTGCTAACTAAGCTGTGCAGAAAGAAAAAAAAAAGACACATATAACATTCAAATTCAGTTCACAGAGCTTGCAGTCAGGAATTCCATTCATTGCACTTATAAATGTATTGCTACGTATTTTTTGAAGCTTGCTTTCTTTTATCTTTGTCAGCCGGTGTCCAAAACCACTAACTGACTGTGATGGGGAGGTGTTTGTTAATGAATAAGGGAATATCCATCATTTAAGACTACAATCACTCCACAGTTACGCCACGGTTCAGTTTTGCCTGCTGTACTCGTAATATCATTTCTTAATGCAAACTTCCCCCTTCAGCTTAGTGAAAGAACTAATTTTGAGCCAGGCGTGAATGAAACCCGAGAGTGAGGCAGAGATGGTTCTCTTTTCACCAGAACTATACCTGATGTCTTGTGTGAGAGTTCCTTCGGCCTCGGCTAGACGCATTATTAGAAATAAAAGTATGAGAAAGAAGAAGATAGTAAATACAGCAAAGATATAAGATCCATAATAGTGGTGATCACAATTTCACGCAATATAATAAATTCCTAAAGTCAAAGGAAATCAAAAGCTGGATATCAAACCCAGGCTAATACTGCTTTTTCACAGACTTTGAATATTGAATGTAACTGAAATGGCAAGCCAGAAACTGTGCCAAGTTGTGGGGTACACCGCTATTTCCCCTATCTTCTAAATGATGCTGTTTCCTAATAAAACCAGGCTGCCAATCCTATCCCTACTTGATTAACAGAACTGTAGGAAGACTATTGTGAGAAATGAATCCTCCTCTTTCCCTCTGACTTCAGGAAGTATTATATTGATCAACTGGGAAAGAAAAGAGCCCCAGGACAGACTTAAACATAATGATCTGCCTCAGCTCACGTGAGGCCGTGACCATTATAGTAGGAAGTGTTGAGATCAGCCACTCCAGTGGCTGGTGCCAGTACCTTGATGAATGACTCCAAATCACCATTAAACAACTTAGCACTATACTGTGATCGGGGTCTGGGCTTCCTGTGTTTCTGGGGCTTAGGGGGAAGATTTGGAGGCCTAAGGGAAGGGAATATGATTACTGAGCAAGTAGAATTAAGTCATACAATAAAACGAAATGTCTGTAAAGTCACGGCAAAACAACAGAGCATTGTAAAGGGAGAAATAAACACATTACTTATCAAGCAAAGACTTTCCATCAAATTTAACTGTAACACAATGATTAAAGAGTGAAGAACTCCCCCATTAAAAATGCATTACTTATGGATAAATGCTGACATTCTTTATGAATACCCGTTTCACAGTTTTACCATACACATTTATTCCAAACAATGCACAACTGGAATGGCCATTTCTTGTCACTGTCATGCATGAAACGTGCAGCCAACACTGGAATTCACGCTGCCAGCTGCGGCAGAACATGGGGCACTTGAAGCACCTCAAGCAGAAAAGTTGCTACCTGCCGGAGCAGCTTCAAATTCAGATTGAAACTGCTCAGCACGCTCCCAAGATGCTTCAAAACCAATCTCTGCATTTTCAACTTGAGCCAGCAACAGTACACAGCTTTAACCTTCCACATACAACCATCAGCATCTTTACACAGGGAAAGAAACACTTTGCAAATTAGCTAAAGGAATTAAAAGGATGTTATCAACGTAGAACAAATAAACAAAACCAGTATAGCAGAAAAATAAAAGAAAGAACACACAAAACTTTGGTATGCAAAACATTCATCTTGCATGTTACATGTTACGCATGTGATGACTATGACTGACAGAGATTACAGGAAATAAATATTCTTCTTTTTTTGTGAGTGTCATGGCACTCCACATGCCAACAGCTTCTCTAGTTCTCCTGCATCAGCAGGCCAATGTTTCTATGGCTTCCTCAGGAATCAGTAAAAAATTACAAGGTTTTGGGGAAACAGTAAGGAGCACTACTTTAAATCATAAAACATAAAGTGGTGGGACTCTGGTCCATTCTTGTACTACCTGCTATTTAATTTAAACTCATCTTTAAGAATGCCCTCTTCCCTTCTACATTTTAACTTTGATCTTGAAGAACATTATCATTTGCATGTCTTACAGACTGGAAACTTAACAACCCTGGGGTAACAGATAGGTCTTACCCAGAGTGGGGAAACTGGTCCCAAGGATCAGATGGGGAGGACCTTCTCCCTCAGAGCTTCTTTTACTAAGTGACCAGGTGTGGGAAGACAGGAGTTAAGAAGGCTTCAAGCTGTTCCTTCACTTTACTAAGGTAAAATCATTGCCTAGATCCATCGTTTTCTTTCTGCTTACAGAACAAGGAATTTAGGATGAGGTGAGCCTGATGAGTCACTTAATTTGGAGTCAGGAAATAACATTTTTTTCATTAGGCATAAGCTTGCTGACTTCCATGTACTGCTGGTAGCATCTGGGGTCAGAGTTTAAGTCTCAAAATTAATGTCAGCAATTGGGAAGAATGCTCCAATTTGTCACCACTTTTCAACGGTGGTCATGTAGGGAAGGAAGGTGAGTAAGTCCAGCTGATGGAGCTGAAATGGACCATGAGTCAGTGGGAAGAGGAAGAAGGGAACTCTGAAGTCTGTAGAGATGTTCCCAGGAATATGGGGGCCAGACAGAAGAAAATATACAAAACCAAGTGGTCTAGCAAATGCAGAGCCAGAACTTGATCCAAACTTTTTAGCTGGAAGGGCAAAACTTCTGTTCTTTTTTTTTTGGTTGTTGTTGTTTTGTTTTGCTTTGCATTGTTTTTAATTCAAGATAAGGGGTGGCAGCAAAGTCATTCCTACCCAGGAAACAAAAAGTAGAAAGAGAAGGCATTGAGCAAGGATGTATTGACTGGAAAGGGCAGGGAAGAGAGAGACCAGGAAGGTTAGTCTGGATGTTCCTGCTCCCAGCAGTACGGGAAAGGTGGTGCCCAGAAGCAGCAATACAGGAAAGCGGCAGCTGCAAACTGACAGTCTGATACCCTCGGGGTTGCAGCGTGCTTGTCTGTGTTTATGTCTGGAAGCAGCCTCACAGGTGTGGCATTATACAACCAAAATGTATGTCCTGAACAAAGCGGGGAGACCTAACACAGTCTCCCTTCTCTTCTGTGAAGGTGTAGACCCATTTAAGTATCAAACACATGGATACTGAGGGAAACAGGTATTTTCTTCTGAACTGTGCATTCTGCTCAATAAAGATATATTTTTTTTCCTAGCACCAAAAATCCACCTGCAATGTCCAAATTCACAAATATTTTCAATGATTTCCCTGCTTCTCCCACCACTGACACTGGCCTAAGCAGCTCACAAGAATGCCGAAATGTTAAAATGCTGAATGTTAAAACACACAGTGCCTGTACACAATTTAAGTAACAACAACAATAATGTTACACATCATTAGGAACTTGCTTTTACGTGTGTGATTTCTGTTTTATTTGCCATTTGTAGCTCTCTAAACCAAGTTAAATAAAAATGTCTTACCTTGTTGTCATGTATTCAGCCCTGTGACCTAGAAAAGTTGAATAAACAGGAAACAAAAATGTGCATGTTTTAGGTACATCTTCAGTTGTTTGTATCTAAATTATGCTTGGTAAATTGCTTTTAACCCTAACGTTCACATTACCAGCAAAAGATAGACAATTATACAACTAATAAGGCAATACCATCTCCACAGCTGCATTTAAAATCCAAACACAATCCATGTTATGGAACAACTTCTAAGAACCCTGCGCACTATAAAGGATCATTTGATACTGTAAATAATTTGAAGCAAAACTCCAAACAATGCCTATTGGTTTTGCGAATGTATTTTTGTTGGCTAAATCAGTATAGAGATAGAGCTGCGCCAATATTAGATTACATTTCCCTTGGTGCCTTGTGCCTAAACCTGTTCAGTGCAGAAAATGCAAAGCTCTGGACATCAGTGGCTTGCTGCTGAAAGACTCCTTTTCATTTGTGTAACTCCAGGAAAAAAATACAGCACTATCACTGGGAAATTATGCAACACAGACATAAGAAGAGTGACAATTGCACAGAATTGTACAGAAGCAAATACTGTACTCCAGAAAGGTTCATGGATAACATTTGCAGAACAACAGACCAGTAAGTCAGGCACGTGCCCCATGTAAATGCATGATAACGAAAAGCAAAATAATCAAATAGTAGGATGGTCACGGTATGGTAAGTTCCCACTGGTCTTGTTTTCCCAAAGGGAGATTGCACCCTATAAATTTACTAGAATTCTTTGAACGTGTCAGTAAAATACTGGGTAAAGGAGAATCAGTGGAATTAACTTCTTCAGAAATTCAAGGTCCTCTGATAAATGTCTTCACAAGAGGCTAATAAGTAACTAAACAGCTATGGATTGAATAGCAAAATATTATCACTGATCAAGAATTAGTGAAGAAAAGGGAAACTGAATGGAATTAAATGGTCTATTTTCATCATGACAAAAGTGTAATGGTCACTTACTCAAGCCTTCCCATCAGAACCACTTATGTAATACATTTACTGAAGTCTTAGGGATATCACAGCAGCTAAGGAGGCAGAAAATTGTGCAAATAGCTAAAATACTTTTTTATCGAGTCCTGACAAAATTGTGAAGCCCTTCAGAAGTGTTTATCAATGCTAGGGAAGAAGACACACAATGGCAAATTGAAGTCAGTATTGACAGGTTCAAATAACAGATATTAGGGAAGGAAGAATTAAATACCTATGCAGCTAGCAGAACTACAGATAAGTATGCTGACTCGGAAAATCACTCTGAGCATCACTTGGACTAGCTCTAACATCCCTGTTCAGTTTGAAAGTGACATAAAAAAAACTTGTAATACTGCAAAAAGAATAAAAATCAGTGATATGCAAAAATAATATTATCTGGCAATCTCCTGGTGCACATGAAATACTGCACAGTACTGAATACCCTCCTCTGAAAATATATTAAGCTCTTGGAAAAAAATCTCTGGCATTGATAAAATGTGCAAAGTTTGTTGGCACTTATTTTACAGTGGTGAAAAAAAGGGATAAAGATGAGTATGTTTAATAATGAATGACATGGAAAGGGAAAATCAGGAACTTCTCCCTGCTCATACAACCAAGGGAAATTCACTGAAACTAAGAATTCCAATAGTAAGTGCTAGTTAAACAAAAGATGTTACAAATCCCAAGTCTGGAGGTTTTAAACACATCTCTGATATTTAATAAATGAGGGTAAAAACTATCTGGGACACAGAGTCAATTTCTTTTACAACGGCTTATTCTCTTCTTGCATTTCTCTTTTCTTGGTTCAATAGATGTGCCTTGGGTCTGAATTAACATGGATATAAGTGTGCTTCCTATGTATAGTATCAATTTTGTTTGAGTATTCCTCATTTACTGTTCCAAATTTGCACATGCATACTCAGCACAGAGCATTTTATCTATCTTCCTTGTGCAGATCATGAAAATGCATCTGCAGTGTCCATGAACAGCAATGGATTGGAGTAACTAGATGATCAGCTGGAACAGAATCCAAATGCTGTCAGTGCTGTGGACACCACACACTTTTGAACAAAAGCAGGAGAGGGTGCCAAAGAAAATTACTGTTCAGACCATCCTCTTCCTCTCCTCGTTCTCGTCTCCCCTCCATCTCCCCCCATTCCCCCTGCATTACTTAATTTGGCACCCTGTGTTATTTGTCAGCTGTCTTGCTGACATGAAAGGTTCCAGAAGAGGCAGTCTGAGTGGAGCAGGGGAGCAGTTAGTTCACTTCCTAAAAAGAAATATTTTCTACACTAGCTACTAGTAATAATGTTTGTAATTTTACTGTGATTCTACCCTTTCAGTTATCCCTATTCAAGGCATGCACAGAATCCAGGTCTTCCTTCCCAGGCATGTGTGCTGTCATGCAAGACATACCTCAATAAAGTGGGGTACCCAAAATTTTTTACCTATAATAATGGTGGCTTTTGCTCCAAATATCAGCTTTGAATGTGCATTTATACATTTGGGATACTATTTCTATGGCGTGATGATAGAATAATAACTATGTTCAAAAACACTGTGGGCAACAGAAATAAACGACTTGGGGTTA
Organism: Anser brachyrhynchus; assembly: GCF_964034855.1. Taxonomy (NCBI): domain Eukaryota; kingdom Metazoa; phylum Chordata; class Aves; order Anseriformes; family Anatidae; genus Anser; species Anser brachyrhynchus. Next base: position 36,341,877 of record NC_137694.1, on the reverse strand, counting down.
CAGCTGGCTGGGTCAAAGGGAATGCTCCAAACAAAATGGCCCAAGCATGCCCGAACGGCCCAGAGTCTGACAGCAATTTATCACTTAAGACATCCTGCTGAGCAGTTTTTCTTTGGATTTCCTTTGATACTGCTCTTTCCTTACTTCTTTCCAACATGCATTCCGCAAAGGATCCTACTGCCTTTTATTCTTCTCCCTTCAGTAAATGATCATGTATTTTACTGGGCTTCCAAATAAAAAATATTTACTTTATTTTTCCAAATATATTTTTGTGAGCATTTGGAGGAAAAATTTCCTCATTTTTGACCAACAGAGCTGCACATTTTTTGTGGGAATAAACTTCTCAGCACTTGGAACCAAATCCTACTAAATTAAAACTTCTATGAGAAAGAATATAACATAATTAGCTGTCTGAAAACAGTTAGTATCTTCTACAGTCCAGCCCTGCAAGAAAACACTGCTTATTTCATGCTTAGTCACTCCCTGGACAAGGGCTTTGTTTGGGTCATAGCCACAGAAATGTTAATAGCTGTTTAGGCACCTCCACAACTGGATTTTTGGATCTGGTGTTTTATATTAAAAGCATGAAGATTGTCTGATTAACAACACATTTTTTTGGCAGTAAAAAGAAAATAAATTGACATATCCTGTTACTCTTCAGAGAAAAAGTTTCCTTTCTCGTGTCTGAACTTTGAATTACAGTCTTTAACCTTCAGGAGAGGATTTTTATTCTTTGTGGTGTAATACACTTCCTCTCAAGTCTGTAGCACTCTGTGTGGCATGTGGTATGATTCTCCTTTTCCCTTTGGTCCATAAGGAAGTGCCTGCTGGGAGGGCTGCTAAGAGGTGGGCTGGAACTATGCATAATGCCTGATTCATTACTGTCCCAATTCTGTTTTACTTCCTTTTAATTATGGGAATCTGCTCATTTGGTTTGCATTTTAAGATGTATTTTTTAAAAATTATGGAGTGTGTTCAGGACAATGGATAATTCTCTGTCATCATAATTTGTAAAAATTCAAATAATCGTACATGCAATAACAATAATCAACAGGTACAGAGCTATGCATTAAGTTTTCATTCATTACAATTCACAATGTGAAAATACTTTGTAGAATCCCACATCAATTAAGTCTGTAAGAGTCTCACTACTGAAGTAGGTGAGGAACTACAGTGAAGTCAGGATTTAACCTATTACCTTTCATAAAAGCTTCACTGAGTTGTAAGACTGCAAGAAGGACATTCTTGTCCATGTGTCAGAAATGTTGCACTAGCGTGTCTATTGTTAGCTACGCATCCTGATAATTTTGCATGCTTAAAAAATGTCACTTTCGTCTAACTCTTAAATAAACCCCAAGTCAACAGAAATCATTGGGAAGTAGAAACAGTGCATTTATCACAGCTCTCAAATCACCCTGCGTTGACTGTGTTAGCTCTCCCTTCAGACATGAGATTTTTCATTCAACAGTTCCATCTCCAAATATAGCCATTTGTCTAAGCATATGCACAGTGGAAATAAATATCCGTTGTAGAAATACATTTGATTTAGGGTGTGCAGACTTATCACTGCATCAAAACTATGACTGATTAAAAATCAAATCTATGCTTAGTGGACAATTGAGCTTTAAGCTCTGTCACTTTCTCCAGCATACATCCTGAATTTCAGGTGGTTCATTGTATACTCTGGAATCACTTTTAGGTTTATTGTGCGATATTTACCTTCTCCAAGTGTCCTCTGCAGCAAGTCATGCTTTGCTTGAAGTTTTGTGATGAGATTACTACCTTCCAAATATTCTCTGAATTTCTGTAGAGATGAAGATCAATCTATTATTACGTATGTGACTTAAATTCCAGGAATTTCTGCACAATGTTTACTTCAGGTGTTTGAACTGTTATCACATGAATGAGGAAGCAACCAACATACCATGAAATAGAATTGCTCGGTTTCCTGCTGGTTAGCTCTTCTTTTTGCAATGCTAGGCTTACTCAGATATGTCTCAGAGACCGTGGACTTCACAGACTCTGTTGAGCGACTGTGCTGGAAACATTCTGACACATCGTAGTCTTCAATGGTGACCATATCTTGTATTGTTTGCAAGGTAGCCTCTGTTGTTTTCTTAACCTGGTGTTAAAAAAGCACATCTTAATAAATGGAAAGATAAACATGTACTAGAACAGCTTAGAATGGAAGCTCATTACTTAAATGAATTCTCTGGCACACTTGCCCAAACGGTGTTGTGTAAACATGAAAAATTAAATGTACTAAACCAGGTATCTGTGTAACACAAAAATCACATCATTAGGCTTCACATCTAGTTCTCTGCTTTACCATGATACAATCCATAAACATTGATGTACTGTTGTGTTGACTGTATGTGAGAGAAATGTGATATGATTTTATAATGGTCCCTAATTTGGGGCAACAGGAAATAGAGATGACAGGCTGTGCTGAAGGGTTAACTCTTCAGCATATGGCTGAATCTGCTAGTTTCAACATATATATTAAAGGATCTGGCTAGCAGAATGTGTTCTTCCATGTTAAAAATCCATGCGACTGTGCTGTGGTATGAAGGACAATGATGTCTGGACACAGCTGGAGGAGAGGGTTGGCAAAAGAATATTTTACACCAGTCTCACAGCACTTCCTATGGAGCATAGTCATGATGGAAACCTGGGGATGGATGCCTTGGAACAGAGGATGCAGTGTTTCCACTAGCAGTGGAATAAAAATAACTGGCAAGATTGACAAGGATGTAATTTACCTCCAAGTTCTGCTTTTCAAGACTCTCTTTAGTAGAGTCAACTGAATCATGCACACTTCTACACACACTTCCAGTGCAGGAAAATAACCTTCTTGTGCCTGCCAACATGATTTCTCCCTCTATGTCCTTACACTTACTGGTGAAAAATATCTTTCTTGTTCCTTTTGTCTTTGCTACCTTGAGATGCTTTCTAAATTCAAGTGTTTTTTTTTTTGTTTGTTTTTTTTTTAGAGACTACCATACAAATCTAACAGGCATTACTATTTTGTTCTAGGCATTCAAGACATGACATAGAATGAGAAAAACTCAAATCCCAAAAGCTTATCAAAAAAGCACACACAAACACAAAAACATCCCTGTACTTTAATTTAGGAACAGATACCCATTTAAACTGAGGGCCTTTAACACTGCCTTAAATTGGATAAAAGTTCAATTTATACCCACGGTGGGGCCTCTCTCTACTGCTGGAGCAGAAGAAAGAGAATGGCATTGTATTTCTGTAGTTTACAAAAAATGTATTTTGCTAGGTGAGCTATTCCCATGCCAGGCATTCAGTACTCCTGTTTATAAATAGCTGCAGATGAAAGCATAACAGATTTTGACTCAGCTACCACAAAAGACAGTCCAAATTCCTTTGACCTTCAGAAGTAGCAATTTGGGGACTGGACAGAGGGTGGTCACAGAAGACAGTAAGTGTGCTCAGTGGCTTTCTGCCACAAAACTATACGCTATAACATGCCAAAGAAATATATGCCCTGCAAGTTTTCACTGAAGCACTCGCAAAATATAGAACTTAGTACTATAACCACATGGACAGGTAAAAGATGAAGTTTCCAAACATCTATAAAGCAGGCAAGGATCTACATGCTGTAAAAAGAAGCCAAAGGAAATTCTATACTCTGGACAAGTGAAGCATTCATACACATATCAGTATCTGTAGGTAGTTAAACATACAACACCTGAACCAGCTGAACAAGTAAGGCTTCCAGAAACGTAGACCTTTGAGACACTTGATGTTAATTCCTAAATTGTACTTCTTTTAACATCTCTGGAACTGCCTCCAAATTCAACCCATTTGACCATTTTGTAACAGGCATGAAAAGTGGTAGTTTTATATCTGATGCATATTTAACCTCCTAAGAAAAGGCTAAGTGCAAATTCTGTGGTTTTCCATGTTTATCACATCCACAAAGTTGGCTACCAAAGGAGCCTCTACATACTTCTTTGCCAGTGATCTTCAAAATTAAGTTCTACGCCAGGGTAAATGGGTCTCAAGAAGTAGTGTGAGGTGATGGGCATATGAATATGGGAAAAAAATCAGCCTGTTTCAACTGTTTCAACTCTTTTCAGTTCAATGGTTCTCTAAAACTGGACAGAACAGTTATCAGAAGAACCAAGTGATTTCAATAACTCAAAAGAGCACTAACATCTAACATTTGAGTGTCTGGAAGCAAACGTTTGGTTAAAAGAAAAAAAAAAAGAAGAAAAAAGCACCATCTAAAATACAAGAAATTCTTTAAGAATCAGAACTACTGGATGAAATATGGGGGTAAATAAATACAATCATTAGGAAAAAAAAAGATCAGCTGTTTTTCTCTCTGTTGAAAGTTATTTACACAGTAAATTTATTTTCATATTTTCATATAATTATTCACATGATTGATAAATAAAAGTGTGAAAACAGACTAAAATAATTTTGGAGACAGATGTATAGAAGCATATGAATATACATATGTTTTAGCTGAAACTGAATTACCTCAAACCTCTCCTGAAAAGGACAATGAACAATACATACGTAGCCAACACACGTTGCTGTTTCGTTCTGGTTTGTTAGTATACTTGGCTCAGGCAAACAGCCATGCTTACCACAAGCCAAATCCTGCATTCTTTTACATCCCCTGAAATGTCTCCAACAGAAAAAAAAAAAAGGTATATAAGAAGCTTTTTCAGTCACGGTTCTAACTTAGCATATTTGTCAGTATTTGTTTTTAAAATTAGGACGGCTCATATAGATTGAAGCCATTTTACTGTCGTTTACGTGCTTCTGACAAGGTAAAAAACACTGCATCTTCCTGAAAATGGTGTCCGATGCATAGCTCATGCATACAGAGACCTTACCTCCTCATTTTCAATTTTGAGAGTGGCCAGCCGTGACTGTAGCTGCTGATACCTAAGCATAAGCTCTGCTTGCACAGGTTGCTGGGCAGTGACTTGACAAACCTAATAAAGAATCAGAAAGAGCTGTGAGATACAAAGAAGAAAAAAATTCAGGTCTTTGGTTGCTCTCCTTAACATGAGGTGAATTCCCACCAATGCCATTAAAATGTGATAAAGCAGACAATAAAATGTAACCATCTACATTTAAAGCATTTATATGCCACAAGGTGTGGAACTACACACCCCATTTTAGGACTACAGAGCACAGCCCTGTTTGTATGGCTGCTCTGTGTTGCTTTTCTGTCATACAGAAATGCAAACCCTGGAGTTGCCTTCCTGTAAAGATGTACACAGGTGATTCTGTGTTCTACTTTGCTACTGGCCTTTGGAATACAAGAGCAGGGCACAGCTGGCGAACCCTGTACTCTTGAAATCTCCAGATGATAAAATGGAGAACAAAGGGAAAGGGCTGCATTTCAGTGGGCCCAGCTTGGAGATCTGCAGCTGCTCTCAAATAACAATCACAAGTGCTGTTACAGGAGAGAGAGGTAATGAAAACATAAAGTCACTACTTACATTGGTGCTGGACTGAGCACAGGCTGGCCAGCAAATCTTCTGGATATGTCATAATGGGTAATACAGAATACAATAACACACAACACCTTTTATTTGGGAACTCTGAAGAAGCTCAGAACAGCACTGCAAGTTTTGCAAAAGGTTATTGCTTATCTACTTGATTTTAGGTAGCAATAGCAGCTGTTACCATTCTGTGTCTTTGTTAAAGGGGATAAAATTTCTATCCTGGTATACAGGAAGAGCAATAACCACTGTGGGGATATTTGTCACTATACAGACCTCATCACCCATATGAGACTGGAACTCAAATTTCATTGGCGGACAAAAAGCAGTGGGGTACATTTCCATGAATCTCTGCTTGTCACTTCGTGGCTCCAAGCTGTCAACTGCATTTTCAATGATGTCTAGTCCCTCATGCCTGGAAGTTTCAAGGTTATACTCCGCAGAAAGATATGTTCTTAGGGCTCTGTTCAGACTTGCGTGGTATCCAAGATCACAACACTAGTAACAGAAAAAAGAGAGAAGAAAACCAGTTAAAAGGCAAGAACACCATTCCAATACACAAAATCATAAATTATCACTAAAATTTTATGTCCAGAAATTTTCTGTCTTCAAAGTATTTTACAAAATATCTTGTACATCAAAACACAGTATTAGGGTCAAAACAGTAAGCATTTAGTATCCTCATTTTATTGCAAAAACTAAAGGACAGTTTTAGAAAAGAGATCAAGTGTACAAGTACAGCAATATGTTTGCATTTGTTTATCTGATACAGACGTGCAATGACTGCATTTACATAAAAAAGTTCTGGGACTCCAGCAAGAAGTGGGCTTTATAGTATTATTGTCATATGTAAGCCTCAGATAATCGATTTAAATATATCTTGATATACCTAAGCATATAAGTCAATGCTAGCACCTAACTGAAAATGAATCAGTTCTTGCTAACCATGTGTGCGCCACGACAAAAAAAAACAAAAAACAAAACAAAAAAAAAACCTGCTTCCCACATTAGTGACTCAAAGCCCACCCAGTTCCACCCCCCTGCCATGGGCAGGGACACCTCCCACCAGACCAGGCTGCCCAAAGCCCCATCCAGCCTGGCCTTGAGCACCTCCAGGGATGGGGCATCCACAGCTTCTCTGGGCAGCCTGTGCCAGTGCCACACCGCCCTCACAGTAAAGAATTTCTTCCGAATATCTAATTTAAGTCTATCCTCTTTTAGTTTGAAGCCATTACTCCTTGTAGTCAACACACCCCCTGACAGAGTCCCTCCCCAGCTGTCCTGCAGGCCCCCTTCAGGCACTGGAAGGCTGCTGTAAGGTCTCCCTGGAGCCTTCTCTTCTCCAGGCTGAACAACCCCAACTCTCTCAGCCTGTCTCCACAGGAGAGGTGCTCCAGCCCTCTGATCACCTTTGTGGCCCTCCTCTGGACTTGGCCCCAGGACTGAACACAGCACGCCGGTGAAATCATTGCCGTCGATGCAATGACAACAGTTTAACATCCTTTCCCCCGACAGTACAAGCGTACTTACTGTAAACACCTTATTTCCCATGCTGAGACAGAGCCAGCAATACACATCATTACTAAATGCAGAGTCATAATTTATCTCTTTTATTTCTAGGGATGAGAATAACCCTGGAATATAATTGAAATCTAATTGGTAAAATGTAAATTGTGTTTGTTCCTGAATTTTAAACACCCTACATTTGCATTATTCATTATCAGTTAATATTTTAACGGAATGGCTGCGTATATTTTTAAAACATTGCAGCAGAAGTGTATCAAGTGATTGTTTTCTTAGTCCCCTCTTCCCCCCATTTAGTAGTATCTTAATAGTAGAGATGCTATTAAAGATAATAGTATCTTTAGCTTGTGCTCGGTGAGTTTCCAGGTAATGGCAGGAGCACTGCAAACCTCTTTGGCACCCCCACACTGGAACACCAGTCTGCTAACAGCTGTGTACAAAGCAATGTTCTTTATTTGAAAAGTGTGTTTAGGCTTGACTCAGTCCAGGGTCAAACTGACCAGAAGTCTGTTGGCAAACAGTCTGCAGCAGATGAAAATATCCAAAATTTCTCATCTCATAGGGTGTCTGCAGGAAATTGCTGCAGTTTTAGGAGAGATTTGTTCCAGACAGAGGACAATACCTGTCTAGGGCAGTCAGGGAGCACACTGCCTCTGCCTACCTCCATCCCTCCTGGGTGCCCAACCACAACTTAAAATCTTTCCCTGCAGGACTCAAGAGCAAAGTGATGCATTTGGGTAAACAAGTAGTTTGAATTCAGTTGACTGTATACCACGTTTATATGCATCCCTCCCTCACAGCTATTACAAACCCTTACGACTCATTAGGAATCATGTTTCCTTCCCTTTCCTCTTCCTTACTGAATAAGAGAAAAAGGCAGAGAGACAGAAAGACAGACACCTGCACAAGGGTAGGAAAGAGAGTTTTCAACCTATTTACCATACCCAAACCTGTGTGTACAAGAGAAACAAACCACTACCTAAAAACTAGCTCTTGAACTATGTAAAGAAAAAGGAAAAAAGCTGTCATGTTCATTCAAATACACACAGCTTAACCTCTTTCTTTTGCATTTATACAATGGAAGTGTGTTTCATGTACTATAACAGCCACTCAAATTTTATATTAAAGCCCATCCATATTTCAAAGATACCCAGTCCCAAAAATATTGTTTCTAAAAGGAAAAATCTCATGGTGTTTTTCTCTTGTTCTGCGTCAAATCAGATCTCATATTTAATTCAGTATCGTTGATGAAAAAGACAGACTAAAAGTGATGATAAGAAAGTGGATCAGGGAAGCTGTTTTATTTCATGTGCATTAGTTTGAGAGAGACCTCAAGGAAGACTAAATCGAGAGGAAATACGAAATGGAGGGCAATGCTACATTTAGCATGGCCAACTATCCATGTGTTATAAAACTACAGGCATTTAGAGCCTGTATTTTGGCGGATTAATAGAAGTGTCACTGATTTACTATCATAGATGTGGGGGGTTTTGATACAGCTGTTTTACAAGTTGGAATATAACACTGCAGCCTTGCAGCTTTATGCAAGACCTCCACTGTTTAACCCCTAATCTACTCAGTGACTACCATCTGATCAGGAATGAAAGCCTTGGTTATTATTTGCAGGTGATAACAGCTGTACAGGGTAACAAATACTGCTTCCCAGACATGAACAAGGATTCCTCCAGGGAAGCAGAATATCCTGCCAGACTAAGGCTTTTTTTTTTTTTCTTTTTTCAGTGCTAATGCCAGCAGAACAAACAGGAGCAAAATCCAGAACCTGAACTAATGCCTTATGAGTGGAATTTAAAATGCCTGGATTTAGATTTTTACTTCAAAAAAATTAAGTAAAAGTAGAATTTGTATAAGCAATACTATATTTTTACAAGCAGAATTAAAAATTATAAGGCATTGCAACTCTTAATTCTGCCAGACTGGCAGAAAACTGAGAGACAAAGATATTCTTCACCTGGAAACAGCTCTGCCACAATACCAACTCACAGCTATTCGGAGAGTAGAGCACTGCTTTAATCTGCTAGTACTAGTAATGGTTTAGAGATGCACTTGCTTATTATTAAAACTAATAATGTAAGGTACTACTACTAAACTGCTGCCCCCCCAATGCTGGAAGAAAAAAAACCAACCACACAGCAACTTTTCAGGTATTGCAAAAAGGTAGATATGTATCCACTTACACATGCATGCACGTATACATGATTTTCAGGAAAAAAAATGTAGACCCAAAAGACTTGTAAAGCTCAAACGAGCAGCCACTGTTAGCCAAAAGAAATATGAATCCTTGAGGTTCGCTAATCAGCACACTAAGGTGACAGCCTGGATGGCTAGTAAGACCTATCAATCTATGGGCTAGAGAGATGAGATGTCAGTTGGTGCAGTAAGACATGAAGATGAGAAATGAGAGAATGAAGTCATAGACTATGAGTTTTATTGCATTTCAGGATTTGTACAGACTTTTAGTTGGGCAAAGTAGAGGGAGATGAGTGATGCATTTGGGATATGTGTGAAAAATTAATTTTGTAATTTGCATTTTATTCTTATTTGGAATTTAATCTGAAGCAGTCTCAAGAGCATTTACTTTCTTTATTGCACCCCAGAGTATATTTAGGCTTGAACAAAACAAACTGCAGTGCTTAGCACAGAGCTGCAACCAAACAACCAAGCTGATCTTCATTTCATTTCAGGAACAATAATAAAATTCTAATGCCAACGGAGACAGAAATTCATAAAAATGCCTTAACCTCTAAATAAGTCATGTTCTAATCTTCCCTCAAACACAGACATCAACATTCAAATCAAAGGGATCTGACTGTACATATCGTATTTATGAGAACTTATAATAAAGACTGTGAGCTGCACACGCTCTAGCCTCATTTTAAACGTGCTTCTATGAATGATTAACAAAGAACCTTTACAGAATAAATTAAGTTTGTAACAGCTAAATAGTCTCTAACTTCCTAACCATCCAAAGCATGTAGACTGCAATTAGATATTTGGAAACTCCACTTTAAGGAAGATCAACACATAAACATTATATTTATTCCAGTAGCAGAACTACTGTGAAATTAGTTTTGATCAATATTTCCTAGCACTTACCTTCAGATCACATGCTAAGTCTGAAAAAAGTTCCTTACCTTCCTCTTATACTCAGATAAAACTAATAAACACAAATACATGGAACTCTTCAAATAAATGAGTAATAATTTGTGCCACATGGACAGATGTTGGTACTAACAGTCAGCTTAGCAGGGGTGTGTATGCTACCATTCCTCAGAAATCCACAATCTTAAAAAAGAAAAATCTGTGTATCAGACAAAGATTATTTAATTTAGCTAAAAAGCACTCTGCTACTTCCTACATGATACACATAAGGAGAAAAACTAATCCTGTCCTTCATTTGAACAAGATCCTACTACATATTCAAAAGAGAAGAAATATTCGACAGAAAATTCAAATTTCTCTAGAACAATATGGTGAGAACAGCAATACACTGTACATAATAAATCCTGCTTATCCCCTCTCTTCTCTGCAAATGTTGGTCCCAGCCTTCAGCTCATGAAATGCATTAAAGCATCTAGCTAAGACTCCAGTAATATTTTATCTTGCTTTTATCACAAGGGCTTAAGATGAACACCACATCATCATTTTAAGTCAGAAGCCCTGAGCTTTGTTAATGAAATGAACAAGTTGAACAGTTCAGACTGAGTTCATCTAAGGAACTGCAATTTAGGATTTTCCATATGAGCCTCACAAATCAAGTTGCAGTGGAAAAAAACCTTTAATAAATAAATAAATCCCACAACCATCCCCAATTTTGTTACGAACAGTTCACTGTGCTCCTCCATATATTTATCCCATTTTCATCAGACATATTTATCGGTAATGTAGGAAAACATTCAGTTTCATTTACGATCAACATCAACAGCTCAGGGGGATCTAAATCCCTTCCATGTTAACTGAAATTCAGACACAAAGGAGAAGTAATCCCCTTCTGCAACGAGAGAGAGAGTTCAGGGAAGCACAGAAAGGAAGGCAGGCAAATAAGGACAAAGTAGGGAGGGTAAAGAATGAAATAACCACCCCTGCTCTGAAAACTCAAAATCGTCCCATTACATTAGTAGATTTACAGAATGAGGTAGTCTGAATCGTTGTAACATATGGTCAGTGGGAAGTATGTCTCACATTCCAATGATATAACCCAAAAATCTTGCCAAGACTCTTGCATTTACAAAAAGTGTTTCCTCTGTCAAGTAGTAAACACTCTGTCTAGATATCAGTGCTTTCACGGAATATTCTGATTAAATACAAATGTCTGCAAGACACTTCCTTTAAAGAAGCTCACAGTCAGACTAAGTTGGCTCTGAAGCAAATTCTGGTTACACGTTTATAGACAACTCTTACAGAACAGACATGAAAAGGGCATTTAAATTTTCCATTTAAATTCTTTAGAGAAGTGTAATTTCTAAAGCCATTTCACCAAAAGAATGTTATTCATGGCTTGGAAAAAGCCACTCAAAGTATGTATTGTTTTCCTGCATTAAGAAATATTGCAAAATGTAAATTTCTGTTAAAGAGTAGAGCTGTTAGAAAGCTCTAGTCTTCATGGTTGTGTAAATATCTTTTCAAACACTAACTCCAATGAGTGTTGTCTTTGCATATATGTACAGAGAGCTTCAGCTCGCTTCTCCTCACAATTCTTTGTGAAGCTCCAGGGCTGTGGTTTCTACAGCATTAACTGCTATGGCAAACTCTGTGAACATCACTGAAATCGGTAAGAACCAGGAACATTTTCCACTCTGAGAAAGTCTTGACAGAGTACGAGCATACCCTGGAGACATTCACTGGGAAATGTGAGCTCTAAAAGAGAAGGCAAGAGAGAAGACTAAATCAGCATCTTTCCAGCCTCTGAAGGGGTAGGGGTTCCACAGGGGTCTGTACCGGGCCCACTGCTGTTTAATATCTTTATTAACGACATAGACAGTGGGGTCAAGTGCACCCTCAGCAAGTTTGCAGACGACATCAAGCTGAGTGGGGCAGTTGATACAAGAGATGGAAAGGATGCCATCCAGAAGGACCTGGACATGCTTGAAAAGTGATCCCAGGTGAACCTCATGAAGTTCAACAAGTCCAAGGTGCTGCAAATGAGTTGGGGCAATCCCAAACATCGCTACAGACTGGAGGATGAATGGATGGAGAGTAGCCATGAGGAGAAAGACTTGGGGGTATTGGTGGATGAAAAATTGTATGTGAGCTGGCAGCATGCACTTGCACTTAAGACGTTTATGTTCTAAGAAATATCTGTAGTCAAGAAATAGTTTAATAGTACAAAATGGAATAGTTTCCTTTTCTATTTTATTCCTGTCATATTTGCTCTTGCCATATAGGGAAGAAAGGTACCATTCTAACTTTAAAAGACGGGGTTCAGCATCTTATTGGCACTTTATTTTGTGAAATATAAAGCTGAAAGGAATATCTGCTAATTATTCCACACAAATTATAAATGGTGAATGTATTGTCATATGGGCAACCCATATGACTAATGTATTCCCTTTGAAAATGAAAAACATACATATTATTCGTGAACAAAATAAAGATAAAAATAAATGTGCAAATACTTACGTCAATTAAATCTGAAAGGTCATGAATATAATACTTGAAAACAGAAGCATTGGTTGCTTCAAGGGTGAGCAGGTATTCATTACGGGCCTTAATAGATTTCAGCTTGTTTTCAGAATATTTTGCTTGACGCTAGGAAAGAGATTGCATATGAATGTATTTGAATTACTTAATTGATGATATGTAGCAAAAATGGAAACAAATCAAGCAAACATTCCTATTAACAAGAAAGAACCTTAACTACCAGCCTATTATTCATATAAAAATGTAATACAAAGCGATAACTTAGTATTTCGTTCCAAATATAACAAACCTTGTAGTAAGAATTATAAAGTAGTCCCTTCTCTGATCTGCAATTAAATCAAGTTGTCTATAACCCACTGCTAGTTTATTATGTGTACCTTGTTTAATTTTATTTCCCAGCTGGACATCTCTGTCTAATATCATGCTAAGGAATGTCAGAAATGCATTGAATTTACTTCAAATGAAGCAAAATAAAAGGACTATTTACTTTTTCCTTCATTTTTTCAATCTTTTTCACAGAGCTCCGTCTCTGGTGCCTTTCTTCTAGTCGAATATGAAAAACAGGGTCTCCCGACCTCCCAATCTGTTTTTCTTCTTGCTTCTCTGCCTCCTTCAGTTTGCTTTCTGCACTGATGCTCTCTGCATGATACATGTGGTATGTTTTCATGACCTGCAAAAGACAGAATCAGAAAGGAATTAGGAGAAAATGAAAATAAAAAGGTACATACAGAAAAACAACAGGGTCATTGAATAAAATGTTCTCTTATAAAGATGGAATTTGGATAAGTTTCCTTGCCAACACAGGCTGAGGACTTCCAGTTACATTTTTATTTTCTGATTTATTCAACACTATCCCAATAGGGATACTAAGAGCCTATGGGCTTTATTAATGACTGACTTTCAGTGAGGCCTTTGGATGATGCCAGAACTGTCACTATTCACTTTAAATAAAAGGGTATTTATATATTTAAAATTCTAAAAGGTCAGAGTGCTTTACCAAGCACTGTGAATAAAGAGGAAGATGATGGAGAACCAGTCATCATGTAAGTGTGACTGTCTCTCATTCTGCCTCACTTCTGCTCAGAAGGACCTCGTATCTCAGAAACATTTGGTAGGTGACTGAGCAGCAGGCTATCAAATATTTAAGCCAACAGTTGTGCAGAAAATATTTTCTAGGATTTTTTTTTGTTGCTCTGACAGGAAAGAACCAAATCCTTGTTATTAAACTTCAGGACTCTGTATGAAAGCCTGAAATGATGAGCAACAAAACTAAATCAATAACAGGGCCATATCTATCTTACTTCCTTAGTACTAAGCTAATGGCTCTGCTGGGGGCACCGAATGTTTGAAAACAGGCGGATACGCTTTTCTGTGAGGACAGGGGAAGGAAGCAGGGACAACAGGAAGCTTCAGTCTGCGGACAGGTCCCTGGTCAGCTGAATCGCTGTCAAAGGCCTGGAGAGAAGCTGTGTTTAACCACGCAGCCAGCAGATCAGCCATGATGTAGAACTGGCCAGCTCTCCAAACATGAGCTGGAGAAGAAGCAGTCTGATAGAGAAGTCATGAAGACGCTTCCTCCTTCCCCCATAACACCGCTATCTTTCCTGCACACATGCCAGCTGTGTGGCCGAGAGAGCGTGAACTGCCAGACTGCAAACACACGCGATCTTCATGCAAGGAACAAGGTGGGAAGGCGTCCTCAGGCAGACGATGGCCTCCTCTCTTCTTCAGAGGGTGCTGGAGCACTCTCTCCAGCAGATGTCATCTTTGAGCCCAGACCACCCAAGCCACTCTCATTTCCAAAGGATACAGCCAGGGAGGAGTCAAAGGGTCCCTCCATTCCTCCCTCAGCAGGGCTCCGTGTGGCCTGCTGAAGGGAGAGGCTAGTCTGGGGAGCTGCCCAGTGCTGCAATACTGATGCCACTGATATAACTGGAATAGGTTCAGTACTAAAAATGAAACAGGTGACTCTTCACCAGCTTCTTGTAGTAAGGTAAAAAAGTCACAGATGTGCATCAAAAGCACTGGTCTTATTTTTAAAAGAACACGTTCACAGCTGTCTGTGGAAACACTGGATGCACAAAGGGAACAGCTGGCGCCCACAGTCTGAACGGATGGGGCAAAACTGTGAATAAAAAAAAATATTGAGCTGAAAAGAGGATGCAAGCCTGCAGAGCTGAGATCCTCACTGTTTCCAGTTTAACCTAACAGCACGTTTAGCTTCCTATATCCTGCACTGTTACCAAAGGCATTTTTAAAGCTGTCAATATCCTCTGCCCGGGGTACCTAACTTATATAGCCAAATGGAAATAATTACTGAAAAGAGAAGAAATACATTTCTTAAAGAAGTTTTTTTATTAAATAAACCTGAAAAGGCACAGAAAGTGATATGGATCTCTTAAAAATTATGGGAAAAGGAAATTAAAGACAATGATTGTATACCCTTCTCTGTTGGTCTTTTTACTCAATTTGTTTGTGCTTCCTTACAGAAGTCTACAGGTGTTTGTTTCTTTTTATTTTTTATTTTTCATTCAGTGTCAGCTCTGGAGACTTTGTAGTTGGTGGGAGAAGGCTAAATTATTTATCTTACGATCTAGGAAAGTTATTTTGTTTTGTACTCTTTCTGTTCTTGCCTGCAAAGAGGGAACAATAATAACCTCTCTGAGTTTCCTAACAGCACATCTCAAAGCATCTGACGTAAGGAAAAATCCTTGCTTTGACACTTCTTGACAAAGGCAGTAAACACAAGTTTTAGAAGCAGTTTTTTCCGAGCGCTGTATAGCAGGGCGTACTAGGCATAAATATCTTTCTGCAGTGGCTATGACATTTCAGCCTGCCTCGCTGTTGAGTAAAGGAGCGTAAGTGCATCGCTGCCGGCTCTCACCAAGAGGCTCAGAAGCCTCCACGCTGACTTCACTAAGCTCGCATCACTGAAGAGCACTTCTTCCTCTCGCTGCCTGCTTACAGCACATGCTACCAAATCCAGAGTGCCTCCACATACCCTGATTGAAAGTCAAGTTTGTGTGAGAATGACATGGTTCTTAGTACAAATGACTGCAGCACAACTAAAATTGAAAAAGAAGCCCTCCCTTTGGCAGTATAATCAGGGCAGGACAATAGTCAGTGTGTCCTACCTGAGCCATGCTGGTTTAGAAATCAGTATACACTACGTACAGAGCAGTGATCAGTCTGTGCATTTTATTCCTGTCCAGTTTGATATATTGATAGCACTGCTTAGCTCATGCACTAGTGACATCATTACTTTGCAGGCCTCTAGGGCAAGCTGACAGCTCCAGTCTTTCTCATGATTTGCCGAAGTTTTTTAAGAGCTGATGGTGCAGCAGCTGAACAAAAACTTGAAAAAGCATTAGATAGACACAAGCAGTAAATAAATAGGAAGAAACAAGGCTTCCAAGTGTTTCATTGCATACTTCATCAACAAATTAGTGCATAATTTGCATGCTAAATTGCATATATATTAATCTTTCCCTTAACATTATGCCATCTTTTCTCCCAAGAATATTTAAAAGACTGCTAGATACTGTAAAAGACAGTAACAGGCTTGTCTAATTCTTGAAAACAGTCTTACGGTATTAAGAGTTCTAAGAACCATGGATTTCAGATCTGTGAACATGTAACAGATCCATAGACCTGTTACTCAAATGACAAATTCTCTGATGAGGTAAGCAATGTAGATTCTCAAATGCCCACCAAACTGTTGAACTGATAGACTATCCTGTGAGAGCATCCATCAATGAACTGACTTTAATTAGTCCCCCAAAGTGCTTATTGATCAGCTATCAAGTATACACTGAAAAGACAGCAAGGTTGTAATGTTGCAGATGCTGAACTGCCATCATGATGGATATGCTGCACTTTTCTGCTGTACTGAACAAGCATTGTTAAATACATACAAGTCCCTTTCTAAAATCAAATTGGGAGTTCATCTCCTGCTAATTTAGCAGGTCTATTATTGGAGATCCAATGATGTAAAATATAGATTTCTGACAGATAACTAAGTCAGACTATACGCAGTTGGAAAAGATCATGCTATACAAACTATGCACCCTCTTACTTGTAGGAGACAGACTGCACTTAGTGGTAGCAACTTTCATCATTTGTAAGAGCTCAGCAAGTGGGCTCAGGGCAGGACACAGCACCTATCACAGTGAAGGGAACATTAGAGTAATCACTTAGATAATTATTTTATTTAAACCCACAATCATTATCGGGGTAAATCCATCAACAAGACAGCAATTCATGCTGAACTTCTGTGGGCTACAAGAGAGGAACATTCCTGTAGCAAGGCTCTAGCTTTCATTTTCTACAAGCAAACTACTTTTCTAGAAAAAATCTTAACCCAAAGTATTAAGACTGAATGCTACAAAGAGAAAATGTATTGCAGTTATCTTGGGTTTGTCAAATGAACGTGCTTTATTTGTATAATAAAACTGCATAATTAATAGCTTTTTCACAGTGCTTTTTCAGGAAATAATCATTTAATGGAGCAGAAGTTCATTCCTGTTGGAATTAGTGAGTTTAAATTGTTTCAGAATTGTCTCTGGTAAGTAGCGAGTTCCTATCAGAAACTGGAGTTGCAAGGGATTCATTACATTAGGTGAGCTAGTGCTTTCCCCAATAAATAAGTAATATCTTATACCAACACCACTACATCATTGGACTTTAGCAGTTAAGCAGGCTTAGTATTAGCTGTTTTCGTCATCTTTTTCACTTCCAAGCCAGCCTCTGATGTGTTTCCAGGAGTAACCTCTGGTATATTATTACCAATACAGAATTACTGCATCAGAGATTTCACCAGCTCTCGGATCTCTGATATACTACAGTAAATTGGACCTAAGTTTTCTACAGAGAATCCAGATTCTATGTTATTTCAGTAAAGAAAAAAAAGAAAATCTGGCTGTAACTACCCTTAGAAATTAGACAACTAAAATTTTAATGAGTGAGATAAAGAAACTGAAAAATGCAAGTGGCCCAGCAGACCTAGTCTTATTTAATATTAAATTGTTTGCTTTAGACTGTCCCTGTTTTTTCACTTTTCTGCAAGCCTTACGATTGTATTGCTTGGGAAAAGTATGATGACAGAAGGTGAAATTTGGAAAAACAAGTAGTAGACATGAGGATGTATTTTTATGATGTTTGAAAAAAATCCTGCTCCTTGCTATAACCAATGGATTTTATCATGGTCAACTTCTGCAAAATGGCGCACACACACACAAAAAGATATTACAAATACAGGTTAACAGGCTGACTAGACTGTCACTTATCAATTCTTCAGTTGCCTTAGATCTGCTTTGATGGTAGAAGGTATCTACAGTTTTGCTTCCTTACACTCAGAGCATGCTTTCACGCTCCTATTCCAAAAAGTAAGAGGCAGAGATTTTGCGTGAGATATATATGAGGCAGCTAAATACTTTTCACATTTCTAAATGTCACTAAACATTGCAGATGATTCACATTAGTGCTCATACCTAATGAACTCTTTCATAGGCCTTTCTGACTCTTGAGCAAAACAGCTCAGTAAAACAAAAAAACAGAATGGTACAGGGCCAAAGGAAAGAGAAGGAGAGCACTGTTCTCAGTCAGTGAGCCTCTAAGATCTTATCTTCCTTCACTGACTCCAGTCTGATGTGTAATAAATCCAGTCAGATAAGTATAGGTGTATAATTCATACACTGAAGTTGTACTGGTCCAGGCATACCACCCCCCAGGTTTAGTAGCCTGTCTTCAAAAGTATCTAGAAAGCAGTTGGCACTGTCATGGTTGCTTTGCTCAGTGTTCACTTCAATTCCTACCAGTTTCTTGTTTTTATTCTTGTGGCTCTCAACTCCTTTCTTTTGAACTTTTCATTTATAGTTCCCCATTTGATCATTCTCTGTTTTACTTAGCCCCTCTTCTGAAGGAGGAGTGGACATTAGTAATTTCTCCCTAAAAGCAAGAAATGTCATGAAGAGTAGACGCAGGACACCTAAGAAAACCCTCAATGGATCTTTCTTCCAACTACTTTTTTCCAGTGCTTCCAAGTGAGATCAGAGCCATACACAGTACTGATAGATGTGAGTATACATGGGCTATAATTATACATGCATCTGATTGTTTTCTGTCTTGCTCTCTTTTCTTTTCCTACTTTCTCCTAACAGCCGATCCCCCCACTCTTTAAAGTTGCATGGTATATTTTCCTAGAATTATCTACTACTGACTGTTACCAGTCAGTTAAAAGTTCAGCATGTTGTATTTATGTGAAATTGCTTTTTCCCTCCAATGTGCACTACTTTTCTCCACCACCTGTCCTCATCCTGATTACTGGAACAGTTCTGTATTTTCAGCAAACTTGTCAACACGTTACTCCCCACCACCGCACACACACTTGGAGGTCATTTATGAATATGCCCTGACTCCTAAATAACCTCAGTGGAGACTTCCCTCCACTGCAAGAAAAGCCTATGCCTACTCACTGTCTCCTACCATGCCCCATTACTCAGATGTTATCGTTATTTTGCAGTACTTGATCTGATATTACAAGATATGGTAGCTTTCAAGAGAAATGGAAGAAGAGTTTGGGGAGCTTTCTCTGTAGCAAGGAGGATCAATGGTAAAATCAATAATTTATTCGCTCATTCAATCAACATGTAAAAAGATCTCTAAATCTCTCAGTTTGCAAAAAACGTTGACACAAACCTCTACAGTTTTCAGCTTGATCAACATTTTCTGCTGGAATTGTCAGGAAAAAACCTTCAATCTGTGACCTCACACAACTAAATGGGCTCTTCTTTCTTCATCTCTGCTTACTCAAAAGGAACAACTTGCTCTAGTTTCAACAGCTTAAATCCTTATGTAAAACGTGGGACTAATTTCTAGCCTACACTGGCTGAAAGAGTAATAGGGAGAGGATAGGAGTAAGATGAATGCACAGTAGCTGGGATGTTGCAGACCTGAAAATACTGATTGTCTGGCACAGCCAAGAAGAAACCATGCATAATTAAAAGTACTTGCCACTTATAATTTACTGAACTTGCAAAGATACAGACTGAAACTTATCTATTTGATTATTTTTAGCATGATGTTTTGAGTCGTAATACAAGAACAAGAGCATAAAATACTGAGAATTGAAAATAGAGAGTCTTAAAATGTATTTCCACTAGCCATGTGAATAACATGCAGAAAACATACAAATATTTATTGTAACATTCAAGTAAACCTTCTCTATGGAAAAGAGATGAAAAACAAAAAGGAAAGTTTGCCTTACAAAATTTTGATTACTCCAGTAAAATAAGCCTGCTTCACTCACACGTTCTTAGAACATCTTCTGGAGCCTTACTTCACCTGCTTCTGTTTTTATTTTTTCATTAATCCTGTACGTGATGCATAATTGTAATTAGGATGGCATAAGACAAAGTGAATACAAGCTAAACTACTCTCAGTGAATAAACAGAAGACCTATTATACACATCTCCTATTTTCAGAATAATTCCTAGTGATGCAAATGGGTAGAAGAAGGAGTTACATAAAGTGTAAGCAAGGTGAAAGATCTCTTAATGGAGTGATTTTTTAAAGAACGGGCATTTAATATTCTAAAATGTCTTTATTTTTTTGGACATCTCACTGCAGTTCTGAGCTTCTCCACATTCAATATGCAGCCAAATAGCTTTGCAGTCTCTCAAAACGCAGAGATTCAGACTTTCATGGTCTTAAAAATATATCTGCACAGAAAGAGGTTTTTTAATTGGAAACCTTCAGACTGCATTCTTAGTGGAAGGTGGCAAGTCTCTTCAGCTCCTCAGTGCTTTATTTTTTTCTTCTCTTGGAACAGTTTCTCCTTTGAAAAATCTATAGCGCTACTTATTGATTTGAAGAATTTGATTTAAAAACCATCAACACCAATGGACAGAAGTCCCTAACTAGAGCAGTAGCTAGATCTGATCCTATGAACAGGTTAAAAAGGATTTTCTGAGGCAAAAGTGAAGCTTATATTTTCAGAGAAGGGTCCTGAAATCACCTTTTATTTCTGACACTGGCTGTGATAGAGATGACTAGGATACTTGATGCAACACTATCACCAGAACAAAGTCAGTTATTATTCTGATACTTAGTAGGTTGTGCCTGAACTCATCCATTATAAATATCTGGACCAAATCAGCAGCAATTCATTTAAACATCCCATTTATTCTGGATCATTCTAATTGGGTTTGAGGTACCTTGTGCTTGAGAAGTCTGAACGCAGGTGGGGTAAGGCCTGATGTCTGGCTAGAGATGGGTGGTAAAGCCTCTCATCATCTGGGTTTGAAACAATTACTTAATCCAGCCCTTCATCCCAAAACATTAGGGAAATCTAGGCACGTAATGTCTTACATCTTGTCAGTGGAGCACACAACATGATGTTTGCATGAAAGAGGTATTGTGGAGCTGCAAAAATACTCGTGTGCCTGCATACATCTGCCTAAGGGACCCAATCCTTATCTGAGAAGTCCAAGGAGTAACAAATAAAACATGCAACTTCTTTAAAATGACTATACCCGTGCCTCAAAACATGTCCTTCTCATTATTTTAGCTGTTAGTGATTTTAATTCTCTCATTCTTTTCACTGCACTTTTGTAACTTTTTTTTTTCTTTTAATTCTGGAAGGTGACCTTATTTTACAGATATTTCTTGTAAAATAAAGGATGATGCCGTAAGTAGTAAGCAGATTATTAAACCCACATTCATTCACATACTCTGTTTGTTTAGAAACTCTGATATTTGCCCCCTCACATGGAGGCTTTAGGGGTATTAAAACTCCAGTAAGGCTTTACATTTTAACAGTTATTTTTCATGAAAGTACCATTCTTTAAAAAAAAAAAAAAAGATTAATAGGGAGAGACTTCAGTTTTTTACTGACTTGAAATTCATTTGATTTCTTTTGGACACAAAGATTTACTTCACAACAGTTAGACTGAAATTAATTTTACTATTTTTTTTCTTTTTCTTCCCATAAATCATGGGAAAAGCAGAAAGATGACTTTTCCCTTTTGTAAATGACTGAGAAACATGCCTCCCGGAGTTAAAAAAAACGTAGATACTTGTTTATGTGAAGCCACTATGATATGATCTTATTCTGTAAACAGTAAATGTTACACAGAATTAGAAACCTATGTATGAGGTGTCCATCTGCCTAGGTATCTTTCTACCTTTTATGTACACAAAGATGTATATTACACAGATAAGCTGATGATCATTCTAATGCTGCAAGTAGTAGAACAGGTGCTGTTCTGCACCATATTGGCACTTTACTAAGTGTGGCTTGTTTCTGGCTAAATATGGGCACCTACAGCTGATGAAGTCCTTTGCAATCAATGAAACGCTGGACAACAGAGTTATCGGTGTAGTTAATTTCATCTGAAGCACATGCTTACATCTGATCAGATGAAGGGTTCTGATCTCCACATATTAGATTTCCAGCGACTGTAACTGGAACACAGATGGCAGGCTAGGATATTTGTACATACATTGCAGATGCCTAAAAATTAGCTGAAGTTTATTTCATCCCCCAAATAGTATTGTACAGCAGTAATTTAATTTAAATGGTGCATATGTTCTGTATTCTATCAGCTTAAAAAACCTTCCTAGTTAACAAAAATTTTAAATTCTGAGAAAGGAAGTGGCACTCACTGGAAGGCATAACATAGAAGTTAGTATCTGAATAAACTTCTGCAGCTCTCAGTGGGAAGACATAAGCACTAATGTGATGAAAAAGAATGAAAATACTAAAGCCTAGTCCTGCGGATTTTCACTGGTGATTCAGCCAAGTATTTCAGCACATGCTTCGGTGTTTTCCTATCCTGGGAGCACAGGCACTAATCCTGCACCTCACTAGGCTCTCGAGTTACATAACTGTTTAATTGGAACAAGGCTGTATCTTCAGGGCTTACTCATCACTGAAGTCCTGCTTGTGCAATTGCTCCTACAGTTGCTGATTCCCTGCAGCTGTGTGAATTGTCTGAGGCTATCACTACTTTAGCAAAGCAGATCCCAGCATATTTAAGAGACTACAGGCCTGAGGCAACAGGCTTTTGCAGTATCGCGTTCTACAAAATCAGCGGTGATTTCAGGGAAAAAAAATTAAGAAAAGCCCTCAAAAAAAGAAGCTAAAAAAGTTTTAGGCAGGTTTTAGGAACTTGCATCCTTAACTACAATCCAAAAGAATCTAGGGCAGTGATACAGGTCTACATTTATTTGGAATTCTTTTTCGCCACCCAAGTTGTTCTTGAGTTCAAATGCTCTTCAACCCATCTGCAGATGGTGCACAATTTTTCCTAGGTCAAAATAAAAACAGATGAGACACGAGTAATGCTTGACTGATCTCAGCGTGAGGAGAGCTAGTCTCTGCTGTCTTCCTAAACTTCCTTAAAATCACAAATTGTTTCTCAATGTAAATAGTGTTTTTTTTTTTTACTGTTGTTGGTGGGTTTCGTTTTGTTTTTCTGATCCCCCAAATACTGAGGATAGGGAAGGGAGCAGTCTAGGGACTGTTATGTAAGGTATCAGAGTGCAGAACTTTCATCTCTTTCAGATACAAGATAAAATTTAGATGTACTACTTCCTCAACCAGCAGGAATCAACAGACTTGTAGGAGGTGGATCTCACCAGTTCCTTTTCATTGCATAGCTATGTATAAACAAAACAAAATAAAAAGTAATTCTCACTTTGTTCTTTCTTAGAAAATATTGTTGGTACCTATCCCCAGAATATTTTGAGAAATGGCTTTCAGGTAGACAGGATCTCATCCTGCAGTAATGAGATACGTAGATGAGTTTCAAAGAGGAAAAGAAGTTCAGATTTCCCCTCTTTCAGAATTTCCAAACAGTTAGCAGCAGCTTGCCAGAATGCTCTACGTTTTGTTTTTTCTCTTCTTGACCTTTCAGAATGGTATGGAAAGCCTACACAACCCTCCATTTTTCTTTTCGTTATTTACTTTTCAAGGATAGGGCAGTGCATATAGGAAACGTTTAGACACCACAGCACTGGATCTGCAAGCAACTATGACTTTTACTGAGTCTAGTCAATGATTCAAATGGCAGCACTGACAAAAAATAAAAAAGGCAGAAAAGCTTTGCTCTGGTAAGGTCTGAGTAGAAATGCCTTATTAATAACCAACAAAAATTATAAGAAACTGGTTTAGCATGGTCTGGGGGAAGAAAGGGTTGAAAATAGAGAGTAATCCTGAAAGTATTAGCGTACGTATTCTAAACAAGTGAGTGGAGTGGTCTTTCCAAAAGAGATAATTTGGCCTTGTGTAAAGTGACAAAAATAAGCACCTCCACTGGGGGTAACTTGCTAGATAAAAGGATACTTAAAGCTTATAGAAGAAGTCTGATATGGAGTTTGTATAAGATAAGCTAAGTAAGCAACTGTACTTACCGTGTAAAGCTCATTAAGGACTTTCATTAAGTCTTCATGAAGCTGAAATGCAATCTCTTTGCTCTGTAATTAAAAAGAAATCATTAGAAAAAGGCACACAAAAACTGTAACATACTATTTGTATTAATTGCTCGTCCTAGATAGTGAATGCAATGCAGCTTGCAAAGACAACATTCTGTCGGAATTACAGTGCACTAAAAATAATCATTTGGGAAGGCAGAGGTAGACAGACAACATCTGGACAGGACTCTTATAAAAGGAAACTCAGAAGTAGTTTAAGAGGGGGTTTCTCATGAAGCATCGGGAAATTAGGTGCCAACAAAAAGGGTGAAGGTCAGGATTAATGTTACAAGCCTTTTTAATGGAACAAACTGTGTACTGTCTTACCACTGCTACGGTATATACATAAACTAAACCATGTGAAATGTAAAATTCTAGATGGATGTCCCTCACAATTTCAGATCTAGAATAGTCTTTGTTTCTCAGCACATGCAACTATCTAAATATTTACGCAAGAAATAATTGTGTCTCCTCTTTGAAACAGATACTCAACTACATAATACTCCACAGAGTGGGCTGCTGAAACAGCTTTGTTTAGCTTTTCTGGACTCTGGCTTTACTTTCATTCTGACCCAGAAAAAAAGAAATACTTGGCAGTGGTTATTACAGAAATCAAGTATGTCAAAATAAGAGTATTTAACTGGAGTCTCATTCAAATATATTCCTTTGTTAGTTGACCATAGCAGTTTAATCAGATGAAAATTGTGGCAACTGTGCAAGAGTTGAAGGCATTTGTACCACAGCCTTTGGAAAACAACTATAGAATAGAACTACAGGACTTGGCAAAAAGCCTGGCTACATTTCTTCTGCAATGTGTATCATCATAACATACATTCTGGAAATGTCAGCTTTTTTTCTTCCTTTTCTGTGAATATATTGATAATTAGCCCAGCGTCTAAAAACGCCAACTTCATAATAGATAATGGCCTTAGCTATGAGAAGTACTTTGTATTTGTACAGAAGCCAAAGGAAAGTCTTCTGGGGCAATTTATCTCCAAGGCTGCTAACACATACTTGGCCATCACTAAAACACCTGCAGGAATAATGGTTTCTGAATGAGAATTTCCAGTGCAACACCCACATATGAGAAGGAACCACAGCACACATCCCACCCACTATGTCTCTCAGAAGGATGAAACCAACACATCAGTAGCTGGAACAGAAAACTTTGCATATTTTCCTCCTATTCCTACTATCATACCCCTAACTCTGGGCAGTATTTAAGGAATGTGCCTTAACACTTATCAGCATTCACTCCAATCCTTACATGCAAGATGATTTTTAACTGACAAGAAACTAGAAATATAAGCACAGAATCACAGAATCACTGAACAGTTTGGGTTGGAAGGGACCTTAAAGCCCAGCCAGCTCCACCCCCCTGCCATGGGCAGGGACACCTCCCACCAGACCAGGTTGCCCAAAGCCCCATCCAGCCTGGCCTTGAGCACCTCCAGGGATGGGGCATCCACAGCTGCTCTGGGCAGCCTGTGCCAGGGCCTCATCACTCTCATGGTAAAGAATTTCTTGTGAATATCTAATTTAAATCTACCTTTTTTAGTTTGAAGCCATTACTCCTCGTCCTATCACTACACCCCCTGACACAGAGTCCCTCCCCAGCTGTCCTGCAGGCCCCCTTCAGGCACTGGAAGGCCGCTGTAAGGTCTCCCTGGAGCCTTCTCTTCTCCAGGCTGAACAACCCCAACCCTCTCAGCCTGTCTCCACAGGAGAGGTGCTCCAGCCCTCTCATCACCTTTGAGGCCTTCCTCTGGACTCGTTCTAATATTTCCACATCCTTCTTGTTATAGAGGCCCCAGAGATGAACACAGGGCTCCAGGTGGGGTCTCACAAGAGCAGAGCAGAGAGGGAGAATCCCCTCCCTCGCCCTGCTGGCCATGCTGCTTTTGATGCAGCCCAGGATATGAATGGCTTTCTGGGCTGCAAACAAACTTCTAAAAGTCTGGTATTTTTTCAAGAGCTATGCTCTGCTACTCCAGCACCTAGAAAACAATTCTTATCACTTCAATTTCTTTGCAAATATCACATTATTTTTATCTAATGCTAAAGACAAAAAAATCAAATGCATAGCAGTGCATAGACTGCATGTGAAGAATTGCAAAGGATTGGAGAAGGATTGAAGATTTGCAAACTGCTGTAGGGAAATGCAGTAAAAGCTTTAATCAAAACTCTGAATTGCTTTTCATTGCTTTACATTGGCACCCTGCCTTCAAAAGTCTGCAGTGCAGCTCTGACACAGCTTACACATCTCCTAAAAGATCCAAGAACTGGAGGCCACCTGTTTTCTCTTGGAAAGCTGCTTCTATACTGTTGAATATGAGCAGTCTACTTTTTAAATCATTTTAGCAGAAAGAAGGACAAAACGTACAAATAAGATGGTAGACATTACAACTGTTAGATGAAAACATACACACATGGGAAAAAACTGTAGAGACGAAGTCCAGCTCCAAGCAATTTATCCCTTTCAACTGCTGGTCACTGCCATCTCAAAGCTGATGACAGCACAAGCCCTAAATACAGCAAGGTTGGTTTTAAGGCAGCATCACTTAACTAGGCAGCACAAAAGTTTTTTTTCAGAAAGTGAGACTGAAAAGTCGATTTTCTTTGTACCCTTCACAGATTCTTTTGTGTAAAAAACAAAACAAAGCAAAACTGTAAAAAACAGGGAGACACATCTTAGCAATGGCACGTGGTCACAGATGAGTCATCCTTCCACCAATTCATCTGGGGACTTCAGCCTTACTGCCTGTGGCTTGTAAGGGTCCCTGTAGATGTATAATATGTCACTTTCTATCTTTTTCCGATGAAATATTGCATAGGAATCGTCCAATAAAAATCAGGAAATTTGGCTAGCCTTAGCAGTGTAAAAGGGATTTATGTTCAAGAACCAACACATTTTACATTAGCATTTAAAATCAAGAAATACTGACTTCGAGTGGCTTGTGATACGGCTTTTAGTGTGCAATATATAGTGCGGTAGAGCACCAGATAAGGAGTGCATTTATTTTCAGTGGTTAATGGCTCTCCTATTTCTCTTTGATGCTACCTATTCTCCGCAGTAGTTCAACATGTCTGAGCAGTATGCTCCTCTAGGAGCCTCTCTGCAGGCGAGCCAAACAACAGAATGTAAGATGCAACACACATTTTCCTGGAGCTAAGCTGATAGCTCTAGTCAGGCCATTAAAACCCGAGAAACAATCAGTGAGATACTTCCTTATTCCCCATGTCCTAGAGAAATGTATTAGCATCTATTAACGAAAAGAACATAGACTGTACTAAAAATGTTAGAGTACATGTAAACTCTTCCTAAAAATAATGTATTTTTAACTAATCTGGTTCAAAGCATGAAGAGACAATTTGAAGAAACTGCCACTGGAATTTAAGAGGCCACATGTCCCTGCTTCCACTGCCTGTGCATTTCTTTCTTGTGCCTCAGTTTGACCAGCGGGTCCTTGCTCAGCCATCCCCATTTCCTGCCCTCCCTGCTTGCTTTCTTACACATGAGGATGGGGAGCTCTTCTGCTCTAAGAAAAGCGTTATTAAAGAGTTACCAGCTCTGACCAGTTCCTCTGTCCCTAAGGACAGTGTTCCAGGGGATCTCATCCACTAGGTCTTTAAACAGCTGGAAGTTTGCCCTTTGCCGAGCCCATTGTTGCATGAGAGGGGACTTACCAGGGACCAGCGTTTGCCTGTTTCAGAGCCTTGGTAAGAGCTCTCACAGAGTTTCACAGAGTTGAAAGCATTTGCAGTCCAATGTTTGCCTGTTTCAGAGCCCTGCCAAAGACTTTCACTGAGACAGTTTCACAAAGTTGAACATATTTAATGAGGTGACAGATATAACAAATTTGGAATTGCCATTGATAAATACACTTACTGCAATGGAGATAACACAGGATTATAGTGCTAGCAAAATGCTATCCCAGGTATTTCTCACCAAAGAGGGAAGGCGCAGAAGGTTTCCCTGTCTTAGTGGAGGAGAAAAGGGCACAGCCTCTTCTAGGTTTCCAATTTCTTCTTTCCACCCCCCAGCTCTTCTTTTTTCCTCACTCTAACTTCATCTTCTCTCTTTTTTTTTTTTCTTTCTTATTCTCTTGTATGTTTACACCAACTCCTTTTTTTTTTTATATCCTATCTATTCCCTCCCTAGGGTGATGTTTACCATGATTTGGGTAAAGAGTTATAGTCATATATGCTTAGCGTGTACTTCATTAAGCTCATTATCATATTCAGGGTTGTGAACTTTAATATTCATGTTGCACATAATGACGAAAAAGTTTTCACTCAGGCACTGTGGGCCTCAAGATTCTGTTCTGCTGCCAAAACAAGGCCATGTCGCCAACACAAGAGTCCCTCCTTCAGCAACCTCTCATACCAAGCGTGCGGACCTCCATCCACAAAGTTTGTGTAAGAGATAAACAAGAACAAGCTGCTCAATTCCCCTTCGCCCAAGGCTGGTGCTTATCAGTGACACTAACAAGTTTGTTCTCCAAACCCATATTCCTCCAAATCGTGAACTCAACCAGGGCCTGGTCGCCGCAGCCCAGACTGCCTCCAATCTTAACCTCTTTAAAGAGTTCCTCCTCACTGGTGAGCACCAGGTCCAGTAACACCTCTCCTCTGGTCGGTTTGTCCGGCAAGTTATCCTCAATGCTTGCCAGGAGTCTCCTGGATTGCTTACAGCCTGCTGTTTCGCTTTCCCAACAGACATCTGGAGCAGAAACGCTCAACTTTAAACACATCAGTGGTCCTCCTGATGTTATCAAGATTTGTGTTTATGGGTTAATGCTTGATAAACTTAAAATTTTACTCCACATTAATACCCTTTCAGTGAAGTTGGTAAGAATTTTCCGTCCATTTTAGAAAGAGTGTAATTGGGCACCCAAAGTTTACTCATCTGTTGTTTTTTTTTTATTAAAATTTTAGTCAGTCAAGTTGTTCCTGGAACTCTTTAGTGTCTGTATTTAGCACACACAATGCTACTATCAGCTGCATCATTTAGGGAAAATATTCTGTGACTGCTTTTAAATGAGTCTGCTGCTGGTCCCCGGGGGAAGTGATGTGCAAACCATTGCTTAAAAGAAGCTTCCATGAGCTGCTGTGACACTGACATAGCCAGTGTGTGACAGTAACGTTCTGTCCCAGATTTGCCAGTTTATAGCAACAAATAGCTTTGCTATCCTTTTAGACCTCTAAACATTTAAGAAAATGATGTGAAAAGTCTCTCTCTATGCCACAATTTTTATAACTTCCAAACAGATTTGGCAAGTAGTCACAGTCCCTGTTAATAGCCAGATTATGGAACTAAAATATTTATTGTGCTTGGCTTCTCCAGCATCTTTTACTGTAAACACTGGAAGATATGTTCATCTTGCCTCGTTATGGTTTCTGTCCAAAGAAAATACATTTTTATAAATTATAAATATACAAATCTGTTTAAGGATTTTGTGGTTATGTGTTTATACAGTTGATTATTAATGCCGGGGTAACCAGAATCACTGCATGAAATGTTCTGCCTAATACTTTTTCCTTCTGCTTGACATTTTTCCTTATTGCTTTATTCTTTAATTGTCCCCATGAGGCCATCTACCCCATCTGCCTGAAGAGACGTGCAAGCATGCAAGGTTTGAACTCTGCTACTTTCTGTTTGTAATTTTATGTGCAACAATAAGGCCAGGCATGAACAGCAATCTGTACTGCTTTTATATGCCAGCAACTGAAAAAAAAGAAGAGCTTAAGTGCCTCCCTGATAGTATGAGGCCTGGCATAATACAATCAGGTAAATGCCTTAAAATCTCTGAACTAGATCCTATCCTTGTCCTGCGTTTAGTACATTTAAACAGAAGCTAGATCCTGACCCCTGTAAAAAAGAATGACAAATTGCTCCCAGGAGAACAAAAATAATGAGTATCCAAATATTAAGTGGACCAGCCTAGACAAGAAAGCCATGAACAGGTGTGTGAATACAATTTGTTTTCAACATGTAAGCTGGAAGCTATAAAAATCTTTTCACCGCAATAACCCAAATGTTAAGACAGATGTAAATAAGCACACAAAGGAAGAACCAGAATGAGAAAGCATGGGTCAGGAATAACAGAGAGTGAGCCAAGGGAAGGCACAAAGACCAAGGGGCAGAGACATCCCTCATCACTACATTTCATATAGACCAACACTGGGTATCACACACATCTTTTTCAGAAGGCCTAGAGAAAGGGGTTGCTACATGTAGCAGGCGCAAGCAGGAAAGGGAACAAAACAATACTCTACTGCTAAGCATGGCCAGGAAATGAAGATATTGTTTGATATTTTAATTACCAGAAGTCCAGCTGGAGCCAGTCTTGGGATAGGATATAAAGAGTATATGTCCAGAAAATGTTCTCAATTCATGGAAAAATTTAATCTGAGGACCTATGTGGCCACCAGCTAGCTGAATAAAGCCAGTAACGGCTACCATTGAGAAGTAGAATGGGGAGTGTTGTCCTTGGGGGGCAGGAGGGAAGGGGGTGGGGGGGTGTGTGCAGAAAGAGCCAAGAAAATCAGCGACTTTGCTGTTGTCAACCTGCAACTTGTCTGTGAGCAAGAAAGAGGGTAATCCACCCTGAGGCACCTTCCCTTTCTGCAGCAGGCAACTTGGGGGTTTAGAGCAAAATGATGAAGACCTTATAGCTCTCTACAACTACCTGAAAGGAAGGTGTGGGAAGCTGGGGATTGGCCTCTTCTCACAGGTAACTAGTGACAGGACTCAAGGGGATGGCCTCAAGTTGCACCAGGGGAGGTTCAGGTTGGAAATGAGGAGACATTTCTTCTCAGAAGAGCAGTCAGGCACTGGAAGGGGTTGCCCAGGGAGGTGGTGGAGTCACCGTCCCTGGAGGTGTTCAAGGAAAGGTTGGACGTGGTGCTTAGGGACATGGTTCAGTGGGTGACATTGGTGGTAGGGGATGGTTGGACCAGATGATCTTGGAGGGCTTTTCCAACCTTAATGATTCTATGAGATCATCTGTGAGCCAGATTTGGTGTAGTTACTCTCCAGACCTGGAAGGGGGACCTAAAGCACCTCCAAAGATGCAGAAGATGCCGATGTTGCAGGACCAGGGAAGAACTAAAACAAGGTGGTAACGGGGATGCATAACACTATTAGGTTAATAAAGTGGTAGACATATAATTTACTAACTTAATTATTGAATACAGAGAAGCTTTATTAGCTGGTATTTGGAAATTACTTAGAAAGACATTAAGTGCTCCTATGTGCAGTGCTATGAGAACAAATGTTACATGGGTGTATTTCTGCTTTTGACCACAGACTGCAGTAAGGTATCGAGCACGCACTTGTCAGTCTTTATTTTCTAAAACTTCGTATTTAAGATTTATGTTCTTATTCTCTACATTTATTACTTAGAGAGAGAGTACATATTTCAAAGAACACTATGACCAGATTCCAATGTATGAGTATCTGCAGGATATTGTTTGTGTCTTATTTAATCTAAAATCTCTGAACAGTGAACAAATCCCATATGCTTTCATAGGGACAAAACCCACTGAGATTGATTAAAATTTTCTCTGACAGGATTTTATTCTAAACCCAGTCTTTTTAAAATGTAACCTACAGACAGTGACAGAAATTGGTTAAATATTCTACTCGACATTTACAGTTCTCCAACAACTTTCTTATCATTTTCTCTAGGGAGAACACAATTTTGATGGAGGAGAGTGTTGGATGTCTCCTTTCTCATTCTAAGCCCACCTCCTATTTGCTCCTCTGACCTCTGCCTGCAAGGTGGACTGCAGTACAGGACACGTGCACTTTGCACCCCATCTCTCTCTGTTCCCCAGTGGATGCCCATTAAGCAGTCCTGAGATGTGAGGCATCTTGAGTTAGATTGCTCATTCACATCTGACAGAAATTATGGTTGAAGCTGCCCATTTGCGCTAAACATAAATGTAGACAGCTTATGTTCTTCATGAATAAAACAAGACAATTTGCTAACAGCTTTACTTCCCGCACTGGTCTTGGTTTTCTCTCTGTCCAACGTGGCTCACCTCATTTTATATCTCCCTTCCCTTTTACCCAGAGCTGGAGCTTCATCATCATCCAGTTCTGCACCTGGGGACTAACAGCAAATACCTCACCTCACAAGCACTCCGCAGCAAGTACTACAGCAAGAGTTGTGTACACCATGAGTCAGTGGAAATACCATCATGCTCCAACAACTGTTAATTCCTGACAGAATGACATCCCAAAAATAAATGCTCAAAATTAATACTGGTGAACGACCACTGCCACATTGATGCTGCACGCTCATAAAGCTCATTTACACTACTCCACGGTGCCACGTGTCTTCTTTTAACCATCCCCTTCACATCACGGGGTCTTGCTCAGGTCCCTTCATGCGTCCTTTAGGGAGCAAACTCAGCCTGTGCTCCAAGTTAACAGCTGTTTGATGTGACAGTATCACACTGAGTGTTAACCAGACAACCCTTCCAAAAGGTAGTATATGGTTGTTTAGGACCTAGGCTCCACTAATGTGACCTTTGGGGTTAATGCATACTCAATTTCCTTTCTCCTGTTTCACCCGTAGAAGATCCAAACTAGGAATAAAATAACAAGAAAAGCTGTTTAGTCTTCTTCGATAAGCTATGCTAAAATGAGAAATTCTGAAACATTACACTTTCCTGCGCATGATCTGGAGGAAACAGTAAAGTCTGTCAGGAAGATGCGACAGTGTGCCTCCTGTTAATGCACTGAATATTTTCACATATTTTCCTCTTTCTAAAAGGTAGGCTGCAGCAATCCCCATTCAAAAATTATAGGTGAATAAAGAAGGAGATATACCTCTCCATGGAAAACTTTATCTAGATATTTTTGTACAGTGCCTCTGGAGAGAAGGGAAGCCAAAGCAAAAAATTTCTAGTGCTGAAGATCTGAACTACGGGCCAGTCTAATAATGCACATATAGCAAAAAAGAGATTTCTAAGCAACTAACATAAGCAACTGAGGAACTATTCCAGATTCATTACTGAAAAATTTCTACTGTTCCGAGAAGGTCTGAGACATCTCCACATAGACTGTACTTGAGCATCTTCAAATTGCTTTTCCCTTCATCTTTCCAACTTCCACAACAATCTTCCTTATTAGTAAGTTTAGTGGTTGGCGAACTACAGTTTCATGCATCAAACCCATCTTACATGAATGACTCACTACTGATTGAAGAACTATAAATTTAGATCCTATTACTGTCACAGGTTTTAATGAACACCAATAAAACTGATTCCTGTTTTTACTCCTTTTTCTTCAACTACAACCCATGTGCAACAATGAGGATTCTTCTTCCCACCCCATTGCTATCTGTCTAGGATTGTGGTCAGGTATACTTGAGATCAGTTTCCTATTTTGAAGTATTAACCTGCTACCCCTGCAGGAAATGCCATCACATTTAGTCACATACTTTACATTCTGTAACCTTTTGGAATTATTTTTTGTACTAAGCGTGACGTTTACCAACCAGCATCCCGCTGTGACTGACGGATATGCATTTATATTCTATTTTTGTTTCAGAAGTTTATAACAACAATAACTGCAAACACATTACATAGATCTCAAACTAAGGCTCCCTCAGAGTGCCTGCTTAGCCAAAGAGGGATTTATAAATTGTATGGGTAATGAAAACATGCAACGGACATGCACAAGTACAAACACGTACAGAGATAATGCTTAATGATCTAATAGAAGTAGTTATGATATCAAAAGCATATGTTCATATTTAATACCGGGAAAGAAAAGAAACTCCTTCAGCGGAACCACAGCATACGCTAGAATCTTTATGCTACTGCACTGCTGCAAGGTAAACCCTTAATTTGGCTTGAATCAAAGTTTTTCTGATGACAGTTATAATGAAATACTGTTTTTACAAATACTTCATTAATTCAACGTGACTATTTTGGGATTCCTAAGAGAAAACTGTTTTCTTTCTGCATGGGTAGACAAATGTGTTTTTGAGAGAACAGGCTTTTTTCTTTGCCACTTAGATATTTGCGATTCATTTCTTAAGGTCACCAGCATACACAGCAAGTTCCCAAACATTTCAGCACTAAGGATTTGCTCTGTGAGAACAGTCATGAAGAATTTATAAGTGTGCTAAAACAGATTTTATGCTACGTGTGCTGAATCTTCTCCTCAAATGCTATTAAGACACATTCACCTCCCTCATGCATCTGAGAGGCACTCCCCACTGGAGGAGGACTGACTGCAGGAGAGACGTTACCTTCTTGAACATTCTGGTGGAGTCTTCGCTTATCTGCATGAAGCGCATGATCACATTGTTCAGGTAGATATCACTCAACGTTGCGTGGTCTTTGCTTTCCCTTCTCACTTGGTTCAGGAGTAAGTACCAGCAATTCACTGGTGATAAGAGGTTCTGGTCTTTCCTAAGGAGGAGAGAGACATAAGTATCACATATAGAAATGGAAAAGTTACATAATTAACACAAACATCTCCCTGACATTTACACTTAGAGCTTTTTATGTAAAAATGACTGCTTCTGAACACTCAGTCTATCCATTCTTGGAATAACTCAGGTTAGGCAAGCTTCAGATGATTCGTTTAAGAAACATTTTACAAATCCCATGAGGCATAGATACAAAAATACAGAAAAAGCAGAAGAATTTAGGACACTAACTGCAAGCCAGCCGAGAGCTTAAAAATCTTGCCACAAAGCTTGCAGCTGCTTACGGATTCAAAAGGCCATGGATACAATATTAATATAGTAACGATATTTATTGTTTTGATATTAGAAATAAATAAGAACAGCAAGCACATTTGAAATCCTTCATAAGCAAAGTTGTAGGTGTGGCTGTTTCACAGTAATGAATTTGTATAACTGCTATAAAATTATAGCAAACACAAGCATACGTATGTCACAAGCATACATATTCTGTGATCAGCATTCATAAATTCACAGCATTCATAAACACTCTGCTCCTGCCAGCCACAGATAGTTCAGTTACAAGACAAAGAGAAGGAAGGACATTTTCTATGATGGTACGGTTCTGAATTTCCTTTACAGAATTTTGTGTTGTAGACACAAGTGTTTAATGTTGCGAAAAGTGAAATCATGAACAACTTCTGATTTCTTTTACACAAAGCCAACAAAAATACATGTAGCTGAACAACTGTTTCACAGACAAAACAAAACAAAACAAAACAAAACAAAAACTATTATAAAAGATATCTTTTGATTTTACTGAAAGTTTAATTTCAAGTTTGTCTTGAAACTGCACGGTCTAGAAACTTGCTACTCTTTCTCTTTTCTTGTGCAGGATTCTCATACAGTCAAAAGGATCAAGCATGTGGAGATAAAACAGCCGGAGGTGGCAGTGAATTGAGGGAGAAACTCCTTCAGCTCTTGGTAAATTGTTCTAATAATTAACTATTCTCACTGTTAACAATATGCTCTTTAATTCATCATCTGATTGGCTTTAGCTTTTACCCCCAGAATCAAAGCAACAATGAATGATTAACAGACAAAAGCTTTTTCTTGATCATTCCGTGGTGCAATGCTTTGCTATGAATCAGTAGTGCGTAAAGGAAACTTCCCCATTTGGTCTGAGAGGGACATCTTAACAGAGTTACTCATACTGACGAGCGTCAGGGTCTTCTCACACAGCTCAGATAGTGGAGGAATCCCTGCAGGGCCATGCCAATATAAGCTGGTCCTCACTGCCTTTGCATGTCTCAAAGCCAATCCTACAGAAGCATTTACCAGGCCATCCTGCCTGTTCTGGGCAGAATGATAGGAACGGCAAGAGGACCACCTGTTTAAGTAACTTTTGCTATGATCTCTGAAAACAACTGGACAGTTGCACAACAGAATCGAAGACAGGACTTCAGTCATGACCTCTTGCACATCCAGACTCTGCCAGTCTGGATTTAACAGACTTATTCTGACACAAGCTGAATGAAAGCCTGGGCTCCCTCTGAAGCAGAGACACATGCACACCTTGGTTATTGCGGAGAATCACCGGGTTGCTTAACTGAATCTTAAGAAATATATAGCAGTGTTCTTTGAATTGTGCA
Organism: Anser brachyrhynchus; assembly: GCF_964034855.1. Classification (NCBI taxonomy): domain Eukaryota; kingdom Metazoa; phylum Chordata; class Aves; order Anseriformes; family Anatidae; genus Anser; species Anser brachyrhynchus. The sequence goes on along the minus strand of NC_137694.1, from coordinate 36,305,643 downwards.
AGTTGTATCTGCAAGTTGTATCTGAATTAACCTCTTCTTTGTTGGGTGTGTTTCGAAAAGACTTTTGTCCCAAAACAAAAAATCTGTCTGTGTATCTATAGCACAGTACTAGTTGGGCAGTGGAAAAAAGTACTTATTTTTCAGCTTTAAAAATACAAAATATTGTTTTATACCCCTAAGCATAACAGGGCCAGGCAGATGCATTCATTCATCAGCTCAAGTCAGGAAAATAACCAGATGACACTATGCCAGCAAGGAACACATTTGAAATGCTTTATAAAACACGCTGTACACACTTTTTGACAAATACTACCTGACCACTTCTGTTCAGTACAGAAGTTACCATGCCATCAAGGAGATATATTAGCTTGTAAGCAAGACATAACATTCACATCTTTTTCATTTCCAGGAAAAAGAGTGACCAAGAGGCACCAGAAGTTCATATGCAACAACAAATCAAAATAGCTTTCTTTCTCAATACCTTTTTTTGCTAATATTCCTGGCCTCTTTTTGTCTTTGTGGTGGTGATTGACCTTTATTTAGACACTTTCAAACCCGTCAACCCCACTGCAATAGATCAACCCACACCTTTCAAGCAATTTTGAGGCCCTGCTTCTCTTCTAGATACTGCGTGAATTTTGCATGTTTAAAGTCAATAGTAGTAAGTGAGGGATCGTATTTGTGCAACTTACCTTTTAAGAAACTGAAATAATTTCTAAGAAGTTTACGTGAATAACTGCAGTCGTCCAAATCTACAATACAGTATTTAGGCAGCCAGGTACCTTTAGCTGCAATGAGAACAGCTATGCTGCTAAGCAGGAGTGAGAATTTTAAACATGCCTTTGACCTGGGTCCAACCTAACAATACTCAAAAACAGCAGAAGCAATGAGTGGGGTAGCACAGGAATGGCAGACATGGGGATGAGAGGGAAGGAAATATCTCTTACTTGTACTGCTGATGGTCTTTTGTACTTCTTGTTTTTGCCATGAACCTTTCTGCCAATTTTTCCAGGTTTCGGGAATACTCCATCTCTATTTCCGACTTCTTGCGGAAGAAATCCTGCAGATCCTGAAGGAGCTGCACTCTCATTTCAGTCTGCTGCTCCAGGCATTTCTGCTGCTCTATGAGTTGAGCTCGGATCTCTAATAAAAGAAGAACATGCCATACGAGTCAGTGAAAACAAATGAGAACTGAGCATTATCAATTAAAATCAAATGTTTCAGAGTACTTCAGCCTCTGCAGCTACACCAGCTGCACCTGAATTTCAGGTCTTGTGGTGGGATGCAGCAGTGGAAGCTCTCACTTGTGCCATGGCACACATATGCATCGGGGTGCAGTGTCCTCCTGCCCGCTGCCTTTCTCTCACAAATGGCTGTGGCAAGGAAAGGGCTCGGGACTCTGCTGGGCTCATGTAAGCAGATCTGCCTCTCCTTTCCTCTCCCATCCTCTGGCACTAGCAAGGCATCTGGCTCGGAGCAATCTGCTTGTGGGGGGTGGTGTTCAACTGTTCGGGCAGCAGCTCCTTCTGCTACCCTGAAAAATGTCAGGCTAAGCGTGCACCCTTTGGGCCGGGATCAGCTTACTGCCAGGTGGACCACGCCAGCTCACATCATCATGTACACCACGGAAACTACCTTGCAATAAATTCTGCAGGCATTATCCACCATAACTGTGCGCAGATGAGCTTTCACATCTGCCTCATCTACACCAGAGGGAGAACTGGTATATTACACACAAATTCACCAATATTCTGCAGTGAACTTGGAGGAAAAAGTGTACATGTATTTAGAAGCTGCTATCTGAAAACGCATACAAGGTTCCAGAGATTGTGGTGTATTTATTAACGTAAAACCAAATTAGTCAATTTAGAAGAGGATGTATGTTCACAATGATAGTCTGGAGTAACAGGGAAAAGCCTCCAGATTTCTTACCACTGTACTGCATGCTGTTTGCCATATGCACAATTACTATGTGGCAGGGCTTCTTTTCAAGGTCTGTTTTTTAGCACTTTTATTTCTTTAGTGCTACACAGATAATCACATTCTGCAAACACTTAGCCTAAAAACATCCCTCTGGTTCTTCTGAGAGACTGGTTCATTAGAGTCGTTTTCAGCTGCCCATGCACATTGTAATCCAATATTGTGGAGTAAACAGGAGTAAACATTTTGCAACCATAATATATATAATTACATGCATAATATATATATTTAAAATGGTTTAACACTGTAACAGGGACTTATTGATAACAAAATAATATGCCAGAAGTGAAGTTATGTAAAAGCAAAATTGTTGTGGATGTTTACTTGATCACAGAATCACAGCGATTAGAAAAGACCCTGAACAGCATTAAGTCCAACCATCACCTGACACTACCAAATCCCATCAGTAAAACATGTCCCTAAATGCCACATCCACACGTCTCTTATATACCTCCACGAATGGAGGCTCCGTCGCTTCCCCGGGCAGCTCATTCCAGTGCCGAACCACCCTGTCTGTGAAGTCTTCCAGACTTCTAACCTAAACCTGCCCTGGCACAACCCGAGGCTGTTTCCTCATGTCCTAAGGCCATTTCCTCATGTCCTGATGATGTAACCATGCTGTGGGTAAAAAGACATTGGAAATATTAAGACGCCTCACTGGGCCGAAGTAGAAAATCTCTCTAAAAACCACTGCTAACATCACAGGGAACTGCAAACCAGCAAGCGGTAACAACATTGCAAAATCTTATCCGAGGCAACTAGGAACTAATGCATCCTCACTTATCTTAGAGCAGGTATGAAGGCAGAGATCCGCCCTGCTGGGATTCAAACGTGTCTGTTGAAATAAGGTAGGATGAGCACAGAAAGCTGTTAAGTCAATATATTTACTGGAGGAGGGAGATACTGCAGTGTTTTCCTCCAAATCTCCTTTGAGCTACCATCTGCTGTGTTAATCATTGATGAGACCATCCATTTTTATACTCCGGGAGGTGAACCAAAGAATTCATGGGTTGGTTTTCATTTCATTTCAAATCAGCTCGCTGGAAAAGGACCGTGCCTCCAGCAAGGCTGAGCCACTGTAATACAACACTGTATCAATGACATTTGTGTATATAGAGAAGAAATTTATAATGGAGCTGGAAGGTTATTAACAGGGAAAAAAAAAAAAAAGGAAAAAAAGACTTTTTTTGGGCATCCACTACTTGTTAATATTGTAATCATGGAAAAATCCTGCTTAAAGGAAATCAGTTGTACAGATTCACTGACCAGAAGCAGGACTTCTGACTAAGACCATACCCACAGATGTCCCTGTACTTCGGTCATCTCCCATTGCCACTACAGATTTCCCACCGGTGACCTCAAAGGCAGAGCTCTGTACAGAGCAGCTACGTTCTCACTTTGTTGTAGGACAGTGGATGTTGCTGCTGTAATTCTTCCTTTTAGGCAGGCTTTTACCATAGCAACAGCAAAGAGAAAGATTTTAGAAAAATGAATATATGAAGAGAGATGCAAAAAACAATGACCACGGGATGACAGACACAGTGTGAGGACCTACACCAGCTGTCCGACACTGCTTTTCCAGCAGATAGCGGTGGCTTCCTTCAACCTTGCATATTCAAAACCAAAATTGGAGCGTGACTGTTGGAAGCTGACAGTGGCTGGTGGTCTCCAGGCTCTGGGTAAGGCGGGATGTTAGTGGGACTGCAGCTTCATGAGGGAAGTCTCACCATTTCTGGCTTTTTGAATCTCAGCAAGGAGAAACAACGTGCTGCTTCCCAAAGGCTGTGCCCCTGGCCTCCAGCTAGAGGAGAGAACGGGGAGATGCACGTCCTCTTCATGCCAGCAGACCAGTCTGTTCGGAAGATGCTCTGGCACAGCAGATCTCCCTCTAGCTCTTCGTGTCCCGATCCTACTCTTTTTAATTCTACTTTTACTAATGATGTGTGCAGTGCCGCATTGGCAGGCTGGGGAGATGGCAATGAACGAGACAACAGATTAGCAAATGTTGTGATTTTTACTTGCTGGTAAGAGACAACTGTGGATTAAAAAAAAAAGAAGAAAAGAAAGAAAAAAACAACAAACATCGGCGTAACAGCCAGCCAGCGTGAGTGGCTGCGCATCAGGAGATCCCAAGCAAGCGGCCAAGCACTGCTAAGGAGCATAGGCTGTCCATTACCTCCTGTTACGGAAAAATTCACCAAGGCAACGCTCCCGTCTTTAACCAACCCACACGTGTGTCCCTAGAGCTGGGAAGGGCTGCAGGGAATATCACTGCACCATGTTCAATGAGAGGGTGCCAAGTTACAAGGAGCAGAGCCCAGCCTCTCCAGAGACACAGCCAGGTGCGGCGGGCAGCAGCGGGGTGCCTGTCCTTCCCCTGTTTTGCTGGCGCACTCAAATTCAAAGCCGAACTGGCACCAGCTGTAAGGGACGATGACATTGTCCTGCTCGGCTCTGCGGGGTGGCTGACGTGAAATGATTGCCAGGGTGCTTTGTGCCAGGAACGGACACGTTTGAACGGTGGGCAGATTAACACCTTCTCTTTCTCCTCACTGCAACTTTGAGCCATAATCACCGCTGTTCTGGCCAAGCCCTGGTTCAAAGGGAATCCCATCCCTTTACACTGCGGCTAAAACAGACTGAGTTCACATCAAGCGAAAGCCTCCAACCTTTCTCCAAGATTTGCACACACGACCAAATCGAGGAAGCAGTTAATGTGACCATAATTAAATCAATAACCTCTGAGTAAAGTTTTATGCTAAAGATTTCCATATTGAAACTCATTTCAGAATTATTCCCTGATCTACACCACTCTCCAGAATTAAAGCATTAAGAAGAAATACAGCTTTGTTTGTGGCAGCCTTCAAGATATACCTTTAACCTTTCAACACTTTTTATTTTCTTCTCAGCTTAGGTTAAGGGGGTGCACTACAGAAAGCAAAAGGAGACAAGATTATAGCTCTTTTTGGGAGAGGTAAAGAGTAGACGAAACTGAACTACAAACATCACCCTAATCCTAAGCAGAAATACACTCACCAAGGCTACCTCTTTGTACACAGTACAGTATTACAGCGCTGCAGCAACACACCAAATTACCCTGTGGCTAACCAGGGCCAGTGCCCCATCTGAAGGCACCTGCCGTGAAATACACCGCGATGCGGCACACCGCGATCATGCTGGCCACACGTCAGCAAGGAACTGCACTCGCCACCTTCCCTTCCACCTGTGCCCAAGTACCAGGCTCAAACACCCTGGAAAGCCATGGGCAAGCTTCTCCTGTCCTCAGAAGGCGAGCAGCTGGACACCTTGTAGATATCTAGTGTTTTCTGCTTCTACCGTCACTGCGTGTGAAGACACCGGCATCCCTTGCCAGGCAATGCCACAGAGCCCATGCAGTCAGGCAGGCTCCAGCCATGCTGTGCTGGGCTGTGCCTAGTCTCATCAGCCCTCGGACACCTTCCAGACCACCACGAACCCTCATCAGCAAACTATCAACCAAAACAATGCTAATGAATGATGTGTAGTGCTGTTACGTGGCTGCTGGGCTATGCTTTCCACCAGAACCACCCTGAGAGCTGTTCCAGCCTGCCACCCTTGACTCCCATCTCGGTGGAGGTAACTTTTGTGCCTTCAGAACAGCCCCGGCACAGATTTTGCTGTTTGCTCCAAAGCTTGGAAAGTGCCACGGAACCAGACCCTGTTCACCCCCGGGGCTGCTGGCAGCAGACAGCGGCACTGCACGTCTCCCACCTGCTGCCTCGGCCTGCCCGGCGAGGAGCTGTACGTACCTCATGGTTACAACACGCAGACACATCCCTCCAGCAGCATTACTGGATAATGATGCGGACAGCCCCAGGGCCCCATCCTGCTAACAATTAGAAAAGCAAGCAGCTCATCAAAACTATTTAAGAGTACAAATCTAACAAGGCATATTTATGTTTGCAGGTCTTCATCTGCTTGGTTACTTCAGACAAAGTCATATCACCTACCCATCTTTCTCTAAATATCCCATTCACACACACAAAAAATATAGCTTTAACACATACGGAAAGGTCTTATCTAAAGCACAAAGGACAATATATAGTGTTTTAGACTTCGTATTTCCAAACCATCACACCTTAGTCACTTTTTTACACCAGTAAGCTATTGATACACATATTCCTCATTCTTACATTTATGATATCCAGATTGTGTTTCAGAGGAAAAGTTTCAGAGCTTAAATTCAGTCTAGATATCATCTGGTGACTGGCATGTGTTTGTAATTACACAGATATTGGAGCCTTATCATCTTGCAGTTCCTCCTTAAAGACACAATCTTACATGATTCCCACAGTGCCTTGGCTTTTTCATGTGAGAATGGCACGTCTGAGTTTGATGTAGCCGGGATGCTACATCAAGGGACCGATCTTTCCAGTTCATTCTCATCTTCTGCTTTCGTGAGGACCTGCCTTTGGCTTCTCTATCAAGATGAGCAGAGGTTTGGTCTAGTTGAACACAGCTGGCCAACAGCTGCATCAGTGCAGACATTCCTTATTCCTGTGAAAGCACAATCAGACAACTTGGTTTACAGAACCAGTTTTTCCCATGTTTAGATATTCTCAGGAAAGCACTTAGCTGCAGCTGGCCAGGTACACTGTCAGCAGAGAAACAGCAGCAGCAGCCACTGAAAGGCCCTGGAAGCTCCCCTGTGCACAGTTAGGTTCGAGTCACCCCTAGGATCAGCACTCCCAAGCCTGCCTGCGATGTCATCCTGTCTCACAACAGACAAGATAAAGATTATGAGAGGTATCAGCCCTGGGGTGGATCCTCTGGCCCAGGAGCTGATTCTCCTCGAGGAGACAGGGAGCCTAAAGGTACTCACGCTGGACAAGCTTTTATTTCTCAGAGCCGTGACTAGAAAGCTGTCATAGTGGTTCTCTGACAAATCATGAGGAAAGCTGTGTGGTCGGCAGGGAGCCTGGCTCCTGCTCTGCTCCAGGTCCTTACTGCCATCTTCTAGGACCACAAGCACTTCCAAAGCCAGGAAATCCCAAGTGCCTGACAGCCACTGAGAGGCGCTGGGGTGAGGATCTCACAGGCTGCTGCAGAAATCCATTTAAATAGATCATGAGCCCGTTCCACAACGTTAACTTTCTATGACAGACGAGTGAAAATCACTTCCTTATCTTCAACATGTACGCAATAAATGTGGCTGCATAGATGGTGATGCCCTGGAGCTTCTGAAAGCAGGATTTTTGGGGACTTTCTTCTACTCCCTAGCTGACTTCACTTAGGACACTCAGTATATGGCTTATGCATGCTTCCACTTAAAATGAAATCTCTCCAACACACACCCCAGCTGTAAATTTATTGTTTGGCTACGTGCCATTTCCCAGAGGATCCATTTCAGGCTTTTTGTGTGCTCGGGGGTTTTTAGGGATGTGTCTGAGGTTGCCTTCTACTGAACACAGCTCCAGGCTGTAGGAGCCTGCGGACGTGGAAGGGGAGTGAGAGCCATGCCTGGCATCTGAAGGGCTGCGCAAAGGGTCAGGACTGAAGTCCCTGTTGACAACTGTGTTCCCGTCCCCTGTAAAACTAATTCATTCAAGCACTTCAGTAAGCTTTCAGATAAGAACAGTCCTTGTGTGGCCATTAGCAGGATTGCTGCTGTAGAAACCATTTTCGCAACGCACACAATTACTTACAGATCCTTTTGGACATCATGCTGAAACAAAGCACAGAGGAAGAATGGATTTTCTCCTTGCTGCAACTGCAAACTTTAGGCAACATATTCAAGCAAATACTGCCCAGGTTCTGCTTACTGCGGCCACAGATGGAGCAGCAACATGCCCTCAATCAGATTCACACAACTGGGGGATCCCAGTGGATGTGATCCAAAAGGGGTGGCTGCATTTGGGCACCTTCCACGTTCCAGTTCCCCTTGGAATGAGAAGACACATCTGGAAGAGCCACGAAAGCCCCTAGACGTAGCTGAAGAAACTTCTCTTCTTGTTGTTCTTGGAATAACGCCCTCCTGCTATTCACAGCCACAGCTGCTGGTCACTTGGCTGCCTACAGCCGGAGCCTGAATGGAGGGCAGCCCGCCAGCTCACGGCTTGGCTGGGTGCTTCTGCCCCGGCGCTGCTGCCAAATGGCCATGGGTTGAAGCAGGCAGGCTGCCTGCACCACCTCTCGAGTGCCACTGCTTCGGCAGCAGCTGCTCCTTTGCGCCTGTAGCAAGGCTCTGGCACCGCAGCCTGCCCAAACCTGAGCGCGGCCTACGTCGGCCTTCTCATCGCTGTCTGGCCATAGCTGGGACTCTAAGAACAAAAGCTCTGATCCTTGTTTTGCTCGACAGTGAAAGCCCAGCTCATCCCAAAACACTGCCATTTAGAAAAGAGAGCAAAGCACAAGACACCTCACAGGCCTCAGAGGCCCGGTGCTGGGCCCGTCAGCAGCCTCCCGCGGCCCGTGCCTCCCCGCTGTCCGGCCTCCCCCCTCCAGACAAATAAATCAGCTCCGCAAACCATAAGCACGCAGGAGAGTGAAGGATCCACGTCAAACAAGCCCCAAAACACAGTTCGGAAGAACACAACAAACCAGAAGCTACCCCAACCACGGCATTCACAGCAAAGGCCTGCAACATTAGAAAGGAAAGGAAAAAAAAAAAAGCGAGAGAGAGACAGACAAGGAGTCTGCGGGCATCTTTGTCTGCCAAGCAGACAGGCTATCAGGCAGTAGGTGTCTAAAAACCCATTTAGGCCATCTAAACTGTCAAGATCTGTGTGACAACTCACTTTGACGGTTCCAAAGGGTTTCAACCATCCAGGTTCTTTTTTTATTTTTTTAATGCTTGTTAAAGATACCACGAACCTTTCCCTGCAGACTTAAATTTTGGGCACATGGGAATATTAAAAGAAAGCTCAATCTGCCCAAATCTTTCTCCTTTCCTTATAGTGAGGTATCTGCCAGCAGAATAAAAAAATGATTCATGACTTTTCTTTCAATAATTCTTTGCAGCAATGTCTGGAATTCTGGATTGACAAGGGCACTCTACAAGAAAAAAAAACCAACACCATACCCCTTCCTGTCCACAGATTTCTATAGGTCTATTATTTAATTTGGTTATTATAGGCTGCTGTGATTGCTCTAATCAGTAGATGAAATGTATCCTTCCTTCTGCTTATTTTCTCTGTACAGAAAGTTCTCTCTTTACAGAACACAGACTCTCTCTCAACTATTCAAACAGAATTCATTCATTATACTATATTCTTGTTACATACTTGCTCTTCTGTGTTTAGATTGCAAATTCTACACTTTAACTAGCATCCAGGGAATGTTATTTCAGCTATGCCACTTCATAAAGTGGACAAAAGAACCCCTTTATTCCTAGAGCTTTAAAAGCTGTTTTAGTGTCAACTGATGGTCAACTCACGTCTCCCAGAAAATTCACGTCAGCAAAAGATCATGGCTTCTAAGCTAAATTCTGACCTCCCTGAAATCAACAGAGTTTTGCTACTAACTTTTCTCATGCTGAGATTACTATCTACCTCTTTGCTTGAATTTATAAGAAGCTCACACTCACCTAACAGGCATACTGCTGTCAAAGAAGGCAGTCTTTTTCCTCTTTTTCATCCTGGCTACACAAACCTTCCCAATCATCGTGCCTCAGTACTGGCACTTCTGCAGACACAACTGCCCCATGGGAAGAAAAGAAATGTCTTCTGCCAGCTATATAATACTAATACTCCAGAGGTATTGTCAGACCAAGGAAAAGAAAGGAAGGTGTAGCTCAGTCCACTCATGTCAGTGCCACTACTGATCAGCCTCACTGTCTTTCAAACCCTTGCCAAAAGTTGGTAGCTGCAGCAAAGTTTGCTTCCCAGCAGTTTACATTGAGGAATGAAATACTGAGTTCCCCACCAGGCTTGTCAGGAGCAGGCAGGAACTCTGGAGAGGCTGATCTGAATCTTGCAGGAATGAACCAATTCCCACATTAAACTTGTCACAGACAATTGGAAACTCTGTCTGTAGTAATTAACAATTCCTAACAACCACCACGACGCGGTCTTGGCACACTGACACCAGTGCCACGGGACTGGGACTGCGAGATAAACTCAGCCTTACAAGTGGGATGATCCTGCTTCAGGGATCGGCAGAGAAGCACTTCTGAATGAACATACCACTGCTGTACAGGCTGGCTGATTTTACCGCTCCTAAAGCACCGTATGTGGTTTACAAATTAAATCAGACTACGAGGTATTATTTTTCTGGATGACAGTCAATTCTCTTGCTCTTTACAGATAAATGATGGCAGGTTTTGTCTTTCTGTACAAATACCACGTATCTGTATGCACTTAGTTCAGTTCACCTGGAACTTTCAGAAGGGATCTCCTTATTGTTGTAGAGATTCTCTGCTTATGGAATCATTACCTGACTATTTTAACGAAGAATGCACAATACTTGCTTTTTTACAATTACTGTAAGAATTTCTTGGTGGTTGCATTTTGTTTCTTTTAAAGCCAGAAGAGACTTGAGGACACAGGTGGCCAAATGGCCATAGAGGCTCTTCACATCATTCTGGGGGCTGCTGCCATCCATAGGGCATTGCTGAGATAAGTGATGCACTGGTGGCAACAGCCATGAATGGAAAGAAAGGGAGAACAAAAGGGGCAGCAGCTGGTAGTCTTAAACATGATGGTACGATTTAAAAATGAATGCTGGATGTATGCAGGTTTACACACTTTGGGATCACCATTATTAACTTTGTAATAAAATGAAGGGAAGCACTTTTGTTAAACAATCTCATTCTTGCCATGGAAAATTTCTGTATAATCTTTTCTTTCCCACACACAGCCACGTCTGGTCACTGTTATATTGATTTCCCCTGTAACAAGGAGCAAAGAGGAGGAAATTGCAAGGCAGACAGAAGACATTGTAGTCCCTTTCTCTCTCTTTCTTTGTTTCTTTGTTTCTTTCTTTCTTTTTTTCTCTCTCTCTCTCTCTTTCTTTTTTAATTTGCACTTCAGAGACAGCACTGAGCAGGCAGAAGCCAATGAAGCACTGGGGAACCCTTGCATCCTGCCTGACGCTGCTTTATTTTCTCAATGCGACAGATTTAGGTCTGCTTTTTCCACCCCTCTCCAGAGCTCAGAAATTATTTTAGTGCTTCTGTTAACTAATTCCTCCTTTAATTAAATTTAGATGGAAGAAAAATCTAATATTGATTTCAGACTTTTATAACTGCTATGACTTTTCACCATAATATCCAATCGCAGGTGAAAAAATAAGACTTGTAGTGAAAGCATGTTCTCAGTTACCCTGGAAATAATTCAAGGCAACTCTGCTCCTTCGGTGCCTTAATTTTAGAAGCCCCTCCTGCTCCCTGTTTACCCAACTTGCGAAAGTTCATTTTCTTGAGAGTTATAATGTGACAATTCGAAGAACATTTTCTGTCATTCTGCCTTAGCTGAGATCAAGCAGAAAAAAGTAGTCAACTACCAGGTGCTGAACAAGTACTTCAACACGCAATGTATATATATATATGTCCTTGCTGTTGAGTCTATGCAATAAACACAGGATATTTGGTAGCTGCAGCATCTGCTTTCAAAAGGTTCTACTAACTTACCTTCAGAGAGCAGAACATAGTATGCAGGCAAGTATGCAGCAGAAAAAAAAATATATAGTGGTTTGTCAGGATCAGAACAGTAATGAAAACCTGACTTTAATCAGCTTCCTTATTCCCAGGTGGGGTGAAGCCTGGTGAAAGCTCTGCCCTGGCTGCTGCAAGGCTGAGTACAGAGCCGACCCCAGGCAGCATAGGAGTGTCCGCACCGCCACAGGCACTGCGCCGTCCATCCGCTGACACCTCCTGCAATGCCACCAGGCTTGGTGCTGACACACAGCCTTCACCTGGGGGGATACAGAAACCTCCCCACTGCACAGACGTGACCACCGTGTTATTTTGTTGAACTGTACAACAATAAAACTCTTCCTTCTTAATATCTCAGGTGGACAGCTTGTAAGCAAAATGTCTGATGGCTTTTTCTATAAATTAAATGTTGAGAGATGTCTTTTCTTGACAAAGAACAAATTATCCTGAGCCTCTGGCAGGTGACATAGCTGTTAAAATGACAATCATGCTGGTAGCAGTGCAGGGCAGGAATTTCTGAGCAGCGAACGACGAGGAAGGCCATGAAATCCAAAGTCACTATCTGCGTATCCATCAGTGTGCTGTGCACGGCCTCTCCTGTACTTTGATTACTATCAGTGTGATAAGGCTTGAGAATTAATAACTACAGAAAATGCCCTCTCTGCACCCTCTGAAAATGATTCTTCATGCGTGGCACATCTTCGAGAGGTCAGTAAAACATTTTTAGTATGACACGTGCTCCACTGCATGCCATAAATCAGACCACGCATTTGACCCAGCCATGACTCTCAGTGACAGCTTTTTAAGTCCCAAGGTGAAGTCACCGTCCAGTTAAGGACAAAAGGGAAACCACAATTCGTGCTTTATGTGCCAAGATGTTACCCACATCCCTTTTCAGCCCAACCTGTCTGGCACACAGCAGAATACTTTCACCGCTGTTCCTTTATCTTTATCAGCATGGACCGGGGACTGTCCTCAGCGCGCTGCATCAGTGAGGTGTCCCCATGGCAGCCGGGGACCGGAGCTCCAGCCTCTCCCATGCAGCACTGTGAGGAGGCCGGTGTCTCCCACACAAGGAACCTTTGAACTAAACCATATCGCCAAGCTTCATGCTCCTTGTAGGGATTTATCTGTACCAACGCAAGCCCTGCTGGATGACCTGTCAGACCTGCGGGCAGGCCTCGATCTACATCCTTTTGTAGTGGAGACGTTGCCTGAGTGTCTGTGAGAGGCAACCCCCAGTCTGCGACTACTGGCCCTCTGAGTCCCACTGTGATATTACCTAAAAACATGTTCCAGTGTCTTGGCTCAATTTCACATAGCAAATAATACTGAACTTGAATCAACAGTTGATTTAAGAAACTGGACAACTTCACATTCTGGGAATTAAAAGAAAGTTTCATGTGCCAAACTTTGAGCAGAAGAAGTTAGTATTTTTACAAATAAAACAAAGCAATAACCCCTATCATGACAGAAGAATTTCTTCTGTCTGTGGGAATCCTACAAAACCATAAAATGATAATCACAGTGCTGACTGACTATAACTATCAAACAAACAGTATTAACAGTCAGGTATTTTCATATGTCACTGAACTAATAAGATGATAGGAATTCTACCAAGCTTCAAACACATTTGTCTATGTACTGGTCTGATCCCATAAAAGATGTAATTTCTATGTGAGAAAATAAACTGTCTACCTCAAAGGAAGGCTTTCTGACAAGTTTGAACGCAATTACTCAGAGCCCCAACTTCCACTAACAGCAGCTGGGTAAAAACAAATCCTTTAGTGTCACAGAGCAGATTCTTTGTTCCATCTTCCTGCTAAGGGGAAGTATAAATTGGATTGTGGACTACATTTAATTAAATTTAGCTTCAGTTGTTACAGTATGAGGAGAAGAAAGCCCCCCTGAGGTTCACGCTAATGGGAATAGAAAAAAGTATATCTGCTGCTGAGGCTGTTTGTAGGTAATCGCTGCTCACCCACTCAACACCAAGATGAGGAATAGCATCTGCTAATAAGTGATCTTTGGGCTAAAACCATTTGCATATTACCAGCTCCTCTGGAAACAATCTTCAAGCTGTTAGAAACTTAAAAAAATCACTTTTTATTATTTTTTTATGAGTTGAAATATCAGAACCAGCAAAATTTAAAGCTGATGACTTGCAGAACTCGTTATCTGCATTGTCTTCCTGCAATAATTCACTAATCTGTATCTGTTGTGAAAATTGTCTCACTCCAAGAGACATATGGATGGTTAAGGCTTCCAGCAGGGCTCTGATGACTCCTCTATGGAAGCAACGGCACCAAGAGCAGCTGGAGGAAACAGATGTGCCGCCATGGGCACTTCCCGTAAAAAGCCAAGGGATGAATCCTTCACATGCTACTTAGTTCAGGATCCCGTCATAAAAAACACCATTACAAAACAATTATTGCCTATGTTTTTAGCCTGGCTCCACTTGGAAGCAGACATTTTGGTAGCAAAATCCCCGCTGCAGCGAATACAGGAGAAGGGTTGGAATGGGCAGGGCAGGAGGCTCTTCCAGGCCCTGCCTTTGGTTAAACAGAAATTGAACCCAAGCCGCTGAATTTTCATACGGATAAAGTGCCAGCTCTGAGAAGCACATCAGCAGTAGTAGCAGTTGGGTGGCAAAGTGGTAACCTGCAGAAATAGTTGTTTGTTATTCTGGGGGGGGAAAACGTAGTTTGGTAATTCACAGAAAGCAGTTAGTGAAGAAATCAAAGATGTGACACCTACAATGCAGAAACTGTCCTGTAGAAACCCGTCCTCCAGACATGGGCAAAAAAAAATGGGGAACTTTTTTGAAGAATAAATGCAGTAAACATGGATACCAACTGGGTAAAAAAGCAAAGGTACTCAAAGGGACAAACCAGATACGCCAACAAGCAAAGAGAGTCTCACAGGCTTCTGGCAATTCGCCAAAGGAGCCTTTATCCTCAGCTACGGAGGAGAGGAATACTTGAAATACTCCCGGTGCTGGTTTTTACAACAGTGACACGTTTCCAAATGTTTACCTCAGGTCTGCTTTTTTTTTTTTTTGGAAACAAGTATGGGCTAGAATCAGTCACTAGTATTGGGAAAAGAGAAAGAATAAACTGAGGAGCAAGGAGCAAAACTTCATGAGGTCTGGACAACGTACGTCCACTCAGCCTGGATGAACCCAAGAGTGTGGTGGCTGCACTGCTAGCAAAAAAGTGACCTCACTCCCTGATACTGCCTCCTGTGACCAAAGGACTGGAGAGCATTTTGGGGATAAGGGCACGGGGAGCAGAGAGATGTCAGCATGTTCTTGGCAAGCACAGGCAAGCAAATCACTACTTGTGCATCAAGTTACTGAAGCTCGAATCAAAGATACTTAAAAAACAAAAGTGGATGGAGAGATGAGGAGAAAACAGTACTGTCTGCAAAAAAAAAAGGCAAAAAAAAGCAAAAAGCAAGCAAAAAAAAAAAAAAGCTGTATGGTGCCTAGCTTTAGAATTACTGGAGCTTATCAACAGATAGTGGCAAACTGAAACCCAGGTGACCTTCAGTTTCAAGTCAGTCTTTAGCCTCAAATTATTCCATTCCCATTCTATTTACAATCTATCAACAAACCCTTAAAGGGCATGAAATTAAAAAAAAAAAAAAAAAGCTGTTAAAAAGGATTTAACCTCCCCAGTTAGAGCAAAACCTTCATTTTGACCACAGTTTCCTTTCTGCACCTAATCTGTTAAAGCACAGAGAGAGTGTTTACTGAAGCCCAGTCCTGTGGATACACATTTCCACCTTAGCACTAATCTACCACTTTACCACTTTGGGATCCTCACCAAATTTCAGGCTGTCATAATCCAGCCACCTAAAAACCCTGAACAAGTGAAGACTGCATCTGAATGAAGAACAAGTCAACCCCGTTGACTCCATACACGCAACACACGGTCTAAAACTGTACGTTAGTCACATCCAAACTGGGCATATCTGAAAGACCTCCTCTGCAGGTTTTCTATCCAAAAACCCATCCAACAGCCCTTTCACTGCTGGCTGCACCCTTTTCAGGACAGTCATCGATAACCCAGCTCCTACTGCCAGCTTACTATGTACCCCTGCAGGGCTGAGCAAAGTGCCAAGCCTGGATGTGACCGGGGACGGTAACACAACACCCATCAGATACTAGTGGTGAAGCCGTGGTGGTTGTTGGTGAACACACCACTTGTAGGTAGCATGACCTGTTTGGGAGCACGGGCACAAGCACTGTTCAGAAAGGTACAAGACTATTTATTACTGTAAGTTTTGTTCCACCTTCATGCAGGCCTGAAAACTGTATAGTCCTAGTCTTTCACACTGTCATTTCTAAATACAATGGTATTACAAAGAACAAGGTCCAAATGTCTGAAGTCCAAATGATGTAGTGAATTTCAAACCATAAAATTGTAGAGAAAGTAGTCTCATCAAAAAGGTTTTACATTTTTTCTTGCTTTTCACACAGGCTTTCAGGTTATGAGTAATGAGACTAAGACAGCCTGTAGATGCTGAGAAGGGCTTTGAAAATAATTTGCTTTTATCTACTTTAAAGGAACTGATACTGATAGCAGGAAAAAAATATTTTTTCTATAATGGAAAGCAAAGACAGTAAGTGCTCAGATGATATTTGAGAGTCCTGCAAGTTAAGCCCTTCTGACATGCTGTTCCAGGTAACAATCCTTTCCTTACCTGTAAAACACAGTTTCATGCCAGATTAGCACTAGTTTTGACCCACGAGAAAACAAATGAGCTTGGCATGTGAAGAAAGGCTGCTCAGAAAACTCGACAGAACCATAATAACCAGACACTGCTGCAGAGGGGCCCAGCTTCCCTCACCAGAGAGGTCCTTTCCCCACCTCCAAACGGCAGCAAATTTGCTCAGAGAACAAACCACCCCCTAGACTGCGTCAGTCACACTCAAACTATTTGCAAATATAACTGAAATTTATGGAGAAGATGCAACTAGATTATTTCTTTCCCCTCTAAGGCCAGATTTACAACATTGCTTAAGAGACAGGAGCTGGCAAAAGCCCCGTGTGGTGTGAGAGATGACTGCGCGTGCCACCAGCCATGCTCAGCATTCTCCTCTGCAAAACCGGCCCCATGCTTTCCATAACGAGACCTCTAAACATGCATGTGTACAGCACTCCTTGAGAAACCCAGGATTTCTCAACCTCTCCTGTTGAAGCCGTTTCCTTTTGTATAAATTATTAAGCGCTCGTTACTGCGGGAACGAAAACCTGAGCTGCCTCTTCCCAAACAAGTGTTCCAGCCACCGAGCTGGAAAGCTGAACATTGTCACTGGTCCAATTGGTTTTAGAAACAGTGAGTGCTTTAACATCGCTCATGTCTGTATTCAAAGCACGCTGCCCTACAACGAGCTTGGTGCCCAGATACGCCTGCTTTGGGAACCCCTTTGGAACTCCATTCTTAAAAATTCTCTTTACGCCTTACTCCCTTTCCAACCTCTTCACATACTGAAGATAAGCAAATTTCAGATCAGAAAAGCCAGTAGCTCAAATGGTAAAAGCTGGCCGTAAGCCAACTTGCTAGGAAAAAGTTTTCCAGCAGACCTACAAGCACTTTGCACTCGAGCCAAACAAGCTGCATGAGCTCCTCAGAGTGGGTGTTAAAGCCACCCAGAATTAGCGTAGTCTCTTACTGGAGCACCGCGAGGAAACGACTGGAGGCAAATCTCTTGTCCTTTGAGAGCGCAGCACATCTGCAACAGTTTAATTCTTTCGAATCGCTGTTTCTTGCATCGTCGTGAAGGCTAGACATCTAAAATGGATTTTGACAGAAATGTAACAGATTTCATTTTTAGGGTTGGACATTTACAATTTTGAAAAGTGAATCCTTCCTCTTAAAAGCAAAACTCCTAATTGCCCCCCTGCTCACCCCATCCCACCGCCGGGACTGCGGTGTCAGACAGCTGCCCCCAGCTGAGCCTCTGCGGTGCCTGGAGGCTGGCGGCTGGCGGCTGCCCTCCCCAGGCACTGCCAGCTCTGGGGACAAGTCCACGCTCCTGACCTCCACGGGGATCATCCCAGCAGCTCTGCAGCATGGCCAGGTTTGCAAATGAAAAGGAAAGATGCGTTCGAAGACTATCACTACCCATGAGGCAGCACGGACAGGGTAGGTAGAGCTCATCTAAAAAAAATCCAAAACACAAAACACCCCAAACCCAACAGATCAGACAAGCCCTTAAGCATTTCCATTCAACAAAAGAGAACAAATACACGCCATTTCTAAGGCACTTCATCATTTTAATTAAAACTTCCCTCCTCTGCAAAGTTTCAGTCTTTTGATTTATTAAAAGCTTCTAATTAAGGTGTAAACAAAGCTTCAAACATTCCCACTTCCTCCAGGAGGGAAATTCTGATATTTTTTTCCTTAAAATGTCATTTGTCAGTACGATTTAGGCAGAATTTTTATAATTTAAGTCTCCAAATTAAAAGAATGAAACAAGTGCTGCCAAAGACAAGGCAAGAAATAAAACTACCAGCACTCCAGGAGAAGCAGCAACCTCGCAGAGGCTGTACCTGGTGGTGGGATACCTGGCCAACGTGTCTGCTCTCTTACGAGTCCCTGACTGTTACCACTTTGCATCTTCAGTTGTAAGCATTTGTTCCTCAAAATACGACTCGTAACAAAAAGTGCAGTCCTTGTTCCCGGCGCTGTCAGTCAACATACATACAGTCATCAGCTCAGCACTGTGGCATGTCTCAGATGCTCAACCTTGCTAGAAACCTGCACTCGTCCACTTCTTAGCTATGCATGAGGACACGCTGGCTGGCCGGCTGCTGCTCGTGTGATGCCAAATACATCTGCCTCTGCTGCCGGCTGGATTCACACCCACTTACGCCCTCCTTTTAGGCTCTTCTGTGCACACGTAAATTTAATTTGGTGCTCCCAAGCAAGTGAATTGAAAACTACCTCGGTATCAGTTTTGGTCTCCTTTTGGAAAGGGGTTTTGTGATGCTTTCCCTATATTCCCCCTGCTATAGCAGGACATCCCAACACCTACCTCCATTGCTCAAGAGCTTACTTCCATGTTCTCAATGCAGGGAAAGAGACACAGCAAGAACCTTAAGTGCTTGTAGGCAAAAAGAAATCCTTTCACTATCTTTCTACACAGGCACTAGACAGACATGTAAACTACTGATTTGTAGGATGCTCCTCTCTATTTACCAATATGGTCTACTCAGCACACATATGTTCCTTCCGTATTCCCATATGTTTTTTTTTCTTGTTTTTGTTTTTTTGTTTTTAATTTGAATGCATTTGGAGTAGTGGAATCATTTGCTCTGTTGCAGGCAGCTTATATGAGAAGCATTTGGAAAAGTGGAAGAGGATAGAAAAAAACTACCTGATGAATTCATGAGAAGATTTTTAATCTGGCAATTCAAAAACTTTTCAGCAAAAATACAGAATAAGGTTCTGCAACATTAAGGGCATTCCTTATTACAGCCCATAGACATAAACGTCTGAATATGGGTGTGCTTCTTCAGCAAAAATATAGTAAAGGCCAGGTCACCTGATGAAGCTGTACCTTTCTCGCATAAAAAGAGTATCACACCCTCTTCAACACGAGAGATCTTTTATTAAGATCTGGTCACGGAAGCCATTTCCAGCTCACAACAGCAGCTGCATTGATCAAATGCACTAACACCCGGTTGTGCTTACTCCTGTCTGTTACGTGCTGGTGACCTTTCCATCAGCCATGTACACAGAAATCTCAAACCACCATTTGAGAAATGCTGCACATACAGGAACAATGTGGTTTTCATGCCGCTTTATGTGTCCCAGGCCTCAACACATGCAGACTAGACAGAAGCTGACGGTCTAGGGGTGAAGACAGAGTACAGACACAACACTTGGGAAATGGGGATATTAGTCTCAGCTTTCATAAAATCCTCATGTGATCTAGGGCCAAGTTGTTTTACTTTCTTCTGTGACTGAATTCACAGTGGTTCTGCAACTTATTCACCTTTTTGAATAACTTTTTTTGTATCTGCAATTTTTAAGGCTCTTTTTTTAAAAAAAGACAAAAGAAAAAAGAGAAAGAAGTGGGTTGTTTGGTGTGGGGTTTTTTGTTTGTTTTGTTTTTGTTTGTTTAACAAGGCAACAGGCATTTCAGTATAAAATTGGGTTGTTACAAAGAACCTAAACAAGGCAATCCTCTGCTTTCATGATATTGTTTTTAAAAAAAGCATTTTAAAATGAAGGAATACTCTCTTACGATGAAGCAGGAGTGGTCACTGTGAATAAAAGCAGAAAAGTTCAGTTTGACAGGACTGTACTTGGCCATGCTTTCTTCACCATGGGCCACATATGATTGCTTAGAATCTATTTGAACTCAAGACAACAGCAGGGAGGCAAAACTAAGTTCTGGCATTCACAGAAAACAATGAAAGGGGAAGACGAGTCCACCTTTGCTCTCTGAAATCAAGGCCTGAGCAAGTCTTTGAGGAAAACGATAATCCATCAGAACAAAACCCCAGCAGCCATCCTGTCTACCACAAGTACTATCAAAAGCAGAATTGTTAGCAATATGCTATAAAATTGGGTGTTATGAGATAGGTGAAACTTCACAGCCCATCTTTACACTTGTTAAATGATGATCTCTGTCTGACTTTTTTCTCTGCACACTGCAGAGAGGTGCAACCGAAGCCAAGCTAAGCTGGGTCTGCAATAGTACATGTGCATGAAGTGCTGTGCCTGCTCAGGGCTTTGATCTAGCTAAAAATTAATCAGGCAGCAGAGACTATCCTTCATATCAGCTCTCGATGCAACCACACCACTGCCAGTGTGCGAGGAAGGAGAAGGCAAGAACATGAGGGGGCTAAGAAGGCTATTGCAGACCAGACTGACCAAGGGACCTGAAGTGCAGACTGACTGAAGCTTCAGCTGATCTCTGTCTGATGATCGACTGCGGGCTGCAGAGGAAACACGGGGTCCCACCTTCCCTCCTCTCCCTGGTTGTTCATGCCCCCCTTCCCTCCAGAGATAAGGTGCATGTGGTCACACAATCACTCAGAGCAAGGTTACAGTCCAACCAGAAAAAAAAATAAAAAATCAGGTGAGGGAACTGAGGGCAAGGTTAGTTTTCCATCCATGTCAGTAGACAGCAGAGCTGCCTTATCACCTTGGCCTAGGAAAGCTGATCCTCCATGCTGCTTCTCCGTTTCAGACAGTGACTCAGGGCAGCAGCTGGGCTCCGTGGGCTCGCATCTGCTGCCTCACGGAGCTGCTCCTCTTTGCACCGCTGGTGGAAGGAGCCCAGAGAAACCAGCCTTCAGCAGCACAGCCTGACCTCTGCAGTGAGAGACACACTCAAGTGCCATCCTGTGCAGATTTGAGGTTTTAAGTGCTCTGAAGCCTCACAGCACATCTGCGGCTTTTCTGAAAGAGCAAGGCTTAGGACAAACCAGGCAAAATAATTTGCCATTTCCCAGTGGCCCCATTTCTGCATCTAGCTGGGATTACAGTGAATATACTCCAGGTGAACCAGTCACACAAATGAGCCCTTCCCAATATGACTTGCTGACTACAAACTACCAGTCCCCGCATAATCTGCCTCTGTGCTGGCGAACGGAGCTGCAGGGCCTGAAGGTGCAGGCAGAGACCCGCAGGGAGGCCCGGCAGGGCCGCAAGCACCCGGCCTGCACAAGAGGAGCGGGGTGAGAGAGGCAACTACACGCTGGGGCAGCAGCACAAGGACAAAAATTCACTTCAGATGTGCGGTCACGTGTGGTAGGAGAAAGAAGGGGCGAGGAAAGCTCCCCGTGCCCTGCGTGAGATGTTGTCGCCTGATCGCGTGCTCCATTATTCCCTGCAGTGCCTGGCAAAGGCGCTGTCTTGTCTGTCAGTTCTGCATCAGGCACCCCGGTGAAGTACTTGCAAGGATACATTTCCTGAAAAATGATGCTCTGATGCCTTGGCAAGAGTAATGGCACTACTGCTGAGGGCTCACTGTCTTCCAGTCCAAATCCTACAGCACGGGGGCGATTTCTATTACTGTCAGCCATAAAGTACAATGGGTATTGTCAAGCACTTGAGTAAGAATGCATGTGTAAAGCATTAACAAGAAGGATGATATAGCTTCCTCCCTGATAAACGATGCCGTTGCCTAAAGCCTGCAGCACACACAACCACATATTTCACCTCGTTTCCGGTGGAGGATTTTCCTCTCGGTTTTGTGGCCCAGACCGTTGTTTAACATGCCCACTCCACTAATGGATTTTCAGTGGTATGGAGCAGCTATCCGTAGGAAGTTGTGTCTCAGGAGCAGGCACCTGTGTTAGATTTCTAAGACATATCACGGTATCTATGTTCAGGAACCTAATTCCTCATTCAGTGGACTATGAACAGTCCTCCTGCAGGGACGTCAGGGCAGGTACGATGCCCAAAGGGAATAAGCACCCACTCCTCCATCACCCCTGTGCAGGTTACCTGTCCTGGGGGGCTGGACACCCATGCTGGGCACAGATCCATCAGGGCAGTGAGGACACGGGAACGTGGAGAAATTGAATCAAGGAGGAAGACAGGGAGGAAACAGTATATTTCATGTAATTGCTTCTTCGCGTGTGCATTAAGCCTGAGGCATAGAGGTGTCAGGATGTTATTCACTCGCGAGGAAAAGGAAATATCTTATCCTGTAAGTCTGGTTATTTTTACTGGGGAGGGAAAAAGGACTCCCATGACAGGAGTTGGCTCTTCAAAAACTGTCAGTCCCAGAGATAGGACACCAAACTATGGCACTGCTCAGGACTCTGTCTTTTGCAGAGGGCTGGATACAACACCAGCCTGTGCATTGGTGCATGAAACAGGCGGATTTGCTAAGCAGGAGCTTGGCCAGGTCACCAGCTGGCTAATACGCACATACTAGACAGGGACACACACTGCTCTTTTCTAAGGAGTAGAAACAGGCCCTCTCACTCTGCACCACGGCAAGCTGACTTGAGCCAGCCTCTCCTGCACCAGTGGGATGCCTTTTGTAACTGTGGAAGCACTTCCCTTCTTGCTACCGCTCCTTCCCACTCCATATTTTCTGCATTAGGAAGACAGAACACAATATCTTTCATGTCCCAAGGCACTTGCTGACACAAAAGCACCATGGAAGAAGCTATCAAGTGCTTATTATGGATCAGAGGCACTTAATAAGGACCTCTGAGTCCAGATGTCGGAATGCTAACACAAAAGAAGTTACAAACTCTTATAAACATATTAGTCAGGATAGAGCGTGGTTATGGCAATTAAATATGAAACAAAACCAAACATCTCCTTGTTCAAAGGGACTTAAAACTATAAAGAAAGTACATCAGAAAGGAAATGCTACAGCAAAAGCTATTCACAAGAGAAGAATGAGGATTTGTCTCAGGAGGAAGGAATTATACCTATTATAAATGTCACATCAAGTGCAACAGATAACTTCCACAAACAAATACATTCAAGGGAATTCTACAAGGAACTGAATCCTAGGCTAATGCTTTCCAGGTGTAAGATGATAGCCTGAAAACCATAGTAATAGCAAGCCCATACCTATGACGGAATGAGAAGCTCTAACGGGGAGATAACCTTCCCAAAAACTCTCTGCAGAAGAGCTCAGCTGGCCGCTCTGGCCTTCCCTTATCATTATCAGTTTTAAAGGTATGCCACCAACTTCAACTCAGTCAGCCTCCAAGCCATTGGTAGGAGTCATCCAGGCTATGATCTGTCACTTTAACCTTATGGTTGTAGAAAGAGCGGGAGAAGGCTTACACGTCTTCTCTGCCTGCCTTTGCACTGCCAGGGAGTCAAAAAGAGATGGTAGGGGCTCTCTCCTCCTGCTGCCATCATACGCTGAAGAGGGGAGAGTGTTTTCGTCACTGTGCATACAGTGCAATAGGGGAGGAAAGGTGTTGACATATCAGGCTATCTTCATTCCTTCTCCTGACCTTAACAAAGTCAGGCACAGGGGACCCGAGAGCTACAGCGATTCCTGTACGTTTCATTCTCAGAGCTGGCAATCAATTCTCCTTCCTCAGCTTCTCTCACCTACCACGGCTCTATTCTAGTCTCCTGCAGTTAACGCGAGCTTCCAGGTTACAGGTGCTGGTCTGTTACAACTCACAGAGGCAGCCCTTATTAAAACAACACACAATTAACACCCCATTATAAGTCACTGCATAAATTGTGACAGCTATTGCTATGTCTGTGTGGTAGCTGGGGAACTAAGACAGATATGGATAGGAGGACCTGTCTGATGTCCTGCAGCAGGACACGAAAATACAGAATTTGGGAAACGGCCAAGCAGCAGGAAAGGGGTGGCAGCAGATTCCCACCTCCTGCAGCTGTAGGTTTGACCTCGTGCATGCACACCGGTAGGCACAAGTGTGTCATCGACGGTAAAGGGAATCCAGGAGGAGTGACAATTCTGGTACAGAGCGTGTATGCGACACATTTACCCACATACTAGTACTTTTCAAATAGCTCATTTGAGAGCTCTGTTGTGGGTTTGCATACTAATAACTTCCTCCCGCTTCCTAAGGAAAACATTTTGTTCTAGGTGTCAAGAAACCCTTTTCGAGAATTCAAATGTGCAGACATCTGTAGCTAGGATGAAGAGAGGAAATTGTGTGCAGTGCTGCCTTCAGCGTGCAAAACAAACATCTGCGTGGTCACAAGCAGTTAATTGTCCAACTTCAAAAGCAGGAGAGCTCTACAGCTGTCTCCATCTACTCCCAGCAGCTGGGAAAAGAAGAGGAAATAAGTGTTACCGTTGAGAAGAGTGCGAGAGGTTCCATTATAGAAGGCATAATGCTTAAAAACTTTTTTTTTTAAAAAAAAGGAATGATGCAACTAGACTACAGTCATGAAAAAATATCTTGAGTATGAAAAGCTGCTGTAAATCGTCTGGCAACATTTCAATTGATTTACATTTGCGGTAGGATTTGCTCATAATTTGTAAGTTTACTCATCTTCAAAAGCTCCAAAATGAAGTTTTAGCTACTTTGTATAATCTTAGTTCCAAGTCTAAGATTCTAATTCTAAAAATTTAAAAAGTGCTTTTGAATAGCAAGAAGTTGTTATATCATTTTTCACTTCCTTATCTGTATATTTTCAATTAGCAGGCTATCTAATAGAATATATTGCCATGCAAACACAACCCCATTTTAGAAACCATTATTTTTCAGGAGAACCACAACCTGAGGCTACTCAAAGCTCAGTGGGAACATCTGAGCAACAGACAGAAGCCAGGATAGTTAAAAAGACCTTGGACTACATCTCCTCTTAGAAAATCTGGACGTCGCTAAACAAAACACAGGAACAGACTAATTCAGTCAGAGCTTTTTAAAAGACATTTTCAAAGTACCGTGTTCTGATTTTAAGTTTTATAACTTTTATACTGAATTTTGACCAACTGTGTAAGGATCTTGTTCAATACACTACACAGCAGAACTGCCCGATCTTGCTGCAGTGTGGATAATCCTTTCTACAGATGTTGATATGATGGACATGAATGAGAAAACATCCAGGATTCTGGACTCTTGCAATAAAACTAGGATCTGGCTTTGATCTCAATTTTTATAGGCATAGAGCTGAATAAATTCAGTACCTTTTAGCGTTACGTTTACAGCTGCATATGTGACATCCAAATCTATCAGTCTTGTACTTCTTTATGGGCATATTTGCCTTAACCTGTACCTATGCAGAGCAAGGCGGCACTGCCCTAAATCTTGGCAGTTTGAAAAGAAGAGTCATGTTCACTCCAAATTCTCTTAAGGGAAGGTGTCCTGGATTTCCAGAAAGAGAATTAATCACATAAATAACTTTTACCATTTACAGCCTAGACACAAGGACAAGGAGGTTTACTTATACATTTGATCTCCTGAAAGTAATATTGCTGTTCATCATTCGACTGAGACACTTTTCCCTTCTCCCTCTGCAGAAAAGGTAGAAGGTATTCCATAATTTTGCTTTATCCATAAACGTTGTGAAACATCTGTAAATTCTCTATGATCAAGGCTATTATATGGTGTACTGACAGACATCTTCATGAAAGGGAAAGACAGAGAACATTTTCAACAGCTCAGAAGCATCGTAGTTTTATGGACTTGCAGCGTGTGCAAACTAGATAGACTTTAGCATCTTCTAGCCAACATACTTTTACACACCTAATACATTGTGTGCTGAAAGTGGCAGTGGCAGAAGTGAGACTGCTAACGTGGAGCAAGGATTCTGTTTTACCTAATTACCATCACACAGCACTTTCTAGAAAGCTAGCTAGGAGAAAGTGTTGGAGAAACATATCTAATGAAGAGGCTGGAGAACACCTACTTAACCATCAGTCAGCTGGGAGGAGTTAAACAGCTAACCCTAACAGAAAAGGAGAGATAATAGACTGTACAAGTGCTTTGCTGATATGCTTGAGAGCAGCAGGCTAATGCTTAAGCTTCTATGGGGCTCCGCATGGATGGCGGGTTGGACTATAAACCCTGAGACAAAAAAAAAAAGTTACTCCTTTCCATGACATCTTTTTCTTTGCTTTTGCAATACTCAGTTCACGCTGATGAAGTTCCAGAAGCTTTTCACTTCCGCAGCACTAATGTGAGCCTTCTAAACTTAAAATGTCACATCCTGGTTTCTTCTCTAACCGCAGCAGAAGTTTTGGGAGCCGCAAGGCCACCCAGCACTGACTGGTACAGTAAGCAAAAATGTCCTGCCCGCCCAGTGACCCACAAGCAATTATATGGTTGCAAGGAAACACTGTGGGCTGGGCTCCAGTGGAACATGCCAGTTTTAGACCTTTTTCCAGGAAGTAAACACTATGGAAGACATCTGACAACACTGAGAATCAGAGCCAGGATTTTAATTAAAAGCCTTTGGGCCTTTCACCCCAGAAGAGTCCAAACTCTGCACTATCAGCATTTCGCTAATAGCATTTCCACTGAAGAGTGAGCTGATCCTGTTGGTGGAACAGTGAGATTAATCTGCATGTAAAAACGTAAAATTTATTTTTCAGAGCAAGAAAAGCAGGAAACAGCACAAGCTGAAAGCTGTGCATCAGGAGCGTGGTATCTACTGGTGCGTAACTTATGTTTTACAATAATACGCTTATCAACACTGAAATCTATTTTTATGCTGCTACTCTTGCGGAGAGACTAACAGCTACCTTGGAAAGCCAGGGCTCAGCACAGGGGAGAACCAGGCTTTTAATGAACCGATGGGGCAGCCAGAACCCCAACGCCACATTTCCTAGCAACCATTAAATATTCATACGGACTGTTAATATACGGCACCTGGAAGCAACAATCACAGCCCCAATCCAGAGCAAAATTGCCTTTTTTCCAGTCAAGTGAAAATAACGTACAGTCACTGCAACGATAACGGGCCTAATAATTTCCTTAGGCTGCCTCCACTCCCCGTATGGCGGCTGTGCATAATTCATAGGTTGTGCCATATGCTGTCTGCAGCAAGTGTCCCTGCAAGTCTCCGTGGTTCTGCTCAGAGGCACGTCTTCGAAAATTACATTGTGATATATCTGACATTTTAAGAAACAACCAGGGAAAACAAGTCAGTGACACGTAATCTGCTCAAAGTTTACCACTTAGGCATTTGTCGAGCACCCGAGCGATTAACTCACTGGAGTACACCGGGCTTTCGGCGCGCGCAAGCTGCTGCTGCTGGCGTCTGTTTCAAAGGCAAGAAAGAGTTCAGCTGGCTCTCAAAACCAGGACTCGCTCCAGCAGCTCCTTACACACATGGGCGGACGCTGCCGACGTCCCAGAGCCTGAGCACACCAGCTAGGATTCCTCATTTGAGCAAAGGATGGCAGGAGCAGGCTTTACGGTGGTAGCAGCCCCCCCCAAAACCCCTCAAGTCTCCTGTTTCCTGAGAGACCTTTCAGCTCGGATGCCTTTTGTTCGGTGCCTCCCAGCTGGCCTCCCTACAGCATCTCTACCAATTTTTAGGCGAGCGGGGTTAAAAAGATAAGCAGCTGTGGGGCGAATACTGGAGGATCGGTCAAAATAACAGGATGACGAACAACAGGCTCTCCCCAGAGAGCGGCATTGTTCGGAGAGGGGAAGCAAACGGGGAAGAGTAGAGGCAAGGACAGAGGAAAGGAAAAAATAAAAGCGGAAGTGATGAAACCTGTTTGCCTCTGCCTCCTGCCTTCGGAGACTTCTGACGGCTAGCAAACGATGAGCTAACCAGCACAGCCCTCAGCTGGGAGAGTAATAAAACCTCCAGACGGCTAAGCGCGTTTTAAAAACTGGCAGGAGCATCCTGCCTTGCAGACTGCTGACCCTCTGACCAACTTGGCTGAAATCTGCCCGCAGGTTCAAAAGGTGCCGGAGGGAGGAGGGCAGGCAGCCAGGTGGACGGGCAGCGGGGGCTCGCGGTGCTTGCTTCCATAGGAAAGCAGGTTGGAAATCTGAAGGACGGAGCAATACAAAGAAGCACGTTCCTCTAACACCGAGAGAAAACGAATTGTCTTCTGAGGCTTTTAAGAGGGAAGTGGGAGCTGGCTGGAAAAGAGAAGCAAACGGGAATGGAAACAGCCGTGTAGTTTTGTCTATTTAGGAGTTCACGATTTTAAGACAGCTCCTCAAAGTATCAACTGTGCTAGTAAAATCCCAATATGCTGAGGAAGTCAGAAAAGCAAGCATGAAATTACACTCTGAAGCGATGCACATCTTCTAAACCATAATTTATTTCTCATGCTCATTAGCAGCAGCGTCGCCAAAACCTCCTGGCAGTTACCACAACAAAAAGTTTCATGCATAACATAAAAATGTCTTCCACAGCCACGGCCCTGTGAAGAGTCGCACATTTCCAACACAAATAACACAAGCAGTCACATCAGAAGCTGCGGGATGACCGGCGCTTACAGCTAAACACACGCTCGCTCTTCAGAAAGCCAGCGACTCCGAAAAAAAACCCCAAAAACGCAAAAGTCTGCTCGCCCAAAAATCCAGTGCAAGGAGGGGGTGCTCAGGCTGCACCCAGAGATGGTTTTCTAGCAGGACCGTGTGTCAGTTTGATGCAACAAGACATCCAAGTGCCTCAATGCTTTTTGTATAAAATGTGGTATAGACAAAACAAGACTAAATAAAACAATAATGCGTTCTTTCCTCAAAAAAATACCTTTAGGAACAGGAAATGTTTCCGTGTGTTGGGATTCAGTTACGCTTAGAAGTCTCTCAGCTTTCATGTATGCACAAACACATGTGAGATCCAAGGTAAATGGGTCGGCGACACAAGACTTGCACAAGACACCACTGACGGGTCAGTACAAACCCAGTGCACAACGTCTTCAATTCTTCAATTTCTTCATTTCAGGGATGGCTACAGGTCTTGCCTGTCTGTGTGGCTTTGGTGCCTTTTTTTTTTAACAAAGCTATGAATTATTCATTAGATCAGAAGTTTTAAGTTCAGAAAACAATGAAAACTAAAGTCAAGGCAAACATACGGGAATGCAAAGGTCACTGTTCACCTAAGATCCAGTTTTACATAAATGAAACCGATGCAAGGTCTACTGCTGGCTGCTGAACAAGGCATCAGCTCCTCACTTGAGGTTCTTCACCTTCAAGCCTTGTAGAGACAAAAGTTTAATTTTATAAGGACTAACAGCACCCAGAACTAGGTCCTGCCTCTGGTCATCAGCACTACAATTGTCCATACCTTCCTTTTGCTAGACAAAAGCCAACAAGAAATGAGATTCAGGATCAGAGATGTGAATGCGACAGCTATTTTCAACCAACAGTATGCTCTCTTTGAAACTTGCTAAAGAACAGAATACCCTTATGCTTGAACATTCACTCCGTAATAAATACAAGTTAAACTGTTAAAATCTGTCATCGCTCATCAGCAACTGGAAAAAAAAATCACTGTCTGTATGATTTGTATGACAGTCCTATTCCTGTGGTTACCATCTCAAGAATGAGGAAGTGGCATAGCCACAGACACCTCTGGGACAACTGCTGAATAAAATTAGAGATATTAAAACCAGAAAAGGAAACAGACTCAAATGGCTTCTAGACGTCACTGTGATTTTCACCAGGTAGGGGCTGATACTGCACAGCAAATGCCTAATACATTTCTAAAGCTTCAGATATAATAAAGCATGGTGTTAGGTAACAGCACTGGAGTTCCAAATCCTCCTGTTGCAGTGGACCACACGGATTTTAATAGGGGAAGGGGCTCATTTGTGTAGGTCCCTCCCAGCTGCTGTTCTTCCTGAGTGTCCTGCAGTTACAGGCTGGATGTACGTTTGGATGGAAACGTGCTCCTCGTCCCCATCTTTCCTGAGAAAGGTTCCCTTCCCTTCTTTACCATCAGGCCAAATAATAAACGGCAATCAAGCACAAAGGCTGTTTTCATTTCTGTTACACAATGGAGGAAGAGCTGGTTGCTTTCTTCATAAATTAATCCGACCTGCACTATGCTCCTGGCTTCACTCTGAGAAAGTGGGTAGATGAGGATACACCACGGCAAAGCAATGAAGTTGATGCAGGACGTCTGTTACGCAGTGCCACACTCCAGCTTGATAGCTCATTTATTAAATGAGAGGCACGGAGAAATGGGGCTTATTGGTGCAGATCAGCAAGAGGCTTTTCTAGAGGATGTTAACCAAGAAGCTTGATGTCAAGGGCATCCCCTGGAGGATTACTGTTTTGTAATGGGACAGAAGGTCTTGCCTAGGTCTGTCAACTGGAAAAAACTGATAGCTCACCTGAATTATCAGTGCCCCCTCTACAGAATGCCTTCCATGGGAGTACACTGATACCTACAGTATCCTGCTGCTATTTTTTTCAAATGAGATTCCTGAATATCTTTTAATAGTTTAACTCTTGCTACACTAAAGGACTACAAACTCTTTTCTTTCAAAGCAGGTCTGGAGTGCAAAGGATTTGATGGGATATTTCTGTTCAAGGTTAATGTTCTTCAGTATCAAGTATATATTTAAATGAGCAAGAAAGCTAAATGTATTAAGTTTATTTCCACAGCACAAAAAAAAAAGAAGTTTCCTGTCATCTTTGCTTTTTCAAAGACATGCATGGCATAATAATTGAGGTAGATAAAATTGGTCTATTCCTTAAGCATAAAAGCTCCTAGAAAACCTAGCTGAGATGGAACCCCACTGTGCTGAATGCTGTTTAAATACAGAATAAGAAACTACACTCTCCCAAAGTTTACCCTCAGGAGAACGAAAAGTACCAGCCCTGCTTTATGCTGTGGAAGGAGACCTAAAGGAAACCGAGACCTGTTCGAGCCATGCAGGAAAGCTGAGAAAGCAACCCAGATCTGCAGAGATCTGAAACAACGGACATAGTCACAACGCGCTGTCTGCCTCCGGCCGTGGTCAGGATCACACTGAGGTCTACCCCCAGTGCTCAGTAATGCTCACAAAGTATGATCCTCTTCATCCTTTTTGCCCCTGTATTGCTACCCCCCCCCCCCCTTTTTTTCATTGTTGTCCACTCAATATTTGTCATTTCAGAGTCACCAGTGGCATGACTCAAACTGCCTGCATGCCTCATTAAATTCTTCCCTACTTACCACTGACATTATCGTACATTTCACTGGGATTTTGTCATGCTCTGCTCCAGCTGCAAGTGCTCAAGTGTCTGTTCTGTGTCTCGTTTTAATGGCTACTGATGTCCTGCTCATTGGAGCTGATGGAAGCAGTCTGCCCTTAGAGGTAGGTCTTTAGAAAATGCCAATAGGTGCCCAGAGATTGCTTTTTCCTTTTCTGAAGATGTAAGAACCACATATTTTGCAAAGTAAAACCACATTGTGTTATTTGATTATTTCCATCGCCACTTATTAGCAATGCCATGATAGGGTAATACTCTGCCCATATTCTGCCCCTGGAGTAATGCATCTATGTATCAGCCAGGATTCAAAACATGGATGGTATAAACTCTGGCAGAAATAGATGTGATAAGTAAAACTATAAATCCAACGAAAGCTGCTAGACATTGCAAACACAAGCAAGTTGTTGATGCTCCGTAACTGGGCATTAACACAAGAGTTAGTGTATGCCTTAATGACAAAACTCAACAGGGCTGTGGGAAGAGCACAAGTGGAAGCAACACAAGGGATACGCAGATAAAAACATTAAAGTGTACTCCTGAAGCACAGTGGGACAAGCTGTTGTCCTCAAGGAATTTATTTCCTGTCTCCAGCGAGGTGCAAACCTTGCTTTGCAGGAGCCAGCACGACCTGACCACAGACTTATGAGGCAGGATGAACAGCACCTTTGCTACAAAGGCAGGGTGAGCTGCCAGGGCTTCCCCAGAGAGTCGGCGCTCACAGAAACGAGGCAGCAAGGGGGGAAGCTCCAGCGAAGGATCTGAGCTCATTCAGCGCTGGCTAAGCATTTTGTAAGCATACACTGCATTCAAACCATTCTACTGCTTTTATAAGCGAAGGCTTATTTTTGCATGGGTTTTGTTCTAAATCCAGTGAGCCCTCGCTCCAAAAAGAACAAAATCACACAGTCTAGGGAATAAATTAGGCCTGGCGAGTAAACCACAATCTATATTTGGAGGACTGAGACTCAGGGTACCGCCTAAGAGTGGGGGAGTTGCGGGCTCCCGCGCGGAGCTGGGAGGGCTCCAGCTCTCCAGCTGGGGCTGGGGATCCCAGCAATGCACCGAGGGGCACAGCAAGGTTTTTAGGGACACTCATTGTGTGACAGTCACTGCACTCTAAAATATCTGAGGCAAGAAAAATCAGCACAAAACCTGAAGTCTGCTATAAATATGCGCAGATGTAAGCTGACTAGCAAGCTCTCAGAGTAGGCCCATGTGAAGAAAAGCACTTGAGATACAGCTCGTAAATCCCAGCAAAAGCAATTTTCCCAATCCGGCACCATCCCTACTGTCACCAGAATTTGGAACATATAAATCATCTATGTAATTAATTAATTTATAATGTTTATAAATGACTCAGTAAGGTGACACTGCCAGTCCACTCCTTTTTCAATTCAGAATTACTTTGTTTTCCCTACTAAGAATCAAGGCAGTAAAGAATCAAATACCTAAAAGGCAAAGTGAACGAACCAAACCAGCTCTTTCCATCTTGAAACTCACTGAATCTTATAACCCTGGCAAAAAACAAACAAACAAAAAAACCCCGATGGCTTACAAGCACATTACTGAAATGAAAGATTTATTTTCCTATGATCTGTGAGAAGCCTGTCATCTCACAGAAGAAGTTCCACCACCACAATTAGAAAAATAAAAAAATGTCTCTTAAGTCACAGGTATTTCCTCCTATTCTTATCTGCAAACACTATATTCTTATGCAACTCAGCATGTTTTCTGCAAGCATTGTGTTATGAAGCTAAAATATGAAATGGTACAGGATGTATTTCTCAGCATACACAATTATATTTATATGCCTAAAATGAGCAGGGATACCACTAATTAAAGACATAGGTATTTACAGATGTTGCATAAAATGATATTTCCTACTCTCGTGTTTTGCAATTCTTCTATGAATATCCAAGTCAAATGAAACAAACAATCCTCTCATCCAAACCCCAAAGCCCTGCCAAATCATTGAAAAGATATTGAAAATGTAGGTGGTTTTTTTCCTTCTGTTTTACATAAATCAAAATTTACGGTCAAATTAATTAATTAAACTTGAATTAAGGTGGTGTGTATGCAAGAGCATCATTAACTCAGTGAAAAGTTTCGGTACAACAGCCTTGTTCTAACCTGAAACTAAGATTAGCACACAGGCAGCTAGGGATGTCACGTAACCCTACAAGGATAGCGCCAGTAGCACCTGAAAGCCAATAAATTATGAGTTTTAAGGCAAAAATTAAAACATTAGAGATAGTTTGCCAAGTCAGAACTAAGACAAGCCCTGTAAACAATGACATCTCTGAACTATCCTGATTTTTTTGTATACTATCAAAGATGAAAGCTGTGTCAGTACAAGCATGCGGTGCAGTAGAAAATGCCATACATACACCATCCCTTGGAATTTTCTTTGCAACTGTAGACACTGCTGGGTGTATTTCTTAAACAGGTACTTCCTTCTCTTTAGTATTACCTGTAATCCTGACATTGGGCAAATGATAAATCTGATCTGGTCCACTTTATAAGAAATTTTCCATTTTTTGCTTTCCTTTGTGGTTTTATTCTCACGACAAGCGTCATCCCAGGCAAGGCAAATCTCTTCCAGCCCTCCAGGAGCAGAGCGTGGGCAGTCACCTTCTCCTGCACAGACTTTCCCCTGTGAAACACCTGCCAGCTCTTCTGGGCATGCATGGGGGGACCAGGAAGGCAGCAGCAGACATCATTAAAGGCTGGACTAGATGATCTTAGAGGTCTTTTCCAACCTGAAAAACTCTATGGTTCTATGCCCAATCAACATTCAAAAACAGCCTACAGTCTCACAGCTTGCTAACAGGTGAACAGAACCACAGAATCACAGAACAGCTCGGGTTGGAAGGGCCCTTAAAGCCCACCCAGCTCCAACCCCCTGCCATGGGCAGGGACACCTCCCACCAGACCAGGTTGCCCAAAGCCCCATCCAGCCTGGCCTTGAGCACCTCCAGGGATGGGGCATCCACAGCTGCTCTGGGCAGCCTGTACCAGGGCCTCACCACCCTCTGAGGGAAGAATTTTCTCCTTATATCATATCTAAATCTCCTCTCTTCTGGTTTAAAGCCATTCCCCCTTGTCCTATCACTACACCCCCTGACACAGAGTCCCTCCCCAGCTGTCCTGCAGGCCCCCTTCAGGCACTGGAAGGCCGCTGTAAGGTCTCCCTGAAGCCTTCTCTTCTCCAGGCTGAACAACCCCAGCTCCCTCAGCCTGTCCCCACAGGAGAGGTGCTCCAGCCCTCTGAGCATCCTTGTGGCCCTCCTCTGGACTCGCTCTAACAGGTCCATGTTGTCTTTGTGCTGGAGGCCCCAGAGCTGAACACAGCCCCCAGGTGGGGTGCTCCATGAGAGCAGAGCAGAGGGGGACAATCCCCTTCCTCGCCCTGCTGGCCACGCTGCTTTTGGTGCAGCCCAGGACACGGCTGGCTTTCTGGGCTTCAAGAGCACATTGCCAGCCCATGCTGAGCTTTTCATCAAGCAGCACTCCCAAGTCTTTCTCCTCAAGGCTGCTCTCAATGAATAGGTCGCCTTGAAGAAACTCAAAAATAGCTGTCACCATAGTAAGAACTGATTTACTGCAGTGTTCAAAGACCTCCCTGCCCCAGAGCAAACCCCAGTGACCTCTGCCCGCTTGCGCTACGCGGAGCTCACCAGCCCCAGAGCAGCGAAGCCAGCTACAACACCGACAGCCGCTGTCTCTCCACGCTGGGCGGTTTCATCAATACCAGCCCGACCTACCCAGCGAGGCCGCAGCCCAACGAGCATCCTTTGCAAACGTTACATAAGAATGAGCTGCTGGCTGTGCCGCTGCCTTTCTGTTTATCCACGCAAATTAAAAAGTGTTGTCATGCGTAAGGTAGTCGATAGCAGAAAACAGCTATCCCCACTTCTTATCCCACATGGCCTATTTATTGCTCTCCATTTAAAAAGCAACAATACAAAGGCGACAAACCAGAAGATACGTCAGAAAACTGGAGGGTGCTGACTGGTGTGAGAACAAGCCAGAGCGTGACCTCCATCAACGCACATTTCTCATAACCCAAGTAAAGAATTGGCAAAAGCTGCAGATACCTCTCAAGCCAACAATGTATATAAAGACCTATTGTAACGCAATAGAGTGAAGTCCTGGACACAGCAGGGTAAAATTGAAAGAAAGGAGGCAACTAAGAGGTATGAAGAAGCAGATGCACAGGTTCTCTCTTTCAATAAGAATAAAAAAATAAAAGCAACAGGAAAAACTCTGACTGCCACTAGAGATGTCGTACCCCCCTATTTAAGTGTTTCTAGAGAAACGGGGCATTTGTATCCAGCAGTCACCCTTTGGCAAGTCAGGAAAAAATTGTCCCAGAATTTGCCAACTATACCTACTGAATTTCCCATACGCTTTTTCACTTAATATTAGCAGGAGCATTGTGAAATACTTCCTCCCAATTTACAAGCTAAGAATAAAACAAACACAAACAACACATCCTTTGGCGTATCACCAAGCTTTGCATCTACCAGCTATGCTTCATGGTGCCCAAAACAGAAATTTGTCAAGATGCAGATGTTACCTACAAATTCCATATTGAATTCCAAACAACAACAAAAAAGAGGCAGCACCTGCATGAGGTGGCCATTAATACATCAAGAAAGTAAAGAAGCTGCGAGCTGTTAAGACTGTGGACTCCTCGTGCCTACTATGCAGTACGTGTGTCTATCACAACTATTTTTCACAGCCAGTTAGTATCCTGACAGCTTACTCTGAGGTTTGATATAATTACGATGCCAGCCTCATTCTAGCCTTACATAATACTGTGTCTGTTTAACTTTTTTTTTGTGCAATAAGGAATTAACTTATTCTAAAGCAATTCCGTCTTCCTCACCTTCCCTGCAGCCCTTCAAAGCTACGGTGTAGTTCAGCCATTTAAAAAAACATTGAAACGTGGGGGGGAAAGTGACTGCTAGGTCCCCAAACCTGTTAGTCGAGACAGAATGTCTCTTGGTGCTCTCGTCTGACCTCGGGATTTTTCAGGATTTCACTGGTCTCCCTGGTGATAGTTGCTACGAGCACTTTCAGCGTATGTCATGAGAAACACTGACAAAGACATTTTCAGTCTTAACACAGTCCTTCTAATCTTAGCCGTATTAACTTTTATCAGTGCTGTTACCTCTATAAAACACTGTAAAATTCTTCTCACTCATTTTTATTTCCTTGGGAATCCAAGTCTGAGCCATGGACAGGGTTTGCCTTTGCCTGCCACAAGGAAACACTGTCCGGCCTTCCGAGACAAGAAGACACGTCCAAAACTTGCTCTCCAAGGAATGAGCTTGGGAAGCAAGCAGCAGGGGCTTCACCCAGCTCCAGGTAAAGGCTCATCTTTTTAAAAGGCTCAGACACATCAAGGTGTGATGCAAACTAAATTGAAGCCATGGGCTACGCTCATCAACTTCAAATATCCGGGCCTAAGACTTTTATTGTCATATGCCTCTGAACACGTTGAGTTCCACTGTTTGAAAGGCAACAGTAAGACTTCATATTTGATTCTCTTCTCTTTCTGTTAATTTGAAAATAATAATACATTGTGTATTTTAAACCATATAAACCTCCAGCCAACAGATATTTCTTCATAAACCTTAGCAGGTACAACCATCTCATTTAACGTGTGCTCCATATTATCAGTGCAGTATGTCCTGGTGTCGATGCAGCACCTACCAAAATGCATTAGGTACTGCAGTGTGTCTGCTTACGCGTGCTGTGTTTTGAGAAGTTAAAACTATTTGAATAGATGTTACCAAACATCATAGCAAAATACAGCAACTCCTCCTGTCTTTTTGTTTTGTTCTGTTTTCTGGCTACTCCAAGGGAAGTTCGAATTTAATATCTGAGAAGTTCACAAAGGAAATCAGCATTTACCTGTGCACTAATTTTCTGTTTCTTGGTCTGGTAGGCAAGTAAAATTGGTTATTACAATAAGGCAATGATTCCAACCAAATCAAAATGGGTTCTTATTCTGGTTTCTGTTTTTCTGAGAAACTTTGCAAGTCCTATCAGAAGCATAAGTGATTTAAATAAATGAAGTGAAACAATCAGCTCTTCCTGAAGACACAATAAACACAGAGCTCTGAAAATGTGAGAAGATTGTACATTATATCATCACAGTTTCTTAAGATGCAAGGAGGAGAAAACATCTAGTGTTGTTTTAAATCTTTACTATATCCTATAACATCAGAAACAGACACAATTTTGAATACACTAAAAAAGGACTTTCAGTGGGCTTGGAAGACATGGTTGAGGACATCACTTTCAGAAAACACTAGGGTACTATTCCTCTGGTAGCAGCAGAAATACATCCAGATGTGTTAAACATCTGCTTAAAAGCTTTCTGTCAAAACCAAATTTTATATCAAATGGCAAAGCTCTCGATTTTCCTCCAAAAGATTGTTTTACACACACACGATTTTGATATTTTGTTGGAAGAAAGCCTGAAAGAACAAAACACTTTAAGCTGGATCTGGATTCAAAATGGAACTGTAATTCTAAGAGAGATGTAATTCAAGCATTTTATACTTTCCACTACCATTTAATTGCCAAGTTCAGCTGGACTACAGTCCCTTAAAAAGGAAGGGAAGAAATCCTATAATTAGAAGACTCTTCTAATAGAGGACTTTTGAGGCAAAAGACATCCGTATTACAACTCCCACATGAAAATGAAACAGCAACTTGTTTTTTTTTCCCCCACTTTTAATGACTGTCCAAAATACAAAGGGAGATACCAATGTTGTCCTCAACTACTTAGCAGGAAGGCACAGAGAAGAGAGACCACACTGTTCTCAGAAGCGTACAGTGACAGGATGAGAGGCAGTAGAGACACAAATGGCGAGACAGGAACTTCTGATTAGCTGTAAGGAAAAAGTTTTCTCCACGATCAAACGTGGAAATAGGTTTCCTTGAGAGGCTGTGAAATCGCCAGCCTTAGAAAGACGCAAAATTCAAGTGGAAATAGCCCTGGGCAACCTGATCAAATGGACTGCTTTGAGCAGGTTAGACTAGATGGCCCCCAGAGGTGCCTCCCAACTTGAATTACCCTATGATTCTACAGAGGCACTGGAAAGATAACCTGCATGTTCACCAGCAATGAGAATTTGCATATTCTTATTCATGTATACCTGATTTTCAATAAATACTTTTGCTACAATGTTATGGTTAAAGAAAAGTTAACTGGGCTGAATTCTTCCTTCGTTCCTTCGAGACAGTCCCTTAGACAATTAAGGATTGTTCAAATGAACAAAACTCGTATGCTAAACTCACTTAGAAACAAGAATAATCATTCTCAAAAATGCTTGATATTGTTGTGCCCACAATTTACTTGGATCAGGAAAACATCTAGACCTCCCTTAGAGAATATCCTGAGTTCAATAAAAGTGGTGATCGTTAACTATGACTATTTGACATCCACCAGGCTTGATTAAAAGCTCTGTCAAACGTTTTTAATATGACAAGGTCAATGGTCACTGAATCATACTGTTGCATTCATTATATCTCTCCCAAACTAGAGATCATCATGTTTCATGCAGAACACTTCCAGCAAAGGATAATAATTGGTCTAATCCCTTCCTAATCGTATGCATACTTTGTCCTCACAATTTCCAGGAAAAACACGCTTCAGTGCTTCACCACTTCAGTCATTCCTAGTCATCTGCTCCATGACATTCATTATTTTGCCAACTTCAGCTGCACACAACTTCCCCTTCCCCTCCCCAGTCATTTCTTTACAGGCTATTTGGAATGGTCTTTGCACCGAAGAGCTTGCATGCTTCTGCTCGTCTTCTATACTCTTTTAGTTACACTACCCTGAGACAGAGCGACCACAATGGTTTACAGCATACAAGATGTTCTGCACCATGGATTTATATAGCAGCCTCTTTCCGATACGTAGCACGCTTTGAACACTTAAAGCGACCACATTAAACCACAGCCATGATTTAGTAGTTTGATCCATGGTTTAATTCATAGTCTATTATGTATTTTACCCCTTCAGCTGCTCCTTTTAATATGCCTTTGATTGTTTCCTCGTTTTTATCTACTTCCGTTCTGAAGCATTATAGTGGGAAGTATAGGGTGGGGTTTTTTTTGGAGGTTTTTTCATTTTTAATAAGAAAAACGAATTCAATGTAAAAACACTACATTGACTATAACAATTCTTCAGCAGAGAAATTGTGAATGAAGCCCCAGAACAGTGTCAGAACCTTTCTTGTGGCTTCTCCAAGAAAGTCATCTGTACTTGACCACTATTTCCACGCCATACCTTTTGTGACTTCTCCCTTGTATGTACAGAAGAAACTGGAGTCTCTGGTCATTATTATTCTCTACCACGGCAGCAATCCTCATTTCATTTTATGTTCAACATCATTAACACCACCCTGTGAAACTGATGATTCCCAGGATCATTTCTATGCATATACTGAATTTCTATCGATACGGACTGAGTCACTTGTTGATACCTCTGGCTTATTAATGCTATCCAGTTTCACTTTCTTCAAGCACAAAGACATTATCTTAATGGCATAACCTACTCTTGTTCTGACATAAAGACCAGTATTTCACAAGGAAATATCCTAACTAATTAAAAGTATTCTAATTAATATCCAGACACTCCAATACATCAGTATTAGCTTACACAGTTTTGACACTTGTAAAGAAACACTTATAAATTTGGTCTTGGTTTTATTATCTATTTTTATGTGCTCTGTTTAAATGAGACTGTTAGTTGGAAGCAACCTTCGCAGTTTGTCCCTTGATACAAACTAATCACACTTCTACCTTTACTTCCCAGATTTTTTTTTTTAATACTTTTTACCCCAGAAGAGACATATCCTAAAGTGCACCTTCACCTGCACTCATCTAATTTTTCCAAGTCTTTAGGCTGGGAGAGAACCGAGTAGAGAAGCAAGAGCTCTTTGCTCCAACACAGTATCATGCAAATGCAGTTCTGCTGCTTCCAAACTCCAGGATGAAGACTTCCAGTTATTCAGAAGACTGCTGGGAGGAGTGGTTACCAAGTATAACACAGTCTAGCGTGAACTTGTGTCTAAAGAAATGAGACACAAGGCGTCCCAAAAATCAAGACATGGACTATCCTGAGAAACTTCACTTGATGCTGCATGAGTTCAGAAATTCATTGTCTCATGATCTCATGATCAAGGGAAAAAAAACCAACAACCAATGGCTATAGCCTAATGGTCACTCCTAGTCTTGAGTAAATGAAAACAGGTAAGGTCCCTTTTTATCACTATGACTCTTGTAAGAAAATTCCCACTAAGAAGCGACAGTTTCAGAAACTCATTCTTCCTTCCTCTTGCTTATGCACTCTGCCATCTAATGATTACAAGGGTCTTCATGGAAAGGCAAAGGCTGCCAGAGGGAAGGCAGGAGGAAGCTCTCATCTCCAAACAGTTTTGTTGTTTGTTTTTTTTTGATGAAGAGGACATTCTCATCAGGGAAGGTAACTATGAGACTGAATCTGTTCAGACGGAGGCAACATTAACCATGCCCAGCTCTGCTACATCTTTGATTAAGCACTAATTGTGCTTTTGAACTGAAAGCACACAGAAAACTTGGAGAACTTTCATGAACTATTGTAATGTGCAGAATAAATAGTTTACCAGAGACCAGATGCTTCTCAAGTGCCAAGAACACAATATTTATCTCCTATGATTAGATCCACAAAGCAAAGCCAAAAGCAAAGAGTGTTGTTATTGTTTCATAGTCCTCTGCAAAAACAGAGACTACACTTTCCACCCCATCTTTAACATATGAAAAATAATAATATGCAATGATTATTTTAGTATCAACATTTCAGGTAAAATTCAAAGTTTAGGAAGTCCTCCTCATTCCTCTGATCTATTCAAGTTTCTACCACAATGCTGCTTCTCTTTTGTTTACGATTTCCCTCTCCCCTTAATCCTGATTTTCTTTGCCCCACAGAGACTGTGATAGGTGTCTCATTTTAACAACGAGAAACTAAACAAGAGTCT
The DNA here is from genome assembly GCF_964034855.1 of Anser brachyrhynchus. Classification (NCBI taxonomy): domain Eukaryota; kingdom Metazoa; phylum Chordata; class Aves; order Anseriformes; family Anatidae; genus Anser; species Anser brachyrhynchus. Next base: position 36,264,385 of record NC_137694.1, on the reverse strand, counting down.
GAAGGGCAGGTAAAAAGTATTCAAGACTACAAAACATTAAAAGCTTGCTATAGGTCAGTATGTGAAAAGTAATTCAGTGTGATATTGAAATAGCTTCTGACACTTCAGTTTGACAAAGTTTCCTAAAAATTCCTGTAGCTGTGTAATTGACGTAGCAACAAATAATGGATTAGTAATGAAAATGAACCCTGGGTAACTATAGCTTACTTTTTTTTTTCCAGGACACCTCCACCTTTTTGCCTAGTGTAGCATCAGCTCTGGATATTCTTCCACTAGGGAAGGTCTTCTGGAGAAACAAGCGCTAAGCTCTACAGCATGTCGGCATTCCTGTATCCAGATACACAACAGTCATGGCAGTTAAGTGCAATTGGTCATACAACTGGAAGTTACGTGTCGTTACCGTATGCCCAAATGAGGGTCTCTTTCACACATATCATGCCCTGAATGTATACGACAACCTTCTTTCCTCTAGGGAGCCCATGTGCATTTTGTGACTCCAGCCTGCCAAAGAAGTTTTGGCATCTGATAGGCATCAGCTCTCTGAAGAGGCACAGGGACCACTACACTTCTTGTCACGGTTGAGGAATACCATAATCAATCTGACCAGGCTGCCAAATCTGGAAGCATCTGTGACCAGCTGCACCTGCTGCTTATCAAAGTCTGTGTTGGGGGAGGACCTTGCACTTTGCAAGACAGAATTTTGTGGGGCATCCAATGGCAAAATTGGAAATTGGTAAAAGGAAATGATCCTGGCCTACTTAAACAAACCAAACTTAGTGGCTGTCATGGCAGATTAGCATTTTTTTTCATTGACATTAGCAATAAAAACTCAATGAAAATAGAGAGAAAACACAAAGTATTCACCCAATGAAGTCCTAAAATCCTTACCAGGTGCTTCTACATCAAAAAATGCTCGTTTGGCTGTATAATTTTTCCAATTCTGGTTATGATTGACACACAGATTATGGTGGATGCAGAAGAAGATTCCCTTTTCCACACCTCATATATTAATTCTACAAAGTATTATTCAGTTTTAATCCTGGCAATAGGCCCTTACTAATCTCCATAAGACAGTCAAGGGATATTCTCTTATCTTCCATTTATCATATACAACTACCCCCAACAAGACACAAATGCAGTTGCTGGTAGACCACTTGATGTTTATCTATGACTCCTCCTGTTTACAAGGAGCATAAGACAATTATTGCCACTAGAAAGTAAAAGTAATGATTTTATATTTTCAAACTAAAAAGCCTTAAAATGAATTTTAAAATATCTACTTTCTACTTCCCACCACGTCTATACTATTGATAAATAATTCTTTCCCTTGCAGACAACCGTGTTAGTGTACCTTTCCCAGATGGACAAGAGTGACAAAATGCTTAACAAGCAAGTCACTGTCAGGTTGACTTCTTGGGCTTCCAACAAAAGCTTTCCTTCCAACAAGAGGGGGAAAAATACACAGAAAGGTGAGCTGGAATTTCCTTCTCTATCTGCCCTTCAGTGTCTTCACAGAAGGCATTAAATATTATTGCCCAGCACTCTGATACCCCAAAAGATCAGCAGACGTCCCACCTTCCCCTTCACAGCCTACAGGCATGCAGCCTTCAGCATGCACTCATGCAAAGGGGATCAGGAAGGCACTGATACAGCAAGGTTAGAGTACAGTTCTCAAGTACACTACACTTTTTTAAACTGGTTTTCTGGCTTACCACAAACATAGCAGAAGACAATCACATGCGTTTAAAACGCCATTCTCATCCTATATGTGTAAGTATGCGTGCATTCAAATTAGATATCAAAAGGAAGAGTGGTTAGTGTCTCTGAGCAATCAAAATGCCACACAGGAAGGCCATCATGTTAATAGGCAATCCAATATTTCATTCATAACCCGCAGATGCAAAGCTGTTCCTTGTAATTCATTCATTAAGCGGCACTGAAAGAAAGGCCTACAACCAGAGTAATGAGCATTGATGACTTACACAAATTTAGTGCATGCAGTAAGAAATAAATTAGAAGAATTTACCTCTAAGCCAAGAGACATATACATGCTTGCGCACTCAGTGTAGTTTCAGATACCTTCCTTTTGTTTTTTAGCAAATCTGATACCTTATCTGATTGTTGCTAATAGCAAACTGTGACTTAGAGCTATTTTATCTCCTTAAAGACATGTACAGAGCACAATTACCACACTAACTTGGTACATAGCTTCAAGACTTCACTAAAGCCAAATTATAATTCATATAAAAAAATGCCAGGTGATGCCTCCCATTGCTTGCAGAATTTCATAAGAATTGTCAAGCAGAAGACCAGGAGCTCTACATTTAAAAGTGGGCTATGTGTGCCCTCTTAGCACAGCTAAGCTTCAGTTAAATATGAACGTACAAAAAATGTAGCATAAATGCACTAGGCACTTTCCTGTAGACCAGGCAAAACCCATTACTAGAATTCAGCTGTGTTACAACAGTAACTGGAAAGTAAAGTAAATTATAAAGTGAGATAAACAGTTAACAGCAGACCCATATACACTGGATTTTTAGTTTTGGATCTGCTGTGCAAATTCATAAATATTGTTCAGAAGAGGAAACTAATTTGATAAATATTAATGTGGGGCCTTAGGGGACCAAAGAAACAGGGAGACTGGAAACAATGCCAAAGCTAGTAAGACCCTTGGAAGATCTGAGAAAACGTCTCACTGAAGTACTTGTAGGATTTACCATGAGTTGCCAAACTATTCCTTCTAGGTCAACGACACTGATAGCCTTGCTCAGACTGAGCAGCATATGCTACTACCACTGCCCAGAGTGCAACATGCAGTAGGATAGTAAAACCAATGGTCAACAGTACGTCCTTTTAGGTAAAAATATGAGATATGCATGATATATAATATTTTCAATTTGTTGTCACTTTAAAAAACTGTGATACCTTGAGTTCGGAGTAATGTGCATTTTTTAAAGCTATACAACTCATAATGTGTCATAGTGAACTCAAGATGAAATTTAAAAAAGGATCAAATTCCTCTTTAACTATCCAATTCCAGCGATAAGTACAATGTTTGTTCAAACAATTATCCAGGGAGGAGCTGGGGGAAGAGAGGAAGATAGAAAGAGAGAGAGAGAAAAACCCTACATTTAGGTTAGAAGTGCCTTTAAATTCTTCCTTATTTAACAGATTGTCCAATTGAGTGGAAATGTTCTGATCTACAAGTTCTATTTACTTCTGCAAACTGTTTACATACCCATCTGTCTGCAGTGGCTCCAGGGTACTGTTCGGTTCTTTCAAGATAAATACACAACCAAAATATATGTAAAGTGGCACAGAAGGAAGTTCTCATGTAATACATACACAAGAATTCCTTAATAGCTTGCCTCTTATGATTTTGCCTTGAGATTAAATTATTTATTTGATTAAATGAGACATACAAGATACAAGTCTCCCTTCAGTAACTTACAAACAGAAGTCCTGACTTCAATAAAGATTGAACTGCAGAGACATAGCATAGGAACAGCTGATGCGCTAGGTTGGCATGCATAACATGAAAACATGTCAAGTGGGATTGTGCTAAAAAGCAGGTTGAGTCCATGCACATAGGCCTTTTGAGTATAGCATTCATCGGCTTTCATGACACTGAAGGACTGCAGGACCAAGCTATGAATACTCTGGAAGAAAATGAAGAAGTACAGAGACTCTACCAAGCAGAAGCACTGTAGGTGTGCCATAAGATGACTTATTTCCCTTTGCCCTTAAAGATAGACATCTCGGAGTTACTACAGAAAAGTAGAACCAGTCCAGGTGTCACAAAATTTTTACTTCTTAGATCCCCCAAAAATTCACCAGCCCAATCAAATCCAGATGGTATAAAAGTAATAAAAAATCACATAACTTGAGTAAAAGTGAAAACTATACATGAACCAATCCCTCTCCATGTGAATGCCATATCTGGGGAGAAGACTTGCACAGAGCACACACAACCGACTAGAGTCGGTAAGCACACTCTTACCCATGTCCCAGGATAACACCAGACCATAATTTGGACTAAAGAAGAATAAAAGTCTGTTACTGAATTAAAAGCACTGAAACCAAGTCAAGTACTAGGAAAACTCTAGAATTTTTAGATCAGCTTGACCATCATAACAAGACAGTCAGGATACTGTTTCATCAGCTCTGGGGCAAAGTGAGCTTGCATGTTCCCACTACATAGCATAGCAAATGTAGGTCATTTGCCATCAGACTGGGGGACAAGAGGCTGGAGAGCAGCCCCACAGAGAGGGGTCTGGGGGTTCTGGCTGACAGCAAGCCGAACACGAGCCAGCAGCGTGCCCTGGCAGCCAGGAGGGCCACCCGCACCCTGGGGTGCATCAGGCCCAGCACTGCCAGCCGGGCGAGGGAAGGGATTGTCCCGCTCTGCTCTGCGCTGGGCGGCCTCACCTCCAGCACTGTGTGCGGTTTGGGTGCCACAACATGAGAAGGGCATAAAACTGTTGGAGAGTGTCCAAGGGAGGGCTACAAAGATGGTGAAGGGTCTAGAGGGGAAGATGTATAAGGCTGAGGCCCCTTGGTTTGCTCAGCCCCGAGCAGAGCAGGCTGAGGGGAGGCCTCATGGCGGCCTGCAGCTCCCTCACGAGGGGAGCGGAGGGGCAGGCGCTGAGCTCTGCTCTCTGGGGACAGCGACAGGACCCGAGGGAATGGCATGGAGCTGTGAAAGGGGAGATTCAAAGTCCCATGAGAGAGCGGTCAGGCACTGGAACAGGCTCCCCAGGGGAACAGTCATGCCACCAAGCCTGTCAGAGTTCAAGAAGCATTTGGACAATTCTCTCAGACAGATTTAATTTCGGTGGTCCTGTGTGGAGCCAGGAGTTGGACTCGATGATCCTTGTGGGTCCCTTTCAACTTGGGATGTTCAATTCTATTTTATTCCTACAGGTAGGACTTGCATAAAAAGCACAGGCTGTTAGCCCACTCTCTGAAGATTTACTGCAAACAAGGTGATCATCTTTTAAATGAGATTAAAAAGATATGCACTCTATCGTATCAAAATCAGCTGCGTAACCCCAAACTGCATAGCGGTTATGGCAGGAAGCTCTGGTTTTGCTGGTCAAACCCAGTGAAACACTACCAGGAAGATCACCTTGCAAATCAGCACAGACAGGGTGTGTGTGTGGGGCGGGCGGAAATTTGAGATTTTATTATTTGAAGTATTATAAAGTTTAAATTAAGGAAAAATAAATATTTTTATTCCTCTACAGCTTCAACAATATTTTCAGAGTCAAAATTCAAGGGTTCTTCTGTGTCTTTCACGTAATTCATCAATAGCTTAATTCATTCAGATTAGAGAGAAAAGTGTAATACCAAAAGACACTGAAGTCTAATGCAACATATGTATTATTTTTCTCAATTTCGGTGAGGTAGAACTTTTAATTACCGTAACATATTAACCCTTAATCTTTGGGAGTTTGCTCTACAACTACTCTCTCGTAAGAGTTTAAAAATATAATCGGGGGCATACAGTCTTACTGTATTAAAGGGAAACAATTTTGTCTTGCAGTGCTTTTGGCATCACAATACATCCATTAGCAATTGCTGATTTAAGCTTTTAACAGTGACTACAGCCATATCAATTTGTGACGCTGACCTCTATTTTTCTGAATGAATTAAGAGGAAGAGAAAAACGTGGCTTCCACTGAGCTCCCATTCCAGCACAGGAAATCCTGTGTGGTTAGATACAGTATGTGTCGTGCTCAGAGGTTTCATTCTGCTCCCCTTTAAAAGCCAACATTAGCAGCATGTCACAGGAAATTCTTCCTTATTTTCAGTAGTTCATAGGACAAGGCTTCTTTGGAAACAAGGTCAGCATGAATAGAGCATTGCTTCCTTATCGCTGCTAAGCAGCTGTGTTGAGGATGCAAGACACAACACTGCACCCTGTCCCTGAATACCTCTTTTCATAAACTTCAAGCATATTCAGCTCCAGCAGTTAGAAGTTCCTTTGTGCTTTTTTATTTTGAGAGCTTTATAACACACGCTTTCCAAAAATATTTCTTTAAAAATGCACTCAGTTAGCTTTAAGGTTAATCTCCACCAAACAAACAAAAAAATCAATATTAAGCTACCTTCAAACAGCCAGCACCACACAGCAAGGTGGAGACAGAAGTGAGGTCTTTCTTGAGACAAGGTGATGAAAGACGAAGTTACAAGCACAGAGGTTTGGCCACCACTTCAGGAAGTATGAGGCCCAATTCTAGCCCCTGCTGCAACACCCCCCTTTTGAGGTATTATTGGAAGTCTCTTGCTCTTTGCCGCTCCTCCTTAAAGTTCTGGCTGTAAATAGTCTTGAACTTAACAAGCAACTTATGAAGGATTCATATGCTTAAAGACTGAAAGTAAATTCCAGTTCTTCCTGATACAGAACAGTTGCTTAGAAATCACGCAACCAATTTTCTGCATTCTTTGTACCAGTGTGCAAAGCAACCAAATGACAACAATCCAACCCGGTGAGAATATCGTCAAGTACTCTGATGAATAAGGTATTGCTAATTTCCCTCTGGAGAACGCTTTAAAAGGTTTGCCTTGATAATAACTGCAGTACCTGAAATACTTGTATTTATTTGTTCCCTATTTCTGAAAGGAAGTAAAGGGATGGAGGGAAATGAGCTTAAAAGCAGAAGCAGTTTGTCAGTCAGAACTATCTAACTGGTAACACACACCAAACACCCCCAAAACACAGGCAGACCTTTAAAACTTAAATGCTTAACACCCCCCCTCCTCTGCCACCAGACAGACAGCAGGCAAGGCTCAGCCCCTGCAGAAAGACAAACAAATCCATTCACTGTTCTTGGCAGGGAGAGATGCAGAGGCAGCATGCTTGGTCTCACAGTGCAGACTATTTGATGAAGAATTTAGGTGGAAGAGCTGTGAGGTGAAGCTCTGCCAGCATTTCTCAGGCAAGAAGATAGCAACAGCAATCTTTGAGACACAGGATGCACACTGAATGAACACAAAAGAAGGGAAGCATCACAGAGCAGTGAAAAAGGGCCCCAGCAGTTAAAATAAATTGTAGGCTGAGACACACAGCAACAGGCAGCACCCTGACTGCACTACATTTCGATCCCTTTTGAGTCGAACAACTGTGCAAACATTTTCCAGAAGAGATACATATAGATATATATGAGATACATATATATATAGTCTATATATATATAGACACATATATATAGACATATATATATATGTATTACAAATATAAGCTTATTGTCAACAGTTTTGTCTTCCTACTTTTCTGACTGTGGACACCTCCCACCAGACCAGGTTGCCCAAAGCCCCATCCAGCCTGGCCTTGAGCACCTCCAGGGATGGGGCATCCACAGCTGCTCTGGGCAGCCTGTGCCAGGGCCTCACCACCTTCATAGTAAAGTGTTTCCTCCTAACATATTATCTAAATCTCCTCCCATTTAGTTAAAAATCATTCTACCTTGTCCTATCACTATCTGCCTATGTAAAAAGTCGCTCTTCATCTTTTTTATAAGCCCACGTTAAGTACTGAAAAGGTGCAATGAAGACTCACTGGAGCCTTCTCTTCTTCAGGCTTGAACATCCCCAGCTCTCTGTCTTTCTTCATAGGAGAAGTGCTCCAGCCCTCCGGACCTTCATGGCCCTCCTCTGGACCTGCTCTAACAGATCCTCAACCTTCTTATGCTGGGAGCCCAAGACCTGGATGCAGTACTCCAGGTGAGGCCTCACAAGGGCAGAGCAGGGGGGCACAATCCCCTCCCTTGACCTGCTGGCCTCTCCTTTGTTCATGCAGCCTGGGATGTAGTTGGTTTAATGGGCTGCAAGCGCACACTGCCAGCTCATGTCAAGCCTTTCATTCAACACGGCCCCCAAGTCCTTCTCCACATGGCTGCTCTCAATGAGTTTTTCTCCCAGTCTGTACTTGCACTTGCCCTTGTTGAACCTTGTTAGGTTCACATGGGCCCCCCTCTCAAGCTTTTCCAGGTCCCTCTGGATGCCATCCCTTCCTTCTGGTATATCGACTGCACCACTCGGCTTGGTGCCAGCTGCACACTTGCTGAGGGTGTACTCAATCCCACTGTCTATGTCAATTATAAAGATATTAAACAGTACTGGTCCCAAGACAGACCCCTGAGGAACACCACTTGTCACTGGCCTCCACCTGAACACAGAGCCATTGACCGCAACTCTCGGGATGCAGCCTTCCAGCCAAGTCCTTATCCAAAGAACAGACCGCCCTTCAAATTTATCTCTCTCCAATTAAGAGATCAGGATGTGATGTTGTGTGGCACTGTGTCTAAGGCCTTACAGAAGTCCAGACAGATGACATCGGTTGGTCTTCCCTTGTCAACTGATGCAGTCACTCCATCACAAAAGGCCACAAGATTGGTCAGGCATGATTTGCCTTTGGTAAGACATGCTGTCTGTCTCAGATCGGTTCCTTGTCTTGCATGTGCCTTAACACTACTTCCAGGAGGATCTATTCCATGATCTTACCAGATACAGAGAGAAAAGGAAAAAAAAAAGAAAAAAATCCTATACTGTTCTGGGTTTGGTAAATATTCAGAAGCCATTTTACAAGCTACAAAAAAAGTTACCATGGAGTCTGCTGTATATCAAGTTGCAAACTCAATTTTGAAAGCATATTCTAAAATAGGAGTTGCAAAGGATAAATGAGTAACATTTTAAAGCACTAAAATAGTAAGGAAATGCACACAGAATCACTTTGGACATCTAAATGGGTAATCAGCAGAACATTCCCATGACACCAGGGCAATGCAGATGAGGTTCGTTCTGCAGTGCAAATAACAACAAATTGGCTTTGCCCTAATGTGCAGCGTAGTCTTCAACTTTCCAGCTGATGTCCTTCCTTACAAAGAAGGAAAGTTGCTCTTCAGGCATCCAAAGCTTCAGCCAACCCATTTTTTTTCAGGAGGTTGATATTACCTTGAACCTCAATATAATTTACAAAGCCAGCACTTTTAGTTTAATGCCTTATTTCCCGTGGGATAACTATTCGGATAGATTTTCCTTTAATCGTAATATAAGGCTAAAAAACAGAGGAAAACAACAACACATAAGCCACACTCAACCCCTTAGATCTTTCAACAGTGTTTTTGAATTTGTTGTTACATCCAACTGTAGCCATATCTGAAACTAAACAACAAAAAGGTCTATATGGTCAAACTGGTCTATGTGTCCTACAGATCTAAGTGTACCAGGAACCACTCCCTCAACACAGCATACTGTACTCCAGGATGTTTTCCTTTAGGTTTTACTTATTAGAAATATGACACGTGCAAAGCAAGCCACAAAACAGCACCTTAAAATTAGGCTCAACAAGTGTTGGTTATACTCATGGACACATCCATAGGATCCTTTAACTCCAATGCATTTGACAGGGAGAGACCTTGATTCCTGTCCATCTGTGAGGTTAAATAGCAGCTGAAAAGAGGGCTGAGGTGGTACTTCAGTTCCATCAGTGACTATGGAAAATCCAAGGCCATTCTCTTTCAGCATTACTCAGACTTGGAATATAACATGACCAGTGCCTGACAGGTTCTCTGACGGCCTAATTTTCTGTAGGTGGTGGGGGTCCCAGGATGCTGAAATGACCGAGTCCGAACAGCCCTTCCATCAAGAGGCATCCATGCTTATGGGCTGACCACTCCGAGCGCTGCAGGTAAGTGATATGACACACTGTAGGACTGCCTGGCACGAGGGCTGCTGAAGCAGCTATGGCTATTCTCGGCGCTTGCTCAGGACACTTCCACCAAGCAGTGGAGCAATGAGGCCTTGATTCAAGTCACCTGAGTGTTATTCCCAGCTCCCTACTCCCAGACCTAAGAGCTCTGCAGTCCACAGCCCGCTGAGGCCGATGACTTTTGTGCAAGGTTTTGAATTGTGAAGTTTGTATTGCTTGGCTCAAATACATTTATTGCTTAGTCTACCAGCACCTGTTTTATTAGAAACAAGAGGAAAAAGCTTCTGCCTGAGTCATATACAGCATAAGCTACACTGACATCATGATAAATGCAGACTAGCTGTGAGAAAGGAAACTACCAGTCTAGAAACTGCCCCCACTGCCCAAACAGGACGCAGCTACCAGGAAGTCACTACTGACAAATTTTAATGATTTACATTACGTTTGTCGAGGGATTATTTGCATGCAGTACACTGTAAGACAGGAAGGGAAAAAATAAAACTCACTAGAGCACAGCCCAAGCAAGGCAGCAGAAAGCATAACTGCTGAAGCAAGGGGACATTGACTGGAGTCATTAAGAATGACTAGTTGCTCGAGTGACCCGGCTTTAGGTCAGTGTCAAATTCCTCTGGGTTCTTTCAGCATCATGAAGATCATCAATATTCATCTCTTTTCTGGCCAGAAGTCTCATTCTTCAGATTCCCCCGTTAACTGAATAATGCAGGCAGAAGAAAGTTGAATTTTTTTTTTTTGGAACGGTCGGACCCATCCCTCTGCAAATGATTTTCATCTTATGTGAAAATCATCCCTCCTTTTCAGTTCCACCTTTGGCACAGAAATATTTAATTCTAGTGATTGCAAGCCAAAGTACATTACCAGGCTCATTACCTCTTGCATGTAGAGATAGCCTCTTTTTAACTTAAACCTGCCTGGCTGAGACATTCCATGTAGCAACAGACTCTGGGGCCAGATGAAGGGACAAAATGGACACACAAACATTCATGTACTCAGAGAGCTATGAAATTTGTGGTGCAACAGGCCATTCAGAAGTCACAGAGGGCCCCGAGGGAGCGAGGGGGGCAGAAAAATCCCACTGGAGCACATGAGGCTAAGCAGCAGACAGCTTTCAGTTGGATATGGAGGACCAAAAAAAGCACAAAAAAACCAACACACACACACCACCCTCACATCCTAATATTAAAGTACAAATTCTAAATGTTGTGGGGTGAATCATTCAGCAAGTCTCCATAGAGGCCTGATATTTCCTGTCCAGGAACAAGCATCCATTTCTTCACTGTGGTCACTTTAATTTTAAGGGTTCCCTTGCCAGCGGTAAACTGATCTGTCACAGGCCACAAAGGATCCCATACAACAGAAATCAGCTTTATTGCTCTTCATTGTTCTTTCAAGCAAGAACTATTTTAATCTTACCAGAACCTTCATCAGGCTGCCAACAAACATGCAGGCCATTTGTATGGAGGCTTTCACCTCACCATCCCAAAAAAGGAGGAGAACCGTAGTTAATAATACTTTGAAGAAGCGATTCTGTTTAAAGACGAAACAAAACGCACATTCACATTGCCAAGAAGAAGGATTTGGAAGATTTACTCACTAGCTCTAAAACCTTATATTTTTATAGCACGAAGAGTAAGGCATGTGGTACCTGATAATCAAGTTACAGAACTCAGTGAGACAACTTGGCTGGACTCTGTCAATCTGCGTAAGGACACCTTAACATTTGAGAATTAAACTTAGAAACTGAGCAAATAATGCCCCTGATGTTTTTAACAGTGTATAGTCAAAGAGATTTTCCTCTAATGGAATTACAGAACAGAAGCATGCCTTGTTTAGCACGTTAACAAGCTTGCATTTACTGCTGTCAGCATTAGACCTCCCAGTACAGCCGTCATCCACATAATCAATGAAAATAGTTTACAAAATGCCACTCTGGTATTAGTCAGACACTGTTATTCACCCAAGGCAAGATCGCTAAGTTTAGGAATAAGAGTAGCATTTTTCAGCATGGAAACTGGTTTGTCGACAGCTATTCTTCTCCTGCACAAAACCTTCAACAATGCCAGCTCAGAGCAACAGTAGACTCATTTACTGGCGGGAGAAAAGGCGCCCCTTTGTACCAGCAGTTTTGTGCCCTTTCAATAGCAGCTCCGGTGGTAGACTGGTGTGGACAATTGCAGTGACCATCTGTGACCACGAGACAGTTCGATAGCTGCAGGACTAACTGAGGTTCAACATCGCCACATCTTGCCCTGCTGAGTCTTTCATACTGCTTTGAAAAACTTAATGAAAATGGATACATTCAGAGCTGAATAAAAAGAGGTCTCGGCAGGCTTGACCCTAAATCTAAACAATGGAACTGTAATGCCAGCACCATTGTAACAACACGACAGATGTAGGTCGTGCTAGCTTTCATCTGTAGCTGTGACTGATAGCTTGCAATTTGCTGACAAGATGTATAAAGTTTCCATTTTCATTTGGTTTGTAGGCATGAATTTCTAGGGTTCTATTAAGATGGAAGATGCACAGATTTTATTTTGTTGTTGTTGTTCCCAGAGAAAATTCTTGTGAAGACAATAGTCAGTGTGTGTGACTGACCTAGGGACATTCTTGTCCTAAATCTGCCCTGCAGAACTTATTCCAGAATTATTCAGCGGAAGATCAGTTTTAAAATTTTACTGAGGAGCATCACCAAATTAACCAAAGAGGTTAATTCACAAAATCTTTAGTATCAGGTCCAGATTTCAATAGCTATGTACCAGTACTTACGTGTTTGCTTTAATTATGTAATCTAAGTTGCATTATATTTAGCTAATTAGCTCTATAAATCCATCCGTCCTAAGCACATGTTCTCTGATGGTACATCTGCACCACACATTCTGTCCTATTTGGATCAACATGAAGAATTGATTTTAAATCGGAGAGCCAGGGAAAAACAAACAGACAAAATCTCCTAATCCACACAGATGACTTGAAGAGCAGTTACAGGGAGTTTTACATGCGACATTAATTCTTCTCAGGTCTCTCTGGAAAGATGCAGAGCAGTTTGAGGAACTATCCAACAGCAGCACAGCTAGCTTCTGTTAGGGCTGCCCTTGTCTGACAAAATGTCTCCAGAAGAGCATCAGAGAGACATCAAGACATAACAGCAATCGGTTCTTAAGTTCCCCTGAATTTGTAGGCCACCCCCTTTCTCTGTATCCCCCTGTGTGTTTGGATGGGTGAGCAATGAAAAGTTGACAGACCTTGAATGAAGAGGTTCAAGGTCTTTCTCTTTTCTCTTCCTTGAATTAATATAAAAGGACATCAGGAAAGCTTCCTGGGTCTTCCTCGTTCTCCAGTAGGAATAGTAAGTGGTACCATTTTGCACAGAAACGTTTCCCAGGCTGAAGGCAAGCTTTAAGACAGCAGTTAAAAGACTCGGGCAATCTTTAGCCGTTTTGGGTCATGGGAACAAATTTGCATTTCATTTCAAAAATAAGGAATAAAAAGTTATTTCTTAAAAACGCTTTACTGTGTGGATGACTGAGCAATGGAACAGGTTGCCCAGACAGGCTGTAGTCTCCCTTCTCGGAGATATTCTAAAGCCATCTGGACATGATCCTGAGCAACCTGATCTAGGTGGCCATGCTTGAGCAGGGGTGGGGTTGGACCAGATGAAGTCCAGAGATGCCTTCCAAACCGACATTATATGATTCTGTGAAAAATAAAAGCATATATTTAAGCAAAATTAGGCCCCATTTTTTCCCTCCATCTCTTGTCCAAAGGAGAAGGGGACAGAGAAATAAGAAATTTACATGAGATGGCTAGGAAAATTTTAGTAACTAAGTTAAAAGAATTTTCCAGCTCAGCAGAGTCTTTGAATGTGCTCATGCAATGTATTTTCACTTCATTAAGCACATAATACCATCATTATATAAGAAGAATTCCCGTATCCCAATCTCATTTAAGCTGGTAGCTGGAGCATTTTGGGGCAAAAGCACCTCTGGCCAACCAGGAGAGGAGTGCTTTCACTCTGGAACAACAAGGGAGGGAGACAACCCATAATCTAATGAGGAATTAGCAGACCAGGACGATAAACACAGCAGCTGATGTGATATGGATGAGACCTTGTAATCAACTAAACAGGACTGAAGGGGGGTTACCTCAAGCATAAGCACAGAAACAAGAGACCACCTACAGAACAGTATTGTGGGGGAGGCCCTCATACCTATTTTGTGAAATCAGCAAGCCTGTGATGCCTCTCTGACGTGCCTGTACAATAACATACGCAGCACAGGCAACAAAGAGGAGGAGTTAGAGGTCTGATGTAGTTGTGGGGTGATAATCCCATCAGCATCACAGAGATGCAGTAGGATGGCTCACACAACCAGAGTACCACAATGGGTAAGTGAAAAACACCTTGTGAAGGACAGGTAGGATAGCAAGGAGAGGGAGTTACCCCTTATATGAGCAAAGGGATGTGAAGGCTGGGACAGTCCCAGCTGCAATGACCATGAGATGGTGGAGTTCAAGCTCCTACGAGGACAGAACAAAACAAATAGACCACTGCTGAGTGGAGCAGGAAACATGGTGATGAAGAACAGAGACAATGCTGAGGTACTCAGTGTCATCTTCTCCTTAGTCTTTACTGGTAAGACTTGCCTTCAGCAACCTCAGCTTCCAGAGACCATTGGGAAATTCATAAGTAAGACTTACCCTTGGTACAAGAGGACCAGGCTGGAAAACATTCAAGCAAACTGGATTTACGTAAGTCCACTGGTCCTGATGGGATGCATTCATGAGTGCATGAGCTGGCCAATGTGATCACAAGGATATTCCTGATTATCTTTGAAAGGTCATAGCTAGTGTGAGAATTTCCTGAGGAATAAAAAAATGCAAATGTGATTCCTATCTTCAAAGAGAAAAAGGAAAATGATCCAGGGAACTACAGCTCAGCCAATTTCACCTTGATCCTGGGGAAGGTTAAGGAGCAAATAATTCTGGAAATTACTTCTAAACATCCTAAGGACAAGAAGGTGATTGTGAGTAGTCAGTATACATTTATAAAAGAAAAATCAGGCCTGACCAACTTGATAGTCTTCTAAAATGAGATCACTGACTTGGCAGATGAGGGAAGAACAGTGGATGTTAACCTGATTTCAGTAAGGCTTTCAGCATTGTCCTCTACAATATCCTCACTGAATGAAAGTAGAGGCTAGATGAATGGACAGTGCGGTGGACTGAAAACTGGTTGAACTATCAATCTCAAAGGCTTGTGATTACCAACATGAAGTCCATCTGGAGGTCAGTCACTAGTGGTGTACCCCAGGGAGTGATATTGTGGCCAGTACTGTTCAACATCTTCATTAACAGCCTGGACAATTAGCAGAGAGCACCCTCAGCAAGTCTGCAGATGAGACAAAATTGCAAAGAGCAATTGTACCACGTGGTTGTGCTGCCATTCAGGGGGACTTCAACAGGCTGGAAAAATGGACAAATAGGAACCTCATGAAGTACAAAAAAGGGAAATACAAAACCCCATACCTGGGAAGGAATAACCCCATGCATCAGTACACACTGGGGGCAAACTATCTGGATAGCAGCTTATTAAAAAAAATAAAAAAAAGTCTTAAGGGTCCTGGTGAACACCAAGCTGACTGTGAGCCCACAACGTGATCTTACGGCAGAAAAGGCCAACAGTCTCCCAGATTGCACTAGGAAGGCACTGCCAGCAGGTCGAGAGTCTTGATCCTTCGGCTCTAGCCTGCACTGTTGAGATCACACCTGGAGTACCATGTCTATAGGCATACCAGAGCAAGTCCAGCAAAGGGACAGACACAAAGGCAATTAAAGCACTGGAAAATCTGACATAACAGGGTGAGAGAGCTGGGACTGTTCGTCCTGGAAAAGAGAAGGCTCAAGTGGATCTCACCAATGTGAAATAATATGTGATGGGGGCTGGAGAGGGGCAGTATGGATGATGAAACCAGACTCTTCTCAGCGATAGACAGGGAAAGGACAAGAAGCAATGGCCATTAACTGACATTTAGGGGAAAAAAAAAAAGACTTTTTAAATTTTCACTCTTGAGTTAGTAGTACCTCCTTTATGTGAGGTTTACCTTACTGATTCCTGTGACAAACAAGGACCAGTCATGGTCAAGCCAGGTAACAGGAGGAGTCATTTAGAAGCACATTCTATAAACGCAACGAACTGTCTCTCCTTCCTGGTGAAGGCTCCCACATGCCAGCTGAGGTTGTTCCAAGGGGAGTGTGGACAATAGCTTTATCCTGCAAATTAATTACCTGTATGGGATGCAGCAAAGGGGATGCAAGATAGCAGGAGATTTAAAGAAGTCTGCAGTAGAGTGTTACTGCGATACACCCTTTGCACCTCCGCAAGTAAGATGCACTGGGTTCTGCTCTGAAAATGGAGTTTACCATTCACCCAATAAATCTGGAATGTTAATACTTTTAAAGCAGCCCACAAAAGAAAGTTTTAAGTGATGAAGATCGTATCAGTTACTTAATAGAAAGGGCTATGCCTTTCCTTTCCAGAAACCCAACCACAAGTCCTTTGAAGTCAATGGCAGTTTTCCCTCAATTTAGCGAGTTTTGATTAGGTCCGTTTAAAGAGACATTATGGATTTTGCTCTGGAAAGCACTCTCTTGACAGGAAGGAACGAGCAGGAGGCTGCAAAGTACCCACAGAGAGGGGTAATTAGGGAAATGGAGCATCTCAAGCCATGTCCGAGAGCTCTTCTACCCAAACAAGAAGCAGAATCAATGACTTCAAAAAACAGCTGCCTTTTGTCATTGTTGGATTTGGCATCTGAACTGCAGAGGACAGGCATGGACAGATGACCAAAGCTTCATCACAGCCCTCTTTAAGGTGTTCATTTAAAAGAACTGATTTAAGACAGGAGATTATTCCGTGTCTAATTGCATACAATAAGCCTGTAAACATTAGATAAGCATGTACAAAATAAAAACTATTTCACATCTGCTAGACTTCCTCTTAACAACATCTGATGTATTTTTGTATTTTGTCTTTTAAACAATTTTTGTATTTTGTTTTTTATGTATTCTAGCTTGTATTTTTGCCACAGGTCATTTCAGGTATAAGAAAATTTTAAAACTCCTAAGTATTATTCCTTAAGGCTACCAGTTTTAAAATTTGCTTAGACTATGCATAAGGTCTTCAAAACCTCTGCAACAGAGTGCAACAACGTATACCCCTCAGACAATACCAGAAAAGATTTGTCATTGTTCATGTTTAAAGGAAATAGATTGTATTTAGCTCATACAAACTCGGTACAAGGATGAGTAAAAGAAGAATGTAATTTCAAACCATGCACAGACCAAAACCAAACCAAACCAAACCAAAACAAAAAACACAAAGAAAACAGCAAAAGCAAACTGCTATTAATTTTACATTGCCATATAGGTATTTACTATATGAAAAATTAAAGAAAAACCCCAAACCAAACCACTGAAAGAGCTCAAAAATATTTCCTTTAAATATCTTGACTTAGATATGCACGGATGTGGAGAAGGGGAATCTTATTTTAAGAGTTTCCAAACTAAAAATGACTGGTTTATTGTAAACTCGGCACTTAACTTTGTAAACAGTTGTGCTTTTTCCAAACTTCCTCCACCCCATCCATTCTTTTATTTATCTGAGTTAATGCAAGTTTCTCTTGCACAAAGCAAAAAAGAATGCAATTGAAACTCCTATCTTAGTTAAAGGTTTCTTTGTTCTATTACGAACCTTACTTGACTGCTCAACACTATTGCCCAGAAGAACAATACATATTTAAATCTCAATTCCCCTCACGGGAAGAGAGTCCATTTGGAGCCCTACAGTAGATATAACTGGCTTGAGGACAAAATACTGTTAAAAAAATGCGTTAATCTAAACTTTCTTCCTGAACCATGGAATGGGTTGAGTTGGAAGGGACCTCAAAGCCCACCCAGTTCCACCCCCCTGCCACGGGCAGGGACACCTCCCACCAGACCAGGTTGCCCAAAGCCCCATCCAGCCTGGCCTTGAGCACCTCCAGGGATGGGGCACCCACAGCTGCTCTGGGCAGCCTGTGCCAGGGCCTCACCACCCTCAATAGTAAGGAATTTCTTATGAATATCTAATCTAAATCTCCTCTCTTTTAATTTAAAGCTTTTTCCCCTTGTCCTATCACTACATGTAGGCCCCCTTTAGGTACTGGAAGGCCACTATAAAGTCTCCACGGAGCCTTCCCTTACGGGTCTCAATTCTAACACTCCACTCTCTACACCCACTTATCTTTACCCTTCTAACATTTTGAGCATTTACATTTGTGTGCAGCTGCTTCCTGTACCAGCTCATGAGGTTGTGGAGAGGGTGAAACTAGAGACTGTAAGAGATGGAGTTACGCAGATACAGGCATAGTGTAAAAATACACCGCAGAACTGGTGCTACCACCTATGAGACTGCTGCAAACAAATGGGACTTCCACTGACAGCTGTATTTCTCAGAAACTTACCGCTGGTACTCAGTGGCAAGAGGACAAGACACATAGGACAGCAGCTTTCTGACAAGCTACAGATTTGCATGCAAAATAAAAATGACCAGCAACCCCACCCCACTAAAAATAAAACCAGAAGTTCCTTTTCCAGCTCACCTTTCCATAGACAAGCTGCTCACCTGAGCCTGCTGCTAACTGAGCTATTTATCTTGCAGAATGGTAAGGAAGCACGGGACCAGTGGCATTTGTAAATTCCGTATCTGTGAGCCACTGACCACAACGGTGTCAGGCCTCTAAACACTGTCAGAAATTTGCAGCTATCTGTTGAAATAGTGGTGTTTGGTTCTGTCTGGGGGCATAATACAATCCAAGAGGCTCCCGAGGGAAACACCTTACAGCTCCTTGTGCATCTCTTGACCAAGCATGTTACTTTCCCCCATATTCCAAGTATGATCACGTAATGGCCAGGTGTGCAGTCAGTAACGGGACAGCAAATGCACACAGAATCCAGCCATATAACATGCTGCACGTATGCCCTAATGGTGTGACGTGCGTTTGAGGTCACACGACAACACTACCTGGTCGTGGCAAAAGAAGTGGTTTTAGAGCCAAGACAAAGTGGGACACAAGGCAGAAAGGAAGATCTTTGTCACCAAATAAACAAAATCAAATTGTAATAGTAACTTGGCCCACATCCTGCTCCAAAATCTTACCTGAAGCAGCTCTCTGGATAGAGGTGATTCTGATGAACAGGGTCTAGCCTAAGGTCCACAGGTTGCCTATGTCTGCTCAAGGCTCCAAAGGATCATGACTATGGATTTAGGGAGTTGCATTTAAAATAAACAAACACAAAGCACCACTTCCTGGCTAGCGATCAGTTTTACACAGACGCGCGCAATATTCAGCAACACTACCCATCACCAAAGTGAAAATGTTTAGGGAAACTGCATGCCACATCTGTACAGTAATTCAGCAAACTTCTTTCAAATACAAGCACCAAGCTTTTTAATATTTACACAACTTTTGTTCCTGATGCAAATATTCTGCTCATTCACTCTTCCATGGAACGTTCATTCCATCAATATTGCAATTTCACAGCTAAACATATTAATAGGGTCATAAATATTCAGATTATGTAATAAAGGCAGAGAAAGCAGCCGATAAAATGCTGTTAACATTCATTTACAGCAGCTGGGAAGGCCCTGCCAAATGCTGCTTTACATAACAGGTCGTGACGCTCTGACTGCATTAAGCTTTCTGATCACTCTTCCTTTATCTGCTATGATTTTGAACACAGTATGAGACAGTGCAGACTATCCAATGGATTTAGAAGTCCTTTCAAGCACACCAACATTTCAAAGGTTTAAAAGATTAAAATATCAAAAAGAACCTTGTGCTAACCATGTTTGTGCTTTTGCATTCTATAGCGGAGACAGGAAAGCGAGATTCGCATCGCTTAGCTCCCCAATTCACTGCCTGCAATAAGTTTTAAAAGTAAGTTCATTTATTGTACCATACTTTAGTTGAGCTAGATGCTCAAAAAGAACAACATTCAGTGAATTTAAAACACCTCCATTACAGTTTTCAAAAGGCATCTTGAACACTATTGAGACACTGTAGTGTGTGTATAATCCCGGCAGTAATCTAAATTAATTTTATCTTCAGAGTTGCATGTGAATCAGATGACAGTTCTTGCTTTGCTTCAGTATCTTCTGTTATGCTTCCGTATGTTTCAGTACATTCTCTGTTAGACTTACGAAACCAGGATTCCCAAAGCATGGGCCAGGTCCCACCAGCTCCCGAGCAAGCTTCAGCCTGACACGAGGCTGCAGGACTAGGTCAGGACGTTTGACTGTATGAAGTGATGACTCACACTTTGATTCATTCCATTTGCATATTTCCATGCCAAAATTAAGCCCGATCCTGCAGACGTTTATGGAGATTAGTAGCCCTAGGAAGGTTAAGAGCCCTGGTGAGGTCAACAAATTCATGTGTATAAAGTAAACAAGGCCGCGCATAACAGGACACACACGGCAGCTACTATACTGCTTAGAGAAGCAATACTGCTTCATTCATCCCTCCAGCCCCGCATTCGTTAGCAACTATTCACAGCACTGAACGCCGTACAAAGCCTAATGCTTTAACTGACGGAAATTTTACAGCAGTAGGTCTCAAGCTTTCCTGTAGCCAAGGCTCGTTAGAGAGAATTGACACGTCTGTACCCCACGGAGGAGCCTGAGCAGCACATACCAGCCCAGGCTACACCTCATCGGTGTGGGGAACAGCTTCCCTGATGCCCACGCCACCAGCTAGGAAACCACAAGGCTAAAGTAAACAGGACCTGACTAGTTACCAGATGTTGACAAAAATCTTAACCATTACCGGAAAAATAAAACTTGCAAAGGAAAACGCCAGTTTCATCAACACTCGTTCAGCTGTGTTAACTCTGCACCAAATTGCAAGGCGCTCAGTACTTCCATCTGAGTGGGGATACTTCAGTCACCTCCTGAACTCCTGCAGACCTAGCGACTCGTCAGTGCATTCACTCCCCTGAAACGAAGACCTCTCCTCACTTCAAATTAAATGCACTTGCCCAAGTTACAGTGCAGTTTTGTCCCAGCCTTGGAGAAAGAGAGGCTCAGTGTTGTGGGTTTTTTTTTCACAAGAATGTGTCTGCTTGCACAAGAATTACAGAAGAGGTGTCTTCCCAAAATCACAGACACCTGAGATGAGATTCAAAAGGGTAATTCCAACGTTATAAACACACTGTATGAATAATGACCCTTATGATCCCAGTAAGGGAGCTGAATCCCTGCTGCCCTACATAAGGTGTGAGTCGTAATTTAAAAATCGCTCTTTCAAAGCATCTTGCAAGTAGGCATATAAGCAAGGCAAAAGTTCCCCAAATGGAAAGTAACTATCATAGTAAATCCCATGATCTCACATACTACCGATATCTTATTAACAGAGAAAAAATTGTAATTTCAGAGATGGCATCTAAAAAAACAGTATCTAGAGTTAAATTTACTTTCAAATACCCTAACACAAGCAATGCTAAGGAAGAAGAAAGCCACACAATGTAAAAAGCACGTGTGCTGCAAGTCCGATGTTAAAACTCAGAAAATAACACGTTACACATAAAATTAGGGCACTGAACTTTCTACTAAGCCTTCACACGCATTCCATCTCCTTGTTTACAGTACTTGTAATGCATTAGCTATGCATTTGATACATCATTCCATTGCAATTAAAAAAAGGTAATCAAATGAATAGCTAGATAAATTACCTGGCAGCTTGGTGGAGTGCAGAAGAGAACTAGACACAAATTCTTCTTTCAAACACTAAATAAGCCAGTGTACAAATTCAGAAACATACCCAAATGGTTTTCTTAAATCCCCTTTTTAAATCAAGTAGGAGAGAATTTGGACATTTCCATCTTCTTGCCTGATCCTTAGCTACAGTACTTTGCACAGAGCTGTTGAAACAACCTGACTTGGAGTAGTACAAGGGAAGAGCAGGCACGTTAATACACCTGGGTAAAGCCCAACACCTGTAAGCACCCTGTCTGCCTGAGGTGCTGCCTGCTGTTCTGTGAAACAGCTCTGCAACAGACATAATCTGATCAACTATCATAACCAATACAGAGTTCTTCAGGATTTTTCTCCTTCCAGCTGTATCAACTGCACTGTAACCATTCAGCTCGCCCCTAAACCTCAACACATTCACTGTTTGATTAACAACTGCAGATTTGCCTCAGTAACATCTGCAAACCCACTCCCCTTCTTTCCTCCTTAAACAGTAGTTAAGACAATTTTTTCACCCTCAAAAAAAAAACCCCACTCTTCACAGATATGAAATAAGTCAGGAATATTTCCAGAATACGACTATGGTGACTGCTATGAAAGCTGGTTGTGAATTGGCAACTCGGGCAACAGGAAAGCAGAATCACCATGCGGCAGATGTCTGAATACGCTGTACGAATCGAGTACTTCGGAAAGAATAATCAGAGCAAAGGTTCGTGCAAACACACATTCGTTTACGAACCTTTCAGATAACTCTGAGCGAACATTTCTTTTTCATTGAGGCAATCTTCCAAAAATTGCCTTAACTCTAGCAGGGCATTAAAATTAAAAATCAATACAAAGGAAAGGGTCAGGGTGTTTTTGTATACTACGTGACCACATGTAATGAATGAATAAGGTATCCTCTGAATACTTCCCCCTTCCAGACTGATAAAATCCGTATTCTCGCTTTAGAGTGGTGACACAAATACCTCAGTCCTACAGCCCTCTCTCTCCACCTTTTTCATTTGTTTAGAAAAGCAGAAGAGCAGGAATACACACTTGCTGGAATACATAGTGAAACCTGTATCTCTTCGGTGACTGCTCTAACCACCAGGCGATGGATTCATATTCACTCTGTAAATAATTAAATATTCATTAAGTCTGGGGAAAAGCAGAACAGCTTCAACAGACAAGAAAACAGGGGGAGACTTGTCCCCACATATTCCATTACCTCATTCTTGGAGCAATCACTTGCAAGATGGGCGATCTGGGATTCAAAGCTCAGTTTTGGGCAAGATCACGGTAGCAAGATGTGAAAGCAGACTCCTCGTGTTAATGCTGTGATCACTAGGAAGGCTGCACTGATCAGACTCCTGACACCACAGCATCACATGGATTTTTACCTGGTTCATCGAACGAAACTTTAACATTTCAGGTCTTCCCTAGTGGCAACTCAGATTACATCAGCGTGGATGGAGCCAGCATTATCCCTTCCCTCTGCCAGCTGAAGGCAAAGCAGCTTCTGATCTATAAATAAGGGGAACTCGGCTAGCGAGATGCTGTGCTTTAAATTATAACTCCTGTTAACAGTGTGCAGAATAAACATGTAGGCCAGTATATGCAGTCACATAAACATACCCACGGACACCTCTGAAGTGAGACAGCAGCTAAAAGGGGAACTAAACATGGCATCTGAAACAGCAAACACATAGATTTAATCCCACGGGGTATTTTTCACCCTAAGCCTCTTGGAGCCCGTATGGAAGAGCGCGAAAACTGCTGTGGTAGCCTGGAAGTCTGTTTGTCCAGGCCTGAGCCAAGACCTCCCTCACTCCACAGAGGCCATCCTGCAGCCATCAGGAAGTGACACGGAGTCAGCACAGAGCTGAGCTGTTAAAAAAAAAAAAAAATCTTACTAGATTTTTTTTTACATATAAAAGTGGAAAACATGCTCCAGTTTTCTGTGTCTGGGTACAGCCAGCCGGAGCCACACACGATTCAGTATTTGATTCCCCGTGTTCTGCTAAGTTTGCAGGTAGAAGTTCAGGAGCTCTGCTCAAATACAGACTTTTTCATTGACCGCAATTCAGCCATTAATTTTTTTCATGCTTTTCTTTACTTATAGTACCAGAGACATCTCCGCAAAAGCAGGTATTGTGCCTCCCTGAGGTGCCTTTACTCAGAATGGTTATGATAATGCATTAAAGCCTTGCAGAAGCCACCAGAAGCAGCAAGTCTCAAAGCACGATCGGTACAAAAACCATACAAAACCCCCAACTCTCACACCCCCTAACCTCTCTGGCTCAACAAAAACCTGAAAAAGTAACATTTTACTTCACATTTGCAGTTTATTAGTTCCAGGGAGACCTTATTGCAGCCTTACAATACTTAAAGAGGGCTTAAATGAAAGATGGAGAAAGACTCTTTGTCACGGATTGTAGTGATAGGACAAGGAGTAGTGCCTTTAAACTAGAAGAGGGGAGATTTAGGTTAGATGTAAGGAGGAAATTCTTTGAGGGTGGTGAGGCCCTGGCACAGGCTGCCCAGAGCAGCTGTGGATGCCCCATCCCTGGAGGTGCTCAAGGCCAGGCTGGATGGGGCTTTGGGCAGCCTGGTCTGGTGGGAGGTGTCCCTGCCCATGGCAGGGGGTTGGAGCTGGGTGGGCTTTAAGGGCCCTTCCAACCCAACCCATTCTGTGATTCTGTGATTTATAAGTTCTATTTTTAGCAGCAGTTTGTTGATAGACAGCTGACCACGTAGACTTCAGTCAAGAAACCACTCAGCAAATTCAGTCAGCTACAAGGAACAGGACAGTTCAAGGTGCTCCTGGCTGCTTGTTTCTCAACAAAGCCATACAATCACATTTGTGCAGGGTAGCGTATTCCACCCTCCTTCGGGTAAAGTTCAAGGCAGCGACGGGAGTACTGCTTAAGCAGCACAGGGCTCGACCCATAGCCACAACATCATGGCACCAGAAGTGGCTGGCAATTAAAGGATTACAGCTGAGATGACTGTAATCCGATGAGCTCAGCCAGGATGTACGGGGCCACTCACAGCGGGGGAAGAACCGAGGCAGGGCTCGTGTGACATCGGTGGCAGCCGAGGGGCCTCCCCCCGGCAGCCCCAGCAGGAGGGGACCCGCCGCCCGCACCGTGCTCCCCATCATCCCGGCACAGTGGATCCGCTCCTGCTCCACGCTCCGCTGCAGCTCCAACACGTGAGTACCGGGGGAGACTGACGCTTCCCCTCTGCTTTCTGTCACGACGTGATGCATCTCACGAGTTGTATGCACTGCTGCTGGGAAATTCGGAGGGCACCAATGCATGAAGGCAGCCTTAAGAAGGTGCATACTACAAACAATCCTATTACGCTGGTTCTTAACCTCAAGTAGTCTACCGGGCAGCAAAGCCAGCATAGGTTAGGGAAAAAAAAATCAACTTTTTAAACATATCTCTGTCTGCTTGCAACACAGAACAAGGTAGCTTTCCATTACATAGCTGGTTCTTCGTGGAGCTGATATTATTTATGCCAGGCATGCAGAGACACCAATTTGCCACATGCACAAGGCACCTATGGAGTTTATGTGCTTTCATTTCTACTAACCAGCAAATTAGGGATTTGCAAGAGGAAAAGCATGCTGTGCCATCTAAACACTAACACTTAGAACAACCTTGGTGTGTCAAGTGTCCTGTAACTAAGGGTAAAAACTTTTTTTTTTTTTCTTTTTAGTATTCATTCCAAATACCTCCATAAACACTGTCAAAGGAGTAAAGAGTAACTTCCAGCCCTTCAGCTTGGCCTCAGGACGTTTTGGTACAAAGGCTTGCATTGCAGTGCATCTGGCAAGCAAGGGCACCTATGGCTGGATGCACTAGAGAGCTCTCTAACTCAGCGCCCCAAACTGCTAGGAATATAAAACCTTAAGGAAAGGACTGTGTGTGGATCACCAGGACCAGTCTGCTGTTACCACAGGCAATTCTATCATACAATCTTTCCTGACAGATTATTTACTGGACAGTTGTCACCTTCTTAAAAAAAATATAAATTAAAAATAATAAAAAAAAAGAAGTTAACAATGGAAGTCTAAAGGTGTTTGGAAGCAAAAAAACCAAAATGTTAGGTCTTCCTGTTCTATAATTAAAAAAAAAAGCACAATGTAATTGAATTGTAATATTTTCATTGTTCTTACTACCTTCCAAACAGTAATTTAATTGCTGAGATTGCTGAGTTAGAAAGTTTCAGTTCAGATGCCTGCTCGTCTTGGTACTGAATGAACGCATTTTTTTTTAATCTTGTCTCTGACCTAACACTTAAGATTGTTTATCCTCTCTTCACTTAAAAAGAGGCAGAGGGGAAAAGCTGAGAGCAGCAAGGCTTGAAAGAAGACAGGTTGTTGAAAGAACAGAGCCATACAAGAGCTATCACTGAATCTTATTAGACTTCTGCTGTACTATGTAAACACGAGCAGACTCCTCTGATTTTCAGGAAGCAGATACTTTGGAATTGGCTAGCACAGCAGCGACTGATGCCTTTTACCATATGAAAGCATGTACGCTGGAAAGTGAAAGGGGATCAGCACATCTCCTTATTTAGTTTAGCACAAGGACAGAGCAAAGCAAGAAGCATGCACTACTCCACTTGTGGCTTCTTGGAAGAAACGAGTCAAAGCGGCATCCTGAAGACTCCTGACACAACAGAGCACCAGTGAACCGCTGGTAGTTCCTACACGTGGAGTAATTCAGATGAGTAAGCACTGAGTCAGTTAAGCGGTCTGGACAGTCCATTTACATGAATGTGCTGGAGTCATTTCTGGTTCCCAGAGCAGCTCGTTAGGTACAGGGTTGCAGTCATGACTTCCTGGAAGCCACCATCCGCTAAACCAGCTGCATTTGCTTATTTCCAATATGGTTAACAAGAAATAATATGCCGTAAGTGCAGTATTTTTGTATAATTTCTGTAACTTCACTTCTATTTCACAATCTTAAAAAAATGTCTAGTATATTTTGAGAATGTTTTGGTTATACTAGTACAACTCTCTTGCCTGCTCGTCAGCACTTCACACCTGTAATAAGAAGTCTCAGGAGGTTCCAAGTTGAATTCAAAGAGGTTTTATCAGTCAATAATAGACAACATATCAAAGTTTAAAGGGATATTTTAACTGATCATACTTCTAAGCAAGTTCTACTGAAACTTTTCCTAGGAGAATAATAGCCACAAACAGCTTTTTTCCCCTCTCACCACTCTAACTTAAAAGCACCCTTCAGCCCCACCCAACCCCAAACACTACGATCAAGGTAAATGCAGATCCAAGTACCCACACACCTTCATGGGGACCTCATTAAAATCAGGTCAGCTGCGCTGTCCTGCGCTGGACAGTTCGGTGTTAGTGACACAGGTCATCCTGAACTCATCTCACAGACACGCTATTACAGAGTCGAGTCATAAAGCATACACCTTCAGCACTGCACCGTCTGAGAGTACTCAGCAGCCTTGCTGGTGCTTATTTCCTAGAGATTTCTTTGTGGGGCAGGAGGCTGGGTCCTCTTCTTGCCCAAACGTTTCAAGTGAAAGGCTACAAAGGGCACTTTTCCTACGTGCAACACCTGTATCATTGACATGCACCTAGAGCTGGGATGATTTGATTACACTGACCATGAAATAAAACAAGTGTTTTTTTCTTCTATGGAAGACAAACCGTTCATGACAATGTCTGTACTCACTGGCAAGAGGGAGCAAAACCAAGCCATTACCATGCCCATATGCAAACCAGTTCTTGGAAACCGATCATGAGGTGTGTTTGGGGTTATTTGCAAAACAGTCTCATTATGCTTTCCACAAAGATATTCCACTGCAATCTCAGCATTTATCAATCACCTCATTCTTCTCCTAAGGTGAAATCCAGGCTTCCAGTCGGTTGTATGATGCAAGACTGAACACTGCACCTTGAAATTGATACAGGTGTATGCTTGAGAAATAGTTGCATGCACAGTGGAGAGGGAAGGGATTACCGAAGAAATTTTCCTTTTCCAGTTATTAAACACCAGCTAATAGAGAATGGCTCTGGGGTACAAGCATTTTGTCCTGGACATGATGAATTACTGGGCAGAGCACAGGTACAACATAATACACCACGTTTAGCCTATCGGGTGGCCGTAACCAACTTGTGACACGCCTGCATGTCTACCAGGAGATAACTCCCACGGGCAGCAGCACGCAGCGGATTCCTGAGGAAGCTCTGCCTCAGGATCACCGCTCCCGCTACAACAGATCAAAGTGAATTGTTTGCCTCAGAGCACTCCCACAGGACCAAGCCATCACACAAACTGCCACAACAGCCTACGGTTGTTTAAATCTTGGAAACAAAGGAAAAAGAGCGGCGATAACCAACTCCTTTGGTTCTGGTGCCAGACATAGTCTTGGTAGCATAAAAGCCGCGCAGCGAGCAGACTTCCTGCGCTGACAGCTCTGCCTCTTGCCCAGAACACAGACCCCACACTCTCAGCGTCTCCCTCGCTGCTCCACCCCAAAAACCCAACGCTCGCCGGCCTCATCCCGCTGGTGGCACGCGAGCAGCCGTGCCAGCCATGGCACCACCAAGCGCCATCCAGGCCTGACAGCCACCGTGCCACCAACCACCACCTCCAGGCCTAATGTTTCTCTTCCCCCACACACATACGCAGCCCCAGCACCTCTCGCCCTCCGAGAGATGAGAAGTGGGGTGGCAAAAGACACAGAGGAACCGCAGGAGGAAGGGGCTGCTCAGGGACTGACCAGCAGCGAGCGGGGCCAGGAGGCCCGGCCTGGGCGATAGGTGGTCAGCCTGGACAGCTCGCAGTAGAGCAGAGAAGGGTCCCTGAAGGTCGGCTCAATAGCTGGCACGGTGGGAGAAGCTGGCCACGGAGGAAAGAAACGCCGCTGTGAGAATAAAACCTCCAGAAAGCAGAGGGGGCAGCACGTGGGGTGCAAGGAGCCCCAGTACACGTTTATATTAATCGCTCGTGAATGAAAGCAAGCACCCCCACTCCCCCCAGCTCCAAAGCCTATTTCACTCCACAAAAGCCAAGCAGTAAGAGTAGATTAGACTCTAATAGGGATTAATACAAGTTAAGGTAGCACTAATTTCCACTACGGAGACCAGAGAGGTTAGATGTGGGATAGCGTATCTGCCACTTGTAGCAGCAGCTTGAAAAAAAGCTGAAGGGCAGAAGTACCACCAGATGAACACGTGCTTGCTTTGACACCTGTCTGGCTCCGTTCGTGGTGTCCCCCATATCCAGCCCTGTCCAAAGCAGAGCTCAGACACGCTGAGCACCGTCAAGGCACGGTCAGTGATTTCTAATCGGCTGTGTAATGGTCAGTGGGAGACTTCTTATCCAGTCTCAGCAGCTCTGACCCGCTTCCTTCCAACACTACCACCCATCACCGCTGACTGGCAGGGAAACCCATTTGCACAAAAGGCAGAAGCTAACCCAAGCAAAGTTTGAGGCAGAAAATGAGATGAAATTCAGATCCCATTGTGTCTTACCACAGCCATTTCAAAGCTATAAGTTTAATTTTATTAGCAACCAGTACTTCAGTTCATAAAAAAGTGACCAATAAAAGATAATGGCAGGAAATTAAATGAACCTTACCATGATTTAGAACCTTATTCTGCAATACTAAAACTGCACAGAACGTACACTTGGAAAAGGAAAAAGCCCAAAAGAAGTAATCATAAAAGCATCCAAACTGCTATAGATGCAGAGACATATTAAACCTTTCTTAGAGAGTAATGGAAAAAAAGTGCAGGAATAGACAAAACTTAAATATTAAGTATGTGTTATGATTGCCATATTGCCAGAAATACTGGTCAGACAATCCATTCATTGCTTGCCCTTTCATGTGTGCTACAGCACTTAGAACTTCATCCACCTTTAAATTCAAACAAAATAATAAATAGTTTCACTGCATGAACTGGAGACACCAGCTACACTGTGTGGTTAAACCAGGAAAAAAATAAAAATCTATTTCCTGACTGTTGGCCATATTTTCAAAACAGGTACCACAAAAAGTATTTTTTCCTTAATTACTAGAAAGACTAAGAGGCTCAAACCTCTGAAGTTCTTCAATCACAACCTTTGGGAAGTAGGCTGTGGTGTTTGTCTACCACCCAAAAAAATAAAAAATGAAATAAAATAAAGAATGCTCAGTTTATGACTGAACTACTTAAACTTGCAGATACTCCTACCAGCTGCAAAACCATCTACAAACTCACTGATATTTACCCAGACAACTGAAGATTTGTACTCTGAAGAGAAGGATCAGAGAGCAGAAAGTAGAAAGGAAAAAAAAAAGGTAAGAAACTGCCCTCCCATAGCCTCTCTCTCAAACATTTAACTCAAATTCAAAAACTACATGGAAAGCAATATCCTTTCTGAACTAGACAACAGTTATTGTGGCCAGGTTTTCTGATCACAAAAAAAATCTACTGAACCACACTTGATAAGCTTGAACTTTGGAAATTGGCCAGAATTTTCAAATTCTCATGAATTTTCTGAAATACAACATGAGAATTCTGACATCATCCAATACATTCTCAATTCCAAATTTTTCATCACAAAGGTTGTTTTTTTTTTTCAAAGTAGTTATTAGGTACCTTTACCAAAACCTCAACCCAATTTCTATTTTACAACATAGCCCTTCCTCCAAGAGATTTCTGTTATTGTTTCAGTTCTAGATTGTTTTAATATGGAGCAAGTTGAA
This sequence comes from Anser brachyrhynchus, assembly GCF_964034855.1. Taxonomy (NCBI): domain Eukaryota; kingdom Metazoa; phylum Chordata; class Aves; order Anseriformes; family Anatidae; genus Anser; species Anser brachyrhynchus. The sequence continues at coordinate 36,234,149 of NC_137694.1, read as the reverse complement.
ATTAAGTTTCACAAACTAGAATTTTTATTTTCCATAAAAGTGAATTATTCTATAAAATACAGAGTTCTAACAAATTGATTCTGGTGGAAAATAGGATTATTTCATTCTGAAGATGTCCACATGCCTATCAATTTTATGGAAGCATTTCCCTTCACAAAGTTTCTTTTGGATTTGCATTTTAAAAGCAACATATTTCTACTCAGTCACTTGCAACTGAAAAATGAAGGTTGGAAAAAGGAACCATCTCAGTAGGTCTTCTCTTACGCCTTTCCAGCTGAAGATTTAGTTGGGTAGGTAGCACAAAAGATAAACTCCATAGGTCCTCAGCAGTTCAAAAGATACAGAGGGCCTCACCGAACAGACAGGCACAGGTAACCAGTGAGCACAGTGCGTACATATGAAAAGCACATTTCTCCTGTGTGCTGAAGTCCAGCTGCAAGTCTCGAGAAGTCTGCCAGTTATGCCAGTTTAACATCTGGATCATCTGAAAGCTACTGAGCAGCATCCCCAGTCCTCAGCCGTATCAGGCTGGTCCACAGAATACAAAAAGTGTGATAATAATAGGCTACTACAGTCAACTGCGTGAACACATAGCTTTGAACTAAGGTGTGCTGTGTGTAAATTTAAGTAGGATCACATACGAGAAGGGTAATGCTCAACTCCTAACTATGCCACCTGTCTGTTGCTCATTTGAACAGGATGCTCCCCTCTCTAGCTCTAGTCGTACCACCACTCCCTTCCACCACTTAACTGCAGGGTTGGAAGGAAATGCACCTCTAATGACTTCAGAGGCCCTGTAAAATTACTGCTTTCCTCAAAAAATCCACATGCAATTGACAGTGTGGATGATCAGGGATATTATGCGAAGCTATCTTACTCAGTAATCCAATATAGTCTACACATTGCCTGAGCCATTTTAAAAATAATTAAAATTGTTCCTCTGATCTGTCAAAATGTTCTTCAATAAACAAGCTCTTGATGCCTTTCCTAAAGCTTCTGAATTAAAAAGTGAAACGTTACTGAGAAGTAGGTCCTTGTTGATTACGAAGCAACAAGGTCATACTGGAACAGAAGCGCATCGAGATAGCTCACTTCCAACCAGTAAGAGTTACAGAGCCAAGCAGTACTTCCCAGCTGCCTTTATGTCTTTACAAATTAAGGTACCTGTGTTGTCATAATATCCTTACAACCTCCAAAACAATGGCTACACATATCCATCTAGACAGATCTAACTTGAGTATTAAGGCACCCTTAAGAAATACCCTTCCACCTTCTATATGATGTTGGAGGAAGTGAACACAATTCCTTTATTTCTACAGTTGGGGTAGTTCTTGACAGAAATTAGCCTTAAGAAAATGGATATTACAGAAAAATGATGTGCAGTAAGATGTTCTGACTTGTGGGCAGAAGTACCTTGCCCACTTCAGCTTGACAAACAGGTAACATCTGCAGGCTCTTGCTGTTCCTGGATGACCTCCACTAAAGCAACAGCCAACATGCTGGTATTACTACAGGAGTATCCAAGCAGACCATGGAGTAGAGGTCAGTTTAAGCCATCCAGGGACTAGGCAGAACAATTAACATCTGTCACTGCTTCCTATTTGAGGAGTTAAGAGCAGAAAAGCTATGTGAAGAATGACACTGTTAAATCCTCATTTCCAAAAACGGCACCATATGCATACTCCGCTAGCTATGTACATCAGAGGCCCCTTTTTCTTCAGTATCAATATTCAGACATGTCCCAATGGGATTTACAAGCGCACACATCGGGGGGATGGCTCCGAAATCACACTGCATGCTGAGCTCAACGCCGCCTGACAACGAGGTAAGGGATAGACACGGTGCTACGACCCGGCGTGGTGCAGGCGCCGGTCCCAAGGACCTCACAGGGACAGTTTGCTGCCCGGTCACCCCCATCCTTTACTGACACTAAATGTGTCAGCAGCAAGCAATCCAGTAGCGGCTGCAACCCCAGAAATCCAGGCAGAAAAAGCATTTTGGCCACACCCTTTCTTCTATCCAAACGCATGAAACACCAGGCAGTATGTAGGGACCTGGGTCCCTGCATTTACGGCCCCTTAAAGTTACTTTGCTGGCTAATTAGGACTGTTTCCTTAGCCCTTGCCTGCCCCATATCAAAAAGATTTTCAAGGTATCACACAATGGTTATCACAACTTTGATACACTATCACTGAGCTAGCATGGAGCAGAATTACCCTTAATACAAAGAGTTCTTGTCACCTGAAATACAATTGCAGTGATACTGGTTGCAGAAAAAGCAGCCCTGGCTACAATTTCTAGCCCAGCATACTTTCCCCAACAGCTGCTCATCAACAATTCAAGCGAGACGGTCAGGACCGGACCATGCACAACACAGACCCCCCAAAGGAGCAAAGCAAGTCAGAATCCTGCTAAGCTATGGATACAAATGCCACTTCCCCCTGCAGTTATGATGGGGGACCGTGACACCAAAGGAGAGGCTGGTTATCAGGAATGCTCGCTACCTAAGTCTTTGTTGTTTAGGAAATGAGCCAATACATGTAGCTGAAGGGCACGTTTCTTTTTTATTTATTTATTCATAAGAAAAGAATGGCTTATACAGCAACTAGCTATAATTAGTCGGCACCGAGCCTGTGACAATCGTGTCAGAAGTAGGCAAAGAATAGACTGCACACCCTGCAAAGGGATTAAGATTATGGACATTTTTCCTGCTCAGTGATTAAGACAAATCTGAGCCATCTCCACAGAGAGGCAGAAGCACCGATACTCCGACGGCTTGATGGCACTGAATCCACCAGCAGCGTGAGAGCTGTCTCGGCTCTGTCCATCTCAGACGGGCGCCCGAACCTCGGCCTGCCAGCTCAGACAAGGACCCGCACCCCCTCCTGCCCATCCATCTGACAGGTCTCTTATTTATTTTAAACCTATATCCCACCCTGGACCCACAAAGCCTTTCATCAGTGACAGGTATTTTTCACAGGAAAAAAAAAAAAGTTGAGCTTAGGAAGAAGAAAACCAAAAAACTACCTCTTTCCTTTTAAGTACAACAACAGAAACCACAAGAATCATTCGATCCCGCAAGATCAAACTGTCAAGATAAGAGGAAAAATGCCTGTGAGATTACAGAAAGTCAACAGATCTCTGAGCAGCTGAGGAGCGGCCGTGGTCTGAAGGTCCACAGCCCCCACCCTCATGGGGCAGGGGGCTGCCGAAGCCCCCGGGGCTGTGTGGGGACACGCTCCGTCCCTGAGGGAAGGTCCTCCCGAGGTGCATGAAGAGCACACCCACACCTTTTTTTTTTTTTTTTTGTGTTAATAATCGGAGTTCAGGTGTGGCACGGCTCTTTGGGGGCTGCATTTCAGGCTCGCACCCATCCTTCAAGCACGCATTTATCGCGATTCGTGCGATATGAAGGAGAGCCGGGGGACCCACGCCGCCGCCCAGCCCGCTACTTTCTCATCCTCCAAGGCATCCGCAGGGGGGGGAAAAGCGGCGAGGGCGAGGGAAGCAGCCCCTGCCCGGCACAACACTTGCATGCGGCACGGCCCGGCGATGCGGGGCTGAGACGCTTCCTGGCATGGCCGAAAAGCCTCGCTCGGTGGCCAGCGACGAGGCTTCGCTAGCCACCAGCCCAGCGCAGCAGCAGCGAGCCGAGGGCTGGGCGGGGGCCACCGGCCATGTGCCCGCAGGCAGGGGCACGGCTCACCATTGTCTGCGGCCGGGGGCCACCGGAGCGGGGGGACGAGGGGAAGGGGGCGGCCGCTCGTGAAGTTGGGGCAACAGGCGCCGAGCCGAGCCGAGCCGGGCCCGCAGCCCCGGGGAGCCGCCGCCCCGCGCTTACCTTTCACTTGGCTCTCATACTCCGCTATAATCTCTTTGTCCTTTTTGAATCTGCTCGGGGTTGACATTATCCGCTCGCTTCTTCCGCCTCTCCCCCTCCTCCTCCTCCTCCTCCTCCTCTGCTCGCCTTCGGATCAGATGAGGACTAGCAGGTTTTCGGGACGGGCTCGCAATTCGCCTCGAGCCGGGCGAGCGCGGCGGCGGGCGGCTGGCCCCGGGCGGGGAGGCGAGGCGGGAGGCGGCGCTCAGACCAAGCCCGGCGCCGGCACCATCGCCCCGGGCAGGGCAGGGCACGGCCGGCGGCGGCGAGGCGCTCCGCGGCCCGGGGCCGCCGCAGGGCTGGGGGCGGCCGAGGGAAGGGCTGCGGGGGGCGCTAGGCGAGGGCCCGGCGGCTGCGCCCCACCATTGTTGTCTGCCCGGGGAAGGGGAAGGAGAAGAGAGGAGAGAGCGAGCGGTGGGAGGGAGGGAAGGAAGGAGGGAGAGAAGGAGGGAGGGAGGGAGAGAGGGAGGGAGGGAGGAGGGCTGCCGGGCTGCCTGCCCGCCTGGCGGCCGCGCTCGCTCCGCACGCCGGAGGCACCGGTTCCCCCTGCCCTGCCTGGCCGGGGCGGGGAGCGCAGCCCCAGCGGCGGGCGGCGCCCCGCCGCGCCCCGGAGAGGTGTCTCCGGGAACGGGCTGCTCCCCGCCCCCCTTCCTGCCTCCCCCCCGCCACCGCCCGGCCGCTGCCGCCGCCCAGCGCCCGGCTCCGAGGCCCCGGCGGCCGCCGCTGCCCCGCGGGCGGAGGCCTAGCAGGCCCGGCGGGCCGCGGGAGGGGGGAAGGAGGGAAGGGACCGAGCCAGCGGGGGCCGGGGGAGAGGCTGGAGGGAAGGTGTGATCTGTGGGGTCCCCGTGGGGCTCCCCGGTTCCCCCGAGGGCAGGGCACGGCTTCGTGGTGGCCCCTCTGCGCGCCCCAGCGCAGGGCATGCGCACCAGGGGCATGGTGGCACTGGGGGGAAGATGCAGCCCCCCTCGGGACACAGCTGGTTCTGGAGAACAGGAGCCTCAGCACCCCTGTGTGGGGCTATTCGTGGGGGAAGGAAACAAAACAGGGCGGGAGGCCACCCGAAATCTTGCTGCCTTGAAGTGCTGTGCATGGCATACAGGGGCCATGGCCCTGATGGACATCAGCGTGAGAAAGTTGGACACCTAGGCCGGTGAGCCCCGGTGCCCGGCTTTCCCTGTGAAAAGGCTGTGAGACAAGCGCTGTGATAAGCTGAAGGTGGTCTAGAAGGGCAGGAAGAGCTGCAGGTGGGAGCACGGGGCGAGCCACCTGGGGGAGACACGGCCCAGGCGTGCCCTTGCTGTTGGGCGATGCCAGCAGCGAGGGGTCAGCCTCTGTCTCTGCCTGCAGAGCTGGCACCGGACTCAGCCCTACAGGGCTGCGGAGGATGTGCCAGCTCTACGGGCTGAGATGACGCCGTGCGTGCCGGGAGCTGAGCGCAGCAGCTAACCAAACCAATAGCCACACTTCTCATAGGGCCTGTACTCCAAGCTTGATTCTCACTCACAAAAGGAGTCAGACAGGGTTCAGGTTGTGCAGCCCCTTTCCCTGACCCCTGATGGCACTGAAACTCAGCCTTTCTCTAAGAAGGGTTTGGACAAGAAAACAAGAACAAATAAAAACAAGGGAAAAGCAAAGGGTGATGGACATTGCTTCTTACGACAGGCAAAGAATGTGGCTGTCATTCTTGGAGTCAAGACCAAAAGTCAAACTCTGAGGCTGCAGATGCAGACTTTGAGCTGCAGGCAGGTCAGCTCTGAGGAGGTTAAAGGTATGTAGGGGGCTTCTGGAGACACAGAGGGCTCTACTGGCTTCAGGTAAATCCAGGAGTGATTAAGCAAAGTTGCAGACTAGCCACAAAGAGTTTCCAAAGGTGTGAGGCATGAGTGTGGTGAAAGTGCCCAGAGAAATAAAATACCTAGAGATCCTGTCCTGGACAGCTAGTCCTGACACAGCCAGGACCTGATCCTTTGGGACAAACAGGAGTGAGCACCGGGATCATCTGCTGCTGGGAGGTTTAAGCCAGCTACCCAGTAACTTGGCTGGATTTGAGATTTAGTGCTATGGAGATCTGGCCCTTGGGGGGAAATGGCAGGGTTATCGTGCTAATGCTGACTTTCTTGGCGGTGTTTATGTTTAATTCTTACAAACCCGTTGCCTTACCATTACAGCTACTCACTTCCACACCTCTACCACACGTTTCTAGCAGTAAGCATATACATACCCTTTGCAACACATCTTTCACCTTTGTTAGGTACCATGCTCTCCCATGCTACAGGATTCCTGTTCTCCTTACACCCTCTTCATGTGCTGTTCTCTATAATTTTATTATGTCTCTTCCTCTTGCTCTCCCAGCACAGCTACTCAGTGCTGATCCCAATTCTGATCACCTAAAACAATCTTAGCACAAGACGTTATTGTCTGAAGCCAATTTACCTCCAAGCTGGATGGTCAGATTACATCCCTTGAATAAGAAGCCCTGACTCAAAAGAGCAATCATCTTCATAATCCCACCAAACTCTGATTTTCATCTCAGCCTTTGATGCTTGCTTCTTTCCTCCTGGCTGTTCCAGTCCATCTGTTAGCCTGGGGACAGGCTGATTTACAACACAGTAGGCCACTTTCCCAGGGGACACAGGGTGCTAACTGGAGATTAGCTGTGAATCTTGCCTCGTCTTGCAGAGCAGAGTGTTTTCACAGCTGCTGAGGACGAAGAACAGTGGTCAAGTCCCCTCGTGCCCTGGGTGAAGCTCTGCAGGTTGGCCAGGCCAGTCCCAATCTCCCTTGTCTGGGAGCTGGGCATGCAAACCGTGCCTCAGATGTGGCTGGGGTCATGGATTTGAAGTTACCTGCCTCCTCCTCTCTTGGGGGCTGAAGGATGCAGCCCCATCTTGCCACCAAGCCTATGATGGGAAACACCACCCAGATCTTTCTGCCCAGAAGAAGGGTGCAGAGGGGAGGCTGAATGTCTGCAGCACCCCTTCCTCTGTGTGCTAGGTGCTGCAGCCAGGGGCTGTGCCTGTCTCTGTGAAGCCACAGAGAGAGCTTTCTGTTTCTCTGCAATCGCCTGTGAGGATTCAGTAACCATCTGCCCATGGAAATTGCTCTCCCTGCCTGTCTCCCTGCGTTCAGCCTGCTGGGCTCGGGGCTGCCTGTCCATGGTAGGATCACTGACCGAGGAAGGACTCGTGTCCCCAGCCGGCAGGGGCATGCCAGGCTCAGAGCTGCACGTATCCTGGATCCCTGGGTTAGGGCCGGCCTCCGGGACAACCAGGACTGAGCTGGCTGAGAAATCTGATTTCCATCCCCCCTACCACTCCCTGCCCTTCTTTAGGGATTGCCAAAGGATTGTGCATTATTACATGGGTGTAATCTTCTTTGAAGATGTTCGTGGCAGCTCAAGTCTCCGGACTCAATTCCGCACTGATTTACACAGCCTGCAATCCCATCGCGGGGATGGCGACTGCACAGGAGCAGCCCCTGCCTGGCTTTGCAGTGTCAGGTTTGAGGTGACTTACAGGGCAGAAGAGATTATTACAGAAATTCCTGTCTTTTGAGACTTGTTCCTGGAAAGGTCCCAGCAGACTTCCCATCAATTTTAAGAGCAGCAAGCGCCAGGGCTCTGTAACAGTCCTGCTATATGAACCTCTGTGCATCCATGAATGGTGTTGGAAAACGCTGGCTTATCTACAAGGTTGTTCTGTGAACTCTGAATTATGGCATGTAGAGCATATCCAGCTCTGGTCAGGGAGGGTGCTGCAGACATTTAAAAAGTATTAGGATAAAGCTGATTGAGAGCACATATGTTGTTGCAAGAGGCAGAGTTGTATCAATAATGCAGGGCAGTGGGGTACTGCAGCTGTGCGGTACTGGAGCAGGGTTTGTGGACGGTACCTCAGTGTGCAGTTAGATAATCTACTCCGTCGGGGAATTGGAAATCCTGAATTATGTATGATAAAACAGCAACGTGTTTATACAGAGAGCAGTTCCTGCAATACTTCATGCACTCAGTGCAAAAGTGGAACAACACGGGCATGCTGGATTCTGCTTGCCTGAGAACTTCATTATTGTATTTCATTTACACAGACTGATGAGCTGCGCAGTATTTGCTTTCTTGTGCTGCTAATAAAAATAGACCATATAACTGATTGCTGGAGTATCACCGACCTCTCTGTGAGCACATAATGAAATGCATCAGCCCCCTTAAACAGCAAAACCCTACACTAATTTTCTTTAGGCTGAAAAGGAGACAGAAATAATTCATCACGCTTTATAATTGCAGTCAATCAGTCATTTTACAGTTGGATAGGAAGTCTCTAAACGAACGACCAGGCTTTAACTGAAAGAATGAAATATTTGATTGTTACTGAAAAAAAAACACCACAATAAGAGGCACCATTCAACGAGCTTGTTCAAACGTTTGCCACTGATAAGATGTACATTTCTATAGAATCAAATCTATTTGCTTGGCAATTAGATTATTTTAGTAAAATCGGTTGCTTATCTAAGATATAAAACCAGCAAGGCTTTTTCCTCCCTCGCAATCAGTGCAACGCTTAATGCTGCTCTGTGCTCATAAACTCCTGAGACAAGGAGACAAAATCTGGGATAATGGGGTTTGTCACTGGCTGTAGAAGAGCTGGGACTTCACCCTGGCTGACCTGAAAGTGAGTGGCTCTGAAGGATTCGGCTGGACCTCCGCAGCAGTGAAATGTGGCTCGCGAGCTGCCCGAACTTCACCAGTCCAGGAAAGGTTTTTCCCTCATCCCGGCTTCTATGAGAGGCTAAGCTGTCTCTGATCCTTCATTTCCAGGAACAGTACTCTGATCACTGGCATAGGCATCTTGCTTGCCAGGGCCTGTGTGCACAGCATCTTCTGGAAGCAGAGCAAAGGAAGAAGAGGCATTCTTACTTCACATGGGAGTGCCTATAGGCGGAGTACATAGAATTGGTAATGTGCTTTAAATTTATGCTGCACCAGGATCTGTAATCATTTTAATGTGTAGACAAACCCCAGGGGTTTAATGTGCACTTCTTAGGGTTATTGTTTTTGTTTGTTGAGCAATTGCTGTGTTTCTTTTGGACATAGTGATCCGAGTGGAGATTGTGAGCTTCACACACCTAAATTTAGGCAACTAAAGACATATGCCTAATCTAAATATGTTACTTAACTTTCTCCAAAGTCAACGGAGTTGCGGGCATGTCCTTGGTGATGATCAACACAGTTCACTTATTTTAGATATTTCTTTCACGATGAATTTTGTTCCAGTTTTCCTTACTGTCCTAACCAGTGGTCATGTCAGACAGGAGCGAAGTTCTCTTTGTAAAACCTGAAAGCAATATGCTGAGTGTTAACAACACTCCATTAGAAATATGGTTATTAGTTTTAATACCTTGCTCCTGATTAAAATGCGCAGATAAGCATCTGCAGACTGTTTGTTCACTTACTATTTGTAATCATGTTGGAAAGGAATCCCGTTGGCCTGCTGTCTGAAGGAGGGTTCAGGAAAAATACCCTTAGGTAACCTTCTATATATAAGCGTATGCATCTGTGCATGGTTGTGTGTACAGCCAAACCTGCCACGTTCAAATGCACGCGGTAGCTCTGTCAGTACAAAATGCATACAGCTTCTGGATCCACTGGGGAATTGTTCACATCACAGAAAAAAAATCTTCCAGGTAGAGTCACGGGCTTGAAATGAAAGAGAGCCTTCTGTCTGAGTACGGTAGGATTTCAGCCCTGGAGGACTGGTACTGTCTGGTACATGAAAAATCATTGTATTTCTTGTAAAGCAAAAAGAAAAGCACCAAACCCAAACCTCCTCACATTAGTTTAGTTGCTGTTTTGTTTGAAGAAATTAATGAGACTTAAAACAGTAATTGGTATGTCAATATTTAGTCCTTTGGCTTTACTGTCATGAAATGCAGTTTAATGTTTCCTTGTTAACTTGCTCATTTTGAGTGGTGCTAATAGGACTAATGACATAACTAATACATGGGAAGCGATGAGGCTTCTTTATGCCTTTTGCTGTTATTAAGAATATTATCCTTTTTCATATGGCATTGCTGTTCTCTTCCCAATTAGTAATTATGAGGAATGAATTCCAGGTAATAACTTTCTCACTTAATGAGAAGAGATTGAAGCAGTCTTGCCGTTTTGAAAGAAGACACATCCAGGTAATTGCATCCTCGGTGCAGGGTTTGCGTTCCATATAGGGCTACTTCCATCCTGTTGGGAACCTTTAAGGCTCCAGTACACCAGTTCTTCTCAGCCTAATGATCTGAATACTCAATCTGTAAGCTTCATGCACCTAAATTTAGGCAGCTGCATGTGCCTTACACCTGCCAGCTCACATGCACCAGCATTCTTCTGGGTCTTTATCTTCCTAAATTTAAAAGCTGTATTGTGCAGAGAAGTCCTACGATCTTTTTTGGTTTAGCTTTTCTTTCCAAGCCCGGTGGGAAAACACTGGTGTGTTTGAGAGAGCTTTTCCAAGTGAGCCTGAGGGGCCATGTTAGTGGTAATTTAAGTCTCTGATGAGCAGATAATTGCAATGCTGATAATTAGCTTTTGGCTTAAAATTTTCTGTTTGCATTGTTTATGTTTGTTCTATCAGTTCTCTGCTAAAAATGAAGTACTTCTGCTACTTCATTACTCCTGACCTTCTCATCCTAATGGCTTTGACTGGAGAACATTAAAAGTTGGATTAAATTTAAAAGGAGAAGATGCTGTACTCGAAGCAACACCAGAGAATTGAGAACATTATATTTTTAAAAATCAGGTCTGTGTACTTCATCATGACGTTGCTGCCTGACGTTAACTAGAATGCTTACATGAACAGATCTGCTGGATTGCACCCCCAGCACTTAGAGAGAGGGACGTAACTCCTAGTCTTGCTATCCTTGGATGACCTACACAGGCCATCCAGATTTTGCAGGATCTCAGCTTTTGGGGCTGCTTCAGTCCATGCCAGTAGTTTAAAGGTTATGAACTGCCTTCATTTATCTCAAAAGGGCATTAATTTTGAAGCCCAGCAATGACACTTCAAATGTCAGCCTTGTTCATTTTAGCAGAAACATCTAGCTACTGTGCTTATTCATTAGTGTGGGCTAGAAGGGTGGGAACAGCTGCAGCCTAGCAGACTAAAAAAGTGCATTGCTATTAATGGTCTACCCAGCACGCTGCCATTTCTCTGATTCAGCCCCTTGGCCCACCCTCTGGCTGAGCCCTTCCCCAGGAGCGAGGCATATGCGGAGAGGAACAAGAGCGGAAAAGGAAAGGCAATTTCTGTAGAATTTTCTCTTCTTCATTATGGGGAGCAGCAATGTGCTGCTTTCATGAGTTCTTTTTTTCCTCCAGCTACTTTTGGCTTTGCTGTTGCAAAAAGATGAACCAGAATCGTGTGGAAGGGGTGCGGCAAATGGAGATAGGAAAGGATATGGGCACCAACCTGCTCTTGAGGAGACCTGGTTTTTCTACATTTTGGTTAATGACGGTTTACCTCAAAAACCCAGCTGCCTGCATGGTCTGAGAGCACTCCAGGGTGAGCTGGGTGGTGGCAGCTGGAATGGTTTCAGGCTGCAGAAGGAACTTAATTCAGACCTCCCACTTCATGGGCTGCTGCTCCCTGAATTAAAAGCAACACGATGTCCTTCTCCTGCCATCAGGTTTTTAAAGATGGAAACCCAAACGCTGCTCTTTCAAGCCCTTGATACTTGCGTGATCCCCTAAAGGGAAGGTGGTCCTTGGTTGCAGTCTCCATCTCCAAACTAGAAACACCTAGCCCTGGGCTGAGAGGAGACTTCAGACATTTCTTTGTCCTTGGCTTTTCTTATTGCCAGGCTGGAAGATGCTCTTAGCATAGCATGCAAGGCTGGGGGGTGAATTTGGAGGTGGTTTCCTAAGACAATGCCCACATCCCTGCTGCAGAGGTATGGCTCTGCGGGGGCTGGGGAGGCAGGGGGTGCTGGGGGTACCTGCATCTTCTATCGGATGTAATTTTCTGTCATATCCTCAGGTTGCAGCTGACCCTCTTGAGCTGCTGGTTCTCATCAGCAGTAGACACACAGTAGTTTGAAGGTAAGATGCAGTGATCTTAGCTTCACAACTAGAGCTTCAAAGTAAAGCTTTCAAGTTTTCCTTCCATTGTCCAAGAAGTGTCTTACATTAAAGAAAATCTGCGAGGAGTTTAAGAGCTATTTTCCCATCCTTTCTTTCTTTGTATGTGTGTTTCTTTGCACTTTTCTTAGTGTTAGCTTCTTTTTGTTGTTTGTGCTCAGCGGACCACTGTCATAACAACCGGGTGTACAAATATCGCAAAGTACACACACTTTTTTTTCTAAACGAGTGATGTATTTTCAGAGTCATGGCTCTGGTTCTCACATGCACACATATAACTGAAAGCTTTATGTTAACAACTGCTTCAAAATAATTTTTTTTACCAAGAGCTTAGTGTAAATGACAATATCTGTTTAACATAATCTGTAGTTTTCACAAATGCTAAAGACAAAAGATATGCAGAAAATCTTTCTTGAGGGGCTCCAGTGCAGTTTGCAATTCAGGCTATTAAAATATTTCAAATGCCAGAGCTCCCTCACGTGGAAAGATGAGGAAGGCGGATTAATGCCAGGAGGAGGTTCTACAGACACCAACCAAAGCTTCCAAACCTCAACAAGAAAATATTTATAACAGACATTTATTTTTTTTTCCGTCTGAATACAGTAGAAGATCCTCTCTTCTTTTCTTGCAATATAATATTATTTGAATCAAATATTAGTACAAAATCTGAGAAAATTAACCTACATGGACCAGATTTTCACATAACCTTAACAGTTCTTTACTGTTGACAGCCATGTGACTACATTTGCCCATGTTGAGTTGGGTGGCATGAATTACGAAACCACGATGTCAGAGATGCGCTAGGGTAATGAAGGTTTGTTATGTTAACATCCTACAACCGTGACTCTCTGATTCAGTAACTGCAGCAAATATAACACAAAATACATGACATTCATTTAAAATGTGTGAACTGGTGTGGGTTTGCTTTCGTAACACAGATCAGCAGTATTTTGAACCTCTACAGGAGCTGGTGCCTCCTTTTATGGGCTTTCAGGAGTGACAGTGGGTGAAGCCAAGCCCATGTGAATGACAAAGTCTAACCCAGGCTGAGTAAGACATTCGCAACAAGAATGGATTCTTGATTTCCAAAAGGCTGAGGAGACAATTATTTCAGGAGATCTCCAGTATTGCTAATTCTGGCTGTAATCCTCTCAGTGGCTTTCATATGCCAGAAATCTTTGTTATTCTGGGGGAAATGATACCTTGTGACATACGCATTTTATAAATAAGGTAATTTTCCCAAATACAGTAAAAAAAAAACATAATGTATATTAACAATTATTAGATTGAGAATGTAATATTATTAGATTGAGAATTTTATATGAGAAGAAAATTAATTAATGGAGCTTAACGCTCCTTTCCAACCAACTTATGCTTACATTGCTGACAATATTAAGCAGTGATTCAAGCTGTAGATTTAAAAATGAGTTGGCAGCAGATGGATGCTGCTGGTAAACTAAGGAGAAGATTCAGCATGATGCTTATAATTCGGTGGTGGCTCAGCTGATGTGAATCTGCATTAGATACAATGGTATCAGTAGCTGGGGATAGAAGGACAGCGCTACATAAATCATGTGCATTGTTATATATTCTCGAGGTACATAAGATGTTGCCTGGCAACTGCATGTCTCCTCGCTCAGCAAAGTAAGTGTTTTTAATTATGTCTCTGTGATACTGCATGATCATGGAATTAAGAAAACTGACTCTGCCTGAGCACTTTAAAAATGGCATTTATTAAAAATTATACTAACCAGCATCCCAATCATCAATATGCCTTGTCTCAATCAAGCATCCTGTGCCTCTGGTGTTCCTAAGCACATGTTACAATATTGCAGTTCAAGGATAATTATGCAGAAACAGTTTTCTTTTCCTTGAATATTTCAGTATTTATAGGATTTATAAAACATCCTTCACATAGTCAGAGGATGCTGCTCCTTTTTTTTTTTTGTTCTTTTTTTTTTTTCTCTACCAGTTTGTGCTTTCTTCTTTGTACCCACAGAGACAAGAAATTGGAGTATTTTGTTCTCCTGTCACTTGGACCTCTACTCTGTAAGGGAAGCCACTCATATGTAGACCATCTTGTCACATGTCAGTCATTTACAACATACTTCATCTGGATTTATGAAATCTAAGCACACCTGTAAAATTAGATACAATATATACCATATTGCCAGGTTTCTGTAAACTGCATCTATATCTTAAAAGGCCAAGAATGGAACATGTTAGCAAAACACTTCTTAAAATCACAACCCTGATGCACACTCTAGTCCACAGTCTTCAGGGCACTAGCATCTGTGAAGGCCACACATAGGGAAGGAATGGTAAGTCTCATGAATCTTTAACAGGCCCAGCTTCAGCAGGGAAGGGAGAGAACCTGAAAGTCACCAATTCCCCATAGCATACTGGCAGGACACTCAGCAGTGTGGCAGCTACCCCTCGTCGAGCTCATTTTGATGGAGTCAAAATGAGCTGTAATGGACTCCCCTATTTTTGGAGTGAATTCTCAAACCAGAAGGTGGGTGATAGAAAGACTGTTTTGATTTCACTACGTTTCTGTTTTGTGGATTCCTGCCTGTTTAAGCATCTTGAACTTTGAGACCACCTCTTGGGCTGGACCTCTTAAGGAACTTAGGAATTCCATTCTCTTCTAAAATTGATTTATTTTAGGCAGAAAGAGATGCTGAGTTGCTCACAGGTAAGAAATCCCAGGTAGATGTGGAAATTCAGCTACACCTAACAAAAATTTTCAGACAAGTGTCTAGTGAAGCAGTGTGCCACCAGCATTACTAGCCAGCTGGTGCAGAGTTCTTTGAATTGAAACCTTGGACGTAGGTATTCAATTCTGCCTTATTTCTGTATTTTATCGAAATCTTACTCTTGTCCTTTATTTTTATTTTTATTTTTATTTTTATTTTTATTTTTATTTTTATTTTTATTTTTATTTTTATTTTTATTTTTATTTTTATTTTTATTTTTATTTTTATTTTTATTTTTATTTTTATTTTTATTTTTATTTTTATTTTTATTTTTATTTTTATTTTTATTTTTATTTTTATTTTTATTTTTTTTAGGAGGGAGGAGGGGCAGTAATGGGCCCAAGTTCCTACTGCAATAGTGTTCTGTTGGTGTCTTTGCACCTAATTGCCTATTAAGGAAGCTTCAGGAAATAACTGAGTGCTAGATCACTCCTTCTAAGAAAACAGCCCCTGGGAGATGATCTAAGAGATGATGGCATTAGTAGTACTCCTTCATATCATACTTAGCTCTCTACAGCTTCTTCTCTGTATGGTTACATGAGAACAAATGCCAAAGCCTCCGGGGCATTGTTCCTTCATACCCAGAATTTCTATCACTAAATTCATGTTACACATTTTTTTCCTGCTGTCTTTATAGACTTCTTACCTAATTTTATAAAGGGAAAGAAATGTGTTAAACTTAGCATTAATATGAACATATGGTATCAAACATACAGTGAAGGGAATCGAATTAGAAGACTGAGTTATATCTGTCCCTCCTCCCTTCCCTGAAACCTTCTCACCTAACTTGAAAGTACCTATAGAGAAAATAAATAAATAAATCTCCAAACCCAAACCCATGGCAATAGGACATGACTCAGAAGTTGGCAAGCAGTCAGGGCAGACCAGTCAGGGCAGAGCAGGACAGAGCCACCTGGCACAAGATTTTTTTGTTGGAGGTTTCCTTGCCTTGGTCCCAAATTGTGTTAAACTAGGATGATTTTACATCTCTTTGCATAGAGAGCTGTGAAGGATTGATGCAGGGTTATTGAAAAGGTTAATAAAAAGTGCACTTCAGAGGATATCTTTTAGATACATCATATTGGCCCAGTGTAAGATTTTAGTCCCTACAAATCAAGCACTGCAATACTTAATGCCAAATGCAGTCTTAGCTATTTTGTTCCTTTGTATGGAGCGTGGGGAGAAGCAACTGCCCAGAAAATCCTGCGTGCTGTGAGGAAGTTGCCTTGTGCAGGCCAGGAGACATGGGCATGAAGTCTGGGATCCCTCCTCAGCTTCCTGGCATGGGACCACGTGTCTTGGCCACACGAGGCAGATGATAGCTCCTGATACCTACACTTATCCTATTGAATCATGGAGCACAGCTGAACATTTTCCCCTGTGTAGCAGCCTACTGGTTAGAGAATGTTCCCCAAAATCATACCTGCCGTAGCTGGAGGGATTCACCTCTGCATCTCACTGCCCCAAAAAATGTCCAGCCCATAGACCATAGGCAGTGCTGGCTGGGGAAGCAGTCTCTGCTGCACCACCTAAACCGTGTGGCTGGGCAGAGAGAATGATGAGATTAGCTGCAGGATGAACAGATAGGACCACAAGAGAAAAAAGATGAGAGCAGGCCTTACTCTGCAGTCTGATGAGGAAGCGAGGTTCCATCTGCTCTGTGTAGACGTAGGATAATGTGGAAATGAAATAGAGAAGAGAATCTTTGATTAAAAATGACTTCAGAGTTGAGGACTGCCTGTTTAACATTGAAACCGCCTGTTTTATAACTACAACGTTTTTGCAGTAGCTAGAGGGAAATCTGAAGTTACAGACCAGCTTTTTGTCATTTTGCAAAAGCAAAAGTGCAGGCTCTTATTAGCCAGTCCTGGCTGCACTGCTCAGTTCCTGAAATAGGTCATGGAGAGAATCTGCGCTAATTAGGAAAAGTTGGTAAAGACAATCATTGCCAGTTAAAAATGAGTGCCAGGTCCATTCTACTTGCATAGCTGATCTGGAGGTGATGTAACGAACAGGTTTTGTACCCAAACTGGACATGCTGAACAGTATGACTCAGTCCTGGGAGCCGCAGGGAGCAAGTCCGATCAGGCTCATTCTGCTGAGCTGCAGCTTTGGCTGCCTTGTCAAGAACACCAGCAGCTGCACCTTCCCCAAACACCCCACAGCGTATTGACAATTACCCCTGCAGTTAAACTTTTCCTTTTCTTCTCATATCCAATTTTCTTTAATGGATTTATATTGCTCCTTCCTTTGGCTAAGTCCAACAGAGGACTTCGGTGCCCGCAGTCAGGTGAGGTAATGGCCCTTAGGGACCTGGCGTGCAGAGCAGAGTCCCAAGGCTTGCATCAGGCGTCTCCCAGGTTCATGCAAAGTCAGGTATGAGGCTACGCAGTGCCTGGGGAGAAGGAATCATATCAGGATGGAGAGCTACAAGACTGATACGTGTGCAAACCAACATAATAGGAGCTAGCAGGAGATGGGAAGGGCGGGTGCGCTGCTACCACCAGAATTTTGGTGCCAGTGCCAGTTGGCTCAGGACGCAAGATAAAATCCCCTCTTCTTCCTAGATCCCTTCCTCCCAAAGGCTGGTCGTGGTTTATCACTAAGCTTTACTTACATTAAAATCCACAAATAGCAACGGAAACCGAACCCACAGCTCCCTTTTGCTGAGGACAGTCGTAAGGCCCTGGCTGAGCCCCCGGGAGCTGCGGGATCCTACCTGGAAGGTAGGTGCAGAGAGGAGCAGCTTTTCACAGGCTCCTCTGTGTTCAGCTTCTCCTGCTGACTCACAGCGAGGGACAGCTGAGACACCCGACCACCTCCGTGCATTCAGCCTGAAGCCCTTGAACAGGTTCTGATGCCATTTTGGCACCCAGGCATCCAACACTAAGCCCTGCAGAGCCTAAGTTTGAGCTCATCGAATAAATCGTACACATTAAACCTTTTGTTTCCTTTTCTTCTCTCTCTGGCTAAGTAGCCTCTGTTCAGTTATAGAACAGCTGTTTTGCTGCTCCAATGAGCCTGATCCTATGCATGCCCAAAAACGGGAGCTGAGGGTACTGCTAGGTCAAGCAGACAAGTGTATACAGAGCGAGATAGATGTCTGGCCAAGCATTTAGTGATGTCTGTATCACACTTACAGCGACAGGCATCTGAGGTCTGCTTGAATCCTCTTCTAGGATAGGATTGTGCCCAGACTGTTATTTAGAGCAAGACTGTCTCTTTTCCCTGATTTCCATTACTTTGCTAATGAACCACAGGAGTGTTTCTGACGTTTGTGTTAAGTAAGTATTTTGCCTACCTTCTGCTAGAACAATGCCCTGGATAAATCACCACTCAAGGCAGGTACCAACGTGGAAGGAAAATTTGAATTGATCTTTACGTATATGTTCCAAAGCTTCTGAAGTCATTTGGCACCATTTCACCGGCTTGAGGAAGCTGTAGGATTCTGTATCTTTGAGAGTATCTAGATGATGTGAGAAGCCGCATTTCTTTTATTAACTTCCAGCATTATTTCATTATATGAATCATTCCAGTATGCAAAGCTGTCATGAAAATTTACAAGTCTAGGCACACAGTCCTACTTGTCCCATGTTTTCTATGATGAAAAAAACCACTAACAATACCTTACTCAGGCATCAAAAAAATTGTTTGCCTTGGGCAAGCAGAATTTCAATCGGTTTGTCTTCCATTAGCTCATCAAAAAAGCTGGAGATAGGGAAGAACACCTCTGTCACTTTTCTTTTTATCAGTTTGCATGTTACCTTTGGATGAGTCAACCCAGAAACACTCTGAAAGAGTGGCTAAATCCTACCTTGAACTGGGAAGAAAGGACAGGTACTCTGACTTGATATCCCTTTCTAGGAAGGAATTCAGTACATCTACATGCAAGGTTTAGAAAGCATTTTGTCTGAGATATTGCTTTCACTGCCAGAAATCTCATTCTTATCAACTGTTTTCAGTATGACAACAGAAATTTTAATGTGACCGTGGAATTATTATTCTAAAAATGAACATTTCAAAGTTCATATATTGTGCAGCTCAAGCTGTGGACATTTGTTGCAGTTGACTTTGCCAAAGAAGAATGAAGCTAATGTCTTTTACAGAAAGCAGACTCAAAAGTGAGGAGAAAATTGTGTTCTGGTGAGAACAGTTCTCTACTTGCCAATATTCTGCGTTCTCTGAAGATTTTCCCCCTTCAGCTCTGCTGTCAGTAACCTGTTCACTAAGATACTAAAACAGACATTAAATGGTAACCATAGCATCCCGACTGAACCTCACTGTCAGACCAGAGCAAGGGGACTGCAGCACTCGTGAGGTGGTTCTGCTGCACACAGCTCTGGCTCCAGCAAGCTTCAGTTCATACTTACCCGAGACCTTATCTCATTCTCCATTCCTGGGCCTTGCCACAATGGTAAAATTTCCACATTGCTCTTTGGAATTGTTCAGAAGTCTTCCAAGCCCATGGACCAAAAAGTATCTTTTTCTTAATCTTATATCATACTAAGGTGTTTGCCTTTTTAATTCTTGTTTTTCAAGACAGATTCCTGGTGGGTGAGATGAGAGCAAATGAAAAGTGGGACACAAGTCTTATTTGTCCAGCACTGCACTTCCTTGCTGCTGTACAGAGGTAACGCTGTGTAGCTCCCTTGGAAACCAGGAGAAGGTAGCTCTCATAGCTCTAATCCATCTCTCTCTTCTTTCCTCCTGACACCAACCAGTTGAGAAGCAGAGCCCATGAGTGGGATTTCCACCCCTGTTGGCACTGGGGGTGTAGGCACAGAGAGTTCAGTCCCCACTTCGCTGCACCTCTACAGCTCTTACAACAGCCCTCATCCCCTTAGACCTTCCTGTCTTCCCCAGCAAATCACCCCTGCAACCAAGCCACAGTAGATCTCACTATCCCCCTGGATTCCTGCCTCCTGAACGTGCCTTTCTGTATCTGCAGCCCCCTGCTTTCCCCAGCTCTGGCAGCCTGGGGCAGTGCTCATGGTGGCTGTGTGGCCAACAGCCAGGGAATGGCTCCTCTGTGTTTGGGAGCCAGTGAGGTGGAGGGCAGGATGCAAACAACTGGGTTCCAGCTGGGGACGTCAGGAGGCTCCATCCATTTCCTATGCAGCCACTTCACGGATAAGAGGGGGGTGATGGGGGTAGGCCCATGTCAAAATACTGTTCTGCCTGCTTTTTTTTTGCAAGCAAGAAAAGCATCTTAGGTAATGAAAACTGGAAGTCTCTTATTACTGAAAGTAATAAGAAAAAGCTAAGAATACGAGAAGCTATAATTTTGTTAAACTTTTTATCCCTCAGAAGGAGGAAACCAGAAGTGGCATTGAGAAAAAAGCAAGGAATAAGTAGATGGCTGTACTGCTCCAGCATGCTGACTGAACCCAGAGAGGTAAGGCGTCCTAAGTGAGGCAAGGTAACATTTTTTAAAATCCATTTTGCATAATATATGACTATAAAAGAAATGTGATTCAGCATGGTTTCAAACTTTAATGAAGAAGACAACACATATGCTTTAAAGAAGGAACTCCTCAAGGTATAAAAACAATTTAAAAGAGGCAGCTCTACCCTTAGTTCTATGACAAAGCTGTTAAAGATTATTGCTTGTCATATTTAGTCCACCATACCCTGTAATTTTCTGAAGATGAAGGGTTATTTAAAGCTGTCTGATGATAAAATGATGAAGTAGAGGAGGAATACACTCTTGTGGTACAGTCTAGAGAAAGAGACAGACATGACTGTTCCTGAGTGGGTGATGTTGTAGGATTTATGTACAGAAGCACAGCAAAGTCTCAACTGTGTTTTTGCATAAACCCAATGAAAGTCTTCTTGCACAAATGTTAACCTTTTGAAATGAATATTTAATATTCTCCTTGCTTCTCTATGGTCCTTGGGGAACTTGTAATGAAGGAGCATGGAGGGGAGAAAGGTGAATTTATTCTCTGTCGCTGCAAGACCCTCATAAACAGCTTCAAAGCAATACAAAAAGGCTTTGTGCTAAGCCACCGATAACTTCAGTGCCACTGTGTTCAGAAGGATCCTTCTGCAAGTTAAGCTTTTGCTCACAGAAGGGGCAAAAGTCTCATTTTATGTGTGTATCATTAATTATTGCAAGCACATGCAATAAGCTCCTTTTTATTTTGTCTATAGATGACTCACACTGTGGGGACAAATAAGATAATTTTCCTGACAGCACCAGGTAAGAAAAAGAGACTGCTGTGTCTTAGCTAAAAGTTCATTAGGATATTAGTGTGGATTTCCCAACTGAGCACACAGCGACATTCTTTATCCCAGCATCTTTTCATATTTTAATAACTTCCCTTTGTAGTGGGCTGTGTTAAAGAAAAAAACCCTTTGAGGAGAGTTTCATGAGTTAGCTGAAGAACAGCTCTTCTTTTTCCCAAGAGCAGGTTTCACTTTTCTCCTGTGCTGCCGTACCCACCATGTGGGTTCCCTTTTGATGGGTGCCTGCACCTCCGCGGACACACACCTGCCATTCTTACTCTCCAGATCTGTGATAAGCCCAGCTCTCTACATGTTCACTCCAAGTCTGGAAACTCACGTCGGTTCTTCTGACCCTTACTGGCCCACTACACCTCTACCTCACTGCTGGGCATCAGAAAGGACTGTCATGCTCTGAGCTAACATGAACACGCAGGCATTAAGGTGTAGCTCACGATGAACACCCCACACTGTGCTGTACGGGTGTGAATGCAAGTGCTGAGAAGGAGCATCTCCTACATTCTCCTAGCATTCATTTTCACTACACTAGAATGTAAATTCATTGAGGGAGAGCAGGGAATATCAGAGAGGCTGGCAGCCCTTCTAAATCTCCCCAAGCAGCATGCTCTCCAATGGTCTCACCTTGCCCATGATCTTGCACAGGGCAATATAAACACAATCTAACACGCATAAAAGGAACATGAAGAAAGGGTTTACTTTACAGAGTCTTCTGAAGTAATTGTTTGAAATAGTTAAGAAAGCTAGCCCAGTATGAAAGCTGTGGGTGATTTTTTCCTTTCTTCTTGGCAGGGCTTGTTTTGATCACCTAGCCTTAGCAAAGAGCTGCATGCGTTAATTAGGAACAAAATGTCATCTCACTAGAACAAAATGTCATCTCACTAGAAAACCACCTGCCATGCGGAAAGTTGTGCCGTGAAACAACATCTATAGTGTGAATGCAAATTTAGCTGTCTTGAAAATAGAAGTAGAGAGAGAGCTGGCACAGCTGAATCACTACAGCAAGTAAACTCAGGCCTGGATTGGCAGTGCCACCATACTCAGTACATCCAAGTCATGGAAAGTCTGTGGCAGAACCTCAAACTGTCCTCAGATCCCTCAGTTTTTAGGCTGGGCTCTCTTCTGTAGCCCAGCCTTCCGCACCTTAATGAACAGCCGCTGGACTTTTGTTTAATCGAACTCTGTGCTTGTGAAATGAGGTGTGAAAACATCTCTCCAGCTAAAAGGCTTCCTCTGCAAACACCATTAACGCTGGAGCTTTGCCTTCCACACCGGTGGGTGCAGGTACAGGCCAGGCTTTTCCTCCACAGAGACATAACAGCAGAGGACCGGGGTGGTTCCTCCATGGCCCAGAGCACCAGCAGTCTCCTGCGAGCACCGTGGCCAGGCCGGAGGCAGACCTGCTCTGCCCCAACCTTGGGCTGTCCACACACAGCCTGCTGTCACCCTGTACTTCCAGCCGTGGGAGGCCTTTCTTTTCATCTCTGCAGCCCAAGTGGCAAGACTTTCTTGGGGGAATATGGTAAATTTTGCTTATGGAAATTAAATGTTTGATTTGGACACTAAGCGCCAGTTTTGGTGCAAGCAGGAAGGCCCAGGCTTATCAGCTGAGGCCTGTAGTAATCGATTGCAAAATAGGATTAAAAAAAAAATAATAATCAATGCATTGTTAAATATACTATCGTTAGGAGTCAAGAAATGCTTGTGAACAGCATTTCTACCAGAAAGGGCATAATCCTTTTTCTTCCACTTCAGGGTGAGTTTACTTTTCCTCCCACAAACGTCATTTAGGAGGCCCTGCTGCGCAAGGATTGAGTCTGAATATACTTCAGTGCTGTCTTAAATCTCAATTTCTTTATAGTCTTATCAGCATACTCCTGGTTATTTCAAACTGGCTCAACCTGGGTGTTTTACAGAAATCCTTGCTGTAATATATATATATATATTTTTTATTTTTTTTTTCTGAGACTATATTAAAGTAAAAATGCCTCAGGATATACAGTTGATGAGAAATCTAGGATATGGTATTTTTAGAATACTAAGGGCACTATTTCTCATGGAAAATAGACCAAGGGATACACAGAGCAGTGTAATTGTATTTTTTCAAAGAAAGGTTCAAAAGTTGCAGACAAATGAAGGACGATTTGACATTTTGACTACCTGATCTGGTTGGTTGATAGATACAGGAAACATGTTTTGTCGGCAAAATAAAAACAACTCTGCTAACCTCTCAAGCTCCTTTCAATATTACATGTGTAGCAGGAAAGCTCACATGTTGTTGATTTGATGATATTCTATAAAATCTATGCATCCCAGTGACAAACTGGAATGATAACTAGTTCATCTCCACAGGGATGAACCTACAATGTCAGACTATAGTAATGTTTTTTCTAGGGGAAAAAAAAAAGATGTAATTTCCAATATCTTATTTTAGCACAGTTAATGTTATTATTGTCATAATCATTATTATTAATAATAATTCCACATTATTATTAAGCTATGGTAACAGAGTGCATAGTTTCCATGTATTCAGTTATAGCTCAGGAGGTCTGACATTCTGTCTTGACCAAGAACAGAAGAATAAAGCTGGTGCATGAAGACAATGAAAAGCAAGTAAGAAATGAGTGTGGCTGCTAGAGCTGCTCAACACCACGCCAGCTCCTCCTTTGTTTTCATAAACGCCCTGGCTCCTGGTCCCCGGGGGATACTTGTTGATAGACCATTGGCTTTCTGGATAATAATTCCCTTTTTCTGGCTTAGTTACATGAAAATTGTTCTTATTATATTTGCCATGATATTCCACATTATCTGGATGTTAGAAAATACTGCTGATATCTGTCTAAGCATATAGCATATATAGGAAAAAGTAAACTGAGTGCCTCCTACTGGAGGTAAAATTGTAAAAAAAAAAAATAATTAAACATTGCAAAATATTAATTTTTAAAGTTTAGCTTATAGTGTTTACACTAAGAATACCAAGTGCCTGGGCATCTGGCATCCAGTAAGTTATAACTCTAACCTATATTAATGCTCACAGTTATTAAGGACAGAAAAAGCCTAGGTTGATCTTCTGCATTATACAGAGCATAAATTTTGGGAATTAATGTCTGCTTTGGGTCCAATAGTTCAGACTGAAACGGAACATTTTATTTCAGAACAAGGTCCGGTGCTGATTTAGATATTTCCAGTGCTGGAAAATATTCCTCTCTGCCCCCACCCTCAAAAAATACCAAAAGCAAAAGCAAAAGCCTGGACTGAGTTGTTTCTGTGGCTAATTACCAAATCTGCAGTGCTGGCTGAGGTTCTGCTCTGTAGCAAACAGGCTGTTTGTGACTGAAACATGATCGGTGTAACCTAAACAACTACTGCTTTGTTGTGGTAGAGTCCGTTCTCCGCTCTTTTTCAAGAAGTTTTTGCAAGACCGAAATCCCCTGATATTGGATGTGGTGTTTTTCTAGTTAGCACGTCATCATCTGTAATACTGAAGGGTTTCAAGGACATTTCATTCTGGTTTTATGAGTCTTGTTTTTAAATCACATGCATTGAAATCCATTACAGTATTTTTTTTTCTCCCTGCATTTTACAGACAGCTGTTTATGTGCTGGTTGTTGTGTTTACTGAAGTGATACGATGGTCTGTGGCAAATATCAACTTGTGAGTCCCTTTCTGCCTCCACGGAGCGCTCATCCAGATGTAACCATGGCAATTTATTTTCAAGTTGCTAGTGACTCAGAGAGACAGTGACACGTTTGACACGGAGACCTACTCCATTCTCCTTTTTGCCCTCTCTGTATTTGTTAAGCAGGCTGTAAGCCATGGTTTTAATACCCTAATTGTCTGAATCATCCCACAGGTCTGCAAAAACTCCAGGCAGGCAGCATTTAAAGGAACAGTTGTAGCTCCTCTTGCTGGTCACCCAGCATCCCAGCACCGGTGCCCAGACAATTAATTCGTTTCTTTCCTTTATATTCCTTGGCATCTGGATCAGAGCTGGGGATGCAAATGGGGTTGGTCCATCCACAGCCCCGGACAGGGTGAGTGATGGACCAGCTGCTTGTGAGCTCCCTGGGTGAGCGCTACAGCCAGTGCTCAGCTTCAGTGTTGCTTAGTTTAATCTAACTCGATAATTTTCAGATGTAAAGATTAATATTGGGCCTTACTGGGACACCCAACAGATCTGCTCTGTTTGGTCTGATCAGGTCTTGTTGTTCCACTGCGTGGATGAATAGTTATCTGTGAGAGCTTTTAGCAATGAACAGCTTGAATTAATTATGTAAATGTTTTAGATAAACAAGGGTTACATCAAAACATGTACTGAAAGAGGATTTCCAGAGAAAGACATGTAAATTTTCAATTGAAAAGCACCATATTATAAAGTGTTACTCTTCTCTGGCAAAAAAAAAAGTGCCATATAAATATCAGCCTGGCTACACTCCATTTTTGTAAACAGTCATCACGTAAAAGCTCTATTTGCAGGTTTTGAGGTAAAAAGAAACCCATACCAACTGCACTTCAGTGTTCCCAATTGATAACAGCCTGTAACCGCTAAAAAATGTGTCTTTTTTTCTATTCATACCAGTTGGAAAAACCTGTAGTCCACATCCTAGCAGTTGTTGGGATCCCCCAAAATAAAAGGACAGTACAACACTATGACCCCTTCCATAAAAAAGCCTTCCTGATACGTATTTCATTATCATTATAAATCTTATTCATAAAAGAGTTCTGAAAATAGACTTCACGTGCTAGCGTGGCTCTAGGAGCAAGTCCCTTATCTGAGCTGAGCACTGTCAGGGCCAGCTTGCATTTGCCCTCCGTAGAAATACGGAGGCAGAGAACATCTCTCCCAGTGTTTTGCAGAGTGCTCTTGATACCATGGGCCTGTCTCCTTAGCTTCTCAGGAGTTAAACATCAGTAAAGGTAATCATCAGAGGAAAATTACTGGAACAAACATGACTAAATGGTTCGAGCCACCTGCTGCTTTGAGGAAAGCATTGTGGTCATAAAAAGGAAAGCGCAAATTCAATCCTTTTTTAAAGTTGCGGGCAAAGCAACCTTTAAGAACACAAGGTGTTGCTGCAGTTGTCACATGTATCTGGATGATCTTAATGGAGCATAACGCTATGCATAGCTGCTCAAAGCAGTCTAGGGAAGATCTCAGGACAAAGTAGGATACAAGTGCTCTTGTCCATGTCTCTTACCATTGCCATTTACAGGCAAGTCCCTGTCAATGAAAGATCTCCGATCAGAGACAGAGAATTTATTATCTGTGCGGCGCAGAGGATACCTTGCTAGGTAGAAGCTCACGCATCTGTGACCTGGGATTAGGAGCTGCAGAGAGCTGAGCAAAGGAAGGTTTGAGGAATAACTCTTTGGATGAGTTCCAAACTGGCAGATACTATTTCCAATACTCTTCTACAGTGCTGCAATTCATTACCTGGCATGGCT
Source organism: Anser brachyrhynchus (assembly GCF_964034855.1). Classification (NCBI taxonomy): domain Eukaryota; kingdom Metazoa; phylum Chordata; class Aves; order Anseriformes; family Anatidae; genus Anser; species Anser brachyrhynchus. Next base: position 36,207,709 of record NC_137694.1, on the reverse strand, counting down.
AAGATACTGGGTTGAGGTGAGGAATGGGACTAAATGCCCCAGAATGGGTGATGCTATCTCTAGGTCTTCGGCCTTCTTGTATAAACAACCCCCCACAGTGAGAAGCTATCTCAAAACATGCTTCCTAAAGTGGAGAACCTTTGGTATTTCAGGAGGTGAGACTGGTTCTGCTGTGAGATAATTTAGATATATTTCCCTGATTGTTCCATTCTTGCCAAATGTAGCACTTCTAAGACAAAAGGCTCTACCATATCATTAAAACCCACATTGCCTCAAATTTCCTTTATTTAAGAATTGCAGTATTGCTTTCTGATTACTTAAATAAAAATGAGCTACAGCTCTGCTCTCTGCAGTCTGTGTTTGTTCAGTTTCTCCAGCAAGCCAGTACTTTCTGTGAAAAGTCTGGAAAAATAAAACCAAACAACCAAAAACAGTGAGTAAGAGCTCGTCTACCCCCAGTGACAGGAATGAAATGTGACTTTGAAAAAGTAGTCTCTGAGGATTTTTTCCTTATTCCTGATTCAGCTTTCAGTAGGAGAAACACGAACCAGAATTGCCAGTCAGAAGTGCAACAGGAAGAGCAAGCTGAGATGACAAACAGGGAATGGATGCAGGCGCACAGCTGGTGTCTTGTTTGAGTCGATATTGCTTCCTCAGCTCCTTGCAGCGAAGGACATACAAGCATGTGGTGTCTACAGTGCTGTCCAGGTGACAAACTGTCCATCTGCTCAATGTACCTACTGATAATCTGGACTGATTAGTCTGAACTGGAGTCCACAGAAGCCTCATGCTGTGTAACATCTGATACAACTCTCCCTTTGTTGTTCCAAGTGTTGCTTGTCCTTCCTGTGGCTGTCAGGGATGTAGGAGCTGTAGCAGACTCCCTGCTGGACCTGTGGTGCTGAGGCATTTCGTTGTGAGTTGAGCCAAAGGCACTTGTGTGCAGTGTAACAGGACAAGCTAGCATCACCTTGTCTGGATCACCGGCCTTCTCTGAGTGGCTTTTTGTGTGCTGTGGCCTTGATGAAGTCAGTTCTCAGTGAACGGCAAGGCATGAAAACGACATGGGTAAAACTAGGCTTCTGTTATTATAATCAACAGAGAAAACTTTTAGATGGATTCAAGTTGGACAGAGCATAAAACAGAAACCAAAATAGACTGAAGCAACATCTTCACCACAACTTCTGTCCCTCTGTCAGTAATGAGGGAAAGTGGAGTGTCTCAGTGTCCAAGGACCAGTGACTTGGCTCAGGTCTATCTGCCAAAACTAGTTGAAGGAGGTTATCTCTGGACTGTGAAATTGGCCTTCCTTGGTGACTCTGGTTCACTTTTGTGACTTTTGCTCCATGGGACATTCTTAGAAGGCATTCATCATAGGGATGTCTAATGGCATATCAGGATGTCTGTGTTATTATCAGAATGATGTTTGTTGTTTCTTTAATGATCAGCACTGGATGGTCATATAAATATTGCCTATGGGATTACTAGGACCCCACAGTGTATCTTGTTATGTCTTCACATCCTTCACTTGCATAGCCATAGCAATTACTGTCTTAAGTGTCAAATCAGTAGCAAGCTGTAGTTTTTCTAACATGCATCATTTCTGTATGCCAGTAATGTTGCAATACTGTGTTAAAGAGAGCTGTGCTGAAATTTTGCACAGAATCTTTGTGAAGTTAAAGTAGAACATACTTCAGAGGGAGCAAAAAAATATTTATTCAAACTTTCTAATGAAAATAACAAAAATTTTGCTTCTACAGTCACCAAAATCAAAGACAGCATTACAGGTTAGCCTGTAATCTTATCAGATGTACTGCTCCTGTTCTGTTTTGCTCTTTAGAGGCTTGTCCTCATCTTAAATGCTCCTACTTTGTTTTCTACTTCATCCAGTCATCAACAGCCTTGAAAATGATGGATAACAAGTCTTCCATCTATCCAGGAGTATGTGAACTTGTGACCGCTGCCAATACCCGTATGCCTTTGTGGTTGTCTTAAGTGCTTCCGGTTTCATTCCACTTCTACTACCATGTAATGGATTTATTGTTTAAATAAGGCCCGCTTGCTCAGAGATCTCAGCTCTCTTCAAAGCCTATGTACTTAGCTTACAGCAAGGCAAACATAGAAGTACGTCCGGGATAAACCCAGGGAAACTCTACCCAAATCCTCAGTGCCTCAGCTGCTGGCAGTCTTTTGTCTCTGGCAAGAGTGTATTTACACTGTGTTATTGAATAATAGTCACTTCATGGGTGACTATTGAAACAATGGCCTCCAGAACATACAAATAACATGGCAGTAGAAGCATCGCATGGCTGCCTTAGAGAGGAAAGTGAAGCTGCTGTCTTGGGCAATACTTGAAGCTTTCTGATGTGGACCTTCCTGCTGCTGTCTCCAAACCTCATTTCTTTTCTGTTGAAACCTCAGGTTTCTGTCCTGCCCCTCTTTCAGCCTCATGCCCAGTTTCCATCCATGTGAAATGCAAGCTAAAACACACAGAATAACTTATTGCCTTTGCTGACTGCCATACATTGCCTTGAATGCTGACACACTGTACTGAGCAGAAATTGCTGGTCATCAGGGTAGGATGATGGATGAAACATAAGGTGCTGGGAAGAAACAAACGACTGCAATATTTATGAGATAGATGTATATGTATGGTATCTCAAGATGCATGTTTTTTAAGGAAATATAAATTATTGTATTGGGTTTACATGGCAAGGGCTTGGTAGCAGGGGGCTGTCGGGGATGGCCTCTGTGAGAAGATTCCAGCAGCTGCTCCATGTTAGATAGGGGCCAGCTTCAGCCAGCTCCAAAGGGGACCCGCCACTGCCCAGAGCCAAGGCAATAAGTGATTTTTTTGTGCTTCTATGCGAGCAGATTTAAGAAAGGGGAAAAAAAACCTGCTGTGTCACAGCAGCTGGGAGAGAGAGGAGTGAGAAAATGTGAGAGAAGCAGCCCCACAGGCCCCAAGGCCAGTGCAGCAGGAGGGCAGGAGGTGCTCCAGGCACGCAGCAGCAGTTCCCCTGCGGCCTGTGGAGAGGCCCCTGGTGGAGCAGGCTGTCCCCCTGCAGCCCACGGGTCCCACACGGAGCAGATCTCCACGCTGCAGCCCGTGGAGGAGCCCCCGGTGGAGCAGGTGGATGTGGCCTGGAGGAGGCTGCGGCCCATGGAGAGCCCCCGCAGGAGCAGGCCCCGGGCCGGAGCTGCAGCCCGTGGAGAGGAGCCCACGCAGGAGCAGGGGGTCTGGGGGGGGCTGTTGCCCGTGGGGGACCCGTGCTGGAGCAGTTTGCTCCTGGGGGATGGACCCCGTGGTACGGACCCATATTGAAGGATCCATATTGTCTTTGGGCAGCCCCCGCAGGCCCAGTTGGGGAAGGACGGCATCCCGTGGGAGGGACCCCGCGTGGAGCAGGGGCAGAGAGGGACCGTGAAGGAGCGGCGGAGACAAAGCGTTAGGGACTGACCGCAGCCCCCATTGCCCATTCCCCTGCGGTGCTTGGGGGGAGGAGGTAGAAGAAGGTGGATGGGAAGCGGGTGTTATTTGTTTTTAGTTTCTCACTGCTCTAGCTTGTTAGTAATAGGTAATAAATTACATTAGTCTCCTTGTGCCGAGTCTGTTTTGCCCTTGACGATAATTGTTGAGTCATCTCCCTGTCCTTACTTCAACCGTCGAGCCCTTTTCATCATGTTTTCTCCCCTTTTCCCTTTGAGTAGGGGGAGTGAGAGCATGGTTGTGTTTTACCCAGCAGGGTAAAACCATCACGCTGATGAGGTTATTTGAGTCAGAAAGCCCAGGCAAGCTCTGTGTATCCACCTGAAGAATCAGTCTGGGAGCAGAAAGGACTCCCTAGGGCTGGGAAAGGAAAGAGCAGCCAGTCTGGGGGTGGGGGTGGGCAGGGGGTCTTATCTTTTTGTGTCAGTGCTGGCTCATGCTCCAAGTTTTACCTTTATATAAACATCACGACTGTGAGACTGGCTGGGAATGCTTTTTCTTCAGTGGAGCGAGATGAGGAGAAGGGCTTCCTCAGGAAGATCCTTCAATACTGCGTTTGCAATGAAAGAAAATCTGGATTACTCCTTGTTTGGAGGAGGGGAACAGGAGGTTGTTTCTTTACTTACGCAACACTGTGAGGAGGCTGCTGTGTGAATAAGGCAGTCTCTGCAGTAACGTTTCACTAGGTATGTCTGTGGAGCAGTGCTCTGAGACGGATGGTATTTGGGGGCGCTGTCTTTAGCTTCTACAAGAAAGCCGAGGAGAGGCTCTTGCTGGGCCTCTAGGAAGCTTCTGCAAAAGCATTTTGTTGTTCTACCTTTTCACAACTGTGGTCCCAACTCTGCAATCAGCTGATCCATCCTTAAGACAGATAAATGAAATGATCCTACCTTACTCTCATCACTGATGCTTCATAGTCACATGTGATCTCAAACTGACCTGACAGGCCTTCTCAGAGCCACTTTGCAGTGCCGTGACTGGCATGATCTTAGGGCACTTACCAGCTTGGCCTTCCCTGGACTGCGAGCAAGTGCTTTCTGCTCAGCTTTAAAGTTTGGGCACTTCAATGGAAGAGGGAGGGATGGGTTTCTTCACAGGTATGAACCAGCACCTGCCTGCAAGCAGGAGGGGGCAGAAGGAGAAGTACAGCAACACGCACATACTTCTTGTGGTCACACTTACTTTCAGATATATCCCCGCAGTTAAGATTATCAGACAAACAGGAACATTCACACCAGGAATAAGGTCACCAAAACTCAGACTGCTACTTGGTTGTGGGCGACAGATGAGAAAATGTGAAGGTGAAAACTTCATATTTATTTTTGCGCAGTTGTATTTGTTTCTTAGCAACTTGAATATTTCTTAGTCAAGCATTGCTGCAAGTTCATAAAATATACAGTGAGTGTATTTGTCTTTCTCTTTTCTGCCTAGTGAACCGTCGTTACCAGTTGGCCGTTTCCATTTTGCCATTTAACACACCCTTCACATGAACGTTGTGTTATGCTTGCTGCATTAAGCAGCTGAGAAATTGTTAACAAACCATTTGAAAGATTTACACTTGTCATACTGAGATTGGGTCTATCAAAGTGATGTATATTCATTCGGAGGCTCTGAATCAAAATAATGGCTTCCTTCAGAATCATCTGTTACCTCTTTTTGTAGCAGAAGGAAGCAGAAGGACAGCCATGAGTATAAGTGGTTTGGGGGGGGGAGATGTGACTGCAGTCAGAGGAACCAAAATTAACTGAGGCCCTGAAGGAGAAAAGCCGCCTCTAATGAAAGATCAGAGCAATCAAGACAACAGAGAGTGGGGTGTTACTGGTTGGTTGTGAATTCGGCAGGGAAAGGCAATGATCCTTTGATAAAACAATCCAATGTTGCGTGAAGGAGGTTCAATCAATAGCTGAAAAACTCTAATTAAAGGGAACAGAAGAAAAGGGGGGGAGCGGTAGTTCAGCAGAAATGTCTTGGTGATTATAGGCACAGAAGCAAGTTAAGTGCTTGATTTAAGTATTAAACAGAATAGCACTGATAGATTTAAAAAATAATTTTTAATGCATTTGTAAACCATACATGAAATCTCAATCAGAAAATACAAAATGAGAGTAGAAGTTTACAAGACATTGATAGCAAGGTATCCTCAAATTCCCAAAGTTTAAAAATGTGTACTTGTCCAACGTAAGGATTGTCTGTAAAGATCTGTACAACAGTCTGAACAGCAGCGTACTGAACAAATGCCAGCAGATAAATGCAGCTTCACAACAGTTGCATCCATGGGCAGTGGGAGAAGTATTGCAGCTCTACATACAGGAAAATTGGCAGAGAGAGGGCTGTGGAGCCAGAGCTAAAACTCAGGAGTACACGTGTTCAGGCACAGTACTGTTGCTCCATTTCTTTCCATAATATTTATAAACAAATGTTTTTTAACCTCTGCCTAATGGTTCCTTATTTACATTGCCACTGGGGTGTGCAGCAGGAACAGGAGCCAGCGGCACCCGTGCTAGCTGGGGAACAGCTGCACACCCTGTGCTGCTGCTTTCCTTGAACCCTCTGAGAAGCCTGTGAACACGCCACCGCATTTATGTATGAGGGACATAACATTACAGCTTAGAGCTCTGCAGTGTTTTACACTATATAGATATAGTGGCTCTCATCCATACCAGACAAGAGACACAGAGTTAGGTTTGGCCAGTGCGTTTCAGTGGCATTACGCTCAGCAATTGCAGTGGCCAACTTATGCGTGTGATCTCTGCAGTGGAGTCCCTGGTACTGAGTTATACGCCTAGGTCCCTACAGAGGTGGGTTGCCTTACAAGGAAAGGGGGTTTGCAACAAGTGACGGTACAGTAGTGCTTTATCTGATGATTATTCTATGTGAAATGCATGAACACAGGGGAATGCTGTGACCAACGACACATACTAGGATCATACTCATGCATATTTGCTATCCCTGTGAATACTGAAAGGTTTCATGGTGAGCGGGATGACTTAAAATAGAGACAGGCCAGCTCTATGCTGACGCTACAGGCATTTGTTAATCCGGGAGCTGGAACATGTGGGTTCAAGTTTTCACAAGTGGAGGAGGGAGCCAAGCCCAAGTCACACGCTGGGGAAGTGCTCTCACCCCAGGTGATGAATGGCGTGAAAGAACAAGTACAATCCCCTCCTTCGTAGGTGCTGCTTTCAGAACAAAACCATTCACCTTTTCTTTTTGAAGAATCCAGAGCAAAAGGTGTGCGTTAGGCATGCTGCAGACATGTAATGAACCCTGAGGGAAATATACAGGAGAAGGCAGAGTTGGAGGAGAGGCATTTGGCTGGAGACACGCATGAAGTCACTCATCTCTGACCTGAGTGGGGGACTCTGGCAGAGCTGGAGGAGCAGAACTGGAGGGGTTTCCACTGGTGGAAGTGTGGGAGCTTTGGAATGAACAGCAGGCTTTCAATCGAGGGAATACACAGCTGCTGGGAACAGGGGAGAGAGGGAATGTCTTCCACCTTACCTCACAGTACTTTGATAATGGAGGAAATAGTACTTAAATATTCACCACATAGATAATTTATATATATATATATACAACTGTATTTTATGCTTGTAAATACTTTAATGATAGCAAAGTGTTATGTTTTCCACCACAAATACTGGAAGCAGTGGGAACTTCTTTGTTTATGCGTGTGGGGAATGTGCATTGCAGTTGAGGAACCAAAGAAGTAACCAGTTCACGGACCACTTTGTGGTGTTTCACAGCTCACCAGGCAGCCAAGCAGCACAGGCTGTCTCAAAGGAGTTCAAAGGATCAATCCTTGGGACAGTTTAGTCTAAGCAGCGCTGAGCTGCCTGAAGTCTTAGACTGGATGTGAAAATCCTCTGGTGGATTTGGCCCTAGGCAACTTACCTTATGAGAAACTGAAGTCAGACTTCAAAATTCATGAGGCAATGTCAAAGACACCGGTGTCAAACACCATAATCTGTGCAGGTATCTACAGTTGGAGGTGAAGTCTCATTCAGGGAGCAAAGAGCATTCCTTGCTTTAAAATGGATAGCAAAGAGGCGCTTGAAGTTAGCTCTCTCTTCTGCTCCTGGAAACATGATCCTTTTCACTGAACTTTTAATAGACTGACAGTCAAAAATCTTAAACATCAGACTATAAATGTTTAAGATCAAGCTCTCAGCTGACGTAATATCCTACAGAGAGATATTTGGACAGCACACTGTGTAACAGTAAGAGCTTTTGCTAAGGCAGAAATTCAGCAAGATCCTAATTACGTCTGTGCTGAGACTGGGTACCTGCTAGAGCTTCTCCATGGGGACAAAGAAATGTTATTTCTACTAAATAGAAGGCAATTTGCTATAATCTGAAAATAACAGCATGAAAAGAGGGTCAGCTGGGTAAAATCAGTTCAGCTCATTTTATAGGGCACAGGGAAGAAAATAAAAGAATAAGAGAGACATACAAGAAGAAACAATCAGAGTCTGATTAGACAGGGGAAGGAAGGAAAATTGGTACAACATGGCATAACTTGCAAATTCCTGCATGTATACTCACCAGCTGGTATATTGTCTGCAGTTTTAGGCTGAGCAAGACTACTTATTTTTCATGGTAAAGCAATCATGATGCCCTGTACAATCATCAGCAAGGGGCTGCATTGATAGAGATTGATAAATTGCTATTAAATGAATAAAGTGAACCCTCCAGCAACAGCAATATGAAATTAAAGGCTGCATACCAGAGAGTGCATGTCACTGACTGTCTTAAATTTCTGCTAGCACTTGAAGGAAGTGTGAAGCACAATTTAAATCCCTACAGCAATTAATCAGTACATTCCCACCTCTCTTAGGTGAAACACATCTGTCCTTGATTTTCTGTTTCCCCCAGGAGATTCAAAAAGAGAATCCACGAGCTGAAGATGGCTGGGCTGTGTTTGAGGAAATTAAAAGTATCTTGAAATCAAACTACCTGCTTTTCCATGTACACAGTGGTGGCAGACGACAGATTATTGCTAAAAAATGCTTAGTTTCTGATACAATTCTTTTTATCTAGGGATATAAAGAAATCTCTTCCTGCTACACCTGAAGTAACAATTGCTTTATTTAACTTATAAGCAAATCAAGTAATAAGGCTATCAAAAACTACTATGCATTTTATCTTGAAGTTTAGTTCAGTTCATTCACAGAGCATGTTGCTTCTCCTGTAAAACCCCTCACCATCAACCAAGGTCCTAACAGGGCTGCTACGTTCCACCACCACTATCAGCTTGCACTTTTACATTGCACGTTTTAGTGTTCAGATAGTTTGGCTGCTTCCAGCATCGTGTGATTTAGATGAGATGCCATTCAACAGAAAACACAGTCTGTATGAGAAAGAGAAAACAAAAATGAAAGAGAGAAGAAAAAACACTTGGTTTGGTGCTAAAGCCCCACCCAGACTGTCAGGGAGCCTTCTTTGGGTCTTTTGAGTTTCTTTAGGCAGAAATGGTTTACTCTGTCTTCTACAGCATAGGACTGTTTTCACGTCTTATACAAAATTTCAAGATTTATTTATTATTCCCAGCTTTCCACCATGACAAAAGAAACCTGCGCTGTCCCTGCTCTGCCCAGCCCTGCCCTAAGACTTGAACCCAGGGAACCCCACCTCCAAGAGTATTTTGTGTGTTAGCATCTAGCACTGTGGCAGCCTGCCTGCTGATGAGGGTTGTCAGGTGCCACGATCCCACAAATTCTAAAACGTACTAAATGTAGGTCAGGACTTCATGATCCTAAAGGTCGTTTCCAGCCTGGATGATTCTATGATTTTAAATAAGCAGCTAGAGAGGAAAACATTGCATCGCCCATCATAAATATTACTTGAGATGGATCTCCTCTTGTGGCCAGGGACTACTGTTATCCTTCAGGAAAGAACTCTGTTGCAGAAAGAAAAAAGAAGATAAGAAATCACTTACGTGGAAATCGTGCATTTTGGGCCCTGAACAAAACTCCTTGGATACAGCAAACTTCATATATGACATTTAACAGATTTATGCCATTTGAATAACTTCATTTGGAAGAATCGGGCTAATTTCAGTCATTCAGAGACTCATTTTCCTTTATTTGTGGCCACCTGCACAACTTGCTTTATTTCAATGAGCCATGTCCTCATCTGGATCTTAGTGAATGACTCATTTCTGTTTGATGCATTTATTTTGCATCTCATGTTTTGAAAAAACACATTTCATGGAACCTGTGTACAACGCTTCAGTTCTGTTCTGTTTGTTTTAAGAATGCAGCCTAAGCTAAAAATGGCATACTCCTGAAGGTTAAAAAAATGAAGATCATGGAATGTCACCTGAAAATCACAAAGTGTGGATTGCCAGGTTGGGCTGTGCAGAATATCAAATAGGAAGCAATTTGAGGATATTTACCTAAAATCATCCTTCTGCGATTAGGCCGGTGTAAGACTGGCTGAGAGAGTGAGTCATGAGCTAGGACAGCTTGCCTCTCTGAACACATCTGTGTTGTAGGACAACAGATCAGAAATACCACAGAATCACCGAATCACAGAATCGAAGGGGTTGGAAGGGACCTCGAGAGATCATCGGGTCCAACCCCCATCCAACGCAGGTTTCCTAAAGCAGGCTGCCCAGGTAGGCGTCCAGACGGGCCTTGAATATCTCCAGAGAAGGAGACTCCACAACCTCCCTGGGCAGCCTGTTCCAGTGCTCCGTCACCCTCGCTGTGAAGAAGTTCTTTCGCATGTTGGTGCAGAACTTCCTGGGCTCCATTTTGTGGCCATTGCTCCTTGTCCTGTCCCCACAAACCACTGAAAACAGGTTGGCTAAATCCCTCTGTCTCCCACACTTAAGATATTTGTAAATATTGATGAGATTCCCTCTCAGTCTTCTCTTCTCAAGGCTGAATAGGCCCAGGTCTCTCAGTCTTTCCTCACAGGGAAGATGCTCCAGGCCCTGTATCATCTTTGTTGCCCTCCGCTGGACTCTTTCCAGGAGATCCCCGTCTTTTTTGTACTGGGGAGCCCAGAACTGGACACAGTACTCCAGGTAAATACCTCGTGTTCTGGCATGGCAGCACCCACTGAACTGCACTCAGGTCCCAAGGGGGCTCGGAGAGGTGCATAGCAAGGCACACGATGCCAGAGCTATCAGCCCGTCAGGAGGCAAGGTGTGGTACCACACAAATGCCTGGCGGTGTGACCAGCCTTTCAAAACTGGCGAGCGGCTTTTGGCTACTGAACTAGAGAAATCTGGAAAGGTTCTTGATTTTCAAAATGTGTAGCAGTTTCACCTGAAGGCTGAGGCCTCTTTATGGGATTGTGAATCAGAGACACTTAAAATACTGGTCCCACTGAAGCACCAGACCCTAGGGGACTAACACTACGTAGCCTATTTTGAAAAACTTTGCTCTCACCCTTTTAGTGACGTGTAGTTTCAGTGCTCAGATGCATTTTCTTTCAAATTTTGAACGAAGTACATCAGAAATGCACATAGGTATTCACCTATTGCTGATGAGCATTTCTTTCAGCCCTTGAATTTCACCTCTAGCGCCTTTTCAGCTTTTAAGTTCTTTAAAACCGGAGTCACAATTTTAACATTCAAGCAGTCCTCTGCGTTCAGATTTGTAGTAAGGATGAGAAAAGTATTTATATTGGCAAGATAAAACTACCTGCCCATTTACTGGTTTTTATTGTTTGGGAGACACTGAAGAAATCCTGAAATTTGACCCACCCAGAGAACTACGGTGTCAAAAATAATCAGTAGCATGACCTTTTGCAAGCTGTTTCCTTATCAGGAGGATTAGCAGTGGTGATTTATGGGCTGGTGATTAACAAGAAATCTATGCAATTCTCTGTGACTGCCTCAGCTTCTGGGAGAAGAAGAAAGAACAAGCGCACAGAAGTCCTGTTGGTTTTGCTGCACAGCACGGCTTTTACAGCACCACTTTTGGACTGATCCCAGGACGGCTCATTGTACAGCCTATTTAACTTATCTTTCTGGACTCAGAGAGCAACAAAATCAACACAAAGTCCTGGGATCCAGTGTAAACTCTATGTCATCCTTTCAGGCACATTTTCATGAGGTCAGCTTTACTTTTTTTGGCTGATTCATCAAACCCTTTGTATTGGACTCGGAGCACTACGCAAACATTAGATTCTTTCTTAGCTATTGGAAAATGACAGTCCTAACATGCCTTATGGTAGCAATTTTCCTGGAAGAAAATTGGATTTGGACCTGAAATACTTTTCTTTCTCCCATCATCAGCCTTCAAGGACATGCCAAAATAAACATAATCTTGTTCTACTGTCTTTCATTTCTCCCGTCCCAGTAGGAAGAATGCCTGGAAGTATTTTAGGACTCTGTCAAATGGAAGCTGCTGCTGAGTCTGCCCAGCTTGGAGGTTAGTACTAACATGGAAGGTTTGCCAAGATGTAACAGGATTTTATTTTTGTAGTTTTGCAAGTGTTTTGGTAAGGCCAATAGGCCAACAGAGAAACTGCTGATACCAGCATATAGCGGCCCTAATTCATACTGAACAATTGCTGTGAGAAAGGCTTCTTCAAAACTTCCATTTGCAACGTTCTTTTCAGTCATTGAAGGATGATATCTGACAACACTGAAATACATAAATATTGGAATATACACCAACTTTAGTGTCCAAGAATGAAAAACAATCAAGAGCCTGACCCTTTGCAAGGTACTGCCTTATCTACAGGACTACCAACCGTGATAAAGACTGGTAACATTTCTTTGGAAATATATTGCTCTAGAGCTGGCCTTTTAGCCAGCTCAAATCATGCGTTCGCTGCCATTCCTAACAGGTTCAGAATCATTTAAGGGAGACAAAAAGTAGAGCAAATTGTGAGACACTAGATCTGGTTCCTCTTATAGCAAGGCAATCATACAATATGTGATGCTACAGTCAGCATTCCTGGTTCAAGAAATGCTTGGTTCTCCTCAGTGCTGCCTCTCTGACAGGTGGGACGTGTGGTCACGCTCTGGAAATCCTTACTTCACCAACCCAACCTTGAACCAGAGGGCTAATTGCAAAAACAAAGCATGAATTTTCCTCTCCGTATTAAACAACTAAATTGATCCTTCAACTTCTCACTATCAGCAGATATCATGTACTCCCACCAGGACACACCTTGCAGCTGGTAAACTTTTTTTCCAATGGCTTAACTGCTTCCCTTCTTTTAAACTAGGTTCCTCTACCACTGATGAGGCTTTATCTCCAATTTCTTGCACTCCTCCCTCTCTTTCTTCCCGCAGTTTCAAAACATTTTTTGCTAAGGTCCCTTATGCCGTGCTTCTTGCTAGTTCTTGTTTTCTATCCTCCCACCCTGTATGCACTAGCACAGACTTCACCTTCCTCTGCAATTTGTGGCATGTTGGATCTTATACCAGAGCTACCAAAACAAGCTGCTCCTCCTGCTTCAAATTTTCCCTCTTCCAGGGAAAAACCACACTTTGGAGTGGGGTATCGGTCCTTACGAACAATCACAATCATGTGAGCTCTCTCTCTTCCCACTTCCAGATCTGTGACGCTCCCACTTGCACAAAACACTGCCTGCACGAACAACAGTGGATGTGACGAGCCCAGGCACGCAGAACCCAGTGGTATCGCTCACCTGCCAGCTCCCTGCAGAGCCCCCACCAGGGCAATGCCTTAGAACAGGCAGAAGGTTCCGGGGCTGTTATAATGGAGCAAAGTGCTTGGAGTTGGTGGAGATAAGGCAATGGGGCTATGGGGTAAGGAAAGAGAAGTGAGAAGATCCAAACAGAGTGCAGATTTGACATTTTTTTCCAAGAAAAGATTAGGAAGTAAAAACAGAACTACAATCTCCCTCACAAATTATACAGTGGAATAAGGGGGAAAAAAATACTAGCACCTGGTTGATGTGTTAAGAACCTTCCCGTCTTGCAGACGGTTTGCTCTCTTTGCTCCATTAGCATTAGAAATAGAACGCAAGGAAAAAACTTTTAGTACTAATTCCTGTTGGACTGAAGCAGGTGAATCTGAAGTGTCAAGACTTGGCTAAACATAGATAAAATGTGAATTACTTCTCCGTCAACTTCAAGAACGGGCAAGTAGCTGTGTGAAATTCTGATAAAACTCTGATGCACCTAGTGTTCTCCCTTAAGATATAATTGCCACACAAGTTCAGAAATAATTTCACACGTTTACTTATAAATGAACACGTGAATAGCACTACTGGTGACTAACACACTGAGCTGCTTTTCAAACTTTACCTTGCACACCACCAAATTTACAGGAGTTACCAACACTAGATAAAAATCTAGGCTGACTGATAAGAGACTCTCAGCTTTTTTTTTGTTGTTGTTTGTTTTGAAGTCCATTTAGATCCTTCAGGAGCGCCTGTTACGTACTGAAAACGTACTGCTCTAGATCACTGCTCCACATTCTGTAGCTTGTGGAGAAAGATTCTAGTACAGGGAAATTACAGCAATGACATTGCACTACTGCAGAGCACCAAGCTTTCTCTAACCCTCTTAATGCTGTGTGTACTACTGTGCAGATGGTGGCTTTAGATCCTCAGTATGGAAATTTCTTGGAAATTTGATCCAGTAAGCTCCTCCTCTAAGCAAGGTTCATCAGCTCAGTGCTGAATTGTAATAGCTGTACTTCCAGCTTCGGCAGAATGGAATACATTTGCATTGTACTGCAATTGCATGATGCTTCAGCTAGAATGGGTGGGGGATAGTCACAGGAAATATATCTTAGGCATGCAGCTTAGCTTATTTGAATTTAACTTATTTGTCTTCTGAGAATGTCTGTTTGTCTACTAACTGCATTGGGAATGCAAGATCCTAAAAATCTATGTGCTCTGAGCCATACCTTATTGCAGATCTGGAGCCACTGTGTATATCATTTGCTGTTGGTGAACTAAAACCCAGTGCTTTTATATGTTTTTTTTAACAGAAAGGATGCAAGAAAATTGAAAAGAATACTAATGAAGTGCTCTTGTATGATACATATTCCAGAACTAGATAGTATTGTTACACTAATTAATACCACTTAGCTGAACAGTCACACTGCTTTTAGATTCCTATATGAGAACAAACCCATATGGCACACTGACTCAAAGACACAAAACTGGCTGCAACACCACTTTTGGTATGCCAGTGTTGTGTATGCAGAAAAAACAGCTCAGCCAAACACACAGGAGATAATAGCATGTACTCATTTCTCATGTACAAGAACAATAACAGATCCCTTTCACTACGTTTAATGAAAACTGTCATAAACATGCGATATTGCATTTCTGTCATCTTTTGGAGCCGATAGGTTTCAGCAGAGTTTTAGAAATCAGATAAGCCACGTGCACGTTCATGTTGAAGGCCAAGTGTTCAGGACGCGCAGCTGTAACTGCAGGTAATGAGTGCTCCCTCAGCAGAGCTTCGGAAAGGTATGTCCTAAAACTACACGGAAATGAAAGACATTTTGATATCTGAAATTAAAGGGGAAATACACTGCGAGGTAATATTTCAAAGAAAGAGTTCTCTGTTTTTACCTTGAAATATACATTTTTATTCCACAGTGTTTAATGAGCTTTATGACCACTTTCCTGGAAATGAAACATGTCAATCAAGTAAACAGTTCACATTTTCAAAACCAACGCTTACCAGGAGATACCTTACTGATTGTGCTAAACCTGGTAATTTTGTTATAACAATACGTTTTTTTTCAGCATTCGTAATACATTATTCTGTTCAACACAGCTTTCCTTCTTATCTTTTCCTCAAAAACAAATGTTGTTCTCACGTTGGATTTTTAACAAGTTGACATGCTCAAAGATATTTTCCTAAAGAAATTTACCACGTTACACATCAGCACAGAAATTGTAAAAATAGACACACAATTGCTGCCACCCTTACAGGCTACCATCCCTCTACATTAACATTCTCTCTGGAAATTGTTACGGATGGAGGGCCAAACATAGCTCCGGGCTAAGCTAGCCCAACTCTGTTGACTTCAAAAGGAATGCACCTGCCTTGTGAGGTTTCTTTTTTTGAATAAAAGCTTCCTCAGAAGGTTAATGGAAATTAAGCTTTCAATCTATTCTAGATTTTCAAAAGGGAATTTTATCCTTTATCACTGGGCAGAAATGAATTTTCCAAAGTATTAACGAATTTCTGTCTCATCCATGCTTTGAAGTTTTGATACCACTCTATAAGCTTTTTTCTCCTTTGAATCTTTTCTTGTAAGCTCATTTTTTTTTCTTTTTCTAGAACAGCAGGAAGCTCTTTCCAGTTTTTAATAAAGATAAATGGAGCCCCCATGGTTTTTAATAATTGTAATGGAGCACTGTGGTACATTGATGAATTTCCGCAATCACCAGGTGTCATTACATCTTCTATAACAGGCAGGGATCCATATGAACAAGCTTCGTAAATCCTATAGCATTCTGTATTTATTCCCACTGGGCACAACGTCAGATCACTCTGCAGCAAGGCATCCTGATAGTTTTTGAAACTTTCATTTGTTTCTTGAGGCTGCCACCTAGGAAAGTAAAGGGGTTGAACATTAATATTTTTCCCATGCTCATTACAATGAAAAGTAGAGATATGCTTTCATTTCAGTTATTTATAAAATCAGAAGTGTTGTGAATGTAAAAAATTCCTATTATACATACAATTAATAGGCTTTTACTTTTTACTTAACTATACTTAAAAGAGTCTTCTAAAAATTTTATTGAAAATGTCACTTAAAAACAGATTGCAACACAATTTAGGTAAAGTCCTTTTAGGAAATTATTAATATTTAGAACTGTAAGAAGCAAACTGAAACTCTGTTTTACATATTATGCGTGACTCGGATGATGCATATGTCAATTTACTTCACAGTAGACATACAGGGAAACACTTGATGAACTTCCCAATGAATTTTTTTTGGTCTTAAATACCTCAAATCAGTAGAGGCTTGCTTTTTTACATGCTAGAGCAGAAGGATGTAAACAGTCTGTTAACTGTCAGTCTGCCTGGAGTGCCTCAGAATGTCTGTGAGGTAAGGGTTTATGCCACAGACACTATTCATCTCCTGAGGCTCTTCATCAGGGTAGCAGAAGTTTTCCTAGGCACTGCTGTGCCTACTATCAATCATTTTACAGGTGTTGCTTGGCAAAATTAAGAAAAACTATCAGAACCCTATTCCTGTTACTCAAGACATCTGCTCTACCTATTTGGAGCAAAAAAGAGCAGTATTGTTCAGATTAAATCACCCTTGCATGGAACACAAAATATAGCTGCCTTTTTCTTCTAGTAAGATATTAAGACATACAAGGTGCAAGACAAGTATTTCTTCTCCTATCGTAATCAAATATATGTAAGGAAAAAAAAAAGAGATGTTCTTCCTATGCAGTATACATCGATTTTTCTAGGTATTTTAAAATATTCTTTATTTAAAATATTTCAGCAGAAAGGTTGTAATGATATGAAGCCTTATACAAAGAATCCTGACAATGTTCTCTCTCTTTATTATTATTACTTTTAATTATGACTGGTTACCTTTAATTGCACTGTTTCTTAAAATTCAAGAAAGGATTGTTAATAATGAATGAACTAAGCAAAAATGTCAGAGTATTTTCATGAAGTAAATCAGAGTCTTACTGTTCTCTGGCTGCAATCCAGCAAAGCTTATCAAGTCCATCCTGCTTCAGTATTTCCATTAGAGTTTCCCTCGAAGAGTTCTTATAAACTGTTCCTAGGAAATTACATAGATACGACCTTGGATCGTGTAGCATTGACCAGCTGGGTTCTACAACCGGAAAATTTCTGTAGCTGTAAAAACAATGTACACATTCAATAATGGCATGTTTTATGTCAAGAGAAAATACATTTTGCACTATTTCATGTTTACCATAGAAGATTCTAAGACTAAAAACACCTGTTTGTTACCAATCTGTATCTATAAGCAAACCAGTGCAAGTCCTGTCCTAAAAGTTGGTCTTCATTCCCTCTGTCCCAAACACTCTCTTCTCGATGTCTCTGAAGACTTCTGTCCTGTCTTGACATCAAAGAAATTACTTAAGCATGCTACAAACATCCTTCAGAGACACCCTTTTCTGAAACCCTCTGTTCTGGATGCAACCACTAGTTTTGACTGAAAAGGCCAGAACAATGGCAATTATGGAGTTGAAGTCTCAGTTACCTGAATCTCTGGGCATGTTCATCAGCTGAAAGTACAGTGGCAACCTCTCAAAGGAAAAATGTCACGGTGACCTGGTTGCATTCATTAATCTTCGGCTACTAAACAGCTTGCTGTACAAGCTATTCAACTTTGCGTTTAGGACTCAACAAAACGAAATCCTGGGATCCAATGTGAGTTATACGTTATCTTTTTAGACACATTTTCATTATGTCAAGTTGTTTTTTTTTTTTTTTTGACTGATTTTTCAAATCTTATGTCAGGAATTTTGGTCAGCTAGTGAAAAACTGCTTCAGCAGAAGGGTTGGCACTAACTTTTTCATTAAATAAAGTTAGTTTTATTTTATATTTTTGGAACAGATGAATGGTAAAAAGTCCTTTTTTTCTGCTCCTTAACATTCTCAAATTAAGATAGAGATTCCTTCCAATGTCATTATTTTAGAGGGATCACTGTTCTTTACTTCCCTGTTATTTCTTTTTTTTGGAAGAAAAAATACACCCTGATACCAACTCTTTATTGTTTTCAGAGGTGTTCTCTTTTTTATTTCACAGTGATTTCTTAATTGTCATTAATAGTTCTGAACGCATACTCACTTTCCTGACCATCCCATATTTTTAATGAACAGCTGTTTCCTAGTTCTTCTACCTGAGGAATGTTAATTTACCTACTCTAAGAGAACCGTTTTTTTTCATTCCAAATATTTTTGCAGCATCCTACATCTTTCTTTTCCCTCTTCCCTTGGAAAATTTGGCCCATTTGCATAATTTTAACAATTTTTGCAACTGTTCGTGTACAAAGGACATAGCCCCATTCTGATACCTGATCTATCTTACCCCATCCAGCTTTGCACCTGAGTTTACTACTCTAACTGTTGTTCCTTTTTCTTCTCTATCCTCTTTATCTTGGCATCTCAAAACTCGACTTCTTTTTGCTTATGAAATCCCACTCAACTGGAGAGAACACCATCAATTCTCTGACACTATCAAGAATTCAGATTTAGTATATTTCAATGGCACTGCGAGCACGTTCAACTATGTATAAAACTCCATACAATTTGCAGACTGCAGACTACAGGATACTAAATTCAAATACAACACAAGCTTTGAAAATAATCCCAAATTCTTTTCTTCTTGTATTACCATAGTAAGTAGCCAAAACTGTATTAACTCTGTTAATATGGAGTAAACAAGGAAGGAATGCATCTAACTGAACCAAACAGGTACCTACTCCACATAAACAGTCTGAGCACTAAATATAACAAAAAGGTTTTGTGAGTAAGCAGTTAAGCCAGTTTATGCTACTGTGATACTGGCGTGTACTAATCCCAAATGGGAGGCATCCAATTTCCTTTTGAGAGCCAAAGCAGGGGTTAAAACAAGTACTGCCAGTACCAAGGCTTCCCTGTCCTAAACAAGCAGTAGTTGGAACCTTTTTACATAAATACTTTTTAAAGCCTCATGCACATATTACATCAGCAGTTACAATAAATCTCAAGAGCAAATCTACTGAAGAAGAAATAATCAAACCGAAAACCCCACTAGACGCAGGTTCCTTTTTTTTTAAGCTCTCTAAATCCTAGCCTTCTTTTTCTATGTTATTATTTCAATTGTGAAATGTAATTTCCAAAGATTCTACTGCTTCATTTAGAAAAACATTACTAGGACCAAGTTCTACAATTTACTTAATCGTTTTGAGAACCAGCAGTAACATGCAGATGTATTTTCCATACCTCACATATAACAATTAAGTTTCAATTGTAATTTTTGTCTACAGCACTTACGTAGCTACTCCTAAAGGCCACTGGAAAATATCTTCTTCATTTACCAATGCATAGTCATATGTTACAAAGAGCAGATTTACAAATCCTCCGTGTCTTTTCAGGTATGGTTGAATCCATTCATTGTTGCACTGCTCATTTCCAAGCAGCACAACAGCTACATGCTGTATCTTGTGAGTCTGGATTAACGTTTGCGCGTAATGCAACCACTGAGTGGCGTAAGTGATCTTTGCTTTTTCTCTTCCATTCAGAACTAGCACAACATTTTCAGCTTCAACTGAGAAGTAGCCAGGAACTACAGACGGACCAGTGATGAAGCTGTGAAAACCAAAAAACAAACAGTAAACAACCTTAAGACAAACTATTGACCTTAATCCTCTGCACATCCTTACAACACTCCAGAGATATTTTTCTTCAATAAACTAAATGCAATATGCTGTGAAGTACCTATGCAACTGTAACCGTTTCTGTTGTTAAATACAGCTATAACACAGAAATAAAGTTGCCTTCAGCTTTATTCAGGAAAAAAGAAGAATTAGACTTAAATGTAAATAAGGTATTTTGTCAATAAATCAGAAATACTATCATGTTGAAACATACAAATGTTGGTAAACTAATCAACCTAAAAAAAAACAAACCTGCTTTGATGATCGCTTAAGGTCAAACTTTTTATTCACGCCAGTAATAACCAATTAATACTGCATTAGAACAAGAAGAGATGATCTCCCCCAAATTTATAAGAGTCTACTAAAAAGGTGTCTAAATGAGGAACACTTGGCTGGTCTGGTGTTTTATTTTTCTCTGAAATTTTGGTCATGCTAAGGTTAGACTAAACAAGAGATGGCATCATCTGATATTCAGTAAAATCTGTAACATGAGAGGTAGGTACCTAAAGGTAAACTTAAGATGCTTGTATGACCCAGGTCAAATTTCAGGCTTTGATACAAGTTTTGTAGCACAGACATTTTTAGGTATACAATTGCACGTTGCGATCTATCACAATATATTTAACAAAGGAATTTCAACCGTAGTAAAATCAGTACATCACTGATAATTTACAAGTATCTGAAGTACAAGTACATAAACAGCTTTTATGAACTGCCACTAAGCAAACCAGTGTTTGCCAGCTCTTGCTCTTCAGTTAACTGCTGTTTTAACTGACCGTTGACTGAACTCAAAGCATTAGTGATTACACACCTTGGGAAAGAGTGGAGGAGAAAAAAAAAAAAAAAACTATTTTTTTTCCCTCAGGAATCAATGAAGTGTTTACTTTTCTAGGTCTTCAGCATTACTACATTTTTTTTCAACTACCACTTGTACTTAATTTAGAATAAGCGAATTTTAATTAATTGAGAATGAGCATGAAATGCTGAGACGGACTGCTAGTTTCAGTTCAAATGTGTTTTGTGAGAAGAAAAAAATTCACATCAAAAGCCATAAAAACTACTCCAGTGAGGATACCTGAAACAGACTGGCCTTCGGCAAGCATATTCTAAACCTCAGTTAGGCTGTCATGGGGCTGCCTCAGTGGGAGCGGCACATCTTGGAGCCAAGATTCAGGAGACACATGACTTGGAATTAAGACTTTTCACAGATTTTCACAGGCCAATACTTAAATCCAAACATACAGTGACAAAAGACTTTGTAGGGCACAAGGACAGTGACATCCTCATCACTGAGATTCACAAGACGGAACATCAAAATGCCTACAATAGTGAGAAGGATATGAAGTTGCCTCAATGACCACCTTGTAAAAGAGACCTGGGGGAAATGAGTTCTGTCTATGGACACAGTGCTGTAAGGCTACGAACTTTACAGGAGTAACAGGATGAAGAGGGGGGGAAGCAATGGTCTGTGTGTATGAAAACGTGAAGTTTAGCAGCATGAAACTGTACTGGAGGGGGAACACTATGAAAATCCGATACTGTAGTAAAAAAACATGGTACTAAGGTTGTGGTATTAACTCCCAGTCAGAATACAATAATGACTGCGAAATGTAAGGGAGATTACAGAAGTTACAAAATGAAGACATGCAGTAGCACTAGGAGAGTCTCACTATTCACATACAGACTATCTCTGGTGATACATGGAGATGACATTTTTTACTCA
This sequence comes from Anser brachyrhynchus, assembly GCF_964034855.1. NCBI lineage: Eukaryota > Metazoa > Chordata > Aves > Anseriformes > Anatidae > Anser > Anser brachyrhynchus. The sequence goes on along the minus strand of NC_137694.1, from coordinate 36,186,176 downwards.
ATAAATTAATAGAATTAATAGAAAAGTTAGGAAGACTGTCAAAAGGTAAAGGCCACCACGGAAAACAATAAAAAACTAGCCCAAACAAGCAGGACAGCAAAGCTCATAAAATACTGCAGATGAAATGTGAACAGAAGATGAAGGCTAAACAGCAATTTGAAGAGCACCTTGTAAAAGTTTGTTCAGGCTGACTGGTGAAGGTTCTTTAAATATATGAAAAACAAAATATATGAAAAATATATCAAAAAGGCAACTACAGAACTGGTGGGAACACTTATGGTAATGGTTTGAAAATGATACTCAGGGATGACAAAGCCACAGCAGAGAAGATTCCCACACCGATATTATCTGAAGCAAGAAATACAAAGGTAAACAAACACATGAAATATTACATCAGATGAAGAACTTGAACCTGGATGGTTTTCACTTGAGAGTTCTGAAGAAACTCAAACATGAAATTGCAGAACTGCTTGGCAAAAGTATGCATAGCAGTCATTAGGAAGAGACACCATGCCTAACAAAAAGCAGGTTTCTCAGCATCACTCCTACAAAAACATCTGGAGAGGACTCCAGGAGCTACAGAGCAGGCAGTATGACTTCCCTCTCCGGAAGAACCTATAATAAAGAGTAAGATCACTGGATCTTATCAGAAGGTAAGATCACTGATCGCACACACAGATAAACACTGCTGTAAACATAGCTCCTATAGAGCCTGTCTAACTAATCCAATGGAGATCCGTGAGTGTGTCAGGAAGAATACAGATAAAGGGAATCCAGTAGAAATAGCGTATTTGGATTTTCAAAAAAAATTCAACGAAGGCTATTAAGGAATCTAAATTGCCACAAGCTACCATTTGGGAAATCATATGGCAGGTAAAGAAGTCTTTCCTTGTTAGTTTTGTTGACCAACACGCTTTCATTCAGGTACCTGCACTGCATGGCTGCGGTTTGCATAAAGAGTACAGGAGAATGGGGCAGAAGAAAACTGTTGAACAACCAAGTCTATCAGGGAACGGAGAAAAGCAGCTCTGAATGCTAAAATAAAGAGGGTTGTGACTCTCAATGGAACAAAAATTTAGGAATGCTTTTACTTAATGCTAAGTTTGACACTTTATTCTCTACAAATATCCTGCTGGACGACAAGAGAGAGAAGGATGTGAATCGCTTCACGCCAAGGAAGCTCTTTTCCTGCTTCTTGGAGGAATATGCCAACACATCACTAAAATTCACAGCTCAGCGGCTCCTTCTTCACCTCTGTTTTTATGTATATGTCCCTGAAGCTCATGTAGAAGTTGACACTTTCAGTATCCCTTAGGCAACTTCTAGAGTAAAAACTTAAAGCCACCAAAACGTGCATTCTCCACCATAAAAGTGTGCATTGGGCTTATTCATGCAAGTGTGTTCAAGTGCTATTTTGGCATTTCTGTGTCTTCAGATTTGATGTTCTTTAAAAACCTTCATGGGAGCTCTATGTTTTAACAATCATTAGACTTACCACAAAACTGCACAGCAGCACATATTCTCCAAATGTCACCTCCGCTAGCTCCCTCTAGCCTCATCTAGTAATCAAATGGAGATAATTTACCTCAGCCAGACAATAAAGAAGTCAACAATTCCAGAAAATATTTTTACGAGTGAGCAGCCAAAATCATACTAATTTGTCCTCACAAAAAGCTACAGATTATCATTTCCAATTTGACTAAAATGTAGAACTTCAGCTATTTCATTTCAGAATCCCAATCGTTAAAATCACAGTTATATTTACATATTTTCTGTAATTTTCATAAGAAGTTCTTACTAGCCTGTCAAATATTAACTGCTACTATATTGGTACCTGATATAAACTTTGTGTTTTCATAGGATTTAATGTTCAAGTTGAAGTTAAAATAAAGGCTATTATCTCCAACTCCTCTAAATATAACAAGAAGATATTTATATGCTAATATGTAAGTCTTTCTTTGGAAGATGCACACACACACAGGAACCATGTGAGGTTATTATTCATCTGAAACAGGCAGACCAGAGAGAAAATATCCATAATCAGTCAAGTGATGGTCTCAGTTACATGCAGCAAATTATTTCTTAACACGAAAGGCAAGGTCTTGAAAAATATCCTTGTGTGCATACCAAGAAGACAATGTATATGATAGAATGTCAATGATTTATATTGGTTTTGAGACTTCATATCTAGGAAAAAAAAAAGTCTCTTCCCAACAAGAAAACACTACACGCATTGCTCCCTACTGAAAAAAGGTATTGTCATATTCTTTCTCTGAGTCTGCAAATGGAAAGATCTCTTGATCATGATCTCCATCAAGGAGATTACTAAGGGTGCAGTAGCACCATTCATAGTTGATTCCATAATCTTGTAGTATTAGAGCATATCTGCAGACAAGGAAAACAGCTATAAAAAAAAAGTGTGATTTCATGTATTTCCTCTGATATAAGATTGACTTTTTGAGAATTGCTGTGTTTAAATCACACCTACACATCCTCCTAGAAGACTTTTTAAATACTTATAAACTGGATGTTGGTACTACTGAAGAAATTCTACAACCTGTACCATGTACGTGGTCAGATAAACTGAAAAACAATTCAGAGTGATAAAAACTTTTGTGGTCACTTAATAAAAGCTTTCAATTCACAATCATGTTTACCCCTTGTCTTATTGTGTGAAGAAAAAACACCTTTCTGAAGCAAAACATTTTTCAAAAGTTAAATTCACTCTAGTGTGTCATTTATGCTTTGAAAAGAAAACTTTTTAAGAGATGGGTCCTTGTGCCAGTGACTAAATGTTGTAGGCAAGCTACTATGGCAGACTGGCAAACTGGCCAAATAGATGAAAAATCCTTCAGCTTTCACGTATCTTTAGAGTAAACCTTCAAAAATGGCATTGAATAGGACCTTAGAGAAAAGTTTCATATAATTCACTAAAAAATATTAAATGCTTGACTACAGCCTTAAAATATGCATGATCACGGATCAAAATCTATTTTTAAACCAAACCATGTTTTGTTTCCTTTAAACATCTTCCTTTACAAATAAAATTTCTCTTTGCAAATCAAGTGGTTAACCAGATTGGTAGGTCTAGAAGGTTGTTTTTGTTATAAATAGAAACAAATTGTGTTTCTGATACAATCCGGTTTATGAATGAATGAGTAAAGTCCCTTTTCCCTAAATACAATATAAACCAAATAGCAGGAGAAATTTTCTTACCTCACAACTCTTTTCAGCTTCTTTCAGTCAACTACCAACCCAAAGTCCCAGTTCTTAGCCTTTTCTCAGGGCTGTTTTCTCCCTACTTATGAGACCCTTTGGCTGCCCTTCTTTGCAGTATTGTGATTCTTTTCACAGTTCTTGACACAGACACAGTATTTGACACAGATCTTTGCAAAATAGCTGATGGAACTGCTTCATAGCTTTTGATTTTTAATGGCAATGTGTTTGCACTAAAATTTGCTGTTTTTATCAAGTATGTTTTTCCATTAATGTAACCATTTCTTGTGATAATATTAAAGGAGAAGTTGTGTGCATACTTCTCTGTTATCAAAACACTACAAGATTAAAGCATTTGCAACTGGTATTAAAATACTTGCAACTCTGATAGACAAAATAATGCATCGGTGCATCTTATCATGCTCTTTAACAAACTATGCGTTGGAAAGCTAAATTTAGCACATGTAAAGTCAACTTCACAAAGCTAGTACCTGAAGTATGTTTTTCCTGCCTTTTGGCTTCCTTCTCTCCATGGTGCAGTCACATCAGCTGGCTCAAGATGTCCTTCAAAAATATGTTGCCAAAGGTAAAGACCTACATAAATGATGAAAATATGATGGTCAATTTGAATGCACATATTTTGCCTACTCTACACTACCAACAAAACAAAAAAAATTGCATAAGAAATGTCAAAGCTTCCTATATAATACAGACATTGCCCCCCCAACTTCTATACGACTTAGTAATTAAGATGAATTTTTCAAACATCAAGGCATTTGAAAAGATTCTTCAGCTGTCAAAATATCAGTAGATGAAGATATACCACACTATCACTTCTGCTAGCATCTCTTTCTGGTACAGTTAACACGTAAAAATTAACAAATATTAATCTCCATTTTAAGGACAACCATACTTTTCTTAAGCTATAGTGAAATACACCAAATTTTATGACAGAATACCAATGTGTTCTGCAACACTACATAAAAGTTCAACTTAAACTGGAAATTTTGCATTTCTAAAAAAGCTGTAATACAAACAACGAGATGTCTTCAGCAGTAGCTAAAAATCTTAAGAGGACCTTGGCCCCCAGTTTATGTAGAGAGGTCTCTCATTGTCTTCTACAACAGAACATTTTTCAACTTCATCAGTGGTTATACTAGTACAGTACACAGAATGCCTTATTTCTCACTGTACAATGCTTTAGTTCATAAAGTACATATGAGACAATTATTCTGTTTTAACCAAATAAGATGCCTGGTTATGTGTTGCATTGTAAACTAGACTGGCTTTAAAAAGTAACCGTGTTTCTTTGCCATTTATGTGACTTTCCCTTGATAGAAATGAAAAACAGCTCCCAAAAGAACTGATACAAAGAAACTGGTATCTAACTATTCTTATGTTGGTATTAACATATTTTTGAGTAACAGCTTCTACTTCCTTAATACTTTTCATTTATAGATATCCGCATTATTTTAATCATATACATATGAGTCAACTAAAGAAGAAAAAGGCAAAATGATTTATCAGAAGAGTTGTGATTTGTAGGCCTAGATTACATCTGCTTACCAATTGCTGCTTTTCCCCAAATCTGCACTCTAAGATTGGTTTGTTCTAGGTGAGATCTTGCATTTTTTATCATCTTAATATTATTTTCGTATCTCTGTTGAGAAGCAATCTGTTCATTTTTCTCATCGGCTTCCCAGGGATTCCACTCTTCGTTTCCCAAAGAAACATGATCTATATCTAGGAAATACAAAAAGAGAATTTATATAAAAACTCTACGCTTACAAATTTAGAATATTTACAATTTTTCTGGTCAGTACTGAATTTCAAATATTCTCTTAGTATAACATAGCTCATATGAAAAATAGATTAAATTATGTCAATGACATAGCTCTATACACGCTAAATGAACCAACCGACAAGCAGAAAAACAAATGATATGTGATCTTCATTAGGAAGTGTACAAACTGCTTTATAGACAGGGGTCTAAAGGCAAAACTGGGACATGTCCTTCCCAGATAGGTTCAGGTTTCAGGTTTCCCTTCCCTTCCCTTCCCAAGGTGGCGCCCTGCCCGGCCGGGGCACCGACAAAATGGCGGCCGCCAGCGCAGGCCCGGGGGGGGCTGTTAGGCCCCGATCTCCGCTCAGCCCCCGGCGCTGCCCGGGCTCCCCCGGCCGGGCCCGTCGGGCTCCGCCAGGCCCCGTCGGAGCGGTGCCGGCCCCGCGGCCGTGCCGCTGGTGCCGGGCAGGCCCACGGCGGGCGGCTCGGAGCGGCTGCGGGGGGCGGCCGCCGCTCTCACCTCGCGGGCCGCGGCGGTCCTTGTGCGGCGGGCGGAGGGCGGCCGGGCGGCGGGGCCGGAGGAAGACGGTGTAGGCCGCGTAGAGGGAGAAGAGGCCGTAGGCGAGGAGCAAGGCGGAGCACAGCCGCTTGCGAGCGCCCCGCATCCCGCCCGGCGCGGGCGGAGGGCGCGGCGGGAGGGGCTGCGGCCGCGGCTCCGGGCCGCCCGCTGCCGGGCACCGGGCTGCGTCCCCTGGCGAAGAGATTTAGAGGCGGCCCCCGCCATCGGACTCAGCAGGCAGCCCTGAGGAGTCCCGGCACCATCTTCTCGCCCCGTTCCTCAGGAGGGGAGGCCGGGCCATGGCCGAGTCCTGCGGGCTGCGGCTGCTGCCCCACAGGCGAGGCGCTACAGCTGCTGCGGTGTGCTCTCCTCCTCCCCCCGAGGGCTTCAGGAGGCAAAAATGAGAAAGGAAGGAATTTTTGACTAAGTATCAGTTCTCTAAAGCTAGATGCTACAGTATTTGTAAAGCCACTACCAGGCTATTTTCTAACACCATGATCCTAATGATAGCCAAAGCATAGTGCCCTTCACCTACCCTGAGCATGGACTGCTACAGCATGATTATAATGCAACCTTGCAGCCTATTTTGGATCTAGGCATTTTTCTTCTTTTTATTTATTTGTTTGTTTGTTTGTTTATTTATCCTTACAAACACTAAACTTTGCTCTAACTCTGACCTAAAACTTGTTGAATGGACCTCTGCTTGCTCCCAAACAAAATGTACCCGGTTGTCTTAGCAGGCCTACTGAGACAGGTTTACAGTCAGCCCACTGCCAAGTCTTAAATGTAATGTAATGACCTACACACTCACAGAACTAGAAACGTATCCTGATGACCAACAGTGGTAGCTATGATTCCTTTATTCTGATATCCTGTTCTGATGGTTTGTGTCAGCTTGACTCATTTTTTTTTAGCCCAGCTCCTAGCCCTGAATTTAACCCTGTGTAATTCTGCTCATTTAAAACCTGCATATAATGCATTTATCAAGACTGGTGGTAATCTGTTGCCGAAGTGAAGGTCAGTAGGCTTGTTCCCTGTTAGGCATCATGGCCACTTTCCTTTCACTATAGTGATTTGTAATTTTATTGGAAAAGTACACCAGATAAATGCTTTCAAAATGATGACTGAGTTTTTCTCTTGCCTCCTGCTGTGTGAATACACAGTGAAGTGGCATAGTCACAAACTTTGAGAAGACCAGGGACATGGAATCTATAGTGACTGATATTAAAATAAACTATCTTCAACTTTAACTGCAGCCTGTTTTCTAGACTGTATCAGTGACTGCATTCATGTGCTCAGCTGCAAAACTTCATAGGAAACCCTTGTGCAAAGAGTTTACTATTTAATTTAAAACAGAATACAGTAATAAAAGTATGCTAAACAGTAGAAACAAAAGGGAAGAAGAGAACAATAGAAATGAATTAAGAAGGACTTAAAACAGTCTTATTGCAACCGTAGTAGACTGTGGCCTCAGAGTAGATGACAATATTTGATCACTTGGAAAGAAAATCAAATGCAGAAAATATAGCGAAAATAGCTGTGAGAAGGAACAGCATATACTCATGAGCATAAAATTTTAATCTTATATTTCCTACCTATATTAATTCATTTTACATTTTGCAAGTTGCATTTGTTCATTTCATGGGCAGAACAAGATGGAAAAAGCTATAAATAGTGTAAAAATGTATTCATTTCATGAAAAGAGCTTTGGCACTTGTGCAAAATATCCAGCCAGTTCAGTACAGACTCAAATAGATGCCTTTCCTATAATGCAAACTCAAATGACATAGAAACTGCTGTGACTTAAGAACATATTTAATGTTAAGAATATATGGGAGGCAGGGAGGTGTGGAGTTAACAAAAGGCCTGATGAACAGGGATCTTAGAGTAGGAGATTTGTCCAGTGACTATAGAGTGATAAGTTTTACAGGAACATAAAACTGGAAGGAACTACCTTAACCATGGAGTTTCCTGAAATCACGGGAAATCATGCAGCAGATGTCAAATTTAGGAGATGCCTGTACTTCATACGGAGTGTCTGTGGCAGCCTACAAAGGCATAGCATATACTACTTCCTAGTACTCTGTGGCAAACTTCAGATATGCTGTAGAAGACCAAAAGCCTGGAAGAGAGGAACAGAGAATCAGTAATGTCCTGGACAAACACAAACAAGATATTTAAATCTCCTAGATGATACTAAGAAGCAGACATCCTGCAGTGTAAGAGAGGACAAAAAGCCCAACAGCAGCAGCTAATGAAACATGGAAAAATCATAAAACAACAGAATTGTAAAGTACATTCCTAAAACAGAGGAACTGTAAAGTACATTCAACAAATGCCTGTTCTGTTCAAGAATTTATTACAACAAATGAAAGTTAACCTGGAGTTTCAAAATGCTTATTATGAATGTGGCTGGAAGCCTGTCAGAACACATTCTGCTATACATCAGGTCATTTTGAGTAACCAGCTGTAGAAGTAAACTTTTTTTTTTCTTTTCTGTAAATAGTACTTTTTTTTTTTTTGTACATATTACGGTAAAAAACAATACTTCCTGCTTTTCTTTCTTTTTTTTTTTTCCAGCGCTCATGACTGCTTAGAATAAATTATTCTCTTGTCTCCTTTACACCCTTCAAACAAATGCTGTTGTTAAATTCTACAGTGTTAATTGTTTTATCTTAGTCTCTGCTGTTAGGTTGGAATTGATTGATAGATGTCACCGGGAAGTTGTAGAAAGCTATATTGATCAATATGTAAAGTAGGCAGACCTGAGCAAGGTTTTAGGGCACAGCTAGAATGAAGGAAAGGATCAGTTAGACACCTAATCAGAACACGGAATGAAGACAGTTATTGCCAGAATCTCTACGGAAAGCTTTTGGGGTATAATTACTGCTCCGTTAGTCCTGCTAAGGACTAAGAAGTTAATTACTAGAATTAACTAAGAAGTCTGCAGAAACCCTGCGGACTAGTACTACTTGCAGAATGTAGAAGGCAGCTGATATTGCAATTATTATTATTATTTTTCTGCAAAGGCCAGAGTCTCCTATTAGGCTGTATTGTACAAGGCTGAATGAAAGGGAAAAGTCTGCAGGAGGCAATTAAAGAAATGTAACCAGAGAGAGGCCTTTCTGCTGGCCACAGATCACAGCACCTGTTCTTGGGCTTTGCAGAGGTTTTCCTCTGGATAGGTCTCTTGTGGTGAGAGAAATGACAGCCCCTAGTGCTAGATCAATGGAAATACTGCTGGCTGTGCTTTGTCTGAGTACACCCTAACATCACTTTTCAGGCAGAATCTGGCTGAGGTTAACTTTGTTTTACCTGGCTGAACTGTTACCTCGACGGGGTGATTGCCTCTGGCAGAGAGGTGATGGTAAGCATCTGCTGATGGTGGTGAAAAATTAGGGGCGGCGACCTCTTTTGTTGGTACAGCAGGATCAACCAACCTTCTTAGGTGTCCACCTGTGGCCTCGAAGTTTCTGAGTTAAAATGCGAACAGCTTCTTCCTGAGAAACTGATGCACTGAAGACATGTCAAAATAAAGGTTTTGTTTTGTTTTGTTCTTTCATCCTAATGAAATGCAAACCTAACTGCCAATCTCCTATGTTTCTCTCAGATACAAGGCGTATCTATCTGGAGACATTTTTAGAAACCCAAAGGCTTTCTTCCTGCGTTGCATTCGTTACATTTTACATTATATCAGGAGGGGCCAGCTGCTCGGGGGATATGGGATGGGCATTGGTCAGCGGGTGGTGAGAAACTGCATTGTGCATCACTTGCTTTGTATATTATTATTATTAATAATATTATAATAATATATTAATATATGTTATATATATTATAATAATAATTCATTTTCTGTCCTAATAAACTGTCTTTATTTCAACCCACAAGCTTTTACTTTTTTCCCCCCTGATTGTCTCCCCCATCCCACTGCGGGGGGGAGTGAGCAAGCTGCTGTGGTGCTGAGCTGCCTGCCGGGTTAAACCACAACAAACATCTACATCAGGACCAGGTTAGACAACAACCCAAATGAGTTTGGCATTTGCCATGCCCACTTTCAACCATGGTCTCCCTTGTTCCCATAACTGTTGCATATACAATACTTTGTTAACTTAATATATAATGAAAGTCAGTTCCCTGTTCCTTTAAAATTTCTTTGGATGTTCCCACCCAAATAAAAGCGTTATAGCTCATTTAGTATTGCAATAGGCCAAGTACACTGTCTTAAAAACACTGTTTGTACAATCTTTTACTATTTTAAGAACAAATCTAAGACAAATATATTAAAATATTTATAAAACCAACAGCAATACATTTTCCATTTGCATAAATCTCAAAGGTTTCTGAATAGTATAAATGATTGCTTTGTGGATAGAAGGGATTATAATCTCCTCCCTGCATTCTTGTTTTAGTAGCATAAAGAAATATATTTGTAGGTCACATCCATCTAACAGATTCCAAGGTAAATCATTTATTCTTATAGGAACAACTGAAGTAAGTTATATATGCACAGGAATTTTGACCATATTTTAAAATAAAACTACATTGGTATATCACATTGGGATGTATGTCACTCTGAATTTCTGTCACATGACCTATATGGGAAAAAAGGATCATTTAAAGTCTTCTATGTTAATTAAGATGGTTGTGGGGCCATTTTAAAATCACTTGAAATTGTAATTTCTTTAAAAATGAATTTCTGGAGGGCAAACATTGTAGTCTGTCATGAAGGAATCTTAGTGTTGCGCTTTGTGGTTCCCTCTGGGACACAAATGGTTGTTTTTGGCACTTGATCAGTACCATCTCCTGTGATATTCATGTATGTGCCTCATTTATATGGCAGTTACACAAGTGATAAGGATAGGAACACAGAGCACTTGGCAAAGGGCAGCAGTGTGTGCTGTCTGAGCAACTCAGATGAGCTACAGTTTATTCAATGCCTGTATTTGGGGACTTATCAGGAGTCAGGGAAGGCTTACAGGCTGGGTACCACAGATTTCCAGTAGGCTTTATTAAGTTTAGGTTTGGAAATTTCAGTTAGCTCTAAGTGCAGACAAATTTTGTGAATTTTTGAAGTTGCATCCATATCTGACCTGGTCAAAGCTTGGTAAAAGTTTGTCGATTTGGGGATTTAATCCTTCTTTGTCTGGTGACTTCAGTACTGAAGAATTTAACCTATTCTTAAGCTCAGTTTGTTGATGTTGTTTTTAAATGGCTTTTTATAATTATTTGGAGCAATGAATTGCTTACTGTGGTGGTTTTACCCTGCTGGGCAGCTGAACTCCACCATAACCGATCTCCCACTCCCCCTCCTCAAAGGCAAAGGGGAAGAAAATATGATGAAAAAGGCTCAAAGGTTGAGATGAGGACAGAGAGATCACTCAACAGTTATTGTCAAGGGCAAAACACACTCAGTGTAAGGAGATCAATATAATTTATTTCCTATTACTCTAGATTAGAGCAGTGAAAAACTAAAAACAAACTAAAAACACCTTCCCCCCATCCACACTCCTCTATGTCTTTCCTCTGAACCACGCAGGGGAACGGGGAACAATGGGGGCTGTGGTCAGTCCCCAATGCTTCGTCTCCGCTGCTCCTTCACGGTCACTCTCTGCCCCTGCTCCACGAGGGGTCCCTCCCACGGGATGCCGTCCTGCCCGAACTGAGCCTGCGGAGGCTGCCCACAGGCAGCAGCTCTTCAGGAACTGCTCCCACACGGCTCCGTAACATGTGGTCCATCCCCCAGGAGCAAACTGCTCCAGCACGGGTCCCCCACGGGCGGCAGCTCCCCCCAGACCCCCTGCTCCTGCGTGGGCTCCTCTCCACGGGCTGCAGCTCCGGCCCGGGGCCTGCTCCTGCGGGGGCTCTCCATGGGCCGCAGCCTCCTCCAGGCCACATCCACCTGCTCCACCGGGGGCTCCTCCACGGGCTGCAGCGTGGAGATCTGCTCCGTGTGGGACCCGTGGGCTGCAGGGGAACTGCTGCTGCGTGCCTGGAGCACCTCTTGCCCTCCTGCACACTGACCTTGGGGTCTGCTGGGCTGTTTTGCTCACATTTTTCCACTCCTCTCTCCCAGCTGCTGTGACACAGCAGTTCTTTTTTCCCTTTCTTAAATCTGCTCTCCCAGAGGCACAACCAGAGTCACTCACTGACTGCTCTGGCCAGAGGTAGGTCCCGTTGCAGCTGACTGAAATTGGCCTTGATCTAACATGGAGCAGCTGCTGGAATCTTCTCACAGAGGCCATCCCTGACAGCACCCTGCTACCAAGCGCTTGCCACGTAAAACCCCATACACCTACAAGCTGGAGGAGGGACAGAATGTTAAGCAGTGGAGCGAGGACTCTGGTCTTCAGGAGAGTAGGCCTCTGTGTAGATTCTGGACAGAATCACCTGGGCAGCTGCCATAATGTGGAAAGGTGCCTCACTATGATAAGCTTATTTTTAAAGAAAACATACTGAGGACTCAGAAACAAACTGTCCTGTTGTGTGGGAGGACTGGAAGATTCAGCAGAAGGCCTTCTCGCCTAAAAAGTTATAGAAAGATGTTTTTTATCATAGAATCATTAAGGTTGGAAAAGACCTTCAGATCATCTGGTCCAACCATCCCCCTACTAAATGTCACCTACTAAACCATGTCCCTAAGCACCACGTCTAACCTTTCCTTGAACACCCCCAGGGACGGTGACTTCACCACCTCCCTAGGCAACCTGCTCCAATACCTGACTACTCTTTCCGAGAAAAAATTCTTATTGAACGAAAAATCAAAAAAGGAGCATTCAAGAAGTGTAAACTTGAACAGGTTACAAATGTTGAGTGTAAAAAAACTACTCAGACGTGTCAAATTGAAATCAGGAAGTCCAAGGCTCATTTGAAGGAAAAAATAACATGTAAGGGGAAAAACAGAAGGATTCCATGTACACAGTGGCAAAAAGAAGTATGGAGAAAATGTGGGTCTACTGACAGATGGAGAAGAGACAATCTGGTGATGGATGATAAGGAAAACAGTGTTTCAACAACTTTTTCATTTCAGTATTTGTGGGCAAAATCTGTTGGCTTAGAAGAAGAGAGACAGCCGACAATGTGTAAGCAATAGGGACTATTTAGAGAAGTTGGGTGTATTCACATCTGTGGGACATTTTAGGATTATCCTCGGTTTAGATGGCTTACGTTAGTCACTGTAGTAGCCACTCTCTTTCATGTGATGACTTTGGGTTTACCATTTCTTTCAATAACGACAGTTTTCCATACTGGAGGAAGGGGAAGAATTAGTTGTTACTAACTGGTCAGACTCTGTTGTTCCTGGAATGTGATTTCAATCCCCTGAAATCTTTTCAATTCCCAAAACTGCCAAAAGTTGAATGAATTGAAATCTATTAACCTGAAGACATTCTCTCATTTGTGTTTTTGCTAGTCTCAGTGCTGAGCATGGGGCTCTGCTATAGAGATTTGATTTTACTCATCTTGATTTTGGTATGCCTTGTCTCTGACAGAAAAAATCAGATGTTCAGTAGCCCTGTGCCTCCTTATTTTAAACATTCTCTTTAAGTTGCTGTCTTTATGTTTAAATCAAACTCTTCTGAACCTGATCTAGTCTGAACTATATCTTCCTTAGGCTTCTTCCTGATCTTAGTTGCTTGCTTAGCAACTCAGATTACTGTTTGGCTTATTTGAATTTTCCCCAAAGGACACCAGTAGCAGAGGCTGGAGACCTTTCCTGGCATGTGAGCAGTCCTGTGAATACCACTCCATTTTGCTTTTCCTGCTCCATCTCTTGTGTATACAAAGGTCAGAGCCATATCTTGGGTACTTCATGCAGGACATTTTATAAGTAATGTTTTATGTGATTGCACATAAATCCAAACCCATTATGTGTAATCTTTTCAGGGAATAATCCTTTATCAGTGGATGGGGAAGTGCTCAGACAGCCATTACATCTCTAAAGCATGACAAAGAACATGGCATTAAGAAGCGCGATCGTGCTGCTATGGTTTGAGGGAAGATGTACTATAACAAATGCATATTTTCCCAATTGATGTGAAAGATAGAAAAGAAAGCTGCTTTTAAAGATCATATTGTTGAATTAAGAAATGCTGCTTTTGAAGAGCATATTGTTGAATTAATCTCAGGAAGAAAGATTATCCCTGAAATTACCTTTCCTATGTCTGAAAGAATATAGTTTCAGGTGTAACTAGATGTGTTTGAACGTGACTATTTTTTCAGAATGAAGGGTGAATATTCCGCAACACTGATGTTCTCACCAGTGCCCATACACCATGCAAAAAAACCTTCCAACAGATGCAATTAGAATAAAGGCGTTGGGAGCACCGAGCATTTAGAGACTTTGGACTGGATCTGCCACAGCGATCAAGCTGCACCTCCTTCACCAGGAAGGCTGGGAGATGGCTGTTTTGTTTCATGTTTGAGCAAGAAAACAAAAAGATATCCCCATGTGATGTACAGCAACTTTAAGTTAAGGTTAATCTCCTTAGAGTTTAAGGGCAATTTTGGTACACTGTGCTGGTACTGAAGTTCTGTCACTCCTACTCCACTTCTTTACAGACCCAGCTCTAGATGTAGGACAACTAAGTTTTCCTAAGGAGAAGGATGAATTAACGTCACAGTTCAACTGTGCATTGGTGACAGAATGGCTCCCATACCAGTCTCCCAAAACAGATCTAGGTACCTTTCCAAATAGGCACTGTGGCCCTTGGTAATGGGCATGTTTTTTATGTGCCTTGCACTTGCCAGTATTGAGTATTTCACAAAAGGGTAGGACCCTGCCAGCTGACGGGAGTGGAAATAAAAAGAAGAATGATCAGGCACCCTATTCCCTAGCAGGGTGTTTCCTTCTTCAGCTCTGGAGCAGATTATACTCTGCACAGTTTATCCCTGTGCTGGAGTGCAGCCTCATGCAGATGGCTACCCGAGCTGTCCGTGCTTCATCTCATCAGCTGATTGGAAATGATGGTACCAGAAACACCTGCTCTTTCACTGAGTTAATGTTAGGCAGGCATGTAACCATTACATTACATGCCAGTGTAATGGTTGCTGCTGCAAGACTTGGTAGTGCACTTAAGAATGTGGCTTCACCACCTGGGTATTGGCCTGCTTTGGCCATTATTTGGCACCTGCCTTGGTCCTCTGCCCCCACGCAGTGGAATGGGTGGGTGTGTAAGTGTAATTGTAATGCCACCAGTATTCTACCTGAATTGCAGAAATCGGGGATGTACTCTTTTTTTGTGTGAAAGCACTCATAATCTTCCTATTTTAAAATACGATATTAAATCATGATACATTTAATTGATAACTGACTTCCATGACAAACAGAAAGGAATCTTTACACAGAGGACTATCCTAAAGAAAACAATAATATACATCAATCAGTTAGAAACATAATGGAAGAAGACCAAACCGTAAGACCAGTAGATAGAGATAATGACTTAAAAGACTTATATAGATGAATGAACAAGGTTGAATGAACTAGGTTGATTATATGCTTAGTAAGGTGCAAACACCCATAAAAGGATTGTGAAGGATAGATCTTATTTAACAGAATGGAACTTCACCTAATACAATTGTCAAAAGGCTTAGGAAGTAGGGTGCCTGTGATTGTCGCACTCCTGCTGTTCCCTTTGCCCTTTTCTACCAGCTTGGTTCATGGTCTCTCCTTTTCCAGGATACAAAGGTTCACACTTCTCTTTGAATCCTAGGAGGCTGTGCTTCTCACCTGCGAATATCTCTTTTAGTTCCTGACATCTTCCTCGGAATGATGATTGCCCCCTGCTGCCTCCCCCCAGGAAGGAGACAGGAACCATATTCTTTTCCAGCTCATAGTCTTTTTTTGGACCCACTACAAAAAAAATCATTTTGAAGAGAAGGTATCTGTGCTTTTTTGTTGGTGGTGGTTGGTTGGGTTTTGGTAGTAATAAATCAAAAGAAAATGCTTTGAGATGAACCAAAACAAACTCTTCCTTTGGCATGGTCGTTTCAGCCCTCCATAAGCTAGTTGGGTTGGGCACCTAGAGGAGTTGCTGGCCCAGCTCTTTTGGGTGTCATGTTAATGGTCAGCCTGAAGGTGGCTTAAGTGGATCTTTTTTCCCGTCATACAAGTCTTAAGGAGGCACATGTAATCAGTTAGTAACCGCTTCTTAGCTGAGAAGTGGCAGCTCTCAGCAGGAGATAGATCATTTTTTGAAACACTAACTCATCTTTTTTTTTGAGATTGTGAGCATTACTCTCAGTTATTTATACCAGAATTACCTCAGGAAATGCAGCTGTGCCCTTCTACTTATGTATGCAGTCTAAATAAAATCTTTTGTGTCTATTTTGTCTTCCTAATTTTTATATTCTTTTCCTGCTAGACGTGGAAATAATGGAAGCCTTTCTGAATGCATCCCAGAAGGAAGTGAGTTAATAGCTATGTTAAAACATAGCTAATTATGAAATCTGTAACAAACTATGATTTTATATTTAGAAACCACCTTTTTATTTCTGAACATTTTTTTTTTCTGTTGAGATCTTTCATCCCACTGAAAGGTTTTAATTATATGGTGAACTCTAAAAGAGTCCTTGGATAGATAGTAAGGGGACTACTATTAATACTGGTATTTATCTTCAGAATTCCTACTCTTCTGAAACTTTGAACATGAATCTGTAATGGAATTCATTTGCTATTGTTTGTAGAGATTCGTGTGATACTCATATCATTGGCTATTTGCTTGACCTGTCATTTACTCGTTTCCTTGGCCTCAAGGCATCTGACTGTGTGCTGGGCTGAGAAATAGTGTGAACCATACTTTGAAAGTCATCTTTCAGCAGGGTAATTTATTGTTTGTTAGGATGGAATTTCAAGATACATTATCTTTGCTTATCATCCTTTCAGATGTACTCTGCCCAAAGGGAACAAATCAAAGTGACTCCAGTGTTTATATTCTGAATGGCATCTATTTATGCAATCTCACAGTTCCCTAATGATTAAGTAAGTTATGGGGGAAGAGAAACTATTTAAATCAGAACAAAATGTTTCTCCTTTAATATGGCAGGTGGGAGAAATCGCTTTCAAGGGGGCATTATAAAAGTCAGTGAAACAGAAAAAACTATGATGTGAATGCAATGAAAATGGGACTCTGATTGTCTTCTATGTACATCGGGTAGGGGACACTCCAGCAGGAGGTCAAATCTGTTCTCTTGCTGAAGCTATAATGCCAGGTATCCTGGTATAATGAAGGCACTGATTTTTTAACATTGCGTGTTTTGTATCAACCAGAGGTAAACAGGCTCACTTTCTCTGCACGCATCTCATGGGTGTTGTGGTAAGACTTGTCCCTCAGGCTTCATGGGCAAGACGATCTGAATGAATGAAGTGATCTACTGCATTTCTAGCAGTTTGAGGAGATTTCTCTACATCTCTGTGACAGCCTCCTTACAGACTTAAGGAAGCGCTTAAATTGCCTGTGTCCACACAAGCTTATAAATGGTATTTGATACGAAAACACAAATATTGCTGGCAAAGATGGTTTCAGAAGCAAAGAGTTTCCACAGCTGAAGCTGAAGTGCCTGCAAGGGCAACTTCCCCAAGGCTCAGGTAATGCCAGGTCCCCAGGAGGGTGAATGACGTCCATATACAAAGTGCACACTGCTCAGAAAAGGAAGAGGGAAAATCTTGTATCTTAGTCACTGCTTTAATTCCCACCACTACATGTCTCATCTGCCTGCTAGGGTACTATGACCTAGGAGAAATCATCAGTGTTAAACATTGCTGCAACAGTTGACTTTTTCTCAGGATATCCCAGCAGGTAACATCTGGCATGCTATGTTTCTCTCTCTCTCTTTTTTTTTTTATATATATGTAGTAGCTGGAAGTCATATGGCATGTGCTTATGTACTAGGATTGAAAGCAATATGGCCCCATAAACAGTTTAAAAATTTCAGCCTAAATCTGGTAGAAAAGTTATGGTATAAAGTCAGCTGACAGCATTCTTCGGTCATTGCTATGATTGTTTTAAATTCCTGTTCCCTTATTTTCCAGTTAAATGTAGAGAAACTTCAATTTCCAGGACAGTAGTTGCTCACAAAAACTTAGACAGCCAATGGAATAACCTTCTGAACATTTCCATTATGATTAACACTATTTTTATCACTATTCAGTAAGATACAGCTTTCTGAGAACTCTGTTGAGAGTTATTAACAAATACAGTATAGCATGAATGCCACCTATATATGTTCTAACAATAAAATGAGTCGAGAGAGTTTTATTTTTAATTTTTGTTCATACAAAATAGCTGAAGAAATACAGCACATCTTAAATCTGGAACCTTTGGTTATACTGAATATAACTCAGTTGTTTTTGGTTATGAGATGACCATCTAGAATACTCTGTGAAAGAGAAAAATCCACTGGTTAATAAGAGAGAGAGAGAGAGAGAGAGAGATTTTTCCCTGGGTTACATCATGTTTCAGTTCAGCCCTTTGGATGGCTATAATGTGTGCTCTGAATAACTGCATAGCAGCATGGCAGGTCGATTTCAGTGCCAATGAGTGCAGTTAATGTTTCTGGTTTGAAAAAGATAGAAATTCTCTAACTAGCATAGCGATTGTCTCTGAATAAGTTATTATTCATGGAGATCTGGAGTTACCATGGCTAGTACTCTAAAAAAATCAGTGTAATGCTCAGAGAAGGTCAAGAAGGCCTCACATCAGAGATTATTATGGGGGAGATAGAAAACAAAGCAGAACTATCATTATGCCACTGAATAAATAAATGGTACATTCACAAGAAGAGTCTGCGCAGTTCAATAGTTAATGATAAAGAAATCTGGGACTAGGTGTGTACCATGATTCCTCTCCAGGCATCTGCTAGCCTTTTTACCCACATCATTTTCAGACACCTGTTTAGTGGCACCCCCTGCCACAACAGCAGGAATCACTAACATGACCAGCGTAATTGGCATGCCCTGGGAGGGCTACATGAATCTGCACCATTTCTCAAAAGAGAAACAGTTCTGTAGAGACACAGAAGCAGAATGGAAACTGGTTGTCTCTGACTGCTGCAGGAGCCTGGCTGCCTAATTTCTGACTAGCAAGTCATCCGGGCTGGCTGCTGGTGGCTCTCTGCAATGTAACTTTTGAAGCAGATTACTAACCCGTACACTGCATTTATTTTATTCTTCCTGAGCTCATAATTAGTCAATTAGGGTGCTTTAATGGAGAGAAACATTTTCATTCCTTTTGCCTTTATTCATTTACTTGTCAATTCATTCATTCGCTCATTCATTTTCTGAAAAAGCATTATGAAAAGCATACCTGGGTCACAACATTGTAAAAAAGAGGAGACGTAAGGTAGGAAATTTGAGAATGCATCTAGGCCATTGTCAGTCTCTAAGACATAAGCAGCCATACCACTCAAAGATTTATTCAATCTATTCTGTAAAATTTCTAAAGATGGAGATTATTTGATCACTTTATGTCACATATTCTTGTCTTTAATTATTCACACCATTAGGAGGGTTTTCTCAGCATCCAAGACAAGTTTTTTGCTTATGCCAAAAAATCATTATTTTTTTTTCCTCTGAATTTTTACGTGTTACCAACTTTTTTCACATCTGTACTTTTTGGTAATATTTCCCTTAGACTGCTCATCATTAGGCTAAAGGATCTGAGCTCTTTCAGTCTGGTCTTGCAGGAGATGCCCTCTAGACCTCTGGCTGATGATTCTCCCTCTGACACACGTTGCCAGTGTCATTCCACAGGGCAGGACATGAGGCAGTAGTTTGCACTGTGTTTATGAAAACAGCCCCATCGCTAACTGTACGAAATAACAAATAAAAATATCCAAACTCCTGTGGATAGCATCTGATTTCAGTAATTGAAGCCAGTTACAAAGGTAATAAAATGCCTAAATATTTTCTTTTTACTTAGTCCTTGGAGTTAACTACTGTTAATGGTTTGGCAGAAGAGGTACAGGGATTGTTAATGGCAAATACTTGTGCTCATGTCAGGGATCACGTTGAGCCAAACCGCACACTGGCTCGTATAAATGTCAGCCCCTGAGAAGAGATCTTGACAACAAGCATCCAGATGACTGCCGAACTTGGATTGCTCAGGTTCATTTCTCACTTGAGTCAAATGCTAACAACACCGCAGGAAGCTTTTCTGTAGTAACGCTGAGACCACTTGCACAGACCAGCATGACTGTAGATAAATATTTTCTTTCTGATGCTTCTATTAAAGGAATTTTCTGTTTACTAAAAGGCATTTGTAAACATTGCCTGTGAAAAGCATAACTTTGAGGATTGGGACCTGCCTAATTTGCTCGTTCTCCCAAATACAGGGACTGACAATCCACTTGAGGCAGTTCATTTTGCAAGAGACCCCAGAAACAGAGTAGAGCATCTGGCTTTCCCCCAGAGACTCCTTCCTAGGGGTCAGTCTGTGTTTTCAGACATTCTTCTTCCAAGAAAGGCTGAGGACAGAGACCACAGCAGCAGGAGCTGTTACTCTTGGGAGGAAAGACAGAGACATAACGTCTGTTGATAGTTTTGTTAATCAGATACTCAAGTCCCACCACAGGCATTCACTTCCCTTTTATAACAGTCCTACAGTGAACTCCCCAAACAGTTGTCTTACTGCTCACTTATTAATTCTGTTTAAAATCAGTCTTTATTGTGTCTAGATGCTCTTCTGAGAAGATTGCAAAGGTAATTTAAATGTAGAAAACAGGTTTTAAAACATAACTTCCCATCATCTCCCTTATACCACATGCCCTACCCTTACACTGATGGCATCTACATTAATATAAGACCTCTGCTTCCAAATGTAATTCACCCAGCTCTCCAGTATATATATATATATGCATATACTGGAAGAAATATATATATATATATATATACATATATAGGGGAAAGCTTCTCTCACAGGACATTGTAAAGGTCAATATATCCAAGAGTAGGAGTAAGGGAATTTTATGTAGTATTCAGAATACAAGTGGCTACTGGCCCAGCTGATGGGACACAGGGACCAAGTGCTTGCAGTGGGAAGCATCTCTTAATATACAAGAAAATTCAGACAAAGTCTTTACTCATGAATGCTATATACAAGTTTCAAATCAGTATGCTGATCATGGGGAGACTCTCTGTGGAGATATTGCAGCAGCAAGAAATCAAAGCTTCTAAATTGCTTCTTATTTTAGCTAGCGTTTTTAATGAACCGTAGTAGAACTACCATAATCTACTGGGTGGGAAACACTCAGTATTTTTAAACAGATTTTCACAATTGAATACTTTACGGTTTAATTATGGAAGACTTGCTTTATTTACAGGTATCAACATTTGTTGATCTATCTAGACTGTCAGCCATAGTCTATACCTTTTGTTTTCAAACATATATTGAATATATAAAGAATACCAACAGGATCCTCTGCAATGCAATTTTGACCTTTCCACACATAAGATGAAGAAACGTTGTCTTTCTGAAAGCCTCTGTATAGAAAGTAAAAGTATCTTGATACTAAATTGTGAGACTAGTATTCATGCAGTCATTAACTGGTGTTTGACATACAAGTTTCTAGAAATTCTGGACCTGTAAGGAGTCAAATGGCATACTAATTAGGTGGCAAATGTCACGGAAATATTTATGCGGTAGAGCATCTAACCTCATATTTCATGATGTAGACGTGCAGTTGTGTCAGAAAAGTAACCTAAGGAACTGCACACAGAACAAGAAATCATTTGCTCTACTGTACATCCCTGCACATCTCTGCGCCAAGGTCACTGTTCTCTGGGTCACTACTGACCTGGGCTGCAGTGCTGGCAAGAGAGTTCTCTGATTTTAACCTGTTTTTCTCTAAACCCTTCTCCTTCTCCTTCTCCTTCTCCTTCTCCTTCTCCTTCTCCTTCTCCTTCTCCTTCTCCTTCTCCTTCTCCTTCTCCTTCTCCTTCTCCTTCTCCTTCTCCTTCTCCTTCTCCTTCTCCTTCTCCTTCTCCTTCTCCTTCTCCTTCTCCTTCTCCTTCTCCTTCTGGGACGGAGACTGACTGAAAATTTGTTTGTAATTTATTTTTTACACCGTGTGTTGGATTTTGAACTGTTACAAAGGCACTTTCTAATTCTTAACTGGAAGCTTGTATAGGCTTTATCTCACCTTGAATTATCCATTGATTTGACAGTCTGTTATTTCTGTGCTGTGTTATCTGTCATCCATTAGTTACCACGAAATGAATTAGGACATCTTACCAAAAGATTTCATCATAAAACAGAGAATAATTTATCAAACTAAATTATGTGGGTTCCCATGAGTCAAAACTCACAAATACAGAGATTTATAGTTAACTGGATAGAAAGCAAAGATAAAGCCTTTTGTCAATAGGGACCCATAAAATTAGTCAGGCAGATTGTACTCCCTGCGTTTTAGAGAAAGTCTCTTCCTCCCTGGCACCTTCACTCTATTAAAATATTATGGCAAATACAAAGTAGTTAAGTTAAGATAGTGTATCTGGTAGGTCAGGCCATGGTGGCAGAGCAGCCTGGTGTCCCCAGCTGTGTCACAACACTGCCAGTACGTGGTTCCGCCACGTACGCCAACCCAGCAACCATGTCCTCAGTGCTGTGGCTGATGCCATGAGAAGCTGTGTTTTAAATGTGTGAGCTGTGCAGAAATGCAAAGTATTTTGAAAGATCAGGTACAAGCCTTTCAAATTGTTCATCCACAGTCAACGGGTGCTTTCAATCTTAATCTCATTTTGGTTCCCTAAAATGCCAGTAATTCCACTCCTCCAGTTCCAACTGGTCTGTAGTACAAATTAATGTCAGTGAAGCACCTTGAAAACACAGTAACATAAATTCTATGGAAAAAAAAAAAGAATATTTTTATAATCATATCAGTTTTTGAATAATGTACAGTAAATAAGATGTAGGTCCCCCACTAAGGAATGAAATGAAGTGACACAGTCATAGAATCCTAATTTCAGAGATGATAGTTTACCCTGACTTCCAGTGTAGCACAGGTCAATTCTTCCCTGAATGATATTTAACTAGATCATCTCTTTTAAAATTATATAAAATCTCTATTTAAATATTTACAATATGGACATTCTATCACTGTTTTTGTTAAATTATTGAAGTGGTTAATTGTCATAATACTAATGAATGTGATTTCTATTTCTGAATGTCTCTGCTTTCAACTTGCAGCCACTTGATCTTGTTATGTTTGTGCTTTTCAGGCTGAAAAGCCCTCAATTTATTGAATTTCTATTCCCCCTAGAGGCAATTAGAAACTGTGATTAAGGCACACTTTAGCCTTTTTGCGAAGGTAAAGAGACTGAACTTCACTTTTCCACTAAGACAGGTTTTCCAATCCTTTAATCTTTCTCTTGGTTCATCTCTGAACCAAGAGATCCAATTTATTCCTTCTTGAGCTGTGGGCTAGGACGGCATGCAGCATCTCAGAAGAAGACTTGCCAGGTTACATAACCTCTCTAACACTTTTCAATATTAATTTGCTCATTTATCCCAGAACTGGATTTTTGTTTTGCTGTTATTCCCTTTACATCCTGTACAAGGAATTCATCTCCAGCTGACTGACATGATGCCCCAATCATTTCAGTCACTGTTCCCAACATAACGTCTCGTTATGTGCATAATTTCTGAATTTTGTTGAATTACAATTATCTGTATTGATTCACATATCATTTGCTTGCAGCAGTTTATGAATCTATTTGTTTCAGTGCACTCTTTTTCTGTGTCACATGTAAACTTTAATCAGTAAGGATTCTCTGATTTCCTCCAGATCATTAATCAAAATGCAAAGGCCAAGAACTGACCTCAGCGTGGCCTGAAGAGTACATGCCCTTAATGAGGCTTCACTGTTTATACATTTATTTTGAGACCTGTCAACACCTTTTTAAAATTCATTCTCTGTGTACCAAATTGCTTTTGTTTTAATTATCAAATTGCTGAATAATGCCAAGTTTAAAGGATTCTGTCTATTCCATATAACCCCTGTTCCCTTTCTCAGTCACTGAATGAGTGCCCATTAATTGTGCACAGAGTGAAGGAGGCATCTTTTGGGAGAAAGAGATGGGGTCCTGTAATTAAAGTCTGTATCAAAATGCATTCGTGTACAATGGGCAAATGTCAAAATGCATTCATGTACGATGGGCAAATGAAAGATGTTGAAGCCATCATAATCTCTACATATCTACATTTTTTGGATGCTGGATTTTAAGTCCTATTTTTTCTAATATAAGGGGTTTCTTTGTGTGTGTGTGTGCATGTGTGTATTTTCATATACACAAAAAAAGGTGGGGTCATCTCACAAGCTTTAAAATGTTTACAACCGAGCTGATCATGCGGTCTTCCACTCTACCTAATTGATGAAAATCAGCATTCCTGGGATATCGCTTACTCATCTGAATGTAAATGTACAAAATAGACCACATGTATAGCATTCCCTAAAGGCATATTTCTTGACACTTGCTAGAGAGACTGTACCACAAACTCAGATGTAAATGCTCTTGTGAGGTAGCCAAGGTTAGATGAGAAGAAACCCAAAAAAAGAACGTGGACTTCCTTTCTGATTCTTGGTTTCCTATTTTGATAACTCAAGTCTAGAAAGAAATTAAATTTTATGGAAACTAAAAAAGAATTTTGAATGCTTTACAAATCAACACGTTATTTGTTGATCCATCAGCTATTTACTTTAAAAACTGGATTAGCTAATTAATCATGATTAATTTTAACCACAGAATTATGATGTTTCTAATAACCTCCTTGATGTGCTGTCTAGCCCCAGAGCACACAGAGAACAGAGGTGGATAAGTAGAGCTCCAGTTGATCATTCAGGAATGTTGGACAAAGGAAAGAATGATCGGGTTAAAAGAAAGGTTATGAAAACAAATCCAGAGGCCATACAATATATGTGCTTTTAGCTTTCCTAAAATATCTCATAAGAAGTCTTTGGTAAGGTTTAAAAGAAAGAAAGGAATTTGGAATTGAAAAGATCTCGCTTTGTCTTATCTGGGGGATAATTTCCTTTTTCTAAGCAGGGTTCCTGTTTTCAGTAGCTTGATTAAGGAACAATATCTCTTTTGATGAAGTGATCCAAATGGGCACATTTGCATATGAATGCTGGATGATATGGCGTAGAAACTGATTAGGCCTCATCTCTCTCACATGCCTGACAATTAATTCTACTAGCAGTTAATACATTAAGATTTGAATTAAACTTGATCAGAGAAAATGAAGTTAAAAATAACTTCACAAAACTTTTTGAATTTCATAGATTTTTTTTCTCTTTCCCTTCTGATATGAAAGACAGGTTCTTCACCTCAGCTATTGCTACTTTACATATGCTTAGATGTAATCATCTTCTAATCAGTCTATAAATGACATAAGGAATATAACAGGGTTTATGATGGGAAGGTCTGTGAACAGATGTCTGACTTTTCCGTTCTTGTGTTTAGATAAGGCAGTCAGTAGGAGTAAGGTTACTTGCTTTCCACAAGCTTTAAATACAAGAGAAAACAACTTGTAATTCTCAAGATTTGACAAGGAATGCTGAGGAGTTACATTAAATCTTTGATACCATGATCATTTGATTCCAATTTCATATTTTCTAATCTCGATATTTTGCTTACACTAGAATTATCATAGCAGCTGATCCCAAGATGTGTACTGAGATAAGTGCTATACACCATCAGGATGGCCTGAGAGCTTGGTACTTGAAAAGGCCCTCAACAGGCTTCAGAAAAAAAGAGCTAAAATCATGAATAAGGTCAAAATAGAAACATATTTATCACTGCAGGCTGCTCCACGGTGAGAAGAACCTGCCTTCACTGAAACAATAGCTTCTCCATGACGTCTATTACTCATCTTCTAAAGCCTGATCTTGCATAAAAGACCTGGCAGCCAGCGGTAAATTAGGCTTGGGTCAAGGTGATAACAATGAATCTCATCACTCCTGAATACTTAAGCAGCTGAGGTACAGGCTTAGCATTTGTCCCTCTCTCTGGATGAACTGAAATCCTGGGTGCAAACATCTCAGGTGTAGAAAGTTCAGATACAGACAAAATGCAGCTGCTCATTAATTCTGAAATTTTCTCATGTTCTAGCAGAGAAGACCTCTCCATCACAGCATACATGTACCATGTGTAACACCACATTGCAGAAATGCATCGGTCTCATCAGTGTTTTCCCACATAATTTAATAAGCCTGTGGGGAAAGGTTATTTACGTTTTAATTAATCTGTGTCTAGGCAGTATTGATGCAGTAAAAAAGAAAATGCCTCAAATATCTTTAAGAAAAACAGTAGCTGTTTTATGAAACAGAAAACACTAACAATGCTTTTATAGCAGACATTGGGTTATTTTGAGCATAACAGTGTACGTTATTTACTTTTTGTTCAGGTTCTGCTATAAGTAAACACTATAATGGTGTTTAGAGTTTTCAGTTTTATTTACTTTTGAAGAATCTGTTTTGTTTGTTTTGTTTTGTTTTCATTCAATTAAACCTAAGCTAGTTGCTTTTTAATGAAAACAGTGTGTGCTATTTTAATGTAACAGGAATTTATATAGCACCCTGAATTATGTAATAAATAGACTTTCTAATACCTTAAAAGCTAAGAAGGATAGAAGTAAATGTATTTTATGAACATTCTTTTCATTTTAAAGTATTACCCAACCAAGACAGTTTACAACATAAATGAGGATTTGACCTTATAATGTCACCAGCTGCCAACAAGTAGGAAGTTCTTGCTGCAATTACAGTGTTATAGGAGGGCAGCGCTTCCTCAAACACTCATCCCTTCTTTTGAAACTCACCACGTTCTCTTTTGCCCATTAACAAATCTACAAATATTCCACTGAAGCTGGGCAACCATTTCAAGACCACTGTTTCTACCCAGTTTCTACCTAGTTTTTCTACACTGTTTCTACCCGGTAGCCTTTCTGTGGGTTAGCTTACTGGAGGCCTACGGACTGCTCAGACAAGAAGAACAAAGCCCTGTGGTGCATCAGCTGCTGCCTTGTTCCATGAGACAACACCAACACTTGGACCATCATGTTTTAGCTGTACAACAATGTATTTTCAGCTCATTTTGTAATTCGAAGATGGTGCTAGATTAAGCATTAAGAAGTCAGTATGTGATAGCTCTATGATAGGAATATTTTATAATAATTTTCTATCATTAAAAGATGTAGGTAACAGTGATGCCTGATCTACCTCCGAAATCCTCATGAAACCAGGTAAAACAAAAAGGAATTAACAAGTTAATCAAAACTGATAATCCCTCTTCAAAGAGAGCTGCAATCATGCAAAGGGAGACATGGCAAACATGCCTTAAAAATTTCCAGAGCAGTGTTTGGTTTGAGATTCATACACTTCAGCATAGGAGATGGTATGTGGGTGTCAAAACTCCCAGCGTAGTCCTTGGGATCCAGCCAACACAGTCAACAGGTGGTAGTGAGCCACCTATGTCCTCTCATGGGCGCCTAGTGCCCCGGGGAAGGCACAAGGGGGCCTGGCTGGCCACCAGCCACCTCTCCACAACAGCACAGGTCTTGTGCATGTTGGACCTTAGTTTTCCTAGGCCTAGGCACATGCCTCAGCCACCTCCAGGCATCTCAAAGAGCATGAGGTGGCTCTGCCTGGGCCGCAGAGTCAGGCCCCAGGGCTGAATCACTCTCTGGCCCCCAATGACTAGGTCTTTGTGGAGTAGGCTGGCTGTTTAGACAACTGCAAGTTGACATTTACATTTGTATGCCGTAAGTGGAGGCAAATCCCACCTCTGAGTTCCTGTAATGTGATGGAGATAAATAAGAGGCCTCAATGAGGTCAGTTTCACGATAGTCTAGGTTTTCTCCTCTACTTAAAGTATGCCCAAATTTGAAGGCTCTGACAGTCAGCATTAAATTGTTATCCATAATCATAACGATATTGCTGGGAAATATGTATAGGAGCTATGAGGCTGTCCCCCCTCTCCCCAGAATGCTACCTTCAAGGATAACTACAGCTGGGGAACCACATACATACAGTGAGTGTATGTGTACTGTGGTGGCTAGGTCTTGATCCCACTGAAGTCAATAAGAGTTCATCTAGGGATTTAAATGAAAACAAGAATAAGCTCTGAGTATTTGAAATCCTGTTCTGAGAGATGACTTTCACAAAGTCAGCCTTGGGAAATGACAACAACCTGTGTGAAGCTGTTCTCTGGGAAAGGCATTGTCTCCTGCACGTTGACTCCTCAATTTTTGAGTTGCACAATGAAATCTTATTTGGGAATGCAGCAGCTGGGAAAGTGGTGGAGCCAGGTGAGACCTAATGTTCAGTTCAGCCTGGCCAGTGCTTCATTTTTATTAGCAAAGATGAATTTCACACTGTTGCCCAAAGAAAGGAGTGTTGACAGCTTTCACTCATGGAGAAGGCTGTGCTTGTTCCAGTCACTGAATTCAAGTGAACGTCAGTCTCAGTATCTCATGTATGGGGGAGGAAATGCCTTCAGGCAGAGTAGCCACCTTAAAATGGACTGAATTGAAAAGTAGTTGTTTTAATTCTGCAAATCCTGTATCATACTCAGGATGCAAACCTTTTGTATTGATTTGGAGAATGTAAAAGGATGCTAACATTTGGAAATGCTCTGGGTGAGCATCCAGCCACAGCACTGGAAGAAGAGGGGCCTCTGTGCTGGCAGCTCCAGCTGGGCACAGTCCTGGTGTGAGTTATGCAGCTACCTTTGTCTCTTTGGCTTGTAGCAGTATGTAACATTTTGCAGTGCTTTGTGCCATGGGACCATGGATGTGCTTGGCAGGCAGTTTTAGACTTGATTTTCACTGGGTCCTGCCAGGGGAAGGTTCCCTGTGGGCTCATTTATGGTCTGCATCCTTCTTTTGTAACATGGAGGGCTGGAGAAGAAGCACGGATCTTACCATGAAACTAAGTTGTTCAAAAACCAGAACACTGCAAACTGATGGCAGAATAACAAAGCTGAAGTGATTCTTTTCACAACTAAATAAAAGAGCATGAACTCAGACATACCCTATAGTCCTAAAATGACTGACAGCAGGGATGCAGGCTCACATAACCAGTGTACTTCTCTGAAGTGTGAGAAGAGTTGAGCATCCAGAAATGCATAGTATTGAACCCAAACACAGCATTTTCTACATTTTCCTGAAAATCTGAGGTTTAGTGTGAACTAGTATTTAGTGACAGATCATAAACATTCTGTGTATACTTCCATATAACTCCTCTTGTACACTTTTCTATAACATTTCTAACTGCAGCTCTAATCAAATGAGGATATTCTGCTGAAGCTTCTGAAATAAACATGTATATAGAGAAAAATTGGTAAAGACAGCTTCTGATAGATAAATAATAAAGAAATGAAGAGTTTCCACAATGGAAATACAGACGTATTTCTTTGTGCCACCTTTCCATGACCCCTTCTTTCTCTTTCCCCATTTTCTTCTCTCCTCCCCCTCACTGTTAAGGAAAGTAATTTGAACAAGCAATAGCAGGGACTTGCAACTTGTCATGGCTAATGAAGGAACTTGGAGCAAGAAAACGTGCCCATTTTTTTCCAACTATATAAACTGATTGTGAAAAAAATATAATGTCTCCCTCTGCAGAACCTGCCTAGATGACAAGACGCATTTAAAAAAAATAAATAAATATTTAGTATACCCTATAAATAAAAAATGTTCTGTGGTAAAACTGGAACTCAATTATGTTTGTGTATGCTATGTTCTGTCTCTCATCATAGTTACTGTGGCATTTAAGGTATGCCACCCCATCTCATAAAAGTCTTCACAGTGTCTCCAGTGTTTACTGCTTACCTGTGTCTTTTCTGGCATTTGAATGACAGAGTCAGGGGACTGAAATCATCTTTGTGCATGGAGGGTGGAAATATGTAAGCAGTTTTGAGAGAGATTCCCATTGGTCTTGCACCAGCACCTCCCCGCGGTCTCATTCTTTTCTCCAGAAGGCAAAATTACCTGAACAAAGCACTGGGAGGCTTCAAGAATGGTGCAGAATCAGAAAAAAATATATGTATAATATTTTTCTGATTTTCTTATTTGCATCTTAACACTTGAACCAGTCTGGTAGCGCACTGAGCAAAATTATGCTTCTTTACACTCTGGGGTGATCATTTCTTTCTTTGCTGGAAGGGGTATGAGAACTTACCTTCATACCTAAGTTCCCTATGTGAATAAGTTTCAATCAGTTTCAAAAGCCATTATGTAAATTTTTTGCGGTATAATGAAATAGCCAAATCGTCTGTATTTAAAGCAGTATGTTTTGGGGCTCATAAAAGTAAAATTGTAATTTCTGGCTTGTTTTAACTCTGTACTATGCAAGAAGTAAGCTATGAAATAAATGTTTACTCACCAGCATCGAAATGAGCCCTTAAGGGAGCAATGTGAAAAAGATCTGTCTTCAGTCCATGAGCTGCATGCCCCTTCCATAAGCCACATGATTGAGCGAGGGAATAGACCTCAGAGCTGGAGCCCTGATTACACCAAAACTACTTTACATGAATCTAGCCACAAAAAGTAGCCTCAAAATATTCACCCTTATTGACTGAAGATATTGTATTTACTAGAAAGTAAAGAAAATTAATCAAAGAAGAACATCAGGCAAAAGTAGGTGTCCAATGAAAAGCAGCAAAATTCCCTCTAAAATAATTCATTTATCAAAGATATTTGTCAGAAGCATGCTCAACATTTTTCACCAATGCAGACACGAGCAGACAAAAGCCACACACTTGCCTAGGTTGACACTTTCTTTTCCCCATCCTCCCCAGCAGGTTCTCCTCTTGGTCTGCTCTACTTGGTGCTTTTCCAGCACTGAAGAAGAGTGCAGGAGAAGAGACGTGGGGACTCGGAGCCAGACCTGCTCTGCACGCCCACAGCACCATGTCCTGCAAGCCTTTCGCTCCCTGCAACAGCCCACTCGTCCAGGCTGCCCTGCAAAGCGGCCGTGCCTGGTGGGGTCTGCAATCAGCTGCTCCATAAAAACGAAGGAAAACTTGTCACTTATCTCTGTAAGTCACCATGTTAGATGTGCAATAGCTGCTTGTAGGCAATTGAACTGTTGTTTTAGCAAGGACTAAATACAAACAGAGTGTGATTATACAACATATTCCCCTTCCTTCTCATAGTAACGGCACTATTGGAAATGTGGAAAACAAAAAGTAAAACAAAAGTGAAGAGGTTGACCCAGTCCTTCTTATTTACAAAACCCACAGCTGACACTTGGAAAGAAGGATTCTGCCTGGGAAAGCAGCCTGGTGTCTGCCTTGAAATATTGAGCGATTACTCAAAGGCTTCAACCACCATGGGCTTCTATCTGCACTGCAGACTGACGTGCATCCTGATAGCAGCCCATCTCCACTGTTTGAGAAATATTGGCTTAGATAATGCAGGAATGAATTGTACACTACCCCTTTCAACCAGAGCATAAAAAAATTCACACCTGCCTGTAGGAACCACATACTGATTCCTGGGTACACCCAAGAAGTCAGAGAAGAATACACAGTAGGGAGGAAAGGCAAGTAACGATGGTCTGGGGACATAATGGAAAAGTAGTGATTCACAAATGCAGCTTTCCTTTTGAACAAAAGAAAACATTGTACAGATTTCCCCACCTTCTTTAAATAGTTCTGTTGAGTTGCATTATTCCCAGGGCAGTAGAAAATGCGCATTCTGAAATTCAGTAGTAAATAAAATCAGGAAAATTGAGGTTATAATTCTGTGATCTCATTGCACTTTGGCATCTTGTTATGCATTTCAAAACTTTGCACAGAATAAAAGATGTATATAAAAATGTGTCCAAAAAAAAAACCACCACAACACCAAAAATGGAAGAGAAGGGAAGGGAAGGGAAGGGAAGGGAAGGGAAGGGAAGGGAAGGGAAGGGAAGGGAAGGGAAGGGAAGGGAAGGGAAGGGAAGGGAAGGGAAGGGAAGGGAAGGGAAGGGAAGGGAAGGGAAGGGAAGGGAAGGGAAGGGAAGGGAAGGGAAGGGAAGGGAAGGGAAGGGAAGGGAAGGGAAGGGAAGGGAAGGGAAGGGAAGGGAAGGGAAGGGAAGGGAAGGGAAGGGAAGGGAAGGGAAGGGAAGGGAAACCAACACCACAATAGAATCAGTGTAGCATCGTATGCAGGTTACAGAAGTATTAAGCATCATACACCACTGCCATCATTTTCACAATTCATCTTTACATGACTCATGAGTATAATTAGGGAATGAAGTGGGAGAATTTATGGCATGTAACACATTTGATCTGTAGCTTGAAGCACAGACTACCTGCTGTCACAGAACTGAGAATTCAGTCTCCAGCTCTCTGCTTGACGGCAGTTCCCGTTTTCCTCATCATGTGCGGTGACATGCTCTTCATAAGACTGTCTGTACACTGATAGAGCAACAGCTCTGCTTCATAAGGAACATCATCCAAAAGCTGATACCAACTCCCATAAGGAGATTTTAAATAACATAGATCTGGGCTTGCCTGACATTCATAATGAGCGTGGACTTCTGAAAGGGCTGCTGGTAGAGGCTGTTTCCCCTCACTTTACCGTTAGAATCATCCATGCAGAGCACAGCCTGGATGGTGGGCAAGGGCACAGCCAGCCTGCAGCGCAGTGCCCTGTCCCTGTGTCCTCAGCCGTGTGTTTGCTTAAGCCAGCCCTGACACAATTTCTGGAGAGTCATGAGAAGGCAGAGCCATTGCCTTAGGCAACAATGAAATGTAGAAGTTAGAGGAACATGGTAGTCTTCTACAATACCCTCAATTACCCTAGGTAATACTTGAAAACTGCATAGTGGGTGATGTTAATAAAAATTTTGCCATTGTAATTTGGGAGGGTTTGGTTCCCAGTGGCTCACTTGCCATTTTAATTGTAGGTGAATCTAAGGCTGGTCTGATTTCAAGGTATTATCAAGTTCTTGTCTCCATTTGGTCTTATGCCTAAGTTATTAAAAAGAAAAGTTTTTGTCAAAATATTTTTTCAGATGTTGGTGATAAGAAATAGCATTTTGTAATTTGGTTGTACTTAATACTAACGAAAAAGAAAAGAAAAGAAAAGAAAAGAAAAGAAAAGAAAAGAAAAGAAAAGAAAAGAAAAGAAAAGAAAAGAAAAGAAAAGAAAAGAAAAGAAAAGAAAAGAAAAGAAAAGAAAAGAAAAGAAAAGAAAAGAAAAGAAAAGAAAAGAAAAGAAAAGAAAAGAAAAGAAAAGAAAAGAAAAGAAAAGAAAAGAAAAGAAAAGAAAAGAAAAGAAAAGAAAAAAGAAAAGAAAAGAAAAGAAAAGAAAAGAAAAGAAAAGAAAAGAAAAGAAAAGAAAAGAAAAGAAAAGAAAAGAAAAGAAAAGAAAAGAAAAGAAAAGAAAAGAAAAGAAAAGAAAAGAAAAGAAAAGAAAAGAAAAGAAAAGAAAAGAAAAGAAAAGAAAAGAAAAGAAAAGAAAAGAAGAAAAGAAAAAAGAAAAGAAAAGAAAAGAAAAGAAAAGAAAAGAAAAGAAAAGAAAAGAAAAGAAAAGAAAAGAAAAGAAAAGAAAAGAAAAGAAAAGAAAAGAAAAGAAAAGAAAAGAAAAGAAAAGAAAAGAAAAGAAAAGAAAAGAAAAGAAAAGAAAAGAAAAGAAAAGAAAAGAAAAGAAAAGAAAAGAAAAGAAAAGAAAAAAGAAAAGACAAAACTACAGTATGGTCAAATGTGGTGGCTCTTTCCAATGTTTTTTTCATGTCTCAATGTCAATGATGCACCAAAAAACACTGTATGTCCAAAGTACCAGAGCCTGACCAAAAGGGTTTGTTGAAATGTGTGTTAATGCTCCCTTTACTATGTTACAATATGCCTGAAATCTCAACATATTTAACTGCCACAATATTCCTCAACACATACTAACATCACTGGGCAGGGCAACCTGTCGTGCATTACAGATGCAGGAACATTTGAAATCTTCTTGTTCTCATGTAGCTCATTTGCATTGAAATTGCCTTTCAACATCACACCATCAGTTATATTTATGTCATCCACTGATATACAAAATATTCTTTGGGGAAAATAGATGCCTGGCAACATAGAAAAAACAGCGCCTCATAACAGAAAATTAAAATTTTTTCGTATCTGTGACGGTATGAAAAATGTGTGATGTTCAAGGAGACCAAGAGGAGAGGGCAAAATGAAATTTGTATCAAATGTTTTTAAATTCTGTTTATCTACCTCCCCAGTCTTTGAAAATGTCAGATCCATGTGGAGTGTTATCTATTGTGAAGAGGAATCATTATTCCTGTTGGTAGTGGTATTTTTAAAGAGATGGGACTAGGTGCATCAGCGCTGAAAAGCAGTAAATTTCCATTGACTTCAGAGAGAGTGGGAAGATAAGGAGAATATTGTCTAGGAAGAACTGAAATAATTTTCTGCCTGTGTGAATGACAGATGAAAAGAGAGAAAGTGAGGCTGCAAGGTTTGTGATGTAGGGATCTGCTATTTGCTTGACATGCTTTGCCTTTTGGACTGATGATCAAACATTATCTGTAAATAATGACTGGTATGAGCACTGACTTTTCTCAGTGCCCCCTCTGATATTGCACTGTGAGTCATCATTAATAATATGTAGCTTGAAATAAAAAAATCTTTCTCATTAATTATTAAAAATAATAGGCAAGAATTTTACATTGGGTGATCTCCATTAAACTTTGCTTTTTCTTATATACCAGGTTGTCTTATTCATTTCACTGCATATACTACATTATCTCCACTGACATTACCCTTGCAGATCACCTCAAGGCTTGCCCTTCATCCTGCCTTTCAGGTATGTTTTATGGATGTGTAAAACTGATTTTGAACTGTAGTATGTGGGAGTAAAGATGGGTCTTGCTTCTCTTTCAGTGGTTGCTGTTAGAGCTGTTTGCACAAATCCTACATTCTGTTGTGATTATTTTTTCAGGTTGCTCAGTGTTTGCACAAAGGCAATCCTTATGCTAGTAACCAGCTTCAGGTGTATGAACTAAATCTGTTGATGTTTACATGCCTCTGAGTAGCATATGGATGACAAGTACGTTAAAGGATTCTCCCATTCTTTTCATTTAATTAAAATAAAATCACAGAGAGAGTGGATTTCAAAGTTGTTTGGTATGTGAATGCTAGTGAGGACATTTCCCATGCTGAAGGCCAGTATTTCCAGCACATCTGGGCAGAGCCGGGGGTACCAGCGAAGTGGAGCCTTGGGGAATATAAAGGGAGTCTGGAAAACTGCATGTCCTCAAGGAGCCGTTTCACTCCTCACCACTGCGGTGACATCCTCAGTGACCCTGTCCCATCAAAGGGAAAACACAGCGAAACTCCTCTTTGCAGTGTTGTGACCTGCATTTTGCTCTCTTTATTTTCTTGTAGGACTGAAAAAAAACACAACTAGATTATTTTATTCAGTGTAGAGAGAGTCAGGGAGCTACAGCAAGTAGTCAAAGGCTAGGGCAGAAGAGCAGTCCCTTCCAGCCTCAAAACACTGCTTTGTTATCAACAGGAGTAAACCACGTGGCCAAAGGATTTCCATTTCATCTCAAAAAAGCAAGACTGAAGATCCATAGAGCAGCACACATCAGGAAATTCTGGCAGTGTTTACACTACTTCAGAAAGACAGAATAACACAGGTTTTAACCCAAGAAATCAGTATCTCTCCAGTATATCAATAATATCCTTATTCCTTAGGCTTTTAGAATATAAGCTATCTCCTCATGCTGTACAATGTCTTCCTAAAACCAGGAGATGGAGCCCTGCAGCCAAAGGCAACCCTCAATCGCACTCTACAGGCAGGAGAAAGAATGCTTTGCACTAATTGCGCTTGAGAAAAACACCTGTAGGTTCTGCTTCCCCGGGGTAAGACTTTTATCTGTGCTGTCCAGTGGCACACTGTGACTGACCGCCTGGTGAGTAACGGGGTTGAAGGGCACCTCCTCGCAAGTGGGGGCCGCACATTGCCTGTTCGGCTTTACACGAGTAGCCGCTGACAGCTGTGGGTAAGGCTAACGGGGCTGATGAAGCTGTGTGCTGGGCCCCACGCGTCTGGACAGCGCTGGGAGAGGGGAGCAGAGCAGCCCCCAGTGCTGGGGCCTGGAGAACATGGCCCAGCCGGCGGGCAGCAGGCAGGGCCCAATGGCCTCCTTGTCCCCCTCCCCGTGCCTCGGGCTCCAGGCCCTGGCTGTCGAAGCCACTGCCATTTGCACAGTATTTATATTTAGCCACGCAGCCACAGTTTAATCCATTAGCAGGGCAACGGGGCTGGGGAAAACCTGGCGGCGAGTGCACTGCCCGGCCTAAAAGCTCTTTGTGTACTCAGCGCCCGCTTCACGCAACACGTCAAAGTCTTCCAAAGCGTGCCGCTTCCCTCTTAACATTACTGGTCAGTTATTAATGAGGACAGTGCTTAGCAACTTAATTGAGCAGCTTGGGCCGAGGCCTTCCTGCGGTGTCGTGCTGAAGTCCCACGCGTTGCCAGCGTTGCTCGATTTCAGCGTGTGACAACACCTCAGCGGGTGCCTGCTGCCTCAGCGGTGGGATGAGCAGGGGTGTTTCATGGCTTTTTCTGTGTGTATATACACACACACAGTGAATCAAGGAAAACCACTCACTCCACGAAACTGGCGTAAGCAAAAAAATGTTAATTTAGGAAAACCACTCGCTCCATGGTTTGTAAATAAAATAGGAGCCAAGGCAAACCGTTCACTCCAGTTATTTGGGTTTGTTTTGGCAACACTAAGAGCTGGAAGCAGGCTGGCTCCCGTGCCAGTTCAGACGAGCGCAGGGCTGCTGGAGCAGAGCAAAGCAGCACTCGCTCCGCCCGTGGCCCTCAGCTGATTCTCAGGGCAAAGGAGGCAAAGGACAGGCCCAGTGTCATTTGTTCTGTTTGGGTAAGGTCTTCATAAGAGTTCAGGTGTACCCTTTGAGGGGTATACTGCACTTGGTGTTCAATTAATCCATTCCTCAATCACGCTAATTCCCTCCATGGCAGCTTCCATTGTGGTATGGATAAAAAACAGTGAAAACTAAATAAAAAGACGGAAGCTTGAATTGCTATGCTGTCAGGCAGGCTTGTGAGACCCACAAAGCGTGCCCTCTTGTGTGTGATGGCTACGAGCACTTTCTGAAGCTTTTCCAACAAAAGTGCACCTCGCTGCCTTAACTGCACGACAGTTTCCAGCTCCTGCAGCATTCATTAGCACGACACAGAACTAGGGTGTGCAGTGCAGAGATTCTTCCTGAGAATACTCTTTTAACTCTTTTTGAAATATTACATTCAGGCTGCCAGTGCCCACCCTGGGTATAGAAAGCATCAGGCAGCACCAAGTAGCTGCACGTCTCTGCATGCTGCTTCCCCCTTCCTCAGCCAGTGAAGAAACATGGCATGGAAAGAAGATCAAGGATGTAGTTCATCCACCATTATTAATGAATATATCATTTTCTTGTCAAGAATGTCTATTTCAGTGGAAAATGTTTTAGAAATTAGTTCTTAACCACTCATGCACAGAAACAGACTTTATTAAATTGTTTGGGTCTGATGATTTTGCTGAACTTTGCAGCCTGTAAAGTGCAGTTCCCCTGCAGACTCGCTGTGAATAACACCCTAAAAGTGATGCTTCAAATGAATTTGGGAGTGGGGAAGTACCTCACAAAATAATGCTTAAAAGTGATCAGTATACCAGTCCACATACACCAACCTGCACTGTCTGACTGTGGAATAATTAACTCTGTCTATGTCAGGTTGACATTCAGAAATGACAAATATTGCTCCTGAGCTGACAGTCAGGGAACACTGCCTAACAGTGCCTTGGGAGTCCTGCCTCACCTTCCCTCTTTATTTTGTCTGTTGCAGATACCAGCCAGCCAGACAGAAAAAGGTGCTCTCATGAATAGCATAAGCATATGCTACTATTTGTAAACTGTAAGGATTTTTAGAGGTAAGGAGATGACTTCAAAAAGTGTGTTTATCATATGTTTTGTGGGTTTTAGGTTGCAAGGAGAAGTAATATCTTTTATTAAGTCATCTCACATAGTTGGGAAAAAAAAGACAGACTTTTGACATGCAAGCCCTTTTTCACTTGGCTGCTGCTAAGTTTTGATGTATCCCTAAGGAAAACACAACAACTACAACAACAACCAACTTACCTTCTCAAAATAGCTATGTAGTGCATGAAATACATACTCTAACATATTTGAAGAACATAACCGCGTGTATCACTGTTGGGCATATTGCATGGGAGTGTTCAAAGTGAGGGGATACTTCCTCCAGCAGTTTCACAGCATATGTCTTTGGAAAGTGCCAGGAGAAATTCAGTAAAACTGACTGTTTTGCAACTGAATAATTAAAGTGTGTGCTTTGAAAAGAATGATCTTGTCATCACCCAAGACAAACAAACCAGCATTTTAGCTAGTTGATGCCATGATCAAATGCTTTTCTGCTGCTATTTATAATGTGCCTCTAACCCTCGTTTGTTTGTTATTAGGGAGGATAAAAAGAAAACCTGACAACCCCCTTGAAACCCTCACAACCTCCAAACAAACAAAAACCTCTAGCATGTGCCTGCCTTGCTGTATTTTTGGTAAGCACACATTAAAATTAAATTAATAGCTTTGGGCTGAATGTTGTGGATTTAATATATTTAGCTGCAAAGAACTCTTTTCAAACAAACACATTCAGTTAATAATGTCATGCCATAAGGTGTTCTGGATTATCCCAGATTTACTGAGAATAAACCTCTACTTTAGCTAGGTGGTCCCTGGATATCAATTTGCAACTGTATTATCAATTCTGCAACTGCAGAATGAGCTGAGAGGAGTTCTTCACCACCTTTATTTGAAAGTCTTATAAAATATCAGTCCTTGAAATGATTTTCTACTCCTGACCATATTTAAAATGGGCAGGTTTTAGTATTTATAGGGTACCTTTCCAGTACTGGACAATAAATGTTCTTCTTCATTTGAACTTTGTTGGTTGAATTCCTACCTGACTCATTCTAAATTGCTAATGCCTTTATTTACATCCATTACTGAAATTAAAACCCGAGTATGTTTTCACATGGTACTTTCATGAGAATCATGCTACGAAACGAAAGACAAACAAATTAAACTAGCAGCTGATGTTAACACCAGAGCTCTTCGACTTCTCACTCTGCCACTCTAAAGGAAGATGCAGGCCTACACCTGAGTTCGTGGTGAGAGCAGGTAATCACAGAACGGACAGGGTTGGAAGGGACCTCTGAAGTTCATCTAGTCCAACCCCGCTGCCGATCAGGATCACCTAGAGCACGTTGTGCAGGATGGCATCCAGGCGGGTTTTGAATATCTCCAGAGAAGGAGACTCCACAACCTCTGTGGGCAACCTGTTCCAGTGCTCTGTCGCCCTCACAGTAAAGAAGTGCCCTCTAAAAATATTGAGCAATGTGGTATTTTCAGCTTGGAGACTCAACATTATTACACTATCTATATATATATTTTTTTTTTTCTGAAAGTAGAAGGAAGGAATACTCTTGCCAGTATTAATTCAGCACAACAAAACTGATTAATTAAATAAAGGGAAACACATATTTAGGCAGAAGACATTTAGAATAAAATTAATTAAATTATCTTCATCCTCTTTGTTCTTGAATACCTCTTCCTCCAACCCCACCTCATTCCTAGGTGCCGCTACCTAGGCAGCAGCTGCTTGCCCCAGGGATGGCCGAGGGGCTTGTCCCAGGGATAATTCTCTTGGCTGAGTGAAATTGCAGCTGAGACTGGATTAGATGGCTTGCCTGGGCAGCTCTCAGAAACGCAATTGGTATAGTAATCCCTCTCAAAGCCTGAGAGGTTTAGTGGCCTTCCCAGCCCTGCCCAGCAGTCATTGCCTCACTAATATCTTCTGCCTGTGCATATGTGTGCTGAAACTCTGACAGCAGGTGTTCCAGGGTGCTATTCCTTCACTGTTCCACATTCATGACACAGCACTCGTCCTTCCCTTTTTTTTGGCTCTAATTTTCAAGATACTGCTTTTCATTCTGTGAGGTGATAGAGACTGTAGGGGAACATCCAAGTTGAAGATTGGTTCTTCCATCTGGCAGATATTTCAGAGTGGAGAACAGACATAAATGCACAAGAACATGGCTATTCGGTGTCCTGATGCTGTGCAAGGGATGGGATATTTAGCAACTCTTACAGAAGATTTTTGTGTACATTCAGGAATAATGTACACTGTTTTGGAATACTTTCAACTTAGTGGAAATGTTCTTTTCTGTTGCTTTGGTTTCTGTTTGTTCTAATTTTCTTTTTCCTAATTATAAGAATAAAAGAACAATTTATCTACTGTGCCCTAGATGGCATGGTTCAGAATAGTGCTTTTTGGTGATAACCAATGTGGTATATCTGGTGTCATTGTTATCGGTAATTATGTTGATATATTGGCTCTACTTATGTTGATTTCCTTGCTTTCATTTGATTTCTTAACATTGTTCAGTCACCAACTGTGTTATGCAGAAAAATGTGCAAAGTGACGATATGTGCCGAGGACTGAAAATTTAGCAAAGTTTCCGTTAAAAATAGAGGAAAGGAAAGCAAATTTCATTACTTGTCATACACTGTAATGCTAACCCTCAAAGTCTGGGAGAACACATAAATAAATAACAAACTCTGGCAGTCGTGCTTTCGCAAGTCTAATGAAGAATTATGAAGAGGCAATATTGTATGTAGAGATTATTGTGGTTTATCACCTTTCATATACATCTAATTTTCCCTACTTTTTATTGGGTTCAGTAGGTGTTAGATCAGAGATTTCATATCTGGAATTATTTCCTCCAGTCTCTCTTGGATATTTCTTTGAGATCTTCTTTCCTATAGTGATCTTTTTCTGTATATACTCTGTAAATATCTTTATTCTATTAAGGTAAGACCTAAAGGTCTCAGTGATGATTATGATGGCAATGAGGAGTTTACACGCACTGATTTTAAAAGATCATGTTGTCATCCAGCAAATGTAGGTACATTTGTAGGGACAACAAAATTTC
Source organism: Anser brachyrhynchus (assembly GCF_964034855.1). Lineage (NCBI taxonomy): Eukaryota > Metazoa > Chordata > Aves > Anseriformes > Anatidae > Anser > Anser brachyrhynchus. The sequence continues at coordinate 36,145,617 of NC_137694.1, read as the reverse complement.
CAACAGGAGCACGTGCAACACTTGAAATCATTTTGCTGTGCTCAGAAAGTAAATGTCATGAGCCTAATAGCTTGAGGTTGAAAGAGATTAAACATGTTATTGCCTGATAAAATATGCTAATGGCATCATTCACAAATTAAAATTATGTTTCTCATTTCCACTTGAATGTCCTATTTCATCATCTTCTGGTTGGATTCTTCATACTATGATCAATGAGGCTACATAAGAAGTATCCCTGTGGACTGCATATGAAAATATAAAAATAAAATTTCAAAATACATTTTTGTATTGGTTTACACTATGCTTCCCATAAAGTGTCATAGATTAGTGATAGACTAGTGTGTAGACTATTGGTTACATATATGTAACCAATTTGTAGGGACAAATTATGAAAACTAAGTGTACATTAAGATTTCTGGGTTTATATATATGTAAGATGGGTATGTCAAAAGCATAAAGTATTTATTTGAAAAATAAACCTCTGTGCCATCTTACAGTGCATTTCAAAACTTACCTCTGCTAAAGAGACCATACAGCATATTTGGATTCACCCAAGAGTTACACTATGACTTTCTTGGAGCTAATATTGGCAAAATGTTGATAAGGAAACACACTAGCTCTGAGGAACCACCAGATAGCATTTATTCTACAGGTCAATGGTAAAAATAATTTGACTTTAAAGTAGTGAAAGTCTCATGCTGAGATTTCTGACAAATAACAGTGAAAAAGGGTCTTGTACATATGAAGTAGGATGGCGTAAATTTTATACACTCCAGGATTAAATGCAGTAAAATTCCATGTGACTATAGAGCTGGTGTTGGACTGTAAGTTTTAGGTGACCTTTCCTGGAACATTCAACACAGAGTTTCAGGTGCAGATAGTGTAAGTAATTCTTTCTGTTTACTAAACTTGCTTAGTTGTTTGTTTTTTTTTTTGTAAACCCAGAGTTCATGTCCAGCCTGTAGTTGAAACGCAGAGAGGCTGCCTGATAACTGGATAACTGAGAAGAGATGAGAGACAAAATCATATTTCAGGCTGCCTGCCAGGGGGGTAGCCTCCAAGGCAAAGACCTGATAAGAAAGGGGAAGAAACATCTGTGCTTGGAGGGATTTGTAGAGGTGGGGCAGCACCAAAAAAAAAAAAAAAAAAAAGGCAAAAAAGGCAAAACCCCCACAAGCCCAAAATACAACACAAACTCACAGCTGTTACATTTCCTCATTCTATTTAGAAACAGAAACACTGAATATAGTGCTTACTGGCCTGGTGGTGGACATCATCTTCTTTTGGAGTCTGAGTTGCATCCAGTTTGTGGTTGAGCATGGAAATGAGCTTTGAGACATCTTAACTAAGGCTTACCTTGCTTCAGAGAGCCTTAGTCAGAGAAGAGATGAGACTTGCCCTTCATGCTATACTTGTTAATGTTTAATTGTCTGTTCTGATTGACGAAGACTTCAGTCAAGTTATCTTTTGAATGAAACAAGTGAAATAAATGGACATTATCTGGGAGGTGCCATGCTAGCCAAATTAAACCTGAAAACTTTCATCCTTTTTAGAAAGTTGTATCTGTTGATGGCACACAAAAATTCTGCAAATCCTTCCTCCACCTAGCAGCAGTAGTGTTGAAGCGAAGCAGTGCTTCTAATTAGAGGAAAGCCATTCAGTTTATTAGAATATTCTTTTTTATATTCTAATGGAGCGAATCCAGGCACATGCATAAAAAATACTAAAAAGCAAAGAATCAAACATTGTAATATGTTGTAAAACTAGTCTTGCACTTGTCAAGTTTAATGAAGTTTAGCTACAGATTTAAATGGAGCAAGAATTAGGCCTTATATACCCTACTGAGAAGGGGATGATTTTTAATGTAATGGTTATGCTCAAATATATCTAAATTTCTTCACAAAGGAAAACATATTGTATTTAATTAGTATCTTTGAGAATCAGCTGACTTCAAATGGTGATTTATTGTTTAATCATTGTTATTCAGAAACACATTTCAAACCTAATGAGGCATTTTCATGTTCAAAGAAATTTTAAATCACATTTTTCAAGCATAGCCAGATATCTTTTTTCTTAAAGTGATACTTCAATCACATTAAGAAGCTGAAATAGCTGTACATGATTTGTTTAATGCAGAACTAAATAAAAATGGTATATTGCTAAACTCAAAAGACGCAAACACAGATTAATGTTCTCATACAAGTGTCATCTACCATCTTGATAATGGATGGGAATTTTAAAGATGGACTAAATAGTGAGGGGTAGTGTCAAGTTTTAGAGGGTTTTTAACCCTAGAAGTGGAAAAATCATAAATCAATCCCCAAATGAGGTGATATACATAAAAATTAAGAGTCAAAAACAGCAAAAAAATGATTCGTTCATTTTGTTTGCTTAGGTTTCTGAGACAATAGAGTACAATATGGTAATATTTGCAAATTACCTCCATTCAAATATTATGATCTTCAAAAAAAAAAAAAGAAAAGAACTGGTAATATATTCTTTTCTGGGTATATTTTTTCTCCTCAGGCAGTCTTTTAAATCAACAGCTGAGGCTTTACGAAGACTATGTGGTGTTGCTGAAAGAATAAAGATGCTACCTACAGCAACAAGTCTTTAGAAATAATAATTAAAAACCCCACAACAGTCATTGGCTCTGATCTGTTTTTGCTTTGTTCTTTGTCTATACATTTTGTAATAGGAATAAAATCCTGTAACTCTAGGGTAGTTATATATCCATTGTAGTTCTTCTTGTGTATGCTAATGATGATTAGAAGTCCAGTGTATTATGAAATTCAATTTGTACTTTTGCCACGAAAATTTAATAACCAGTGTTTGGTCTGCTCTGACACTAGGTTAGGATTTTTAATAGTCCTTAAAGACTTTCATCAAAACTCATGCATCCATTAGATTACTTTGAAAATCCTGGATGTAAAAATACAGTGTCTTCAAAATACTGATAGAGAAACGAAGAAATAAACAAACTAGAACTCTATGGACTTCTTTTGAAGTAAAAACAAAAACAGCAACAATAAAAAAGTATACAAGTTTGACACATGAAATCATGAAATTATTGAAGTGGCTAGTAAAAGATAGATTAATTTCAAGTTTTAAATGAGAAATCAAGGAAAATAATTGAGATGGGACAAAAAATATAAAACAGTATTTAGCAACACAGATTTGCAAGAATGCTTCCTGACCAAGCCTGTACTCTTGTTGCAAGTGAAAGTAGAATTCCACAAAATCAGTTAAATATCTGTGATTTTTAGTTACTGGCATGAACTAGTGCTAGTTAGTGCAACTTGAAAGGCATTGAACTTCAAAGATATAGATCCTTCAGCCACCATTCTGGCATCCCTCTTCTCCACCATCTTGTTGTGTTTACTTGTGCCATTTTTGAAATGAAAAACAATCTAAAAGGAAAAGAAAGGTACAAAAAGTCTTCAAAATATTGCTGTTTGGATGAAAATGTGGTTCTCTTGACAACCCAAATATGATGTCTAAAGACAATACGTATATTTAAGGCAATATTTTGCAGCTCTTTGAAGCCACTCGGCCCCATCTGCTTAGTAGGGTTAGTTATAAAGGGTGAAAACATAATTATGCATAAGAGCTGAGACAGACTTATTTCTTGATAAGCATGTAAGCTGCTCTTGCTGCATGCTGAAAATTCATGCATAACTTTTCCTTTGCAGATTACCCTCCTTATATAGCAGATGGAATAAGATGCATATGTAAAGATACTATCAGATGCAAACACATAACAAGGGGACAATACAGGAAAACTGAAGCAGAGAGGACCATAAAGCTGAAATTTTCATGAACAAAGATGAGTGTCATCAGATAGTCAATAAAGATGTGAAATCCAGGACGTCTGCTCTGTCCTCAACTCCAAAGAGAACTGCAGATTACTATGTTCCTTTCTTCCTCTAGGTCTTATAAGGTACATTTGTGTACGTGTACCTTTGTACTTTAGTACTAAATACCAAAGGAAGCTCAGAATAGTGAGGCACAGGAAAAAAGAAGTATGTAGGTGTTTCCAAGGCCTTAAATGCTCCTGCAGCTGAAGACAAAACGTCTGCCAGCCACTGTAAGTGAGCCTTTGCCTCCTGCCTCCTCCATGGCTGCCAGCTTCATCAATTTCTGCTGTTACAAAGGCTTTCTGAAGAAAATATCAAACATTATTACTAATATTAAGGTTAATATTGAGTTCAAGATTTTGTCTAACGGCCAGCCAAATCCTGAAACTACGGGGAATTTTTTTGGAAAGTTGTCCCTACAGACCTCTCTTTGCTTCCTTTCCATGTGGGGTTTACGGTGGCAAAGGCCATGGAAGTTCTAGGGAGACATCTAGGCTGATGAAAGTGTAAGGCAAGAGAGGAAAGGCTTTGCACCTCCATCCTAGATGGAGAGAGAACAGTTCAGGTGCTCTAGGTGCCCCACAACCCATCTACATAGGCTTCCCTTCTTCTGCAAATCTGACAGAGACTAATTTTGGTAAGCAAGCGTGGGTCCAGCTGGTTTAGTGGGTGTCTACCCCAAAGAGCTATGAGACAGGCAGCTCTGTTTCCCTACAGGGGAAAACTAGAAGCAGAAGGTTGGGAAGGTCATGCTTGAGGCCAAGTGTTATGGCCACATCTTACTGGATGGATGCTCAACATCTGGGTGGCAGCTGAAGGACAGCTTGAGGCCCTGCCAGTTCCTGCTCATGTGCTGGGAATAGAACAAAGGCATTGGGTCAAGTTCCAGCCTCCTTATGCCATAAGCGTCATAGACATTGCTGTCTCCAGGGCTTCCCTGCTCTTATATTGTCATGAGATGTCTGGGGAAAGTTACGGTCTATTTTTTGCCTCACAAGGAAAGGCTCAGCAAATTGAAATTGGAGACACAAAGCTTCAGATGTAGAAGATAAATAAAACAATAACAGGAAGACAAAAGCAGAGATGGAATATGCTTTTTTAAACCAGCCTAGTGATTGAGAAACTCTGCTTAGAGAAATCTTCAGTGGCAGCTTGATTCCTCCATGTTAAGAAATTGCTTTGGAGGAATGGGGCTTTCTGCCTTTAATTTTCTCAAGATATTAAGAAAGTTTTGTGCTGTTGTCCTAGTTCCTGCAACAGATTGCTATGTACTTTATGTTCCCACCTTGGAAATTGTCCACGCATAAATAAAATAACACTCAGTAAAGGATATTGGAGACCATTTCTCTTTTTCTGACACTCTCTAGGCCCTCATTTTGTGATACCAAAAAGTTTCTTGGTGTGAATTAGCTGAAATATAACTTGAAATTGTGCAATACCCATCTTCCTTGTGCTCGTGGCTTGCTCTTTCTAAGGGGAGGACTTGTCTCCTAACTGTAGAGGCTTCTCATAGGTATCTAGTTGTAATCTACATCCTGAATAGAGGAAAAAGTAATAGGGAAATGGAAACTTCTTATTTTTAAGCTAAATTCTTGTGTGTTCTTGTGTGTTTTCATGGGCAGAATAAACTTGAGCAGATAGTAGTGCAAGTTTTATCCCTTCCATCAGGGCTTTCTCTATAGAAAAAAAAAAAAAGAAAAAAAAGCATAAGGAGCATATTTATTTTGGGTTCAGTTTTGAGGACAGAAACTAGCTGTAAGCTGCTTTAATGTAGCAGAGGAAACAGTGGAAAGTTCAGACAATTAATCAGTGATCTTTCCTGGCTCCTGCCAGGTACCATAGGATGTAACATAGGTCAGATGGAAGTTTAGAGCAATCCATGAGGTGACATGTAGAAAACGTCTCCTTTAGCACCATTAATTTTTGTTCTCTGTTGGCACTGATCTAACAGCAAATCTCCCAGCTACCCCAGGCTGCAAAGTGCCAAGCACTGTCAAAGAAGTACCAGAAAGGCCAACTCCATTTTTGAATTAAATGCTCTCTGATAATTTCTGGGCTTGTCAAATAATACCATTAGGCAATAATTCTGGAAATTTCAGAAAAGGCCACAAGATCTGCAAATCTGCAAAATCGTCTAATGGTTCATTTGCTGTCAGGACTTTACAACCTGCTCCACAGCCTTTCACCAGCTGTAGAAAACTGAGGATGAATGGAGTAAAATTTATCTGGACATTCAAGGGAAGGATTGTTAGCTGAGACACCAAATCAATTAAATGCTTCTTTAAAGTCCTTTATCTGGGCTGTACCGAGGGTTTAGAGCAACTTCCAATTAAAAACATGAAGTTAATTCTGTCGCCCTGTTCCCCGCATGAGCACGGTGCTATACGTTGTTGTTCTGGAGAAAATCACAGGGTGGAAGCTGACAAGTGAAGATTAGGGCATGTCTCTGAGAAGTAGAAGGCCGTGCCTTGTGAGAACAAGCACCTTTCAACTAAATATTTCCACTCTTGCTTCTAGTTGGGGGATGCTCTGGATGTCCCTTCCTCCGGGCATCATCTCTACTGGGAGGACATTTCTCCAGAGATTCTCCAGATTTCTCCAGACATTTCTCCAGCCCACTCCTGTGGGCTGACCTACTGATTTTGTTCAGTCTTCTCACCTACAAGAAAGGCTGATTGAAATTACTAGGACTTAAATTACTCAAAGAAAAGAAAGAATATGTTTTAGGAAAGGTCCCATAAATTCATAGGAGACTTCTAGAATCTGTAATGATTTGTTCCTGCCATGGTGTTTTACCTCAGTAGCTAAGGCAGAAACATTCTTAGGTTTATGTGGACTCCCGTGAATGCCCAGTGGTCTGGTAGAGCTCCTGGGTGTATCTACCTGTGGGAGATATAATTCAGTCTGACATTTATAATGGAAAGGTCAAGTGGCTCTCCTGTGAGCACAGTCCCATTGGACACAAAATTTAGAATACAAACTGCGATTTGATTTGATCTAAGCATTGGGAGCAAGTGAGTCAGAGTATTGATGAGGACAGACAGTATGTCATTTGGTTATTTGCTGTATTTATTTCTGACATTCAAAGGGTGACAGCTTATCTTCCCAGAAGAACCTACTAATGTGCTAGATCAATATAAGAGGGAAAGTGCCAACCTCATCATTTGTATTTACTGTAAAGATGGCCCGGCCCCGGTTAACAAACCAGTCAGTTGGATATACAGTGTCAATTTCTTGAATATGAATATTTTCTCACAATTTCTAAATTGTGAGGGATATGGTAGGGTTTTTCTCTGTAATTAGATAAGAAAGCAACCATAATGTCTGACATAACAGTGTAGGTAGCAATAAGCAGTACTCTTTAACATCTTCCTTAACGGTCTGGATGATGGGGTAGAGTGCACTGTCAGTAAATTCACAGGCGACTCAAAACTGGGGGCAGTGGCTGATTCACCAGAGGGCCGCACTGCCATCCAGAGGGCTCTTGGCAGTCTGGAGGGGTGATCAGACAAGGATTTCATGAAGTTCAACAAGAAGTGCCAAATTCTGTGTCTGGGGAGGAACAACCCCAGGCACGTGCACACATTGTGAGCCACCCAGATGGAAAGCAGCTTGGCAGAAAAGGACCTGGGGGTCCTGGTGGACACAAAGTTGAACACAAGACAGCAGTGTGCCATTGCTGCTTAGAAGGCTATCAGTATTCTTGGCTGCCTCAGGCAAAGTATTGCCAGCAGTTCAAGAGAGGTGATCCTTCTCCTCTATTCAGCATTGGTGTAACCACACATTGAGTGTCGTGTCCAGTTCTGAGCCCCCCAGTACAAGAGAGACCTGGACAAACTGGAGAGAGTCCAACACAGGGCCACCAAGGAAATAAAGGGACTGGAGCACCTCCCCTGTAAGGAGAGGCTGGGCCTGTTCAGCCTGGAGAAGAGGAGGCTCAGGGGGGATCTCATCAATGTCCATAAATACCTGAAGGGGGAGGGGGGGTGCAAAGAAGACAGACCCAGGCTCTTTTCAGTGGTGCTCAGTGCCAGGACAAGAGGCAAAAGGCACAACGTGGAACAGAGGAGGTTCCATCTGAACATCGGGAAGCACTTATTTACTGTGCAAGTGACTGAGCACTGGCACAGGCTGTCCAGAGAGGTTCTACTCCTTGGAGACCTTCAAAAGCTGCCTGGGCATGGTCCTGGGTGTCCCTGCTGAGCAGGGGTTGGACCAGATGGCTTCTGGAGATGCTTTCCAACATCAACCATTCTGTGATTCTGTGAATTAGGAGATAGTGACTTTTAAAATTTTATACATCTAAGTAACTACACTGAATAGTATTATTGTGTGAGTGATTATAAAAATCAGTAAGGCTTAAATTTAGAGTTATCCCAAAAAATAACTGGGTGCAGTCAATATTTGGTGATTTGTTTAGTCACTGAAAAACTAAGCTCCTACATCTAGCAGAGAAATAAAGACGGGTTCTGAAGAGTTCGACAAGCCGCATGCAATATGGTAATTTTTTTTAGACAAATCAATGAGTTAAAAGAAAATGTCAGTCTTTTTAGTACTACTTACTGCCTTTTTAAAACAAAAGGTGATCGATTAACAAAGTGCCTGTGTGTTGACTTTAGTATTACACAGCTTTTTGGTGATTAATGACAGAGGGAGTAGGTGCTTCAGTCCTGTCACTGGATGGAACTTAGAAATTTTCCCTGCTTTAAGTAGCAATATGAATTTACAGAGGATCAGTTACACTACATTATGCTCTTGGCTATCCTGTCATACAGAAATGAAACATCTATATTCTGTTTCCAAAACAAAAAGCAAATTAATTCAATTTGTTTTAATTCCCAGTAAAAGCATGGCCTCCCAAGAGGATTTGGTGCAGTTTAATCAGACTGCTCTAGAAATTAATTCAGATCATTTTCATTTGATATCTCCATGGGAAGAATCCCCTTCTTCCTAACGAGTAGCTACATAAAACTATGAGTATATAAAATAAATTGAACTCAGTAATTAAATTTACACAAGGAATTAAAAACAAGAAGACCTTACCTCAGAATAATACTGGATGTAGTAATGTATTGGTTGTAAAATATTGTAACAGTTCAGTGACTGACTTCCACAGAGCTTTAGCCATCTCTGTCTTAACGGCTGCCAACTAAATCCATACTGCAACCATGCTACTGGGAGTCTCGGTGCACTTGCCATGACTCTATGCAAAGAAACTATTTTTTCATTTGCTTTCTGAGGGTGATAACTGGGGAGATCAGGCTGTTTGGCCCATGGTAAAAATGCCTGATCTCTGTCCTTGGTGACCTGGCAAGAGAGGACAAAAGCAGTTGATTTGTTCAGGGAAGCTCTCCTCATAGAAGAAAGAATGTAAATATATATATATATATAAATTTCCTCTGAGATTTCTTTAGTTGTCACCTGATGTTGCTTCACACGTCTTTCTGTCTGCTGGCAGTTCCTTTGGAGCACCTGGCCAGCTCGACCTCGCTTTGTCTTGCATGGCCCCAGTAGGAGGACAATGCATTTGGCCATTTGGGGCGCTGCTCGGCAGGTCAATGAGCCCAAGACGCTCTGCAATTCTTCTGTATCTTATTGATGAAAGTATTTGCTTTAGCTCTCTGCACATGATTCAGAATCAACAACAGAAAGCGGTTACTTAATATCACTTTTCTGCTGTTTGGTTTTTTTTGAGAGCAACTTAGAGAAAGTTTCCTAAGAACTTAATACAAATTAATTCAGTTGAAGTCCCTGTAGTCATTGTGCTCACTGTTCGCTTGATGACTCACAGTCTGGTTGATATTTTTGCCCTATGAACTTACTCGTAAAGACAAATTACTATTGCATAACATTTTGGTTGCGGTAAAATAATATATCACCTGTTTTTAAGAATAACTTTGTTTAGCTTGCACCCTGGTGCTTTTGTTCTTGCTGCTAAAACTTCTCCTCTGGGTTTAATATTTCCAAACTAAACGCAGTAACCTTTTCTTAGTTTTAATAAAATTTGAAAATAAAGAGAAATGGCTTATAGCTAGGAGTTCACAAGTATTTTCCTCCTAATGCCAGAGCTGAGGTCATTATAGACATCAAACTGAAAGATTAACAGCATCATAATGAAGTAATTAGTTTTCTAAAAGATCTGTTTATTAAACAAATGATCTACTGAAAGAGGTAGCTTATCTATTATAGTTATGGATACTAATGCAAAACCTATTGATCAAAAATAACAGTTTTGTTTTCAGAGTTAAAAATTATTTTCATATTTTAACCAGGAAAAAGTTTTATTGGAAGGAATGTTAGTATACTTGTCTTTTACCTGATTATGGATTCAAAAAAAATTGGGAAAAGCTGTAGAGTTCTTGTACCACTTTTTATTAAGGTATGGAAACCTTTCAGAGGCATGTGCCTCAGTTTTTAGTTCTCCAAGCCACACATATTCTGACATGGTCAACAGAGGCATGACCACGTCAACCAATCTGACTTGTATGTATTCAGTAAATGAGAAGGCGTTTAGGTCAATGAAGGAACAGTTCAGCACTTTTAATTGCAGCAGAAGACTGAAATAGAGAATCAGAAAGTTTTAAGAAATTTCTGTCATCAGGGTTTTCTGAAGTCAGCTTGGTTTGCACTGTTGGGGGAGCTGCCACCCATGGTGGTAGTCTGAGAACAAAGCAGGATCAGTGCTGCGGCTCAGCAGCATTCTTCAACACCTTGTCTCAGCTCAGGAAACGCTCTTTGGTTTAACAACGAATGATCTCCATTCTTTGCTTGCGTTACTGAACTACAAGCTGTAGCTCTGCAGTAGGGATGCCTGCAGGAACTGAGTGAACAAGTGGGCTAATTTTTCAGACCATGTTCCAAACATTTTCACTCCTGTTGGGACTCATGCATTGCCAGGCCTTATGTAGCCCTGTTGTGCAGCCCTGCATGAAGATGACAGCAGCTTATAGATTGCCGTGGTGGAAATGGTTGAGTAGGCAACAAATGATGAGTAGGGCAACAAAATGCCAGTGCTGCAACACAGTTTGGTTCCTACCCTCTTTTTGGAACATCATGACTTAAATGGACTTCTCCACTAAGTTTCTTTGCAAAGGTTTTCGTCAAAACTGCTCCTTATTTTTACCAGTGGCCTTGCTCCGGAAAGCCCTGTGCTCGTGCCATCAGCACATGTCCCTGGGCTGCAGCTTTGCTGGGCGGTGGGTTCTGGTCCCCATGACACAGGGCCTGGGAGCCAGCGGGGTGGGTTCACTGCCAAATGCAGCACCCTGTGTACAGCACTGATGCTGCAGAGACATTCATTTGCAGTCTCAGAAATGAAGCTGTTTTACTGGCAGTGACCACAGGCAGATTCAGCAAGATTATATTCGGTAAGAAATAATATTTGCTTGCTGCTACTGAGCTCTCCAAGTTCTTCTCTGTTATTTTTTCCCCTCAGAAGAATACTTCAGACCATCATTGGCAGCTGGTTAGCAGCTCTTCCTCATTGATTCTGTCCAAACTCAGAAGCAATCAGAATGTAGTAATCAAATTTATTGATCACCCTGCAACACAGAATTTGATGGACAAAAGAGTTTATGATAGTCCCTATACACAGAAAATTCTCTAATACTGTTTTTCTTTTATGACTCCTCGATGAACTGAACTTCAAGGACTTGTTTAAAAGAAAGCAATGTTTTATTCCTTTGGGTATCACACTGGAGCAAAAATGGTCCTGATGATTGTTCCAAAAAGTTCTGTTATTTTTCTTTTTAGTGTGCTTTAATGCAAAAATAGTTGCTGCAGAAAGCCTCAGAAGGTTTCTTTGTGCATGTCTGTACACCAAAAGAATAATGCAGCATGATGTTTTGTAAGAGACTGAACCAGAGGTTCAAGGTAGTTACAAGGAGTTTGATTTGGTGGTTGGACTGAAGCTTTTCTGAAAGAAATCATGTTGCAAAAACTAGACCAGTGAGATATAAATTAAGAAGGGGACAGGGAAGGTTTTATGGCTTTACAGATCCTACTTCCAGAAACTGCTCAGAAGAAGGCATATACTCTACTTATGTAAAACAAATCAGTTATTTGAATTTGAATATACAGATGCTTATTTATTACAAATAGACCAGACCAGACATGAATATCACAGAATCACAGAATCACAGAATTGTCTAGGTTGGAAGAGACCTCCAAGATCATCTAGTCCAACCTCTGTCCTAACACTAACAAGTCCTACACTAAACCATATCACTAAGGGCTACATCTAAATGTCTTTTAAAGACCTCCAGGGATGGTGACTCAACCACCTCCCTGGGCAGTCCATTCCAATGCCTAACAACCCTTTCAGTAAAGAAGTTCTTCCTAACATCCAACCTAAACCTCCCCTGGTGCAACTTTAGCCAATTCCCCCTCGTCCTGTCACCAGGCACGTGGGAGAATAGACCAACCCCCACCTCGCTACAGCCTCCTTTAAGGTACCTATAGAGAGCGATGAGGTCTCCCCTAAGCCTCCTCTTCTCCAGGCTAAACAACCCCAGCTCCCTCAGCTGCTCCTCGTAAGACTTGTTCTCCAGACCCCTCACCAGCTTTGTTGCCCTTCTCTGGACTCTCTCAAGCACCTCCATGTCCTTGTAGCGAGGGGCCCAAAACTGAACACAGTACTCGAGGTGCGGCCTCACCAGAGCCGAGTACAGGGGGACAATCACCTCCCTAGACCTGCTGGCCACACTGCTTCTTATACAGGCCAGGATGCTGTTGGCCTTCTTGGCCACCTGAGCACACTGCTGGCTCATATTCAGCTGACTATCAACCAGTACTCCCAGGTCCTTCTCGGCCAGGCAGCTTTCCAACCACTCATCTCCCAGCCTGTAGCGCTGCTTGGGGTTGTTACGCCCCAGGTGCAGGACCCGGCACTTGGCCTTGTTGAACTTCATGCAGTTGACCTCAGCCCATCGGTCCAGCCTATCCAGATCCTCCTGCAGAGCCTTCCTGCCCTCGAGCAGATCGACACACGCACTTAGCTTGGTGTCATCTGCAAACTTACTGAGGGTGCACTCGATCCCCTCATCCAGATCATCAATAAAGATATTAAAGAGGACCGGCCCCAGCACTGAGCCCTGGGGGACTCCCCTAGTAACCGGCCTCCAACTGGATTTGGCTCCATTCACCACAACTCTTTGGGCCCGGCCATCCAGCCAGTTTTTAACCCAACAAAGCGTACGCCAGTCCAAGCCATGAGCAGCCAGTTTCTTGAGGAGAATGTTGTGGGAAACAGTGTCAAAAGCCTTACTGAAGTCAAGGTAGATCACATCCACAGCCTTCCCCTCATCCACCAAGCGCGTCACTTGGTCATAGAAGGAGATCAGGTTTGTCAAGCAGGACCTGCCTTTCCTAAACCCATGCTGACTGGGCCTGATCACCTGGTTGCCCTGCAAGTGCCGCGTGATGACACTCAAGATAATCTGCTCCATGAGCTTCCCTGGCACTGAGGTCAAACTAACAGGCCTATAGTTCCCCGGGTCTACCCTCCGACCCTTCTTGTAGATGGGCGTCACATTTGCTAGCCACCAGTCGACTGGGACCTCCCCTGATAGCCAGGACTGCCGATAAATGATGGAAAGCGGCTTGGCCAGCTCCTCCGCCAGTTCACTTAGTACCCTCGGGTGGATCCCATCCGGCCCCATTGACTTGCGTACATCCAAGTGTTGTAGCAGGTCACCAACCATTCCCTCATGGATAGCGAGGGCCACATCCTGCTCCCCATCCCCTTCCACCAGCTCAGGATACCAGCAATATATTTTACATGAGATGGTTCATGTTAATAATTGAAAGTCTTTCCTACCAATATTGTGATGCAATATACAGCAGAATGAAAAATATTTATATTTAGAAACAGCAAATCCTGGAAACATTGTCTGTTTTTCAGATCTGATTGAAATAGAACTGAGCAAAATTACAATTGTTTGGTCCTAAAAATAGTCACAGATCTTAGTGATATCTCCTGCAAGCTACCTTCACCCTCCCTCAGAAGTTCTTTGAACTCTTAAGTTGGTATATGATAATATTTATCACTATTTTGTTGGTTCATAACACAACTTTCTGAAACCTCACAGAGCTGGTCATCCACAGTAACTTTCATAACAGAAAGGTTTCTCATTTTTTAAATATCCTGCCTTTCTTATTTGATATGTTTTACCTTCCAAACAAAATAAGAGATGTACTAGAGTTCAGTGGCATTCCATATAACTGGTTACAGCCTGTACACATATTGACTTTTCTAATATTATTGAAAAGATAGTCTGACACCAGCACAAGTAAGATGTTGATGACGGCCAAAAAATTCTAGGCAGGGTTGTTCTTTGTTGTTGTTGTTTTTGTTTTCTCATGTGAATTCCAACCTAAGCAGTTTCTCCTCTTTTGGTGGCATGAAATTGGTGGTAGGGTTATGGGATATTAAGGTTATAAATGGTTTATAAAGACATAATCAATAATTAAATTGCATGTTTTACACACAAATGGAAAATTGTCATGGTCTGTGGCAGCTAACCTTTTGGCCAGGAATGTGTCCATGTTTTTGAGAGGGAGAAAAGAGCCACATGCCCACCTGTTCTCCCCTCTGTGGCCAGAGCAGGGTCCCTGTGCAGAGGAACTCGCTGGCTCTAGCAGAGCCCTGCTGCCCCCCTTCCCCGGCACTCTCAGCTGCCTGGCTGGGTGGCCCGTGCCAGTGAAGCAGGACAGGGGCTACCTGGAAGAGCTGGGTTTGCAACACGGTTTTCTTTTGCACTGGCTGGTCTGGGGAGGGTGTGCAGCTGGGGAGAGGCTGCTGCAACTCAGTAATATGGGCATTTTGTTCCTGGTCCCCCCTGTCCTGGGGCTTCTCTAGCGATGGACAGGATGGATGCCAGACCTACAGAACTGCTGTCAGCAGCAGCCTGGGCTGACACCTTCTTTTCACAGATCCTACAGGATTTCCAGTAGAATCTATTGCTGTTGGTTACTACTCTTTAGATTCAATTTTAAGCACACAGCTCTAACATGGTCCTTGTATTTCCACAATATGTAATACATCATCCGGATCAGTCTGGTATATTAGAATTAATGAAATCACTTGTCAAAATGAATGAAGAGAATATACTTTTTGCATATTGCCCTTGCTTTTGTGCTTTTTTTCATTTTTTATTCACCGATTTCATGGTTCAGTAAATAATAGTGGGCCTCCTAGTCCTTAGACTAGACATCTAACTATGTCTAGACATCTCAACTAACTCTGCTAACATCCTCTTGTTCTTTTCTATACGGAAGCTTCTAAGGGTGGGTAGTCAAAACAGTCTTAAGTAATATTTTCACATATGTAAGCAGGAGCAGCAACGAAAAGCCTTTCAGGATATACCCTGAAACAGTGCTGTGAATAATCCAATGAAAACTGTAGCATGAAGGAAAGTGGTATCTGTACTAGCTCATGAACTATTGCTTCGATTGAGAAAGAACTACTTTGCTATAAATCATCACTGTAAACTTTAATGTTGGTATAAATATCTGTATTTCAGCTGTGGCTTTGCCCAGAGACTCCAGCAAGAACAGTTCACTTCTGTGGCAGTATCGAGCTGGGTCCTGGGGATGTGAATTTCAGTGCGGGGTCCTTATAAAAGGGCCAGATTTTCCACAGAGTGTCTAGACATGAGACACATTAGCTGTATTTCAAAGAGAAGAGAAAACATTAAGTTGCAATACCTAGCAGCTTATGGGTGATAATATTTTTATATAAGTGTCTGAAATGTAACTTTCATACAGAAAAAGTCCCCATTCTGGCATATCCAGAAATATATTAAAAATATTCCTAAATTTAAGCACTTGTATAACCCCAGTTAAGTCCACAAAACTAAGCACTTTTGTCCCTTTCTGAACTAGAATCTCTGTTACTGTTCTGTCTCACTGCTTTTCTGCCCTGTTTTCATGTCATCTACAGTTTCTCAAAATTTTCACGTTTCTTTGCCTATTGGTGGTACTTACAGATGAACATGGAACAGACTGCAAAACTACCTCTATGTTTATTACACTTATAAACAAAAATGGTTATTTCAGATTTAACTACAGATCAGTTTGGAACAACTATGGCATAGCTGTCAGCAGACAGACTGTATTGCAAAACTAGAAGCTGTAGGACACCACATGAATCCAAATAGCCCCAAGTAGTCCTGGTTTTAGATGGGATAAAGTTAATTTTCTTCATAGTAGCTGTTTTGGTGCTGTGTTTTGGATTTAGTTTGAAGATAATGTCGATAACACTGGTGATTTAGTTGTTACTGAGCAGTGCATGCTTCGAGTCAAGGACTTTGGGGCTTCTCATGCTGCCCTGCCAGCAAGGAGGCTGGGGATGCAAAAGGATCTGGGAGGGGACACAGCCAGGACAGCTGGTCCCGGTTGACCAAAGGGATGCCCTATACCAGATGGCATCCTGCTGGACAATAAAACTGGGGGCATTCGGCCAGGGGGCTGCTGTTGCTTGGGGTTTGGCTGGGCATCTGTCATCTGGTGGTGGATTGCATTGTGCATCTTTATTATTATTATTAATTATTAATTATTATTATTATTATTATTATTATTATCTGGTTTGTTTGTTTTCCTCTTTCTTACTAAACTATCCTTATTTCAACCCATAAGCTCTTGCACCTTTACCTTTTTTTGGTATTCTCTTCCATCCCACTGGAAGAGAGAGGGGAGTGAGCGACTGGCTGCTTAGCTACCTGTTGGGTTAGACCACACCACCACAATACAGGAAAGTATTAAAATGTGTTTGAATATAAGAATAAATTTGATGCTTTGCTGAACTGGAATCAAAAAAGCATTGTACCAGATACTTGCTAGGTCAATTCCTTTTACGGTGACTGTCTGGCTAAGCAACATAAAGACAGTCTGATCCTTATATTATCTCTGTGCTGACCTAGTAGTGCTACTTTCTTCTCCACATTAAATAAGCTACTCTTCATTCATCATCTTTGGCTGAACATTCCTTTGCTCTCCATTCTCTGTTGGAAGGGTTGGGGATTTCTGTCCCAAGAAAAACCTCCATACCTACTCAAAAGCAAGGTATAATCACTGTATTATTACAGTTTACGGCTTAGTCTATTGCTGAAAATTATTTTGTGCTTTAATCATCTAAAGTAAACTTAATTTCTAATGAATGATGACATGAAACTCAAGGAAGTATTCTGCTGAATTATATATGTCTGTTTCTCAGGTGGTGACCATTACTGGCTCTTGCAGAGTGTCAGATGACCCCATAGACTTTTTAATGGTGAAATCTTATTGTTTTTTTTTGTTGTTTTTGTTATTTTGTTTTGTTTTTAATCTTTAGTGTAACATCATTCCAATACAAATGTTATGGAAAAACACTTTATAAATGTGTATTATGGAGTCCCACAATTTGATAATTAATCAGATTAAATGTACTTTAGTTTTTGCTTAGGTTTCATCATCTGCTCCTTTTCAGTTTCAAAGCTTGTTGTTAATTGTAACTAAACCAGTTTGCTTATAGCTTAAAACCACTTTTGAAACCAAATCCTACTCCTCTCACACAAATAGTCCCATTCATTAGATGGATAGTCTTGTTTTCAGCAAAATACCAGCTTAAAGCAACCACACTGCTGAAATTACAGGCGTTGTTCTTGAGAAACAGGTCCTAAATCATTTTTTGGCACTTCAGAACATTCTATACAAAACTGTGTACTGAGTCCATGGAATTTTTTTGAATATCTGAACAGTTCCCTACACCTTATCAAGGACAAATTTGCAAGGTTCTGAAGAGGTCTATTCTATTAACAATATCTTGAAATGTATTGGCTGCTTCATTTCCTCCTCAGTGGATTAATTTAATCTTCTTCTTGATTACAGTGGCTATTAAAACCAACATAAACATCAGTGAATTCGAGTGTGCCCACAGTCAGACAAACCATTGCAAATCCCAGATCGGGCTGGTTCTTGAATGTAACATTTTTATGAGTGATGGCTATCTAACTCCCTTGAGGAAAAAACGGGTCCTTCTGATGCTAGATGAACTTATTGTGTTGTATTACCTGCCTATGAACCTAGATAGCTGATGAAAACAATGAAATCCAGAGCATCTTTCTTCTGACCCTCAACAATAATTGGTCGAAATAAATATTTTTCTTTGAACTGTTGCAGGGAGATGGTCTTGCTATCTGTTGATCCTGTTGCACATGTAATGGAAGTCTTCATCCAGAATTCATACCTAATTATCATGATCAGCCATTGCAGCCCTCTCAGACTCATTGGGTTTTATTCTATGGGGTCATCAGGAGACAGCAGGTATGTATTTTTAGGGTAGCACCAGGATGAAGCATGTCATCCCTTCTGTACACATTTCTGAGGGAAAGAACACCAATCCTATAGGATGACAAAAAAAACTACCACTAGAAAATAGACTGAAGTCTTCTCCTCGTTGACCTACTCCAAGCAGTGGGAGCTCTAGGGGAGCAGATGCAGCCCTGTCCAGTGGAAGAAGCTGGACCAGCAGACCCTGGTGACTCCTGGACTCAGCTGCATGCTTCCTCCCTTCGTGTGCGCCAGAGATGGGCCTCCTGCTCTGACCCTGGGCAGATTTATCGCCATCTGACACCCCTCCTGGGGTCACACCAAGGCAAAGAGACTCCTTTGCACACATGCCACACATACCACACCAAACCCGGAGAAATGAGGTTGGTGGAGTAGGTAGGATATCATCCCAAAAAGGTTTTATTCCCCCCAGTGTTTCTTTCTGATAGTCATTTTTATGTGTTGCTTTATAGTATTGGAATGATGTGAGATCATGATGGGAAAGAGAAATGTTTGTACACCACATTAATAAAAATGTTCTGACAGAAAACAGTTCTGGCTTGTTTCTGGGTGTTTCTCATATATCTTACGTATGTTGTTTATTTGTATATAGCCTGGACTGAAGAATTGTCTAGGTTTCTTTCTTGGAATGTGAATCCAGAATAATATGATCATGAAAGTGCCATTTATTTTTTTATTACCTCCTCTTAATGTAACTGGGAAGAATAGTCCAAAAAATGCTTCACACCTCCTACCTGAGGAGTAACACTGCTGGGAAGGGGAAGGAAGCATGGGACCTGCTGTTCTGCATTAGTATTGTAGGAATCATGATTTTGCAGGTAGTGTCAATTTATAAAGAGTTTTTATTAATTTTATTATTGCCATTGGTCATGATCAAAGCAAATGCTTCAGATGAACACAACTATTTTAAATGAAGCTTTCAGGACTGTATTTTATGCAGACTGAATATGATTTAAAACAAAATAAGTAGAACATTTCTAAAATGAGAGTCAGAAGAAATCTTCACTGAAAAGCAAAGGATTCCACACATTTATGCGTTTAAGTAAAAAGATAAAAAATGACTGCAATTTTTATCTGTTACTCAATTGCTAAATAAGATGCTACTTTTGCTAGTTCCATCTTTGAAGTTATTTGGAATACATCAAAATACAGCAGTAAAAGGGGTAGATGGAGCTGGGTAAACTATACAGCAGACCAGACTCTCATAAAAGAACTGAATATTCTCCAGGCACAGTGGAGAAATTTCTGTGCTGATTCTGATAACAGACAGCAGACACCAGAATTTTAAAAAAATACCTGGGAGAAATCTGAACTGGTTTCAGTAAGTATAATGACCTAATCAGTTTTTTGTCAAATCCGTGCTTTCATCTCAAGTTAACATCAAAGTTTAACTTGAAACTGTGGTGGAAACATATAAAAACTTTTGGTGAAATAACAGCGCCCAGAGTGTCTTTGGTGCAAATCATGATCCAGGAGGCTTGGGTCAGTCTGTGACAGCTTCAGAAAAGACCTCACTGTGCAGATTCTTGTAATTTTCCTAAATACCTTTGACTGTGAATGAACTGATAGTTATAAATTTTTGCTTTAAAAATCTCAGTTAAATTTCTGTAAATGCTCAGCATTGGCCCAATCTTATTCCTACTGTTGCTGAGTTGTGTCACTGAATGAAACCCCTGCTGAGCAGCTTTGGACAGCCCAGCCCCAGAAAGACGATAGTGCCTTGTTTGTAAGGCCCTACTCTACCCATCAAATTTCATGATAGTTTATAACCCTCAGAGTTACGACTCTCCTTTGAAAGAGGAAGTAAAGGCTGGTGGCTGGTGGGTTAAGATTTTCTGGTAGTTATCTGCTTCAGCTTTGTGATCCGTCTGAGTTTTAGTGTGGACTTAGGCAAACCACCACCACTGCATTGTATGCACACCAGGCAATAGGGTTGTGCTCAGCTGAGCTGGTGAGTCCCTGTTTTTTGTGTGGTGCTGCCTTTAAGCTGACACACTGTGCTTCTTGGCTGTCTCACTCATGTGAGCACAGAGATGCTGCTTCTGTAGCTGAGAACCACACATGGGCACAGCTCTGGCATTCCAGCATAGTGCTCCCAACATGTCAGATCACTTTTTTCTGTCCCAGCCAAGTAGATGTGCCCCACCTTTTGTCTTCATAGGGACTTCTGTGCACTGAGTGCAGAGCACAGCATCCCAGGCTTAAGTAGGGTGATGTTTGAGTGATAGATGCAGTAGCAGAGCTCTGTTCTCAAAGAAATTGGCCTTCATGATTGTTTAAAGGAAAGCAACACATTTTGGTAATGTCAAATGTCATTTTAACAGAATTTAATAAGCTGTTTGTGGATGCACTGAATTTGTCAAAAGTACTTGCTAGCTCTGACTAGAATAGTAATGGCTGGAATATTCACAGGGGAAGACTGGATAATAACTCTTGTGCTTGTAACCATCACTTGTCAGAAGGAGAAATTAATGATCACCTTTGTCATGGTATAAATGACTACAAAAAATGAAATCAACAAATTAAATTTGACTAACAGCTCGGTAAGTTGATAGATTGTACCTTTGCTGCCTTGGTGGTAGGGGCATAGAGTATTACTCACGAAGAGTAAAGTAAAGGAATAGCTGTGCCTGTTTCTCAGGCATAGAAAAGTTAGAGCAGAAAGCACATACTCAGTTGTTGTTGGAACAGGGTTGGGGTTTTTGTGTTTGTTTGTTTCCTTTTTCCAAATCAGGGGTTTACTCATTCATTCTCAAGATACCAGATGCATTAGTTATATGGTGACACAGAAGAGCAACACATTCTTTGGATTACTATGTACTATGCCTTTTAAAGGATCATTTTACAGGTATTCTGTGATGTGATATTTTGATTGGTAAAGCACATGGGGATTTCCTGTTTCACTTCCAAAAAATTCTGAAATGCTTTCTACTCCTTGGCCAATGGCAAGGAGATGAATGACTCAGAGGATGTGCTGGGATGTTACCGGATGGCAACCTCAGGTGGCAGGAGTGAAACATGACCAGATTCACCCTCAAACACCAAGTTTCTCTGCCAGGGACTGCCTGGTTCACCCCAGGTTTGAAAGAATCCACCATTAGGTTGTGTGGATGACTGGGGAATCTGCAATGAAATGGGAATTGAACCAAAGATAAGATCTAACAAGGATATTATTGCTTTCAAAGAAAACAGAGGACATTGTACAAAAAGTAGCAATTGTCTACATAAAGCTGCAATCTGGGTCTGATCTGACATTTGTTCCATATGCGGGAAGGTCTAGGATATTCAGTAATGAAGGATGTAAAATAAGTAAATAAGGATGAAAGTTTTTGTGGCTCAGATACATGTCCCAGTGGGGGAAAGAGAGCACCCTGCCAGGTACTTTTTATTAGCTTAAATCTATTTAAGATAATTTCACTCTCTCAAACAGAAGTCCTGCAGTCCTTAAGGTGGAATTAAAATCCTCAATTTATCCTCAGAGATATTTTTTTTTCTGCAGTCCGTGTACTTCAGAGCCTGTTCTACTTGGTCGAAAGACTTTTTATCTGCTTTAGGCAAGAATGCATTTGTGTTTACTATGAATATACCAATATGCTTTTGAATGTCTGGGATCAAATACAACAAAGACAGCTTATCACCCTCTTCTCAGTGCATGAGAACAGGATAGGCAGTCATGTAGACAGAACCTAAAATACCCTGCAAGGTTTCTTCTGAAAATTAAGTATTGCTCAAGGGTCTTCTTACTGCACGCTGCGGAAAGTCAGCAAAGTACAAATCCTGGTTTATCTGGCTGCACATAACCCTGATATACTCACTTTTTTTTTAATTTGCCAAACATATTGGCAAGAATCTCTGTGTCAACGTTTGTTAATAGCATCGGCTCATGCTGAAGGCAGCTAGTCCAGTTTCTCCCCTCTTTAGGCATCTGAACCATCCATGCTGCTATTTAAGAGGACTTAAGCTACTTCTCATTGTTTGATTTTGTTAAATAAATAAATGAATGCACACATTAAAAATACTGTAAAAGGCTTCCTTTTTTTTTCTTTTTTCTTTTTTTTTTCTTTTTTTTTCCCTGAAATATGAGATACCCAGAATTGTCTATCTTCTGCTTTTAAATAAAGAAAGGACAGATCTTTGAGGCAGTAACTTTCTTTGCTTTTCTATTATTGGTTTGAGTATTACTCTGTTATCCATTCTCTCCCATATCTGTGATAGTTATCAGATCTCTCGTATCCCTATGGGGTTGTTATCCTATGAGACTTTTTCTTATGTTGTCTGCCTAAGCTCTCATTAACACTCTTTACATTGGCTTAGTTTCATGAGAGATCCTGTTTGCTTCATATTCTAGTATCTTCTCATGAACTTTGGGAATCTACATATTTTGATACTTAACAGCAAAACTGAGGGAACCATATTCCTTTCTGCTTTTGGTTTCATTTACCAAGAAAAAGAGCTTTAATAATAAGAATACTTCACATTTATGCTTTAACTTATTCTTATCTCTGGGTCTTAAGATTTTCTCCTGGATTTTTTTTAATGCATTACAACTATTTAAACTATGTTTAAATATCTTAAGCAGCCCAAGTTATTATATGTATTTAATTAGCCTGTCAATTCCCAACTGAATAATGCCAGATACAGTGATGATTAGGCATTGGAACAGGTTGCCCAGGGAGGTGGTGGCGTCACCGTCCCTGGGGGTGTTTAAGGAAAGGTTGGATGTGGTGCTTAGGGACATGTCTTAGTGGGTGACATTGGTGGTAGGGAGATGGTTGGACCAGATGATCTTGGAGGTCTTTAACAACCTTAATAATTCTGATTAGTTATTATCATCTCACTCTCTTGAGCTTGCAGTTAAGTGATTTACAAAAGTGCTGGAGAAATGGGGTATATCAATCCCAGAATATTTGTCCTGTAGTTCTAGCATGGAAAATATAGTACTTATGATCAAAATCCTTCATCCTCTCAACACCATTCAGATCCTGTCCCAACAAACTGTTGGCTATCAAAGTCCACCTTTATGGCCTCACTGAAATTCTCTTCCTCTTCCCTTTCTTTTATTTACTACCCTAAAATATTTAGAGGGTTGTCTTTGGATGTGGATGAATATAGAAGCTATTGTTGATGTTCTCTTCAGATTATCTTTGATATAAATACGTCCTTTATCAGTATCTAGCTGCTTGTTTTTTACAAGAAAGGGCAAATGACAGAATAATGAAAGTTTTGCCCCTCTCCTACTGACAGTCCTAAGGAGTATTATAAGGGCTCTGCCTGTGTCATCATCAGGTATTTTCTGTCACTGGTCTACAAATTGGTTTATTGTAATGGGATACTGCTATATTTATCTTTGCTATTATTTATTTCTGCTATTATTTTAAAATCCCCTTTCTTTCTGGCAAGGTTCCTTAGCCCTTTAACATTTATAGAAATAAATGTATGTTGGCTGACTCACTGCACTGGCATTTACCAAGCCTTCTGCTTTCTGGATGGACTTTTCTCCTGCTAGCCCGTAAGGATACTTATATGCTCATGAATTCCGGTATCTGCAAGCAATAACCAACATAGAAGGCAGTTTGGGGTCTATTGGGAATGCTAATATTACTTTTTTGTCCCCATTTATTGGGTGGAAAGGTATGCTTCATCCGTCGTTATTGTGTATGGATTTTTATGAAGATTTTCTTGCAGTGCCAGTCTGGGTTAACTTGAGAAAACCTGTCTGAATATGTAGCAGAGATTCATTTCTCAAGACCCTTAGTTAAAGCCATAACTCAACCTTAATTATTAACCCAACAGGACAAGATAATTACAAATATTTCTAAAATGACATTATGTATTGTTAATTAACATAATGTTGCTCAAGACAGCAAAACAAAAGCATGAATTATAAGGGGCAATAAAAAACTAGAAAAGTGTAATTGTTACATTTTGATTTGCTTGAATTTTGTTCAGATTTCAGCCATTTTTATCTCTAGAGTGTGGAGCGAAATAGACACCGTTCTGTGCCCTTCCCTTCAGATATCTTGTTTCACACAAATTTGACTCTTGGAGACGGCTTTGGAATTTCAGAAGTGCTTTGTGAAACTGAGCAAAATCCCAGACTTGACAGTATGAGACAATGAGACATTGTAATGTGTTTCTTTTTTATGAAGGTTCATCATGTAAATGGGGCATTGAAATTTTTGGTATTCAGTGTTAAGGTTCTAGGTGTGGAACAACACCTGAAGAATGTTGCTACCAGGATGATGCAGCATTTAACTTAGCATCCTCTAGCCCCCAAGTGATGCAGGAAGAAATACAGGTGGGAACTAGCTGCTAGAGAGACTGGAGGGTCATGTTGCTGGAGGTTAAGAGGAAGGTAGCTTGTCAAACGTATTTGTTTACAACAACCCTGTGAATTGCCTGAACGGCTAGGGGTCAGGACTAGACCCAGATCAGCTCTATATGACACATGAGCCTCATCTTGATCTTTGTTGTTTATTACTTACATGATTGTTGGGCAAGGTCTCAGAAGAGATCAGACTCTTTTTTATACTCTTGGTATGTAAATGGTACCTAGCTTAATATATATAGGAAATGAAGAGCCATATGTTATCTTGAGGTCTCTACCCCCCTGCCAAACTTTCCATAATTCAGTCTAGGTCTGAGCCACCACAGTATCCTAGGCAAAATGACAAAAGTTGAGTAATCTGGGTTTTAGAGGCCCCTAGAGCTTCAGAGAATTCAGAGTGACTGCACTCAACTCTGTGGGTGCTTTTTAGTTTTAGTTTCAATTTATTGCGTATTATTTATGTGCATACACATTATTTGTATGCATATGCATTATTTATAGGTAATCGTATGCATTTTGCAGATTATTTATGTATATACTTCTTGTATTCACTACTATGAGATAGTCATACTACAGTTACTACAGAGTCTGTTGTAAATCCAGAATAGCATTGTCTGTATAATTTTTAATTGGGCATCTGAAAGAAGAGTCTTCAGACTCTAATTAGGAAAATGGAAGACCACGGTCTCTTAATAATAATTCCAAAAAACTTTATTAACTTGACTGTCCTTTCCTATGTCTCATCTTTAACATTATTTTTAATAGGGTACATATAGCCCTTTTTCAGACACTTCTTTCTTCCACTTCAAACAAAGGATGGCAAGAGAAGGATTAAAATATCTTTTCAAGAATTAAAGAAACCACGTGTTTGCTCTATATACCTTACTGGCAAGTTAAAAGTTTTGGGTTGGCTGTAAAGGTCCCCAGGCAGCAAAAAGATCAAGATTTCTGATTTGATTTGTGCCATGATGTGTCTGGAAAACCGGAGAAGAGAGTGATTGTTATATGACAAAGTTTTTATTAGCTTTTGATTGCACTGAAACCAGCCTAATAATTTAATTTAAGAAAACAGCGGAAGATTAGGGACAGCGGAAGACCCATGTAACTAGAACAGATGTAGGGTGGGCATTTCAGACTTGTAAGGCAGCAAGAAAGGAAGTACATAGCTTTTGAGCTGGAGATGAAGACACTAATAAGAAGCGATGGTTTATAAAAGAAGGCAAGTTCACTGCCATAGGTGTATGCATGACAAGCCTTAAAAACAGGGACGCTGAATCTGAATCAGATGTACAGAGCTCTGGGACAATGGTAAAGGTCCTAAAAGAGGAGTGAGAGGGTGAGCTTGGTGCAGTGTGGAAATGAACGAACAAACAAACAAACAAACAACAAATGAAAGATGGATGCTTAGCATGAACTTCTGGAAAATATATCACTTTAGCAGGATTATAATGGCTAGATAAACAAACCCTCAGCATAATCACAAGAACTGGACCCATTTCAGAGGTGATTTTTTTGATGACAAACAGTCTTCTGATGATACATGAGATAGCTTGGACAGTAGGCCATTAGTGGAAGTCACTTCTGTTAATATCTCTATTATTTATTTTAACCTAAAGATACTTCTGTTAATATCTCAATTATTTATTTTAACCTGGTGATATAATCCAGTGGTGGAATGCTATGGATTTACCTTAATCATCACAAGAGAGCCGTGCATCTTCTGAGCTGGCCATAGAGCTTAAAAATATATGTGTTGTGCATCCATTTTGTGCTGTAGTGTGACAAGGCATAGCCTCAGTAGTAGCTGTAGGTACCCTCTGACCGGGAAAGCCCAGGGTTTTAAAACAGCCTTCCTTCAGGTCTATGTGACGCTACACTGGGGTAAAATTGGTATGGAGTGGAGACCAAAGGCTCTAATTAGGTACAGCAGTGATGCAGAAAGATACTCCACTTGATATGCCCTCTTTTTCCCATTTTGAAAGCAGCTGTTTGTGTGGGAAATAGCAGCCTTTTATTTACACAGTGGAAATGGATTTTTCCATAAAAGCAAAAAGCAAACAAGGATCTCTCAGGGACAGCTGCATTTCTTCACAGCTGAGCTATGAGTAGGCAAAGCTGGAGAAAAAGCAGTGAATGAAAATACTCAGCCAGTTAGCAGAGCATCTCATTGAGGAGAAATGGTACAATAAGAACAAGGCTGTTTGTCCAAGGACTGTTGTAGGAATGTTCTTCAGAGTTCAGAAGAGCTCTTGCTCCTCTGAATTGAGCTAATGGAAATATTTCTTGGGAATATTTAATTTGTGCAGAGACTGCCATAAGAATTCCTTGTCGTTTTCCACCCAGCTTCTCTCCGCCCTTCACTGTGTGGCAAAGTACTCAGAGACCAGAGACATGGAGGCAAGTCAGGAAGGAGGGAAATTTAAGGACATAATTGCACACGCTTCGCATGTAAAAAGACTCAGTGAATTTTATGCTGGAAAATGCTGGAGAATGAAGACTGATGAGCTCAGTCACTATAGCCCCAAATTGTCCAAATCTGTTGTTACAGCTGCAGAATCAGCAGATGGCTTTTGTAGTTCCCTTCCAACTGAACTATTCTATTCTATTCTATTCTATTCTATTCTATTCTATTCTATTCTATTCTATTCTATTCTATTCTATTCTATTCTATTCTATTCTATTCTATTCTATTCTATTCTATTCTATTCTATTCTATTCTATTCTATTCTATTCTATTCTATTCTATTCTATTCTATTCCATTCCATTCCATTCCATTCCATTCCATTCCATTCCATTCCATTCCATTCCAGATACATGGCAGGAGAAGAACTGAGCAAGTAAGAATTGGTCTGCGGAGAAAGGAACAGCAGAGAGCAGCTGGGAAAGTTTTGTATTGTGCATAAGGAAGTAAAAACTGAGAGCTAATTCACCTGGTAAAGAATTGTTACACAGCTTAAAATCTAGGATATTGTCTATTCTTCTTTGGGGAAACAACAGTTTCTCAGAAACTGCAAGAAGGTATGCAGGGGCATTAGATCCTGAAGTCTCAAAAATGTTATTCCATATGTCTTAGCCACAAGCTTTTCACTTAAATTAATAGGCAGGTTTGGGATATGGGCCTAGATTTTCCCTGAGGTTAGGCAGCTAGGTGTCATTCTATGTTTCTGTCTCACAAAACTTATTCTGTGACTGGAGATCTGGTTTGTTGCCCACTATTATGTATTTGCTTGTCTATTTGACTATTTTGCTTGTCACGGCACCTATGAATGCATTTTAATAGACCAAGAACCTCTCTTCCTCCTCCCTCCCTCCCTCCCTTCCTCTCTCTCTCTCTCTAATCCTCTTTCTCCTCTCATTTGCTCCCAATTGAGACATCATGAAATGGTCTCGCATGCAAAAAAATCTTATATTCCAGTTTATCAGTTTTTAATACTATCTGTAATGTGGCAACCATAATTACATCCAAACATCAAACACACTGCAATGCTCTAAGGGATGAGGGGAAAAGAAAAACAAGTCAAACAGAAAAGAAGTGATGTTTCCTACAGTTCAAGTTAAGGCAGTTATCTAATAGTTCACAACCTCTACTCTAATCACTTAAATGTTAATCAAGGAAGTAATGTTGCTCCAACTTGTCCCAAGTTTCTGAAGTCAGAAGGCTTTGGGAAATTTCGGTGTTTATAGTGATTTCTGCTCACAACATTTATTTCCCTAGAACATTTTGCTGAACCCTTGACATGAACTTGAAACCACAAGTGTTCAAGGACTTAACTCCGGAGAAACCAGGTGCTGTAAAGAAGAGATTTACAAAAGAAATTTGCTAAAAATGTTAATGAGCTACATCAAATCAGTTTTAAATTATTATGATAAAAATGAAACATGAAACCAATAAATAACTTTTATAATTGTTATAAATATAAAAGAGTTGTGCATTATGATTTTCAGATATTTGTGTTTTAGAATAATCATCAAATATCCAAAATAAATCTCATCCAAAGTTCAGATGACAAGTTACAAGGAAGAAAATACTTTGCTGTGTGGATAGGTTGCTGAGCACACAGAGGAGTTCAATATCAAGGCAGAGCTCTTCTGTTTAAATTTTATTACTAATGAGGATTTAATTACTAATGAGGAAAAATATATAAGAGATATGTCAAGGAGAGGTATTTAATTTATCTTCCTACTCTGAACACATTAGAACTAACCTTTAGCCTGATTTTCAATACCTGTAGCTGGGTGATCTTTTGTGATCATTTCTAGATGTTGAGGTGAAAAGTTCATTGCTTTTACTGCCTGTCATCCATGATCATTTTTCTCAAGCTATCTTTCTTTCACATTTTTTGTGCTCAGATTGCACTAAAAATTCTAACTTATAATATTGTTATATGTGTCTTAGCAGGATTTAGGAATAAGATTTCATGCTCTGTAATTTGTATTAACATCACTTCAAGCCCTCTAGCATTCTTTGTATACATTTTCTCTTTGATGTCTAGGTAAGGAGCAGTCTTTTATCCTTGTAAAGCAGTCAGCGTACTGAAGCTGTAGGGTATGGCTGGAGTCCCCCGCAGAACTCCAAAGAGCCTGCAGTACCGGCCCTGATGCTGGCTGTAGGCATCATTCTCTTTAATTCCCCCTTTGGTGTTCAGTTTTCACGGTTTGCTGCTTTTCTACTGAACTACGGGCTTCTGCAAATATATTACTTTACACATAAATGCACCAATCCTGAACGGAATGTTCCTGCCTGTCCAAAGTATAGGAATTAATACAAAGCCTTCTGCTGGCTTCCAAAACTTGAGTCAGTGGGATGAACATCATTTGATCAGATTCCTCAGGGGAGGTTTGTTCTTTGATATTGCTCTAACAAAACAAAAATCAGAACAGTCACCATGGAGCTGTCACCATGGTTAAAACCTTCTCCAGGAAACAAGTTTCACTCCCCGTCACACTGAGAAGTGTCTCCTATCTGCCTTCCTCAAGCCTGTCCTGACTGCATCAGAGAAAAATCTTTATCACCTGTTTTGCCCAAAAAACCTTACCAACTGCTCAAGCACGTTGCTTAGCCTGTGTGCTAGTACCAGGTGTGCTGCCATAAGGTTGGTCCTGTAATGTTGACATATCTCACCACCCTCTAGGCACTGGTTTTCCATGACGTGGAGGAAACTGGCTGCCAAGTGGTGGACCAGCCTGTCTGACTCTCTGTCCCTGAGCTATGCCCCACCAAAAAATGGGCATTTGGGGCCTAGGTAGCACTATACATCTGGATGAATGACAGAGGGGTCAGTACTTGTGGATGTAAAGGTCTGAACCTGAAGTGCTCTGCCAGGAGGTATTCCTGCTATCCTGCAGCCATATGCCCCTCGTGGGGCCTGTGTCAGGGCAGAAGAGCTTTGCCATTCCACTGGGACCTTGTCACCCTGGCCCTGCTGTACGCATTGCTGTGATGGAGGCCTGAGAGGCCACCATCTCTGGCCACTGTTGGAGGCCTACATTTGACAACACTGCTGGGACTGTACAGCTCTTTTTGACCACTGTGGGTTCCTGATTCAGGGTGGACATCTGTAGGCAAGACAGAACCAGCTCCAGGAGTAGCGTTCATACTGCATGATAGCAAAGCGTATGTGTGATGTAGACACGTCACATGTATGTCCTGAGGGCACATGGAGCGTGTGAACGTGCAGAGTCCCTCAGGATACTTTTGGAGATCTTCATTTCACAGAAGAAGCAAAACTGCTCTTATTTTGGCTGGGTTGTTTATAGAGAACAATTCCTGAGAGACCCCTAAATTTGTTGTCTCTGACACAGCTAATTGGTTTGCTCTGAAGGGACTGAAGAGAAACTGGTGGGAACAATTTGTCTTCAAATCCGAAGTCTGCTCTTTGGTGCTGACACATCTTGTAGTATCACATCCTGATATGGATTCCACCTTTTTTTTTCAGCTGATAAATCTCAGGTTGCAGCCATTACTCCCCTGGGATACCTGAGCGGATGCAACATTTCTGCCATGATTTCTGAAGTATTGATTGGGAAAACCAACTCAGATACGGTGCTGTTTCCTAGCAGATAAGAATGCTGTTTTGCTAGACCAAACGTCAATCTGGTTTGATTGGTTAATAAATTGTCGTTCCATTTTATGAGACAAAACTTCCTCTTGCATCTCCTAGTATTAACAAAGCATGCACCATTCAGTGTCAAGTCTCTCTGGCTTTTTTTTTTATTTATTAACTATCTACATGTTAACAACCATCAGATGCGAACATTTACATACATATAGTCCCAGACTAGACCTTAAAGAGAAGTTGATTACTAAATCAGCCCTTCTGGATGTAATTTGATTGCTATTTGTCTGCCATTTGCAAAATGTCTCCCATATTTCTCTTCTGAGGATTCTGTAACAGTAACTAAGTTAATGATGGAAAACTGTTGACTTAATTAACATGAGAAATTCAATTTTTGCCATTTTCCTGTTTAATGGGGTCTCACACAGATAAGAAGCCCCAGATTTATAATTTCAGTCATCTTTTCTTTCTGTTAGTATTGACAATATATGCTAGAAAACAGGCTAGGGCCCTACATCTGCTCTAATCTTTATGGTATTGCCTTTTCAACAAGGCAGTGGCAGCTCTGCATTGTCTACAAACCTATTCCATGTGACTACGAGCAGTTTGAAGATGATCAGGGTCATAGGATCAGACATTCTTGCTGCACAGGAAAAGCATTCAAGCCATTACACAACTTCAAAGATGTTGTATTAGATGGACCCCGGAGTCCCCCAAGATATTCTTGCTCAAGGGATTGCCCTTACACTGCTGTCTTTGCTCTGCCACTCCATCTGCTTAGTCAGCATGCAACCTCTAAGACATCCTCCATCTTCACAAAGAGAAGTGAGCTCTGCTATAAATAGATGGGAGACAGGATGACTTTCTTTGTGCAATTGGATTAGTCTGATCTGACTTCCTCCGTCTCAAATAGCTATTTAGGATCACAGCTTCCAGCGAAAATACTTATAGGTCTCTGGTCATAAATGCACTATAGGAAACTTAAAGTGGATTAAACAGAATGGCAGGTCAGAGAAGAAGCACCATCATTCTGCTCCTGACTAAGGTGGGCTAGGAGATGGCCTCAACAATGGTTTGCAACTCTTTCCTGAGTACTCTTTGGCTATCCCAAGCTGGGACATGGTGATTTTGGAAAGGTGATCTGGCAGTACGGCAGCTCCTAGGTCTTGGGGAGATAGGCAGTGAGGAGATACCGTTGTCCAAGTCAACCATCCAGGGCAGCTCAGTGTAGTCACAGTAACCACACCAAGCTGCACTTGCTTGGTGCTTTGGATGGCCAGCCCCCCAGCCCCAAGTCACTTGCATTTCTGAAATTTGTTCCTGCACAGTGGTTGGGGAATGGCCTGGATCCACAGCCTGGGATGTGGTCTTCCTGTAGCGGGCATCCAGGAAGAACATCCTGTTTCTGGGCCATGTCCTTTGTGTCCCCAGTAAAGCACCTGTCTCTTTGGATCACAGCACATCCCCACAGTGTCCTCTGGGCAAAGTTGCTGTTGCTAGCCCTGAAATCCACACAAGCAAGGGGAAGGCTGCTTTGCACCCCTCAGAGCAGTACTTTCACAGCATGGTACCACATGTGCATTCAGCATGCTCTGCATGGTTTGTTGGCGGAGGAGGGCCTAAGAGCCTGCACTGCTTGCTGGGATAGCCAAGGGCAGAGTTGGTAATTTATTAATGACAATAATAATGCCTGTAAAAGGCACCATTCTCCTCCTAGTGCCCTTGCAGCCATTTGCTGTTCCCAGGAACAGTCCTGACTGCCCTTAAACTCCTGACATCTCTCTCTTTTCTTGTAGGGAGAAGCATGTGAGGCCTTTTTCCTCCCAAGGCCACCCATGACAGCAGGCCAGGACGTGCTCCCACACCTGTGGGGCTGCCAGGCAGGCAGCTGCTCCACAGGCCCTTGTGCCTGGTGGGCCACCAACTGCCACTGGCAAGCTGAGCTCCTCAACAACGTGCCACCACCATGCTCACGAGGCACAGTTCCTGCCTGTCACCATGCCTTTCTTGACATTTGTCTCTGCCCCACAGTGGTCTCCCCTGCCATGCCTTGCTACACGCCCACAGCAGCTTCTCTAGGCCTGCCAGCCCTCCCCAGTCTTTTAATTCAACGAACAAACACAACGTGAACTTCAACTTTTTACAGCACATATGCACTTTACTTAGGAAAACACCACCACCACCACCACCAAGAACAACAAATTGATTTGCTGTTCAGGCAAGTCGATAGGGAAATAGATTTCTGCAAGCAGCAAGGGCTGTCCTTAAGAGGAGGTGCCTTGCTTTCCCCGAAGTACCGTAACTCTAGCACCAGGTACCTCTGACAATTCACTGGCACAATAAACTATTCCAGTGCCAAGAACATTCCTGGGCACACTTGAATTTACAAAACTGATGCAGCCCCAGAGGCTGCTCCTTGTCGGCTGTGCCATCAGTCGTGCTGAAGAGTAGGAATGGCTGCGTGTCTGGGTTTTGCCTCAGAGGGGTTTAATTTGATGCCCTACCGTGAAAGCTGAGACCAAACCAGCAGTTCTGCAGTGTCGGAAACTGGGGTTTTGTGCTCCAATGCACTCCCCGGTGCGGTTTTATTCAGCAATGTGGAAGTGTGTGTGCGTGCACCACACAAACAGTACAAATGTACATACAGGATGTAGCTGGCTGTTCAGAGATAGCAGTACTGTTCAGTGTTTGCCCTGCAGAAAGTCTGCAAAGCTCTGGATGGCTTCCAGATATCGACTGCGATACTACCCACCTCCCAGAAAGCTCTTCTGTGTTATAAACTGTGCAAGGTCTAGTCTGAGATCTTTAGATCATGAGGAATTGTATAAAGCACTTTTAGCTACCAGTAGATGATGCGCATGGGGACACAAGATGAGATGCCAGCAGCCTGACTGGCATGGCACGCAGCTAGAGAGCTCCTGAGCTGAGCCAGGAGACTGCTTCTGGGAAAAGTGAGTGTGCTGGTCGTTGCTGTTCACTGCTGCAGGGATCTGGCTGCATCCCCAGACTTGCCATCAAGGTGTCATCTGCTTTATGAAGGTATTTCTTGAGGAGTCATACTCCAAAGCTGATGGGAATGGAGATGGCAAATCAAGGACAGCAGGTAAAGCAGACTTTCCAGGACCTGTCCTGCTTTTTCTTAATCATGTTGCTGGAGCAAACAGAAGGAACTACTCCTACTTGGAAATCAATTCCTGGACCATGACGGCACCCAATTAAACAACAATTTATCCCTGGGAGCCCAGGGAATAGAGACATTATGGTTATGTTTTCATTTTGGACACAACTAATAAATAATGTCACCACTGTTCCTGTGCTGCTGCTGGTTCCCCTAATGGCATATGGATTTAATAATGTTAATGACCATCTTCCTTAAGTAGGATTTACTGGGATTAATGTTAGTTTCTGCTCAGGATCTATAGGCTATGTTTTGGTCAATATAAAATAACACATAATGGTTGCCCTCAACTAAGTTCTTAAAAGGGATGTTCAAACTTTGCGTCTACAGATAAATTGCATCCTTTCATAATAATATAAATGTACAGTTAAAACAATGTGTTTGGAAAGTTAATGACTTAAAAATAAAAGATCACAGTTCCTTCAAAACATTTTACAATTCTGGCAGCACTCATTATGATGGAACATCCCTGCGGTGTAAAAGGAGTAAGAGATATTCCTACACTTCAATCATAGGCCAAGGAGACAACAATTTATTTCCCTACTTTGTTTAACTTGCTGCTTGCAACAAGTAGTCTGGTAATATACGGTTTCTCCATCAACCTGCAAAGCACATTAATAATGTATTTCAATCACAAGCTATGCACTCAAAATATATTTATAAATTAGTTTCGCGTCAAAGTTTCAAGCTGCCTGCACTTATGTACAGAAAGTGACTAAATCCAAAACCCCAGTAGTGCTGGGATTCGTCTCGGTAGACATGACTTTGCTAGAGGAGTCTACTGAAGCACAGTGTAAAATTCAATACACAAAGTTCAAAACAATCTAAAATTCAATTCTATGTGAACTGAAACATCATACGTAAAAATAATTCACTCCTCTTCCCTCAATATGCATGTTTTGTATCTTCACAATTTTATGCTTGCTGGTTTGCCAATGGAAAAATCACTTTGGTTCAATTACACTTCAGGAACCTTCTCTGTTTTTTGGAATAAGGTGAATAGTTCAACAAAACCTTTTTTTTGCTCCTGGCTTTCTGTTTTTCCCCGTAGTCTTCACTTCACACTGCTGTGTGTGAAGTTCATTAAGTGTGTGAATGCCTGACCAGAGGTTGACTTTTATGGTGGCAATGCTGTCTTGTGATGAGAAGGGGAATAGACGTGTGATATGCATCTATGTTTTTTGTCCACACATCTATGATGTCTCAGGAGTATTGCTTCTTCTCTGAGTTCTTCCCTTGACTCTCCTCTCCCTTGTCACTCAGATTTCCTGTTTCTCCCTCCCAAAGTCTGTGAATACTAATGAATCTCTCCAGTGAGCATGCGCAAGCAAGAAATATAGAGAAAGGGGTCCACTCTGGTTAAGCAAATGAAGTTCTTTTACCATATGTCTTACCAAATGGACTGCTAAGAGACTTAATCACTTGAGTTAACAGTAATCAAAACAGTTTCGATACTCCAGGCAACAGCAACAACCTTTCTCTAGGAGTGGAGAAGGAGTAACTATCATTGAACATAGAACAATAATTTTAATGTAGCTGGAAGATTACTAGTAGGTGGTTTAAATGATCCTGAAATCCCAAACAATTTGGATATCAACACCAGTAGGAAATTATACGCTTTAATGCTTTAATTGCAACTAATTACCCACTAGATATCTATGTATCTCAAATTAACACATGCTTTACAAGACATTGGAAAGTGTCCATTTGAAGTAGCTGAGTCTTGAAAGTTGCAAGCAATGGCATGGAAAGGCATTGCTCATTGTTAGTGCCATGGTAGATAAAAAAATCTTCCCCGTGGCTGCATTTAAGACAGATCTTTTATGCTGAGTGATTTTCTGTAAAATTCACTAAAATTTATTAAAATTGTTTCTTTCCATTTCCCCACATCAGCTTACGATCAGAGATATTCTTAGTTGCTGTCTTATCTTAATCTTTAATTATAAAGATAACAGCAACACAAATCTGCTGTCATGAGGAATGGAAAGGAAGTATGTTGGACATGAAGATGTACGGAAAGAAGGGAAGAGAGAGCTCCTTGTTCTTTTAATGGAGCACATTGTGGCATCCTGAAGCATGCCAGTGTTAGGCAGAGAAAATGATGTGTGTTCATATTCAGTATGATGTTGTAACAACTTCACTTGACATGTAGAAGATATTTTTAAAAACCCTTCTGAAGTCTGTAACGTACAGTCCCATAAAATGAGAGGTAGGTTTTACCTGTTAACTGAAATGAAGCTTTTTGGCTTTTAACATGGTTTGTGGTTTAATAATGGAATATGATTCAGTATTAGTATATTCGGTGATACTACTAAAAAATACATCGGTATCTCCGGAGTCTGACATCTAGCAATGTCTAGACGAACATTTATGTCCTTATTAGCTTCCTCTCATATAGTGACTGGAATTTGATGCTTATACACTATTAATTTTAAAGCTAATCTTAGCCTGTTGTAACTCAGCTGTATTTGCTTAATTGGTAGCTTCTTATAACATAAATACCATTTTTTATTACTTCTAATAAAATCTTCAATTTCCACTTTTTATGGTTCTGGGCTGCAAGATGTTTTTGTATGG
Organism: Anser brachyrhynchus; assembly: GCF_964034855.1. NCBI lineage: Eukaryota > Metazoa > Chordata > Aves > Anseriformes > Anatidae > Anser > Anser brachyrhynchus. The sequence continues at coordinate 36,109,292 of NC_137694.1, read as the reverse complement.
GCTGAGGAGAGAAAGGTGCCTGGGAGACTACTGAGAAAGCGTTGGAGTCTGAGTAATCATGTGGGTGCGGAGCAGGCAAAGGGGGGCCTCAGGTACATGGCTGGGTGCAGCACAACCAGGAGGAGATGGGACCATGGGATCTGCTTTTCCCTGTTCATGGGGTGACAGGACAGTAGCTGGTGCAGTGCAGCTCTTAGGCCTGTTGCTAAAGGAATGAGCAGAGGCAGGTAGGTAGTCTGTGTCACTTCCTTTGAGCACCCGTCAGCATTTCAGATTTCAGTGTTCTCTCCCATCTGCCAAAAGCCAGTTGGGAGTTTATTGGGCACGGCAGATCAGGGGAGTAAAAGTATATTATTTCTACCACTGCGTACTTCCTGCCTCCACAGCCATACCCCCAAATTCAGTACAGGCAAGGTGATCTGGGAAGACTCCAGCAGCCAAGCTTGTCACTGCACCTCCGCGCATTATAGTGGGAATTGAGAACAAACATCTCGGTGAGCATTTTAAGCTAACTGCAACTCCAATCAGGCCTGGCTAATGCTATTACAACAGGCAGAAACGCAGTAGACTATGCTTACTGTCTGCAATCTAGAAAGGCAGAGGCAATATCTGTAGCTTTCTAAGGCATAAAATTGCTGCTAAGTCCCCAAAGCTTTGGGAATACTAGATAATCATATTCAACTAGTCAATCTGTAAGCAGTACTTACAGATTGAAGTACTCCTTGCTTTCTTCCCAGCATTTCTCAGGAAACAGATGTCGGAGGGATTATCACTTCAGCCGTGTGACTGCAGTCCAAGTTCTGAATCTTGACATGCCTAACTACTAATCCAGATGACTTCCCAGTGGTTTCTGGCCGGGATTCATCTGTCCTCCATTAGGCAGTCGGAGATGGCCCCCTTAAACTGGTCATCATAGAATCCTAAAATCATAGAATGGCTTGTGGCATCCGCAGCCTCTCTGGGCAACCTGTTCTCCTGCCTCACCACCCTCTGATTGAAGAATTTCCTCCTAACCTCTAATCTAAATCTCCCCTCTTTTAGTTTAAAACCATTCCCCCTTGTTCTGTCATTATCTGACTGAGAAAAAATTGCTCTCCATCTTTTTTATAAACCCCCTTTAAGTACTGAAAAGTCACAATAAGGTCACCCCAGAGCCTTCTCTTCTTTAGTCTGAACAGCCCGAGCTCTCTTAGCCTTTCTTCACAGGAGAGGTGCTCCAGCCTCTGATCATCTTTGTGGCTCTCCTCTGGACCTGTTCTAACAGATTAACATCCTTCTTGTGCTGGGGTCCCCAGACCTGGATGCGGTACTCCAAGTGGGGATTACTAATTTCATTCAGTGAATTGAAACTAGACAAGGTCGGTGTCTTTTATCTCAACTACTCATGTGTCCAACCTCAATCATGCAGCTAGAGTTGTAATGCTGAACTGCATTACAGATAGAGATAGTGAAATATCCCCTGAGCACTTTCTGGGGCTGCACTCCACTGATTCAGTCTAGGCTGCCTGTCCTTTCCAAGAATGCTTCACCTCCCTGTTTTTTCTGTGGAGGGAATACCTTTGGTCTGGGTGAAGAGCAGCTTTTGCTGACCTACACTGTTGTGGATTGCATGCAGTCTGCCCTTGCAGGCATAGTAGATCACCAAGGCCCAGATAAGACTGAAGGGAATTGTGTCAGAGGGATGAAGAACTGGGACTCTCTGAGACAAGGGTCCCGGTGAACATGTGCAAGAATTGCTTTTTATTTCAGGGCAACTGCACAGCAGAGAAATGAAAAGGACCAGATAGATGAGGCCCAGAGCAACCTGGTCTAGCGGGTGGCATCCCTGCCCATGACAGGGGGGTTGGAACCAGATGATCTTTAAGGTCCCTTCCAACCCAAGCCATTTTGTAATTCTATGAAAGTCTCTTCAGAATAAAACATCACTAGTTTGTCATCTGTCTGCACTTGCCATCTTCCAGATGATGCTGTAAAATTGCAAGGAGCAAAGTGAGCCTCTTGTGTGAACTTCCACATGTGTGATGATTGTACTATGGCATACAGTTTTACACTGCACTTCTCATATATTTTGCAGAAAAGCAGGATTCTGCAGCCATCCACCACATTAAGAAACACTTTGGTGTAGTTAGCTGCAGTAACTCCTAGGTGATTTACACACAGTTTATTAAGTTATTGGATTTGCTTAAGGAGAAAACATTTTGGAATGCACTTCTGAGGATGCAGCATTAGAACTGGCCTAAATTAATCTAAGACTTCTCTGCTACAACAGGTTGGAGGTCCAAGGGCTGGGAAGGTTTAGAGTGCCCCTTCTGATGGCATTCTGACTCCAGACAGGGTACAACTTCATCACTTCTCTGTGCCTGACTGCACTGAAGAGAAGAGCAGATTTGCCTTCCTTGGTTTTGTTTACACCATCATTCACAGTCAAAGCATGAGAGGACTTCCCTGATGTTGTGCTCTATGGACATAAAAGTAATGTGTACTATTTTTTTCGGTTCTGTTTGCTTTCCAATCTTTCAGTTAGAATTTAATTTTATTATAAGATGTATACTTGATGTAATAGCTTGGTATTTTACTGCATTGGTCTTTGCCCCAAAGGCTTCGGCTGATCAAAATTCTGCATGAGGCAAGCATTCTTTTATCTGTGTGCCATTTATCACACATGATGGAGATCCTGTTTAATTAGGTGCATTAGTGATGTCCCTTAAGAGACTTTAAACATTATCTATTTTGCCTTTGAGTTCAGCTTTTACTTTTGTGTTGCAACTGAAATTTCCTTTGCCAGGTATTAAGGCTATGTGATGAGAACAGACTGAGTGACCATATGGACTTTGTTACGTTTTATGTGTCAAGTAGATTTAAGTCCAGTTTTTCTAAAAAAGAATAAATAAAATCAGTATTTTATACTTCAGAATTTAAAATACTGGAACTATAGCTGAACTGCAAAATAGGACAGCCAAAATTTTATGTTTGCAAATATCTATTTTTGGATTAATAGAGGCAAAAGCACTTAATGCCAGTCTGTGCAGCTAACAGATGAAGGCTTACATGGTTGGCTTTCTTTTACTTTCTTATAAAATCTGTTCTTATAAAAGTTATTCTTGTAAGTGTAAATGTATATTGAGTTTGTATACTGTTTACTTTTCCCCAAACTATGTTGATTTCCCACTGTTTTTGTGAGGACTTGACTAAAGCTACGGTTAAAGTAGAAGAGGAGAGCAAAGTTATATGTTAGCTATCACAAATGCTTGATTTGAAAAGGAAAGTTTTTTATATTTTATAATGTATGATTTTTTATATTTTTATAATGTATGATTAACTTTCTTGTGATTAATTTTCTTTTTGATCACCTGAGCACTCTGCTGGCTCATATTCAGCCGTCTATTGAACAATACCCCCAGCTCCTTTCCAGCCACTCTTCTCCCAGTCTGTAGTGCTGCATGGGGTTGTTGTGCCCCAGGTGCAGGACCCAGCACTTAGCCTTGTTGAACCTCATACAGTTGCCCTTGGCTCATCGATTCAACCTATCCAGATCCCTCTGTAAAGCCTTCCTACCCTTGAGCAGATCAACACTCCTGCCCAACTTGGTGTCATCTACAATCTTATTGAGGGAGCATTCGATACCCTCATCCATATCATTGACAAAGATATTAAAGAGAATTGGCTCCAGTACTGAGCCCTGGGGGACAGACACCACTTGTGGCTGGCTGCCAACTGTATTTAACTCCATTCTCCACAACTCTTTGGGCTTAGCTATGCTGCCATTTTTTCACCCAGTGATGCATACGGCCATCCAAGCCATAAGCAGCCAGTTTCTCCAGGAGAATGCTGTGGGAAATAGTGTCAAAAGTTTTACTAAAGTCTATGCAGATAACATGCATAGCCTTTCTCTCATTCTCTAAGTTGGTCACCTTGTCACAGAAGGAGATCAGGTTCATCAAGCAGGACCTGCTTTTCATAAACCTGTGCTGACTGGGCCTGATGTGCTGCATGATGGCACTCAAGATAATCTGCTCCATAACCTTCCTGCACCAAGGTCAGGCTGACAGGCCTGTAGTTCCCCGGGTCCTACTTCCAGCCCATCTTGTCAATGGACATCACATTTGTTAGCCCTCAGTCTACTGGGACCTCCCCAATAGCCAGGACTGCTGATAAATGATGGGAAGTGGGTTGGTGAGCACTTCCACCAGCTCCCTCAGTACCCTTGGGTGGATCCCAGCTGGTCCCATAGACTTTGTGTTCATCCAAGTGGTGTAGCAGGTCACTAACTATTTCCTCTTTCATTCTGCTCCTTGTCCCTTTCTTCCAGCTGGAAGGGGATTTGGGTACCCAGAAAACAACTGGTCTTATTAATAAGCAGTGAGGCAAACAAGTCATTATGTACCTCAGCTTTTTCCCCGTCCTTTGTCTCTGTGTTTCCCCCCACATCCAATAAAGGATGGAGATTCTCCTTAGCCCTTCTTCTGTTGCTAATGTATTTTTAGAAGCATTTTTTTATTGTCTTTACTCACAGCAGTCTTCTGTAATAGATCTGCTCTGTACTTGTAGGCCTCTTCCTCCTGGTGTAGCCTCCCTTGCACGCTGTCCCAGCCTTGTCTCCATGAGCCAGCCAACAGATTTAAGAACTGCCATCATCCAAAAGTCAGGTTATGTCTGCAGTTCTTTTCACAGGAACGTGAAAATGTTCTGACACCAGACTTTCCCCAGAGTAGGCAGGGAAATGCATGAACAGGCAGAGGTCCACACTCCTGCATTGACAGATGAGGCCAAAGAAGGCCTTGTATGTGTTACTTCCTGAACAACAAGGAAAATACTTGTACACTTCTTGAGAACCTGCCTTTTTCTTTCAGGTTGGTTGAGTCCCTCCTGAATAGCGGCCCTTTTACCATTAATATGTGTCTTGATGATCCTTTTTGATGACATATTGGAGTCTGAGCCTGGAGCTGAAGCTAAGCAAATGCCACCTGGCGTTTCGTAAAGGACGAAGTTGCTGATTCAGCTAGGACTGCGTCACCTGGACAGTGGGATCACTACAGACGTTTCACCTACTTCAATATTGGTTGGTCAGAGAAAGCAAATGCTTACCCTTAGAGGCAGGAATTTTTTAGAATACACAAGCAGGGCAATGCCAAAGCCATTTCTGTGAATCTGATGGGTAAAAGCACAGCTCCAGGCAAGGAAAAACTCACCTGCCAGTGACAGATGTTACCTGTATATAGCACTGGAGGACTAATATGTCTCCTGTAGCGCCTCATGGCTTGGCTGGATCTCAACAAGATAAACATTTGTGCTATTGCTGCATGCTTGATATGACAAAATGCTGATGAAGAGCAAAAGGAAAAAATTACTGGGCAGGCAGAGAGCAAAGTGGAATAATATGTCTGGCTGTTCAAGGTCAGCAGACAGACATCAATTCCAAGTATGGCTGAGGAAGGCATTAACTTTCTTTAACAATGGGCCATAGAATTGTCCATTTTTCCTGGTGCCTTATTTGGGGAGTGGAGTTTGATTTAAATGCTTTCTTATGGTAACCTTTTACTAAATCTTCAGAAGCTGTGGCATTCACTAATCTGTTGCGAAGCTAAACATTGTTGCTGCATACAGATAAAAGTGAAAAGTAAATGGAGATGTTAGTAATTGTTCTGGACATCAGACATCATTAAAAGTGAAAGTTGCCTCTTGACTATGCTTAGCACTCATGTATAAATTATGCTATATTTCCATCTTTACACAGAGGAATATCTGACAGGGTTCTGCCTTGTGTCAAAGAAGGTATACAGGTCTCTGAAAAATGGCTTGTTCATGAGGTACAAAATGTGCTGGGAAGGGGATATGGGGATGTGTTGACTTCAGTGTGCTCAGTTTTCTATTCACACTGGTGGCCACTAGTGCACAGGGAAAGCAAAGCTCAGTTCTTTACAGAGCTGTGGCATGCTATGTCCTGACCTTGCCTGACCTGTCCAGAGCACATGAAAGAAAGCTCATGTGTTACCCCATGGCTCAAACTCTTCTTCTGCCATCCCCCCTTATTCTGGAATTTGGTTTAAATTTTTCACGGCAGTTTAGGGGAACAATATCTATGGGGGCAGGTATAGGTTTGGGAGCGGGCTAAGTGACACTGTTGACCCTATTACCACCACTTCCAACAGTGGAATTCAAAAAAGCATTGGGGAGGGACACATCACTTCAAGAAACAGGACATTTACAGAAACCACACATTATGGTGTGATTACTGAAAGTTTGTTATAACCAACACGAGTAATCTTGCCCTTTCCTTCTTTCACACATGCAGCTGAGGCCTTCTGCCTTCCTGAAAGGCTGTCATACAGGGTATTAGGTTTATTTTTGCAAGCCTAAATACCTACCTATAGTCACCATAGTTTCATCTACTTCCTATGCCTTGCAAATAAGATAAGGCCTGTGTCCAATGGGAAAGGTTTGCACATTTTTGAACGTTGAAGCCCTAAAGCCTAGCAATTGTTTTGCAATAAAGTTAGAAAAGCTTCTATAGCTCTTTCAAAAATTTCAGCTAATTGGTGGTTAAAGTAAAAATAAATAAATAAATAATCAAATGACAAATTTTAGCCAAAGATTTTTTGTTATATTTTTTCTGTGCTGTTTCTTCCAATCTATTTTGAGATATTTTTATGGTTGTTTCTTTTTGTTGTTGTTTTAATTCAATACCTTTTCATCAGAAACCACTGAAAGCTTTCTCCCCCACCCTGCCCAACTTTTAGGCTGATCCTCCTTTCTGAACTGTTTTTTCACTGATTGAAATAATTGAAGCACTTCAGTGGGAATCTTAGTGTGTTTGTAGCTCTCACCTCCAGTACTTCTTGTTACAAATGTTCTCTTTGTATTATAAAAAATAGACCTTTTCTCAATAATGGCTTTAGGTACAATATGTCATTTACATAGATTTATAGATCTAAAAAATCACAGAATGGTTTGGGTTGGAAGGGCCCTGAAAGCCCACCCAGCTCCAACCCCCTGCCAGGGGCAGGGACACCTCCCACCAGACCAGGCTGCCCAAAGCCCCATCCAGCCTGGCCTTGAGCACCTCCAGGGATGGGGCACCCACAGCTGCTCTGGGCAGCCTGTGCCAGGGCCTCACCACCCTCACAGTAAAGAATTTCCTCCTCACATCTAATCTAAATCTATCCTCTTTTAGTTTAAAGCCATTACTCCTTGCCCCATCACCACACTCCCTGGCAGAGTCCCTCCCCAGCTTTCCTGCAGGCCCCCCTTAGGTACAGGAAGGCTGCTGTAAGGTCTTCCCAGAGCCTTATCTTCTCCAGGCTGAATATCCCCAACTCCCTCAGTTTCTCTTCGTAGGAGAGGTGCTCCAGCCCTCTGATCACCTCTGTGGCCCTCCTCTGGACTCATTTTAATGCTTCCATATCCTTCTTGTGCTGGAGGCCCCAGAGCTGAACGCAGCACTCCAGATGGGGTCTCACAAGAGCAGAGCAGAGGGGGACAATCCCCTCCCTCGCCCTGCTGGCCACGCTGCTTTTGATGCAGCCCAGGACACGGCTGGCTTTCTGGGTTGCAAGTGCACAACGCCAGCTCATGCTGAGCTTCTCATCAACCAGCACCCCCGGGTCTTTCTCCTCAGGGCTGCTCTCAGTCCATTCTCTGCCCAGCCTGTATTTGTGCTTACATACATTAAATTTCATCAGTACAGCAGGTATCTGGGTCTAGCGAGTGGAGTGGAGGTGGGAGGAAAAACTGTTGTGAACAGAAAATTAGATGTAAAAATGACATTTGTGTTACTGAGATGGTGAATGGCATAATAATCAGGCAGAAGATAAGGCAGTTGACATAAGAATATTCCAGAGAAGCGCTTCTGTTCTTTCCAGTCCCCTGCACGCCCACACCAGTACTGCCCCAAGCAGCATCAGTTCAGGAACCACTGAACATCTGTCTGCTGATAAACTGCATGACTTGTGCATGTGCTTATACTTTGCTTCATTTTAGTCATTTGGGTACTGCTGTGCATAAGCGGTAGGAGGAGAGGGATCTGTGTGCTTCAGATTCAGCAATTAGTTTTTCTGGAGGAAAAGTGGTAGGAATAAAGCTCAGAAAAGATGATCGTTCTGCATTCCCTGCCATTTACTTCAATTCACCTTCCATGGGGCAGGGCAGATCTGGTCCAGCCACCACAGAGGACTTGACAAATGCTGTGTCTACTTTCAGTGGCCAACTTCCCCATGCACCCAAGCTGTTCTGCCTCCCTCTCACACAGCAGAAACTGTGGCCTGCAATGTCTTTCTGGCCACAGACTGCAGGCCCCGTCCTTCCTACTGAGGTCTTGAGGATCTGAAATCTTTCCAGATCCTGGTACCCAGCCACTGATCTGGTGCGTGCTGGGCTCTTGGGTCCCTGGGCTGACCTTAAAGGGGCTAAGTGCCCACACAGAGAGATCCCAGGGACCTTTCTGACAGCTCCCTCCAGGTGCTGCTGGCAGTGGTTAGAAACAGACATAGGGGTTGGGGATGGAGGTACCTCGTAACATCCTATCGTTGCTCATCTAGCCCCAGTCTTAGCATCCTATGCAAGTTGTGTTTGAATGTCATGAATTTGCTACGTTACTGTGAACACACTGTTCCCTTGGTAGTCTCATAGTTTATACATAGATTTGTCCAATTTCACAGTTCCCAGGTTAAATGTCTGAGTCTGCAATCATTTCAATGCCGTTCAGGGAAGGTCTTGTTCCTGGATTAGCTGCAGGTGCCCAACACAAGCTGTCATTAGCATTCATGAAAAAAAAAATACAGTCAGCATGAAATTGATTGGGCTAAAAACAAATCCAGGGGGAAAATATCCTTTGCTGTTTCTGCTGAATGACCTTTTTGTCATGTGGGGCTGTCAGGAACTGAGCGACAATTTGTGCTTCCAAAGGGATTTAAAACTAAGTTGCTGAGGAACAAAAGGGGAGTTTCTCACATGGATAAGTGCTTGGTTAAAAATAATTAGAGTGTCACAATAAGTGGTCAGTTTTCACAGTGAGTTACCATTACAGTCCCATTGGTACCTTTATTGTCCTAGATATTCCCAGTGATCCATAAGAAAGTGTAAGCAGTCAGGTGGAAAAGGCTGCTGGAGACATTACACAGAGATGGGCTATGTGTGAGGAATTCCAGAAGGACAGTGTGAGATTTAATGGCTGAATGAGAAAATGGCAGATGCAATCCAGAAATTTCCCGCACACAGGAAAAGTAGTTGTGAATTTGCATACATGGTGGTTGGCCGTGAACTGGAACAAGGTTTTTGAGTTACAGTGGCTCCAGAAAACTATTAGCATAAGTCAGGAACAGTCAGAAAACACTTGAATGTTAGGAGTGATTAGAAAAGGAACAGAGCAAAACTGTTGCTCAGCTGTGTAAATTGATGGTGTGCTCTTATTTGAAACGTTATGTTATATTTCTGTTGTTCCATTTCTGAAAGTATGATACACACCAAAAGGCTACAGAGACAGGCCAGAATATCAGTCAAAAATATGGAATGTGATTTGTACAAGGAATGACCAAATTGCCAGGAAAAGAGCAATCCAGGGGGATGAGATATCACCGAAATTTATGAAATCGTGAGCAGCATTGCAGAAACTGTGTCTGTCTTAGAAAAATAAAAGGCACTGAAAGAAACTATTTGGTGGTAAATTCCATACCAAATACAGTCCCAAGTTTTGGTTCTTCCCACATAAAGTGGCAGACACGTGGCCACCCTAGAAGTCAAAAGGCAGCTGGACTACACTTACAGAGGAAGGGCCACTCACCCCTGAGACAGCAACATTCCTCATACTGCTGAGGGGTGGCAGGTAAATTGTCTGCTTGTGCAGACAAGGTGTTTTGTGAATATCAGGCTATTTGTCATTACAAGTGCCGTGAAGAGGAATTAAAAGCTCCCTTAGACTTTCAATATTCTGAAAAGGAAACACAATTGTGAGGACTGATGAACACTCAGAACATCATGTATTTGAAGAGCAACAGCAGTTTATTTTATAGCTTATGCTTAAGGTATTTGCACGCCTTAACTAAAATTCTAAGAGGTCTGAGTCACATGCAATGGAAATGAGAAATAGTTACTGGGGAAAGATTGTGTTTTCTTTCTGACGCAGAGCATGAGTGAGCATGTCCCTCCTCCCCACGGCACACAGTGCTGCAGCTGCACACACTTCCCAGAAGAAGTATTTACAGTAACGACACAATGATGCTGTATTGTCTTTAATACTCAGGATTTTTGTAGTCAGTACTAGCAACTAGGAGAAAAATCAGTAAGATAAATAGGCAGGCCAAGGCAGAAGGCCATGTTATTTCAGCCTATTTTATAGTATGCCCCAGAATCTGTGCAGTTAGTTACCTGGGAATCATAGATTGTTGGTCTGCATGAGCTCCTTTTGCACTTTCATGCAGGAAGATATATGTGGGTAGACTTCGCATGATGTGTGAACCTATTTTTCTTTTAAAGGGACTGCAGGTGTTAGCCCAGGCTGTGTCCAGTCAGGTTTTGAACTTCTGCAACAAAGGTGACTCCGCAACCTCTCTGTTTGACCACACTCAGAGTAAAAAAAAAGTGTTTTCTTGAGTTCAGAATACCCCCAGATTGCAGCTCCTGGTGCCATGTCACGGGTTCCTGCATGTTTTGTGTGTGTTTCATGGGGAACATTTGTTTTGTAACCAGCTGTGCAGGTGTTTCAAATATAAACAGTTATGACTGAGATATATTTAGCTTTTGCATATTTCTTCCTAAAATAAGTCAGCAAGTAACTGCTTTGTTGGTAGACAGCACAGGGAGTAGGTGGCCTGGAGAAAAGGCTCTTGGAGTTTTTATGCCAGATGTCTAGGCTGCCACCTCATTTCCAAACTTCTCTTCAATCTTTTTTCATTTTTCTGGAGATCGATATATGCATGATGTTCTAGGTAGGAAGTTTAGAATAGGAGGGCATAGCACAGCATAGACTAGACTAGACTAGAATAGAATAGTCCAGTTGGGAGGGCACTACAAATGCCATCAAGACCAACTGCCTGACCACTTCAGGGCTAACCCAAAGTTAAAGCATGTTATTGAGGGCATTGTCCAAATGCCTCTTTAACACTTTTAGGCATGGGGCATCACATCTCTAGGAAGCCTGCTCTAGTGTGTGACCACCTTCATGGTGAAGAGATTTTTCATAATACCTAGTCTGAACCTCCCCTGGTGCAGCTCTGTACCATTCCCATGCATCCTGTCATCAGTTACCAGGGAGAAGAGACGAGCATCTCCCTCTGTGCTTCCCCTCCTCAGGAAGTTGTAGGGAACACTGAGGTCACCTCTTAGCCTTCTTTTCTTCACACTAGACAACCCAAGTGTCTCCTCTCCTCATAGGACATGCCTTCCAGCCCTTTTACCAGCTTTATTGCCCTCCTCTTGATTCTTTCAAGGACCTTAACATCCTTTTATATTGTGGAGACTAGAACCACCTGCAATATTCAAGGTGAAGCCAAGCCAGTGCTAAATATAGCGGGAGAATCACCTCTTTAAACCAGCTGGCTATGCTGTGCTTATGGCATCCCAAAATGCAGTTTGCCTTTTGACTGTCAGGGCACACTGCTGGCTTGTGTTGAGCCTGCTGTCAACCAGCACCCCCAGGTCCCTTTCTGCAGAGCTGCTCTCCAGCCAGAGGATGCACTCCAGTCCTGCATCCAGATCATCGGTAAAAATGTTGAACTGAACTGGCCCTAGAACTGAGCCCTGGGGTACACCACTGGTGGCTGTCCACCAGCCAGATGTAGCCTCGTTCCCTACAACCCTCTGAGACTTACTGTTGAGCCAGTTCTTCACCAAGCTTAGTGTGAACCTGCTGGACAATTTGTCCCTAAGGACATGTAGGACATGTTTGCCATGAAGAATAGTATCAAAGGCCTTACTGAAACCTAGAAAGATTATGTCTGCTGCCTTCCTTTCATCCACCAAGCGGAATACCTTATCACGGAAGGAGATCAAATTCCTAAGGCAGGACTTTCCCTTGATGACTCCATGTTGACTATGCCTGATAACAGCTTTGTTCTTTAACTGACTTTCAGTAACCCTCAGAATAATCTTCTCCATGGCTTTTCCCAGTACTGAGGTTAGACTAGCAGGTCTGTAGTTTCCTGGGTCTTCTCTCATGCACTTTTTGTAGATGGGTATAGCACTGGTTAGCTCCCAGTCAGCAGGGACCTCCCCAGATTCCCATGACCTTTGGTAAATTGTTGAAAGTTTCTTTCCCACAGAAATTTTTCAAGTTATTAAATCATATTTGGTTTTGGTTTCCTTCCCTGTTGAAACTAATGCACAGAGAAGTGATGACTGTAGCAGAAGTGAATAGTGATATAAATATTTATCTTGCTTTCTTCTGTTGATAACAAAGGACCATGTGACCATGTGTATAACTGCACCTACAGCACAGTCAAGGGAGTACTACCTGGCATAATAACTTCTTGCTTAGGGTCATATTATACCAAAGTAGTCTTCCTATCTTGCCCTGTTGTAATTTATGATGTGTTGCGAACACTCACATTGATAGAAAAGTGCTGCCTTGTGAACTAGGCATCTTATACCACTCTGTTATACACACACATCCTCAAAAACACAGCCGTGGTGTGCTGGTTTTGCTTCTGCCACTGCCAGATCAGTACATGTAGGAATCTGGGCACGTTCATTCCTCTGAAATGTCAGGTCAAATACAAGCAGGAAACTCTCACAGAAGTACAATGTAATTGTTTCTTCCAGTGACCAGGTCTCATCATTTTCTCAGTCACCTTTCTGAACTCCAACGTAAGCACCTTCAGCCTTGGAACAACAATATGCTTTTCTCTTGAGTCATTGCATATTGGCAACATTTAGAGCATACAACTATATTTTACTTTAGACACAAAAAATCTCCTTCGTGCCACAAGTGTAGTATCAAATTTACCATCTGCAAAGAAAGTGTTGAGAATATGCAAACTGGGGAAAATTGCTAATATCATCTGACAGCAGAAGAATGGGCAGAAGAGGGGAATATAGAAGCTTGAGGCCAAATAAATACAAGAAGGGAGTTCTTAATTTTTTCAATATGTTCTAATAGCAGAAAACTGAAGGTTACTTCAGTTTTAGGAGATATAAGGAATACTGTAACTTTAGTGGAAGAAAATTTAAGAGTTTTTATGTGTGAAACAATCTTCCTTTCAGTAACAAAACATTGTATTTCTGGTATTGTTAATATGAAATTTCACTTAAAATCTTGTAAGTCATGCGTGTAAGTGTTAACAGTCTAGAAAATGCAGATGCAGCTCAGTCCCCAGGAACTTGGGCTGGGAGTGCTCGTGTAGAACATGAAGATGACCTGGAATGCTAATAAGGGAATTAAAATATTAGTGCTTGTATGTAAAGTTATTTGGATGATGGATGGGTCTGCTTTACATTACAGTGGCAGTTATCAGTCTTTATAACAAAGCATTTGGGGGCCAGTGAATCTGTTGAAATTGACTGAAAGAGAAGGAATCTCTGTAAGAATTTAGTACATGACAAGTATTGAATTTGCTGTATTTATTGTTGTTGAAAGAGGTTTCTACACCCAAAGAGCATATTTGATCTTAGCTCCTCTCCACCTAGAACACTGACAAATACTTGTTTTATTCCACAGTGCAGAAGGATAATGTTAAATTTAATTTAAATAGCACTGACTTGAAGAATTTCAGCTAATTTTAAAGCTGGCTGAGAAGCTATCATAATCCTACCTGAACAGCAAAGGAAGGAGATGAAATGTCGTGTTCTTGGAATAACTATTTCCCCTCTGATCTAGCAGAGTTGTTCCCTGCGAGCTGAGCCCCGTACACATTTCCATGATCATGCACCTTCCATGATCTCCACAGAAGAGGAGAAAAGAAAAAAAGTGTGTGGATGCTCTTTGTGTGCCTGTATTCTTGACCCTCACCTGCCATTCACAAAGAGTCTCCTTTTCTCCCTGTTCTTCCTTGCTTTTCATAGGATCTGAAAGGGTGATCTAGTGTAAGGTAATGCTTTCTGCTTTGATTGTTGCTATAGTAGTGCAATGCTGTCTGTAGATGCATTGCTGTCACTTTCTCTCCATGCTCTACTCTGACATATATGGGATACAGAGCGGAGGCCACAGTTGCTAAAAAAAAAAAAAAAAAAAAAAAGCTATTTTAACCCCTTGCAACTCCTGAAGAAGGGCCAAAGGTGTTGAAAAGTTCGAGGCCACGTTTTTCCATGGCTGATGACAGAAATGAGTCAGCAGCACAAACTCAAAGGCCCACATAGAGAGAGATGGAGCAATGCAATATGTCGAGAAAAGCTAAAATCAGCTGGGTGGTCTAGTGGAGGGTGATTCTTTCACATATCAGCTTGGCTGTGTGCAAGGGAACAACGTCTATACCTACACTAGTAACCAGAAGGAGCGTGGCACTGGTTTCCGACCATTTGGCCAAGAGGTACAGCTCGGACTATGTCCATATACTGAAAGTTGCTGCTCCCAAACAAAGGTGGCTGCAACCAAGCTACATGTCTACTTGTAAGCAACCCTGGCAAAAGTCCTATAAAGTTCTGAGCCCAGGCCACATGCACAGTGATATTGGGCCCTGCACCCTGCAGGGTCTCAGTGGGATGGAGATCTGGGCAGCTGGACACAGATGCTGGGGGACAGACTTGCTATGGCCACTGCATCCGTTGCCCCTAATGCCTGTACAGCCAGTGCAAGTACCTCACAGCAGAAGCATCACTAACGCTTTCCAGGCCCTGCGTGCTTACTCTGGCCTTACTTTCCTCCCTTATCTCAGCAACAGACATCACTGTGAAGAACATGAAGCCATCTGTGGCCATCACAACCCTAGTCAACGCTGCAGTCCCTAAGAATTTCCTGCCCATTTTCTCTTTTCAAGTTATGCCTTGGAGCATGGTAATACAGGAGCATGTCTGATGCTGAGAAGATCCACTCCTATGACTGGAGAAGAGGTTCTAAGAAACCTCCTGACTTTGGGGTAACCCTGAGCAATGCAGGTGGTCCTAATGGGATCCATCTTCTTTGTGAGATGCATATACCCATCTGTGTTTGTTCCCTATGTGTGCTGGGGACAGCATCTTGATGGCATATCTGGTTGCTGTTTGAGATACTCTCCAGCAACTGCTGCTTCATCTTCTGTAGTTTCTCAAAGACATTGTAAAGCTGCAATGCAGCTCCTGACAGTGTGATCCCTATCACATGGCTCTCAGGGGCTGTTTAGTGCAGTCCCCTTTCCTCTATGTCATTTTCTCTTTGTCTTCAGAAGTGGCGTTAGGAAATAGTCACAAATTAGTACAGCAGTTAGGCAACAAGAAGAGAAGGTGGGTCGTGTGAGTCGGGGCAGTCTTTTGGGTAGAAAATGATCTCCATTGACTCAATGATGTTAGTTGCTGATTTTTTGAAAATTTTGCTTAATAAATATTGTCACATTTGATGGCACTCAATGAGAAATTACATGTATTATTAGGCTAAATGGGACATTAATTTTCAGTGATTTTTTTTGTTGCTAGCAGTGTTTTTCACAGTAAGCTTTTTACAGGAAAATGTAAAGTTTGAGGGGTTTAGGATTAAGGATTTTCCACACAATCCTGAAAAAAAGAAAAAAAGAAAAAAAAGAGAATATTTTCTTAATACACTTTTAACAAAAGAAAACAAAAACAAATAGACAAATTCCCAAGCCAGTCAAATTTTCTGACAGAAGACTTTCAGCTACTTCTGATGGTTGTCAGAGGCCCCATTTATAGACAAAGCTAATACATTTTATTAAACCGTTATAAATCATTAGTAATGATATCACCTGCAAATATTGCCTCTCCTGTAACCTCTGACCATTACATCTACAAAAGCACAACTATTTCATTATGGGTAGTGTCCTCCATTTGTGTTTCATCTTCCCTCATTTCCCCTGTTCTCATTGCCTACCTCTTGCCTGTTTCTTGTCTCCTCTCCTGTCACTCCTGCATTTCCTTCACTGTAGCACTGTTCATTCCCTTCCTAAAATGGATTTAACCAGAAACAGCTTGTTATCCCTTATTAAAATGATAAACAGTGAAATACTTGCATACTGACCCTTAATGTCATAATTGGGCTTTAGATTTGGAATCTTTAAATAGAAACGCTTTTCTCTCAAATTCAGTGCCACATACTGTCTCCAGACTCAGTTTATTGGGTAAATTCCGTGCCTGAATAGAACATAATCTCAAACCCACAAGATCTGTGAAATTTTTATTTGCAAATCAAAGCTTGGACTCTTCAAACTGTACTTTACAAACAGGCCATATTTCATTTGCTTATATAATTGACATTTGAGCTACTGTATCAGGCAGAAGAAAGGAATTAGGACATTATATTTCTAAATTTAGTCAGTCCCCAAGATGCTAGGCATGTGTCATTCTGGCAAATAGTTCACATCTCTCTAAGTGATTTTTCTCATCTCTACAGTGCTTCATACCTAGCATATAGTGTTGGTTTAGAAATAAGCAGCCTTTATGTAGGGGTTTGCTATCAGAATTCCTAACTTACAAAAGCATCTCTTTTCTGCAAGAGTATTTACATAGCTGTCCCAGTGCCTTCCTGAATCAGGGGACAAATGATAAATAAGAGAAAACAATTCAAAGCTCTTGGTCAATCTACATATGCTTCTGCAAATTGCAGGCATGCAGGGAGGCTGCTTCTGTGGACGCAGAATGTGCAACGTACATAACAATTGCTCCAAGTCTTTTTTTTTTTTTTATAACAAAAACAGGAAGAAGACAGGAAATCTATGCAAGAAAAGAAAGATGAAAATTCTGCATGTATATTGCAGGATGATTGGACATATTTATTAATTTTGTTTGAGGAAATAAATATTCTGAAGAGTTCCCATACATAACAATTGGATGCAGTATCACAAGAAAATCTACAATATTTCTTCAAAAATATTAGAAGGCACATACTTGGGATGGGTCAGTCTGCCTAGCACTGTGTCTTGTACAATCATCTATTACGCCAGTGCTCACTTTGTATCCAAAGACCCCAATGCATTTCCAAAAAATTAATTCCCATTCTGGGAAATGAAACAAAACCACCAAGACTTTAACTTATATTAAAAATCATTCTGTTTCTTTCTATGCCTTTGCATATCTGCTTTTTTTCATTGCAATGTGCAAGATGCACGACAGTTCTTTGGGGATTGTCTTATCATTTGGTTCCAGAAAGTCTAAAGAGATCTGTATACTCCAACATAATTTTTATCTGTTTTTATTTCTACTAGAGAATAAATAGCCCCATTCTGCAGATAAACTAAATCCTTTCAGAAAAATACTTTTGTTACTAAGAGAACCTGGTAACAGACGCCTGAGAGAGATTTTTCCTCTTCATACGGAGCAACCAGGCCATGTTTTTCCATGATACATTTCAAAATCAAAAATCTTGCATATTGATGAGCTGAAGTGCACAAAAGAAAAGTAAATAATAATGCTGTGAAGGGCGGTATTGCTTAATTAATCTACGAGGCAATACTAATTTGGCTATCTGTCATCTTAAAAGAACATCTACAGCATAATCAAAGAAGCTAAAATTTGTGAAGACTAAGCACATTCTGGCACATTCTGAATTTATCTGGAGTTGATTTCAATAGGAATTGTATTAAGGCCAGCAGGCAGGCGGGGATGTGTTAATGCAGTGCAAAGTAATCCTACTCAAAGCGCATGCAGCAGAAGCAGCCAGAGAAGTAAGAGAGAGCAGACCAAATACTAATGACCTCTCTGAATGTCTATCCAGGGACATGCCTGTCACTTTGCTAGTTATGCTCTCCAAAGCATCTGTGGAACTGTTTAAGTCAGTCACTCCAAAGGAGACATTTAAAAAGTTTATTCAGCAAATTAACAGTTGTTAAGAATTTCTGCTGAGGTTAGTTCATGTCAACTTTCAAAACAGAATTTTGTTAATGAACATTTCTGTTCATGCTTAAATTAGAGAGGCATCTTTTATGTTATGCTACAATCACTAAAGGAAGATCTTTAACCTAACCTCTGTGCTGTGTTGTGGCAAGCTCATCTGAGAAGTTGCAGTCTAACTGATACCTTTGAGCTGCAGAAACAGTGTCAGCCTAAGTATTCATTTCATCTTGATGCTTTGCAGTTGTCCTCTCTTCTTTTCCTGTCTTCCTTGTAGAAACATGCTGAGCGGAGAGGAGAAAGTGTAATGAAGAACCACTTTTTTAGCTCTGGAGATTCTCTACTTTTTCTTCCCACAATATTTTGGGAATTGGAAGTTTATATTGATCTTATAGCTTGGTTTATTAAAAAAAAAAAAAAGTCCCTTTTCGTCCTTTTTCAGTAGTTCAGTACCTCCATGTGAATACCTTCAGCTCATGAGTATGCAGTTTGTTACTATATATTCACCAGACTTGTAACTTTTCTGCAATTTAATTGTTATATTACTTTTAACATTTCAACAAGAAAATAAAAGGATGCCTTAAGCTTAGCATTTTCCTTGTTTCAGTCTTTTAAAGTTCCACTGGAAATCATTAAAACCGAAAATTCTGTTTTAAGTGTGTGAAACATTTCTACCTATACTAGAAGTACAATAACTTCAGAATAATCTCTCACGAGTAATCGAGATCTCAGAATTTTAAACTTGAGTTGCTCCAAATTTTTAGAGCCTTTGAAAATGCGCTCTGGCTTTCATCTCTTAGAGTTTGGTAAAAAACTTTATCCCTATAGTCTTTTAAAATCTTAAGACTTCTCTAAAGCATTTATTCATTCCCTATTCATTTTATATTATCTTAAAAAAAAAAAAAAAAAAAGATAAAGAGCAGGATATGCCTCTTGTATAAGATCAAATGTAACTGGTTTATGGCCTACTATTTGTAGGTTGAATTCAATTTGCAAATAAAGATCTCACATATTTTTATGGAACCAATGTTCTCTGCTAATATGTTTTTCTAAACATACCATGAAAAGTAAAAGCAAGATGTTTCATAAAAGCTGAGTTTTAAAGTGTGTATATGTCAATGAGTTTTATGGGAATAGGAAACATTGCCTTGCCAATACTTAGCTTGTTCTAGTACAATAAACAGCTAAAACTTTTTGTAATTACTTGGAATAAAATAAGCAATCAAAAACCATGAAGGACCAGATATTTTAATGTCCATGCTTCAGAATATTTTACTACAGGACTGTAGAAATATGAAGCTGGAAGAATGTCAAGAGCTTATATTTCCTAGTAAATGGCACATGGTCTGATATCAATACCACAGAATAACCAAGACATCCCAGGTCCTTTCTAATGAGAGTTTTTCCCAAACTGTATGTGTGAACACACCGTATACACCCTTTCAGAGCTTCAGAAATACTCTTTAGTTTAGGTAGCTGATGTAGCTACCTAAATCACAATCTTGCAATGTAGTTATTTAAAAAACAAGAATTACTTTTATAAAATAACAAATATTTTATATTTTATTATATTTTATATTTATAATAACAAATATAAATAACAAAAATCCGTCAGAAAAAGAACAATGTCCCTCTTTTTAGATGAACTTCACTTGACTGCTAAGAAGGCGTTATGCAATATAGTCTCATTTTCCAAGCTAGTATTCGTGGGTGTCATTAATGACTGAGGCAACACTGGACTGTCCCATAAGCCATAGAAGACTTCCTGGATTTGGGATTATCATTTCTTGACCTTTATTTTTTTTTTTTAATTCCTGAACTCGTTGCATATACCTAATAACTTGTGAGTTGATTGGTCAATCCTCTTTATACAATTACCAGGTAAATGTATCTGCACCTCTTGCCTTAGCAGCTCTCAGGCCTTCAGTTTGCCAGATTTGGCTCTGCTAACTTCGGAGAGCTATCGAAGACTTCCTTTTCAGGGCTTAAAGCTACAACAATTCCCAGTTAAAAAGCATAAAAATCTTCTAAAGCCCTTCACTAATCATAAGCCAACAGGATATAAATTTAAATCATTTAATCACTTGATGTGCTAGATTCTTTTGCTATACTAACCCCAAATTAATTTGGATCATGGTTATCTTATTGCTTTACTGCATAAGGTGACAACTTGACATTTCCTGAAAACTCATTTTAAGCAACTTTTCTTTGCCACTTGCTGGTTTTTGTCATCTTTTGTAGCTACTTAAAAGTTTTTAGTTTCTCTAGGGA
Organism: Anser brachyrhynchus; assembly: GCF_964034855.1. Classification (NCBI taxonomy): domain Eukaryota; kingdom Metazoa; phylum Chordata; class Aves; order Anseriformes; family Anatidae; genus Anser; species Anser brachyrhynchus. The sequence goes on along the minus strand of NC_137694.1, from coordinate 36,089,123 downwards.
GTGGGCCAGAAGAGACTTCTTTACAAAGCTGCTGATTTCTGCTGCTACGGTGTTTGCTAGTTCTGTAACTCTGAAATTGTTGTTATGCACCAGGAAATAATGAAGCACCAGAAGGAAAGGCTCTATTAAAAGGGTTCTACACTGAGCCACACACAAGTAGGAGCTGTACTCCAACAAGAGCTAAAGACATTGTACCATGTCCAAGGACTGAAAATGGCAGCATACTCATCTTAGTCGATTCAAGAATTAATACTTAAGTAATAGTAGTACAAATCAAATGTGAACATTAAAAAGGAATAGATTATAAATGTTAACAGTAACTATGAACAGAATAGGCAGTTGAATCACTTTACTGGCAGTAGGATGGAGAACAGAAGTGTTCTGTGGAAAAGAACTCCAGCAGCCCCAAAATAAAAAAGTCAGCCTCCCAGGGAAGATCAGGTCACCTTCTTTACCTGGATCTCCTCTCATAATGGTGATGGTGGTGACAGTGGCAGTGGCAATGACAGAAGGGGATGAAGGATGCTGAGTTGTTCAAAACAGGAACAAACATTTCACTGAACTCACCTGAGATAATAAGATAGAGGTGACCCATGTTATTCAGGTTGAAAGAAGGGGAGAAAATCAAGATTCTCACATAAGTGTTAAAAATAAAGTCTAAATGGCTTGTAATGTTGTAGACAGAGGACAGAAGGACTGAAATAAAGTAACAGTAGATGATTTAAATGTGAAGTGTGTAAGGTTAATTTTTTTTTCTTTCATTTGGCTTGTTTAATTTATTCATGCTCTGACCTCACCAAGAACTTGAGCACAAAGAGGTTGGATATTTTACTGCTAATCCTGCGGTTATAATGTATTGAAATTAACTTGTACAATGTTTGAAGGTTAATTATGAACAACATCATTACTAGTTCATGTATTTGTACATGAACTACAATCTTCATTATTCATTCTCTCCTGGTAATTCCCAGGACTTCCTTAGATTAAGTGTGTAACACGGTGATTTTCATACCAGTAGGAAAGGATTCAGAGAAAATCACAAGCAGTATGAAATAGTGTCATTTGCTCTTCAATAAATGGTACTGAAGACACTCACGGGAGGACACTGGGAACAAAGACTGATAGAAACCTTCCATCAATCCTAGGATCAGTTCTAGGAAGATTTCATTTGTGGTTTCAGCAAATGCAATTAAAGATTTTTCTCTTTTGCCTTTGAAAAGGTCCAAATACAAATCCTCCTAGAAGCATAAGAAAAATTCGGTAAATCTCTGTGTGCTGGCCTCTAACTCTAGAATTCTTTTTAAAATTTCCTGCAATCTGCACACTCTGTATGTGACCTGCATCTAGCTACTCTACTCCAAACACCTGTGTTCCTCCCTATATAGCTGGCAGAAAAATAAAATTAAAAACCTATTTTCTGTAGTTCAGACAAATCATTTCACATGGATTACTAATCCTGCTATTGACAATGTAATGCCAAAACTTACCAAGAAACCATTGAAAAATGTTTATCCACCGGACACAAAATTGCACACTTTGGCTTAGAGCTTGGCTGTATCTCATGGAGTGCTTCTCCTCTCTTGATATGCTACCTGTTTTTTTAACACTTCGTATTCCCTAAAATTTCTTGCTTTGTTATTCTTCTTTCTCCTAGAAAAAAAATCTGGCATGCAGATTTTCCTTTGTTCACAAAAGGAACAAGTGAAATGTTACATGATACAGAGTTGGTACATACGAAGATGAGGGAAGTGCAAGGAGAGACTGCTTAAAACCACGAGGCAGACAACTTGTCTGGAATGCAAACGATAAACCATGCTTATTTAAAGTTTACAGTGAGAATACCCCACAGGGACATTAATCTGTAGTAATTAACATCAGGAAACTCTCCCCATCTTGTCATGGTCTCCCCACCATACTTGTCATGGTACAATTTAACTTGCAAATTGTAAATACCTACATAGAAATCTTGCCATAGATTCACCTACAATTGTTGAGTGTCATTCTTTACCCATAGGGATCTAGAAACAACAAGCAAACAAGCAAATAATAATAATAATAAAATTAAAACAAACAAACAAACAAAAAACAGAAAACAACAGCCAAGATACTCAATGCACCATTAAAATTGCATTTGTCATTCTCCCTTTTCCTCTCTGCTTCTTCCAGTGTTCTCCAGACCCCAAACCTATGTCACCAGTGTGAGAAACTAAGTTCAAGGTGCTGGGGCTTCTCTGCTGTGCCAGTGCCTGGTGCTCCTCACCCTGTCTGCATCCCCCTTTCACATTCCCACACTGCTCAGAAATCCAGTAACCTCCCCACCTTGTATTTCAGCTTTCCTCTCTTTTGACGATGACATTCAATGCCTATTCCTTCTCTCCACTCCCCAGTATCATTCTTGTTTTTATCATCTCTGGAGAGGCCTGAGCAGACGAGAGACTACGCTGTCTGCATTGCCAGCCTGTTGCTGGTTTGGATAGGGACAGCAGATGCGATAAGAAGCAGATGTGATAAGTGAAAACACTCTTGAAGCAACTAGGGAATGCGCTATTTGCTTCTTCTGCGTGCTGAACATGGTACGTGCTACAACTCAGGTTAAAGGGCTTTTTATATCTGTTTGGATTTGAAGAAGCATTTGCACGTCCATTCAATTATCAAAGTTTTGTGTAGTTCTGTGGCATCCACGGACTGGAGCCCTTTTTTTAGTGACCTGCTCTGAGGCACAGCGATTGCCATGATGGAAACCTGGATAACATCAAGTGTGAGTTCGACTCAGCCAGATGGACTGTGCATCCTGCTCCTCCCTAGAGGCTTCCTCAGTCGGTGATGCAAAGCACCATGCCAATACAGTAGCTTTGGAAAATTCCACCTGCAATATGGGCATAATTAAAAATTACCCCTGGGGCATATCAATATTTCTTTCCTTCTCCATCAACCTTTGACATTTTCACCAGTAATGTGAGCTGGAATGAGGAAAAGGTTCCTACAAAAGCCAGTATACAGGCTGCCCTGACAAACCGAAGTTTTGGCAAATTGGCATTCTACTGAAAGTGCATTTTGACAAAAACAGTTGTAGTGAGTTCCATTCCAGATTGTGGCTCACAGTAAGAGGACCATCCCATACAGGGTAGAAAAATGAATGCCCTGTAAGCATCCATAAGGCTAGCTGGAATTTGGACCTCCTCTTGTCCTGAGCTACCAAGCCTGTGAGAATGCAGCTACAACAATATTTTCAGTACAGAAAACTGGAGCAGTGTTTTCTTTACTTTAAGAGTTGCATTAGTATCCTGCATCGATCGCCAATGTCCCATATCAGCAAACTCTTCCAAATGATCACCACATGGCTGCTGACATACACAGTTTCAAAACCAGTTAATTTTGGAATGCTTTAGAACGTGTTTCTTAAGGAGAGCTACTAAAATGTACATTGGCATAAACAGAAGCATTATTCCATTTATTCCATACATGTTAAGTGCCTCTGTCTTTCAATTACAATTATGAAGCAGTAACACTCTGCCAGCCTACCCTCAAATAACGTAAGCTTTCATTTCTTGGCGTAGTACCGGGATAAATAAGGCTATTCTGTACAAGGACTAGCTTCTACACAAATATTTTGGACTGTTTCCTAGAATCAGTTGATAGTGTCGTTGTCAGTTGCAGTTAAATCCCTCTGAAATACTGTGCCATGCATAGATTGTCTGTATTCCTTCCTGCTGTATTAAATGCCTGAAGATAATTTTTACTAGTATGTTTTTGAGAGTCACATCTCAGTACATCGAGTGTTTTTTAAGAAGAAACCACATGAAAACCCAAGAACATTCATTTCACTTCACTTTTACTGATTACTCTTGCCACCAAACTTTATAAAATGTTTTCCCTTAGCTTGACTTGGCGTATGTTAACTAGAAGAGAACACAAAATCATTATTAAATTGCCCCTAGATGCATCAAAATTTATAAAAGGCGTAAAAAAGCATAAGGTAGGTGTTAAAACAGTGTTACAAATAGTGGGTTACAGATGGAAGCATTTATCAGACCTGCTGGAGACCTGAAGCATATGTTTTATGAAACTTTAGATAGGAGTGATTTAAAAACTGGCTCAAGGCGTATGAAAGATCGTCAACAAGTGCCTTTAACTTCTCTGAAATAAGAGAACTGAGAGATAAAACTACTGATTATGCGCTTAAAGCAAAAACTCTGATGTGGTATCTGTGAAAGTGCAAAATGTATATTAATTCTCTTTCAGGTCTGGAAAGCCTGAGATTATACCACTTCACAAGGTAGATGCTTAGGGAACATGAGAAAACTCAGTTTTAAATTCTCCTTTTCTGCCAATGACAGCATCAAATGATTCAGTGGATTTATGCCCCTATGAATTTAATCCTTCAGATTACAGGAGAGATTGTTGCCTGAGGGTCTACTTGAACTGTCTCAGATAGCTCTTGTTATGGCTTGGATGTGCTGAAAGTCTGAACGACGTGACACAGTGGGGAAAGGCAAATGCTTGCACTAGGATTTTCTGGTGATTCATTATAAACATGCAAAGGCTCATTGAACCTCCAGATGCCCCTTTCCTGTCCTACCCTGATATCCGGACAGGCCAGGGAGCTGCTGGATGAAGATTTCTGTAGGGAATGGCTGAACTCTCTGACTCCCAAGGATCCTGATTGCTATCAGCCAGGTCAGCAAGACCATAACGAAGGAGGCAAAGAGAGCAGGGAGGGCAACTCGCTGGTTCTGCAAGTGACGTTTAGCTGTACGGGCTGCTCTGAAATGCTACTTTGAGTGCCACACTCAACCTCCCTTGTGGAAAGAGAGAAACAATATGACAGAGATAGCCAGGCACAATTTCATGTCTGCAAAAATATAAGAATTTGGATCTGGATGTGGTTTCAATTAACAAACAATAGATAGACAGACAGACAGACTGGAGCGTAATCTTAAGGTTCTGTGTTTCCTGGCCACTTTTAGACATTTCCAGACAATGAAATGGGCCTTTGCAAACTGAATCCTGAGAGCTACTCCTGAAGGCCTGTCTACTGTGGTGGTTTTTTTCCATGTTTTCCAGAGAGGGAGTTTGTCCTCAGTCCTACTCGTTTCTCAGTCTGGTACAACAAACTTCCCAGAACCACGAATTCAGACTTCTGTTCTGTTTTGAAGAAGGGCAACTCTCCTCTCAGTTTGGCTCTGGTAACCAACAAGCTAGACTAACTCATGTTACAAACATGGCACTTTTTGGGGAGGCTGCTTTGAGTCCCATATCACACAGCCGTCTAACAGCTCTGGCTGAGAAGCCACCCCACCTTGGAAGCATCTATAAGGCAGTAGGAAGCTTTCTTTTCCCTATTCCAGTTTTTCTGTAGAAGCCTAGGAGAGCCCCAGCCTTTGTAGCTAGATGTACATGTCCTGTCTGCCCTCGGGTGATGTCTCCTTCCTGTGGATGGTGAATGGATGGAGCATCCCTGGTGCCCCCAGCTTTCAGCAGTCCCACACCTACCATGCAGGTTTTCTCCCATGCTCAGTTTCCATCGCTCTGATTTTAAAGGTTGGGTCTGCAGCACCTACATCTTGTGGCTTTGGGAAGGGCTATCACAAAGAGCCTCAGTTACTAAGCAGTGCCTGTGTAAAAGAGCACTACGGATGCTTAGGATGTGGAGGCAGATGACAGGGGACAACTCTTTGTATCTATGAAGAGGCTTTACATGCTATTTAACGGGATGGCTGAGTCCTCTACAAACAACCAGGACTCCTTTTTTTAGCAGTGCCTTAACCCTGATCCTGCATGAGGAGCTTGACCTTTTTTTTTTTTTTTTTGCTTATATTGCTTCTTTGCAACTCTAATGAATTGAGCAACTCTTTACAAACCTGGCAGACAAATCTGTTTTGACTATGAGCAGCTACAATTAAAAACTGTCAGTTTTCTTGAAAAAGATTACACTGAAACCCCCTTACATTTTGGTGAAAAACTTAGCTTAAAAATACAAATCATCACCAATGTCCAAGGATTAAAATCCTGAGACTTTGGCTTGCTTGAAGCACTGTTTTTCAGCCCTGGAAGAAGAGCCTAGGACTGTCGAAAGGCAGCAAAAGTCACCACCACCACCACAACACAAGAACAGAAAACAGCTACATTTGGCAGCAAACCAGGTCCTCTTCCAATTACGTTTTGGAGTATTTTATATAGTCCATTCAGTCATTAATGAATTCAACATACTGAAAGATGTCTGGCAACCTTTCAGCATTTTTACAGAAACCTGTATGCCAGCAGAGAGTAAGCCAGAAATCCTTGCCATCTTTAGACATTTTTGTAGAAAAGTGCATGCATAGAACAAATGAAAGCTTCCTGTAGGGGCAACCTCAATTTTCTTTCCTGAGTCTTCAGTCCCAAGCTGAGCTCCAGGTGAATCACAGGGTTAAGATGTTCATTTCCTCTAGCAGTCTTCCCAACGATATATATATTTTTTTCTTTTTAGAAGGGTATTCTACAAGTTTTCTGTTAGCTGTTTTTTCCCAAGTTGCTCCCCACGTTACAGCTTTCTGTAGGCGGAGGAACTCTCTCCTTGTCTGGTCAGATAGGGGAGCATTACTTGGCTTCAGCTTAATAAAGGGTATCTACTTTGAAAACTACACTGATTTCTTGTTTAATTTGAACACCAGTATTTTATCTAAGACTTCTATCTACACACAGATACTGTTAGAATTCAGTAAGCAAAAGCAGTCTAGACTCCGATTACACTAGTATAGAAACCTCAGGAGCCCTGAATATACTTAATATTTGGAGCAGGAGGACATTTTTGCAGTACTAAATATAAATAAACCCCTCCGCAGAATTACCTAGATCAGTAGAAAGAAACAAATTTGCAACAGCCTGGTTAGATATATTACCTATAAAAACATCATTATTATTGACTAATTTGGGGAAAGAAAGTATAATGACTAGCCTCAGTTCACTTCTGTCTGACAGACAGCAAAAATCAGCACCCATTTCATGTTAACTTTGCCCATGATCACTAAGCACAGGCTTGCGTAATGATGCTGAGGCAAGTTTTCAGCTTTTTCCTCTGGAAACAGTTCTAAAAGCAACAAGCACTGCCCAGATGAAATGAGTTTGGGCTGGGGAGGGACCTGTCTGAGAAGATGTGGGCTTGACAAACTCCCAGTACTCAGAACTAGCATGACCACCCTTGTTTTATAGTCTGGCTGTTGTAGGGATGTCTGCCACACCTGAAGCTTTCACCTGTTCTGTTACAGAAATGGCATACCCAGTAGTGAACAGAGCTTTATGATACTCACGTGGTTTGCACAGCAGAAAAACCGTTAGCGCAATTTCCCTGATCACAACATTCATTCATGCAGTGTCCAGCTCCCGTAAAGCCTGCTGGAGGTACAGGCAAGGACCTGCCTGCAGTTCTTATGGCAGGGCATGAAGCTGCAGACGTGAAGGAGCACTCGGTAGCCGTGTGTTGTGAGATTTGTGGTACGGGACACTGAATTCCCCCTGTAGATGACCTGAGCCCTGCAATCACACACATTAATGTGCAGTGTGGCTCATAAGGTTTCCTGGGTGTAATACAGTGTACAGCTAAGGCGATGTCCTGGAGCTGCTGTTGTAAAGCTGGGACGCCGTGTGCGAATGTGAGTTCGACTGACAAAGTTTTTGACTCCATAATGTAAAGTAGTTTGACTCCACAACAGCACAGCCCAGAAACCGGGTTTGGAATGAATGGATCCTTACCGGTACCTCTGGTAACGTTCACAGTGCAGCAGGGAATGCGCACCAAGCCGTGAGTAGGGCCCTGAGCTGCTCACAAAATAAATAAATAAATAAATAAATAAGGGGCTTTGGAAGAACGGCACCTTTAAAGAAGGAGGTTTACTGAGAACTTAGCCACATTTTCTGCGCCGCGGGTTTTGGTTTGGGGTTTTTAGGTTGGTTTTTTTTGAGTGTACTTTGGGTTTTCGGGTGGGTTTTTCCGAGCGCCCCCTTAGAGGGAAGCTCACGCCGACCGCTCTGCCTGCCGGCGCGGGCTGCCCTGCGGGACGGCTGCCGTCGAGGAAGCCTCCCTGCCTCCCTCCCTGCCTCCCTCCCGGGGGATGAAGGATCCCCGCCTCCCTCCCGGACCCTGCCGGCCGTCCCCCGTCCCCCCGGGCCTGCCCGCGGGCTGTCGGCGGGGCCGAGGCGGGGCGGGACGGCGGGGGGCTGGCGTCAGGCGGCGGGCAGCCACTGGCACGGCGGCTGCCGCCTCGCCTCGCCTCCCGCCGCGGGGGATAAAGGCCCCGGGCCCCCGCTCGGCTCCGCGCCGCCGGAGCCGCTGGGCGGGCAGCGAGGGCCGTGCCGGGCCGGGCCGCGCCGTGCCGGGCGGCGCAGCCCCCTCCATGCGCCTCGCGGGCGGCGCCGGGTCCCCGCGGGCTGGGGGCTCCCCCCCCGGCAACGGCAGCCGGTGGCGGGCGGCGGAGGGCGGCGGGGGGAGCGGCGGCGGCGGCGGCGGCAGCAGCAGCAGCCCGAGCCCCGCGGAGGCTTGGTCGGGATCCCCCAACGGCAGCCTGGGCGGCTGGGACCCGTTCGGGCGCGACGAGGAGCTGGCCAAGCTGGAGATCGCCGTGCTGGCCGTCACCTTCGCCGTGGCGGTGGTGGGCAACGGCAGCGTGCTGCTGGCGCTGCGCCGCACGCCGCGCAAGGCGTCCCGCATGCACCTCTTCATCCGGCACCTCAGCCTGGCCGACCTGGTGGTGGCCTTCTTCCAGGTGCTGCCGCAGCTCTGCTGGGAGGTCACGCACCGCTTCCACGGCCCCGACGGGCTCTGCCGGGTCGTCAAGCACCTGCAGGTCTTCGGCATGTTCGCCTCGGCGTACATGCTGGTGGCCATGACCGCCGACCGCTACATCGCCGTGTGCCACCCGCTGAAGACGCTGCAGCAGCCCACCAAGCGCTCCTACGGCATGATCGCGGCCGCCTGGGCGCTCAGCCTGCTGCTCAGCACCCCGCAGTACTTCATCTTCTCCCTCAGCGAGGTGGAGCGCGGCTCGCGGGTCTACGACTGCTGGGCGCACTTCATCATGCCCTGGGGGCCCCGCGCCTATGTCACCTGGATCACGGGCGGCATCTTCGTCGCGCCCGTCCTCATCCTCGCCACCTGCTACGGCTTCATCTGCTACCACATCTGGCGCAACGCCCGCGGCAAGGCGCGGCCGGGGCGGGCGGCGGGCGGCGGGCGGCGGGCGGGCGGCGGCGGCGGCGGGGGGGGAGCCCCGGCCCCGCGGCGGGGGCTGCTGCTCGCCCCCTGCGTCAGCAGCGTCAGGAGCATCTCCCGAGCCAAGATCCGCACCGTCAAGATGACCTTCGTCATCGTCTCGGCGTACGTCGTCTGCTGGGCGCCCTTCTTCACCATCCAGATGTGGTCCGTCTGGGACCAGCGCTTCCCCTGGCTCGGTAGGTGGCGGCGGGGGGCGAGGGGGGGGACCCGGGGGGGACCCGGGCTCAGCCGTCGCGACCCGGGCTCAGCCGTCCCGAGAACGGCCCCGACCCCCGGAGCCGTCCCTGCTGCAGCCCCCGGGGCTGTCCCTGCCGGCACCGCCCGGGCTTTGGAGGGGGGAGCCGGGCACCTGCCCCCGGGGTGCCCCCCCGGCCGTCCCACTCCCCGCTCCGGCACACCCCGACGGGGCCGGCGCCCCCGAGCATCTCCTGCTGCCAGCCACCGGCTGCCGCGGCACGGTGGGGACTGGTTCGGGGGTGCCCGACCCTCTGTGAAACCCTGCTGGAAATAGTTGGTGAGCTTCGAAGTGTTGCGTGAGGCATGACAGGCAGCGTGGCAACACGCACCCAGGTTCTTCATAATGAGGAAGATGCAAATCAAAGCGCTGGAAGTCATAGTTTCTTGTTATTTTTTTGAATATCCCCAAATTATCACTTATGTAGTGAGATCGTTGATTGCCCCTAATACGGAACTAAAGACAAGCCTAGGGTGCAGGTTTGTACAGAGAAATAAACGCTTGCAGTAGACAAGCAGATATGTATTTATTTACTTACATACCTCAAAAGTCATAAAAAGAAATGCAAGGCTGCTTGAACATAAGGGTATTTGGTGGGTTTGTTTGAAGAGATTCTTTAAATCTCATGAAACTGTATAGCACAGCAATTGTACTTCTGTGGTGCTTCAGTCTTTACAAAGAGAGGGCACTAATAATTGATTTGACCATATATTTACAGCACTCGATAATTTAACTAATTAGCAAAAGTAGAACAGCATAACTGTTCAGCGGCATAGTGCTAACTTCCATTTGTTCTTTCGGTAACGTTTGTTCAACCTCTGAATAAATTTCAGTGTGCAAATGTACCCAGCAAAACCCCGTGTTACTGAAAGCAGTGAGAAAGCTGTGGGAATTTTGCTGTTGCTTCCCAAGGTAACCGTTTTTTAAAGCAAAAATCTGAATAAAAACTGTAAAAAAGTAAGTCTGTTATTAAAATATAAGCACAGACTTATCAACACATGGATAAACACCAGTGGAAAAGGGCTAAAGCATTATTCCGTGCCTGCGGGCTGTGCTGGATTGCCCCATACTTCTGTCATGGGTTCCTGAAGTCTATTCAGACAAATTCCCGTTGACTTCAATGGGAGCTTAGCGTAAGTAGGAACTTTCCTGATTATACCCTTGTTTGTTTCAAATACCGTTGCTGAAGTCAGTACGCTACCTTGTAGAACTGGGATTATTCAGCAACTGAAAAAGAAAAGGAAAAAAGAGTTAGTAAAGCAACTGACTGAAGGCTGAGCATGTTCCATTGATGGTTAAACCCCTTTCTTTCCCCCCCAGACTCTGAAAACACTGCTACTACAGTCACTGCTCTCTTGGCCAGCCTGAACAGTTGCTGTAACCCGTGGATCTACATGTTCTTCAGCGGGCATCTCCTGCAAGACTGCATACAGAGCTTCCCTTGCTGCCAAAAAGTGAAGCAAACGCTGAGTAAGGAAGATTCGAACAGCAACAGCAGGCGACAGACTTCTTTCACCAACAACAGGAGCCCAACCCACAGCTTGAACACCTGGAGGGAGTCGCCCCACTCGAAGTCGACCAGCTTCATCCCCATTCCCACCTGAGAAGACACCGGGCAGGCCCCACAGCCCGGTGGCAGCGCTCGGGAAGGTTACGGCAGAGCACCTCAAGCTGGCCAAGGGCGCTGGTCGTGGCAACAAGGAACAGCTCAGATGGCCCCAAGATGAAGTGTTCTGCCTTGCTCAGTAAGCTGTTCTGCAGCCTGTAAATTATTGTATGAAAGGTATCTAGGACTTGGGCAACCCGTCAGGAAGGCGTGACAATAATAAAGCAATTATTTTTCTAAATAGAATGTATTATTCATATTTTTTTTGTTTCTAAAATAAGTGCATTGTTTCCTTGCTCAAAGCAGTAAAAATAGCAGAGTTAACATACTTTGGGATAACCCCGCTCTCTAGCATTAATGCCTATAACTTCTTACACAGAGAAAGAAGATGATAAAAGTAAGATCACACTTTAGTCTTAAACACAAACAGGAAGGAGTTGGAAGAAAGTCCTGACTGACCAGGTAAGGAACATGGTTAGACAGGCTCTAAATTATTGGGAATCTCATTGACCATACTGCTTTATCCATTAAAGCAATTTCAAAATGTTAGCAATTCTCATTTAATGACAAAATATAACAGCCCTTGTGAAGGAAAATCCGTAACTGCTGTCAGTGTCTGCATGTGGATTGTGGAGCTTGATTTTTAGGGTGACATTTCTTCTTCCCTTCATGTTGGTGGAAGTTATATGGCATTTTTGTTTGTATTGTTGCACCTACCTTTAATTTTTTTAACTATTAAAAAAATATTTTGATAAATTAGTATGGTAAGCTATGACTAGCTCAGCACTGTTACAGACACACCAAGAAAACTCATCTTGACTACCAGAAATGCTTGCTTTGTGAGAAAGAATCATATCTTTTGTTTGTCTATTCACAAAGACAGCTAGAATTGAGCCACATTTGTTCTTTAAGCAAAATAGCTCCGTAAATGTGGGGGGATGTTGCTCTTTGGTAATGGCTGCAGAATCAGTACATTCCAAGACACAGATTTGGGAATCAAGCTTGCAAATCTTCTGGAAATATGTAAAAATTGTCAATGTTATTTATTTATTTGTGGCAGGTCATGACAATGTAGGCTGTGAAAACGGCGGTAAACTGCAATAAAGTCACCACATCACATTTACAATCAAGCATTCGAAGTGTGCTTGTCTTCAGTACAATGCATGCCAAACCAAACATAGCTCCTACAGCTTCTAAATAATCCTGTTGTGTCTTTCTATGGAGACTGTGCTTTACCTGGGGACCGAATTTTGAAGCTCCTTGAGTAATTTCTGCTGAGTTTTCAAAGTCCTGAGGATCTCTCTCAGGTGTTCTGCATTTAGAGTAGTGAAACCAAAAAGAGACCTGGTGGTGTTCAGTGGGCATCTGCATGATGCTCTCCCTCTGTTCTACCCATCTGCTCCATTTTCCTCAGCTGTCCGGGTCCCGAAATCCAGTCGTTCCCCTGGCGCTGCGCAGGACTCCAGGCGCGGTTCCAGCTGGCCCTACAGAGCAGTGGGGCACGTGCACGGCAGGAACCTCAGCAGCACGTTTCTTTTCTGCCCTCCCTCCCCCAAAGTCAGACAACCAAGATTGCTTTCCTAATTGCTTGAGGAGAAAAACAAGGGGCTGCAGCTATGGCTTTCGCTGAGATTGGTGCTGGCCCCATGCCTCTCTCAGCAATGGTAGCAGAAATTAATAGAACTAGAGACAGATAAGGCCATATACAACACATCATTTGCTTCAGGAGCTGGCAGATGTATCACTGACTATTCCGGGCAAAGAAGAACGGAAAATATGGCTCAAAAATAAAAACTTAAAAGAAGAAAATGCTTTTTTGTTGTCACAAAAGAAAATCGTAGCTCTTTTCTCTACATTTCTTGTCAGCATTTCCTGCTCTCCGGGAGAGCAATCTGTTCTAGTATTTTGTTGGTGGTGTCCAAAACACTAGAACCAAAAGGACAGCACGGCAGAAGGGCTTTTATTTAGCAGGCTGTCTTTTTGACATGGATATGACAACAGTTCTCAGCAGTTATGGGTGGAGGTATATGACAATGAAGTTGTATTTTAGTCCAAAAAAATGCACGCAGTGGTGTTGTGTGAGTGTATTTGAGCACATTATATATACTGCATATATTTCACAAGTCGATAATTCACAATTGATGAAATTGCAAATGTTTCAAGTTAAGTACACTATTCTTTGCCTAGTTTTATATTTGTGTTGCTACTTTCTCTGTACATAAAATATATATTAAAAACAATTAGCTGTACTAAGAAAATTTTCATGTTTGCTGAATTATTTTTCTACTACACTTTTTATTCTAACGGAGAAGATGGTGAGAAATAATACTGATTATAAAACTAAGCAGGGTAATGACCAATAAATAAAAAGAGTAAACCAATTCAAAATTATAATTTTCAGTTTCTTCCAAGTATGTTACAAAACCTAGGCTTACACTTGGGCTTGTCAGTGTAAATGTACTCCATGAGTGTTCTGTTTCTGTAATTAAATTAATAAAATAATTTTGGACTATTTGGATTCCAGGCATTTTTGTAAATACTGAGTTTTGTTTTTTTGTTGCTGTTTTTCTTTTTCACATAATTGTAACCTGGAATTGATAACAGCACATATTTTTATAATTGTTCATTTGTAGAGATGCTTTTTTTTTTTTTAACAACTGCTTTGGGTTGTCATGAGGGCACACTAATGAGAATGGAAGGAAACAAGAAACTGTGAAACCATTGCATGTTTAAAACATGACAACTTGCTCCAATAAACCTGTATATAATTGATGAGAAACATTTTGTTTCTTTCACCTGACTAGATTTGCATGACCTGACACATTTTTGATGATGCTCCATGTATTTTGCAAAATGTGAAATTTCTTCGTTAATTTTGATGAGTTATTCCGTGACTTTAAGTAATTAACAAAATTCAAATGTTTTTTCTGTTACACACAGAGCAGGAAGGACACATGTCCAAAGAAGGGATGTGCAGTCAGCTTTCCACTATATGCTGCCAGTATTGTTAACACATGCAACATAGCATTCAGTCGTGTTCTAGAGGTGGTGCTTTTTTGTTTTGGTTTCAAGGAAGAAAATACTAAGCTTCTAGTGAAAAACAAGACTGAGCGAGTGAGCTTGCACTGTGTTGTTGGTGCTGGGGATGCTCAAATTGCAGCTTTTGGATGTCAAAAAGTGGAGCATATGTGATGATAGAGAAGATGGAAAGGATTTTATTCTTCTAAACAGGACACATTCCTTGTCCCCTCACCCCCCTGCCCCCAAAAAAAGAAAAAAAGCTTTTTTGACTCATGTACTCATGTCTTTTTAAAATGGTAAGCAAATAGTTTGTTTAGAAAGAAAAAAAAATGTTGCTTTTTGTTTCTTTGTTTTGTTGATTATTTTTTTTCCTGTATTACCACAACAAGACCAATGTCCACAAGAAGACATAAGTTCATGTGGGCCCAATCCTGCAGAGACAAAGATCTGCAGCAAAGCTCATGGCCAGTTCCTAATTGTACAGATTAAAAGACCTCACTGAAGTGCACATATGCTCTTTTCCAGCTTGTGCACAAGGAAACCAGGGCACAAGAAGGACAGGAGCTGTGCAGCCATATCATAAAATCATGGAACCGTAGAATCACAGAATGGTTTGGGTTGAAAGGGCCCTTAAAGCCCACCCAGCTCCACCCCCCTGCCATGGGCAGGGACACCTCCCACCAGACCAGGCTGCCCAAAGCCCCATCCAGCCTGGCCTTGAGCACCTCCAGGGATGGGGCACCCACAGCTGCTCTGGGCAGCCTGTGCCAGTGCCCCACCGCCCTCTGAGTGAAGAATTTCCTCCTAACCTCTAATCTAAATCTTCCCTCTTTTGGGTTAAAACCATTCCCCCTTGTCCTGTTGTGATCTGACTGGGCAAAAAGTTGCTCTCCATCTCTTTTATAAGCCCCTTTATGTCATCCAAGGGCAGGTACTGGTGACCCAGCCTTAGAAAGTGAACCCATACCTTAGAGGAGAGCTATCGCTGAAATATAGTTACTTACTGCGCAGGGGAAGCTCCTACAGAGTTGGCCCAGCCTGAGTCCCCCATCTACAGAAAGGACTAATTAAATAGGTTGTCCTTCTAAAAAGTGCCAGCATAGGTTTCACTCATACAGTGCCTTCTGTGCAGGATTTTGGTAGACTTGGCGGGGGAGGGGGGGGCGTGCAGAAAAGAGCTAGTGTGCTTCGACACTAGTTCGGAGCTTCAGCTGTTGTTACAAGGTAGTGCTCTGGCCTTTTCTTTAGGAGTGCATTTTACTGGAGAATGTAGCACTCACTGATCAAGTAGAGGCATTACAGGGCATATAAATGAACAGGTTTCAAGGTCCAGGAATAGATTTCAGCTGCTCCACAGGGAGCAGTCCTGGCTGGCTCAGGTAACCATCCCTCACACAAGAGTAGGTCTGACTAGTTTTGAAAAAGGCAGGGAATTACCAAAGGTAATGTAAGTCACGCAGAATGGTTTGTGCAGGTATGTAGAAAGCCAGGGAACAACAGAAATGGCTGGTCCCTGCTGAGCTTCGGTAGAGCCAGCCAGCCTGGGTCTGCCTCTCCCAGGACTGGTCCTGCAAAAAACACTGGATCGGTTCTGCATTAACAGCTTACTGCTGTGTTGCTGCTTTGCTGCAACTGCTCAGTAATTTGCCATGGCTTAGTGTAAACTTGCTCGGAGTAACAGTTTACATGGTAATTAGCTTTAGGTTTTCATAAGGACATTTTTAGCCAAATTCCTGACACGGTCCATTGGGTTACTCTGTTTCTGAAACGCAAGGCTGTGAGGAGACACCTGGAGCACAAAGTTCTCTTCCCAGAGTCTCCAGGTGTCTCCTGGCCTCCAGGTGGTCCAAGATGCTGTTGGGTACAGGTAGAGCTAATCAGAGAAAAGGGAAGATTGCCCATTTCCAGCCTTTTTCCTTTATTTATTTATTTTTAGGGGTTATGGAGGAAAGGGATGTGGCAATTTCTCAGTGCTGTGCCAGCAAAGGATGAATGGCTTTCGGGAAAATTTGTCGTCAAGATCAGCGGAAGGTCGTCTATAAATTTCTTGCCTCTTCATTGGTTTAGGTTCTTCCTTTCCTGATGAGCTAAATGCAAGAGTGTCTTCCCTTCCATTTCATGTCAAATTAAGTCATTCCTGGGAACAGTTTCGAACAGCTGTGATTCATTATGGGCTTCTGTAAGGTGCTAACTCTATTAAAAATTGCATAAGCAGGAATTAAGATTTAATGTTCTCCGATTGCAGAAATACGGATGACCATTTCATGACTGTACACTGCTAAATTGATTGTGCTACAGTAGGACAAAGTGCTACTGAAATCACAGCCCTCCTTCCGTGGCAGTATTTTATATGTTTAGGACTATAACGTCTTACTTTTCCTGCACAAATGTGGTGGGCTTGTGAGACCTGCTTAACCAGAGTAATGAGGTTTTTATTTCTGCTGCAGGTCAAGCAACACAGCCCAATCTGAACTGAAGAAAAAGAGCCCACATATTTTGGATCCTATTTTGGCTTATTAATGACCTATTAGGCTATGTTTCTTCCATATTGTCCCATTTGACATATACATCATTCCAAGACCTACGATTTTTTATTTATTTGCCTAGTACTGCTTGATAGCGGAGATTTTTACTAATGTAGGTTTGGCTTATGTTCTTAGCTATAGGTTTATTATTATTTATTATCTGCACAGTGCTGCACAAATACAGAAAGTTGTGGCCCTTAAAACAAGGAATTTTCAGTCTAACTCTGACAAAACAACAAGAAGAAGACAGTCACAGGACCAGGCTGGAGATATTATTAACCATTATTCCTGCAGGGCACGAATATCCTCAGCAATGACATCATATGGACATAAGTTTACTGACGAAGCCATCCTGCCATTGCTGGTCCCCTTTGTCTCATTCCTCTTCGGCAGGGCTGGCAGACAGAGGAAGGGAGCAGCTGCTGATCTTCGTTCAGTGCTGTTTAGTCCCCTTACAAAGGTTCAAACACTGACAGGACGCTGAGTCATGCCTCCTCCACGTGACAGTGGACACATATCCAGTACTGGTCATGTTAATTTACTGGTGCCTGAGTTATTCTAGTTCAGGGTGATGATGTTTGGCTTCCTCCATAAGTTCTCGCAGATACATGGATAAGAAATGCTATATATGAGCTCAATATACCTTCTTAATCAGCATACTGGAAATGCAGGCTGTAGGTGGCACATCAGCTTTTACACCTTCGAAACAAAACATGACAAAATTGTCATTACAAACTACTTGGTTCTTCAGGGCATGAAGCTCATTCTGGAAGGTGAAGAACTGCTAACCAGAGACTGGCACAGAGGATGTCCTGGCCTCTTCCACCACTACAGCTGTGACTGGCCCTGCCACAGTCTCTCCTGTCCCTAGTAATGATGGCAGCAGCAGGGATGGGGACAGGGACCTCAGGAGTAGCAGAAAACAGAGCTGTCTGTCATGTGTTTGTTTTGAACTCCTGGAAAGTGGGTCATGTGGAATAAAACATAACAACAGCAACAACAAAAATACAGTGAGTATTGGGAGAGAGATGAACTGATGAGTTAGAGAGCAAAAAAAGCATCTTGGCACAAAGACCATTTGAAAGCATCAGGATGGTTTCCATTTTGCAATTGTGAGATATTTGTAATGTATTTAGTAAAAGAGCCCCTTATCTCCAGGAACTGTAGCTGCATGAAGTTTGTTTCTACTCTAATAACTCTCTGCTGAGGTGGCTAGCTACAAGGCTATGTATAAAAAATACATACCAAGTTTTGTCCAAAGATTTGTTCAGGTCAAGCATTCAAGTTGTGACCTGCAGGGTCCTGGCCCCCAGTACGGAGATGACCTGTGGGAAATGTGGGCAGCCACAGAGATTTCAGGGAGGAGAAAGGAAGACGGATAAATATTAACCCTGTCTTTTTGGAAACGTGATAAAGTCAGGCTAAATGTTATAACAGATGCCTAAATCTCCAGTATAAAAGGCAACAGACTTCCTACTATTTTAGAAAACTTTTGATTGGAAATGTTGAGGAAGTGAGGAGCAGAGGATGGAAAATGCAAAGGATTAAGAAGTCATTTAACATTGTAACATTCTTAATCAAAAGGAGAAACTGGCTTGCTGGCTGCTCAAATGTTTTTTTTTTCTAAGTAAGAATACTAATTGCAAAAGGTAGTGGATAGTAGTTATAAACTGGATTGCAAATGCTGTCTCCTGGCTCGCTGTAAAGCAGGCAGAGTCATGCAGTATAACAAACTGGGGTAACCATCATCAAATGAACCTCTGAAATATTGAAGTTGTCAGTCACCACATAGGAAAACATTATCATTAGCTGAGATCAGAAAAAGAAGGAAATCAAATCATCAGACTAATTTGCCATGCACTTTGTTCAAGCAATTCTCTTCAGAAAAGGAGCGGACATTATTAAATGGCCACTATTTCTAAATGTGGGATGTGTCAGTGTTTCCATGGGAGCAAAGGAAGGCTTCCAGCATAACAGAAGCCAGTAGCGTGACAAATAAATAAATAAATGAATAATATTGGTAGGAAAGAACTAAGGTTTGAGTTTGTTAAGGCACTTGGACATTCATCTGGATTTCAGTCCTTCTGGAGTCCCACAGTCTCCAGTACTCCAAGTTCTGTGAAGGCAGTAAAGAATTACATGCAGTCAATAATAAATAAAAGAAAAAGATACATCTGTGTTTCTATACGTACTCTTATTTCCCAAACAAGATTGTACTTGTCTTTTTCAAAAGATACGAGCGGGGACTTAGTTACGTAAGTCTGACAACCCAGCTCACCTCAAAGCAGCAGTTCAGGGGCTCAAGAACTCTGAGTTCTGATACATGGTTATAGATGTTCTTAATTAAATCAATACATTTGAAGCTTATCAGTTAATAAGGTTATTAAACTAAATAGAAGTTGGGGAAATGAACACAGAGTTCTGACTTAGTTCTTGTGTTTGGTTTTTGTTTGGTGTTTTTTTGCATCTATTGCAGCAATTCCACTGAAAAGTTGTATTTTAAACACACCACACTGGAGATGAGATGGTCCAAGGCACCGTGGAGAATCCCAGCTTAACTCCCTCTTTCATCACGACAACTCACAAAGATTACAGAGTGAAGCTTAGTGTAACTAGACAACTGATTCTCATTTCTCTACAAATTTGTGACCTAAGCAGCTCAATATAGGCACTCAAAGCTGCAAGACACAAAGGCGGAATTCATCTCCCTGAGTGCAGGTGTGTCCATCTGAGCAAGAGTGATCGTTTTTGCAGATAAGGCAGAGCAAGTTTTTGGAATCCAGGGAGTCATTATATAGGAGAGGTCAATATACGATCAGTCAAATGCGGTCCTTATCTCCTCTGGTATGTTGGCCAGAAGACTACTCATTCATTGTAACGGCAGGTAGACAGCTAGCTTAGATCTGTGCACCCATACTGGAGATAGCTCTCTACTGGTGCTGTTGTTTTTGTTGGTGGTGTTTATTTTTTTATTATTATTATTATTTTGATCTGTTCCGTTATTGTTTTTATTGTTGTTGTTGGTGGTGGTGGTGGTTTTTTCATATCTTAGTGGGGACCTCCATGGTACAAATTCAGGGTTTTACTTTATTTCAGGGCAACTACAAAATGTTACCACCTAGTAGCATGGTATTAATTGAAATGGAGTTGACATTGCTATGCCAATAGGTAAGAAAGGGCAGTTCATATGGCAAGGATTCTGCCAGCTGGGTGCCTTCGTTAGTCGTGTCACAAGAAAGATCAAAACAGAAATGAGGTTAGAGATCAGTTTACCTCCTCACACCCACATGGCATCTATGGTCTTACAAACAGGGAATGATTTCTCCATCTAATCTCCCCATGTGTCCCATCTGTGTATGCTGAACCTTTTCAGGTTTCATCTCCTTTGTGTTTAAAGGTGGATTTCGGAGAAAATCCTTAATTAGGCAGAACTCTCTGAGTTACTCAGATAATACAACCCTAAGGGTCAATGAGCAATATAGAAAGCAATATATCTTATTACACATAGAGTTAAGACCAGAGATAAAACTTCAGGATAGTGCCTAAAATTTTCGGTAATACTGCGTGGAAAGAAAAGCAATAATAAGGAAAGCGAGAGTGGCACGTTAGGTATCTCTGCCACGTACAGCATGTGATGTCCTGGTTTCCTAAGAAACAGCACAATTGTAAAAAACTTTGGAAAGATTATCAGTATAAAATAATTTGCAACTGATTTCAACATGAGCAGAAGCAGTGGTAGTAAAAAAGGAAGCACTAATTCTGGTCAATAGATTTCCCTCCCAAGTGTTTAAATGAAAAGTGAAAGTGATTTAATAGTTTACTGGGAAAAAAAAAATCAAATTTGGCTTCTGATGAAAAATGTCCTTTTTCCACAAAAGATGTCAGATGGCTGTAAAATAAATAAACTCTGCGTGCCTCCAAGTCTGTGTACCCTGTGGTCTGTGTGCAGAGGCCAGGGGTCTCTTTGGCTTCCCGGTGAAGGACAGCAGGAACCAGGAGCCTCCCCACCCCACTCCAGCTCCCTCTGGGAAGACGTTCAGGTTGTACAATATTAACCCTTCATGACCCAATATGATCGAGCTCCTGAGTGTATCTTCCCATCACAAGCTTTAAATCTTTCTGAAGACAAAGTTACAAGGGCACACAGAGACTCCCCAGGACACTTGCAAAGTTCTTGGTGTCCTTCCCCGTGGATCCAAGAGGAGGGAACGAACAGGGGTCACCTGCACCGCTGTTGGGCTGGCAGCGGGATGCAGGACCATGCTTCCCTCAGCTCCTTCAGCTCCAGGTTGGCAGGCTCCAGGCTGCCTCTTTGCCCTGGGAGTATGCTGACGTGCCTTCAAACAAGTGCTTCCACACCACTGATGTAGGTACCCATCCTTCCTTGCCTCTGTGTAGGCCTGCAGCCAATCTGGGTCTTCTTCAGGAGACAAGTTTAGGTTAAAATCCCTTTCCAGACAGACACAGACAGCTAGGTGGGATGAGAATGCTTTCAAAAATGGTGGTGAACTTCCTCAGCAATGAGAAGCTTGATCTTAGGTTGGATGTGGCCTTGGCCAACCAGACCTAGAGGGGAGCATCCCAGCCCGTGGCAGGGATTGGAAGCAGATGGTCTTTAAGGTCCCTTCCAACCCGAGCCATTCTATGACTCTTAGAGAGGCAGGTGCATAAAGCAGAAAAATATCTTGGGGACAAGACCTAATAGATATTTCTTTCTGGTTTTGTTTGTTTGTTTGTTTGTTTTATAGCAGATCTCTGTATATTTGGTATTTCGTAGGAGAAAAACAATTTTGCCAGTTCAAAACCCAGCACTCACACATCTCAGTCTTGCTGAGCTCTGTGCTTGACCTGGCACTATGATACTGCCAACCATTTCTCACATTAGGAGCAGACTAAAAATGAGTCAATATTTCTATGCATATTTTGTCTTTAATCTTTTATTTTTAACCAGCACTAATCATGAGACACTCAAGGTAACATTTTAAAGCATCATTTTCTGATGATGGAGGCTCAGGGTTTTTCGAAAAATAATTTGTTAGGACAAGAATATAAACCATTTATTTATTAATATTGTCCTCTGATGCCAGTGGCTTATGACTAACCACATCTTAGTGGTCCAGTTGCTTTTTCCTTTAGATCTCTCCAAATTGATCAGGGAGCATAATTTCAAGCAAGAGTGGAAATGTTGTTCTAGTGCAACAGTGAGATAAAATAGCTGATGTTTTAGCTGGTATGAGTCCTCAAGCTCAGACGCTGGCTCTTATTTCAGTAAAAGAGCCAAAGCAAACTAACATATTGCTAATTAGCAGAAACACTGTGATAGCATATGCCAAGCATTTGGATTCATCAGTTATAAAACATAAATATTTCATAATGTGCTTTCTTCATGCTCTGTAATTTAGAGGCATTACATGACAGAAAGAGGGTATCTATTTTTCAAAATTGAACCAAGCTGAAATGAATACCATTTAAAACTGTTCATTCTTTGTCTTTTTATTAATCTTCTTAACTTGAAGATTTTTTTCGGTCTGGAAGTAGTGTACTTAGCATGACAGAATACTTCATCATATTACAGAAATATTTCCAAGCATAATACAATGCTTTTTATGCTCATCTGTCCCCTAAATTGCAAAATCCTGCACATATTGTAGACATACCTTATGTTCATTTACCTTTGATTTTTTTGTGCAACCATGTTTTTCATCTGGTGAGAGTCATCTCTTCAGTGCTTTCCAGTGAAGGCTTTTGCACGATGAAGAGTGTGGCACTCCTCGTACGAGCTGGCTTCCATCCTCTCTGCAACCACGGCACAAGGACTGCAGGCAGCCACCGGAGCATGCTGTGGCTCCTGTTTGCCAGGACAAGAAGCCCACTCTCTCAGCCTCTCCTCACGTCCCTGAGTACCTTGGCACCCCTCCACTTGGCCATCTCCACTTTCTCCTCATCCCTCTTGAGCTGGGGACTCAAAACAGGATGCTATTGCACCCCGGGGAATGGAGATGAAGCTGGGCTTCCTCAGCTCACCACTGTCCTGCCCCCAGTGTTGGGACATCTGAAGAGCCCTCGCACAGCAGTGTCCCTTGTCCTGCTCAGAAGCAGGGGACGGGGTGAAGGACTGCTCACCCTCATGGCAGCACACATGACCATGCTCGGGGTGATGGGGCAAGGAGTGGGGAGAAGGTCGTCTCGTGCAGATGTTCACCACAAACCTGCCCATCTCACTGCTGCTGCTCAGCTCTGCTGTTACCTGCTGCCTTCAGCATTCGCAGGCCAGGGTATGACAATAAGGTTGCTGGGGCTAAAAGCAAGATTCTGATAGGAAAAACCAGAGATTCGGCAAGCAGCTGACCTGCTTCTCTGGCTTCTTCTGTGTCAGTAAAAAGCAAGCAAACAAACAAACACACAGACCAGGCATCTCTTTCTAGCCTTCAGCCCCGAGACATGGTGAAGTCCATACACAAAAATTCACTTTCCCTCCAAAGTATCCAATGTAGCTCTGGTCCTTGGCTCTTGCTAAGACCTCAGCTACTACTCGGGTTGCCACAGACCACATCTGTGACAAGGTCCATGCCACCAATTTGCCAGCACAGGTAAACTGCTAGTGTCCTAGCCCAGAACAGCTGACGAGGGCAGACAGGGTCTCCCCATGGGCAGACCTTCCCATCTCCTGCCCTCCTTGAAGGCAGCGGGGCTGTGCAACAGCACCAGCACTGAGATAAGGTTATTCGGTTGTTCTTGATGTTTTTCTCAGAGCTCGGCACTCTATTTATTTATTTATTTATTTATTTATTTATTTATTTATTTATTTAAATATATATATTTTATTTATTTATTTTTCTGGACATAATTATTTTTCTCTGTGGCTTATACTCATACTCTAGGGGTAAGTAAAACTTCAGTTTTGAAAACCTGAGAAAGACTTAAAGGGATGTGATAAGTGTGTTGTTTTCATTTGTCCTCAGAGCTGTTCTCAAATGAGTGTCATTTGAGGTGATGCAGTAGGTAAATATATAACTAACAGACCAAAGGGCTTTTCAGTATGTTGTGTGCATACAGCGAGGACAGCACACAAACTCATGTTCACCCACTGCCCCCTGACCCTCACAGTAAATACATGGCAGTGGTGCAAACCACAGCCTTCCTGACTGTGAATTCTCAGTTTCCAGTTCTATGGCTTCAGTGGTGTCTTCTAAAGTTCTTTCTTTTCTTTTCTTTTCTTTTCTTTTCTTTTCTTTTCTTTTCTTTTCTTTTCTTTTCTTTTCTTTTCTTTTCTTTTCTTTTCTTTTCTTTTCTTTTCTTTTCTTTTCTTTTCTTTTCTTTTCTTTTCTTTTCTTTTCTTTTCTTTTCTTTTCTTTTCTTTTCTTTTCTTTTCTTTTCTTTTCTTTTCTTTTCTTTTCTTTTCTTTTCTTTTCTTTTCTTTTCTTTTCTTTTCTTTTCTTTTCTTTTCTTTTCTTTTCTTTTCTTTTCTTTTCTTTTCTTTTCTTTTCTTTTTTTTTTTTGAGACTCTGTTAAAGAATGCTCTTCAGAAAAATGTTGGTTTTTATTGTGCTTACTCTTTTAGCCAGGCTTTGCTTAAGAACTGAATGAGCATGCGTGACCAAATGAAACATTTCGGTTACTGATTCCAGCACGATGCATTTTTATGAGGTCTTGCTTTCTTGCAGCTGTGAATTAATTTCAGTGCTTTTCTCAGCCATCTGAATCGAGGTTTTATATGACCTTTTGTTTGCCTTACATTTAATTGTGGGTCATCTGCCTAGCCAAACCCTGTGTGTCAGGCCCATATCCTATAGACAGGTGTCTTCCTGAAGGCTGTTCCAAAAAGAGCAAAAGAGACCTGCACGGTCTTCTATATTAAAATCAATTGGGGGTTAAGTGATCATGCTCCTATTGATGAGTGTCTGGAAGTTTGCTGGGGATGTCTTTTTGCGGGGAAATCCACGGCCATGTGGAGCTGTGTCGCGGAGTCCCTCCATCCACCAGGGTCCACCAGGGCACGTTGGCAGGAGGTGACGGGGGACTCGCTGCAACTCCACGGCTGGATGCAATCCTGCACAGGGCACACCAGCGTTAGCACCACGCTGCAGTCGAGTGACTTTGTAGAGATTGGTAGCAAAAATATTAAGACTGGTCAATTTTGAATGGAAATGTTTGTGTGAAAGCAGCCGATGTTAACAGGAGAACAAGGTTTAACAGGGGAGGTAAGATTAATAGCTCTATGTGTGTGATTTCATTCAAAGGAAGAGGAGGAACAACCTGACCTTAAGATAAGGTGACAAGAAGATAAAGAGCACGACTGGAGCCATAAAATAAACAGATAAGGAAAACAAGACTTATGATGGAGGAGATGACATACCGAGGCAAAAGATCGCAAACAGCATCCACTTCTAAAGGGCAGGAAAGGCAACCCCACATCAGCTCCTCTTCATTAACCCGGGGTGTGTGTGCCAGTGCTTCCGAGCACACGAGTATGTTGTGCCCGTGAGTGGCTAACAAACAACTTGGAGATTTAGGAAAGTCAAGTCACCTTTCCCTTCCGTGAGACCTCACACTGAACTGTGCTACAGCAATTTGCTACAAATTGGCCCTGAAGCAGAAAGCAGAGGGAAGCACTCCGTGCTGCGGTGCTCCGTTTTCAGAAGGATCTCACTGGTTTAGCTGGTCCATAGTCACCTCAAGGGTCAGGACACTAAAACCCTTTCACTTGGGTTCACTTCGGGTACCTGTGACCTGAAATAATTAAAATGAGGTTTAAAGGACATTTGGACAGCAACTGAATTTTGTTCTGGATATGTTCTGGATATTAAGGGTAATGAAAGAAGGTAAAAGCAGGAACAAACGCACCATATCCAATCTTCCACACAAAATCAATCAAACAAACAAACAACAACAACAAAAACACCAGAAACAAAACCATTTTAGATTTGAGAAATAAAAAAGACACATCATCACCAGCTTTTCCAGTAACCTGCAACTGTTCTGTGTCAAAACTAATTTGACCAAATTTTGATTTTGGCTATATATGTCTGAATCTTGCTAAAGCCTGGAATAATTTTGTTCCCTTAGATCCAGATTTCAGGCTTCTCTTCATTCATAATCAAACTGGAAATGTTAGCAGACAGTCTTTTAAATGATGTTAACTGCAAAATTAAAGTTATTGAAAAGGGAAGAATCTGTGGAGGAGGAAGAGACCAGAGCAGGAAGATTTGGGGTAATTCTTGTCTTCTCCTAGCACTGGGCTGCTCTGGGGACATAGATCATCTCTGAGAATGGGATATGAAACAGTGCCAGACTTTTATACCCTCCTCTCTGCATACATCGACCTTGTCAGAGACATCATAATGCTCTTTCTAACACGTATGATACAGATTTTAAAGGTATTTTTCGCTACTGCAATGTTTCTTTGTCATCTTATAAATAATAATTACTATTTAGTGCTTCTCTTTTCAAATTGATGAAACTCAAGGTGTGGGTTCCTGTAAGATTGTGGGAAAGCGTATTTGAAGATGCACAGCTCCTAATTTTTCTTGGTTGCTTTAAAAAAATTTCCTCTCACAAGTACACTAAAAGCATTTACCTCTGCTAAGAGTTTGCTGGGACACAACCCCTTATTCCTGGCTGTTTCTCCAAAAACATTTCCTTTAAACTGACAGCAGAGATGCAGTGCTGTGTAACTCAGTGTCTGAGCCCAGCCACGGCACGGATCATCGCATGCTGCTGGTTGCAGAACCCCTTAGGTGAAGAGGAGGGTTTTTTCATGCCTGGTCCTGTACAATTCAGGACAAGAGAGATTACTTGAAAGATTATAGATGAAGCCTATGAACCTTTCAGAATATGTACTGGGTTTGTTGTTGTTGTTGCTTTTTTGTCTTCCTCTTATTATTAGTAGCACCCACTGCTACTAATAATACTATACTATAATACTATAATACTAATATAATACTATAATACTAATAAACATCATGCACCAAAGTCTTATGGATGAGTTTTTCAGTCCTCATGATGAGGATTGAGACTCCCACAACCTCAGGGACTATAAAAAGGATCAGCCAATAAAACCTATGGAGATGCCCTGCCTGTTCTCCTCTGGCAGTGGATCCTTATGAGCAACGAAATTTTCAGTGGGGATACACTAGGAGAGGAAAGACTATTTTGAATATTGTTTTCATAAAAATTCTCAATCCTTCTATCTCTGGGCCAAATTCTGATTCCCAGTTACATTAAATCTTTGCAATATCAATAAAGCCAGTGCTCTCTTCCCCTCATTTTTCTCTTTAGTTTGAGATGTAAAAACAGGGGTAGAGGTTGATTAATTTAGTCAGGGTTGGGTTTTTCATTTTGTTTTATTTTGCTTTTGCTTACATTCATGCATAAAAATAAGGATACATTTTCTTTCCTTACATTTTTTTTTTTAGGTGAATTCCCTTTAGAAATAGCAATCCAGTAGTCTCGGATAAACCAGTTGTGCTTGACAAATTACAAGTGCCACAAAAGCAAGTCATAATCCACTGGGGAATTTCCCTCTCCTCCCTGCTGTAAGTATATTTATAGTTAGAAATACATGCACAGAAAAGAAGATATAGATGGCAGATAGTAAGCAAGTGCTCAAGAATTGAAAATAAGTAGAAATTTTAAGATGACCCTAAATGATTTCCCATTTTTTAAAAGAACACTATGTCCACTTCAAGACCAGATCAAGGTAAGACAAACTGAAAACTTAGGCAAGATCTCTTAGGGAACTTGTCAAAAACAGGAGAGGAATGTGTGTGAACTTTTAGGGAGTTTTGTTATTAAGAATTACCGCCCCTTAGTTAAAATCAGTCAGTCATGAGGTGGGGGGTGGAAATTCACATCCTGAAAATATCTTCCTGGGAGCGATACGATTGGTAAATTTGTTATACGTGACTCAACTGCCAGTACAGACAACCCTGTAAAACATTGAATTTGGAATCTGTGCTCACATGCTGCTTTGGTTAACAACGATAAATAGATACTGTGTTGTTCGTAGTGTCTGGTGGCAATACGAACCAGGGACCCACCTGTCTTGCAATATCCAACAATTTTTAGACACTCTGGGAAAGCTGAGAGGTAGACATTTATATATGTATGGGAAAACTGAAGTGATTAGTGTCAAATAGGCTTTCAAATATTTAAATATTTTATAGCTAAAAGCTTGATTTGGGGATCAGTTCCTCACGGTAAGGTAGGCAGTGCAAGGGGAAGGCTTGGTCAGGTTGACCCCATCCTGTCTTCTGAAGAAGCGACATTTGTTACCACAGTGGTACAGGCAAAGGGAAGGGCAATAGCAGAGCCCCCTGTGTCTGGTGGGCCAAATGTTGGGGTGGAGTGAGCTTGTATCCAGTGCGTGCAGTTTTAAGGGCATCATGCAGACATGAGTGCCATTTCTTGGTACTGGACAGTGCTGAGCTGAGGACTGTGTGGTGCTGGATCCTAGTGCAGCACCAAAGCACTTCAGGCAGACGCTAGTAGGAGGGAGATAGTTATGTCCTCTTTGGGGTTTCCCTAGGAAAACTGGGTCTTCTCTGTGAGACGGGGATGGGGCTCATCCTGTAAGATAGCAAATGGCTTGGCATACGGGTACTACTGAGGAAGTCACTGGGAAGCAGCAAAGGTCTCCTGAGAATTATCTGCTCTGTTCACTGTTGGCATACCAACTCTTCATGCATCAAATGGTTAAAGGCTGCTGAAGATCTCTACAGGGGTGAAAGCAGGGAAATCACATTTCCCGGGGCTCTGCTACAGCAGCAGGTTGCATGGCTACTGGGTCACTGCAGAGGTAAGTGAAGCTTATGTGGTCCCTGGTTAACAGAAGCAGCTTTGGGGATATGAGTCAAGGACTGTTTCAGGGTCTTCGGATGAGTGAAGAGCCTTGAGGGAATAAGTCCATCCAAAGTCAGTGTGATGCTGCAACTGCATTTTATCTGCTTTTGAAGCTGGAGGTACGAGCAAACCTTAAAACCCTGCTCTTCCTTGCTCACACTGCTATATTTATTATTTGTTTTCAATTGGGTTTGGCTTTCACTGTAAATATGAAAGTAACTGACTCTTCCTAATTTCTTGGGTCATGACTGGTAACGGGAAGCAGACTGGAGCACACACATGAACTCTGTAATCTCTCCACATAAGCTTTCTCTTTCCTCTTCTCCCTGGGGACAAGTCATCTCTGACTTATGAGAGCTATTCTCAGCAGAGAGATAATCTGTTGCATAAACGAACTGATTTCTATTCCCTTGGGAAAAATAGGATAGCAAATAAATGTACAATCTATGAAATCAACGTTCCAATGCAAAGGAGAAGCAAATGGCCAACACTTGGCATCTGGCTTGGTTTTCTTTACTTTCATGCCCTCTTGATGACTTCTCTGCAAACCATCAGCTGTTTCAGTTAAAGGCTGTGCATCACATTCTTTCCCTTGAAGGAGAATAAAAGTGTTAAACTTGCTGCTTGAGAATTCAGGAGAGTTACAACTTATCTGAGGGCTGCATTTATTCTAGTCAGTGGGGAAGTTAGAAAGGAGCAAGGAAAAATGCATGAGTGGTATTTTTCAGACAGATAAAAGCCATGATTTAGACCTACTGTAACAAGGCCAGTAGCATAATTATTATATCACAGATTACAGCAACTGAAGTCTCCTGCCATGAAGTGAAATAGAAGGACTTGCAAATCCAATTTTGCCCTGGGAACTGGAATTCCTCCTCACATTCTGCCACTTGCCTGTGGACTACAAACTGGGATTGTGGAGCCCTTTGCACATGAGGTGTGCCAGATAATCTCCATCAGGTCACCCATGGCACTCTACGGTCACTTGGCTATCAAGGCTGTAAGCTCCCCACAGTTCCTAGGAAAGCTCAGAGGTGCTGGCACGTGAGGTGCACCCTCTCAGAACAATATCCACCCTCCCTCACTAACGACGATGATCATCAGGATTTAGGTTGGTTGTGACACACACTTTCCCCAGAAAATGCCTTTATGATGGCTGAGGTATCAGCACCCCTCCAGAAAGTCCCAAGCTCTTGTGGTGTGTTACTGAGGCGTGAGTAGTGCGAAGAAGGGAACAGCTGTCTGCACTATCCTACTGGGGGCCCTGGTGCTTGGGTGACTTCCTAGGATATCCTACAAAGAAAAGGTTATGTCTGCAAATGTGCAGACATTTGGGACGTTGTGGATCACAGATTGTGCCCAGCCTGTGTTTGGAGATGACAGAAGCAAATTATAGAGACTCTTGGGTATGAGGCAGTCTGCGGATTCAAGTGACCCAGTTTACTTGGGTCTGAAGAACAAGACAGAAGATGCTTACCCTACACATGGTCTATTGCAGCAGAAGGTGATCCCGAGCATCCCAACAGACTGCCGCACATTTTAGGCTACAGGGTGCACAGCTAGGCACGGAAAAAAAAATTCCCTTGCACTGTGAAATGTTTTGGTCTGTAGTGAGAGATGTAGGTTGATAGGAGCAAGCAACAGGTCAGTGACATCCAGACCTACTGCCTGTCCTCTAAAATAATTCCACTACTGGATGAGACCTTTGTAGGTGATTTTCAAAAACTCTGTCTATAAGTATATGCCATTGTAGACAAAAATAAATAAATAAATAAATAAAAAGGTCACAAGACATTGGATTTTCTATACAAGAAAGTTCAAGAGGAGTCAAGGGGAAAGACAGACTGTCGTCCTGATAATAAAAAGGACATACATACATACTTCAATCAACATGGGGCTTCTCATCAAAGAGGAGACATGAAATCTCATTTAGATTTGCTTTGAATTATGCTGGCACCATATGGCCTTGAGAAAACTTAACCTATGAAAAATTCCCTTCTCTATTGGCATAAAGCAAATCACTCAGGATTTTTATAGAGTGGAAATGCCATAGAGTATCTGGACTTAAATTACGTATCACTGTATCTTTGTTACAAGATTAGAAAAGGATAAAAGGATGAATGGATGGATGGATGGATGGATGGATGGATGGATGGATGGATGGATGGATGGATGGATGGGTGGGTGCGGGAATAGATGGGTGCGTGGATGGGTGGGTGCATGGATGGACTGGTGGATAGAGAAGCAGGCAAATTATCTTCTGACATCCATTTTCAGTCAGTTGCATGACATTTCTTCATAGGACACAGCAGTGTGTTTTTACAGATATACTTACAACTGTAAAAGTTAAAAACAGTGAATTTACTGATTCATTTACCATTCACCATTCATTTTTTCACTTGTTTAATGAAGTCAAATGCAACTGGGAGTTTTGAGCAGGAGGGTCATAATTTCCATAACATAAGAGAGGTGGCTCTGGAGGGTCAATCAGATGAAGTCCTGCCTTGTTAGGAATATTAATAATAAATCATTTATACAAGGATTTTATTACTGTCATCCTGAGAAGAAACACATCTATGCTGACCCATCATACTAAATGTTAGCTACTCAGGATTTCCAAATAACAAAGCAAAGCAAAGCTATAGCCCTTGGGAAGGGCTTTTTCTTTTAAAAGAGAGTTCATTTTCCTTTATCACCCTGCTTTATACATTATATACTTTTGATGCATGGGGAATAAAATTTAGCTGTCAAGCTTCTTTCATTTGGATCTTTCAGGGCATCTGATGCCTCAGCAGCAAACAGGGATGTCTCTGCGGTTCTAACATTTTTCTCCTCTAGATAAGGGCTTTTTATGGTCCATTTGATGATTCAGAACCAGTATTTTAAAGAAATATGTATCTGTATTCAATTACTTCTTAGCCAAAACCCAGTGATCAGAGGAATAGCTAACTTCTCCAGTAATTTTCCTCAGACTCCTTCACCAGCTGTTTCTTTCTTTTGAAAGCTTTCGTGTTCTGCTCAGGCTTTTTATGAATTACGCCATTTATTCAGGACCCCAATTTGCAATTAGTCTAAAGGATATTTCCTTTTAAGGTATTGAGGCTATTTCTGAAATGGATGCTGTTAAATCATGTGAAGCAGAACACAGTACAGATGTCTTCGGTTGCAGGGAGGACTGGATAGGGCACTCTAAGAGGTCATTTTCTCCTTCACTTTAGCTGCTAATGTTTTCTTTCAAAGTCTTAAAAAAAAAAAAAAGGTCTGCTGCTACATCCTCTCACTTTACAATTGTCATTGTTTTTCTCCAATGTGGAGAAAAAAGTCCTGTTCTTAATTCCAAAGCATCTTCTATGGAGCATTTCAGTCCTACACTGAGGATCCATAGGACATCAGGGTAGCAGCCCCACCAGAAGCGAGTTACTACCAATATATATCCTTTCAAAAACAGAAACTGTCACAAAGGCTACATCAGCATGATCTATCTTATTCCTTAAAAACAATTCTCCAACAGAAAAAGCAAGAGAAAAACCTCCTACAAAACAGGGGTTTACTAAGAAATTCCTCATGCAGAGGTTGCCCACAACCGCATCATTGCACAGCGATCATGGCTTCAGTTGTTCAGTATTACCACATACTCCTTTTGGTCTTCTTTTTAAATAAAGTTGGTGCTATTGCAGTTGCTAGACCCTGTGAGAATTATAGAAAAGTGAGGTTCCTACCTCTTATTTTTCCAAAGTTTTGGGGGCAATGATTGAATGCTTTGGGGATACCCAGCCTATAAACAAGAACCTGAAGAGCCAGCTGTTTTTATCCCTCACCCTGAAGGAATCTGTACACCTGACTTTGCAGGATGGCTCCTTTTAGGCTGCAACCTCAGGCATGCCTGGGAGCCTCCCCATGCTGTGGGACATGGGGGCTGCTCTTCCACATGCTGACACAATCCCTGGGGTGGATGGGGCCTGCTGGGATCTTGCTGCCTTGTACTCCCAAACAGCTGTGAAGAAGAAGGGTGTGCTCCCCCCCCCCACCACACAGAGGGCATGGGGGCATTGTCGTGGCAAGCCTCTCGCAACCTGCATAGCAGTCAAGTGCCGAGTGAGTTTTAGCAGTGGTGAAACAGACTATTAACATTTTTGCAATGCCAGGGTATATATAATAGTCTTTGGCAGGCTTTCAAGACGTGCATACTGTTACCATCAGTAAATTTGCATACTGAAACCTGAAACAACTAGAGGAAAATGAGTTTCGAAAGAGTTGCTCACGGCTCCTCTCAGTACTCATACTAATAAAGGTGGTGCTTCGCTCTAACTTACCTTACAAAGAATTTGAAAACATTTAAGGAACGCAACACTTTCTCTATGGATTTACTCTCCTCTCACAGCCGTGTGAAGGCATTTTCCTCCTGGCAGGCAGTCGTAACACTCTCTTTTTCTTTTTCTTTGGGTATCTCCAAGCTTTGTGCATCTAGTAGAGGTGGAGTATTTTGTACTGTGAAAAGTGTATTTTTATATTTACTCTTTGAAATGTCAGTTGTTGTAGATTTTAAACAATCTGTGTCCCTTTCACTGTAAACCATGCTAATCCAGGTTCCCAGACTGCCTTTCTCTGTGGCTGTTACATATTTCCTCTTGCCTTGTTTTCCCGTGCTGCAGTGAAGTGGGGAAATAGGTTTCCATTCAAACTAATTTCTACATGGTTTTGCTCAGAAAGTTCCAAAATGACTGGAAGTAGAGCAATTTTCCAAGTGTCTAATATTGCATTCCTTGGTTTTGTTTACAAAATATATGACTGTGTAAAATCATCACAACTTCTTTGCCAGGGTTAACTTTTTAATACAAGGTAGATAGCACTAGCCAAAGGAAAATTGTAAAGGTAAAAAAAAAAATAAAAAGCAAAGCATCACTTTTATGTTTTCCATTTTCCTAACAAACATTGAATTCTATACCTGATTTTTCCATTAACATTTGGCCAAGACAGAATAGACAAGATTACCCAAAATTGTATGCTATCGGAGTTTTACTCCAGAATGTTGTCCCTAACTGTCTTAATAAAAACTGAAACAATTCAGTTCCTGAGTTTTGGTGGTTTTTGTTTTGTTTTGTTGTGTTGTTTTTTTGGTTGCTATTTGTTTGTTTTTATTTATTTTATTTTAGGATCATAGCAAAACAGATAAATAAGATGGACAGGTTGTTCTCTCTGCTTCCCATAAGGGTAAAGATTGTACTTTATGTAATGTTTTAGGTTCTTTAATTTGGGAATTTGGGGCAGAAAATGGGGGTGGTAGTTCACAGAACTGAATGTAACACAATTTACAGCAGTAAATATTTGTGATTTTTGACCAAGCAAGTTTTTTTGTTTTTTTCACTCAGAAATTCCAACCTGCTCATCAGCTGCCTGATGTATGCAAACACATACCTGTGGATTAACAATGCAGTCTACCAGTTGGATACCTCTGCAGCAGTCTAAGCTAGTTCGTTTTGCACTCAGAGATGGTACTCGAATTTGTAACCAGACTATAACTTTCTCATGTCTGCATAAATTCACAATAATATCTCTCTCCAAGCAACTTTTTCAGATCCAGAACTCCACAGTAATGTTCACTGTGCAGAGAATTAAAAAGGTTTGGGATACATGAGAAGGATGTGTACAGATCTACTCAGGTAGTAATCTGCAAGAACTGGTAGGATAAATCAACAGAATCTTCTTTAGGTTTGATCATCTCAATTTCTTATGCAGCCAGATTTTCTTCTTCTTCAATTTCTAAAGGAAATGGGAGAGAGGGAGAAAGGATGATGTGCATTGCCCCAAGCACTGTCAGGATCCAGCTGGGTTGAGTACCCCCAACTGGGAGAGAAGGACTTTCTCCATCACACAGTGTAGTCATTACCACCAGTACCCAATTCTGTATTTTTCCATTTTTTAACCTACAAATCAATTTCTTTTCAAGACTCTAAGTCAACAGGTTTTACTCAGAGCTTTCTGAAAACTTCACGCTTCCTAGGCAAAAGTTATCCTCATTCAAACTCTTCATTGTTTAGACAACCCACTTGTCAAGCAAGCCTGCTTAAGATTCTTTTCTTCCTTATGAAGACAGACGTTTTCCAGTTCTGTATGTGTTTTCTTTGACCAATTTAATTTTATGAGAAGGAAAAAACCCATGGTGCGAGGTGCAGAAGTCTTCACACATTAAGGACAGCATTTGGCAACTTTGGCTCTCAGTTTTCACATTTTACAAAAAATCACAGCAAGGGGTCTCTGCACCTTTGAATGCCGAACATATAAAATCCTTTCATACAGTTTAGAGTTGTCATGGCTTTTTTTCCTGTTCACAGACTCTGAAACCAGACTGTGGGGGCTCTCACAGCTGGCTGCTGTTTTCCTGAACCCCGTGCCCATCGCTGTATCTGGGTGCTGGAGTTTCTGGGGAGGCATCCAGCAGAACTGACAGGTATTTTGCAGCAGTAGAATTAAAAAGTTTAGTGGTGTTTTTCCTTCTCTGATCTGTTCTTGTGCATCTATGGATGGTGTGTGAGCGTAGGGTATGGATGTGTATATGTACACACACAGAAACTGTGAATATAGTGGAGCTCAGCAGACTCCAGTGTTGACAGAACTGCAGTGATGATCTTACTAACTGCAAGTAGCTTGCAAAAAAACCACAAAAGATAAAAAATGGAGTATTATAAACTTTACAAACTGAAAGATGACCTTTACAACTCCTCCCTCATCACCCAGTCCTCATCATGAATGGGAATGTAAAAACATTTGAACAAAATGTGTCATCTGCATTTACATCTTCACAGAAAAATATGTAAGGTCTTGTCTTCCTTTCTATTAAAGCACCCATGCATGTTTCATGTATTTTAGCCCTTACTAGCATCTTTAGCTCTTATGGGCTTAGGATTAGCTTTCCTTCCAGTTTTCCTCCTCTTTATTTAGGTCTTTTTGTTAATGAGCAGATAAAATATTATCCATATTGGCCTAATTTACTGTCATTTTTCAAGCATCAAAATGCTTAATAGTTTAAGAACATAATTGCAAAGCAGTGTTCCTTGCAAAGCCTGTTACAGGGAAATTCATCTGTCCTAGGTGACTTACAGAAGATTACTGGCTTTCATCATTACACAGACAATTCTGTAAACAAGACACAGACCCTAGTTATTAAAAGGCATATGGCTGAACCAGAAAAATGTGGGCATGTTCATTTACAGTTTTAAAACAATTGTTATCTACTTCATGTCTGTAATTGCCATTCTGTCCAGGAAGCCACAGATTTCTTAGATGAAAAAAAAGTCGAAATTATGATGTTTGTATGTATGGTGACATTTTATTGAAATTAAATTAAACCTTAACTTTACAGATCACATCATCCCTCCCACTGTATGTAACACACACACACACACACAAAACAACATTTCACAACGTGGTAATGAAACAAACACTCCTCCAACAACTCTCCTCCAGCAGTATGCAGCTGAACATTTTCTCTTTTTTCTTTCAAAACATAAGCCTCCTTTCTTACAACTTCAAAAAGCAAACACAAAAATACAGCTTTTGGAAATTAGCTTCGTGTTTTGTTCAGCTGTTATGAGACTGGGTTTTCACTGTCATAATGAGAGCTTGAATCTTCCTTGAAGAAAGGAAAATTGAGGTGCTTAAGGTCACAAGTGTGCTAACAACTGCTGAAGGAAAAAGCCTTTGACATCAGCAACATGCTTGATGTCAAAATGTTAGTGGTAAAGTAGTGGCAGCTGGCAGTCCTGCAGCTGCTCCCTCAGCACCCCTGCTAGTTAACTGGGGAGTGGCTTTGTGCTTTGGGTCCACACCACAAAGCTCACCTGGGCATCCTAATACATCATGCGGTGCCTGTGGCATCCGGTTTTACATTTCCAGTCAGCAGAAGACATCCTTGGAAAGATCCCTGCTTGGCTTCCATTACAGATACAAGACACTTCCCCACCAGTCCTGGAAGAGGATTCAAGTCTTTATCAGACAACAGCAAATGACAGTGTAGGTGGATGATTGATGAGACCTCTTCACATCACCAAAAGCATTGAGTCCCCTGTGTCTTATAAGCTCACATCTGTCTACTTTCAGTTGCTTATTCCCAAACATGGAATTTGATTTTCTATCAGCTCTTCTAGAAACAGGTTCTTACTTCTGCACAGCTATTTCTACACAGGAACCCCTTCATATTACATATACCACTTTATTGTTAAAGATTCCTCTTCACCTTTTCCTGCTGCTAACACCCACCCACAACTTTTTTTAAAGCTGCACCCAGATTTTGGTGTTTTCCACATATACCTTCCTAGTGTACCTTGCGATATTCTGTCTATATTCTTCACATATTTGAGGGCCTTGATTTAGAATGTATTGCCAGAGCTAAGCTGTGAATCATATAGACTCATTTCATCCAGACTTTAAATGCACCATGACTTGATGCTCAGATATCTATTGTACCTACAAAAAACCCTCATGCAGCTACCCCAGTAACAGAAACAAGAATAGTCATACAGTAGATGTCTTCAAGTAATGATGTATTACTGTGGACACTTTTTATTATGTTACAGATTGCAAAAATGCCTCATTGCCTTTGAAATCTTATTTTGATATTTATAAACAACTCTTTAGTTTAGAAATGTGTTGCAGCACATCTATGTCACAAAACATTCATTCTTCACACTGTACTGAGGAGTTATCTTCTGGGTTACGCTCATTAAAAGTCATGAGGCTTTTGTAGATGCTTACATTACATTTGGTAGCAAAACACCATGCACTAGATATTTGTAAGCCAAGCAGACCGAGTGTACTGTGTAACTGACAGCCATAGTAATAACAAAGGAACTTTCCCAATACACATCAGTGCATGAGGTGGGGAACATTTTGGTTTATGCTTGTAGAGGTCCAATGCTACATAATCCTAGGGCAGGGGCATCCACCTTACAGCTGTTACAGTCTCTGGAAAGCTGTCTTGTAGGCAGTGATTAACAGTGTAAAGTGAAGGTCTGCACGGCAGAAGTGCAAGTCAGCCTTTGCTAATTACATAGGCAACAAGTCCTAAGGACAAATAGCATAAATTAGCATTACTTAAGATACCATTTGCAGAGCGATGTATTGGCTCAAGGAAAACAAACTGGGCCTCTTTCCTCTGTCTGTTAAACTCTCCGTTGAGTGCTAACACACTTTGCCTGTTCAACCCACCATCAAGGAGCCTCTAGCAAAGCTCATTCAGATCTGAAGAGACCTTGAAAGAGAAATACCAGTAAGGCATTTACTTGCAGCTTGTTCAAGGCCTCAGTGTAGATGTCTGTGCCTTGCAGGACACTTCAGCAGCTTGTGTAGGTACAGCCAGCATCCATCATCATGGTTTCTGCTCTGCAAAAGGTTTTCTGCATAAATAAGAATAACTTTTGTTTAGCATAAAATGAAGAGGTTCTGTGTCTCCTGGGTGTGTCACTACCTGCTTTCGCCTTTAGACCCGAGGCCTAAGTGTCCTTACGTAAAAGGTCTGTTACTGGTAGGATGCTCCTCAAACCACAGGAGGGATTGAATAACCTGCCTGCCTACCTCATTGCATTCACGCAGACAAAAACAGGTTTTGTTTTCAGACAAAATGGTGGTTTTTTGCACAAAGCCAAAACTCGGGGTGAAAGTATTTAGAACCCCGTCTTGCCACCAGGAGTGGTCTGGGAGCTCACACCCCACCCTCCTCTGCCAGGTCTCCTGCAGTCGTTGGTGGGAGCCCGCGTCACACAGCCCAAGGGGTGGTAGCAGTGCTGGGGGATGCTCGTGTGTCCTTCATTGTGGTCGGGTTTTGGACTTGACCTTTCCAGGGGTGCTGACACTGCTACAGGACCCGGTACCCAGCTGAGGTGGTTGAGCCATGCTGGCTTACAGCACCACATAACTGGGGAAGCAGAGGCAAGCGGCCCTCAAAGAGCAGCACCTCGAGCTGTGCCAGCACTTGGACAACCCGAAGAGCAAGGCCGTTTTGCTTCGATGCTTACACTCCAACATCAGGCCCCGGCTGCCCTCAGAAGCTGCCACCAGCGTCAGGAGGCCCAGACCGGCATCGCGCTGGCACCACACCGTGGACTTTGGGTAGCACTGCAGCAGCTCCTGTGCCAGCTCCTGGCCTCCTGTGGTGCTGGCCCACAGCAGCAGCCCCACTCCTCGCACCCAGCACCCACACCCACGCGTGTGCACGTTTTCTTGCAGACTGTGGCAGACCAGAGATTTCTGCACATTTACCCACAAGGAGCTTCCTCAGCTTTTCCAATATAGATACAGTTTTTAGGGCAGGACATAACTAGATGCAGCAGGGTGGATCTTTCCATAGTGCAGATGTTCAGACATCACAAGAAGCTGTGTGTAGTACCTGAAAGCTGCTGCAGCAGAACAATCCCAGTTGTGGCTGGGCACACAGTTGCCATCACGAGCAACTTGGCACCAACACAGTGACAGCCACTTGGCAATGTTGAATATTTTGCTTTCCAGAGAGCGATGACTGCGTCACTATCTGGCTGGATCACTACACGCCATCCCTGCCTCCCACCTGAAGCAGGCAGGTGCTGGTAGGCCTTGGTTCTTGAATCCTGTACTCACCCACCACCCTAATCAGACCTGCACTGGACCATGACTTTGACTGTCCATACAATAAGTGTAGTCTTCATGTGTCTTACAAATATCATATGTAAATAGCATCCAGATGTCATCCAGCACACTGCCATCAAACAAGAAATCTCATCAAGCATGATCTGGTTATTAATTTCCTTTCTGTCCCAGTCTAAGACTTGTCATCCTTAGATTTCTGTTACTGGCACTGTCTCAACAAAGGGATGGTGATAGGCTCCTAAATGTCAAAGCTTGATCACCTTTCAAGATCAAAGACTTTTCTTATTTCACTAAATTTATTAAAATGAGTTACTCACCGCTGAAACTCCTGACAGTTTTAGGAATATCAATCTATTGTAATTAAATGCCAGCTGGCTGCTTGTAATTTAGAAAAATGGTAACTGTCTGCTGCAGATCACATATTGTAACTAACTGTGATTCTTTTTTTTTTTTTTTACATAGTTTTCCAATGGCTGATCGTGAAGCTGCATGTAAGCCAAACACTTACTGTTCACCTATGCCCTACTGCTTTCTGGTGGGGTAGGTGTTTTAATGATTGATATATGTTCTATATGACCAAGATCTTATTTCCTGTGGTTCCCATTTACTCTTGACATTATCCAAATATTGATTCAAATAATGCACTCTAAGTACAACAATGCCTCCCAGTCAGTAATGTCTAATTCACCAATCAATCTGAAATCTCTTTCTGCATTTTACAGGTAGGGAGATGCAAGTGTTACATGTCGCTAACATAAAAGGATATCTCAATATATGTTGATAAATACGTCAGCATTGTCAAATAACTAATTATTTCATCAAGTTATGAAGGATAAACTGAAGAATGAACTCTTGATATTTAAGCAATTGCTCAAACAGTTCACAGGGGAAAATGGGAAATTTCCTAGGATGCTGTTTTTCCTTTCCCAGTGATTCCTCACAGTTGGAGGCTGTCTTTGCAAATTTGAATCTCCCAGAGATCTTTTCAACAGCTAATTTATTTATTTTTTTCTCAGATGTTGAAAGTATCCAGGCTGCTTTAAAAATGAAAGCGACCTCTGATAGAAATAAGTGAGTTTGGAATGGGGTTTAAACAACAATAAGTAAAATCTGCCATCCTCTTGAGCGCTCCCTTGCTCACTCATGTCGTATGACCACAAAAGCAGGCATTCACAGTGCCCATCCATCCAGCACCCAGTTCTGGGAAACAGCAGCCATAGATGACTAGGATGAGCCAGAAGAGCAGGCAGATATGGAGTGATGTCCTCTAGTGTGATCCTGCAGTCTGGATCCCAAGCCTGGAGCGTACAGTCCTCTTCACTTGGTATTATTATAATGATTTATCTCATTGCTTAACACTTGTTGTCTCTTGCTAATCTGGTTATGTTCATTCAACACAGCTGGCTCATTTCAGTCAGTGCCTCTGCCAGGCAACACTACTGCACACTGATAAACAGACAGCAGCAGGGAGAAGACAAGGTGTGGTGGTTTTACTGAGCTAGGCAGCTGAGCTCTACCACAACCATGCTTTCACTCCCCCTACTCAAAGGGAAAAGGGGAGAAAACATGATGAAAAGGGTTCAAGGTTTGAGATAAGGTCAGGGAGATGACTCAACAATTATCATTACAGGCAAAACAGATTTAGCACAAGGAGGCTAATGTAATTTATTACTTATTACTAACAAGCTAGAGCAGTGAGAAACTAAAAGTAATAACGCCTTCCCCCCAACTACACTCTTCTACGTCCTCCCCCTGAACAGCACAGAGGAACAGGGATTGTGGTCTGTGGTCAGACCCTAACACTTGGTCTCCGCCGCTCCTTCACGGTCACTCTCTGCCCCTGCTCCACGTGGGGTCCCTCCCACGGGATGCCGTCCTTCCCAAACTGCAGCTCTTCAAGAACTGCTCCCACACGGCTCCGTACCACGGGGTCCATCCCCCAGGAGCAAACTGCCCCAGCACGGGTCCCCCACGGGCGGCAGCTCCCCCCAGACCCCCTGCTCCTGCGTGGGCTCCTCTCCACGGGCTGCAGCTCCGGCCCGGGGCCTGCTCCTGCGGGGGCTCTCCATGGGCCGCAGCCTCCTCCAGGCCACATCCACCTGCTCCACCGGGGGCTCCTCCACGGGCTGCAGCGTGGAGATCTGCTCCGTGTGGGACCCATGGGCTGCAGGGGGACAGCCTGCTCCACCAGGGGCCTCTCCACAGGCCGCAGGGGAACTGCTGCTGCGTGCCTGGAGCACCTCCTGCCCTCCTGCTGCACTGACCTTGGGGTCTGCAGGGCTGCTTCTCTCACATTTTCTCACTCCTCTCTCTCCCAGCTGCTGTTGTGCTGCACTTTTTTTTTTTTTTATTTTTTCTTTTTTTCCCCTTTCTTCAATCTGCTCTCCTAGAGGCCCAACCAGCATCGCTCACTGGCTTGGCCTCTGGCCAGTGGTGGGTCCCTTTGGAGCCATCTGAAACTGGCCCTTATCTAACATGGGGCAGCTTCTGGATTCTTCTCACAGATGCCACCCCTGCAGCCCCCTGCTACCAAAACCTTGCCACGTAAACCCAATACACAAGGAAGAAGAAGTAAGAAAAGGCCTCACAACATAATGAGGAATATCATCTTCCAACTTTCCAACTTTCTTTTCCAATCTTTCCACTCATTATTGTTCATTCAGAGCCCTTGAAACAGTATTGAAATATTGCTCATTTGTGTTGATAGAAGGCTGCTCCACCAAAATCCCACTCCCAAAGGTGTCTGTCAGCTGTGGTGATGTACAGGGAAAATGTGGGCTGATTCATCTTCATATTCTTGTTCTGCTTTCAGACTGGTTGAATAATTATTATTGATGAAACAAAATGCTAAAAACATTTTGCAGGGGGCTACAGGGAAGAATTATATGCAAACCATAATGAGCAGAAAGAAATAGTGGTATTTAGTTTAAGAATTACAGTTTGCCTGCCTCCAGATTATTTTCAGAATCCTTTCTTTCCTATTCAAAACTGTTATTTCTTTCATATGGCTTAGTAGTAATCTTTTATTTCTGTCTATATGTTAAATATTTATATAAACCCCAACAAGATAAATCAAGTTTTCAGTGATATTTCTTGTTTAATCCATAAACCACTTTATTTTTCGGTGATATATACTGAGACAAGGCTCACAGTCAATGTGAGAGGTACACATCTAAATCCAGAGAAGAGTTGTCCCAACAAGAAACTGCCAGAAATGGCAGTTCTTTACTGTTCACTTGTGTTTCTTTTCACTCTGTTTTTAAAAATTCATGAAAGAGTAATGGCTAGTAATGGTAAATATTGTTCACACATTGTAAATTTGGCAGGGTCCTGGCATAGTAAGGACCCTGTGATTAAAATAATCCTGGCTTGACAACAGGAAAAAAACAGCTTTTAGACACTCCCCATCATTTCTTGTTAGCTAGATTATCTTTATTGAATAATATTTGAAATAAAATTAGCCAGTGGGTTTGTTTGGATATATTCCCCTTTCTTCTTTACATGGACAATCCTCAAGCCAAAAAAATGTTGCTGTTTAAAGAAGAGCAAACAGGATCTCCGATTATGGGCTGTAGTAACCGTGTTAGTCAGCAGGGAATCAACTCCTTCTGCTCTTCCCTCTTGAGATTGCCCTTAAAAGCTGCTTATAGTCCTAACCACTTAAGTAGAGGAAAGATGTAAGTACCCTGAAAGTAATGGAAAGAGCAACAGGGATTAAGGGGCTGCAGGGATTCATTTAGAAAGAACTATTATTGAAGTGTTGGACTTCATAGAAAGATGATTTTGTCCTGGGTGGAAGTGCTTTACAAAGCCACCACCACTGCAGCCAGCCAGGAAAAAACGCTTCCTTTACCATTTTCTGTGAACTGTAGGTGATCCTGCCATTAGGTTTTCATCAACTTTTATTTATTTATTTATTTATTTTACTATGTTCTAACTGCGTAGTGTGTAATATTTGTAGGGCATAAATGTCAAGGTGAATTACAAATTGCTGGAGCTACAGGGAGTAGCGCATGCACAGAAATGTGCCTGGCTATCTCAGGAGCTGCCTGGCACAGAGATTATTGGACTGTGATACAACGTCCCAAAGGAAGCAATGTAAATTCTGTAATTTAAAGTGTTTTAAATAAGACCAGACAGTGTTTGAGGGAAGGCACTCCAGCTGTTTACATTTCTGTAGTGTACCTCACAGCTGGGTCTCAGAGTGCTGAACCGATGACTACAAAACAAATTTATCAGCATGCACTCTGCAGGGACCCAGTATTTCCTTAGCCTTATGTTTAGTGCCAAGACATTGACTGAGCAGTGAATCCCGTAATGTAATTTGGAGAGCGGAGCTGCCACATGCCCCCATCTCCAGCTGACCCAGGTTAACAACCCGTGGACCTTCATGCCCTGCCCTCAGAGGCACAGTCAGGGAGTGGATTAGCTGGTGAAAGCTCTGCAGCCCCCGCCCAGGACTTTGACTGTAAGTGAAGCAGGCTGTGAATCAGCATGCAACCTGATGGTAAATCAGTGAAAGAACAACGGGGCTAATGGTACGTGTCTGGTAAAAGAAGAGCTGTTGCATTTTGAATGAAGATGCATTTTA
Source organism: Anser brachyrhynchus (assembly GCF_964034855.1). NCBI lineage: Eukaryota > Metazoa > Chordata > Aves > Anseriformes > Anatidae > Anser > Anser brachyrhynchus. Next base: position 36,045,437 of record NC_137694.1, on the reverse strand, counting down.
GACACAGAGCAAAGCAGGATTATTGGTAAGTAAGCGTTACAGTTATGAGTTAGAAGCCTAAAAAAAACTCTTTTCCCAATAAATTAGCTCAGCACTGATTGGTTTTGTAGGCTGTAAAAAAGGACTTTTTAGAAATGGGCCTAAGATAATATGCATCAGAAAGATGGGAATCATGTCAAAATACGCAAACATTTTCTTCTCAGTAATGTAGGTAGCGGAACATGGCTGAGCAATGGCAGAAGGGACAGCCTGAACTGAAATTATATTTTTAGTGGTATGACAAATCTAGTGTTTGACTTTGAGCAGTATCACTTCAGGTACAGGTTTGTTTGAATGCAAGTATCTCACTGGAGCACAAGGTGTGCTCTGCAGACCCTGCTTTTAAACTGAGTAGCTGTGGAGAGTCTGCAAGAGGCTCAGTGAACGTGCCAAGACTACAGGTAACTAGAGTTGATCATTGTTAGAAGTGTTAAAAGTGTACAAAGAGCTGCATAAATTCATTGTTTCTGCATGATGGTACTAGAGCTGACAGGTGCTGTTCTTCTTTTGCTTTTCTCCATGCAGAAGACTGGAACCAAACTGAGGAAAAGCGAGCAGAGCGAGGAAGTGCTTGGTGCTTTTCTGTGCCTGAAAGCCCCACATTGCAGTGCATCTCGCCGCTGACAGCCAGCTTGTCACATTGCTCCATCTAGCTCTGCGCTCCCAGCCCAGTGAAAGATTAAAAAGAGAGAGAAGCGCTTCATAGGTGGCAACTAATGGCTCCATAAGGTTTACTCCTGTGCCTCTGGACACTTCATGTTCACAATATAATGCGGAGAAAATTGGTGCTACTGAAAACAAGAAGCACTGAAATGGTCAACACCCAGAGAAGCTGTTTCTCTTCAGCAATTTGAAGAGCACTTTTAGAAATCACAGGCAAACTTCACCCCTGATGACCAGAAGTAAGAAAGGTAAAGAAAAATCAGCTATCTCATCTTGCCAGCAAAGAAGAAATTTACAGACTGGAGTTGCTCTCCACCTCAGACAAACTCATGTAGTCTGCTTCCTAAAGGAGGTGTCCTGAATGGGTGAGAGACTTGCATCCTAAAAACAACTTTGCTGACTGAAAAAAAATCCTAAGGACCTGCAGAGGTCTGTACTACAGGTTTCTGTAAGTTCTGTGGGGCCATCACCATATGTTCACAAGGAAATTATAGTTCAATGGGAGGCCTTGAAGGCCGCTGCTAATAAGCAGGTATTATTTTACCTGTGGGATCTGACGTGGTTAAGCACAGCTGTGTGAAACCACCCATCTGTGAAGTCCTGATGCTCAGAGATGGGCAAAATTCAAAACAAAACCTGTGATATTTTGCTCCCCTTCTTCCTATGAGGATGACAAAGGAGCTCAAAAACTACAAGGTTACCTGCACATTGCTGACTCCAGAAAGCAGTCTTAAACAAAATAACTGCAAATTTGGATCTACGATGAGTGATATTTTGATAAAATCACGGGATTTTAATCTATATGCTAAAGTAGTTGATGATCACAGTGTTTCCTCCTCTAATTCAGTAGTATACTGATGTAATATCACCCTGGTGCTACATAGGCAAAATGGGGAAAAAATAAAAAAAATAAAAAATTACTGTTAATGTTTTGAAGGGCTTTGTCTTAAAAAAAATAAAAGCACATCATTAGGTGAGTGTAATCTATCCATTATTTGCTCATTCTGATTATGCAGTTAAACTTTCAAGAGGAAACACAATGCTTTTCTTGAAAAATGATGGTGCGCATTAGTTATGGTGCACAAATTGTTATCCTGCTTTTAGCAATATTTGTCTATCTATTTTTGTAATCTTCTCTGCCTGCTCACTTGGCAACAAGCTAGCACCTCACGTGCCATCACCATAAACACAAATGGTAATTTTTGGTTCTTTAGGGTAAGGGGTGTCAGAGGGCAGATCCAGTGTGTCCCAGTGGCAGCTCTTTTTCAGCAGAAGTGGGAGTGATAGACAAGGGCTGATCTGCTCTTTGCTTGCCCTTTATGGGGAAAATGCACCTTGCACTCAAAATACGTCCAGCTGGTTAGATCCTATCATTATATCATGTCTTATTTTTATTGTATTTTAACCTAAAATGCCTTATGTCGCCTGCTAGCCTTCTCCTTTGCATGCAGCTAGGGGACTGAGGGGCTGACCGGGCGCAGCATGGCACTGGCTGGAATTTGGATTTGCATCTTTGGTCCCCAGAGGTCAGAGTAAACCAGTGTCTTTGCAAACGCTTCTCGTGATGCACACCTCACCTCTTCGTGTCCTGATTTCCCACATTAGTGTTTTGTGAAATCACCCAGTGATGTATTTATATGGTAAACCTAATCTGTCCACAGGTAAACAGCTTAAAATCAGCGAGGTGAACTGCTTCTTTCCCATTAGCAGTGCATGCACAACTGATGAAAACTACCAAGCCAGGCACCCCAGCTTCTTGTCTTCCCCTTCTCATGCTAATTACAGGGAAAGGCAAAGTGACTGATTATTTACTCATATCTCAAAATATATAAATATTATTCAGCCCAGAGAATAAGCAATTATTTGCCACCAGAAGGAGGAGACATGCTTTCTAAGCTGGAGTGTCTTGATTCAAAAACAAACAAACGAACAAAAAACGGATCCTGAATGTATTTTTCCATTTTAGTGTCACGTTTACAGAAGAGGTAGAAGTTTTTAATTTAGCCGTTAGAGGTCAGTAAATCCCAGGTTATTCATCACTTTGCTGCATTCAATTATTGAAAAAAAATAGAAACAAGGGAAAGACAAAAATAGTTACAGCATTTCTGAAGCTTTTGGGTCAAACGCTGGGTGAAATAGAGTACAGGAATAGATTTGTGAAGAGTGAAATTGTAGTTTTAACCTGAAAATTAGAACATCTGAAAATGAGTGCACATCCTTCAGCGTTTATTGGTGTTCTCTTTGAAAACCTTATTTCAATCAGTGTGAAAATAAATAAATAAATACATACATACGTACATACATAAATATGTAAATAAATAAATGGCAGATGATTGCCTAATTCAAGACGCAGAGTCAATCCAGGCAGCAGGGGCTGGAACTGGAGGATGCTTTCCTGATATGTGGCTGCATACCCACTACGGTGCTCTGCAGAGGTACTTTCCTGTAGGCTGCTCCCCTCCTGGCCAAAGAATTTTGCCTTCCCACTCTGCAGCAGCCCAGGGGCAGTGAGCAGGGTGAGAGGAAATGCTGACTTCCACGTGTTTGCTGGGAGAAAAGAGAGTTATATTATTCCTTTCATACTACTGCCACTAACAGCAAATTATCTTAGTGTACATAAAGTAACTGCACACAATTCAGTAACGTCCGATCCTAATCGATGCACCTTAAATGATGTAGCTATTGACCAGATGAAACTAAGTTTGCTTTCTGGCCTCTACCAGATAAAGGCTTGGGCTCATATTTCACTCCTGAACCTTCTCCCTCCGATGTTTTTCTAGTTTTCTGTTAGCCTATCTGAAGCTAACTTCATGTATGCTGCTTCTAACAATTGCTCAGGTTTGCTAAACCTCTCCTAATATTTTATTGTTCCCAGGTGCTCTGAGCCAGCACCTCACCAGCCTCACAGGGGGTGAGAACCAGAGCCTGGAGGTTCCACACAGAGACGTCCCTTGTGGTCACACATCTTGCTGTGCCCACCTGCCTTGCTCCCTGGTATGAACATTAACCTAACTAACACCCGAGTACTTGAAAGAGAGGGAATGCAAGCACCAGTCTGGTGAAGTCCATCCCCTGATGTGCACGCTCACTCTCATTACGGAAGCATGACGGGAGAGGAGACAGACACAGGTGCCTTAATCAGTTACAGTATGACTATGAAGCTGCTAATGTGATGTCAAAAAAAAACAGAAGCCATCCAGAATGGAATCTTATCTGTGAAAAAGTGTTTCTAACACAACAGAAGGGCAAGGTGAGACTTCCTCTGGAGGTGAGACTCACCTGCAGTCCTGTGTCAGAAAATCAAGGAAGACTATCCAAAAGACAAATAGACACAGATGGAGCCACAGTTGTGATGAACAGAAAAGCAAAGAAGCTCAAACAGCACAGTTTGCCTGTCCTAGGAAAGTAAAGGCTGGGGATAGCTATGACAGTTAACTATAAATACCCTGAGGGGTGAATGTAAAGGGAGACAAGCTATTCAGGATGAAGCATATTCTTGGCACAAAAACAGATGGGTATAAATTGCCTGTAAATAAAATTTAGGCCGGAACTCAGGAAAAGATTTCCAGGCCTCCCAAATGCTTCCATTTCTCATGGGCAACAAGTGATTAATTTAAATGTAGATCTTTGTTAATTAAAGAAATGACAAGACATGATTGCCCATGACAGCAGGGGACTGGAAGTGGTGATCCAGCAGGCCTGTAGGATCGTTAGCTTGCCAGAGCCCCCTTTAAAAGTGCTTTGAAGACAGATCTTCAAAGGATAGCTCCATGGGTTCCAGTTCTGCTGTGCTCACACAGCATTTCATGGGAATTCTTCACGGTGATGAAATTAAAGCTTCCAGCTTGTGAGCAGCAGGTGACTGCCAACACCCGCATACAAGACAAAATGAGGTGATCAGCAGATCGTGCAGTTATCATGCAGTCCTTCACATCAACAAACAGTAAGGACCTTGTATGAGTGAAGAACCCCTTTATTTATGACTCTCAGGTGTTTGCCTCAAAAAACATGGTCCTGGGACAACGGGAAAAAAAGGGCAGTTGTCTTCTCTAAACTGCAAAAGCATATTTCTGGTGAGCCTGTGCTCAGCACAGAAGGGAAGGCATTGAGGATATGTTCAGCATGTGTTCAGAAGCTTCTTCTTTTTTTCTGAAGAAATAAAACCGAAGCAGTAAAGTAAAAGGAACTGAATCCTGTGGTTGGGGATTTGAACTCAGGCTGGTGAGTCAGTCCTGTGGCATCCAGAAATAGTCTTCTACTTCGAAACAAAATACGTGTCAGCATGGAGTTCTTCCTTCTGAGGGGAGGCCGGGCATCCCACCGCATCATCAGCTGCAGCATCAGTGGGACGAGGACAGACTTTGCCATCTACTCCGGGCAAGCCAAAGGGAAAGTAGGGGCTTCCATGGCCCTGCAATGGGAAGTCATGCAAAGAATAGAAAATGGGATTGCTGGTCTTGCAGAGACACCGTGCAGACCCTATTGCTCCAGAACAGCATGCTAACAGATCTTTTTCTTCGAAAGTATAAGCTGAACTTCATGCTCTTTTTGCTAGTCTCAGGAACAGTTTGATTTATGCAAGTCTTGAGCATTCAATAATATTAATTTCAGTAGATTTTTATGTAAATAATGCATCATTCTGTGTTAATGGAGAAGAATGTTGCAAGACTGTCAAAATAATAAACAGCTTGGTGTATGTGGCATTTTAGAAATTCTCCTTCTTAAGTATCATGGCCCTCGTCAGCATCCTAACTCAATGACAAATGACTTGATCTTTCATTTTCTCTAATCAAAAGCTCTGGAACAAAATCATTTTATTTCATGGGAACAACAAAGTCACTTGAATAATACAGATTCAGAACTCAAGTCAGATATGACTTCTGAGCTATGTGCTATCTGGGGCAAAATGTGGTTAAAAAAAGAAAGAGTGAAGACTGGGATGGAAAAGACAGGAAAAGGACCAGAAGCAGAAGCAAAAATTTCATCTGTTTCAGTTTAAAACATAGCACATCCCATTAAAAGGCTAGAAGATAAACACATCAGCAGCTCTGTTTTCATCTCTTGGAGTAGATATTTTAAGAAGCTTCATCAACTAAGTATAGGAAGTTGCTCAGTGGCTAAAAAGGAAGATTGTATGAGATAGCAACACAAACAGCCTCAGGAAACAACCCATGATATAAAATACTGACTACAGCTAAAAGTTGCTATTTAAGCTTTTTTTTCTTTTTCTTTTTCTTTTTTTTTATTGATGTAAGAGCTATCATGTGCTGTTCATGCTGCAGTAACCACCATGAAGGTCATATTTGAAACAACGCATATTGATTTGAGCCTGTGTTAAAGAGGCGGTGTGCATGCAGAGTAATGAACTGGTCCCTGCCCCATGCTCTTGTGCACTGAGGCTGAATGTATGGACTCAACACAAATCACTTCTGATACATCTCTGCAAGCTGCCCAGCCCTTCTCCCAGTGCTGTGACACGAGGCGTGCTGGCAGCCCTGCAGGAGTAAGTTTTCTGCTGGGGGTATGCAGGGGACAGGACTCCCCAGGCATTGCTTGTGTCCAGCCCTTACCGTACTGGGGTATAAGCAGTCCCACAGTATGGTGTAAAGTGATGTGGGCAGATCTTAGCAGCAAGACCTGAAAGCTACTATTCATACCAGTCTTCCTATTGATTTAAAAGCAATTATTTGCCTGAATAAGCACTGTTCATCTGAGAAAGAGGTTACAGAGTCATGCCTAGAGGTTTCTGAAAGCTCGTATCAGTCCCAGATGTGCATGTTGTGACACTTTACTTTCATGAGGTGCTTACAGTCCCAAGTCTTTAAGCCAGTCCTTTGTGCCCTCCTGTTTTGGCGTTATTCTGCATGGCCATAGCATTCGTTGGTGTCTTTTAGAAGGATCTGAGACACAACTAAATTTGCCAAGCTTTCTAGATGGTGCTGAAATTCACAGCCCTGCCAAGGGTCTTTGCTATTAGCCAGCCCTTGATATGGTCCCCTAAATCCAGCCTGGACTTGTAAAGGTCTGAGGAGAGGACAGCCCCTTGTCCAGCTCTGATGCAATTCCCCATTGGACCAGCTCTTTTCCAGAGTGCTGGAAAGGGGTCATGATCTGAGAGGAGTCTCCATTTCTGGGTCCCCCAGACTGTGCTGTGGGTTAGGAGTGCTTGTCAGGGTGGAGGTGGAGGAGAGAGAAACAGCCTGGATACACTGAGGGGGTTAAAGAGGCAGCCCAGGAAATGGCTGTAATCACAGCAGCCTTCTCAAATGGACACGTCCAAGTTGCATCCAGCTCAGCTATGGACACATCCTAACATGAAAGCACTACACCTGGACTGGCCATCAGTTTGTCCATCCTTTACTGCAGTAGTAAATATTTTACTCCAAGCAATAATGAGTCTTTGGTCTAGGAGGTAAAGCCCTGAGGGGCAATTTCCAGGACATGATTCCTGAAACTCTACATCTGTGGGGAGGCTGAGCGATTCAATAGGCTAAGATTATGCAGGCAATAAAAATTAATACTGTTTGGCTGTTGGTTTAGTACATAGCCTTTGGTCAGCCATTTAATCTTTCCCACTCTCCCTCGTATGTAGTACTGCCGTGCTAGGACCTGGCTCAAGGCATGTTGTGATAGTCTCTGGAGATGTACAGGTTATGTAACTGCTGAGCATCACTTGTGTCTTGTCTGTTACATACCTTAGAGGCTTAAACGGTAGTGCTGAAAGACTTCTTAGTAAGAGGAGTGCTATAGCCATAACGTAACTATAATTACAGGTAAATCCCCTCTTGATGTTTGCTTTGTCCTCAACTGGATCACCAAAATTAATCTCTTGCTTCACACACATTAAATAGCATTTCCAGAACCTAAAGAGTTTTTGGCTTTCTGTAGCATGAATCTTCTGCAAGTGTTCAAAGATGGCATGAGTTACACATGATCTGATTTGCTTTCTTTCAGTTTCTTTTCAGGGGTCTATATGCTCAAATTATGAAGCCACATTTTTTTGTGTTGCCCAGTTTTTCAGATCTTTTATACGCTTGGTAGACTGGGTGCCATTTGCATTTAAAGTACTACCAGCAGTATGTTCAGTCAGTAATGAAAGTCTTCACAGCTTTCTGAGCTACTGCTCATTATCTAAATAGTACTGACATCTAAAGAACACACACTGCTTGAGCTTTGCCATTTAAAACAACGCTGGTTCTCAAACAGCACAGTGGAAAATTCTGTAGGATCAGTGTTCTGGGTCATACACAGAAAGATGATAGTCATGTGGCCCTCCTGCACCTTTCTTCCAGCTGCTGAAACTAAGATGCTAACACAGATTAAGACAGACGACAGAAGAAATGGTCTTGACAGCAGAGTGGAACAGCAGAGAAATTATGACAAAATCTGCACTCTGGATATATTTGAGGAGCCCATAATACACTCTTTTCGTTAGCAATAACATTTACACCATTAAGAATGCTTGGGTTTTTGCTAAGCATGAAATGAGAGGAGATAAGGAGTTTGTGGCTGATGCAAGGAAATTGTTAGTTATTCTTACAGATTAATTGCTGATTTGATCATAAAAAAAAGCAATTAACCTATAATCATAAAATTATTATACTCTATTTGAAACGTTGGGGAAAAAGAGAAATATAATCCTTGACATTAGGTGAAAATTAAGTACAGATTCTGATATTTTGCATTTGGGAATGGACCTTGAGTGGTCTTGCAAGACCAGCCCAAATGAAAAGCAACTCTGTTAAATAATGGCTGTCGGGTATTTTTCTCATCTGTTGTTAAAAACTCCAAAAATAAAGATTCTCCACCTTTATATGTTGGATAAATTCAGTTCTGTTTTACACGAAGTCAAAGAGAAAATTAGAATTCTTGACCCATATTCACTGGAACAATACATTTTATTAGAAAAGTTTCCTATCAGCGGTTGGTGCTCTCACTTCACTTTGTTGAAGAAACTGTATTCAAGAAATTTCCCAACCTCACGAAGCCAAATGTTGTCGCTCCTAGCACTGGAAAGCCTCTTGACCGAAGTAGCCATTGCACAGCACATTCATTTTATACCTTCTATCAATGCAGTGGGTTTTTTCCTAATATGACAGTAATTTAGCAGTCACTGCCTTATACCACTGCTCCCCCAAGTCCCCTAGGAGGCAACTGGTTGACCAACCTTGCCATGCTCTTGTGGAAGCAGCAGCCTGTGCCTGCTCTCTGTTGCGACGGTCCTGACCCTAGTGGGTAGAGGGGAGCCATAACATGTGGGACTCTGGAGAACCTCGCTCTCATCTTAGACCATGCTTTTACTTTTTGAAGAAACAGCTATCAGTAGCCATTTTCTTCCCTTTAGGATGTTGAAAATACTGTCTGGGAAGACTAAAGCAGTCCATGTGTACGGCTGACTCAGGAAGCCAAAGTGGCTGAGCCCTGATAGCCGGCATGTTACCTTCCCTTAACTCATTTACAAAGTGCCTCATACTAGGTCTCCATACCTAAAATCTGGCCTACACAATGTAAGTCCTCATCATCCATCAATCCTGTAATTTTATCAGGACCCTAAAGCATAAGACATTTCCTCCTCTCTCATTCCTTCCCAAAGATTCACATTGGGATGGAAAACACGATGCATTTTCTCCTGACGTGTAAGGGTTAGAGCTGACTCACGAAGTCTTCCTGCTTCTCCCAGAACTGCAGCCACTCTGTCCCATTTCTGCCTTGGAAATACAGCGCAGTTTAGGAATGACCCTCCCTTATACATTTAAGTAGCACAATGTGTTAACTTTACAATACTCTCCCTCATCCCCCTGCACCGGACAAATCCATTTATTTAGTCCCTTCCCTTTGTGTCAGGAAATACTTGTAAACACAACCCCCTCAGGCAACTTTCAAAATATCAGCCTTTATCAAGACTGTTTATTCTGTTGATACAACTTCTCTTTCATGTTATTTTTCATTTTCTACCTTCTCTAGACCTTCTCTGTGTGGAGAAGCAGGGATGCATTTTTCCCACCTTGCACTTGTTTTAAGATTTTACAGGTGTCCCTGGACTCACTGCAATGCAAAACATCCCTATACAAAAAGGGTCAGAGATCACTTTGCTCAGGGCTCCCTGTACCGCTCTCCTATTCCTCTTTATCCCCTGTTTCGAAGAACTTTGCAGTCCCTCTTTTGGTCTCCTTTACAGCGTTTTACCTTTGCTACCTTGCTCAGTCGCTGCATCTCTGCTCTGCCTTCAGGCCCCCCTGCCTCTTTCCCTGCTCCCTCCATCAGCACGTTTTCTCCTCCGCAAGCACCTAGAGAAGTTCTTCTCTTGCCAGGCACTTTTCCCTTTAAGTCCTTTGGCTGCCTCTGCATTTCTGAAGTTACTCATGGCCTAGGAGTACAGCCTGCAGCTACATCCCCTGCATTTCTGAGTTTACTCATGGCCCTGGAGGACAGTTCCTGCAGCTACATCCCCTATGAAGGGCTTGCAAAAAGCCCCAGTGTCCCAGGTCTGTTCAGAAGGGACCCTGCTGGCTTCTGTTTATTATTTTTGGCCTCTGTCCACACCAGCTCAGCCGTGGGCTCACTAGCAGTGCTTGTTCTGGTAACTCTGGCTGGATGAAGCATCCCCCCAAGGAAAACCCAGGGACGTGCACACATGCCTGCGTACACACACGTGTCCAGTGCTACCCAGCAGCAGCCCTGGCTCTCTGTGCAGGCTCCCGCATCCCTTTTATTGCTGAATTTCCATTTTCCTGCTGCCCTGAAGGGGCCTCCAGCTCCCATGTATCCGGCCGGGGCTCCAGCATTCCTCACCAGCGCGGGGGGAAGAATAGCATGTATTGCATGTGCAGAATGGCCTGTTCACAGCCTGGTAGACTAAAAACCACACAGAAATCACTCAGGGCTCCTCCGTCTCGGGCCGGGGCACCCAGCCAGCACCAAGCGGGTACCGGTGCACTCCGTGCCCCATTGGCATGTCAGACCCTGCTGCCATCCCAGCGCTGGCTGCAGATCTGGCAGCACGTTCACGGGAGGCACTTCTCCTTCGGCTCCCAGTGAGGAGCTGGCTCGCTTCCAAAGGCAATGTTGTGTGTACTCTTCTGGAGGCCGTGTCAACAAGGCAGTTCAAGGAATTAAGTGGGATTTCTGAGTAATGGCAGCTCCTCCCCGCTGAACCCCCGGCAAGGCACCGCTCTGCTTCCCTCATTCCCTGTGCCACCTCTGTCCAGGCAAAGCTCTCTGCAGACCGGGAAATGCCGTCCTTGGGACCAGTGGTTTCAATACCCCTAGCCATTGACTTGTGTCTTGCTTCATAGATCCCCTTGTTCTTGGTTGTACGTCAGAAAATTGCAGCCTGTTTTCAGACAAAAGTTTATGTGAGAGGGCCTTAGCCGTGTTTTCTGCCAGCAGCACTGCTGGTGGCCCTGGTGTCTGGGCTCCGCCACACCGCTGGCCTCCAGAATCAACATCACCTTACATTTTAAAAGCTGCTTTGGGAAGTCCCTGACATGTGAAAACAGCTGAATGCAGCAGTGCTCCCGGTACGCTGGGCCCAGTCTCCCGTACAAGCAGCTGCCTTGTCTGCCTGATTTGACAACAGAAAGCACTGAGGAAACACAACCCTGGGCCTGTTTGGTTTGTGCAGCATCCACTGCTGGGGTTCTAAAAATACTGCATTCATATCACACACTCCTTCTTAATTTAACTCAACTTCAGTTTTTGGCAAAGGAAAGCAGCATTTTAGACATGATCCGTCACAAGAATGAAAGGAGGAGCTTTCACTTCCAACCCCGAACGGACTTCTGCAAATTTCAGTAAAAATCCCTGGTCACATTTTCTTCATCTGTAAAACTGAAACAAGGCTGTTCTGGTGTCCTTCTCGCGCGGGATTAGGAAGTGCTTTAAAGGGCTTTCGAAACTGAAAATACTTTCCTTCTCCTCAGTCCTCTTGCCCACCTATGTACCATTTGGAGGCTCAGACCTTCAGAGGTGTTGGGGTGATGCATGTTATTACAGGAAATAAGCCGGAAAGGAGCAACCCAGGGAGCCAGGGGCTGTGAGGACCATCGTCATTTCAAGGCTACCAGCAGTGATGACAGACCTTGTCTGTGACTATTTCCTATGCACACAGTTCAGCAGGGGTGTAAGCATATCCAAAACACGGATTCAGGGATGACATAGATGGATGGCAAAGATGGCAAAATGGATTTTGGAATACCCGAAATATGACTGTTGTTCATCCAGGTTAAAAAACAAATCAGTAGCTTGATCTTGTTGTCATGACACAGGTAAGAAATTGAAGAAATCAGTGTGACTAATCCTGTGTTTAAGCACTACAGACTAGGTTTGGGACTTAATCTCTCCTGGGGCAATCCCAATTTAACAGGAGTAACAAGATCCTAGCACCAGGTTATAAGGGTCAGTGTTTCGAGCATGTAAAAGAAGGCATTGTAATTAGTTTTCAGATTTGGAGGGATATTCTTCTGCTTAGATAACTCTGTTATACATGTGAGGCAATTTTGTGTTTGATTCTGCAGCTGTGAAATAATGACAGTTTTTATTAGAAAATTAAGATCATGTGAATGCAAGGCTCTTTCAGGACAGCACAGCACTTCTGAAGCATGAAAGGAAGAACCCAGTGTTTTGCAGAAAAAGCAGTGATAGAGAAGGGATGCAGTGTCCTTTTTCAGGAGTCACATTTAAAGGGTAAGATTAGAAGTGCATTATCTTGATGCGGGATTACAGAAAGCCCACTTGCACAGCTGGTGCAACTGGCACTGGGAGGAAGACAATCTGCCTGCTTTTCAATTTCTGACCAGTGATAACATCATGTTGTTTTCAACATACAGTAGGATAACAATGGGGAAGGGACTAATTTAATTTTAAAATAATTGCTACATATATATATATATAGGTGCGTGTGGCTAATAGTTGTCTTTTGCTGCTTCCAGTTTCTTAAAGATCACATAGAACTGTTTAACACCGTTCAATTTTATTTTTTTTTTAATTTCCTTCAACTCTTATTTTTGAATGTCCTTCTTTCAGTGTGCTTTCCAGGAAGGGAGGGAAGAGAGAGCAGAATAAACATCCACGGTTAGGTCTTGTTTATAGAGCAGTTCAGTAAATTCCTGCAGGCCAGGCAGAAGAGGAAGAGTGTTATTTCAATATTAGAGAGAACTGCTATGTTTTCTCGAAGTTAGAGGCCATCCAGACATTCCAGGAGTCATTCATTTTTATGCAGGGGGCACATTTTGCTCATTTGCATACGTTGAGTGGATCCGGATGAGGACAAGGGTGCAGAGGGATGCAGACAGCACACCTTCCAGGTAGGACGGGGGTATCTGTGAACTCAGGCATTAGCCAGCATAGTTTGCCCCACAGTTTTATGAGAGTGTCATGTGCTGCCTACAAAGCTGAGACAGAGAGACCTTTGAAAATTATTTCTGCAGATAGCCTGAGTGGAGGGGAAAGTCTTGTAACCAAAGAGTTTACGGTGTTTGTCTTTGCAGTCATTGTGTTTGCTCAAATACTACTCAAATAACTGCTCAAATAGAAGTTCTGTCTGCCATTAAGCATTTGCAGGCTCAAAGCCTCAAAGGTCAGGAGATATCTGGGTTAAAGTCGTACCCTAGGTAGCCCACACTACCCATCCCTAAACACACACATAGGAACCATAGGCATTCAGAAACTAAGGAACCTGCTTTTGTGGAAACGTAAAGTGTTGAAGCCTATCTCTTTAAAATAGGTGGATTTGGACTATTTTTTGGAGACTTTCTGGAGTGTTGCTCTGTAATAGCATAGGTCCTCTGTGAGGCTGCAATGTCAGCAGCAAGCTGGCTGATGAGGGAAAGGACTTTTGGAGTGTTGTAGAAGGTAACTGGTAAACCAGCACTGAAAAGCAAGAGCCGGCAAACAGTTCAGAAGGAAAACAGTTCCTTTTTGGTCATATAAAATGTTTTCCTTTTTGTAGCCCTTTATTATATACATTATTTTAAATCAATGCAACCAAATGATAATAATCTGAAAATCCTATTAGCAAGCAGAGTGCTAGAGTTGGTAGTCTGTCACTGCTCAACTTCTTTGCTATTGGTTTGGGATGCCCACAGATAGGCTCCCAGCATGCTTATAAACAATAAAGGGAATCTGAAGAGATCAGAAGGCATATGCACAGTCAGTTATTATTTGGTGCCAACTGGGAGCATAATAAAAGCTGTAAAGGAGAAGGCCACCAATTTCTTATTGTGTTCAGCGAATTAGTGAAAAATCAAACCAAAAGTCCTACTCCAATAACAGCTAATGTCTCTGCTGAGCTCCAAGCTTATTTCAAGATTGAAATTTCTCTGAGACTGACTGGCTTACATAATTATCTAATGAGCCAAGCCTCCAAGGAGCAGCATTTGACATCCTGGCAGGGAAAAAACAGCTTAATTGTCAACATTTCATAATCTGAAATTTAAAACGTTAACTGATCATTTTGGAGCTGCTGATCCATCCTGGTAAGATATGTATTTTCCTTATGTATACTACTACTTTCAATCTTTAGGTTTTCCCTGATGTACCTCTGGCTGCAATTAACATGGGCTATAAACCATTTGCTCCCCTCCCTCTACTCCCACCCCACCCCCACCCCCTCCCCATGTTTTTATTTTCTTCTGGAGTACGCCAGCTTGCTTACTTCTTATCATCTTCTTTTTTCTTGAAAATGCAGCTTACTTGCATTGGTTTAATTGTTGGCCTGCTATAAAATTCCTCATTATCAATTATCATTATCATCAAGAAATTAAAAAAAAAAAAAACACAAAAAACTAAACAAGCAGAATAAATCTTTAGTGTCATTTGACGTGTCTGAGTCTTGTTATAAATAAATACATGAGAGAAATATTTTTTGTAAAGAACCTCCAAATTATAGCATTGCCCAGATCCTCTTATATTTACCCGGCAGAAATCTCTTCTCTGAATATCAGGGCTTCATGATGAAGGAGGAGTGAATTTGCTTCTCGGTATGCAGTTTTTTCTCCTTCCTAAACTGGGTACTTCTGGATGCTCTTCCTTCGCTGAGGAGAATTACAGGCTAGCCCAAACATCCCTGATTTGTTCCACTTAATTTGTCATATAGAATCATTAGCATTCAGTTTGTTAAGCCAAATCTATCAGTTACCACAAGCAGTTCCTGCTCGTCTGGGAAAAAAAGAGAGGCATGAGTCCTTTCCCCTCAGTTGTTAGAGAACTATCAGGGAAAGCATAGCTCATTTCAAAGTATTAAAGGTGAAGTTTCAGTTTTCAGCACTCCTGAGTCAGGCAGAAGACCTACTTGCACCATACAGTAGTGGGGCATCTCAAGGAACAAACTTCATCTGCAAAGCTGAGGACAGCAGGTGCCAATGACAAACCAGCTATCTAAAATACTACACTAATAGACTGTGAATCCCTGAGTGGTTAGAAAAGTGGTATCATCCTAAATGTAAAGGGAAAGCATCTTTGCACCCAAGGAGGAGCTATAATCTAAAAGACCATCAGAATGCAAGGCACTATTCAAAGGGAAACTGAGCCCCGACTATATCTGTTTTTCACAACCAAGAGGAAAAACCTTTTCAATCTGCTTAATTCAAGAAATAAATGTTGGAGGTTTCATTTCAGCATGGTTAATTGTATAGGTATATCACTTCTGCCAGTTTAATCTATCAGTCAGGGCACAAGAGAGCAAAAGGAAGATGCTCACTAACTGCTTTTTCAGTGACACATAAGGACTTCTGCTGACAAGAGAAAAGGTGGGTTTTGGTCTCCTAGCTCATGACACGGACTCACTGTGGACAACCTGAGGAGTGGTTAGCCTTTGGAAGGCATTTTACTCATTCCAATTAGTTTTCAAGGGTTTTATCCATTCTGTTAATGAAATCTTTGGCAGGCAAGTCACTCCCTGAAACATTATTTTGTTCTCTGTAGGTAAATCACAAACCTGAGCCTGCTGTGACCCTGCTGAGCTGTAGCCCCTTGCTTCTTGCCAATGGGCAGCCTTGTGGAAACGTGTACATCTGGCTGTTCTGAAGAAACAGTGTCTCCAGCTGAAATCACATTTTGGCAGAGATGACGTGAGCAACTAAAATTACCACTCTGTAGCTGTAAGTGGTAAGGACGCAACCCAGAGAGTTGTGCTGTGAAAAGGCATCTAGCAATGCAGCGGGGTACGCTGTAATTCCAGGCTGTTCCTCACCATCTGTTGGGAGCTACGTCTTAGAGGAGAAAGGAGGCGCCGCCGTATAAATCCTTTTTATTTAGAAATGCTAAATTTAGGATCCAGAAGGGATCTGCATTTTTCCCCACAGCCTTTTGTGCATGCGTGTGTTCAGCTGTGGCAGCTTTGCCTCTGCCTACACCAGCGCTGCCACAGGGTGCTGGGCAAGGAGGCTGGTGGTGCTGCCTCGCCGTTCCTGCAGCCAGCAGCATGCTGTCCCCGTTGTGCTGGTTTCACGCTGCTGGGCAGCTGAACTTCATCACAACCATGCTCTCACTCCCCCTACCCAATGAAAAAAAAGGGGAAAAAATACAATGGAAAAGTCTTGTGGGTTGAGATAAGGACAGGGAGATCACTCAACAATTATCGTCAAGGGCACAACAGACTCAGCACAAGGAGGCTAATGTAATTTATAACTTATTACTAACAAGCTAGAGCAGTGAGAAACTAAAAACAAAGTAATAACGCCTTCCCCCCAACTACACTCTTCTACGTCCTCCCCCTGAACAGCACAGAGGAACAGGGATTGTGGTCTGTGGTCAGACCCTAACACTTGGTCTCCGCCGCTCCTTCACGGTCACTCTCTGCCCCTGCTCCACGCGGGGTCCCTCCCACGGGATGCCGTCCTTCCCCAACTGGGCCTGGGGGGGCTGCCAAAAGACAATATGGATCCTTCAATATGGGTCCGTACCATGGGGCCCATCCCCCAGGAGCAAACTGCTCCAGCACGGGTCCCCCACGGGCGGCAGCTCCCCCCAGACCCCCTGCTCCTGCGTGGGCTCCTCTCCACGGGCTGCAGCTCCGGCCCGGGGCCTGCTCCTGCGGGGGCTCTCCATGGGCCGCAGCCTCCTCCAGGCCACATCCACCTGCTCCACCGGGGGCTCCTCCACGGGCTGCAGCGTGGAGATCTGCTCCGTGTGGGACCCGTGGGCTGCAGGGGGACAGCCTGCTCCACCAGGGGCCTCTCCACAGGCCGCAGGGGAACTGCTGCTGCGTGCCTGGAGCACCTCCTGCCCTCCTGCTGCACTGACCTTGGGGTGTGCTGGGCTGTTTTGCTCACATTTTTCCACTCCTCTCTCTCCCAGCTGCTGTTGTGCTGCACTTTTTTTTTTTTTTTTTTATTCCCTTTCTTCAGTCTGCTCTCCCAGAGGCCCAACGCACATCGCTCACTGGCTCGGCTCTGGCCAGCAGCAGGTCTCTTTTGGAGCCACCTGGAGCTGGCCCTTATCTGACATGGGGCAGCTGTTGGGTTCTGCTCACAGAGACCACCCTTGCAGACCACCCACTACCAAAACCTTGCCAAGTAAATCCAATACACCATAAATGAGGACAGAGAGAGATGTTTCAGCTTTAACTTTGAGCAGACCAAAGAGTCCGCTTAATTCCTACAGCCTTGGGCATTAGTACTCTTCTATGGCAACGGTAATACCTTAGTGGGAATCCTATTTTCTCATTAATATATGGAAAAAGCATCGTACCCTCTGTAGGAAAATCTCTCCAGCTGCTTTTCTGTACTTAGTGAAACTGTTTGGAAGATAAAATACCAAACTCTGCCCCAGTAGGAATTTGCTAGGCACTGCACTAAATGACCCATTGTTTCTGAGTGCTTTATGCTAACGGTCTTTAGAAACAAGGATTAAAATTGGAGTTGATTTGACTCCAAATTGACTATTTCCCAGTGCTCAGTAGCAATCTATAGAGCTGTTTGGAGGCTTGAGCTAAGTTTTCTGGGTTGGAACAGTTTTGACTTCCAGCATTTTGCCTCTGTAGCTTTGTTAAAAAAAATGAAGCTAGCACAGTTGTATCTGTATGCATTTGGCAAACCTAATATCAGTTTGTGGTAACCAGGCTGATCCCACCTGTTTAGCAGGGACACAAGTGGATGCCTCTTCAGTGCCTTAAACAGGCCTGAACACTGCCTTGGCTGAGTAAATTAAAAAACAAAAAAAAAAAACAAAAAACAACAAAAAAAAAAACAGCATGGTAGTTGATGAAGAGGCAGGTTACACGGCAAATCCCAATTTTTGGTGAATTCCCAGCACTGGGAGCAATTGGCAGTGTGGACAGAAATTACAGAGCTTGAAAGATGTTCCCTCAGCCCTTGCTAGCTTCCAGCACACTAAGGCACAGTGACAGGCAGAGCAGGAAACTGGTTGGATTCTTGCTATGAAAACCAATCCAGAGCAGTGGTTCTTTGGGGGGCTGGCTAGCACACCAGCCTGGTGCTTCTCCTTGTAGTGAGCTGCTAAGTCACAGTGAAAGCTACAACTTTACTGCAAGTGCTTTCTGTTGTTATTATCCCATGTAAACAATAGTGGCAGCTGCTGCAGAGATCACACGTTTTTATGTGATGGCTGTGCCCAGCTCTGAGCTGCGCTGCCATGTGCCAGGGCACCCAAGAGAGCGCTCGGCTCCAGCCGCTTGGAAGAAGCCATTTCTCCCAGGGCTGCTGTGCAATCTGCTCTGCCCTGGTCGATAGGAGGAACCAGGCTGCTCCTAGTGCCATGGCCCTTCCTCGTCCAGCCAAGCATGGAGGGGACGGAAAAGATGGGGCAGCTTCTTTGAATTTGTTTTGCTCTTTCCCACCAGGAAAAGGAGGCAACTCGGGCAACTTGCTCTCCACTCACAGCCTTCCCCCTGCATTTAGTAGATGGTGGTAGTGTTTATTTGTAGGCACCCAGGTCTTAGAGCTCCATATCTAGTTCATTTGTACATTTGTGAGGTTCATGCCTGTTATCACTGTAGGAAAAAGAAAACCCCTCTGCCTATTAACAAATTCCTTTTGCCTTCTCAAATCTGAAGTGCTGTATACCTCTACATTGTCCAAAAAGCTTTCCCCATTCCAAGGGAAAAGCAAGTGAATGGCTCCAGTAGTTATTTTATTACAGTGTAGTAAAGAACAAAATAAAACATAATTAAAATTGATTTTTAAAATAGTTAGATCATCTTCATTTTGAGGATGGGGCGATATTTTGGTGTAATAACCCTTCCCTTTGGGAGTTTCTAGGACTTGGGGAAATTTAGGAACGTAGCAGGGTCATTTTCTTTCACCTCAATATAGTGATTTTCCCCTGAGCATGGCCTTTGCTTTTATTAAGATATGAGAAGACTGCTGCTGGCTGATAAAATACCAGTCTCCAAGACAGCAATAACAGAGCCCCTTCTTTATTTGACTAACAATCTAAATAACCTAATACGTTAGCTTAATACTTTCCAAGTGAGAGTGAAGATGATGATGGATAACGACGAGAAATGTTTTCCTGCACTGTGTACAACTTAATTATGGCCCCAATCCAGTAGCATGCCTTATCCAAATTACTTCTGCTCCAGTCATTACATTAAACTCCTGCTGAGGGATTCTGCTCAGACATGTGCATGTTGATGTGAAGGTGAATTTGGCCCCAAGAAGTGATCCACACCAGGATGTGTAGGGGGATGTAACACATGGAAGCTGAAGCTGCTACAACCGACACAGAGACAGCATCGTTACTCAGATAAAAAGCAGAAGTGGCAACTTCTTTCTCTAACATGACTCTACAATTCTGTGCAGACATAAGACAGCACAAGTTATGCCACCATACAGCTCTCACACCCTTCTCATCCCATCCTTCTCTTGGGATGCCCACAGAGATCAGCACTCTGCCAGGCTATCATCGAAAGTGTTCACGCACAGGGAAGTTCATGCGCAGGGACATCCACTACTTCCAGCTCTTCTCAGCCATGCATACCGGTTCCCTAGAAATGGCAAAAGGTGACTTTGCAGTTGACATGCAGCACAATTTTATCATAAACAGCAGAAATACGATGTACTCGTTAGCAGTATGTAGAATAATGGCATTCCACTAAATATCAGGATGCTGACATTTTTCCTCCCAACCCTAAAACACATTAATTTTTGCAAGTAGGAACTGGCATAGCAGAGAATTTCTAGTGCTTCCATTAAGGAAAATAGAAGAGCCATTTTGCCATGTTATCTGCAGGTTCCTTTCCTGCGGAAATAATCCATAGAAAATGTTGCTTGCTTGAGCCTTGGAGAAATTATACTTGATTTCCTAATGTGCGATTGGCTTTTTTATCAGTGACAAACCAAGAGAGAATAATTTGTCACTGGATAAAGAGACTACAAAGCCAAAGAACATGGCGCACACACAAAAAAATGTTCATCCTAAGTAAAATAAGTGGTCAAATTCATCCACCAATATGAATTTGGCTCCACAACACTGATATTTGGATAGCTTATTATTTTATATCTCTACTGTGTTTTTTTCTCAGGCAGGCAGGTAAGAAAATAGGACAGAATGGACCACTTCAGCTAATGGTCTCAATCCTGAAAACATTTGCCACACTTATTTGGTACTGTGGCAAGTGCAAATATTTCAAAAACATTAGTCACAGAATTCATTTCAAAATAATAGGATTAAAATAAATGAAGCAAACAACAAATCATAGCCTTTTAGATTTGCTGGTTTGCTGCTGAACCAGCAAGGTGCAGATTTTCAAGTTTCCCCCTGCAATCATAAGGAACTACTGAGCTTTTAATAAAATCTTGGAGACTCACATAATCCAAGATTTTCAGAAACAGAGTCAAAGAGAAACTATTCAACATTTTACAAGTTGGAATGAAATTCAGACTTGGTAATGAAAGCAGTTTTGTTCGCACCTTTGACTTTCAGGGTATTCGGTAGCACAGATTATTTTTGTATGAAAGTATGTCTGCATATTGCCATTAGTCTAGACTCAGATGAACAGCAGGCATCTGTTCATCATTTAGACATTGATTTTCGGCTTTGGTGGCTCAGCTGAGCTGATCTGTGCTTGGAGTTAGACATCCAGTTGAATCAGGGATGTAAAAATGTCCCCTGTTACAAAAATACTGAAGTGGCATGGCCTTTGGCAAGAAACTGTTCTAATGCTTACAAAAGCTGGGAGTATACAGTTTGGTCATTATGTTATTACAGTTTAATAATCTTTTTTTTTTTTTTCTGGACAATGTACATAGATATCCATGCTCAATCTTGGTACCAAGTGAGGAATCATCACTAGTAGTGTTTGAGGATGGTCACGCATCATTTGTGTAAGATGTGCAAAACTGGCAGTCTGCCAAGGAAAAAGGATGAAGGTGACAAAGATGTCTGTTTCCAGATCTAACCTGACATCCCAAAAGGCACGGCACCAGAAAGCCTGGATCTGAGATATTAGAAAACCTCTGCCATTAAAGCAGCCCCTGGGACAGGTGAGAGCTGCAGGATGCAGGAGGGAGGCTTGAGGGCTCCCCCCAGCCTCTCCAGCTGAGGGCCAAGGCTGGGGCAGGGACCAGCACCTGGAGAGGATGGGGCAGCCAGGAGACGGGAAAATCAGAAGAATGTCTTAATTGATTTGATGGCTTAATGGGCTTGATACATTTGTGATTTATTTGGGGCAGGGGGAGTGGGAGAGGCACGTTTTCAAGGTGTGCAAGGCAGTTGCATGCACCTGCTGTGAACACCAGCAGTTGGAGGCAATAGAAATGCTGAGAGACTGAGCATGAAAAGAGGAGGGAGAAGTAGCCTTGCTGCAGTGGGGATTGCTATCTGGTTCTCAAAAAGGTAAAGGCTCCTTTGGATCTCATTTCTGCAGAGCAGAGGAGGAGTTGGCCCAGATCTTGAAGAACACAACCTTGTGCAAGTGATCACAAAGAATGGTATTCCTGACATTTAGCAATAAAGCAGCAACATAAAACAAATAATTTCAAAAAAAAAAAAGAAACATCACTACATTGTGAATTGAGAAATAAGCAAGGCAGAAGTAAAATAGGGGGGTTAGAAAGAAGTTCTAAAAAGGCAGCCTCAAAGAGAGAAACACACTTTATTCTTATTGAAAGGAGACACACGAAGTGTAGTGAGAAACCTCTTTTGCTAACTCGGAAGTTTTTCAGTAACCTGAAAATTATTTGGCGTGGAAAGTAGGTCAAGTTACTAAGAAGATATATGTAAGACTAGCACAAACCTACAAGGACAAAATCAGAAAGGCCAGGGCATAGAAGGAAGTAGAATCAACACAGAATGGAACAAGAAAAAAGAAATAGAAGAAATATCATGAAAGAACATTTGTAAAATATGTAAAATATTCTTCATATTGTAAACTATGAAGACAAAGAAAAAAAAGGCTCATTGCTAAGGGCAAAGAAGGTTAATGTTATATAGAGATAGGAAACGAGGCCTTCTGAGCAGGGAAGAAGTGGTAGATTTGTTGATTTGTTTGACTTTGCTTCCCACGGGACTCTCATAAACAAGTTAAGGAAGCAGTCTTATTGAAACCACTGTGAAATTGTACAACTGGCTGGAAAATCATACTTCTACAGAAAATGACAAGTAAATTTGTGCTAGGATTTCTCCAGGGTCTGGTATTATACAATATTTAAGGGTTTGGACATAAGACAACGAAGCCGTGTAGTACAGGACACAGGGTAGAAGATAGGGTTGGACTTCAAATTTATTTTGAAAAACTGAAGTGGTCTGAAATAAATAGCACAATACATAGGTAGTAAAAATGACTGTATGAATACAGATAGGAAATGGTGAACAAAGCTCCTGTTTTTTATTTAAGGCTGTGGGGTGCACATGAACACGTGGGAGCACATGATCCGAGTCAGTAATGTTGAGCTGCTGCAAGAACACAGCTTCGCAGCGGGACGCTGAAATAAAGGATTTGTGTGGAAGATGTGCTAAGTAATCCTTCTGCCCTGTTTGTCACTGGCAACGTCTCAGCTCTGCTTGGAGAAACATGGGGTCAGTTTGAAAGAAGCCGGAGCAGAAGCAGCAAGATTAAAGGCTGAGAGTCCCTGATCTCTGAGATGAAACAGAGAGCATCGGGGCTGTTCAGGCAAGAGAAAGCAGAGGAGAAATATACTAAAAGCTTCCACCTTTATAAAGTTGTCCTGCAGGCCGTGGGTCACAGGTTGAGAAGAAACACTCTTAAAAAGTGCCTAAACAGCAGATTTAGGTTAAACAACACCGGTCTCAAGCTGCAGGAATAACTAAGGGCTGTCTGCCTCCAGGGGCAGGTCAGGCGAACCTCCGGCAGGGCTGGCCAGGCAGCGCTGAGCCTGCCCTGGGGAAGGGGGTGGCCGACGTGACACCCAGGATGCTTTCTGTAACTCCACGAGGACTAAAATCCTTAGAAAAAAAGAGAAGGGTTGTCACAGAGAGGTGTTGTCGTGCTGACATTTTCCCCGTTCGAATCATAACTGCATCTGTAAGAGGAGTGACCAGAATACCTAATGACTCATGCAGATAAAAATATCTTAAGGAGCAGAAAAATGAGAGCACTTAACATCATCTAATGCCGCCTTGAGGGGGCACAGGAGCAGATTTATTTTCCAAATGTGACACTTGTAAAACTGGCCTGTCTCAGACACAAACAATGCATCTATTACTCTAATATTTCAAATACAAGAAACCATTCATCTGCACGTGGCCTTAAACTGGAAGTATTGGCTCACCAGGTTTCATTCCAACTAACTACAGCAATAATTAGAGAAGACAACCAAGGCGTCTGTTCAACGAGGCTTTTAGATCCATAGGGGTGTCCTGATTCTGCTGCATCAAACACCCCCCCCCCCAAAAAAAAAAAGCCACTTGGAAAAGCCTGAACTACCCCAAGCTCTGAGCCATGCCCCTTCTGCCACCTCAGACCAGGCTGGATGGGCAAAGATCAGAAATGAGCTAGTTAATTTTTTTGTGCTTTGATTTAGACTGAAATTGTATTTGGCTCTACTGGAGCAAGAAATTTGTTCTGATGTCTTATCTACTTTTTATGTGGAAAAAAAATCCCCTCTGCCTCTTTCTGGTTATGTGGTAGATATGCACATACTTAAATGCTAACACAAATATTTTGATAACTCTCTCTAATAAAGATCCATCCAAGTGTAGGGAAGGCAAGTGACTGAATGATCACAATCAGTAGACTAAAGCTGAAAATGTGTCTTGGACTTAGATCATGTGTGAGCAGCTTCTGTCTGAAAAACAGGATTTTTTGCTAAGGTTAAAACAATCTGAGAAAGACAGATGGAAATCACATCCCTGCCTTACAACAGCTTTTTGCTACGGGCAAATATTATTATCATGATTATCTATACCAAAGGAAAACACAATAGCTTATTTAGTTGCAACAACTCAAACAGAATTTCTCATTAAGAAATCATCTGGAGAGTTGCTCTAGGAGATGAAAGCCATCATCTTCACCATCCATTCTCATTCTCTGTCTCCTCGTGTCAGCTGTATAGATGGATATCCTCAAAGATATCTCTTGAACTCTATCTGCCGTAAGCGCAGATCTTATAAGCACGGTTCGCCTGTAGGATTGTGCACAGCAGGTATTCCCACTGATTTCAGCAGGCTGCCTGGTGCACAAGGGTCTCATTTCTCAGCCATGCAGGAGGTGCTGGCAGCCTCCAGGGAAGGCAGCATGGGGCAGCTGCCTGGCAGCCCAGACCTCCATCCCAGGAGACCTCGGCAAAGCCACGGCCAGCCCAACTGCATGGGCATGGGAGCCCTGCCTCGTGGCTGCTGGCTGTGGGACACTCGAGTCCTTCCAGCCTGTGATTTGGTGATGAACACCACAGCAGGAAGGGGTTGAATCAGATCCACGATGGAAATTTCCTTAGCGCTTGGAGAGGTGTGTGTGTGTGCTGATAACGGGGTTATCGGCACAGGGTGGCTGTGCGTGTATCTGCACTCTGAATAAATGCAGCGAGAGTACAACTCCGTGCCCTTAGATACGAGAAAACATTTGCTGATCATCATGCAAATTATAAGGACCTGTGACAGCAGGATACGTGTTAAGGATTATTTGCTTCTGGATCGCTTGTGGTGCGGCCAGTATCGCCGCTCGGCTGGGCCCATCCTCTTGCCAGGAGTCAGCAGGGGAGGACAAAGCGATGGCCAACCTTTTCCAGGCCTCTTGTGCCATTTGGGAGGACAAGAAGCAGCACTGAGCCAAGAAAGTTTGGGCATCTATTGAGACTGATAATGCCCCAGTGAAGCACGTGCATTAATTATTAATACAAATGGCATCAGACAGCAAAACTTTGCGCATATGAAATTGCCTTATATTTACATTTGAAACATTCTTGTTTTCTCCAGCATGAAAGTCTGTCTTTAATGGCCTATTAGCGTTTAGTTAATGCTACATTAGCTGATTTTTAATGTACTGCACTAGCAACAAAGAAATCACGATCCAGACATTACCTCAAGAAGGAAACACAAAAGGAATCAGGCATGAAAAAGAGGTGCAGACTTTTTTCCTTTTCACTACATCTCTCATCAGAGTAAATTCATTAGGAACACAGTCTATAAAATAATGCTCAGCACATTACAGAAGATCATGTCAAGGGTAATTTTGTAGTGTGATAGCAGGGGAATTAAACCAGCCATTCACATTATCAATAACAAGCATTCAACATCTAATCACCTGTGTACTGTCTGAAATTTTTCCTCTGAAATAGCATGTCAACATTTTTCCCTTTTTTCCTGAGTTTGGCCACTCAGGAGGCAGAAAGAATTTTAATGAAATGCTAATGCAGTACCTGTAGCTTTATTTGCAATTTTACATAAAATTAAGGAAAAAAAAAATTAGGGAGCTATACATAGGTGACATAAATACAGCAAACATTGTTTAGTCTGTGGGTAGCTGGTAGCCTGTATATTGCATTGAACTATATAGGTCTCCGTAGAGGTGGTTGCATTAAGGCTATGTGATGCAGCCACTTCGACTGATATGGCACATTAGTAGGCAACGGAGTAAAGGGAAACAGCAGGTGGCAAGTGTCAGAGATGACAGGTTTGAAGACAGTTTCCTCCACAGAGGCTGGCTAGAAGTAACGTGGTCACAAAGTTACCCCCCGGGTGAGCTGCTAGTGGTGTGGGTGCTAAGGCAGCGGCAGAGCTGAGGTAGGACTTTGCTGAGATGCCTCCCACCAGGCCACGAGCCCCAGGAGCTCGGGGAGGTGCTGGGGTCCAGGAGCACCACGGGCTCCTCTGTAATGAGGCCCAGGGTGGCAGCTTCCAGCCAGCAAAAGGGCAGGCTAAGAAAGCAGCATCCACCAGAAGTAAGATTTGTTGCTATTGTCCTAAAAAACAGTGGGGATAGCATCCTTGTATGTACTCTTTATTCCTTATTTGCATGCATTACTCTTTATTTACCTAATGATCTATATGCTCAAGATTTTCAGACTTGTAAGTATATTACCTTCTAATACTTGTTTCTCTGCACAAAGATGCATGATTTCTCCTCATTTGTATTTCATATTTTTCTTCCTATATGTTTATAATATGTCTTAAATGGCTTACACTAAAACACAGTCATTGCTTGTGAAAGGTAGAATTTCTGTCACGTAATCGTAGCCACATAGAGTTCAGCATCGTGTCTGTTCTTGCAGTCCAGTTTCTCTCGATTGTCAGTGGAGAGACAGAGGCGTCTCCAGAGAGCAGCTCGTCTGATTTGTCTCAGGTGCCTTCTTTAGACTGGGGCGAATCACTCAGCTATGGGAGGTCTGACATCTCCCTGCTTTGATAGGAGAAATGCCTGTCTCTTGCCTGTCTTCCCGGTGCCCAGCTTGGAGATCACAGAAGTTAGGGGAGCTGAATCTCCTCTCTTCCTGCTATAATGATGTTCCTCTGCAGAAATGATGCTTCTCACAGTGATTTCTGCCTGGCAATAGCAAACTATTCAGGGCAAAATTCATTCAGTGCAAGGCTGTAATGTAAGGCCTATGTACTGTTGGATTTTCATTCATGCCTTCTAAATAACACTTTAGGAGCACTTCAGAAGTGCAAAAGTCCCAGCCTGGCCCTTTGACTTCCACTGACTGACTGTTGTGGGTTAGCCTGGCAGGCAGGTAAGCACCACACAGCCGCTCGCTCATTCCTACCCCCGGTGGGATGGGGGAGAGAATCGGGGAACAAAATAAAACTTGTGGATTGAGATAAAGATGATTTAATAGGAAAGGAAAGAGGGGGGAAAAAGAAAAAAGAAGAAGAAAAAAAAAGGATACCCAAAACAAGTGATGCAAAACACAATTGCTCACCACCATCTGACCCATGCCCAGCCAGTCCCCAAGCAACAGCAGCCCCCCAGCCAGCTCCCCCAGCTTACAGTGCTGAGCATGTCATCATACAGTATGGGACATCCCTTTGGTCCCTTTGGGCCAGCTGTCCTCACTGTGTCCCCTCCCAGCTCCTCGTGCATCCCCAGCCTCCTTGCTGGTAGGGCAGCTGGCAGAGCTGAAAAGTCCTTGGCTCTGTGAAAGCCCTGCTCTGCAGCAACTGGAATCATCTGTGTGTTATCACCACCATCCTAAATCCAAAACACAGCGCCATATCAGCTACTAGGAAGAAAAATAACTCTACCCCAGATGAAGCCAGGGCACTAATTTAGGCTCTGCCTATTTATTTAGTTAGTTAGTTAGTTTATTGCAAAGTACAAGGAAGGCCTGAGAATAGAAAAAAATTCTTCTCAGTTCCTAAACCCCAAGACCATAAGTACCTTATATATAAAGATACTCACTTCCTATGCTGAAACTGTTAAACATCTTCGTAGAATAACAGAATGGTTTGGGTTGGAAGGGACCTTAAAGCCCACCCAGCTCCAACCCCCTGCCATGGGCAGGGACACCTCCCACCAGACCAGGTTGCCCAAAGCCCCATCCAGCCTGGCCTTGAACACCTTGAACACCTCCAGGGATGGGGCATCCACAGCACTTTTACAGGTTTCAGGAGGTTCTTAATACCTTGTTGTCATTTTTGTAAATTGATCTCTGATGACTTTCTCCCTGGTTACTTATTCCACAGCTGCTGTCTTGACAAGGCAAGCAGCAGGATTCTGCTCATCTTTGGACTCCCTTAACTCCGCTAAGATGCGATTCATTCATTACAGAGACATAAATACCAACCTTCTGGTTTCTTCATGCAAGCACACCTTCTAACCAGATCTGGATCATTACCAGAAACCGCAGGGTATTCTCCATAACAACAACTTCATTTGCATTTAATGATGCTACATTAGGCGACATTTGAAATGACACTAGAAAAGGTAAAATAGTTCTGCATTGATTCAAGAAGATGGTAGCAGCTCAGTTGCTTTTTAATGAAAGCTGTGCTATGTGAACATTTCCAAATGTGTATCTAATGCCTCCCCTGAGAAGCGGGAAGTTGGCTCTTTTTTACTTTCTGTGTAACCAGGATGTTCTAAACTTTCTAACTTGCAGGGACTTGCTTTATTTACCTTCCTCTAACTCCAGTGTTGGTTTTGTTTCCAGCTTCCTGCCTCTCTCTTGTTCTCCTACACAAATACTGCTGTGTAAGTCAAAGGGAAGTAGCCTTCATGCTAACTTTTAGTTGATGGTAATAGGTAGGTAGGTCCTTTTGGTAAGAAAACTTCCTTCAGTAAAGATGTAAGCTCCAAAAAAAAAAAAAAAAAAAAAAAAGTTCTGTTTAAAGCAGTTTCTCTCCTACCTTTCTTTAGTCTTCTCGTTGATTTTAGTGGACTTTGTCCCCCTTGGCTATTGACTTGGGTCATCTAGCACTTAAAACCCCTGAGCATGTATGAGCAAGTCTGCTCCTTTATTTGCTTCTTACAGTGTCAAAGACCCAGACAGCCTGGCTGATCCAGGAGTGGCACCTCATGGGGCTGCTGAAGTCTACGTGCCTGCGTGAGGGAGGAGCCATCCCTCACCACAGCTTCCTCCCAGCACTCCAGCAGAAGCAGCTGCCTCACAGCCTTACGCCACTTATTTGCCCTCTCTAGGAGTCATGGTAGGGCGCTGCTCCCAAGCTACTTTACATATTTATAAACATTAATGAGGTCACCCCTCAGTCTCCTCCAAGCTAAAGAGACCCAGCTCCCTCAGCCTTTCCTCATAAGGGAGATGCTCCACTCCCTGAATCATCCTTGTGGCTCTGTGCTGGACTCTCTCAAGCAGTTCCCTGTCCTTCCTGAACTGAGGGGCCCAGAACTGGACACAATATCCTAGATGTGGTCTCACCAGGGCAGAGTAGAGGGGCAGGAGAACCTCCCTCGACCTACTAACCTCCCCCAGGATGCCATTGGCCTTCTTGGCCACAAGGGCACGGTGCTGGCTCATGGTCATCCTGCTGTCCACCAGGACCCCCAGGTCCCTTTCCCCTTCACTGCTCTCCAGCAGGGCAGTCCCCAGCCTATACCGGTGTCTGGGGTTGTTCTTGCCCAGATACAGGACTCTACACTTGTCCTGGTTATATTTCATTAAGTTTCTCCCCACCCAGCTCTCCAGCCTGTCGAGGTCCCGCTGGATGGCAGCACGGCCTTCAGGCATGTCAGCCACTCCTCCCGGCTTAGTGTCATCAGCAAACTTGCACTCCATTCCCTCATCCAAGTCATTGATGAATATATTGAACAACTCTGTCCCAGTACCGACCCTTGAGGGACTCCACTAGACACAGGACTCCGACTCGGCTCCATCCCATTGACCCCGACCCTCTGGCTCCTTCCCTTCAGCCAGCTCACAGTGCAAAATGGAGAATGCGGGCATCGATCCCGCTACCTCTCGCATGCTAAGCGAGCGCTCTACCATTTGAGCTAATTCCCCCTAAAGTCCCTGAGCTAAATAAAATGGCAAACTGCTTTGAAAAGTGTTGCTGTTGCAAGAATAATTTTTAAATATATCAGAAAAGGTCTGTTTTTTTAAAGACGTGAATATGAAAGAGAATGCAGGAACACAGCAGACCTGTATTAGGAATATCCATGCAGGAAAACTCAGTATAATAAATGAAACAGAAAACATTTTCCCATGTGAAACAAAGAAGAGTTTGTAATGCTCCTTTATTTATTAGAGTTCATGATCAAGTGCATGATTGAGTATTGCACTGCGTATGAGCTTTTAAATTTCTTCATACCATATGCAGGGTAACCAGGAGTGCACCAGTTATAAATGCATTCTGCTTTGGCTTTTCTTTTTATGATCTCTGGTGGCTCAACAAAGGAATCAGGAGCAAATTCTGTAGCTTCTATTACAGAATGTAAGAAGCTTTCTTCCAGCTAGTGCAGGCCTGCCATTTACTTCAAGAAAGTACTTATCTCTGGGAGCATACCAGGAAGGAAACTATAAAAATACATTTGAGGATCTTGTCAAGTTAAAAGTGAAAGACAAAGAACAAGCCTCTGCTTATATTTCAGTGCATTCCAAAAGTCAGCCAGTCGGCCAGCTGTGTGTACCCTGTATCACAATAGAGAGAGATTACCCCTGACTTTTACCTTTAAATCTGCAGTTCCATTTTCCTTGTACCTTTCCTGTTACTGCACTTTTTCTGTAATGTTCAGAGAGAGAGAACTTTGCGTTTCAAGGAAAGAAAAGAAAAGCCATCAAGAGCTTTCTTAGGAACTATCTGTTGACCTCCGGTTGGCCCAGAAGTATGTGCATAGAAGAGGCAGGACTTTACAGCACAGGAAGTCAAATCAGTAGAGTCTGTTGCAGAATTTGCAAACAAAGATTTAACTCATATAAACCTCAGCTCCAGAGACATCTGTAAAAAGGAAATGGAAATTATTAGACAGCTTTAATGGCAACAGAAACTGCTGTTTTCCTTATAGTATTCGTATGCCACAGTCACAAGTACGTGCTTATACTTGTACACTTAACATTCTTGCTCACTTACCTTGTTCTTTGTCAGGAAGGAAGACCACACACAGAAAAATGTGTGTTGCAATAGCAATGTTTGAAAAAAATAATGTTAGAGATGTAGTAACCCCTCTGTGGCATGTAGCTAGACAGATGTCAACTGGAGAGCCTCGGTGAATACGACAGACCCGAGGGGCTGGAAGATGCTCTCTGCACCTCGCAGACAGACTCGTGGCCATCCTGCCAGGTGCAGCCCAGCTCCGGTATTCAAAGGAGTGGTTCTGGCCAGTTTTTAGAAAGGCTGATGGTGAGACGAGAAAAAATGGCCCAAGCACCTAGGAGTCTACTTCAGGGTGACCAAATTGCTCTCTAGGCTTTCTCTCACCTGCATTGAAAAAATGTCCCCTGCCTATAGTGGGAGCTTATATACCTGATCATGGATTCATTT
Source organism: Anser brachyrhynchus (assembly GCF_964034855.1). Taxonomy (NCBI): domain Eukaryota; kingdom Metazoa; phylum Chordata; class Aves; order Anseriformes; family Anatidae; genus Anser; species Anser brachyrhynchus. Next base: position 36,014,444 of record NC_137694.1, on the reverse strand, counting down.
GCCCCAAACATAGACATCAAATGCACTTCATGTGAGGTGCTCCAGATTATCAGACCTGGCTTGCCCTGCCACTCCAGGGGGACTTGGGGGTCCCGTGTGTGGCCACAGATTGCCACAGCTGAGTGACTGAGCAGCTCTGCTGCAGAAACATGCAGTCAAGCACCTGCAGCATGCCCTTAGCTCACATACAGATACTCTAGTTTGGAAATCATAATCTTGAACACAATTGGACGAATTCCTTTTTTTTTTTTTTTTTTTTCCATAAAGCATACCCAGTTCAGCCTATTTCTGAAGTACAGCTAGGGAAGTGCCAGAGCACTGCTAACTGATGAATTTTCACTTCATTGTCTACTGTGAAGAACCAGATCTGGTTTACTGAAGTTTCAACGCAAACCAAATGTAGGTGTCCCATAGATTTCTGGCGTGACTGAGGAATTTTGTGGGTTTTACTCATTTTTTACAGAGCAGAATGGATATGACATGATATTTTACAGGGACTTAAAGACAAATCCCTGTCCCAAGAGGCTTAAATGATGTAAGAAGTTTAAAATGGATTAACTTCTATCAACCTTAAGGTACATAGCTTTTGCTTCTCTGCTCATTTCCTAACCAACTAACCCTTGTCTTTCTCTGAGAGCTGACATGTGATGCTTTACCAGTTCCTGGAGAGCAGAAGCTAGTTGCAGCCTGCATAGCTGAAATTTAACGTGTTGAACTAAACTGTGTCTTTTAAATACAAGCCAGATGGTGGAAGGTTGTGGGAAAAGAAATAAAGCAACAACTGGACATTTAGTGAAAAAAAACATCCTGAGCATGACTGGGAAAGAACTGCAGATGGGAGGTCTCACATGCTCCCACAGGCTGTGCCGTGACTCCTTCCTGTGCTAAGCTGGCAGTCCTCTGCAGTGACTGCACCCTTCATTTAGCTTCGCTTGTGCAGAGCCAGAAGAAGAAATGAAAGTGCTCTTCATTCACCTCAACAGCTACAGAGAGCCTCAGCATGCAGCACATTACTCTAAGATCTGGGTAGCAGTCTGCTTTTTAAGGAAATTCATCAGTAAAGCTGCTAGTCAAAGCAATGAAAAGTTACACCAAGGAGGTGCAGAGCTTGTAGAGATTCCTGTCTGGTACAGGGGGAAAGCTCCAGCCAGCAGCAGCCAGTCACACAGCCACTTTCCAGACTGGCCAAAATGGCAAGAGAATGGGAATTAAATACACAGTAAGTATATACAGCAATTAAAATGTGAATTTTTAACAGTGTCATACTCACATTCAGATGTATATTTAAATGATGCAAGAAGTATGTACTTCTACCTCACAGCAACTGCTTTCCTTCTCTCCTCTCCCCCTTAAAGCAAAAGTAGACAAGAGCAGATCAAAGGAAGCATTACCAAATATTTCCTAATTAACTATTCAAATGTCTTTAAAAGTTAATTTGTTGAACACCTGTTTCAAGCCACTTGCTGTTCAAGAACTCAGGTTGTTATCCCACAAAATGCTCATTAACTGTGAATTAAAGCCTTTTGTGCTTCAGTAGAATTAGAAAGCAAATGTTCAGAGACCAGCAAAGTGCACAAGCATCTGACGGCACTCTTCAGAACTGGAAACGGCATCCAGTCACCTTCACCTTCACGGTAACCTTGAGATAAATTTGCAGACTGGCAGCAATGGCAGAATATACTGTGTGGAGAAACATACCTTTCACCAAAGCGCAAGGCAACCGTGACCTAAACTGTAGTACACCCTCACGAGGACTACAAGCGCAATTGCTTTGTGTGTAAGTCATCACAAGAAATGAACATTTATATGTAAAAAAAAGAAATTTGACAATAACCTTTACTTCAGAAATTATTATTAGGAAAACACTTTATCTGCCAGGATTTTAGGGGGAAATGTTCTGATCTTTTTTCTTGTCTTTTCCCAAGCTCTTATCCTCTGAGCAAAATTCTCATGACATTTTTTCAGCATCTTTTGTCAACAAAGCAGAGAAGACTATGCTCCTTTATCTACCTACACAACGAAGTAATGGCCCTAGAAGTTGTATACTGAATACCAAATACTCACATAAAATTGCTCATAATCAATCCCCCAAAGTCATTAACATTTTGAATAATTAATAAATTCAAGAAAATTACAATCTGTTCAAAGACAATCCATGAAAAAAAAGCCCAAGACTGCCAAACAAGTTCTTCATTGTAAATTATTGCCCTGCTGATTCAGTTGCATCAGATAAAATGAAGCACTCAATTCTTCAAAAACCAAATGTTTTGCTAGCCTTTCTAATGGGTAGCAAACAGATTAAATGAAGCACACAGAAACAACTAATAGAGGAGAAACCTTGCAATGATGGGAGATTATCCTCAACATGTCTGACATTTCATATATCTGAAACACTGAGATTACTTGTAAGTAGGATAATAATAATAATAATAGACAATAGATAATAATTAATAATAATAATAATAAAGTAACACCAAAGCAAGGGTCATGCTGAGACCAGAATGAGTGTCAGCATACATTTTGATGAGGCACAGCTGGAAGGTCTGGGAATGTGCTGTGTAACCAAGCCTATTACAATTGAACTGTGGGATAACTGCTGACACAGCAACTGAGCTGCTTATACCTAAAGCAGCCCCACAGCTGGTGCACAACAGCACACATCAACAAACAGACCAGTGAGCCCCAGTTGATCTAGTCTGAGGTCATCAGAAGCATTTTTTAAATAATCTTCAGGACTAAAAAATGGGCAACATTGAAAATTACCACTAGGTTTATAAACCACTGCCAAGTCTTTTGTCGTATATGAATGATCCGCTTTAATGAAATGTGACATTTTCTTCCACAATATACTATGAAAACTATTTGGTACAATAAAGGTAATATCTGAGAAGCTTTCATCCTCTCAGTTTTCTGCTAATAAAACACAGACACTAATCAGATGTTGCCTTTTAAGTGCAAATCAGAGCAGAGATTCACATTCTTAAGGGTATTTTTACAGTGCTTTGTCCTACTGTCAGATATAAAATGTGTGCCAGCTGTAAATGAGTAACTTGAAATGCTTCTTCCCTGGGATAATTTCAGTGTGTTTCTGTTAGTCAGACCAGATGCCAGTCATGTATTTTTTGCACGTATCCAGCTATCGTCCCAGCACTTCCCAGCACTCTTCCCCCTAACCCAGCTCTACCAGCACTGGAGGTGTTTCCATAGGCACATCGATGCTTCTCCCCTGGGAGATGGCCTGACCCAAGCTCAGGTCACCTTTCCTCTGTTGCGCCCATGCTGCTGAGATGCCTTCAGTGCCCTGTGCTCTTCAACTGGACCAGCAAATAGAGCTGGAAGAGGTCCTTAGGACTCCTGTGCGGTGGGAGGGATGCCGCTGGCATACCTGACCGGCATTCAGAAGCAGCACCCATGCAAGACAGCACACAGAGATATAGGTGGGCTTCCGTGGTTACCAGGTCAGAGATTTTAAATAGATCCAGCAGCCAGGTTGGGATGACACATCCCACAGAAAAGGACTTTCTACCCCCTTATCCCTCCAACAACCAGTTAGCACTGAGATGATAACTTGTTAAAACTCAGATAACCTTGAGGTAGTCGTATGCTCAAACATTTCCTTAAATAAACACTTTGAGGATTTAAAATTGTAAGGAACCCATTTACCAGGCTGTGGTAAGGGAGGTACTGGGCTGTTAAAAAGAAGCAAATAATCATGATAAGAAACATTTTGTTCTGCTGTACATCTCTCTCTTCATACATTGCCAGGAGACGGTAATGAGCAGTGAGTCATGAGCAGAGTTTTACCAGAATGAAAAGGGGCAGAAATAGACCCTGCCTATCCTCTCCACATCACCCCATCCCATACACATCCAGATATTCATTAATTAGGGCCTGAATGTAAATGATTGTGATTATTGCAAATTAATGCTGGGAACCCATCCAACAGTGCCTTCCAATAGGTGCCGCTGAAAAGAGGAGGCACATATGCTTCTCCTCACAATGCCACCGGGAGCCTTGTCTCCTGCCATGGCTCCCCAGTGTGAATGTGCTCCTGGCAAGGCGCTTTTACATCGCGCCTCCAGCAGCCCTGAGGCCTTAGGGCAAAGAAAGAATGAGGTTAAGCAATTTGTAGGTTTATTCCAAACATAACAGGTCCTTAGAGCCTTAGAAATAGTCATTTGACAACCAGCGAAAGGTTTTCCATGCATACAGAAGACTCAGACAAAACACTAGGAAAAGAGTTGTCTAATCATTGTTGAAAGAATGACTTGCAGAAGGGTTTGTACTGCCGTAAAATATCCTTTCTTTGCTGTCTTACCCAAGTGGGTTTTGCATGGGTGAAGTCCTGTCTCTAGGGAATAAGAGCAACTACAAAGACCCACCAGAGGCTTTTCTGTATTCATTTTATCACTAAACGTGATACTATCTAAATAGGAACGTTATAGCTATAGGAATGATATAGCAATCTGAGTAACACTGAATGACATACTAGTCACCTTTTAGTGCCTGGATGCAAGTCTCCAGCCAGGTATTGTAGAAGAATTCCAGGTTAACAGAAAGCAACAGCACCTTGAGCTGTTCACTTTTTTTTTGCAAGGCGTCCTTCTAAGTGCCTACAAAAGCTTCCCAAAACAAATTTGTCAGTATCAGCTTCTCTGACCACTTATATGGCAATCTAATCTGTCTTGTCAGGACCCCAGCCCCACATCTCCGTCCACTTCCCTACTCTTCCCTATCTCCTGCAACCAAGCGCCCCCCTCTGAACTCTGTGTTCTTTCATTCCTCCTCCTTTACCTGCATTTCCAGCCCTCACCCCCATCTTTTCACCCATGTGAGGCAAGATGCAAACCTCGAGCCATCCTCCCGTCCTCGTTCTGAGTTGGCCCATGACACGTCCCAAACCAAAAGCTCAAACACAGGCTTCAAAGTGCTGTGTGTGTGAGGCAGCAGCTGCAACAACAGCAGCTCCGATCTCGGCATGTGCGTTTCTGAGAGCACACGGAGGTGCCTGTGTCACGTCTCCTGAAAAGCCCCCACACAGCGTGCTGGGAGAAGCTGTGGCCGCTGGTTCTCACTTTGGAAAATTTCTCATACGACACTTGAGCAAAGCCTGGTCAAGTGTGATACTTGGAAGAGCCACCACCATGTGGTCTGTATTTCCTCGCCTGCAATGAACATCTGGATGTGATCTGAGAGGAACTTTTGCTTCTTACAAGGAGAAGCTGAGGAGGCTTGGGTTGTCTAGTCTGTAGAAAAGAAAGCTAAGCGGTGACCTCATTGCTCTCTACAGCTTCCTGAGGAAGGGAAGTGGAGAGGGAGATGTCGGTCTCTGCTTCCTGGTAAATGACAACAGGATGCATGGGAGTGGCACAGAGCTGCGTCAGGGGAGGTTCAGACTGGATATTACAAAAAACTTCTTTACCATGAAGGTGGTCAAACACTAGAAGAGGCTTCCTAGAGAGGTGGTTGATGAGGGCATTTGGACAATGCCCTCAATGGTGTGCGTTAACTTTTGGTTAGCCCTAAAGTGGTCAGGCAGTTGGTCTTGATGGCATTTGTAGTTCCCTTCCAACAGAGCTATTGTATTGTATTGTATTGTATTGTATCCTATCCCATCCCATCCCATCCCATCCCATCCCATCCCATCCCATCCCATCCCATCCTATCCTATCCTATCCTACGGACACTTTGTGAAGATTGATCCCATCTCTGAAGGGATATGATAACAAACACCATCCAGCTGCTGACCTGCTAGTCACCAGCACAGGCAATCTTATGTGCTCATAAACAGATGGCCACTGTGAAAGCACGGCGTTTTTCATGAAGCTTTGCAAATCTCCAAGGAATTAACAGAATTACGCAGAAAGCCATGCCAACTTTGACCCATGTGCTGGATTCAGCAGATTGCTGACTTAGAGCAGCTGGTGGGACCTTTCCAGGACCTGCACGCTTTCCTGAGGGTCAGTCCTCTGAGCAGGACGCAGCCTCACCTGTGGGTGTCACAGTGGCAGAGCTGGGGCTCTCATTTGCCCAGGGCTGCCGTCTCCCAGGCTCTGAGAGCAGGTCCTACACCTGAAAGAGCTGTGGGTTCAAACACCACGCTGCATCCAGCAGCACTCTTCATCCATTCTAAATAGGTATCTTTGGCATCTGGGTTTCCATCTGAGATGCTCTTCAGAGGTGAGGTTGTGAAAACCTGGTACCTGAGGTAGCAGAGAAAGGCCAGTTCTCACTGCCAAAGTCAGACAAGTATTTGCATTTTTGTCTGTCTCTCTGGCCTGTTCCACTCTGCACCATCGCCTTCCCAAAGCTGACCCCCCCACCTCCCCATGCTTGCTGGTAGGCCCCAAAGGCCTTTTCCTCTGTGTGGGCTCCTCAGCAGCACACCCTGAATGCAGGTGGGAGGCATCTGCAGGATGGGAGGCTTCAGGTCCTCTCTAGGAGATGAGGAGAAGGAAGATCAGGTGTTTTCTTCTCTCTGTAGCCCTACATTTTAAGCTCATCCAGGTCAGTTAGAGGTGGAAGTAGCAGTATTGAAAGATTAGTATATCAATTAGTATTGAAAGTAGTAGTATTGAAGTACTACTTCAGTACTACTTCAGTACTACTACTTTTTAAAAGGTGGTATAATTTTTTAATCCTCTTTTGTCTTAATTTTATCTCAATTTTGGTCTTTTTATACATTTGATCAGAAGACTCGTAACTTTTTGAAATAGGTTCCCCAAACATTTACAAAATTATTTAGAAACTGATTAAAACCTGGAAAGAGAGGCAAACTGGATAAATAGCACACTCCGCAAGCCAGCCATTTGGTGTGACACAGGAAATGGAAATTCTTTCAAACCTATGCTGCTTCATCATTTTGATCCATTTAATCCTACAGTGATCATTGTTTTAAAAGAGGGAAAGAAACATACGACTAGTGCATAGCGTGCTGTCAGCATGATCCAGAGGCTCATTTGCTGTCTCACTATGCTAATTCTCTAATAGTTTGGTTATAGCTATGGATTATGATAGCATGTATGAGTGCATAGTAATCAGAATTATAACAAATCTGAATTAAGTCTTTAACTGAACCGTTCCAAGTGCTCATTAATCAATATGCTTATCAAGTTGTTTTTCTAATGTACTCTTATTCTGCTGGCAGCAAGTGAAGTGTACTTACACACAGTTAAAGATTTATCCTTGTCATCCAATACAGAAGCAGGAGAATGTCCTCCATCACCGTAACAGCCAAATAGCCGATTTGTCTTGCAGTCCTTGTGTACGACCGTGATGGAGCAATACATCCTACAGTCATGAAGGACATACCTGAATGTGTGATGTGGAACAGAGAGCACTGGGAATGGCACACGGAGCCATTTTTATGTGAAACAGCAATCTCAGTCTTGCAAATTTATGGATGGCTGGATGTCTGTAAGCAGGTCCAGTCTTTCAGCATAAATGCTGGGTAGCCTTAAGGCTGCTGTCATTTTCATCTGCATTGAGCAACGCAGGAAAACCTGTACAGCTTGTGATTTTCTGGGGTTTCTAATACAGGTAGGTGTCGCCCCAGGAAATAACAGAAGCCTAGTGAACCTGGCACCAAGTTCCTTGCCAAATCTCATATTCCTCCACCAAACAGGAGGCTTACCACAAGTACTTTATAGTGGAAAATACATCAGGTGCTGAGGAATCTGCCTCCCGGTCCTAGCATTCCTTTCAGTTATGTCTGAACTTCTTAAAATCACATTTAACGTTAAAATTCAGGGTGAGGTAGAGATCAAATAAAAAATACAGCTCAGTCAGTTGAAATTTCTCAACAAAAAAAAAAAGGCAACTGGAAAAGGAGGCAATAGGCTTAGACAGCCCTAACAAAGGACTGAGTCATCTGAGAAGCACAGTTTAAATAAATAGATGAATGCATGATGTTTTCAGTATAAAGTTCAATCCCTCTCATCCCATAATGGCCGGTTTTCATTTTAATGTAATGAAAAGTTCGTAACACCCCCACCACTGCCTTTAATTCCCCGTAATATAAGATCAATTACATTCTTTCCAGACAGTTGTTCTTTTACTTCATGTTTTGCTTCAGAAGAAATCATTAATATCTTTCACATAGGCATGATTTTGGTGCCGTTATAACAATATTATCCAAAACAGATTATAGAAACGGGTTCATCAGCTGAACAATCTTGGCCTCATCATATCTTTTTCAGCCCAGGAGAAACCGGTCTGTTTTATTAATGGCTGCTTTTTACACCAATATTTTTTCTGCAGGAGAAGAAAATAATAATAAAAAAGTAGTTACATAGCTGTCTCTGAGGCAATATACAGTATTATTTTCTGAGATATTCAAGGAAAAGTACTGTTCTTTTCTTTCATGTTTATTCTATATCCATTACCAAGTTAAGTCACTGCTGAAGTAATGACCTTAGTGTACTGGATTACAGCTATGCAGTAATACATCTTCCATGTATTGTACCCACCTGTCATATATTTTCACTCCTTGAATAAGTATGGAAGGAATAGATAATGAGGATTCATTCAGTATACGTATTCAAAAGGAAGACCTATAAAAGAGCAGCTATTCCATCAGGTAGCTGTTTATTTCAAAGGGATAGAGATTAGTTTGTGTCAAATATATTTCTGGTGTCCTTTGTTACCGCTATGTTTAGGCAGAGACAATAGCTTTTCTTAGTTTTTACAGTTAAAATTGAAAAAAGTTCTATTTTGGTTTGAAATGTTCATTTGACAGTAGCATTTTCTAATTTAACCTGAAGACCAAGAAGAATATATTTGAAGAGCTTCAAAACAATGAGAAAATATGTTTGGTTGTTTGTTTGTTTGTTTTCCTAATAGTCACTGAAAGCTGATGGCCAGGTTTTACGTAGCCAGGCTGCATTCAAAGGTCAGGTCTGTAGGGCAAAAATCACTTCAGGCCACTTTTGTTGTCCTTCTGCATGAATATAGCAGTTCCCAATACACATTAACACAGATTTAGGACAAATGTTGAAAAATACTGTAGATAGACACTGATGTTCTCTTTGATCTGCTTAGTCATGCTACTCCCTCTGCTATTTCTCTTTCTACTAATTTTATTTAAAGCTTTATGGTACAGATCTCTGCAGGAAGGAGAGCTGAGCAAACAGGATTTTTATTTTGGGAGATTTTGGATATTTTCCTATTTTTTCTCAAATCAAATTGAAGTCAATTTTTATGGGAAGAAAACATACAAAGAATTGCAGTTGAGAAAAGCAGAGGTGTTTTCTGGGCGTGTGGTCACGTAATGGCCAAGATTTGTTATGGGACTCTGCAGAACAGATGCCCTCCTGCATGATAACAAAGAAATTCATTCCAAGGACCCAAAGCACTGAGCTTGTAGTTCAGATTAAACAAATCCAAAACAATCTATTCTACTTTACTCCTCTCAGTGCAAGAAGTTTGCAAATTTAACTTTTTCTTTTGAGAATGCCCAGTCAGGTCCAGGAGAAAGTAAATCTTAGAGTTGCACACTGACATAATAAAGGAATAAATTAAATAAATCCAAGCAGGTGAAGTACACACTTGCCCAGGCAAAGAATAGTAGCTGCAATGTGCAGCTTGCCTCTGCAATGGGCAACTTGCCTCTGCAGTGACAGCTAAGCCCCAGGGTGAGAAGGTGATGCTTCAGCCTGGGGAATCTTGTCACTCACTCCACGGAATAAGGCAATTTGTACAATAAAACAGCCCAAGAGATTTAATCACAGAAATTTGAGGGAATCGTGATATGCTCAGAAAAATGTTGTAAAAATAAATTAAAAGGCTAAATCTGTCACGAATATACATGTTGCTGTTAACCCTTCATTTGTCTTGGATATAAAATAGTTTCAATTAAAGGTATCAAGGATATCATCAAACTCCCTTCCAGAGCAGAAGTTGCTCTTCCTCAGCTCACTGGAGTGTTTTTACATTGTCATTTGGGAATTCCAACAGAAATATTTAGCCATAAGGAAATGTTGCAAGTAAAATATGACTTGTGCACAAAATGCTTCAATTTAAAATAGAAGCAGTCCTCCTTTGACAAGGTTAAATGCAACTTTTAACACTCTGAGGGTGCCAGCAGATAAAACACAGAAGTAAAAAGCAGGGAGCCAAAAGACACATATGGAGTTAACAATGCTCTTTAAAGCCTCGGTGGAGGGCTGAGACACACATTTTTAGAATAGTTAGGTCTGAGTGTGCATATTGGTGCAAGCATCTCATGAAATTGGCACAGGCGTGCCCACACGTGAGCACCTGAGACAAGCCCTGCAGGTGGCAGGGCCACAGCTCTGGTCTGTAGGATGGAAACCAGGATGGAAACCAGCAGCTCTGTTGCCCTGTTCTTGCTGGAGGTTCTCCCTTTTGCATGGGCTGCCAGCCAGCAAAGTGTGGGCATCCAGATTTGTCCCCAAGGCTGGTGTGATGCGTGCTCCTGGGCCTCTCCAGCTGTATGAATGATGCTTGCACTGAGCCTTGGGCTACCTCATGAGCTCACTGTACGCTAGTAGCTTGGCCAGTGCCCAAAAAGACGTCACTCTGACCTCTGCTCTTCACCTTTAAAGTTTTTTTGCATCCCAGTAGGGCACAGTTTAGCATCCAGTTGGCTGGGGAATTTGCAAGATAACACACTCATGAGAAGCTGCTTACATCTTTTGATCTCAAAAGTCCCCTTTGTAATTACAGCAGAGTCATCTCCTTTCTGCTACGGGGGATGCTGTTCTGCTTGTAACCTTGAATCACAAAGGAATAAGATGGATTGGGTCTACAGGGAGCTGTAAGTGGACCCAAACTGTTCCACAGTGCAGTAGCTGTGATCTTTGTGATATTTTACACTTCTGCTACCTTCCTCTGCAAACTGTGCTGCCTCACTGGCAATGATGCTGGGGAGAAACAGAAATTGTGCCTGATCCGGACCTGCTCTGTGCTTCTGCACACATGCATCAATCCCCTTGCATTGCCGGATACAAAACATGTCAAATTGGAGGAGAATTGGGCCCGTTACACAAGAGCAAGCTGTCTGCATGATGATGTGTATACAAGGATAGTGCCTGGACTGGTCTGGTTGCTTGCAAACAGGTGGCCTTTGGGGGTAAAGGGCCCAAGCACATGCACTTTGCAGGACTGCAGAGAATAAAGCCTGCCAGGGAAAAGAGAGCATTGGTCAGTGCTGCAGCCCGTGTGCCCTGCATGCATGGCATGGTTTTGGTGCTTGTGGGGAGGAGGGCGCTGCTCAGGCACAGCCCTGTCACCCCATGCACAGGAGTAGGTGGCTTCAGACAGCCCTGGAGGGCATGGGCAGGATGCGTGTACACAAACATTGCTCTTTCAGACCAGGACAGACTCAGTCATACTGTCCTGACTGCAAATCTGCTTCTCCCACTTGAATATGTCACACTCCACTGACAAAAGCAGAAGGTGTCTTGCATCAACTGTGCGTGCAGGTACCTGAACACATGTATAATAAGGCTTTATACCATGTTCATACAGCTTTATACCATGTCCTACAGAGAGAATTCTTTCTCCATACTGCAAAGAAGAAGCTGCCAGCCTTGGGGCAGCTTTTTTTTTTTGTAATACCATATTAAAACATTGCTATTCAGATTGCATTTTAGTGTGAATCATATGATCACACTGATGCTTCAGAATGTAAGTGCAGAATTCCCTTTTGGCATTGATGGTATTTATGAAAGAAACCAGAAGAACTTGTTCAAATTTAAAATGTGTTAATATTTTGCCTTCTGGCTATTTTAAAATTTTTATTTTCTTTCTACAAAAGGAAAAGGAAAAAAAAGTCTGCAGAGATTTACATGAAAAAATATCAAAAGATCATTTCACTGCCCTGAAGGAGATTCTCACAAGAAGTTCCACTCTGTTGTAAAGGCAACAGTTTTCCGCATAGATTTTGTTGTTGTTGTTAAGGAATTAATCTATATTTTATTACAAGCATTCTGAGCTGATATGCAGTTTAAATTATACAAGATGTGCAACTACCCTGTTAATGACCAGCTGGAAGTGATATGCAGAGACACCCAGAACTTGTTTGGAAGATACTGAAGAGGAAGAACACACAAGATTCATATGAAGACGTGTTGAACATTATGTTTCTGCAAAATGCGACTGTCCACAAGCCTGAGGAACACCAGCTGCTGGGGTCTGGCATCCTCTGTTACAGAGGGCCTGTGCTAGCTTTCATCGGGGTGACCCCAGCTGGGTGCCCTGGTTTCACTGGGGAGAGCAGCGGCCTGTGTTTCAGCACAGGCTGTGAGGAGACTACCAAGGATGTTGGATTTTTCCCCAGTACCTCTGTCACGCCATCACCTGCATTATTTCATTTTACGGTGGCCATTACTATTACCCAAGCTATCAAAACTAAAACTACATGCACCTCAACACTCCTTTACGGCTCTCTTTGCTATAGTGGATGTCACCAAACAGAAGGCATGATTAGGCCCTAATCTCACCGGCGTTACCATGTCAGTGATTATATACGGGTGAGCAACCCTGGCAAACTGTCATATAAAAATGTAGTTGGGTTTATGCATCCTTGCAGCCTTGTTAATACAGTACAGTAAATTTATTTTTCCAAATCAGTGTTTCAAGACACAGCTGATGATGTATGTGCTAGTATACAAACAGGAAAGGGCAAGTATTGAAGGCGGCAGTATCTGCCCCAATTTTTGATGAAATACAGTCACTAGGACGTTTTATGAAAAATGCTGTTTTGTCAGACTGTCAAGGCCAAGTACTGACCTCCAGCTCTTCAACACCTCTTTGGGTACCTGACAGAAATGCACTGTTTCTCAGAGATGCTGAGGACACACAAATGTTACTGAAGCCGAATGGTCACTGCAGCAGAAGTCAAGGGGCAGAACTTTCTAAAAATCAGGTTTGCTTTCCTTGGCAGCTTCAGGAGTAGTTAGAAACAAGTTCTGCCTCCAGAGCTTCCGTGAGCTCCGATGGCTGTGCTGTGCAGAATAACAACATGAAGGTAAGGTGAAAGGCTACGAATTCCCTGCCGTGAGGTATCAATAGCAATGTTTAATATGTGGCTACAAAGTTACAGACAACAGCTTTTACAGTGATTTACCAAATTTCCTGTTACTCGTTAAATCAATAGTTTCCAAACTTCATCTTCATCAAGATCTGGAGTCTTTGCTGAAATATTGTTATGGAACTAACAATGGAATTACTATGATAATAGTCTGCAACTATCATAATCCACATCACTGAATTAATAAATCATTACACTTCCTGGATGCCTTTTTCCATCTCGCCCAGACTCCTCTTTTATTCCTGCCTTGCTTCTAACCCCTCACTGCCCCCATCTTAAAAACCTCAACCATTTTTCCCTGTGGGGTATCCCCACAAGCACTTCTCACCCGGTCTTGAGCACCTCATTCCTTTCTCAGAAAGGGTGGAGACCCCATAGAGGCACCATTCCCTGTGTCAGTCCTGAGGAGGATTTCTGGTCGTTTTCAAGCTTGTGCTCAGGGAGGAGGCTCCTGGGACCAGAAGAACATCATGAGGAACCTGGGGCACGTCAATGTGCTCTGGAGAGAGGTGGCAGCCTAGGCATACTGCAGTGCAAAAGACCAGCTTCAATTCTTTGTATAAAAAAAAAAAAAAAAAAAAAAAAAAAAAAAAAAAAAGCATGTAAACAGTCACTGAAAGTCTTTAGGGCATCTAGAATAAAAAGATAATTGCACATGGGAGCTATATAATCCCCTGTCACAAAATCCCCCATGAGGAGCAAGTGAAAACAAAGCAGGGAGCAGAGCAGTTCAGTGCTCGTGGTGTTTTCCTTAAACGTGTTTGTTTGAGCTTCAGGGAGGTTTTTGCCTGGTTTTGCCTGAAAGCACTGGCACGTCAAACACTCCTGAGAAACTTCTCCAAAGGAACTTTGTCCCTGGAAATGTGTATCAATGCAGCTGCCAACAGGGTCAGAAAGATACCTGCTTATCAGCATTTTTAAGCGCTTCCTGTGCAGTTTATACAAGCCTTTCCTACCAGCTTTGGATTTCAGGCTTCATCAGGTTTAATGGAGCATTGTCGCTGCCTTTGTGGTGTCGACACTTTTCTTCAGTCTCCTCTCAAGCTTTGGTTTCTCTCCCCGCTATCGCGCCGAGCAACTTTTTGACCTTGATTATCAGACCTGCATCTCTCACTGATGGCTATGGGGTTCAGGTACTGGGGCTTCCTACAGCAGGCGTATTTCTGTATCATGCAGATTATCATGTGTTGTTCCCCACACACCCCTAAATCTTTTAATAGCAAATAATGCTGAAATACAGACAGTACATTTCCAGATTTTTCTTAACCATGAGTCTCTTTATGGGGCTGTAGATTCCCGTGGCTCACTCAGTCCCGTTACAAAAGTGCAAATGGAGACATCACAACCTGTGCTATCCTGAAATCTGCGGAGGGAACCCCTTTGTGTTTCGGGATTTCAAAGTACAGATACAAAATGCAGAGGACAAGTGAGTGCCCAGTGACTCCTGGGTTTTGGCACAGGTTGTCTGAGGGCTGGATGTGCAGGGAGGGGGCTGAGCAGCCCCTGAAGCTGCCCCACTACCCTCACTGTCAGCCCCACGCCGTCCCTGGCCAGGGAAGGCAGTGAGCAGTCACAGGGTTACTTTACTCCCACCTTCAGGGAGACAAAAACGGGCTTTACCTATGCTGGTGGCAAGTTTTGGACACAGGATGAAGGGAACCCCTCTGCACCACGGTGAGATTTATCGTCAGTGGCTAAGCTGAGGAACAGTTGGCAGTGACCGGCAGTAGGTTATGGCATGCTAATTATTTACTTACCTTACTTAAATGCATTTGAGGTGCATGAGTCACTCTTCAAAGGGGCTACAGCTCCATAGAAACTGTTGATTTTTTTTTTTAAACACTCTATATTAATAAAAATTGTAAACACAGATGTTCATCACAAATAATGATATTTCCAGAAGGTCAGCATATTTATTCTGTGTCAGCTATTTAGTGGGAGATTGTGAGGCTTTCTTTATTGCTTGAAATCTGACAGAAAGCACCTTTTCTATCAAGTTTCCTAGGTTGTTCCGCACAGTAGTTGAAAGGCCATGACCCAGAGAAGTCAGAGGTTAATTAGATTTGTAGCTCAGCTGGAGCAACCAGCAGGCCGTGCAGATTGCCTATTGTTGTGGCTACGTGTTTGTTGGGGACCTTTCCTGCTGCTGTGTCTGCTGCGGAAGCAGCGATGTTCACATAATCCTGTTTGCACTTTTCCCTAATTAGCTAGCCCGGCGCTGGACCGACTTCTCCCCAGCACAACATTTTCAGTCTGATTTTTGGCCTCCAGTTTATTCTTTTTTTTTTTTCTTTGTTGAGGACATCTGAAAAAATAACAGCTTGTGTGATCTCAAAGCAGCCTTTACATTGCACTATGGTCGCAGTGCAACCCAGGTGAAATTTCTGTGCGTTGGGCAATCTGTTATAGGAAGAGATGCGAAAAAAAAAAAAAAGTTCATTTTCTATTATTATTTTTAAATCTCCTCTACAAAAGACTGTCAAAAGCCATAGCTTCTAGTCAGTAAAAAAGGAAGAAAAAAAAAAAAAAGACAAATCGAGCCAAAAAAAACCCCACCCCACACATAAAACAAGACGACAAAGAATCCATTTAAACAATCTTGTTAAAAGCATTAATAAAAGGAAATGGTCAAGCTATAAAACAACTGTGGGGGAAAAAAAAAGAAATGTGCTTGCACAACTCAAAAATGGATTAGAGCCCCCGCTACTGACACAGGTCTTTGCAGACAAAGCAGCAGATCCTATAACAAGAGACCTTTGATGCTGCAGAAGAAAGGACAACATTTATAGCACCTTATTACACAGATGAAACTGGAGAGCTCTGAAGTCTTGAACTTTCACATTTTTTTTCTCCAACACAACTTAATAAATATTTATATACACACTTTTACAACTTTGCAAGACTTTTGGAAGTGTCAGTAAATTCTAAATGTTTGTTTTTGCCTTGTTTGCAATTGTTCCTTCAGGTATTGATGGGATTCTGGGTATTACCCATAGCAATCTGAACGATAACACGTTAATATCAGAATGCCACATATGCCACATATTTGGGAAACCAGGCAGCCAGGCTGACCGTGCAGGGCCACATGCACCTCAAGAGCAGGGCTGGAAAGAAAAGAAAGGAAAAAAAAAAAAAAAAAAGAAAAAAAAATGGAGAAAATAGTTTCCATACTCCTGCTTACAGAAGATAAACAGAAATCCAAGAGCTGAATGCAAACGTAGAGTAATTTCTTTCTCTGCCATGATTCATAATAACCAGGACTGTGATTTCTGACAGTACAAAACATCTGGTAAACCTTCAGCCTCAACTCTAGGAGCCTGGGGTTTTGACAACTTGTTCAAAAATCCCACTTCCTCCCTTGGCAATGTTGCCTGAGAACGAGTGCCACGTAAGAGCTTTACCTGTGATTTTGTATGCCCAGACTGACATTAAAACCTTGAAGGTTTGCCAGAACCATTCACTTAATTTGTATTAAAAGAAAAAAAAATGTCAAGAAAAAAAAACAACAAAATAAACAAACAAACAAAAAACAAGGAAAATAAAGAAGGAAAGTCAAAGCAGGGTGTGATGGTGAGGCTTGGCTCTCCTGTACCCCATGCCCCAGCCGATGCTCTCCTCATGCCTGCCACCTGCTTCTGCCCCACCGGCAGCCAGGCAGCCCCTGCCCATCCCGTTTACTCTTGAAACACCCCAGGTAAGGAGCCAGTGAAAGCAGCTGGCAGGTTACACAAACATTCCCCACCACTTTGCAAACACAAAACACTTCCCTGAGCGCTTAACCCATGCTTAACTTGGGCATGAGTTGAGACCTCCTTACCAGCTACAGCTGACACTGTGAAGCATCTCATGGCATCATCCGGGCAAGCTGTTCTTTCCCAGGAACCAGGGCAAAGGAGCACAAGGAGGATATATAATCATTTTGCTCCACCTCCCCCATGTAAAGCTGCCAAGAGGAGCACATAAACAAGCTAATCCCCAGTGCAGCCCGTTATTAGCAGATTGAGCTACAGGCATTAAAAAGGAGCAGATAATGGAAAGTAAGAGGAGGCTACAGAAGCAAAATGTTGTTGATGGTGTTTATTGTGAAATTAGATGCTTATTTCTTCAGGATACTTGCATACAGATTCTTGCAGAAAAAGTCATCCTGTAGTTTTTAGCAAATATGAAAATTTGCGGGCTTACAGGCAGCTTATGCTGAAGTATTTATTTATACTTACACAGATTGCAAGCCATTATGAGGTATTGTGACATCTTTTACTGTGACCGCCTGTCACCTAAGACCCCTCTTTAGGGCCTTTTTCCTGCCTGGGTACCTAAACCAGGGCTACTTCCATACAGCTCAGAATTGTGCATTTATTAGTGCTCCATCGTGAGAAGAAACACGAAGCCATTTTTCTGGCCTGAATGTTTTCCCCATGCAACTATTCAGCGTATTTTTGAGTAAGGGCAGGGCTGTGACAGAGGTCCTCATCGCCTGGTTACAATTGCTATGCACTAGGGCCCCTGGCCCCTGTTGCTTGTCAGCATGAAACTCATGAATACAGGTTTTATCCCTAGTTTCTCCCTAGTCTAAAGGAAACCTTGGATGCTTTCTCATCCCCCTCACCCCCCAAGCCACACTGGTGAGGGTGGCTACAGATGCTGCAGCCTGGCAAATCGTACTTACTGGTTTTGGTCACGTCATGGTTAGGGCAGAGATGCAAAATGAAGAGTTTGCCCTAAATTTTGTGCTTCAGAATGAGATATTTGGGTGGTTTGGCCCTGGTGCCACATTGTGGATTTGGTGTCTTTGGGTAGCCTGCAGCCTTCAGTGGGACCACTCGAATCACGCTCTGTGGGGACTGGATTGGGTCCCCAAGCCGTGGGACCGTGGCGCTGCTCATGTTCTGCAGGAGATGCTCTCTTTGAACTTCAGCCTCGGAAGTCTCTCATAAGGAAATACCACATCTGAAATAAATACAGACTCAGGGATGAAATAGAAATCAGGTACAACAGAGGAAATACATCACTGCAAGTATTGCTGTTTATTTTTTAATTTACTTGGTGCTCTTGCTTGCAAACTGGCAAGAGCACCAGTGGCTTTGATCTTGTCAGCTCCGATAAGCCTAGAAACACTGTGGGTAGCGAAGGGCATGGAGGGGAGATCGGGCACTGCAGGAAGTAGCACTGATGTCTTAACAAGAGGCATTTTCCCCTCCACGTCTCTGTGATGCTTCAGGCACTCTGCCTCTGAAGGGCCTTTCTCCAGAGATGAAGAGCTTCCTCATGCCTATTAAAGATTGTACTGTACTTCTGAAAAGGTAAGAATAAGTTCATTGATCACCACATGACGTGGTGATCTTCCTAAGCAGAGTCATGTGCAACAATAAGGCTCCAAGTGCTTTTCTTTCGGGGGATTAACTGAGAAAAACAAACAATTCTTCCTTTAAATTTTTTTTTAACCCTGCTGATACAGTTTCATCACCATAATGCCAGATACGTATTCTGACATACTCTCAGAATTAAGCCAGTAGCAGAGTTCACACCGTCGATATTCTGCACATACGCAATACTAACAACAGCACAGAAGTTCATGCCAGCAGAAATGCTCCTTTCATCCCACATTAAACCTACTGCTTTGGGAGTCTTTGGGAAGTCCTTGGGAGTTTTCCCATTGCTTTTATACAGTGCATAAAAAGCACAGCAAACAAAGACTAAAGCAGGCAAGCAATGTAAGGTATAAACAATGTACAGGCAAGTACAAGAATCACACTGAAATAAATATATATTTTTTATTTATTAATACATTATGAAATAAATTCCATAATCCTTTAGGAAACATGAATATATCCAATGGCTTGCATAGTCTGGTGCCTTTTATGAGACAGTACTTGCATGTTCTGTAAAAGAAACAAAGAAGGGCCTGCCCCAGACATTTCATTTAATTAGAAAATGCGCAAACACGTTGACTCAAAGCACCTTCATTGGTCCAAGCACTCCTCTCAACATGCCCTCTGCTCAAGCACTCCATGTACTCAAGAGACAGAACCAAACTCCTCAGAGCCACACGGATCTTGCAAGCTTTTCCATTTTTTAAAGTGAACTTTGTTACGGTTCTTTAAAAAGTGCCCAGAAAAGCTGTGGTATCTGCATCCTTGGTTACACTGAAAACTCAACTGGACAAGATTCTGGACAATGGGATATGACTTTAAAGTTGGCCCTTCTTTGACAAAGAAGTTGGAGCACGTGATCATCAGAAGCCCTTTCCAATCAGAATTATTCTATTATTCTGTAAAGATTTTGAGCATTCTCTGCATAAATTTTTTTTCATCGTGAGTAAAATGCTGTTGAATTTGTCAAATGTTGAATATAATGCACGGCAAGGTGACTTACTGTAGTGCAGATCCTTCAAAGAGCTGCGTGTGAATGTGTCTCTAGCTCCATGACGTGGTTAGCCATTCAGAGAGAAAATTATATTTATCTCAATTTCACAAATACGTTTGCATTTAAAAAAAAATAAAAATCAAACCTGTCATCTTTTCTTTGCATTAGTCATGGGATAGCAGAAAGAGAGAGAGTCAATTTTCAAATAGTGACATTGAGAATTTAGCCTGAAAATTTGATGTGAAGTGAATACCCAGACATTTCAAGGTCTGCCCACCACCAAAGGTGTCTGGCTTGGACCTGATGGACCACAGGCTGGGCGATTTGAAGAACTTGCTCAGATCTGCCAGGCCTGACTTCGAGAAGTGGGGCTTCACCTTTGACTCAGAAGTGAACAACACGATCCTCTTTCCTCAAAGAGAACTGAAATCAAAGCATCTCTATATGTTTCATTATGGAAAGGTCACATCATAACTGTTTTATCCGCATAGCGTTCTTGTGTCAGAGGCAAACAACCCCAGAATTTCAAATAGCGCACAGATTTGTTCTGAATGGTGAGCTGCTAAGCTGTCTCCCCATATGTCTGATCTGAGCTTTTCCTTCTCATCTTGCAGAGACAATCATTTAAATTCTAACAAGCCTATATATACTCTCTTGCATTTCTCTCTCACGTTTTGTGCAGAATGGTGACCACAAGAGGGGCAGGAGGACAAACACTCATCCTCTCTGAGTCCTTGTCAGTGGACTTGTCAACTGTATTTTCTGAAGCCATGAGTCAGATATACTGCAAAATTTAGTCTGCTGGCATAGCCTCTCCAGGAGTGTATGTGATAACCTGTGAGGAGCTCTGCTTTTACACAGAAAAAATAAGCCCCTTCAGGATACGTGTTAAGTTCTGCTCGTGTCCCTCTTCTCACTCTTCACTGTCTTCCTCAGACAGCAGGCTGTTACGGCACTAGTGAGGAAACTGGCACTGGATTGCTGCTTGAGGAAAAACATTGGCCATCTAGCTGACAAAGGAGAGGAGAGGGATTATCCTCAGGTGAACGGGGCCAGCAGTGAACTGAACTGGGCAAATCAAATACTATACAGACCACTGAATAGAGTAACCAGGGGTTTTGGGTCAACCCTGGTCACCTCAGACCTGCCTTCCTCTGTAATGCGTGGATTGGATGAACAGCTGCCCGTTACAGCACACAGACAAAAGACCCCGGAAAAAAAAAAAAAAAATTAAATATTTTTAACAAGCCTTTTCTTTCTCTCTCTCTCTCTCTCTCTTTTTTTTTTTTTTTCTTTTTCTCCTTTAAAGTAATGACCTCTGCAACATAACCAGGAAACAAAGCAAAGCAAACAGAAATGCGTGAATGGCAGACTTACAAGGTGTCCATTACATCGTTATCAACTGGTTAGTTATTAATATCATGTAGCTTTTGACCTAGGAGAGGTTTACTGTTCCCCAAAATATCTCTACCAATCCAGGAAACTGTTAAATAAGAGACCTGAAAAATAACCACCTCCTCTGAGACCTGGGTGTATATCTGCTTCAGTGTTTAATTTGGGGTGGAAATTTTCCCAACTCTACTTCACTAGCCCTTAACACATCCTTAATATCCCTGTTCACTAATCTACTTTCGGCTCTGTAGGCTTTATTAATAGCTAGCTTTGTCATAAAAACTAGTAGCCGTCACGGCACCTTTACGCTTCTCACGTCTGTAAACAAGGAACTGGGAGGAAACGTGGCATTGCTGGAGCCCAGTATGTTGTCTAACCACCAGCAACCAAAAGAACTCGGAGGGCTCAGTCTCCAAGGCCGTGTGGCTGTGTTCGGAGGTACGCCAGCTGGTTTCTGGTAGGAGCCAACCTGACGACAGCCGATCGTCCCCGCTGGCCGCGGACGAGGACTAACCAGCGTTTCCCTGCTGGGTGCCAGTGCCGTGCCACCCTCGCGGCTCGTTCCACTCCACACAGGTCGCTGCTTTCTGGTGACTTAAAGGATTTTGGGAGCACTGCAACGTAACAGGGCACACACACAGCCCGGCTGGAGGGGACGGACCCCCTAAAAATGCTCTTGCTGCCATCTCAGCCCCGTTTCCCCCTCAGCCTGGCACACCCAGCCCCGTAACCTCTCCACACCTTTGGCCGCCCGCCACCTGAAGGAGGCCTGCCAAGATTTCTGTGCAGGAGTGCGACGGGGTCACTACGCCACAGACAGGCGAGGGGGGGGGGGTTGGATAAAACTTCCATGTCCTCAAACCTGCGGACACCCGGGCTCGCCCTTCGCCTGAGCATCGCCCTGCTCCATCCACCACGGCACCCGGGGGCCGGAGCACACCCCTCAAGAGGGACCCGCGCCCACGGCTCATGCCCGGCACCAGCCGACGACCCCTCCGGGGGCCGGGGAGGGCGGGGGGCGGCCCCCAGGTGGCTCTGCCCGGGGGCGGCCGTGCCGGGCCCGCCCGCTCCGCGCCGCCGCCGGCAGCCGTGGGCGGCCCCGCTCGGCCCGGCCCCGCCCGCCGCGCACCTGCCGGGGGCCGGGGGCAGGCGGGGGGGCGGCGGCGGCCGGCCGTGAGCTCCGGCGGTGCCGCAGGAGGAGCAGGAAGCGCCGGGGCGAACCCAGCCTCGCCATCACATGACTCAGCAGCAGCCGCCGCCACCGGGCTGAGTCCAGCCGGGAGGGGGAAACCTGCCGCTGCTGCCGCCGCGATGAGCCCGCCGCCCCGCGGCCCCTGAGCCTTGAGCACCCCGGCTCGGCCCGGCCCGGCCCGGCTCGGAGCCCCCCTCCCCCGGTGCGGGGTTGCGGCGGGGGCTCCCCCGTTGCGGGGGGCTCCCCGGCGGCGGCTGCGGCGGGGTACTATGCTCACCCGGGTCAAGTCCGCCGTGGCCAATTTCATGGGCGGCATCATGGCTGGCAGCGCGGGCGGCGAGCACGGCGGGGGAGGCGGCGGCGGCTCCGACCTGCCCCTGCGCTTCCCCTACGGCAGACCCGAGTTCCTGGGGCTGTCCCCGGACGAGGTGGAGTGCTCCGCCGACCACATCGCCCGGCCCATCCTCATCCTCAGCAAGGAGACGCGGCGCCTGCCCTGGACCACGGGCTACGCCGAGTGAGTACGGCTGCGGCGGGCAGGTGGGGGGCGGCCGGGGTCGTCCTGCTCCGCCCTGCCCTGCCCTGCCCTGCCCTCAGCCCAGGGGCTCGGCTCTTCTCCCCCCCCTCCAGGCCTGCACGGCGCCCAAGGGCATCGGTAGTCGGTTTTGGGGCAGTGGGGGGGCATCCGCGGTGCCCTGTCCTCCCCCCCAGCGTTGGTGCCCCCCCAAGGAGGAGGGGGTGAGGCCGGAGCCCCGCCGGGACCGGCTGTGCCCAGCCGGGGCTGGGGAATGCAGGGGCTGTTGGTAGGGAGCTCGGCTTGTGCGGACGCTTCCCGCTAGCCAGAAGGGCTGGGATGGGGTCTGGGGGCACCTTCGTGTGCACCCAGCGGGCAAGAAGTCACACAGCGGTGGTTGGTTGCTTCTCCCCGAAGTGCCCCCAGCTTGGGGGAAGACACGAGGGACACGAGCTCTGAACTGATGGAAACAATCCTAAAAGCGGGCTTCCCCAGCAGCTCGTTGCTCTGATACGTGTCACGCTATTTGCTTTGGAGGGTGCCCAGCTGGGACTGGAGGTAGCCCTGAGCGCGAGTGACATGGTCGCTCCTTCAGCACCGGCTGCAGGCAAAGGGCAGCGCTTGTTTGGATGCAGCTCCTCATCCCGCTGGCAAGGGCAGCGGCTGCGGAGGCAAGGCACGTCCTTGCACTTGACTCTTGTACCAGCACACGTTGCTGCCTTTAGTGATGCTGGGAGCAGGGCCGAGTATTTGATGTCTCCCTGCTGCTGTCTCCAAGTCCTGACTGTACCGTACCGTCCACATCACTCCTACCTGGCAGATTGCTGAAGTCCCACCAAAGGAGCTCTTCCGAGCCACCAGCTCTTTTGCCGTACTGTCTCTCTGGGCATCCGTGAATTCCCAGAAAGCCGCTGCAAACACGACGGCGAAGGCTTTGTGTTGCTAATGAGCGATTGCTAGCTTTATTTAAAAGGTTCATATGAGTTGCTGCATCATTGGGGATGCTGAAATAGGAAGGGAGTTTTAAAGAGTTTCAGATTGGATTGTTCTCCTCAGATTATTAAGGAGTTGAATACGCTGCTGAGCGAATTCCCCAGGAACTATAAGTTTAAATGTTTAAAAGTAAGCTCTGATTGTTCTGCTACTGTAATAGTCCCTTCAAAAGCAGTTCTTTACCAAAGCAAGTAAGTGCTGCTATTTTTAGCTTACGTGAGGTGCTGTGGCTTTCAGCGAGCAGCTGTAATTGCAGGTTGGTGACGGAGCGGGAGGGAGCTCTCCGGCTCCCAGGTCTGCGCATCCACCGCTACCGGCAGCCTCTGCCCGGGACTGCCAGGGAAGGAAAATGAGGATGCTGGAAGGGGAAGGCTGGGGGAGACCCTGTAGCTGAAACCTACAGCTTGGGGGGAGTGTTTGGAGACAGGGTAGCCAGCTCTGGCGATAGTGAAAGGAGAATGTGCCAGGATCACTTTCAAATACTTCTTTGAGCTTCGAGCAGTTTGGTTAGTTGGAAGGCGTAAAAAAGTAACTGGCCTTCTCCCTTCCTACTGTTATCTCTGTGAAAAGAGATCAGCCTTTTGCTTTATCTGTTTGTTGTTTTGTTTTTTTTTTATCTCATCCCCTCTCAGTGCAGTCCTGGCTGCAGTAACTGACTTGTGTGGAACAGAGCTCAAGGGGGGTACTGCTGCCTTAAGGGAAGAGAAGAGCTTGTGGAAGTGTTACCAGGCTGATCCCAGAAACATCCCTCTGCACTTCCAAAATGGGGCTTGGTTGTAACCAGAAGATGTCAAAAAGCTCACTGCGCTATAGCTAAGAAGAAAACAGGGCTACCAAAATTATGTTGTCATCCAAAGGTGAAGCAATGCAACAGACATAATGCACAAAGAAAAAGAAGGAAATAAGGACAAAATTGGGTTTTGCCAAATTTGACTTTTTTTTTTTCCCAACACTCCCCCCCTCAAGCTGTTACCAGGCTGTCTGAAAATAATTGCAAGATTTACTTGGTGGTATATATTGAAAATATCTGTTTTCCTTTTGGATTGCATTTGGATTATATAGAGAAAATAAAGGGAAAAAAAGAAACAGGAAGGTCAAATTACTATTATACATATTCTCAAGTTTGTTTGCTCAGAGGGATGTGGGGGAGGAAGTACTTTTATACCATTACTTAGCATTGTGTTAGCATCTGTATTAAGGAAACTGGCAGAGCAGTGCTTGCCTCTTGGTGCAGTACAAATGAGCACTTGCAAGAATGTCAGGGGCAGGCTTGGTGTCCTCACCAGCAGCTGGTGACATGCAAAGGGCAGCGGTTTAATTTGTGTTTTACTAGTTTGTTGGCAGTGATAGCTCTGGGCTCTGAGGTTTTTTTTATTCCTTGAAGTTAAGGAGAGGTTTGCTGTAGCCTTAGAAGATGGAGATTTAGCCCTGGAGAAGGTGTGTGCTGCCTTTATTACATCTTCACTGGTGTCATGGGCTGTGCACAGCAGGGTTGGAGTCACTGGATTTATGCTCTGTGCCCAGTGCCAGTGCATGTCTTACTGTCTTTGGGAGGAAATTTTGGCTCAGAGAACAGATCATCTGGATGCCTTGGCTCAGGAAGGCGTTTGCTGTGTTCATGTTCTTTAGTTGTAAAAGCATGTCAGTGTGCTGATGATACTGGAGCTCCCTCATGTCCTCGTGTCAGTGTTTCATCCAAGCTGGAGAATGTGTTTCGGGGTTAGAGCTGGTTCCTGTGCTGGACTAAAGCAGTCCAAGCCCACTAAATATATATACATACATATATATATGTATTTTCAGGGACTTCCTCTTGTTTCTTTGGTTCCCGAGGATAGGGATTTCTTACCACCTTAGACAGTGATAAAGAAACCCACCCTATTTTTTTCTTCTTCTCCTTAGCATCTGTGTTATATGCCTGTTCATCAGACTTGTCCCACTGGAACAAGCACTGGTCCTTCCCTTTTTCTATCTTTGCTCATACTGAGCTTTTTTCGTAATAGATATTTTTGCAATATTGCTCATCCATGTCATATATTTTAAGTAGGTAATTTAAAAAATAAGTTATCTCTGTGGTGTTATGCAGTGAAATGTAAATTAGCATTTAATTTTTATTATTAGCTTCCCCTCTTTCAGTGTTATAATTATTATGCAAAGCATGTAGGCAGGCAAATGAAATCTTCAAAAACATACTCAATGCTAGCATAAAATATCATTGCTTCCTGAAATTTCAGTGGGAATCCCATAGGGAATCAGCTTTCTGTAGTGAGCAGACGGAAAATTGCCTTCCAAAACATCTGTCCTGTTACTCCCGTGGAAGACCTGAGACCCTGAATTTCAATTCTTCTTGATCTACAGAATAGCAGAAGGCAATAATGTTTCAAAAAGAGATACTCTTATACTGCAGGCAGTCTTCTAGTGGTGGACAAACTCCATAGAAAGAAAATGCAAGTTGTCCCACGTCTAGTAAGCTTTTTAATTGTCTTTAGAGGTATCAATTTGTTTAGAAATACTTTTCTTTCTTTTTTTTTTTTTAAACCAAGGACATCCCTGGCATAACTACTGAATGTGGTTAGCTAACACGCATCGGGAATGACCCAGGGAGTGAGCAGTCTGTTAACAAACATTCCTTTAAGTCTGACTTTAATCCAGAGGGGTAAGGAGATTTGCTGCTCTCTGAAGAGTTCAGTGATTTATTTGAGTGAGGGGGGAGTCGCCCCTGACACTGCATTTGCTTGTTGCCCCCCTGCCCTCCAAAGGCATCTGTGCCCCAAGGCTGAAGAGCTCCTCTGATCTTCACCTCGAGCTAGTTTCTGAGCATCTGCTTGGATTGCGCTGTTACCGGGAGGAAAACTTCTGTGGTCCCTCTCTCTGCTTGGCTTTAGTGTGTTGTGACCTCTTTCCCGTGGTTTCTGTCTGCCAAGCTGCCATCGGCCCCAGTGCTAAACTCCAAACGTAACCGGCCAAGTGGAGGCAGCAGCAGAGCTGGAGGACATAGCATTAAATGGGTTGGGTGGTATTCATCTGGCTGAACTCTGCCTGTAACATTATTTTTTCATCTTTTTCTCTATCTATCCTGTTCCTGCTTTGAAAACAGAGCATCAGTAGGGTGGAGCAGAGCCTTCCTCTCCTGATTGAATTACCTGGAGTGCATATAACACATAAAAAAAAAAAATCGTAAATTTGAAAGTGACAAAGAAATAGCCTTGTTCTGGTGAAGTTGCAGAGAAACTGCAACTGAATAACATTTTGTGATAGAAAAACAAAACTTGAGTCATTTTTCATCTCTGTTGAATGTGGATGTGCATTTCTGGTGGTCCATAATTTAGTGCTGCAATTACTTTTCTAAATAATGAGTCCTGGGGGTGGGATCATGGCTAGATTTTTCTCTATCACATGCTTTCTTCTCTTTTCCCTACTCTTACCTTTCAATGATCTCTTTGGAGACTAGTATCAAAAGGTACCATTAAATGCACTTAACAGATTATTTGAGGGAAATGTGGAAACAGGCTCATATGTTGACTGTGACTTTATGCAAGGGCTTGTTTTGCCTTTTTTTTTTTTATTTTCTAAATGCCACTCTAGATATCTGTCCATTTCCAAGTCATAATAGGTAGCTAGAAACTAGGCCTTTGTGGTGTGTATGCGTCTTGGCTTTATAAAATCAATTTATTATCCCAGCGGTGCCTTTCGTTTGATGAGCCACAAAGTCCGGGCTCTTTTTTCCGTAATGTTACATTTCAGAAGTCTTGCGATGCTGTGGTTTCTCTTCTCTGCAGGCCTGCAGTGGCAATTACATCTGCTCTGTGCTGAGGTGACTACTGGCCCGTAATGGATGCAGAGTTGTAGGTGAAGTCTGACGACCGTGTCCTTCTGCAGTGTTATTCCAGAGGCACGTTGTTACAGCAATAACTTAAGCTTAAAATGAAAAAGGCAAAAGGTGGGAGGGAGAAGGGAAGCTTATGGATTTTATTTCCACTCCAAGTCCTGGCTGTTTGGTAAGGCTGGTGATGTTGCAGCACGTTTTCTCACGCTGTGTTACTTAGCTTATAGGAAATGAATGTATGCAAGGATTGAGCGAAGGATTTTTACTAAAATCTTTTCCATCCACTTTCAGTCGTCAGAAATTTTAGGTTGGCACAATCAAGCCCAAACTTGTTGATTTTGGGGGTTAAAATAACAGAGAAGTCGTTTTCCCCCTGAAGTACCTTTCACATTCTGTCTAGACTGAACTGTTTGTACAAATGCTGAGCGTTGCAATAACCCTCTGAGGTAGGTGGAAGCTCACCGCGTCTGTGAGGTGGGATAAACCAAAGCGCAGAAACTGCTTGGCCGGAGCTGGGCAGCGTGGCAGCGGATAGCGGAGGGCTTGCAGCTCCCGATCCCTTATTCTGATGCCCATCGCCTGTTAATAGCAGCATTTGGCTCCTGTGAATTGCAAGTTATGTTCTCCTTTCTGGGAGCCAGTCTTTCGAACCGTCAGCTGGGAGCATGACTCATCCCCTGCCTGTAAACAGGTTTCTTGTGTGTGTTCTGCTTGGTACAGATTTCAGGGGGATAGCATGCCCGGAAAAAGGAATACCTTTTTTGTCTTGTTCTGTTTGCCTTTTTCCTCGGGTTGAATACACAGAAATAACGAATCGCTTTCCTTTTTAAACTTTTAAAAATACTGTTTACTTTTTCCCCTATATCTGGATAAAATCATGTTCCTTAATTCTTTCTGTAGTTCAGAAGGCAGGACTGAATAGGACCTGATGGATGAGCTAAAAATTCAAGTCCCATATGTGTACCTAAAGAAGCCTGAACGCTTTTCCTGTGAACAAATTATTCTTTTATGCATAATATAATCTTAACTTTAAATAAGAGTTTGGCAATGTATATTAAGCCTGGGCCCATATAAAACAGCCTTCAGAAACCTCATGGTAGCTGTAAGAGCTTCAGAAATCCCTCTCCTTGTGTAAGAGCTGATACCATAACATTTAATATTTATGTAATGGCTCTAATCTGCCAAGTGTCTTGCAAATAATCACTTCAGAACAACCTCGCAGAAGAATATACATGTGCAAATGTCCTGCTGCTTCAGCTGAAGAAACTGAGGCAGCGAGGATAAGCTCTGGCAAGGGGGGGTGTTACGAATGTGGAAAATGAGTCCTGTGTTCGAAGTTGCGTGCTTGGACGACACAATTTTTCCTGCCTTTCTGTGCTTGGCTTTTCCTATGTGGTCTCTGGTTTCTTAGAACTAATCGGGAGGGAGGGCACGGGGGGAAAGGGTAAATCATGTGCTCTGGTGTTTTTAATGTTGTCTAAATTGCATGCACATGATTCCTAAAGAGACAAATAGGAAATCCATCCCTCTGTGCTGTCTCGTGCTGTTGGCCCCAGGGGCTGAGGACTGGTGCTGTTTGAGGAGCTTGCTTGAGCTTGGTCCCAGCTCCCAAAATGGGAGGGCATCCGTGTCTTCCTGGGCAGTTTTGGCTTGTCCAGTTTCACCAGGCTCTGTCAGTGGTCGGCGAGCGCTCTGGCTTGGCTCCTTTCCCTCCAGTACAGCTGCATTGCTCGGGAAGGTACGTGCTATAAGGAAACCTGACAGGGCTGTGCCCCCGAGGGTGAGCCTCTTCCAGCCCATGAATGTGATCAAATGAAACGTGCTCGCGTTAACCTTGAAGGGAAGCGGAGCTGCAAAGCACAATTCATCCCTGTGACAGGACCCGTGTATTGCGTGAGGAAGAAATATGGTTTGTGGGTTTAAGGACAGGTTGGTCAGCTCTGTATTGAGCTGCACCCTGAATATGACTCGTGATTGAACTCGCTGCTCTAAAATGCAAGACGTTGTGCCAGGCAACTCAGTGTTAACTGTGCTTTTTCTCATCTCCTAACTCTCTGAGGACCTTTTTTCCTCCCAGTGAAGCAGGAGGAGGAAGATGACTTGTAAGACTTGGTTCCTATTTGGCCAGTTACATTCACCAAGTAGGGTTTACGTTTAGGATGGCTGCATGCAGTACATGGCACTGTCCCCAGCATTTTCCCTGCCCCCTCGTTAGGCGGAGTGGAAGGGGTTGTGGTTTCAAGTGTTCAGTCTACAAAACTGTTGGAGATGGTGGAGAGGTCCCAGCTTGTGTCCAACCCCTGCAATCCAAACCCAACAGGCACGGGGTGGGATTTTTACTGCATAGGAATTAAAGAGCTTGAAGAATGCAAGAGGAGGCCAGCAGGTCCATGGCAGTGGTGTTGCTGGTTTCACCCATGACCCCCTCGCCTGGTCCCCCCTCCAGCAGCACGTCTGTTATACCCTGCCAAACGTGCTCATAGTTGGAGGCAGCAGCTGACAGTGGTAAATGCAGAGGTTGGAGCAAGGCTCTGAGCCTTGGTGTTGGCAACGTGTAGCTGGGGAAAACCAAAATATGGACCTGCGTACTGCTCCACACTCATGCTGATTCAACACAACCCCCCACCACCACCAATAAAAAACAAAACACAAAAGGGTTATCTGTGTTGCTGTGGCAGGCGTGCCTCTCTGGCGTGAAGCAGGGTGGCAGTTCTCCTCTTATGGGATCTGTATTTGATCATCTGTTACTATCACTTGTGTTCAGCTTCATTTCATTTCTTTATCTTTCTTTCCTTTAATACCAAAGGTTGCATTAACACCTCACGTTTGTGATGGCTGTGGTGGTGCTCCTCCCAGATGGTTACCATCTCTGAGACAGGCAGGGATTGAGTGGGCCTGGCCCTCCACAAGGAAGCAGCAGTGTCGCATCAACCTCTTTCTCCTCTGGTGCAGAGAGATCAGGATCAGGCTGTCCCATCGGTTTCGCTCCTGATAATGTCAGGTTGGTCTTAACTTTGCTGGGCATCTCCTGTGCTGGAGGAGGAATGCTGTCAGATCCCGTTGGCTCTGCACACTTTCTTCTCATGGAAGCAGACCCTGGGTTCTGATGGTCACTGTGGCTGAGGTGGATAATCATTTCCAACCTTTTTTCACCCCTTTGACCCACATTTTCTTTCTGAACTGCTACCATAAGGTGTTTAATCCTGGCTGACTGATTTTGATGCCATTCAGGCTGTCTTCAGCGTGGCTTGTAGCTGTGATAGCCCCCTGATATCGAGAGCTGGTGCAGTTAGATGGGCCTTGCTTTTCAGGGAGAGAGGGTTGGGGGAAGAGTGGGAAGCCATGTACTGCCTTGCGTATGCTTTCCATGTGGGATTCTGCTCTAATAGGAGAAGAAAGCCTGAGCTTTGATTGCATCTTTTGCTACTCTTGTTTTGCACTGTAAACAATTAGTTTGGAGAGGGGGGCAGCATCTGTGTGCTTTGGAGTAGAAGAACAACTGCTGTTTGTGTGTTAGTCCACAGTGGTTTTGTGGACTGCATTCTGATGTCCTGCATACCACTACTTCCAAAATCTTATGACAGTGTCCAGGACTGGCGTTAGAGGTCTCCAAGGTTGTCTAGGGATCCTGTTGTAGTCATAGCTCTGCTTACGAAGTCTTCCCAGTTAAATTCTTCTATTAAACTGCTGGTCCTGCAGCTAGGCTACTTTTATGCTGTCCTGCCTGTGCCTCTGCCCCCTTACACAAAGGTACCGACAGAGATGAGGTCTCTCTTTGCTCCTGCTGCTCCCATGAGCCCTTCCGAATTTCCCAGTTTGTTCTGTCCTTTATGGCCTGTTATAGTTTCTGCTCTCCAAGCTTCCTGCAGAGAGGTGCAAGAAATCCAATTCCAGCCAAGCAAGCTCTTTTATTTTTTATTTTTTTTGCCAACACTGATTCATTGAGACTAAGTGTTGTTTGTCTGTCTTTAGGCACGTGTTAGAGGCCTCCTTAGAAACAGATGATACATAGTGCATGGTCGTAATGTCACAAAATATCTACCACGCAGAACTAATGGTCTGGTCCCTGGTGAGGTCTGAAGTAGGATGGAGGGCACATCTCCAACTCTCGTCTGGGACAGTGGTCTGTTTTGTGAAATAGTCTAAAGGGAAGAAACGTTACCCCTGTGTTCTCCTGAGGTCTCTGTCTTCAGCTATAGCAGGTCACCGTGCGGACAGACATGCTGCTGGCTGGCATCCGTCGGGTCTTCCAGAAATGGCAGCTTCAGCCTTTACCCAGCTGTGAAACACTTGATACACCTTCTCCGGGGTGAAACAGGATCCCTTGTGCTGCAAGCTGCCCGGCACTTGGAAGGCTGAGAAAACGCTGTAGGTATTGCTGCTCTGAGTATGGAGGCTTTTTGTTAGGTTTCGGAGGATGCAGTTTGACAGGTCAGAGAGTTTCCCAAAGTGGCAATGATAATGAATGAAATGATGATGATTATCATTATTTAATTCCCCCCTCTTGAGGGAAGCTGCTTTTTTTTTTTTCTTCCTTGGCTGTGGACTTTATTCCTTTTTTGGTTGGTCATGAGGAGGAGAAAATGAGAAGCTGCGAGTCCAATAGCAAGAAGCAAGACTTCCTGTAGTATCTGGTTGGGAAGTACGTTCCTGAAATGGCTGCAGGCCCCAGGGCTGTCACTGGGAGCCGAGCCCTGTCCCGTGAGTGCAGTTTGCAAAGTGTTTCAAGGTGAGAGCCACTGTGTTCAACCCATCACATCCCAGCTGCCTGCACATGCCAGGCTTGCTGAGCAGCGCGAAAGTGCTCAAGGGTGAACTTTTCCTGCATTTCCACTGGTTTTAGGAGATGTGCAGGGGGTTTAGTGCCCCCTTGCCCTCAGACCCCATTAATTCCCTGGCTCAGCTTCTGTGTGAGCTCCTTGGCGTTTAGAGTGTAGGTCTTAGGTTTTTGTTTATTTGTTCGGCAGGATGTGATGCTTTGCAGAAGTCTGTGCAGTAAAACTGAGTTCCTTAAATTACTGCTTATAAGTGTGTGTGGTTTTGAAACAATTTCTGAAATTTTAGAGAAAGTGGTGTGATTTTTTTTTTACCCAAATCTATTTTAAAGGTCTTTGTTTCAGGTGTGAATGCTGAATTTTTGTGCTGAAGTTGAATCTACAACACAATTCAAGCTAGTTTTTGTTTTTCTATGCTGCACTTATTTGTAGGTGTCTTGATTGAAAAAGGAAATTGTCCCCCCCCCCCCCCCCCCCCCCCATTTCTTTCCAAGGACTTCCTCATTGGATTTAAATTCAAACTTTTAAAACTTTTCCTTCAGAAATTTTAAGAGCTGTAGAGTGAAACCTGCACTGT
Organism: Anser brachyrhynchus; assembly: GCF_964034855.1. NCBI lineage: Eukaryota > Metazoa > Chordata > Aves > Anseriformes > Anatidae > Anser > Anser brachyrhynchus. The sequence goes on along the minus strand of NC_137694.1, from coordinate 35,981,761 downwards.
GTGTTTGGTGCTGCTGAGGATGTAGTATACCTTTTGATTCAGATAGGTAGGTGTTCAGAAATGAGAAATTCTGATCTCAAAGCTAACTCTAATGAATATGGTTGCTTAAATCATCACATACATCAGAGCTTTTTGAGTTGCTCTGAAATGAGCAATTTCAGAATATTTGCAGAATATAAATATTTTCCTCCCATCTTCCCTTCTTTTCCACAAAAAAAAAGTGGTTTTCAACCATTCTCTTACATCTTTTGAAGGCAAGAACTTAAATCAGGCACATGTGCTCTACACCAATATTATCAGGAAATGTTAGATGAGAAAATACATGTGACCACTTCTTTAGGCTGGGGCTCCCTCCAGTGTACTTCTCAATGTCATTTTAAGGTCTCTGTCCTTTTCCAGTAGTGCAAAGCTGGGAATTACAGCCGAACGAGCGCCTTCAGCAACCCCTCTGGCATAATCCCCTAAAACCCAGGTCTGTGGATTGTAATTCTATTAGCTGTTAATCAAATGAAGCCTGGAAGAATGCAGCTGGCATGCAGAAATGTGGGAATTTCTACATCTCTGGCTGTAATCCTGCTTTTAGAGGGAAAAAAAGTTATAGGCTAATGTGATTAACTGTAATCCCATTCTTGCTGGGTTTGAGAGAAGTGCCTGATGCCTACATCACCAGCTAGCTCTATGGAGCACCCGAAGGGCTTCTGTGGAGGGGCTAGCAATTGTTTTGCTACTCAGCTGGTTGTCTTTGAAAAAAGACAGTGGCAAGAGAGAAATGAACTGTCATAGTTCGCACTTTGTTTCTACTCTTTGTTGCTTAGCATAATTCAGAAATCTGAAACCAAGAGGATGGAAGTGGAAACACAAAAGGAGCATAATCCTTTCAGGTAGCTGTGTGTGTTTAAACATGGGCAAGAAGCAACTTATACATACACTGCAAGCTGCTCTTTGGAGCTTTGTAGACCCAAAGGTTTATGTTAGAATACTATTATTTGCTAATATATTATTGCTGCTGACCAAATTGCTATTCTTTGTTTTTGTTTGGTCCATTGTCTGCATTAAAAAAAAAGTCTCTTAATAAAAGCTTTAACTTTGCATGAAGTGAATGACCTGGGGAATTTTTTCCCATTGGTGTGCGTGTTTTTCCTTTTAGTGCTAAGAGGGCAGGTATGCTGACTTCTCTTGAGAGGCTGGTTTGAGGTGTTAGCAACCCTGCTGGGGTGGGAGAGACATAGGGCTCTTCATGAAAGGAATGGAAAATACCTCTGCTGTGTGTAAGGGCAGCAGAGCACAAACAATGAGGTGCTCTGGGGACGAAGATCATCTTTTTGCTGTGTGAAACGCGAAGTGCAACCTGAGATGGAGGTCTTTCAATGCCACATCATTTGCCAACAACAACTGGTCGCATTCAAAGGTTGGGTGCTGTCTGGGGGACAGGCGGTGGCCTCTGGGAGCAGTGGGGTCCTCTGCACTGCCACTGCTGGGGCTTGTCCCAGTTTCCAGGGGGCTTGAAGGATGAAGTATGAGGTATCTGTGGGAGCAGACAGGAAGATACCTTGTTCACATCTTGCTCATTTGCTGGACAAATTGAAAATAAGGGTGGCTAATCTCAGAGTCAGATGCTATGCGAGACCTCTAGAGTGAGTTCTCGAGAGGAGTGAGACCTGAGAACCGAGCTCACTACTTGCTTAAGCAGCAAATTAGAGATGTGCAGTTTCTCTCAGTCTCTACACTGCACTGAGCTGAGGCTTCCCCTTGTTTTCCCATCAAGTTCCCTCTCCCACCAGTGTGTGTATGATGGTGTTAGGTGGGGAGGCCCTGATGGTGCCTGCCCCAAGTCCTGGGGAGAACAGAGGGTTGCAGGCCCCACTGAAAGGATGGCCAGGCTGTAACCTGCCCATCCAGCTCCCTGAAGGAATGCAAAGTGGGAGCAGAGTCACCAAGTTGACTAAAAAGGAGTATTAATTTTGTCTTTGGTGCTTAGTTGGCCTCAGGTGTCAGTCCCCTCATGGCAGTTCAAATGTTTGCAAAAGGTAGGAGGGGTGGGAGAGACGATGCTGCAAACTGCAACAAAATGCTGTAGTGCTAATCCTGTCACCAGTTAGGCTTAGTCGATTTGGTATTTGGAGAGGTTGTGCCAGACTGCCTTGTTTACACTTAGTTTAATAGGAAGTGTAAGGCACGCTGCTTCTCTTGCAGTTGCTTACAGAAGTTTGGTATGTGGTGTTAGTACTGCGTTCCCTCACAGCCTCCTCTACTGCAAGCACACTTCTTGAGGCTATCATGTAAATAAATGTGTGGCTTTAAATAAAGAAACAAAACCAACAAATAGTTGAAGGGAGAGTTTTTGTTCTTCTTTTGTCTTTGAAACTTTGCCGAACTTGGAAAGACTAGGTGGATGTAATCTTGGAGAAATGTGGTGGTGGTTGGCAAAGCTGACTTGAACTAGCTACACAGGTATGCATTTTAAAATTACCTTAGCCCCTTTAGAATCCTTCTAGAGAGCTACCAAAAATAGTTGCTCAGGGTGTAGTCAAAAAACCAAAGAAAATGTTAGAATACAAGGGAAGTGGGATGCAATAGTGGAAAATAAATAGCCTCTGTAGAAGTCTGCATTTAAAACACTGTTGAGAATAGTGTTCACCCTTAATTATGGGCAAAGCTTAAAAGGAGAAATAATGACTATGGAAAAAGTAATTAGGAAATGCAGAGGAGTTGGAAGAGAAGGAATAGAAATCAAGCCTTATGAAACCAGGAGAGAGCACACTGAAGGCAGGCTAAATATTTTTGTATCAGGGGAAACATTTAACAGGAATAGAAACCCTTATCACAGGCTGTAAACGGTGATAAAAGATGATGCTTCTCTCTGTAACTTAGAGTTATATAGACAGAACTCGTTGTGTGAGGACATACAGCGGTGAAAGGCCTGTGACAGGTCGGGGCCTTCTGTGTCAGAGTGCCCAGAGGCCTTGGATCAGTCGGTGAAACTATTGTTAGAGGTAGGTGTCATGAAAGCCCAGAGGCTCTTTAATGTATTTTGAAGAAGATATAACGTCTCATGCTCTGCTGCTTGGCAGATGACTCTACTGGGCATTGAGGGAATTGCTCTGCTATGGCTGGGTTCATTCCTGCATTAACCTGGCATTTCTCAGAGTTCCACTGGGAATAGCGAGTCTGCAGCTGAAAGCAGGGTGCAATTAGGGGGCACAAACCGAGCTGCTCTGAGAAATCCTCCCAAGTGTGTTTCTATTTAGAATGACAGTCCAACCTGTGGGAGAAGGCCCTTCCGTGGAGACTGCAACAGAAATCAAAAATGGCAGCACACACTGTATTGAAAAGCAGTGTGTAGGTATTCTGCATTGGAAGGAAATTCCTTCTTAAACAGAAGGTCTTCTAAGGGTAGGCTAACAAGTCTTTGTTTTAGTAGTCCATAGTTAAGTACTGCAGAAAGCAATTTTTTTGTTTGGGGATGGATGTGCTTATTTTATGGAATCCTAAAACGAGAGCTTTTCCCAAGCTCTCTAGCTGCTTATTCTTCATCTTTCTGTTTTTGTGCAATATTTTAGTCTGCATTCCTGAAACAAAAAAGCAAAAGAAATATATGCAAATAGCTGTCCTCTTCTGTTATCTTTCTGGATGTGCTGTTGAGACTCCAGCCTCTGACAGTGTGACAGAGCTGTGAGGTTCCACACTGCTCCCCTCAGCCTTGCAGAAGTGCCGTTAGGAAAAGACTTTACAAAAATAAAATGAACTTACTGCACCTGTAAGCAGTCAAGCATTGTTACAGGCAGTTATAAGGCTGATACCACAAAGGTGCGTGAGTAACGAATGGAATAGTCAGAAAGAATCTGGAGGAATGGCAAGATGGTCTTGAGTTTTAAAATGAGAATGGGGTTTGAAAATTGTTTCCTGTGTGAGGGTTTTAACAAGACCTGAAGGAACCAAAATATCTCCAGTGAAAGTCATACTAGCAAGCAGCGTGGAGCAGGTAGGGTTTGCTCTCGGCTGAGAGGCACTTGCAATACAAAAGCACCTGGCACTGGCAGTGGTGTGTCACGCAGCAGTGAGGGGTATAAGTCAAGTATGGAGCTAACGTCGCATTTTGCAGGAGAGCTCATCTTAACCGGAATTAAAAGGATGTTTGTGTAGGCAGAGATGGGGGCAGTGTTATTTCAGGGAATGGAAAAACACGGTGGAGTTTTCATACAGCAGGCGTGAAGTAAGCTTGTTTGGGAACGCTGCTGCTAGAGCATCTTCATGAGCTATTACTCTCTTACATGTGAAATAGTGAAGCAAACGCTATCTATAGATAAGAGCTTATGCAATATTCTTCAGCAAACTTGGTTGTAAATCAAATAGAAAATAAACCTGGTAAGCTGTGTGAATTTAGTTGTGCAGAAAGTCAGCCTTTGGGGATATGGGAGAAAATGTAATCGCAAACTTATGTCAAAAGAGTTTTAACCTGTAGTTTTAAGAAACAGCATGGAATCTGAACAAAAACCTCAGATGTAAGAAATGTGTAATACACTTCCAAATAGCTGTATAATCTGTGGTTACACTTTCTACAAGACTTGATCTGCTTTGGGTGGCTTGTAGGAAAGGTACCCCTTTCTCCTGTGTTTGTTCACCTGCTGCCCTGGGGAATGGAGACTTACAAAAGCTTTAATTTTGCAGCAGTTCTGTTAATTTTTGTGGGCAAGGAAACCAGTGGTAATATGGCTGTGGAGTGGGAAACTGGATCTGTGTTGTTCAGCTGAGGACAAGAGGAATGCACTGTAGAAAGCGTTGGCTTCTTACAGTCTCTTCACGTGGACGGTAGGATGTCTTCAGATCTCCATCCTGTACGGAGGGGTGATGTGACTGCGAAGCTGACTTCTGTCCATCTCTTTCTCCGTGTTTCATGGGACCAGTTGCTATTACTGAAGAGTGAAATGTGGCCATCAAACTGCCAAGTAGTCTGACAAGGTACTTAGGGAAATACATTTTGTCTCAGTCAACTCAGAATAGAAATTTAGTCTAGAAATCTAGAAATAAAAAAGCTGGCACCTGATTGAAGTCTAGGACCATTGTTAGCGTTTCCCTGTTACAAATACAGACTGTGTGAACATCTGCCTTACCTGGTGGTAGCAGCTAGGGGAAATGTACCACAGCTGAGGTGTAGGTTTCATTTGTGTGTATTGGCAGTGACCTGTGACGTGATATTTTCAAAAAGGAAATTGTTCTGTTGCCTTCAAGAAGGCCATTTTAGGCATTTTTATTTTAAAGAAAGCAAATTCATGGTCTTGTAAACAAAAGCCTTTACGCATTCAGAACATGCCCCACAAGCTGTAGGTCTTGGAGACCTTGAAAGGGTTTTGTTTTCTTTTGCCTGTTACTTCACTTTGTCCCTTCCTGTCAAATTGATCACTTGAAATTAGCCACTGTCTGTTTTTCAACAAACAGAAAACTTCTATCTTTATCTAAGAGTGCTGACACACTTTGAGTACCCATTGAAATAGGAAAGCCACATTGCTCTACTTTCCAGCTGGACAGATCATCTAGTGTGATGGAGAAGTGTAATTCATGAAGTACACCCATGACCTTTGATCCTTTTAATTAATTGTGTGGTGAATCAGAGCATAAAAGAGGAGAATTATGTCGGAAGAGAGCCAATATTGTTATTGTTTTCCTCTGGCAGCTTTCAGTTGGTGATGTCCAGCATGACCGTGTTGTCTGTTTGACCTGCACAGTGGAGTCTGGGGGCCAAGGAAGTTGTTATCACACTTTGATTCCTCTGTCCTTGCCAAGCTTCTGAGGCCCAACCCACAGACCAAGAAGCCTTTCCCCACAAAACCAGCAGGCATCGCACACTCCAGAGAGGTGGTGGTTTGCAACTTGGGTGCTCAGCGCTTGCTGTAGGGAGAGCCCTCCTTCATGAGAAGAGTGCTCTGGTTGCTTCTCTAAACAAGCTGTGCCTGTGTACGAGACATTTGGAACAGAAGTTATCATTAATTGTTCATTCCTTTATTTACCAATCTATTCTGTCACCATGATAGATCAGTGAGTATTTTTCAGCCAGAATCAAAAGACCAAACCTTGAAATAAATTTTTCCATTACCCCCAACCCACATACTTCATCTGCCCCTGCTTCTTGAGTCCTCAGAAAAGCCATCAGCCTTACCAAAGTCTTCACAAGGAACAAACTGCCAGTGGATGAAAAATAATTGTGAAACCACGCTGGGTCAGAATAGCATATGTTCACATTAAATGTTTAGAGAACGGAGTTGTAGGAATCCCTGAAACCTACATATGCTTTGAATGCAACAGACTCAGTCCAGAGCAGTAGAGCTATCACAGGAATTGTGTGGGTGACTCTAAAGAGCCATTAACACCCAGATGCTTTCCTGCAGACAGTTGGTAAAGGACTGGAACTCTCTGTTTTTAGCAGGAAAGCATCTCTCGTATCTTCCCACTTTCTTCCTGTCCTCGATCCTCCAGTTATTTTGAAAAACAAACAAACAAAAAAAGAGAGAGGGGCGAAGAAAGCAGTATAAATATGAACTTGAGAAATTGAACTTGTTGCAGCTCTCCTGGATATGCATAATGGATAATGGTAGAGATACACATATGCAAAATAATAGGGATATCTCAAGGTATGCATAATAGCTGTATGGCGTGGCTTGTAATTATACCCCTCTCTCTAGCTTCGCCCTCTTCTTTTCTAGTGCATCCTTTCTCTTGTTATCTCACAAGCTATTGACCCACTTCTCTTGCCTCTTTGTGACCTATGTTCTGTCAGCAGGCTGTTTCTTTCTGACTTTTCATCTTTGTTTATCCGTATTTAGTTTAGAGTTTTCTGCATTTGCTCATTTCTGAAGAAATGTGTACATACCTGGGTGGAAATACTGGGCAAAGTTTCAGCTCTATCAGTTGGTCTCATAAAAGATGCTATTGTTGTCTGGAGATTCAATCTCCTTATTATTATTTTGATGGTGGGCTATTTTAAGCCACAATCAAAAATAAAATAAACCTCTCATTTCATTGTTAAGAGAAAAGCATACCACAGACTTACTGTAAGTCTCCTGGATAAAAGCCAATGGAATTAAGTGCTGTCTGTGCACTCCCAGATGGTGAAGCTAGCAAAGGTTACACTTGTGTAAAACTCTCCTAGTCTCTCAGAAATAGTTACAGTATGTACGATGCTTCACTAGTATTAAAACAACTCTTTGCATAACAGTGCTGCTTCCATTGTCAAATTTAATTGTTACAACTGCAAATTCTTGTGATCCTTATTTATGCTGCCTTGTAAGATCCTTGTTAAAGCCACAAGTGATTTGTAATTTTAGAATATGGGTGTATTTGTTGAGAGTGAAACACGAGTGGTTCCTATAGGTTCTCCTTCTGCTACAGAAGGAAAATGCATATTTTCCTCTCTTGTTCCAATTTCAGAGTCTGTTTCCAACCACTGCCACCATGCCTTCTGTTGCTCAGGACCTGGCAGGGAGATGGGAAGTGTAGGAGGACAGGCAATTGATGTTTAATCCTTCATCTGTTTTCTAATTTATAGCAGGGATGATTATACATGCATCTAGAGCAAATAGGCGCACATGCATATTCTAAATAGAGATACATTACAGTTTTCCTGCTGCAGACACATACTGTAATATCTTTTGGGACCTCCTTGGTTTGGGGCTGGTAAAACTCCTTATTGTGCATTTTCATTTCTACGCCGTTCTTGCAGATGAGAAAGTTTTGATGATTGATTGAGCTGTCTTGCTTCTTAAGAGATTTTGTTGAACTGTTGCTACTTAGTTCAAATTTGGGCTTTTCTTATACTGAGTAATTAAAAAGTGTGAGGGGTGCTCCCGAAGTACATGCTGAAGGCTCCCCAGCTCCCTGGTGGCACCTGCCAGCAGAGCTGCGTGCTGCACAGGGTTCCCATGCAGCTCTGCCTTGTAATGCACTGCCTTGGTTTGGGGTGAAGGTTTCTTTGCTGTGTGAAGAGAAGGGCAAAAAGAAATATCTCCATCCTCGCATGAAATGTATGTATCTTTAATGACAATGAGTTGTTTATGTATTAGTGAGCATTTCCTGCTTTGGTAATGGTAATTATTGTTGTGCAGCAGTGCGGTCACTGGAGCTGCTACCAGATTGGTCTGTAAATCTGCAGAGACTGCAGTTAGCAAGGAAAGTCTATTAAAATAATAGAGACTTGCTTTACAGGATTTCTTTCACTTATCGATATTTCCAGATTGCAGAGTACAGAGACTATGCTTGCCACTTAATACTCTATTTTGAAGCCACAAGCCATTTTTTATTCACCTTAACAAAATCAGAGCAGGCTATCAAGAAAGCTACAGGGATGTACCCAACGGGAGTGTGTGCGGGATAGAACAGATCACTTCAGCAAAGACATCTCATCTCTCCTCCATGGGGAGTTCAGCAGAAGCATGGGGATATTGAGCTGGTGTGCTCCCAAGGAAGAGACGAGACAGCCAAAGAGGGGACCGTGCAGAAGGTTTTAGAGATGAATTGCTGCTCAGCATTAGTGGGCAGAGCTGGGGGTTTTGAGATGTTGATAGTTTGGGCCCTGCTTATGGGTTTGAGAAGTCTGTGAAGACACCTAGTGTTGTACAGACAGCCTTGGCATATCTCTGCACTCATAACGTGCCCCAGAAGTATAGGGTGGGCAAGATTTTTGCCTTTGCGTATTGTGTTATTGGGGTACTGGGTGATGTTCTGGTGTCAGCATCCTTTAAAGGATGTTGAAAAAATTGCAGATTGAAGAAGGGGGCTGATAAGGTTATTCAAAAGACGGAGAAGGTGCCTTAAAGCAGGAGACTTGGATGTACTCTATCTCGTTGGCCAAAGGAATGAGAAATGATCTGATTAGGGTTATGAAAACAGTTATGGGGAAAATGCCTTGTTAAGGGACTCTCTTAATCTGGTAAAAAAAGGTAGAAAAGGAGCTGAGGCGGCCTGGAAGCTAAAACTTGATTTGAATGTGAAACACAAGTCTTTCACGGGGTGGTAGGTAATTCAAGGCTCTGTCAGGGATGCTGGTAAAGGTCCTGTTTCGGGGTCCTAACCTGAGGAGTGAATACTCCTGAGAAACCAGAGTTTATGCAGACACAAATTACTCATACTGGTTCAGAGATATTTCAATCACATATCAAGATCTGTGGTAGATTAGAGGACAATAAACTTCTGGCCTCAAACCCTTTTATAAATATATATTTTTAGAAAACCCGTTTTAATAGATAAAACTACTTTGATAGCAATTATCTCTTCTGGTTATAGCACTTGACTAAATTAAGTCTTTCACATGTAACTACACAGCCTTGCTTACACTGCTCTGATTATGGATTGTATCAGCCTTATTAGTAGCTGTGGCGATGCTTGGCACTTTCACCCATTTAGAAAAGATTATCTCAGCTGGGGTTGTAATTAAGCAGGTAGCCAATTAGTTGTCAAACCCCCAAATGCCGTGTGTGTACACAATCGAAGTGCAAGGTAGTCCTTGCACTCGGTCTCGGTGTTGCGGAAGGCTGCCTTGCCGTACGCCGCCACACCAGCTCTCAAGAATTGTTTGCAGGGCGATGTGGACACAGCGATGCTCGCAGCTTTACCCCGTGCAAAGGGGCAGCCATCCCACTCCAGAGGAGCAGCAGCCCACAGTTCGATGCCAGCAAGGCTGAGATTTACAAATGATTCTTGAGCATTTCTCAAAACCGATCTGAAAAACACCTGTCTGAAAGGGGTCTGCAAAAACATATCTTTGGCAGTTTGGGGTTTCAAAAAACATTTTAATTGTAAATTAAATAGTACACCCCTCGTACACGGGTGCCTGTACTCAGAGCATTTATATTTCTGATGGGTTATTTACCACATTTTCATATCTACCCTGGAGCTGCTTTGACTGCTAGAAGAACACTGACTTATATTTTGGTTAATTTTGATTAATTAAAGCGAGCTTTTGCGTCACCCCATTTCCTTTTCCCCTTGATTTCCTTTTATTCGGCCCCCAAGGGGTTATAAAATATCCACCAGCTTTCTGCAGTATCTACATAAATACTTAATTGTGAGGTGACTGCATTAATGGAATTTCTTCTTCCCTATTTTAGTTTAATTTGTGCGTGTCATTTAGTAACATGAGCAATGAAAAGAAAAGCCTGCCTAGGGTGTTGTTTTGTTTCTCTTGTGAGAAACAATGTCTAGGGAGCCTTGTGTCTGTCTTCCTCTCTAAATATATATATATACACACACATAAGTGTAAATATATTTATAGATATATCTGCATGAATATGTATGAGTGTTTATACACATAGATACATGTTTTAGAGTAAGTTACCATCAAGATGTGACACATCAAGAGAATCAGCTATCTGGACATCTCCCATCTGCTGGGAGCAGAAGAGCAGCCTTGAGGACAGCTGGCTGGAGGCAGGGCTGATGTTTTAACCTTCTTGCTGTCATTGTAAGGACTAGCATTTTCATTGCCAGTCTTTCTTCCATTATCTTACTACAGATAACAAGGGTTGGAAATACCATAAATGGAGTGGAAAGATTCAAGTGTAGGATACTTTCCTTGACTCAAAATCTGTTTTAAAATGTAACTTTTTTTTTTTTTAAACTTTATGGGCAAAATGAAGCTCAGTGATTTGAAGGAGGGAAGCATGCTTGATTATCTTGTCTACTAGAGGCCAATCCACAGTTGGAAGTTCTTTGGAGGATAATTTCAGCCAAACCTGTCCAAGGAGGAGGACGCTGAGTTGAATACTCCCAAGTTTATTGAAAACGCATGGGTGCTGAGAGAGAGCCGGAACAGGAAAACCTGATTTGGAGGAAGTCGTAGCAATATCTTAATTTTTCCATTCTCTTTGGCCAGGCATGATCGTTGGTCAGGATGGGCATATTGGCTGGTGAGTCAGCACATGCTTAGCTGGGATTTGAATGTAACACAGGCAGACTCTGCCCCTGCAAGGAAGGATGTGCGGAAGGAGCTGGAATTAATCTTGGAAGATCAAGAATTGTTTTGTAAGAGAACAGGAGTTCAGCTTGCACCTCCCAAAAGGTGAAGGCTTCTGGTGCTTCTGCAGTCAGCTCAGCTAGCCTACTGGTGGGACTCAACATCGTTTTCCTAGACCGCCGTTCCCCTGAAGGAAGTAAAAAATTTTATATGATGAATAGGAGGCTTTAATATTCTGCCATTTAGAACTATGTGGATATTTGGTTTCACATAAAGAGTTACTGTATCTCAGTGTTAACAGTAGGAGAGCACTGATGGCATCATTTCAGTCTTTTGCAGTCACTGCAGAGGAGACAGTGAAGCCATTTACTGACCTTCAAGGGATCATCAATGCCCCTGGTTCCTACTTATTGATGTGTTAAAGTAAGGTCTGGTTTATATCATAGAGCAGAAATAAAACATATCGGAAATAAGCTTTTTTAGCATTATGTTGAAGTGTAATCTATTCTTAATGGAATTCTTTTTATAACTTGCTAGACTATGCATTTAAAAATATTGATTCTAGGACTTCAGAGGTTCCAAGTGAAAAGATATTTTATATGCTACAAGATGAGGAGAGAAGTACCCGTTTTATGTTCCAGTTTGGTTTATGGTGTTAAGAAAGTGCAGGGATTGGAGATATCTCCCTTTTCTTCCTGATCAAAATTAGAAATGAAGTTAAATAATAATAAAAAAGTAGAAAAGCTGGTGATAATTACTTCTGTTAAAATACTTAATGCTTCCAAATGCTTTCTGGTCATTTATTTCTGAACTCGGACATCAGCTAATTACAAACCTAAACTGTTTCGCTAAGTTTTTTGGTTTTGTTTTCCAATTGCAGTACTTGCTTTGTGTGGAACACCTACAAGATTTTGAAGATTGTTGTTTCAGTTTCAGAAAAAAATGTTCCATACAGCAATCAGCACCTTTGGATTTTAAAAATAAGCATAAGCTAACAAAATATGCAACAAAAATACATACCGTCCATACTAGCCTTAGTATCATGACTCACCAAAAGTGATTATAGCCATAATCAGTTGTAACGTAATATCATGGATTTGAAAGTTGAATGCTGCTTGACCTCTTCCGAAGTTCGAACACCTGGGGCGTTTTCTCTAGATATGGAGCTGTATTTATCACTTCGATCTGTGGCAGTAATGATTTTATTAAGAATGGGAAAGCCGGGAATAAATATTTTATACTTGTGTTACCTGAAAACTCAGCACAGATTAAATCTACAAAAAGGTTCTGCGTGTATGGTAGCAGGTATCTTAATCAGTGTGCATTAATCCCTACTATTTCTATTTTTTCTAATGGAGTGCTATTATCAAGTGCGAGTTTAATGGTGAAATTGGAAAAGGATGTATGGGGTCGAAGCTTAATTTCTCAAAGGTCTCCAGGAGCATGATGCTGACTGTTTTGTAAATGGTTCTCTGTCCCATGTCACATGGCCTGGCTCACGTGAGGCTCTCGTGTTTCTTTAGGAACCTTTCATGTTGTTGGGATGACATACCTCACAGTGTGGGCTTGAAACCCGTTCGCTGTGCGTACTGATTTGTAGTCCTGTAGCCCAGCGTGCCATTTGGTGTCTGGACACGGAGCGTGCCATGTTGCTAAAGAACTAATTGTGATTGTCTTTAGCAAGATGGAAGCCTACCACTTTTTGTTTTGTCCTCGGATCTCTTGTTTTAGTGAAGGTGATAGAAGGAGGCTCTTTGATATCACTACAACTGCTTGTTGGGAGCTTGTCGTGGTAAGGCCGGTGTCCTGTCCAGAGAGGCCTGCGGGTGGGGTATGGTGACACTTATCATCAGGTGCCCAGGAATTGCTGAGTTGCCACCAGGACAAATCCTGTAGGTGTGAGGTATCAGGAGAGCCATAACAGACTCGGAAGGGATGACGCAAAGGAGATTTTGCTGGGAGGCATTTGGGAGATCTCAAACGATGGATGGCTCCCTTGTGGCTGCCACTAGTTGAAGACCGCCTGGTGGCCACCAGGGGCTGGCAGCCCTTTGGGAAAGGGGTGTGTGTGGTTTGCACTGTTGTGTACCCCAGTTTTCCTTCTCAGTTCTTTGCTCTTACTACTAAAGGAAACACTACCATGATGTGAATAAGAGGGTTTCTCCTGAGGGATGGGAGAAGGTGTCCTGCTGTGGCTGGGATGACCAGGGAGGGCCTTGGCTATCCCAAGCATTGTACCCCAGTCTTGCTCAGTTAGAGAACTGGAGAGGTGAGCAGCCTCTCATTGGAGGTACAAGAGCAAAACAAACCTTAAAGGATGTTTGGAGTGTGACAGGAGCAGGGAAGGTGGCAGGCCAGGCGGGACCTGAAGGGACTGTGCCCTTCCCCCTTGCACAGTGCCTGGGCTCCCAGGCTGGTGTGGCTGTGATGACTGGGTGGCTGTGCTGGTCCCCCCAGCACCTACGTGGAGGCTGCTTTAGCCCCTAGGAGGCAGTGGTAAATGCTATTGTAATCATGAGTTAGGTATGGGGGCTAGAGACTAGATTTTAAAAACAAACTCGTGCTGGGAAGTGTTCTTCTTTCTTTCTGCTGCATGGCTGATGTGGTGTTCTGGGTTGTCCAGCTGGCCTAAGAGCTCTGACCAAGGCAGTGGGAGGTGATGTGCAGGTAAGCAGGAAGAGGAAAAAAAAAAAGGTTTCCTAGAAAAAAATGGGCTGCGTTTCTCCTAATCTGGAAAGAAAGAAAACAAATTGCTAATAATAACTAATAATATCTGTAGAGTAAGTAATAAAGAGAAGAGAAAGCCAGACAACTGCAGATGGAGGAGGTAAATGGAGTGGCTCTGGGGAAGCCTTGCTTCGGTCAGTCGTGCCTGAGGCTTGGGTGATGGCCGTGGGAGGGAGCAGTGAGCATGGGCTGACTGGGAGGAGCTGCAGCAAGCAGCTGATCCACAGCCTGGGTTGATAGTGGGTGATTGCTAGATTGATCTGCTAATCACTGTTTTTGTTCAGTCAGTGCTGGAAAAGTGTTTCAGAGCGCTGCAATCTGTCATTCTTAATGGCAAATGAACCCGTTTGTCCCTTACGGCTTCTTTAGTAGTGGCTTGCAGGTGCTGTGCCAGCTGAAAGCAGAGGCCAGGCTTGCTGCAGAGAAGTTGCATCTGTTTATCCCACCGTGATGGGATGCAGAGATTTGTCCTTCAGATTGCATTATCCAAGTTAAATGGTTCATCTGGCCACAGGCGTGTGATGACAGCTGTTGAAGTAGGAAGGCGCAGAGCAGCAGTGCTGTGCAGAGCTATGAGAGCAAAACTAGAAATGATCTGACTGAGGTGAGTTGCTTAAAAACTTAGGCTTCTTAATGTAATTCCAAGCTGGTAAGACGGGCTGGATGGAGGAGGAGACCGGGTTTGTTGCCATTAGAGAGCTGGGGAGAGTAGGAAGCAAGTGGATGCAAAGGAGGGAAAGAAAGGGCTGTGATGTGGTCTGGGTTAATATAATTGGAAGGTGTTACACAAACGGGGCAGCAGCCTGGTGGCTGGCACAAGGAGGGCAGAAGGGATGCCTTGCAGGCCAAGACTCTTGCTGTGTGGGCTGTTGGTGCGGCTGTCTGGAGTGGGGCAGTGGCACAGGTCCCAAGCCCGGTGTCTCCATTGTTTTGGCTGAGTTTTGGGTCACAGTGTCTAGCAATCCCCAGACAGTACCTGCTCCTGGTAGGTGGTGTGGATAAGGCCATCCTGAGGCACAGCAGAGCAGAGTGGAGGGAAGAGAATTTTGGGTGTACGATTGAGTTGTGCTGTGCTGTTTCAAAGAGGCTTGGCATCATTGTATTCACTCAGGTGGACAATAGTTGTAAAAAGCAAGAGACAAGAGGAGGGAAAGGCAGAGCAATTGGAAAACAGTCTATAGAGAAAGGTTGGGTGAAGACAGAAGACTCAGCCACAAGCTATGAGGTGAAGGAAGTTTTCTACTTGACACACAGCCTCAAGAGTTAAGAGCATGCTTTTATCAAAAGCTAACAAGAAACTGTAGAAAGACTATAAGGGAAATTATCTCCACTCCAAGCACGTTAACTTCCTAATAATCGCTCACAAGATGTTGGGGGAGCAAGCATAAAATGGCAACATTGGTCAGTAGGGTTCAGTCATTCTTCAAGTTCCTTCAAGGCTGTGATGAGAAGACGGCTGGGTGTCAGTACAGAGCTGCTGGGCCTGCCATGCTTTGAGATTGGCCTTTTTTGGGTTGAGTTTTAGAAAACAAGTATCCTCCAAACCAGTGCAGATGCCTTGTTCTTGCCCTGAAGTCCTATTATACCCCAAAATCTTTGAGGTGGGAACAACTACTGTGGTACTACACCTGGATGGGTGCGCTAGTGGTGGGAAATGAATTAAAGAGTGGAGTGGAGGGACTCAGAAGTTTCTACTGGCCTCTCGTCAAGGGGGAAAAATTTCTTTCATACCTTTTAAGTCTAGAACCAAGTAGGATTTATCACTTTGATATTGCAGAGACCTGGAAAGGGAAAATCAGATTCATGTAATGGTTTTAGAAAGCATTTAGGAAGAAGTATCTTTACTCTTTTGAGATACACAGAATAGCCTTTTCAAATTTTTCTTCTTGTTAAAGAAGAATACAGGCCACAGAGAAACATTCATAAATCTGTGAATTAATCATATCAGGCTCACACAGGAAAACTGCTCAGGTCACTTCACTGAAGCATTTTTCTAGGTATTATTAGAAGTCAGAAGATCAGCTTGTCAGTGGCTGTAGGAGCAGACTCGAAGCATGTCACAGGAAGTAAATCCTTTGGTGGGAAGTGTTTATAAGGGGGAGGCTCCTATAATACGGCCTAAATTTCAAATATCTGTAATAACTATTAAAAAAAAATCCTTTTTAAACTTTTGTAGTTTCATAGTCAAGACTGAATGTGCATCTGAGACTTTAATCCCTCAGAAAGGGTCATTTCAGTCTGTTCTCCAGCTGAAGAATTTGAAAGGCGTTATGTCTTTGAAATGATAGTAATTTCAAGTTAGCAGAAATAAGTTTGAGACAAGAAATTGCAGGATCCTTTTATTCTTGTGAAATAGATTAATGAGTTAGGAAAATGAATTGTAATTACTGATAAAGACATCAAAACCGTAGATGAACCTTGTACGTGCCTCTCTGATGATTTGTAAGATTTGTAATGCTTGCTTGCATCGACTGTAGAGCCACGGTTCTCCAAAGTAGTCAGCACTTGGCCCAAGGTCATCAGTTGGTATATCGGTGAGTTTTCACTGAGATTATTTGTTTTGGTCTGTTGTTTTGGGGGTTTGGGGTTGTTTTTTTTTTGGGGGGGGGGCAAATGTATGTAACTAGTATTGTTACTTTGTCCTCTTATTACAGTTTCTGCATTTTCTTCTAGACAAAACACTTGTATGTCAAGCAAGAGGACGCCTTGCCAGTTGTTTCAGTGAAAGCAGGGTACAGCCAAGACAAGCTGTGTGTGTCCAGAATGTCATTTTGCACATGCAGTTGTTAGATCTGAAGGTCAATTTATGTAGTCGGCTAAAATTGTAACCTAATTATATGGTTCAGTGAGAAATTGTGTAGTACAGCAGTAGCTGGTAAAATCCCATGTGAAGGGAAGGGAACGTGCAATTTGAAAACAGAAACGTCATCTGTAAACCCAGAGAAAAAAGTGCAGTGTAAAAACTACAAATACAATGATACAACACTTTAAAAGTGGACTCTGCATGCATGTCTGTGTTTTATTGTTTTTTATCTAGATAGCAGTGGCTAGTTTGGGTGTTGCGTGTTAACCTCTGTGGGCATCTCAGCCCTACAGAGCTGCTTGCTCGCTCTCCCAAGGTGAGATAGGGAAGAGAATTGGAAAGGTAAAAGTGTGAGAACTCATATGTTGAAGTAAGGATGATTCTCTAGGTAAAGCAAAAGCCACGTGCACAAGCAAAGCAGAAGGAATTTACTCGCTGCTTCCCTTCGGTGTTCAGCCACTTCCAGCAGAGCAGGGCTCATCACACACAGCGGTTTGTTGGGAAGACAAACACCAGCACCCCCAACATGCCCCCTCTCCACCTCCTTTCCTCCAGTTGTTATTGCTGAGCATGATGGCACTCGGCATGGGACATCCCTTTGGTCAGCCTGGGCCAGCTGTCCCGGCTGTGTCCCCTCCCAGCTCCTGATGCACCCTCAGCCCCCTCACTGGCAGGGCAGCACAAGAAGCTGAGACGTCCTTGGCTCTGTGTAAGCCCTGCTCTGCAACAACTGAAACACCGGTGTGTTATCACCACTATTCTCATCAAAAATCCCAAACACAGCATCAGACCAGCTGCTAGGAAGAAAATCCACTTTATCCCAGCCAAAGCCAATGAGCTTGGGTATAAGGTATGGGAACTCTTTTTTTCCAGATGTTTGGGCAATATTGCAGAGGAGACAAATGTTCGTTAGTTTTGGTGACTTTTGGAATATTTTGTTTGCCTGTCATTAGACCTGGTGAAAATCTTTGTAAAGTTGCTTTTTCTGTGTAGAATCTGTGGAGAAAATGATATGCTTCTGGAAAAGGGGTGTGTTAACATATTTAACATGAAATCAATCTTAACGTTTTTTGAAATCTGAATAAATGGCTTTTTTCAGTGGTCTTCAAAGCTGACTGAATGAGATGATCCAGTGAGGTGCAGGAAGAAAATATTAGAACGTCAGTAGTGAAATTATGTAATCAGAGAGATGAACACAAGTATACTGGTGTAGTCAATTATTTGTATTTTTTAATCATGGGGTGCGTGAACAAAAAAGTTTAAAGACCAGCCTATTAAGTGATAGTGTATTGCTTCAAATAAATATACAGAAATTCAAACAATGAAGTCCTGTCACAGATTTGCCTCTTGCAAACTCTTGCAGGGAGTTTGCAGGTTGTCAGCCCGATGGCCAGCTGACAGAGTAGGCTTTGTAGTTAGAGCATTATCTCCTATCTTGTTTTTCCTACAACTGGCAAGGTCTGAATTAGAGCTTTAACATGAGCAACAAGAGTTGAATTCAGGGAAAAGTTTTAATGAAGTTTTTTTTTTTTTTTCCTGTTTAATCCCCCTCACTCAGGGCAGATCAGATAGCATGCAGCTCAGCAGTATGGGTAGGTTTCAGCATCAGCTCTAGCTTATAACATCCTTGGTCAAAAGCACTTGAGTGTTGGCTGCGATAACTGCAACAATCCTGGCCGGGAGGGGAATGGGAGCGGCCTCCTGCACCGCGTGGAGGCTGCAGCACAGCTCCTGGCACAACAGCTCGCCCCAATTGCCGCATCCTTTGTGAGAGGAGCTGCAGGTACCAGTTTCCCAGCCCTGAACCCAGGCTGAAAGGGTAAATGACAGAGAGATGAGGTCAAAGGAAATAAATCAGCCAAGCTGCAGAGTAATGTGCTCAGAGTTCTGAAGAAGCCTGGACTTTTATAAATAAAAACCTAAAGACCACAAAAAGGTTACGTGGAGGTCAGTGCAGCTGATTTTAAACATTTTTTTTAAGACTTTCTAAAAAATTTACTGGACCTGGCAGAGTCTTTCCTTCCCTTCTCACTTTGAGAGTGCGCATCCCTCACTGCACAGCCATCATTTTTAGTTTCGTTTGCTGGAACTGAGAGTTTCAGCTGCTTCACTCAGCTGTTGCATCCAAACATGCTTGTGTTCCAAAAATTTACTTGTTGTGGGTTAACCCAGCAGGCAGCTCAGCTCCAGACAGCTACTTGCTCGCTCTCCCCAGGTGGATGGGGGAGAGAATCGGAAAAGAAAAAGTGTGAGAACTCAGGGGTTGAGGTGAGGACAGTTCACCCTTTCTTCCTTCTTTCTCCCAGCTTTTATTGCCAAGTACGATGCTGTGTGCTATGGGACATCCCTTTGGGCCAGCTGTCCTGGTTGTGTCCCCTCCCAGCTCCTTGTGCACCCCCCGCCCCCTCACTGGCAGAGCAGCATGAGAAGCTGAAATGTCCTTGGCTTTGTGTAAGCCTTGCTCTGCAACAACTAAAACATTATCGCCACTATTTTCATAAAAATCCCAAACACAGCATCACACAAGCCTCTGTGAAGAAAATTCAGTCTATCCCAGCCAGAACCATGACAGCGGTAAAGCCTTGTGTTATGTTTTGGCATGTTAGTTGGTTGACAAAAAAGTGTTGTTTTCTCCGTGAGGGATGAATTGTAGTGACCCCACTTCTGCAGTGCCACCTAACACTGTCATCCTATCGGAGCAACTTTTCTTCCTCCTTATTTACCCCGGCCCAGACCTTTTGTCTGGTCAAGAATGGTAGGCACAGAGTGGAGGAGACCTGGATCAATCAAATCATTTTGCTTGCCCGTCAAACTTTTGAAAAGCAGAGAAATGAGCCAAATTGGCCTTTCTCTTCAAAAGCTCCTGTTATGATTTGAGGCAATGTTGTAAATGTTCTGATCACAGATGGCAATCCTGGTACAATTGGGAACTTACTTGTTTTCTGGACTTCTTGCCTCTAATGAAAGGTCCTGGCTTTGCTTCTTGTTTTATGGGGTCGTTTTCTTACAAGGTAGGCACCTTCTGTATTGAGAGTTTCTGACCGAGTTAGAAGAGAATTGACCGAGCTGTGTAGAGAACTTGAAAGCATCACAGAAAAGGGCTTTACTTCAAAACCAGCACACCTTTGTACTTCTGAACACCTTTAAAGGCATAGGAAATATACATTCGCGTAGCCCTTTCTGTATGTAGACGTTTATTTAATTTAGTGCACCTTTTTTCTCTTGTGCTGCTCCGTTCCCCTTTGCACTGGAGCCTCAGGCATCCAGGGGTTGTAGCCAGCCTCCATCCTCTCTGTTCCCTGCCGGTGAATGAAGTTACAGCTGGTGATATCCCGAGCGGCGTGTGTGAAGTTCAGGAGGCTCAGATTATATATATATCCTCCTTAGCAGTGCAGTGTTTGATCTCTTTTGCCTAGGACTTAATAATAATGATTAATTACGCTGCTTCTTCAGATCTCTAGGCTGTGTATCCCTTTTCCCTTACACTAGAGAGAGAGACCTTAATAGCAGTATTTGGGACTGACCTCCCTGTTCAATTAGTATTTGACACTGATTATAGAAATATTAATTTGGGGCTCCTGAAATGATTATAAAGATGACTTTATCTGGTGTTTGTGTGCTAACAAATGTTAGGACTGGCTGTAGTACGATCTATCTTTTGCAGGATGTAGGATGATCTGTCTTTTCCACGCTTTCAGGAGAGTACTACAGCATGTATGGTTATTTCAACAATCATAAAATTTCCTAGGGAGAAACCTATTGCCCCAAGCTCTCCAAGTTCTTTTAAGAAAACAAAAGGGGCGAGGGAGTAGGTACAAATTGTCAGTACTTCTTAAACAACTATTTTAAAAGCAATTTTTAAAAAGAGAAGAGGAAACCTCAATGATCTGATTACCTTTTTTGTAGCTGGCTGGCTGAGTAACCTATGTAGTATAACCCAGCTTTTGTATTGTATATTTGACCTGATTATTGAAGGTCGTTTTTGTTTTCTTTAATTCTCCCATGTGACATCCCTGCCAACTATCTACTGATTTCACTAATTGCATTCCTCTTCTCTTGTTTGTTGTGAAGTCTAGATAACTGTTCTCTGGGGGGGAAATGGCAGTAAGTTCCAGTTGGCACTGTTGCTTAACTTGCAGACATTATTCTGTAGGATTTACCTTGGATGTGGCTGTCCTGTACTGCCACAGCATTGTGGCATTAATAGGCATGTGCCAAGCCAGGACTATGTGGTAAAGGTACAGAATTATTGCAGCCTGCACAGCTGTTGGTGGGAGCATTTTCGTGCATTGGCAGCTCAGTATCATTTTTCCTGTGAACGAGTTCCTCACTTATCTTTTATCTTTAACTGGCTTGAACCTGTTTATTTGCATGATGAAACACCTGTCAGAGGAACAGGAAAGCCTTGTTCAAAGAGTCTATGGCTGATGTAACATGCTGAGCTGGGGACAACCAGGCTAAAACACGGGCCACCTGTATCTCAGGTTGCTGGTTTGCATTTCGGCAGAAAGCAGAACTTTGCTGCTGTTCCTTGTTTGATTGTTAGCACTTTCTAGGCCAGTCGATATCTAACATTTTTGCTGTCTGCTTTATGTTGTTTACTAGCAATAATACTAGTTTAGCTTTGAAGCTGAGCACATCTGGTTTTTTGCAGCCTAACACCATCGCCTTTGGAACAAAGACAATTTCTTAAACAAACAAGACACAAAATGTTTCTTCCCCCAGTACTTGTCTTCAGTCACAAACTTGTAGATGTCCTCCAGGATGGCTCTTCCCCAGTGCAGAAGACATCCCAAGCAAAACCATGAAGGTCATCTCCTCTGGTTGGTATGAGCCAGCTGGCAAGCTCCCTGAGCCCGAGTGAGTTCAGTCCTTGGAAGTCTTGGTGACAGATCCAGCTCTAGAGACGTGCCTTTCTGGGTCTGTACTTTAGAGCCCAGTTGGCAGAACCTAACATCTTGTGAGAGAACAACTCCAGTGGTGAATGAAAAAAATGTGAGTTCAACTGTTGGGCTGGGCACGGAGAAGCAGATAAACTCCGCGTAGTCCAAACTTGAACTAGCAAGTTCCATATATACATTTTTACGTGGCTGATGCTGAGAGCTAATTCACTGGTGGTTGCCACATGGATTGCAAAGATTATGGTAATTCATTGGCATAAAGTGCTGCCTTTCCCAGTGATTACAGACTGGCTCAGCGTTGTCTTTTACATGCCTTTATGATCAGTGGAGCCACAGTGTGAGACCTGGCTCTAAGTGCATGGCAGCTTCTCTCAAGGAAAGGCACAAACAAGGAGAGGCTTCAAACAAGAAAACTGTACTAAAGGGGGAATTACAGGTGTGATCCCTGCATCTAGGGGGACTGGAGCTGGTACAGGTACAGGAGATGTCGTGTAGCAGCCAAAACCAGAGGGGTGTATTTCATAATAAACTGATGGAACTTGGTAAAAACCAACAGTCAGGAATGAGTGGTTAGGGGCTGGGAATATCTTGCAGAGCCTGGTATGTGGGGCTCAGGGTTAGGACTTTTAGTACTGTGGAGGAAAGTGAGGTTGGGAGTAAATCTGTTTTTGAGTGGAAGAGGCAATGATGGATATTACTGAGGTACTCAGCATAACGTTAACTGGTGGTGAGGTCAGACACTCGCTGTTCCTTGTTAGGAGTCAGAGACAGTATGAGAACATCCAGCAAGAGGTGCAGCAGGTTTTCTGGTGTGAAACAACACTAGGAGGTTTTGTGAACTTGCTTGTAAATTCTTTGTTATGCCTGAAAGAAGTCTTAACCCAAGCTCCAGGTGCATCTATATACCACGCTGGAGCTAACTAGTGGTTTCTTCTTTGAGAAATAAAGAAATTCAGAGGAGGAATGTGTGGGAGTGATTCAAGAGAGGTGAAAAAGGCTGCTTCACCTGGGTCAGGGCACATACCGCAATAACGGTGTAGCAGTAGACTTGCACTTTTAACCTAAAACTTGAAATTCAGCCCAGTGTTTCCAAGTTAGCATCTTATTTAGTTCTTTCTGCACTTCTTCTTCAGGATGTTTATTACTGCGGTGTTCTCTGTATCCCCACAGCTCCTCACTCGAAGGCTCTTCCAACACCCCTACAAGGCAAGTTGTGCTTCTGGCAGTTAGTTAAGGAAGGAACAGAGCTTCAAAGCGTTTGAAATTTCTGGAAGTGTTATTTGTATGAAACTTATTCCAGGAGAAAATATGTTTTTGGAAAAGGGGAGAGGGACAAAGGAATGAAAATACAGGAAACGTTAAATAATTTGTTGTTCTTTCCTATAACACCAGGCAACATGTGGGTGCAGTCATCCAGGCTGGTCAGTGCATTTGACTGTGCAGAAAAGTCTGGTGATTTCTGGTCTCATGCAGCTGAGAATCTGAAAGATTTTGGCATTTTTATGCTGCGACTAAGTTCTTGTAGTATGGACTATTGCAGGAGTGTTGACGATGACCAGTGAAGCGATTTAATGTCAGCTGCTGGCTAGTCCAATATACTCCCATTTTCCAAGCAAATCATTGAACTTCAGTCAGTATATTTTTAAAGGGCATTTTTCAGCCAATTTTGCATGGATTGGGGATTTTTACGACCCACGTTTTTACCTACTCTCCTTTAGGGTGGAAACAATCCAGAAAAATATTTGCCTTGCTCTACGTAACTGTTGTGTGGGTATTTCTGGGAGGGACAGTAACATGGAGGAGAGAAATCCATAGTGGTTTTTTTTGTTTGTTTTGATTGAGAGTTGTGTGTTACTTATTTTGAGGAGGGGAGTGGGCATGGGATGGAGGTGTGTGCACTTATTTTTAATTTCGTGTTTGAACAGTATGTTATGCTATTTATCAGTACACTGATCTGCTTCTAGCCTGTGGATGGGTCTCTTGGGTATTTATGCTTATCAAGTATAATTCATGTCTTCAAACATTTTGCCTAACTTCATTATTCGAATCATGTGAAAGATAAAGTTTCCAGTTTTAGTCCTCATTCATAGTTTATTAAAGAGTCATTTACAGAGAAGAGCAGTGTGTGTATGTGTGTTGGGGAGCAGGAAAAAGGAGCTTTTTTCTTCAGAAGCTAGGACATACCTGCAAGCAAGTACACAGAGATTTGGGCACTTCCCTGTCTGGGCTCAGTCGCACATGACAGCATTATTTCGATGTTGTGTGAATGGGAGTGGGCGTTCTTACAATTACTATGGTACACTTATAATTGGCAAGGAGATGCCGTGTGGACAGCCTCCATCAATTCTGCTCAAATTAATAAAATCCTTGATAGAGGACCTCTTGATATTTGAGCATAAAGTAAGAGCTGAAAGGCCTCTGCTCATTAATTTTTAACAGCCTAAATGCCTTCCAGGCTTTTGATTTTTAAGGCGAATCATAAAGCAGTAATTCACAGGGGAAAAATTTGTCAGGTGTAAGCAGCAGCAGTGTCTTGTGGGACCTTGCAGAAGAACACGTTTCCTGCTGTTTGATGACTTTTTATAATTAGTTTTAGGAGGTGTGGTTTTTACCCTCACACTGTGTAGACCTGTGACATCTTCACCATCAGATACCTGTTTACAGATTGGAAAATGGATTATATTATGCTAGATACAGTGTAACGGTGGTGAAATGAGGTGATTACACTTTGTAGCTTGGGAAAGATATCACTTTTTTTTTTTGGATTTTTTTTTTGATTAAGCTGTTTAACCTGGCAGCTTTGCGAGACAGCTGTCTTGCTAGGGGAGGCTTTGATGGCACAGCCTCGGGCTGCTTTCTCGTCCTCTGATGTTTGTCCAGAAGAGACCCTGGGACTATGAATCCCAAATCCCCCATAGTGGGGACAGTGAGAGGAAGGGGAACCAGATACAGGGATAATGACTTCTTGGACAAGAGCACTGAGGATGAACTGCCAGTTTAGGTCATTTTCCACTGGATGTTTTATGTTTGGTGATATCCTTAAGCTATTAATCAAGTGGTAACATGTGTTGCATAGTCTGATATTCAGTTGTACTGGGATTATATTCCTGCCAAATTTCTTACATGGTTACTTAGTACCATCAGAACTGGTTTGATTTTTTTTGCTTGTCTGTAGCACTTGATGAAGCCTATTACCTTCTCTGTGTAAAAAATCTGTAATTGTTAGGATTTTTCTCATGCTTTCGGCAAATCTACATTTAAAGAGTCAGGCAGAAGACTTTGTCTTGAATTCTATTCACTCCTTGAATGTAAAGAGGATGGAAATTCAAATTATTAGAGATGGTAAATAGCTGGGAGATAAAGCAGCACAATTCAATAACCTCTTAAATGTTTGATTCAATGAATTTTGAATCTTTTAAATGAAGTTGGTATAATAAGACAACGCTTTACAGTTGAGACAAAGCAAAAATGACAAGCAGTTGAATCACTATATCTACTCATAAAGTAGTTCACAACTTCTCAAAAGCCACCAGAGGCAACTCCTGTGGAAAGCTTGAGGTTTACATTCTTGTTTCACTCCTTGGACTGTAATCCTGCAGAATTGTAATGTCTGCTTTAATTATCTGCATGTGCAGTCTTAAGAGGCTTGCATGCCTCTGTCATCACTTGCCTCATGAGTCCTCGTTTCAAAGTTGTATTCTCCTGAGGTTTAAAAAAGAAAAGACAATTCCTTAGAAAATGGTGGATCATAAATGTATTGGTACAGATGAGTCATTTACTTTGAGAAGCATAGGACTTTTTTGTAGCAAAACATGAGTTCATTTATTACCTTCAATCCCTGGACTAGAAGTTTTATTTTTTAGAATGAAATACGTGATTATTATGCAGGGATGTCACTGTCTAAGTTAAATAATTGCCAAGTATGTGCAATGCTTGATTTTGTTTTCTCCCCCATAGTATTAAACTGTTTGGTGCAGAGAAATTAACTTGTCCTAGGATTTTGACAGCTCATGATCAGTAAATGATGCTAGCTGGATTTTTCTTAAAGGGACACTAGTTAAAGAAATGGTGATTAGAGATGTTCTTCCACTTGCTGAAGTGTTGTAAACAAGTGTGGAGACTCCTTACTATTCCGCATGTGGAAAACCTAAGTTTGTATCTTGCCATTGCAGTCTCTCCTGAACTCACTGTAGGTTTAGGCTGAAAGTTTAAAACAGAAACCTGATGTGAAAGTAAAGTAACCTTCAAAAGAAGGAGTATACTTCTTTATTTCACTTTTCTGCTGTGGCAAGCAATTATTGTGTAAATTTTACCTCCATCTCGTGAACTCAATGTGCTTGCTTCGTAGCCAGGCCCCCTGAGATGATGTTTGCAAAGCTGATTGCTTGCTGCTCTGCTCTTCATCCTTGTATCTTAAAGCAGTGGGCTTTAACACTACCTGTCCCCTTACCTCCCCCCAAAAAAAAGAAAAAAAGGAGTTGCAGATAAAACTGGTGAATGAACTTCTCTTTTTAACCCAAGGCTTCAGGTTTTCTTGTATGGCAGCAGGTAATGTGTTTTCTTTGTCTTCAGACTTGAGAGTGGGATGTCACTGTTGCTGTATTTGCTCGTCTGGCTCTTGAGTTTTACAATGAAAAAGCCTTTTCATTGACAGGATAAGCCTCATATATCTTCTTATGTTGGATTTTATGTAAGCTTGTGGAGTTATTTTTGCTGCATGTTGTAGGAGTAGATCATGCTTTCTGGGAGCATTGAATATTGATATCCTTTACTTACTGCTTTTAAGTGGAAACATACTATTTACAACCACGTCATCCAATTATACTAATCTTTAAATTGTGTAGTTTGATTTATTCTGATTTATCCATCCTGCACGTTTTGGGGCTGTGTTGTACCTCTTGAAATACCCAAGCTGTGTTGTGACTCACGATAGATGTGCTCAGGTGCATCTTGTCCACACCGTCTGTGAAGAGAAGGGGTCTTTCCTCTCCCTGGAGCTGGAGGTGGCTTTTCTGGGTCCCTGTGATGAGGGGCCACCCCACCGCTGACAGCACTAGCCCTCTTCTGACTTGACTTTGCCATGAATAGCTGTGGCTTCCACATCTGCCACGTTTATTTTAAAACAGTTTCCAACAGAGGAAAGAGGTGACCCCAAATCCTAAAGTTCAAGCTGAATTAAAAAGTCACAGAGTACCTGCGGAGAGGTCTGCCCGTGCTGTTCCTTGTGCTCCTCCACAGGCACCTGCTGCCAGGCCCACCAGGCTGGGCCCGACATGGATGCGGTGCTTTCTGCAGGAAAGGCCCAGCTGTGTTTGTGTCACTTGGTTTTACCAGCGGATGGTGGGGAGGAGGAGGGTAGGGGAACTTGGTAATTAAAGTAGGGCCCTTCTGGGTCTGGACATAGTTTAAATGAGTTCCCAAGAGCTCACAGAAGAAGACGGTTGTATTTAAAGTAAGTCTAGTGATAGTTCTGCCTTGTTTCCCTCACAGTGAAAGTAGCAGCCAGGGTAACTGCGTGCTTCAGTACTGCTTGATGCTGTAAATCCTTGCCTGGGAGAGCTCTGCTCTGATCATTTGGCAGCTACAGGGCTGTGTATCACCTTCAGAAGCCCTGCGGTTTTTAACTTCTCATCAAATGAACCCGTTACAACTTGATCTAACAGTGCTAATGGTTTTCCTTATCTGTCGGGGGAAAGGGGGGGGGTATGGTGGTCACGGTGGTGGTGGTTGCTTTAATGTGATTTCATTAAATTAATTTAAATGCTGAAGCTTTTTTTTTTCCTCTTTTAATCCAGTACCAAACATATTTATGGGTTTTTAAGATGGAGTGTATACATCAGAATTACAGCAGAGCATAAATAGCAAATGCTTCGCAGCTGGCAAGTGAAAATAATTCTAACTTATATTCTCCAATATACAGTGTCTTAATGACTTGAAGCGCTGTATTTTTACAGGACAGATATCAGATACAGGCTGCTGAAGCATTATGGCAAGTCCTGTTACTGTCCAAACAAAACGTTTTTAGGTTTACACAAAGCGTGTTGCTCTATAATTAAACATTAAAAAATTCAGTTCTGAAAGTCAATCCTGCAAAGAGTTTTTGTATGTTGTTACACATCATTTTTATAAGTCCACTGAATGCAGCATTAGGCCAAGAATTGGGAAAACTGAAAGCAAGATTGTACTCTTACTTCAATTTTTTTTTTTAAAAAAAAAAGGTTTCTCAGTATCATTCTGTCTCAGAACTTAAGAAAAATCACTAATGTAGAGAAACTGGAATGGGATGCTCTTAAGTGTATTTTTATCACTTTTTCTTCCTTGGGTTTCTTGAGTGTTATCTGATGAACATTTTCTGTGTTTGTCTAATTAATGGGGGAATAGACAGCCCTTTTTCATGTGCTTTATTATTGCTTGTGGGGCTCTGTAGACCAAGCCTTTGACAAAAAGTACATCACTTCTTGATGGCAGGACCTCCATAGG
The DNA here is from genome assembly GCF_964034855.1 of Anser brachyrhynchus. Classification (NCBI taxonomy): domain Eukaryota; kingdom Metazoa; phylum Chordata; class Aves; order Anseriformes; family Anatidae; genus Anser; species Anser brachyrhynchus. The sequence goes on along the minus strand of NC_137694.1, from coordinate 35,953,908 downwards.
AATTTGTCGCAGACGGGAAATTAAGAAGCCTCAATGATTTTACTCAGCATTGGATATTAGACTAGATTCTTCCCACATTCCCTATGTACTGCAAAAATCTTAAACTTATTTTATCTTTATCCTGGAGCTTGCTTTAATGATGACCCTATGTTGTTGTTTAACCCAGCAGGCAGCTCAGTCCCACACAGCTCACTTTCCCCTGGTGGGATGGGGGAGAGAATTGGAAAGGTAAAAGTGCGAGAACTCGTGGGTTGAGATAAGGACAGTTCACTAGGTAAAGCAAAAGCCACGCTCACAAGCAAAGCAGGACAAGGAATTCACTCGCTGCTTCCCGTTGGCAGGCAGGCGTTCAGCCACTTCCAGGAGAGCAGGGCTCCTCATGCATAACGGTTTGTTGGGAAGACAAATGCCACCACTTCAAATGTCCCTTCCCCCCCTCCACCCCACCTATCCTCTTTCTCCTTCTTTCTCTTATCTTTTATTGCCAAGCACGATGCTGTGTGGTATGAGACATCCATCGGGGCCAGCTGTCCTGGCTGTGTCCCCTCCCAGCTCCTTGTGCAGCTCCCTCCCTGGCAGGGCAGCAGAAGAGGCTGAAATGTCCTTGGCTCTGTGTAAGCCCTGCTCTACAACAACTAAAACATCGGTGTGTTATCACCACTGTTTTCATCAAAAATCCCAAACAAAGCATCAGACCAGCTGCTATGAAGAAAATTGACTCTATCCCAGCTAAAACCATGACATCCGGTTGTTTTGGTTTTGTGTTTTAAGGAGTGGCAAATGGCCAGCTATCACCCTTCTATCTTGGTGGCCAGTGAATTTCTTCTCTTTGATCTTCACCTTTTATCCAACATGTATTACCCTAACTCCAAGTTTTATAATCGCAGCTGGTAGTAGCTTTCAAGGTCATTACAACAAGCCTTCTGCCACATCAACATACAAGCATCAGAGGAGTGTTTTGACTAGCAGTGAAGGACTCTTCTTGGAGAGAGGAGGCAGCAGCTGGGATGTGCTTTTGCTGTCCCTAATCCACTACTGCTCAGATGTGGTTGAGCGTGTTTTGTCAGTGTTAGTGTGCTTGCTTTTTGCCTGGCAGGTAGTATGGACCCCAAGAATGGAAGAAATCAGGTATTTTCTTGTCTGGTATATTAAACAGTACATTGTGTGCAACCAATCTGCACAAAGTACTTTGAACACTTGTTAAGTTCCTCTAGGAAATATTTGAAATGCTATGGAGAGGAAAAAAAGTACGTGCTTCTCTTCCCACAGTGTGTTTCTTCACTCAGAAAAGAAATGAGCGAACTTCGCTGGTGCTCAAGACAAATGTTGAGGCAAATCATCAGTAAAAACTATTCAAGGGTGGGTGGGAGGGTGGAATTCTCCCTCAAGTTTTCCTGCTGTTATGATTGTTGTGCCATTCTACTCAGCAAGCAATTTTAAACATGCTTAAATATGACTAAAGACAGAACCACATCTGTCTCAGCAGTGTACATGGATATGCATTCACATTTCTGAGCGGGCCCTGGGATGATTTTGCAACATCCCAAATGTTATCTTGAAACAAAATTTTCCCCTTCCCTCTTCTAATGACTTCTAAACTCATTATTGTTTCTGGACCATGACAGCAACCTGTTGGAAGTGTAAAGCAAGGTAAAACCAATTCAGATTATTTGTCAAAAACAGCACAATTTCGTTTGGTCACCAAAGTAAAAATGCATCCCTGTCAGTTCAAATCAAGCTGTAGCTGAATTTAAAAGCTTCCTCCTGCCCTGTGTTTTGATGACTCATATGCCAGCTTCATGCCTAGCAGAATTCCTTCAGGATTCTGAAGGTGTAGATGCATTTTGCAGTAAACTGCTGAGTACTGAGGAGGTGGCATGTCCATGGCTTGTCACACAAACCTTCTCCACCCAAATCCCTGCACTGACCCGTGCAACCCTTAGAGGCCCTTCCAGGTTAGTGAAGGAGCACAGTGCTTTCCTCTGAGAACCCTTGAGCTCAGATGGGATGTGAGCATCCTAAGCATTGTCCATGCCCCTGGAGATGGCGTGCCTTGCTGTGTGCCACATGTCCAGACTGGTTCGAAGTAAAAGTTCAGAGTTAAAAATATGTTTATTTGCTCCATTATGGGAAAAGTTTGTTTTCAAACTTGTAAAAAGATGATGCATCAAAACGTATTTTTACGTTTATGTTCAGATGCAAGTTTTTTTTCTTACCGTAAGATTCTTTCTTAGCTGCTTCAGCATTTTGACTGGTGCGCAGTGGTGGCTAATGAGCCCACACCTGGGCTGACATGCCCCAGAGAGTCCCTAATGCTGTGTCTTCCTTCTGTATCCTGCTTCCAAGTAACACGTCCCTCTGAAGGCGCTTGCTACAGCCAGCCAGAACGGCTGCTCTGAGTTATTCCCCCCACATGCACACACTTAAAATGCGAGGAATGTGCTGACTTTTCCATCCTCATTGCTTTCACGAGGTGCTGGCCTGTTATCTCCTGGTGTGGGAGATGAAGTCATTTCCCTCCACTTCCTCAGGCTCCGCTGACTGCAGTTGCTGTTGTGTATCTCACCTAGCACATCTCCCCTGCTGGACCTCAGACACTTAGAAAGCATGCTTTGCATTGGATATTTGTCATAGTATATTACATTTTCACAGTGTAGAATATAAAACAATGTAGTAGATGTAGAGGGGTATTAAACATATTCAGCTTAATATACCTATAGCTTTTCTCTCTGTAAGCAACATATGTAAAATAAATGTGCTACAGCAGAGTGAAAATGAGTTTTCAGAACCACTAACCTGTCTTCCTGCCATTTGCAGAGATGATTTTAAAAAGGGAAGATGGGCTCTTAGAGGATACTGTTAGGAGTACAACTGGAATTGATAGATTTAGTGCATGGAAAAAAGTGCATGACTCTCAGGCTGCTTTTCTTGAATGAGTTATACAAATCTGTTTTCATTTAGGCAGTATTCATACTTTGGGATATAAAAGATAGACTCTATACCTGCTTAGGAGTCTATATTCAACAAGGTGTGCAAATGAGTACCAGGTACATAAGCAAACCTGCTTCTTGATGCATCCGTTACAGTACTGCTTATGTCTAGCTGTGTGTGGACATGGGATTTCTGATTAAAACAGTTTTAAGCTTCAAAGGAAGCTGAAAGCAAAGCATTGAAACCTGGTGTTTCAGGCATAGGCTGTATCATACTGCACTGGAGTTACAGTGCAACTTCGATTCTTCATTCTGTAGCTGTTTCAGTAAAAACACATTGTTTCCTCTAGTTCAAAAAAAAAAAAAAAAAGAAAAAAAAAAACCACCAAACCCAAAACCTGCCATTCCTGTTGAACTCTGTAACAGCTTTTTAATCTTTGCTATTGTTCTGATTCTTACCAAGGAAAACTCACCGAGTTTTCTATGGAAACGAGGTCTGTGTGAATGCTATGTGTATATCTCTATTAAATTTGAAACCTGTTGGTTGTTTTCAGCCAAGTTTCACAGTTCTCAGAGGTAGTGAGGTTCCTACATGTTGTGTAGCAACATTAATTGAGTAGGGAGAAGTTACTGATCTAATAACTCAGTGGGCATAATCTAATAACTCAGTGGGCATGAGGCACATGTCTTCAAACTCCGTCCTTTCCATGGCACTTGCATTTTTTTCAAGCGTCAGTAAATACTTCTGGGGAAGGAGAGACTAACACTCGGGCTCTGCTGATGAAAGACCTGACCAAAAAGGTGCAGGTTTACACTGAGGAATTGTTCCAAGTCCTTAGCTTGCAAAATGGCAAAGCCTTTTGTCATGTCACCTCTCCTCATTCACCTTCTGTAAAAATTGAAATGGATCCTCTGAAAGAAGCTGCTGCTTAAAGGAGCAGGAAGCTAAAAAGACCCTCTAACCACTTTGATATCGTCTCTCTCCAATGTGTTTTCTCAGTATTGAGGAATGTTTTCTCTTGTAACATCTTGAAATTTGATTGATATCACAGTCACACGAAAAACAAGGCATCTTGTACAGTACAGAACAGCTGTCTTCCACAGCCCTGGCTCATGCCTGTCCCTGTGCTGTGGAGTTCTAGACTTAAATCCACGTTTTGCTAAGTGGAAAAATTGTACCAAGATGTGCCTAGACTGCAGACAGTGTGGCTGGCAGAAAGCTAACCAGGTAAGTGCTTTGTGCTTATAGCAGTCTGCAGCTTAGTGCAAGCTGGAAAACCTGCCTGCGAAGCTGGGACAAGACTGTTTACTTGAACAAACCCCCTGAAGCACTGCTGGCAGATTGGAAAGAGCTCGTGTGCCTCAGCTGCTTCAGTTTACACTTAAACATCTTAGCATAAATTTACCTTCGTCAGCCATGTACTCAGAGCTGGATGTGAACTGGGGCAATGGAGGAACTGGCACGTTTCATTTTTGTGGTCTGCAAAGTGGGAGATGGGATAGCTTCCAGGATGAAGGTGCAATGAACCCGAGCCTTGCACTTTAGCTTAAAAAACCAACACAATAACAACAACACAGAAGCAATAGTTTGACATTTGTTTCATTTCTTATCTTCTTTGGCTTCTCTGTCTTACGGCTTCTGTTGGCTGCTAGAGTCTTCAGTCAGACATTGAATTAATATTATTAATGGCACGGTTTACCTTCTCATATCCTGAGGCCTCATCAGAACAGCACAGGTGCTTTCTGTTACTGAGTGCAGATGTGGAGAAATAACTGCTGAGACAATATAATGCACGGAAGTTGTAGTTTCATCTCCTGAAACCACATAATGGAAGGACTTCAAGGAGGAACAGCACATTTGAGCCACTTCTTCCATTCTTCCTTAATTCTCTCTTCTTGTCATACGTACAAACACAACTGTCCAACAAGACAAAGGCAACAAAACAACAAGCTATTACATTATCCTACTGTGAATTTTTAGGCGATGGAAGGGAAATTTTCGTATTTGGTCCGCCAGCACTTAGAGTCTTCACCTGAAGTGAGGCTGTTATTGTGGCTGGTGTATCTAGGATCTATTGCTATATGTTTTTTTCACATTTTTGTCAATATTATAAACTGAAAATTTGTCCTGAGTGGAAGCAACTTCCTTAAAACGTAACAGCCAATGTATGAAAACACCCAGCATCATAGCGTGTGGGTTTGTGGCCTGCACACGTTGGCTTGTGATTCAGCCTTAGAGGTTGGTTTGGCAGAGGGCGAGCAGGCCGTAGGATGGTGGCAGGGGTGGGCTGTGGTGCAGGAGCAGCAAGGAGGTAAAGACACCCGGAGGGTGCTCATCAGCCTCTCTGGGCAGGTGAGTCGGTTTCGTGAGACCAGCTCCATGAGGGCTTGTTGCTTGAGCCTTTGCTTCAACGTAGTTATTTCTTGATGGGATGGGAGGATAAAAACCTGTCACACAGGCTTTTATTGACCAAAAAATACGGTTTATCTGATTCAATACCTGGGTTATCTCTTCTGCTGAAGCAAAAGAGACGGTTGCCTAAGGCAACCAATATGTTCAGTGTGATTGCAGGCTGTGATTGGTAAACCTCTGTGGGCTTGACTGATATGACATAAAAATTGTGTTGCCTTTTTCAGCGTAATGTTGGTTGCAGATGCTTATGCATTTTGCTGATTTTATCCTGATTTGCCAATGTGTGTTAAGAACATCTGTGATCTGCTGATAAACAAGACACTGAATGGGAGCCAGCTTTTTGTTTTTAAAAAACAGTTTTAGTATTACTTTCTGTTGCATAGGAGATTGCCTGGGGTATGCAGATATAGCTGGATATTGAAAAAGTTTGCTGGAGTCCTTTTTTCACTTGACTTCACCACTACAGCTGGAGGCAAAAGGTGAGGAGGGTGAGGAGAGACTCTGTGGAGCTACCCATATGGCCTTCCAGGGGCACAGAGGAGAAACTCCCTATCTCAAGGGAATAGAAGGAAGCAGTTAACTCGGTTCATGTCTCAGGGACGTGGAGCAGCACACAGGGAAAAGCACTTGTTTTTTCAGTTTTACTCCAAGCTGGTCTGCCGGTTTCTTGTAGAAATAAGTTCCAGTTTGGGTACTAGGGACCGTCAAAGGTCAGGGGGTTGCTTTGCCTAGGGCTGGACCTTCTTGAGGTGAAGAACTGTCCTCGCAGAAGGGGATGATTTGGTGGTCCAACACAGCATTTATATTTATGGCTGTTTGTGTAGTTAGTTTTAGTTATAGTCGGGAGAAAGGAAACTTTTATAAACGTATAAGCAGCTGTTTACAAAAAGAAAAAGAAAAAATATTCTTGGGGACTGCGTAGGAAAAGGGCCTAAGTTTAAAATATGAGTATTCCATGTCCTCCATCTTTTTGGCCTTTTTATCATAGCTTTTGAGGTTGTTGAAAGGTTACTCCTTAGTCTTCAGCAGTGTCATCCAGAGAACCCTCAATTAATGTTGACCTGTGGAAGTGGCTTCCCCAGTCCTGAAAGCTGCAAACCCAGCGTATGGCAAACTGCCACGGGCTGAGTATCAGCACCTTGTCACCGGCTGCGTGTCACTGCTCAGCCTGGGGAAACCAACAAAATGTGACACCGAAGGCTGCTGTTGACAAGGTACCTAAACCACCAGGGAGCAAATCCCAGTTGCCTTCAAGTTCCTTTCCCAGCTTGGCTTTGCCAAGAGCCCACCCCCTAAATAATTAGGAGCAGCCAGCAGAGATCTTGAACCTCGAAAGATACGTTCCTAACAGGAGTATCTTTGGCTAAACTGCCTATCTAGAGGTGTCGCCACAGACTAGGGAAACTCCAGATAAGGGAAAGCCGTCTTGCCTAGTTTTGTGGGGAGTTCAGCACAGGGAAATATTTTTGTCTCTTCGCCTAGGCTAGATGACCTTCATGTAGGTGAAAAGGGCTGTTTTTTACTCTTAGACCCTGAAAGAAATGTGCATTTTTACAGTCCTTTCATCTAAGAGATGTGAGGGAAGGAATTATTTTCTGCTTAATACTATATATTTCAAAAGCAACGAAAAGATACATGTTTTTAAATGCAAGATCACAATCTGTACTAGTTCCTGAGATAGTTGTTTAGAGAGGTACTCTAAATCAAAAGCTAATTAAACACTCAAAGTACTGTTCCTCTTAATTGTTCAGATGCTGATAGATGTACTAGTCTATAAAACTTATTTTCCACTTTAAGACCTGTAAAACCTAGTCATAATAATAATGCTTTTAATTATCAGATGAATTCATCTGTCTTTCCTCAAGTCAGCATTCCTTGCTCTGTCCTCCTTACTCCACCAGCTTTATGTTAGAAAGCTTTATTTGGAGGCTTATTTTACGGCAGTGAAATGGACTGACTTGCATTCTGCAGCACCTGAGCTAACTGGGATGTCTTTTGTTACCATGTGTTACCTCTAGGGATTTACTGCGCTGCCCGTTGTTGCCCGGTGCAAGCTCCCGTAGGTGTCTGTCATTGGTAAGCCTGGCTGCGGTGCAGGACACAGAGCTTACGGGACTGGCCCTGACTTTGGCCCTCCCAAAGAATTGTAAACCTCGTTATTCTTGTAAGCAGCTAAGGCTTTTTGTACCATTAGTACACTCCAGGCTTATGTACAGATTTTGACTTGTTTTTAAAGACATTTAGAGCTGTGAGTGTTGAACAGAAAGGTGAGGAATAAGCACAACACACAGATGACCCAAGCTCTGTGCATATCTCTGAGCTGTTCCTTCCTTCCGTTAAACCTACGATCAGAGCGTTTCAAGCACTATGACTTAACAAGATGTAAAGTCTCCTTGCTCACTTGGTGACAGAAATAGTCCTCTCTTTGATTAAGCAGCTATCACAGAATGGATGTAAAGGTGGGCTACTTGTTTTTCAGGCAACTCTGAAAGAAAGTAGATAAGCATCAAGACCCTACTAAGCTGCTGGAGACCCAAATTAGAATGGGTTGAGGAGTGCTCAGCTTACGGTGTGTACTTAAAAATGTTATGCAAAACAGCCCCTCAAAATGAACATTATTTTGCCTGTATTATAATGCAGTAAGTCATAAATACCTACAGAGAGGTGGTAATACAGGAAATACTCTTAAGCAGATAAGCTGAGTGTGGTCCTCGTCTCCTTGCTTTCACGTGTTGTTAATAAAGTGATTTTTTTTTTTTCTTTACAGAAGATATCCCTCTTCATGTTTTGAGGAGGGTTTGTAAAGAATGAAGTCTGATAGTTAAACATTTTGGGGAGTATTGTTCCCATGTCTAAACAATGGATTTGTGTGTTAGTGTAGAGTAAAAGTCATTCTCTTAGTCAAGAATATTTTTGAAGTTCTATGTGCTATTGAGCGTCAACTGCAACAGTGTTCTTGCTTAATGTTTTTATTATCATATTTAAAGCCCAGCTGAAGGCCACTGTGGAGTCATAGGCAGATGAATATGCTTGAAGCGTGGAAGTCTAATGGATACAATTATCATCCTACTGTTCATTGCAGTAGTTATTGAGGCTACTCAAAATGTTAATTGGACACTAAGTTTCATCCCTAGAGAAAATATCTACTACATGTTTGGGTCACGTTCAAAATATGCAGGATCCTAGGAGGGTATTAGTTGCTACGCTTCACAGCACATTGGACCAAAGATCTGTTATCTGAGGAAAGAAATGCAAAAAAATGATGTACAGTAATGCCAACTACCAACTGGAGTGTTTGATGGTTTTAATTAGGCATTTAGACTCTTTTTTTTTTGCTTCAGTGTAGTTCAGTTTGTGCTGGTAAGCAGAAGAGAAATTAGAGATGGGGGAAATAGAATTGTTGTTGTAGAGATTAAAAAATAGTGTGCAGTGAAGTTTTTGCATGTGCAAATAACTGGAGAAGATGGGATGCTAGTCCCATGGCCACCCACTGATATCTCTATGGGAGAACTTCAATTTATATTCAATGGGTAGTTATGGTCTAAAAAGTGCAGTAAATCCAGAAGACTGTGCAAATTCTCATGCATGTGGAAATAAGAGGATTAAACAATTTCATTTTTTTTACCATAATTGAAAAAACATGCCTTCTTAAGCAGAAATACTGCTTGCAAAGAAAAAAAAAAAAAAGGCAAGCAATTTCCCTTCAGCATCCAACCTCCTAGAAAAGCCTCTTTACTTTATAAAAGGAAAGAAGTGCCAGCCAAAACTTTCACAAGAAGGGAAGGAGTTATATATGTGGGGGCTGTATTTATCTGAGCTCGAGTGATAAAATGTGATTAACTGAGATTGCAGAAGCCGTAATGTCGGTACAAGACTAGTGAGCAGGAAGCGGGCAATTCCTTTGGCATTTACACTGAGGTGTCTGGTCCTGGGGCTACTGTAGGAGGGTAAAATTCCTTTGGAAGCTGTTCTGCTATTAGAAAAGTGCATTATTACTCTACCTGCTCCGTGCTGTCTCTCCCCAGAATGGTACTTCAGAGCAGGGACATCAGGGACAGCAGAGCTGTACTGAGGCAATTCAGTAAAGGAAGGTAATGACGCCCGAGGATCTTTTGCCCCGCTGCAGCCACCGTCTGTTCATCAGCCACGGAAAGGTGGATTTGTTCTGCTCAGAAGTGAATTACTCACAGCTGTTTCCTTTGTAAGATTGCATTTTGTACTTACTGATACAATCAATAGTTCAGAGGAATGGAAACTTTTTATTATTTTTTTTTTTACTTCCTCTTCCCAATAGAGTACAACTCCTCTGTGTTTTAAATCTTTTTTTCTAATTGCTCTGCTGATTACTCGTGTTCTGTGGGGTGTTTGATTTCATCACTGAGAACTGCCGACATTGGGTTTTTTAATCTTTGTTTGGTAAATAAAATCTGTCCTAGCCAGATAGGTTTATCTTTGTTTAATGTGTGTGTGTATGCACTTAAATGTATTGATATATATATGTCCAAAGAAGATTGGACTATTGTAAGTGTGGTTACAATAACCAGTTATAAAAAAAACAAATCAGGAGGTGGTATGATCGTATTTTGTGTCTGTTTGAGTCTGTGGATCTCCTTTTTCTTAGTGAAATACTTTACACGCACACATGCATACACTTCAGTGGGAAAAGGCTGGCAATTTAAGCTGGTTGATGGGTAAATGGGTGGAAAATGACGTTAATATCATGATTTTGCAAGTTAGAAGTGAGAAATTGAAAACAAAAATGGAAGGTTTTGACTGCTTCAGTAGTTATTTTAAAGATTTTTTGAAGATATATTTATTTGTGTGTTTGTGTGTAAGTTACAATACAATTAAGTGGTTATGCATAGTTGCAGTATTATATAAAGAAAATATTTTTATTATTAAGCTAATTCCCCTCATGCTTAAAATGTTTTCCTTTTTTTTGTTCTTACTTTGTAGCTGTTTGCTGTATGTATAAAACCTGTTGGTTGCTATATCGCTCTAATGTGTTGTACAATGTGTTAAGATATTTGAAGGCAAGAAGTAATGCATCTTAAACTGCTGTACTACCCGATATTAGGAGACAGCCTTGCAGAACCAGAGGGTAACTTTGAGAAGCAGCTGAAGAGTAGTATTTTTATGTTGGTTTCTGATGAAGTTTCTGTTTACTGCTGGTTATTAACCCATAGGACTGGGGAGTGTCGTGTTTGTTTGTTTTTTATTGGCAGTGTCTTTGGGCAGCGTTGGCTGAAAGTAGGCGATGCTTCCATCAGCTTCCTTTCAAGTAAGATGCTGCAGGATTAGAAAGTTCCTAGTAATGAGAAAGGAGAACCAAGTTTTTTGACGGTGGATGAGATCCAACTAGAGAAGGTTGAAGAATTGGGTCTGAAAGCTTGATGCTATCCTTGGGATTAGGAGGAAGCGATGTGGCCTCACCACAACATACCCCTTTAACCAAGGGGCCAGGCAGGAGTAGAGGAACCCAAGACAGTGCAAGCTTAAAGAAAATGACTCAGCGTAGCATTGTAGTTGTATCTGTTGAAGTCCCAGGAGGACTTTACCTGAACCCTGAGGAAGCAGCTGGGGCACAGCACCAGGAGTGTTTGTTCAGAGCCAGGCAGCAGCCAGGACAGCGCCTGTGTTGGGTCGGTGTTGCGAGCAGGGCTTAGAGCCACCCAAGATCAAAAGGAGCTTCAAGCATCTCTGCCAAAGCCAGGGATCCGCAAGGCTGGTGTTAAGAAAGGAGCAGCTCTCACCCTGCCATCACCATGACACCATGAAGCTGCGCTGTTGTCTCCCAACGAGGTTGGCACTCGCTGATTCACTGTTCACCTTTTATTGCTGGGACTCGGTTACAACATCCCAGTTAGTAAATTCAGAAGCTACCCGGGCTTCTTCTGCACTACACAAGAGTCACTGTATGAAATGTTCTCGCTGTGGAAGAATGGTTAACTTTATTTTTCCCTGAGTGCAACAGAAGTGTTTTCAATGAATAATGCAATGCATTTGAAGCTTTGGAGAAAGATATCTTGAAGATTAATGATTTTTAATTACAGTGTTTGTGATGCATAATGGCATCTATCTGTATTCATCTTTTATTGCAGAATTGTGTATCAGGTGGATCATATGGCAAAATAATGGTGGGGTAGTTTGTCTCTTCAAGAGAAATTGTGTAGAAAAAATTGAGTTTGTTTTTGCTTCCATGAGGTTCCCAAGAATTTTTCAGCTGGAAAGGCATAGTTGAGTATCCCATTTGACAGTGTCCAGCACTGGAGACCTTAAAAGACGGTGCAGCAATTCCCAAGTTTGCAGATCAGAGGAAAACTGCCTTTCATTGCAGGTCTTATTCTGGCTTCCAGAGCAGCGTTTGTGCTATGAAACTCTGCTGAAGCCGATGTTGGCCTAGGAGCTCGTCATGCATTTGCACAAATTTGTTTCTTATTGTGTCCCCAGCACGGCTGTGGCCCACAGTCTGGTGTTTTTCCAGATGGTACCCAGGAGCAACATGGGCAGCGCTGAGCCAGGAGCTGCTTTGTACAGGCAGCGTGGATGCAGAGACTCGGTTTTGGGAGAGGATGAAGAGCGTAGCCCGTGTCCCTTGGTCCCTGGGCTGGAGGTTGGCCAGCTGTATGCAGCAATGCAGATGGAACCCAGGAGGAGGCTTGCACAACGGAGCTGGTGCAGAGTTTGCTGCTTCTGGTTCAGAAGGGCAGACCTGGTGCAGGGAGAGGGCAAAATCTCATGCTGGAGGAAAGGCAAGAACAGGACCAGAAGTGTCAGCAGTGACAGCGAGCTGCCCCTAGGGCCTTCAGCAGCCTGGCCTAGTCACAGGGCTGGATGCGAACCTGCACAGGGAACTTTGGTACATCCTTCAGCCTACGCTTTGCATTTCTTCCATCAGACCGCTTTGTCAGAGGCCTAAGCAGATGGGTTTTCATTCCTTAAAGTCAACACTGAACTTCTTTTACATTTTAATATACTTCCTGTAAAGGAGCAGATAGCTAGCTGCATGCAGGCTTAGCGAGCAGAAGACTTGGGGTTGCAACATGCTCTGGCCCACCCCTGGTCTGAGTTCTTCAGGTTTTTGGTCAGGAGAGGCACACCTTTGAATGGTTTGGAGGGATTTTTTTCTTTTCTACCTTTAAGAAAGATTTGTTGTCTGCTGCCCTTGCAGCCCCCAACCCAGCCAACACAACCATCGGTCTTTTTGGGGCACGTTGATTAACGTGTGGCAGCCTGTGCATCGCTTGTATGGTTCGGGCACCACCTCTTTGTGGCTTTCCCAGTCTAATAGCTGTCTCTTGATGCTGCTCTGGAGGTATTTTGTCCTTGGCAAGTGATTTACAAAACTTTTGCCACTTCTTCGTGATCATTTTGAATTGAGAGCAGATTAATGGTTGTTTCTGTATTGGCAGTGGTTGCCTTTTAATAACAGTTATCCAGCTTTCTTGTGTCTGTCTAAGTATCATGTGCTCAGATGACTCCAGAGGAAACATATCTGGGCACTGTGCAAGTGTCTAAATATAGCAGTAATAATCTCTAGCTTTCTTCTTTTAAGTCAGTAGAAGAAATTTCTGGATACGCTTCCGTTTGTGTGGAGCACACACTGAGATAAGCCCATATTGACATCTATCTCAGTGCTAATTTCTGGTGTCTCCCTATTACTTTGCAAGAGGAAAGCCTTTTTCTATAAATCTCTGAGCTTGTCTTTGGGGTCGGTTTGGTTTTTTTGTGATTTTTTTTCTTATGCCAGAGAATTGCACAGTTTTCTGCCCCTTTCCAAACTGCCAACTTCCTGCTCCACTGAAGTTCCTTCTGGCTCCAGTCCCAGGGTGTCTGGGAACAATAGGTTCTATTTCAGTCCATAGAGATTTAATTGCTGTGAATAAGGTTGACAATTATCTCTCTTTGTGTTTGAGAATCCCACCAGCTGTTTTAGATGCATTTAAATTGCTGCACCATGCTAAATTCACTTGTCACATCAGGAGCTATTGAGCCAGATTTGAGGCAACTCATAACATGTCCATGGCCTTTACTTTAAAAATCATTTTTGCTGCATTTGATTCTTTGTCTACCACCTCTCCTTCAGCCTTGGCTCTCTGCACTGGGTGGCACTATTAGTCACACCACGGGACTTCTCTTACTAAGAAAATGCATTTCAAACAGCAAGGAAACTTACTGAAAGAGAAGTTGGCGTCTCGTTTTTTTGCTGCCCCCAGCCACATAAGCTCAGGCATGTAAGGTGGGAATCATTTGATCGCATCATATGGGCAACCTGCTGTGTAAGTGTCTAGGCTCTTTTTTATTGTCCACAAAGAGGAAAAGCCACTTCATGTTAATGTAAACAGCTAAAATAGGTCAGATGAATCATGCCCCCAGATGTCCTCCTTCTCTTTGCTTATAAATAAAGTCCGGATGATTAGCTCGGACTTAGCTGTCTGCACCGTGGACATCTGAACAGATCTCACCTCTGGGGACCATGCTTGTAGCAGCCATCACATGTAGGTGACTGTAGGCACGTGTAGACACCTAAGAGGATTAAAAATACTTGGCTCAGTGCAGCTGCTGCAACGGTGAGCACCAAGGTGAAAGTGCTCTGGGCTTGTTTTCTCGAAGCTGAAGGCAAACCTGTCTGAGCAGCCATATTTCTCGTCACCCTGTGAATTTCTGTACTGCTTTCTGGCAAAAGTTAGTTTCCGAAGAAGGAAGAATGGATGGATTTTCCAAAGGAAGCTACAGATTAGTATTTGATAACATGCAGACAGATAGCATTAAGCTATGATTCTTCTTCTTTTTTTTTTTTCCTTTGCTAGATTCCTCAGCTCATCAGACACAATTGCATAACCTTTATTTTCTCCAGAAATGTTCCTTTAAGCAGGACCTGTCCTCCACATCATCCGCTCTTTCTGCCTTCATGTTGTCTCTTCAGTGTTGCTCTGGAAATATGTTGATTTGGGTTTAAAAAAAAAAAAAAATTGCTGCACAGGTGTACCTGTGGGCAGCACGCTGCCATGTGGAGGTTTGCTTACACAGGGAAAGCCAAGACGGGGGATGTGTGTGAAAGTGCACCTTTCCTCTTTTGCCTGAGAAGTTGACTCCCTTGTTAACTTTCAGAATTAACTGTTGCATTCGGCAGGGTTTTCTTTTCAGTCCACGTACAGCTTTGTTTAGTGTTTGTTTGCAGTCTTGTCAAGGGGTTAATTAATTACTCTTGAACTTCCAATTTCAGTCGCTACCTTAGTGTATATTTCGTATTTGTGCAACTGCAATTATAATTCTTGAATACAAGCTGTTCCTTGGTGTAGCAGGGTGCAGGGACACTAATATTTTATCATTTTCTAATATGTATTTTCTACAGATCTTGACAAGACTCTAATTCCCCGGTGGCCTGAGGGGAATGGAAAGGTCTGTGTACAAGTTGCAGCAGTCAGCTGGTTCTGCTGTTGACTTCGTACCTGTTGTGAGACCTCACAGGGATTGCAACTGCCTTTGATCACACCAAGCTTTTATCTTAATGGCTTCAAAGATGAGGTCTAGAAAAGTAATTTAAATAGTAGACCTAAAAGATTGACTTTTGAGGCATGTTTCTGTGGCAAAGATTCGTTGTAGTGTGGTTTGCACATGGCCACTTCCTGCAGATCTGCCATTTGATGTTCTCTGGAGGAGAATTGACAGACGTAAAACTCCAGCAGCAGGGTGTATGTCTTCTCTAAGCTATTCCTAAAAATAACCAGCATAAGAATGGCTTTGAATTGATTTTCTACTTACGGATTCTTGGTAACAAAGCTGTACATAATGTTTCCTTTTTTTTTTCTTGACTTGCATTTGTGTACTTGCATACATACAGAGTTTCCTATAATGACTTTTAGAGAATAAATTACCAAATTGACATCTTTCATGTTATAGGGGTTTCACAATACCAGCTGTAGTAGAGGGTTATTGTGAATAAAGCGTTGGTGCTTATCTGTGGAAGTGTGTACGCTTTCTGTCACACTTGCCAAGATTAGCTTGGGGCTAATTTAAGTTGACAGCTGTATAAAAGGGATTGGTACTGTCACCACCAAACTGTTGCAGTTAACTTTCACACATGCTAAATATGAGAGATAATTTTTTTTGAAGCTTGAACCAGTTTTGCATAAGCCATTTATCGTGATTTCTCTTAACCCTGAGAGAGCTGAGATGGCGCTTTACAGCAGCGTAGCCTAATGGCATGGGATTTACTGAAGTCCTTTAAACATATAACTCGCTTCAGGGTAAGTATAAGGAGAGATTTTATTTGCATCTAACTGGCATTGTTCTAGGGAAGAAAGGGTTTATTTGGGATGTGCTTTCACAAGTAGAACTTCAGAAAAGAAATCACCAAAAAATGGTATTTTGTTTTCTCCATGCATCCTTGCCATGTGCAAACATTCACTTATGCGCCACAATAAAATATTGTGAATTCAAATCGAGCATTTGGTTGGGTGTTCTGTTTGTGGGGCTGTTGTTTTAGTAGTAGCAGCGTGGGGCTTGTAGGCAAAGCAAGTATTTGTGAGGCCCGAGGGCCCCTTTCTGTAGGGGTATGGGGCAGGCTGCTGTCCCTGCCTCTGCATCTTTTTAACCAATGCTTGTGTTCAAGCTTGTCCTCAGCCCCGTGCCCGTAAGGACTTGTACAGCTCCTGGGAACAGGCACAGGAGTGGCTGCTGTTCCCCTGCGTCAGAGCCAAGGGAAGGGAAGAGCTGGGTTTTTTCTTTGAGTGTGGGCTGAAGAATTGAGCCAAAGATGTTTCTCATCAAAATACAGCTCAAAACTACTATCCACAGAGCTGTTTCTCGGTGCGAAGCCAAAAGCCAAGTGTTGTTCGTCAGTGAACTCTCAGTAATACCCTTCAAGGCTGAATTAACAAGTCATGTGTGGCAAAGTGGTTGGGAACAACATTCAGAAGTCACTATCACGATGTGCATATAGCATGACTTCTGAACATTGAGCTGGGTGCTTCAGTTTCAGGAGTTGTCCATCCTAATGTGTAAAATGAAGCCCAAGAGCAATTCTCATGCTGATGAACAGCGCTGAAGTATTTTCCTGTATAAAGGTTCGTTTTCTTTTCACACCTGTTTTGTTGTTCAGTGCTTTCTGCTTCAATTTGAGTCCCTGACTTGTCACAGTAGCCAAAGGTGATGACCATTTTTTGCGTTACAAACAACAAAAATCTAGAAAAATCCAATTATGCATGAAAATCTTCAGATTTTGTGCAAATAAACCCATCTAAAGGCAGACTTCACCAGACTGAGTATGCTATTCATAGAAGAAGCATCAGTGAAGAACTTTCAAAGTAATTTCTTCCTGTATACTGTAGAAATATCTTTACATACAGTTTTCCCAAAAAGAAAAAGCTGGAAGTCAGTGTGTTAGTGGACATCGGGTTAGAAGGACCCTGGTCAGCCTGAAGTTGTTTGTCCCGGTTATCCTCCAGGTCTCTTGCTTAGTTTTTTGTTTGTTTGTTTGTTTGTTTTTCTTTTATCATCTCTTATTATTCTCTTATCATCCAGTGCTGATAGCCTTTAGAGGAGTGAGGAAGGAGAATTGGGCATTTCTATTTCCAGCCGTGGCTGAGATTGCTCAGCCTTGAAGTGAGATCACTCTTAACCACATGTGCCTCCCACCAGACCAGCTCAGCATCTGCTGTAGGCTCACTGACCATTGCATTACTCATGTCGTTTCCTACATCCTAATTACTAACACAGCTGCTGCTCGTCCCTTTCTGTTTAGTGATCATGGAGCCTGCTCCACTACTGTGACCTAAAACTGCCTTGTAGCTTCTAGTTGCTCTGTACGGTATTTTATCTTTTTGGAAAGTGTAGGTGGGTGGTGTGCCATGCATGCATTACCAGTTTGTGTTCATTTACACCAAACTTGTGGAAACTTTAAAAACTTTTTTTGGCGTTGTTTTTGACTTCTATCTTATATTTCAATGTAAAATATTCTTTTGGACCTTGCCTATTTTAATCCCATATTTAGTCCTTATCAGTCTGGCAGGTGTAATAGCTTCTAGCTCAGTCCTAAAGCGGGTTTGGCCCTGTATATTGGTGTGATTGCTGACACACACACAAAAAAACATTTTCACACTGGAGCATCGCAAGACTCATCTTTTTTGGCGAAAAATTCACTTCCAGCTTGTTTAAGAAAATAAAGATTTTATGTAACCCCATGGATTCAGACAAATTATTCATAGATGGCTTTGGTTTCTGCCCACAGTAAACAATACTAGTGGGTATTTTGTTTTTGATGTGAGCAATATCACAGTTACAGTAATGAATGAATGAAATTGTTTAGCCTGTTTCAAAAGCTTCCTTTCATCTGTGGGAGAATTTGAGCAGATAGAATGAAATCTCTTTCAAGTCAATTCCCAATGCAGAAATAAATCTTGTGTGGGTGAAGGGGGGGGAAGCAGCCACCTACCTGGAAATCTAAGACTATAAATGAGATGTCACAGAAAAAGGCAGTGGCATCCACTCCAGTGCTAATCCATTAGTGGGGAGGGAAAAAAAAATAAAAAAAAAAAGAAAAAGAGAAGGGTGGGTATGGAGGATGGGGGAGAAAAGCCAGCAACACGTTTATGAAAGAGGGTACTTGTATCTTTAATCCTCATTCTAGTGAAATGATGACTACTGGAATTATATAGGAAAACTGTAGGAACATACTGTCTGCCGTTCACAGACACACTATTAATTAACCTGGGCTACTTCTGTGTCATTGGTTAGGTTGGCTGCAAGCTGTTGTCCCACTGATGGTGGCAGTGTTACACACGCGTACCCCAGCTGGAGTAAGGAAGGAGGCTGGCTGCAGCTCCTCTGAGCTGCTGGAGCCTGGAAGGATGTCGTGCTGCACCATGGACAGACTTCTGTGCTGAGGGTACCTGCTGCACTCTCAGTCCTCAGCCTTAAACTGAAAATCAAAATAAACAATGAGCTGCCCATGGATATATCCATGTTTGTCTACCTCCTTTTTGATAAGCCTTAAGGAGGGTATAAAAAGCTTTTCTATTTGCTTGAGGGTTAACAAATTGATTTATTTTTTTCAGAAACTTATATATGCTGGAATTGCAGAGAGTCACTTTGATCCACAGAAAATAAAGAAATAACCTTAACAAAAGCTCTTGGGTATCATTGCTTAGTTCTTGTAGTTATTGAATAAAGACATTAATTCCTAGAAAAAGAATTGTTTACTTCCCTAGTGAAAAATTTCCCAGAATACTGGGATAGTGAACTATTCCCAGAATAACTCTTTAGAATTGTTGATAATCTGAAAACTGATAATGAAGAAGACAGGAGTATGTTCCAGGTTGTAAAGTTTAATGGATGTTTAGGATTACGTGTCTACTAATTAGATAAATGATGAAGTTAGAGAACATCCTGAGGGAAGAAAGGTAAAGATGTGGTTAGTAGAAAAAAATGTTTTGGTGATTGGAAGATTTTATTTTTCGAAAGGCGTGGGTTATTTTGAAGGACATAAATTCTTTGCAGGGCTTTTTTTATGTAGGTATTTTTTTAACATCTTATGGGACTTTCAGCTTTTTTTTTTTTGGGTGGAGTCAAGGCTTTTTCTAAACTAAGTTTACAGAGAAAAGCGTTCTGTAAGAGAGCAGTAACTTGAGAACATCAACTCATCTTTTATTTAAGGCTTTGCTTTCTGTATCTTTATCAGAAGTGGACAAGCCCACCCAGCTCCAACCCCCTGCCATGGGCAGGGACACTTCCCACCAGACCAGGTTGCCCAAAGCCCCATCCAGCCTGGCCTTGAGCACCTCCAGGGAAGGAGCATCCACAGCTGCTCTGGGAAACCTGTTCCAGCGCCTCGTTATCCTCATAGTAAAGAATTTCTTCTGAATATCTAATTTAAATCTCCCCTTTTTTAGTTTAAAGCCATTCCCCCTTGTCCTATCACTACACCCCCTGACAAAGAGTCCCTCCCCAGCTGTCCTGCAGGCCCCCTTCAGGCACTGGCAGGCCGCTGTAAGGTCTCCCTGGAGCCTTCTCTTCTCCAGGCTGAACAACCCCAGCTCCCTCAGCCTGTCCCCATAGGAGAGGTGCTCCAGCCCTCTGAGCATCCTTGTGGCCCTTCTCTGGACTCTCACCAACAGGTCCATGACCTTCTTATGCTGGGAACCCCAGAGCTGAAGACAGTGCTCCAGGTGGGGTCTCACAAGAGTAGAGAAGGGAGGGAGAATCACCTCCCTTGACCTGCTGGCCTCGCTTCTTTTGATGCAGCCCAGTAACTGGAGAGAGGAACTGTGGTAGAGAGAAGCAGATAGGGTTTGGGATTTATCATGTGGTTGCAAGTGGTTGTCAGTGACTGAAGGGGTAGATCAGGGCCCTGGTAATGAATTTTATTTGTGAGCTGGGGCCAGTCTGGAGTAGGTGTGGAGTCAGTTCCTGTGCTTCTCCTGGTGCATGGTGGCTCCCTGGTGCAAGGAGAAGTCTTGGAGCTCTCATAGTCCTTAAGTTTCAAAAAGCACTTTTATGAACACTGCTGTAGCTATGCATCATTCAGTATTTCTGCTAAACTGTTTGCGTTTCCCAGATATTTTTGTCAAGATATGAGACATAAGTTTTGCTAGACTTCTGAGTTTACAAAAAAAAAAAAAGTATGTGGACTACTTATTTAAGTTTTTTCAGAGTTTGAGATCTAGACCAGCGTAAAACAGTCCTCCTAAAGCATAGCTTGAAGCTTCTGCTGGAGCAAATACAACTTAATGCAATCTCAACGAGTATGGTTTAGAGAAGAGTAAAACAGCCAAAGGTGTTCCACAGCGTAAATGTATTGATATAAACTTAAAAAACAGAGGGCTGAATGAGAATGCTTCAGAAGACCTAAGATGTGGCTGTTGTGTTTTTGTTAGGAAACGGTTACGGAGAAGCTGTCCAGGGTTTGTTTGACTGTCCTGGTTTGTTCTTTTAACATAAATTTAGGATTTTGTAATC
The DNA here is from genome assembly GCF_964034855.1 of Anser brachyrhynchus. Lineage (NCBI taxonomy): Eukaryota > Metazoa > Chordata > Aves > Anseriformes > Anatidae > Anser > Anser brachyrhynchus. The sequence continues at coordinate 35,933,607 of NC_137694.1, read as the reverse complement.
AGTGATGTTGGCAGCAGGAGTTTGAGCTCTGTTCAATGAAGAATAGAAGCACAGTGTGACCTACATCTCCATTCAGTCAGATGGGATTTGGGGTCTTGTGAGGTACCAGCAGAATGCTAATTGTGAGCCAGACAAACTAGCTGGCTCATATCTGGGGGATTTGCTTTCAGCGAATCAGATCAGTCTGTAACGTATTGAAGTGTCTATCAAGGTATCTCTGTAAATGTGATGAAATCCTACCATCTTGCCGCGCAGGTTTCGTGACGCTCCTGTTTGCAAAGTAGGATGTATTTTTGCTAGCACTACTGTACCGTGGACTAAGCCATAGGATTGTGTGTTTATTATTGAGCAATGTGTTTTACACCATAGAGACAGCCAATACTGTAAAAAGAGGGACTTCTGATCCAAAGTAGATATGCTGTTTGGGTTGAACTTCATAAAAGATTGGATAACAGGTAAATGGGTAATGGGGAAGAGGAGGGAAGGAGTTGATGGTCATGAACAGGTCTAATTCAACAGTTCCCCCAGGAACTGTTATGGGGAGAGAAAAAAAAATCCTTGAAAGTGTGTCTGAGTAAAAGCTAGAGAATTATAGGCCTTTATCTCTTTTTCCCCCTTTTTCCTCTAACATTTTCTTATTACTTGCATCCATAACATAATGGACGTGAGGGCAACTGCATGGTTGGAGATTTTTTTTGGAAGGGTGTTTCTTTTATTAAGTGTGATAAGGTAATGCTTGATCTCATTTTGTTCACTTTAGTGGAGGATAACATTTTTGGGGGGTGGACAGAAAGAAATATGAAGGGGAACTGAAAAGCTTAGGAAGTTGAGGCATTTCCTCTATTGATGGAGGGGGGTGGTAGGTTTTCCATAAAAATTTTCAAAGATGTGTGATTAAGTTATCTTTTAGAGATATGAACACCTGTTAGTTCTGCTTTGTTATTTGTTAAGCAGTTCAGATGTGGTTTTTATCCTGACGACTTTGTCTTTGCTCCTTGCTCTCACAGACTACAGTAAAAACAGCATTGGAACGCTGGTTGAAAGAAGTGCCTCAAGGAGGGATTTAAGAAACTACACAGAAAAAATGATTTCGAAAGACAGCAGTGACACAGAACTGTTGGAGCAGAAGGTGTTACTAGCTTCTGTGTTAGGCATCAGGGTTAGTAATTACAAACACGTAGGTCAAACGTTGAGATTAAAAATCGTGGGGCTTTCTGCAGCCCTTTCCCAGAAGCTGGGGTATGAAGTAGGATGTGAGGGCAGAAGAGTGCCCATATCAGGAGAGGGGAACCTCCTATCATCTGGACCCTGCATTGCCTGTAGTGCCCATAAGCACTGTTTTGACGTTATGGTTAATTTATTTCCGAAATAATTGGAAAAGCTGGAATAGTAGGCAGGAACTTGTCTTTCACAGCCGCAATCCTCCCACCTCAATATACTGACACCCCAACCCCCATGTGTTTTTGGTGTTCAGTCTTGCCGGGTTCCTTTTGGCCATGCCCTCTCCTAGCAAGGTGTTCAATGCACAGATTCAGCTGCCAGCTGTGTCCCACAGCAGCTGCCTGCCAGGCTGGCTTGTCAGGTCACTTTGTTCTCGTAGGTTTTCTCATGCATTCAGTGCCTTGACAAATTTTCTTGGTAAGAGCTTTGTAAAATGATACCATATTGTGTGTAACTTAACACACCATTGAGCATTAGAACATCTCCTGCCATTGAAGTCCTGAAGTCCATTGCCAAGCTCAGAGACCAGAGCAGCTCCAGCACCTCAGGGATTTTTGTAAGGAATGAGAAGTGCTAAGGAGTGTAGTGGGTTTTGTAAGGAGTAGCTCTTGGCTCAATTTGTCTTTTCCCTTTTTTTTTTTTTTTTTTAATAAGAAAAAAAGGATTGAAAACAGCTAGCATCATCAGTAAGGAAAGTAGTCAGTTGAGCAGAGTGTTTATTGTAAAACTGCTCTTTCTGTGCTGCTGCAATACTCTAATCATGCTCATAGCCTTTCAAACTAAAGAAGTGTTGGTCAGCTGATTTCAGTTCTTTGGTATTTGTATTTTTACTTCTGATTATATGTCAAGTTTTCGAACTAGAAGCTTATTGCATCAGTATTTTTATCAGTATCTCCATTCATTTGCTCAAACGATAAGGACTACAGAATGCGCGTGGTTAAACCACGCACAGTTGCCTCCCAACTAGAGGCTCCTTAATCTCTGCTTTGTGTTTCCAAAAATGATTTTATCTACAGTTGGTGTTTATTTACATGAAATACTTGTAAACAACTGGTGGCATTATGCATACAGGTGTTAACTGCAAATAAAACCCCTCTTCTGTGTGACTGCAGCGTGTGATGTTCAGCACTGCAAGGAAACTTTCTGGAAGCACTTAACTGTAGTGGATGCACATATAGAGTATAACCACGTTTCTTCTATTTGAAGAAAGAAATGCTCATTTGCATGTTACAGTATCATGTTGCTCTTAAAAAATCAAAAGAGTATTTTATCTTTAACGAGACTGACACAGAACTGACATTTCCGCAAGAAGAGAAAAGCTGATGCAGAGTCCCCTGCAGGCCTGCCTTCCATTTTTGTTTTCTTTGCTTTCCAACAACTTCTATCAAGGTTTTTTGTTATGTAAAATTTTACTGTAATCAAAACACTAGAGATCAAGAATTCACGTATGTCTTCAACTTGCCATCAGGGTTATGATATGCCTTCAAGCTGTTGTGCTTTCTGGGGAGGCAGCAGTTGTTTTTCAAGACACTGTGTGCCTGACGTGAAACTGGTTGTCTAGTGCTGGAAACGCCGCCTCAAACAAATGGTGTCTTGGTTATTGTCTCACCATGCATCTCTGTGTTGCCGTGGTGCAATTTGCCTGTTGGAATACAAGGCAAAGTCTTGTCCTTTAAACAGACCAACAGTAGTTCCTTTTTTTTCCTCTCTCTCTTTTGTACCTTTAGTGCTAACAACTCTTAGATTTATAGCAGGTATTTTGTTTGTGCAAGATTCAGAACTTGACCAAATACACACCCTCAGCCAACAGATTCATTATTCAGCATCGCAGAGATTGCTGTAGAAAAGCAACTGGGGATCTCTTGTTTCAACAGGGAGGCATAAATGATGTCAGACATGACCATCGGGTAGTCCCTGTAAAGAAAAGTGTGTCATGCCTAAGGGTAAAACACGCTCGTGATACCATTGGTTCTTACTCATATAGTTCTGTGAGAAATGCTTGTTATGCCAAATGTAGGTGTATGGAAACAAGCAAGTATGCATGTGTGTGGGTGTATGTGTATACAAAAGTCAGGTATTGTAATTCAGTTGGTATTTGCAATACTACCTGTTGAGTCATATATAAGATACAGTTGGAGGCTTCTGTGCTTCACTAACTTGGACTATGTCCCTTAATTTCTTTTTTGATTTTTTTCTCCCTTTAGGGTAATAAATGCAGGGAAGAGTACACACAATGAAGATCAAGCCAGCTGTGAAGTCCTGTTTGTCAAGAAGAAATCTGGAGGCGCGAATTCTACACCAAACAAGAATTCAACAAAACGGAGGTCGTCACTGCCGAACGGAGAAGGTCTCCAACTGAAAGACAACTCGGTAAGCAGACTTCTGTGAAGTACAAAATAAAAATAAAGGGATGTGGTGATAGGACACCGAAAGAAGAACTCTAAGTGTTTACTGTTTCATGTGTTTCCAGTTACATGATATTATTTCTGTGTAAATGCAGAACACCTAACTAAATTTTTCTTAGCTCTACTACTTGATTTTTTTTTCACTGAAAAATGCTCCTTGCATATTAGTTTAAATATGCAGAAGGGAGTACTCCTTGGATTTTCCTTTATAATTCATTTATGAAAACATAATCCTGAAAAATTTACTGCTATGAAATACTGACTTTAATGGTTGTGGTTATCTTGTCCAGTGAAGGTCACTGCAAGCATAACAGAATCATTGTTTATACGGTTGCACCATTTTATGAAGAGTTGGACTTTATTTGGGTTCTTCTTACTGAAACAGGATTGTGTGTTACCAGCTTGGTTTATGTAGGTAGGTTAAGGTCCTCCAGCACCCTGAATTCAGTGATCATGGACTGCAGCCCTCTCTGTGGAGAGTGATGTACATCATGCACTTCTTTGTTGGTAATCATCTTCTGTTCTTCGTCTGTCTTATTTCATCCATTCTTTAGCATGGGCTCAGGCTCCAGCAACGATTGATACTGTGTTAGATTCAGACATGTAAACTCCCTAAATTTTGGATGTTGGAGTCAGACAATGTGGATATGCTGTCTCTCTGCTGTTGGGAGAGCACAGCTTCTCCCTAAGTACTGATTAGTCTTCTGTTGGACTATAAGAACATCTTTTCTTTTTTTTGTTTGTTTGTTTTTAAACCATATAATAATTAGAAGTCTGCTTCAGTTTCTTTCCCAAAACCCCATGGCTTGGTGAACACCTGATGACTGCAGGGGTCATTGAGGTCCTGAGGAACAAGAACTTCCTCTTGCACCGTGTCCCTCCTCACCTCGTGCTCCCCCTGCTCTGTTTCATACTTCCTTATTGCTGCAAAATCTTCAGACTGAGGTTTGCAAATAGTCTTGTCCTTTCCTCTTTCAAATCTTTCCTAAAATCATCTGTACTAGTTCCTGCGTGCTGATATTCCCCATTGAATTCAGACTGTCACAATGTTTTTTTCCAAGTACATATTTACACCCTCCAGGATAAAGAATTGTGCCCTAATCTGAGACTAATCAGTTTTGCATACACACACGCAAGGCAAAAAAGTATTTTTAATAGTCTGTCTTCAGAAAAAAAATTGTCTGTCCTAGAAAGACCATGCAACTCTCTGCTATTGACCTACACAAATGCTTGATTCCAACGAGTGTATTTAATTTTTGTATGCATTAATTGCTTTTAATGAAGCAAGTGTCTGACTACAGTACATATACACATGTGTAAACCACACAAAGATAAGCAACAATGTATTTGGTCCACGTGATGGGTTTGTTTGACACCAAAGGTACTGCTGTCATGCACATAGCACACTACAAGGACCCTGGAGCAGACCCTGACCTGTGTAGGGACGCTAGCGCTGCTCTAGCGCCTCATTGAAGTTCCAGGCCTAGCTTGTGGGAAACCAGATCAGGGACCTCTGAATCCATGGCATGGGTGGATGTAGCTGTACTGAATTTGCCTCTGTTTTCATATTTTGGGAGCATGCATGGAACATAAAGGTTCACAGTGATGCTTCGCAAGTCCAGTTAACTTCCAGTTTTGAGTAGTATCAGATGCTTCTTCCCAAGAGAGTAAAAATGCATGCTAGGTTTGTATATACTTTACTGCACAGTTAATCAGTTTCCCCACAAGGTATTTTTGTCCAAACATTAAGTACTTAATATGTTTAGATTGCATGCAAAATACAGGAATATAAAACTTATTTCATTATTGGAAAGATGTCTTCAATAGCCCTGATGTTATCTAACATTATGGTTATCATACTGTTATGGCACCGTAATGGTAGGGTCTATAAACTGAGTACATATTTTTGAAAGCTGCTCTTTTTATTCATTTTAGACTAAATGATTGTTAGCCTTATCAAATATCCCGTTGCCCTGTGTAATGAGAAAGCTCATAGACTTCTCCAATTTCTTCTCTTTATTAGTGTATTTCCTACTTTGATTCTGTACCTTTCATCTCCATTTTGGCATAAATAACTACTTCCTTTCAGGTTTCATGAGAGAAACCTTTTTATTTCAAATCTTTTTACTTTCTTTTATTTCTTACACATTTTGACCAGAAGAGTGCATAGCATCTGAAGTGAAGAACCAGCTGATCTGTACAGTATAGTACTGTTTCCATGCCACTTATCCTGGTTTTTATATGTTCTTATCTACAGATTTTCCTGTTTACTATGTGACCTTTGAAGGTGCTGTAACACTCATTATTTAGCTGTGTAAAACCTATTCTGCCATGTTATTAGACCACAGCTTGTGAATAGAAATTTGTAATATATTCTCCCAAAGCAGGCAGCATATTTCTGGAGAATGTTATCTCTACTAGAGGGCAGTCTTACACTAGCAATTGATAGGATGTTTTTCCTTGGTACTTGGTACTTCCTTTTGCTACTTGAAAATATTAAAAAAAAAAAAAAGATTATAAATAATGATAATATTATTTCTATAATTACTATACTTTTCTTTTTTTTTGTATTTTTATGCTGTGAAATATAGTATTGTATTTTGCCCTCATATAACATTGTTAGCATTGGAAGCAAGTATTTTTTAAAGAGTATCTGAGTCAGTGTTAAACATGATGAGGATGCAACTATTCTGTATCAAAAGGATGCAGAAATACATGCTTGAGACACTCCGGTGAATGTTGTGATATCGTCCCAGCAAGTGTTCAGTAAGAAAGCCAGGGGCTGAATTCTGTAAATGCCTTCTGGGGACATTCCTGTAATGCATGATCTGAAATCATACCTGAGTAGTGAAGCACTTCATAGAAATTTTGGAGAAAGAAGGGATGAGAGAAGTGATTTACTGAGTACTTGTCCAAAGGAGGGGAAAAAAAAAAAAAAAATTCGGTTCTTGCTTATTTTAAAGCATGGCTCACAAGGGAAATATGTCCTGCTCCCCCACTGCTACATGGTCTTTGGACAGGCGGCCCTGTGGCAACCTGTAAGTCAGCAGGGCCTACCCACGTGGCTGAGGTGCCCCCTAACAGGGGTACTGCCGTGGCGAGCGCTGGAGACCATCAGTGAGTGAAATGGGAGTCATATGCCAGGGTCTTGTCATAGTGACGGTCAGGTGGCAGGACTTAACGTGATGCATTATTAATTGTCATCGTACCATGGAAATACATAATTAATAGTGCTGTAGTTTTTCTCTGTGTCACAAAGATGGGAAGGAGTGCTTGTTTTGTATGACGCAAGCCTGATTGTCTACCGTATGTAGCTGAACACACCATCGGTGCCACGAGGAGGCTTTCTTCTGTGGATGGGATGGCAGCTGCTCACCCAATTGCGATTTTATTTGAACCCAAGACTTACTCCATTGCATTTTGTATCTGTACTTCTTATTTGGTGCAATAGTAGTAGGGTGGACTGTGGTTGGTTGTTTTTGTTTTTGTTTTGTTTTTTTCAGAACAATTCTTGAATAGCAATGTGATTCATCTGTCTGTTTGGAATTAGTTGCATAAAAAATCTCTCAAGGTTTACAATGCAGGACCACTGGCTAGCTTACCTGAAAAATATGTCTGAAATTGATTGCTATATATTTCTAAAGCTGCCCACTTTTTACTATAACCAACCTCCAGTTATTTATACACATTTGCTGTCATGATTTCTCATCCATTGCTTGACCCAAAACTTTGCATGTCTTAATTACGTTTTACAATTACAAAACCCAGGAGACTGTTGCATGTGCCTGAGCGCAAGGTCAGCAGATGTGGAGTCTGAAGCTTATTAAATTTCCTAGTGCATACTGGAAATGAATTGTAAGGTCAGTGCAGTGAAGGATCTGTTTTCTCCTGTTGTGTCTTGTAGCTATTTAGAATGCTGTTAAATCTGAACGAAGGAAAATCTAAAATAAATCAGGGTGTGTTGACTTATCATACTCCCAATTGAGGGCTTTGTCCAGTTGAATGAATGAATGGAGATTCATGATTGAAAGACAAAATACCACCAGAGCTAGCAGAAATGGATGTCTCTGAGACATTGAAGAATGATAATACCTTTGTGTTGGAAGGAAGTTCAAGCTCCCCGAATGAGAGAGATGGAGAACAGCCCTGTGTATGCACACCAAAATGGATAGTAGCATGGTGGCTACAGAAGGCATCTCAGCTGTCGGAGAAAAGCGAGGATCTTCTTGTGCCTTTTGTCTCATCTGGCTGTCCCGGCTGCCAACTCTTGTTTGCTCTCTGAGTTTCTGCCTTATTTGCACTGTATATTTAATTCTCAGCAAATTGGCACGGGTTTTGGATAATTCAGTTTTTTCAAACAGAGCTGTTTTTATTCTCAGGGAGGTAGAAAATGAGTTCATTTCTGCTTCCTTATTTAGATAGCTAATAGGTTATTAATGGCTATTCTTTTTGCTAGTTCAGAAGTTAATCAGGCTTTGCAGGAATATATACAAGTTTGTGGAGACTAATATTTGTTACAGTAGTGCCTGCAGATCCCAGCTGAAGTTAAGGCAGTAGAGCATCTCATACAAAGATATGATAGATAAGATCAAAGTTATAATATAAGAGAAATGTTGTGGTAGTCATCTCCCATAACTTTATAATACAGACCTCTCAGTTATATAGGCTATTTCTACAGTTTATAGGAAGAAATAAGTCCACTTTGGAATAAGATGAGGATAGTCTGAAAGTGCAGGGTTTTTTTTTTTTTCTTCCACTGGTTGTAAGGGGAATCTAGGGAACTGTCTTAGAAATGTGCAGTATGGATGTCTGAACTTAGCTGAACTGGTAGCAACACTGTCTTGTTTTAAAGTTAGGTGAAGTACACAGGAACCACCGGAGCTGACATAACCATGCCATGTTCAGGTCAATGACAGCCTGAGAATGCAGCAGGGGCCCACATGAGCTTTTCTGTGCTAACGCATGCTTCCCAGTGGCTTAGGGGAAACAAATGATAACATTTCAGGTTCATATTTTGTCATGGCCTGTCATTCAGATCTGTTTAAAACTTTATGGTCTTTGACACCTTATTTTACTGCTAAGCTGACATGAGTCTGGTATCCAGTAGGTACTGGAGCATCACATCTGGCCCATGCACACCAGAGGCTACAGTGGCAGGGTTGGCACAGCTGTGGGTAAGAGGAAGAAAACTTCCCATCCTCTGGAGAAGATGAGGGTTTTGGCTAGAGCAGAACTCAAGAGGTGATCTCTTGGAGCAGGGTCTTTCAGCCCTGCTGCAAAAATGTGTGTTATTGTTTCTGATCTACCACCTTCACTGTAGTGCAGGTTCAAGGTTGATGGTGAGGTAAAGGAGCTCCAGGTTTGCACTCTCTTCCCTCTAGTGTGAGGGATGACAAAGTAGTGTGCAGAAGACCAAGGAACAAGGGGCATAAGGCATGAGCAGGTGCGTGGATGACAGTAAGTTTCCCATCTGTGTCCTGGTATTTGGTGTTCGGACATTCCTGCTTGGAAACTTCTCTCTGCCTTGAAGGTTTTCTTGTTCAAGACACCACTGCTCAGTGAAACAAAGAGCTGCACTGGCTCTGACTAGTCTTTTCCAGCAACAGAGCCTTTAGCTCTGCTCCCGAATCAGGTGGTGAGGCAGCTTTGCTCTCATCATGGCCATTTGCTGTGTATTGCTTGGCAAGGGCACTGTCAGAAACCTTGCACATGAAGCGAGGTGACTGCAGCCACAAGAACTGAGCTGAGAAAGCAGAGCAGGAATGGGATAAAGAGTAGCTTGGTATGAACACCTCTTTGTAAATGCTAATCCTAAATGACTGTTGTGTTAGTAAAGAATGAATTACTTTGTGCTCTGCCTTATTTTCTGAACAGCTCTAATACAGACTTTGGGGGCTTGCTTTGGAAGATTCAATAATTTATTTTTAGCGACTAGCTCTTAATTGTAGGTTTCTGATAGAAATTGTTTGGGGTAGGGGGCACTATCAAAATTCAAATCCTCTAGGTGGAAGGTAAAATATTTCTGTTCCAAATAGAGTTAGAGATATGATGTGGTTTAACCTGGCCAGCAGGCAAGCACCACACAGCTGTTTGCTCACCCTCCCCAATCCCTCTCTGGGATGGGGGAGAGAATCAAAAAAAATGAAGCCTGTGGGTTGAGATAAAGACAGTTTATTAGGACAGAAAAGAAAGGAAAATAATAATGATAATAGTACTACTAATAATAATGTGTACGAAACACGTGATGCACAATGCAATTGCTCACCACCCGCTGACCGATGCCCAGCCTATCCCCGAGCAGCCGGCCCCCCACCCCGGCCAGCCACCCCTATATATTGTTTAGCATGACGTCAGATGGTATGGAATACCCCTTTGGCCAGTTTGGGTCAGCTGTCCTGGGTCTGTCCCCTCCCACCTCCTGCTGCACCCCCAGCCTGCCCGCTGGTAGGACAGAGCAAGAAGCCGAAAAGTCCTTGGCTTGGTGTAAGCTCTGCTCTGCAACAATTAAACATCAGTGTGATATCAGCATTATTCTCATCCTAAATCCAAAACACAGCACCATACCAGCTACTAGGAGAAAAATTAACTCTGTCCTAGCTGAAACAGGACAAGATATAATGCCTTTATGTGTACACACACAAACCTCACCAGCAATGGCAGCACATCTGTGAAGGGCTTGCACCTTATGAATGGTATGAAGATATAAACAGTGGAAGCATTATCCATGGTGCATCATAAGAGAGGGATTTTGGCCAGGGAACCAAACCCTAAGAGAGGAATGGGAGCAGAAGCAACTTGATCTCCAACTCCCAGGAGGCAGTGTTGCCATTCTGAATAAACGGTTTCAGTTTCTAGCTGAAATACTACCAATTTGGGACACTTGTCTCTGCTGGCAAACTACTTCACATTTTGCATGAATAGCAAACTATTTTTGCAAACAGATTCTTTGGTCAGTAATCCTGTTATCTGTTAAAAATGGCTTAGTGCAGAACTTTACAGCCAGGAGTTGTGTGGACTTTGAGTGATTCTGAGCCACGAGTGAGCTGGCACAACTGCCAGACATGCCCTCGGGGGTAAAAATTCATATAATGTTTTTGATGAATTTACCAGACTAGGCAAGTGGGTGGGACTGGATATGGAGCTGCATTCAGAGCTGTGTGCACTTGTTTTTTTTCCCCTACAACTATAGGATGTTTCCTGTATGATACTTACTGTGGTGAGTAATCCAGTACTGCGAGACAATCCTCCCATTTCTCAGCATTTCAATAATGAAATGAACAGTGTGCACAATAGGTTGCTGAATTCCTTTTCTTGGTAGAAGTCAGGCTTGGAGGAGCTCCCTTGTATAGGGGACTATATTCTTGATGCAGTGGTTAAGGATACTTTTGAACTTTACTACATGCAGTTGATGCTCTATACATAGAGCACCAATGCCATAAGCTTAAATAATAATAATAAAATGGTAATATTTATAATTGAGACTTCTGAAAGTGCATTTCAAATAGGGTTTTAAGTAATAGTGTTTATTCAGCAACGAACTTTTTGCACTTCTGTTGCATTCAAGGGGTGACCATATAGCTGTTATGTGTCCGGCCGCATTAGGGTACCGAGCTACCCCGATGACAGACTCACACGTAACGCAGCACACCCTCACTCGAGTCACGTTCCACGAACCGCCACAGCCACACTTAAAGAGTTTGGTCACGTTCAATGAGAACTGTCACAGCTAGGTTCAATGCAATCTAGTGCAGTTTATTGCAGCAACAGGTACACAGGTTCTTTGGCTTGCTGGTGATAAATTCACTGTCTGCAAAGCACACTCAAATGCCAGAAGTATGAGTAACACGGGCTGGCTATTAATGCGTTAAAAAGCACAAAGACTCTATAGAGATTTCTGAGTTTCCTGGGGAGGCAGGACTTGGTGTGACCAAGTGTTCAGATCTTACCCAGAGGTGTCCCAGTGGGGGGGGAAGAGAGATTCAGCCCATCAACTGATCCCAGAAGTCACGATGATATCTTCCCTCCCATTCCCTCTCTCTTAAGCCAATTTATATTATTTTCTATCTTTTAGGTGGAGCTTGAGTGACTCTGGTCATGCATGTCTCGGATACAATTGGTGCAAAGTTTTCTGGCTTTTGTTTAAAGGAATAGGCTGCGAGAAATTCAGAGCGCGTGCTCCATGAGGGGTGGTCGCACCTTGGAGGTGGGTGGCTTTTGGGATGGAGGTGTGTTTTGGCATTATAATGATATTATAATGAGCAAAGTTCACTAGAGTACAGCATTTTGTCCAAAACCATTGCAAGTGTTTGGCTCAGGGCAGCAAACGTGCAGCTGACCGGTCTCGGTGTGCACAAGAACAATGGAGTCCCCAGCTGGTCACAGAGCCCAGCCGCGGTGTCTCCACACCGCTCCACACTCCGTGCTGTTCCTTAGAGTCAGCACACCAGGTTCCCCCAGTGAGATGGCATCTAAGGTTTGGAGCCTAGGGAACATTTTGTTAGCACAGCTACACTGCGCCCTGGAAGCTTCTTCAGTGCTGTACCTTTTTGTTAAAACGTGAATATTGGTTTAATTTTCAAGTCACCTTAGGCAATTATTCCACATAATCCACCCCATGACTATAGTCACTCAAGCTTCACGACATTTGGAATGTATCAGGTGTATCATGTATGTTCTTGTGGTGAGGTTTATCGAGTATATATATGTCTCGTAGGTATCATAATCCAAAGTTTAACATACAAACTAATTGTTAGTATAAAACATAATGCAGTGAGTATTAACAAAACAACAACCGGGTGAAGCATCTTGTTGAAGATTCCTGTGTCAGTTGGCAACCATCCAAACAAAGTGTCCCACCAGTGGTGTTTTTCATTTTTCTTTACTCTTTTCATCACTCGATGTATTTCTTCTATATCATGATGGACAATAATCAGAGTCCTTTGTCCATTTTCTCAAACTCGTTTCAGCTGCTTCAAAGCTTCATGTAACAGTAATTTCTTCACCAGTGTAAGGTTCATTCCAATAGGAGTAGACAGCAGATCATGAAGTAGAGTATAATTGGATGTAATAAGTTGGTAAGAGATGACAGGAGCTGAGTAACTAAAATCACATCCTAGAATCTTGGTAAAGTTACAAACATGAACATTGGAGTCATTACTTGTACTTAAAGTAATATTATCTATGACTGTAGAATCACAATGGGTTCTCGTGCAAACACAGCCTGTCCCAATATATACAAATAGTTTCAAGGGTTTCATTAGGATGTATCTCAAAGTGACAAATGTTTTGTTCAGTGTCAAGAACAAATGTCTTGGGCTTCAAGCGTGTTACTTTCAAAAATGAAGCCTTTTTGGTCATGCACAATACATGCATTTACATCAGTTGTTTGCCACTTTCCTCCCTTTTGATGGGCCCATACTTTATGTTCCTTAGAATAAAGTATAGTTCCATTATGATTGAGTCCTAATGCAATGATTGGATATACATTGTATACTGTGTCATTGCTTATTAAGGCAATATTTTATCACTTTCTGCATAATGGGTAAAGTTGACTAATTGCCACCATGCTTGAAACTCCTTTTCAAATTCTGAAGCATTATCCCAAATCAATTTTCAGATTTCAGTGGGTAAGGTTCCTCCTTCTCCCTCTCTAATAATAGCTGCTGCTACAGACTGTATTCATAACTGTGCTTGGATGCAGCTCAAGGCAAGGGAAGTATTACCTTGGGTTTTCCCAAGGGTGTTTACAGTTAATTGATGATCATTTTCTTCAGTTTGTTCCCAATGGGGTAAAATGTCTGATAGAAGCCGTTGACGTGCTCCTAAGGCCAATAAGGATACGTTCCAATTTCCTTAGGTCATCTGTAGTAGCAGTTATTCAGCTCATTAGGACCTCAGCATCAATGCTATTTAATATACCTAATCCTGTTCCAAATAACCCAGTTACATCTGGTGGCGTGCACCGAGATTTTTTCAGAGAACGTTCATGTAACCATGCTAACCATCCAGTATAGGCAGTTCTCAAAAAGGTGGTACATTTTGAGTTGATTTCTGAGATATTAATGCACAGTTATAGCTCTATCCTTTTTAGAGACCAGCTAGGTTAAAGAGTTGCAGTGTTCCAACACTTGCACTATATTGTGACAATGCGTGGTCCAAGGGTCATTATGAGATGTCACGGTGAAACACCTCAGCTCCATGCACAACCACAGTAGCTAAGTTTAAGTTTTCCCTGATGGCATGTGTTCCCATAATCCAGTGTATTTAGCATGGGCTTGGGACCACGGCCGTTCTGGGTCTTTTTGGTTATGAACCAGAGGGGATTGCATTAAGGTCAGGGTAAAGCATAGCATTATCAATCCAAACTGCTGATTTGTCATTCTCCAGCTGTCCACACGCAATTCACTCGGGATTCCTGTGAACACAAAAGGAAAGAAAACATGCTCGGTTGTATTCAACCGGCAGGGTTAGAAAGAGGGTGAAATCCACCAGGTGCGAATCTGGTGTACTTTTCCTGAACAATCTATATTAGTGTATGCAGAACCGACTAACACTTCTGCCCTGGTTAATTTTTGTACCTCTGGCAGCCAGAGTGAATTTTTTTGCGGTGGGGCATTGTTTTTCCACACCATCGATTCCTGTGAATTTAACCCTGCGTTGACCAGGTCTTATGCCCAGGGTTTGTGCTGTCTCATGGGTAATTACAGACATTTGGGCTTGGGTATCAAGGAGAAAGGTTACCAATATTTTGGGGGTCCAACGGGAAGGCAATGGTAGGGTCAGAGTATTCAGCAGAGAGCCATTAAATTACTAATACCCGCCAAGCAGGGTGGCTTGCTGCCCTCCCCGGGGACAGGAGTTTTTTTGCTGATACTCTGCCTTGTCAGTTGGGCTTGGCGCAGGAGGTGTGCTTTCCTTATGGGCTGGGGGCTTTCCAGTTAGGCAGCTCTCCCCACTGGGAATATTTTTCTTAACCAGAGATCGGACTAATGTACGGAGATTCTCCGTAGGGACACAACGCAAAATTGGTCGGGGTACACCCAAAGCTATGGCCTTACGCCACAACTCAGCCCGTTCTTTATGATGTTTGAATGTCTCTTTAAAGTTGGGGTATTTGGGGTTTTGAGTGTGGATTTGGCATGCTCGCCAGGAGTAATCTGGGGGCTTAGTACGGGACAAACTAATCCAGCCCATTCGACGTGCATACTTATCTATATCTTGTACAAATTCACTCCAGGTAGGAATGGGGGAGTACGGATTTCGCCTACGACCACGATCACCATCCCTGTGAGCAGCTTGTATGCGACCCTGGGTATTTGCTACAAACATCTTAAGACAATCAGGGAGTCCACGGATGAGAGGGGTTAATCGAGCTGGGTTGATAGGAGCCAACATCGGGGATTTCCTAAATTCATCTCTTTCATATATCGCCTGAATGCAGGCTGCTTTCTGTACTGCAATAGCCACGTCAGCATAGCTTGTGGCTCTAATTTCCAGTGGTTCCCCTCTCTCCTGGGGATCTATACGACCTGCCCAGTATGCAGCTCGTGCAGTTAAGGAGTAATTATGGTCTCCTGGTGTGGTGGTTAAAAATACTCCTGGTCCCCAAAAGCCTCCTGCTTCTTCCTCACTCAACATAATTTGATCTCCTCCTTCAAGAGAAACTCGCCACACGTACTTGACTTCTGATTCTCCTGACCACCTTGAGAACTTCTCCTGTATTTTTATCAGCTCTGCTGGTGACCATGGGATTGTTCGCACTGTAGTGTGGATCTCATCTCCATCATTAACAGTGGTCTCAGTTTTAACCAAAGGTCTCAAGGAAATCGACTGAGGTTCAGAATTGGCAGTCTTTTTGACCTCATCATCACTGTCAAACCAAATATCACCATTCCAGCTTTCAGGGTCTGCACTATGCATTAATCTATGAACCTGCTTAACTAGAGCAGAAGACTTTATTTTATTTAACAGGTGATTATACTTCTTCAGTAATTGTTTAAGATGACTATTCTCATTCAAAAGTTTATTATTCTCATTCAAAAGTTTATCCACACTGATTCCTAATGTTTTTCCCATCTCCCTTTCAAAGGCCAATGATGACTTTAACGCCTCATTTTCTGATTTCAAAGCCGTGTATTCCACATCAGAAATTAGTTTGGGAGCAGGAGTTTCCTTAGCTCCTTGCTGAGCAGAAGACAAACAGTTTCCTAACACCGCACAAATTGCACCTTTAACTTTTCCCACTCTGATCTTTTGTGCAGCCTGGCACTGCTTAATGCTTTCTACCAATTTCTCTCCACCTTTCCAAAAATTTTGAGCCCACTCCCTCGCAACCTGGGAAGGGGCACAGTTGTATTTTTGCAGCAGTTTATACATGGCGATCCTGCCGATTATGGCAATTTTTCTGTTGCGTTAAAGGGGTGACCTGTTAGCCCTTACAAGTCCGGCTGCGTTAGGGTACCGAGCTACCCCGATGACAGACTCACACGTAACGCAGCACACCCTCACTCGAGTCACGTTCCACGAACCGCCACAGCCACACTTAAAGAGTTTGGTCACGTTCAATGAGAACTGTCACAGCTAGGTTCAATGCAATCTAGTGCAGTTTATTGCAGCAACAGGTACACAGGTTCTTTGGCTTGCTGGTGATAAATTCACTGTCTGCAAAGCACACTCAAATGCCAGAAGTACGAGTAACACAGGCTGGCTATTAATGCGTTAAAAAGCACAAAGACCCTATAGAGATTTCTAAGTTTCCCGGGGGGGCGGGACTTGGTGTGACCAAGTGTTCAGATCTTACCCAGAGGTGTCCCAGTGGGGGGAGGAAGAGAGGTCCAGCCTGTCGACTGATCCCAGAAGTCAGAAGGTATCCTTCGTGATGGTATCTTCCCTCACATCCTCTCTCCCTTAAGCCAATTTATATTATTTTCTATCTTTTAGGTGGAGCTTGAGTGACTCTGGTCATGCATGTCTCGGATATGATTGGTGCAAAGTTTTCTGGCTTTTGTTTAAAGGAATAGGCTGCGAGAAATTCAGAGCGCGTGCTCCATGAGGGGTGGTCGCACCTTGGAGGTGGGTGGCTTTTGGGATGGAGGTGTGTTTTGGCATTATAATGATATTATAATGAGCAAAGTTCACTAGAGTACAGCATTTTGTCAAAACCATGGTAGGTGGTTGGCTCAGGGCAGCTGACCGGTCTCGGTGTGCACAAGAACAATGGAGTCCCCAGCTGGTCACAGAGCCCAGCCGCGGTGTCTCCACACCGCTCCACACTCCGTGCTGTTCCTTAGAGTCAGCACACCAGGTTCCCCCGGTGCAATAGCATCTAAGGCTGGGAGCCTAGGGAACATTTTGTTAGCACAGCTACACTGCGCCCTGGAAGCTTCTTCAGTGCTGTACCTTTTTGTTAAAACGTGAATATCGGTTTAATTTTCAAGTCACCTTAGGCAATTTTTCCACAACTTTGAACAGCATGAACTTGTAGTGATTGTCTAGATACATGTTGCCGAATGAGACATTTTGCATTAAGTTTCAGATTTTGTAACTCAGGTCAGCAATGAATATTTACTTTTGGATTTGTGAATGATAGTTTATGGCGTTTTTAATCCAACCTGTTTTCTCTGCCCTACTGCCAGTATTTGGCACCTTTTCGGAGCTGCTGGAACAGCAAAAAGTAAAAGGAGCTGTGGTTCACAACCCTGTGCACAATTCTGAAATAAGCAGTGCTTTTGGCACATGGGGTAACAGGATTCAGGTGGTGTCTAGACCATATGCTGATCTGCTGTGTAAGGGAGCAGTTTTGGGTGAATGAAATAAATATGCATTTTAGCTGTGGAGCTATTGCTAGGATGTCTGCGATCCTAAATTAGACCATAGTTAGCACAAAGTTCAGACATAATTTTGAAGTTATTTGACTGCTTTGAGATATAGGTTATGCTTTTGTAGTATTTGGTGTTTTGCAACAGAATTGCCTGATTCATGTCCCTTGCAAAATCATTTATTTCAAAATCTTTATTAGCCCACTCCCTTCTGGCTTGCAAGGCAGCCCCACAAACAGTTTTTTTCAGTAAAGCTGGGAAAAGGTGCAGGATTAACAAGAAACAGAGGGGGAAAGAGACTGGAAATACTCTTTCCTGAGGCTGCTGCCAAATATGCTATCATGCAAAGACAGGTATTGTTAGTCCTTAAACGTTTCACTGAGGATGTTGAGGTGAATTTTCCAGAAGAGTTGGGGTTATCTAGGGTATGACTCCTTAGTGCTTTTTCAGGCAGATCTGAGCTTGTGCTGCTGAGAACTTGGTCTACCCTGAGGCCTGGGTTAATGGGCCCTATCTTAGTGATACTGAACACCACCATGAGAACGTGGTTTCTGTTCAAATCAGAGCAAGAGCGGAGATGACTTACACCCATCAGAAGGAGACTGTGTAGAGCAGAAGTGAAGAAATATTTTAGAATCATATCGTTGATCAAAAACTGCTGAACAAATATATTACATTACCACATACACCTTATTCTTAGTAACGTATAGAAAAAATTACTTTTTTAGATACTTTCTCTGCCTGTATGAGAACAACTGTGTTGACCAGCCTGCTAGGAACTGAGGTAAGATGTGAGATCTAAAAGTGTGCTATCATGCTGAGAGCCATCCTGAAACATTTGCCATAGCTCTTCTGATCAGGGGACGTGTAACTCCACTACCGTACAAGAAATTTTTTGGGGGACTGGGAATATTTAGGCAGTGAATGTGTACGCTAGTACAGGAAGAGTGCAGCTGGACCTAGTTGCATCTACCATCCTTGAGGACCTCTGTGCTGGATCCAGTTCTGACACAGACAGGAAAAGCCTGAGCTGTCCCCTCTGTCAGCATGGGTGGGCCTTACCTGCCAGTCACGGAGGTAGGGGTCACACCGTGGCACTAGCTAGGCACAGTGGTACATCATATGTCAAAGATGTGACTCTCCAGTACTTCTCCTCTACACAGTCATTAGGAGATGAAGGCAGTCTCACAGGGGTAGCTGTGTTTGTCAAGGCATTCTGTGATGACTGTAAGGTACAAAAAGATTGCAAGCTCAACCTTTTTGTTAGTATTTTTTGCGGAGGTTAAAAAATAGGCAAAAATACATGTCTCTTCCCTGCAAGAGTTGTACTAACACGCTGGGTTATTTCCTTTTCAGTAGAAAGATCACTTCTAGGAAAGTGACCTGCGTTTTACGTGCTGCAGCTGTGCCACTGGCTGCTCCGTCACTTATCTAACTTGTGGTTGCATGACGGTGACTGTCTCTTTTCCTTTCTTTTTTTCCCCTCCCATCTCCCCAGGACACAGATGGGATCAGCCTGTACTACTGGTCCCTGTTCGATGGACATGCTGGGTCAGGAGCAGCGGTGGTCGCTTCCAAACTGCTGCAGCACCATATCCTGGAACAGCTGCAGGAGATCGTGGACATCCTGAGGAACACGGCCGTCCTCCCCCCCACCTGCCTGGGAGAGGAGCCTGACAACCCGGCCACCAACAGCAGGACACTGACACGGGCGGCCTCCCTGCGTGGCGGCGTGGGGGCCCCGGGCTCACCCAGCACCCCTCCAACACGCTTCTTCACCGAGAAGAAGATTCCCCATGAGTGCCTGGTTATTGGGGCTATAGAAAGTGCATTCAAGGAAATGGTACGTGCGTCTTTGGGTGTTGAAGTTCTCATTGCATACATCAGTGAGCCACATGGCCTGGACAAAATGAACTTCAAGGGATTTTTTTTCACTTTTTTTTTCTCTACTTAAATAATTCTGTCCATACATAGATGGTATTTAAGAGCCTCAAGAGTTTAGCTGTTATGTCTCTGTGAGGCAGGGAACTGTTTATCTCCCTTTGTCAAAGCTGCCGCCAGGCTTGCTAGCGGACAAACAGGAGCAACATCCTAAATCCCGGGTAGCGCCATGACCACATCGTTAGTGGTTTACTCTGCTAGAAAGACTGAGAAGTTTGTTGTTCTTTCTTTCATCTTTTCTTCTTTTTTTTTTTTCCTTTTTAATCTTAAAAATTAGCATTGCCTCATAGTAGCACATTCAGAATTGGCCATTGCCATCAGGCTACACATATGGACATGCGCCTTGGAAAGCCTCATTGCCCTATGGGAGCAGCAGCGAAGGCACCTCAGCATCCCTTGCACTGCAGACACTTGTTGTTATCGCCCACAACTGCACAAAAATGAGTCCTAAAATCACATCAAGGACATGGATGAAAGCCAGCTTCCTTGATCTAATGACCTGCAGTTCATTGGGGTTGCTCATAAGGCAGTGTCTGTGGGGAGAGTGCCTGCAGTTCTTGGGTGAGGTTGGTTGGGAGTGGGTGAGCGGGGCATGAAGTATGTTCTTACCACTCACTTTGACTTGTGTACAGCAACGATATCTGAGAAGAAATCATGACCCTGTGCAAACAGAATATCCTCCAATTTCCCCATGGAAGGCTGTGTTTTCTCTTTGAGCTTTTGTAATTGATATAACTGCTATGCACTTTCCCCTTCAGTTCTTCACGGTCTTAAAAATAATTCCTGTCAGGCAGAGTAAAGGCTTGGTCTGCCAGCAAGTACACGTGGGATAAGGTCTTGGGAGATGTCTTCTTTCTCTCTCTCTCTCTCTCTCTCTATGCCTCTTTTTTGAGCAGAAGGTTTTTGAACTAATGAGCATTTCCCAGAGGTTTTATTTGTTGTCTGGAAAGAAGTACAAAGGCAGGATTCAATCATAGCTTTTCCTGACATATGTGAATTTTGTTTAGTACATGCATCTAATTAGAGACTGCAGTTGTTACTACAAAGTGGTGTTTCACTTTGAATTCTGAATGGCAGTTATCTTGCTGGATTGCCCTTTTTTCCCAAGGATGTGCAGGGAAACATATCCACCAACTGCGTCTCGACAGCATCATCCAACTTTTAGGTGGGTATGTGCAGGAGTAAGACCCACAGCCAAAGTTCAGGTGTCAGACAGTGCGTGGCATGTGAGCAGATGAGCGCACTGCAGTTACTGGGCTAAGTTTCTGCTAGCTGAAAGGAAAGCAGAAGACGTGAAAATCTCCTGCCAGTTTACCATGTCCCCTTCAGAAAGAGGGACTAGCTTGCTCCCTTCTTTGTTGAGAAAGGATGCTACCCTAGTGTGTGGCCAGGGATTTTTCTTACAGCATTTTTCCTTGAGCAGTGGAAAAGCTGTAGTACAGTAGAAATGTAGAAACCGTGGATAACTTATTACAGATGTGATGGCTGGGTATTCCATGTACAGACCATAGTAATCTGTCCTCCCTTTTTCTAAACTGAAGTCCAGAGTATCTCGTTTTCCTCCCTGTGCCTTTGGTCATATGCTACAGGTCAGGTACCTTAATTCCCACTTTTACTTTGACTCCAACTGTGGCTATCACAATGCAATACAATCCTGGCCTTATCTTTTACTTTAAAAGGAAGCCTTATTAAAAAGTCAGACTAAGAAAAGCATTAGATAATTATATCTACTTTAAACTCTAGGTGGTGTCTTGTGATCATAATTGGTTTAGGCAAAGGACCATTTTCTTTTGCACAAACGTCTGTGTAGGGGAGCAGTTCATACGGTCAGTACTCCTGAGACTCAGCTGTGCCTGCAATGATTTGTCTTAATCCCACTTCTCTCTAACTTTCTGCTAGTTTATACTCCTAGCAGGCTTTGGATGAAGGCTTTGGGCCTCTCCTCCAGAGTACATTGTTTATCTGGTCCTGTTTTGTATTGGAACATCGTGGATGTTGTTGAATTAGTTCAGCACAGCGGAGACTTGCATCATTTCCAAGGGTTCAGTGCCAGCAGGGTGTATCATTTTACCTGGCACTTGGGGAAAGCTCATGTTCCTGGACACGTAGGCAGACCTCTCGGTGTTGTTTCCTGAAAGACCTAGCACTGCAAAGGAACCCTTTGAACCCGGTGAAAATGCTGGGTAGATCTGGTTCCTTTTTATTTTTATTTTTTTATTAAGTAACAGTCCAGCCTAACAGGTTTATTTAATGAGGGTTTTGTCCCCTTTTCCTGGGAGATTTTTTCTGCATGCCATTACTTTTTTCCCTGACGTCCTTTTGAATTCTAGTTAAGCTCTCCCTGTTTCAGCCTTGAGTGACAGACAAAATGCAATTTATTCCTATCAAATGGCTTTTAAAAATTATTTTCCTTTGTCAGGTGTGATTTTCTTTTGGACAGTGTTTGTCTTACAGCTACGTGCACCAAAACACTGTAGGAAGCTGCTACATGCTAAGTCATCACCTAACTTGGAAATTTAAGCAATTAAGATTTCCACTCTTTGAAGTACTTCTAGGTGGTGTTCTCTGTGTTGAAACTGAGTTTAGCAAGTTGCTGTGGGGTGTTCTCTGATAATTTACTGTCCCGTTTAAAATAGTAATAATAATAATGATAATTCTCAATGTCAGTAACTGTCAGTGACCACAGTTACTTCAGTTAAGTGGAAATAAATTAGCTCAAGTTCTGAAGGTGTAGTAAATCAAATCCTGTAATTTCATCTCTTGGGTGTTGAGATGTGCATTTAGAGATTCAGTTTTAGGAACCAGGAGGGTACATGCAAGTGCTCTTCAGTTCTAGTTAGAAGCATCAAACTATAATCCCTTCCCTGAATTTAACCTTGTATGTATGACTGCAATTTTTTATCTATTTTAGTCTTGTGAGAGAAGGCACGTATTCCACACTGAACCCTATTTAATTTTGGACAGGAAAAAATGGCACAGAACTGGGCTGCATTATTTATCGGAAGGTATATGTTTGCGTCCATTCTTTCTCTGTGTCCATGCTTCCAAGTCCATGCTTTTTCTTCTTCATTGAAATTCATTTGACTCACACGAAATCTAGAGGGATGCTTTTACAAAATGCTTCAAATGAAAATGGCACCAATCTTGAGAGCAGCATATGTTGTATGGTTTTCTTTTGGAAAAAAATCCTCTGGTTAAATCGCCACATAGAAATAGAAAATAGAAGTAAGGAAGCTTGCAGCAGTGCTACAGGCATTTTGGTGCCTTTTTGACAGAGCTAAAGCAATTTAAGGAGTGAATTTTGATTTTTTGCCCTCTGAAACGTGGTCTTTTGTTTTTATTTTTATCCTTTAACAGACACCTTGTAGCCTTTGCACAGGGAGTAAATCTCCTTGCTGTCATAGCAAGATAAATGTCCCGGAGGGCCTACAGTGAGGATGTATGTAGATGACAAGCAGTTTCGTTAGTAGTTATTGCAGTGTAATGACTAGCTGAAATGCTGGTGCTGCGATTTGATGAGTTTACCTACCTCTGTTTTCAAGATGCCAAATTTAATTTGGCACCAGATGCGGCTGGCGCTTGCTTTCCGTACCACCACGTTTGCAGCTTTCTTACCCTCTCCCCCCGCCTCTGCAGCACGCCAGCAGCCTGCATGTGCGATCCTGCATCAGCTGTGTCCAACACACGCTGCTGGAAGAAGGGGCAAGGAGAAGGTGGGGTCCCGCAGCACCCCCAGACCACCGGCCCACGCTGTGCTCGCAGACACCCGAGCCCCTCCACCAGGTCTCCACGAGGTGGCACGAGCAAGCCGCCGTGAGCCTCCGACTGAGCGAATGATACGGGCTTCATGGCATAATCTTCCTGTTTTTTTTGGAAGAGATTGTTAAGTAGCATGACGAACCAGTGCTTTTGCTCTGGGAAGCTCAGGTCTGAGCTGTAGCATGCTGAGGACACACCTTCGGGTGGTCCAGGCAGCGGTGATGGTCTGTCCCAGGGCTCACGCTACGTCCTCAGGCTGCTTCTGTAATCAGCGGAGCAGTGACCGCAGTTCTTCATCACCCGCTCTGGAAACATGCCTCGCAGCACTTCAGTGTCCTCTGCAGGCTTGGCTCCGTCCTCCCCTGTGCGCCGTCACTTGGTGGGGCCAGGTGTGAGGCAACCACGGGGGCACCCTGCTCCTACCTGCTCCCCTCCCTAAAATGGAGAACAGAGCACAGATTAAATTATCTGCTTCCTTGGCACTAAAAGATTGCCTTTTGAACACAGGATACAGAAATCTCTTTATTTTAAACAATTTCACAGCTAAAAGAGAGGTGTTGTCCCAGCTACTAATGAGCCCTCTATTTCTTCATCCTTTGTTTGCCAGCCTGCACTTCACATCCATTTTCTACTTGGTGAGTGAAGTTTCCCAGCTCCATCGGGGTCTGAGAGTGCGCCACGTGCTGCCCCTTGGACTGAACGAGGCATCAGTTGATTCAGCTCAGTTTTGCTCAGCTCTTCCCCAGCAGGCAGATTGCTGTGTAGAGAGAGATAAGTTGCATCCTCCAGAAAAGAGGGGAGGTGAAAAAAAAAAAGAAAAAAAGTTGCTCTGAAATCTTTCTCCAGGTGGGAAGTCAGGAAAGCTTTGTACGTACTTGGGCTTTGTCTGGAATGAGCCCCTTTACACCTCTAAAGGCTTCAGGGGGTTCTTGAGTTTCTGCCCCCTTTGTGCTGCACTACTTTCCAAGAAGCACTGTTATAAAGTATTTCATTAAAAGCCAATGTCTCTACATCAGAATGAGTTAGTGGCAGTTGTGGGCTTTATTTAGTTTTACCTTTTTCCCTCAAATTTTGTTGATATGTAGGAAACCTTCACCTTCAGTACACAGATCTAGTTTAAGTCAAGGAAACTCTGTGAATGAGGCCCTAAGGATTATCCATCTTCTCTCCCATAATAAATGCTTCTGAGTTCTGCTTATTGAAAGAAATAAATTTTAATTTAGGTATTCTAGCACTCGTGAAGTGTACGTGTGACAGGGCTGAAGCCAGGTGAGGAATTGTACTTTGTTTCAAGGTCTCAAAGGATACCCTGAGCAGCAGAGATGAAGGTATTTTAAAATTCCTGGCAGTGCCTGGAAAATCCACTGTAGTATTTGTAAGTTTAAATTATTTTGATGGTTAGAAACGTCTGCTTCCTTTGAACTGTTCTTTTCAGCTTAATTTAAAAATATATAGGAACCACGGGGAGGAAAAATCAGCTTCTCTATGGCAAGATTAGATAAATTGGCATTCGCAAGCAGCCCATGTCTGTGACCAAAGGCGCTGCAAGATTTGATTTTAGCTTTGAGGTGTTTTTCTCCTGGTCCTCACCACCAAAAAAAAACAAACAAACAACTCAGTAACAACAGCTTTCCCCCCCCCCCCAACAATCCATCCTCGAATGGACTTGCAAGATCTGCAGCAAACCCCGCTGTCCGCAGGAAAGCAGTGTGCAGTTCCCTTGCGCAGCGGAGGATGGCCTCGTCGGGTAGCGCTGCACATCTCTCGCTGTCCCCGCCACCCGCCCCATGGCACAAATGGGATCGGGCTGCCTGCACGCCAGGAATAGCATTATTTGTGACAGGCGCTGTTAGAAATGGGAGCCCTCCCTGCCCAGCTCGCTCGGGACAGCAGCCGAGCACTGCCGAGCATCCCCGCCACTGCCCCCGGTCACCTCCCTCTCCGGAAATTTGTAGGAAACAAAGAGTGGTCCCAGCCTGCTTCGGCGCTGCAGGTTTTCAATCAAATTGCAGCTGTCATGGCTAGCATTTGTTGTGGTGCTTTTCTTTGGATAAATTTAGCTCTGAAATAAAGCTCTAAATCCCATACCCCAAGGCGTGGACAATTTGAGCTGTTTGTTGCTCAGTGCAAATATGAAAATGAAGTAGAGCACACACAGAGGCAAATATATTCATAATAAAAAATGCATACAAGTAGGCAGGGTTTAGCTGGAAAGATCTGCCAGTATTTGCAACAGCCACGTTAAATGATGATCCCTGTCTGAATCCAATATCACAGAGAAAGACCAGTTTGAAATGGGGCTTGATTCTGGACTTGGGAGAGGAGGGTAGCTTGTAACATGTTGGGTTATTACCACAAGACCAACTAAGGGGCAGCAGAATGAGTTCATTGGCATACAATTCAATTTTTGTTTAAGATTCACAGAGTACTGGGAAGTAGCTAGTTTACCTGGTTTTTTTTCACGATCTCCAGTCTTTCTTGGGATAATGCATATTCCTGGGCTTGACTGACTGTCAGAGACAGGTGTGACTTGTGCCCTCCACATCTATTAATATAATATATATATATTATATGTATTAATGTATATAATTTATTAAACTCAGAATCAGTTGGAAGTTAAACACAGGAAAAACTGCTTGGGTAGGTACTTACCTCCCTACGTTTGCACCCATGCATGTGCATAAATTAAATCTTTCCAGGGCCTCATAATAGTGGTGAAATAAGACACAGCCTTAAATACTATGGTTCATCCTGCAAGTCTGTGAATGCCTGGTGTTTTTCAGTAAATGCTGTTTTATTGACCTTTTGTTTGTTTCCCTTCACAAGTTTAGCATCCCTCCCTTCTGTGTTTCTGAAGGGTAGCTCAGTGGCATGAATGTGTTTTGCTGCTGTTTGTAAAGGTGTACGCTCCACAACCCTAGCCCCCTGTTTGGAGAGCAGGTAGTTATTCATGTCAGAGCTAGGTCTCATTAATTATTTGCTGTCTATGTAAAGTGCTCTCCAATTATACCACCAGGTACCTGTTGTGAAGTTACATTTATCTTTGCCTCCATTGTGTTTTTTTCCATAGCAAAATCTCTTGCATCCCTCAGCCTTGCCATTTATTCCTTGATGTGTGATGTTTTACAGTCTCCTGTCCTGATTTTTTCTCAGCTTTGTATAAGTAGTAGCTAGTCCAAGACTTCTCATTCTTTTCCCTGACCATGTGGCCAAAGCTGTAACCATAAAGAAAGCCAGAGGGACTTGCAGTTTAAAGAAGACTGTAATCTTTTAGAGGAGTCTTCATTTTCCAAAACATTAATTGCAGTGCTCTCTTTATACGTTTTTCTTCTCTTCTCCCATAGGATTTGCAAATAGAACGAGAGAGGACCGTGTATAATATTTCTGGTGGCTGCACAGCCCTTGTGGTGGTGTATTTATTGGGGAAGCTGTACGTGGCAAATGCTGGTGATAGCAGGTAAGTGAGCGTGATGTCTCCCCAACTTTCACCTCCAAACTCCCAAGATCTGGCATTACTGATTTCTTTAGTGGCAACTGCTATCACGAGGGGGATTCTGTTTTTTGGCTGGACTCTTGACAGTTCTCCCAAAAATTAATGCGAAAGGCAGCGACAGGCTTCCAGTATCTAACTGAGTGGTGGATGCACTCAGGTAGGTTGACTCTTTTTCAGTTCCTTGTTATTGTTTCTGAATGAGGTGATGGCTGCAGGGAAGTAGAAAGTCACTAAAGAGCCATTGAAACAGATGTTGTACTAGAAATGTGTGTTGAACACTGACAAGGGGACTGCATCTGGATCAGCTGGTGGGGCTGACTGGTTCGATAGGAAGTCTGGTGGCCCCTGTCCGTAGGCCTAGCCTCAGCAAACCACCTGACACCATCTCATCTATCAAGATTTTGATATAATTGACGGTAGTCACCTGTAAACAAATAGCTTCTAGTCCTTCAGTGGAAGAGGAGGGGAGGGAGAGGGGCTATCGCTGTTTTTTTACCATAGCCTCTTCTGACTTGTGTACTCGCCCATTTCTCAGAACTGAATGCTGTAGTTCAAGAGTTGTCGCTTTGTTTTAGTTATAAGTTGGATGCTTTAAATCTCGTGAATGAAAAGCTGCTGCTTTGTCTTCTAACTCAGCTACAACTAGAAGCATACTTTCCCTCTCTATTGTTCTGTGGTCATACCACTGCCAGAGAGAAAATGGCTGTTCTTGCAAGACTTCAGACCTTCACATATTTCTTCTGGCAGCGCTCTCCACAAGCAGGCCAGGGAGAGTAGTTCTCCACAGGACACAGTCTGCAGTTGGGTCCAGCTAGTTAGCAGCTGAATAACTAAAGTCTGTGCAGGTACTGAGTCATGTCTTCTGATGAAGACTGCTACAGTTACGCATTCATGTTTTTTGAGTTTTGAGTGCTGACAGTTCCTGCTTTTTCTGTGTACAGCCATGTATTTACAGAGACAACATTCAAGAGCAAAGTGTTCTGTAACAAACCAAATATGTTTCTTATTGCCTCTGGCTGCTTTAAAATGTGTCGGAGATAAGACAAATCCATTGTGCATAAAGTTGCTATTCTTTTCTTGTTGGTGATTGTTCTTAATATGATGAATTTGCTGAATAAAATTGTAAATTGCTCAACAGGTTCCTTCTGACAAGTGCCAAATTTGACTCTCCTTTTCCCATCAAACAGCAAATGAGTCCTCACAGAGGGTGGCTGCAGACACATTTGAGTAGACCACCTATCCGCTCATCAGAACCATTAGCTGCACTACATTTTAGCTCTCTTCCATTAAATTGAAAATAATCATGTTTTCCTATGCTTCTGTCCATTGAAGTAAAGTTGAATCTCTTCCATCAAGTTAGCTGAATTGCTGTATTGTCTCTTAACTGTGTGGTATAAAACTGGCCTGCTTCTGAGTAGCTGAGGTCTTGATTCTTAAATGATGGGCTGCTTCCAGTTCCCCAGGGTTCTTCCTCCGCTCCCTGAGAGCAGTCTCAGTTCCTTTCTTACCTCCTGGTACTCATGGGAAGAAACTCCTATTGATGGTCGTCTTGAGGTGGTTCCAGTGTCATTTTCAAATGGGCCTGTTTGTAGATTTTCCTAGGTGAAGAAAATATATTCAATAAAAGGTTTAAAACGTAGGAGACTGGTTGATCTTTCCCACTACTTCCCATGCTTCAGAAGAGTGTTTGCAGTTGTCTGTGAAACATCCAAGTTGCTTATCATCTCTAAAATGACATTTTAGGATTAGAAAAGCAGTTCTGAGCTTGTCTGCCTACTGCCAGAGTGCACAGTGCATTATTGTATTTTTAAGAGCCCAGTCTGCAGCCAAGCTCTTATTCTTGTTAGTGGAAAAATATGTGCATTTTTGCTGTCTCATGCCTTGTGTGGTCAACTTTGTATTTTGTACAGATACAAATGAGGGCAGCGATAAATATTATGAGGAAACTACTAAACAAAATGTTTATATACTCTTGAGGAGAAGAGTGGGTTTTGTTTTTTTTTTTTTCCCAAACAGGGGACTTTGTGCTTTTTGCTTTTGGAACTACATGCCAAAACCCTCCGTTCTTCAGTGGAGTTTTAGTTTCCTTGAGTTCACCTATTCATTTGTGCTCTTCTCAATCCTCATTCTGCTACCTTCTCCACTCCCACACTGGAAGAAAAAAACAACTGCAAATAAATCAAGCTACGTTTCCAACAGACTAGTCTATGAGAGGAGATTTCATGCTGCAGGGGTGAGAAATGAACATTCTGAGTTTACGCAAACCTCATTTGTACCGCTTCTGCCCAGAAGAGGGTTTGGTCTTCTAATTCCAGGCAATTTCAAAACAGCAGAAGTTTATAAAGGTGGGTTTTGAACAGCTTCTGCTGTCACAGGACCAAGGTACATACAACAAACTGTTACTATCACAATGAGACTAAGGAAACGCCAAGTGTGAGACCTGAATAATAATGTGCTATGTGGTGCCAGCTATACCTCAGACTTATGTCTGTGGTATTCAGTTTAACCACTAAAGCTTCTCAAATCTAATCATTTCATGCCACGTACCCTGGCACTGTTGTATAGCAGCTGTCCTTTTGTAGCTGATGTGTAATTACATCATGAAAAGACTTTAATTACCATATTACTAAATTACCAGCCAGCAATCCTTTCAGGTTCAGCCCTAGCTCACTTCTGTAGGGACTATTAGGCTTCTCCAAGCTGAACACTTTTGGTTGGTGTAAAAGGGAGAAAAATTGTGCTAATTGTACGTTTTGTTATGAACTATTGTTGAGCTTGATGTTATGGCATCACTAATGTCAATGATATAATTAAACTTCTGCTAACGACGCAATCACAGTTCTGTAATAATTATATGTTAACTGCACATGATACCAGAACCCTACTAAAAATGAGGTGATGTCTTCAGAGCCTGATAAAAACAACTTGGAGGGAGCCACTTTCATTCTCTAATGGCCTGCTGATCATTCTTGAACTCTGCCATAA
Source organism: Anser brachyrhynchus (assembly GCF_964034855.1). Classification (NCBI taxonomy): domain Eukaryota; kingdom Metazoa; phylum Chordata; class Aves; order Anseriformes; family Anatidae; genus Anser; species Anser brachyrhynchus. The sequence goes on along the minus strand of NC_137694.1, from coordinate 35,903,986 downwards.
ATATACCTACTTGTACAGTCAAAATTTATGTCTGAATGTTGGCCAAAGCTTTTTAATGCCTCCCTCTCTCTTTCCCCCTCTCAATGGTTAACATTGTCCATGCAAGGTTGTTTAGGCAGGGACTGACAGTGCTGTAGTCAGCTATCCGATCTATAGTGCCTTTCTAGTGAGCATTGGTACTTTGCTTACCAATTTGATATATATGCTGTGGACTCTCTGAATAGCTGATTTTTTATTTTTTATTTTTAATAATGAGTAGTAAATCTCTACTCATCCTTTTAAGTAGTATTGTTCAGTTTTATATTGCTAAAGTGACTTTTACTTCTAAACTGCCATAACACGCCTTGTTAATCTCGGTTCTTTTTAGTTTTATGTTCTTTATTAGTATGTTGTTTTATAGCTAGTGATGAAGCAGTAGTAAAACAAGGACTTAAAATGTTTTTACTGATTACTGCCCATTACCGTATAGCCTCACGCAACATAACATTTGCCCAATATCACTCCAATGACTCTAATGCGATATGATCATATTAACCATCTTTGGCACAAGCATTCTTCTGGCTTTCATGTTGTCTGGCTAAGGAGCTGCTCAGAGACTGCAGGCACTGCCATTTTGTGCTGTGTTTGGAGCCACTTAGGTAGGCAGTGCTTTTATCATTATATAAGATGCAGAACATCACAAGTTGATTGGACTTTTCCATAGGCCCTGAAACACTCGTTAAATCTGCAAATGAGTTCTTGGGCTTTTTTGATTTATTGGCATAAGATGGCATCAAAGCAAAGAGCCTGATGTTTTGGAGGCTTCATAGACTTGCAGGATCACTGGATTTTTTGCTCTACTTCATCAGCTTTTTTTTTCCTTCTATTTTCTTTCTTTTTTCTTTTTTTTTTTTTAATAATTTTCTTTCTTCCTTGCTTTTTGCTCCCTGTGCTCATCTTTCAGGGTATATTCACCCTCTGTTTCAACATGTAGCCTCATATCCAGAATATATTTTCTCTTCTTTTTTGCGATTGTAGATCTAATGCTAAGGCATTTGGGATAGCTAAATGATAGGAGCTTACTGAATAGATGGTTTTGTGGCATTTCCATGTGGCTACAGGTTAAGCAGTTTCATTGTAGCTTCAGTTGCCCAGATGTGTATTTAACACTGACTTCTCACAGTGCACTATAATAGTAAATCGAAAGTGGAATTCTACTGTGTTTACTGTTTCCATTCTTTCCAGATTTACTGCTTGTGTTGAATCTCACTACATTTATACTTCTTCTGTGTCATGATGTTTGTTAGCTGCTTCTCTCATAAGCAGTTCTCGTTGAAGGGGGTAAAATTTGGGGAATCGTGGTTTTATGAAGTAAATGAGCAAAGCATGGAAGCAGCAATATATTTGTTGGCTGACACTGTAGCTTAACTAGAATTTTTGAGAAATCAGAACTGAAGATTCTGACCCATTTTTGTGGTTCATGTTATTTGACCTCTTCCTCAAGGCACTTCAGCAGGGTGATTTTTGCCAGAAGTTCTAACATTATTTAAGGGTGGAAGCCAAGCAATGTTCTAGTATATTATTATTGTAGAGTTGGTTTGCTTTTGTCTTTCGTTTACAGTATCTTTTAAGAAACTTTAATTTTCAGATTTTTCTTAACTAGCCATTTTCTAATCTAAATTGTGTGTATCTTTCCTTTTTTTTTTTTTTTTTAGTTGTCTGTTTAAACTCTCCTTACATCTGTGTCTGCATAAACAATGATTGTGTTTCGCCTTAGAGGTCCCTGGAGGAAAGACTAACTCAGTTACTGCACTTCTTCAATCTGCAGTATTTGGAGCAGCATTCTTACTCCTGTCTCCCCCTAAAAGTGAGACAAGAGGAACTGCAAATCTGAGCCATGCACAGGGTTCTTTTGCCCTGTCACCAGACAATCCGTGGTGACACTTCCTCCACCTTTGAAAATTCTCGTTGCTTCAAATCTTCAAGTGGTGTCCCCTCCGAGGCAAGAGCAACACCTACAGACCACGTTTTGGCCAAGCTGCATGCACTTCCTTTTTTTAGATGATAGTTAATTCTTTGGCGGAATCCCTCAAAAATAATAAGTGTTTAGTCTTCCCAGGGCAACAGACAATCTCTGCTTGGTCTGCTCAGGAGGCTGTGAAGTGAAGAGGGACTGGATTCAAAACAAAGCTAGTCTCTCCCACGCACATTCTACTTCACTGACTGCAGTTTGGTAGGTGGAGAAGTCTGATTCTGCTGCCTAGCAGAAAATGCTGGAAAAGAGCGTGACATCTTAGTCAGACCCAGAAGATACGGCCAAGTCGCATCTCACTGTTTCCCCAGCTTCTCTTCCTTTCTGCAGGGCCTGCAAGTCAGGCTTCCAAACACTTCTGGTTCCCTTCTGCCACTTGGCCTCCTTCCAAGGAGAAGTAAGAGCACAGGATTCACAGGAATAGCGGTGACCTCAGATCATCGTGCAGAATTTCGTGTTGGGTGAAGCTTTTGGAGGCACTTCAGGAAGCACTTTATCAAAGGTGTGGAGAAAAAGTGTTGGATCAGAAATAAGTTGTTGCACTCAAAGTGCAGTGACGGGAGAGAGTGTTTTCTAACGACGCGGTGGATGACGAGTTCCAAAGCACTGGCACATGCTATCCAGCACTGACTTGGCAGAAATGATTACTTTGGCAGTCAGTGTTCATAGGCTTTTGAAGACCACAAAAAAAAAAAAAAAAAGTCCTGCCTCTTCTCCAAACTCTTGTTTTTTCTGGGAGAGAGTATGCCTTAGCAATGTCTATGGCAATCTAGCAGGTGTTGCAGCCATTGTAAACACTTTCTATGTGTGGTACATTCAGTCAAGTCTTCGGTCCTAACCACACAGGATTTTCTATCACACACATGGATTTCTATCCATGAAGTCTTTACATTTCAGGTTATGAGGAAGAACAGAAATTTTTGCTATTCAAATTCTCTCAGTAAGCTGCAAAGCCACAGTTCATTGGTATTAGTTTCCAGGAGCAATGGATTCTATAAATTGTCATCCTCCTTGTTTTTTTCAGCCTTTTGAAAGACAAAACAACAACAACAAACAACAACTAACCAAGCCAGAAAAAAAACAAACAAACAAACATAAAACATTTGTTGTTTTATTGGTGCATATAAGCACTCATCAGGGACAAAATTCACAGTGTAATATCCTCACATGTATTTTCTGCGTGTAGCCTGTAGAGTTCATAATCTGAGGCAAGATGAGCAAAGGGTGCTAAGGCGTAATTTTAACCACTCCTTACTGGTACCATGCTGATACGTAAAGAGCCTGTGATCTTGAGTCCAGGCAGCTCGTGATGTAAGGAGCACAGCAGAATCCATACGTCGCAGTGCACAGAGCTGAGCTCAGAAATGTCTTCCTAATCTGTGCCTTTTTAGCTGACCTGAGAGAGACCAGTGGGTTATTGCTTGCAGTGTTACAGGGCCTGCACCAAGGCATGCCAAGCAGGCTGGACACCTTCCATCCCTAGTTTCCATCCATACCTCAGGAGGGGAGCCAGGGGGAGCACCCGAGGCTTGCTTGGTCTCCTGGGGTCTGAAATGTGTTGGAAGGTTCTGCTGCTAAGTTAAGAAAGCAGAAAAGCTGAAATCAAAGCAGATGTAATGCTTTAGGGGCAAAAATCATTCTGACATCCTCAGTGGTAAGTCGCTGAACAGCAGGCAAAAAAAACCTGCACTTCTTCCATCTTCTGTGGTCAGCTGTATCCCAGCCATATTACTGGCAAAGCAAGCACTGGCTTGCACAGCGATGCCTTCATCCCTAAGCCCAGGTTTAGTTGCCATAGTAACTCGTCCTGGAGATGAATGTGATATCCTGGACAGCAGAGAAACAGACTTCGATTCCACAGATACCGGTCCCGAGGCACAGAGCTGGTCACAGAGATGTGACTGCGCTGCTTTGCTCATCTCCCTGGCATGACCCGAGTAATGGGTGGCACGTTCAGCCAGTGCAGAGATGTGGTGGTGCTATCATCGCTGCGACCCTGGACTTGGTAGTGTTCAGATGAAGAATACGCTGAAATCATCACAGGCAAGATAAATCCCATGAGGGCAGCAAATCTCCAATGTAAGCATGCTGGAACCATTGGCAGGCAGTTTTTGTGGGCTAGCAGTGTCCTCTCCCTGCAAACTGGCTTGTAATGGCTTCCTGGCTGCTGGAAGATCAGTGCGTTCAGATGTAAAGCGACAGGAAAGTACATGCAATTCATTACAGAATGTTTCAGTGCAGTTAGCTGGCTTTTGGGGTCATGCTACTGGTACTGGAGTAGCAAATAGTACAAGGTAGATATGGATAGGTAGACATACAAAGGCACCACCGGTGGATATTTTGATAGTAAAAGTTACTTTCCCAATGAACAAAAATAAATAAATAAAGGAAAAAAATCACATACAGATAGCCAACACCATCACATTACTGATGGGAGGAGTACTAAAAAAAAAGTGTAATTAGCCCTTAAAATGAAACCCTGTTAATAAAGCTGACTGCTAATAATTAGCCAACTGCTAATAATAACAACTCCATACTTAGACTGGCTCAGAGAAGCAGTCCACATGAGGACCTAAAGTAGAGCAGGGAATTTAAGGGAGAATCTCCTAGGAACAGAGGTACATCCCGCCAAAGAGTCTCTGAGCTCCAGGGGTCAAAAATCACCGGCCAGTATGTCTTCTCCAGGCTGTCTCATCTGTGGACAGCCTACAAGCCCAGTGTTATATTTAATTTAAAACCAGGGAGTGAGCAGTTATGCAGAAACGACTGAAGAAGTTTAGTAACAGTGCTGGTGACGGCCAAGTGCCTCTCACTGTTGGATGCAATATGTGGGGCAGAGGGAGGCTGCCGGGTGTAGGAAGTCCCTTTAACTGCTTACTAAGTTAGCTGAATACACAAGATGGAATGGGAGAGCTCTAAAAATTCAGATTTTTATTGCTCTTAGTGGCAGTAAGGAAGATGCTGACTGGCTCGGCTGCTGGTATAAATGAGGAGTAAACACTTCCATGGAAAGCTATGAATATTATCCTGCTTTGAGAAATAGCTTCTACCTGCCCAGTCATGATCCTTTATTAAAAATAATACAATTATTTATTAAATCAGACCAGCAAAATAGTGGCTGTAGAGTGTATCAGCACCCTCATTTTTCCCAGAAAAATTCCTCATTTTTCCTTCTTCACAGGAATCTCCAAATAAGCATTAGAAATGTAAATACAATGAATCAGGTAACTGGAAACAACATAAAGCCCTACAAACGTGCTACAGGAGCAGCTGGCTTGCTGGTACGATGCCTCTGAAAGATGACTCCCGAGGTTTCTTACAGAAACTGAATTTTATAACTTATTCCCATGTTTCTTGCAAAAGCAAGAGGAGATGCCTGTAGCACCCCAAGGTGGTGCAGCACGGCTGGCTCAGTCCTGGTGCAAGGAAATGAAGAGGGGCCCTTGGATGCAATACCCGTTGAAGCCCAGCACTGGCGTCCTCCTGGAGCACGGGTGTGCTGGACACCAGTGCCCCTGACGTGGCCACCCCAGCTGCTGGGAGGGCTCATGGCCCTCCAGGGCCTTCCCGAAAGCCTGGGAGGGTTCTTCATGGTTCCTGCAGGGAATGCCAAAGGACACTGGTGCAGGAAATTATTTTAACCCTGCCCTTGTGCAGCCCCTAAGTTCTTGCACCTTGTATTATTGGCTTGAGGGAGCTGTGGACAGCCTGATGATCACACTGATGTTCACACTGAGAAATGTGAAGAAAGCAGGGTGGCAGGACTCTGTGGCAGTAGATCGAAACTAAGGGCAGAGGCAAATTTAATAGTTGTACCCCTTCCCCATTTGTGGCTTTTTTTTTTGGTAGAGATGCGAAGTAGGAGCGAGGCATATATGAAACGTACCTTGGGGATCACAGGTGGGAGGCAGCTGCGTGTTTTGCTGTTCGTGTTGCTGAGGGTTGCTGCTTTCACCTCTGGGTTTTACGGTGATGGATATGTCATCACTGGGGCCTGTTTTAATGCCAGCTAAACGTTGTATAATGGCTTATGTCACTATCCCCAGCCTGACTTAATTCATAAAATTAAGGAAATCGTTTAAAGGCTTTGCACTATAGTTCCATGATTATGGCCAATGCAATGAAGTATTTGTTCACCTGGTTTCTAAGTAAACATGGGAAAATGATCCTGCATGGGACTAAGGAGAGTGATCCAGTTAGTAGTAAGTGAAACCGAGGTGCCAGGGCTGAAGGTCTTAAAACTCAGCAGTAATCATAATCGTTGTTCATAACGGTGAAGTTCCAGTACTTAATTTATAGACGAGGTGAGCATTATGCTGAATCTTTTTATCATCACTCCTCTTTCATTTTGTAGCAATTAAGAAAACATAAATAAACGGAACCAGTCTGAAGCTCACCAGGCAGTAGCATTGTGCTTCCTCGGCTTCTTTAAATGCATGCATTTAGTTACCGTAGTAAACAAGCACCCACCTAGACCAATTCCACGGTTCTAGGATTTATATTTTGTTTTCCTCAGCTATTTTGTGACACACCTAATTAAAATCTACTGCTTGGTTCCGTCTTTGAATGTAATAAAACCCTGCCTTATTCTTTCTGTCAGTTTAATCCCTCTTTCTTTTCCATTGACACATTTCTAATACCTCTCCAGACAGGCCAGACACTTTCTGCTTCGTCTGTACCGAATCCACAATGCTTAACACCTTTTGACAAAACAGATACATCCTCCCTGTGGCTCAGAATTGATATACACTGTCAAAAAGCGTTTTCCAAATGGTCTCTCTTTGTCACCTTTACCAGATTTTTATCCTTGGTTGTAGGAATGTGCAGTTTAATGTTGCGTTTCAAATCATTTTTGGCTGGAAAAGTGTGTAATGGAATCAGGGCATCCCCTGAATACTCCTAACAGTAGGAGATGCCTCTTTGTTTTGAGCACCAGAATCCCAATGGGCCCATGACAGCAGTGAAATTACACTTTTGACCTTGTTCACTAAAGTGTTTCTTTCTCTGTATGATTAAGTGAGAGTAACCAACAATAGCTTCCTCTAAAATGTATGAGTTTCCCCTGTTTGTTTCTCATAAGGAACGCAGAAAGGATGCTGTGCAATTCTCAGCTGATTGTGTTCTTCACAAAAGAAAGGGAGGAAAAAAAAGGAAAAAAACAACCAACCCTGCTTGCTTGAAGGAGGGGTGGCTGTTTTATCCATATTAAAAATGCAGAAGTAATTGTTGTATTGATATTTTCCCTGGGCTAGTGTGTTGTTGCTATATCTTGAGTGTGAAAGCTCCACTACAGCACACTGGCAGATTTTTACTCTGCTTGTTTTCACTCACCACCTATTTTCAAAGGGGGTTATATACTAAAGCACCACTTATTGTTTTAAAGTATCAAATCTGAATATAGAAAATAAGTAAATGCCTAAGATGCTGAGATACTCAGAATATTATTTACTTGTGCACCATGGACTATGTAGCTATATCGATCTAAAAGATAAATGTAACATTTTTTGCAGATCTGTATGCAGCCTTTTAAGCTCATAATGTTTTTTTTCATGTGTGTGAGACTTGGGGGATGTAGCCTGCTGCAGACTTCGCCGTGACTGTCAGCCCCATCTCACACACTGAAGCACGGGCACATCGTTTGCTCCACATCATTGTTAAGGGCAGGCGTTTTCCAAATCAGAAAATCCTCAAAGTGAATTGGCCAGGAAAGAGATACAAAGTCAGATTGTTTCTTCCATTTTAGACTACTTTGGCTGATTTTTTCCCCAATGTTTTCCTGTTTCCTGTGAATATTTACCAGTTCCAAACTGGTGAATGTACTTTCTTTTTTTGTGTGGTGCATGTGTCCATGTAATGCCAGGGCAAGTGCAGTCCTGCAGTCCGTGCGGGTGGTGCCCTGCGCTGGGCATTAGGTAGCTAAATTCAAAAGAGGGGAGGGGACTTGGTGAGATCCCTAGTTTTTAGAAATGATCAAAAAGTGCTTGACGTGAGCCGTGAGGATATGGAGGCCATTAAGAACAGTTTCCCTTTTCTCCCGCTGAGATGATGCTACATGGAGAAGGTGCCAGAGCCACAGAGCTTGGAGGGCAGTGCACCTAGGGCTGCAGATCTGTGACTCCTGACCTCCTCTGCTGCCAAAAAAAAACACTATTGTGCTTTTTTTTTTTATTACTTCTTCATTGCTGATATAAATTAATGATTGGTATGGTGCTGAAGTAACCTTGTCATCAAAGAATATTTTGTTAGTGTTGACATGCTTGTTCCCTACAAACATGAATCATCCGGCTTCCTTTGGCAGGCTTGCCCTGTGGCCGTGCTATAATGTGTTTCACCAGTGTGGTTGAAATTAAAATGTCACCATTAAACATGGCAGAATCAGATGCTCCCTGAGCACTGCATCTCTTCAAGTTTTCTGGCTTCCTACGTCGCTATTTTTGACAGTTTAATAGGGCAGCTTTATTCTGGTATAAAATAATACGCTCGTACTTCCACGACGCACAGGGAGCTAAATGCTTGCAGAGCACTATTTCATGACACGCATGCATCTTCCATGCGTGGCAGTAGCAGCAATGTCCAAGTAACACGATGTTGCTTGTTGGTCCATTAGGAAGTGTAAAGCCAAAACTAATTGTTCTGCAGAGCTACATAGAGTGGGTGTTCAAAAGCAGTTCTGGGGCTGCTCTTGACACCAGGCTCCCTCCGTGGTGCTGATGTGGGGCTCTGGAGGCTGCTCCATGGGAAAAGCCTTCAGGCTGCACTTGGCAGCCTCGCTGCTCCAGCTCCGTCATTGCCAGGTCACTGGAAGGGCACTTTGGTCTCTGAGCCCAATTAGGGACTGATTCGGCACCTCTTAAATCACAGGGAAAAATCCCACCGAGTGCAGCAGCTCCCGGGCCAGGCTTTCACACCCGGCCTCTCCGGTGAGGCTGCCAACAAATATGTCCGTTTTTGTCATGTAGACGGTCAGAAATATCCCTCGCTGTCAGGAAACTACTAAGCAGCTGGTGTGGAAAGTTAACGAGACTGCTAACAGGATAACAAGCCCAGCAGAGCTGAATTCAGAGCAGCGACCTGTATGTGTGCGTCTGCATCCCTCCCGTTGCTAATATCTGGGGCTGTTTAACTCCTCAGATCAAATCACTCGACTCTTATGAGCAGCTGTAACTTTCGAGTTGAATAAAATCTAACTGCTGAAAGCATTAATGAAAAACATAAAACTGAGTCTCTATTTAATCACATATCAACATCATTGCTTTATTTCCCCCCGCAAAGGTTTTCGGTGCCGGGTTGTACTTTTTTGTCCCAGGTGGCTGCAATTTCTAGTGAAAATAAGTTGAGCCATGAAAGGTTGACCCACTCACCTCTGAATTGCTTTTTATATGATGTTGGTCCCTTAGGGCCCAATTCTACCCATAGAAGTGAGAAGGATAGCCATCAGCATATATAGGAAGTATGTCAGTGTGCACAAAGAAAAAGCTGAACCCCAGACTTCAGTGGTCTTTAAAATGTGGATTTCCTGTGAAATGGTGATTAAAGGGGAAGCAAAGGATAATTTAAAAATTAGCTTGACACGCTAGCAGTTAGGTCACTTTGTGTTTCTATTCTAGCTCTTTCAGACAAGCACAGGATCAAGAGATTCCTTATGACTCTCTTAAACTAGTATGTAAAATTGGGTTTGTGTCTGATCAGCTCCTTTGATCAGTCCAGCCTAGGCTATTGCCAGAGTACTTAACTCTGTACTAAACCCACAGTCCCTCCAAGTTGAGCTTACTCAAGTGAGTCAAATTACCTATGAAACATGCCACTGTTGTTGGTTAAATGAGCCTGGTTCACATCTGAATACCTTAAGAACTGCAAAAATAAAAGCAAAGATGTCATTGCAGAAAAGGCAGTGGTGGTCTTTTTTCAGTTTTAAAGGACTGTCTCAGAAATCCAAGTGTGCTGTTAAAGTAGAAAAAAAATCAGCAAACCTTCAAACTGACATTTTTGTAAGCCTGTAATGCATTCAGATTCCATAAAGAGGGATTTCCACCAAAAATTCTGCACAAATTTCTCTAAATAAATTAATGAGTTACAACCACCATGTCTGCCTTGTTTCAAGCATGCAACGTTGTTTTTAATTGTAGCAGTGGAGGGCCAGTGGGATCCTGCAGAGTGTAGGATTATGCTCTTGCCACCTCTAATTTGCAAAATGATCATTTGCAAGGGAGTGCTGCAAGTCCAGGAGTGGTAAATTTGTTACCTGTCAAAGCAGAGCTGTTTTCCCCTCAGCACTGGAGCCTTTTCCCACCTCAGCCAGTGCAGCTCAGTCCTGTACCTGTATGTTCTTTACCACGTGAATCTCTAGAAATATGAGCAGTGCCTTTCCTCTGTGGTAATGCTCCTACCATTTGCATAGTACCAATATTAGGTGATCATTCAGAGTCTATGTTAGTCCAATATTATATCCGTGGCACTTGGAAAATTATACAGTGCCGCTGATTTTGCAAAGCTATTTTGTATCAGAGCTGGTTTTCTCAGGATGCCTATGTTTTGACTTTAGAGGTTAACTTTTTAGTATTTGTGCGCCTACCATATTCCTTGGATGGATTGCAGTGCTATCAGAATACCTGGCATGAAGCAATACCAGCAAATTGATCAAATTATCAAGAGAATTAAGCTAGCATGTAAATATCACATCAACAAGACTAAAAGAGCACACAAAGGAGATAAAAGAAGACATGTAGAAAGTACAATCCGAGTGCCGGTTACTTGCTTAATCCACAGCAAATTCTGTGCGAATTCAAGAGGCATGCTGCTATTACCCAAACACTGAATTAATCAACTGATGGTTGAGAAACAGCTCCAAATCAGGTATTAAAATCTTTGGGATGATAGAGGGTTCATCCAGCTGTTTGAAAGCACCAAGCATTACTGTACTTACAGAACTGTCCAAATAATAGATAAAGCAATACAATTTTGTGAGTCAATATATGACCAATAAATGCAGGAGGAACACTGCATAAATTTTACCTTCTCTTAACTGTGTTTCAGCTAGTGGAATTACACCAGGGAAGGACCAGGCCATGTTTTGCTTGCAACAAAGCAGAGTAAAAGGCAAGAGACAGGTGTTTGAGAGCATTTGTTCTCTGCCATTTGCAGAAGTACATGTGAAATCTCCCCACTGATCTATAATCATTCCATTACCTGTCTGCTTTTGGCAGGTAGCTAGTTAAATTTCTGTTAAACTGGATTTGCTTTTCCATTTCCATTTGCTGTTGGAGAAGAAATGTTCTGACATGACATATGACCAATCAATAATTGGAAAGTGCTCGCATGAGTCATTTGAAGCCAGTGCTTCAGACAGTGTCAGCCCCAGCTGGGATTAAAACCTGCAAAGAGTTGTTCTGCAATCAGTGATTCTGCAGCATCTCCTCTGGGTGTCTGCATTTCACTAATAAGGATACCCAGTAGACATCAGCTAAAATAACTCTTGCCTTTGTTGCTTGGATGTTTTTGTGTGCTCTGAAATGAACTTGGCATATACAAATATACTTTGTTATCCAGACTAAAGGATGCATGGCAGGAATTGTTATTCTGTCTGTTGAGAACTTCGGTAGGAAAGAAATGGCTTTATTTTACTGTGACTCTGAAGACAGTAAGAGTCTGACCCTACCCCGTGGTTTTCTGTGTGTTTTTACATTTTTCCCCTCCTTCTGCTAATGATGCTTTATTACTCCTACAGGGCTATAATAATCCGAAATGGTGAAGTCATTCCAATGTCTTCAGAATTCACTCCAGAGACTGAACGCCAGCGACTTCAGTATCTGGTAAGAGACTGGAGAACCAAATCAGGTGCTGCTGCTGCTGAGCATTGCCCCAGGAACGTCTGAGGTTCGGAAACCTGCAGCTGAGTTACTGGGGCTCAGTGGAGGACCACACATCTGCTGAACACTAGTGGTTGACTATGCGTGTATATGTGTTTTAGCCATCAGTAAATATGCAGAAAAGCCTGACAATGCAAATCCTGGTGAAACAAATCTTAGCTTTTTTGTAGAGGCCATCGGTTGGCATGGCTGTGCTTATGTGCCTTGTGCAGCTGCCGACCTTAAGCAGCTCGTTGGTGCTGGATAATGAGAGCTCAGACACACAGCTAACAAGCCACAGAGGTATTTCAGTACATCCCAGTGTTTACTTTGTGACAGGATAAGATACCACAGAGTGCTCTACGCACACATGTGGACAGTATTGCAGGGTTTTATTCATTTGCTGTAATAGTATGCCAGTAGAACCAGCTCAAGTAAAGAAGTCCAACGTAGAGGTGATCTCAGCGGGCGTTAGTAGCTGCAGCATAGGATGGGTGAAGAAAGACAAGTTTTGTGTAATGTAGGAGCACCCATAAAGCTGTGACAGGGCGACTACCCGAGGGGATGCAGGACGCTTTATACACCAAGTCAACATAAGTCAAACTGCATGTTGTTTTCCATGCAGACAATCCTGTTGCTTTTCAAGTGTTTCACTGACAGTCAGATCATTTGGTTGAAGTTGGTTGGCTGTTTATCAAAATGCCATTCCTAACGCGTCCAAGAGATTTCTTTTCTGCTTCCTCTGGCCTCCTGCTTTTACCTCCTAGGAATTCAAGCCTAAGCCAAGGCAGGCTCACTATTAGCTTTGTCTAAAGCAAGGTGGACAGGCCAAGGCTGGTGGCATTCCCTGCTCTTCAGGTATCTTCTATCTTCAACCTGGCCTGAGCGCTGTAGTTTGAGACTAGACAAAATGCCAGGAGTTGAAGATGGTGGTGGAAGATTTTAAAGAAAATTGTAGATGTTTCTACAACCATCATGTTTAGTTTTTAGTCAGATTCACTGGCTTGAGGCTGAAAATTTCAGAGGAAGTGCTACTTTGGGAGTATTCATATTCAGTAAGCCAAATGGAAAAGAGGCCTAATAAATATTTACACTCCAGTTACATGTAAAATAATTTGTTTGCCTTTAAAATAAAAGGTATCTTTAGTATCTAGCAAGTCTGGTGCTTCTGTAAGAAATACAAGATAAAACATTGCCTACAAGGAATATTTTTCTCTTTTGATGTCCTTTCTTGCTTATATTGAAAACAGCAGCTGATCTGAAAAGCATTTCTGCTGTTTCCTTTGGATTTTTTTTTTACCTTTGTTTGTTTATTTTGTTTCTATATGTAACAAATATGCCAGGACTATGGGTATCATGTTCAAAGAAAATACATGCAAGGCAGCAAGAGCGTGAAACAAAATCAGAGATAATTTCAAACACAGCATTCTGTTAGTAACATTTTTACTCTAGTGTTTAAAAAATCGACCCCCAATTCCTTGCAAGGTTGGCATAAACATTACATATACATATTACCATAGGAATGTTACATTCCGCTCTTGCATCTGTCCCATTGATTACACCCCAAAGGACTCCCCTTACTCACCTTGGGCTTACTCTCCTGTTGTTCTGCTCTCTGTATCTCTTGTTGTTCCTACCCGAAAGTGATTTGCTTTGAATTTATTTTCTTATTTGCAGTTAAGGCTGAATTTCCCCATTCCAAACAAATTGCACTGTTCTTGCTGAACAATTGGAAGAAAGTTGCTTAATCATTTTAGCATAAATATTTTACTTGCTAAATGCAGAGATACCGTTCTGCTCAGGGCTTGTCTATGCAGGGAGGTTACTGTGAAGGCAGATGGAGGGTATGAATTTACAGCAGGCAGGCTCCTGAATGGCAGCAGCCTGTGGAGATACTGTTAGCATAGGCAGGCTGAAGAAGCCTTCCTCTGCCTTTAGTGCCTGTTGATTACTTTGGCCACAAAAGGTGTTGGTTTAGGTTAACTGGTGCCTTCTGCATTCATCCTCTATCTTCTGGGCCTCAACTTCCACATGTAAGGAAATCTTGGGGAAAATGAGCTGTTCAGTCATGAGAGTATCACTGTATAAAGCCCTCCATCCCGGTCCTACACACAGCTGTGTTCCAAATAGTGCTGGTTGAATAAACAAGGGGAAAACGAATGCTTTCTGTACCCAGCTCGTGTTTTAATGCAGATGACCTCTGGCATGGCAGCTTCAAAAGAACAAGGTCACTACCCAGTCGTTCTGACCTTTGGGCAACTCTGGGCACGTTCATCTCTGCGTCCTGTACCCTGTCCTTGCGGTGGGAGGCCCAGCACGCAGCTCCTTGGGGCCTCCTGTGGGATGATGGAAGACCTGCCATGAGTATCCCCTTGGCTCTTTGGCTTCCCAAAGAGGGTCAGGGCACACACTGCTTCTCTTCCACCATCAGGCGTTCATGCTCCTCCTTTAGTTTTGAATTTTGGGGTCTTTAGTGCTCTGGCAGAACTTGCACAGTGCCTACTCAAGGAAATCTCTGGCTTTCTGTATCAGTACATCTGGAGAAAGAACGAAATGCAGCATTGACTGGGAGCTGCTCTGGTATGTGCAGTAGTTGTGCGGGCAATGAGTGCCAGAGGCAATTTTCGTTTCATGTTCTGAGGACGCTATTAATTTCAGTCATGATAGTCTAAATTGCAACAGTAAATGGCTTAGATTTTGTTACTTATCCCCTTGGAAAACGTGTTTAAAACGAGTGATGAATGAGCTTATTGCAGGTGGGTGTATTTCTGTTAGTTACCAAAGTCACACTTCAGAGATGTCATTGCTGCACGTGATTTTATGGAATGGCCTTTTGTAACAAAGGGAGGACCAATCCAGGGATGGATTCAGCTCCCACTTTTCCTCCTTTCTTCTACCACCACCACCTTTAGTTATGTCCGTTCGGCTCAACGTGAATCTGGCCATATGGTACTGGCTGAGTAATTTGGAGAACCTCTGGATGTGTTGTGCTGTACATGTGGTTGTGAGAGGTGTTCCCAAGTAGTAGAATATCCTACAGGAGAAAATGGTACGATACAATAAGAGGATGACATTGTAAGGTATGGCTGATGCATGGGACAACAGTAAGCCTAAAAATGCCAAGAAGTGCAGTGAAACTACTAGTGCCAGTGATGTCCTAGAGCAGCACATGCCAGAGGAGCTGGAAGAGGGGTGAGCGAAAGAGACTTGCAAGGTATGATAAGGTATGTATGATGTTCCCTGCAACCTAATTAGCAAGCATACAAGTGTATAAGTCTAGGTTTATCTTAATTTCATGTTTGCTTTGCTGAGCACTAGGAAACACTGCAGGAAGTAAATGGCCTTTTGAAAGAAGCGTGACTAATATTTCCCTGAGCAGACTCCATTTCATACAGCTAATGTTGAATGTAATACATCCAGCCACAAAATACACCATAAAATGGCTGAGTACCAAACATATGATACAGTCTGTGCCAGATTTATGCCAAAAAAACTGTAACAGCTTCTAAAAGAAAAATGATGGAAAATATTCCCATTTCATAACACAGAATAGCAAAGTTGTCTGAACATGCCTCGTAAGGATATAGAAAGTGTTTGACGGACACTGTTTCTATTACATTTTAAGTTCTCTGGACGATGTTCCTAATCTGAGGTTCTTACAAATTGTGACTAAACAAATGAAAAGTAGAAAATGTGGTGCCTCATCACAGCTGAAATCCTGGTATTAGTTAACTTACTGTTTTTGTTTCTCTTTTGATCAGTCATGGGATTTCTTAGTGTCTGCTTGTGTATCTACTTGAAGGACCTGTAGACTTGAGTTGCTTTTATTTATTTTTTTTATATTTATTTTTTGGTTCAGCATAGTTTGGGTAGTGTGGAAAGGGAGAAGAGCCCTGCCTTGTAGTAAATGGAGAACAGTTCTCAACAAACTTGACTGAAAGTCAGCTGAGTTTTATAATGTATCATTCTTTTCTCTGCAGAATTACCAGTGAAACATCAAGAATAACTGTTAAAAAGAGAATAAAAATTAAAAAATACCTCCCCAAAAATGAATTTCTTCACATAAGAATTCAGCTCACAGCACCAGAAGCTTCCAAATTGCTCTTTTCCCTCTGTTCCACTGACGCCAAAAATATTAGAATCAAGTTAAGATCCCTAGATTGTAAATCAAGCATTGAGGCTTGGCTGCGGAAGAGAAATCTTATTTGAACATTAGCAGTCCTCTGGTAACTCTGCCAGCTTTATTAATCTTATTTCACTTGTGACCTCAGACTTTCCATCTGAGTAAATCTTTATGAAATGCAGTCTCTCCCAATCGCTTTCCCTTTTCAATAATGAAATTCTTGTTTTCAAGGGGAAAAATGCTAAAAGCCTGTAACTTTATTTCTTCTGAACCTATGATCTAGCCTAATAAGTAATCTTATAATCTAAGGGTTAAATAGCTTTTGATTTCAGGTATGAGGTTTTTTGATTTAAGTAAGGCTTGGTTTTTTTGTAGGTAGATGACACCAGTCTTTAGCTAGAAGTGGTTTGTAATGACTCAATCAAGGTAGGCTATGCATTTTCAAAAGTGAACTGAACTGCACTTTCTAAGCAGACTGTTAGCTTCATTTTTTTTACAAAGTCATAGATTAGAAAGAACAAATATTAAAACGCAGCTCTGTTGTGCATAACAATACATACATCATTAGGGATGTTGCAACTTCTTTGCAACTTGAGCAAAAATGAACACGAAGTTTACATATACTTGTCAATAAGGAATCCAAAGTTCTGGAAGTATGGAAAACCTCATCTGGACTAATACTGCTAGGCCACTCAAAAGTCAGTAGTGCTTCTCATCCATATCTGTATTGAGAAGCAGCAATCCAATTAGAGGGCCCTTGAAACAAATATTTGGGTGGGGGAGGGAACCCTGGGTGCCTGTAGATTGCAGGGGAAAAAATGTAATGCCCTTAACTGCGCACGGAAATAATCTGATGGAGCTCCTGTTTCAGGAAGGGATCACAATGTCAAGATCACACTTGTGTGCTTGAAAGCCGCCTCTTGAAAGCAGAATCCAATCTTATCAGCTACACAGCATCTCCCTCGGCCCCATCTCAGCAGAGCTGGGAGGTGTTTTGTGAAAGGAGCGGGGACAGGCTGATGGACGGTTAGCACTGCCATGCGCTGAGCCTGATCCAGCTCCTTTTAAATTGAGTGGGAGCAGGTTCAGCCCTTAAATGCAGGAAATATTTTATTGTGAACTATCTGCATGATAGCTGCCAGGTAGATCAATAAGGGCTTCCACTGCTTCCTGCTGCTCACCTTTGATGAGCGCTAGATTTATGACAAACCCAGCAACTAAAGCATGCTCATTTGGTCTGCCCCGATGGCAGCTGCTGCTGAAGATAAGACAGACGTTATTGCCTTAACTGGCTGGATAAGGAAAAAGAGTTATCTGCAGAAAGGTTGAGAAATGCAACTTTTTTTGTTGTTCCATAGCCAATTTGACTCTATCTTCAGAAAAGCGCACTCACGGCATGGCTTTGGGGAGAGAGGGGGAAAGGATTGTTTATGCATTTGTTAAAGAAAAACGAGTGAGGTTTATTTCAGAAGGAAGAAATGCAGTATGATTAAGGATTAACCTATTGCGTCAGGTGATCTGTGTATAAAAGTGTGCAGTGGACAAAGAGCTGAAGCTGCCTCACGTTGTTCTCAAGCACGCTCAGCTCTGAAGCGCACAGGCCTTGGGCTCAGCTCCACTGAGGAGGCCTCCCAGCATCTGGAGAGCAGCACACCAGAAGGGACAGCAGCAGCACTGGTTGAACGTTCACACTGTCAAAAACATCAGTCGCTGCTTTTCTTTAGTCATATCCTGTATGAAGGAAGTATTTTTTAGAAAAACCAAAATAAAGTGCTCTGCAGTTCACGTTTACTTGCGGTGTCTGTGCAGTGGGGTGCAGCAGGCTGAGCAGGTAAAAAGGAGCAGAACCATTGCTCATTTTTTTCTGGAGACAGTGAAAATTCAAGTGTTGGAGTAACATTAGGTTGCGTGTGTTGTCAACATAGGTGCACTGTGTGTCAAACAGCTTGAGCTTCTTTCCACATGCACCCCTCCAAGTCTCTGCTTGCTCGATGGCTTTGTCCTTTGACCGTTCATTCTCTCAGGTCACCAACGTGCAAAAGGATATGTTCTGCTTTACGAAGCCCTGCAGACTCCTTCAGGGCCAGTGGATGAAGCGTACTTTAGAGATCCCAAATGTTGAGAAGCAGTGAGAAGAAATGAGGGGTTTTGAGGGACAGAGGACTACTCCCAGTAGGGCCACTGCCAGACACCAGATATTGTGAGAACTGGTGTATGTGCACCTCACAAAGCAGAGCTTGTCGTCCTCCTTGTTTAAAAAGGGAAAAAAAAAGTGTGTGGGAAGGGAGTGAGAAGGGATGGTAATGCTATCTCATTAAAAATAGATGATGTCTTGTTTTATGATGTTCATGTGGTATCTGTGGCTTGGTTTTTGCCCACAGGCTTACATGCAGCCCCACTTGCTGGGAAATGAGTTCACACATTTAGAGTTTCCACGGAGGGTGCAGCGCAAGGAAGTTGGAAAAAGGATGCTCTACCGTGACTTCAACATGACTGGCTGGTAAGGATGTGCCCTTCTCAGCATGGGGTCAATCTTCCCCTCTACCCATGCCTGTTTTGTATGCATCTTTGATTAAACTGCATCAAAGGTGGAGGTATACACCTGTGTGTTATAAGGAAAGGTATTTTCTTCTTTCAGATGTATTTTTCTTTTAGAAGTTAACATTTGAAATGACTTGACCTCCCTCCACAGCCAGGACCTCAGTTCATTTTAGCGTGTGAGCACTCAAAGCAGAGCAAACACTTAAAGCGGAAGATATGCCAGGGGGTATTCGTGAAAGCTGAACAACTCTCCTGTCTTGCAAGTAGCTTCTTACAGAATCTGGATCAGTGGGCAACCGTGTCTTTGCATGCCAAGAAGTGCTTGCAAAAGGGAAGAGCTACCTTCCATGCTCTAGTGCAGCTAACACCTGATTTGGGTAATCCTTGAGGAACTGTTTTAGAGGTGGATCTGAATAGGAGTCATAGCCATCCGAAAATGAAGGGCTTCAATGAACAGTATTGACAGGAAGAGTGATGAGGTTTTTGTCTCAGGCTAAATGACTTCATTGTTTTGTGTCAGCTCAAGAGGCTCCTTCTCAAGTGACTCTCACTTAGAGAAGCCCAACTCCTTGTTGTTGAGCACTGTGTATACGACCTATAAAGGAACAGGCCCTGTGTATGTAAATGGACTTTACTTCCTTGCTGTTTGTGTTTTAGCATCCTTAGAAAATGTTCATTCAGGAAAGGAAAAGATGGAGGGGGTAAAAACACCTGAGCTCTTGTATGTTTGGAAACTTGGATGTACTCACACAACTACAACTCCACATGCTTCTGATTGTCTGATACTTTACAGACCATAAATATAATGATGTTTTAATGACAGAATAATGACCTAAGTTTATAATATAGTTTGGAGTGTTTGTACTGTACAGAACATGCTAATCTGGGAATAACCATCGTTGTCCATCATCCTGAACAGCTGCTAGTAGAAATACCTAATCTCTCCCTGAAAATTATGGCTGCACATTTTAAATAGGCTACAGGCATGTGTGAAAGAATGGGAACAAAATGAGAACACTGCCTCAACTGAGGACTTGAACAGTAAAGTATTTGGAAGATCGTGAGACAGTCTCCCAGTTTCTGCAAAGGGAGAGTTTTCTTGTTAAACTCATAGATTTCTGAAGACATTAGAAAAGAATGGCTTCATGTAGACTTCCGAAAGCTTTTTTCCAAGATGTGAGAAGCTACTGGGCGGGGGGGGGAGGGGGGAAGAAAAAAAGAAAAAAAGCCAAACCACCCAACTAATTCTGGGGAGAGCTACAGTAGTTATCATGGGCCAAGAGGAGGGTAAGAGCAAAAGTCTTTCACTGGTTGGAAGATAAAGAGGGTTTCTCCAGGTTCATAGGAGTTGTTTTGGCCTTTCCCCAGTTGGTTAGATGTCTGGAAAGGAAATGTGGTTAGAACGGTTCAAGTTGCAGTATTTGCAGGTGATACAGCCCTTCTACTAATAAACAAGAAGGGCTGTGAGGAACTGAGAAGATTTAAACAACTTACACAAATAGGCATAACAGTGATCAAATTTGGTGTTGATAAATAGCAAGTAAAGGATGAGTTGGGAAAAATAACTATTTTTGCACAGTAGACGTTCCAAATGAACTTGAGAGCCATGTCAGAAACTGCAGCGCAAGTTCAGCTTGCAAGCAGGATGTTGGGGTCCATACAAGGTTGGAATGGTTAAAAATTAAACAAAGGGATAATTCTGCGTATCAGTTTGTGCCTTATTTGCGAATCTATGCATAGCACTTATTCAGAATGGTTATTGCACAGCTAGTGTTGTTTGGCGATAGAAGAAAGATAAATAAGAAGGAACATGTTTTAAATGTGGAATAGTGAGTAGAAGAGATTGGGTAAGTCTAAATGGATTACAGTTTGACTCAATGTATTGTTTTTCAGTACTGATGTGTGAACTCTGTTAACCCTAGCATATGGCAAGTGGGAGAAATGATTTGATTTTCCTGCTGATTTTTCTGAATTTCCTGAAGTATGGGACACACATTGATCCAGTTACAGATTCTAATGTGGTCAGTGCAAGGATTATCACTGATTTAACACAAATACACCTAGCTGTAAGTAGTTGTTCCAGAACAAATACTTAAACTGTGACTTGAAAATTCAAGACTAAATTCACCTCAGTGTTTTCCCAGGTGGCCTGTGCCAAGCAAATGCATGTGGAGACTGTGATGATGCTACCTCTCCCTGCTGTTCCTTTTGACTTCTGGCAGGAAGTGGAAAATAGGGGCTGCACTCTTGTCCTAAATAAAAGAATCAGAATCTTCTAGCTGTTCTGTACCCCACAGCTAGTGTATCTGTTACCTCTTTGTTTGATTCGCTCACCATTTCATTGTCCTGAACTGGTCTGTCATTGTAAGATTTATTTAAATCAGAGTCCTTTTAAACAAGGATCCATTTCTTCTCTCAGGGTGTGTGCCCAAGGAAGTGTTGTTTTTTGTTGAATTGCATGCAGTGAGCACCTAAGCAGAGGAAATGCAATCTGCTTCTATTTATCCAAAAGTCTGGGTCAATTTTACTGGTTGATATTGTGGAGAAGATGTTAGATTTCCAGCGTGATGGGCCCTCAGAGGTAATGGTTTGAGGTGGCTGGCGTTTCAGTGATTGTTTTCTACCTCAAGAGTCTTGCTCTTATTTTTTTCCCTTTCTAATTCTTAGAATTAATTGGTGCATCAGGGTCCAGCAGCCATGGACATATCTGTTCTCCATTTGTTTCTATGGACAAAATCTATCACAGAAAATAAATTAGCATATATATTCCTTTTCTAGAAAACGTCAGATGCTACTTTGGCCAGCCAGAGCCCGGTATGCTAAAATGTTGCCAAACCTTTGTCACTTACAATGCAGAAGATCAATTGTCTGAGTCTTTTTTTGGTCGGTGACTTCACTGTGTGTTGACGTTTGCATGTACCCATGGAGAGGTGCAGGTGATGTCGGGAAGAAGCAGCCGCTCTTACACTGACTTACTGCATCCTTTAGTGGGAGGGTGTAAAACTCAGTGATGTGATGTTTCCTCAGGAAAATGAACTGCTTTATTTTAAAATTCAGGACACTTTCTGTGTTTTCTATTAGAAGCTGTATGAGTGGTTTTTTTGTTGTTGTTTTTTTTTTCCTTTTTTACCCTTCTCCTGTGCTCTGGAGCTTTTCAGATTCGCAACAATGAATTGGCTTGCCCAGCTCGTTTGGATTACAAAAGGTTATTGTCTTTGGGTCTGTCATAATGCATTTGGCCTTTTCTTTCTTTTCTCTTTTCTCGTTTTTCTTTTTCTTTCTTTCTTTTTATTTTTTCCCTGTGAAGTTTCCACACTGGCTTTGTCTCAGCAGCCCACAGTGGTAGCAGAGCTGCCAAGTTTCCCCACAGCATTAGGACAACCACTGATCCAGCAATGTGTGCTGCATCACTAGTCCAGGCTGCCCGTAACTGCTTTGAGACCAGCCTTTCCCTTCTCCCCCCAGCTCTCCCACCCTTCACCCTTTCTCCCTTCACTCCTGTGGGATTTGGGACAGGAAATCTGCTGTATTAAATATATATAAAATAAATCCCATCTAGGTGGGAGCTGACCATGAGCTGCCCCTTTGGCACCCTCGCCCCCCGCACATCGTGCTTGAGCAACTCTTGCAGATCGCGTACTGCAGCTGGCAAGGCGTCTTAAGAGCTGTGTCTCCTGCTGAACAAGCCTCCGAGCTGTCTCGAGCTGTAATTTGCTGGCAGACATCTGTGTTACTAACAGTCTTTCACAGCTGGATCTCTGGCCTAGGGTTTTCAGTCCGTGGCTTGCAGAGGTTAAGCTTGTATCAGAAAGGAGGGTACTTCTGGTGACACTGACATGTCCTGGCAACAGAAGCATCAGGGAGGACTCTGACCACAAGAGCAAAGTGTTGCCAGTGCTAAAAGAGGTAGAAATTATGGGAAAGAAAGAGGCCTGATGATTACTGTGCTCCTTTTAAGGACTGCACAGAATTAGTGTTTTCCGTCTCTTCCTTTTATTTAGCATTTAAGACACGGTTGGCAAGTTTTCCTTTACACTTGGGTAAGTCCAGTGAGATCAATTCTGCTTTGCTCTGAATGTATCTGAGACATCTTCCTCAAACCTGTCGGTGATTTTCTGGTTTACTGTGCCCCTTACAGGCATGTGTACACACAAAGCTGCTTCTCCCAGTGTTCCTCCGTCAGCCTCCTGCAGTGCCAGAGCATCCGTACAGCAGTGTGTTTAACCAGAGGCAGCCAGAAGACACTACCAGTTGGCATCGGCCTTTGTGGTTTCAAAATTAGTCTTTTGCTCCTCCTTGGAACGTAAACAGTGGCCTTTCTGCTGTTCTCATTAAAGTAGGATTCTTTAAATGCTTGTTTTCAGATCAAAGCTTCAGTGTTTTGACTCCAGTAGATTTTAGTGGCAAAACAGCCCCAGACAAAAGTCCGGTTTTAGAGCTGATTTGTTTGTGACTTCTTTTGCCCTCCAGGACTGCACGGAGTTGAACTGGACCCATGAAAAGCGGTTCAACCCGGCGCAGCCCCAGCCACGCGTCTTGGGCTGAAGCCCCAGGACGCAGCGAGCGGGAGGACCGCATGCTCCACCCGAGCGTGCCCTATTGCTGCAGGGGCTGCAGAGCCCTTAGCAGCAGCCCTGTGCCTCCAGAGGCCTTGCTGCGGTACGTGACCAGCCGCCCGTGACCAGCCGCCCGACGGCCAGCCCCTTCTGGGGAAGCGCTGCGCGTGTGATTTATTCCCAAGCAGCGAGGCTGGTGCCCTGGGGCTGGTGCTAAGCAAAAACCATTTTATTCTAGAGTCAATATTGGCCACTTGCTGGCAAGCCGCCAGCCTATTCTGCGCTCGCCCTTTTCTTTTCCAACAGGGAATGTCTTTCAGCCTCTGAGCATCTGATTAAAAAAGCAACTTCACTTTTCAAGCCATTTTATTTGGTCTGGGATGGATGCTTCTTGCTTTCATTGTGCAGCCTGCCTCGCGGCCTGCGGTTCAGGCTCCAGCTCACAAAACCCAGGGTCTCATTAATCACTTATTGGGGATCCGGAGTGCCACGGCAGGAGCCAATGTACATGTTTTGCTTGGTAATGCGTGAGCCCGACTGAATAAACATTGCTGGTGTGGCTGCTTGTTCGTTGCTGCCCCGCTCCATGTCCTCTGACGGCGCGTTCAGGTAGGCCGGCCGAGGAGCGCGTAAGCAGATTGAGAAATGCCACCGGGAGCTTTATGAAGCAGGCGCCCGCGCTGCACCCCCGTTTAATATAAATTGATTTATTGAATCAAGCACAGAAGCCCTGCTACAGAAACCTCGGGCTATATCCTCCGGAGAGCCACCTAATAAAACAGCCCCGACTGACACTCCTCATTAGCTTTCCCACCGATCCCAAGGCAGCATTTAAAGTGACACTGTCCCTCTTTCTGCCTGAATTTATCTGCCGGCTAATGCCGCTGGGTCTAATTAGCTTAGCATTATTAGTCTTATTCAGATAAGCTGCATTTCCTAACAGCTTGATTCCAACTTGTAAAAAGTAATTGGAAGTCTGCAGACCCTGTGCCATAACCTGCTTGATTACGCCTTTTAGCCAAATTCATGTAATTTACAAAAAGTCATTCTCCCCTTCCCCCCCCCATTTTTTAATTGAGCTTTTTTGTCGAGTGAAACCTTCTGCGCTTCTTCTGTTGAAACCCCGGCAGTATTGTTGTGTTTGAGACCTCAGCCGTATCCTTTGCACAATCATCAGGGAGAGATCAAATTTTAATTTCATAATTACTTCACAAAAAAAGCAGCCTTTTCCCGAGTCACTCCTGGTATTAATTTCCTCCCAGCAATTTACATTTTCATAATTTAATGATTACGGGCCACCTTAGCAGCATTAGGCCTTTCCAGAGAAAGGAGACAGAGGGTGTCATTTTTGCAGCAGGAACCGTAGTGTGCGGCCGCTTGCCTGGCTTTTTTGTCTTCACTCCCGTAGCGAGGCACTCGGCGTGCACAGCCCCAGCATTTTGGGGATTTTCGGCCCTCTCTGCAGGAGCAGCGGAAGGTGGGAGCTGGCCTGCTGCATACAGCACGTCTCCTGGCAGTGATGGATGGCTCTAGGGTCCCCAGGGGAACACATGCCACAGGAGCTGAGCCGGCGTCTTTGGGGCAGGAGAAAGCAAAAATAAAAAAAAGTAGTAGTTCTGCAACAAAGGGGGAAACTAAGTCTGAGGTAAAGGTCTTTGTAAATGGTCTTTCTGAGGCCAAGAGAGCCTGGCAAGAAAGTGTCTGGTCTGAGCCGTGTCCTGCAGAAGCATCTTCTGCAAGCAGTTTATCCAAGACCTGTCCCTACATGGCTGTACAGCTCTGCTTGGGCTTTGCCTTGGTGCAAGATCAGGTGCTTCATGTGCAATGACACCGAAAGGCTCCCAGTTCGTGGAATTAGTTCTATCAGCCAGAAACTAAACTGAAATACGGTAATAATCTTCAATCTGAAAACAAACACAAACAAGTCTTCCTCCTGGGGAGGTGCAGTCTCTTTCCCCACTCCTGCCTTCTAGTCCAGAAGCTTCCTCTGGCTTCTTGAGCTGCACATATTCCATGTGACCTTCCTGGGTTCCCATGGAGTCCTCCTTTCCATTGCCACTCGGGTTGGATGAAGGCTCTGCTCCCAGCTGAGAGGAGGCCCCGTGCTCCCCAAAGGAGCTTCCAGCACTGCTGTGTGGGATGGCAAGGGCTCTGCTTGCTGTCTTGCTGCCCACCCCATCCTATACTACAGGAATCTTTCTCAGAAGAGTTTACTCCACGATCCTTCCTTACCAGCGACCTCCTTTCCTTCCAGATGATTCCAACGAGCCAGTGTGGAGCAAACACTACAGGTGAACAAGCAGTCTTTCTCCCATCTGCTTCACCCCAGCCTTTTAGCAAGAAGTGCAGCAAAATGTGAATTTACAAGCAGTTCTTCTGTCCATCACAGTGAATTATGCCCATAGGGTGTTGACAGCCCACTTCCCCTATCCCTCTGTCTTCAGGGTGAGCTGCTGACAAACCTTCCTGTTTGTCTTTTAAAAGTAGAAGAGATGAAGTAAATCTTAAGAAGTACTTGAGTCAGCAAATTCACTGGAAAGAGAAAGACCTGTTGAAACTGTTGCAGAACATGAATCCGTTGGTTGTGTTAACTGCAGTGTCTGCACATGGTTGAGTTGCTTGCAGGTGGAGAAGCTCTGCCGGTCGCAAGCAGTGGGGCAAAGTGCTTGCAATACACTTGGCCCTCCTGTCCTCCTGAACACAAAAGTAGTAAGGGAAGGTGCTTATAAATTACCCTCAGTTACATTTTTTCATGATTTGCCCTTTTTTGGACAAGGTCCTCCCTAGGTCCTTGGCTACCTTCTCCCCAACTTTTCCTCCGCCACTTTCTTTTAATGCTCCATTAGAGACAAATGTAGTAAAAAATTAGCCACACTCAGGGAAGTGCCTGAGAGAGGATGCCAACGCTCGAGTCTGTAAAATGGGCTGACCAAGATGGGTGGAGTTCGCTTTGCTTAGGAGTTACTTCCACAGCAGTACCTGGTACTTGGGGGACACGTCCTCTCCAGAAAAAGCCCACAGCTCAAGTACCAGTCTGATTTGACCAAACTGGAGAAAATATCTCTATGCAAGCCATGCTGTGAGATTTTAAACTTTTTTAAATGTATACATGTGTAGACAGAGCTGGAATTTGCAAAATTTAAACACTGTAAGTTTCAGTTTAGAAAAAGGGGTTGCTGCCTTTTCTGGGAAAAAGAGATATTTTAAAACTTGTATGTTTTCCTCTTTACCTGAAAGAAACCCTATTAGAGTGTCTTTGTTTAGAATAGATGTTTCCCTAAAAACTGTTTTGTGCATATGTGCACATGCCTGTCTTCTTTAATCCATCTGGGTTTGCCATCATCCTTTCTCTTATAAACATTGCTATAGTTTGCGTGCTTTTATTGTATTTGTATATTGTAGTTTTGCCTCATTAAACTATGTCAGATGAGTAATAGGGGAAAGACACTGAAGCACTGAAACATTAAAACTAACATATCTAGAGGGTACTTAGTATCAGACAGCGCTCTCTGGATTTAGAGAGCCTGACTCCGCAAAGCACACGTGTAAGGACATTTAAAAAAAATTATGGTTGGATTGAGACATAAATTGCAAGATTTTCAGTGGCTCTTTGCCTAACCTGTGCTACATATCATTTCTCCTTTTGGAAAATTTGGTAGTAAGCACTTACTTGCATTGGTTTGATACCTGTAGTTCAATAGACAGTAAGGAAAACTGGTTCCTCTGGGTTGGTGATTTGAGCTCTGTTATTCAAAAATAGCTCCAGTCCACTGATTGCTTGGGAGGACTGGGAGGGGAGGGGGAACTGGGAACTGTTTCTTTCAAATTTTATGTTGCTCAAGGATAAAAATCTAGTTTTCTATTGGTATGACCAAGAAAGGTCGAGCTTGAGTAACACAGGTCAGGATGATGGGAGGCTGGTTGGTTTGCTGGAGGGGTTTTGTTGTGCTTGTTGTTTTGTGTTTGGTTTGGTTTTGTCTTTTTTTTTTTTTTTTTACAGTGTAATAGCAAAGTAGTACTAGAAATACACTGCATCCACAAACATGTCTCAAAGGAGAATCTTCATCCTTGTGTTCAATATAAACTAAGACATTTCTGATGGTGTAGTGCTTTTTCTTTGTGCTTGCCACAAGTGGGTTTTGCTTTATGCTTCAAGCTAAAGCCTTTTTGATGGCAATTCTTTTTGCTGTTCCTCAGTTTACTATCAAGTGTCACTAGCAGAGATGTAAAAACGAGCAAACATTCAAAAGCCAAGTGTTGTGGAAAAGCAGAGCACACAGTGGGCATGGAGTCTGGATTCTCCTGTTGTTTGCAGAACTGAGCCTTCCAGGTCAGCATAGATTGTGTTTTTGCTACCATCTGTTGTGCCTGGGGATGCCAATGCAATACCTTCAATGAACAGTAGACTTGCACAGTTTGCTGTAATAGAGAACACAATGTAGATTTTTTATTTTTTCTGTCACTGACAACTTCTACTCTTACATGAATTTGTGTCTGCTTTCAGAAGACCAATTTTAAGAACAAATTATATGTCAGGAGAATGCTTAACATATGTAAGAAATTATCTAGGATTTTGGCTCTGAAATTTGTGTTTGGGAGCTGACTAGTTTTTTAAGTTCTGACCCAGCAATATTCAGGTAATTTTGACAATCTCTTATTTAACAAGTGTCTAAAGCACTGCTAACAACTGCAGGTATTGTAGGAAATTTATTTCATAGATCGTATTGGGCATTTATCAGCTTCTGGTGATTTTTCGCCATGTATTTAGAGCAGATTCCAGTTTGCATACGAGTAACATCATGTCAGTCCTAGTTCTTTCGTTCTGACATCTCTTTTGGCTCCTGGTGCGATTTGGCCTGGTTTTCCAAAATGTTGATCCTGAGTCCAAATGTAACTTTGTGGGTGGTACATATGTCAAGCCCTAGTTCAGTATTTTTGGACAGCAGTAGCATTTCATAATTCTTTTGAAACGAAAAGAAGAAACAAAGTTAACTGAAAAAAATGCAGCTAGATTTAGCTGGGCACAAGCTTGCCTTTTCTACTCCCCCTTCTCCACCCCCTGTGTTTTTCCATTTGGAGAAGTAGAGGTTTACGTGGCAGAAGCACTGACAGGATTTAGGCTCGTTGAGAGCAGCAAGCAGTAGTATGGCCTTGTCCTTATAACCTTATAACCTGTCTTCTCATGCCCTGCTGTCTGTGGAATCCTTCTGGGATGGCGAAGGGGAGGATGGGGAGCTCAGAGGACCGCAACCCTGCCTTTATGTTTGTTAAAACAGCGAGATAGGCTGAGTTACAGGGATGTCTGAATAAGGCTGTGTTGGCATTAAAAAAGCCAAACAACCCCCTCAGGTTCTCCATATGTCTGTGTTTGATATACCTATTGCCATATTACATCTTTATATACAGCATACTCTCTCTCTAAAGAGCACAGGAAGGTATAAATGCAACTTTTCTACATAAAGTCAAGTGAAATAGTCCAGAAGGTTGTAGCCTGTGTGAAATAAACACATGTACAAAGTACAGGAGGTTTCACACGGCATAAATCACCGGGAACTTCATAGCTTCCTTCCTTCCTTCGCCCCGGCGCAGTTGCAGAGCTGCTAGCTGAAAAGCTGTCCTTCATCATTCTTTTGCAGGAAACCACAGGCTCATATATTATTAATTCTGTTTCGCTAGTAGTGCAGGGCTTAGGTACTTCTCTCAAGTGTCTTACGTTGCTTTTCAGTGTATCCAAGCCAGCTCCACTGCTGTGGTTGCAGTTCTAAGCATTGTTTTTCAAGGGCTTATAATTTTTCAGGCAATAGCAATATCAATAGGAAAAAAGGTGCATTTGAGATGAGTCTTGACACCCACATTCTGAGCCCAGGAGATGATTTGCTTGTGAGAAACCATGAAACAAATCGCTGTGGCCCTCTGGTCATCTCTGACTGAGTCACATAGCTTCAGGAGGTCATAGGCCAGCCAGATGCCCTTCCTAATCTGTTGATGAAACAAGTTAGCTTCAGCCCTTGCAACATGGCCTCTACCAACATCCCTGCACCGTTGTGTCACAGTGGAAGATGATTGTCTTTTTGGTGGGTCCATAAAAGATGCTGGACTTAACCGTGGGGACCATTCTTTCAAAGGACGCAGGAACAACTGACGCTTTTTTCCCTTCCATCCTCCCTTCTTTTTTACCCTTCTTCCTAAAGCACAGTTGGTGTGAGGTGCTACAAAGGAAAATGAGGAGGGGGGGAGAGTGGGATGAAAAGCTGGTCCCTGTTTTGGCTACTTACAATGTGAAGTGGGGGTTTCAGTCTTCAGTATTTTTAGTTATCATGCAGATAATATAATCTGTGGGTAAAGAATGGGTTTGTTTTTTCCTTTAGAAAGGGGGTTGTAAATAGTTAAGTCACATCAGCTTAGTCGTATTTGCTTTTTATAACAAATATCTGCAGCAGTGTAAAAATCCAATAGGAATTGTCTTCTTGGGCTTATGGTTTGGATTAGTCATTTGACTCCGATGACCAACACAGACTCAGCTGACACCGTTTTTCTTGGTGTCGGAGCACAACTGCCTCTGTGGAAAGGAATGAGAAGAATTCAGACTCCTCCTCGGGGAGGTTTTGCCAGGGCTTCCAGAGCTGTGGTTCTAACTGGAAGCTTTGGGGTGTGTTCGCGACCAGTCAGGGAGTAAATAGAGCGATGGTAAAATTATCCTCCTTGTTCAAACCAGGATATCCCAATTGGTGAGGGAGGCGTAGACTTTATCTATTGCCTGTTGGATGTAAGAAGAGGAACAGGAGCAAAGCCCATGACTGACTGACTCATCCTTCCCAAGAAAATGCCAATCCAAGTTTTAAATGTCAATGAAGTTTTACCATGCTCGCTATGTGTAGTGATTTGTGGCCTTTGGTTTAAGAGCTGTAGTTTCCCTTCCCGCAGTACAGAAGCCATTTAAGTGCCTTCTCCATAGCATCCCTTGGCCCACGTACCCCAGATATTCTTGACTCTCTGGTCTCCCGTGAAGCACCCACTGTGTTTTGCAAACCTTACCTGGTTCCACTTAGGGATTTCCCATGTAGTGATGTTTTATAGCGTGGGAGTGGAGTCCTCCACTACTGTTTCGTCTTTGGATTTTGGTTTCTTTTTCTCCTTTCTCCCCCTACCCCGAAGCCCTAATATGGACCCTACCTATGGTTACTAAGAAATGAAAGGGGGGTCTCAAGTGGGTCTACTCTACTTTCTTTTTAAGAGGTTTGCCTAGATGCTGCAGCATGCATAGCTGTG
This sequence comes from Anser brachyrhynchus, assembly GCF_964034855.1. Lineage (NCBI taxonomy): Eukaryota > Metazoa > Chordata > Aves > Anseriformes > Anatidae > Anser > Anser brachyrhynchus. Next base: position 35,873,641 of record NC_137694.1, on the reverse strand, counting down.
TAATCCAGCACCATTTACTGATCCCAGGTCTGTGCCGTATTTTGGTGAGGCACGGGGCAGGTAAATTACAATCTAGGATTTCACCTTTGCTTTTTAATTTCCTGCTGGTTTGTGTCCCATTGCTTAAATCGAATGCAACTCCCTTGAGCTCAAGCAAGCAGCCCAGCTCAAGAGCCACACAGCAGGGGCTGGCAGAGACCTGCTGCTGTCCCTTCCCTTCTCCTGCTTGTCCCTTCCACGTCAGCAAAAAGTGCTGACCCGTGCTCTCAGACAATGATTTTGGTATCACCCCGAGGACTGGGGGCAGGGGTAGAACAAAAGGGAGGACAACACCCAGGGAAAGCATGGGGAGGAACAATTTTGTGGCATGAAGGGAAGCGTGTCCTTCTGGCAAAGCTATGGGGTGAGGTACTCTGACCAAAGAGGGACCACAGGTTATGTTACACAAGCCACAGGGCTCTGTGGCTGTGAGAGTGACAGCCATCTATTTTTCTGATTTTATTTCTCACTTGCAAAATTGCTCACCTTCTCACCTCATCAGTGTCAACAGCTGGATGTGTAAAAGGTAGAGTACGCAGGCATGAAGCGAACAGAATCAGAGCATGAACATTTACTTCTCTTGTCTCACAGCCATTGGAAAACTGCTGCAAAATGTAAAATTTCTGACAACCTTGAATGTTGCAGTCAAGGTCAAATGAGCACTAAATAGCCTTCTAAAAGTCTTCAACATGTGAAGCTTGCCTTTAGTTTAAGCAGTCCTGAAAGGTGAGAACAGGACCAGAGAGCTGTTTCACACTTCGACCACATACACACTCAGTTGTTGCTCACCATTTCACATTAACGGTGTGAATCGGGGCTTTGGTTGGTTTCTTGGCTTTTCGTTTTGTTCCTTTTTCTTTAATGGCACTGTGTTATGGTATAGCTACTGCCATAACCCACAATATGTTACCTGATGAGGATGCTATTCCAGTCCACCTCTTTTTCCTTGTAGGCAGTAGGAGCAGGTTGGCACGTTACATACTTCATGGTCACTTTTTTTTGTGGTGAAATGGACTAAATCTTCAGGACAAATCTTTCCATGGAAAAAGAAATGTACATCTCGGATCAAAGGCAGAGTCCCTAGGAAAAATAATGATTTTAAAAATAATAATAATAATAATTAAATAATCACATCTGCTTGTTTCAGGGCAGTGGGTCACTAATTGAGTGCAAGCCTTATAAACGTTGTTTGTCCCCCCCCCACAGGGCATACAAAACCATTGAGGAAGACGACTTGAAGTTTCCCCTAATATATGGAGAAGGCAAGAAGGTGGGCACGCGTGCTTTCCTCAGACCAAAGGAAGAACAAATTCTCTGCTGTTTACCACTTGATTTAGCCTGTGGCAGTCCACTGTTTTCCACTCAGTATCTCTTTATTTTATTGTTTTGACAGCTTGAAAGAATATCTTGGTTCTGTTATAAATCAGTCTCATGTCTGGGGTGGAGGGAAGAGAGGAGAGAAGTCATTTGTTGTTCAGTTTCATTTTGGTTTTGTTTCATTGCAAGTAACTAGGCTGCAATGAGACTGTCTTCAATAGATGACTTTAAATGTTTCTGTTTTGATTGTAAAATATAACTAGGATGGATGAAGATAGCAAAATAAGTCATGTTTGCCAGAAATGAAGCAGGAGGATGTTTAAAAATATTTTACAGTGCTCTGAGATGCAAAAACCCTAATTTAGGAAGGGGAGGGATCAAGGCGGGATTTAGGAAGTATAACAGCCCTTAAACATGTTTTCTTCAGCTAGTGTACGTGAACTCACTGTTGAATTTTTCTGATGTGATTGCTGATAGTTTTTCTTGAAAGTAAGAAGCGAACCCTTCCATTTGGGTGAACTTTGTTTCCAATTCCCTGATTAAGAACAGTGAGATCATTAGTGCTGATCCCAGCAAGCTTAGCTGGATGCAGCAATAAGATCAATACAAGGACGCAGTGGTGTCAGTTTGCCGATATTCGTATGCTCGCTGTGTTTCTAAATAGTGCTCCCCTGCTGCATTAGGTTCTTATCTCAGTGCAAAAATACACGCTCTTCAGAATTACCCCAAGTTTTAAAGGTTCGGACTTGCAGCTTATCTCTGAATTTGGTTAGGTTTATAATTATTTGCAAAATGTTTCATGCACATCTTTTTAATTGTCTCTCTTTTTGCCTTATGGAGCCAGGGGTTAGGGAGGCAGAATAATTTTGAGTCAGCCTTGCATTGTTACTGATGCTGTGAGCTCTCCTGTTCAGAAGCTGCTGCAGCAAAGGTAGTGTTTTGGGGGGGTGATGTGCAGGGAGTTAGGGTGCCCATGGGGCAGGCTGCCTGGTCAGGCTCTGGAGAAGCTTTAATGAAGAAGAGCCCATCACCTCTTGGGAAACAGCTCCTGTCTCAAAGGAGGATGCTTAGCGAAGGAAGCATTAGATGTGAGGTAAGAGCAGACCTGATTTGGACCAGCTCTCCACAGGGACCTCAGTGGGCACTGGCACTCTGTGTACTCAGCAGTTTGAGGTGGCCTTTGGCAATTTGCCTTGATGAAGAAAATATGTGGCAATATGTCAAAAGGAAGAGGCCACAGGTTTCTTAAGTGATTAATTAGGCTCCTTATTCCTTTTATAAAACCTGTTTACTTCATATTAACAGTGTAATTTGCTGAAGGAGTGCTCTCATTGATTACCATGGGACAGTGAGGCAACTGAGTTAGATTTCCATAGTCCCAGTCCCTTACAGATGGTCACAGTCTAAGATGGGCATACTTAGACTGGCATGTGCACAAATACAAAATGAGAAATGGAAATGATGTGTGAAAAGTTCTTACATTGATTAGCTATGTTAGATCTCAAGCCTCTGGGAGAAAAAGGGGAGTTCATCCCTAGCTGTGACAGTTGTGGAGTAGGAATGTTATCTCTTTCCATGTCGACACAATGCACGTAACAAGTTTTGATCCCGTTTCTTTATTTCCAGGCTCGGGTTATGGCAACAATTGGGGTGACACGAGGACTGGGAGACCACGACCTGAAGGTGCATGACTCCAATATCTACATCAAACCTTTCCTGTCCTCATCTCCTGAGGTAAAACAGCCAAGCTCTGACTATCTGATTTGTGGGAGAGAAACAAATATACTTACTGTGCTTATTTGTTCTTCCGAAATCTGACTCCATTCTTGTGGCCAATCTCGGTAACACACTGCACTTCCTAAAGGTGCTCGTGGGGTGATACCCAAAGTTAGTAACTCCCTTGGAGTATGAATGTTAACAATTCCTGCTCCAGTTGTGTGCCTGCCTCTGGTTGCTCCACATCCCAGGCAGAGCACTGATGTCTTCTCACCTTCTTGTCCTTAGTGTGACATTCTGCGTGGCAGACACTCATCCCTCCCCATCTTCATGTGCTCTGAGGCCTGGATCATGCAGCCTTCACAGAAGCTGAGACAAACCAGTGTTCTGCAGAAGGGAGCATTGGATGTCTTCCATGGTAGCATGGCATCCTGTTTTAGGCAGAGGATACCAGATCCAACTGCTAAGTAGGAAAACGCCAAGAGTGCGTTGGAAGAATGCTTTATGCTTCCATCTGGCTGCCCCTTCACATCCAGTACTAAATTTTAAATGGCGGTTCTGTGCAAACCCAAAATAGTGTCAGAAATGGCAATGTGCATTCCCAAATGATGGCATAAAAAAGAGATTAGGCAATATTTACTATACTAGGGGTAGTGAACCTGCTACTCACCTGTCTGGAAACCAGTTTTAAATGCCTCCATTGTTTTGACTTGCCTCGACACAAACAATTCTAGTGTTTGACCACCATAGACCTTGCAGTGAGGGATACAAAGGCTTTTAAATGGGTTTGAATGTGTTTGGTTATTAACAAGAAGCATTCAAACCTCACTTTGTTCTCTGGAACTTTATTCATGTTCCTACATCAGGGAACAGATGACACATTTTCAATAAAATATTAAGCAAGGGCAAACCATCCTATGAGAGCACGAAAAGAGGAGGTTTTGCTGCCATGGCCCAAATGCTGAGAGCCGTCCACTGTGAGCTGCCTTTCCATTGTTTTAACCATACCCAGTATCTGACCTTGAACTTATTGCTTGATACAGCAGCGTGAGAGAATGAAAATACACAAATGGCATAACACTGCTAGAAAGGAACAAAAGTATTAAATTGACCTTGCTTAGAACATCTTTGAGTATTTCAAAATGAAGCACTGAGAGATTCTGGCCCTGAGGAAAAAGAGGCGATCCAGAGACAGCCCCTTCTTCGCTTTTCCTTGCTGTCAATCCAGTCCCTTCCCTCTCCCCCTTTTGAGTGTGTGGTGCCCACCACTGGGGACCTGCTGCTGTACTTCTCAGCCAGGCAGGCAGCAGCTCTGCCCTCATCACTCTGATGGTTTTGCTTAGTGCCAGTGCAATGATGCAGTTCTACCTATTTATTTTTTCTTTCTGGCTTGCTGAGACCCAGCATTTCTGGGGAATGTAATAGCTGCAGCACAGTATCTCAGCAGTACCATCTCTGCTGATTGCTGCTGCTGCTGTATTTGTCTGTGTGGATAAACCGAAGCTTCTCATGGGCTTTTCTGATTTGTGTGTAGTGCGTGTGTGCGAGCGCATGTTCAAATTCTGGAATATGTCATTCAGTTCCTATGCTATCCACGTTTCAGGATCTCTTAACTACTTTGTTAAAGGGAAGCAAAATTAGCTTTGTTTCCATATTCCCTTCTCAGTTAAATTCAGTAGAAATGTACTAGGGCAGCAGGAGGAAAGACAGAGCACCTGCCACCTCAATTTAGAGATGTGGGAAAGCAGGAAAAAAACACAACATAACCTGAATTTTATTAGGAAGTAAAATATGTTCCAACTTGCTTTCCATTACACCTCTTCTCTTAACCATCTCTTCCTTCTCTTCCCAGAGAGGGCTCCAGTGCTTTATTTCCTCACATTCTCTGACTTGTTCTGCCCATATGTGGACACCTTGCACAGAAACCAGCATTAAGAAACAACCTCTTTATGCTGCCATCTGGGCAGCCTAGCGCTTGGAAGTGCAGTGGCCTCAGGCAGCAGTCACATTTGGCCTTCGTGCAGCATTGGATTTGGAATTGTCTTTGTAGAGGTAGGGAGGCACGTTGTCTGGTTTCCAGACCTGGAAAAGGGGAGGCACAGGAAGTGAAGCCTCACAGTGAGTCGTGACATGGGGAGAATCCAAGTCTGGCTTCTGTTTCCGTGCTGTAATTACAGAGTCCTTTCCAAATCTGGGGGCAAGGTGGTGAGTTTTCAGTGTATTTACTGCCAGGGTGACAAAACTCTGTTATGGCGTGTCCACCAAAATTTATCTGAAGGCAAGGTAAGCGTCCGTGTGACTATATCCAGAAACAGGCGTAGAAGTAATTTGGGGGTGGTATGAATTTACATTTTGATAGAGCGCCAGGCTATGGGAGGAGAAGTCATGTAGCCAAGACTGACAAATGTAATCAGGATTCAGTGGCTCAGCTGTTACGAGACCAGATTTGGAGGACTTCTGCAGGTTGGTGAGCTCTAGAGAATTGAGCCTTTTATAATGAACTGGAGTAGCACAAAGCAGGCAAGCTATGGCTGAGGCTCTCTGGCATGGAATTAAATATTTATTTTTCATAATGGAACAGCTCATTTGAAAGCTTTCAGCAGGAAATTCTGCTTTTTAAAGCTCAGCAAGAGCCTTCTTGTTGCAGCGGAAAAGCAGAATTTCATCCTGAAATTTTTCAAGCAGCAGCTCAGCCGTTCGGTGGACGCAGTGTGGCTCCGACAACAGCACCTGGCCCTTGCCACTGGTGAACCCAACGCCACCACTCAGAGCAAATGGTAAGAAGGTAACCAAGGAGAATTCTTCCCCATCCAAACACGTTAATAAAATCTTTGTGATGACTTCACAAATATGTCAAAGGAAGCCGTTTTAGATTCACATCTGCCTTCTGGAGAAATCTTGGGGAATTACAGTGTTTAAAGGAACAAGTGAGGCAAGTACTTACAGAAGTAATCTTTGATCAAAGGGAGTCAAGGTGGTTTAAGGAAGCAAACATCACGCTTTAGTAGCTTGAAGTCCTTCAGGGTTATGTCTACCAGAGAATTAAAAAAATAAAAATGCCGTAGATGATCTTGCCTGAGCACTTTGATTTCTGAAAAAAACATTTGAGAAACTGTTCTGCATCACAGGTTATTAATATAAAAGATATGAAGCTATAGACTAAGTGGAAAGTTGGCACAGTCTACTGGAAATTGGCTAAAGGGCAGGAAACAAAGGGTGGCAGTAAAAAGCTAAAAGGAGATTAATTGGTGAGTGCTGCAGGGAGCAATGTTGGGACCCGCTTTTTATTATTTACATATAAATTACTTGGAGGGTGGTATTGAAAGATCTCGTCGTTTGCCAGTGGAGCCGCACTGGATAACACTGCACATAAAAAGGGACAATACAATTAAGAAAGGGTTTAATTTATTGAAGAGACTGAGTTGATCAATAGTGCAGGCAACTGAATGCGGACTGTTGTGTGGCTTGAATTCCCCCAGGCAGGCTGCTTGGGAGCACCTCAGAAGGCTGCAGGCTCTTGTGCCACTTTGTCTGAACAGTTTTCACGCCACAGGGACTCGTGTTGGCTGCCTCTTACAAACAGAACTGGCTGGCAAGTCTCAGCGCCTTCGCAGCGCTGGTGTGGTCCTTTGCATGAGCCAAACACAGGTTTTGTCCAGTGGGTAGGTTGTTTGAAATGTAAATATAAAACTGGCCCACCTGCCTATTTGTTGCTTGCCCAAAGCATTTTACTCAGCACTTCTAATTGCGAGTAGGCGAGCAACATTAGAAAGAAATACCTGTAATGAAAAAAGGCACTGTGTGACGAACTGCGCAATGCATATTCAGAAAGGTGTTGTGTGTGACTGTGGGTTTGGTGGCGAGTGTCCACTGCTGAATTTCAGCAGAGATCTGTAAGTACCAGTCGAGAGAAAATGTGGTGTAACCCAACTCTTACTGTCACGGGTGTTGGTGCTGCTTCCTTGTAGTTGGCTTTTCGCATTCGCTGATTGTTGAAGTCAGATTGAACCACTTCACAGGTCTCCAGTTCTGCTGCTCCACGTCAAATAGGACATCAGTGGATGGTAGAAGTATGGTGACCTAACTGGAAGCCTTCAAGGGGTGTCCTGTTGCTCCAGAGATGTTACAGAGGGCAAAAGTTTGCCAGGGCAGTAGAAGGGGCTGGGAGGCTCAGGGGAGCTGGTGGCAGGGCTCTGTGAAAGGTGGAAGCTGGCTCGTTTCTGCACCTGGTCCAAGCAGTCTGTAAGCATAACCTGAACCTATGATAGACTGGACAGCTCTAAAACAGCTCGTTTTTGTCAACAATGTACAAGATTGTGATGTTAGAAGCTTGGTTATTTGTACGAGGTGCTTGCTGCTCAGTGGATCCCTGAGCTTTAGCCACGATGCTATCTGAGATACTTGCTTATACCTAGGAGACTTGACCAGAATGTGTGGTACGCTTGTTGGTTGCTGCATTGCCCAGTTTATCCCCTGAAGCCCAGTAAACTCTGGGCTGTTAAAGGTTAACTAAATTCTGGGAGATGACAACTGCTGCCTTTTGTGCAGGGGGCTTGAAAAGAGAGCTGTGCTGCATATAAGGATCTTTTCTATAATAGTATTCCCACTCAATCTGAATAAGGAGATATGCTCTAATGAAGAGAGTATCTTGCCTTGACTTTAATCCTCTCCAAAGTCCTTTTTCAGCTGTTACCTTAGATAATGAAATGAAGGTTACATTTTACAAATGACCTTTTTGTGCTTTTGAGTGAAAGGCAAACAAGTAAGGATCAGCAGTGAGGTCTAGATGATTGTTTCTCCAGAGCTGCTTGCAGTCCCATAAAATCATAATTACATTAAAAGGTCCAGGCATTTTATGTGCATTTCCTGCTCCATGGCTCCTAAGGGGAGAGTGCACCAGGGGGGAGAATAAAACAGCTCCATGTCTTCTGGCTATGCCAAGTGCTTGTCTGACCAATTTGCTGCTGTCGGTGAAGCCCAAGGCTGGAGCAGGATGTGTGACAAGGTGTGCTGCTTCCAAACTTCAGATCATCGTTTCCTCCTGTCTGCCGTGCCGGGGTTGCCACACTTCTTTCAGATGGGGCTTGTTGCTGTGGTAATTGAAGTGCTCTGGGAGGGCTTTGTAAGGGCTCCCTGCCGGAGCCTGGGAATCGCAAGAGCAGGTGCTTTGTCAGCTGGAATACAGCGTGTGCTGGAAGGAGAGGTACAGCCACCAAAAGGCTCTTTTTAAAATGCTCATGATGACCTTTGCTCATATTTGGGCTCAACTGGTGGCCTCCCAGCCCCTTCTGAGGCTTCTGCCCCCGCTCCTGGCTTTCCCCGGCCCCAGTGAGGAGAGGGCCGGGGGTCGCGGTACGGGCCGTGAGGCAGTGCTGGCAGCGGCCGTCACCCTGGCTGTGGTGCTGAAGCCAGCCGGCATTTTAACAAAACAGCCTAACACAGATAAGCTTGGGGGTTCGCTTCTGTGCAAGTCTCAAGTGAGCCTCTACCCGCTGAACGCCGTAGAGATGCACACAGCCGAGCAGGTAAATAGTTTCTCTCCATTTTGTGGGACTGCTCCCTTGCCCGGGCATCATTCGGAAGCGCAGCGCCTGCCTCGGGCCTGGAAAGGCGAATGAGATACCTTCTGCTATGCACAACGTACGCAATTTATTTGGCAGAGTTAAATGGGTCTGGACAAATAGTGAAAACAATTATTTGTGAATATTTTATTAGAAAATATCAAAAATTCATCAAATGAATTATTCAGCTTCCATTTGACTAGCCCTGCCAGCGATAGGGAAGAGCTTCGCATGCAGACCAGGCAGCTGGGCTGGGGGAGGCTTTGCTTTGATCAGAGGCTTGCTTTGAGCAGCCTCGCTCAGGAACACTTGGGTCCATCCCGGCTGGGTCAACGCTTGTGGGATGTCTCTCATGATGTTTTTTGTGTGTTTTAGGTGAGAGTCTACGACCTCCTGCAGTATGAGCATGGTCCGGATGATGTTCTGATCCTAGCTACTGATGGACTCTGGGATGTTCTGTTAAACGAAGAAGTGGCAGAAGCTGTCACTAACTTCCTACCAAACTGTGACCCTGATGATCCTCACAGGTTTGTGCTCATCTCTGACTTTCTAGTGTCTCTGGAATTAAGAGTGCTTTTTGTGTAGAACATATGATGTAGATAATATGCAGCAGATATGCACCTTTTTATACATTGGATGGAGTCCCTACAGCAAATGTGATTTGGGTTTGTTTTTTCCAGTTATAACTCAGAATTGCCTACCTTCAAAGGAAAGTTGTGGGATCATGGTATCTTGGCACAGGATCCATCTTGTGTGCTATAATAGATCATATGGAAACTGAAGGAGGCTGAGGTCTTAGAAGAACATGACAACAGGTCTCTGTCTCCAGCAGTCACACTTAACTTTGCTCTGGACAGTCTTTTAACACTAAGGAATTGTTTCTTGCTAGGACCTTATCGGTATCTCTCTTACACTCTATACTTATGGATAAATACTGCGTGGTGTGGGTGCCACTCATTCCTAGTCATGCTGTGGCCTTTAAACCCACCTCTGGTAGGGGATGCCCAGTGCCTGTCAGCTGCTGGACAGCTGTGGTGACAAATTAAGTGCAGAGTTTTATTCTATTTCATGTAGCTGGATTCTGTTTAATTTCATAATTGTAGCCCATGTAATCCTCTTCATTTTCCTGCCTTTATCTCCTCTTGGTCAGTTTCTCCCTTTAAAATACACCATCAAGCAAGCAAAAAACTTCCCAAACTAACTGGAGCAGTGTGTGCCTGGAGTGTCTGTCTGCTGCCGAGTTCAGTGTCACTGTGAATTAAAACATCAAGCCGGAGATCAGAAGTCTCTCGCTCCTAAAAGGGAGGATGATGAAAGTGGAAATAGCTTCATCCTCCTCCAGAGATTGTTCTGAAAGGGAGGCGCCTGTTGCTCCTGATTTTAGGCCTGGCTAGCCATTGCTGTCTTCTACCCTCTCTCTGGGATGAGTATGGGTGAAAAGAGCCCTTAAAGCATCCTCAGTTGTACCCGTGGAAAGTGGAGTTTGGGACATAAGCAGTGGGATATCTCAGCAGCCAAGCGAGAACATGCAGGACTGTGTGAGAGCTCGAGTTTCACTTGTTTAGATGTGGCGGCTCTTGAGGGTATGGGGAAAACCAGTCTCAAAATGCTTTATGTTTCTATTATTACTGAGTGGTCATCTTCACGGGGTGAGCCCTGTTCTCCATCATCAAATGGGAGGACGCAGTGGGTGCGGACACCCTGACGGCCACTTGGGTTTTAAGGTGGCAGCCACTCCAAATCACAGGCCCATCTCTACTTCAGCAAGCCATGAAAGTTCCTCTGCCCTCCCTCTGGGAGGAGATCAGGCATGGTTAGTGAGGAGCACTTCCAGGGCACCTGGCACTGTGCTGTGCAGATCAGCTGTTCAGTGAAGGTAGGAGGAGACCAACCCAATTGCCTTCCCATTTTTTCCTAGCACTGTTCAGAGGTGGTAGGGAGCTTTTGCTCTGAATTCTGCATCCCTGAGTCTCCTGTTGCAAACACAGCTAGTATAATGCAGTACCTGTGCCCTACTCTGCCTCCATTGTCTTTTGGTAATTGGGAAAGGTTGACTCTTCCTACAGTCCTGGCTGGGCCTGTTAGCTGTGAACACAGTCTGGGTGCACTGTGTCGGTCTTGTTCCTTCTGGTGTTTCCAGCACTGGAGATAGCCAACACTTCTGTTGCAGTAGGAATGGGAATTCCTTGTTCAATCTGCTTGACCTTCAAGGTGTGTAATTTCTCATCCATTATAGAATACTCATAGAAGTCTTAGTGAAGAAAAAATGTTTTCTTTATTTGATTTAGATTTATTTATGCTGGTTTAGCCCCAGTAATTGTGGGGGATTAGTCTCGTTTGTACCAGTGTGAGTACGACACACTCCAGAATTGGGCCTGCTGTATTACGAGTTAGAACAAACACATTTATTAGTGTTTGACCTATTGGTCTATGAATGGACATCTGAATCGAAAATTAATTTGTTCTTTTAAGTAACTTTGTGCCAGGTCATTTAGAGGCTTACAAATAGTGGTAGCAAGACATTTCTCACGCTAGCTTGCAAAAGGTAATTAGAACAGTCCCTCATATAGTTTACAATGATATTTATGAAAATTACCTTTGTGGAATTGCTCTTGCTGCTTGGTTATAAAGAATATTTAAAGGGTTTAAAGTACTGTGTGAGAGGTTTTATGTAATTACTTCAGTGGTCCAAATGAGGTATAACTAATGAATTTACAATAGCATAGCAGCTCAGACGATGGAGTTGTGTTCATTCCTCTCCCTACTCAGAGACAGGAAAATCGTGTTTGCAGCATTATCAGTGTTGTGTTTAAAGGAGATGTTATCCCACAAAATGTCAAGTTCTGTGATGGGTGCAGTAACAGTCTGTGGTGAGGTGATCAGCTGGAAATGTAAAATCTCTAGGGATGCAGAAAACATGTCAATATGTAAGGGGCTTGCCCCCTGGGCTTGGTAATGCCATGGTCTTCTGAAGAACCCACCATTTGGAGCAGCCCCTGGACCCTGGATCCATCTGACCCAGTAGCCTACTTATTCCCTGACAGCAGCATATTTAACAAAGAGAAAGGGGAAAATAAAAATAGGAAGATTTTAGAGCTGCACAGTACTTATCTATTATGTAATTAGCTCTTTTAGGGAACAATATCCCTCCCGTTTGAATTAGAAGTCATTTTACAGCCTGATGGATAAGAGCTCATAGCCCTCCGGAAAGCTCTTGGGACTCTCTCCTGTTGGTATTTACTGTCAGAGCTCTGAGTGTTTGTTACCCACAGAAAAACATTTCTGAATCCTGTCAAACGTAACATGTGCCTGGGCATCTCCAAGTGCACAGGGAGTGAAGTCTTCACCCAGCCATGCAGACACAGCCTCAGGGGATCTGGGCAGCGGGTGACGAGAACAGACTTGATCAGAGAGCAGCTTCTCCGCGAGGGCTGGGCAATGCTGCGATGGAGCGAAGGAGCCAGGCTTGAGCTGGATTTCTTAGCCAGCTCATTTCTTACGGGTACTGTGGCCCACAAGAGCATGAAGGCGACCCTGAGCGAAGAACAGGTGGTAGCGACACACTGCTGCTTTTTCATACATCATCTGTCTGAGAAAGTATGAAGATGAAGAGAAGCATGAATCTTGACCATTTCCTTCGGCTGCACTTACGCTTACACACTGACCTTGGGAATCTTTTATTTCTCATCCTCCCTCTTGTCCTTCCTCTCTCTCACCCCATGTGGAGATTTATGAGGGTGCTGGGGAGTTGTTCCACCTCTGCTGTGTGTGAGCGGATAAGAAGCTGCTCAGACAACAGCTTGTTGCCCCCACTGCCACCGTTTCCCCTGCAGTACTTTCACTGATCAATACTGAAAGCTTGAGCCAGAGAAAATATATATATATTTATTCTTAAAACACAGAAGTTGTATTACAGCGAGGCTGTTCATTAGGAGGAAGTAGATACTTTAAAACTACTTCAGCAGTTCTCTAATGCTGTCTTGACAGCTGAATCCCAAGTTCAGAGCGCTGGAGAATAAAGCATTCAATAATGGACTGCTGCTGCTATTCATCTCCAGGTACCAGAAACTCGCCCCATCTCCTCTAGTGCCAAGCTGAACAGCGTCACTCAATTCAGCTCTGTGCTGGGAGAGGAATACGTTACCTCGCTGCTGCCTTCACCTTTTCCTTCTCCTCCACTTCAACGTGCTGGTTTTCTTGTGTATTTCACAGTCTGTACAGGAGGATTTCTGGCTTCGTAAAGACTTTTTTATTTTTTATCTTACCCTCTCCACACATTAAGCAGCACATCTTTACACAATAAAGAGCAGTACTTATTCCTTTGTACTCTTTAGATGTGGGGAGCCCTAGTTAATTAGAAAAAGAAGGAAGGCAAAGTTTTCTCCCAGAATGATGGGTTTGCTTCTCTTAAATTTTGACAATAGCTGAGAAACCCTTGAAAAAGATGTTCTTAGCCAAAACTCTCTTAGCATCAGACATGCTGTGAATAAATATTTCAGTTTCTTGCCTGCCACGTGGAGTCCTTTTGTTCTTAGCCCTGCATCTGATTTGGGGATTTGGGAACTGAGGAATGCAAGTAATGTATGTTTGTTTCTTTCCCCTTGGAAAACAAAATTTCATGTCGTTATTAGGACAGTACAATCAGTGCTTCTTGTCACCTCCTGCTGTTACACCTTGAGGTCTTTGGTGCAGACAGATCTTGGAACCTGCAGACAGCGTCTGTGCAAGTGTGTGTGTTAGAGTTCGTGACTTGACTGGTGCAAAATGACCCTTGGGCCCTCCTCTTATGGCTAAAAGTAAATTTTGTGTCAAAACTAGAGAGACCTGGAAATGTTACCACTCCCTCAGTACCACTAGGAGCAGGTAGTGCATTGCTTCGCAGAGCATTATTTGGATTTAACATCGAACCTTTTGTGTTGTGAAACATTGGTTTATTTGCAGTAAAAGTAACTTTCTAGTAGAGCAAGTAAATCTATTCCTGATTCAAAGGAGTTGTTTGAGCTTAAGGAACCAAAATTGTAGAAACAGGACGTAATAAATTGGGTATTTCTCTTCTGTTATCCCAAGAGGGTGAATAATGTCTCTTTTGATAGCATTTACATTTAATAATTCATTCTTTGGTGAAATTATCTGGCGTTAGAACACTCCTTGGATACTCAATTAATAAACCCCTTTTTTGTCCACTGCTTATGATCAATGGAGGCGCTGTTCTTTCCTATGCCTCAGATGAGATCTGGGCAGATCACTTCTGGACAAGGATCCTCCCTAGGAAAGGGAGTCTTGAAATGCCAACCCTTCTCATCCTTCCTGCTTTCTTTAAATTATGCAGATGCGCTCTGCTTCTGATTGTCTGTGAGTTTGGCTTTACAGAGAGCCCCTCATCACATCACAGGCTGATACTTAAGATTTAAATAAAATACAGGCAGACACAATATTGAATGTGTGTCTTTTTTGTTCCTTTTTTTTTTTGAGTCTCTTAACTGTTCAATTAATTTTTAATCAGCAAATCATAGAGAAGCTTGGCTCCACCCAACTAAATTCAAAACATCTCAGGCAGGTGTTGGATTGAGGATTGATTGGAGTACTTGTTCATCCATAATGAGATTTCTTTCGGAGGAAACTTCTAAATTAGCACACAGATGTGTTGATCTAGTAACAGCAGGTAAAACGATATGGGATGACATATCTGATCAATATTGCATTGGGCTAAGGTTTGTTGAATAAGGACTCATTTTAGAAATAATCCAGTTGTAAACAACCGGTTCTCCATTCTGGCTGGCGCAGGGCAGAGCACTATCTCTGCACCACTTCTTGTGCTCTGATACCCTTCAGCCTCCAAGCAGCATCTGGTATTTTCTAAGGACAGAAAATAACTCCCATAAATACAATGCCATTCAGCCCAGCACAGTCTGGGAGTTTTGAAGGAACATGAAACTGTCAATATTTCACTAAATTAAGCACTTGACAACTCACATTCACACAGTTTTCATTGAACTCATAAATGTGAATGGACTGTGGACTCTGTGAATCTGGCTGTATTAAGTTTCTTTTTCTGGTTTCACTATAAAAGAAATTCAAAAATCATTCTTATAGTCAAGGAAAATAGCTTATCTACTTGGTTTAAAGGGCAATTCGGATTTTATTTTTAAATATTGCTTGTTTTCAAATCACATTCTTTATTACAGTTTGTCTATGGAATGAGTAAACCCATATTTATCTCCAGGTGTTTCAGTCCCCAAGTGTAGGTCTCAGTAAACAAGCAGAGTTACTTGTGTCCTCAATTTTTTGGACTACTCCTAGAAACTTAACTTGTTAAAGCATTTTTTTTTTAATATTTTCTGAAAACTTGTGAATTTGGGCACTTAAAATGACCGGTCGCTTTTTGATTGATCATTGCCTGTGAAATACCTTCTGAGACAAAAACTGCTACTGAATTATGAACAATTGCTTTGTGGGGATGTTGTGCTTACCATTTCTCTGCTTCTGAGTAACTTGTCCTTGTACCTGACAAATGTAAGTCTCCAGGCTTTCTTCACCAAGCTGGGTCATAACGCTCGCCCTCCCTGGCTGTGTTCTGCCTTCTCCACAGGTACACGCTGGCGGCGCAGGACCTGGTGATGCGAGCCAGGGGAGTGCTGAAGGACCGGGGCTGGCGAATCTCCAACGACAGGCTGGGCTCTGGAGATGACATCTCTGTCTACGTCATTCCTTTAATACACGGGAACAAGCAGTCGTGAGAGTAGCATCGGGAGCGGTTGCGGAAAGGGGATCTTTTCAGGAAGGGCCTCTAAGAGACGATGTGTTTTTGGTGATCTGACCGGGACATCTCCAACTGATGTAATCTGTTCAAAGCTAATGCTGGAGGGGTATTTTTCTGCCCGAAAGGCAGGGCTCTGCACATATACTGTATATGATTAAAGATAACCCTTAAGATTACAACTCCCCTATAGAAAAGGTTTTGGTGCTTAACGGGAATGGGATTTAAATGCTGCTAGCATATTATGGATTCTGTCATCCCTCCAGGTGAAGACATGAAATATGAGTTAATTTTTTTCAGTTTACTATGTAGCTTGGAAGAGCCATTTCAGTTCTGAAAGTAGAGGTGGGTATCAGAAGCCATGGAGACTCCTGAAGTCTAACCCCAGATATTCAGAGTAGTGACTTGGGTTACATCTCATTTAAAAGTACTTTTATAGATATATATATATATGAGACTCAAAAGTTTTCTTCTTCCAAAAAGTTGCTTTCATGACTTACCTATGGACAACTGCAAACTCGTGTAATCCTTTGAATCCCCATTTTTCCTCTCGTCTCTTCTTCAGTAGACTATACTCCTGTATTTTAGTAGGAAAACTGAAATCGTTTTTAGTGCGACTATACCTGTTTACTGCAGCTAAAACAGCCAGCTGCAAAATTGTCCAGGAGAAATAGGTCACAGTCTTGTACTGCAAGATTTGTTCTGATGCGAGGAATTATTTGTCGAGATTCCCTGTTGTGTGTATACCATGCTTATACAGAGCAAGCAAACTCAGCTTTATGTGATGTTTACCTGGAGGTCGTGGTTTCTTTGGGATCAGAGATTTTCATTCATTGAATGGGTCTGTCTGCCTTATCCTGTTGAAAGGATCCCTGAACACACAGCTTTTGCATCAGCTGGGATTCGGTAAATTTATTTGGGCTCCTGAGTATATTTTCGGCTGGATTTCTACTTGAAGTGACGATATTGTTCTGGTTATCAGTTTGGGTACACAGATAGTGATCTGTTTAAGAATGATTTCACTTCTTCCTGCCTCACTTACTATTCAGCATATTCCTGCTTCCTGCTTGACTTGGCGATCAGAAAGTGTCAGCTTATAACTTTCTGTCCTCTCAGTTGTTGAGGACTGTAGTTGAGGATCAAAAGATCACTGTGATAGTTACCAGCCCTTCACCCTTCACTAGCTTCATCAGCTTTTTTCTTAGCAGTACTGAATTGATTTAAATAAAGAAAACCTGAGTACGTTATTGGAGTAAAAGCAAGTCCAAGGGAGTAACAACTGAGCAAATCTGCAGCTTAACCTAGCTGCCTGCTCTTCAGACAGACAGCTCTTCACTTCATTGGCTGCAATTAAAAAAAAAAAAAAAAAAGGAAGGTTCTCATATATAGGCAGATGTGTCAGCTGGGGAGCCAGATTCAACCTAAATTGCTCCCAGACCACGTTCTTTTGGAGCTGCTAATCTGGCTTGTACATAAAAGCTACTTCTTGAATAGCCAAAAGACAGGGAGCTGACATAATTGCAGAGCACTGACTGGGCATCTCACAAATGTTATATCCTTTCTAAAGGAGAAACTGCCAGCTCTAAGAGGAGGATGCTGTGTCCTTTGTGCTCCCTGAGGTGTGCAGACTTTCTCCTGAACAGGAGTAGCTTAGAGCTTGCCAGTTTTATAATTTATAACGTGCTATGTAAACAAAGAACAGTGCTGTTTGGTATAGCTGCCCAGATGCTTTATTTGATTGCATCCAAAAGTACGTGTGCAACATTCTCAGAGAATTTCAAATGCCCTTCTCTAAGTCTCTAGACCCAGTAGGAGTTTCAGAGATGAGCTGAGCCGATGCGGAGTGTGTGATGGCTCACACATGCAGCAAACTGCATGATTTTAGCCTGGAAACTTCCATGCATGCCCCAGTGCCTGCATATGATAAAGCTGTGCAGAACACTGAGGTTTTATGTTCTAGAGCTTCAGTATAAATCAACCGTGTATCTGATTATGTGTTATCACACTATCTATTCCTTTTTATTTTTTCCCCTTTACATCTTTTTGTATGAGCAAATGGGTGAAAAGAGATCGGCAGGTTTGGAGTCTAGAGTATTTTTCACATGGCCCCACGTATGTTTTGAAGTTCAAGCAAGAGATCTTCTCTTGCAGTCTTTTTTTTTTTTTTTGGCCTAATAAACTTGTAAACATGCTTTTCATGCTCTGTGTAACTCCTGTTGTCTCTTTGCAAATGCAGTTGTGTAGTCCTTTAGCAATAAAGATCCTCTTTAATGAAGAAACTAATGGCAATTCCTCCGAAGTCACGTGAACAGCAAAGAAGCTGATGCTTGCTCTTACCAGCTACAAGCCAGAGTCAAATATTTTGGTACCCATGTGTTAGTCTTCATTATTCAGTAACATGGTGTCAGCATTCACACCAGTCATTATAAAACCACTGAGTACAATGTGGTAGAAATTAATTTCCGGGATAGCATCAGCCAAAATTTAAAAGTGAAATTTCAAGGCAATGGAAAATGCATCTTCTCTTTCAGTGGTGTTTTTAAATGTACCCCTAGAGAGATGGGGCAGCAGAGTGCATGACTCGGTGGGAGCAAATTCAGGGATCAGTTTTCAGAGCAAAATCTCGCAGGCACTAGTATGGCTTTGTGCGTCAGCCTCCAGTTTTGCTGTTCACCTGAGGCATTGCCATCAGTCAGCCTGCTTCTCTGCAGCTGCTGCGCCTACCTGAGTCAAGTTGTGTTAGCTATGAGCTCTTCTCCTGGAAAGGGCAGAAGCACAGGATCAACAATTAACATCAATTAGCATCAATTCTGAAAATTTTCAAGAGTAATAAAAAGCTTTCTACTCAGATGTATGTGACTGAAACTATGCTGTGATGTTTTTTTGTTTTGCTTCTTTACAAAGTCCCCGTTACACATTTACAGGCTTGCCTACCCTGAGTGTCGCTGGTTCATCTCTGATACGCCGCTTTAGCACCTGGGCTCTCACTTCTACTCGCCTTCATTAGGAGCTTCCTACATGCCTGCACTGTGCTCTGTGCTCTGCTTCACAGCATGGTATGAATACATCTACACGCCAAAGCATGGCACGACTAGGAAGCAGGAGCCATTTGTTGGGGAGGTTTGTGTGAAGCTGGTATAACTAAGCGCATTCCCTACTTCATCACAGAGTGCATTACTGGGGAGTCACAGCATTAGAAATCACTGACGGCAGGGAGGAAGGGTTGCTGTGGTCCACAATGCACAATGCCATTTTTCAGTTAGACACAGGATGGATACGGCCACGTTCAGACTTGTAGCTGCTCTGCTGCTCAGGGAATCTCTGAAATCAGGAGCTCATCTCGAACTGGAGCAAGTTAGGCACCAAGTCCAAATCTTAGGTCCTTGGCACATCATCTTAGTCACTGCCTGATGCCGTCAGCACTATGTTTTTGTTGGTGTTTTTTTTGGCTATTGAAGTTCTCTTAGTATCCAAAATTGTTTAAGTGTGAGCAGCAAGGAGCCTCAGCCCTGAGTTACATCTGTATTAGCGCTGCCGTTGCACAGTGCTGTATCCTTGCCAGTGCGTTGGCACTGCTCAGAAAGCTAGGCAAGTTTTCATTCCTTGGACGCCAGCAAGGGAAGGAAATAGTATGCCACATAGCTCAGAATAGCAGACAACGCCATCTAACATTGCCTTCTGGTGCCTGGTCCAGTCCAATTTCTAGAAACCCAGACCCAAGAAGCTTCTACCATTCCCCTGTGAATGCTGTTGCAGAATGTAGGGCAGACATTTCAGAGGTTTTCTCTCACACTACAGCCTGAACTCACCCTTACTTAATTAGATGAAGACAGCAGTTCAGAATTTCATTTACACCTTAAGTGACGCATGCAACTGTCTTTTGTAAAATTAATGCAGTGATGCTTCCCGTATGAACACAGAAGTTTGTTGTCCAAGTGGGCTAATTTTCAATGGCCTCATGCTGGAGAGAGAAAATGTTTTTAATAAAAGGACTTCTGAAGAGCAACAGGTCTAACAAGCTAAAGGAAAGCGGTCATGGCCTGCCATTAGCCATGCTTTTTCATGTTGAAGTTGATTCCATATTAAAATACGACAGGTGAGGTCTATGAGATGCGGTAGACTCTGTGTCTCCAAGATATTTTTGAAGAACTAAGAACTGCACTTGATGTTTTGGCTTTGAGCTTTTACTAGGTTTTAAAGAACACTACACACTCCAAGCCAATCTTCTGTGTTTCTTCCTGCATCAGCATTTTGCTGCCTTTTTTTTTTTTTTTATCTTATGTGCAAATAATTTCAACGCTTGTATCAAACAGGAGCTGCAAACTCTGCAGAACTGTTGTTCCTCCCTGACATTCTCGGTGTGTAAATAGTTTTCCTCCACATGTCTTAGATGCAGACTTAGTGATGTGGCTGTCATAGAGCGTGACCAAACAATGCTGTAACTGTGCTGCTGTATTTCTACCTGTGACGTACTTGAAGGAGGATGCCCTTGTCCACCTCCAGTCTCATTTTTTTATTATTGTTATTTTTTCTTTTTATTTTTTAACTGTTGCTGGTGATGTTCTTTCATAGGTATCTTATTTTTGTTTGGGATTTTTTTTTTAATAGCCGTCACTGTTTTCTTCCCTTCATTGGACAAGTCATCTTATTTTGAGACCTGTAAAACTCTCTAGGTTTTATATGTCCTGAAGAATGGAGGACCTGCTGGAGGAAGATGTTTTGGACCAATGTACTTATGCTTTGTGACTGTGAAATGTTAATCTTTTTGTAACCTAAGAACAAAAAAAAATGTTTAGTAAAGGGATATATTTTGTGTTTTTTGAAACTTTTCAGTGCAATGAAAAAAAAAAAGAGGAGGATGCTGAAGAAGTGTATGCGCAAAATTTTAAATAAAATTTTAAATTATATATATACATCTATATCTATAACCATTATTATTCTGACTGTCCTGAAGAGTACCTGAGTCTCCTTGTGTATTAATTGCGCAGCACAGTCAAGCAGCACACAGTGTTTTACCAGGGAAAGGCCAAGTCCTTGATGAGAGTTCTCACACCAGATCTAACGAAGTAGATCCCTGAGAGGTGCCTCAGCGTATGGGGTGATCCGGAGGAGTTCAGCTGTAGGAGAGCCCTGTGAGCTGCACGCTGCTTTTAGGTTATGATTCATTGCTCGGGTTGCCAGCTGCTGTGTTTGACTCAATGAAGAGCTATGCAGAGTGCTCAGCTCTCCGCTGTCTGTGGTATGAAAAATTGGGTGCAAGTTCTGAAATGACAGTGCAGTTGGGATATGTTTTTCCTCCCCAGTTTCTCAGGAATCACCATCTCAAATTCCATTCCAAAGTTTTTATTAGAGTGAAACCGAAGCCGATTCATTGATTCCATCGAAGCAAGTCGTCATGGTAATTCAGCAACCAAAGCTGTAGCTGAAGGTACAGAAGAGGCGGGAGGTAACACCTGCCTCTTTGCACTGTACCAGCACAGCCATTGGCAATGTCCTTATGTAGCACAGGGATGAGATCTGGGCGTGCTGTTTGCTGTTTGCCTCTTCAGATGTTGCCTTGTAGCACTACTACTTCTCCCCATTATTATTTTAAGAGCAGCGAACACATTTCTTCTGTGTCACCAGTGCTACCCCAGTTTTTAAAATGCTGCATGTGCCCGGTGTGTTAACTGAGCGTAACAGAGCAAGGATGAAGGATTTGTTGTTTTCAGCCTGGTTCTTCTTACTCTCCTCTAAGTCCTACCATTTACTACTGCACTCAGACCACTGAGTCAGGTTTAAAATTACAGTCCAAATACACTTTGGAGTAGCTTTGCCGGCCTCACTAGTGCAAGCTGAATAAATCAGTGTCGGTAGTGTGCAGTGACAGGGTGCTGTCCCACGCCAAGTGCGCCTAAAGGAGCATGCTCTGCATCGTGCTATTGCTTTTGCGTCTCTTAGACCCTAAATTGTGTCAGACTGTAGCTCAAGTAAGGCTCATTATTTTCATTTTTAGGTAATAGATACAAGTCTTCAGATGTGGACATCAGTTTCTATAATCCCTATATGCAGTAAGTGCAATAATACTTTCATATTCTTATACTGAATGTACATTGTTACCTAAAGCTATAGAAGGGAACAAGCCCAGTAATTTATTGTATTTTGTGCAGTTGCTGTAAAACAGAGGCCTGAAGTTTTGTCTTCTTAATGTACCCCTATACAGCAACATACCTTCACAAAAAGTTTACTTTTTTATACTCTTACACTGCAGCTTTTATTGATTCCAGAGTCACACTCGTGCTTTCCAGGAATGCTTATGTAAACCGAAGTTACTGCACATCCTGTTCTTATTAGAAGGAAAGATGAAGGATTTATTTATTTATTTATTTATTTTTTAAAGTAGGTTCTTCCAGTTTGCAAAACAGAGGATGGCATAACTTTTTAGGTAGATACAGTGACCTGAGGAAATATTGTGCTTTGAGGACAAGGCTAATAAAAGGCATACGATCAAGGTAGACAAAACGTGTCTACAGGTAGAGAAAGGATGATTCAGAGACTCCTGTTTAATAATTTAAGAATAATTAATCATGAATTTGAAGCTGCAGGAATATTCTTCAGCACTCTGCCACAAAATACTAAGGGGAGAGGGAGGAAGCTGCAGTAGAAAAAATAATTAGATCTTTCCTGCAGCTAATTTAAGACTGATTATTTAGATGCATAGACTGATGAGATCTCTGAACCCTCATGAATTTTAGGCCACCTAAGATTAGAACTGCATTGTTTTTCTTGGGCGTATTACTGCATAATATCTCAGTCTCTAAAGAGTCAAAATGTCCCTGACCTTTACTCCTGAGCAGTTATTCCCTCAAGCAATAGAAGGCAATCCTTCATGGTGTTCTGTAAAGACAGCTCTACAACTGACTGTAATGATCTGGTATCGCCCCTAAACCCAACACTCATCCCTGGATTTACCACTCTGTGTGTTTCTGTGTGTGTATGTCTTTATTTATTTATTTATTTTTTCTTTTCTATGGTAAGTCAAGACATTTCCCTGCAGGCTCTACCCCAGCATAGGGTTCATTTATGCTGTGGGTGTTATTTTTCCTTCCTTCCTTCTCCTTACCATGCTCCTCTTTAATTTAAAATATTTTGGAGCAGGTAGCCGTTGTTTTGGAAGAACCACTGAGCCTTTGGCTCTTCACCTCTCCCCACCTCTCATCTCCCGTGGCAGCTGATGCTCACCAGCAACGCAGAAACCACTGCTAGCCGAAGGGAAGCCCAGCGGAAAGGGAAACAATTCCTTTTTTATCTTTTACTTAATGTGGCTCATTACCTCAAAATGAAACCATACATGCATGTAATATGTGAATTCTCCTACTTTAAAAGGAAAACTTTTATGGGTTTTAGTTGATTTTTGGAGGGCTCTATTTTTGAACCTTGTTGCCCCAGTTCTTCGGCCCAACTATTCTGTAGGGAAACTACTTCTCAGTAACTGAAGAGCTGGCTGGAAGAGCCACACAAGCTCAGATGAAGCTTTTGGCTTCCAGTGTGATAATTGTCACTTATTTCTGTAGTTATTGCTACAATTTTTCAGGGACTAAGCAGAAAACAATGAAATTTTGCTGTTTTTTTTTCTTTAGGAAGGTAAGACAAGCATAGAGACACTGCAATATATTGAAGTAAAATTACAAGAAAACACACTTTTCCCATGAAAGTAGCTGTTATAGACAAATAACAAGACAGCCTCTTCATCAAGTAGCACAAACTGTTCCTCAGTTTCGCTGCACAGTATAATATTCAATAAAAGACAGGGATGTAAAAGCAACTGGCACACCTGCAGTCATTTTGCTCTTTTCCAAAATTCAGACTGCGTCTGCCCATCCAGAGCTCTGAAATGTGTGTTAGTTCAATTTTTAATCCTAAACCCCGTTGCAGCTGGAGAGCCTCAGCGGCTGTGGGCTGTGGCAGCTGTTCCACAGTACAGGGCAATATCCTAGCACGTACTGGGATGGGATGGGGTAGGCGAGAGGATGCCAAATCCAGTTGCGTTTCTCCTAGATCTAGAAGCAGACAAACCAATTATTTAAGTAGGAAATCGCCAAAGAATGTACAAAAAGCAGGGAACTGCTACATCCTCAAGTGAGTTAGACCTTGACGCTGAAAGCTGCGCTCATCCTCGAGTTGTGCCTGTTTACTTTTGTTCCTGGGTAGGTAGCACTGGTAATTGCACCAAACATCTTATTATCATCCTCCAGCTCTCCCAAGCTGGCAGCCAAATGTCAACTGCACCTCAGCTCGCTGAGAACAAGGTACTCCAACAACAAGCAATAAACTTCTTATGCTGCATTTGCTGAGGAAGAAGTTCACGTTGCTCTCAGCCAAATAAATAGTTTGGTGGTCTTTACACACATGCAAGCATGCACACACCTTTTAGTACTTGTTGTCTACCAGCAGTCATGCAATGTTATTTTCCATCTGAGCCTTTATAATATTTTATAAGAGATGGGACATCATTCTTCCCCCTTCTCTGCTTGAGCACTAGCATATAAGCAGTTTAAATGAGCCAGACAAGAAGCAAAACACACCCTTCAAACTGAGTCTCATGTCCAGACATACAAGTATTTTATGAATGGGAAAAATATTAAACACAATGCTCAGACAGTAAATCTTTCTGTGGTTACATTTTTCTGAGAATGGTGTTTTAGAGAAGGTCTGTTTAGCTCCAAAATTAAAAAAAAAAAAAAAAAAAAAAAAAATAAAGATTACAGTTATGTAAAACTTCCAAGTAATGCTTCTCTGCTACCGCTTCTGCAAAATTTCCCTGCTGATAGCTTCACTGGGAAAGCAGACAGAGGGGTGCTCAGGCACTCGATCAGTTGGGAATTGCAAAGGACAAAACCCAACTAACCTGAAGTGCTGAAGTTAGCTGAATGGCACAGACTGAGTGCTGGTAAATAAGCACATACATAATGTTATATTTATATATTAATTATATAATTTGTATGTATTATCTATAACATATTTTATATAGACTTATGAATTCAATTTTCTGCATCTATGTATGAAAAAATATAGCAAGGAACTTTGAACAGCAACTAAGATATGGGAAAGTGTGCTCTGTTTGTGCATGTTCCAGGGGCTGAAAGAAAGCGGTGGTCTGCAAACACCCCCTTTTTAGCTATCTGTTACCCAGAATACAACCACGTCCACATTTGTGCTTTTGTTAACAAACCCTCCATCTTTTAGGTGCTTGGTCCCCATCAGCCGCTGGCACCCGGCCAGCAGCAGGCATTTGAGCCTCCTGGGCATGAGCAGAGATGACTGTTGGTGACCTGTGAGGTTAAAGAGTGGTCGCGTGGCTAAACAACAGTAGGACAGAAGCAGCTAGGTAGAAGGTTAAATCCTGCAGGAAATACTGCCTTTTTTTTTTCTTTCTTCTTTTTCTTTTTTTTTTTTTTAATATATGAAAGCTAATATTTGCACACTATCCAAAATAGGATCAGGAGCAAGAACACCAAGTCTTGTAAACCTCTCAGTACAGCCACTGCTCTGCTCCTCCACCCAGGAAAATGGAAAATAGACTCCTCTCCTGCTGTCCGGGAAGGTAAAGAGAAAGACAAGCACTGCTTTGGTAGCAGTCAAGAACCTGCAGCATGGCTATACTGAAGTGCACGGGCTGTCTGTCTCATGAATGGAGTCTGGTAGCGTGGCTTGAGGATCTGGGGCTCTTGTCCTCGTTGTGCTGTGCTGTAGCTGGCGCTCAGGATGGTGGGTTGTTGTCTCACAACAGCTGAGGTGGATTCTGGTGCTTTTTGCCAAGCCTGTGTTGCTCCCCAAAACAGATGTGCTGAGTTTTCTGGATAAACAGTTATTTTCATTTGTTTAAGTGCAGCCAGGTCTGTAACATGCCAGCCTCCCCCACCAACTGTGCACGCACCCTCCCCTGCCCTCCCCGGTGGTGTGACATGCTGTGAGCAACGAGCCACTTGCTCCCAGGAAGGCGATTCATTTCTAAGAGGCATATTCATAGGAAAAGCGTTTTGTGGGTGTTGCTGTGGCTCTGTGTGACCTGCATTGGGGATGAAGGAGAAACCTCAACGTTGCAGACATATCCCAGGGTTGTGCTCATAAGGCACGGGGAAGCAGTGGGGGGAGGAAAGGAGCAGAGCATGAGCAGCTCTGTTGCTTCATGTGAAAATAAACTCTAATAGCAATTAAGGGAAAGGAGTAGGAAATTAATAAGGCAGTAAAGATTTTTCCAAATTGGTCACAAACCATTGGCTTATCCCTTGAAAAGCTCAGCTGACAAGGATTCTCTCATCCCTTTGTCCCCCTATCTCTTTCAATAATCATCCTTCTTCATGCAAATATAGATGGAAAGGGGAGAACAGTGAAAGGTTAAAATGGAAGCGGGCTATCTTTCATCGACATGGTAATTTCGCTGCTTGGCTCAACGCCAAATGCTCAGTGCAGCCACTAGCTGCCATTCCAGCATGAGTGAAAGGATCTTTAATAAGAGTGTAAATAAAAGCCAGGCTGAGAAATGAGTTTTCCATCCCAGCAATCGCTGGCCTAACCTCTGCTGTAAATAGTCTCTCGGAGCAGCACAGATGGAGTACCAGCACCTGGGGATCAAGGCAATCTCTGCGCAGTGCAATTTAAACAGCTGGGTACAATTGAAACATGAATTAGCAGGGACAGACCGAGGGATTCCATTTTGTGCGCTAGGTAAAAACAAATAATTCAGGCATTTTTCCCCTTTAACACAAAAAAAAGGGGGTGGGGGGGAGAGAACTTTTGACATGATCTTGTGGGAGGTGCTCTTCACTGCAGCTGTTAGATTAATTTAACCATGAGAATTTCCCACAAGGCGCTGTAAAAACAGAGCCCTAATTTATGATCATTGATTTAACAGCTTGAAAGTGATTTATCTGACCTCAGTAAAGATAGCGAGGACACCAGAAGAATGATCGGTCATTCTGGGCTTTGTGTGTTTGAGATTGGCCTTATTAATTTAGAGCAGAAGGTCTGTTTCAACGTCTTACCGAGACAGTCAAAGACAGTTGGCAACTGAACCATTTTAAATACTTTTTTTTTTTCTTGAAGCATTACTAATGCTGCTAAGTACTAAGAATTTATTCCACATGGAGAAGATCCTCATTAGTTAAGAAATGGTAAAGCTTCATTTAGAACTGCACACAAATACATGCCTGGTCTTGGATTTGCAAGTTGTTTTTCCTTAAGTATTTTTTTTTTCTGTTGTTGGGAATCTAAAGCACACTGTGAAATAGGATTGTTAAGCATTACAGTAAATGAGAAATAGCTTTGGAAGAGATAAAAGAAGTTGGTACAAGGGATTGCTGGCTCTTGCTTTTTTTAAGGGTAGATTTCAGAACTACCTAAATGCTTCACATATTTTACTATTTTTATCATTCAGTTCTCTTTACAGAAGTTATAGAGCATATCTGTTGACATGTACATATACCTAGGTTTTGTTTCAGAAGGATATTCTTTTGGTTAAAATGAGTGTAGCTTCCACCACTGAAATGTCACAACTGAGTGATGCAATTTCACTGCACAAATAAGACCAGAAAGGATGAAAGGCAAAGGGAAAGGTGAATGCTCTCTCCACAGGCAGAACAACTGCTTTTAAGGGGAGCATGAAATGAAATACAGATGCTTTACAAGTTTACCTACACCAGAAAATTTGAATACAGAATAGGGTGTGTTGGCACATACATGTGCACATGTACAAAAATCAGCTCCCCAGAATTATTTCCTATATTTACAGCACTAACCAGGAAAGTGAGCTGGAAACAGTTGAGTGCCAATTTTATCTTTTCACCTGGGCTGACGAGCAGTTGGGTTAAATGTCACTGATTTGGAGGGTTATGCATTTTGTTCGCTGCTGGATTATGCCCAGCTTTAAAGCCCATCTACAAGGATCTCAGTAATTGTCTTGCCACTCTTCAAGGTGGGAGACTGAAATGCTGCAGGTTAGAATTTCATCCGCTGGGGATGAATGCTTACAGTCATTTCACTGTTCTGATGAAATGCTATCTGACCTGAAACTGAGGTAGTCCAGTTACTCTCCAAACAATGGGGGAAAAAAGGCAGAAAACAATATTTAAGCCCTCCAGTGTGAAATAATAACAGTTATTTTAAAAACTGAAAAGACAGCATAAGACAATATAATAAATTATCAGCTATGTAGAAAAGCTATTCCCCCACACAAATCTTATATACATTGTCAAGAAAATGAAGAAAAAATGCATACACAATTACCTATTTCACTAAAAGGTTTGGGAGGCCAGTGGTAACTATTAAAACAACACCCAAAACCCATGCAAATAAAAACAAAGCTGAAGCCCACATTACGGACCTGCAGAATACAAAAAGACCTACGTCAGCCTGCACTTCCTGCCATCATCACACAGTTGTGTCGTTCCCTATGGCACACTACAGAGACATTAGGAGAATCTGATAAATTATGTGCAATATTATTTTATTTAAATTCAAATTAATGGGGAAAATATAGTTAATGTATCATACAAAATGTTTTTACACAATGTTTTTACCCGTGAAATGGTTCTCCTAAATAAATAAAGTGAGCTTTCTTCTTCAGAGCACTGACCTGCTTAAAAACACATCTCTGTACCTCCCAGAACAACGATGGTTACTTCTTCCCAATTAAAGCACAGTCTGGATAGGTTCTGATCAAATTCTGGAAAATTACAAGTAAGCATATATAGCAGCACAGACATCAAGAACACTTCTAAATGACTGCTTTTCAGCAAATGGATATGGATTTATTTATTTATTTATTTATTTTTAATCCCTTAATTTAGCACTGATTTCATTCTAACAACACTACTGTGTATGGAGATGTAAACGAGTCTTACAGGTTCATTTAAAAGTACACCTAGTCTTCACTTATCAGCACAGGAAAAAAAAAATGTCTTTTAAGGGTTATATTCCATGTGACATACTGGAATGCTGTTCGTCTTGGAGTTGTCTTGTTTAAAAGTCACAAAGATGGTTTAATGGGTATCTCAGAGTCTAACCTATGTAACTTACTGCTGAAGCACCAGCAGTTCAGGACTAGAACATACATGATCACAACTGGCTTCTAATGCATTTATTTAAGGAAGAAAATTAACAACTAAGAAACAAAATTGTTCAGTTCGTATGTCTGCAAAAGTATTCCTGCATTAGCAAGAACCTGAGAGAGCATTTGAGATGATCAAAACTTGGAAAAATATCTAACAATTGACAAGCCCGATGAGGTGATATATCGGGCTTATACATCCTCCTCCTCTTTTTCTTTGAACTTCTAAGAGCCACTTGAATGGGGGGGAGCGGGGAGAAAAAGAAAAAAAGTGTCTTTGCTGCAAGACCAATCTGCAGGCAAATATTCTGACCTGCCAGTGTGTTTACCATTAAACCAGTGAAAGACATCCCCTTCCTTTGATGCTGTGCTGCTTCCTAGATCTGGAGCACACCCTCTGGCTCTCCCTTACAGTGTGCCTGCCTTGCTGTTTCCACACCCAGCCCCTACAAAGACCAGAAACGGGATTCCCCTGAAAAATGCTAGAAGGAAATCTCTGCTTGGCCAAGACTGTGATTAAAGTCACACTTAGATAATTGCATACAAAACACAACAAAAAATGCAATAGCTTAGATATATCAATAGCTTAAACAAGGACACTGGGGGGTTGCTGGACTCCCCAGATATATAGATTATGTTGTGTGAACAAGAAAAGCATTGCTCTGCCTAAGGAGTGAACAGAGTAAATAGAACACAATCTACACAATCTAGACAAAATGCTATGCAACTTATTAGTGAAGTGTAACGTCCACAGAAATTCATAAAATGTGTGCGAGAGAGTTAGAACTGTCAGCTAAATATCACATTTACTGATGTGGGTCGGGTAGTAGGAGCAAATTTGGTGCCCACGAGAAGCTGAATTTGTGTTGTGGCTTACTTACCAGTGCACAAGTGGAGGATATGCCCGGAAGCCAGCTCACACAGCTAAAACCCATGTAGAGGTGTAGCCTCTTGGTGAGCTCCAGGGCTTCAGCAAACATCTGCACCGCAGAAGAGCAACCACTATGGGCAAGGATGGCACCAGCAGGAAAGAAACTGTGCAAAACTATGCAAACTAGAAGCGAATTTGCCTGATATTGCAGGCCAGATGTATGATACAAGAGCATATGTGTGTTAATAAGCATAAAGTTGTGTGATGTTTCAGTCTGGGCATTACCAGTGAAGGCAAAAAAAAAAAAAAAAAAAAGAGGGATCCTAGCTTCTATGTATTTCCTATTACAGTGTTCCCAAATCACCAGAAATCATTTTGTAAAGGCGAGTCAGCACATTTATGGGTGGGGCCAGCCCATTTCTGGGACAAGCTAAGAGCCGGGACCCAACACACAGCTGCATTTCATCCACGGCTGTGCAGCTTCTGACTCAGCCTTTATTTTGAGGAGAATGGATGAGATGCTGCATGTGACTGAACAGCCCTGGTGACATTTTAAGACACCTCAGGGCCACCAGCCTTGCACAGTTTCACTCCAGCTGGTGACTGGCTGCATCCACAGGGCAGGGCAGGAGCAGGGAGGCTGATGTTCAGGGCTGGCAGGGCTCAGCCACCACAGCACTGCCACAGGCCGCACCCCACAGGTTCACAGAGGGCCCAGCCACGACCCTGCAGCCCCGCGCACCCCCTGATCGCCCAGGGGCTGCGGCTGCGGGGTTGCTACAAGCCTGCTGCCTCAGTGACTGAGGCTGAGTGAGGGAAATGGTGGCAGCTCCTTGAGCTGGAGATGCAGGACAGTGGGGTGGGTAGGGGTGACAACGAGAAAGAAAGCCTGCCACGGTGCCCTCCTGCCCCTCACAGCTCCATCCAAGGTGTATATGTGTTAAACACTCGTGTTGTGTCAGCAGGGACACACAAAGGCACCCGCCTGATCTCTGGGACCTCACGGGGCCTACAGACAGTGACCAGAGGCTGTCCTGCATACATAGGGCGGCGCCAGCTCCGCAGCTAAGGAGATGATGGGCTTGGAGCTAAATGGAAGAACATGGCACTGCTCTGCAGGCTCAGCTCTAGAGCGAACTCAGGCAGCTGATGGGAACGCTGGACTCATTCAGCTGGGCAACCCTTCAACATCAGGAAAATCACTAGCACGAAGTTTATGGAACTGCATTAAGACGTGGAACTGTTTGCAGAAGATCTAACATTACTTGATATTTCCTGGAAAAAGACTTACTTCCAATAACATATCCAGCCTGACTTGGTCCACAGAAACGAACAAACAAACAAACAAAACAAGGTATTAATAATTAGCCAGGTGTAGAGCATACTGTTTATAAATAAAGAAGTAAGAGAAATCCTCGAAGTGGAGTCTGGAAGCTGCAGGACTGCAATAAGGTAGAAAATTTGTGAACCTCCATTTTGCTTTCACAAGGACGCATCACAAAGTCAATGACAATTTTGTTCAACTTCAAGTGATGCCATTAATAGATATGAGAGGAGGGGGTCACTGGGGTTCTGTTAGAGAGTGTTTGTAAGTGATCAGGCGCTTGAGTGC
Organism: Anser brachyrhynchus; assembly: GCF_964034855.1. Classification (NCBI taxonomy): domain Eukaryota; kingdom Metazoa; phylum Chordata; class Aves; order Anseriformes; family Anatidae; genus Anser; species Anser brachyrhynchus. Next base: position 35,842,681 of record NC_137694.1, on the reverse strand, counting down.
AAATGCATGATGTTGCAACAGATGGAAAACAGTACACAACTGGTGGAGGAGTAGCAAACAAAGTAGGGTTGCAAAATCAAAGATGTATGATCAATCTTGTTTATCTTTAGGATGAAGGCACTGATGGCACTTCATATGCGAAGAGCCATCTTCTGGATAACAGCTATTACCTATAAGTATAAACGTGTTACACACTATGTGATTATGCACAAAAGCAGCCTTTTAGATCAGAAGAAGGAAATAGATTGTTTATATGGAATGAATTCGTGTAACAGAAAAATGCTGAATCCTGTATTTCCTGCTTTCAGTCTCTTCCCTATGGAAAGGAACTAATTGCTGGTTATCATCAGTTGTATATATAGTCAGAGCTATTTAACTGAAATTTCAATGTTTAATGGAAACATGCTTCATCTCTAATGTCATTATTCCTACCATCAATGCTTTCGCAATCAGTTCTTGTGGCTAGCATTAGGCCATCGGCATTACTAGGCAAATGAGGATACAAATTTTCAAGAAATTATTCGTAACAATAAAATTCCCAAAGATATAACTTCAATATAATTATCCTATGCTCTTAAAAACTGCACTTTATGAAAGAACCACTATGAAATATTTGCGTTCTCACCATGCCCTCTTTCCTACTAACAGCTGAATTTTTCTTTTTGAACAGAGACTGTTTGGATATATATTCACCATTGACTACTGCTGAGAAAGCCTATGCTAATTTTTGGCATGCTTTCTGTAGATACTCCCTTAGACGGGGATGAGCAGCAGTATTTCAAACCAGGACCAAGAATGATTCATGCATGTATCCTATTAGTTTAGCAAAGCTCTCAAGTTTCATGTGTTTTTCTTAGACTGCTTTTTTTCCTGTGTTCATCATGTTTTCTGCCCCATCAGACTAATTAAACTTGGAAACCACAGAACAATGAGACCAAGATTTGCCAGGAAATAGAAGAATATGAAAAAGTGTATTGATATAACAGCAACATCTCTCAAACCAAAAAATGAAAACTACCTCAGAGTCTGGGGCACAACAGAGACTGAAATGGCTTCATTTATGCTAGCAGTTTTCATTAAATGTCCCACCATTGCACCATATCTAGGCTACCATTACAGTAATACTTAAAGTCAGGCACCTAACTGTCAGGTGAGGTCTCCCAACCATGCCTTGAGAACACCAGGTCTCCGAGGCTAAAATTCTTAAATGCCACCACCTGGTGCAACCGCATCATGGGGCCTAGGAATTTTGAAAGATTTGAGCATGTGAACCAGTAAAGCCTGGTTCTTCTGGATTTGTGCCTATAAAATGAGCTCTCGTGGATTTTAAGATATCTGGTAAGAGCGATCTTGTCTTTCCAGTAGCAGATGCCTAGATGAAATTGTACTTCTTCAGAAAATTAATATTTTTCACTGTTGGCCAAATGTGGATGAAATAAGCCAGTGAATTCAAAGTTCATAACAAAGGGGTGGCAGATGCACAATCACATAGATCTTGTTTTCTCAGAAAGTCAGGTTAAAAGTGTCCAGTCATAGCCAAGTAATAGGTTGGAAGAAAAAAAAGCAAGTAAAATTATAAAGGAGAACAAGCTTCTGAGAAAGAAAAAGAACAGACAAGCATGTGACTATGGATTTGTTTTACCTTCCTGTTTCAAGAGACATGGGAAAGGCTGAAATGCTTAAGAACTACTTGGCTGCAATAAAAAGCACATAACAGTAGCATGACATGACAAAACAATGGTTAACCAAAACAAGTTGTTGTAAGTCAGGATCAAGAGAAACAGTTGAAGAACATCTAGATAAACATTTAGGAGCATAAAATAGGAAGGGGCTTTTTTTATCCCTTGCTGTTCTTTTGCAACTGTCTTGAATAAGCCTTCTCATGAGTTTACAAAATGTTTTCTTAAAACTAGTCTCTTGCTTTTCCCCTGATCCCAGAAGTCTGTCTAGAATCACTGCTGCTCTAACATGCCTGTCTTTATGCCATATTATGTGATGAACCTTCATAACCTATGTCTTCCCCTTTCTGTTTATGTAGGCATGGATGATATGTAAATACAGTTCTATCTCGACTTAATTGTCTTCTACATGGGCCTTAGTTGAATCTCAGAGTATCTCTGAGCATATGCATTGAGTAATACTCTCTGTTGTGTTCTCAGTGACCCATCAACGTTTTTCTAAGCACCAACTCTTGAGTCATCTGTTGATCAACGTAACTTTACCCTTCCTTCTTCAGACAACAGGGAATTTCCACTGAAGTTTCTAGGAAATCTGTACACTTCTGTTCATTAGAACATTATTGTTTTCAGATCCAAATCTGTAATTTTTATCTTAGCTTCTGGACCTGTTCTCATTACAGCCTACCAATTTTTCTTTAGAAGGAAGTTCCAGTTACACACGTCCTCTTTCTAATACTAACTACACCTTCCTTAGATTCTCCATCTTTTCTTTCTTCTGTCTTCAGACCATTCCATCATCTATTGTCTTTCACAGTCCATTCATCATGTTCACTACTCATTGGGTGCTAGCTACTATCACAATTTTGTCCTCTTCTGTGCTGAAGCTGCTTTCGCTCCCCTTATTGTCTACCACTCTATTTCATTTTTTTCTCTTTTTCTCATCCCTCACTAAAGCAAAGTGAAGTTGTTCCCCAACTTTATTTTTCCTTTACTCACCAGTCTCAACAATTTGAACTGCACACCAGTGATTCAAAAGATCACTTCCACTAGTTGCTTGCCTTTTTGCAGTTGTTCTCTTTTGGTAAATACAATAAATAAATAAATAAATAAATAAATAAATAAATTCAAAACATACAAAAATTCAGCCATCTAATAGTCTCTCCTCTTTCACTCCCATTTTGTTGTCTTTGGGGATACATCAAAACGTATGTCGTTGTCACAAGCTGTAGGTAGAATTTCTCTTAAAGAGATGTGTGTTTGTAGGGAAGTGAAGGAAGTAGCAATATTTAACTGGAATTATCCACCAGTCTTTCTACATGATCACAGTTAGGTGAAGTGAGGTGAAAGCGGGGAAATGGCAAGTACATAAATTATTTTAAAACATAACAGCATGTGTGTATAAGGGCTTACAGTTCTGTATTTCTTATGAAACACTAAACTTACCATGAGAATTTCAAGCACCATTAAGATAATAATTAAGTAGTAAACTTCATCATCATCAATCAAGTGCAACTAACTAAACTAGCTTTGTTTGATAGGGAAACAAACTTTGCAGAAAGAAGAAATGCACTAGCGTTAGTATTAACTTAAAGGAGTTTTAGAAACATGTTCTACTAGAATCCATTCCCAAAACACACTTCTCAATGTATTTATTAACAACTGTGAGGTGGCATAGAAAAAACAGATTCTTACTGAAATTGTTTGAAATGGAATAGAGCAAAAGTCTAGTCACTGTAAATACAGTATCATGCTGATAAATTAAGAAGTCACCTGAAATAGGCAGAAGCATCACCAGAGATGCAATGTAGTCCTATTAGGAAGGAGTAACCAAATTCAGAAAAGGGAGAAAGGGTTATGTTATAGGAACACTGACTCAGGAGATACATTTTACATCCATTACACAGTAAGGTAATACTGTTCCAACAAAAATAAAAAAACATGTATTTTATGCAAGAAAATGACCTCATTAGTTTATGTATGAAACTACTCTGATTTCAGAACCTAGGATTCTCTCAAATACAGTATTTTTTTTTTTAAAGACTAATGAAAATCATCTCATGGGAATGGTTAAAATCATTAAAAAAAGTAAAAGATCCATCAGCGAAGTTGTGAAAAAGCGCTTGAATAGATGCATTCATTATAAGAAAAGTATTTTCCATGTGTATGTACAGATCTGTTTTCCAAACTGCATAATCACTTGGAGAATGTAACTTACTTTGTAAATAAAAAGAAAATTTGAAGAAATTCTTATCCTTTTTTCTTGAAAAAAGAAAAGTGGAATTATTGCTGAAAAAAATATTTTTTCTTCCTTCAGTTGTGCAACTATTAAAGACTTGCTTATTTATATACTTCTTGATATAAAGCAGCATGTTCTTACATGGAGCAGCATTCATTTGCTGTCAAGTCAAACAGCATAAGAACTCACATTTCCTTCCATCATTTGCAAGTATCATCTTAAATGCAATGATTTGCAACCCATCCTGCAGCCTGCTAGATTTGGGTACAGATAAGAAAAGGGAGGTGAGACAGACAGAAATATAATTATATGTGTTGCTTTTCAAGCAGTTCCTCCTTTCGTTTTTGTAGTTACTATCCACAGGCATCTCTGATAATCTCAGGTATGACAGTGAGACAGAGTTTCTTCATTCCTCTATATTTTTTTCTATAGATTTTAAGGCATGTAGAGCTCTACAGGCACTTACTGCAGAAATAGAAACGCAGCTGACTTGCATTACACAGCAATGCCCCTGAACTACAAACAGGAAACCATGTTCTTGATCAGATTCAATACGTTGTAACATACAGCCTAACAATACAGCCACTGCACCAATTTGTGGTTTAGGTGACAATGATGTGGCAGCTGGCTGCAGACTCCTCAGAAGAATACTTACAGTTTCAATAGAAAAGGTTAGTCATTTTTGCCATAGCTTCAGGCTGCTTCTTCCAAACCACCAGACTCATCTGTGTACCATCTTGTTCAAGTCCTCGTTCTCTTGCTGATCCCCCAGTTTCACTTGGGGCAGCTGAAAAATCTCAGTCCAGGCTCCTCGAACAATTCTGTGAATGGATTCTTTCAAGTGTTGAACAAGGCAGAGATTAAGTTTAGCTGGTTATGCTACAGTAGGTCACAGAGGAGTGTCCTTGGAGAGGAAGAGCAATTTCTCAGCACTAGCTTAAGAAAAAAATCTGTTGGCACAAACACAGATACTTAAAAATAAATATATCATCTGTGCAGAAAAGAATGAGGAATCTAGGGAAATAAGCCTTTATCACATCCTTTTTCTGCTGTTTTTATTTTATTATTTTTTTGTGAGAAGCAGACCATAGCATAGACTGACCTGATGGCCCACATTAAGCAATAGTTTCTTGCTGTAGCAGCAGCTCAGATGCTTCCGTAAATGGAGCATATGATCTGCATTCCTTCAAAGGGATACTGACCATACCCAGCAGTGGGTTCAGCAATTGCACAGTTGCCTTCTATAGCAGAAAAAGACTTACACGGAATATACAGTGCTAAACAAAGAGTGATTCTAATGCTTTCAGTAATTTGGAAAACAAAACCTGCTAGAATAAAGAAGAGAACAAAACCAAGTGTTTGAGAGGACAGACTTTCCTGGTGCAGAGAACTTTTTTTTTTTTAAACCTAAGTAAAAAATTTTAAAACAAAGACCTTTGCAGTAGCAGTGCTCAAATAAGCACCCAAACAGAAACAACGCATTATCCACAACCCAAGCCAGTGATAGCAAAGGAAGCTGCCTTAGTGTTCTGTACAGCCATGCCATAACAAAACACTGTAATCTATTTGCCAAAGCCATCCTACTGTAAGGCAAGTCTTTATTCCAGCATACAAACTCTCCATTTATGAGAAATAATTGTCTTTAAACTATAACACCAACAGGTATTTACACTAGCTATTTGCCACTGACTAAAACAAGCAAAGAACACCTACATCTAAGTAGTGATGCAAATACTGTGCCTTGCAGAATTGTTCTCACCAGCCATTTTCCTCTAAAGTCACAGCATACCTCCTCCGGAGCCTGTCCACAGTCCAACATATGAAGGCAGAGGAAAAAAAAAAACAACTTAGTGTCATTGGAATAAAAATGCTCAGGAGAGCTGCCTTTGAGAGCTGCCCACTGCTCCACCGTCCTTCCCAGCACGCTGCAGCAGTAGCTGTCCAAGCATTTCAGTACGCTTACAGCAGGCAGCGGGCCAAGTGTGTTTCACTCGCTACCACCCTACTTGTACTGGCAAAACCCACCTTTTGATGATGAGCAGAGGAAAATGAGCTCAGTAACCGCTCAGGGAAGGAAGAGATTGTCCATCCCTGTGTAGGTTACGACGGGTGGACATTATTGTCTCAAGAAGAAGAGACCAAAGGATCCTGTGCTCCTGCAGACGAAGCTATGCCTGGGTGCTGTTGCTAGTGGGAGGGCAGAAGGCCGCCCAGATACAGGGAAGGAGGTCTCCAAAAGTGGGTTTGGAGGTTGGACAGCTCAGAGCATGTTGCATAGCCAACAGCCCTGTCAGATATGTTGAGGTGACCATCAGAAGAGCATCCAGCAGAAAGGATGACACTGAAGAAGACTCATTAAGGTTCCAGAAAGAAGTGACTCATTCCAACAGGGAAAAAAAGCGTCCCTATGCTAGAGGTGGACATGTGGGAACCTGAATCAGGAACGTGAGCTTAGCATGATTTCTAGGAATAGTGATAGCACCAGAATATGAAGCCAAGGAAACACTAGTGACAGGCATGCAGTAACTCTTTTTTTATAGAGAAAACTGTGGCTTACAATACTACCATAGTCTGTTGTTAATTTTTCTCGATGACAGAAGGAAAGGAGTTAAAGGAAAATGCTGACTTTGAATTTTCAATTAATAGCCATATGCATTCTGGAGATTTTTACACTACAGAAAGAGAAGGACCATTATTACCATGGTCATTGACCTTTTGGACTCAATGGAGCTGAGGAACTGAAGCACAGTAAGGATGGCAGGACTACGAAGTCATAAGAAAGAGACGTCCAGCACCCACCGCATGAAGTAAGAAGCCATTGAGTAAGCCTGGAGTCTGATGCTGAAGACAGCTACTCCCCGGTACAGCTTCGGCCTACCAGTACCACTGTCATCACCTACTCTGTACTACACTCGTATCATTTTTTTCATATTCTGGATCATATCATGTGGTTAGAAGAGATATGTAAGACCTATAATATATTTCTACTCTACCACTTTCCCCAGTCAATTGTTCAAATATTTAATTATTCCTAACACTCAAACAATAGAAATTAATGGCATAAGATCCAACTGGATCTTCATGCCTCCCTGTGTGATTAAAAGCCCCCCATGATCAGTTTGCTTTGCCATATTTAAGTGCTGTGCTACCTTCCATCCTTTCCATTGATCTGCTGCAATTGTGTATGGTTTGCGTCTTGAGACACTCCCCCCCTCCCCGAACACTTCATTCTTTGAATTCTCTCCAATAGTTCCATTTCCTTTCTGAATTAAGATCAGTCCATCAATATGCAATAATCAAATACTATACGATGGGAAGATTGGTTTTGTTCAGCACAACAATCATTTTTCTGTGTACTGAAGCACAGTAGCAAAAGTCCACAGCGAGCAGACTACAATGACGCCAGATCGTTGGTTTGTTTGTTTATTTTTGTTTGCTTTGTTCATTATTTTTTTAAGTCTTTGCTTTATGATACATAGCCCCTGTGTTGACTATCTTGGTCCATGCATCCTGCCAAAATCGGTACAAAGCAGTTAACATGATACCATCTTGAACAGTATTAAATGTCAGTGTTATGAGACCAACAGTCTCATACTCTCATACTTTATCACAATCAACCATACTAGAAAAGTAGGAGCCCTTTATGAAGACTGTGGAGGATGCAGTAACAAATCCTACCCAGTTAAATCATTTGAAGGATAACCTAAAGCTTCATTTGTTTCCCTTTCCTGTTACTTTAGGTATACAAAATGCTGAACAGAAAAAACACTTCTGTTTTGACAGTCCTGACAAACCAAGACACCGTTGACAGTGTCTCTAGAGATAGGAAAACAAATTGAAATAGCCTAGAGATATGTGCCATGAAGCTGAAAGGGAAGCACAAACATAACATGAGAGAAAGGGAGAAATAAAATATCTAAGTGTTAAACAAATAAGATAATGCCATTTGGTGTTGCAAATTCTTCCAAACCAGCCACTACAGCCAAGTGTCATCTTTCTGTGATGTCAAGCTCTGGCCAAACTAGTATCACATCAAAGACGTTATTTTCTACCTGGCCTCAAGGTTGTAGAAGACAAGCTTTTGACTAATTTAACAGGACTTCATTAACATGAAAGCAAAAATCAGGACTAGAAAAGAAAGATGAAGGCACAAAGGGGTAAAGCAAAGTAGCCAAGTACGTGTATTTCAGGTCATGGTTGGGACTACAGCAAATTGAGTAAAGGTGTAAGATACCTCAGTCCTTGCTGCCTTCACTTAATCTGAAGGCTTTGTGATTCCAGTGCATCATGATTGAAGTCTGGTGACCACCTTGCTGCTGACTTGCAGGTAAAGCCGCATGTCATTTTACTCAATGAATTCTGAAGGAGGTAAGAGGGGGAAGCCCCCCTGTTCTACCATTTAGGCTTACCTTTCCAAAGAGCAGGTCCACTTCACTGTTCTGCTGTCACACACTCCTATTATCCATCAGATATAATCTCAGTATGTTCTTTAAACCAGTAGGAATTTTTGACTGAATTAAATCTATTTTTATTTTTTTTCCTGACGTTTACAAATAATTTTATATAACAGAGTTGCCATCTGTTACCTCAAACTACTTTTAGGTCTTTACACAACACATCCTGTGGATGTAGCCTACTTTTTTTGCTAGTAGATATAGTACTTCACAATTGACAACATTGAATACGTTGGACTGTGACTAATAAAACATTTTGGATGGCTTTGTAACAGTAAATGCTCCCCGTGTACTGTCCTATCAGTCACTGTGTCATCTGCAGCTATCACCACAGGCTGCATTTTGCCTTGTAGACCATTGGTAACTGGGTTGAACAATACTGGCATCCATACACAGAACTGCAAGGTTGGGCCTCGGGATGCAACTGCCAGAGTACAGAGGTGCTGGGAAGCAGACCTGTACGCTGCTCGGTTGCGATGTTCACTCTCTGCCCCTCTTCATCCTCTTGTAGAGCAGGAGTGCTTCCTGCTCCACAGCTGCCTGCAACCCCTCCTTCCACACAGTGGGCTGCGGAGGATACCACAAAGATCTCAAAATTACCGTAAAGGATTTTATGTGCAAATGCCAAGCCCAGCCTTCACATGAGCTGACCGAAGCCATCTGGCCAGGCTTACTGTGATCACTGTGACCAGGTAAGCCACCTGCACTGGGTCTTTTCTGAAGCAGATCCTAATGGCACCTGAGCTGTTTGAGTGCTGCCTCCAAATTCAACTTTAGCTAGTTGCAGCTCACGTGGTGGGTGCTGGGGGTTATCAGGAGACGTGACATCCTAAACACCACGACGCTGTTACAGCAGCAGGGCTGCTGGAAGTACAAGCCTAGGGAAGGGAGGGGAGAACATACTGCAGAAATATTTAAGGGCCTTTGTTCCTTCTAGACCTTGCACTGATCATTTTGTTTGGGATTTGATTGTTAACACTATTTATCTACTTTAACCTTTGCACCTTGCTTCCTTACTAAACTATTTTTACTTTTCAACTGTTAAAAAAAATGGTACAACTTAAGTACTTGCTTCCTCTGGCATCCTTCCCCATTTTCTATTCTACTCCAGCCTATAATCATGTACTAAAGTAGCAAAGATAGCAGCTGGGTACAGGATGCACAACAGACCACACACAACATCAAGGACCATCATGACTACGCAGCAATCTTTCAGGTGGTAGAAAGGAGAAAGATGTTCAGGAGGCTGGGGAGCAGTGGGAAAGCTAATGGGAACAAATGGGAACAAATTTAAGGGACCTGGGAAATGAAAGCATTGTAGTTGGCAGGCTGATAAACCTAAAACATTTAACACAGTGCAGCAGTGCTAGCTCTCATACCGTGCAAGCATACAGAATCATAAAATCTTTTAGGTAGGAAAAGACCTCCAGGATCATCAAGTCCGACCGTACCATACGTACCTTGTCAGCCTTAGTTCTAGGCCTTCTAACCAAACCTGTGTGAGGTTACACCAAGGTAACCTACTGCATCCATTTCTGACAGCAGCATTTCTTGGCTCCGTATTCAAGTTTTGCTGTATGAAAGGCCACACTGATACTGATGGCACCAACAATGAGCCCAGCTCAAAAGATCACTGCTTCACTGCCACAGTAGATCACTAGGCTGCAGAACCTCAGCATCTGAGAAAGCACTGCATAAATCAGACATTGTTACATGACACGGAGCAGCGCAGGATAGATATGGACAGTGGCAATGCATGTGTACAACCTGATAACACTTGTGATTACCACCTGGGGAAGAAGACCTCAGGAAGCACAGATGTCACATACTCAGTACAGCCCATTGTATATGTCAGAAGCGGTCCCTAACGAGGTAATGCAGGTGGGTAAGAACATTTAAGGAAGTGATTTATTTTCTGCCTAGCCTGAGGCCTTTAGAGAAGACAACATAGAGAAAAATAGATCCAGTTCGTAGTTCCCTACAGCTGGTAAGTTTCTGCATTACCATGCTACAAGCCACCCAGCGATGCAGATTCAGATTTATGTATTCTGAAGTAGCTGTCCACGTGGTCAGGACTAGAGGAAGCAAGGCTCTCTCCTCTTGATAAAGAACAAGTTGTAGCACGGCACAGACCTGTAAGGAGGTGCAAGCAGCTTTGCAGACATTAGTGTTTGAAAGCTAAGATGACAGAACACCTATGATCCAAACTCCAACTACATCGTTGTAGATGACCTTGTGCCATCCCACATGATGCAGATGGCCTTGAAGCTGTCATTGCTAGACACAAGCAGCAAAAACTAATGCCACAGAGCTGCGAATCAACTCTGCAAGACTTGCTGAAGGGCTGTGGTTTATATAAGACCCTTACGTAAATTGTGCATGCTGGTGTAGTCCGTAGGCATGCAACAGCGACTCCCCTCACGGTAACAGCCTGCATTAGCAAGAACTTTGGGATCAGCTTTCCCCCTGTAAAGAACAGCTGCTGGCTTGCAGTACAGAGGTGACCTGTTAATCTGGAAGAAGCCCAGGGCTTCGGCTCCACGAAGAGTCAGATCACTTCGCCCATGCATCTACCGTGCAGGTGCAGCATTTCAGAGAGGGCTGTACTTTGGCCCCACATCCCCCTTCCTTCTAAAATGTGTGTTCGATTTAGGAAGAGAGAGAACAAGAAGAGAGCACATTGTTAAATGCCTACCTCCTTGGCCTCATCTTTCTTCAGGCATACCTCTCAGTTCAGCTACAACGTATCTAAATATCACTCAAAGAAACATGTAACAACACGATTTATATAACAATGAGATTTATCCAGTCAACATGGGGAATAGAAAAAATGGAGCCAGATGGTGGCTTTTTTTACATGGATTAGTACCTATAATGACCCATAGGTCATTAACTTAGCAATAAAGTTTTCAGACGGTTCTGGAAGTCCCACACATCCATACCAGCTGAGGGAACAACACTGAGGCTCTCAAAAAGATGCATCAGTTTTTCAGTTCATGTTTGGCCCCTTGGTGTTCCTTGTTAGGCATACAGCCGCACTTCACCACTGCATGAGAGACAAATGTGTTCGCCTGACTGTGCGAGCTGCATGCACCAGTGACTGGTGAATCCCATCATCCTCTACAGAAACACAATTCACCTAAAATATCATTTTATTGGACAAAAGCAATACAGCTTTCACTTAAACCTACCTATGGTCACTACTTCTTACTTCAAATACTGAAATGCATTTAGCGATTGTAATCAAAGCTTTTTACAACTAAAATGTACTATTAACAGAAGATTTATTTTAATTTTCAAGAAGATTCCTTCAACTGCACACTTACACACATTGCAATACACAGAAGCACAGACAAAAGATGAACAAACAAAATATATTTTATATCAAGTCACGATCTCAGTGCTCAAAGTTGCCAACTCCAGTTTTTGGACAAGCTTCCCCTTTTAGAGCGCAGTCTAGAAACTTTGGGAATGAACAAAATCTCTTTTAGACTGCAAACTAAGCTTCAGACTTAAACACAAGGCATCAGCGGCTGCTTTAAACAAAACAAAATCTAAACAAAAACCCCACGGCACACTGATTTTTACCAGATAAACCAGAAACTAGATTAAGAAGCTGATTTCAAAACAGCTGGAAGTCTGCTCCCATACTTTTTTTGCTTCCACACTTAACTGTTTCCTCTTTGCAGGTGGCATACCAGGATTTCACTTGCCTGTCAGGTCGGAAGTCTTAGCGTCAAGTATCCTTCCAGGGACACGTGCCGCAGGTAACGCTAGGTCACTTAACAGTTCCTCCTGTGGTATTTCAAAAGGGAACCAAAAGCAAAACCAGCCCCTCTCCCTGCGACACACACAAACCCTCACACAGGAGGCAGAGCAAGCGTTACCTCAGCTCGTTCAATGCTGGCATTTTCATACTAATTCCTTCATGGGACAAGGCTTAAGACGCGTTAAGGCAAAATCCCCACTCCTTGCAAAGGATGAAGCGAAGCACAGGGAAAGCAACCCTCCGAACGGGATGAGGCACTCTGAGTTGTCTTCAGGTGAAAGGGGAAACACCACACCGCTTTAGTGCTGAGATGCTTAAAAGTTTTCATGCAAGTGAAAAGAATATGATCATTTAAAAAATAAAATAAAATCAACCTTCTTTCAAGCGAAAGAAGACAGTTCTTGGCCACAAAAGTTACTGTGGAGATGGTGGAAAGACAGAATAAGGTGATGAGGGACCAGGAAGGGATCCGATAACCAGTCATTATATACAGTATTTCCAATGTAAATGAAAGTAGATTGCATTCTTTGTATTTATAGTCACTAGTGCCAGCATTTCCTTATGCTAATTTGGTACTCATTCTGACAGAGAACTGAAAGCATCCAGGGACAAATTGGACCTGTAACTTACACTTTAAGTGCTCATGTGCTAATAGATGCAACTCTCCCGAAACTTGCATTTCCTCTTGCTGTCTTAAGCGGCTCCCCAGGCGAGCGGGAGGTCTCGCCCATTGTGCCCAGGGTCTGTTAAAGCAGAAGGACCGCAGCAGCCCCCGCTGAAGGCAAGTTCTCAAATCCCAGTTTTGCTAGCATGGGAACACAGCACTCTCCTTGGTGAGAGAGAGGGCAACCGCACCCTGCAGGGAAGCGACTATTTGGAATCTAAGATTTTAGGTTGATGTGTGCCAGTATCTTTAGAAGCAGCATTGACAGACAGTAGCTGGAGGGGTGAGCAGCTGGTGACTGTTCTTCACAAAATAGGTAAGACAATAGCGCAAAAAGACATCAAACCAGGGAATAAGAGCATCTAAAGCTTAATCGACTATGCTGTGAATCTCAATGCATTTTTATTATTCCATGAGTCAAAAGAAGTGCTCAGAAAAGCTACAGAGGAACATTTCTTGCAGTACTTTCTCATCCAGCACAGCAAACAATACACAATAGGGATACTATAAACTAAATAACTTTGCACAGAAATTCCATCAACTCAGCCATGTGCCTATTTTAATGTTTCTATAACAAATTCACACAAGAAGTTTGACTGAGTGAAACCTCTGAAGAATAAAAGGGGGAGAAAAAAAATCAGCAAGAGACAATGCCATAGACAATAATGTGCCAGCAGTACAGCTTTTTAATTGGCATGATGCAATTTTTCTTTCCAAACTAATTCATCAAATCACAATAAAGGATCACTGAATTTGCAAGACATGAGCTACTCTTTCCATTTTAGGTTTTTCCACAGCATTTTCAGAAAGAACAGCTTCAATTTTGCAACATCACTGAGATGAGGCTGTTCCACTGAAGAATTAATCGTTTTTGCCTTGAAGCATGATGTCGCAGCATTATTCATATAAATAAGCTGTGTAAGTTGGACAGTTAAGCAATAAATACTGAGACTGTGACAAAGCTAAGAATGAACTTGCCTGGACTCTCATTTCTGTACTTTGAATGCAATACTGAGAAGTCTTCTGAATTAAGAAATGTAAGGATATCCCTAAAGCAAAGCTAAACCTCTTGAATGCAACTCCCTGAGGAAGCTGATGTATGTTGCTAAAGCCCACCAAGCCATATGTAACCAAGACCTACATGGCCATAAGGACAAACCACCGCACGCATTACACAACACCTCAGCAGTAGTTCCTCTGACCTGCGTTATTTTAGTAGTTCTATCTTATTTTAGTATAGGCTCTTGACATTCTCCTGAACTTTCAAGTCACCATCCAGAGCATGAAGAATTGATTGCTCAGGCAGCAAACAAAGTTTAAGGGAAATATTCTACACAGGAGGTGAACAAGTCTTCAATGGTAGTATATGGAACATCTCCCATTGATTCTATCCACCCCAGAAAAAAAAAAAAAACAGTGACAAAGGAAGCCAAGTCCTAGTTTTACCCAAGTTCCCTGAGCATAGGAAGGGAAGGCAAGATAGAGGACAATTTCACACCACCCACCTACAGGCACTTCGCTTAGCTGAAAAGCTCCTTCACCTCCCTTGCAATCAACCTTCAGAGACAAGCTCCTTTGAAAGGACAATTCAGATAAAATTATGTTAGGGCACTTGAAAGCATCATTTGCATCAAGGATCTAGCTCTGCCTCCTCCGCTGAGGAGAGAGGGACTGGTGGATTAGCCAGTTAAAATAGATGCCTAAAGGTAGATGGTGAAAATACCACCGTAACTTCCAGAGCAAACCTCAAGGGGCTCTGTTTGGGAAATGTTTCTTTGGGTATGAACAGCAGGCACCTATTGTATCCTAATGCCCTTTTCAGTCACAGTTGGAAAAAAAGCCAGGGTATGTTTAAGTTTGTGGATGGTCAGCAAACAATCATGATAGCTTTTTCCCTCCTCCCCCCCCCCCCAAGAGAATCTACAAGCAAGAATGCTCAGCATGTTATTAATGAGCATGAGGACATGCAGTTTTTAAAAAGTTTAAGTTATAGCAGAGCTTGAATTACCAGATAACATATTGCACAGCATACAAATAAAGTATTATCAAATAAAATTTGTCAGCAAAAACAACATTCCCTACATTCTGCAGGGCACTTCACATTCAGCAGAGGTGGAAGAGCAACCTTTGTATATGGTCTAAACCCATAAAGAGTTCTAAAACTTCAAAAATGAGGCAAAGAAACTGAAATATCTGTAAGTTTACCTAACTCTTCCCAACATTATAAATACATTAGATCTGTGAATTAGAAGCAGTACTAAGGCACCAACTTATCTTAAAGTGTTTAGCTATAAACTTTCACTATGCACTCAAAGGATTAACCATCACCTAATTGCACTCAGATCTTTTAATTACTGAAACGTTAACTCATTTTTAAAAACATAAGAGACAGCACATTTATTGTAAAGTTTTAATGCATTTCAAGTTTAAGCCATTGTAATAAGTGGTCAACACACTAAGGTTCAATCAAAACGATACCCTTAGCCATCACTATAAACATACCAGCAATTTTAATTAATTCACAGTAGCAGGTTCATGGGTTTGCTTTTCACAATAAGTAAATCACAATACAGAAAAGAAAAGCATCTCAGAAGTTCACCTGTAAAAATTGTTAGCTCCAAGCTGTACAATTAGTCAACACTAACAACTGTAGAACAACTATCTTTTCAATGTAAAGTGCTAATTTACATATTTTCACCTTTGCTAGACACTCAGAATTTTTACTGTTCAAATAAGAGCATTTAAGATCACACATACAAGTTTTGCACAATCAGAACACAGAAAATACAAGTTAGTCATTGATCTCTTGTCTTCACGAAATAGAAAATCCACCTTTCAGTGGTGCCATGTGAATAATAAGCATTAGAAAAAAAAACGCAGACACCCGCTCTTCAGCCCAAATTCAAGCGCCCTCCGAACAGTGTGAAACTAATGGTTTTTCATCCAGCCTGCGAAAGAAACAATATCCTACTGACAGGGTCAAACCCCACGCGTCTCATGGCCAAGGCTAGGCTCCTGCAGGAGTAGGAGGAGAAGGAATTGTTGCCACCTCAGCAGCATGCAATCCCGGGAAAACAAAGGGGATTCCCATTGCCATTGTCTTCATCTGCAGCTGATCATCACCAGCACTAGCAAGGCAGTAGCTTGCGCAGTTATCTCCACAGCGGGCAATGTCACAACCCGACCAACAGCACAAACTACTACCTCAGCCAGGGCCCTGGTGCGCCCGGCCCCTCCTGAAAGGGGGAAAAGGAGCAGACAGACAACGCGTCTACGGCAAATGGAATTAGAGGGAAGAAACAGCAGAGAGATAAAAGGGCTCTGGGGTCTTTTGATGATCCTCTTGTCTCCTTTATCTGCTGCAGACATCAACCAGACTCCTCTCGCCTGACTGTGGAAAGCAAAGGGAAACCCCGCCCAGCTCCCTCCCCAGCTTTGCCCTTTTCCTTGCATGACCTGCAGCCGAGGCGGCGAGCGCTCCGTTTATCAGATACATTACAGACCCCAGCTGGTACAGTAAAGATCGCGTTTAGTTTCAAACAGCCACGGCTCCGCCAGCCTATAACAGATGGGGAAGGGAGGGGAGGGGTAGGGAAGGGAAAGGAAGGAGGGAGGAAAGGGGAGAGAGAAACGGGGGAAGGGGGTGAAGAGAGACACACGCCAGGCAGGCAGGCAGGCAGGCAGCCACCACCCCGAGCCCCCGCAGCCCCCCGCAGCCCTCCTCGTCCGCCTCGCCCGGGACCGGGGCAGCCCCGGCAGCCCCCCCTGCCCTGCCCGCTGCCCTCACCGCCGCCCCGAGCCCCCCGTCCCCTCCCCGGGGCTCCCCCCCTCGATGGGGAGGAGGGCGCCGAGCCGCCGTGGCGCAGCCCGGGCAGGGGGGAGCCGCTCGCCTTGCCGAGGCCGCAGACGAAGCGGGGGGGCCCCGCTCCCGCCGCGGCTCCGTCCCCGTCCCCCGCCGCCGCCGCCTGTGTCCGGCCGAGCCATGGAGATGGCTCGGGGCGGGGGGAGAGAGGGGCTCATCCGCCGCCCACGTGACTGGACGTGTCACTCACCCGGCCGGCGCCATCTTGAAGAGGGAGGGGGGGACGCGCTGCCCCCGGCGGGTAGTCAAGATGGCGCGGGCCGGCGGAAGGGGGGGGGGGGGGGGCGCTATTCACAGAAGGGCGCTGCGCCGCGCCGCCGCAGCTCTGCCCCTCGCTTCCCGCCGGGCTGCGCAGGAGGGCGTTACGCTGGCGTGCGGGGGGTGGCGGCAGGGAGAGGCTCCCGCTCTCGATCCGGGGCTCCCCGCGAGAGGCGGGAAAAGCCGCGGGCGGGGCGGGAGGCGGCACCCGGCACCCCGCACCCCCACCCGGGGCGGCCTCCCGGGGACGTCTGCGAGGAGAAGCAGCGAGCCCCCGGGCGGCACCTCGGCCCGTGCCGGTCCCCAGGCTGCCAGCCTTCAGGGTGGCGGGGGCAGCAGAAGAATAAGTACCGATACACGAGAGGAAGGAGGCTGCCAGAGTCAAACCCACAGACGCAGTTCGCTTTGGGAAGATGGTGCTAGCATCAGCGATGCAGAATGTGGAAATATAACCCAGCCTCCAGCCACCGCCAAACGAAACACAATAGCCTCCGAGTTTCCAGCGCAAAACGACCTACAAATGGGTCCGAGAATAAAATCCATGCCTTCGCTGACAACTCGCAGCAAATTTGTAGTTGAGAAAGTCACACCAGAAAGCAGGCAAAACACTGCCCCCTTAAAGAAACTGGAGAGCCAAAGATTAAAATACTTCATTATGATCCCGTAGTTGGCTGTTTTAAAGTTGCTACCTATATTAGGCAACAGGGTTTGTTACATCGATTGCTTGTTTAAACGTCATTTAAACCAGTGACATCTTGGAGAAAATGGACCAGGAGTTTCTGGTATGTTTATAAAGTATGTAGGTTTCTGATACTGCAAAGTTGAAGAACACTACAGCTCCTGGTGCCTCCAGCCCCCTTTCTCCCGACTCCTCTGTAAAGCCATGTGATGGTATTTCTCACGGGGACAGCAAGAGTCAGTGATTCTGCTCTTTGGGGTCAGCTCAGAAGCAGCAAAGTATCACAAAGAAATGGCTGCACTAAGTAAATGCAGGCTCTGGTCCTACTCGGTTAAGTTTGCGTACAGATGAATAAACAATTCTGAAAAAGAAACCATCTAAAATTGATAAAATATGTTTATTTTAAAAAAAATGAGAAAAGCAAAAGTTTGCTAGTTCCATGGCTTTTTTTCCCCCTATCCAAAAATTCAGATAGATTTGTTTATACCAAGATTATATTTCAAAAGCTATTACTAGTGGGAAAAAATCCTATATACATAGTAAGAATATTTAGTTTTTAGTTAAGACCAGATTATTTTTTGGCTTTAAAACAAACAAACAAACAAACAAACAATTTTCCTCTCCTTCCTGTTCTAAGGATATTTCAACTATATAATGTTAAGCGACTTTTCTAAAAGTCATGTCTTGGTGACTCCTTTTCCTGAATTAAGGTACCTTTTACATTCATTAATTAAACGAACTGAAATGAATTAAAATGAAACTAAAAGCTAATGGCAGATAGCATAATTCACAAATTTAGAATACGTCAAACCAGAACAACTACACTGATATTTTCTTTTGGGATTTACATTTATCTGAAATCTAGAAGTTATTAAAGTAGATGCTGGAAAGTAATGGGAAAGCAACTAAAAGGCTGGAACACATGCAACGCTGCAGATGGATGCGGGCACCAAGCAGCAAGCTGCCAGTCCACGGCATTTGTGGGAGCCACGCGCCTCTGTGATACCCTCACACTGTCCCACACCCTGTAATGCAAAGCTCTGAAAGATTTTGAGGGTTGATGCCCTCAGTTACTTTTAGTAAGTCAAGTCTTCTTTACTGAGAATGTGAATGTGTAAAGACTTTCAAAGAAGTCATGCTTAGTAGCAAATACTTTCTCATCTCCCTTAGAGGTGAGAAATTCAGATGCCAAAAATAAGCATTCAGGCACCAAGTTATATGTATCAGAAGTAACTGTAACCTTGTTGACCTGAAACTCGGTTGAAAGCAGCAGTTAAATGTATTAAAAGAAATAAAATCTCTGGTAAGGAGTGTGCAAAAATGTAGCAGGACTTGAAATGTTCAGTTCAGTTTACTGAGCTCGTGACAACAACTTAATACTGTCATTTACTCATCCAAATTGTGGAACTTACGGAAAACCACAGCAGATCAGTAGCAAGGAGAGTTTAAGGTTGAGAAAGGGCCACATTTTCTACACTAACAGTAACTATAGAGCTTGTAATTCCTATCTGAGTATTTAGACTAATGCCATGACTACAGAGAATCCTACCCTGGCACACAGAGAGGTTACAAGAAATATGGGGGGGGGGGAAGAGCCAAACCTCGGAATAGGCCCTTGCAAAGGATGTGTTAAAACAAACAAACAAAGTGCTCTTAGGGTAGATCAAAAAAAACTATAGCACCATCGACATGTTGCAGTAGGGAGGTCAGCTGCATTTACTTTGGCTACTATTTTTTGGTGAGATTCATCTTCCCTCTTTTGAGCTGCCTAAAGTAAACTGAAAAAAATAAAATAAAATAAAAACTAACAAACCAACAAACAACCATAAAACAGCAGATGTCTAACCCTAAAGTAGTTGTCCTATATTCCCATAGCATGTACTGGGACTTCTACATGATAACTTCTCTGGCCTCTTTTAGGATGGAATGGATGTCCTGATAGGACTAGCTATTCGTCTTCCCTAGTTGTAAATGAAAGCCAGGCTACTTAATTTTGGGGTGCAACTCAAACTTTTAGAAGATTAATCCAACTTGTATTTCTTAAAGTAAATACTCTAGATTACCTCTCTGGTAAGAGCGTCTCCTGAGTTTGAATCTTTTCCACAAATAGTGAATGACCTGTTTTTAACAATGACAAATAAGCAGGGAACTATGTTTTTTACCTTATTTTGCATCTGTATTTGTCTTTCCTAAAAGTTTACTACTTCATTAGCAATTATTTAGATGTTGTTTTGCAATTAAATGTAGTATTTGCACTGAGATTGCCAATCTTTGTCTAATTAGGAAATGCATTTACACATTTAACAACTGAATAGCTTATTTAGTAGATTCTATATGGTTACAATTTATTTTATCAGAAAATGGTTCTGAATACATCTTTCCTGATTATTTAACATTTTATTAGTTTGCATTGAGCTCTATCTGGATGCAAAGTAGAATTATAGGGAGAATAGCATTCAAAATAATTATTTCTTAGACTGGTCTATTTTGAATGTTTTGGATACATTCAGGAAACACACATTGTTACAAAGAAGACAGAACTAATTGTTTCTAGCTAGCACTGCATTCAGCTTTTAGACACAGTACATTTTCCCCTCACAAATCTATCCTATGCATGGAAGAGGAAAAAGCAAGCTTTCCACTTTTTTAACTCCTAATCTTTCTCCAAACTGGTTGTTTGAATTGAGCTGGATAAAGTGAAATTGAACTGAAAGAAGAAGCTACTGCAAACATACCATGGTTTAGCTCTAAAAACTTGCTTCTTACTCTCTAAAGAGGCAGGGCTGCATACTAGATTCATCAATTCACTGCGTTCTCTTTAAGGCTTTGGCAACATGTAACTGCTTAAAATTTTAAGAGATTATAGTGCACACAGCTTTAACAGGGGATGTCATATATTAAGGGAAAATATTTAATTTAAATCAGTCTTTTCTAAAATAAACATTTATCTTTCCTCATTTGTTCTAGGAAGTACTGTCTGCAGACTCTAGGGCTCATTTTAGTGGTAAGGCAGTGCCATATTATGCTACAATGCCAAGCCCAGAGGCATGAACAGATATTCAGTAAGTATAACTCTAATAGTTCTGATGTACTCCAGAAACCAGTTCTTTGTACATGCGCATGTGAGTAGTACTACGTACATAATACTCCTAGTCCCCTTCCATGCTTCCTCATGAAAGACATTGATCAAAACCAGACTTCTCTCTGTGCTTTTTAAAGGCCCTTTGTTGGTAGCAATCCAGTTTTGGCTGCCATTTTTTGTGGGGCCTCTGAGTCCCTTCCCTGATATGACCAGGCATCAGTCTGTGATGTGATGGGGGAAAGAAGTGGGAGTCCTCTGGCAAGAAAGCCAGAAAAATAAGCAATTTTCTGACAACTTTAATAGTTCCAAGTAAGAAATAGTTAACATTAAGAACAGCAGACAAGGCAATGTCAAGTTTCAACTTCCCAACAGTCTGTCATCCTCACCAGCCTCTGCAGTCTTGAAGCTGTGAACTTTGGAAATATTACTGGTCATGGCCAAGTCGCTTGGCTCATGGCAAGTCTAAAGCAGACATTCTGTACACAGAGAGCAGTAGTTATCATTCCATCTTGAATACCAGGGTGTGCGAAAGCAAAACAGGCATCTGACTTACAAGTGATTTCCTTTCTTACTTACCTATGGGCAATCCCTCCTGAAAAACTAAGGGGGAAAAATGAACAAACAATAAACCCAACAACGACCCTCCTCAACAATCTTAAACTTCCAGGCACAGGCTGAGGCCTTTGAGTATGTTTCAACTATGGAGTATTTTTGATCAAAGAATAACATGGTAGTGCATCCTTTCTGTTCGGAACATGCTTCAGGTGAAAAGAGGATTACAGTGTTGACAAATGAGATTCCTTAAGAAGTTCATAAGGTGGGCAGCTGGACCACTGGTGGGAATAAACGTGTTGACATGAAAAGCCTATGATACTGAGTTTAAAAATGAGTTTATCTGAGAATTTCCCTAAATGTAGATGATAAAGGAAATTTGAGCAATGATCACTCATTTCTTGGCTGCAGACAGCATAGCAAATACACTCAGATAAGGCCAAAACATGCAGGTATTGTACCTTTTTTTTTTCTTTAATCAAATCTGTTTCATAATGAAGACATAAATGCTTAAATAAGAAACTCAGAAATAGAAGGATCAGTTCTTAGCATGTTACTGTCGAACTGATAGGACACAACTACTACATCCTGAATCAGAACACACAAAAAAATGAATGTGAATGGTAACTAATGCATTGTAGTTCTTCTATATGATGAACTCTACAATGCAACAAAGTAAAACCCTGTTGGTAGTAGCACTCATTACTATTTTATTTCAATAATTCTTTCCTGTCTTTGATACATCTTAATTCTTTGAGACTTAACATACACCATTAAGTTGAAATAGTTTAAAACAGAGTGAGTAGGAGGTGAGTAGTATTTATTTGACAGAAAATAGAAAACTGCACATTTTTCTAAATGAAGTTTTGACTAGATAGTTTAAATACAATTACACCATAATTGTATAGATTAAAAATTATAATATTAAATTATGGATTATGCACAGAAATTTATCAGCTGAGAAAGCTTATATAAAATGTTAAATTTTAATTGTTTAAAAAGATGTTTAGACTTGACTTATACTTCTATTAACAGACATTGCTGCAAAACATGTTTTCAGAGCTAGTTTTGATAGTGTTAATGACAGCTGTATGCACAGATAAGCATTTTTATACTGGAGCAATTTCCTAAGGAAAACCATCAAAACTATTTTGAAATTCAGCCTCCTATTCAATAAAGATGGCAAAATTAAATGGAAAGAACTCTCTGCTACTTGAGTGCAGCATCTTACAGTCATCTGGATGAACTACATCCTGTTGTTTGGGTGACAATTTTCCCAGTTGAGAAGTTGAGTTATAATCCTGTTTTCTAGCCTACTTGTAATACTAATTTTCATGCAATTTCACCTTTTTTTGGTGAAAGACTTCTGTGTAATTCAAAATCTAAAGAGAATTTTTTGGACATCCTGCCTACATCATTATCTCTGTATTTTCAATTGAATAAAACCTAAAGGCTGTAAGAAGCAAAGAAATGCTGAGTTCTAATGTATTTCATCACAAGAAATGAGTAGCCTTGTCTGATACATATTCCAGCATTCAAGAAGGAAACACCACAACTCTAATATGCTTGTATTAATATGGCAAAACACACATTTATAACTGAAACATACTTGTGAAACCTAAAGAGTATTTACTCCCCAAATGAAACCTATGTTTTACATGAACTATTACAGTCATTTTTATTGCACTTGCCCTGATATGAAAAATACTGTGTAGACAAATAGGTGTCCCTGCTTCCACAACTTACAACTGAAGGAAAGTGCACACCAGAAAAGTATTGTCAGAAAAATAAGGGCAGAAAACAAAGGGTAAGGAAAGAATACTGGTATACCTGATCGTTCTTCAATACATGGTGTCTTAAAGTAACCGATCAGATGGCAAAATAGTAAGTGATAATGCAGTAAAAGTTATCAACTTACTGTTAAGTCATTTAAAGAGATCAAACAAATGTCCATGAACAGATCCCATTCTTAAGACAGTTGGTAACTAGTTTGGGAAGACAGGAAATAAAATGCTTCTTAGTGGTAAAAGCTTGCAATAGCTTGCATTTGTGATACAGCAGGAATTGGATACTTTTTCTCTAAACAAACAAACAAAAAAATAATGCAACGTGGAACTCTAGCTTTAAAAAACTTAAGGAGAAAAGAGCAACTATTTGGCTGGAATGAATTCCTGCTTATATGCACAGCTCATGCAGTCCTTCTGATCTCAATAGGTAAAATGAACAAAAGTGAAAGAAACAAACTTTTATACTGCCAGATTTGGAACAATTGAAAGTAGTCTCAAAATCCAGTGGAATAATACATATCCTTTTCAACACAAACAAACAGGTGAAATTCATACTTCAGTGTGTTTTTTTTTTTTAATTATTATTTTTTTCTGCATTGCTGACATAGGTGTCAAGCAATGGAAAGTAACAAATCACTCTGCTTCCCCAATACATATTTTGTCTCCCACTAGTTATCTAGTCGCACAGGCTAAATAACTGCTACAAGAGCCTTAGCTGCTTGTGTGAACCTCATCACTTGTGTGACCCAAATTCTAAATGAAATAGGAATTACAAAGAATTTACTTGTTATTCCACATGACTGTAAAGATTACTTCAAAATGTTAGACATTAACATGTTTACTTCATTTACTCCTATATACTGCAATAATCACATACAGTACAATTCCAGAGTACTATTTGCAAGAAAAAAAAATTAGAATTTCTGTAATCTTCCCTTATAGCTGTGTTTAGACAGATAATGTTAAAAATAAGGCTAAACACTACTCTACAGTGCCTGTTACAATTGCTTTAGGCTGAAGAAGAGAACAAATAGATGAACCCTGAGGAGAGTTGCTAGTTCACACTTTGTTACACTAAGCAAGGTCTCAACTCAATTTATCTGAGTACCAGGGCACATATAGCAAACTATAAATATAAATCTACTCCCCTTTGTCAGAGCAAGTGGAGAAAACGTCAAAAACACAGAGAGAAAAAAATTATGAGTAGAGTTACATGCAAAGGTACAACAGAAGGATGCTTTTATCTCAACTCCAATTTTAAATGATTCCAATTTTTTTCTCACATTACTGTGAAGTAAAGAAACAAAACCACATCCAAACAGGAAAATAAAAGAGCATGGCAGCAGAACTCGCTGCTATATGTAAGGACACAGCTGCAGTGTCCTAGTGTTGTCATCACGTAATCTGAAAGTAATTTTCAAGAATTATGGATATACTCCAAGTTACTGGAGTCTGAGGCTACACAACTGAGGAAATTCCAAAGAATTAGATGTGGCAGACTATGATCTTTTGACACAGTCAGTGTTGATCATCTTTTTTCCCCTTGTGAAGTTACACAGTAGAATCTCCACTGAATACAATGAAACATGAATTAAACCAACTTACTGCTTCTGAAGACACCGTAAAATGCATTAATTTATCACATTTTTAAAGCACAAAATATTACTGGAAGTTATCACCAACCTATGTTTTAAGAGGCAAATTTTTTAACCAGTGCAGAAATTCAACTGATTACTTTCTATAATTTTGCTTTTCTCAGAGAATACAAATATTCTGTCAATTAATATTTTGTTGATGGAACTGTATTTGTACGGATGTAGCCTACATCTGCCATTAGTTTGCATCCCAATTCGGATCCACAAAACCTGTACCATAGCTGCCTCATTTATACCTTTCTGACACTTCGGAAACTGAAATACTCCAATCTAAACATCCTTATAGGCACCATAGCAGTATCTACAGTCAAAATGTGCACCGCTCACAGTGCAACTGTGTGCAGCACTTCCTTCTTTCACTTGGAGAGCCTCATCTTATGAGGATTCAAACTGAAGGTTGCAGAAGATGACTGCCCACAACAGGAAATAAATAGCAAGCTGCAAATTCAATGTGAACAAACAGTAAAAGACACAGAAATGAGCTGTACAGGAACAGATAAGGAGAAAACATGTTTTTTTTGTTGTTTTGCTTTGTTTTTTCCTTTCCAACAACAGCAGTATCCTGAACATCTAAACAATTTTCTGTAAACTACATTGCTGACTAGGACTTGTGTTTGCCATGGGCAGAGATATACTGAGGGAAAAAAAAAGTTATCGATCTCACTAAAAGTGTCTTGCCTGAAAAGTTCAAGGCCAGCTACATGAAGGTTTGCCATTTGGCAAGAAGGAACAACCTAGGTGTTGGTGGGAAAAGAAAAAAAAGAATATAATGATAAACTGTTGAAGTATCTCAGATGCTCCGACTTGCAGGTGTAATTAATAGTGACCATGTATTTCACGTGGCTTAATGTCTTGTAACGTACCGGGAACAGTGGCAGATACACCAGAGGGCTGTGCTGCCATCCAGAGGCACCTGGACAGGCTGGAGAAATAGGCTGATAGGATCCTCAAAGTTCAGCAAGGAGAAGTGCCGAGTCCTGCACCTGGGGAGGAACAACCTCAGGCACCAGTACACGCTGGGGGCCACTTGGCTGGAAAGCAGCTCTGTAGAAAAGGACCTTGGAGTCCTGGTGGACACCAAGTTGAACATGAGCCAGCTGTGTGTCCTTGCCACTAAGGAGGCTAATGGTGTCCTGGGCTGCATCAGGCATTGCATTGCCAGCAGGTTGAGAGAGGTGATCCTTCTCCTATATTCATCACTAGTGAGGCCACACCTGGAGTTAGGCGTCCAGTTCTAGACTCCCCAGAATGAGACCAACAAAGGGCCACCAAGATGATCAAAGGCCTGGAGCACCTCTCCTATGAGGAAGGGCTGAGAGAGCTGGGACTGTTCAGCCTGGAGAAGAGAAAGCTCAGGGGAATCTTATTAATGTACAATAATACCTGAAGGGAGGGTGCAAAGACAGAAGTAGGCTCTTTTCAGTGGTGCCCAGTGCTAGGACAAGAGGTAGTGGGCACAAACTGGAACAGAGGAGGTTCCATCTAAACATCAGGAAGCACTTATTTACTGGGCAAGTAACTGAGCACTGGCACAGGCTGTCCAGATAGGTTGTGGAATCTTCCTTCTTGGAGCTGTCTGGATGTGGTCCTGGGCAACCTGCTCGAGGTGTCCCTGCTTAAGCAGGTGGGTTGGACCAGATGGCCTCCAGAGGTCCCTTCCCACCTCATCCATTCTGTGATGTTGTGAACAAGACATTGATAAGAGCCAGTAGGGAAGCAAGCAAACGTACAAGGGAACAAAACGGATGCCCTGGTAGATAAGCATGTCTGATGATAAGCAAATTAACTACTATATGTTACTTCTAAGAATATTTTTTCCATTAAAAATTCCCAGTTTGAGCCATCTATTCCTTTTTCTTAGAGCTACTTACGTCATCTTAAATCCCTGCGTACACCAAGGCATACCCTCAAATCCCTTGGCACCGAGACATACAAGTTTTCCCAAATAATCCAAAATTTTGATATGGACCCTTGTAATAATGTAGAAGACCCTCACATTTTTTCTTTTGTTTTGCAATATGAATCTTTGTTAAGGTTGGGGAGAGGAAGAAGAAAGCTGAAGAATGTCATTACATTCAGCAATTAACGTTTATCCCCTAGTTTCCAGCTGACATACTTCTGTACAATCAGCTGAGCCCCCTTTCTAGATGATTTCAGCAACACAATGCAGACCCCAATCATGAAAATGCCTGTTTGCTTTATTTCACATGCCTAGGCAAACCTACAGAATTGAGCACATGGGTTTACTTGATGGGCAGCATTAATTAAATTAATTAACAAGATTTGTCTTGCTAGGAATGGATATAAAACTATGCAATTTAAATATTCAAAAAATGCTGTTTGCATCAAAGAGGCCCTAAGAATATTTAGCCAAAAGTACAAATGGAAACAAGAATCTGATACTTCAAAGTTGGAGGAAATATTCTAGTGCTGGGTAAGAAGGCAAAGCAACTAGAATAACTCTTATTTACAAACAAAATTAGTCAATTAAAAACGTATTTTCTAAACCAGGTATCTTTGCTTTCAGTTCTCAAAATACTTATACAAAATACAAGAAAGCAGTTTGAGTACGGTCAGCCTCAACTTGTATGTCCAAAACATGCCCCAAATAGAATAAATATTTTTCATGTGGTAATTAAGAGGAAAGGAAGGAAGTTTAACTGATTGGTAGTTTATTTCAGTCTTTAGAAGATTAATATCCATGGCTGGTAAAGTACTCTACGCTTTAGAGCTGAGTAGGACTTACACACCCACGTACCCTCTTTTTAAAATATAGATAAAGGTGAAGACATGCTTCATTTAAGACAGAATGTATCTGTTATCACTGAAAAAAAAACAATTAGAAATTAATTGGAAACAAACTCATCCACAGTTTGGTCTGCATGCCTTTTGCCAGAATTTCTAGCAGATAGATAGATTTTAAACCAAATTAATACCCTTCCCCTGCCTGACCCCTTGCTTATTTTCTTTAAGGACCCAATAGGCCTTGTCTTATCTTTCACTAAGTAGTAGAGCAGTTGCAAGGTTTTCAATTTCAGAGCATGACAACGTTATTATTTGTACCTGGGACCCAGGTCTGCAGTATACTGGAACTGCTTCTCCAAATAGGCTATTTTGATTTAAATTCTATTACTGGAAAGTGCTTGTTTCTTTAATGTAAAATGTGTGTTCTTTTAAAAACTATCCACACTCGAAGATTAAGTTCCATGCAATGTTGTCAAAGACATATGTGCAAGCTCTTGAAGCCTCTTTAATATCCTTTTTAAAAGGATCGTAAACTGGAGTCTTAGGGGAGCAAGCTCTTCAAAGCTGTGCTTGCGTAACAGCATTTCACATGGGGTACTTCTAACCCTGACCAGTTCCTCACACCCTCACTTGAAGCTCCTACAAATTCTCCATCTATTCACATGTACCAATTAATATCTCTTTAGTCAGCAAACAGTAAAGCAAACATATAATACCACTTCTTATGCATGATAATCACTTTTAATATCTACAAAAAACTTCAAGGAACAAAAACCTAAAGGTAAGCTCTGAAACCAATAGAAAGGCACCCGTCTTTTCTTTTTTTCTCTCAAAACATTTGGCATTTGTGCTTTCACATCACAGCTTAAAAATATGTGAATACAGGTGAAACATTATTGAGATAATTCATTAAATAAAAATTTAAATGCTATGTTACAAACTTTAAAAACAATACTATTAAAAGTGTTTTGTTTTAATTGTGTATTATGTGAAAGTAAAAGAAAATTCACATTTATTTAATGACAAATTTTACTGCACTTCTAAATGAGTAACTAACTTCAAAAATACACTTCTCATGGTTTTATATCAGACAGTATATAATTAAAAGGTTAGAACAATTTGGGTTTAAAAGACATTACAAAACAAAGCACTTAAAATTATTGAACAAAATATTACAGCCAAGTACTTCAGATATTTGAAATCACCTTTCTTGGGTCATGATTCAAAGACTATGATATCTGCAAGTAAGGTCAAAAAAGGCTAATGACCCCCGAGTATTATTTTTTTTTTTTAAAGCAAGGCTGCAACTACAAAAGTGGATAGATTTGAGTATAACAAACATCTTAAATATTTTATGAAGTGAGGTATGGTAGTGTTGAAGTGCTACAGTGGATTTCTGCATATTCAAACTTATTTCAGGTCAACTACTTTGAAGTTTGAGATCAACAGGCTACTGACTGCTTGCTGCAATCTTTTGTCGTATGACCTCTTCATTTAGATGTTCAATGGCCACAGAGAAGATACATTCAATTAAGCAAAAACTAAGAACATGATCAGATATGAATGATCATATCTGGCAATTTAGAAGGCAAACTGTAAGTAAAAATGCAAGCGTACAACTTATAATAAATACATTTTCAAGCATTTAACATTATCAATATTTTAAAAAGAATTTAAATAATAAATGCAACTATTTTATACAGAACTGTACCATTTATTATACACACAAGTATATCAGTTCCCTTTGTTTACAAAGGCTGGTTACAGATATATGGAATGTTACAGTACCATCTTGCATAAAATTTTAGTACAATTCGTACTTCAAAAAAGGGTGCAAAACACCAGCCTAATAAATCTGACTGAATTGAAATATTTTTAATTACATCATTAACACATACACAACAAGCTGTACATAAGCCCACTTTTCAATCACCACTTCAAGATACTGTAGCAAGTACATTAGATTATAAATGATTCCAACTACTCAGTTAAATTTATTAAAGGTTTGCACTGCTACTCACTCTGGAACCTTTGAGATATAGGCTGTACTCATGAATTACTGAGCTCTTGTTAGTACAGTTAAAAGGCAGTCAACATTAGTTGCCAAGTACTAGCCACAAGAGATTTCCTCAGAGAAACTTCACCTGGGAACAAACATTTTTGGATACTTTTTTTCCTTCAAAAATTAAAAAAAAAAAAAAAGTTTTATGGGGTCAAGACTCTCCGTTCTGTACCTTGGATGCTGGTGGATGCATGAAGTCCTTAAAGGGAACAAGTGCCTCTTTCAGAGCAGAGCACACTTCCGAGGAGGAGCAGGTGATACATTCTACTAAAGTCGGGTACAAGGCAATAACTTGCGCCCATGTGTTAGCATCAACTGCAATGAAGAAAAGAACAGATTAGATCACTTCGTACCATCCAAGTTCTTGCAATGCATTTGTAGATACACAAGTAAGTTAAGAACACGCTCAGATGCCTAAACACAGGTACCTAGTGCTATACAGACACTAAGACATCTTTACATGGTCCTCAGCCATGATGCAGGATTTGCAGGAGAGCCATACCCTTCTGCAGCAGCAGCTGCAAGCCAGATGGGATATCCATAAAACGGCACCACACACTTGTGTTTCTACACAATTCATTAACTATGTTTTCTGGATGAAGAATAACTGACAAATTGAAGATACTACTTTTGTTAAGTCCATAACGCACATACATTTTCTGCCTGCTTTTCTCAGTTGTTGGTAGAAAGCTGAATTGGACACACTTCACTTTTGGAAATGTCATCAATGAGGCCTACTAATTTCAAAGCAATCCAGGCTATAAGAACTATAGAAAGCAGAGGAAGAAACACTGTACCAAGACACAGGAATATCCATGGTAAATTTCATTAGTCCAACAAGTGAAATTAAACATTGTTAATGAATCTTATTTATTACATCATTTCCTCATTTGTCTCTGTTTTATCTTCATTTCAAGAGAGAACAAAACCCTGATTTCAGATAGCATTTTTATTACAGAAATAAAATGATTAAAAGCTAGGACAAGTGGGTGTGAAGTGATTCTCCAGTGGCCCTCTTATAAGAAAGTACGCCGCAGTTTTGGGACTCACTACCACATGCTGATCAATGTAGAATGTCTCTCATTGCAGGAAGAGGGATATGGGAAATAGTCCAGCTGAGCTGGCTATTTTACCCCTCTAAACCAAAACCTCGCCAAAGTAGCACTTCAGCCCAAAAACTTTATGTTCTCTGGAGTACTTCTATCACAGAATCACAGAATGGTTTGGGTTGGAAGGGCCCTTAAAGCCCACCCAGTTCCACCCCCTGCCATGGGCAGGGACACCTCCCACCAGACCAGGTTGCCCAAAGCCCCATCCAGCCTGGCCTTGAGCACCTCCAGGGAGGGGGTATCCACAGCTTCTCAACAACCTGTTCTGGTGCCTCACCACCCTCAGAATAAATCATTTCCTTCTTATATCTAATCTAAATCTTTCTTCTTTTAGTTTGAAGCCGTTTCCTCTTTCCCTATCACTACACCCCCTGACAAAGAGTCCCTCCCCAGCTTTCCTTTCTCCTGCTTTTCCCTTTAGGTACAGGAAGGCCACTACAAGGTCTCCAT
The DNA here is from genome assembly GCF_964034855.1 of Anser brachyrhynchus. NCBI lineage: Eukaryota > Metazoa > Chordata > Aves > Anseriformes > Anatidae > Anser > Anser brachyrhynchus. The sequence goes on along the minus strand of NC_137694.1, from coordinate 35,811,638 downwards.
GGAGCCTTCTCTTCTCCAGGATGAACAACCCCAACTCCTTTGGCCTGTCTTCATAGGAGAGGTGCTCCAGCCCTCTGATCATCGTCTGCCCTCAGCCTTTTGCTGTCAGCCTGGGAAACAGCGCTATCAACATGCCTGCTCACTGATGCTGCAAACGAAAATCCACTCACCTAGGTTTTTCTGGAAAGGCTACTTTGTTTCAGGACTGACAAGGTTTTTTTCCCTTCCTCACAATATCAAAAAAAAAAAAAAAAGGAGGTAGAGGGAACCAATATATATGCTATTCTGTCAGAGCTGCGGAGTACAACACAACTAGTTTAACAAAGAGACAGCACTAAGCAGTATGAGCATACTAATAACATTCCTCGTAGGCATCTGTTAACAACTTGAGTATCTGCAACTTCAGGAAAGGGGAAACAACCCATGAGTACAACAGAAAGGTATCTATTTATCAGAAGTTGATTTAGTATCTCCAACTGAGTTTTCCGGTGGGCACCCTCCACACATACAGTAGGTGCAGCTGACAGGAGGACCAGGACACATTCACATAAGTGAAGTTCAGATCCCCCATTCTAATCAGTCCTTTAAATACATCTGTCAAACATTTACAACATCACTTAGCATCAATGAGAGAAGGCATGTTTCTCATTATGGGGGCAGGAGGTACTACAGCAGAAAGGGAAGGAAAGCAAGACTTCATGTTTAGGTATTTAACAGCCTGCCCATTCATTTTTCACCTGTACACCCCTTTTACTGCAGAGTACACCTATGGGAATGAGATCCACGGCAGCCTAAAGAGGTATCATGAGGAAAAAAAAAAGAATGTAGCAAAACTAACAAATACAATTACGTATATTTAAGAATTATGTTAACATTTTATGGAAGTTTTGTTTGTTTTTAAAAGACAGCAAGCTCTATCTAATAAAAGACATCTGAAATTGAAATTTTCTATTTATTAAACATTTCTTAGAACTTTATATACTGTTAGCTATACTGGAAAAAAAAACGTTTTGTCTACCTGCCACCTACATATACATAGAATTACACAACACTGAATCTTACAGAATACACTTTCCTTTCCAACTCGTATTAAAAGCACTACAGGAAGGAATAAATAAATCTTTGTGGCAGATACAATTTTATATTGTTTGGAACCAGGTTATTTAACAATAACTTACCATTTTCAGGCTGAGTTTTTTTAAGTGAATCTATGAGAGTACTGACAGCTTTTAAAACAAATATGATTTCTGTTACTTGTTGCCTACAAAGGGAAAAATGCAAACAGTCAACTACTTATTTTTGTTTCAAGACTATAAAATTTTTATGAAAGTTACACAACATTAAAAAAAATGTAATGAAAACAGCTGCCTAGCAAGAAAAAAGGATATTAAGAGAATAAGGTTATCATTTGTCTTTAACTTTCCAACCATCATAGCTGTTGCCAGCTAGGATGGCTTTCAAGTTGATGTTTAGGAAGAGTAACTGCATACATATCTCAATCTGAAAATATTCATGTACATGATTAACTAACATGGAAAGAATCAATTGCATCATTCATGATCAAAAGCTTCAAAAAACATTTCAGCTGAAGTTAACTGAAATTTAAATAAGTTCCCATTTGAGAGAACTTCCTGGTACTTAGGGCAATTTTCTGTTTCAAGAACAATTACTTGAGTAATGATTCACAGTATTGCTATTTGGATATTTTGTCTTATTTTCAAGGAGACTCTCCACCTCTCAATTTAGAAACTATAAATAGTTCAGGTAGGAATAAAGGGAAATTAGATTTCAGAAATATCAGAGATATCAGAAACATTGTTTCAGTAATTGAAAATATTTATTACTGAGTCATACCCCTATCTTCTCCGTAACAGCACCGAGCATGACCATTGTTTTTAAAGCTTTTTCCAGTCAACAGAATTTCGGTATCAACATTTCTTTGTAGTATTTCTCACATATTTCTTAGGCTTTAAATTTCACACAGACCTAGAACACCCACACCCCAAACACACACGCATGACTGAGACATATTTTGAGTGCAGCCTTTTTCCCATAAAGTACTGGGAATACCCTTCATTTCCTAAAGACATTGAACATACCGTGGAAGAGGACATTTGCCACTCAATCTCTCATCTTCTATGTAGCGATGCAATACATCCTGTGACCTTTTCAAGAGCACAGAAAGTGCCATTCTAGAGATGTAGCCTTCCTGAGGAGTTGTGACTTTATTACTGAATGAAAACTGGAGCAGTGTTTCAAAACACACCTTAGAGAACTCCTCTCTCATTCGAATATCTATTTCTGCTTCTGTCAAAGTAAAACATCATATTTAATTGTGTAGTGCGCATGCCGATACCCTAAATGATGCATTTCAATCCGTTAATAATATTCTGCAAAAAGATTATCACTCCTGTAGTACTAAAGATACTAAGATTAACGGTGATATCAACATATATTAAGAACACATTCTGAGAAAAAGTGACTGTGCAATATTCACAACAGTTCAAGAAATGGAAGAATATTCAATACATTCAGCAACATGTCACCTACTTAACACTGCTTTGATAACAAAATACATTCAAGCAAATTTATTTATTTAAGAAAAAGGTAACGGCAACCCCAGTTCCACATCACCAGTACTAATATCTGGTACTGTACAATCCAATTGTTTTTCTCTGTAATGCTTTACGTCATTTTAACTTTCAAAAATACATATATATAAATATATAAATGTTTTTTTCTTAAAGACAAAGAGAGTATCTGGTTAGGTACACTATATAGTTATGTTACGGTCATTTAATTTTTAAGAACTGGGTATCATGTCTGTCTTACAATTGCCTGAAATTACTGTCAACAATTGCAGCTGGCATAACAGAAAACAAATTACACAGAAAGTTCAGAAAAGACTATAGAAAAACCACAAGTACAATATTATACATGATACTGACCAAAAAGTAAGGAAATAATTTTAAAAAATTGCAAGGAATGTTCTGCAACTTCCATGAGACAAAATATAGTTTATAAAAACAGGCTGCATATTAAATTGTCTATAGCGCATACATGTCATGGAATTTCAAGTCTTTATTAGAATAAGTACTGCCAACATTTTTGTTATTTTCTAGTAGACTATTTCAACATCATTTTCTAGATCTTTTGTCATTCAGCTACCATACCTGTAAATGAGGATGACTGAGAGTGTATCGAGCCTTTATTGAGCATAGTCATTATTTGACCAACAAATTCCTTAGGAATAAAATTAGCATACGGTAGTATCTCTGTGCTAATAAGCTGAACCACCTAAAATAAATTAAAGAAATTTATATTGGTTTTCTGAATATTAAAGTTGCAATTCTAGTAGAAGGCAAAAGAAACAGTAAACAAAAGAGACATGCCTAATGTAATTTCACAAAATATTCCAATGATAGGTTTTATAATTTATAAATACATCTAAAAATTGTGGATGTGTGTAACAGATTAAACTCAGACTAATCAACTTTGTTTTTCTCCTACTTCTGAGTTTCTGAAGCAGTTATCATTCAGATTTCCACTGACATTTCAAGTATATTCTTCAAGTACATTCTTTACAGTTTTGAAAAGAGAAGATCTGATGTTAGAAATCTCCCTCTCCCTCCACCCAATTCAATATCCTCACTATGACATTAGCACATATATCACACGCTTACAATGTGACATCAGTGAAACAGAACATGTGAGTTATTATCTAAACAAGCTTAAAAGCAAGGCACGTTAACTGAAATGCTGTTATCTTTGGTCTTGATGCTCACACACAGGAACAAAGTGGGTTTACATCTCTGTAAGTTAATGTATTAGATTTCAGAGTTCTGCCCGCTGCAGACAGAATTGTTCGTACTTTTTATCCAGAAATCTTCACATTCTATCTGCCGTTCTGGAGAGATGACAGGAGATCAAACCCACAGATACTGCCATGCCTTCTCTGCAACTCCCTTTCCTCTGTAAACCATCCCTGATCTAACACATCTCTTTGTCCTGGAGTAAAGGAGGACCAGTCTCTCTTCACTCCAAGTATTATCTTTCTTAATTTTCTTCAGTGTTATCCAATCAAGCATGATTTCCTTTACGATTACAGTGGTCTCTGTACTGCACAAACAAGACATCATTTCTCCATTTTTGCACAAGCTTTTTAGTATTGAGAACACATCTGGACGGCAACAATGAATGCCACCCCTCAACACAGAAAGCATTCACTTTAGCTTCAATCATCAGCTTCCTTTGGTTTACAATTACCTGTGTAATTGCTTGGCAATAACATAATAAGTAAGAATCAGATAATGGGTCAGAGAAAGAAAGACATTCTGTTTTTCTGGTTTTTCCACTCAATGCTGTTTTGAACTCAAGCGGACATGAAGTTTTCGGTATGAAGCTTTCTATCCTTTGCAAAACCCTGAAGCAGCCAAATTCTGAGCCTCTGAATTTCTTGTCTCATTTTCAAATGGAAAAAAAATCTCAAAAAAATAATGAATGGGAAACTTTTCCAAAAATTATTTAGGAACTAAATGCTACCTGTCAACGTCACAACCTTGTATGTTTGACAGCATAATACAGTTGCTATAGTCTCCTTACCTCAACATCAATACTCTCATTCTTCTGAAATTCTTGGATTGAGAGATTATCAGGAGGTGTACTATAAAAAAAACATACTACATTATACTTTTAAATTCACAGAATGTGTAGAGAGCTAAGCAAGGGAAAATGCAGTACATCTAAAGTTATTACATGTATCAAGTTGGTACTGTTATATGATAATGATTAACATTTCAGAATAAAATCTAAATAATCTAATAATAAATAATCTAATAATCTAATAAAATGTAATAATGCTAAAAATGGTTCTAAGGGAAACAGCAGTAAGCACTAAATTGAAGAGTTACAGCTGATGGGCCTGTTTAAGGACTTGCAACACCAACACCATTTTTCACATGAATGTCAAAATAATCTCTTTTGTCTTATATGTGCAAAAGTCATAATAATTGTTTAGATGCATCTGTGAAAGTATCATCTAGGCATTCCAGTTCATTATTTTTTAGTTTTTCCTCTCACTATGCAGGATTATGAGAGATTTTTGATTTTCAGGAGTTATTTGAAAAAGAACTAATTTTACATTTTGTGTTAATGAAACATCCTTTTCATTAACAGGACATTTTTTTTTCTTGACAACTGATACTTATTCTCATTCATAATCAATTTTAGGAAGAGAGAAACCCATTTTACAGAGAATAATTTTGAAGAATTTCAGGACTTTCTGCAATTCTTCCATTTTATATAAAAATCTATTTACAGATAAAATGTCCAGAAGTAATTCAACCAGGAATATTACTCCATACTTTACAAGACCCTACGTTAATCCACCTGTTAAGTGGATTCAAATTCTCTTTCCTTTGCTGGACTATGCTACCGTTGAGTTACTGGTCCAAGCTCCTCAGCAGGACAGAAAGAGTAAGGGCTTCCTACTAAGCAATCGACTATTTCTGCTGATGTGCCTTCATCAGTCTTAGTTTGGATCCCACATGGGATTTTCAAGTTAATCTTTCAGACATCCCTGTTTACAAACTTAGGTTCTCAGAGCGCACTGAACTGGATTCTTTTTTGATGAAACCAAACCAAAAGACTACAGCTCTAAGCTCTAGAAGACATTTGCATGACAGGAAGCCAGACTAGAGCCACTCCAAAATAAAGCACATAAAGTGAGCGCTCTGTGGGTAACAGGTCCTCATCAACCCTAATGATTTTATGATTCTATCATGAGCTGTTTTGCTTTACAGACCTGCTCCTACTGCACTTTACTGTTTTTACTAATACAAATTAAGTACTTTAAATATAATTTCTGCTGACAAATAAGGAACTGAAGGCAGAGAACTAAGCAGCAGGTTCAGAGAAAAAAAGATTAACAAAATAAAAATCAAAGGAGATACTTCACATGACAGACAAACTCTGAAAGACATTGTTTGTAATCCTGTATCATGGGATTTGTCTGCTAAAATCTACACAGACTCAAAATAGCCAAATTATTAAAAGAAAAATCAATTAAGAGCCAACGACAACCTGTGGTACAGGAACTTTCTGAGCTACAGAAACTAGGAGGTTGAAGGAGCTCATGAAAACATCACTCTGTGGTCACCTTGTACTCTTCAGTAGATAGCCCAGTAATCCCTCCAAAACAGCATACAGGTCTAGATACCTGTCTGTTCTGACCTAGGTATGCTGCTCATTTTTCTGACATAGAGCAGAAGTCAAAATCTTCACACCTACGTCCCTTTGAAATTTAAAGACAATTGCAAAACTCACTGGACTGTGGGTTCAGTGTCCCTGTAGCGTCTGACCTGCCTGGAAGGTAACTCTCTTCAAGCTAATGGAATGACTCACAGCATTAGCAACAAAAATCAGAGACGAGGAGCCATAAAAATTCGATATAATTCCACAGATTAAATTATCTCCTTTTCCCATAATTTGACTTTGTCTTTTCGTTTTTTTAAATAACATTTTAAAATCTTCAAGCTGAGCAAGAGCTTGGAAACTTGACCACTTGAAAGGAACTGTTAGAAATACTGGAATTAAGATTGCCTGTGGTACTTCAACTTGCTACTGTAGCGTATGTTTGCACGTTACAATGCATCTTATATTAGATGATGCCTTATTTTCTCTAGAGAAACCATCTGATTAAGTACACAGGATGGTCACTACTGAAAAGGAAGGGAAATGAGATGGCCAATCTGCCACATTCCCTGCCTGATTTACTGCAGCACACAGGCAGGTGCAAGGAAAACAGAGCCCTGGACTGAACAAAGAAGCGAGCTGGCCTGCGCGCTGAGGAAGCAGTCAAGTATGGCAGCGGCGAGCAGACCAGCATCCTTTGGCTCGTTTCCAAACTCCCTCTGCAACCCCCCTTTTTTTCCTCTACCCCCATATTTTTGATTTTTTCCTCCACCCCCACACCCCTCCCCAGGAAAGAGCAGACGGGTGCAGCGGGTACTTTGGAGGTAGGTCTTTTTTTCTTGTTCACTGGCAAGGCAGCTGCTAAATATATGACCATGGACCTGTGCCAGCCTTTTTTTGACGGGGGTACTCATCTGGGCCTGTCTTCTCTATCCCACTCTCATTTTCATGAAAGGCTGGAGTCTTCTAAGTTTCATTTAAATCTGGTTAATTTGGATAACAGTTTGTTGGGTTTTTGTTTGTTTTTTTCCCCTCCCAGTGCTCTTATATGATGCTGACCAAGTCAAGTAAGAGATTTTTGCAAAGTAGGTTTGTTTTGTTTTTTTTTTCTGTCTCCTGGGTGCTTAGCATGAGACACCTGGAGTCCAACCTGCACACCTACAGCTAATGTTCAGTTCTGATGATTATGACAATATCTATTAATGTTCCTGCTTGAAAATACCTCCTTGCCTCAAAGGGGTTTTATGTAGATAACTTCACCACTATCTGTGAAATATTCAAGTGTTACGTGTATGACCAGAGACACACACAGGAAAAAAAAAGTAATATTTGTTATCAGTTTGTGTATTAGGCTGTCAGCAAGTTTGGAGTTACATGTTGAAAGCAAAGAATAAAATATTAAGTAGCTGTTCAGTCTGTACCTTTTGTAACATAAAAAGTTAACTATGTGAACCCTTTAAACAGTAACACAAACTATTAAGATGTTCATGCACTTATGCAGGTCATGTTGAATTACATGGAAAGCTTTCATTCTGACGCTTCCTAATTTATGAATGACTGACCTTCTGAGCTGAGGTTTATTTAAGGACGTTTTATGATCTTTCTACCCAGTCATCCATATCTGACCTACCATATACGCCACAAATTATTCCATACTTTTGTTCATGTAGGAAATTACTCCTAAGTAAAACCACTCTAAACCAAAACCCTGCCAAAGCAGCATTTCAGCTGCCTTTGGGGTATGCCCAAACACTTTACGTTCCCTGGCATAGTTCTATAACAGAATCACAGAATGGTTTGGGTTGGAAGGGACCTTAAAGCCCACCCAGCTCCAACCCCCTGCCATGGGCAGGGACACCTCCCACCAGACCAGGCTGCCCAAAGCCCCATCCAGCCTGGCCTTGAGCACCTCCAGGGATGGGGCATCCACAGCTGCTCTGGGCAGCCTGTGCCAGGGCCTCACCACCCTCTGAGTAAAGAATTTCCTCCTTATATCTAACCTAAACCTACCCACTTCTTGTTTAAAGCCATTCCCCCTTGTCCTATCACTCCACTCCACTCCCTGACAAAGAGTCCCTCCCCAGCTTCCCTGTGGGCCCCCTTTAGGTAAAGCGTCCATATGAAACATCTGTCTAGGGGAAAAAGCTTTGCTTGTCTGATGCAATACAGCCAAACCGTACGGGAAGCGTCAAGATAGTGCAGATCAGAGGCAGTGCAATGCACACTATGGCTCTGTGCAGGATTTCCCAGGTAAAGAGCTCCCACAGCTGCTGCCCACTGTCTAGGGAGGGCTTTAAAACCTAACAACAAAGAGCTAACAGGCACTGAGAGTCCTGCTGTGCACAGCAGCACTCTGCTCTCAAGAATCTTTTTGGAAAGTATTGATTTAATTCCCTCATGTGAGCACATACTTCTGCTCTAGTAAATTATATATATGCACGTTTGTTGAATTTTATTTTATATAATGGCTTGACATGCTTCCATGAAAGCCTCTGGGAAAGAAGTATGATATGAAATAATAAACAGACCAGCCTCTTACTAGAAGACAATTTTGTGTAAATTAAGTTACATGAAATGTATTAATTTTTAAATGTCACTTTGATTTATAATAAAAATCAAGATTATTGAGCCTCCTCAGCTGCAGCTTGCTTAAAGGAAAAAAACAACACCAGCAAAACCAACAACAACGAACAAAACAAAATAAAAAGCTGGAGCTTGTTGCTTGGAAGCTGTTAATTCTCTATGACAGTAACATTTTCCTTTTTCATTTACCTGGGCTCTTTTGGCTATATCGCTTATAATTGCTTGATGTACAAAGCTGCAAAGACCATTTCTGCTGCCTTTGTACATGCCAAACATCAATGTGCATCTCCTCTCACTCAGCCCCACTGCTGGCTTGAAAACCAGCTCCTGTCCAAAAGGCCATGCAGAGGAGGCTCACTATTTTAAACAGAGAGGTTCAGAGATTTTTAAGGGTTCTTACCACAGTGACTCTTGCCTAACCAATACCAACTCCATTTCACAGGTAGGAGCGATATTAGGAGATCTACAGATGTGATTTCTAGGACCACAGTGATTAGAAGAATTAAATTGGAATAAAGTTTAAGATCTTTGTTAAAAACATTAGTGAAATAGAAATAGTTTTATCTCTCTACACTAGGAAAATTTTGGGTTCTTCAGCCAGGTAGACTTGGAAGATGAGCATAGAAAAATGAGACAGTATACACTGGGATATTTTAATGAACAAAGCTAGAGGGAAAAATCAGTCAAATCTGTTTTGCAGTGTTGCTGTTAGGACTGAATACAGAAAGACATTTCCAAGGTTTACAGAGATGCAGGCATTTCATATTTAGAACCATCCCAGCAGCATGAAGTCAGCTCTGAAGAACAAGGGTCTGAGGGGCAGGTACAGAAGGAAGATGTTTACCTAGTTTTGAATGAAGCCTGGACAGAAAACAGCATGTAACATGTACAGTGCTAAATAGTGGAAAGTGCAGTGTATGGGAAAGTGTACTGGTGTCACGGAAGGGAAGAAAAATAAGTTTATTTTTGACAAAACGTTTCAGTTTCCTTGAAGCTGAGAGCTTGGCAAGTTATAGAACGGTGAAATAAGAAAGTCAATTTTCAGTTCTAACTGTATTCAGGTCATTATTAAAAGGGGTGACAGGAGAAACTAGACATGTTAGATAATAGTGAAAATCCAAATAATGCAATAATGTCTCACTGATAGCCTCCTGGGTATCTCTGAATTGCAACTTCCAAATGCTTGGAGCTCCAGAACCTTCTCAGTCCATGCCGGTCTTCAGCAAAGCCGTCAGATTTGTACAGTTCTACGCTTGACTTAAGAAAGACCTCGTCTTGCATGACCTATTTGCACATTGGAAAGCTACTGCAACTGTGAGTCTGTAAACTGTAGTTATGGTCACCAGATCACTAAAACTAAGTCAAATGAACAAGTCACTAATCTAACTGAGAGCACAGGGTGTGTTTGTGGCTTGGTTAATTCATTTTTGGGGATACAGACAAAAATCTAGGTACTACCAAAAGTTTCAAAAACTACAACTCATTATTAACATAAATAAAACAGTGAGTACACTAAAGAACAGCCTTTATAACACCTGGCTGACCTAAAATGAAGGACCAACATGGACAGTTTTTAGCAAGTACTTTTCCACTGTGTTTTGCTATAATCTGAAGGTTGGCATGTACCTCAACTCAATAATTAAATTTTGGCTGTTACTTTCAAAACCATAACAGATCCTCCCAAATTACTCTGGAATAAGTCACCACTGTGATTAACATATATATTATTACTAGCACTATAACAAAGAAAAAAACTGAGAACACATGTTAATTTGAAAATTCTGAATTGAATTTCCTCATGAAACAACTACAAACGTAAGACACTGACTATACTCCAATTACAATCCACTAATAGACACAACTTAGAAAATTCTAAACCAAAAGGGACAGGTTATCCTATTTGCCCAGGCTTGTTTCACAGCAGCTTGCACAGACGTGCAGAAGGACTCAACCAAAGGAAATCAGAAGAGAATTACCTCCATGTGGGGAACTTCCACAGCTATCTCTAGAACCCTGCTTGCATCACAGTGAGGGAGCCAAACTTCAGGAGCATTGTGGTGAGGAAGAGGAGGAACAGGATGAAGAAAAGGAGAAATGACTGCTATTGCTAATCCTCCTGACTACTGCCGTAATGCAGATATGCTCCCTTCCTAGCTTTAACGTATATTAGGACTACTTGGCTCAGGCTGATGGAGGGAACGGGAAGATTATCTATCCTATAGCGGAAGGTAGAAGGCTACCAAAGGATAGGGCTGTGACTGTAAGTAGGAGGAGCATCCACTTGGGAAGACAAACTAGATGGATGTGATGGGGAGGGGGGAACACAACCAAAACCAGATATTCCAATAACCACACTATTATATACGCAAAAAACCATCTATGGATAACAACCCTGGAAGGAGAAACGACCCAGGCCTTTAACTGGAAGGCTGGTTAACTGGGAAGTTACCCTGGTGTTTCCATGAGGTGCCATGAATCACCGGCCTACTCTTAGTCCCTCAAATTCTTTTGAACCTTAAAGCTTCGAAGTGAGAGAGCTAAAAAGTTTCATGTAGCTTCTCTGAGAAAGCTTTAATTTTGATGGAAATGCTGATCTCTTCTATTCCTTTATGTGCACATCTTATATATAAAATTATATTTATATTTATATATAAATACATTATATATATATATTATGTATTATATATTTATATCTATATATTGTATTTATATATGATATATATAAAATTATATATAAAATTATAGTATATGCTCTGGTCTCTAAAGAGAGAAAATCAGACTTTTAAGCAAAGACAAACAAGTTATTGTGCATTACATTCACAGAAGTACTGTGTTTCCTTTACCTCCAGAGAATATTCTCCCATGCATGGCAGCTGGCAAAAGTTATTAATACTGATAATGATTGTTTTTAGCAAGCAACATATTAAGATGGAATTTCTATGGTTGGAACAGCTTTCAAGAAAAGTATAAATCACTCACTTAAGAAAAACTGATGACGTACTTGGCCAAAAAAAGTCATGCAGATGATAACGGGTTATCCTGAATTATGCTGAAGATCTGTGATAATCTTACTTCCCTGGACTTAAGAATGGTTAATAGCCCAAACTGTAGCAGGACCAATATGGGTCAGTTGAAAACAGGAAAATGAGTATTTCATCTTTTTCACAGATACTCAGAAATAATCCAGTTACAGTAAATAGCAGTTATGTATTCCCAAAGTAACTTCCAAGTGAACATACACTTTCCTAAATATCCTGAAAAATCTTCATTTTAGTTTTCTAAACTGAACAATGGTATTGTCTATAGAGTGTTAGCTGATTGGGATAGCTTGTCTCAGAATGGAAGCAGGACTACTAACCGCAGCTGAAAACAAAACAAAAAAAAATACTGCAAAGATTACGTTAAATTCAAGAAACAGCTAAGCATCAAAACAAAAATTTGTGGTGAACAGAGTCTTTTCTGTAGTCTCAATGATCTTTTCTTGATTTTCAGGTCCTCCTATCTAGTATTATTTCTTTCAAGTAAATGTAAAGACAAAATAAAGGGTTTTCATTCAATTGTCTTACAACCTTACTGGTGAAATTCCCAAAACACTCATTATTACAAACATTTTTACTAACAGATATGCCTCTAAAATTAAATTTCATTGGCATCTAATTTTAGTCTGTTTTGGATAAGCTGTTATTTATTCATCACTAATAAATACAGCTGTATTTGGTTGCTGATTTTTGTGTTTGCACACAAAAGTCTGCAAACACAAATACAGAATATTAGCATTAGGTACAGAAGAACCCTACTGTTTCCTATTAAAAAGACAGATTAATTTGCTACTGAAATCAACATACACAGAAAATCAGGGAATTAAATTTTTCATTTTCCATATTGCCCTCTAATCTGAGGCACAATTAGATATACTTTAACTACTGCTGAAAGCATCCACAGATGTTCACAGGAGATGGAAGTTCCTTATCCTTCCTAAACAATCTTCTACAGTACTTAACCTTATTTATAGCAAAAGAATTATTCTCTGGAGCAATCTTTTACCATATTCTCAAGATTTAATGTGTCTTCCTAATAATATATTCTTTTGTTTGAACAAATCCATGGGTCAAATTGTCTAATGTCTGATCATCATCATTTTTCCTTTCTGAACTTTCTCAACATGTCCACATCTCCAGTGTTCCATTCTTGGGAGATTATGTACATACACCTGTCTGCCTGCTACCCTTTTCACAAAGTATTATAAATAGAACATACTTATTAAGTTGCAATAAATTTATCTTGTGCAGAAACATGTAAGATAAATACAGGCTTCTAAGTGTACAGCAAGATAAGAAATAATTTTCCAAAATTCATAATAAGTGGAGTAGTTTAAGACAGAACTCAAGAGACATAGAGATAATGGTGTTCACCTAAACTGAAAAAAAAAATATATATATATATATATATAGCTGCAGTTCTGATTAATTTGAGTACACATCAATAATTCTATCAAATTCACAGCAAGCATCCTTGGGAGTCCATACAGAATTTCTTGGCCTGACCAGCATGGCTATACCTTGTATTCAGAGCTGTTTAGCTCTTTCTTGCTTTGACATTTCACCTCTTGAATGATCTTTTTTTCTACTACTTTCTGAAAGTATACTTTTTTAAAGTAGAAAAACTGGTTACCTTTTTTCCTTCATTCCTTAGAATCATCTTCAAATAACTACTGATATGGCTGTTTATACTGAACTCTACTGGCACAGTGTTTTACTACTTTAGTGAACAAATTACTTACTAGTATTTTCCAGCTAAGAAAAAAAAAGTGTTTACCTTTTAGTAAACAAAAAATCTTCAAACGTATTGGCTAGCTCTGGCCACATACTGTCAAATTTTCCAGAAGATGCATGCTGCCTTGCAACTGGTAGTCCAATAGAGAGAACTTTGAGAAGGGAGGAAACAGCTAGCTTCCATGTGCTTTCCGAAGGACAGGAATATTTCAGACTAAGAGGTATTCTCAGTGTCTGCAAAATACAAGTTCAAATAAAATTCACAGTTGCTCAGAGAAATCAAAGAATAGGACAGATTTCTGTAGATCTCAGCAGACATTTACATAGATGATAGTACACATTTTTATCTTTTCTGCTGGTAATATGAGATGGTCTTTTTAAAATATAATTATAAAGACAATTTACCACATGCCAGCTGGCTAAAGCATGGGTCTATTAACAAATACAAGGTTAGAAGCCAGATCTGATCCATTACCAATTACACTACGAAAGTACCTACTAATTTTCTGTATTACCATCCACCATTTCTGCCAACTCTGACAAATGGGCTTACCTAACACCTACAAGATTGCTGGCAGTTCTTTGCCATAAGTATATTCTGCAGAGTTTGGTTCTGTACCTAGAAAGTTCTCTCAAGTGCTCCCAAAGGTTTAAAAGAAAAAAAAAAGAAAAAAAAGCCACACTAAATTTAAACTTTTCCTAAAATGCAAAAGTTGAACTATACACATAATCACTGCAAAACATCTGGTGATTGCTGACTGTTAAACCACAGGAAGCATAAAAGCAAAAAGAGTTGATGAAATTCTGAAGATAAAGGCTGCTAGACAGCACAAATGTATAGCAGATTAAAACACAGCAAATTCTGGATAGAAAGACAGCTTCAGTATCTATAAAAGAAACTCAATAACATGTTTAAAACTTCAAGCTTATGTACTAGAACTATATCTACTCCTTCTAGCATTGTTAGTCAACAACGAACTAACTAGGAGCTGATACCAAGTTATCTTGGAAATCTAATTCTTTAATTTACATTTCAAATATATATTAACTAAATTTGGGCATTACATGTACGTCCCTAATACCTTCAGGGAAGCTTCTGATTTGAGGAAAGCAAAGGGAGAACTCACTCTCAGGATTAAGTTAATTATAATTATTTTTTGCAATAGTTATCAGAGCTAGGACATAACCCTAGAGATAAACAGAATACTTTCTTCTGATGCTATTGCTCATGAGTCAAATCTAATTCTAATATCAACATGAGCTTCAGACACATGAAAAGTCATTTCAGAAGTCTTTTCATCTGCTGCAGTAGACCACAATATTATCAACTGTGAACTTTAGAGAAAAATAGCATTTATATTAGTTTCACCTAGCCCATTAAAACAGAAGTGGAAACCAAATGTATTAATTTTGAAACACAAGCATGTAATTCGTAACAGATTCCAAAGAATACCATGTAACTACTTTAAACACATCCATGTTGCTAAATTTCTATACAGGAACAACCTGAAGTCAGCCAAGTCATTACTAACCTAGGACCCATATAGTTTTTCCCAGACATTTACCATTACTTCCATTATTTGCCAAATTCATTTGCAAAAACAGGGTTAAAAAATATGAGTTTGGCACTTTCACCTTAAAGGCACATCTGTGCACCCATAACATGTTATAGCTACATTAATGGCACACAAAGCCATTAAAAGTAGATCAAAAGTACTAGCTAGAGCACACCTCCACAAAAAATATATATGCCAATTTTGTCTTTAGCCTTCAGTAGTATTTATTAAGAGGCCTGCATTTCAGATTCAGGTGCATAATACTTTCGAAGCTTACTATTGTTTGGCTGAAAACACACTTGTTGATTTTTGTCTTAATATTGAAATAATATTGAAATACTGATGCTGTATCATCCAGCTGAAGACCAATGCATACAGCCCAATTAATAGCGTTTGTAGCATCACAAGAAATTATCTGCTGCCTATCTTTACTTTTTTTTTTTAAACTAAAATTTTAAACTTTCCAGAAAGTGTTTATCAACACGATCTCAAAATCAAATTCTTTATTTTCAAAATAAACTCTTTAATTCAGAGCACACGCAGGACAAAGCTTTACCTTAATAATGTTCTGAAGAACTTTCTCATTTACAACAGCTTTATGGCAAGCTGTCTTCTGGTATAAGTCCACAACCACTTCCAATGATCTCTCAGCAAATGGTACATAATTCAATGCTACCCATTCAGCCTAGGGAAAAAATAGTAAATTACTGAACTATTTGCGAGAAAATATTAATTAAGGAACAAAAACTGTATGCTTTGTGTTGAACTCTCAGTTTAATGCATGCAAGGTTTGCTAAGAATATAGTCCAAGCAACAAAACTGCAAATACAGTGTGGTCTGACTATGAAAATGTACTCCACATTGAAGTAAAGTACATTTAAGTAGGAAAAATGTTGCAATCTAGGCAAGACAACTACATTAGGACAATCGTTAAGGAAATTTAACTCACCGGTGCAAATAGTTGTATCTAGTGTGATTCCATTGTGTTGCAGGACAAATAGAATAAGAAGAATTAATACATACATAACAGTTACCTCTTAGATTACACCGAATCAGATGCTCATGCTCAGTGAACAGCAGAGTACACAGATATAAAGAATTATTGAGTATGTCCCGTTTCTCTCCTGCATGTGCAATTCAAAAATGTGCAGTTTGAAGGAGTTTTCTCCATTCAAAACTATGGTGCCTTTCTATTTAATATAGTATCAAATATACGAGCAGATAGTTTAATTCACTGGACAAATTCAGACACATTCATCACGTCTGGTGTCCAGGCAAGAATCTTCCTACATGGAGGAATACAGAATATTAAAAAAAAAGAAAAGAAAAGAAAAGAAAAAGTAGAATTCAAAGGGAGTGAAAGAAGATAAAAGCATGTAAAAATACTAATAAAACAACTTACTACACAACATGCACAGCAAAATTTTTACAGATAGAATAAGTGTATCTGGCTAAACAACCTGCATCTGAAGGTGAGTTGTGTTCACCAGCCAAATGAAACAAGTGAGACTTCTAATAAATTACCTGATTATATTTTGCATTTGCAATGTGCTTTGTTTCCAGCTGTCCATACTGGGGAGGCTTGCAGGAAAATTCGACAAAGGCCAATAGCTGGTCGAAGATTGCAGGATACATTATCTGCATGTTTTCTGAGCCTACACATATAGCCTATACCAAAAGAAAATACAAAAGCTTGAGCATCAGCATTTAAAAACCTGCCTCAATCCAAAGAGCTCCTACAAAAAAAATCCCCATATCTGCCTCTTAGCTACCTCTGCGAATTATAAGGATTACTATTAACTTAGCTCACAAATTATTTTACTATACCAACAAAATGCTAAAGCTGTAACAACACAATCAGTATGAAATAATCTCAGTGCATAAATACAGAATGATTACTACAGTGTCATGCAGGAACTGGACCATGCAAGATTTATGCTGTATAAAAGAAATTGTATAGTTCTAATACTTTTAGTTCTTACAGTTCTTATTAAACTTAAAATAAGTTTTGTTATTTTATTACAGAAAACTATGTGGAAAGATAGTGGTATTTACTAATCTATATATGGCCAGGTATCTCATTTTGTCTAATAAATGACACATTTTCTTTACAAACTCTGCTTTGACATGACATATTTATAGGTCATATACAAGTCCTGACTACTGATCTCACTCAGACACATCTTCTTTAAGTTCTACTTCAAGAAGCATTTAAATCTCAGAAGTAATTCATACAAAGTTTCTATAAGTAGTTAAACTTGTGTCTTACATAAATAAAATCAGAATGATATCATTTTGGCATAGCTGAAACACATAATCTTGTGTTAAAACGGAAAACATTTTAGAAAGGGTGTACTTAGAAGATGTCAAAGAAATACCATGTTGCCATAGCGTAACAATTTCCTGTTGCAAAATAAATCCCAAGGAAAAGGTAGGGCATCTATTTTCAAAGCCAGATACAAAGATTCTATGAAGCTTTTCCAATTATTTTCTGTCATTTTCAAAGTCTTGCTTTTCCTCTCCAGGTCCCTCCTCTCAAAGCTTCAAGACACAGTCTATTTATTGCTCCACAAAAAGGTCTTGAGCTTGTACTGTCATTTTCCTCTGGGGAGGAGTCAAACCCTTTTCCATTAACCGAAGCTCATTCATGACAAGTTGTGGCCAAACTCACTCCAGGTGCCACCAGCTCTGAAGCTGTTCAAACAGAGCTTCAACGCTGAGGCTGTGTCGAGCCATGACGGTCGAGTGGCTAGAAAATATCCTAAGTCCTCAGCCGTGAGAGGGAGCAAGCCATCAGGGGTTACAGACACTGCCATCTCTAGATCATCCTAAAACCAAGCTGCACCTTCAGGCAATCTACAACGTGCACCAGAGCACTCCATGAATCATTAATAGCCTCTTTTCCACAGCTTCCCTCAATTCAAAACATGTCTAATTCCCCAAAACTTAACCAACATTATGAATATAGTGGAATACTGCTCCTCCTAAGAAAGCTGTCCTTCTCTCAAGTCCAAGACTGTACTGACCTCAGAAAAAGGCACTTGAATGCTAGATGCTCCCCTGTGTGGCTGAATGCTGAAGGTTAATTGCTGATCTGAAGCACTCGACACACTGCAAGACCATTTCAGCTGATATGCTGCTGCACCAAAGTCACTACACTAAATCTTAACAGGTTAATGCAAAATAATTGATGTAAGAAATTATTTTTTATAACACCACATGGATTAGAAAGGGAAAAAGAGCATCCAGAAATTCCTATATGAGTTTCATACAGATCTAACTTATGTACACGTATCTTCAACATCACCCCCAGAAGACTCGCTTAACATCTGTAACGGCAAAACTTCCAAATAGACTTGCTGTTCATTCTAGCTTGTTAGATTTTTATTATTGTTATTATTACTCATTTTAGGATCAGAGCTTCTGCAGATGCTACTTTTTCTGTACTGGTGAACAAAAGCAATAACTACTACTTAAAGCTTGTGCATCAGTAGGTTCTTGTTCTTAATATTTTATGAAACTCTTGTAAAATTTTATTTTACAAATAGAAGCATTTTCTGTCCAGTCTACTTAGGTATTTTCAGCTCTTAACATTACCTGTATAATATTAAAAGTAACTGACCTGGTACTCCATCCGTACTTTGAAAAGTCACCTATCTAGAACTGATTTTCAAAGAGGTTTATGTTTCTGACTGACACCAAGTATTTTTTATCTAAGAATAAAAAATGCATCATTATGAAAAATGCAAAAATGGCCTAGTAAAGTGTGTGACCAAGGATGCTGAAAGTATCTTTAAGAGCTGCTTATAAAATAGAGTAGTATTTACTGCATTGAGTGCATCTTTACATCCTTAAGTAAGGAGACACATATAAAACAAAAAGTAATGTTCAGGTAACAATAAAATGCACTGAAACCCTAAAACATAATACTTGGCTGATCGTTGTTTGCTGTAAAAATGGATACGGTACTTTAGTTTTAGAAGTTTATGCTTTAAAGCATTCTAGTAATTTGAAGCAAACCTTCAAATTTTTGTATAGTTTGAGATTTATTTAACAACTCCCACTGCAGCTATTGTCATAGACTACAGTTATTTTTACTGGTCTCAGTGGCTAAGTCTGTGCTAACTGTTGTAAATGTAAATATATCCTTGAGCACCACACCCACAGCTCAAGAGGTTTACATACATACTGCCTACAGAAGCAGAATTCAAATGTATCTGATAACCAAATATGTATCTGTGTTCCTCTGTCTGAGGAGCCTGCTGGCTCACTGCAGCGTTGACCTAGACTGAATGTAGGTAGGCAGTGAGCACAGTCAGAGAATTCAGGCTTGGGTACAAATTTTAGCTGAGCTAATATGATGAAGCAGGCATTTAGACTACAACAGTGGAAGACTAGAAAACAAATTCTAATGAGGAATAAAAAAGAAAATGAACGAAGGGTCTAAAATGGATTCAACACATGGAAATCTGAAACAAGAACTACTAAGCTTGCCTTCCACTCCTGTGTTCTTGCATTAGCATGTCCTTTGCTAGTGCAATCACATAATAAAATCTCTATCAGGACAGCCAGGGGTTCGGTCTTAACATATCATTTTCCAGCTATTCCAGCTGCAATGTTGTTCCAGAACTTCTTACAAAATGAAAACCTAAATCTTTCTACATCGACAAAGAACAAAACTTTAATCTGATCCCACACTTGAACACTGAAGCAGGCAAATATTTACATGCTCTTCTTTAACTATCCCACCGGAACCTGCAAGTATTCCTGAGCATTAATTCAACACAGGAAAAAGACACTGAAGCATCCAGCAAAACCACTTCACAGCCAGCCTTTGCTTCACACATAGCACTGGCTGACTGCCTTGTCATGTGAATTCTACTGGGTTACGCAGCTCAGAGGGAAGATCATGAGACTTCACAGAACT
Source organism: Anser brachyrhynchus (assembly GCF_964034855.1). Lineage (NCBI taxonomy): Eukaryota > Metazoa > Chordata > Aves > Anseriformes > Anatidae > Anser > Anser brachyrhynchus. The sequence continues at coordinate 35,791,608 of NC_137694.1, read as the reverse complement.
TGCTAATCTCCAAATATATTTTAACTTAGTTTTTAATGACCTTATTGATGTTCTATTAGTAATATATGTATATATATTCCAACCATGGGATGTACTGTTTGATAGTGTACCAATGACTTCCTATTTGTATTTTCAAAGGCTTGGGCCTGTAACGTAGACATGTCTCTTTCTCACAGGGATTTGTTGCAGTTGTTTTTGCCATTTTGGAAAACTTCAGCTAAAACAGTTTAGCACCGTGACAAGAACAAGACTAGAAAAAAATATGCAGTTTTTCCTCATATTAAAATTTGTGGAAACCTTTTCTGTGAAAAGTGCCAGAAGCCTTTACTTTAACTCAGCAAGGCTGAGCTGCTGGAATGGAAAAGAGACAAAAAGGGTAAACCTGATTGGAATAGGGTGATGGTTTAGTGGATACAATTGGTCTTAAAGCTTCGTGTTACTTATATTCCCACATACAACACTGAAATTTAATACCAACTTCTAATCTTATAGTTCCGTTCTCAAAATACATTCATATTTCTTAAACCCACAAACTAAAGGTATGACTGCAAGATAATGATTTTGCCTTTCTTGTGGGGTTGAAATAAGTATGACACAAGCCAACCCTCACTAAGCAAAAAGAAAACAAGACACTGAACCGCTGCTCATTAAGTAGGCACCATACATTCTTTGAGCTGAATGAGACAGGATCCTGTCTGACAAAAGAATTTTAAAAAAGGTACGTCCAAGTAGTTAAGCAAAACAGTCATAACATGAAAGCCCAAAGTGACTAAAGTCAGGTCACATGAACAGTTTTAATTCTGGCATTTCTCAAGTCTTTTTCTTAAAGCAGTGCTTAATCTAAACACATGATCTCATTCATTATCAACTTTGTTTCTTTTGAATAAATGTTTTCTGAATGATCATATTTGCAAGGTCTTTTACTACTCCAGCAAGAAAAAGAATACTTTTATGTTTTTTTACTACCTAGTAAAAGGGCACCCTAATTTGCTGTCTACAAATTAATTTGCATGAACGGTGCAAGGATGAGTTCTACATTAAGAATTTTTTATGCAGAGATGTGCCATTTTCCTTAAATGACTAATTAATAAGAGTTAAGAAGGTAGTCTGCTAGAAACCTTTTTAGGTTTTATGCTTTGCACGTACTCAAAATTCTCATGATCATCACTCTTCTAGACTTTGTTCATGGTAGTGCCTGGGCAACATAAGGAATACCATTTGGGAGATTATTTCCCCAGCTCCATGTGCAGACACTCATAACAGTACAATACTTAAATATTAGCTAGACCAGTAAATGGATATAAACGTAGCACCACACTTAAGGTATTTCTGCAACCTAGCAAAAATGCATTCCATAAAGATTACACCACTCCTTTGAATGCAGAACACCTCGGTCGCACCAGGACTGGAATTCTGATTGTTATAAAACAGTACACTGTGCATATTTAAATAAGTGAACACTTAAGTCACCGCACTATACTTCCAAGAAGAAGAACTGAGAGAGTGTAGTTTACCTTTCACCACACATTTGAAGTCCCATTATTACCTTTTGTAAAACATCTAAAGCTGTAAGCACTGCTTCCTGTAAACTTGTCAGAACTGCTTCAGTATAAGATGGAAGGATGAAAGGGGAAGCGTCAGAACTGATCGGAACTGAAACAGCACCATGCAAAATGACACCCAGCTTTTGGAGATCATCCATGCTGAAACCAGTTTTGATGTGTTGGTAAAGAGCTGGGAATATTTGAATTAAAGCTGTAAGAAAAGGCTGGCTGGGAATGAAAGTCAATTTATCAAAATTAATTGGAGGCTTTGTACTTTCTGAACCAATCCTATACCAGCTGTTCCAAGCTGCCCACCAAAGATTCAAATCTTCGATCTCGTCTGTTACTACAGGTAGTTCAGATCCATTGTATCTTCCCATTCTTTCCCCTATGGAGTCAGTTCTCATGAACGATCTGCCAAGACTAGTGGCAGTTGTTGTTCCTACCACCACAGGTACAGAAACATTGATAGCAGGTGGTGTGTCAGGCTTCTCTGAGTCTCGGACAGGAGAAACGATTTGTAAGATTTCCTGGAAGCTTTTCAGAGCAGCCAAGGAAACTTCATTATTTTTGCTGAGCGCTGCTGATTGGATGTGATCAAGAAGAACATCCCAGGCTTGGGAAAAGTCTCCTGTTAAAAATAGAAAAAAAAAAAATCTACTTGGTATCCGCTTGCTGTCTCACTCCCCACCCAACTCCATCTCTGAAAGGCTCTTCAAGTACTTGTTCCTCTAACACAGAGAAATTTCATGAAGTTACAGGACTGCTTCAATGCCTTTCAAAATTAATCAGTTTGACAGTAAGTAAAGAGAATGAATGCAACAAATGCAACACACATATATGAAGAACGCAATAATATATGAGTGTTTATACCAAAATTACTAGCAATATATCATGTATCATATGTCATACCAGAAAAAAAATGTTTTGTTTATTCAGGATAGTGAAAAAAATTTCTTATGCATAGCAGATGCCTGTTGATTTCAAAGTGTTCAGCATACACAAGGAATAAAGGGTCAAATCTATAGTCAAGTAATGCGTTTTATAAGGAATTTTTAAATTCTATAATTGACCTGTAAAGAAAGGTTTCGTTTTTGGAGTTTGAGGTTTTTATTAACCTTTCATTAACCTTTGTAACCTTAACAAGAGGAAAAATATGTTCTGGCAATCAACCAAACACAAAAATTATTATTGCTATCATGCTACTGTAAGTTCAGGTTATTTGGCACACAGAATTGTAACTACTGAGATTTCATCTCAAGTACCATGACATGGAAGAGGAAATTGGTATTTAGGGTTTTGGGCTCTGAGGAGTATGAATTAAAAATTCTAATTGTCATCACATTTGAGGTGAGACAATAGAAACACACTTCCAACCTAAGATTAAGATTCTTGCCTGGTACTGTAACAGAAAAAAACATACAAAGCTGGAAGTTCATTACTGTATCTTTCAGTAATTTTAAACCATAAATTTTACCTAAAGGCTGCAGTAAATATCTCCGGGTGTTAAATATTCTTGCAACTCCAGCCAGTGTTAACACCCATGTCTCTGCCCATTGTTTCTCAGCTGTATCCCTTGAATGATGGATGAGGATGTTCCCTCCTCCTGATTCAATTTTCTCTTTGTCAGCTGTAGTAGAAGATTCTCGAACCCTATCCAAGAGGTGAAATAAAACCTGCAATAGTCAGAAAAAAAATGAAAAAAGGAGCAACTTTTAAAATAACATTGTTATATTCTCAGTAAAACAACAAAAATAATAAATTTTCTGTTATCCTTTATGTCCCTGTGTCATCTTGGGAATTCCGTTATTCTACACAGTCCCTGCAACAGCTAAGAGTACTTATCAGCTAACTGATGTTCACTTAAGAAGAGTTAGAAACAGCATGATCGGAACCACTGAGAACAGTGTTAGTACTAACAGAAGGCTACTGTTAGAGATCTGTACTAATCTATGGACCTCAGATACCTGAACAACAGGCGCAGTAGGCAATAGACTCAACCACAGCCCAATTTTTCCACAAGGCACAACCAACATGACTGTGATCTAGAACAAGGTATCTGACTGACCCTCTCAAAGGAGGGAGACAAAACAGAGGGCAAAGCAATGCTCAATCTAATATAAGATCAATCCAATCAGATGAATCTCAAATGTGGTGACTCTCAAAATATGGTGATATTTTCACACAACAGGAGGAGTCTTTAATCTGTGCAGGAAAGGAATAGCCCTTTTATACAACTCCTGTGTACGAAAAAAATGATCAAGATAGAAAAATTGCATTTCATAAGAGGTTTTACAGACAAGAGAAAAGTGTAAAAAAATAAAATGAGAGGTCAGACTTCTGCAACCATATGTTATCTTTAAAAGAATGTTAATAAACTAGCTAATGGACATTGAAACAGTACACCAACTGTTAGTAGAATGAGAATTAAATTTTAAAAACCTTTAGAAGAAGCTCACACGACATACCTTCCATATCACTGTGTGCCACGTTGAATGTTGCAATAAAGTTCCATGAGCACCAATAGTGGAAAACAACGTCTGCCCAGCACTCTTTCTAACTGCAGGTCGGGGATCCACACAGAGTTCTCCAAGTTTGGCATACAGACATAACCAAAGACAGTCAAATGGTGGTGCAGGATGAAAAGGTCTGTTCAGCACTACCCCCTTTTCCTCTGCCTGTTTCTGCAACACTGCTTCTTCTTTGTTTAGTTCCTTTTCAATTATTTCACCTCTTTGGAAAAAATAATCTGAAATATTCCACTAGAAAAAAAATAAGACGTTGTTGCACAATAAAAATATTACAACACACTTAACGATCATGAAATAAATTGTTTCTCATTTTCACATTTAAAAGTGTTTTATAAGGTTCCCTACACTGATGGAATAAGATAGCACATAAATGCTGTAAGGTACAGAAAGTAATTTTCTCAGCCTTAGCTTTTAAGCCACAATTATACGTGAGATACCAAAAAGGAAAAGTTTGTATTAAAAATATGATACTGGTGAACATGTTTACAACACAATACTATTTGTTTTATACAACCTTGGAGTCAGGAAGATTAAAGATAAACTGTGCTCATTCAATTTACATATGATTCCAAATGACTGCATGGGATGTCAGTAACGATTTGAAAAACGGGTTTTGGCTTTCATTTGTAGAACAGACTACAGATTAATTTTCATTTGAAAAAAAAAAAGCTAGAAGCAGCATCACTGTAGGCTAATGTAAAACTCACCAACAAACCAATTGAAGTTAAGCTAATATTTAGCTCTTGATTGTGAAGTCCAAAGCTTCCTGCAACTTCAACAACTATCTGTAGACAAGTACATGGCATTGTTGGAAGAAAGTCTGTCACAACCAACTGAAGACACTGGAATGCAGTCCGTATTAAGGACTCTCTTAAAAAAACAAAACAAAAACAAAACACATACACACACTCTAATTTCAAGTTTCTTCAAGAGCACAGAAACTTTTCGAATACAGTACATCAGGAGATGGCAGTATTAGAAAAGAAATATATATATATATAAATTTTGAAATGAATTTACAAGATTTAAAATGTTTCAACTATACTTTTTTGAGATATGACATTCAGTTTAAGTTTCAACTTAAAGTATGTACCTAAAGTATGCCAAATGGGTGGGAAAAATGTATTTTTATTTATTAGGAAAGATGCATGCTAATACAAAGGTAGTCTTACATGCTTCAATACTGTATTATGTTAGTCAAAGTCTTTTGAAAATATCTGCCATTAAATACGTATTTAATAAATACTCTGCCTTCAGAATTAAATTCTGAACACAAACAGATAAAATAAAAATGTGGTCTGGAAAAGGTTTGTGAGAAGGAGTTCTCCATGAAGGAAGACTATCCACAACCAAAATCTTGTTTAGTGAGAGACAAAATGAAGGAATCATAAAAGAGCAGTGGAGTAAAGGTAAATACAAAATAGGGAAGACAAACTGCTACAGCTGTATTTAGATTTAAGTACAGTTTTTACAATGCTTAATATTTAACGTACAAAAGAAAAATCCAACGGTTTTTGACACAGAAAATGAGTGTCCTTCAGAATATATATTCCAGGGAGAAAAAAACAAAACAATCAGAGTAGAGATGTCAATTACTTATTTCAGAATCCCAAATAAAAGAACCTTTTTTTTTTTTTTCAATTAATTCAAAATGAGTATCATAGGTGGACCACCGTATTGTAACAGCCAGCCTGAGATGGAAGCCAGAGAAATGCACACAAAAGTTCACATGGACAATAAAAGTATAACTAATAATTCTACGTAATAATATGCATACTGCAAATAGGCACCCATCCCACCACATTAAGATCAAAGGATATATCCTTGCTAAACTTATGGAGGAAATTTTCACACACTACTTTCCTTTGCATTCATTACATGAGTCTATGAAGTGAAACACACCCAAAACTGCTGCAGTTCCCTCTCCACTACAAAACTTCACAGGTATGTGATCTTCAAGGACTCTATAGGAAAAGGAAAGGAGGCAGGAAATGAAAGTATAGTTACACAGCTCATTTTGAAGAACTGCAATAATGGGCAAGTAACCTCTTTTTCTATATTCAAATGCAAGGCCATTAGAACAAATTCAAAGAAGTTAATTTCCTAATTAATGTCCTCACTATGCATTTGGAGAAAGGTTTCAAAGCTCTTCATGCAAGTTGGAACAGCAATACAGCTGATCAAAATGTAAAATTGTCCTTAATGTTATGGATAGCCACCCAAAAGGTAAATACAAATGTAAGCAGCCTAAGTTTAGCTCTTGAAATATTCTGTAGTGACTTATCTACCCTTAAAATAAACTGACAACCCATTGAAAAGAAATTCTTCAAAGGAAGATTTCCTTTTGTTTTGCAGGCTAGCATTGTGCAATCAGAAGTGACTTCAGGATCAGTGGTTCTCAAAATGGCATCTTCTGTATTTATATCAGCCTGCCAAGACATTCTGGAATGCAAATGGATCTCTACCCTGGTCTCCAGGAAGTTCTCAGAGCAGAAGGAAGACACTTGTGAATAAAGTCTAATAGTCAACAGCTTATACTTAGAGTATAGTAGTGCCCACACTTTGAGATCACAGCTATAAGTAAAGCAAAATATTTATTTGTTTCCCAAGGAAAAGAAGGCTTGCTTAATCTTTTTTTCCTACAGTAGTTGATATGAGGTGGTCAAACAATGCTATGTGTTTGAAGAAAAGTATTCTATGTTCTTTATAGGAAGGGAAGCATGGCTATCAAAAAGAAGATGCTCGCAACCAAGTATGCCAATATCCTTGGGGATTTTGGCAAGTATTACCGTCAGAGCAAGCAATACTGCTACAAGAGCAAAATCCTCCAAGCACTTGAAGAAGGGACTTAAGAGGTGCTCATACGACCAGAAGACAGAAACTAAGATGGACAGAAAAGAGATATATGCCAAAGTGAATTCTTTCAATACCCAAGTTTTCTGATGACCTATCATGGTACACAGAGTCATGACTAATACCAAAGAAGGAATAATACAGTCCAATCGTGCAGAAATAGTTCTTGATGCTTACAGTTCCAGGGTCAGATGTTCATTCCACTGCTCATTTCAAAAGAACTTCTTGCAACTTCACCTCTTACTTTCCCTTGTGTGCAAGAAGACTAGTCATACTCCCTAGCTATAACAATTATTTTGGTCTTCTGAAAGAGTAAGTCGGTAAAATGAAAGCATGCACTACATCAAAAATTACCAAAACTGTATGCCTGTTGAGTAAAATTGTTCATAAGCTAAAAATGACAACAAAAATGATGCTATTATCAAAGTAGTTATTAAATTATGAAAATAAAAGCAGGACTCTTTCTACTGTTGTCATTTTACATGATTTTAAAATTTTATTTTGACCACTTACCCCTGATCACTTCGGATTGCCCCCATGACTCCAAGGACCAATGGCCAACCAGGTCCTAAGCTGTCACCCTGACTCTGCAAAATCTGTAGCACGCACTCCAACTGCTTGATCCTGATATCAGGATGACTAATATTTGACAGTTCCTTGAGTGGATTCAATAAAAGCAGCTGCAGTCTCTAAAAGTAAACAGTAAGTTTTATCATCCTTAATAAGCTTTAACTGATTCTTAATTATTTTAATGTGTAATATGTAAAACCATGTAATATCAATCTAAGATTCTTAAGAAGATGTTTAATGCTGAAAGTCAAGTGTTAGACTGGCCCTTCTAAAAAAGCTCTTTGTAAAGGATCTCAGCAGGAAATCTGCATTTTTTCTTTGTTTTTCTACCAGGTCTTCAGGTTCCTCAGGGAGCAGCTACAGCATGCTGTCACAGTTGCATAAAAGTCATCATGCAACTTTATGCTCATTCAGGAGGGCCAGACTCAGCTTCCTACTAAACAGACCTTGAAGATACTATCCACTGAACCTCAGTAAAAATATTACAATGTTTTATTAATAACGGGTTGAATAGCTGTGATTTAGAAGGCTAGGCAATTTATTTTTTTTTACATGCCACTACCTCACATACATACTTCAAAACATTCTGGAATTGTTTTGCACTCATGAGGGTGATCCACAATTTGTTCTAACAAACAGACATAATATGCAAGCATCACCACTCTTTGTTATGTATTTGAAAAAGGAAGGCGAGGGTAGCTCATTAGAATGCACGAGGTGATTTTCAATAGTTATAACTGAATGTTACAGCTGTAGGCTTTATAAACTCAATGGTAAAGTTGCTTTATGAATGCCTCCTATTCACTGAACTGCAGAAAACTTCCTCTAGGGAAGATTTTGATTTTATGTTCATTATAAGTTCCAGAAAAGGAGGAAAGCAGTTTTTCCATAAACTTATTTTACCTGATTCTGTGATAATGGAGGATCATGGCTGAATGTCAGACCTGCTTTAATGAGAGAAGTTAAAGCCTCTGCTCCCCATTCTCTCATTCTGGAGTTGGGATGCTGACAGACCTGAAAACACAACAGTGTTCTGTTTAAAGGCACTTTTATTTAACCAAAATTTGAATATATATAATATTTAAAATTGGTATTTAAATTGTAGTGGACCTTAACATACAATATTTTAGTAAAATATTTTACAACAATACAAAAAATCTCTAAATGTTAAATTTAATAGTAAAAAAATAATAATAAATTATTTTTTGAATGGACGTACCTTCTGAATAAGGAAGCAACAGGAAGCAGTGAAAGACACAGAAGGAAACAAATTGAAAACCACAGCAGTTCAAGTCAATACATTCTCCAAAATCAACATACTAACTGCTGTTTCAGATATTGATGGGCTAAAAGGTACCAAACAGCTCTTCTTAGGTTTAACTCACCCTTAAGCTACTATAAAATTCTAAAGTTTCATCTTTCACACACACAGCTTAACTTACATAATCACGTAAGGAAGCATCACATTAATCAACTCAATAAGCGTCTGCTTTTCAATGGTCCCAAATACAAAAAGTGACTACTTATTGAATGTAAAATAAGTGTTTATGTATCATTATTTCAAAAACTTGACAAAACAACAGTGAACACTGTTTCACACTTAAGTTCAAATGTCTTCATTCCCTTCTCTTTGTCTTCTTGTAATCTAAACCTAGTATTTTTTCTAATTTTTTTTTTTAGAAAAGAACAAAATAAAAGCACTGTGCAAACCCATTGCATAGATACACAGTATGAACTGTAATCCTGTATCTGTTGCCCTCAAATAAATAAGGTATCTACAGACTCATTGACCTCTATATAATTTTTGATATCCACCCTTCCAGCTCTAGCTCGGGTGGTGAGAGAACGCAGCACCTTTCAAAGTCCAAGGCAGGATGATAAGAAAGGCAGATGGTTTGGATTGGGTTGGTGGGCTGTCTCCTTATTGGACACTAGCCAAACTGAAAGGGAGAGCTATGCAGAAGAGGTAGCTTCGTATTAAAAAATGAAGAAATAGCTATTCTACTGATTTTTTTTTTGTTACTTTATATAAGATGACAAAATTTGAAATACTTCATTGTGCTCCGAATCTTATCAGATAATCAGTTTAAGAGACAGAGAAGAAATTCTTCCCTCAGGCTGTTTTTAACTGAATTTGCAGCTGGTGCTCTCTCCTTCCTCACTGTACCACAAAGACAAAGGTTTAAACATAAATAAGGCAGTACTTTAAAATAAATTGATATAGACTATGCATTTCCTACAAAACACTGACAAATATCCAAAATGGATAACAGACTGAAACAGGCTGCTTGCTTACTAGATGAAAACACGGTGTCCCAAGATGTGGATGGTGAACCTTATTGTCTTGGAGATGAAGAAAGGACAAGAGAAAGAGATAGTTGTGCTTTAAGTCTTTAAACCTTTAAGTATCCGAATTTTTTTTCCTAGATAAAAGATTATGTGGATATGATCTCCATGTAGAGGCGGCCAATCCTTCGTACTGTTTGAAATAACACAGTGGTTCAAAGGAAGCACCTGACACTCTGGAAAATGAGGAAGAAAATCTCTCTGCTTGCATTGGGCTTACATCACAAGGTTTTGTGGGGGGGTGGGAGGCTGCAGGGATGCCCTCTGTAAGAAGAGGCCAGGAGCTGCCCTGTGGCGGGCACTGCCAGTTCCTGACAGCTTCAGAAGGGACTTGCTGCTGACCAAAGCTAAGCCAGTTGGCAATGCTGCTGACACACCTCTGTGACAGTATATTTAAAAAAGGACAAAACACATTGTGCAGCAGCTGTAAGAGAGGAGTAAGAAAATGTGAGAGAGAAAAACTCTGCAGATAACAAGATCAGTGAAGGAAGGAGAGGAGGTGCTTCAGGTGCTGGAGCAGCAGCTCCCCTGCAGCCTGTGGAGAGGCCCCTGGTGGAGCAGGCTGTCCCCCTGCAGCCCATGGGTCCCACATGGAGCAGATCTCCACGCTGCAGCAGAGGACCTCATGCCCGAGCAGGTGGACACAACCTGAAGGAAGCTGCAGCCCACGGCGGAGCAGGCTCCTGACCAGAAATGCAGCCTGTGGAGAGGAGCCCACACTCGAGGAGGTTTTCTGGAAGGAACTGCGGCCCATAGGGGGCCCCATGCTAGAGCAGTCCTGAAGAACTGCAGCCCGTGGGACTCACAGTGGCGCAGTTTGTGAAGGACTGTATCCCAAGGGAGGGACACCGCACTGAAGCAAGGGAAGGAAGTGAGAAAGGAGTGGCTGAGAAAGTGCTATGGACTGACCACAGCCCCAACTCCCTGCACCGCTCGTGGCTGAGAAGGAGGTAGAAAAATCGGGAGAGAAGATGAGCTTGGGAAAAGGGAGGGGCTGGCCAGAGATGCTTTTAGTTTTATTTCTCATTATTCCACTCTGTTATTAATTGTCAATAAATTAATCTTCCTCAAGTCAAGTCTGTTTTGCCCTTAACAGTAATTGGTGAGCGATCTCCCTGTCCTTATCCTGACCCATGAGCTTTTTTCATCATATTTTCTCCCCTTGTTTTGCTTAGAAGGGTGAGGGAGAGGGTGGTGTGTTGGCACTTTGCAGCCTGCCAAGGTTAACGCACTACAGTCCTTTACCCTCTGTAAACCTAACCCTGTTCTTGTATTTCACTCTTCTACCTAGCCCTGTAAAGAAATAAAACTTTACAATGATATTCTTTCCCTTGTTTTTAGTTTCAAATTCAGAATTTAAGATTTTTTCCTTGTTGAAACACATTTTCCAAGGAAGAGTCAAAATACTCTACAAATTGAAATGGGATTATGACACCTATGTTGCTAGTATTCTCTTTAAGAAACCATTTTAAATGTTAATTTACATTTATTAAAAACAAACAAACTTCATTAGTATACCTAATGGCTCCAATCCATCTGGTATGGACATAAAAACATATCTTAAAATCTCCCTAGATGAATCCCAAATAAAGCCTGTTTGTGTTACCATAAGTAAAACACATATATATAAAGACCAACAGCAACATAAAGACAGTCAGTAAGAACTACAAAATACTGGAATTTAAATATTTAAATTAACTTTTAAATTCAAGCTGTGATGCAATCAAAGTGCAAAAACAACTAACATGAAACAGAACACCTAAATACACGTCAGATTAAAAGAAATATTTACTCTTTAAAAATGCATTGCCACAAGGTCTTCCTTATTACAAACTAAGTTCTAGGACAACTGATAAAAGCAATTATTTACCTCCAGGAGATGACCCGTCAGAGGTCTCCAAAGGATCTCGATCCTGTGCATGTTAACTAGTCCTGTTTCCAGTAATTTAGCAACAGCAAAAAGCGATGGTTCCTTAGTAAAAGGGAATTTGAACACATGACTTTGAGGTAACTTAGATAATGTCAGAGCCTTTCACTACGTTCTAATTTGTAAATTAAGATGTAACTAAGTCTCCACTGAGTACTGCATTTCACAAGCGGTTGTGACAGCATTCACAGCCGAGGTAGTATGGCTGGGAAGTTTCCACAGCCTCTGCAGTACTTCATGAGAAGCCACAAGGGGGTAGCAACAGCCTATCACGAACAATATTTTTTTCATATTTTTTTTAAATAGTTTTCTCCAAGTTTGAACAATAAACCAGAGCCATAATAATCCTATCAAAACTCCCATTTTTACATAGTCCCCTCTCCAACCAGTTTTATAACATATTTTACTAGCAAACCAGCCTTCTTTCCATCACAACTTTTAAAGTTAAAATTTTATATTATTTGTTCATATACAACATTTAAGACTCCCCTTATGCTCTATCTTCCATCTGCTTCATCAACGCCCTGCAGGAATATGGTACATTTCCCATTCATCAAATACACATGCAAATATTTTCTATAAGCTCCAATAAATCAATAGACATATATTCAAAATTGACTGTTGCACTGGAATTATTCTGCTCCTCACCATTCACATTTCTGCTGATATTTTATTCTCATTTTCAACCGGTTTTTAAGCACACAAAAGATCTTATTTTAATTCATTATCTTTTCTTTGCCTTGTTACTGTAATTGTCAAATATTATCAAGTATACTTTGTCATCATTATCTCTAGTGTAATAGATCAAGTGAAAACTTTCACAAATCCTCCTCTGAGATTAGATTATGACTAGAAGACATATTCAATTTTCTTCAATCACACAGTCTTTAAACTTTCTGAGCTAAAGATTATTTTCTGAGGCCAACAGGAATACTACTATTTTCCCAGGTAAATGAGAAAAACCTTTTTATTTAATATCTAAATTGTTATGCTTTACCTGAAATATATCATAAAAATTTTTGAAAATTAGCATCTCACAGAACATACTGCGCCAGTCAGAATACCTATCCTCTGAAATTACAAGGACTTTTAAAATTTTATCCATCCATGATCTGATAAATGGAAACACATGACATTATTCCTTACCGAACAAAAACCACAGCAATAACACGATGAGAATGCCCACAGGATTTAGTAATCATAGAAGCCATTATAAACAAGACATTCTTTGGTTCATAATTTATTTTTTATTCTGGAGTAAAAAATCCAATGTATTACTGTTTTAACATTAGAAATAGTTAGCTTAAAAGACAAATGCAGAAGTCATCTGCTTTTTTCACAAAGGCACATAAGAAGAAAATAGACAACTCTTTTTATACCTTATTGTTTCCATAGGCCATATCCATGGCTTCCAGAGACAAGGAGCAAAGGGCATTTATTAAGTGATGTAAAGACACATCATCAAGGTACCTGAAAAATAACAGCTATCAAAACCCAACCAAGTTTGATACACACGCGTTATTTTAATTGTAAGATAAGATTTCTTACTGTGAGCTTTCAAAAAGCCTTGAAAGTATGTTGGATATAACTGGTAGATCAGTCATAACTGCTGTGGTCAGAACCTTGAAAAGAGACAGATAATTATCTCATAGATTGCAACAGAAAATACTGCATAATCATTAACTATAAAATGTACAATCATGCTTACTGTGCTGGGTCCTTCCACAGCTCTTCCAGGTTTTAAGGCACCCCCAACACCAGGTTTCAGCCCCAGAATCCACACAAGATGCTGAAATACAAAAGGATGATTTTCAGCAGAAAAGCTGAGATGAAACAAACATTCTACTCAAGTTAGCTTACAGCCTTCCAACTAGCCAGAATTCAAGGAAAATACTACAGTACTTACTCAAGACAATTCAAAGTACACCATTAATAGAATTTTTTTTTTTTTTTTGGTTAGTCACATAAAATCTCAAAACTAAAGTACAAAGAAATGCAAGAAATCAGAAACCATAAATATTTTGAATCATACCTGAAGAGTAGCCAGGACAAGTTGCCATGATGTACCAAGAACAGCTCCATGGCAGTGAGCTAAGTTGAGTAATGTCCTCATACACTGAATATTTTTTGAAGTCAGCTGGAAAGAAAAAAAAAAATCAAAACACGTTTTTTATTATTCTGTAATAAGAGTGTTTCTAGGTGAGCTGGTTTTGGCTGGGATAGAGTTAACTTTCTTCATAGTGGCTCATACCTGATGGGTTTTAGTTTTGTGACGAAAACAGAGACACGCTGAGATGCAGAAAGGAGCATGTAAGAAGGACAGATTGTTTACAAGTTGTACTTACCATTACTGTTCCCTGTGGCTGAAGAGCTAAGGGTTGCCCTACTGCTACAACTTGCTGATGAGACTCACTTGAGGGACTGATCATTTGAACATTCTGTCCCTGAATGGAATATGCTAGAAGAAAATGAAAAAAAAAAAAACAAACAAATTTTAAATCCAGTACTTAATGCAGTAACAACCACCACCACTCCTGAGTGACAGCAAACATACTCCTAAAAATGTTTTCACAGTATTAATTTTAAGATAGCTTACATTTCATTGAAATACTTCATTGAAACCTTTAGTTATATTTAGATTACTATATTATTATCTTATGGGGTTAAAGGAACTAGTAGTAATTTCTCCCTCTCTTTTGCAATATATTAATATGTTTTGTGTCGAGACTAAAATATTAGTGCTAAGATGCTAAGGTACAAGCCTCAGATTATGTCTCAACTCAGTCACCTGTGGTTATTATCTGTAAATGGTATGACTGTGCGATATCACTTTACTAGTGTTCTCAGATTTAAGGTTTCACAAGTGCTACCTAGTGAAGTCTTCCCAATGCAGGACTACAGGCAACCCTTTCTATAATTCACTTGCTAAAAGAAGAGTAACCTAACTAAAATAGTATTAAGTTCACTGCTTCATCTCCCCAGAGATTAGTGTAGCTCAGTCACATGTACTGCTTCACAGACTTGTGATCTAATAATACACTTAGCTTGTGAGCTGGAGAAAAGGTTCCACTCCTTGTTTTAATACTACGGTATTTTTGTTTCATATTAAGAGGTCTAATAGTAAACCCAACTGCCTATTCACCAGGTAGTTGGAATTCGAGCTACACAGCAACTAATTTTCAAAATCAGAAACAGTATATCCTCACTTGACATGCCCCATGATTTACAACATTATCTCAGGATATGGGAAGCACCGATTGAATCTCTTTGAAGCTCAACGGAGCTCAGAACTTAAGACCTTCTATTTAGTTAGTAAGTACTCCCAATCACTATACAATTGTAGAAAAGACTGTAGCACACCACAAATGTAGGATCTTCTAGTCAGATACTAATTATTTGAGTTTCTTGACAGGGACTTTTTTGAAATTTGAATGCCTTAGTTACATATCCTAACAGATCTTTAGGATGACAGACAGATCTCCTTAGAATATGAACTTCTGATATATGCTAAGCATCCAGGGAAGTTTTAGGTTGACTAGAATGATACCTAGCAGATGCTGCAAGACTAAGTAGTTCTGGAAAGGAGGCAGTCTAGATCTTGACTATAGATTTTGAGTAAATTTAGTACAGCCAAGTGCTTTATGCCAAGCAATAATATTGTTGTGTGTCTTTGCAATCATACCCTGATAAAAATAGGGGTTTAGATTTATGGACAATATATGGAACAAAATTAAACACATTTAAATAATAAAGGAAAATCCATATACTTACATTTACTGGACAGAGCCGCGGTTGTACTGTTTAATACAGTAAGGGCATAGTGAGGAGGCAAGGAACCTTTGCAAATGGCAGTGATAAAGGCATCTCTTGATGTTACAAGACCCAGTCTTCCACAAAGCGCAGCCATGGTCAATTCTGCTTTTAGAATATTTTCAGTAGCAGCTTCATCAGTGCTGAAAAACAGTATACATCATTTAGTAAGAATTAACCCGTGGCACAGAAGGCAGCTAACCAAAAGTGAAATGAATGAGAACTCATACTTTGAAACTGACAATGCTATAAATACTGAAGAGCAAGCATAACCAATCAACAGAATTCTCCAGGTCTGTTTCCTATAAAATTGGTCCTTAGTTATGAATGACTTGGCAAAGGAAACTATAAGGAGATATTTAACACTAATTTAAGAAAATAGTGTTTGATAGCAAAAGACTCTCTGAAAGCAACAATAAAATTACCAAGGTTATTACTTAATAAACAGCTCTTCCACTTGAAGAATTGTACATTAAAACAAGTACTGAGATATTATTTAGGCTTTTATAAACATTAGTCACAACATGAGTAGAATCACTTCAACATGTTGAAACATTCAGAGTAATAAAGGAATAAAATTCATTTAAATAGTTTAAATGCAAGTCTTTGAAAATCTGATTAATTCTATATTGAAATATATTAAAGGTTTACTTTAGTATTTTGGGGACCTTCATGTAGTTTACTTGTAACAGCTCAGTCTAGCCATCACTAACCCACAGACACCTCTCTACTTACGCACTACAAACAGCTCTCTCAAACAACTGTCAACCAATATAAAAACTCAGTTCAAAATACAGCTTGGAATTGAAAAATCAAGACAAATGGAAGACCAAATACCTTGCATCAAGTAGGAGGGATAATGCAGCAAGAAGGCCACACCAACAGGCATTGACCATTTCTTCCCAGACAGCTCTGTTAACTTCAATGAAATACATATACTTGTTTATAGTAGAAATGCACAATTGAAAGTTATTAAAGTCAAATATTATCATGAACATTCAATGTTTGCTACCAGAACTTTTCAAGTTTGTGTACACATGTATATATGTATGCACAAACACACATACATGTGTACACAAACACACACCATTACTACTCAAACAGTCACATCTGAAGTAATATTGCTGAAGTAAAAAATGTCACCAGTGCAATACTTATTCTAAATTACATTTTAAAAACCCTATGAAGGTATATAGAACTATTTTTAATCATTGTTTACAAAAACAAGCAGGCATAAGTGCATAAGTGCAGGACATCGGATAAACAAGAAATACGCTACTGAAATTTTTCAGAGAAGGAAAAATCTCTCTCCACTCACATTTACATTTCCCCAGGTTCTTGGATTTTTTTTTTCACTTCTCTAGTATAAAACCAATATAGCCTAACAGAGCTATAATCTGCCCATATGGATTCCCACACTCCTCCCTCCCTCTGCCAGGCCATGGCAAGCCCCCAGGCACAGCGCGAGCTGCCTGCAGCACCATGGAGAGCTCTGCACTGCTGAGGCCGCAGACCCTGCTCCAGACAAACCCATTTCCTCTCCCTTCTGTGGAGCTGATGCCTCAGTCCAAACTTCGGCTCTAGAATCTCAGCTTCCTTGTACACAAGCCAAAATCACTGAAGACCCAAGTCTTTTTGTACGTAGATATACAGGGTCCTCATATGCTATACAAATACAAGACGTAGTTGGTATTATTTCCACTTTTAAAGAAGGTAAATTCTTCCCTAAATAAATACTTGCATGCTATTTAAAGTCTTTCCATTAAAACATTTGTCTTTTCATCTTGCTAGCAGAAATACAATTTTCTGTACTATGGCCGTAACTGCCACATTTCTTTCATTCAGGCTGTCCCTTAAAAGCTAAGGACACAGGAAGGCAGAAGAGTAGTTCTGGAGAACAGAATGTCTATTATCTCCCTCACATCCCACTTACATGGTATTAATGCTGTAGAACAGCATTAATACACCATGAGGAGTGTACGGCTAAGGTGCAACAGGACAGAAGCAGTATATCAGGTCAAGTTTTTTAAGATAACTGCTGCTCTGTTACAAAACAAACGAACAAAACAAAAAACCCTTACTTCATTAAAAGTTTTTACATAAGATTTCAAAACAGTAAATTCAAACAACAAAGCATCAACTCTCTTACTCCTGCTTTACATAAAATTGTTGTATGTTATATAATATTTGCATTTTCAAATACCTAGCTCTTTGTCTGATTGGTCAGATACAGACTGCAAGTCTTGCCGCTCTGAAGCTTGTGCTGGTAATGAAGTTGTCTCTGTTGTGGTTTGATTGACTGTTTCTGCCTCTCCCAACTCTCCTTCAATCATGGTAGTGATACCACGGACAAGATCCAGTAAACAATGAAATGCCACCGACATGGCATAGCCTTCAGGAATTGTAGGTGGCTCTACTTTGTCCAGCATTTCCAAACTGAAAAATTGAAAGCATGACAAGCAATCATGTAATAGTAAAACTGTGAGTAAGAACAGTGACAAAAACAAGCATTCTCAACTCAAGAAAATCAACTACTTGACTATTAAGTCACTAATGAAAAGAGTAAATGAGTCATTAAATAAAATAGCAAATGAAAGGGAACAAACACTGAGTACAGTATTTAGACCTGTCAATAAATATTTTAAGAAATTAACACACATAAGCAAGTATCACTGAATGAATTATTCGACTTTCATTATTGTTTTACTTATAAGGCTGTTCCAAAGAACAGAAGCACATAGCAATAACAGAGATGATAGGTCAGAAAGTCATGACAATGTAAATATTGTTATAATAAATTGATAAAAAGTCAGATGTTTCATGATCGTTATCTTTTCAGTTCACACAAATGGAAAAGCCTGCCATAGGAAGATAATGTATGACCAAATATCCATCACCTATATGCACAGGTAGACAATGTAAGTTACTTGTACAAAGAGGAAACGTTTACATGATTCACTGCTGAATACCACGCAGTTAAACCATCATTATTCTGGAATTGCAGCCTCACTGCCACTTTTCTTCATATTTTACTTTAAAAGAACTGCTGGGTTAAAAATCCAACAGGAAACAGATTGTAGCTGCCACAGCAGCAGCGTCTGCACAAGGCAAGGTGGTCTGTTACAGAAACTACCTGCTACCCCAACAACTACTATTTCATGGTTTACTTTACAAAACGTTGCTAGACAGACTAGGCATTCCTAGTCTACATATTAGCTACAATATACCAGATACTTTTATACAGTAGTGCCATTATTCCTTTCTGCCCAAAAAGCTTTCTTTCTCCAAAAATGTAACACTTCAGTTATTACTTCAACTTTCTTGAAGATGGCTGCCAGACATATCTGAGGGCATATGCAATATAGGTAAATCATATGTTCAACTTTTTTTTTCTCCTATTATAGTGGGACAGGGCAAGCTTAAAAAGGGGTGGAAGAAACAATACTCATTCCATACAGGAACAGTAACGACAAAAATAAGGTAGTTAAGACACAAAAACAGAGTTAACAATTAAGAAAAATGAAAAGGTAGAAAAGCAGGAGGCTGCAGTAGGTGGACAAAGCATGAAATAGTTTTTATCTACTTTTGTTTAAAAAATTTCAGTTCCTGAGAACAGCCAAGCAACCTAAAAGAATATTCATGGTCACTGTTGGAATAAAAAGTCAACACATATTTGCTGTTAAAGTCTTGAAATCTGAGGATGAATCTGTCCTTCTAAATCTGAAAGGCAGATAAAGTACCTTAAAAAAGTAGAGATCTATGCTATTTGCTGATTTCACGGAGTATTAGTGTGCCAAAATTTCACTGGCTGTACAAATGATCTGGAAGAGGTTGTATAATAATTTGGAAGAGATGGACCCTCAGTGGTCATGAGTGACGTGAAAAGATTTTCACTGTTTTTCACTATTTCAAAAGCATTGCAACCTAGTAACACAGCTCTGTAAATTTAGAAACATTTCCACTCTGCAAAATCTTCAGGAAAAAACTAGTAATTGGTCATTCTAAGAAGTATTCACAGTCTAACCTTCATCTATAGGTCAATACATTGCTTGGAATGACAACCTGGCCAATATCTACCAGAACATCCTGTTCAATAAAAAGTGTAAATACAGTAAAGCGGGTCTAAGAAAACTGTTTTTTCACTTCCACTGATGGCTTAATGTCCTTAATGTTTGTCATTGCAGAGCCCACCAGAATACATTCTAAAATTGTTATATACTATAACAAGGCCTAAAAGAGAAGAGTTATACAACAACAGTATGGTAGAAAAAAAAATCCAACAGATGCTAGAGCCATAGGGGATGTTTGGATCAGAAAACAGAGCATTTGGACAAAACAGTTAAAAATCAGACCACCCCACTGCACAAGAAAGGCCATAATATACCTCAATGCCAGCTAAACGAACACCTCAATCATCACTAATAAAAAAAATCCTTAGACAAATTATAAACAAAAGTATGTTACATACAAAAAGATAATGGTACTTACTAGGTAGCTTTAGCACTGCCTTGTACTGTTACGTTCAGGATAGGTATCCAAGTTCCTCTGTACTCGAAGGCAGGTAATACAGTTGCACCGCCCCCCATTCCAAGCACTCCAGGGTTTGTCTGTGCTGATCCAGTGCTCCCAGATGCATTGCTTCCTGTTCAGGAAACCAAAGTATTAAAATTAACCATTCCCAGAGGCTAATTTTAGTGATCAGCAAACATCCTTTTTCTGTACTTATTATTTTAAGTTGAGACATGTAGATTTATCTGAGATGCCCTGCTCAATACATCACCATCACCAAAACAAAAAACTATTTTTGAGCTCCCCCTGCTGTCTGCAACATGGTATTATGTGCAAAAGAATCAATTTTAAAGGTGTAGTTGATACTAACTGCCCTACTTTCAGTCAGAATAAAATGTTTTGTGAAAGGCATAGCAACAGCAGCATTCATAACACACTGAATAAAGCGAACTTAAATAGACTCAATGAAATAATATATATTTTATTGAAGATTCACACATATTTAAATAAAATTTAAGGACTATTTGAATAGTTGCATTTAGAAGTAGCAGGAAAGTAAGGCTAATCATTCCAAGACTGAAGATTACCGCAAACTTTAAAGATTTCAGAAATGAAAAGCCACATGAAGAAACTCAAAGAGAACTCCAGTGTGTGAATTTGCGCCATCCCAAGGTACAAATTAACATCATCAGGGAAGAGCCAACAACATGCCAAACAACAGCTAGGATGGAATAAATTTTGGTTCCAATGCAAAAAGCCAAAAATACAAAACAAACAAACAAACACAGATGAAAAGACAAGGAAGTCTGTATAAATACATTTCCTGTACATCGAAAGAAGTCTGTACATACTAGGAGTAGGTACCACAAGTGCAGATTCCCAAAAAGGTGACTCACAGCACCTAACTTCAGAATAACAACTGCCATTTTGGTGTGCTCTCGTTTAATTATGTAGAGAGGCTAAACTGCTAAATCCAGACAATATGAATACATGCAAAAACATATGGGAATACACTTCAACACAGTAAAGCTTAACAAGTTAAAAACCAATACCATACTGGTAAAGTGGTCAACCAAGCACTGCCACTGACATGAACACAATTGCACTGGTGCAGTTTTCTGCGATCTCACCAAGCAGTCACACTTATAAACTATTTTTTTTTAAATCAACTTAACTCCTTACAGTGGTAAAAAGGCTTACACCAATATAATAGTGACACAAAACTTAGGCAGATGCAGCTTTCACCTTCTCCCATGAAATGGCTACCCATTGCAAAACTGAAGCTCTGAAGTCAACCACAACTGAATAAAACAGCCTGCTGCTACAGGACTACCATTGCGGCCAGAAGATTCAGTTCAAAAATTAAGAATTGATATGTTCTTTGTTAGAGATGGCCACAGAAGGAAAAGAGGCACAGAGATATGCATAAGAAAGAGACATGAAAAATGCTCAGACAAGAGGAATTGAAAAGGTAAAGGACAAACAAACTGGAACGATAATCCAGAAAAATAGTGACAGCACTAAGGGTATGTCCCTTATGCAATGCTGTTTCACGTGAGGAAAAAAAATGTAAGTTTTGAGGAGAATGAGGATTTGGTGAATGGCTTCTTGTGTGTGTGGTGTGTGTTATATGATGAAAATATGCAGTTTTATGCTTTTCTAATTTACTTAAGTGCATTAAACTAACCTAGAAATAATAGAATTCTTCTATCAGCTTCTATACAGATAACTATCAAACAACAACTGACATAAATTTCTTCACGGAAGCAATGTTAACACCAACTTGTAATTCAAACTTCATGAGGGAATCCTGGGATGTACGAGTCTAAACACCGACTTTTTAATGTTTGCTAATTTAGTAGTAGACATGAGAGATAATAAACGTAATTAAAATATAATTATCTCTTTTAAGAAGGCATGTCAAAAGACAGCCTTAGAAATTCTTATGTTGTTTGTTGCTGAGGTTTCTGCTTCCAGAACCCTGGGAAGAAGCAGAAAGCCCTAATTCAGATGTGACTACCTGCAAAGGGATTAACAGGAAAACGATTCTTCCTTATACCAAATATAAATATACTCTGTGAAACACCACAACCCTGGCTGCAAGAAAAGATAATTAAGTTTAGTTTCAGTAAGCGACTGTTTTCAGCTTACAGAAAAAGATTATCCATAAAGCACAGATCCGTCTGTTTACCCTTTAGCTTCCTCCGTCCAGTTTTGTCCCTAAAAATCCAGACAAATTTGCTATCACCTCTCAAAAGAGGAAGGGAACTGTCTAACTAACTTCAGTTGCATGCAGCCCTCAATGACATCCACCCCGAATCAGACAGAATTCAGTCAAGTTTATAATAGTCAGAAATTAGAGATACATCCCTCATAATTTCCCTCAGAAAAGTTGCAAACCAAGGAGCTTGTAGAAGCAGATACAGATCAGTAGGACTGCTACTCTGTTGGCTGTGAGCAGTCCTCTCCATGACACAGGTACAGATGTAAAATCATTTAGTGTAACAGACCTGAAAACTAGCTTAATGAATGCTAGAGAATTGTATCAAACCAAAAAAAAACTAATTTGATCATTACAAAAGAAAAAAAAATTTTTAATGAGAGCAAGGACAAGGCTTTTACCAGTTTGGTTTGGTGTCACTGATGCATTCCCTGTGCTTGGTACAAGAAATAGTGACTGGATGAAGGACCCCAGAGCATTCACAATATCACGGAAAACTTTCGTGGAATGTTGCTTCATATCATAGGATTGACAAAAGGACCTGAAAAGTATTTTAGGGAATATAATAAGCATTTGACAATTTGGAGACTAAAAGCACATTTTAACTGCAAATATTTAGGTGAATAAACTTCAGTTTTGAGTAAATGTTTCTTTGATGCTGGTGAAACAGAGAGGGTTTAGAATACACTGTATGAGGATAATTATAATTCAGTCCTTCCTGGATAATAAGTATTGCCTACTGATTTATACAAAATTATCTTGAAGAGTTTATTGCATGTAAATTTCAAGATTCAAGACATTTATGACGTTTTAGGAAGCATTTTCCACCAGAGAAAAATAAAAAGATTTCTTAAAATGTAAGTAAAAGTGAAATTTGATGTATGTTATACCTTAATAGCTGAGGCTGCACACAAAGCCTGTGAATAGATTCTACCGCAACAGCTCTTAGCCACTGTGGTTTGTCTGCATCCAGAAACTTAACCAGCAATGACAGAAAGATCTCACATTCTGTTACCTAAAAAGATATTGTTTATAGCCATTAGATTAAAAGAAAAAGCCTTCTGCAGCATATTTTCTCCAAAAATCTTCTGTTTCATCTTAGGAGTCCTATCTGTGCAAATTTTGCACAGGATCTAAAAAATACCTTCACTAAGTATTTACTCAAAATTATGCAAAAAACATACCTAATAATCTGTTTTGCCAAGCTAATACATATGCAATTGTATTGAAAGAGTTAAATTCTTTAAAGGTATTTGAACAAAAATCATAAATATGCTACAGTAAACAAATGAAAATGAAAAAAAAAAGCTTTTTTTTTTTAAAGCAAATACCTAAAACTTGGGAGGTACAGAACAGCTGAACATGTGTTTTTAATGAACATTCTGTCAACAGCTTTAGCAACAGGAGTCAAAAGCCTCTTAGCAAGTATTGTCAAAATACAGTAATCAATGTTATCTAAAGCCAGACAAACAATACAGGAAGATTAAAAAGGTTCCCAAAATCTTAACTGAAAGAAAGTGAAGTGTAGAAAAGACAACAGTTAATCTACTCAGAGAATTTGTATAAGCCCACATTTAATAAAATAATACGTGTAGAATACATGTAAACACAAACACATGTAAGACGAAGACAATATTTAGACTTTTCTTCCCTCAGTATATGTCAACAGTTCCCAGCAGGTAATTAATGCTATTATTCACCACAGTACTAGTATATATCTAGAAAAACAGAATTGCATAAAGAAAATTTGAACATAATCTTACCAGCAAACTGTAAAACTGCTTAATCAAAACAGAAACTACTCTCAGCAAGCGCATACAGATGGGGAAATATGGTTTTTCCACTGGTGCTGGGGAAGATGATGTGCTAGAACCTTGTCTGAACTTGATATTTGGGGAGAAGAGCTTTATAACAAGAGGGCATACCCTTTCTTTAAGAAGAAAACTGAACTCTTGATGCTGAAAGAAAAAAAAAAAAACAAATTATAAACAGATACACTTCAGTTGACTTCAGTAGCTCTGATTATGCATCTTATTTACATTTACTGTTAAGATCAAGTACTCTGAAGTCATGTAAATCTTGGTATAAATTAAAAGCTCATGAAATCAAACGGAAGAAAGGCAGACACCATTTTAAAGCTACCAAAAAACATGATGAAATCACACGGTCAAGTTCATATGTACATTCCTCTTCTTGTATTTTGCAAATTAAAATAGCCTGCTAAAACATCATTTATTATATATTAAACTTCTTAATTTATCTAGTGTCTGCTAAAATGTGTTACTGTAATATTATGGTGCCTTTATATATTGTAGATGCACACAAATCATAGTTGTGATTGCTACTGCTTTGCAAGTGTTGCAAAGCTACAGTTTTCACTGAGATACTACAAATTAAATTACAGAGCTGTATCATCATCAGTGTCACAAATGATGAAAGATAAGAAAATACAACTCTGGAGGGGATGCAACTGGCAAAATAAGAAGTATAATATAGTATTACATGTTCCACAAAATGCGCAAAGTATGAATGATAGAAAAAAGTGGACAAGAAGCATGCTATACTTCTCTATCAAATAAAAAGAAAAATCGAACATGTAAAAGCTACAGGTCCTTTTGAAGGTAGTATTCCTACTAAATTAAAGAGAAGTTAATGATGTGTAAAGATTACTACACATGTGAAGAAAAGACTTCCTAACTTTCTCTACAAGAACTACTCACTTGTAAAAACACTTGCGGAAAGTCATTGAGGACTGACTCAAGAAGTTCAAGGCCAAACGTTCGGGTCATTTCCGTCATACCCACGAGCCAGTAAGGAGCATCAGCATTAACTAACTGACAAAGATCCTTAAAAAGAAATACAATAACATTTACATTCTCTGCACAGTCCTTTACTGTGATCATTTTTTTTTGAGTCTACAAAAAAATCTATTCTCCAACTTCTTTGTAAGTAGTAATTTTCACACTTCAACATAATTTTTCCTCAAATATTTTACTTAAATTATAATGCAAAAAAAAAATTTGTAAATTTACTGGTATCCTTGCAGGAATTGTGTTTATTCTTGCCCTCAAAGATATCTCAAAATCAATGAATTTGCTAAGTCAAGAAGATTTTTATTGATACGACGAATATAAATTACTACTTTTCATTATACATTTTATATTAATATACAGTACCAACACAAGAACTAAGACTGTGGTAGCAGTGTTTGGCGAAGGCAACTGAGAATCTCAAAGTTAATGCCAACATGCATGCTTAGCTTTTCCAGTCATCCCTCTCAGGTACAGCGTATCATTGTCAACTAAAATAAACACACTTAAGAAGGCCTGAAGCTCTGGTTAAGGACCTTACCAATATGCCAACCGCAGATTTCTGAAATTTCTTACAGAGACACACAATCACCCAATCATAACTGCAGATGTGTTAAGTATATGCTGCCCAACTACCTGAAAAAGCATATATGCATCTTTAGCACACGGCTTCAGTGTACTGACAGATCTTCTGTTACTATTTCCTTGAACCGCAGCTGGCTGTTCGATCGTGTCTGTGTAAAAGCAGAAGTCAGTTTTGTTAACAACGGAACTGTTCAAAATCAAGTACATATTAAGTGCTCTTACAAACAAACAGATTCTAAAAGAATGGCCAGACAATTCTTCAACAACTTACCATTTCTACAGAAATAAGGATTAGATTGAATACCAAAGATCATGAATAACAAGCAATTCTTTACAATGAACATTCTCTTTAGAACCGCTACTGTTGCTCATTTCATACTAAGTTATCTAAATTACCCTCACTTTGTACCATAGAAGTTTAGGTTGGAAGGGACCTCAAAGACCATCTAATTCCAACCCCCTGCCATGGGCTGGGACACCTCCCACTACACCGGGTAGCTCAAAGCTCCATCCAATCTGGCCTTGAACACTCCCAGGGACAGGGCATCTATAGCTTCTCTGGGAAACCTGTTCCAGTGCCTCATCACCCTCATAGTAAAGAACTTCCTCCTAATATCTAATATGAATCTACCTTTTTTTTTTTTTGTAGTTTAAAACCATTACTCCTTGTCCTATTGCTACACCCCCTGACAAAGAGTCCCTCCCCAGCTTTCCTGTAGGCCCCCTTTAGGTACTGGAAGGCCGCTGTAAGGTCTCCCCAGAGCCTTCTCCTCTCCAGGTTGAACAACTCCAACTCCCTCAGCCTGTCACCATAGGAGAGGTGCTTCACCCCTTTAATCATCTTTGTGGCCCTCCTCTGAACTTTCTAATATGTCCATGTCCTATTTGTGCTGAAGGCCCCAGAGCTGAACACAGCACTCCAGGTGGGGTCTCACAAGAGCAGAGCAGAGGGGAAGAATTACTTCCCTCACCCTGCTGGCCATGCTGCTTTTGAGGCAGCCCAGGACACGGTTGTCTTTCTGGGCTGCAAGCGCACATTGCCAGCTCATGCTGAGCTTCTCATCAAACAGCACCCCCAGGTTCTTCTCCTTAGGGCTGCTCTCAATCTATTTTCTACCCAGTCTATATTCGTGCTTGGGATTGTCCTGGCCCCGATGCAGGGCCTTGCACTTGGCCTTGTTGAACCTCATGAGGTTTGCACAGGCCCGCCTCTCAGGCCTGCCCAGGTCCCTCTGGATGGCATCCCTGCCCTCCAGAGTGTCAACTGCACCACACAGCTTGGTGGCATCGGCAAACTTGCTGAGGGTACACTCGATCACACTGTCCATGTCACCAACAAAGACGTTAATCTGCACTGGTCCCGATACTGTCCTCTGAGAAGTATCGCTAGTTACTGAACTCCAGCTGGACATTGAGCCATTGACTACAACAATTTGAGTGTGACCACCCAGCCAATTCCTTACACACCGTGTGGTCCATCCATCACATCCATGTCTTTCCAAATTTAGAGACAAGGATATCATGGGGGAAAGTATCAAATGCGTTGTGTAAGACCAAGTAGATGATGTCAGTTGCTCTTCCCTCACCACAAATTCCTTCACAATACTAACCTGAAGACCATCTCTCACAGTTTGAAAAAAAAAATAGATTTTATATATTTTTCGTGTGTGTATACACATACATCTATATATGTATATATAGTGTACTGACTTTGACTGACAGAGTGGCTGATGATTTCATCACCTTTGAATACTAATAAATGTATATAAGTCCTTAAAAATGAATAATGTCTATGATTGTTTTTATAAAGTTTATAGATTTTTTTTTACTACTACTTTATCTGAAAAAGATAAACATTTAATGTGTGTCCAAACAACAGGTTAATAAAAGCAAGCAGAGTAAGAAGTATGCCCACCTTTATATCGTTCATCTTCAGCAACCACTCTCTCAAATACAACAGTAACCACCTGTCGCACTGTAGCTGCTGCAGTGTTATTCGTGATATTATCTTTTGTGAAGTGCAATCGAAAACAAAGTACAATTGCCTGGGGAAAAAAAAAAAAAAGACACACATCTTACAACACCATATCTTTATCTTTTAGCTAGGAGTCAAGATAGCCGATTGGGGAATATTTTCCACTATAGCTTGTCAAAAGGTTGCCTAAAAAAATTCTTTAATAACTTTAAATCTGAAGAATCAGAATATGTTTATGGATTATCCTAGCCAAAAATCTCTTTAGTAATCCTTCCTAAAAGTAAACTAGAAATGGTATTAAAGACATTATGATGCACCAATAAAACAGTAACCACCATACAGAAAATACATCGTAATCACTACATAAAACTTGTATGAATACTAACGCCAAAAAAAGACATTGGAATTATAAAGTTAATTGTAGAAAGGTCAGGCAACTCCAAAGTTAAAATGGACATAATCTTACACCATTCTTCTCCTATATTAAATCACAATAGTTTAACAACCATGTTGGTTGTGCTGCTATTATTCTTCACTAAGGTGTATATTTTAATGTGTCATTGTGCTAGCAGTGACCTGAATAGTGTTTCCCATTGGATTTAGTATTACCTCTAACACATAATAATTATTTATTTTATAATTAATTTTGAAATTCAATATCTGTATGTGGTGAAACCTGTATTTCTTGTTCTTTTGTCCTTATTTCATGTTCTTGCACAAACTTGAGCCACGCCCAGCCATGGTGCTGTATGCTCTGAGCCACACAATACGCACAACTTCCCTTTCTTGTGGACTCTGGCATCCTCCCCCCAACATTTTAGTCTGAAATTTTACAATACATCATACACCTTTAGACTTTAAGAAGACATTGCATGACTGCGTAGGTTAACCTAACTGCAATGCCTATATTAAGGGCCTTTACAAGAAGGTTTACCAGTAGCTTTCTTAATTTCAGCCAGTCAAGCTGAAACATGAATATGCAATACACGTTTGCCTCACATTCATTTTCACCAAGAACTTTTCAACATGGAAAAAAAAAAACAACATAACTTTCAAATACTTCTCAAAAAATCCCGGAAGTATCCTGTGGGGGGGAAGCAACAAACCAATCCATGTTAAGTAAGACTCATATTTGGTTAACGTGGAAACTCTAGTAATTCCATACCTTCAAGAGAGATATGAAGAAATTAGTAAGGGATGTTGAAAAATGTGTTTGGGAGACACATGTATATATAAAAAAAAAGAGTAAGTGAACTAGGATGTAGATACCAGGAACCTAAGGGGGAAGGAGGAAGGGTACAGAGGAAGGGGAATCAGAATAAACAAGGGATGAGATGTGTACTACACTGCCACGAAAGATATGGGATATGCAGAAGAGAAAGTTATGGTAGCCTTAAACAGCAATTGTCTCCTGAATTCAAACCTGATAAAACAACATTATTGCAGGTTGCTAAAGAACATCTGCTACCCAGTTAAAGACCAAGAATCCCATTTTCTAAATGAATTCCATTTTCTTCAAAAATGATGTTTCTGCCCTAGAACACAGAATCTAATTTCGAAAATGAGCATCATTTGGAACAAAAGAAACAAGATGGTGATGAAGAGCCTGACATAGTTTGCATTCTCAAGTTAAAATGAACTGACTGACAAATCCTTCAATCCTCACCAAGTTTCTATTTAGTTTCTATTTTTCTATTTAATTTCTATTTTTTCATTTACACATTTTTTAAATTTTCCATTATCATCCTGTGTTCAGCAGAACTTTATAACCTGGCTTTGTTCTCTTTTCATGTTTTTCTTTTCCTTGTTTAAGTAAATTAATAATGCTTTTAACATCTACACATTTAACAACCTGGGTAGTTTCTCTAAAACTTGAAGCAAAGAAAAACTGAAATCACTCCATCAGAACATAACACCTTAAAAATATTCTTGAATTCTATTCTCTCAAAAACCCTCTTATATTAAACTGACACACTGAATGCAGAGCATAACAAAGACAGTAATTCACAATGATTTGTTTTTAAAAAATCTACCTTATGTTGGAGAGAAAGCAAATAAAATGTAGTCTAGAGAAAGAACTTAAACAGAACTTTACAATTCACAGATGGGTAAATAGTGTTGTTCCTCGTCATATAATTTAAGATTAAAATGATAAGTACACTTATTTTTTGTCTTAGTTGTAACATAACATCCGAAACTGTGTATGTTTAAAATTTTCATAATGTTATTTCAGGTCAGACTGAAAGAGCAATAACTGGACTACTTAGGTAAGAGATTCAGGTCAGAGTGGGGGGGCAGCTTCTAATATCTGCTGTAGTAGTGCCAGCTTGCACTGTGTCATGTGCTCTGATTTCACAAAGAGAAAAGACTAATTTAGTAGATCAGAAGAATAAGCACTAGTTCAGTGTTTTTTTTATTTAAAGTCCCCATTAGGTCAGGAATTTATTGTTGTGGAGGAATTAAAAAACAGACTAAAAAGGAAGCTAGAAGAAATTCCGTTTCAGAGTCTAAACATAAAGCCAATAGATACAACAGAATCAAGATATCCCCCTCTTCTTCCATTATTTTCAAAAGCTTCCTATGTAGAATTTCTCCCTTTTTTTCCCCTCTTGGATATAAGTACTCTAATTGGCAGTAACAAATTCTTACCTTGGACAGTGCTTCATCGTGCACAACTGTATTTGTTGTTAAAAGTACAAGAACCGTCTGAAGCAATTTAAGTTCTTCAAGACTATTTTCCATCAGTTGCCAAAGCATATTAATAATGTTTCCTGCTGCAGCCTACAAGAAAAAAATATTTTGTGCCAATAATTAAGATGTTTATATACTATTTATATCGTGTACACATGTAAGAATAGCACTCTTGTAACTGCGTATCATCACTCAAATTTGCCTGCTTGTCTATACCACAGAACTACTTTCAGAATATAAAGCTAAATTCATTGTTACAGTCTTCACAAAACATGTATTTTTAATTGACAGCAGGAATCTCTTAATTTTTAGTCCAAGGTAAAATGGATATACTTCATTGTCTATTTGGAAACATTAAAGACAGTATGAAGAGACTTTACCCTCAAAATTCATTCATATCAGAGAAATATCAGTTTAATTTTATACTATGCAAGCAGAATCAAAGATATATTTCGCTATTATTTTCACCAACTTCATACCACACTCTATATGCGGTACCATAATATATCAACAAACATTTAAAGTTGCAGGAAATGTACACCCATTTTATTTTGTTTTTGAAAGTAATATGTAACAAACACAATATATAGCGTTATCACATTCGGTAACTTCTATGGATGTAATCTTAAGTATGATGTTTATCAAGGACCATTACACATTCCATTCCTGCGCTATAAGAATACAAACTAAATAAGCTGTTTTGAACTCTCATGAGCTCCTTCTAGAAATTAGTATTTTTCCCAATCACTCTTTTTTTTTTTCATTGTTAAAATGGTGGTTTTCTTTTAAATTACATTTTTTTTAAATCTATAAGAGCAATATAATTTGCAAACTATGTTCATTGTAATATAAACAATCTCCTAAAAAAAAAGTGTTCACCATCAATTTGGGGCCTGTGTTTCTCACATTGAAATATTTATGTATTTATATGAAGATTGATCTTACCTCTGAAACAACTTCATGGGACATGAGCCTTTGTATGGCTGCTAGACAAAGCTGAGTGATCTTTGGTTCCTTTGTTCCACAACCCATGAGAAAAGGCTGAACTACCTCTGAGCTGTTCTCTTTCAACGCTTATGAAAAGAGATACGGAAGCAGTCAATTTTTAACACTTTGAAGAATATAAAATTTGTTAATCATACC
This sequence comes from Anser brachyrhynchus, assembly GCF_964034855.1. NCBI lineage: Eukaryota > Metazoa > Chordata > Aves > Anseriformes > Anatidae > Anser > Anser brachyrhynchus. Next base: position 35,760,093 of record NC_137694.1, on the reverse strand, counting down.
TATTAACAAAAAGCAATCTCCAGTCTTGGAAATTTGAGAGTTACTTTCGCACCACAGGGAAGAAAGACAACCGGCTGCCAAGGCTCACCTCCACAGCTACCCTAATGCTCTAATTCCAAGCACCTTCTCTCCCCTTTCTCAACATCTCACCTTTCTTTGAGCAACTTTCTCTTTCCAAATCGAAAATGTCCACTTAGAATCCATTTGGTTTTGTGAGGTTTATAAGGTTCTGCCTACCCCAAAACTCTCTCTGTCCAATCTCCTTCTGTTAGCCTTTTCCTTCTGCTCTATGCCACCTCAGAACTAAATTCAGAAGCAACACAATGCATGGCACAAGAAGTACCAAGTTCTCAGAAGGAAGAGGAAGAACAAAATGCCATCAATAAAGCAGGAGGAGAAGGAGACTTGAATGTTTGTATCCTGGATACATACACCTTCAACCGGCGTTTCAGTGAGGAATGGCAGCTTCTTAAAAAAAAGCATTTTCATGAGAAATGACGAGTTTCAGGATATTTTTTTTTAAAGGAGAAAAAAATTTGCAATTAATATAACATTCCACATATGTTGTTGTTCATTCATGAAAACTATTAGGAGTTCAGCTGCTCGTTTCAGATGCTAAAAATTTCCTCACAGCTGAAAATTGATTGTGTTCTTACACTGAATGTCATCCAATGTGTTTTAGTCTGTGTTATAATAAACATACATTTATGAAAAAGACTAACACATTTTTAGAGCACAGATCTTACCACAAACAAACAAAACATATATTCCCACATAAAAATGCAAGATGATCAAGTTTTTTGTTTTTTTTTTTAAACAATTTGAAGTTTGTCTCTCATGAAGGTTTTTTATTAAGTATCACTATAATCAACTTGAAAAAAAATGACGCAAACATCAGGGTAAAAACTATAAAAACATATTTTAATAATACTTTAAACCAAAGTACTAGCACATGACTAACAAATTTCTTTGTAAACAACAGGCTAAAATAGATGCCTTTTTCTTTTTTTTTTTTTTTTGGTAATGTAGTAGCTCTCACAAGGTAATACTGACACATAGACAGTCCATAGTTATGTCAGACTCTTCACGTCCAGCTGACAGAGGCTGACCTTGCACCAAATGCCTCACCGAAGACAATTAAAATGTGAGCATAAACATGAATGAAGACATGTAATTTTAGGCATCCGTCAGTGTCTAGTGTGAACAAGAGGACTAAGCTGCCTTTAGATCCCACGACACACAGCTGAGAGAGCTTAGGAAGCTCACGCTGGACTGGATACAAAAGCTTCCTTACTCATACAACTTTCCGACTTGCCACCAAGTCAGAAACTGACAGAAAGAAGAAAGCAAAATTTTTTTAAAAAGATACCAAAAATCTTTTATTGTTAATATAAGATTTTAAAATCAAACTTGGTATTTTTCCTATAAGCCACTAGAAGCAACTTCACAACAGGACCTATATAAGCACTTTTACTTTATAAAGCTGAAATTAATGTTTGGTCGATCTAGTTTGGTACCAATTGCTACCTCAGTTTCAGTCTTAAAACATACAAAAATGTTCTTATATCTGTTTGTGCTTCCATTTTGCTATACCAAAATTACCAAAGAGTGTATTAAAAAAGACACCTATCATAACAAACCATGTCGAAAAAGAAATTTTGGGAAAGTAAGACTTACTACTTCATTCCATCAGAAAGATCATAATCGTAATTTTTTAAAAGAATGTCTAAAGCAAAAAGCATGAATTACTTAAAAATAGCACATCTCCGAGCCACACGGAAATAATTTCTCACATTTGTCTGCCATGCTATAAATCGCAGGCTCACTTCTCTTTGGAATTACTCAAATCCTCATAAATAAACTATAAACCACATGCAGACTGCCAAGAATGAAGACTGATACTGTTTTTTGTTTTGTTTTGTTTTGCTTCTCCTAAGAGAAGACAAGTTACATCAGTGACCTCAGAATTCCGGCAAGTTAAGCACATCACCAGACACAGTGTTAGTTCTCTACTGTCATTGTTCAGGTTTTTTGTTTGTTTTGTTTTTCATGAATGAAACAAATGCTAACTACATTCTAGTTTAAACCTTACAAATGAAAACTAATGACAAAAATTGACCAACTACCAGAAGGTGTTCCCTCCGAAAGATAAATGACTGCCTATCCATGTCCCAAACCAATAATCTTTTGCATCTCTGCACTTTGAAATGAAGATTAAAAACAAACAAACAAACAAAAAAAATCCTTGCATGAACACGAACTAGCTTTCTAAAATGTAAAAATCTTTACGTAGTAATATGCCAAAGAACGTTGCTACTTCCCAAATAGCTAACTAGAGATTTCTCTTGTTCATATATAGATTTTGATGCATAGCTGACATTACCTGGCATAGCTTTCCCACTTATGTCAGCATTCATGACAGCAGGAAAAACAAAGAAAATAAACAAATAAAAAAGAGGCATTAAAGTGAAATATTGAAGGGTGGGACTGCTACTTCAAGTAATCCTAGATATTGCCTCCTTAACAATATCTGATTTACACACCTCGAAAGAAAGAAATAGTTTTATATCTATTTAATTTGGACCTTTAAAATAATTTATCTTCATAAGGATTTTGACTACAGCTAGGGTAGACACTCAAGCATACGGGGGTATTCAAATCTGGCCAAAGGCTTTACCAGCAACTGGTAAGAAGCCATCAATTTACATACTACTTAATACAGCTGAAGAAAGTCAAGGGATACTGTTTTAAGCACTTACAAAGCTGCAGCTCTCCTGTCCCTCAAGGCAATGGTACATCTCAAACTGAACGACCTTGTCTCAGATTAAGATGGATTTTTGCCTGCCGGGTACAAGTCTCCAAAGGCTAGACTCTCACAGTAAACACACAGATGAGGATCACGCTGCAGAATGCTACACAGAGCTCTCAACAACAGCTGTGGTGAATGTAGGCAATGAGTAAGATATGGAGAATTTGAAGCCTAATAATTTCTTGTTATTTTTCTAAGTGGATAATTCCTTTTGTAGAACCACCACTGAAAATGGAGACCTTTCTCAGCATCAACATAGCTTGAGCATGATAGAGAAGTAGAATTTTTCAACATTACTGGATTTTTTTGCTAGGTGCCAACAAGCATCACTGATGTAGCACACACTAAAAGGCATTTAGGATTATAACACATAACCAAGACTCATCTTTAATGTTTTGATATGTGACCCAAGTTTATTTTTCCCATTGTACTGCAAATAGTTACCTGCCAAAATATCAGTGTTCCGTGCAGCTATCGTTTTCACTTTTATTATTCCTGATTCAGCAGCCTGTAGGGGAAGGAAAATAAGTAGTTTAGATGCGATTTCACACATCAATATCTGCAAAGAGATAAACATATAAGATAAATAGAAATGTACAGTCTCAGAGAAAAAAATATCTCTAGTGTTTTCAGCAAGCAGCGCTAATGTAGAATTGAAACTCCTTTCCAGAACTGTACAGAAAGGGGTATAATCTGTGGGGTAGATATTTTTAGAAGACACTGTTTTCATTCAATTATTTTCCAGTCTTAAGAATGCAGAGAAAACTCACTAACAAAAAAAAATGGCAAGTAGCCTTCATACAGTTTCAACCTGTCAAACATCTACCATGTTACATTATAACCTGTCACATTCATCAGGTTGAAATACTGAAGGAATTGTGAATATCAGTAATTGTATCAATGTTTAATACATAAGACTTAAGCAGTGAAATCCAGTTAATAAATCAGATGTGGTACACTACACTCGAATTCTACCACTGTTCTTCAGATCAGGTAAGAGCATTTTCGATTTGCAAGCTAACACTCTTACTAACATTTTTGGAAGGAAACCCAACTTCCCATGCATTTTGTGTCTGGAATTCCCCATACAAATTAACCCCATGCAGCACCACGTCCAACTTCTACAAGCCTTCCTAACAATATTCAATTCTGGCCACCATGCCACACTGACAGCGCCCTGACCTCCCCACGAGCATTACCTGAAATCCCAGCCGGACACCTGGGTGGGAGGGATGTGCGTGGGAGCTGAGCACCAGCGCAGTACCGAAGGGCAGAGCAAGGAGGTCACATACCACTATGGGGTATCAGCAGCTCCCCGCTTAGCCTCCACGAACACCTTCCAGCATAAATCACAAAGTCCTGTTTCCTAATGTAATCAAGTCAAACTGAAAATTTAACACTGATGCTTTCTTTCCCTTTCAAAATTATGATTTCTGTCAAGTTTTATGTAAAAAAAATTCAAAATACACTGCAAATGGCTCCTGTCCATTTTTTGTAATTCCATTAATACATCTTAAACCTCTGGAAACAACTAAAGAAATTTCAATGAGCACACTGTGCACCAAAAATAAATGCAACCGTTTTTCCCAAATGACAGGACACGTGCTTCTGGAGAATATTTTTCAGCCAAATTTTAAAGCACACTTGCACTTTCTAACTCAGCTTCATGTTTCTGTGTACATTACACACTAAGCTTTTCCACTTTTCCTTGGATTTTACATCACTGTTCAGAAAAGTGTGCTATCACTGTATGAAACCAAGTAGAGAAGCAATCTGTGGCGGCAGAAATATGAAAGCAACCGTATGTAGTTCTACCAAGCAGTAACATTTCCCCTCCATTGAAACACTGTCCCAATAAAATTTCCCAGAAAGCCAGACTAAGATGACTGCGTAAATTCAAAATCAAGTATTTTCATTAAGATTTTGCATTTCTCAAATGAGCTAAATTTAAAAAATGGAACTTAAATTTCCACCATTTACTTTGTTTCCAAACATAAACATAGGAAGACTTTACACAGGCCTACCACCACTTCAATACACTTGTGAAATTCTGGGGACTTACATAAGCTTTGCTGAACAGTGTTTCTACTTTAAAATATATATATATATTTATAGAACAGTATCAACAGTGTCTGAAGTAACAGGGAACACGCTCAAATGAGCACAAAGCAAGATGCAAATAGATCTTCCACATAATGAAAATGAGGAATGCCAAAGACTACTCTCATTTATTTCAATTATGTTAACTTAATGTGCTGAAGTGTCTAAGTTTTAAATCAATCCCTGTCCTACTTCACTTATAAATGTCAACTAATGGGGGGGGGGGGGGGGGGAAATCTTGTCACAACAAATTGCTCCTGTTCATTAATATGACGGATTCGTCACAGTCCAACTTCAATTATCTTCAAACTAAGCCTCATCACATCTACTGGTAAGTGATTTATTTCTTGCCAGTATTGACAAATTCCCTCCGAATCAAACAAACAATGAGCTTGCCACACACATAACATCTGCACATACTCCAAACATGGCACGAAAAAAGGAAAAAATTGATTTACAACAGAACATCTCCCATTTAGTTGTCTGTTACCTTTCACGTAAAATAGCATAATTTAAAAAAAAAAAAAAAGGTAAAACAAAACAAGAGCTCTTATAGCTTTTACTACCACTCTGAATACGACAGTTTTTCTCCAAAATATATAGGAATTTCTGTGATTTTCTGGGTTATGCTTTGTTTTCCAGTTTCTATTTAGAATTCCAAATCAAACTGCTTACAGTTTAAAACTAACTACACTGCACATACCCTATTAAAAAAACAAACACTTTACTACATATGTAAAAAATAACCACATAACATCTACAAAAAAGGACTTTAGTGGAAAAATAAACAATAGAAAAAAATGAGACTATAAACTGTTATCTGGCTATCCTATACACATCAGTACAAAAGTGTACTTGGATAGCCTCAGTTTAACTTGGCAAGAGAAAATACGTATTAATAATAGGTACTATGTTTACAAATTTACTTCAATTTGAGCATTCCTGCAGCACTCTACGGATGACTGCCCCATCAGAAAAGGATACCATAAAACCACTAATCAGGGAGATGGCCAGCATCAACCTGTGCATCTACTGGTGTAAATACAGTAAATTACTTTCGTGTAAATATAAGGCTTGATTTTTTTTAGGAAGTCACCGCTTTAAAAGTAACATAATCAGAGTTTCTGTTAGCACCACAATTAACAGCAGTCTAATGAGCAAGTCAGTTACCTCTTTAAGAAGCAGCAAATACATACATAATTCCTGTAACATAAAAAAACTCAAGTGTACCTGAAAACTTCAGTCAATTAGATTTCCAATTCTGCCACCCTAATAACTGAAATGGACTGAAATCAAATGCCTCAAATGCCCACTTGCCACCATTGGGTTTTGTTTCGTGTTTCTGCTGCAGTAACTGTAGCATTCAGTTTCGGCAGAAATATCAGTGAGGAGCAGAGGTGGATTCTCAGTGATGGCCTGTATTCAGATGAATCTCTTCTGCATACTTTGATTTGCTTTTAATCAAGCAGTCTATAATCTCACAGCAAAACCCATCGGGATCCTCTGGGCTCAAGCACTTGTCCCACCATCGCTCTGCTTCCTTGCCACTTGCCACATATTTGCTGGTTACCTGGAAATCACTAGTAATGGGACTAGACGGAACGGCCTCAAGTTGCGCCAGGGGAGGTTTAGATTGGAAATGAGGAGACATTTCTTCTCAGAAAGAGCAGTCAGGCACTGGGACGGGTTGCCCAGGGAGGTGGTGGAGTCACCGTCCCTGGGGGTGTTCAAGGAAAGGGTGGACGTGGTGCCTAGGGACATGGCTTAGGGGGTGACAGTAGTGGTAGGGGGATGGTTGGACCAGATGATCTTGGAGGTCTTTTCCAACCTTTATGATTCCATGATTCTCTGAAATCAAACGCAAGTGGAGAATTTATCAACAAAAATCAAGAGTTTGAGTTTCTCAGATCCAGAACTCTTCCCCTCCTCATGAATTTCTCAGTCCTCAGTTCAAACATGCATGGTGTGAATCTTCCAGCTTTTTGGCAACGTCAGCCTTATACAGGGCCAGAAGCACCAAGCGGGTGGCACAGATTTTGCTCCTGCTCCAGTGCCCTGCTACTGCCAGGCAAACCTTTGACTCAGCCTCAGGCAGAACCAACATCTTCCAACAACCAGCAGTGTTCAAGTCCCAGATGTAAGCTTCTCCATGTAAATCACACGTGTATGGAATATAAAGATCTATAACTCACTAATTAAACATTAGGACAATTAAGGTATGCAATTCTACTGAATGAAATGGGAAGCCACCAATCTCCACAGCCCGGTGACAGCTGCGCCTCAGTGCACCAGTTTCTCAAATCCGTCTCTCAGGGACTGAAAGCTCTCAAACCTCACTGCTGTGGATCAGCCTTCGTTACCAAGAGATGCCAGTATAGCTACCACCACGATGATAACGTTACCTGGCAGCCCAAGGAAAGAGAGGCCATAAGGAATAACGGCACGCAGTGCGCCTGAATTCATAACTGCGTAATTGTTTAGGGTGGTGGTTCGCTTCTCACAAACAAAACCACTGTCGAAGCCCTAGTGCAAAGTGGCAATGCATGTGGACAGGGAAGCAAGGTGCCACCAGGCCAGCTGGGATGGGATCTGATGGCACTTCAGCTGCTCCACAGAGATCCCAACGCTCTTAATCTGGTGTAAGTGTGAACGAGCTACCCGTCCTGAGAAACAACTCCAGATGACTACTTTTCCTAAGGGAAAGACAACAAGAAATTGTAATCCTGAATCTCTTTCTCATCAGCAGCCCTTTTCCCTTTATCTTTAATGTTTCAGCAATCTTTAGAAGTTTTCAGAAAAGATTTTTAAGAGGTTTTATGAAGAGTCAACTTGCTGATCTTCAAAGAAAGTGGCATCTCACAATTAGAGCCAGAAGTCAGCGCCTTTTTTTATTTAAAACCAAAAATGATATTACCACGCAAACAGCCAGGCATGTACTAATTTCTACTAAAGACTGATTCAACTTTAAATATATATTTCACATGAGCTTCTGATTGGATAGTATTCTTACCAAAACACTATAAACCCCAACATTTCCACCACGAGTGCACCGAATGACTATCGATGTTTCAATTATATGCTCAGAGCAAACTGCTGTCTCCAGAGATATCAAAATTGCCATAAAATTTGCCACACAAGTTTTTGATTCCTCTCTTTTGAAAGGAAAAGCATTCAGTCCTTTCAGGTAGGATGGCCTGTGTTGGCATTTACATCATACTGTTTGCAAACCTTTTACTAAGATTGGATGAGAATAATGTGTGTTATTATGGTCACTTTCGCAGCCATTACGTGAAATAAAAAGAGCAATTTTTTCCTATCTGTCATTTTTTGCCTTTCTAACCGGAACACTAACCCTATAGCCAATAGCTTAGGTAAGAGATTCTCCTGCCTAAAGTGCAGTTTCACATCAATGTTATTCCAGCTTGCTTTGCAAAAGCACATTCTGGACCATTACTGCACTGCTAAACTATTATTTGGAAAAGGACACGCACACAAAAAACTCCACAATAAACCAACCCCACGAAAGCACTCGAGTGTACCACATCTGTGTGAAAATGCGCTGTACCTTCCTTCCACGTTTTTATCCGCCTCCTCAGGAGTACAATCCCTGCTCAGACCCTTCCCTTTCATATACGTTTATTCCATCTGTGATTTAAACTGGTGAAGTTAAACCTGGTCTGATGAAGATTCTCACAAGGAATTATTATATTGGATGATTTAACATGCTTGGACTAGAGCTTGCTCACATTCTGCTGGTTTGGATCAAAGGTACAAGTAAAGCCTCTGGGAATGTAACACCACCCGCTGGAAAGGTGGGCACAATTTGGGAGTACGTGAGCTCAGTGCTTCAGTCAACTCAACACAGGAGCCCACGTGCCCAAGGGCCAATGTCACTGGAAGGCCGCCCTCTACCAGTCACCCATGGTGACTTGGGAAGGTTTTTGGACTGGGGTAGGTTTTTGGAGTGGGGTGAGCTAAGCACCACACACATCTCAAAGGAGGCCAAGGAAGAGCATTCGGGCCAGTATCTTCCACATCAGTCCCTGGGAAGGTTATGAAACAAATCCTCCTGCAAGGCATTTCAAGGCACACACAGGACAAGGAGACTAGGAACAGCCAACGTGAATTTAGCATGAGCACAACCAACCCAAGTGCCTCATAAAACGGGATGATGGGCTGTGTGGGTAATGGGAAAGCAGCACATACCCTATAGTGTGACTACAGCAAAGCCTTTGATGCAATCTCCTACAGTATTCTTATAGTTGGATCAGAAAGACAGTGAACAATAAAGCAAGTGGAAAACTGACTAAACGGTTGAGCTCGAAGGGTTATTACAGGTGGTATGAAATCCATCTGGCAACTAGTTACTAGTGGTTCTCCTCAGGGAGGGACAGTGGGGTTAATACCATTTAACATCTTGCCACAAAGGTGGCCAACTGCACGTTGGGCTGTATGAGCAAGTGTATTCACCAGGTTGAGGGATGGAGTCTCCCCCTCGCTCCTGCTCTTGTGAGAGTGTTGCTGGAGTACAACGTGCAGCTTCAGGCTCCCCACGCAGACACTGACATGATGGGGTGAGTCCAGTCAAGGTCTACCAAGGTCTACAGGGGTAGAGAACAGTATATAAGGAGACGATGCGAGAGCTGCATTTGTTCAGCCTGAAGATGACAAAGTTAAGGGGAGCGCTTGTTAATCCCTACAACTACTAATGGGAGGCTGTAGAGAATGTGCACCTGTTACAATCACTGCTCAGATGTGTTTATCACTGGATATATGTACAAGCAGAGAAAGAAAGCAGGTAAAACTAAAAACAATAATTATTTCAAACCACTTCTAATTCTGTAATTCTCACACAAGTTTCTCGCTCTATAAATTGAAGACTGCATTTCAGTAAACCACTTTCACTATAACAAAACCTTCCATACAAAAGCTGCAGCAGCTAGTTTTTCAACTTTAACTTTGGAATTTGTGATTTGTATGAATCATTAAATAGCCCTCATTAAACAAGAAATTATTATGCTTTCCATTTTAAAGTTCGTATCACCTTTATTTCACATTTAGAGACAAGAAATTGCAGCAGATGGTCAGTCCCTATTTATATACAAATTAGTTTCTTTAACTGTTCACACTTAACCTGGAAATAAAATTGTTCTGGTTTATTCTACATCATGATCTACCAACACTCAGTGAAGAAAATAATTAGTTTACATTTCCTGCCCAAAGAACAGGGACTACAGTTGAAGATATCAAACTAATTCATGTTAGACTTGACTCTGCTCAAAGATGGTGCCAGTCTCAATTACAGGAACACTAGGTGATTCTGCTATACACTTTCTCCACCAATTCAAGATATGATATTGCAGATTTTTTTTTTAATTATAATTAACAAAAAAATTCAACTCCAGCTTCCGTGCAACTATATTAGTTGCCCTGATGTTAGAAGTAGCTATTTCACTTGACTGGAACCCTTACTCCTCTGATCCATTAATCTTCCGAAATTGTCAGCTTGCAGTATCAGCAGCCAATTCAGAATCCTGAAGGTTAATCATCAGTAATGCCAGGAGAGGTGCCAGTGTTATCTAAATTGCTTCAGAGCTGATACCTCTGGAGGTAACTCACTTGACATGAATGTAGAGGTAAAGAAAATGCAATGCCAACATTTTGTATCAAGAGTTTTCATTTGACAATCGAAACACACCTCAGCTGGAAAGCCATCACATATAAATCAATAGAACAAATCAGAACGAGTAACACACAACAATCCATTACTGAACAGCAATGATGTAGACAGAGGGGAAAAAAAACTTAACCAAGACTTGACACGGAAGAAATACAGCTAGTTAGCAACAAATTCTTAAGTTACACTTCTCTCTTGCACAGTAATATAGAATCAGGATTTACCCCATATTTAGTTTTGTATTATAAGTATAAATTACAGTAATATTATATCTATATATAGTGTACAGACATCTTGACAGTGCCCACGTCAAGCATTCATGCATTTCTGAGAGACCCATTAAGCAGAACACAAATGACTACAAATCACTGGAACAGAGCACTTGAATTTTCATGATATACTTTTGTCACAACACTCATCAGCACATAAAAACCTGTTTCAGAGGTTTAGGAGTTTGAACTTGAAGTTCAAACTAATTCTGCCTTCAGCTTGTCACTCAGAACAGATTGCACTAGGAAACCTCTGAGGCATCACCACAAATACGAGATTCGATCACCTAGTCACAGACTGCAGGCCCATGACAGCGATGGCTCTTTGCCTGGCACCTGGTGAAAAGAAACATTTAACATTTTGGGCTCAGGCTGAGAGCTCAAGTCACCCAGTATTTCCAATTTCTGCTACAGGTTTCCTGTTTAGTCTTCAGGAAGCCACAGAATGTAGGCAGGGATGAAGGTGCACAAATTTAAGCATCTAGACTTCCACTGCACTGGAGGTGGTTTAAGGAGAGGCTTCAAGAATTAAGAAGCACTCAGCTGGGACTAATTCAGCTGACCCCCTAGGAGGGGCTCTATGCAGTCATCTAAGCTTAGACCTCCGTATCTGAGACAACTGCATGCAGACGGAAGGCCTGTGTTCTTCTGGACCGGCTGCTGGAAGCTAAACAAGAAACATTTAGGTATCACGTGGCAAAGATACGTGAATGTGTTGGTGACAGACTAAACCAACCCCCTGGCCACCCGCTCCATTGACCGTATCTCCGTAACAGAGAGACCCTGTATGGTCGATGAAGGGAGCTTAGACACCCACAGCTAGGCACCTGCTCTGCAGTCTACCTTGAAAAGTTTACAGACAGACTGAGGCATGGAAAATATTGCTCATGTATTCATTCATTAAATTGTAAGGTATTACGTGATGGGGGAAATGGATCTATAATCATAGTGTCAGCCATTCTTGAAAACATGGTATTTCTTATCACAGATTAAAATGATGATACAAAACCTAGAATTTTCACAAATTGAAACTCAGAACACATTTGAATAGACGGCAGTCCCCTAGAAACATAGCAGTACGTTTTTAAAAATTACGTTGAAAAAGTATTACTGCATATAGAGCAATATTGAAGAAAAAAATTGCAAAATTGATAGATCCCAAACGTGAAGCTAACCGAAGTGGCAACTGGTAAAGGTTAAGCATTACAGAGGAAACGTAGGAAATATCAGCACTCACCTGTTGCAAGTTATCAGCTCAGCTACTGGCTGGCAACCAAAGAATGCCACAGAAAAAATTTCCAGTCACATGCACGAGACATATGTTTGAGTGCAAGCTCCGAAATTTTGACAACATGCATTTTACAGATCACTTGCTCTATTTCAAATGAACCTTCAAAATGTGAGATAAGTGAATACCCATTAAAGCAAACAAGCAAAAAAAAGAAAACTCTATAGAGTGCTTGCATTTTTCCAAACTAATACTGTGAAGACATGAAAATTAACCAACCTTGAAAGCTCACTATAGTTCAGGTTCCCTGTAGACTGTAACTTCAGAATTATTTAATTCATTTTAATAGCAAAATAAAGCACAAACCCCAAAAACTTCATTACTACTGTAGGGAATGGTCTATGTACAAAGATGTGTTCTTTGCCTGGTCTGTTTGGCTCTTGCCTTTTTCTGCAAGACCAGCACGAACACAGAGCTCTCAGAAACCCGTCAATGCTAGCAATGCGTCAAGTGACTCAAATACCCACATCACAAGGCATTCCAGCATGCCGCTTTCTTCCTCAGCTTTCTCTGACTTGTGTCCTGCACTACATTCAACAAGCTTTCTGAAATGTTGTTGCTGTTACAGCACAAGTTTCACTGTTTGAACATTAGTTTTTATTTTAAACTGTTCCTGACAGTTGCATTAGGAACCTGATTATCACTTCAACGTTAAAACCTAATGAACAGTTCTGCATCTTTTTAACATACGTTTCCGTTTTGCAATACACATGTGGTTTCACAGTTACCCAGTGACATCAGAGAGACTCCCTACCAAGGCAGGCTTCCAAACTAAGGTTTTGGTTTTAGCCCTAAGATGTGCTCATTATCAGCGCTTCATTCCAGAAGCGGATGGATTTAACCCAGCGAATGGAGCTGCCACGTGGATCTCGATGGGCAGGAGTGGACAACGGGGAAGAACTGCATGAACTAAAGCTGTGTTCGCAAGACACAACAGACAGCCCCTCAGAAAGAAAAAAAATAAAAATAAAAATCTCTTTGCTCAGCTAGCCCACGTCACTTCTACTACAATTAAAGAATTTTAACAAATGTTTGCTTTATTCAGAAGCTGCTCACACCTTTTTAATTTTCACTCAAGTAACTTAATATTGCTTGTCTGCAAGTAGGTTTATTAATAAAAGAAGGAAAATAAGACTGCAAAATTGGATTCTGTTATTATTCCTAGACTCAGCAGATCTATTTACAACACTGTCCCCAAAATATTTCAGTATGCCAAAGGTGTTTAACTATTTATTGAGTTTTATACAAGAGCAATCCTGCTCCATCTCAAACACAGGTCTGGAAGAGAGACAGCACAGAGAGGATATCAAAAGCTACCTTTCAGGAGTCTCTAGAGGGCACTTCAACTGACCGAAGTATTCAAAGGTAAAAAAAAAAAAAGTGCTGCTGCTCTTCCAATAGCCACATAAGGCCGAGAGGACTTGAACATTATTCTTTTTCCAGACATACTGCTCCAAATTACTCCAGCAGCAAACACCCTAAAACACGCAGCCCACTACACGACCACCAAGCACAAAGCACGCTCCTGCCCTGCTGGGCTGCTGGTCCCACACTCCCCAGCCCGCCTGCTCCCTCCCTTTTCCTTCCCACCAAGACAAGCATCTCTGTAACTCTGCAGAGCTGGATCAGATTTGTTACTTATTTATTAAAAAAAAAAAAAAAAAAAAAAAAAAAAAGAAAAAAAAGCTTGGTTCACTTTTAAACGAACAAGCCAACCCATGTCAACCTAGAGACTACAAGCCTATTTAGATGGTTGGACTGGATCTACCTAAATATCAAGGAGTTAGCTATGGCTGAAACAAATCTGGGCTTCAGAGAGAGTAGAATTTTAATGTGCTTAAGTTTTCCCCTTTCTGCTCACTTCTGCTTAATAAAAATATTTTCTCCTTATATTTCTAAAGTTTCTCGCCCTGTGAAACCACTTACCCAACTCACACGCAACTTACTGATAAGTATTTTCATCCAGTGTACACAAAAGTAGGTAACTTTTAGCACACTAAACTATTGTCTATCTCCTGATAAGCCAAAATCCTTACTCCAGATCACTGAGTTTAAAAGGCTTGTTTTACTCAAGATTTTTTTTGTTTGTTTGTTTAAAATTCAGCCATGAAGTACATCACAGAATGGTTTGGGTTGGAAGGGACCTCAAAGCCCACCCAGCTCCAACCGCCTGCCATGGGCAGGGACACCTCCCACCAGACCAGGCTGCCCAAAGCCCCATCCAGCCTGGCCTTGAGCACCTCCAGGGATGGGGCACCCACAGCTGCTCTGGGCAGCCTGTGCCAGGGCCTCACCACCCTCACAGTAAAGAATTTCTTTCTTAAATCACTAAAGATGACAGCACAAACTCCGATAAGCCAGCTTCCCGCACACCCAGCAAAGGACACTGAAAGTTCAGTCACTAACAGGTTAAAACAGTCTGTCCAGCTCCACGCGGGTACCACACACTTCAGTCCAGAGTCAGAAGCTAAGTGCTGCAATGCTCTAACATGGAGCAGAAGCTTAGAGCCCACAGTATTAAAAACAAGAGAATAATGGCTACACGATTCTGTTTTCTAGGAGAAATGTCAGATTACTTAAGATAACAGGAGCGCAACTGATGCTGGTACTGAAGACTGCTTCAGTCTCTGTAATTTCAAACTCCAAGGTTACTGCTTAATTCACACTCGCCCTGACAGCTTCAATCACATCCCAGGCTGGTGTCTACTTTTACAACTGGGAAATGGAAATAAACTGTGCAAATAAGAATACGATTTTTTTTTCCAGCAGCGTCATTCCTTGTACATCTGCCAATATAAGCAGATTTGGCATACGACAGACATAACCAGCAAATCACTCTTTGGTCACCGTGTATAACTTTCATGCTTGCGGCACGTCTGTAGTCAGCGCTGATGTGAGGAAGTATCATGCAGGACTTCACGCACCTATCCAACAGAAGCAGAAGAGAACACCTAGCGATGAACAGATGAGGATCTGGAATCAAGCAGTAATCGCTGTTTGCTGCACTCCTAAGAAACAGTAAGACTACTACATTAATTAGTCCCCAAATATTGCCAGCAACACAAATTTCAAACCGAGGGATTCTTGCTGGAGCTCCCATTTTACAATGTACCAAGTGACATCGCCTGGGAAAACCAACTGATGTGCTCGTGGCATGATCTGTCACGCGGAGCAAAGATGAGGTGTGGATTCCATTCACGTGAAATAATAATGGACTTTATTATTCCATTATTTCTTAATTAAAAACGATATGCTAACTAGAAGGAAAGAAGTTTTCCTCATAATTGTGTCATGAGTTTAACACAGAGGGAAAAAAAAAATTATAAATTCAAGGTTTCTTGACGGATTATCACAGTATCAGCATCAACCTTAGAAGCTACTGTTAGGTGATCAGACTTACAACTACATGATTTCCACATAAATACGACTTACAAAAAAAACCCACAACTTTACAGTCTCAGAAGTAATCGAAAAATATGAGATCAAAGCACTGAAAACAGTAAAGAGTTCATGTTCCATTGCCAACAAGGTTTAAGACCTTACTTCAGTCTTCTAACAGAGGATAAGGTCTCAGTGCTACAGACTTCAGTAGCTGTCCCCTTTCTGCTGGCATGCCCCAAAATCCCATAAAGCTCCTCAGCTGTGTCATCTACCTGCCTGTTCAAAGAAACACTTTATAGTGTTTTGGTCTCTTTGTACCTAATAAATATGGCATTAGTTCTTAATAACATATGCATTAGAAGCACCATGAAAAAGTGAAACCTAAAGCCCAACCGAATTAAAGGGACACTATTTTTCTGATCATACCACCTATGTTCTTACAGTATTGATCAAAAAAAGGATTTGTTCAAATAAATCATTTGAGCAACAAGTAGATTTGAGAACTACACCACTACTTTTACCAGCAGCAAAACTGTCAGCTAAATTCACTTTGCAGAATTTTAACAATATTAATAAATAAATAAATAAATAAAGTAGACATCCATGATTTCAGAAAGGGGTGACAGCAACAAATAGCTGTGAGCAAAGTTTTAGATTACCTCAGATACTGAAAGGACTATTAGAAGCAGTTTACCTGCATGAAGTAGCTATCAAATGTAACTAGCAACTACAGCAGAGCTCAAACCTATTGAAAAACTCCTAGCCCAAAATTAAGTTATGACAGTAGGACTTTACAGTGTTACATAGAAACATACATATTAGCTGCAAGGTAAGCTCATAAACTACACTGGAGGCGGTGGTTGTGAGAACAGTCTAATTACATTGAAAGTATAAGCTGAGATTATAAGTAGTAGAAATTTACTTTAAAAAGCCTATGTTTAAACGCAGTTCAAAAAGCTGGTGCTGTTCCAAATCAGCTGGAAGAGCATGCCATTCCTCTGATGGCTCTAGCCAAATCTAATCATGAGTAGAACAAATGCATGTAATTAAAATACCTGTCCAGCAGTTGCTGTTAGAGAGGAAAGAAGGATACTTGCTCCCTTAGAGGCTGGGGGAGGCTTCCAGAAGCAAGGAAGTCGGAGCATTTCCTGCAACTGCTGCCGCCGTCCTCCTGCAGGAACTGCTGCTCACCCAGACCTCCCGCAGGAGGCCACGACTCACAGCGGCACAAACTCCCCCTCTCTGCAAACACCTTTCTGCACTATTCTGTAAAGGAAACCTACCCGAACTCCAGGCAACTCAACAACTTCATTCAAAACACTTCGTTAACAAAGTAAGCAAACCAAATTTTCCGTTGAGATGTAAACAAGAACACAAAAGTCGTACTTGCACAAAAATTTTAAGTGTGCTGAACTCAAACCAGGAACTGCACGTGCAGTGGTGATTCTAACCCACAGCACAGCAAGTATAATGAAGCAATATCAAAAACAGTAACTTAAGAATTATCTTGCCCATCCCCTTCATAGATCTTGAAGACAGTAAACATCGTCACAGAGGGGAAACTTGTTCAGGGACTGAACAACTCATTTGGAGTCACACAGTAACACACTGGAGACCATGGAAGAGGCACCCCAACCTGCCCCCAAAACACACACAGATCTCTGTCCAACTGACTGCCACGTTTCTTGGCTTTGTATGACAACACACTATTCCTCAAATCATACTGGCAATGCCCTGCAACCCATAACCATAGGTATCATGCTCTGCTACAGTGCATGTGCCTCCGAGCCTTTCCCAGCGAGCACGGCCACTTAGTTTCAATTCATCTGCTCAAGCACGTAATACTTTATGGGACATTAAATATGCTATCACTTAATTGGAGCGAACGTCAGATTACAGACATAATTACTTTCTTCCAAACTGGCAGAGGTTTTTTCATATTTTCCCAGTTACCCTTCTGCTTCTGGGGTATAATCCCGGTAAATATGTTAGTGTTTTTCCTTCAAAAATATTTTCCAAACCGACAAGTGACCAACTACTGACTGGGAAGAAGCTGAACTGACTGCGTGAGGAGAGAACCACGCAGTTCAGACGTATATGTAAAACGAGGGGAAAATAGACTTTTTCTCTCTGTTTTCAAGTAACCCTCTTCTTTAAGACCACTAAACTCAGGATGCTCGCGGAGCAAACCGAGACCTGAGGCAGCGAGCCGACACGAGCAGCAATTTTGACAGCGGGAGGAACAAGCGAGCTAAGCCCGGGCTTCGTGGGCTGCAGGCGGCAGCAGGGGGCACCCCCAGGCCCCCCGGCCCGCCTCCCCCCGGTGATAACACCTTCCCCGGGGACCCCTCCCGCATCAAGCCGCCTGCCCCCGGCCGGAGGATGCGAGGCCGCCAGCCCCAAACTTTATCCCCCGGGCTCCGCCGGGAGGGCTCCGGGGGCCGCCGCCGCCGCGATCGCTCCCCTCGCCCGGCGCCGTCTCCCCCCCCTGCCCCCGGCCTGGAAGCGATCGCCCGCGGGCGCCAGAGCGGGCCCGGCCGCTCCTCACCTCCTTGACGGGGGGGAATTTTTTGCGGCACTCGAGGCTCAGGCCCCGCAGGTCCCCCTGCATGTTTTCCAGCAGCTTCTTCACGGCTTCGGGGCTGCTGGTCCCCGACATGGCGGCGCCAGGGCCGGGCGCTGCTACTCCTGCTGACGGGGACGGGGCACCGCCTGCGGTTCCGCGGCCCCGGCCGACACGTCCGCGCCCGACACCGGAACCCGCAGCCGTGGCCCCTTCCCTTCCCTCCTCCCTCTTTCCTTCCTCCCCCTCCTCCTCCTCCGAGCCACCGCCTCCCCGCTCCCACAATGCCGGGCGCCGGCAGCGCGGCGCGTCAGCCCGGGGGCGGGGAGAGCAGCAGGCCGCGGCCTCCGCCCGGCCGGGAATTAGGGAATTACGAAGTGTTTTGGTTCAAACGTAGTCCCCCGAAAACACACGCAAAAAGATGTTCAGCCGCCAACCGTTGGTTTTCGTAATGCTCCCCGTGTAACCTCAGCCACCGCAAAGGCTTGGCTGCCGCGCAGGATGGGGCTGGCTTGGAGCTGCTCTCTGAGGGGACCGTCCTGGCGGTTAAATTTCACAAAATGTCCTTCCTGAAAGAGCGATTTCTCCATATTCTGGTAGCTTTACGTCTTCAGCCTCAAAGGCTGTCTGCCTGTAATGCAGGGCGATTCTCTTGTAATTCCCTAACTCCAGGGAACTAAAAACTACCTATGGTCCATACTTTCTACCCTAAGAGTCTTGAAAAATTGTCTTAAGCAAAATGGGGGATAACATTGAAATAATTCTATTTTAAATAATGGATTGTCTTCAGATTTTCCTGAAGTCTCCAGTTTTATTCAAAGAATGTTCTAAGATTCTGTTTTGTTTTCTGTCTTTTCATGAAAAAAAAAGGAAAATAAATTGTCATAAATTTGAGCAGTTTGTTGGGGTTCATTTACTATGATACACATTGCAAGCCATACCGTAAACAGGCTGCCAGTGGCACGGTGTTACTATTCCTAGTAAGCACATTCATCTGTAGACACAAGTCTTTAAGGTATGCTTTAAGAAGCAAAAAGTGCAGGATTGCTTGATAAATAACTGATTTTAAGATCAGTGCCTTCAGGTAAGCAGTTCAGGATTTCACCTGTGGTCGGTCAAATAAAAAACAGGAGCCTACAGCATTTTTAAGGTTTCAAAATGCATTTGTTTGTGGGTTCTCAAAGGCTTTGATTTTTATATGTTTAATTTTAAAACAAACAAAAAAGTCTTTTCAGTAGGACTGTGTATGTGCTTAACCAGAAAGCATTTTCCCAAGGATTTTCCTAAGCGCTTACACTCGGGGCTTCAGTCTCAGTGGCAGTGCACAACCCAATCCAAATGCCTCGATAAGAAGCCAGGATGGTTTGCTTGGAGAATGAGGAAATTAATTAAGTCAATTTATGACTATGCATAGGTATTTCTTAGGTAAGCTTTAATTGTGTACTTCCTTTTTGTTGTTTGGACATTTCCACCTGTCTGTTTTATACAGCTTAATGGACACTGTTAGCTGTGGGCCTGTCAATACTCACCAAGTCTGCCTGTCTGCCCAAGTAAAAATGAATAATTTGTTGTGGAATAAGGGTCTGTAAACTGTTTTATAATACTGCCTTTCTAAAGAAAAGGGACCGGGTATTTTGGGTAGAATTTGAATGTGACATCTTGAGTTAGAGTTTCACGCTCTTATTATTATCCCAATAATCAAAATGAGGGAGATGCGCAAGAATGACATGTAGCCTTAGGACCCTATTAACAATTGTGAGACAAGTAAGAAGAATTGAGATTAATCACATTTAAGGGAAGGAAATTAGTATGTATTTGATTGTATGTATGTACTTCCTGCAGGCCTTTGTGTTTAGCTTAATGAAACAAGAATACTGTAAACAGCCAGTTTAGGTGGGGGACTGCTTTTACATTGTGAATGCCTGTTCAACTAGCGTGTATGGAAGATAGATGAGTTTTTCTTTAATCAAAGCCATAGCAGTTGGTTTTCCACCCTTCTTCACAGAGTAGTACCTTATTTCTGAAGTAAAATTACCGAGGGAATAGATGATTACTGCATTGGTGTAAAATTGACAAGTTGTTGGTGTATAATTCTTTTGATAAGTATTCTGTAAAAAAAATTCAGAATAGTAGCAATAAATATTTGGGAATGTAAAATATTACACCTCTCTTAGGAATAAATGTTTTATGTGTTGTTTGTGTTGTAATTAATACTATTTGTGTGAAATTATGGTTTCTTGAGTAAAATAAAAAAGCGGACTATTTAACAATGTTAATTATTTTTATAATGTCAGCTCATATCTGTTGATTATCCGTCTTTTCTTATGTATGTAGGTATCTTAGGTATGTATTGCCATAGAACTGGAAGCATGCCACAGGCCTGTTGTACTCGCCACACCTTCACAGCAACCCTGTCACCTCTCTTAAATGTACCATCTAAAAAATTTTTAAAGCTGTTTCTATCTGATGTTCCACCCTTTTCACTAGTCTTAATTTGTTTGATGCTCAGTGTTGCAGATCAGGAAAAAGAGGACCATATGCTACTCTTTTCACATGCAAAAAATATTAATACGTTCAAGTCTTAAAATAATTTTCTCATTACATTACGTCAGGTTTATTGGTCTGTTGAGATCAATGAAAAAAAGTCTTTCTGTAGCTCTCTAGTTGTCTATTACGATGCATGGTATTTAGCTTTTAGTTGTCCCCTGTCCTCTCTGCAAATTAACAGCACCCTCCTTTATCTATGTCAAATGAAAACTGGACATAAAATTTTAATAGTACCCAACACACAGTACAAGAATTCAGAATTATTCTTAAAAAATACCATGACAGTGTATTCTGGGGAATTTTTTCTGCTGCTTAAATTGAGATTATTATTTTTTAATATCACATTTTCTGCTTATATGTGGTGACACAGTATAAGCAGAAAAGTGATTCAAATCAAGTGATTTGAATCAAGTGGAGCACTTCTGAATTTGCTGTGACCTGTTGTAATTCCAGGTTTTAGGTAATTGGGCATAAAATAACTTTAATAAGCAACATGTCTATTAATTAAAGTTTGCTTTTTTCAGGTTAAGTACAGTCTTCTGTGTATCTTCTGTGAAGGCCGTTGTGTGTTTGACATTCACGTCTCAGCAATTTAGTTTAAGATTTGTTCTATTTTCATTCTTTCACTTCTTGTCATTTATTTTTCTCGTGCATTATCATTTCACCTGCTGGCCTTGACACTCGGTCTGCTCAGTGTAGGCAGCCAAATACGGCAGGATTTCTCACAGGTTTGGAGGTGAATCGTGTAAGTGCGTGCAGCATTGTAACCTCCTTCAGACTTGCTGAATACCAGAATTGGGAACTGCACAGTTCCTGAATCTCTGGCATGTCTCTTAAACATAAGATGATCTTTCTCACTGCTTTGATGTACACCTTTTGTAAATGCAGATTTACTAGTTAAGCAAAAGCAGAGTGGTTAAACTAAACTAGTCAGGATCTTTGAATGACACTTAATCAGGTGTGAATGCTGCTGACTGTAATAGCATATCATTGCAATTGATATTATTGCACGTACTCTTAACCCTAAGTAAAAATACTAGCCTGTCTTCATATGTTTTAAATAAGTCAATTTCTTTTCAAGTACCTTTTGAATCAGAAAGTAGAGCAGGTGTATTGGAACATTTCTGAGGGCATGTTTTGACTAGCAAGTTAAAAATGTTAGTTAGATGTTAAGTTAACTTTGTGTTGTGCTGTAATTATTATATTGTTTTTTGCTTTGATACTAAATTGTATTATTTTGTGATGGGCAGTGGGTGATTGAAATCGTTCCCTGTAGCTTTATTGCCCTAATTACCAACAAAAATGCTCATGAGACCTATTGTGATTCATTCAATTACCTCTCAGCACCACTGCTCGTGTTCATTCCAAGTGATGTGCATCAGTCCTTCTGATTCAATTAAAGATGGGATGGCACTCAGCTGTATTAATTTCAGGTGTCTACTCCTAGTTCTAATCCATCCTGATAGGCATTTACAGATTCAGACTTTGAATACAAGAACAGGGTTCTGTTGCCACAATGCAGAGAAGGAAAACTGACTGATTTCAACATGTTAATAGAAGTGGTTTCATGTTGATGGGAAGAATTGTAGTCTTTCCTCTGAGTTTGTTTTACCCATACACCTGTGTGCTTTTGTAACTACTGTGGATCTATACATAGTCACAGTACTAAACAATCTTCAGGATATGAGATACCATAAACTTATACACCATAAAGTAAAGGTGTTTGTACACATTTCCTGTGCTTTTGCCACTGCAGAGTTAAGAGTTATGATGAAGAAAAGTTTGCCTCATAGTAGATTGAACATAGATACTGATATCAAAAGGCAAACTTAAATTTTAAATTCAAAGAGTGAGGGATGGGTTAATACAAAATACTTCTTGTTGGCCTTTCTAAAAAAATATGCATTTTATTGGTCTGTGTAAGCAGAAAGAAGCCCTGAAGATGTGCAATACTATGGGAACACTTCATAAACTCATTAAATTATGAACACTAGAAGCTGGGCAAGAGACTATTTCTGTTGTGGCCATAAATGGGTTAAAAGCAGATGAAATAACCTGCCCTCCGGTAGCTGTGGTTGGTTTGTTTGTTTTTTAATGGAATAACAGACTTGTTCCTTTAGGATGTGGCTGTATTGGGAAGATAGATCATCCAGTACATTGAAGAATATTTTATTTTCCAGCATGAATTCCCCTTCCTGTGAGTTTAGGCTGTTCCTTTTTGCACAAATATGAGCGTGTGTTTACAAGCTAGTACAAATTTTGTTTATATATTTGCCTGTTAACATACATTTTATTTTCTTTAGTCAACTGCAAGAGCAATCCCAGTTGTCTGCCGGTGACTCATTCTCTTTGTCATTTGCAAACTCTCAGTAATTATATTATATTGTCTTTACAGACACCAACAAAAATGTGAAGTGGGAATGCCCAGAATGTTACACCTATGACATGCATTAGGCACTCAGCAATGATTCCCTACGAAGTTACAGCACAGTTGCTTCAGTCGCTACATACAAATCTCAGCCAGAGGCTTAGATGCTTTCCTGACTCCTGTGTAACCAGCCAGCAAAGCTCTTTTCCCACTTTTCTTGCTTAAATCTTGTCCAAACTGATTCTCTGATCAATGTGGTTTTGTTTGCTTGTTTGTTTGTTTGCATTGCCCTTTTGAGTACTGGTAATTGAATCAGGTGAACCTGTTAACATCTTTTCTGAGAAAGAACTGCTGTCCATTGCTGGAATTAATTTATTGCTGTCTTAGAGCTAGCAGGGTAACAGCAGACAAACAGATGCACGATATTCACCAGAACTTTTCAGCAGCTCCCGTCCCCTTGGTATTTGCAACTGAGGATAAGTCAGAATAGATTAAATATGTTTTCCTGCTCACACAGGAGGTATGTGGCTGGTCTGTGAAAAAAAATAAAAATAAAAAATAAACAAAAAAACACCTTTGTGCATTAAAACGAATCTGTACATTCCAAAATAATATTATTAATTAGATAACTGATTTATCCGTTCAGGTAGCACCTGTGAGTTTTCTCTGGAAGACAATAAGCAAGAGTCAGCATGGTATATAGCACGGTGTATTCATGTGTTTTCTTCCTGCCAAATGTGGAATGTAGAAATACAGAAACTGCGATGGAGACTTTACTTGACAGTTCATTACACTGAAAACTCTCACGCTGAACATCCCTGCTACCAGCTGAACAATTAGCACAGCATGAGGTGAGGGGTAGAGGATGAAGAAACTTCAGCAATATTGCACTTCTGATGAGAATTTACTGCAACCTCATGTCTGTTGTCAGGAATTTCAGTTTAGATATGAAGGCATAGATCTGTTGAAGCAAAAATAATCCTGATTCTTGCCGTGTGATTTGATTCAGCCCTCCTGCACTGGGCAGAGGGTTCAGCTGCACTCTCTGGAGAAGTCTTTTCCTGAGCATCTCATTCTGACTGCAGAGTGTGTAACATGAAATTGCCTGTCAGCAATGTCAGAAATACACATTGTGCTGCAGTCTGTTTGTTTTGCTGCTCTCGCATCTATTTGCCAAGAGTCTCCCTGCATCTTTTTAATCATTTCCTTTTTATTTCTGTTTCAGCATGTATGAGAAATATAGAAACATTTCCAGACGCCTTGTAGCCTACAGGCAATCTACTAATCACAAAGCAACAGCAGAGAGTAGAAGGGTGTTCCCCTGTGTAAAAATAATTCTTTTTGGCTGCTGCAGCAGAGGGAAAAAAGCCACTGTGTGCTTTCCCCAGGCTTTCATGAATCCTTAAAGAAAATTGTTCCATATTGCAGCCCCGGGGCTTCAGAGTGATACTATTACTGCAGGAGGGTTTCCATCTACTGAATGGAGTATTAGGTCCTTTGCATTAGGGGTGGCCTCCATCTATGTAGCCAACGTTGCAGCAATGTCTACAAATACAGATATTATCTATAAAAATAGACAAACTCAGCTAAGTAGCCCAGAGGCCAGCACACTATGTAGGTATTCTTTTCTTCTGACACTGCCACGGCTGTGCTGCGGGCACGACCACCAGGACTCAGCATGACTGTGTACTTTTGAGCACCTCTAGCGCAGTTCCTCCCAACTACAGTGTGAGCACTCAGTTATTTTACAGGTGGTTCTTTCTATAAAGCAGCATTAGAGATTTCTCATGGAAGAGATCTTGATGAACAGCTGTTCGGTACAGAGGCGTTGTTTGGTACAGAGTATAGACCTCTCTTAAAACAGTCCTTTCTACACGTTTCATTCAAAGAACTTTGCCCTTTATACAAATATTTGCATAGCTGCCTGTGTGGTTGTGGTTATAAGCAGCATCTGAAAGAAATTTTGTTACTCAGGTTGAGCCAAAACAGATAAACAGAATGAACACACTTCTCAGGGTGTTTGGAAGACATCCAAAGAAATCCAATCTTGAAGAGCCAAATGCTTTCCTTTGTAGTACGCTGGCTACGCAGATCACTTTCACACATATCTGGGACATGTATTCCAAATGAAGCAGGGCTGTACCGCAGCAGGTATCTGTATCCTGGCCTGGGTGCAAGCAGGTGGGTCCGTAGCCAAGTATGCCTACGTGCAGCAAGTTCATAACAATTACTGGCATTTTGAGAGCATTTCCAGAAGTTGCGAGGGGTATTTCCCAAATGGGAGCCTTTTATTTTTTTTGACATTGGTTCACAGAGCACTGTGGATGACCTTGTCTGCCTCCTCCTGCCAGCGTGTGGGTGGGTTTTGGCTGGCTGCTACCTTGAGCATAGGGAATACCTGGTCTGAACCCTCCCTGCTCCAAGCAGAAAGCCAAGTCCCAGAGCTACTGAAGGGACCATTTAGTGGGTTGTGTGGGGAGCTCATCTGAAACTTGTGCAGCCAGTCTGAGACCTTATTTCCCCTTTGGCAGCATGGTCATCAGTAGATTCCTACGGCCATCTATTTTCAGGGGTCTTACACCTCTGCTCCTGTCTTACCTAACAAAACCTCACCGTGATCTAAGATCTGATCAACAACAATTTAGTTATAAAATAACAGCATGAACCAGGACTAGACAAAGTCTTCATGAAATGGCTGTGCTCCTGATCAGCCCAGCCACACTTGGCATGCAGGATACGCAGGTGGGCTTGAATGTCTTGTCTTGCTGGAGGCAAGACCATAGAAAGCCAGGACCAGCCTTACTGACAGAGTTACAGCAGTGTTTCAAAGCACTTGACACTTTGTTTTTTCCCTTCAAGACATTTGGAGCCTTCCTTTGTAAACCTGTTTTTCAAAATTATCCAATACTCGGACACACAAACTGCAGTTTTCTAGGTTAAGACTAGGTTAGGACTTGCCACATAGTATGGCTCTTCTGTTACTGTCTTATTTAAAAAAATAACCTCATAATGTACAAGAATCACTTGTAGATTTTTTCTTTTCTAGTAGTTTTCTGTATCTTTCACTAAGAAGTTAAATCCATTGCTAGGAACCAAGTTACTTTTGTTTTCTTTCTCTACAAGGCAACTCATAGCTGTCAAAGATGTTGGTATTTGTTTGCCTGTTAGTGACTTGTGGGTTTTTTTTTTTTTTATATTTTATTCATAGGATGCTGCTTTTTGTTTTTTTTTTTTTTTTTTTAGAATGTATTTGAAACCCCAGGCCCATCCTTATAAATATTCCACAGCTACTTTCTCATTACATTCATTTTTTCTATTCATGTGGTAGTCTTTTGCTTAATCCTGCCCATGTCTTAGCTGTGATTCATGGCTTTTATATACATTCACAGTTCTGCACCATTTCTTCCTCTTTGCCATGAGCTTTTTTTTTTTTTTTTTTTTTCCCTTCCTACTAATGTACAATCTCATTGGATTACTTGATATGTTTGTTCAGGAATGGAGTATGTAAATTTAAATTTTTAGGTCTCATTTGTTTACTTTTCTTTTTAACAGCACATTTGTTCATAGAACGTTTTTGGAAGATTTTATGAGTTAAATAAATTAAGTTGGTATGTCTATATGGGCTTTTTATTTCAGAGAAAGAATTACATGTCAGTCAAATTCTAATAATATTGTCAAATGCTACAGGGAAAACTGTGATATTATAATCCATCACACTTGATATTAAGGAAGTAATTTGCATCATAAAAATGAGGTCTCTAAATGACAATCTCAGACTGAGCATGATGTTAACCAAACAGAAATCCAAAGATTGTAGAGAGAGGATGCTTCCCACAGTGTGTAATTCTACAAACATCTTTGATTTATCTCTTAATCTTCACCATCTTATTTAAAATTATTACCGAAATATATAAGGTTACATTTCCTGAAGACAACTTCTAAGTCATAATTTCCTATACCAAAAATCAACATGTATGGCTAATTTCCTCAAATTCTGTAAAAACAAGTTATTTGAACAATTCAAAATAAATGTTTTATGAAGAAACTTCTATTGCCTCCATCCCATCAGTTGATCTTGGTTATTGTTTATTGTGAGCATCAGAAATTCAATTTTTTTTATTACATTTCATCAAAACATTTCCATTGACTTTATTGCCCAGAAGCGTACTGGATTGGTCTTAAAACAAAAACAAAAACAACAAAAAAGTGCATTTTGTTTTAAATTGAGAACTTGAAAAGAAAACATATTTAGTATATAAATGATTTACAGTAAAAAATAAAAACATTTACATAGTGTCTGTAGCCATAAACTTAATGATGGCAAAGAAATTTTTTAAAGAGAAATATGTGAAAATTAAAGTGCTGCTGTTGACAGTCCCAGCACAGTCCTGAAAAATGTCTGAATCTGTGTTTCTGTTCTACAAATGCTTGTGCATGAGATTATTTGTTTTTGAGCTGCTGCTTTGTGAGTGTCTGAGGGTGAAAAACTTGCACGTGCTAATAGACTTAACAAAGTTGAACAGAAGTCTAACAAGAACTGCAAATAAAATTATTTTTGCCCACACTCCAAGTTTCTCCCGCTTCCAAATCCTTTCAGCATTTATAAATATGCCACAGCTGCTTAAACTGCTATAACCCCCCTGCTATAGTCAGGGGTGTATTGGAAAACCTTGCTGTCAATAGTTTCTTTGATTCCAACGGGCAGGGTGGTGGCGCCTGGCGCAGGAACATCTGGAGCAAACCCTGGGGTGCTGCAGCGTGGGGACACCCCAGGGGAGCGCTTGTGGAGGCAGCAGAGCTGGGTGCCTGCTATGAGACGCATGTCACAGCCCGTCATAAGGGGATTTCAACACTTTCGAGCAGATAAACAGACAGAGACATGTTCATCCTTATTCGTGTTTGAGAACTGGACATCTGAAGAGTGAACGAGGCGCCGTCTCAGCTTACTGCTTATGATCCTTGTCACTCATGGCAAAATTACACAGGCCATCAGTCTCACCAAATAAATAGGTCATTCAGACACTGCATTTAGTTCACCGAGCAGCTATTAGGTCACGCAGAATCAGTCAGCACGAGAGATGATGTGCTTTATTTGGTTTTGCAATGCAACCACGGCGCAGCAGTGCTGGGTAGCTTTTATTGACCTGCTCACTTGTGGCTGAGCACACCGAGCTTGTGGAAGCTGCCGCTTCACCTTGGATGGGGGAGCAGAACTACAACGGGATCCAAGTGCCCGTTCCTCTCTTCAGCAAGTTGCAGAAGGAAACAGGTACTATGTGAGCACTCATAAACCACGTCTTCCTTCAATACCACCGAGAAACATCTATCTGAGTCGGCAGAAGACATGCTGTTTGTAGTAGCTCTTAATAGGTATAGCTGGTGCAGAGTTACTAATTGCTGTCCCTTCTGTCTGAGCATTTTCTCCTCAGCTGAGACACATTTCCACAACACCCCCAGAGCAGTTTGTGTTTTATAGCATCAACAGATGTTGAAAACAAGCAAAACTCATTTGAATTCTTTCCCCATGCTTTTCATTGTGTTTTAGAGAATGGTTTCTTGCCCTCAGACCCAGCAGCAGACTTTATTTTGATTACATGATTTGTAGTTTTTAATTTTTATTTTTGAGGAACCATGTATTTTTCACCATGGGCATGTCTGCATCTGTCATTGTTCATTAATGGAAATTTCATTAAAAAAGCAGTAATGCTCATCCAGCATTACAATGAAAGAACAAAAAGGAAGGTACATGTGCCAGTTTGGGAAGTAACCTGGCCAAGTGTTATCTTTGGAAAACAACAAAAAAAACAAAGCTGTCATTGGTCATGCAGACAGGATTTGGTGGAGCTTGATGAGTATGATTTATATTAATAGCAATAGTGCATGGAAAAAAAAATCATTTTGTATTCTGAAGTACGAGTATGGGTTTTATTCCCCAAGTACCAAATACCTACAATGCCAGCGAGTGAAGGCCTTGACTCAAACTGCATTGAGCTCAGAGGAAATGCCTGCAGGTTCGGTCCTCCGTTCAGAGCACCTCATAGATCTTGTAAGAGATGTCACTTGGTGTGAACAGGCAAGAACATTCCTCTGACAAGAATGTGGTGTTTGCAGGTGCAGGGATTTTAAAACTAGGGCAGATAAGGCAGATGGAGGTCTCCATTCTGGCAGAGGAAGGGCTGGTGCCACCCCAACTGCCTCTCTACTTGGTCTAGAAGAGGTGTCCAGCCCAGGTTTAACACACACACACACACACACATTTACTCTGGGGTTGTATCTTTTTTTTTTTTTTTTTTTGGTATAATGTCTCCCAGGTTACATCGTACCATTTAAAAGGTCGTAACTCACATGGTATATTTTCCCAGGATCCTTACCACAGACTTAGGAAGGCTGAACCACCCTCTTATATCTGCTTACGCATCCAAGGAGAAGTTCTTATGCCACTCTTTCACACGTGGAATCACTTGGCCCCTAGGGCTGCACGAAATTTCAGGTATTTGCTACTTTCTGGGGTAGTAACAAATATATATAGTTTATTACCCACTTTCTATAGCTATGATCTGAGTATTTCATACACTGAATGAGAACATTAATTTAAGAACAAGTGCCACCAATGTCCCCAGTAATGCCCCTACTCCACAATGATTTCCTAAGGAAAACTATTTGCAGACTGTTGCTTAGTTCTTACTCTTTCGAAATGTATTGGGTGATACCACATGATACGCAACTTGAAACTTGATGTGATAATTAACTTATTCCTGGTGCACCTGTATTATAATATTTATCAATGCTATTTTGCACTTAAGAACACCGTAATATCTAAATGAAAAAATAAAAATAAGAAATAATGAAAAGTTTTCCATTAAGTTACATTGACTGACGTGAATCCTTTATCATTTGAGTCCTATGTCAGCTTTTCCATTATGTGGCCCAGGAGGACTGTTAATGCTGCCTGGCATACAGTTACCCAGTTCATTCCCTACCTAATGGGATACCTGGCTACAGATTTGTAACATTTGGGCTCTTCCGGGGTTTCCATGCTATTCCAAGATTTCATTCTTTTCCTGTGAGATTGCTCCCTCCGGATGTATTAGGAGCATGTGGTGCCCCTTCAACACTGGAAATAAGGAAACGGAACTGTTTTCACAATTTGTTTACCCAACCAAGGAAAAGAACAAAAAATCTGAAGGAAAAAAAGCACTTTGCCTGCACATTAAGAATATGCTTATTCTGTCAAATATAGCTTTCATATTAATTGTGTCTTACTACATTTGTAGTGATTTTCTTTGTCAAAGTAACTAGCACTTAAAAACAACATGAAAACATACTCTGAAATTAGAGCCTGATATCACAGATTAAGGCATAATTTTCGAGGAAAGTTGGTAGATCTGCCAATTAATTTCTTTGCCTGTCATACTGACTTCCCCCTGATGATTTCACTTAAAAAATACATTGCTCTTCATAACAGAGGGTGAATTTGGTGGCAAGGCTATAAGTGGTAGAGCCTTCCCATTAGCAGCTAGCTGTAGATGCAGAAGATGTTCCTGTATCATCTGGCAGGGTAATATCTGACAAGTTTTCTTGCCTGTCATCTCAACTGTAAGTCACAAATGTTACTTCAGTGTGCCAGGAAGACAGGCAGGACTTCAATTTTAATGGATGACAAAAAAGATCAAGGGACTGGTTGGCACCGGAGCACCCAGAGTGCTGGGTGAGGCCAACTAAAGAGGTCACGGGCAACGGCTCCTCACCTCTCCTTGCCCTTGGCCAAGCTTTAAATAATAAGTCACTGTCGAAAGACCCGTAGTGCAACTGGGAATTGCAAGCTGTCTCCTGCCTCCTACTCTATTTTGTTTCTGTGACTCTCACATTAACAAGGTTTACTATATGTTGCCTTTTTTTTTTTTTTTGGTTTCGTGCTGATTCTTACAGCCATCGAAAAGCTTGCTGTCAC
Organism: Anser brachyrhynchus; assembly: GCF_964034855.1. Lineage (NCBI taxonomy): Eukaryota > Metazoa > Chordata > Aves > Anseriformes > Anatidae > Anser > Anser brachyrhynchus. The sequence continues at coordinate 35,729,140 of NC_137694.1, read as the reverse complement.
TGTAACTGAAATAAAAGAAAGCATACTGCAGGTTTTTTGTCAGAAATGATTTGTAAAAAGAAATGGCAGGAAGCACTTTCTTGTCTATTTATAAGACTAGGTGAGTGCCAACAGCTTTTGATAGACATTGTAAAAGATAATGATCTTTCTGTAGTTTTAATTTTAAGCATGTCCACACTGAATGAATTATGTGTGAATACATAATAATTTTACCAAACTAACAATTTGGCTAAATTCCCGGAAACCTTTGAGACATTCACATAGAAAAGTCATTGATTTTTATGTCTGGTTAGGAAGCTTACAAACTCAGTGTGTTAGAAGTCAAGTTAAAAATAACAGAACGTCTCTTAGAAACTAAAATATCTATTTATTTTTTTTTCTAATTGACATTTTCCAAGAACTTCCAAAAGTTAGCCTGGGCATCTTATAAAATGTCCTAAAATACAGAATCCTCATGAAATTTCTGCCTCCTCTCCCAGATTATGAAAGTGGCATTTTGAGAAGGTCTGCTGGGAACAGGCTCTAAAAGAAAAAAGTGAGCCTGTCTTTCACTTCCAAAGAAGACCCTCAAGCACTTAATGAAGAACAAGATTCACAATAATGAATCTTCATAGTTGCCATTGCTATAGGAAAATTGCATTAGCTCAAGAAAGCTTCCTGGAAATTTTTCACCCAGCATGTTAAACATGTATGTACATGTGTCTCTGTGCATCCTGTTCTCTTTTCCAGACAATACAAATCATTTAGGGAGCATCAAGAAATAAAAAAAGAGCGGGAGAAAAAAGAGTTTCTTTCTCCCAGGTCACGCAAACTTAAAGCAACTATGATCTGGAAAGAAGAGCTGGGTTACAATGGTATTGTGCTTGGGCTGCTGCAATGACTTCTCACCACCTGCCTCAGGTGGAAGGCAGTATGAAAAAGATTAGTTTCCTAACCAGATGTCTAACAGCTAACTAGATAGTCAGGGAAATATGCAGCCACATGCAAAATGCAGCAACAAGCTCCAGATCTCTTCAATGACAACCACTCAAACCTACGACTCAAGAGAAGAAAATCTTAAACCATGCAATAAGAACCAAGAGTAGGCACCTATTTTAAGGGACCAAGGCTCTTTATTGTAGTTGCTGATGTCAGGTTGGGCTCTTAAAAAGAGGAGGAATCTCACAGAAAATACAAATATTAATGTCACCGATATTTTTGTTTGCAAGAATGAGGAAAAAATGGAGTATGAGCTACCTATATAGGATCTTCTTAACCTTGTTATTGAGGACTAAGTAGTATGCGTAGATACTGTTCACATGAAGTAATTCAGTCACAGTCCTCTCCTCTCAGGCAAACCAACTAACTAAGTAAATTTGAATCAAAATTCTAATTTTCAAACTCAAATTGAGTTTCCGTATCTTAACATTCTGGCAGCCTCCAAAGAAGCTGCAGAAACATTATAGAACTGATATAAGACCAACCAATACATCGGGGGGGAACTAGGTGTCCTTAGCCACATAAGCCCTCTTTGAGATCTGAAGCACAAAGAGCAATCATGAAAATTAAATATAAATAGTTAAAAATTGCTTTGAGACTAACATGGTTATGTTACACCAAAAGTTAGCAGGGTATCCTGAAATTAAGTTGGGAGAGAAGGCAGGATCATCAAATAGGTATGATAAAGCATTTAGAGATGGTATGTACTTTATCACTTGGTGTATATATAGATAGAATACTGGGCAGGTAGAAGCAGAGAAGACTTACATTGTGTTGTAACAATCAGCACCTCTATCAAAAACACGTTAAAACAGGTATTTTACTGTTTTGGTATCATCTTTTTGAAAGGGCTTTGCAGCCCTTTGATATCAGTGGCAGATCCATGAAAGACATTCCCAGTGTTGATTTTTTCCTCCTTTGTCAACAGTCTAAATGAATTCTGGTGAAAGTGGTTAAGTTTCATCTATATCTATAAGAAATCTGAATTACTGGACAAAGTAACTCTGATTTCATGACGCCCCCATCTAAAACCGGGGTTCTGATTATTCTCTTCAGGGAACATTTCCTGCAGACTTGAGTTGGGACAATCCTCAATGTCAATACAGGCCAGGTGATTAGTGGATCGGGAGCAGCCCTGCAGAGGACTTGAGGATACTGGTGAATGAAAAACTGAGCATAAGTCATCAGCGGGCACTTACAGCCCAGACAGCCAATTGTGTCCTGGGCTGCTTCAAAAGCAGTGTGGCCAGCAGGGCGAGGGAGAGGATTGTCCCCCTCTGCTCTGCTCTTGTGAGACCCCACCTGGAGTGCTGCGTTCAGCTCTGGGGCCTCCAGCACCAGAAGGACATGGACCTGTTAGAACTAGTCGAGAGGAAGGCCATGAGGATGCTCAGAGGGCTGGAGCACCTCTCCTATGGGGACAGGCTGAGGGAGTTGGAGTTGCTCAGTCTGGAGAAGAGAAGGATCCAAGGAGACTTCATTGCAGTCCTTCAATATATATAAGAAAGACTTTTTATCAGGGTCTATAGTGACAGGGTATGTGGCAATGGCTTTAAACTGAAAGAAGGTAGATATAGATGGGATATAAGGAAGACATTTTTCACGATGAGCATGGTGAGGCACTGGCACAGGTTGCCCAGAGAAGCTGTGGATGCCCCATCCTTGGGAGTATTTAAGGCCAGGCTGAATGGGGCTTTGAGCAACCTGGTCTGGTGGGAGGTGTCCCATGGGTTGGATTAGATGGTCTGAGATCCCTTCCAACCTAAACCCTTCCATGAATCTTTGATGTGTGAACATGTTTTACACCTGGTGCTCAGGCAGTCTGGTAGTATTTATTTGGCACATACATCTAGCAATGGAGCTTCTAGGAAAATTTCTTTCAAGTTACAATACCAACAGAAGTAAAATACGAACTCTTCTAAGGAAGGGAGAGGCTAACGTGACATAGGAAAACCAATGGGAGTATGAATGAACGGGGCCTTCTGTAGGAAAGTAAATTTGTGTGTGGTATTCAAAGAGGTGGTTACTTCTCCAGCACTGCTTTCTCTACTCCACACATCATCCTCTCTCAAGTGTTCTTATTAACATTAGCAAGTTCACCTGATGAGCTGTTTTCATTTTGTACTTAATTTTGTACTGGGCTGCTATATTCTACACCTAAATATGAGGTTTTAAGCAAAAAACTTAGACCATTTTTTCCCCACCATGTCAGTTTGTCCAATCTTAAATATTATTGCCTCATTCCACAAACTAATTCAGGGTTAATATCTTCCCCACTTGATAATTATTACAGTATTTTTAAATTTTATTTATCACATCATTTTTTTTCCTTATAAATGCTTTTTAGAACCAGACAATGACAGAACAGAATGTTTTACACATACTATCTTATGGAAATGCTATTAATCTTATTCTGTGTTGGTAATTAAATAGCCATTTTGTAACTGATGATAACAGAAATCTTCTGATTAGACAAAGACTACCCACTACACAAATACTGTGGTGAAAGTTTTTGTAAGAAACTGAAAGACTAAATAAGGCCTTGAATAGCTTTATTGAAATCTGTATAAATAAACATGCGCATTTCAAATGTAAACCCAAGTGAACTCAAGTGCAGACAAAATTTTAACCTCTGTCATGCAGGAGGTTAGTTTACATTAAAAAAAAAAAAAACTCAAAGCAGCTTTAAAATACCAGGATGAAACACCAGTTTTAATATCAAGGTATAAAGCAAAGCCATGTCCAACATACCTCATTTATATCCTGGTCAAATGCAATTTTTTAAACTTTTTAATGCTAACATAAATAAATAATTTACCAAAATGTGCACTCACAGAGTGAACTTTTATTTACAATACACAATTTATAACCTATTGTATTTGATTAGTTCAAGTGAAGAACATCATACTTTTTGCTTTTTTTTTTTCATTATCTGTTTAAACAGTGGGACACAAAGCGATTCTCCAGGTAGTAGATATGTGAAGTGTGCCCCTGCAGTTAAGGGTTCCTCTCAAAGGCAGTATTGTATACAAATCAACAATACATTCTTCCAACTAGATCAAAGGGAAAGCAGCAAATTAAAAAAAAATGTTTCAAACTGTCACACTTATTTTGGCATCCTGGACCCCTGAACATAGTCAACTAAAATCCAATTTGAAGTTTTTATGCCTTATATACTGTACAGGTTCTGACTTGAACATGCAAATGCCAATTCTCTTATTATAATGAGTTACCTTTTCAGATATGCAGTAAGGCTATGGTGAATTCCATCAGGAACACACAAAGAAAATTAACAGGCCTACCTTTAAAACCAATTTGTTCATTAACAATTTAAAGGCAGGTTATATTGAAAAAAATCTCATCTAAGCCCGATGCACAGTCATTACTATTGATACAGAATACTATTAAATCTGACCCTATTACAGAGTAGTTTGCAAGCTGTCAGACTATGAAAACTGGGGAGAGAACTTACAGCACAATTTTAAATTTTGGACTGACATCAGATTAAAATTATGCATGTCTTATAAGCAAGATAACAGGAATTATGTCTGCAGCGTAGATTCCAACAAGCAACAAAGGATACTTACATTTAATTGAAAATCTTTTTGTTAATGCAGCATGACATCCAGAACCTGTTCCACAGCAGCAGTAAGGTGAACGTAATATTCTGGATGCTCAACTATATCACAAAAGGTTAAAACACCTTTTCAAGCTATTTCTTCTATCATGATCGAATTTAAAAAAAAATATTAATTTTTAGGGAGAAACAAAAATTTGATGTTTCAAGAAAACTACTGCTTATATATTTATGACATTTTTACTTGTAGTCTGTGTGACAGCCTAAGGTACATGAATGTATTCATCTAGGAGCTAGACTTGGCAGTAGTATTCTTGCAGTACTAAGAAAATAAATGTCAGAAGTCCACAGATTTAACATTTTAGTTATTAACTCACATCCAAAACAAAAGAAAACATAATCCATCAGAACAGCAGCAGAAAACTTAAAAGGGGTTTATTTGTGATTTCCTATATATAGCTTGTGAATACAAGACTAAATGCATTAGAGACAATTTCTGTTAAAGGTTTTATTGTTTCACTTCAAGTACTGCACATGTTAAAATGTAATAAAGATTTACATTCTGTTATCTGAAATTCCCCATCTCAGATTTTTATTTTTAATTTGTTGGGCAATTTCACTCTTTCAATAGGTATCCCCAGTAAGAAAGTCTCTTTTATGGCTTCTAGTTCTTCCATTAATTAGTGTGCATACAATTTTCATTTTCTATATCATTATCGTTTTCATTGCTGTCTTCATCACTTTCTAATGGGATGCCTGTGGCAGCTGAAGCACCTTGTTTAGTTTCCCGGTCAAGAGGAAAAAAGCCAGTTCCACTGATTGTGTCCTGTCTCTGGTAGAAGAGCACATATGCTGCTTTGGACTGTAAAAGAGAAGAGTATAATATGCTGATGAGACTCCAGACAAAACATTTAAAATCAGTCTTTTTTTCTTTTTTCCTTCTAGGCCCATAAGCTAAAATTATATAGATAAACAAAGCTTTCATAATAGATTATTTTTGCATGTTAATAGATTATTTTGCATGTTGATCTGGATAGGCTGGAGCGATGGGCTGAGGTCAACTGTATGAAGTTCAACAAGGCCAAGTGCCGGGTCCTGCACCTGGGGCGTAACAACCCCAAGCAGAGCTACAGGCTGGGAGATGAGTGGTTGGAAAGCTGCCTGGCCGAGAAGGACCTGGGAGTACTGGTTGATAGTCGGCTGAATATGAGCCAGCAGTGTGCCCAGGTGGCCAAGAAGGCCAACAGCATCCTGGCCTGCATAAGAAGCAGTGTGGCCAGCAGGTCTAGGGAAGTGATTGTGCCCCTGTACTCGGCTCTGGTGAGGCCGCACCTCGAGTACTGTGTTCAGTTTTGGGCCCCTCGCTACAGGAAGGACATGGATGTGCTCGAGTGAGTCCAGAGAAGGGCGACCAAGCTGGTGAGGAGTCTGGAGAACAAGTCTTACGAGGAGCGGCTGAGGGAGCTGGGCTTGTTCAGCCTGGAGAAGAGGAGGCTCAGGGGCGACCTTATCGCTCTCTACAGTTACATTAAAGGAGGCTGTAGCGAGGTGGGGGTTGGTCTGTTCTCCTACGTGCCTGGTGACAGGACGAGGGGGAATGGGCGAAAGTTGCGACAGGGGAGTTTTAGGTTGGATGTTAGGAAGTACTTCTTTACCGAAAGGGTTATTAAGCATTGGAACGGGCTGCCCAGGGAGGTGGTGGAGTCACCATCCCTGGAGGTCTTTAAAAGACGTTTAGATGTAGAGCTTAGCGATATGGTTTAGTGGAGTACTTAGTGTTAGGTCGCAGGTTGGACTCGATGATCTTGAGGTCTCTTCCAACCTAGAAATCTGTGATACTGTGATACTGTGAGACAATCTACTCCCTACAAATGTACTGCAAGGTTCATGACTAACACTTTGCTTTTCTTCCCTCAAGTTAGTATCATCAACAGTGTCAGTTTTAGAAAAGCAAAAAGTACTTGCCACTATTTGGTCCTCACATGCAGTTGACACACTACTGTCATCAAAGTAGTACCATTTTCCGTCATCTTTATTTTTTGCGAAAGCAGTATCTAGAACAACAAAAGTGCAACGTTTAAGGACTTTGTATCTTCTTAGATCTACTGCAATCAGTTGCTACAGTTTGTAATTGTCAAACACTTGACTTCTAACTACTAAAAATCTGTTATCACTATTAGAAAGTTTACACTTTCACACTTCTTACATTCCTTTAAACAACACTTAACCAATAACATTCCCTTTCTAAGGAGAATGTATATAGAGAAAGGAGAGGTGAAATAAAAACCCGCGGTCACTTTTTCATTTTTCTCTCTCCTTTCAATGAGATGTACAATGTACAAAAATACAGACGAGTAAGACAAAATAAATTGTCAGACTACAGTAGCTCTTACAGATCTCCTAACCTTTCTCTTTTCACAATATCCATAACTAGAAGCGTAAAAGGACTACAATTATCCTTGAAAGCTCATTTCATATAGTTTTTTTTATTAGAACACCCGTGAAAACATTTCAAGGTAATGAAAAAAAACTACCCCTCAATCATTAAAAAATGGCTTTCACTGAAAATGATCGATACTTAAATAAACATAAAAAGTTGATATGTAAAATGATTATACTTGAAATAACTTACAATGCCCTCCTCCCATTCCTCCATAGTGGTTGGAGACAGCAATCAAGTTGTAGCGGCAAGGCCCTGCATTTGGATTAATAAGGAACTCTGACATGTCCAAGTCACTGTTAAAAAGCACAAATAAAAATAAATTAAAATACTAGTTCTCTCTCTATATATATTAATCCATTTCGCGTTTTGAGCCCTTTACTTTACATTTTCCATAAAACATGCATATACCACACCATACTGACAGTGCATCTCTTTCAGTCTGAAGAGTGGAACCAGAACCAGTAATCTTACCCCAAATGCTTGGTAGAGTTCTTCCATACTTATCTACTCTAATTATATTTTTATAAAATTCATACTTTTCACTTACAAGCATTTTATCATCAGTAGTTACTGGATCCATGCGTGGAAGCTGAGAACAAAAACATTCTACACAATTGTTGGATTAAACTTATGTCCTAGTCATGCTGTTACCCTTCTAGCACCAAAACACTTAGGTTTCTTACTTTATTGGAAAGTCAACCAGTGTGTCCAACTTGTCCCTCATGTATCTGCTGTAGGAAAAGCGCTTCAGATGGACTACCAGTACTGGGGGAAGTGACCACAAGTCTAACTTTTTGGTAGCTTGTTGATGTTCTTTACAGTTTGGACAATACCTAAAAGAAAAACATACTAATTAAATAAGTGCAGTCCATATATATGTTCAATACATTGCTATAGAGAAAGCCAGCAACATGGGAGGAACTGAATGAGCAAAAGCTTACACACACTGATACCACTTCTAGTTTAAAACACAAGATACTGCTGTGCAAGAAGGCTTACAGTGAAGCTTGACAGTGTTTAAAACACGTTAGTATCACCCTCCGCTACAGCAATCTCTTCTCCTATCGTAGTCTCTGTAGTCTTTACTTAAAGCAGTTTTCTCACATTAAGACAAAAGGTCAGGAAAACTCAGTACAAGCGAGTCCATAATTCACAGGCAACTGTGGTTCTTCCAAGTTTCAGTTTTCAAATCCATCCATCTCCCACCCCATCCCCCTCACCACTAAAATGACTACTGGAACCTGCAAAAGCTCTCTACATTTATTCTCTAATTAGGCAAGTGCTAAAAAGGCTGTGACTTATCATAAAAGTTTCTGCTCCCTACTTGAATACTTGAATCTTTCAAGAACTAAGGCTCAGGGAGGAAAGTAAGTAAGAATCATGCATGAAAACAACTCTTCTGTAAAGCTGCCTATGCATATTCCACTTCTTGGTATCTAACAAGAAAGATCTAGGAAAAGAAGATGAAAAGATTCCTAATTCCTTAATTAGGAAGGGCTGCAGAAGACCGCATTGCACCAATTGTAAGGGAAGGCTGTGACTGAAGAACTGTGTTCTCATTTGTCTGAGGGTATCTGCAATACAAATATCACTAGTCTAGGGGTGATGAGACCTGGGAAGACCAGACAAATCAAGAAAAAAATGTGATGAATGACTTCTTGTGAAATGTATCTAGAAGCAGCTGCTCTACTTCAGCAGTACCAGTATTTCATTTTATTTTTGATTTCCAACACTCTACTTAAAACGTGTTGCAAAAAGGGAAGCACTTCATGGTACTTGAGCTATATCTCAAATAGTTTGTCCAGTGTTGTATAATCTACTCAACCTAGAAAAAATGAGAAGTTTCGAGTCAGCCTTCTCCCCTGCCCAAAATAAAGGAGGATCTCTGGTTAAAAAAGTTTGGAATTCTCCAAAACTTTTAAGTATCCACAAAAGAAGTGGCAGACCCTGTTTTCAAACTGAATTCTGAGCTTCAGGTGTTAAGGAGGACTCTTAACTGTTAGAACAATCCTGGAGAAGGATGATCTTATGGAAGAATCCTGTAATTGTAAATATTCCGACATCCTTCCAATTCAGAATTTGGAACAACCATGAATCACAGCAACAGTCTCTACCAAAAAGTTAATGACATATGATTGGAACATGAATTTGAAATGTTCTACTGATTACAGACATCCCCCATTCTTTGAGTCTGTTGTTGAAGCACATCCCTATTTCATATTTTATGCAAAGCAATTTATATATTTGCATAAAAAGACCTCTAGTATGCATCAACCTTTCCCATCTCAGAAAAGAATACTTGTTTGACCCGTTGTATTATACCTGGCACAGTATTTATTAATTCACTGTGGATCACATTTCACAGGTTATGATATCTTTTGGATCTCACCCTTCCTTCTAATTCTGAATAATCATCTCCCATACAAATATAACCTTCCATATACAGTGACAACTTTTAGTTATACAGTGAATTAATATATAATATTATTTTAGAGTATAACTATGCTTGGAATTTAATATATGGAAAGATTCAAAAAGACCATAAGAAATCAATTAGGTATCGGTGATAATATTTGTTTTTGAAAAAATTTGAGAAACACAAACCACAGAATAGGAAAATTTTAATGTTTTGTCCTTACCATGGGTCTTCAGCACCTAGTTTTTCCTTTGTTGTGAACAGCTCAATGCAATCTTTTAATTTCACAAAAGGCTTTTTGGGAGGCTTATATTCCACACTCTCATGTTTTTCAAAATCCTAAAGAGAAGTATTTCTTGAGTTAAGAGAACAAATGAAACAAAACTCATTTTAGTGATGTCGTCTTACTATGAACAGTAACTACATAGCTCCTATATATGGAAAAACTGATCAGAAACCATTCAAGCAAAAGTAGTTTTCACAGTTTCAGACTTATTTCTAAATTTCTAAGCCTCAGATTTGGTAATTACTTACATGTGTAAATGAAGTTTATTTATGGTAACATTTACTATCAATAACACGAAAAAAAAAGATACCGTAGCTGCTTCTTTTGAAGAGTTTTACTATCTCTATGCCACAATCAGTAAGTTGTATTTTTCACATTTAAATTTTATTAGTGATGGAAAGGGGAGCAACATGAAAAGCTTACCTCTGCTGCACTATCATCAAAGTATCTCTTCTTCAGTTCAGGATCCCAATCCAAAGCAAGGAAAGATCTTTCTAAGATTAAAAAGATGTTTTATCTTAATTTTACTTCTTGTTTTACATCAAATTGTATCAACTTTGGGCAAACACTCAAAATAAATTAAACAAGGCTGACATGAATTTAAGATGAAAAACTGAAGTACAAACAATTTCTTCATTTCTAAGACCTAATTACAAGAACAAATTATTTCTACAGAATTTTCTCTTAAAAAGTTTATCAAATAGCATACAGAGAGAATGAAACATTATTCTGTGGAACTGAGAAAAAAGCATCAGAATCAAATGTTGCCCAACCTGTTCCCTGTGACTTACCGTCAAGCCTAGGTTGCCTGTCATCAAATCTAATATGCCTGGTATCATCTTTGATGTAATTTATGTCAGTATTGCCTAAATTATTGAACTGGAATGTAAACAATCGCTTTTTGTGTCCCGTGAGTGGTTGACCTTTGCAAGTATCCTCAGTACATAATCCATTTTCAGAGTCATTGTCACCTCCAACTGAGTCTTCTGACTGGCTGTTTTCATTCTCTGAAGGAAGTTCCTGATCCTGGCTGGATTCATCATCTTGTTCATCTGTCTCCATTTCACCTGAAACAATTGAGGAGGGAGAAATGAGGCAGAATAACAATAATTGAAAGACAATACATAATTAACTTCAATTTCAAATTGAACACAAAATACTGTACAAGTTTGGATATTCAGTCTTACTTGGAGAACCTTCTTCGTGTATTCCATTTGGGCCATTACCATTGATACCATGGTCCTTACAGCAATGTAGGGATCCTTCAGTGTCTTCACTTTCAGTGCATGTTTTTACATATCGGCTAAATGTAACAAATGAAAGCAACACTTAAGATTCAATGGATTTGATTGTTCAACCAGAGAATTAAATCGTTACAGCAAATCCTTTATAATGGACTGTATTCTTGCAATCCTTTCTGATTTATTTAGAATAAATAAACCTACTGCCTAACACGTCTATTGTTACGAGCACATCTGAAATTCTGTTGCTCTATGATCTCACATTTTTGGCAGTTATTTGATTTTATAAAACTTGACTCTTCTATCAGTTTTTATTTGACGAGCAACAACATCTTTTACTGTTAATTAACTATATTTTTAAAATAAGAAATATATGGGTTCACTTATGGGGAAAGTTACATCAACAGAAAATTAAGCATAAATTTCAATTGGAGGTTATACAACTAATTTCTTCCATATAATGACACTTAGTCCAGTCTGGTTTGAAAAAGTGCCTACCATACAGTTTTATAATATAAATTAGAATAGAAACTTGTATAGTAGATACAGGAGGTGTAACCACAGCAGACTAACTGACAAAACACCTCTGTTTTACCAAGACCTAACAGATACGAATTACTTCTGTAAACTGACAAATTAACTCTCCACCTACCTCTCAATTTTTGGATGTGGTCAAGCTAACAATAAAAAACAAATTAAAATCCACACTTATTCATATCTCAAGTGGCTAAAATTTGAGATTTAATATATTTAGCAGAAAGCAAATAAAAAAATTACTGAAATCTAATCAATTTGTTACCAATGCATGTAAAAAATAGGTACCTACTGATTCTAACTATTAGCATTTTTCTTTTGTGTTTTTCTTTAAACAATAACCTTACCACATTCTTAGCAGCAGCAAGTTATACAGTTTATCTTCAGTGTTGTTTCTAGGCACTGCTATGAGAAAAGGTTGACCAAACAGTGAAGAACCACTATGGCTGTAGCTGGTGTGCCTGCACTTTTCCCTTAAACAAACAGGAATTATAACTTGTTCTGTATCTTCTGTTCTATTGATAGCAATTTCAAACCTAAAAAGGAAAAAAAAATTGTAAACAAAGGATAATTATTATTCAAAAGACTACAAGGGAAAAAACTGAAGAAAATAATAAAAAAGACATGATGTGTCTTTATCTTATGTTTAGGTTTTAATCTATGCAAATAACTAAAACTGCAAAAAAGTCATGAAGCATGTAACCTGTACTTACACATAAATGTCATCACGTTCCATAATACTACTCAAATTTTCATCCATGGCAAATATCCTGTGGAACCTGTGATTGTATATATCAGTAACAATCATCTAAAAGAAAAAGGAGTATGTACGATTAAATCAGGTTGATATACGTTAAAGTGTTCAATGTTGTGCCTTCATATAAGAAATTATTCTCACCTTATCTGCAGCAACACCTGACAGAACTGACAATGCTGTGCAAAGGTCCAATATATTTCCAATTTTTGGAACGACTACTTTGTACTAAAAAAAATAAAATAAAAATCACTTTAATTCCTAATAGATCAAAGATACATGAGAAAAACAAAAAAACCAAAACCTTAATACATGTTCAGTATACTTCATACACATCTTTCATTCTTGAACTTAAGGTACAAAGTATTTAAATCAACTAACAAATTCAGTAAGATGTTGAAAATGTAGTTACCATCACAACTTATACAAAATTGCACACTTTGAATGCTTTTATTGGTCCATAAAGTCCTTTTTCAGATTTTATTTTCTCCATAAGAAGACCTAACAGCACCAATTACTTGTACTTCAACAGCATCTACTTATTTAGGCACCTAAATATTATGCATGCTATTGACTATATTCTTTAATTTGGAACACAATACAAATTGTTTATAAAATACTACCAGAATTTATTTTTATTTTAACTTGTCCTATGAAAACATTTTGGCCTAAACTTCGTAAGAGAAAAAAAGTGAAGCATTATATTGTGTATTCTTAAAACTAAAGCCAAAAGTTTTTGGTAGGAAAATGCAGGATATCTTCCCCATCCCCCACCCCCGCTCCGGATGGTTATACTCTGGAATTCTTTCCTGATTACTAGTCTTAGCCACTGATTCTCAAAATATCTCAATGGCCTTTACTGAAAGTGTCGCATGGATTGCTATTGTGTTAACAGCTTTTTCTTTGGTACTTTCTGCCTGGAATGCAATGGCTAATGGCTGAACTCCATAATTTCATTTGCAGAAACAGAACCTGATAATTAACAGAGAAAACCTCTGTGTGGCTTCTTAGTGCAGTACATTTGCAGCTGGTAATGAAACTCCAAATAGCTGAGTTATTTGCATAGTAAATAAAGACACAATTAATTAGATATAAACAAAATCAGAAATAAGGCATTATAACTGTCATTAATTAACACGTACAGCATATATTTGGTATCTCATTAAGTCTTATAGTTTGGAAAGAGCATGTGTTCAGGTGCACTTTTATGAGTCAATCTCTATATTCATTCCTGCATTACTATCTCATGTCATACAGGGGTTATCTTCAAATATTGTCCATCGCTTGTGCAAATCCAGCCAGATTACACCCCAAGTTTATTTATTTTTTCCTTAATAAAATATATCCTGTTCTCATAACTTAATGAATTGCTAGCAGACTCATCTCCCATTAGTTAATACCTGCTCCTTTACCTTTGATTTCCCTAACTCATACTGCCTTTGAAAACACTAAAGCATTTTTGCAAGTCTGCCTAAAGTGTGTATTATTTTATTTCACCTATCCTTCCTTACAGCGAGAACCATTTCATTATTATTTTGTTACCATTAATCTATGTACATTTTTTCATGCCATTCTTAGGTGTGCAATACTATCCTTCCAAAAAAAATAGGCAACTGAGATTATTTTATAAAGAAATCCCATCTAAAAATTTTTCTTTTGACTATTAAGTCAAAGCATAGTTTGACTATTAAGACAGCATGGGGAATTCAGGACAACCTAACACATTTTATCCCCCCCCCCCCCCTTTTTTTTTTTTTGCATCACATCACCAGTCCTCTGATATTTTTCTTTTGAGGCTAATAAACTCAGGAATTAAGTCTGGATTAAGCCTATATATATATATTTAAAAACATATAAATCCATTATAGCAACATTAAAATCAAAAATGAAGAAAACATATACTTTAAAGATTAAGAAACCTTATTAACACAGCCATAAATAACTTACCAGTATCTTCCTTAAAATGGATAGAAATGTAAGAACATATTTATAGTCTTCCTCAGACATTCTAAGTGGCATTTCAGAACATATGTCAGAAAACTAAAAATTTGTTGGATTTGCTTTTTGTACTTGTAAATTTTAGCAATATAAAGGAGCTCAGATTCATTGTTAATGCTGCATGAATCAGGCATTTCACACATAAACTAAGAGGCTTACCTGCATAGGCTTAGCTAATGGATCCATTCTAACTAAATAAACTTCCAAAGTGCGTTCTTTTTTCATGGGTAATGGAAGTGTCAAATAACAAAATGGATCAAAGGTTACAGAAATCTTAGCACATTCAGGACAGACTAGGGTGGATTTAAAAAGGCCGTGAAATATATCTACAATGATGGAATCATTTCTTTTTAAATGGTTTTCCCAGGCTTCTTCGGCAACCACCTGTAATTAAAACACATCTTGGGTTATGATACAGCAGTAGCAAACGAATAGCAAGAATTACTAATTATGGTATTGATGGAACAGTCTAAGTTACCACCAAGGCATTAAAATCTTACTCCAAAGAACTCTGTAAGGTATGTTACTACTACCAAGATCACAGTTCAAATGACATATGCTTTTCCTAGGACAGAGATCCTTTCAGTTTTGGGCATCGCAAATCCTGACAGAGACTTCAGGAGGCTTGGGGCAGGACATAAGAACATAAAACTAAAAATCCCATCTGTACTTCCTCATACTACAAGAGTAATAACTTGTATGTTTGTAGCTCAATGCCAGAGGAGTTTCCCTGAACTAAGAGTCTTGAAGACAGAACACTGCATACTACAGACATAAAAATAAAGGAACAACAGAATGGAAATTGTTTTTCCAACTGAACTCAGCATTGAATTGAACAAAAAGCATTTAAAACCTCCCTCGCTTCCCTTCAAATAAAATAGAAGTGTACACATATACTTGAGTAAGAGCTCCACTTTAAGGTCTTGGCTTATTTTCTGAAGTCTCTTCCAGAAAAAGCAACTCCTCATCAATGTCCCAACCCTTCAACGCACAATGATGCAAAAGTGTCTTGCAACTTATAGCTTTGACTAAAACCAAGAAGTCAAACACCAAAAATACTACCTTGTCTGGTCTCCCATCTGCATCTTTTAACTGAATATAAGGCTTTTTCCTAATTCGATTCAAATCCTCATGTAAGCCATCCAAGAGAAAAGCCAGTAGCTCTTGACAATCTTGTTGCTGATAACCAGAAAATTGTGGTGCAAATCGTCCCACTTGTGTCTAAAAAGAAAAACAGAAATACTTCTAGCATCTTAATTATTATACAGAACAGCTACTTCTGAGATGCTACAGCATAAAGTTGAAAAGATAAAACTTTAAGAAAATAAGCTTTTCAATAGAGACAGGAAATCAAAATTAATTTACAAAGACCAAACCACAATGACAGTTGACACAATTAACTGTTTGTTAAAACAAAACATCAACAACAAAAACAAAACAAAACAAACAAACAAAACAAACCCACTTGGATATATATTTAAATACATGAATGGACAACACACAGTTGAATATTACTTCAAATTCTTATTGTTGCATATTTTTGTAAGTTTTGAATGCTTAAACTACAAAAACAAACCTAACATTTTACATTCAGGTTAAATTCCGCACTAACCTTAAATGCTCTTGGGGTAACATAACTGTATTTTCCTGACCACATTTGCTTGATGAGCTCTGCATAAGATTTTGCTATTTCACCCCGCATTCCCAAAGGATTGTCAAAATTCAACTCTTCTTGGTATTTATCATTGAGAAAATATTCTGTAAGAGGAGGGGTGTTGCTCAGACACTGTAAATAGAAATACAGAATCTTTAGAATGATTGAATTAGTTCTAAAAAAAACAAAAAATACATTTGCAGTTTGCTAAAGTAGTCATAAAAAATACTTTGCACTGTAATGCTTACTGCCAGAAAGGAAAAAAATATTTTTTTTTTTCCAGAAATAATGATTTTAAACCAAGACTGGCTATGGCTATCATCACAAGTCATGTATGGATGATGTTTCTTGAAAGCTTTATGTCAGAATTTATTTTACACAGTAAACCAACCAACCACAGTGTGACAACATAATTTCTATCCAGGTTCAAAACAAACAGAAGGTGGTTCTTGACAAATGAATAGCAGCACTATGAAACTCCTTGCTGAAAGATGTTATAAATGCACAAAGTTACAAGGTGTCAGCGACAATAAAAAGTACTTGGAAAAGATTGCCAGTGGGGCTTATTAAATCAAAGTATGCAATATCAGAAAAAAAAGTGAGCTGGAAATTGTTGGAAACACTTTTTGGCAGGGGTAGGAAGGAAGGGAACGTGAGGATGTTTGCCCAATTTCTTCTCCTCCAAGGCATCTGCTTCTAGATGCCATTGAGAACAATAAACTATGCTGAATGGACCAGACTCTGGATCAGAATTAGCGCAGACCTTTCTATGTTCTTTTAAGTTTTGTGAAACGTTCTTTTAAATTTTGTGAAGCTGTTCATTGCTAAAAGTAGCTCAAGGAAAGCAAGGGCCTTAGTTTAGACTGAGATAATCATTTATCCTCTCTACCAGTTTCTCTTTTCTGACAGCACTTAGAAATAACAGGATGTAATCACTGCACTATCATTTACAATTTTAGGGAACTACTTTGAATTTGTGTGTGCTACTCCTTGCATTTCAAAAAAAAACACCACAAACAATGTTTCCAGCACTCAGAAATGCCTCAGCATTATAGATTTAATGAAGTTTTTTCATCACATATTATTAGGCTTTCTGCATTCTTTATTCTATTAAAGATTCTAAGAAAGATCAGATATTTCATCAGTCTCACCTGCCTCTCTGTAAAAAAAAAAAAAAAAAGGGTGGGGGGACACAAAAATTTTGGTCCACATACGTTACTGTGCAAGATGCAACAACTGAGACTGGCAGAATTACAAGTTTATTAAGCAGGGCAAAAAAAGTTATTCTATTTTTTGCCTGTTACACTTGTGAAATATTTCAAAGAAAAACCAGTTATATGCTAGAGAGAGCTGAGTTTCATGGCCATTTCACACTCCTTCCTCTCTTTCCCTCATCACCTGAGGCTTTCACAAGCCATGAACATTACAAAAAATATCCTTATGTTATGGGCCCTTGTGGACAGAGCATTGACAAAAGCTCATTTTTCTCTTGCCAAATGGCAAAGAGGTTTTATTCCTGTTAGTGGTCATCCCAAGATCCCCCGACCTCACAGACCTATGTCGTCAGTTCTGAACCGATCCACACAGCTAAGAGTTAGAGAAACACTTGGTCTCTCAAAGCCACAGAGAAATGGTCAGAGCTTTCAACAGATTATTTTTAGTATCAACCTGAATGAGTGGGTTGATTTCCAAGTTCTGCCACATAACTGGAAACAGTACAGTGCAAACAATGCTAAACTAACTATAAACTACAGCTCACATAAAAATGCATGTTCTCTGCTGGTTCTGATAGTCATCTGATTGCACAATAAACATATTTATCTCACTAACCTGTCAAAAAACTATTTTTCCTCCTCACTTTTCTTCTGGTCTGGATTACTTTTGGGCTGGTTTAGGAGATCAAATCAGTTCAGCTGATCAGCTTAGTGTGAGGAATGTCCAGAACAAGGAACTAAATAATGCAGAAATAGCAAATTTTTCTATATATTTTTAGTAAAGCACTACACTTAACGTGCTGACCGTGTGTTGTTTCACCAAAAAAACAAATATATGTTTTTCCACTTTTCACCTGCAAAATTAGTTTTGTCTCTTTCTCAGAATATTCATTTATATCTGTACATATAAGGCAGGAAGATTACTATAGTACATTTCCCTTTTTCTTTATAACTATTTCCACATTCCAGTGTAAGATGACATTAACAGAAGAACTGGAATGCACAAGTATCTACCTGAAAGTGGCAATTTCTGAGATGGAGAGCTGCCATCTTTTCTACAATCTCAGATACCATAAGTTTTAGAAGAGTAACTCCTAAAAGAACTAATACAGTTGGCCACATATCCACTGATGCATAACATATCAACATAATTGACAAAGCTAAATAGCTGCAAGCATGTTTACTTCTTGAAAAGGCTGGCAAAGAAGGCCTGTTTAAGATCATGACTAACACCAGAAGGGGAAACAAAGCATCCAGAAGCCAATTTGAAAGGAAGCCTATATTCTTATTTTCTCCTTCTGATGTAATATATTGTAGGTATCAAGGAAGCCCTATAGAAAGCATCAGTTAAAAGGAGTTATTACAACCAAGGCAATCTACTAGACAGCAAAGTCACCAGATTTACATGCTCTGTTCAACCTACTTTTTTTGTTTCAAAAACACAGAGATAGGTAAACTAGCATATATACCAACGGATGAAGAATAACAGAAAATAACAACAGCTAAACAAATACGGTAAAACTACAGAAAACTTTGTGAACTAACAAGTCAACAGAATGGCACTTAATTTCAGGCACTGCAGTCTCCATAAGCTTTACTTAATCAGCAAAACTTTTGTGAAGAAAAGTGTTTACTCTTTGAACCCAAACTAGTAGTTGAGCTGGGTGATCACAGGAAAAAAAAAGAATGCAACAATGCAGAAACTCCAAGACCAATCACCAACTATAAGACAAGCCACAGAAGTATCAGTCTTCAACATGACAAAGGTTAACACTGGAATTAGAGTTCCACACTGCATATTAATTACTTGGAAAAAGGAAAAAAAAATCTGTAGCAGAACAATCTGCAGATAACAACTGCTTACGTAATCACTATGAGAGGATCATAATCAACCTCCAAGAAATCTAGATCAAACAATGCAACTGGACAAAACAATGCTTCATGCACTTTGTGCATCAGCTGCATTATGCAACACTGTACTCCCTGTTGATGTACGTGCACACGAACAGTCCATAAAAACTCTAAACTACTGAGTCAAAAAGGAGAGCTAACAATTTATAAAGACTGTCAGAGTCCACTGTTTAAAAAGCATAGGTGTAACTGGCAGCGTGTGGGAAGCATTAAGAAGCACAGGAAACCGAACAATAAAGATTATTTTTAGTGCTTTACTGTGGTGGTTTTACCCAGCTGGGCAGCTGAGCTCCACCACAACTGCTCTCTCACTCCCCCTCCTCAAAAGGAATGGGGGAGAAAATATGATGAAAAGGACTTGAGATAAAGACAGGGAGATCACTCAACAATTATTGTCACAGGCAAAAAAGACTCAGCACAAGGAGGCTAATGTAATTTATTACCTATTACTAACAAGCTAGAGCAGTAAGAAACTAAAAGCAAACTAAAAACACCTTCCTCCCATCTACCCTATTTTACCTCCTCCTCCCAAGCACCGCAGGGGAACGGGGAATGGGGGCTGTGGTCAGTCCCTAACACTTCATCTCCCCTGCTCCTTCACTCTCTGCCCCTGCTCCCCGTGGGGTCCCTCCCACGGGATGCCGTCCTTCCCGAACTGAGCCTGCGGGGGCTGCCCACAGGCAGCAGCTCTTCGAGAACTGCTCCCACACGGCTCCGTACCACGGGGTCCATCCCCCAGGAGCAAACTGCTCCAGCACGGGTCCCCCACGGGCGGCAGCTCCCCCCAGACCCCCTGCTCCTGCGTGGGCTCCTCTCCACGGGCTGCAGCTCCGGCCTGGGGCCTGCTCCTGCGGGGGCTCTCCATGGGCCGCAGCCTCCTCCAGGCCACATCCACCTGCTCCACCGGGGGCTCCTCCACGGGCTGCAGCGTGGAGATCTGCTCCGTGTGGGACCCATGGGCTGCAGGGGGACAGCCTGCTCCACCAGGGGCCTCTCCACAGGCCGCAGGGGAACTTGTGCTGCGTGCCTGGAGCACCTCCTGCTCTCCTGCTGCACTGACCTTCGGGCCCACAGGGCTGGTTCTTGCTTGTCACTCTCCCAGATGCTGCTGCCCAGCAGTTTTTTTTCCCCTTCTTCAATCTCCTCTCCCAGAGGCCTAACCAGCGTCACCCACTGATGTTATCTTGTTAATCTTGTTAGTGATTCTACCTGTCATCCGTGTCCATCCAAACTTCCACATGGATTGAAAACTAAAAAGTCAAGCTATCCTCCTCTAAAACCATACCTTAAATACTGGAACACTCTTACAGTTATTAGGATCTGATTGTTTAACTGATAAAAAAGGAAGTAAAACGTATGAAGAAAGAGGGCCACCAAGACAGACAGTGGGCTGGAGCACTTGGCCTGTGAGGAGATGGTGAAGCATCAAGGCTTGTTCAGCTTGGAGAAGAAACTGTTTCAGGGGGACCCAACAGCAACCTCTTAGTACCTACAGAGAGATTAGTGAGAAGATGGAACCAGGCTCCTCACAGTGTTAAATAGCAGGACAAGAAACAATGGGCTTAGACCCTTAATCTCTGTTGGTTCAATGCAAGGTAAAAAGTTTTCACCATGTGGACAGTAAACAGTGGAGCCAGTTGCCCGAAGAGGTTGTGCAGCCTCCCTTCTTGGACGTTTTCAGGACTCAACTGGGTAAAACCTTTGGCAACACTTTCTGACCTCAAATCTGACCTTCCTTTGTGCTGGAGGTTGCACCAGTGTCCTCCTAAAGTCCCTTCTAATCTGCATTATCCTATGATACTAAGGTAACCAGGAAATACTTATTCACATCTCATAGGGGATATTATATGGGAGTGATAATAAAACTTCAAAGCAAGTTACCTATTACGCCAGTAAACTGTGGAAATGAGAAGGAGACAATGAGATCATGAAATTAAGCTAAACATTGGGTATTCATATAGGTATCATGCTTCTTGAGCTGCCCTACTTAATACAAATTTTACACAAGGGACACTAAAGTTTCCTATTTCAGCTGCCTAATATGAGACCAAGAGCTGACTGACTGAAAAAGAGATCCCAGTTGTAGAAGAGGTGAATTACTTTACACCTGTCTGTCCTACTTTTGTCTGAAGAGCTTAGTATCAGATGTGGTGACAAAAACATTCAGCTAATACACTCTGACCCAGACTCTGTATGCCTATGGCAACTGAAACAGAACAATAAAAACATACTAATTTGAGGTTTTGGTGAAAAGCATTATGTTTTGTTTGGATAAAATCATAGCTGTAACACTGATGATCAGAGGGCTGAAGTACCTCTCCTACGAAGAAAGGCTTGAGAGAGCTGGGGCTGTTCAGCCTAAGGAAGAGAAGGCTCCGGAGTGACCTCATTGCGGCTTTTCAGTACTTATAGGAGGCTTATAAAAAAGAGTGACTCTTTGCTCAATCAGATGACAGGACAAGGGGGAACAGTTTTAAACTGAAAGAGGGGAGATTTAGGATTAGAGGTTAGGAGGAAACTCTCCACTTGGATGGTGGTAAGGCACTGGAACAGGCTGCCCAGAGAAGCTGTGGATGCCCCATCTCTGGAGGTGTTCAAGGCCAGGTTGGATGAGGCCCTGGGCAACCTGATCTAGTGGGTGGCATCCTTGCCTATGGCAGGGGGGCTGGAACTAGGTGATTTTTAAGGTCCCTTCTAAATCAAGCCATTCTATGATTCTATGAACTAACCATAAAAGGAATGCTTTTCAGCTTTCTGAAGACATTTCCTGAAATACTCCATTTCAAAGTTCTCAACAACTGTTGTTCAAAAGTATACATAATCACAGTGATGGCAAAACCAAAACAAAACAACAACAAACAACAAAAAAATTATAAAAAACATATGAAGTGTTTTTGTTTAAAAAATACTTTAATCTTTTCCTATTTTTGCTTCACAAAGTGAAAACTGTGAATTCTCAGGTTTTCACAGCAAAAGAAAAAAAAACTTTACCCACTAAGATCTTAATACTATCATCACACAAAAGGGCAAAGCAATACATAGGAAAGATCCACAGGTGGCAGTACAGCAATACTTCAGAAAATGCAATCTCAGTGCTGGGTGGGTAGAACGAAGAGCAGAGAAAAGTGGGAGTCAGCAGAAGTGGATAAACTATTCTTTGTTTCTGTTCCAGGAAGCTACATTGAATATACTTCAGCACTGACTGAATGGAAGGGATCAAGACAGAGCTTTTGCAACAGAACGTACATGAATGTAACTGGAAATTATTCCAGCACTTAAAACTCTACATCAAACTATTTAATGACAGAGTTAACTAGTTCCTTAATCATCTTTGTCACCTTTCAATTGCTCCAGTATGTCCCGGTCTCTCCTGTACTGGGGAGCCCAGAACTGAACCCAGCACTCCAGGTGCGTCTCCTCAGGGTAAAGTGCTGAGAAGAGGACAAGGCTCACCTCCCTCGACCTGCTGGCAGTGCTCCTCCTTATACAGCCCAGGAGCTTGTTGGGCTCCTTTGCCCCAAGGGCACATTGCTGGCTCATGCTCGGTTTTTCGTTCACCAGGACCCTAAGTGCTTCTCTGCCAAGCTGCTTTCCAGATGGTTGGCCTCCATTCCTCCCTCAGTGTGTACTGATGCCGGGGGTTATTCCTTGCCACGTGCATGACTTTGCATTTCCTTGTATGAAACTTGATGAGGCTCCTGTCTGCCCATTTCTCCAGCCTGCGGAGATCCCTCTGAATGGCAGCACACCCATCTGGTGTGTCAGCCACTACTACCAGTTTTGTATCATATCTAAACTTGCCGAGGGTACGGCATACTCCATCATCCAGGTCAAAGACTACAGCATCCAATATTCCCAAGCACAATTCCCTTGTTTCCAATCAACACCCCCCCCTCTTTGAGCCCATCCCCTCTTTGCTTCCAAGATCAAATGTGTTCACAGCGCTTTGGCCATAGGTGTTACACATTACTAAGCAAGCACTAAATACCTTTAGCCTGAATAAGCAAATGTTAGCCCGTTAACAGTAGAAGGCAGAAGTAATGGCAAATTAACACAGTAAAATCTACAGTTTCAGTGTAACTGAAAACATAATTGGAAAAAATGCAAAATTTAAGTGGTTGCAAAAGGAAAAAGACAGTAGACTTTGCAGTGTATGAAACTGTAGCATGTTAATAACATGTCATACTCCCAATAAAAAGCATTTTCATGGATTTCTTGGATAACATTAAACTCTGAAAAATCCTTTCCTTGAGAGATATAGTAGATAGAACCGAAAGATACGTCACACTTCCTTGCAAAGAAAGCTGCCAAGTAATGCATTTGAAATAAATGTACTGCCAAGGACAAATGAATGGTAGCAAGCCAAACTAAAAGCTGCATTGCTCAAAAAACACGAGTCCTTTTAATTTTCTTACCACAGCACTGTCTTGTGAATCAGCAAAATTCTGTTTATTCGCTTACACTACAGTTCCTTGTAATTCTTATTTAAACACTCAATTCTTTAGATAGAAATGAAAAGCAATGAAGGCTGGCTTGTTTTGGAACGTAAACATCAGAATATATTTTCGAAATCCTGTTAACACAGTGGGATGCTGATGTAAAGTGTAATAAGCTGTATAAGATACCTAAGCACAATAACCCATGCTAATCATTCTCACCTAAAAGTTTTTATATCTACATGCATACAAATTGAAGCTTATCTGTTTTACAATCAAAATTAGCTTTGTTTTTAATCAGTCTAGCCTGATAGAGAAGTTTCATTTAAAAAGTGTTTTGCTACGTACTAAGAATATTCTTAAGCCTCTAAGTTGATTCTGACTCACTCACTAGACACAAAAATATACTCTTAATTTTTTACTTTATAGTAAGTAGTATGATGATGCAATTCAATAATCAAGAGAGGTTACATACAGAATTTTATTCATAGAATCACAGAATGGTTGAGGTTGGCAGGTACCTCTTGAGCTCATCTGGTCCAAGACCCTGCAAGGACACCCAGAGCAGGCCACCCAGGACCACGTCCAGGTGGCTTTTGAAGATCTCCAAGAAGGAGACTCTACAGCCTCTCTGGGCAGCCTGTGCCAGTGCTCAGTAAATAATGTGCCACTTGCACAGTAAATAAATGCTTTCTGATGTTTAGACAGAACCTCCTGTTTTCCAGTTTGTTCCCACTGCCTCTGTTCTCAGCACTGGACACCACTGGTTCCGTCTTCTTTGCATTCTCCCTTCAGGTATTTATACACATTGACAAGATTCCCCGAGGCTCCGCTTCTCCAGGCTGAACAGTCCCAGCTCTCTCAGCCTCTCCTTATAGGAGAGGTGCTCCAGGCCCTTCACCATCTTGGTGGCCCTGTGTTGGACTCTCTCCAGTATATCCAGGTCTCTCCTGTATTTGGGGGGCCGAGAACTGGACACAATACTCCAGGTGCAGCCACACCAGTGCTAGGTAGAGGGGAAGGATCACCTCTTCCACGTGCTGGCAATACTTTGCTTAATGCAGCCAAGAATAGCATTAGCCTTCTATACCATTAGCTTTCTTAGTGGAGAAGGCACATCGCTGGCTCATGTTCCCCTTAGTGTCTACCAGGATGTCTACATCCTTGTCTCCAAAGCCGCTTTCCAGCTGTGTAGCACCAAACAATTACTGATGCCTGGGGCTTTTCCTGCCCACATGCAGGACCTTACACTTCTCCTTGCTGAACTTCATGAGATGCTTTTCAGCACATTTATACAAACCGTGGAGGTCCCTCTGGATGGCAGCATGACCCCCTGGTGTATCTTCCACTCTCCTAAAGCGCATTTCTGTCTGCAGCTACCTAATGGGAGGCTATGGACAATGTAGAGCCAGACACTTCTCAGAGGTACACAGTGACAGGACTACAGTCAATGGATGCATGCAGAAGGCTGGACCTATGATCATTCTGAGATCCCTTCTAACCCAAATTATTCTTTGATTTTATATACAAAAAAAGATAGAAAACCTACATAGGCTATGTATCTCTGGAACATTTCTTCCTCTGAACAAATTTCAGCAACTTCATAAACTTAGCTTACAAACGTTATCTGAAACTACTTCTTTCCTGAACAGGCTAAAGAAGAAATTCAGTGTAAGTCAGGAACCCCTGTGATGACTACGGAGATTAAATATGAAGTATGCTTGGTAAAGACCCAGGATCCTTATACTCAATAGGAAAAAACATGAAAAAGAATTTAAATACACTTCACAGTTTTTTGACCTAAGACTGCTTTGGTGACAAAAACTTGAGTTCCAGAATTAAACAGAAACAAGCTAAATTATTGGGTCTTCCTGATCATTAATGAATTTAATTTAGAGAAGAGAAGGCTCTGGGGAGACCTCATAGCAAACTTCCTTTAAAGGGGGCCTACAGGTAAGATGGGGAGAGACTCCTTATCAGGGAGTGTAGTGACAAGGCAAGGGGTAATGTTTTTATACTAAATAAGGGTAGATTTAGACTAGAAATAAGGAAGAAATTCTTCACTGTGTGTGTGGTGAGCTACTGGCGCAGGTTGCCCAGAAGCTGTGGGTGCCCCATCCCTGGAGGTGCTCAAGGCCAGGCTGGATGGGGCTTTGGGCAACCTGGTCTGGTGGGAGGTGTCCCTGCCCCTGGCAGGGGGGTTGGAACTGGGTGGGCTTTAAGGTCCCTTTGGACCCAAACCATTCTGTGATTCTGTGATTATCCCACTGCAGCTTCCACTTAAAAAAAAAAAAAAAAAGTAGTCATTTCACTTTTTTTTTCTTGTCCTGGCAGGAGTACAGGTATACTAGTATTTCTATTGCAACCATAGCAAGGAAACTAGCTTTTAAATTCCTGTAAAATATCTCATCTATGAAATAGTGACTATTCAAAGGACAGGGGTGATGCGGAAATACATTTGAAGGTTCTCTCCATGTTAACCTGTGCACTAAAAGCCCATAACAATTGATTAGAAATTAAGGCCTAGTAATCCACTGGTCATCTACTTTTTGACACCTTAGCTCTACAACCAATACACTAGCATATCTCAAAATGAAAAAGTATTTTTCAAAACATGCCTGCATGGCAATCATTACAAAATCAATGAATCCCACTTAAACGTTCATTCATCTAAAATGCCAGTCAAATCTCTTTCTGACAGTGACGACTTTCCCCACTACAAGAAACATGGGAAACAATGAACGCAGCTACATAAATCAGTTTTCCCAATACACAAATATAGTTGTATTATTTCTCAGTATTGATCCTATCCTGCTTCTTAATGGAGTCTTTTAATGTTAGTTTCCAAACATGGCAAGATATAACAACATATTTGTTTCCAAATAATAAGACAAGCTCATTTTATTCTAAAGTACATACCTGAATTGCTGAATTCATGAAACATGTATTCCCCAAGTTACTCAGGCCACATAGGCCTGGTTGTTCATTGTGTCTTCCTGGCTCTGAATAATCATAATTCTTATAAGCAGTATATGATGGGAGACAATAGTTTGAATTTTTCACACTGTAAAAAAACAAGACATCTTTTAAAAATGTAAACATGTACTCTCTATAGTACTTCCACACATACGAGTACATTAAATGATGACAAATTTTAAAGCAACTTCTGTGAAAAAGAAAGGATTTAAAAAAAAGTTTAAAGTTGGTAATTACATTAATTTCAGTTTAAAAGTCACCTCTGCAAACAACCAAAATCTAATGTACTGCAATAACTGCAATTATTACATCCCTACCCCTTTTTGATTGGAGCAGCTTCACAGCTTACTCTTTTCTTCGTTGCTCCGTCAAATTTAACACACTCAGACTTTAGACACCACCAGCAGCAATCAATCATTTATGTCTCTTTTGCATCCTGCTACTGCAAGAGAGCGAGGACAGTGGGAATGTGAATGCAGAGTTACAGGTGAGAGCTGAGATTTCCAAGGCCACTGTGGCATAGCTGCCTCACTGCATCAGGCATTCTATTTATAGCTTCCATGCTCGGGCTGCACAATCCAGCATGCAAATGCCGGAAAGCCTTGAGAGGTAAAAGAATGCACAAAGTGCCTTGTAACAATTTCCTTATCGATCTCTATGACACATCTACTTGGAAAACCTGGACTGAACTAGATAAAATAAGATTCAAAGCAATTTGCTTCCAGGTGAAATCATGCAAATACTAAATACAGAAGAACCCCCCAAGAAGTAAAGTAAACATATTGGAGAACACTAGAAAAGCAGAAGAATCTTGTAAGAGGATGCTCTGCAATATCACAGATGATTAAAACAAACAAACAGAAAGGTTAAACTCTTCCTTAAACAATTTCAGGCACTGAGCATACTTAAATCTGCTTGATAGCTTTGGCTAAAGTTCGAGAGCATTTCTGCAGTCACTGAGCATTGTTCACATTAGAAGAAATGCGAAAAAAATCTGAAAGCTAAATGTTAAGGATGACAGGGAAAAATACACAGTGAAAATAATCAATCATGATAAATAATTGAGATTTATAATTTCAGAAGTCTGAGGATGCAGCAGTGTCCCTTGGTATATACTCCAGCCATTATTCCTCTCAATAGTGTAACACACTTTACATCCACCTGCATTCCAGCTGTCCCCACAGTGGATAATTACTCACTTTTCACAAATACGAGTTGTTTTGTTTTAATCACAAGATTTACTGAAAATTTCAAACAGAAGGGGAAGAAATTTGCCCCATATTTTGATGGCCTCACAAACCTGTGTAGTTTATAGCTCTACCATTCCTTGGAGACATTGTTCTCAAACTTTTACATCTGACTGTTTTTATTTAATAGTTAACTTTCTAATCCGTAGGTATCCACACCTCCCTTTTCAATACTTAAACATTTTCTCCACTCTCTGTCTTGCCCCAAAACTGGCTAAATGGCATTTTGTTTACTGGCCATCCTCCATGCAAAGCTCCTGTAAAGTTAGTTCTGCCCGTTCAATTTAAGATTAACTTCTATCCTTCTTACTTAGTTTAGAGAAGATATTTTCTGAACTCCAGGGCCCCCTTACCCTTTTCAAGCTTGTTTCTGTGGTCAGCCCTCCCCCATCGTTAGACCAGGGTTCATCCAGGGAAAAGAGAGACCTTCTGTCTCCCCTCAGTAACTGCAGCCCAGACACTGCAACCAACCCCAACTCTTTTAAACTGGCAGCCTCAGTTCCCCCAGGAAGAAAAAGCACAGTCTGGTCACTGGCGCAAAAGGAACACGCTCCTCACAAACTGCACACATACAGGGTACGTGGCAAGCCTCTACTCTCATCCCTGCTTGCTTGCTGCTGCTTTCCGCATATGACTCAAGGAGCATGCATTTCACATGGTTATCAGGAGAGACCTCTTTGGGAACTTTAGGAGCTTTATCGGTTTAGTAGAGATAATAAACATTTTTTTTTTTAAACTCTCCTTTTTTCTTCTCTACATCTCCCCCAACCCCCAACTTTAAGAACCATTATCTTAGGAAGGAACTAAAAAGCTATGAAATGCAACTGATGTCTTTTGGCTATAGTGCATTCATGTGAAAGATTTCCTTAAATTAGCTGAGTAACATCATAATATTGTAATTCAAGATAACTGTAATGCAGACAGATCCCCAGTGTTGGTCTGCTGTAAGAAATATAAACTATCAGTGTTTACTTAAAATGGAAAGCCATGCCTATCTCATATTCCGTACTGGCCCACAGAAGTACATTTCAGGGTTTTAGAGAATATGGTTACCATATTCATCCCTTGAGTCAGGTGTATTCATTTATTTTTCTTCTCAGGGAACAAATAGAATCACAGAAAAATTAAGGTTGGAAAAGACCTCCAAGATCATCTGGTCCAACCATCCCCCTACCACCAACGTCACCCACTAAAGCATGTCCCTAAGCACCAGGTCCACCCTTTCATTGAACACCCCCAGGGACGGTGACTTGACCATTTCCCTGGGCAACCCCTTCCAATGCCTGACCGCTCTTTCTGAGAAGAAATGTCTCCTAATTGTTTTAATTGTTGAAGAGTAGGGGCATGACGTTTCCCTTTTTCCACTCAAAAGGGACATCGCCCGAATGCCAGGATTTTTCCACTATGATGGAGAGAGGCTTGGCAATTACATCAGCCAGTTCCCTCAGGACCCTGGGATTCATGTCATCAGATTTCATAGACTTGTACCTGTTTATATTCATCAGGTGGTCTCAAACCTGCTCTTCGCTTACAGTGGGTGGGACTTTGATCCCCCAGCCTCAATCTATAGGTTCAGGGAAATGAAAGACTTGGGAAGCCCGTCTACCAGTGCAACGGAGGCAAAGAAGTTGCTGAGTACCTCAGCCTTCTCCATGTCTGTTGTTACCAATTACTCAGATATAGAAATTCACTCCTAATATAAGAAATTAGCCACCCATAATTGCTTACACACTACTATTTTCACCCGTCAGTCTATTTTCATTAATGTTAAAGGCGCATGGTGGCCCTCGGGGACTCCTCCTGTCACCCCAGTGCAGCAGCCCGAAGGGAGCTGGGTCCTCTCTTGTCTTCTTCCTCGAGGCTCTGTGTGGAAGGGATGCCACCTCTTGCACAAGGGCTGGGGGATGGGAAAGAAGCACTCACGCAACCCCTGAGAATCGGCAACACAGTTCTTTATTGCCGGGACATCTTGCAGGTAAGCCTGCACGACATCCATGGTGTTTGGTAGCTCCAAGCTAATGCTTGGGATGGAGCCTGCGCAATGAGTAGGGAGCCCGCCGGGCACTCCTGCGACGCTGCTGGTGCGCTCTGATGGCAGAGAGAGAAGAAATGCCAGGGTAGTCGCAGGTCTGATCTGGCCGAGGTGGATCCACTTCCATTGGTTCCTCCACATCTTTTGGTGGATCCATCTCCATGGGCTCCATGGTGTTTGGCAGGAGGATAAGCCAGTCCTTGCCCGGGACTGCCCAAACAGGACGCCTTGCATCTGGAATGTTTTCAGGCCAGGGTGCCGAACCAGGGGGTCGTCCAGATCCATGCCTAGATCCCATGCCACCGTCCGGTTGATTTCCATGCATGGGTTCGACACTGCCATCTGTTTTATGGCCATGGCTGGGTCCCGCACTGTGTTCTGGATGATAGGCACGCCTGTGCTCCACACGGCTGTCCAGCTGACGCTCCTGCCTTCGCTCCACACCATCACTGCACCGATGGTTCGGCCCAGGCCCCCTGTCGCTGTACGGCTGAGGGGGCAGCCTGTTCCCCGCTTCGTTGCAGTGCCAGTGGTACCGCCTATAAGTGTCTGTGGGCTGCGTGCCAGAGGTCCCCTGAGCACTGGTGTCAGTTGTGCTGCGGGCGCTATCCCTCTGCCCACGACACTTCTTCTTGTTAGCTGCCTTCCTGCTCGGTGCTTCCTTGGACTGCATCGCTGTCCTGTCACACCGAGGAGGCTGCCGCTTGCCTTACTGCTTCTGGTCGTCTTCCCGCCACACAGGCTGGCTGCCAGAGGGCCCAGAAGCTCAGCGAATGGTGGGCCAGCTGCAGGGGGTCTGTTTTATAGGGCCCGGAGCAAAGGCGGGGCAGTGGTGGCCACTGTGACCTCAGCAAGCCTCTGTGATGGAGTGGCCCATGCGTGGCCAAAGGCGGCTGCGTTGGGAGTGGCCTGGAAGATGCTCTCACGTGGAAGGAGGAGGAGGGTTGGGGGAGCTGAGGGCCCCTTTTCTGGGGCTGGCTCCCCTGGGCCATTTGACTTGCCAAAGAGAAAGGCTGCCCCATGCAATTCTGCCTCAATCCATTTTTCTCCACATCTCCAAGGGTTAGAATCTCTCATTAACAAAAGAAAATATCAACAAAACCAAAAGAGACCAATCCAAAAGGCTAAAGCAGTCAAAACTGAAGTACCCATCACGACTGTTAATAACTTGCAAAAGTTTTTACTGCACGTTTGGAATGTGACAGTAAAATTCTGCAACACGCACGTGGTGTGGGAAGAACAGAAATTACATTCAGAGTCTGAGTCTGGAAATTTGTGCCTGAACAGGGAAAAGCAAGGGATGTGTTTAATCAACAGGCTCAAGCACTCTCTTCTTATAAGAGAGAAAAGGACAGCACTTAATCTTGATAACTCCTTACAAATCACAAGTGAGGAATAAAGATAGGACATCAGCATTCCTCAAGATGGAGAAGAAACATGAAATGGAATTAGAGTGAAACATGTCCTTTACACACACGCATGTACTGTGTAGAGTACAACGTGAGTGCACATCTAGTGATTTCCCTATCTGCACTCCCAGTTGGATAACTGGTGTCTTATCTATGTGCCCTGCAGCACACCTTTTATAAATCATATCCTTGATCCACCAGGGGGGAGTTAGGAGCTTCAGCTGAGAGTAGGGTCCTCTGGTGGGAGTCGTTAAATACTCCTCACCCTCTTCGTAAAACAACAGCGTTGAAACACATAAGAGGAAGGAGAGTGAAGCACTAAAAGGGGAAACCTTTGTTTAAAAAGGCTTTCGCAAAGCCACGAACAGCAGTCAGGGTGTCTGATCAGCAGCCTTGTGCCCCCAGTAGGAGAGACAAAGCAAGCAAGGTTGGTCTTGTGTCCTAGTCTGCCAGGGCAACAAGAGCCACACTGAAACACCCAACTGGATTTCATTTTAAATGGGAGCAAAAGTGGCAGGATAATGAGGAACTAAAAAATTCTTTCCCTGCAACTGGACATCGGAGTGGGACTGAACTCATCCTGGAGAGCACTCCCACCTTGATCAGACAAGAAACAAACCACCAGCACCCTTCTGGGGCTCTCCCCAGACTTGGGGATCAGGAGCCAGACTTTTTGCCTGATTCACAGGCATCACTGTGGTTTTCTATAAAGAGCTCATCCACCTGTCCTGCCACAGCTCCCAGGCAGTGCCAAACACTTTCCCAAGCTGATACCAGGGCTGTCACCAGAGGGTGTGGAGGAATGAAGCCATCCATGGACTAGGGCTTCTGGAAAAAGGTGTTGGCCCACCTCCTTCAAAACAGGCTTCACTAACTGGAAATCAGTTCTGGGTCAATCAGAAAACAGGGATCAACACTTCGGTCATTGTAAAGCTTTTGCAGCCTTCAGGGAGATTCTTGAAATATTCATGCCCCATTCACATCAGACAAAGATCTTGCATCTTCCCTGCTAGCACCAGTTCCTGCATTGAACTAGCAAAGCTTGGAGGATGAGTGCAGGCAGCAGCTGTAGGAGAAACAGCACTGAAAATAAGGATATAAGGGAGTGACCAGCAAATAGCAGGACTTTTATTCTGCCACCACAAATACTGGCATTCAAATGACCTTATCAATAGCACGTATGTTCTGGAAAGTCTTCCCAGCACAGGCTGAAGCTTAAAGGCCACAGGAACCCATTTGATTATTGCATGCAACCCTACAGTGTTAGACCATGAAATGCACCCCAGGCTTCCTGCATCAAACATTCACAGCTCATGACTGAGATAGAGCTCTTCTTCTCAAAAGGCACCCAAATCTTGATTAACAGTCCTTTAACTGGTGAATTAACTGTACTACTTGATTTAGGAATTAAGTCTGACAATCATAATGGGCATCAATGGACTGGAGAGGATATCAGGAAGCCCATAAATCCCTTTTCTTTTTGAGTTAAATACCACATACATGCAGAAGCTTTCAGGTTTCAGTGATATTTCATCCAAACTCATCAAGCAAAATACAGTGCCTACTATATGCAGGAGACCAGGAGATTTCTCTTTATAGCTTTTAGAGTCCGTAAACTTCATTTTTTCTATAAGTTATTTTTGTTTAAACTACCTTGTGTTTCTTTTCATTCCTTTAAGACTGGACAAAAATACAGGATTAATAACAGCCATTAGTAAATGGCTAAGAATGGAAAACAAGTAAAGATGAGAGGCAAGTCTACATAAACTATTCAAACAGAAATGCCCTAGAAAAAATAACTTCTCATAATGTGCCCCCACATCTTCTTTTCCTGAAAAACCTTTAGAAAGCTGCCTGTAATGAAGGAATAATGCATGGAAAAGTAAAGGGGTAGTACAAGAATGGAGGCAATCAAGTAAGGGTAAGAATGGAAAGAAAATACTGATGGCTCTTAAAAGAAATTGCTGCTCAAAAAACAAGGCAAGACGTGGAGGTGGGGGGAATCTTCAGACCCCTGAGCAGCTAGCCAGAATTTTTGGAGTAGTGAAAATGGTAATACAATGTCATTCAGAAACCTACCTTTATCTGTAAATTTATAAATTTTGAGTTGAATGTCCAACAGTTGAAATTACTTTTATGTACAGCCTTTGTATCATGCCTTTAAACCTCCCAGAAAATTTCAGATTATGATACAGTAATGCAGAGCACCCATTGTATAGCTGGAGTTCTGTGGAGTGTGCCTACAGTACAGAAAGTTTGGAATAGCATCGCTAGCTTTGGAAATGACACAATTTGACAGTGCAGTGCTCCAAAAAGAATGCGAGCAGCAAGAATGAACTCAGAAGATGAAAAGTTTGGAATACTTACACAGCTCTATAATATTTCAACCATTTTAACATATTGCCAATGTGTTTTTGTGACCAATCACTTTAACAAATGCATAATTAGGTTCTATCAGTTTTTTGGAGATGCAGAAGTGTATGTCACTATGCAAATACTACTACTGTCTTTTATATTTTTCATGATCATCTGGAGAAAGATGATTAAGGTAGCATTCTCATCTATAGTTAAAAACATCACTTTCCCCATACTATTTGCTTGTGTGTCAGGTACAACAAGAAGAAAGTGCTTCTACAGATGATATGCAATTAACGTTTATCCATCTTTAAATTTATACTTCCCCACCTAGAATACTGCATACAGCTCTGAGGCTCCCAGCATTAGAAGGCCATGGACCTGTTGGAGAGAGTCCAGAGGAGGATCACAAAGATGATCAAAGGGCTGGAGCACATCTCCTGTGAAGACACGCTGAGGGAGTTGGGGTTGTTCACAGCCTGGAGAAGGTTCCAGGGAGACTTACAGTGGCCTTCCAGCACCTAAAGGGCGTCTGTGAGAAAGCTGGAGAGGGACTCTATCAGGAAGTGTAGTGATAGGACAAGGGGTAACAGCTTTAAACTAAAAAAGGATAGATTTAGATTAGATATTAGGAAGAAATTCTTTACTATTGAGGGTGGTGAGGCTCTGGCACAGGTTGCCCAGAGAAACTGTGGCTGCCCCATCCCTGGAGGTGCTCAAGGCCAGGCTGGATGGGGCTTTGGGCAGCCTGGTCTGGTGGGAGGTGTCCCTGCCCATGGCAGGGGGCTGGAGCTGGGTGGGCTTTAAGGGCCCTTCCAACCCAAACCATTCTGTGATTCTATGATCAGCAATTTAAAACAAACAAACAAAAACCCAAAACTTTATGCTATATTCTACTTTATAGAAATGCATACCATATAAAGAAACATGATGCTTTTCAGAATGTTAACAATTTTATTAACATGGCCACTCTATAATGACTGCAACAACAGACTTGTGAAGTACTATCATCTCTAACTATCGCTACACATAACCTGCTGTTTGCTTTTTCTGCCTCACAGATCAGCTTTGTCAGCTGAAATTATCTTCAAAAACAAATGCTGGTATTTTCTTAGAGTCACTGTGTCTTATATCCATATAGAGGTGCCAATGGATCTTAGAAAGCCACAAATGCCTGATTTTGCTTTTGTACTGAATATGATGTGAAATGTAAAAGACAATAAAGGCATAAACATGAAAATAAATTCCGGGCAAAGCTGACCTAAGTAGTTTTGTAAGAAAGCAGCGAAAAGATGATAGCATAAATTAAAGTACTTTCTTAGAAAAGGAGGTATTTAGGAGAAGAGTAGAAAATAGGAGAAAACTGCTCTTAACCCAGAATTATGTAATTAAATACATGTACTTTTTGAAGACAAAAGTTCTTCATGTAACAGTACATAGTATATTGATGGATATGACTTCTCTTTTACTGACCTAGTCCATCCTGAATATACATTCTGACAGAAGTTCTGCTACAGATTTTCCTGTATTATATATTTTAGCAAATTGTAAATCTGTGGATTTTTTAAAAAATATATTTTAAAAACTCATCATAAATAGATTATTGCATTATAAGGAAAAATACACGCTTCTGAATTGAGTATCTGCTTTACATAACTGTCAGATATACAGTGGTTTGAGTTACAACAGAAAAACGGCTGGTGTTTCGTAACACTATAGAGCACACACACCTAATTTCTAATTTAAGTTTTCTGATGTTATACTTAAGGCACTTCAAATAAACAATACCTCATCAAATCTCAATTTTATATCACTTCCTTTTAAACATGCATTTCTGTTGAAAATCCTCAAATTGAAAAATAAAAACAACAAAACCACAACCAAAAACCACAACCACAGCTCCCATTTTGGCTTGAAAAGAAACCAAAAATTAAAATCAGCTAAAGCAAGTGGGGAAACTGTCTTTAAAAGCTGCAAGAGCTGGCAACAGGTTTCAAACCTGCTTCCTAGAAATAACTAAAGCATCACTACAGAGACGCTAAGTATAAATAAAGAAAAAAATGCTGACAATTCAAAATGTGATCTCACTAAGAAATAGTGACTGCTGAGCTTCGCTTTTGGCATTACAACTGTCTTTTGCATATGCAATGGGGGAAAGAGCTTAGTTCTCAGCTAGAGGCTCAGCTCAAGTCAAGTAATTTTTCAGACAATAGATACTGTATACTTTTTATTTACTACACACTCACACAGAGTACAACAGACAGCAGTTAATTACATGGATTTCAGCTGAGACTTGGGGCTACTCACAACTGGTAGAAGCACAAGTGACACGTCACCCCTTATGAAAAATCACTTCTGATAAATGCAGTATTTAACTGGAAGATACTGTGTAAGATATTTAATATTTGTATCACCTTTTTAATACTTAACATCTTCATGTTTGATCACATAATGCATGTTTGGAAAAATATTTTCAATTTGAAGGAATAGTAAGAATAAGCCTCTTTAATTTCCCCCAGCTTA
The DNA here is from genome assembly GCF_964034855.1 of Anser brachyrhynchus. Taxonomy (NCBI): domain Eukaryota; kingdom Metazoa; phylum Chordata; class Aves; order Anseriformes; family Anatidae; genus Anser; species Anser brachyrhynchus. Next base: position 35,693,156 of record NC_137694.1, on the reverse strand, counting down.
CATTAGAGATGGATGCTTTCTTGCGTCAAGTATTTGAAAGATGCTCTATCAAGTATCTGTTAAAGTGAAATAATTCCATGTTTTTCTATATTCACCAACTTTTTACAGTTGCCACATATAAAAAAAATTACACATTAGGTTGGCCACTGGAATATGAAAGCTCTTCTTTTAGATTTTTATCATAATCCTTATAAAATTTCTATTTTGTCACAGAAAGGAGAAAACCTTTGAAAGTGAGAAGTCTCTTTTGCTAAGCTTCTGTACATTGCAATACTTAAGCACATCAATCGCAAACAGATCTCTGAAGTCTCCTAGCACTAAGACACAGAATTTATGCTGCTGATAGTTAATCCATGGCTATAATTACTATGACAACCATTATAGCTAAAACAATTCAGCTACCGTGGTCTCAAGTCAGTGTGTGCTATCATACATGCTGCCATAATACCTTAGAATCAATAAATAAGGGAAAACCCAACAATCACAACTGCAAGCAGTTTATACTTTTTTGCTCCCCATCTAACACTAGACAGTATAATAATGTATTTTTGGAAGGATAAAAATCTAAATAAAGTCTTCATATATTTTCTTACAGTGCTCAGCATTGTATTTAGCATCTGAGGGCTAAGAGTTACCAAACATTTTAATTGAGTTTTGTTTCCTGCTATCATGCTTTACAACACCTACACTGCAAAATAGTGACCAGTAACAATTCATAATCCAAATACTGTCCAAACAAATCAAAATTCTTAAGCTAGGTAACATGGAAATCTGTTTATATCACACTGGGGTGATTCAATTAAATATAGTTTTTAAGATATATTTGCTTACTTTCTGTTGTTCATGTTGTTATAATTATTTGATAGAGATGGAGAGATCTTTGGTAAAGTTGAAAAATTGGATGCACCTGGGGACCTTTAAAAATATGAAAATGGTAAATTAGATAAAAATGCTGAGATATTAAAAACCTTGAAAGCAAGCTAACAAAAGAACAATGCATATAAACAAGCATGGAAAAGAAATATATATATTTTTTAAATGGGCAAAGCACTAAAAATACTCATGACACACATCTCTCAGAACCCATTTTTTAAAACTTAAAAAGTTTCACAGTTTCATATCATGTTGAAGAAATAGTGCTATTAAAACAAAAAGCAAACAAAAAAATCACAGACCACTGTGCTAAAAAAAATGCTTTCAGTTTACAGTAAGACAACAGATATTTTGATGTTCTACAACCTAGAATGCAAGTCTTCTAACATAAAAATTTTAGGGATTTTTAATTTAACCATGAACGGACGTTGAGATGTGACATCGAAATGCTTAAGACACATATTCCAAGGTTAGTTTAACAGCAGCATGAAACCATTTCATTAAATTTGCCCTATTAACATTGTTAAAAGAACTCCAGGATATTATGCAGAATATTAAGTAAGCCTTAAAACCTCTTTAGCCAAAAGTAGTATCATCAATGCTCATCCCTATTGGTTAAGTAATTTCTTCTTAACTATAAGAATACTGAATATTTCAATCATAAAGACCCCCTTAATTTAACAATTAAATACAATACACAGCAACGTTGCTGACTTTTTCTGTTTGTTTTTTCCTTTTCTAGATCTTACAGAAAACCATGGAAAAGGCTCAATGGTTTTTAGGCATCTTCACGCCTTTTTTTTTTTTATTACTTTTTTGTGGGCCCTGTGCAACTCCAGCTGGGTTGGATAAAGCTCCAGCTGTCCTTGGAAAGCTTTGAAATACATCTCACAACATTAGGACAAGAAATTCTGCATGCTCAGGGTATTTTAAGCACATTTGAAGCACTAAGCTCTGCAAGGAGATAGACATATTTACACAGGGAATTTTTCCAAGTACATTTTCACATTTATTTTAAACTTTTTATTAATAAACCTCTCCAAAAGAAAAGCTGTATTACCACATGAAGAAAAATGTTACTTAAAAGCTTTCCAGTAGATTTCCATTATCAATCTAAATCCTTTGAGCATTATCTTCAAAGAAGTAAAATACACAGACTATGTCCACAAGATAAAAATCTGAAGTTAGTTTAGTCCTATTTGAATTCAAGACAAAAGTTAAATTATGCACATTCGTTATTTTAAAGAAGGTATTTGAACCGAGTCATTTTGAATGGAAACCTAAATTTTCAGAACAAATTTGAAGCTTTTTCTGTAATTTAAGCCAAATTCTAATGCAATATTGTTTTAAAGTTCAAAACTTGATGCATAATAATTGTTGTCTAATGGTTCAAAGAAACCAGAATAAATTACACAAATAAAAATCTGGTTTCCAGCCAAAAACTAAAAATAATTTGTTTCTTAGAGAAACTGACAGTTGTTTTACTCCTTGCTGTGATGCTCTGCCAGTATGATAAAATATCTAGTTAAAACTCAGCATTCACTATCAAATATGAAGTGATGACATAGAATCATAGAATCATAGAATATCCTGAGTTGGAAGGGACCCTTAAGGATCATCAAGTCCAACTCTTGATACCGCACAGGTCTACCCAAAAGTTCAGACCATGTGACTAAGTGCACAGTCCAATCTCTTCTTAAATTCAGACAGGCTCGGTGCAGTGACCTGACATGTAAAACAGTAAGAGATTCCTACAACCCTGAGGTGTGCAGCCTTTCTATTTGCTTACAGCTGCTTACATTGCTAAATCCTATGCACAAAGATGAGTGGAATTAATTCATAGCTCTTCAGAACTTTTAATACATTTCAATGCTTGTCGGAAAACTTGTTAACAATATTGGCAGAAGTCCCCCCAGTCACTAAAAGGAAGATGAAAACAAGAATAACAAAAAACCCTGAAAGGACAATAAGCACTAAAGCTGAAAGTACTGCCCTACCTTCCGTTCCTTAACACTGTATAAAAAGAATGACAAAAGTATCCATCAGAAAAATAAAAATAAACAAACTGCAACAACTTAGGAATTTCCTAAGCAAAAATGAGCCATCAAGCGTACAACAAAAATTCAACTCTGTTTTAAATACAAGGTTCTACGACAAAGTATATATTCTTTTAGGAGTATGCTAAATTCAATATGTGTTAGTGTTACTGTGGCATTCAACCACCACCAAAGATGTCTAAACAACATATATGAGCCAGAGCATAAAACGGTAAGCAAAGATGGAAAAAAAATGTTTCCTCTTAAGTTCAGCATTTCTCAACTGTATACTTAGTAATCTGTGTTTCTGGTAAAAAATAAAAATTTAACTCCAAATATACTAGATTAAATGATTAAAGTTAGTACAATAACTCTTTCCTGCATTTAGATATAAAATAAACCCTAGATTTTCTGTGACTGAAGTGGCATTATTTGCATTATTGCACTATCTGTACTTATTGAGCGCGTTTTGACATCAGTAGACGTTATGTATATGATAAAAACATTTGTAATATAAAGCAAGAAATAAAGCAAGAGCTCCACAGTAATTTTCAAATCTCTAAATATTTCAATGTTTGATGTAAAAATCATTCCATCAGATTAACTACTCACATGTATTTAACCTTTGCTTCAACAGTGGTATGTGCTTTACTTTCTTGTAATCAACTATACAAAAATTGGACTCTGTTATTGAGTCTAAAAGAATTCTGTATAATTTTCTTATCTGTGTCATTGCTAGTTAAATTATATTATGAAAATTGAATGTGATCAATGAATACTTAATTTTACTCTGAAGTTTAAAGGATAAGTTAATATGTTACAAGTTGTATGGACTTCTTAAAAGCATGCATCATGGTTCAAGCCACCATCTTGGAATTTATTTTGATCTTATTATAGGACACAATTACAAAGAGATAGTTGAAACAAGCAGTATTTTGGTCTCTTTTTTTCATTCAACTTCACCCTACTGCAAGAAAAAATCAGCATTAACGAGTTCTTTCAGCATTCTCTCTCGTACAACAGAAAAAAATAAGAAGAAATATGACAATATTTATCATCCCTATCTCAAAACTTTGTAGATATCTATTTAACATAGTAACATAGCCAACAATTGAACTCAAAATTGTAGAAGAATGCTCTTTTATCCACTCTGGTGGGCAGCTAGACTATGCTTTCCAGACTACACTCTCTTCCATGGCCAAGCTACCAGAAAGATTCTCAGTAGCAAAACCAGAGCAATTCTTGCTCTGAATTTCTGTTCAGTATGCATAGAAGACAACAGTTTTGGCTAGAATTCCTTGCCTAAAGCATTTCGGACTTATTGGCAGAGTACATTTTATGTTTAACACACCCTAATGTATTAGACTGTACCAGTGAAATGAAGCAAGTTCCCTGAAAAGCCGAAGACCTGTTCTCCAGTGCCTGCGTATCAGCTACAAAGCCATCTTAACTCTTACTGTTAATATGAACCATGACTTCAGTCTTCTACAGGCATATTTTCAAGAAGCACTTTGCAAAGAACTTACTCTGTTCATTCATATTTACAAGCACATCTTTGCAGACATACACATGTGGCTCCTTGAAAACACATAATCAAGCAAGCAATAGAAGACCACCATCAAAATTAAAAAATGAAAAAGAGTTGAGGAAAAAAAATAACCCAGGCACAGTGATCTCATTTACCAGTTATTCTGAAAAAAAGAAAACATCAAGAGTGAGTGATCAAATCACAGCATTCCTGTAATAGCAGAGGCTCTGCAACACTTGAGGGGAATAAAGCCAGCCGGAGTGTACTTAGGGGACAGGTCTGATGAAGAAAGAGGCAGAAGATACAGATACTATAAAGGTAGGAAAGAATAGCATGTGTACCTCATGTTCCTCTCCTCACAGCCCCCCCCGCAATCATAACCTATTCTTCACTAAAGCTTGGGTTTCAGAGAGACCCTTTCAGAGGTTTCTGAGTTTTGCACTGTGCCCGATTTCAACACATTTTAAAGTGATTTTTAAACCTTTGTAAGGCACAAGCATATATTGCTTCTTTAGATACTCTACTGTTGGTTAAAAACACTAGGGCACTGCCTAGCAAACATACAAAATGCGTATGTTCTGCAGCAGAATGGTACGTATTAGTAAATGCAAGATTTTCCATAATACATTTGGCAGTATTTGTCTTTATTGCTAATAACTGAACGTCCTTTCACAAGGACAATGCTGGAGTTACATAAAAACATAAAGTCTGAGATCATAACTGTCAGTCTAGTAAGTATATAGGGGAAGACTGCTATGTATTAGTAATTTGAAACACAATTGTAATAGTCAAATTCTCCCTATAATAAAAAGCAATACCCTTTAAGAAAAAACCTTTAGCAGGAACACAGAAAAATCTGATTGCCTCAAACCAAATCTACCAGCAGTGTTCTAAGTAACTGTAATTTTATTACGTTAGATCAAATTTCTGCACATAAATTCTAAGACAACATCCAGAAGAACAAGGTAAACTAGTGAACAACATGGAATTGTTTAGGCTTCAAAAGAGTTTTGTGCTGGGCTTGTCTTTCATTGGCTTATCATAAGAGCTGTCTTAATGAAATGGTTTCAGCACAAGTTATACCCTCTTTGACCAGTTCATTTAAGTCAATTGACCAATTCAGAGCTGACACAACAACTAGAGACACCAAAAAGAACAAGATAAAACTCAAGTATTAGAATTAAGATCAAAAGCAAGTCTCAATGATCTTTGTAGGTCCCTTCTAACTTGAGATATGTTATGACTATCTCTGCATGGCATGGGACAAACAGCCACCTTGTTTCTCCACTCTCAAAACAGACTGAGTGGTAGGGCAATAAATTATAATGTAAAATGATTCAGTACTGCTTTAAAATTGATATAATAGGCTATAATGAAGATATTAACTAATCACTTGAACAAGTGATAAGCAAATACATCATTTCATGCCTAATCCAGATCTGTGAAGGATTCGTGCAACTTCTCTTTTCCTGGACGAATCCTGATCAGTTGAAGATGGTCAACTGTCAACACTGAAACAGTCAAAAACCTGTTCCTTTTTGGCAGACAAAAGCTGGTATTAGCATCCAGAGCTCACCACAAAAAGTCAAAGACATTGAAACTAGTTTGATACACAACAGCTCACCTACCAGCATGAGAAGGGCAAGGAGGTAAAGGACCTTACAAACTTAGTAACTGAGGATACAGAAAAGTTACTGTAACCCCCGTCAACAATACACACTAGGGGAAGAATGGAAGCCCACCATCTGGAAAGCAGTTGGCAGAGACGCACCTAGGGTCCTGGTGAACGAAAAACCGAGCATGAGCCAGCAACGTGCCCTTGGGGCAAAGAAGCCCAGCAACCTCCTGGGCTGTATTAGGAGGAGCACTGCCAGCAGGTCGAGGGAGGTGAGCCTTGTCCTCTTCTCAGCACTTTACCCTGACGAGATCTGGGCTCCCCAGTACAGGAGAGACCTGGACATATATTGATCTGGGTACATATTGAAATACATGAAATTCCATCTGAACATAAGATTATGTTCACAAAAAGAAAGTGATTAAACAATCATTTTTATAGCGCGAGTGGACAAACACTGGAGTTGGTTGACCAGAGAGAGTAGCTGTGGATTCTCCACCCCTGAAGATAGTCCAACTCTGACTGGACACAGTCCTGGGGAACCTGCTCTAGCTGCCCTTGTTCTGAGGACGGGGACTGGACGAGATCATCTTGTGAACTCCTTCCATCTTCAAGGACTCTGATTCTGTGAAGGTGTGGTTATAACTAGGCTGACATAGGATTTAATATCTTAAAGCTAGCTTTAGTATTTTTATCCTATTTCAGTTTGGACTATTCTCTTCTTACAAAAAATACCCCACTACCAACAATTAATTCAGTTAATCGTGTTTCTTTGGGAGTATGAAAGATTGATATTTTAACAGGCAGCAACCAAAAAAAAAATTGAGTTCAGGGCATGCATTTGTTAGAGCTTCTCAACCCTGTATTAACTGATATTAATGACCATGTTTGTTAAACTAACATGAAAACGTCTCTGTTGTACATTACCAATGTTTGATGTTTACCCACAGGGGCTCAGACACATGGTTATTGCAGTTGAACAAGTTATTATGCATCAGCAAACTGCAGGCTAGCTCTTGACTGGCAGAAAAGCTCTTGCTTTTACAATTTAAGACCTAAAAGTAAGTCCCCAGTTGCCAGCTCTGTTCTCCACAATTATCTTTCTCCCGGCAATGTCAGCAGAAAGGCACACCTGTCTGTGCATCGACTGCTTTGGGGAAAAACACTAAAACTCATGGTTTTAGATACTTTCCATTCCAATACACAAGCAGTTTTTCTTTTGAAGAATTATGGATATTTGCTTCCTAAAAACTTAGGATATGCAATCGTTAAATTATTTCAGAGGGGATAGCTATTTATCTTTTATTCTTTTTTGTTTCTGTAAAAAAGATACAGAGAGCCAGCTCAGAAACAAAACAGAACAACAACAAAAATCAGTTGAGAGCCTTTAGTGATTCTCCAAGATAAAAGCGTGTCGTTTGGAAACAGAAACCACCTTACCATATGACAAAAATAACTTATTTTAGAAAGAAAAATATAGGATTGTTTCTAGTTTCAAATTTTTGTATGGGCAAAAAATCAACGTATTCCCTTTTACATAGAAATGTATTAAAGCTAACAGCACTCCATCTGTAAATCGTGCAAAGTAGCAGCTAGCTATTTGGAGACTTAACTCCACAGTGATGTCTAAAAAAGCAGGCCAGAATTAAATTTATTACTTTTATTGTCTACAGATATATATATGATAAATAGGAAATTCTTAGGCTTTTGCCATGTAAGAAGCATTTTTGAATTTTTGAAGAACCTGATGGATTTAAATTAATTAATGCTTGTTTATTAAGTTTTCTAGGAAAATGGCATACAACGCCTTTCTAAGATTAGAAAATAAGTTTTTACTAAATAGTCTCTTTCTATGTTTCTCTAACTTGCTTTTATATATATTTGCATATAAACAGATAACAACGTCTTAAAAAACTATCAGAAAGCTTGTCCTGGCTATTCATTTGGTACCTAATGGAACTTCAAAGCTTAAGTTCGTTTCTTCTCCTTGTCTCGTTTTGGAATCACAGATTGTATGAAGATTTTAATTGTTGCAGTTTTTCCTGAACACAAATAGTTTGGTTTTGTAGTAAAGTTGCTTCAGTTATGCAAACTACAGCCTGAGATTTTTGTTATCTCAGTTCAAAACATGTCAATGACAATAAACCACTAAAATATTTTTCCACACACATTCCAACCCCCGCACCCGTGAAATAATTTTCAGCAGAAGGATACAAACACACTGAGTTAGTTTAACAAAATTTTCTGCAGAACTATCCATTAATGCTGAATAATAGCTATTTTAGGAACGGATGACAGTAAAGACATTTGAAGAGAAGTCACTATGAGCTCACTAGAAACAGTTTCACAGAAGCCAAACTTCCTGAGCAACAAAATCCCAGTAGCTGATACAAGCAGTTGATATAAACAGAACCTTGCGGAGTGCCAAAAATCCAGCTGTTCCCAAGGCAGAAGACTGACCCTGTACACATTCTAAAAAATGTACACTGCATTCAGATACTTCCAGACAAAAACACATTTTACAAGCAGTGTTAAAATATGAGATAATAGCAGATATCAGTAGACTTAAAAGGTGAGGGCTTTTTTTTTGGTTTTGTTTTTTGTGTTTGTTTTTAAAACAGGAGGCGTTGCAATTGCTTCCAAAATAACCTAAGTTCAGAAGTTAGAAGAACAGTACACATAAAACAAATCTAAGCACTGACAAGCCCGGCCATAGAGCTGAAATTCTCAATTGCACAGCAGTCTCTCATCCTATATAAAAACAATCTCAAGCCTAAAATCAATTCCTCCAAGTTCCTTTATAAGAAAAAAAAAACAATTGTTTTGGTAATAAAAAGCTCACTAATAAGTGAGCTTGTAATCACTTGTACTGATTCATTATGAGAAAATCAGAATTATTTTCCAAGGTGTTCTTCTCTATACCAAACTGAGGTCACAGTTTTGCATCCTTCAAAGTATGTTCTCTTGCTGCAGGAAAAGATGATCATGCCTTTAACATGCTTCTTCAGGAAAAAAAGCCTCCCTTCCATCACCTACAGTGGGTATAAAAGCTGCCAATAGAAGCAATCAATTTAAAGACTGCTTGTTACGCTTCTGCTAAGAAGAAAAAGTCAGGGGAAATGTGCAAAACACCTTACTATCTCATTTTCAACTGTCACCACACAGGCTGTGCTGCCATTCAGAGGGATCTCCACAGGCAGGAGAAATGGGCAGACAGGAGCCTTATCAAGTTTCATACAAGGAAATGCAAAGTCATGCACGTGGTGAGGAACAACCCCGTCACCAGTACACACTGAGGGAGGAATGGCGAGAGCCAGGACTATTCAGCCTGGAGAAGAGAAAGGCTCTGGAGGGGATCTTACCAATGTGTATAAATACCTGGTGGTAGAGAGACCTCAGTGGTAGACACTGAAAGGACATTTCTTGCAGATGCTCCAAACCTGACTGGACACAGACCCAAGCAGCCTGTTCCAAGGGACCATTCTTTGAGCAGGCCGCTGGACAAGGCTATATCCAGACTTGCTTCCAACCTTGGCTATTCTGTGATTCTATGAAAAGCTCACATGACGTTCTGAAAATGATCCTGGCCTTTTCAAGCATTAGAAATATTTCACATTTTCCAATACTCTACATTTTGACCTTTTTAAATATGGCATTTTATTCTCTGGACTCAGAAATTATACTTGCAATTTGTACTCTTCTAAAAGAGGCACTACGAAGCACTACTCCCAGCTCTCAGTGAAATGTATGTACTCAATGACAGGACTGTAGGAAGGTGCATGGGGGCATACTATTACTGATGACAAACTAATACTAACAATCCCAGTGTATCTCACACAGAAGACTCAAAAGCAAGTGTATTGTATTTTTACCCTTTTAAACATTTATTATATTTTTTCACAAGGTTTTAGACAGATGTAAAAACCTTGGCTCATCACTGCTTGTTTACAGCTTCTATGTGAATCTACTATACATTGCAAACCCTCCATTATTACAACGCATCTGAATACCAAATGTCAATGTTTGTGACAGTTGCCGAATCTCAGAAACATACCCCCATTTCACAGTAAAACCATTCAACCTCATTTTCCGATTTACTTATAAGCCTACTCCGACACCAGAACTTTCTATAGCCATTTTACTTGTCCCCAACCAAAGATTTTCCAGATGATATACATTAATTTACATACTGTTTCTCAACGCCTTCTAAAAAGCATAACGAAAATTTGGCAGAATCAAAGCAGTTACCAGTACCGAGAATATCTTGCTATCAAAACTTTCAAAAGAAGCCATGATACTCAAGTTACCTAAATGCATATAAACTTCAAAATCTACATTTAAAATTTGATTAAGAACTTACATTTTAACTAGATGCTTTTTGAAGTCAGAGATTAAACTTCTATTATTTTGCATCCTATTCTTTCTGGTGCTCTACATTCTCAATTCTTTTTGTCATATCTTGCTAAGCAAGATTATACTGTTCATATTATGCTTAAATTGAACAACTCAAACTTCATTAAGCAACTTAATATAAGCTGTTGCTCCCAATAAGTGCTTGAGATAAAATGCCAAAAAGATTAGGAATCTCTGCCCTTCAAATGATAAGCAAAGATTCTACAAAAATGTCTTAAAAACAGTGAATCTCATTACATAAATTCAGAATAAAAAAAAAAGAATAAAATGAACTTAAAAGAACTTTTCAGTAAAATATATGCTTGAGAACCCATCAACAAAGGGGAAAAAACAGTTGACTATTTGTATGGCTGGTATCCTGCAAGTTTACTAGAAGTTCCAACTGTTCTTCAAAACCTATGTATATGTCAGAGAACATGATTTAGAAGTATCCAGCTAAATGAAAAAAGCCACACTTAAGTCTTCTTCTATTTACTTGCTGTTATCAAGGTGCTGGTCATAATGGCAACAGAAAAAAACAGAAAAGAAAAATAACATCATAATCTGTAAATTGATGACAGCCCAACAAAGAGCAAAAGCAACATCCTGGCAATGCAGACTGAAATTCAAGTAATGTTTGTGTGTACACATTATGTGCTCTGGAGATAAAAGGACAAGATAGTGATGAAAACATTTACACGTAAGAAAAATACAGATAAAATGCATGCATCTATGTTCTCCCAACAATTACACTTGAAACAGAAATCTAAAATAAGCAAAGTTTTACAATTTCCTACTACAGACATTTTTTCCCCTATTTTTAAACAGAACAAAGTGTATCACTGGCCTAAAGCAACAAAATTATGCAATGCATATGCAGGAAGTCACCGTTTTTATGTTATGTTCTATAATGCACAGCACTTAAAACAAATACACTATTCTGCATTTTTTCAGCTGAAACATCTAAATGTTGATTTTAAAAATAGAATGCCACTTTTAAAACCAGCTGTGTTTTAGAGCAAAATAACATGGGAAAATAGTTAAGCTATAGCGAACGTGACAAACTCACAACTTACTTAGGAGTTGAAGGACCTCTTGGCCATGTTCCATCCTCATTCTTCTGTTCTATCACCAGTACCTACCACAAAAAAAAATAAATTGTAAAAACACTTTGGGCAACTTTCAGCACATCGCTTAATATACCTCAACAATTTTAGAGTAAAATGGCGAGATCTTATAAAGAGGTCAGAAGACCAACCTAAACAGAACCTATGAATTTGTAGAGATCATGTTTCTACAACAGCCAATCAATCTGTTAAAGAATGGAACCAAAGGAATTTTGCCTCACGCAACACAGGTAGGTAAAAAATAAACAAACAAACAAAACCAAAAACATTTTCTGCCTTGATATTCTGAAAATCACAGTCTTGAGGGTTTTTTGTTTGTTTTAAGAAGCATTCATCTAATACTGATTTTCCAAACAGGACAGTTGTCTAATGAAATTCATTTAACTCAAGTTGTTATTGGTACAAACGGGAACACAGAACACTCAGTCCCAAACACAGGCAAGTGCCATTTGAAACGCCTTTGGGTATTTGAGATATCTGCCCTACGCTGGCAGACATGACACAGGACCTACAAAAAGCTCATGCCTTTCTGGATTGACAGCTGGGATAGCCGAGATCATTTGAAATGGCAACTAGATTCCAATATTTGAACTGAATCTAACTCTTAGTTTTCAAATGAAAATAATTCTCCCTAATTTTATGCTGATATTCCAGGACACTAACTGCCAAGCTATATCTTTGTGTGTCTACACACAGACATACATACACACATGCACTTGTCCTCAAAACCTTACATAAATCATGCTGCCATTTGAAGGTGAAATCCTATTTTCAGTCTGAACACATTAAGACATGCCACTGAAAACCAGCCTTCTATCATGAATAATTTTCTGTCTGGAAGATAGTGGTTTGCTATCTTTGGTCCTGAATGCTAAAATAATAATAATAATAAAAAAAACTACCAATATTTCCTTTTAATTCTCAGAAACTACTAAATTGAAGGAAGATGCAGATGTAAAAGTTCAATGGAATCCTAAAAGGCTCACTTCAGAAACAAACTGAAAAATTCAAAACAATTTATAGGTTATAATTACATGGTAAAAAATAACTACTAGATTAGATAGACTAATAGAATAACTATCTTTAAATTAGGAGGCTTGACAATAAAAATAACAACCTTGTGTGTCAGCAAGTACAACTGACCCAAACACATGCTCTGACATGGCATTTAGCATTTTCAGAAGCCATGGTTAAACTCTGTTTTGAAAAATATTTGTTCTGCTGAAAGTACAGATGTCACCTGCAGATCTTTTTATGGCTATATTAGACCATGCGTGCTTCACAGTTAATGTTTCACTGGAATAGAGGCTATTTGCATGTTTTATCTTTGACGCAAATCTTTATTGGGTCCTTACAGCAAGACCTCTGCATTGTGAAAATTAACTGTGTGAGGGTTTAAGTGTGTGCGGCATGAAGTTAAAGGGCACAATAGTTCAAGCTGTTATTTTGGTGCACTGATTACTTACCTTCCATGCCATAAAAGAAAACTGAAGCACAGCATAAATACTGCTGTTGAGTAGGCCAAAGCCAAGTATTTCAAGGTAAAAGGAAATATTTTAACACAATCTTGTCTACAATTACTGCCATCAAATCTTATCAACTCATATTTTGCAACATGACTGCATGAACCACAGCTGCTGAAAAAAACCCAACTTGAAGACTAAAGAATCAATGTAATCTGAAAAAACATTCTGACGATAAAATTCTTCAGTCAGATCACATTTATATTTGTACAGCTTTACTCTCATTTGTAAAGTTAAAATAATTATCTTGTAAAAAATCTTCCTATAAAGCTATTTTTAAGGGATGATGGAGTCTCATGCAAAAACAGGCTTTTGAGCTCTTATCTCTATAGTTCTTATCTGAAAGATTTTTTTCTTAACTTCTTTCTGAAATCTGGACACTGGAATTCGAGTCTTCTATTATCCTAAATTTAGGTTTCATTGTAGGAACATATCCCGGATCCTAGGAACATTTTATTTCAGGTTTTTACCAAGTTCAAGTCAGCAATGTAACATTCATTTACTTTTAATTTTATAGGAGTGTTAAACTCACCTTTAATTATGCATATACACCCAAAGACTACTTTTACTTTAAGTTGTTTAAAAAAAATCCTCTAGCCCTAACACCATCTATTAGGACAGGAGTTAAACTGCACTTAAAAAGACAGAAAATTTATTGGAATGAGCTACATTTTCATAAGCAAAAAATAAACATATAAAAAAAGGAAATATTACACAGTACCTGTCCCTGGTATAAACCAGCATCTTGTATGGTACTATCTGGTTTATTCAATGGTTCAAAAGTATTACTCATGTATTTGTTCCACAATCTGGTCTCTTTTTCACCTGGAATATTGAAGATTTTTCTTATCTCTTTTTCAATCGTATCTGTTTTGAAAAGGAGAAAACAGAAGGTTAGCATTTAACAAGATAAACACTATAAAGTCAAATAAAGCATCAGAATTACTATTTTTTTATATTGAAAATACAGATCAAACTGTAGCAATGGCCCTACAACTACATCATGCTGTAAGAAAAGCAGGAAGTTGCCAGTTGGCATGCCTTTAAGGTGGAAATAGTCAGAGGTGTATTTTATTCCCTCCTGAATCTCCTAGCAAAGCAAACCAAATAAAGAAAAGTGCGTAAGTAACAGATGACAGGAGGTACCCCTAGGTACTGTCTACTCATTTCACAAAGCGTGGTACCACAGGAGTGTGGGTGGATAGGGAATGATTAGATGTGAAATTGGCAACAACAAAAAAAAAAGGGGCTGGGAGGGCAAGTCCTTCTGTTCCTCTCCTTAAATCAATCTGTCTGTTTTTTTTAAACCTTCTACTACCCACATTCCAGTGCAATTAGCACTGACCACCACAAACACATACTATATTTAACTCTCACCCTCACAGAAATTAAAGACTACTCTGTGAAACTGAAGTACAGAAATATATTCTAGAAGAACCATGGAAGATTTGTTGTTCCTGAAATATTTGTCATAAAAAGGTCTGCCATCTCCTACTCTACTTGCCAGAAACATAATTTTGAGGTAGCATAACTATTGCGTACAACTGGAGTTTAAGTTCATAATTAACTCCATTCTCCTTATGCAAAGTCAAATTTATGAAAGAGTGCTTTAATTTGAACTAATATGTGCAGTGCTACATCACAGCAACCTCACTTCGATGTTTTTAAATTGGTACATTCATAAAGCCCCGTGGCAGTCAAGCCTTGTGACAACTAGCACAGAAAACAAAACAGGAGTCATGAAACATACAGTTGCCTTCCTGATGATCACTGAAAACACTATTATTCTCAGAATGAAAACATCAGTGCTGAAACACTAGAATTCCCCTTGCCCCCTTAAGATCCTCTTCTACTATCACTGTGCTAAATATGAAAAGTCAAAATGAGACCTGATGCTTAGAAGTATCTTTTAAAAATCCAGCCATTGATTTGTGAAATGCATGACAAGCGGCCAATGATATTTGTAGATATTGCAGACAACTGAATACGATTTCCTTCTAAACTAGTTAACTTATATTTTAGTATAAAGGCAACTGTTTAACTTGTTCATCTGCTTCTGTAACAAAGATAACATGTAGGCAAGGTAGGAGCTAGAAACAAGGCTTTTTGTTGACTTTTTGGTCAGAACCAGTTCGCAACCAATGGTTTCATAAAACTACATTTGAATGTGAGACTGAATGTAGCTGGCACAGTCTTCCAGAAAAAAAAAAATATCTAGATTTATCAATGGTGTTTACTAGAAAAAAATAGTCACAAAAGATACTTTTTCATTAACTTATTAATAACCATGAAAATTAAATATTTGAGCATTTCAGCTCTTATTCTTAGCAAGAACTAAATTAGTATCTCCTATTCCAGCTTCACTCAGAGAACTGTTATGGGACAGAAAGCATCAATCCTATCAGATTAGATACAATATACACTACGTCTGAGACCCTGGGAAGTATATTTCCACCAAGTATCACTGAACTGCTGGCTTATGGTCTAGAATGAACGTGCCTGTTCAAGTACAAATACGAACAAAAAAGAAAAATGAGAACAGATGCATGATTTAAGCACTATTCTGCAACACTATGTAGAAGAGTCAGGGTGAGAATTGAGTTCAGAGGATCCTAATACAAAGACACCCTGGCTCCTAAGGACTAGTGCTATCACAAGCACTGTCTGAAGGAAACTGCAAGATGTTAATCTGTACTAAGCTGCAGTAATCTCAGCTTCCTGAAGAAGGGAAAGGCTGATCCCACAACAAACTCTCCTCAAGGGCAGCAAGCTTTCCATTCGTTTATTCTGCAGCAAATTAATGGCAGAGACAAGTCATAAAGCCATTTGCCAAGATAATTTACTGGCAACAATCCCAAAAAAACATAGACTCAGGGCCTCTGGTGTAATCTTCTATGAAGTTTATCAGTTCAGTTTTGGAATTGTTTTAAGGCATTGCAGACAAAACCTGACTCTTACTCATCTGTAAATGAGGCTACCAACAGTCTTTCTGTCATTTTCTCACTCATAAAACTCTTGAATAAAGGTAGAAGAAGTCTACAGATTAGGTGGTGACTGAACTGTTTTCATACATTCATATAAGTAAGACTCCTCAAGAGTTCATTAACTCATATTCACTCAGAAGTCCTAATGATCAGCAACAACCAGACTGAAATGCTTCCTGAACTACGTCTAACTCATTTTCTTTTTATACTAAAACAAAATAAAAAAATAATTAAAAAATAAATAAATAAAATAAAAAAGGCTTGGTCATCAGTCTTTAAAATGCAGTGCCTCCAAGGTGAGAGTCCTCAACTGTAGGAGATCTCCAAGAAGGTCCAAGGAACACATCGGATATGTCCAATACAATCCCAAGAAAGTGACTGTCATTATCAGGTCTGTCCTCTATAATTACTTTTTTCCTATCTTGTACTAACTTGCTGACATACAGTCTAACTTAGTTTCTACTTGAGCAGAAAAACAAAGGAATTGATACTGACTTCTGTACTACAACACTTCTGCAGCCCATCATTACTGGCATATGCAAGCAAGAGCGAACAATATTTAAGGTTTTGTAAGATTCCTCTTACATATTCTTTATTGATACAATAAGCATCTCTGCTACAAGCTCTATGAATACTAGAACTACCTTAAATATACTTAATGTAAGGACAGGAAAAAAAAAATCACCTTATTAAGAAATAAGGGAAATGCAGGAATCAGTTATTCTTTCACTCTTAAAACTGGTCTTGATTTTTCTGGTTCTTTTTCTGTAATACACTCTTTTGGATGTCCTGGCTAGGATGGCACAGCTTTCTGCTCTGCTTAAGAAGATTCAGCTTCAAAAAAGATATGTTATTAAGGCTTCCAAGAGCATTTCATCCACATCTCAGGAAACCAAATAAGGCCAGTGTCTGGAACAGGGTTGCCAGTGAGCCTGATCGTTACTTGTTACCCTTTATGAGAATTTTCTCATAATTATCATTCTCTCTATGCTAAGAAAAAATGAACACACATCCAACTAATTCCAGAATGGTTGTTCCAAAATGTCTTGTTTCTGATTAGAAAGCAAATATCAGAAACTCATCCATTACCTATAATTCCAATGCTAGAATTTAATTCAATATAGCTGTAAACTAGCTTGTATTGGGTCCTCAGGGAAAGATAACATGAAATTGGTTTTTTTAAGTTTCTACGTTTGCTTAGAGACTAACGAAGTACATCTTGCCAATATAAACCAGATCCCAAAAAGGCCAATTAACATACAACATCGAAGCCTTGTTTCAAGGACAGATTTGACAATTTTTAAGTTTTTATTCTATTACAAGCAGATGATTATCTGTTTAACTTGAAAATTAAAACCTAATGAGGGAAAATTATTCTGTTTTTAAAACATGCATTCTGCAAAAAACTAAGGGGTAGCAAGTATAAACTACTACAAGTTAAAGCTGAAAAGACTATGCTGATGCCAAGTAATGAAGAGCAATGGCTGGGCTTGACTTTATGCCCTTGGCATAAAGCACAAGTTTAACTGCACAAATATACTTCATTGAAAGAATCTTGTCTCAGAAACACATACAAAAATACACCAAAAACTGAGCTTATGTGATCAACAATATCTTTGTATACATTCTGATTGTTATTTTCAGAGACAAATATGTTTTTAATATGGTTTCAAAAAATGACACAATGTTTAAAGAACATGCAAAATAAAGATAAGATACAGGTTTAATACAGGACTCGGTTACTTTAAGAAAGTGTGTCTGGCCTGCCACTTCACAGCCCAAAGAAGTTTACTTTTATAAGTCACCTTTACGCATTAATTTATAAATCCAATTAATTCCTGTGTTTTCATTCCTTTTCCTTATGTATGACTATCAAGTTTTAACTAATGAAATACATCTATGGAAACACCTGAAAAATTGCACTTCTTACACACCAAAAGCCAAGAAAAAGCACAATGGAATCCAATTAAGGTAATGAAAAACATTACACTGCTCACTTTCTGAAAAGCGCAAATCTCTAAAGTTACCACAGCTGTCTAGATAGAATACATTTTATTTTTTTAATTGTATTTAAAATTCTATTACAATTGTTTAATTTCTAATTTTGACCCAAAAAAGACCAGTCTCATTCTCTGTAATGGTTAAATGCCCACCTATCATTTTATACAGAGACTTATCTATTCAGAATTCACTATAACATACTATTTGAACAAGTAACAATCATATAATGTTAAAATAGTTGCCCATACCTATTGTATCAGCTTTACTAAATCTTCGCGTGACAACATTGTTCATATTTCCATTTTCACAAAGCTTTAATTCTGTTAGATATACTTCTACTTTGCAGTGCTTTACAAACATACCCTGTTCAACAACCTGAAAAACAGATTGACATGAAGTATCAGTCCAAACATATTTTTATATACACACTTCAAAACATTGGAGACCTCTTAAAAAAACTAAGTTCAGGGAAAGCAAGACACTTAATAAATGTCAAAAACTAGAACTGAAACTCTACTATAACTTTTTAGAAATACAGTAAACTGAAAAGTAAAAGTTTTCTCTCAACCATTGTGTCTTATCTGTGCATAACACCATGACTTTCAAAGTCTTAAGTACAGTGGAAATCACAAATATACATACTTAATCTAAAGGTAAGATACTTAATCAAAAGATAAACACCAAAAGTTATTTTTTATTTCAGAACAAATTCATTGTATGCTGCTTCCTCAAAACATGAAGAACTAGTTTTCACACTTAGTGAATACTTATCTATACCAATACACATTACTAAATTCTGGATATCGCATAGCTGATTTTTAAACAAATCTTGTATTTAGACAATACCTACAAATATCAGCTATGTTCTGATAATGAATACATTCATTTGAAATTTCAGCTACTCATTACAGTTGTTTGTAATTGTTCATTTTTGTAACTCCTATTACAAACTATTACAAAAAAAATTACAAAAGTATACAGGAATTCCTTTTTTATAAAAGTAAAATGTAGAAAAAAATATTCAGGGTCACCTCTTAAATGTTTTTCCTTTTGATCTTCCAAAGTGTAACTGCAGTACTTAGTCATGTAGACTGTTCCCAAAATAACCATCACCCTGATATGTGATACATCTGACAAATATGGTTAAAAAAAAAGCCACCAGCTAATAGCTAGTAGAGATCTGCTATCTGCTGTACAAATATAACTTGTAATATAACTTGTATGTATGTGCTATAGGAACAAAAAAATAGTGAACAATTCCACTGTTGTTCAGTTGCCTTAACTATCATGGCTGGCAGTCATTACATTTAAATAAAAACGTATCTTAAATTCAGCAGCTTACTCAGGTTTTCAGCTACTAGAGTAACAACAAAATAGTTGCAGTAAACAAAACTGAATATGACTAAGACATTTCTTAGAATAAGATTTACAACATAGTAGATGCATTACCATATATAAATTCATGTTACTTGACATGAATAAATGTCAAATAACACATTCAATAAACACCTTCCTCATGCCCCCAACTCCTACCCCAAAAAGTAGGGGTAACAAAGGGGATAAAAGAAAAGTATCAAAGCACCATGCCACCACTATGAAAAAAACATTAAGACAGATAGGAAAAAGAATTGAGAACAAGTGTGAAAAGCATCAAAAAAAAAACAACCCTCACTTACCTGAACTGGAATATGTATCTCAGATGACAACTACTGCTCATACCGGCAGATCATAATGAATCTATGACAATCTACCTGGCCACTCATTACACTGCATGTATTTTTCCAGTCACTTCCTTGCAAGTACAAAGCAATATACTTTCGTTACTTTCTCTCTCCTTCTATTTCCCTCTAAAATTTTAAAATTGCTGAACATTTACAATGATGATGTAAAAGCATTCAGTTCGCTGAAACTCATCTTCAGGAAGAAGAGTACCAAGTTGATAATACATATACATCTTTAAAGTAGAGCCATTCAGACGGATTTCAGCTCTTACAGAACTAAAGAAAAATGGGAGACATTCCAGGCATGTTTCTATAAAAAAGAATGTCCCTTAATGTACTAAAGAAAATGTTAAAACAAACTTTCCTTGCTGACCAAATGGATCTTGAAGACAAAAATCATTCTATAGCTAAATCTGGCGATTGTTTGAAAGGAACACATTTGAATTAAGCAGCCAGCATGCGTGTATTTAGATCATATTCATGTCAAAGAGTGAAAAAAATGTATTACATCAAAAAGCATATCCAACTATGTTTTAATCATAATAGATTCTTTCAGCAACTTTTAAAGAATTGAAATAAAGATCTCTAATTTAAAGAATATGCCCTAAAGATCAGTTTAAAATACATTTGGGTATGTTTGCCATTTCTAAAACATAGTAATTCACTCCAGTGATGATGCAACTATAATCACTATTCTGAAAATATTGAGAAATAATCCAAACAGAAATGATTATCTCATCAATAAACTGGTAAAACATTATATTACCGTAACAATAAGGATGACAGGTTCTAGAGCAAACAGTCAAATATGTTAATTTTTGACAGTCTCATACTGATATAGGGTCACAGTATCCACTGTACCACGGACTAGTTATATTCAGATAACTTTTTGTTTTGTTTTTTGCTTAAACAAAAAACTACCATAGCAAGTTGCCGAACGCAGAAGATTCTGCTCATCAGGAGAGGAACAACCAATTACTCTGCCAGTGTTAACACTATTAGAACTAGACTTTTCACTAATACAGCCAATACAGTTTTAGGGTTTTATATTTAATTACAAAATCATTTGCATTAATAGACTTACAAGTTTCTAAAGCAAGATCTTCTTGAAAAATCTTGAAAAATTAGCGGGCTTATTTCCAGAAAAAAAAGCATTACATTCTTTGCAATCCTTGTTTCTCAGTTTTCAAAATTTGAGTCTCTAAAATATGAATAAAAATTAGGTATGTATAAGCAACTAAAGCAGGATTTGTCTATATAGTCATCACAGGCCAGGGCTTAAAACCTTCTAGTAAATACAACTTCTAATGGATTCCTGTGGAATTCCTGCATATTTGCAGGACTACAGTTGAATCACATTCATCCCAGTGGGTAACTTAAGAGTACCTTGCGAGCTATTGGCTCTTGACCTTCCATCAGCGTGTACCAGCTAACTAGCCTATTCCAGCCTTCAGTTGGCAAAAGGATGTAGTCCAGCTCATCAATGAGATGTTCCTTGAGAGACTGAGAATCACCATCTGTAAGAGAAAGATATTCTCACTTCAGTACTTAATTCTGCTAAACTTTTAAAGAAACGTTATTTTTTCATATAAATAGCAAACTATTTTCTGAGTCACAGTTACGTTATGGCGTTCAAAGCAAAACTTTTGAAACTATTCCGGCATGCTATCCGGTACACGTATATCATACCTATTACAGGTAGTATTCCTGCTCTCATGAACGCAGATGAAAACAACATGCAATCACGAGCACCTATTTTGTTACTGCACACAGCTTTCAGAGAATCCAATCCATTTCCCCACCTTTGCACGTATTTCCACATAACCACGGACACTTCCATTTCACGTTACTGCAACAGCCTTGACTGAATACGAAAGAATGAGAAGCTACAGTAGATTGAGGCAAAGTTCAAAGTTATTCACTCCATGACAAACTGGTAAAATAGCATGGTACAATCCTCCTATTTAAAGGATCCTACGTGCTTTGGAAACACAGTCCCTACCAAATTCTTCAGTGAGGCAGCACTTGAACGACATACAGCTTGGCAACCTCTTACATAAGTAGCATGCTTTTAGCTTTGGTTCAATGCTTATTACAGTAGTAAGAGAGCAGCTATTCTATATGTGTAAGTGATTCTAGATCTGCACCACTGCAAGCCTCGGACAATCAAGGCAGCTGTCTGTGCATTTGGAAGTATACAGCTACAGGGCAGCAAACATCCCTCTACACAGAGTGAGATCAAACAGGGAGACCCACACATTTATCTCCAAAGAATGAAGCAGGATTACAAGTTTAATGAAGTACAAAAACATGTAGTAAGTAGACAGTCTATTTTCATTGTCCTACAGGAATGAATTGTAGAAAGTACACAATTAAAACTGAGTGTAAAAGTAAGGCTAAATAACCTCAAATTGCTTCAAATATTGGCTTTCCTCTTGGAAATATTTTTGTAAATAATATTTCTAAACGAAATGAATATGGTTATCTACATTTTTCTGTAAGGACAAAAATAAGATCTGAATATTACATGCACATGAAAAGCACTAATGACTTCTCTTGTGTCCCCTCTGCACAGATTTAACAAACAACATAAGGCATCCTCAATTAAAAAAAAAAGTCTGAGCATCAAAAACCATCACATTTTAAAAAAGTAATCATCCTTTAATAATAGCTATCTTTTTTTGTGTGCGTAAGAATTTAATAAAACTAGTTTTAACAATAACTTTTCTGCAGGAGGTCAACACTATTGAGGACATTTAGGAGATGCGTGTTCACTTTCTTGTGGGAGGAGTGAACAAGATTCCAGCTTACCAAGACTCTGGGAATCTCCCTACTCAACTGTATATGCTACAGCTTCAGTTAGCTTAAAGGGTTTGTGGCTTTATGGGAAAATGAGGGAAACAGGAACACTTTTTGCTTTAGTCACTAGAATGGTGAAAACACAGGAAAAAGCACTCTTCTACTTCTGTTAGTTTACCACTGGTGCTGACTCTTTCTTTCTCTCTCCAGCCAAGTACTTTGCCATGTGAGCAAAACATGGTAGATGTTGGTAACACGCAAACTGTCCAGATTAAAGATGACTTGGTGAGCAGTCAGAGGGTACAAATGGTTTGCATGCATTTTTCTCCAATAAAAATCATAAATTACTTACTAGGAAGAGCTAAACAACACATCCCCTAAATACAACCAGGCAGCTATTAATATTATAAAGTTATTTTAGAAGAGGGGATAATGAAGTTCAGAAATGGCCAAAGTATTTGTTGCAATTTTAGCAAGAAAAATCACAGGCTTCAACATATTCTCTTAGCTTAACTACCTTGCTCCTAACTACTTTAAAACTCTACAGGATTTTTACTTCTCAAAACCATTGTATGATTTCAGCTGCTTTTTCTTAAAATTTTCCGTAACTTTAAGTAGCAATAGCAAAGATGGAAACACTGCTACAGACAAGTTGTCACATACTGTTTAATCTGTTGAAGTATAGGTAAGAAGTGATTCTAGATTTGCTTACACAAAGATAGACTTTTATATTGTGATGTCAATAAATCTGATATTTACTTCCTATCTGGTTGAATTACAGAAATCATTATGGCTGCTGCACCCTTCCCCTCATTTGTTCAAGAGCTCTGTAAGACTCAGGAGGTCAGTCAGAGAAGAGACGGTAAATGTTAGGGATATCAACAGGAACCCAACACAGAGGGCAAAGAAAGACAACCTCAGATTGTGGATTCCACTTTGGGAGCCATAATACATACACTGTTGAAGCAAAATGTAAAATGGAATTTCACATGAACATCTCAGTGAATACACAGGAAAATCAAAACACAATTCTTTATGGAAATAAATATAATTAATGTGACCTAATAAATGAGATGTCAACCAATGTGCCTTTTGAAAAAAAGACTTTCTTCTTTCCTCCAGTCTATTTCAAACTATCTGCAAAAGTAACAACTTTCAAGAGCTTCAAATTTTGATTCAAAACTGTTTTCACTGATTAGGAAAATCTATATTCAGGAACTGTATCCAAGAAACATTTGCTGAAACAATTCATGACTTACACTATCAATTCTTACGTGGCCCACTCAGTGCTATGCTTCTGGTGGCTGGTAGTACCATAAGACCATTTCACTGTAACTGAGAGTAGATTGTGGAGAGAAATCCATAAACATATATTTAGATCCAAATATCTCTTTAAAAAGTTAATAGTGCATTTCTGTACTGACCTGATATTGCTATAAGAGTTTATAAGTAGAAGATAACATTTGGATTCCATTCCATCTTTCTGAAGCCTCCAGCATTTTCCTATTATAATTTTTTTCAGATTCTTATTTCCTTAAAGAATCCCTCTGACACTGACAATTCAGTCCCTCATATGGAACAGTTTTCTAATTATAAACAATCAACTATTCTAGATAACTACTTCCTTGTTGCTTGCTTTGCTCATCTAACGTTGACTATATAATTCTTCTTTTGAAGATGGTGTACTTTCATCATATCTGAGTATGCTGGGATTAACTGAAATCTCTACCTGTTAATTTACATTGCTGTCTCTTCATCTACATGTTCTGGAAATAAGGGAACAGCATTTAAGTAATATGAGCACAACATACTACATCAGTTTTCTGAAATTATTTTCTTGAATTTAGTAATAGTTTTCCTTATCACTGCATTGTACTGAAGAACACCTGAGAAAGCAAGCCCATTTTAGATGAGTAAATCAGGTTGAAAGAGAATACTATGACAACAACCAGTGTATACAACATACAGCTTTATTAAGTGTCAAAGACAGGATTAAAAACATAAGCATTTTCAGGTTCTATTTATACTACACTGAAAACCTAGTACAGAGTATTGCTGCTCTGCAGCAGGCGAAGCACAGCTCCTACTTGGTAAGTGTTAATGCCCTTAATTTTAAAACTTCCTTCACACAGGAACAATAGCTGCCAGACAGTAATTGGAAGCATGGTATCACTGCCAATGAAGAGCTGCATTTTCAGAACCATGCCTAAGCAAACAATGAAGTTCATAAACCCCAAGGTTGTGTTTATTTTGAAAAAGGGTGTGTCAAAATGATACTAAGAAAAGTCTGTCAGGAGTTTTTAGCAAAATGGCTAATATAACTTTAGATTTGGATGGCTAACCCCAACACAGACTTCACGTTCAAAGCAACTTTAAGCATAATCTGAACACAGATTAAGTTATCAATAATCCAGCACGGTGCCTCGCACATCTAGAAGTCACTTTTTTTTTTTTTTCCCCAAAGTGGTTAGACACGGAAGAAAGAATAAGCTGTTGCTGCCTCACTGAGGATAAAAAAGGATGTTGCTACATCTGATTTCACTGACAAGTGTCACCTGAACATGCCTGCCTCACTACCAGATTTACTACAAGAATGTACAAAGGAACTAGATCCTCACACTTCAGAAAAAAAGTCACTCACCTGGAGCAAAAAGACCTTCAAGTTTGTGAGTGAAAAGAGCATATGACAATACAGCACCTTCTTCAAAGGCACTGATATTAGTCACTGTCAGACATGCACTCACAGTGACAACTAGTGCAACATGGTATGACAAATCCCATGAAAAAGGCAATCGTCTTTAACATAACTTGTGAAATAATGAGATACGAATTAGAGCTGAGAAGTTTTGAATTAAGTCAGTCATAGGTCATCATAAACCCCATCAAGTAGTAAAAATTGGCATTACTACACATAAATTATGTACTACTATTATATTTTCTGTAACTACAAAGATGAAGACCAGTTAGCTATTAGATTTTGTATCCACTAGGTTTTACATATTAAATAATTATAGCTTTAATGCTATTTCAATCCTAGACACCGAATATAAAATTTGACCTGAGGACTAATTTTTTAAAATATCTGGGAGATAATTCTGAGACCTACGTCCACAAATCTGACAGTTCAGCAAGAGTCAGCCAGAACTGTGCAATTAAAACAGTGACAGAGTTTAACCGTACTTAGAAGACCAAAAAGCATCAGGAAACTACCCTCAGTCATTTCTGACCACTTTATATTATCACTAAATTATATAACACCTTTTCCTTTAATGTTCCAGAATCAAAGTAAGTGTTTGGGGCTTGTTTACAAAAATAAATTTTATACTTCAACTTAAAATGTTATTTTAAACAAACCATTTTAGTTCAGCTAAAAAAAATCTTGGTTAACTCGGGTTAGCTGTTTGTCTACTCAACTAAATTTCATCTCCCAAGGTATTCCAAGCCATCATGACAAACTAGTAATTTTTATATTATTAAATATTTGTTACCATTGTAAAGGAGTTCAAATAATTTTATTTATAAAGTTTTATTTCATTAGGGAAACCTATTCTAGTTCTCTTGTCACTGTCTGCAAAAAACAACAACAAAGGTTCACCTTCATAAATGCTGAGATTAATTTACACTATTGACTACAAAAAATGAACAACCTGTAACAAGTTTACACTAAGCATTAGTATTGGCTTACTACACAGACAGAATCAGTTACCTTTGAGAAGTCCAGAATTATCAATAGGACCAGGGTACACGTTCTGATCTCCCATCTGGTATTTGTCCCAGCTGTCAAAACCAACATATTTTTTCCACTGTTTGAACCAGCGACTATCCACTAGATACCTGAAATGGAAGAAGACAGGTAAGCTCATTATTTGCAAAATCTAAAACAAAGTTACATTATTTTAACATAATTTAGAAGTTATGCATAATAATATAATTTTATTTTAGAGGGAGAATTTGAGTGGCATCTCAAGTGGATATTTCTACCATAGCTGCTAGACCGTTACACCTTTCATTTATAGTCACTTCAGGTATTAAAAAAAGAAGTTAAAATTCAAAGATGAGTGTGATCTGTATGCTACTACTCCCCATGTGACCAAATCATTCCTATTAACGCACCTGTATATATCAGCCTCTGAAAATGAAGAATGTTTTTGTGCCTGGCCTGCTAAACATTATCAGCATCTTCTACCAAAAAAGACTTGTAAATCGTGAGGAATTAAAGATCTCACTAATCACAGTGGGCAAATACAATTTTGCAAGACCACCAATACAGCATACCAGATGTTGAAAAATAGCAAGTTTCAAAAACATTTTCCTTTTTAGCATGAAACATCATCAGTTTTAATTCCCGTTCTCAATTTGTGAATTCAAGAGATTCAAGTTATTACAGCTTTAAAATTAGACAGTCCTTTAACAAATGAGAGAGAACTTTCAGTAAAATATTTTTTCTGCTGTAGTTTTATTTGTAACATTCATATGCAAGCCCCAAAACTTTGGAACTCTGCTGTCCTGTCAAGAACCTGAGAGTCTAGGTGTCTTCTTCTCTGAGTCAGCATCAACACATACAGTAAACGTCCTGCTTTTGAGGCAGTACTAGATGTTCCTGCTACACACAACTAACAACTTCACACTTCCATATAAAGGAATCTCTCTAAACCCAGCTTCACAGTATTTCTACCCAGGTTAAACTATTGCTAGCTTGGCTTTTACTGAATCCAGTGATATCTAACATTTTATATTTCTTTTTAGTATAGAATTTCGTTAAGATACCAAAGTTCTTTGGTGATCCCATTTGTTTTTCCCTAAAGACTCCACTTCCACTCTTTCTTTTTCCTAAAAGCATCCATCTCATCTCTTTTGTGTACCAACCCTTTTGCTACTAACCTATGACATGCCAGAATACAATTATCAGGATGAATGACTGCATCAAACTAGAGAGCATAGGTAAATCTTCATTCTTTTCTCCAATGTTTGACTACTGAGCTCCTATTTGCAGCACACCAAGAACATCCTACTGAACCTTTAAGACATCTCAAAACGCTTCCTGGTGATTCAAATTCCAGTCTGCTAACGCATACAGCTTTAGTAAGCATTTAGTAACCCTGTCAGAGTTACTCACAAGTACCATGGAAGAACCCAGAACAAAACCCGTAACACTCCCAGTTCTTGTAACTGAAGAAGTTGTTTACAAACAAAAACATTGCTTGGATACGCACTTTTCTGAACAGGTTTTAAAAAACACATTAACAGAACCATAAATCTGTAGTTACAATAAGAATTAGCAAACCAAAGATACCTAAGTCTTGACTTATTTCTTCTTTTCAGGTCCAGTTTTTCTCTGTTACACCCACTGATCAAGCCTGGAGACAGTCTCAAGAAGGACTGATAGCAAATTTCTGCTAAAGGACTGATCTCTCCTGAGTAGTACTTCGAAGCAGAAGGCTTAGTAGTCAAGTCCTCAGATTCTCTCCTCAATTAAGTCCCAACTTTTCAGCTTCTGTAGAACGCACTCCTTAAGCACATGAATATATAGATAAAAGCCCTTCAGAAAGTATGAGGTAGGAGGCATTAGATACCTGTATAGGAGATCACTGCAGGCTTTTGGATGCTTACTTGCCCTATATTTCTTCAAAAACATCAAACACCAAGGTCTGAAAGGCAACTTTACAACATCTGTGACAACAACATCCTAATTTACACAGTAAATAGTCTTGATTCAAAATATGATTACATCAACACTAATAATAAGTCTGTGAACAAGCTACTCCTAGCATTAGGAATAATTACGAACCACAGCCTTAGTGTGTAACAACCATATGTACAACGCCATAAATATCAGGGGCAAAGATGTGGCTCAACTGCCACAGATGCAGGTCTGCCAGTGCAACAGCTCTGGCTAAGGACCAGCTCTCTGCCTCACCGCACCACTGCCAGCCCTACCCTGCTGCACGTACCTCAGCCACCTCGCAGTGTAACATGTGGTCTTGGGTCTACTCTACTACCACGACCTGCTACTACTGGTCAAAAGTTCTCTCTACTACTAGTTGGTGTCTCTTCTGAAGTTGTTCAGTACATAACATTTGTTACAACTAGAAGGGCAAAGTTTTCTTTCTGTAATCTTAAAAACTTAGCAAAGTAGTCAGACAATGGCCTCAAATTGCTTTCTGAACCAGAACTTTAAAAAAAAATAAATACAAAACCCAAGTTCGGTTTAAACAATATTAGGGAAATGTATATGAAAAGTATTTTGCTGCAAAAATATCCTTTTCCACCCTTTCCAAACTTGGAAACTGGCAGGGACTTAACAGGCTGTTTTGGGCACACTGCATCACATCAGATGTGTCATGAACCAGCATGGCTGAAGCCCTACTCCAGAACGGTGAGATACCTAACATTATGATTTTGCAATACTAAACCCTTCCAAATTAGCCTGCCCCAGCAGGCTGATCATCTTTGCGGCCCTCCTCTGGACTCATTCTAATAAGTCCATGGCCTTCCTGTGCTGGGGGCCCCAGAGCTGAACACAGCACTCCAGGTGGGGTCTCACAAGAGCAGAGCAGAGGGGGAGAATCACCTCCCTCGCCCTGCTGGCCACACTTTTGACGCAGCAGGGCTGCATCTTTTGATAATCAGAGGGCTGGAGCACCTCTCCTGTGAAGAGGGGCTGCGGGAGTTGAGGTTGTTCAGCCTGTAGAAGAGAAGGCTCCAGGGAGACCTGAGTGGCCTTCCTGTGCCTACAGGGGGGCTACAGGGAAGCTGGGGAGGGACTCTTTGTCAGGGGATGTAGTGATAGGACAAGGGGGAAGGGCTTTGAACTTGAAGAGGGTAGGTTTAGATTAGATATTAGGAAGAAATTATTTTCTCCAAGGGTGGTGAGGCACTGGCACAGTCTGCCCAAAGAAGCTGTGGATGCCCTGTCCCTGGCGGTGCTCAAGGCCAGGCTGGATGGGGCTTTGGGCAACCTGGTCTGGTGGGAGGTGTCCCTGCCCATGGCAGGGGGTTGGAATTAGATGTTTTTTAAGGTCCCTTCCAACCCAAACCATTCTGTGATTCTCTGCACACAGAAAAACTCATTTTGCAACACAAGTATCCACATAAAGCCTTACTTTCTTACGTTAAAGCTTTTGCTGAACTCACCTTTTCAGGTTCCAATAGTACCATACCAGAGTTAATGACCATTGCAGCAATACATATGTACCAAACCTTAAACTTGTGAAATTAAATGAGAGTCAGCTTCTACTATCAAATATGACAAGCTTGTGAGAACAGGTATATAATGTGAAGTGACGCATTATACAGAAGTGAAGCAGCATCACAACAGCTCCCTTATATGCTTTAAAATATTTGGTATGTTTGTTACTAGAGGCTCTCAAGTATATTTTTACTACCTTAAAGTCCTCCTAAGCCATACTGGAGGAAAAAAAATAAGCAAAATAGGTTTAAATTTTACAAAGATACTAAGTACCTGTGTTTCTAAAAATCAATAGATGCAGATATCTTCAGATTTGATTTGGTTCAATGAACACAAGAATGTTTTTGGAGGTACAGACCCAAAAGAGAAAGCATTAGGCTTTTAAAGTTTCTCCTCTAAACGATTCCCTACCAAATTCATGAGCAAAGTATTTATCTATTACCCACAAATGAGCGGGGAAGAGAGAATACAGTGGACAGAAGCCTGCATTAGGCAATTTAACTTACTTAATTTAAAAGATCACATGAATAAGAATTGGAAAATTCAGTGAAAACCAAATATAGTTCACTTGAAAATTACAAAAAGAAAATCAAATCTCTTGCAAACAAATTTTCGCTAAACAATAACTAACCATCGCAATCAAATGAGTGTTACCTTCTGTTTTCTGGAACAGAAAAACACACACTAGACCCTACCATGGAAGCTTGAATTGGTACGATAAAGTTAAATGGAGTGACTTTATTATACAGAGTTCATATGTAATTGAATATAGAGTCTGATATTGAAGATAATTGTCCTGGCAGACCAGGGCAAAGGAAAAAGGCTGATAATTGAATCATTGGTATTTGTGTCTTTGTCTTTTTAAAGTACAAGTAGCAGCAGTTCTTCCCACATTTTCAAAAATCCAGTTTTTTCACTCTGCCTGTACAATTCCCAATTCCTTTTACAACCGACTCTTAATATTTGAGTCTTTTTTCTTTAGTAAATGGAAAAAGGGATACTGAAGTTGATTACTGTGATATGCCATCATCCTTTGCTTTATACACAGAAGCTTCAGTCTTGCGAGCATCCGAAAGGCCAACAGCACTCTCACCTTTCTCCTCCTCTGCTGTGGCCTCCCAGCACTGTTCCGTAACAGCCACAGAAGGTGTGTTCATGAACACAGCCACCCTCGGGCATCCGTTCTCCCAGCAGACCAGCCAGCCTTGTCCCCCACTCCACCCTATGGCCTCTACTTAATGCATCTAAATTTGAATGAAACTTTGAATCTTAAAAAAGGAAAGCTATAATTTTACTCAGAAGGGAAATTATCACACAGGCATTCATTAAAACAATGGACATGCTGCCTCACAAATTACTGCTCCTGTAGAGCCATATTACTTTCCAAATGCTTTGCATTAAATGTCTGATCATACAAATAACAGAAGAAATTTATTTTTGGACGTAACAGTGCAAGAAAGCTTGGGATCCATTGTTCTAGATTTCAAATGTTCATCATTACCACCTCAACACGTCATCAACTGTTATTCTTCCACACTCAATTAATTAATTTTGCTACTGACCAAATTCTCCTCTGCAATGTCTCTATAAAGAGTTCTCCTTACTGAAGACTTCTAACATTTCTGCTTCCTAACACAAAAATGCAAAAACCTAGAAAACCTCTTTTATAATCTCGGAACCTGTATTTACATGCTCAAATAATAGATTCATATTTCTAGCACAAAAAGATCAAAGGCCATCTATAAATCATCGATGTATATAAGACTGGTAAGAACTGTAAGGCACAGTCAAGCTCTCTGCCTGGAAAGAAAACCTCTTAAGGACAACCAAATCTTAAAAAAAATCAAAATCTGAGTTTATCTGAACAAAATCTGTCTAGTAGTACAATGTAGAAAAGCAAAATGAAAAATGGACTAATGCCAAAAATTTGAAAGCTACTCAAATTGTTTTGTCTTTATCTCTTTCCTTTTTTCTTGCTTTAATTCACAATGAGTAGTACTTGGTTTAGCTGGTGTATTTTGGACGTACGGGCAAAGACACGATGACTAATTAAATAAAGAAGTTAAACTGGTGCAAACCACTATTCTTAAAATTGAATTCTGTAGCTATTAAAAATAAGTTAATATCTATTAAGCATCAGTAAAACTGATTACTTGCAGACAAATAATTGGCTCCATCCTTTTTTTGCAAGATGCATTCTGAAGACTAATGAAAAGATCATGTAGAAAGAAGGGAAGATCATGTAATTTGCATGCACTCAAGGGCAAAGCTTCAGTTAATACAGCCTGTAATATGAAGCTGTTTATATCTATACTTGAATAGTAATTTTTAAACAGTAAGATCAAAACACAGAAGATCTAACAAAATGATCTTCCTGGTTAAGGGAGAAACAGTCCAATGCCACAATCAGGACTGCTTACAGACCACATCAAAACCTAATAATCAAACTTGGATTGAAACTATTACAGATTTGATAAGGCTCTATATATGTCTTCATACAACCACAGAATGGTTTGGGTTGGAAAGCACCTTAAGGATCATCTAGTTCCAAAACCCCTGCCATGGGCAGGGACACCTTCCTCTAGACCAGGTTGCCCAAAGCCCCATCCAGCCTGGCCGTCAACACTTCCAGGGATGGGGCAACCACAGCCTCTGGGCAACCTGTGTCAGTGCCTCACCACCCTCATAGTAAAGATTTTTTTCCTAATATCTAAACGAAACCTACCCTCTTTTAGTTTGTAGCTATTCCCCCTTGTCCTGTCACTACACCCCCCTGACAAA
Source organism: Anser brachyrhynchus (assembly GCF_964034855.1). Classification (NCBI taxonomy): domain Eukaryota; kingdom Metazoa; phylum Chordata; class Aves; order Anseriformes; family Anatidae; genus Anser; species Anser brachyrhynchus. The sequence goes on along the minus strand of NC_137694.1, from coordinate 35,660,587 downwards.
GAGTCCCTCCCCAGCTTTCCCGCAGGCCCGGTTTTCCTTTAGGTACAGAAAGGCTGCTCTAAGGTCCCCCCGGAGCCTTCTCTTCTCCAGCTTGAACAACTCCAACTCTCTCAGCCCGTCTTCATAGGAGCGCTGCTCCAGCCCTCTGATCTTTGAGGTCTTACCAGAGCCTACCCATGACAAGAAATCATAACTTAGAAAGTACTGCTTTATTCATTATCCCAATATTCAGCTCTTAACACCCTTTATGAACAAAGATGAGCAGGATATTTATATAAGAAGTCTGGTAATGAATTTAATTTCTATTTAGAGATAATACCCTTTCATCAACTCAGGATCCACCAACATTGTTTATGCTTCTTAATTTAAACAAGTAGGGAGTTTATTCTCAGACAGATATTTTTAAGACCGAACTCAGTAGACCAGCTTTATACAACTGTGAGATAACACACGCATTACACAGAACAGAAGGTTTTAGTGAATTATGTAGCCAAGAAAGAGAAATTACAGATATAGGGACAGATTTTGAAAAATGTTAACAAACACTGTAGCTGCGAGTTCTTACAGTGGATTACTGGCTATATGTATGTACATATATGTTCTGTATATGTTAGGCATATTAGCATTGGCTACTTTCACTTCAATGGCAATCTGATACGGGTAAGAGAAGTTGTTTTTATTTACTAGGGAACACAGTCCCAGCAGCTGTAATCTTGCACCTTCACAAGAACTTGTTCTCAAGCAACAGATGAAACAGATTTTTTTTCCATTTTTCCATTTTTTTCCTTTTTTTTCCCCAATTTTTCCATTAGGAAAAATGGAAATTTGTGTTCAAATGCCATACAATTCCCTCATCTTTATGCAAGAAGGATTTAGCATGTTCAAGATTATGCTACAAAAGAAATACAATTGTAACATGCTCAGCTTAGGGGATCAATCTCCTAAAGCACTTAAAGCACATTACTAAAATCCAGACTTCTTAGCACAAAAGGAAAAAGGGAAAATCAGAAATTTTAAGACTATAGATTTTGATCTTACAAACATACTCAGTGCAGCATTCTCAGCAAGATCAACAAGACTACTCACCTACACAAAACAAAGCAGGCAAACCTTACAACCTACTTTATCTTTTTGTTAGTGTTACAATACCCATGATATAATCGACCATCTGAAAACAAAGTATTTACCTATGACAGACCTTCAGTATTTTAAGAGGAAAAGACATACCTCTAGTAAACAGAACTATGTCTGCTAAAACCTAATTTCTTAAGTGAATTTCAGCACGTTTTAGGGGAAACATCAAAAACTTTCAGCATGCACTCGAGACTAGATATGCTTCACTGAATATGTACTGTCCCAGATACAAAAATAGCATACCATGCATTAGTAAAACAGAGATAGAAAATGCCTGCACATCAGGCTTGTTACGATGTTTCACTTGTATGTTTGTTACTATTACCTAATCCAAGGAAGGGTTCCAAACCAGTCCAAATACTGCAGCAGCTTTCTGACCTCTGGAGCCGATGGAGGAAGCTACCCCAAGACATCTCGGCAAAGTTCAGAACTATGGATTGTTTGTTTTTTAAAACCATTATTTAAGTTATGTTTGCTACTTGTCCCTGATGGAATCAAGACTTCACTCAAGCAGGAAACACAACATTTTGCTCTCAGACATCAGCGGCCAAGCTAATGGACAGGCTAACAAACCCACCTTCGGGACTTGTAGCCGAGACTGAAAGAGAAAATTGTCTTGGATTCCTAGATATGCTGTGCTGAGGGGCAAACCTTTAAAATCAAGATAACTTCGCAACAAGGGGAGCTGATTAACTTTAAATAAGCAAATGCTCAGCATTCATGGGTATAAATAAATCGGTCACCTCACATTACTTGCTTAGAACAAAAGAAAACACCCTATAACACACACGGAAATGGTCCCAGTTCAAGCGTGGCCCACTTCACTACTTCTGACTGGAGCTTCAGAGGGCTTCGAAAGATATGCCTGCTCCCATTTGTAAAATGTGGTTTGTCTGTCTGAAGGAGATTGTAACGTACAAGCGACAACTTAAACTCCAGTCCACCGAGATGCAACTTTCCCTTTGAAAGGCAACAAGTTTCAATACCACATGGACTCAGCGTCATCACCACAAAAGGCAAAAAAGCTGAAATTCGCAATCTTGCACCATAACCTCCAGCAACACTCCCCTCTCAGCAGCTGATGACAAAAGGCCTTATTTGAACCCTTTGCCCTCACGTTGCATTTACTTGTCTTTGAGTCTTACTTCAGGCCACTGTGAGCTTACTGATCATGCAAGGGGGTTGAAAAATATAATGAGGATGTCCCTTCATATCTGCTGACATCATAAAATCGACTATTTCCTCAAAAAGCAATGATAACTGTTGGTCATACCTAGCTCATCCCATACAGAAGCTATTTTCCAATATTAAGTTCCCCATTTGGTATAATTTTTCTCTACATAACTCTTTTATTTGAATGATTTCTTGAAAAGTATTGACAATTAGAAAGTGCAATATTTATTCCTCTTCCTCTTTTCCTATGCTTGGGTTGTTTTCAAGGCACACATTACTTACGACCTTAAACTATTTTACATAATATATACCTCAAAGTTGTATTTAAGCATGTGATCTTTTACTTCATTCTTATTGTTAGAAGCAAACAAGGTTTGTTTAGAAATAATGTAAACCAGCATTAAAAAGTGAAAGATGACTGTTTCAAACTTGCTTTAGCTGAAGACACTACACAGACTAAATCTATATTTAGGCTGAGTTTAGATCAGTTATTCTGACCTCATCTAGCTCCTACAGACAACAACACTCAGCAAACGGTTCACTGCAGGTGTTGTTATTCTTTGGGTCCCATTAAAGCGAGACGAGATGGTGAATATTTCCAGCATTTACAAAGGACTGCTGATCTCTGTGCTGCAGGGCCATCAGTCTGGTTCCTGCTTGCGTTCTCTTATTCATTACTGGACTTGCAGTTTCTTCACCATAACCTACGAATTATATGGTACATAATACTTTTAGTATGTTTTCCCAATATATGGATACCAGTAAAAATATTTTGGTCCTCTTAGCCCTATGTTCAATATGAAAACATAATTATCAGTTGGTAGCCGTGCATTATATTCAAATGTGTGTTCATATTAGGTCAGTCAATTAAATTTATCAACAAGACTGCATCCTTATGAATGATCAAGTGTAGAGAATTTGAGCAGGCAAAATTGGGATGACTTTATAACAGCCTTCAAACACTAACGAGAACAAAAAAATAAAGCTATAACCAATAATAAAATTCTACATAAAATTTTAAATAAATAGTTTAATTTATAGATAATTTAATTATTAATAAAAATTAATAATAAATTTTCTAAAGCTTTAAAATTTTGCTGCTGCGTGACCACGTACGGGCATTGTTCACTTAACAGAAGAAATTAATAGAACTAGCAGGAGAGCTGCTAATTGATTTCTAAAATTCTTTCATGGTCCTCTGGCTTTTTGTGTAATTTAACTTCACCCGTGGCTTACCACACATTTTGATGCAATAAACCTTAACCCAGCATCAGCATCATAGAAGTATGACTGGATTCATTTTTTACCTTAACACACAGGTTGATAGGAAAATGAACAGTATGATTACGATCTTGGTACACACTATTTTTGTCAAAAGCATTCTGAATACATTACTCAGCTATATACTGAGACAATTAACAAGAGGTAACATAACCTAAATTTATTTATACTACCCAGCAGGTCAGTCTTTCACTTTCAAAATCAAAGCAGTTAACTTTAATGTGCTACTGAGATACTTTGGAGAAACACACTCATTTCCCCACTGTGGACTGCTAGAACATCAAATCTTCTGCACACAAGCAATCATAATTTTAACAGCAAAACTGTACAAATTGTCCAGAGATATAGCTAAGGATTTTTTTTTTTAACCTTGTCACTGTGCATGAGTATAGATGAAGCAACAGTGAGGACAAAGTGGAACGGTGTTGCTGAAAGCAAATTAGGACTCCTGTTTAAAGGCACAGTATCCAATTTTTGTTCTTTCTTCCAACTATGAAAAGAAGAAAGATAATAAGGAGTTTGTACCTGTATTTCTACTTTGATTAGCCTAGACAAAATTGCTTGACGAGGTATACCCACGACTAACAAATGCCTTCAAAATTCAAATTTCTTTCAAAATTAACAAGTGCTTGAAAGTTCAAGAAGGCAATTATTCTACTTTATTACATAAAAATTAAACCATCAATTTATTCAAAAAGTAGGTAAGTCCACAAGAAAAAAATGGGTCAAAGAAAGAAAAAATAAATCACTTAAATCAGTTTTAAGAACTCTTAGTCCGTATTTCACACCCCTCCTCTGAAATTAAATGTTTGTTGAATGAAATGCACCGACATATTTCCAAATCAATTTTCAGTCAAATACCCGCTACAGCCCCCCGTGCTCAGTTCCCATAATGTGCTGCAGTAGCCTAAGCAGCACTTCACACATAACACCAAGAGCTGACCAAAACCCTGAGTAAGTCAAAACAAATGACTGCATTTGTGTGTTAAATTTTAAGTTACTTGTGAACACTACATTAAGAAGCACTTATTTTGAATACATATGCAAATTATCCGTTAAAGCAAAGGTTTCTCCAAAAAGAAAAAAAATTAACTCCTAAATCAACGTTTGACTTCTTGTTTTCAGGTAAAAGCCTAACACAAACATGCCTTTCTCATCCTGCCCAATCAATCAACACAAGAGATTTACACCTACTTATTTCCATTGCAAGCATTCTCCCAGAAGAATTTTAAACAGAACACTTTGTACATCTCCGTAAGCTGGTGGTGAAATGGTGCACCGCTCCACAGCCAGTGAAATAAATTAAACACAGAACTTCAGCCGTAAGATCTTGAAGTCAAAAAATCAGCAACTCAAGCCCCATTTGAAAGAAAAAGAACCCAAATGTCAATTCTATCTTTGGAACAATAACAAGGGAGTTCCCTGTTTCTCATCATACTGGTTTCTCATTGTAATAGTTCAGGAAGTTTTTCCAAATGTCACTGAGGTGCAAGTCCATTACACTTCACCATGCTGTCAGCAAAATCAAGTAAAATCTTCCATTACTGTTCAATCTAGAGTCTGTTAATGCACAGCACAATGATGGACGATCAAACATGGAAAACACTAGGAAGACCACGGTATAAAATGTTATTAAAGCGAAGCACTTCAACAGCAAGGTTATCATCAGTGACGAGCACTGCAAGGTTTTCAAGTAGGGCTGTATGTTCCCACTCAAGACTCAAGTTTTCATTATAACCAGTATATAAATGTTTACAATTTTTTTTAGGGGAAACACTTTAAAGTTGTGTTCCCCCCTTCTGGAGGGGAAATCCTTTAAATATGAACTTCCCGAATCATTCATTGGAAAGCATTTTACCCCACTTAAAATTTTACCTATTCTCTTCAGTGACTATGACTTTTACAATGAGAAACAGCCAATAAAATTCCTACAGTGCAAAAAATGAGAATATTTTCTTCACCTTCCAAAAAATATACTCCTTCAATAACAGTAGTACCTCTCTGGAATCACCAGAATTTCAGAAGTGATGTGTATCAGAGACACATCTGAAAGAACACAAAATATTATACTTCTATAGTTTTCGTAATTTGCAAGTCTTAAAAATCAAGAACAGGTTGAGCATTTGTCTCAGCATTAGGTAAGCTGAAGAACGGCACCAAAATTCATTGGCTATCACAGCTAGAAATCTTTATGTGCTAGCCTAAAAACCCTTATCCTAGAAGACGTCTTCTTCTTAAAAACCCTTAGCTTAGAAGATGTCTTCTTCTTAAAAACCCTTATTCTAGAAGATGTCTTCTTCTTAAAAACCCTTATTCTAGAAGATGTCTTCTTCTTAAAAACCCTTATTCTAGAAGATGTCTTCTTCTTAAAAACCCTTATTCTAGAAGATGTCTTCTTCTTAAAAACCCTTATTCTAGAAGATGTCTTCTTCTTAAAAACCCTTATTCTAGAAGATGTCTTCTTCTTAAAAACCCTTATTCTAGAAGATGTCTTCTTCTTAAAAACCCTTATTCTAGAAGATGTCTTCTTCTTAAAAACCCTTATTCTAGAAGATGTCTTCTTCTTAAAAACCCTTATTCTAGAAGATGTCTTCTTCTTAAAAACCCTTATTCTAGAAGATGTCTTCTTCTTAAAAACCCTTATTCTAGAAGATGTCTTCTTCTTAGTAAGTATGTCAGCACAGCACTCAACAATCCATTGAAATAGACAAAGGCTCTTAAGTTCTTTTCCGTTAGGCAAGGATTTCTCCTCCTCTATTAAAATTTGAGAATGTTGACCTCATTCCAAATGAACACCGTCTGTGACACATGGGCACCAGAACTGGGCAGCAAGAATGGTATCAGCAATATATTACTGTACATCTCTATACTGCTACTCAGTATTCCCTATTTAAGCATCTAAGGATTGCATTTGTTCCCCATAGACACCAAATAAACTCACGGTAGTTATCTGCCCACTGTAACAGCCTAATTCTTTTCCAAGTTGCTGCTTTTAGAAATACAAATGTCATTTATATTCTCTTCTGTTAGATGAAAAAAGCACGTTGGGGAAATTCTGTGAGAAAGAGAGAGAAAAGTTGGTGAAACTCACTGGTAAGTCTATGTTGTTGGTCCTTATTAGTCACTGTTACCCATTACCAAGTGAACCATTTACTGGCATGTGATACCTGAAGGTGAGATATGTGGTCTCAAGCCTAGACCACAGAGGGCTGATGCGCGTAAGAGGTAGCAAAGTAAAGAGTATGAAAGCATCTGTAATGTCTTATTTAAGTAACTGAGGCAACATTGCTGACTAAGAGAGCTTCAGCAGAACAGGAACTACAGGGAAAGCAGGGCTGAAAGTGGTCTTAAAGGTAAAGACAACAAGTTATACCTCAATACGAGGGAGAAAATTAGAGATAATCACACAAGAACTGACAGAGTCTTCAGCAACCCTTGGAGAAAACTGTTCCAAGATCAGTATCTTTCAGTGTTGAAAACTGTATCTCAGTGACACTGTAAAAGCAGAAAAACTTGGCAAGGTTCTTAAGAGTAGCACTGCAGCTCTAAAGGCATTAAATGACAACATTAAGACCAGTTGGTCATGCAAAATATTCAATGGTTAAAAACTGATGAACGCCAACAGCTCTTAACTTTCTGAGAGTGGATATAGGAGGACACTGAGTTCACATTTGTCTGCAGTAGTAACAACCGATTTTTTTTTTGTCTTTCTGAACGAGAGGTTAAAATCTCCACAAACACTAAAAAAAATTCTTCTCACTTCTCATCAGCAGAATTACACTGAGAAGTAATCATATGCAATCCTAAGACTGTGAAATACAAGATGAAATTGAGCATTTCTTCTCTTCTGAAACAGAACGACATGTCTTTGAACCACAGAACCTGAAGGACCTTTGGAAAATATTGCAATATATATAATGCAAGTTCTGAGGAAAGACAATGTGGTTTTAATGCTGAATTCACGAACAAAAGTAGTTAGCACTTTTTAAAACAACTAATAAAATAAGGAGGTTCTTGCTTGGAAAAGCTTAAATTTGATGTTTAATTAATTTATCTATTTAGAAAAACAAGAAAAATGGAAAGAAGAATCCTCAATCTCTCCTAGTTTAATCATTTAATTTATTAACTGCCCATAAAAGAATGCAAAAAAGACCACCTGGACAGACTAGCCCAGATTCCTGTCCCTGAAGACAGAACAGAAGATACTGATCTTGTCCATCCACTGAGGCAATATATTTTTATCCATACTATGCCCAAGGTATTTTTGAAAACATTCCATGAAGCAAATTTTACAGCTCACAGTCTGTTCAAATAGGGTATTTGAACATAATTGTATTCTATCAAACTAACTTTTCACTATCTAACTTTAGAAACATTGCATTTAAACCAGTTTCGTTTCTTTCTCTCTACAGTAAATGTGAAGAACTGATGAAGTTCATTGCCCTCTCTAGACAGTAACAGGCTTGCCTCCCCTTGCTCTATTCTTCATTTCCTTTTTTCTTAAGGGGAACCCCCCAAAGCTTTATACTTTATACATAGCTACAGTTCTCCGAATTCTTGGGAGACTGTCTGTGTAAGCTGGTAATTTTAAAAGCACTGTATTTAAGTATAGTGCTTGAAAGCTCAAACAGAACAAGCTGATACAGCATTGCTCACATTTTTCAGCAATATTTACTATTGAATGAATGAATGAAAATTGCAATTCTGAATCATGACTTACAGCACTTTAGCTATTATGTTTCCTTACCAATGCCCCAAAAGAATAAAAAGCTACTACCAAAATATCTCTGAATAAAGCACTTGGACTAAACACACTCCTTAATTTGTAAAGTTAAATACATAGCTCTAACTATTAATCCTATGAATGTACCTGTATATGCATTCATGTTCCTAGACGTAATAGTTCATAAGTCAAAATTAATGGGACTTTGCCATAGCTTATTCAGCTCTGCAACACTGGATTAATATTAGTGTCAAAATCACATTGAAATATATTTATTTTCTGAGAATGTCTAGAAACTTATTTCACTTAACTGACTTTTCCATTTAAAAATATTTAGTGTAATAAAAAAAAAATACAGCTCTGTCCATAAGTGCATCGTGTTAGTCATTACGCAAACCAGTCATAAAGCTAGTTTCACTTTGAATAATACTAACTGTTCAAGATTTTTTTTTTTTTAGTACTCAGGAAATACTCAACAAAACCATTAAAAAAATCGCTTAGAAGATCACATGCCTAAGCACTCTTGTACTACTGCCGGTCATTTTCAACACTACCGTTCGAATTGATTTCCTTTTTCTAGTTGCTTATACTTTTTCAGTTGAAGAGCAGCCTGCTCATATGCCAAAAAGTGAACATATACTCAGCAGTATTTGAATAATGCATCAGAATGTATGCTTCTGACACATGCTGCAGTATCAACACTGTTAAATATAGTCTTTTATAGAACTGGAACAGTGAGTGATGACAGCTGAAACGAGGTGGGTTAGCTCTACTTTTGCGTATTTGTACTTAATTTTCAGTAAGTTAACGTTTCAGCCTTTGTCTTTGGGTGACAGCTTCACGAGGAAAGAGATGAAGAGGCTGAGCGGTGGAAAAAGTGTCAGTTCCCTTTTTTTCGTTCCCTCAAAAAACCCTGACAAAACCCCCCAAAAAACACACAGCGTGCAACCTAGCCTCGAAGAACTACAACTGGAGAAGCTGGGTTACCAAGCGCACGCTGGAAGGCTGTGCTTATTTAACCTACATCTTTTCAGCCATGGGTTCTTGTGTTGACAACCCGCACGGCCCACCAAGCAGCGCTTTCTGCTGGCCAGGAACCCTGTTTTGCTGCGGAACACACCATCAGGCCGGGCCTGCTCGCACCTTCGGGGGCTGCTCCTTGGGGAATTCACACGCTCCCCGTCAAAGTTTAAACGCAAGGCATGAAATGACAGCCGCGGACGGGCTTCAGGACACCCCGGCGAGGCCAGAGCTATAATTTCTGGTTTAAAAAAAAAAAAAAAAGCCCGAGCCGTTTCCTCCCTTCGGGGTAAAGAACGGCAGAAGCGCTGACGGGGGGCTGCCCTCCCCGGGCCTCGCAGCTCGCCCCGCGGCCTCCGGGCCCCGCAGAGCCCGGGGCCGCCCCCGGCCTCTCCCCCCCGCCGCCGCTGCCCCCCAGATCCGGGCTGAGGGAGCAGAACGGCGCTGCCGTGTCCGCCCCCCCCCGGCTCCCCGTGCCCCCCCGGCTCCGCCAACCGCCCGCGGTGGGGGGGGGGGGTGTGGGGGGGCCGAGGGGAAGGAGGGCGCTCCCCGCGCCGGCCGAGCGCCACCGGGGGCGAAGGGAGCCGCCCGCGTCGCCCAGCCAGCCCCGGGTGCCCGTCGCCTTCCTCCCTCACCAAGTGTCGCCCTTGCGGAGGGCGGTTTTGAGCAGCGCCGCCACGTCCGTGCGCTGGGTCTCCAGATCCGCCGCGCCTCCCTCCGCCATCTTCTCGCCCCGGCGGCAGCGACAGCGGCGGCGGCAGCGGCGGCGGCAGGGGCAGGAGCGGGCCGCGCTGCATGCTGGGACTGACGCCGCCGGGGAGCCGCCCTCGGCCCCCGCCCTGCCCACGGGCCGCGGGGAGGGGGCGCGGGGAGGCGCCGCGCCGCAAGGCCGCCTGGCGGCGGGGAGGTCTCGCCGCTGAGGGGCCGCGTCTTGCCTGAGGGATGGGCCGTGGCGGTGGCCCCGTGGCCCTGTGTCCCCTTGTCCCCGTGGCTCTGTGTCCCCGTGGCCCCGTGTCCCCGTGGCCCCATGACACTGCCAGAGCCCGGCATGCCCCGTGCAGATCGTTGTCTGTGAGACCACGCTTCAGAATGGGGCAGAAAGGGGAGATCGCCTTTCTGGAATAAAGGGCTGCTTGCATTCCTCCAGTGTTGTCATTGAGGTGTATGCGTGGTGAGGTGCTGTGCCTTGCTGGTGAATGTGTTGTCCATAGGTTTGAGTGGTTTGGATTCCCGGTGTTGGGATAGCTGCATAACCCAAGTCACTGTGCGAATGCTGTTGGGAATGTGGATGTGCTCGATGACTTGCTTTAACTTTCCCAGACCTTTACAAAACCACAACGTAATTTGTTGTGTTTGTTTCAGTCCCTCTTATCTGGGCCTGATGTCCGTACAAACACTGCAACCTGACATCTGGCACCTCACCAAAACCCGAACGAGTCCCCGTGTTACATGGCGGTAACGAGGAGCGCTTTCTCTCTCTCTTCTCTCTTGTGTATAGATTTCACCAAGTTGTACAGAAATCTTGGGCTGGGGGTCAGGGGGCAATGCTGCTTACAAACACCTGGAAAGTTCCCTCCTGCAGATCCAGCAGCGTATCCATAATGCACGCAGATGTATGCTGAGCCCCCTTCCTCCACCCAAGCCATTATAGCATGCTGAATTGTATGACTAATGCTAGAAATGCATCATAGGCTGCCACTCGTATATTATAAGCTATTGGACGTTACTAGCTATTGGCTAATTAGCACGTATGAGCTAGTAGCATGTAGCTGTTATAAACAGCACTAAAGATTGCTCTTTAGATACACACATGGCAAAAAAAAGAGTGGGAGTAAAGTTCCTTTACAGCCACGGTAGTCCAAAACTAAGTAAATATTTTGCCAGGATTATCAGTAAAGATGATGATGTTGAAGTAAAGGCAAAGGCAGGGCCTGCATCTGGAAAGAGAATACAGATATGGAAGTCATACCTCCCAAGAGGTTGGAGGGACTGATGGTGACATTCACAGCTTCTGTAGGAGCTGGAATATGAAATTCCAAGATGAAGAACAAGTAAATTAAAGACATCTGTCATGTGGAGACACCCATCTCCTCATCTTGGTAAACAAATACAATGTTTTAAACACCAAAAGTTACCTGTATGCCAAACTTAAATTATTACAAAAAGATATTTTCTTGTCAATTTGGAAAAAATATTTCTTGATCCACCATGGTTGCTTTGCCTAAAGACTCACCTGGAGCCACCTATGCCTCTATGTTTTGGGTAGCATAAATGCAGTTACTTCTGTTCCTTAGGTCAGTCTATTCATGGTACAAAAACAGATACTAGATATACATTAGGTGCTACAGTTACTAGACAGAAAAGCACATGACATGCCATTTAAATCAGAGCTTTTTCTAAGAATTGAAATGGAGAGATGAGTAACTCTGAGACTCTCAGTGCTATGCAAGAAGCAATTGTGCCTTTTACAGTACAACAGCAGTGTAAACTTGAGGTAGTCTTTCCTTTGCTCAAAATTATTGAAAAATGCCAATTAGTGATAAATCTGTATTTTTACTAAAGTTTTCTGAGCTAGCGAGGAACTGTTTCCAAGTATATCTATCCTCAAAGGTGCCCAAGGATCTTCATCTTAATCTAGTAGATAGAGACAGTGCCGGAGATACCGATGAATGACCACCTACCTTCTCTGATGAAAAATAATCTTTTGTAGTATAGATTTATGTCTTCCTGCTTTTGATATAACTGAAAGCAGGAAATTGTAAGGCTAGCAGAAGTGGCAGACTTTCCAGTAATCACTGGGCCTCTGTTGTTACCTGACTTCACTGCTATATGATGCATTTTTCTAAACATGTTTTTTTGTGGTTCTAAACATTGATCCTAAAAAAGGAAACAATTAATGCAATGCATAGAGGCTCAGACATTCAGCAAATGGTCTGCAGATAACAACCTGTGTACACTAATGATTCTATTGATTCCCAATACAACATAGAGTTTAAGCTCTCAATTCTTGTTTTCAAGTCAATTAGTGGACTTGGATAGAGAAATGTAAAGTATATCTTCATTGTTTGTGGATATGAGAAGCACTGCTTCTCAATGGAGGACACTCATGCACGCAATAAATTCTGTAGAAATGATAGACATCTGTAAGTCTCACTCACAGGTACAACAGAAAAAAATCTCTTCTCCACTTTTTGTTTTCTTCCTAAACCTTCTGTACAACAGTTACGAATTTATGGAGGGGGAAAATGAGGCTTCAGTTTCTCTACTCCAATGGTCTACCAAGCACTCGTGTATATGGTGGCCTTATAACTAAGGTAGTAGCATGAATTTCCCTTTTAGTCTAGAACTGCATCAGGCACAGAGCCTGCCACAACAGAATGGGTACAGATGAGTGTGTATTTAACATTCATGCATATAGTCATATAGGTAACATAAGTAATTTCACTTTTAGGTGAGAAGTCTGATGGAAGCCATTTTAGAGCTAATTTTACTAGCCTAATATGCTTTTGGAATATCTGAGAGGAGCAAAAGATCAATTATCAGTGTCACCACTGCTGTTTTTGTTCCATACTCTACTTTCTGGATATATATATATATATATATTTTTCCTTAAATGCTAGAATTACAATCATCTTTGAAACAGCTCAATAATAAAAGCAAGAAAGCAGAAATAGCAATGGACTAGAGTTATATAACAGCAAGATAAAGCAGGGCGTCTGTAAGGTAAATATATGAAGGGAAGATGTGGGAAAAAAAAATCAGTACTAAACAAAGATGGGGGGACCCAAGGAAGCAGGGAATGAATGAGGGATAGAAGCGGATAAGAATGTACATTTTTTTAAAAAGAGAAAGAAAATATGGTATACATTTGGAAGGCAGAGCAGTGGGGAAATTAATATATCCTGTCCTGAAAGTTAAAACATGACTGCACTGGAGTTTTTGGATAGTATTCCATCTAATCTACTCTGCACATGGTTTACTCCATTCACATAGGCTGGATGTGACCATGTTAAATTCTTTTTTGTAGCTAGATAGGATTGCAGTTGCTAGATATAATTGTGAAAACACATCTTTGTTGAGATAAGAAAAAAAACAGCATTTTAAAATTTGATATTTATATAGTTGATTTAATCAGTCTACTACATTTTAAAGTACATTTTTAATAATCACTATTGCTGAAAGAATCTTTCAAATGAGAGAACAAGCATATAGACTCCTGGAGAAGTGACTATTACTTTTTAATTTATGTAACATGACATACTCTGTCTTCTTTACCTTCTTATCTCATGGTCTAGTAACACAGTGTCCTTGGAAGAATTAAGTCAGAAATTTCATCGATCAGAATACAGGGGGATGATGATAGAGAAATTTCAGTAGGATCAACTAAGGGTGTTCCAGAAGTCTTCCTAATTGCATCACAGTGGAGGAAATGACAGTGTTTTCCCTTTCAGTTTAGAATTTTTTAATACTAGGAAACATTCTTTTATTTGATTTTTAAATTTCCTGAAGAATGACTTCTTAAATGAATATACAATTAATCAGAGGAGTAATAAGGTAAAAATGCTGTGTATCACTATTAAAATGATGTTTCCAATTAATTTAATAAATTTAGCTATTAATTTGTACTTCTATTGATTAAGCATTTGTTTAATGTACATTGAACACTTCGATTCTAATAGCCTTGGACTTGAAAGAAGAATGATTGAAACACAGACTTTTTTATGATCTGATTTAATCAGATCAAAACCCAATGCTTTTATCTAGACATAAAATGTTTATTTTTAAATTAGTACAAATTAGTTGAACTTTGTACTTCTCCTTAAAAAATATTTTTCTTTCAAGAATTTGAAACACAGCAATTAATTGAAAAGGCAATAGTTTTTAGCCATGGTTGACAGATTATGTCAAAATTATTATCAGTTTCTATATCTGATTTGCACATCAGGATGGATCCAATTTTTTTCCTGTATGCTTATGAAATGAACTGTTTAGTTTTGAAATTAAGAAGTAAAATCAAATATATTAACTGTACATGAAACGTATCAACTAACATAATTGTTAAAAGTTTTAAAAGGAAGATTCATAATGTAAGCTTAAAGCATTAGCTGCTGAAGATGTAGGAAATTTAAACATAATGTAGACTTGGTAAGGCTGGCACTCTATGTGCCAAAAATACGCTGCTGTTCTATGAAGATATGTTGTGCTTAAGAGGGAGGAGACAATAAGAGATTTATAGCCAGACCTAGCATAAGCAGCAATCAAATTGCAGAAATCACCATTCATTTCATTAGGCAGAATGAAACATCATCATCATGGAATTCATAACACAGAATTCCAACAGAACATGAAGCAATGTATTAATATAGGATGTATTAGATCAACATCTTTTTTTTTTTTTTTTCCCACAAACACATACATATATGGATGACATCCATTAAGCTAATATCTCCACTCCCAGCATAGTGTGAAGTGGAACAGCCAGGGGATCTCCTTCCTGTGAGTCTTTGCAAGCCCATTCACCCCTACAGTCAATAATGCTATGTTACCTAGTATCTGAATATCCAAAAAGTATTCCCTTTAAAAATCTGCCCCTCATGAAGCTATATTATAGACTTCAACATGAGTTTAAAGTATGGAAAAATGAATGTGTCAAGAAGTATTTGTCTCAGGAAGTATTATGCTACATGTTTAACAGATTTAAGTAGTAAGCATTGTAATAAAAAAGGAAGAAAAATGAGGGATAAAGAAATCCTTTCCTTGATGACTTGCGTGATGTCTATGCCTTAACATGGGTGTAAATCTCCTTCCAGAAGCCCCAGTGGGTTTTTGTTACTGGCTATTTTTTATCTTCAGCTGAGCCAAGAGGAAAGAAAAGTCATCCTACATGGAGAGAGAAAGGATGCTTCTGTCACCTCTCTTGGAGAAGATGTATGAGTTAGGAGAGGTATTTTCAGTGGGTGATACAAACAACACCTAAGGGAACATACTTGTATGTGTAGCAGGTCTTATTCTTTGTGTTTGTGCGTGGGAACAAGTGCAGTATCTTTTTAGTACTTGAGATGAGGCAAAAAGCACAACAAAGCCAATGTGTTAACCAGTCTAGATACAAAATATTCTTAAGAGTTTTAAAACTGTGTTGTCAATTCCATTTTCAGTCTTTTCTTTAATGGCATGTGTGCTTTAGTTAACTGTTTTACATTACAAATAAAATAAATAGGGGCTTGGATATATGAAAGTATCTGGATTAAAACAAACAAACAAACTTTCTATAGCATTACCAAAAGCTATGTTGTAGTAAGGAAAGAAAGCACCAGACTAACACACACACAAAAAGATGTCAACTCTTAAAACAACTAATGAACTTCATGGGTTTTAATTTTTCATTGAATTCTTTAGTATAAATTACTGGCAATTACAAAGTTTATACTTAAATAATTATGTCTATGCTAGTGGCTTGTTCTGGCCTTTTTTTTTTTTTTCCCCTTTTCCTTTTTCTTTTTAAGTTACACATGGTACTAATTCACATATGACTTCAGCACTCCCGGAACACTCATTGAGCTTTGATTTAAATTATGATGCCATTTCTGTGTGACCTTGGACAAGCTTGGATAACTTTTCTGATGCAGGAACTCTGTGAAGCTTAACAACATGATGATATCTATAGAAAGTTACAGATACAGATGCAGATATTGATATATTTAAACCTAAACATGGACACAGATGTAGATGTAGTTGTAGATGTAGATGTAGGTATAGATAGACTGTTATTTTAATTTTTTGCACATAGAGTATTGCTTACTTCAAATGGTTGTGAGACAACTTTGTGAACTCTTTGAAGGTTGAACTATGGTCAGATTAACTGAGGACTGGGAATGAAGGCTGGAAGTTGGTTTCTGTTGTTACCTGGACCACTGATCTATTCCATGGCTTTCTTCCCCTTTCTCTCTTACCTTGCCTTTATCTTTCCTGTTTTTTTGGACATAACCTGATTGCTGGGTACAAGGCTTTCTCTTGCTTTGTGAATAGTCTTGACCACAATCGGACTTTAATCTCACGGGGCCATCCACATTTTTTTTTTTAACATAACTAATAACGGAGATGGGAGATGTTAAGATTTAAAATTGTTCATTATTTTGTAAATAAAGATTTCTTATGTTATGTGTGTTGGCCTTAAATTATTTGTTTGATAGGTAACATCATGTTTTATTATAAATTGGTCTATTTTCCTGGCACACATGTAAATTACATTTCCAGACATGATTTGATGTCTGCTGAATGTAACATAATACATTCTAAGAAAATAAATATAATATTGTTATGTTTAATCTTCAACTGAAGTGGAAAATCATTTGAAAAAGAAAGCGAATGACATGTAGTTGCAGGTAGCAATGAAAATATAGTCTGTGTGTAAAATAGGCAACAGAAGCAAGGGTCATGTGTTGTAGTCGAGCAGTTCATGTGAAAATGGTCCAATGCAAGTACCTACTACTGAGTCAGGGTAAAAGTTTGATAGCCGATGGAGAAAGGGGGTATATTGTGACAAACTGTGGCACATATTGCAATTAGACTTGTTTAAGGGTGAAAATATGATTGTATGACAAGTAACTAAAAAACTTATTTTGTGTTCGCAGAAGAGAAATTTGCTAAGCCGTATCTTTTCTGTACCACACAGAGATGTGGCAGACTGTCTGAAATGGTGATCAAATCTTTTATTCCATTCTAGAATTAGACAATATAACCCAGAAGCTAAAAGAATAATGAACCATAATCAGAGAATCATAGGACAGCTCGGGTTGGAAGGGACCTCAAAAGATCACCAGGTGGTGATCTTAATCACTTTTGTGGGAATAATATTTTGAGGCAATAATTTTTGAGTCAATGGGGACTGCAGGTGTTTGGCACCTCTGGGATCTGGCTTGTAGCTCTATAGCTCTCAGTTGCAACTGATTTCTCAATTTCTTTTTCTCCAAATTTGCAACTGAGTTGAAAGGCATGAATGAATATGGACATACTATTAAAAAAAAAAAAAACAAAAAAAAAAACTTCTCCCCCACCTCTATGTATTAGTATGAAAAAATATTTTTTTTCTTAGTTCACCGTATATAAGACTCATCTGATCTCAGTTTAATACCTAAAGGTTAATGTCTAGTCTTAGCTTGTTGGATATAGTCCTTCATTAGTCAATGAAGTCAATTAGAGATGGCCTCTTCTAAAGAATGATTCATCCCTTCTGTGTTATGGTGAGATAAATTGCTGTCTGGAGGTGTATTCCAGTTGTTTACAAATAGAATTTAGAGAATGAGTTGTTTGGCAGCTAAGCTTGGTGAGGTCAGTCCTACTTCATGTGTCTTCTGAATTTTGAGATCTAAATTTGAGACTGAAAAGTAGCAAGCGCTGTCAAAATAATTGAGAAGTTACAAAGTAGTGTTATCTCAATGATGGTACTTTGGCTTGTACTCTTTCTAACATAAAGTCATCATGTATTTAAAAAATGAAGAGCCCTGTATTATTTTCCTATTAATCATTAATTGTCCTCTCAATAAAATGAAACATCTCCTCTTTTCTATCTTTGAACAACTAAGCACCCAGGATGGAGTGTTGTCTTCTGAGAAAAATCCTATTAACATGAAGACTGAAATGGTGGCTTCACATTAATTAATTAATTAATTAATTAATAATTAAAAACAAAACAAAACAAACAACAAACAAACAAACAGCAACGACAACAACAATACAAAAACTGCCTTAGGCAATTGTGCTTTACACCAGGATTATTTGTTGAAACTGCAGTGGTTTTGATTTTATGAAGGATGAAAGCCATATTAATGTCCATTTATAATCAACTTTGGCAAAATTAGAAACTGATTGGCATTTATATCAGCTTTGAAGCTGTTTCTGGGTGAAGGTGATTTAAATTTGCAAAAAAGTTATTTCTGAGGGATAAAGAAAACAGTGACATTAAGCAGCTGCCTGATAAATTCAGGTCAAAACTCCTAATTAAAAAATAATTATTTATCTCTTCTGTTAGAAATAAAAATTATAGAGAAGAACAGTCAAATGTACCTCACACAGATATGTGAAAAACCATAAAAGTTAAGCTTAAGTTACAGACTATCCTGTGCAGTCTAGAAAACAAACGAATTTGCATACTTTCATAATTTAGTTACTTTTAATAGCTACCAGGTGAACTTCCAACATAATACCCACAACTTTTTTTTTGTGTAACAATCCATTTAGACTAGGGAAAGAGCATTATTAACTAATAACTTTCATAATATTTTTTTTGACCTCTATTATTTCTCAATAAGTATTTTCAACCCTCAAATTATGAAAAGAGCTGGAGGGAGATTACATGCATCTACTATCAAAGCAAACAAAGGGGCTCCAGCAGGGAGGGTGTAGCCTTTTCTGCAGGGTTGTCTGTGCCTGGAAAAGGACATTTACCCACTGCCTACGTAGAATAATCAAGTTAAATGGTGAATTAATTAAATGTGTTGAAAAATAATTCCAATCCATTTCTCATTTTTTTCTTCCCCAACATTGTAGCCTTCCATCTCTGTAAAGTGCAAATCATTTTAACTGAAATATTGAAAATGTTCAAGGTGCTGTTTCATTCCCTAGGTCTTATTCATAACACGCACTTATAAATGTACAGTTATTGAAAAATTTGAAATGTAAAGGTATTAGAGGTTATTTTTTTTGGGGAAAATATGAGAATCCCAAGTTACAGTACATAGGTTTAACATCAAGTTCAGGTCCTGGGCCTCTTTAAAATACCTGTGAATAATCGGCAGCCAAGAAAAGGGGCCTTAGAAACCCATGGCTTGGGAAGCACCTGAAACAATCTAGAATTAAACATAAGAAATTACACACAACCATTTCAAGTTTTCTTTCCTGAGAATCCTAAGCTGTGAACATACTCCTAGAATTATGCACTCACTTAAACCAGATCATCTTCTTAGACAGTTTTTTTTTTTTTGACAAATAAGTAAATAAATATAAGGGAGAATAAGACAGACAACCTGTACAATAACCAGGACATTTACCTCCAGTTTTAAAGTTCCTTTTAATTCCCCGTCCTGCCCAAATATGGAAGGGACTTGAATTTATATTGCCTTCCTCCCAGGGAGGTGCACTGATTACGGGCACAGTGCTCCCCGCTTGTCTGCTGGGGGTTTTGTTCCAGCCCCCCAGCCAGGTACTGCAGGGGATAAGTGTTAGCTTTATGGGTGAAGGAGATTTGTACAGTGGTGTGCAGACCTTGTTATCTACTTAAATCCAGATATTCTTGATGTTGGCTGTATGACAGGAGTCTCACTGGGTGATGGATGAGGCTTACGCAGCGAATCCTGTTAGGGCATACAGGGTTATGCAAGAAATGTTCCTGGTCAGGTAATAAGGGAGAGCCCTGGACATTAGCTCACTGCTGGGGAGTGTGCCTCCTAGACTCTAGGACTGCAGCAGATCTGGGTTCTGCATGTAAAGAACTGGAGGGGAAAAGTGACTTACATGAAACACTGCCAGGTTCAGCACTGAAGGCTTGGCAGGTTCCTTCAGCTTTGGATGTTTGGGGTTTAGACCTAAAATAAGCCCCTCTATAGCTTTCTGGCTGCGGGGATATCATTAGCCATGTCACTTCCCAATTGCAGAGTTGCAAAATGATAAATGTCTAGGGGTTTAGACATCCAGGAGCATTTGCTGTGCCCACACAGTAGATTTAGTAGAGGAAATCCAGCTGTAAGAGTGAAAATAAGTGTTGTAGTATTCATCTGCTGCAGGTATACCTACACTGAGCAGCAGACCTACAAAAAAATCCCCTGACTCATTTCTTTTTGCTTGGCTAATGGTGATCTGGGCTCAATTTGCTGCAATGTTCTTAGAAAAAAAATAAATCTCAGGTATTTCCTACAACTCAAACAGCCAATCTAGGATAGAAAGCAGTCCCAAAACATGGGCTTGAGGATTTATGGGGTGGTGGTGGGAATGGGAAAATCTGGCTTTGAGAATGTGCTTACCAGTGTAGCTAGACTCCTTGATATATAAGAAGTGTTTAGACACCTATTTTGGCTCTCTAGATTGTGTCTTGTGTTTTGTCTGCTTTAACCCCAATCTACACCTTAACCTTGCACTTTGGACAAAGCTTATTCTTGTGCTGCTGTCTGCTTCTGACAGTGAAAATCTGTGGTTCAGTCTTGCTTTTTTGCTAGCTGACACTAAAATAATAACAAATTATTGAAAAATAGGACACATTAGCAATGGAAATATAGATATGCTCTTCCTTATTTGGGAGTTTAATGTAAATGTTGTAAGTTATGCAGGACTTTCCTTGAAAAAAGAAGCATGAAGTAAGTACTTCAGGAGATGGTCAGTCAGTGTAGGTCAGACTCATATGCCTTGTTCAGATACAGATGTAATTATTTTACTGGTGACATTTGGAATGACCTTCAACCTATAATGTAATAAAAAGGCTCATTGATTGACATCGAACCCTGTAAAATTAAGTTCATTCATTTAGAATTTATAAGGATCTTCAAATAAATACATAAAACATTCTTTTTTCTCCTGATGGGGTAGTGATGCTGGAAAGGTGATTTAGAAGAGCTCTGGGATGGTGCTGGCTGAGGACAAGCCCTCTGCAGTGCAGGAGTGAGCCGGAGGAGCAGCAGAAGCTGTCAGGCCCATGGGGGCAGCCATGCCCCAGCCACCACAAAGAGCCAGCCCTGTCACAGCACCTCCAGCAGACCCACCACAGCCTCTGGGCACCAACCACTTCTCCGGTCCATCATATAGTTCCCTATGGTCATTCCCTATCTCTCTGTGTCTAAATATACCCTACCAGAGTGGTAGGGAATTTCCCTTGGGTATATTACCATGAAAGAGAAACTAGCAGTGTCTGTGCACAAAGGCTCTTCTCTCACAGCTCAGGACCCATATGTGTGATGGGAGAAAACGACCACTGGGATGAAGTTACTCTTTTTTTTTTTTTTTTTCCCTCAGGGTGAACATTTTCAGTGTATTATGTTTGTGGGCCCCACAGAAACTCCCCCCAGCCTTCTATTTGTGGTCATCTGTGTGAATATCCAGGAGAATATAAGATGCAAGCAGGTACTTTTGAAGCTAGGCGCAACTAAACTGAAGATGAGGCATTGGTTTCTTGTCTGAATTGAAGGTGTGTTCCACTTCTGTCATCCAGACTCCCGCAGCCTGGCACTTTTGGTAAGATCCCATGTACCGTTAATGTTTCCAAGAAGATGGCGAGTTTTCATCTTCACAGCTACCTGCACATTTTATTGCTTCAAACAAGAATACTGGACAATGGTCCACTGAGGCCTGCCCAGGGCAAACATACAAATATCAGTAAGATTCAGAAGGATCCAAAAGCCTTCTGAATTGCAGTTGTTTTCTTGGTATAAGTCAGTGTTGCTTGTGTTCAAGAGAGTGTTGTCTTCAAGCAGTGTTGCTTATGTTAAAGGTCTGGGTTTCTAGACATTAAAAAACCGCTATACTTGCGAGCTTTCCATCAGTTTGGACTGGAGGACAAAATGTAGCTTGTCACTCTTATAAGAGCAAAACCATCTTGGTTGCCCATTTATTCTTCCCTCCTGATCTGTGACAACCCAAGAACGTTTAGTTTCAGTTTGTGTTGGAAAACCAATTTCCACCACTTCTTGTCCACTTGTTTACCTGTTTGAGGGGTGGTAACAGGGCAGGTGGGGAAGATAATTTTAATGTATTGAGAAAATGTGAATGAATTAGTTTGACTTTTCTTTAGAATGAGCAGCGTGTGCATATGGAGACCTGTGTAAGTACTTAAAAAATATTGTCTCATGTTAAATTATGACATTAAAAATTCATATACTCTGTCAGCATTTATGATCGAATTCAGATGTCTCCATTTAGTGAGTGAATCCATTGACCTCAAAAGATGTGCATCATGTAACGAGAGTACTGGATTATCCTGGAAGAAAGGCAGACATCAATGAACACTAGGATGAAAGTTGCCCTTA
The DNA here is from genome assembly GCF_964034855.1 of Anser brachyrhynchus. Taxonomy (NCBI): domain Eukaryota; kingdom Metazoa; phylum Chordata; class Aves; order Anseriformes; family Anatidae; genus Anser; species Anser brachyrhynchus. Next base: position 35,638,249 of record NC_137694.1, on the reverse strand, counting down.
CTCCAGAGTCCCTGCAGTACTGACAATAGAGGAGAAGGGTAAAAAGGGAGAACAAGCTTACCATGACAGAAGGAGCTTGGGCTGAAACAGAAGTGACAGAATGGAGGTGTTCTGAGCAAGCATATGCTATTCCAGTGTAGACAGGGTGTATTATGGTGTTATTATGCTATTAAAAACAAACAAACAACAAACACTGCCCCCCAAAACAAAACAAAACAAAACAGCAGCAACAAAAACACACAAAACCCCAAAACCAGGCAAATCTAACCCCAGGAAATCAATAAGGTGTATGGACTTCGCTTCTGAACGAGGGTCATCATCATTTCTCAAACTTGTTTACAAAAGGAGTAAATTTGGCTCATGCTTATCCACGTGGGCATTTTCCAAGTATAGCATTTAGAAGTTTTGCTGGGTATGACTCCAACAACAGATTTACTAATTGTGTAGCTGTGTTACCAGACATGGAAATGGCTCTGAATCTATCTGCTGAAAATGATATTTTAATGTGAAATTGCTGAAATTTGTTTAAAATGTCAGTCATGTTAAAACTTTACCTTCTAAGTTTTCATAGCATTGACCTCTTTCTGTAAAAATAGCTCAGAAGGAATCATTATTATAGACTAGTATAAATGAGCCTGCATGGCTATCATTCATGCTTCATAAAATTTCCCTTTAATTTTTAAAATCTGTTGCTAAATTTTATGATGCCATATAATCTCAGGTCAGGAAGGATAAGCCACGATTGTAATGCAACAAAAACAGCTTCACACTAGAAAGGGATTAATTTAAGGTGATCATTTAAATAATAGCTAATAAAATCAAACTCTTTTAATGTACATTTTAAGAGCTAGACTAATCAAAGCTTAAAATGTGATAGGATAATAAAGCAAAGCTCATTAATTTAACATAGAAAAATACATACAATCAAAAAGAGCTCGAGTAAGCATAAGCTTGCAATAAGAGAAAAATGCTGAGCATTTGATCTTATTCTCTCTGGAATAATTGTAGAAATTCTGGAGTTTAGCTGGAGTTAAAGCACACAGAGGAAGCCAATCTGCTCTTCTCTCACTGTTATCAGTGCTGCCTGTTTCACTGCACTGGAGGAAAGTCAAAACTTGATGTAAACAATTGTATTTCATGCTATCTGCTTTTTTATTGTTTTTATTTTTAGTTTTTTAAAGAAGGCAGAAAAAAGGGAGGAGAGGTAACCCAATAACATGCAGTTATAGGAACTAGGGTTTCATCAGCAAAGACTAAATGGTCAATTCAGGCACATTCCATAAATTCATAACTGGGTGGAAAAATAAGGAATCATCAGAAAATTTAGAGGAACACTTAAATTGACAGTGCAAGTTCAGGTGTTAAGTAATTTTAGCAAAGTTGTACTATAAAATAAATGGCCTTGTAAGTCTGAGTGTGTAATAGCAGTCTGCATTTTCTTTTGCTAGGTTTCCTATGGAAGCAAAGTTTGCGCATTTTGGAACCCCTCCTGATACCATAAAAAATCTGAAAGATGGGTAGCAGTCTCAAAGCTATTCAGTTACAATAAGGAAAGGTGCTTGGAAAGAAGAGAGAAAAGCCACAAATGCATCTCTGAAGAGCTGCTCCTTGGAGTCATCCTACAGAAAAAAAAAAAAAAAGAAAATTCAAAGTTCCCCAGAATAGGAAAAGCTTCAATTAACCATAGGATAAGATCCACAGGAAACAAGTCCTCATTAACTCCAGAGCTCACAGAGCTTGTTATTGTTCAGTTTGTTTAGCCACTGCAAATTTTAGCCAACTCTTTTCTTTGCCCTTTCTTTCAAGCATAACTGGGTATTAGATACATATATATATATTTTATTTATCTGTGTAAGGTTACGATGAAAAAAATAAACCAAAAAGAAGTATTCCCTAGGTGATTTTCTTCCTATGTGTATATGCATATATGTGCTAGGAGAGGAGGAGGGGGAAGGAAGGGGAAGGAGAACTGAAACATCCTTTTCCAAGATTTCCTAAGGTAATGTGTCGGGTCTGTGCTCTGCCTGCTGACATCTAGCGGCAAAATCTCTCAATTACCGTACTTTGATTTTTTTTTTTTCCAGACGTCCCCCCCTCCCCATACCTCTACGTGGTTCTCTGACATTTGTGGATGCTTAACACCAGTGAAAACCAGGGCACTTGTGGATAACGAGGTAGTTCTGGAATCAGGCAGGGAAGGACTGATCTGCCGTGGAGCTTAAAGTGGGAGGAAAACCAAGAAGATTTACGCAGTGGGTTTATCACTCTAGCAGCAGAGGAGTCTGCTTCCTAGGCTGTGCCTTCTGTGCATCTTTGTCCAAGACACCTCCGAAATGTTCCAGAAAGCAAGTTTTTTCCACGCTGAGTCCTGAGCACCGAGTCTGTTTCCAGGTGCTGAATCCCAGCGTACCTGCCTGTCACTGCAGCTGCTATGTGTGTCTGTGCCCTGCCTGGAGCACAAGAAAAAAAAACAAACTAATTTTGATTTTTGTAAATTTATCTGGCCTGCAAAGGACACACAGAAAGGATTGGTCCTAAACTATATTTTAGAAGACTAATATAAGTGGTTAAGCATTGGTCAGAATGATAATGTCAAAATGATTCTCATGACCATGCAAGATACATCCCCCAGGACCAGGGCTCTCGCAATTATTGCTCACCACCCTTACATTGTTCTAGGGCTGGATTTCAGAAAATAAGTGTTACCCTCAGTCAAGATCAAACCAGGAGATTTAGTCTCATGTTTACCATGCCCCACGGGTGAGAAAGAAATGGGAATTTGAGCTGATATTGTGCTACATGAGGCCATCCTGCAGGTGGTGGAGCCCTGCAGCAGCCGATCCCGCAGGGCGAGCATTTCGGCAGATTGCCCCAGGCAGGGGCACACATGGCACAGGGAGTCAAGTGGGGACATTTCTGTCCATCTACGTGTGGCTTTTTAACGTGGGTAACCAGGTATTTATTCCACCTCAGCCAGGTGAGTATAGACTTGTTTGTAACACCAGAGGGAGGCTGTGTATCGAGGCATCGCAGCACTGCCACCACGTAGTCTGAGCTGTGAATCAGGCAAGGTTAATCGGAAGGACTGCCGAGCACAAATTTACTCCCTTCAAAGGAATCAGACAATAAGAGCCACAAAAGCAGAAAAAAGTCAAAGCCACACATCCTTTAGCATTTCCTACCACATATTTGATGAAAGAGGAAGGCAGAGTTCATTCGGCGTAGGACTTCCTAGCCCTGCATATCCTGAGATCTAAGTGGCAGTAATCCTCTCTAGGTACATCCAGCTTGCTTTCATATTTATACTGAGAGATGCCTTATATTCAGGCTGTTTACTATGCAATCCGCTAGCTACATGTTTGTAATCTCATTGAAAAGCAGCTACTCTAAGTAGAAAAATGTAACTTTTTACATATATGGAGCTGATTTTTTTTTGATTCTTCATTAATCAGAGGCACTTTTTCATGTTGAATTAATACCTGTTTGTTCTCATCCAAGCAGAAAGATTCTTTAATTCCTCCCCTTCCTCCCTCCCCTTAAAAAGAAATGCTTCCTTTTTAGTGATTCTGGTTTTGAAAATGTCTTAAAAATCTGCAATTCAGAACATTTAAAAATTATAGTAGTCTGCCCTTGTGTTGGTTTCTTTCCCCCAAGTTACATGCTGTTTTGGAATAAATTCAGTAGATAATATTCTAAAAAATAGTACTTCTGCTCTTTACTCTCAGAAGATCTACTTTTGCCTGTACTCAAGATTCAGAAAAATGATACCAAAATACACCTCTTTTTGCCTTACTATTAAAACACCATAAAATGCAAAGTCTATAATAACCTTTAAGGCATCTTTTAATGTTTTTTAATGCGTATACACAAGCCTAGCACATTCTTGAGTGTAATTTTCCTTTCCTTATTAAAATATAGGTGTTTAAAATTCAGAGTAAGAAAAACTTTAAATCAGAAAGAAATACTGAGACAGAACAACTTATTCCTGTTTAATGCACTGTATCCTTCACTAAATTTCCTTACTGAACTTAATATGATAGTATTGGAAAGACTGTGTTGTAACCATAAAACAGACAGCATTATTTCTCTAGAAAAAATAACCCAGGTAAGTTCATGACGACTATTTTTTTTTTTTTTTTTGGCAAACAACACATCTGACAGACCCCTAATTTATCTTCCATCATGAGGGAACTGAGTTACTGGGCTAATAAGCTTTGACACCATTTTTTACCAGAATTTGTGATGCCTGTTTTTAAAATGACACCACACAGATTAGAAAATGCTATATCATGAGATAATATATGGCGCTATGAATCTCTACAGTGAAGTTTAATTCTTCTTGTAGATGAGTTCTCAAATCTGCCAACATATGTTACCCCCAGTAAACAGGTTTCGGAAAAAACTTAGTATGATTCATTTTGTAAAATCAACCTGATCCTTACTTCGTGTTCTTACTTGTTGTTTGCTTTACGTTCTGTTTTCACAAGGTTTCCTTTCCTGTAATATAATTTAATATATAAACATAATTAATTCATGAAAATAATTCAAGACATCAATTTTGGAAATAATTATATTTGTTTTAAAATGACACGAAAATCTCATTAGGTAAGGAGGCCTGCACATCACTTTCCTGCTAAATTTTAAATTAAAAAATTGCTTTTTTTCCCCTCCAATTTTGTCTGTAATGCAACCTTTAATATAAAATTGAAACAAAGTTAACATATGTTTAACCAGGGGTAAAACATTCTTTGTAAGCATGGCTGTAAGGGCTCATGCTGTTTGATACACAGCAAAATGGGAACTTCCATATTGTATCAGATTAAGAAAAATGCATATAAGGGCAATGAATGAGTACTTGTATTCTAACCCAACTACGGGCCAGATGTATATGAACATTTTCCTCTTCCCTCCCCCCTGCCCCAATTTATTTCTTCAGATGCCTGATTTAATGTTTGTTTCTATTTCCTGCTGGGTCCCACAGATGTAGGAGGAGGAATAGTTAAAAAAAAAAAAAAAAAAAAGACAAAGGAAAAATGACTCACAATTTCTTTCTCAGTATAATTTTGGGCTTTTCCAAAGCTCATGAGTAGTACTCTAGCTCTAATAGGCAACCAGCACTACACTTAATGTTCTTGGCATTTACCCCTTGTTGTGCAATACAGGTGGCCTTGTAGCCATCCCAAAAGCCATGGACTATTCCTTTTGGTGTAATAAAACACAGGCACACTGCTTATTGGATACATAAGGTAATCAAGCAAGTGATATGTTCAACAGAAAATGTAGGTCTATTCCCCAAAATGTTATTTTACATTTGATCAGATTTGTTTTTTCTTTTCCCACGTGGATTACATAGATTCAAGAAAGTTTTGGAGTCACTACATAAAATATGTCAACACCTAACTTTTTGGTATGTGCCTCACCCAGAGCAAGACTCAAAAGCTGCAGCTGGCAGCACAAAGTCTCTATCACATGGAGAAAGTAAGGTGCCTTATGATGATATATAAAAGGCCTAAAAAAGAAAAGCTCAGTGGTGACTTGTCAAGGTGTAGCAAATGAGAAATGAGGAGTGCAAGTTTTTAAATCTTTCCCTTTAGGGAGCTTAGGTGCTTTACAAGTACTAGAAGGAAGCATCCCTGTTTCAAAATAGCTGCAGTACTTACAGCCTGGGGGATTTTGCTCTTTTTGATGGAATAGCATAAAAAGAAAGATCCATTTGCATCATATTCCATGCAACATGTTAGACAAACAGCATTCATCCCAGGATTTCTTAATCTTTGTTTAACTCTGCTTTGAGGATGAGTTTGGGGGAGCGTAGCACCACCCCTGATAGGGGAAGAACAGGGCCCTCTTAAACAAAATGGACTTAAAGTAGTCTGTGGGACCAGGTGCATCCACGTGCACTGAGTGCATCCAAGTGGCTGATGCCACTGTGAGACCTCTCTCTATCACCTGTCATCATGGTGACAGGAGAAGGCCCTGAATGACTGGAAAGTGGCAAAAGTGCCCGTTTGCAAAAGGCAAGGTGGGTGTGGGGAACTACAGGTCAGTCCCCAGGAAGGTGATGGAGAAAATTCTCCTGGAAGCCATTTCCACACACTCGAAGGACAAGAAGGTGATTTGGAATAGTCAATATAGATTTAACAAGGAAAATCTACTATGAAACGGCTGGCAGTGAGGGGCAGGGGACCACGGTGCCTGTTTGTCTTTACTCTGCTGAGGCTTTGGACGTGGTCTACCATAACACCCTTGCAGCCAAATTGGGCAGATATTTACTGGATGTCTTACAATGTGGGTGTAATTTGGTTGAAGCACCAGGCTTAATGAACAGTGGCTAGTCACTTGTGGCGTTTCTCAGCGTTCAATACTGGAGTCAATCTGCTTACAGTCCTCACTAACAACCTGCAGGACAGAGTAGCAAACACTCCCAGCAGGTGACACCAAAGTGGGGGGATTATTCAAATACACTGGAGGGCAGCACTGACACTCAAGAGGGGTCAGAACAGGACATCTGATGCTGAACATCAAGCTCTAAAACACTGTAGGTCTCTTATGCTGAGGTGTCCCTGCTTATCGTGCTACCTATAACTCAATGGAAGGCTCAAGCAAAAAACTATTTTTTATGAACAAAATGAGAAACCTAACTACTAATCTAAAAAGCAGTGCCGTCACTGGCAAGGATCAAACTTGTGGGTAGATATTAGTGAACTCATCAGTTCTTAGAGGCAAAATCTACTTGTGTCTACCAACATATACATTTTCTTTCCCACCACTTAGAAGCTCAGAAACAAGTCTGCCCCTGGGTAAAATCAACATATAAAAATATGCTAGATCAACATATATACAACTATCACACGCTGAAACAAATGTTTATTTCCCTGCTTTTTATGCTCTGATGTTCAACTTGAAATGGAAATGCTGAAGTTGTTCCAAATATTACACCTGTTGTGAGTGCCAATGCCCATTTTTACATTTTATGCTTTTCTTTCAGTCTGTAGAAGAGCCCTACAAAGTGATGAAAAGTAAGATGTAGTGACACTAACTCAAAAGCTAAACAAACTGAAGAAAGATAGAGAGAGAGGACATTCATATAATAACTGTGTTTTGTAACTGAGCTGCGTTCTAAGGCCACAGCATTCTGTTGGGGATTTTCCAGTCAGAAAGATATAAATACAGGCCGTGTAGGACAAAGACAGCCAATCTGGTATTTCCAGAAAATGGTAAATTTATCATATCGTGTATGTACAGCACGCACAAATGCACCTTTGGAGATGAGTCAGACTTACTAAGTAAGCATCTGTAAAACCAGCTGTACTGCATAGGTGTAATGGATCATTTCAGTTCCTCCCAGGAGTGTTAGACTTGGCATGAAAGAACATAGAAAAGCTTCCTGAAAGCACATCTTCCTGCATGGTGTCACGCAACCTGTGCCTGAGTACTGTGCACATGTTCAGAATTTCACATGTCAGGCAAAGGGATCTAGAACAACTGCTTGTGTGCAGCAGCATCACACTATAAGGAATAATTATGTTTTCCTGAACAAGTTTTCACTTATCCATTGCTTTGTATAATTTTCTTTTTTTCTTTTTTTCTTTTTTCTTTTTTTCTTTTTTTTTTCTTTTTCTTTTTTTTTTTAAATTATTTTATTTATTTATTTTTTAATGTGACTTGTTGGTATTGTTTTAACTAGGTTATAACAGATCTGTCTTAGATGTGTTTGCCTAATTCTTGTAACAGCAGGGCAGCAGTATTAAACTACGGAGTATTCTCTGGTCTCACCATACACAGTCAGGGTAATGATACATGCAGCTGATATAGGTCTATGTGCTCCTATAATTACAAGGTGCTAGCTATGTCTGAAGTGCAGTAGCTGCTGTAGCTGCATTTTAGCTGCTGTAGTTGCATTTTTGGTGTACTTGGGCTACTTTTAATTTAGTAACAGTTTGTGGTCCTACACTGACCCATGCAACAGTAAAAGCTACCCTATTCTATTACATATTCAGGGTCCTCAGTTATTTCGCACTTCTGGGGCAGGAACATCTGGCCCCAGTGGATTCACATTACTTCTGGTCTATCTCAACATACTGAAATTATGCTGCTGATTGCAGATCTGGTTGTTTCAATTCCTTCTGCATTGTTTTAGCTGCTTGTGAATGCAGAAACACAGTTACCAGCTAGGGAAAGTGTGCTGTTATTGTATCAGCTTCCAGTGAATGAGGTAAGACCACATTTGTCTTTATAACCAAACAGGCTTTTAATTTGGCTCCAGTTCTCACCCAGGCATGTGTACTGCAGTGCCTGCTGCAACAGTGTGACAACCACACACCGGGCTACTTCCAGCTTGCTCTTTCCCTTACCAGCCTCTTTGCTACCTCTTTGACTACCTCTAGGTAGTCAACACCCTTACTCTTTCTTTATTTTTGCCTTTTCTTTCTGATTGCATGGATCTTTAGGTCTGTATTTGCTTTGAAAAGAAAAATAATCAAACGTGCTGCAGATCTTTACTCACACAGAAAAACTCTAGCATGAAGAATAACAATGAGGAGAGTGTTTCATTCCCCTCTTCCATTTCTCAGAGTTGACCATCAGCATCATACAAGATGGGATGACAGCTAAAGGCTCAACAAAGGCTTCTTTTCTGAAAATATGCTGTTATACAAGCTTATACAAATTATAATATATATCTATGAGGCAATGGATGATTATCAGTACTTGGTAATCCAAAGTGCACTCCCATTTTAACCTAGGAACGGACAAGCATTCTGGGAGAAAACCGAGACTTTGGCCCTCTGTTTGATACCACTGGAATGACTGAGGGCCCTTTCTGCCCACCTCTGGCCCCCTCCCCTCCACATCTCTGCATCCCCCTCCGGATGGCACAAACCACACTGCAATAAAGGAGCAAGCTGCGCTTTTCCTTATCCTCACCCGCCACCGTTTCCCCCCTATCCATCAGCAGCCGTGGCGAGCCACCGCCGGCCCCTCCCGGCTTTGGACAGGAGGAGAAGAGCCCTTCAGGCTCTGACCCCTAACAAATTCCCCTACAGTCCCCCAAGCCCGGCAGCACGGAGCCAGCCCGGGAGCCCACGGGCAGGCACCACCGGGGGAAAGCGGGCTTCCCCGCTGCCGGGAGTGCCTCCCTTCTCCCCTTCTCCCTCTGGAGGGAGACACAGTCCAGCTTTTGGCTGCCGGCGCCGCCGCGTCCCTCCTGCCCCTACCCTGCCCCTGCCCCTGCTCCAGCCGCCGCGACCCCTGCCCCGCGCCCCGGGGGAGCCGCCGGGGCCCCCCTGCCCGTCCCGTCCCCGTGTCCCCGTCGCGGGGGTCCCGGGGGAGGCGCGGAGGTGCCCGTCTTCTCCCCGCCGCCTCCCACGTGTGCGTGTGCAGAAACTTGGGAGCCCCCCGCCCGCTGCCCGGCAAGGGAAGGGTGGGCACGGGAGGGGAGGGAGAGCCGAGCCGTGCCGAGCCGAGCCGTGGGGGCGGGCGGGAGGCGGCCGGAGCCCCGCTCCCCCGCCAGACCCTCGCCAAGCGGGCTCGACAGGGGGGGTGACGAGCGGAGAAAGGAGAAGGGGAAGGAGCAGGAGCAGGAGCAGGAACAGGAGCAGGAGCAGGAGCAGGAGCAGGAGCAGGAGCAGGAGCAGGAGCAGGGCGGGCTCCCCCCTCCGCCCCCCGGCTGGGCGGCCCCTGCGCGGTGCTGCTGCTGCTGCTGCTGAAGGTGAAGCTCCGGCTCTCCAATTACTTTTCCCAAGAGGGAGAAGGAGGCAGCAGGAGGGGAAGGCGAGCCGTGTGGGGAAGGCAGGCCAATCAGAGCCGCGGTAACGGAGGGATTGCTGCAGGACGCCGCGGGTTTTCCTCCCGTCCTCCGCCGCCGGGGCTGAATCGGGACCGCACGCAGCTGGCGGAGGGGCCGGAGCCGCACCGGGCTGCAGGACTTCCTCGCCCCACAGCCAGCCCCTACTTCTCCTCCTCCTCTCTGTGTTTTTTTTTATTATTTTATTATTATTATTTTTTAAATACTCCGAGCCACTTCGAGTCTCCCCTCCCTCCCCACGCACTTCGCCCTCCCTCCCGCATCCCCCCAGCCGGATTTCCCGCTCCGTTCCCCGACAGCCGGGGGACAGCCGGGCACCGACGGCCGCCTGCCTGCCCGCCTGCCTTTCCCCTCCGTGCCGAGCCGTGCCGAGCCGAGCCAAGGGGAGCCGAGGCGGGCGCGGCGCCGCTCCATGCCCCCGGGCGCCGGCGATGCCGGGGCGGTGAGGCCGGGGCTCCCCCTCGCCGGGAGGCGGCCGCTCGCGGGGTGCTGCCAGCTCGGAGCGGGGCTGCAGGTAGGTGAGCCGACAGCCGCGGGGCCGAAAAGTTGCGGGAGGCCGGCTGAGGGGGGCAGCTGCCGCCCTTCTGCCGCGTTTTATTTCTTTTTTTTTTTTTTATGTATTTTTTTTTTCCCTCATCGCTTGAGGTCCTCTTATTCGGGCGAAGTACCTCAGCCGCGGGGGCTGGGGGAGCCCAGGGGTCTGTCAGCCCGGCTGCTCGTGTGGGGAGGGTGGGCGCTTACTCGCTGCACCCCCGGGGACTTGGGGGTTTGGAGACCGGACGCTTTGTCGGACGGCTCCAGACAGGGGTTAAAAGAGCGTGGAGTCGCTTTGTGAATCCTTTAGAAAAGGAGCGATAAAGAGATGGCTCTTGACTCCCTTTCTGTGTGTAGAGCTCCCCAACTTGTGGTGTGTAGGGCGTGCAGCCCCTCTGCGTGGCTTTCTTTCCATTTTAGGGAACTCATTTACCTACTAAATACACCACAGGTTCGGTCTTCTGCAGTGAAAAGGCTCTTCCCTTGCTCCATGCCATTTATAGCTTTGCAAGAGTGAGTTTTAAAATAACCCGCTTTGTTCCCTTGAACTGTAGGATCGGACACCCCGTTACCTGGGCGAAGGATAAAGAGCAGTAGCTTGCGCTGCCTTGTTAGGAGTTGCCTTTCATGTCTCTTCTGTGTGGTTCATTCTTACCAGGAGTTAAAATCATTGCTTGAAGCACTTGAAATTATATGTGTACTTACAGTTGTCTCTTTCCAGCTTTTGCTCGGATATTGTCAGTATTGTTTTAAGGCACGAAGCACTTCACTGCCACCACTCTCCCCCCAGTAGGCTCCAGCTCTGTATTTAAGGAACCGGGCTTTGACTCCTGAAGAACAGCCAATTTGAATAATAAACATACTCAGCCCCTATCCCTGGAAGCCCCATAAAACATTCGGGGTCTTAGGGTCTTCTCACAGCACTGGATACATTTAAATGACTATTGACTAAATGATAATTGTTATCTGGTTTCTCTGTCTTACCAAGTGGTTTCAGACATTAACATTCAGCCTGCTATATGTTTAACACTTCAAAGCTGCTTTATGGGCTGACCTAAATGATGTCAAATTGATAAATTAAGATTATTTTCTGTAGCATAAGGTACACACTAAAAACGAGCAGTTCAATGGTACTGTGAATACAGCTGAGCTGAAGTTGGGAAAGAGCATACTAAGGCATTTTTTTCAGGGGTTGCAAGGGTTACATCTGTTACACTTTTTCACAGTAATTGCACAGTCATTTCATATTGATGTCTCTAATTTATTTTGTGCGTAATTAAAAGTAGTAAAGTAATTCATATAAACTTCATTATGAAAAAATTATTTTGGGGAGCTGATACTGCTGAGGCAATATTGAAAGCTATGTGTTTTTTGGTTTCATAAAGTCCCGATTCCCCAAACTACAGTACTGCTACTGTTATAAATGTAAACTATCCAAGTGCCATAATTTTAGTGGAAGGCTTGGCTCGATTAGTTAATTGCAGATCAGGATTACTATTCAGTGTTTCCACATGTTGTCTGAACAGAAGGGGGTTTTCAAAAAATGTGGTGTTAATTTTAGATATGCTGCTGGTAGTGGGTGACTTTGAGGTAAAATCTTGACTCCTGTCAGACAGTTTTAATCAGAGAATGACGTCTAATATGGCAGTGTCTTTTATCATACCAGATATGAGACCAAGTAACCTTTTTCTCCGTCTCTTCCTATGAGCAGAGAGATCTCATGTAGGTGCTTGTGATGCACTTGTGAATTCTGGTGGGGAATACATGAATAACTAGTTCTGTGCGGAAGTAAGTGGATGTGTCTACAGATGGGTATTGGAGATTGCTTTACTGGCAACTTGCAAAGTGATGATTCATTGAACCCCGTCTAGATTTACATAAAGCAAATAATACTTTACACTGAATTGTGACAGCAGAAAAACATGTAGCAGTCAAGAAGTTCCGTAATTTCATCACAGGTGATGACAGGCTTGATAAAGGACCTCTTTATGAATGCAGGCTATATGTTTCTGATGAGCAAAACATACCATGGAATTTTTTAGATCTGAGCATCTTTGCACTTAAATTTATTGCTGGCTGTATTGCTACTTGCCAACCTGTGTGAGGCATAAATAGTGTATTAGCAATATATTGCATTAATTATATCGTACGTTTTACCAACTATAAAAAAGTAATAGAAAAATGCTAACTAGTTATTGTGTTAAAGGAAATCACTGACTTTGGAAGGCAGAAAAATCACATTACCTAATACTGTACATCTACACAAAAATGAGATCACCATCTTGAAAAACTGTTCTGAATAGTACAACTATCAGTGAGCAGGCAGTTCTATGTCCCCGTTTTAACTTCTGCAGTATTTTATTAGAAATGCTTCATTAAGTCACATTATTCTGCAGCTGTTTGTTCACTGAAAATTAAAACAAAAATCAGGAAGTTTATCCAGCACAGCAGTAGTATTCCCTTTGTTATGTACTGAAAGTTCAAACAACAACAGCAACAAATCCTTTAGCCTCACTGTGCCAGAAACACTGAGTACATTCTATTTTTGTGATATATGGATGGCATTTACTGATGCAATTCATCAATGTATTTATTAGTCAAACGTCATCTAACAAAGAAAATAAATGAAAGTAAACAAAGACTGCATGATGATACAAAGGCTACAGCAAGTGAAGACTCCACAAATCTAATTAATTAATGTTCAGTCTCATATTTACAGTCTGTATTTAAATATCTCATTCAAATGACATGTTTGTTGTCTTTCTCCCATTCATTTTCTAGTACAGCTCCAAATAATTCAGGTAGCAAGTGCTTTTCATTTGAAAATGCATTTTCCATTTTTCTTTTGAAATGCTGAATTTTAAAGGGATTGAGACAAAAGTTGGGTTTGGATGAATATAAAAGAAGGGTCCTCCTGTGTCAGCAGAGCTCAACACTGACCTGTCCCCATTCATGACAATTTTTATGTGTTAAGAGGGGCATCCTCAACTGATGTGGATTTCCCTTGCTCCATTGAAGTAGTTGAAGCTCTGACATTTTAAAGCAGCTGGAGATTTGCTCCATTATCTTTAGATCACTGAATTTAAGTGTGCCCTTAAAAAAGGATTTCACTTACTTTTTTTAGGGTGAGAAAACATTTACATACTGTATTGAGCTTCACAGAATCCATTGTAAGTGGATTTGAAATAGTTTTTAAATACAGAAGCACAGCGCTGGAGCCGTTTCAGCAGGGAATTTGGCCCAGTTATTCAGTTTTGTGAGCCACCAATATATACTTCAAAACATTCCTCATAACTAAGTCAGATTTATAAAACTCATCAGGCATAGGAATGAATGTGGCAACATCAACAATAATGTCATTCATTTTCCTGGTGACAGCTACAGAGCTGTTGCCTTTTGCTCTGCGTACAACTTGGAAAGGTAGTGATTTCTGTGCTTTGATTCTTTATACACCCTTGCCAGCCATTCTTATTTACCATACAGAGTCAGTTATTTATCAAAAGAGAAGACAAAATAATAATGGCCACCTAATGTACTTTTTCCTACTGCTACTGGAAAAAGAGTCACATTTTTAAGATAAACAGTTCAAGGCACTTTATAGAGCTTCTTTCATGCAGTGTATTTTGAAAAACACTTTCAAAGAAGAGAGAAAAAATAAAGACAATGCTTTACAGTACTAGTTGTGGCAGGACAGTACATACTCAAATAAAATGGGAAAGAGTCACTAAAAAAGGCTTTTTTAGCTTTTTCTTGTGTTCTGCTAGGTTGGAATACTGATTTGTAGAAAGCATTGTAGCAGTAGCTATTGCTTGATGTAGCACTAGAAAATGCTTTGTATGGATTTAGAATCAATCGTGTATATAATTGCATGTGTAAAAATTGGGAAGTTGGGTTTGTCCCTTGTTTAAAGCCCATCAAACCTCATAATCTGAATTATGTTACGTTTTTGAGTAACCCCACTTCACATCTTGCTGATCTTGTAATAGGAAACCTGCACACCGGTCTCACGACACCAGGACAGGCTTGCATACAGCCTCCTCTACTGCAAGCATCCCTCTAACAATGCCGGGGGGAGAGCCATAGTACAGGGAAGCACACAGATGAAAGCACATACAGTTTTTTTTTTTAGACTGTTAGTTGTTTGGTAGCCTATGCTTAAATCATGAATGTGAACGAAGGCTGCAAAAGGTGCTGTAGATTGCCAAATGTTGCAGGCTAATAAATGCATGAGCACGGCTCAACAAACCTATTCGGTTGTATAAATAACAAAATGATTAAGAAACGGGTTGCTTAGTATGAGACATTTTTGAAATAAATAACCAAACTTTTACTTTTGGTAGTATGCTGGCCTCTTGCTGTGTGGAAAATATACTGCCTCTGTTGTAATATTAACAGCCACTATTGAAGATGAGGGACGGGACTAGATGGACCATTGGCTTGATCCGATAAAGCAATTTCCTTTTCGAAATGCAAGGAGGTATAATTGCAATAGTCTATATTTTGACTGGCTTATTAGAACAAGACTGTAATTGTCTAGCATTCTGTTTTTGCTTTTTTTTTTTTTTTTAAGAATGATATAATGCATTTTAAAATAAATCTCTCAGTAACATGCAGTCTCACACTAGCTCCTTTGGAGACAGGAGCACAGACCTGAAAAGTCTCTCACATTTACAGTGATGCTCCCGTGTTGGATTTTTCCTCATGCTCCCCCACTGCAGTTTCTGCATCCCATATTGATAAGAGAGCAGTGGCCTCCAGCCCACCTCAGCAAAAACTGGTTAGCTGTGTGGTGTATGGCCCTTTGCTTGTCTCTGACTTGTCGTGTCAAGGGATGGGGCAGAGGACAGAGTGCTGCCCCTGGATCACCAAGTGACTTTTCATGCTCCTCTGAGCACCTTTTTATGGGGCACTCTTCCTGGTTACAGTCTCTCCCCGTGACTTCTCCCTCACCAAGTGACACCATGTGTGAGAGAACCTGTCCCAAAGCCTCTGATGTGCAGGCTGGGTGCCTCCTGATGCATGGCCACACAAATGGGGGATATGTGAGCACTGGCTTAAAACCCCACTCTAGATCCCCTTTCATTTGAGACTTCTCTTGTGTTTGTTCCTGTGTAAGATATCCATTTGGCCTTTTGAGTTCTAGGCTCAACCTTAAGTCATCGTTAGCTGGTGTATCATTGAACTTCATGACATGCAACGTACATCACAATGGCTTGGTAGCTCTCAGTAAAGATAATGGTTTTCCGTGCCGTTTGTATGTACCAGTCTTTGAAATTTGGATCTTTTCCAGCAACGGATGAGAGCTGGTACCATCTGAAGCTTGTTTCATGGCTTATCTGAAATGAGTCAGTAGTCTTCGTTTGGATTTTACTGTACAACTGTCCAAGCCACAAAAGTCACCACTGGCAAAAATGATGATGTGCACCTGCTGTGTGCACAGCAAGGCAAAAACCGAGCTCTGATCAAGCAAGGCATTTCAGCTGCAAGCATGTAGCTTCAATGGGACTAGTCAAATTAATTATGTGCTTGCAGACTTTTCTGAAGCGAGCCTGAATAAATGTTGCTAACTGCTCAGAGTGATCGGTGTTGAAGGCATGTGGGTGGGGTGCTGCTGAAACGGCTATGTTTGTGTCTGTATTCTGGGTATAAATTTAAGACTTGAGCTTTGTTTCGATGGATTGTCAGCCCTACACCTTCTATAAACATCCAATCCCGTTATATTCAGAACAGAGACCGTATAACAGCAGGTCATTTTCAGAAAGGTGCAGCAAGTACCTACCCTGTATTATAGCGTTAGAAACTACAATTACAATCATGTAATTCTTCAAATGTGATGTTACTGGCATGACGCTGAAGTAAAATATCACTTTCTGACGAAGTATATCAGGCTATGGTATTCCTGCAAGAAATGAGGTCATGTTTAAAGCTTAACTACAGAAGAAGGATCTCTTTCTGAGCCATAGCAGGAGAAGAATAGTCTCTCAGGACTGTGTTACCTGTGTTTATTTAGCTTTGATTTTTTTTAATCTATATATTATAACAAATAAGCTATATTTAAATAAGATGGTAAATTTTATCTTGAGGTCTGGTAACTGTAGTAAATAAAGTGAGATAAGTTCTGGTATATAAGTTTACTGGAATCCAGACAAGAAAAATCGTATTTGTATGCTAACATAACATGCTATAAATTCAGATACGATGTTATCAGCCAATATGGTTAATGTTGCCTGACATTTCTCATTACATGATCCTGCTTTTTTTTCTGTTCAATCTAAAATCACGAGGGATATCACTTACATTGGAATTAAGATAATACTTCAAACACACAGCCAAAGTGTCCAGACCTTCATAACCAAGGCACTACACTGGTATTTGTGTAATGTTCAAAGAAATAAGTAGCCATGAATCCAGGCGCTGGCTGAACTCCAGCCATAGGAAATGTTTTTTCCCCTCCCATGTGGATTCATTCTCCTTTATGGCAACATGATTTTATTATTTTCTGATTATAAACATTATGATTTGATAGAAGTATTCTTGGTGATTGTACCCCAGTTTTTCCTTTACCACAGGGATAATCTTGCGGTCAAAAGCTAACAAAACAAATAAAAGTAACTCTGGGTAACCCTTTTCCTCTTTTCAGATGCATGTGCTTCATCTGGGAATCTGAACCCGCATACTGCTGTGCTCAATACATCACTTCATGCTTTTAGATGACTGTATGAGGATGTATGGGGCTTTAGCCCTCACGTTGTGGAGGTCAGCGTGGCCTGCATGGCCTGATCTGGCTGTGACCAAGCTGGTCATGTGCAATTGCACAGCTGCCTTGTTCCATTCTGATCATGCTTGCATCCTTTCATGTAATTGTTGGGGTCACTGCTTGTGTGGAAATGTATTAGGAGAAAATTTGAGCTTAGCTCAGCCTTTCTGAGCTTTCACTTTGAGGCAGTGATGTAATTTTTTTATTTTTGTTTTTAGCAGTGCAATTATTCCTACATGTTTCAGAATTTCTTTGGCATTGCTTTGATTTGTTGCATCTGTTATAAATACATATTTGATGTCTGGCAAATACACACTTCACACTCATAAAATGAAGTATGCTTTTTAAAGCAACTTTTTTAAAGCAACTGCTTTTTCAGAGCAACTGGTACATAACAGTTACTATGTTTTCTTATCAGAAGACAAATTATAGAATTGCTAATTATTCACCTATATGAATCTTAAATAAAACCCTGTGTGGCAAAAGTGCTGACACAGCTATCACAATAGCTGCATGAATGCACTCTCTTCAATAATCTTGTTCTCATTCCCACTTTAAAAACTGAACCCACAGCAATGACACTTGTATTCCCCTCTTCCTCTTCATCCACCCAGACACTCATCACTTAACTTTTTCTCCTCTAGGTCTCCTTGCCTGTCCTTTTCTCCTCATTGTTCATCTCATCTGCATTGGTGTCATATAATCTTTCCGAATGTCAAGTAAATGTAGTCTGCAGTCAGTATTACCAAATTGCTTTCCTGCCAAAAAAGTCTCTTTTCATATGCCATGACCCATCATCTCACAGTTACCTGCGAGTCATTCTGATTCCCAAATTTACAATATATTTTCTATTTAATGAGCTATTAAACATTATGCACTTTTAAACTTCATCTTTTCTGACTAACTGCATTCCTCCTGATAATTAGAGCTTTAGAGAGAAACAATTAATTTGGAACCAATTCTGCAATAGAAGTGACATTATTTATATAGCATTCCTCCATATCTGTGCTCTAGGGATTATCTCATTAGCATATATTTATATTTGGAAACTCCTTAAGACCATTATGTCAGTCCAATAGCCACCACGTTGTCATCGATAATATAGACAAGACTACTGCATATGCTATTTTAACGTGACACACAAAATGAAAATAGATACATGGAAGGGTGAGTAGTTTGGTTTTGTTTTGACTAAATTAAAAAAAAAATCAGTTTATGTCCTTCCTCCAGCTTAGGAGAACATTTTGAGAAAAACTTAAGTTAAACACAAGCACATATAATATTACATACATATTGCACGGAAGTGGTCATTTTGGAATTGGTATGTTATTCCCATGTCTTTTTTTATTAATGGTAATATTCAATTTGTTAGAATAACTTTTCAAATTAAGTAGATATCTAATAAGAATTTTGTAAAAATTGCAGATTACTCAGTGATGATGAGTGAGTTCAATCTTTGTAGCTCATAGCTTACATTACATTAATGTATTTATTAAATCCAATAATGTCTACTAGTTTGGGCTATATAATCCTGTTTCTGTCACTGTGGTTAATTATATCTAGTTAATGGATACGAACTAAATGCTGTAAATGCATATGCATTCTGCTAATAGCTTAGCTTGTGACAATCCCAATAACTTTTCCATGAATTCTAATCTTTTTTTTTTTCCTCTGCTACTTAGAGTTACACTTTAGCAAAATATGAAAATGATTGACAGAAGGAAACTTTGTCCATGATTTTGCCATGGCAGCAGGTAGAAATGTACATTTTAAAGTCTTCATCTTTCAGCTTTCAACCCTGTGTTCAAGTAGCAGTAACTGTAAGTCTCTAACAGCCTTCCTTTGTTGCCTGCCAGAGCTTGTGCCTGGTTCTCACAGTTACTTTGTGGGAACAATACCAAAAATATTACTGGGGGAAATTTCTTTTCTCTGAATCAGTAAATACTATCAGTAAATACTACCATATTAAATACTGGGTTAAAATGAGTGCAATATACATATGGTACATGATACACATAAGGACACTCTAAGTTCACTGCTTATCTGTTGTGTATTTTAGATGCCTTTCCACTCTCTTTTGAGTGAATAGTTATGTGCACAGTTAAGTGGTTCAGTAGACAGCTTCACTTCCCTCATTTCTCTTGAAGCTGGACTGTTTTGGTCCAGCACTGTTTCAGTTCAGTTGCAAACTTTTCTGGTTTCTTGGCAAAGTAACATGACAGGCCTGATTCTGTCACCTGAGGTATTTCTCACCAGTGAACAATTGAGGTGATTCAAAGCTGCATTTATATATATTGCATATATTTTAAGCAAAATATATTTTATACCCCAAAACTTCTCAGCAGTTAAACAAAAGGATAAAAATCTGAGTGTACCAAATCCTACCTAAACTTTACTATTTTCTTGGAAAAAAACAACAAATCATTGTTTAATCCTTATGTCCACAGCTATTCTGAGTTGTATATTTCAGTCTCAGTATGTCCTTCTGTCAGCATCATAACTCAAGCATTTATTGGTTACTCATGGCCCCCTTCCTGGAGACAAAATTTGAAGCTGTTTCTTTTAATTTCTATAGGTAGTCTGGTCTTGACCAGAAGGTCTGTATTTATTAGGACCTGGAAATAACATCTTTCAAATTACTGGCCCACATACCGTGACTTTAAAGTTACTGCCTCTGCATGTATATATCTGTTCTTTTTATTTACATTTGGCACTTCCAGTTGCTTACAAAAAATCTTTTATGTCACAGTAAGTATAACAATCCTAAGAAAGCTATTAACTGCTTATATTTGAATAGCTATGTGACATTCAGAAAATTAGTGTGTATCAGTCTACATTATCATCAGAAACCTAGAGAGAAACATGCATAATTTTGCTGTATACACAATACACTACTGATTCAGCAGTGTGCTGTGGAGTTCAGATCACAGTAATGATAGATTATAAGGATTTAGAGAGGTACATTTCTGTTATACCGCCTTCGGGGTTGTTGTACCATTTTCTTAGTTGGTCTTTGCCACTGGATGATGAGTCAGGCTGATCATGAGGGTTTCAGGTATTAGATGGCTGCTAGTTTTGAAGGCAGAGCCGATGCTGGAGCTCACTGCATAATGATATGTTGGCTCCCACAGTGTAATTGTTTCTAGTAGAAATTATCATTTTTAAATCCTTGTTCTCTTTAGTCTGTTCTTTCTCCTCATCTCAGGAGAATTCTTGAACTCATTTAATTGTCCATGAAATAAGAAGCCTGTGATTGGAGCCCGCTAGAAAAGGAAATTGCAAAATGGGCAAATACTTCCTCTGTTTTGTTTTGATCAGTTGCAGCTAAGGTTCTCCAGTGACAATGGTCTTGATAAAGACATTTAGTTTTTACCCAGCAGTTCTCTTGTGAAGTTGCTTTATTAAGGAACTTTAGGTCTGTCCAGAGCCAGAGAACAAGTAGGAACAGGCTCTAACTAAAGAAGGATATCAGAAAGTGAGACAGTGAGAAAAACGCTGCTTGCTTTGTCATATTCTTTCCATTGTTGGAAATGATGGTGGTAGACAGTGTGTCACGTAATGTTACAGGAGGAATTACGTAATGCTAACACTTGCAGGTATTGAACAGTTGTTTCCATTTCGGAGGAAAGAAACTGTCCCTGACATCTGCCTTTTGTTCTATTTCTATTTTGTTCTCTTTTCATGTTTGTTGAAGTAATTTCATTTGTGTTTCCCAGAAAACTCTAACCATACATTGGAGAAAGAAGTGCCTGCCTACGACTTTTCCATGGAACCCTGGTTTGTTCCAGGCTAGTTCTTTCTTAACCGTTGTAAATACTGTCTAGCACTAAAGAACACAAGACCATAATTGGAGAAGAGGAGAATGAGAAAGAAGAGATTGTGCCTGTCCTTCCTTTTTTAATTTAAACAATCTTTAACTTAGGCTCCTGTACAAGAAACACTTAGAAAAATGAAACCAAATCTTTTTTTTTTTTCCATTAGATGTATTTCCAGCTTTATTTTTCTTTGACTGTGATTGAATGAAAAATTGTCTTTGATCATTACCTTCATACTAACAGTTAAGAACTGTATACTTAGAAATACATGCTTCTACAAAAATTGGATTTCTAAGTTAAATTAATAGTAATGCTGGCTTACTTTAGCACTGGTGTAATAATAGAGCACAACTCCTTGCATTTCTCTTTTTCTGGGCTTACCAGCATAATAATTTATAGTAGTAATTTTCTACATGAGTTTTAATTTACCAGTTAAGTTTCCAATAAACTTGTCATGATTCCTGAAGTAAGCCTATTTTTCTTCTCTTTACTATCTGGGAGAATTTCTTCCCATCGCTGAATAATTTCAAGTCTCTATTACTCTTTGAGTGTAGCTATTATTTTGCCAGTCCATTGTACACACAAACCTTCAACACCAGGATTCCTTGGCAGGTCTAAATGGTCTGCAATTAGTTATGAATAAAATTATAGTTATTTTTAATACTAGGAATCAAGTATAGCAAAATATAAAATGGATTTTAAAACAGGGACTCTCCTCTCTGTCTTACTTTTCAGTTTCTCTCTTCCAGTTGGTAGCCCAGGTTGGCTTGGCTACTGCAGTTGTTCTAAAATTGATGTAACACAGTAGTTTTTCAAGAAAAAGTTAAAGGGCTTCAGCAGCAGGACAGAGATGCATCTAATTTTGTAACTGATAGCAGTCCTGTTAGTGTTGGTTATTAAAATAGCGTCATATCTTTTCATGGTTAACTCCATGTGTTCAGTTTCTCTGCTAGAAGTTGAAATCTGAAGGGATTTCAGCCTGAGTGCCACATAACTCCTTTTTAATTTTGGTCTCTGAGGTGATGAAGAAACCTGAAAACCTGCTCAGATGGCCTAAATCTGTCAGAGAAAGGAGAGTGGAGCCCTTCACATAACCATTGCAGATACTCTGAAATTCACTCCGTGAATCTCAGATAATAAAAGCTGTTGGGGTGGCTGATTGTGATTGAAAAGGTGAAGGTGGAGTCACCTTTCCGCATTTTCAACACTAATAAAATTTGTATCTGGAATTTATCTTTTAACTGATAAGAGCAAGTTTGGAAGCTGGAGAACAGCTACAATTGTGTTTTACCATCATCTTTTGTTACTTGATTGGCCTGAAAATCTTCAGTGATTAAATTTTATGATTTGGAATTATACAGCTAGGTGTAGCAGTAGTCTCATAGCACTATGTTTCTTTGCCTGTCCAAAAGTATTGCTGTATTGTTTGAAGTTACTCTTTTTAATTTTGAAGCCTCTGCTCAAAAACATATTTAATCCCCTGGTATTTTGAGAAAAGTAATAACAGTACATCATCAAATAAAATTCTTGAGCAAGCATAAGGAATCTAAAATGAAAATTTTTCTAGACATCTTCCTTTCTTCAAACAAACAAATAAAACCCCAAACGAGTTACATGGGATTAAAAGTAAATCGGCCTTTAGTTGTGATTCTTTTTATTGCTACCTAAAGAACCTTTGCAAAGATACATTCAGAGCTGCAATTTCCTAATTTAAGAGTAATAGAAACAACTTCTTCAGCGACTTAAGAGATGTGCCAAGGGTAAAAATCTTTGTGTGTTACCTTTGTGATGTTGTAAGGTCCAGTGCTACTTGTTTTTTGATGTTGGAAATTTGGTCATAGCCTACCAAAGGGGACATTAGAGACAGGATTCAAGTTGAGACTGAACCTAAAATATGTTTCTACTTGTAACTATCTACTTGTGAGGCAGTTGCTTTAACTTCATAATCGAGGGAGATCTAGGGTAGGTTCAAGTGCATAACATCATTTTAAAGACTCTAGAGCATCTTGTCTGGCCTCCAAGCGCTACTCAAGATGGGTGCAGAACATGATATGCCTTGCCAATTCCTTCCTTTGAGGCATCTCAGCTGACACAAGATGGTTTTGTTCAAGTACCTGAACTGCTGAATCCTGTCCCTTATCAACAGATGTGTAGAGTGATTCTACTTGCCCTAAAAGAGATACCTACTTTGTATCAGCTGAACTGTACTTCAAGTCAAAGTCATACTTTGCCCTAAACTTGTGATTTAACAGTCGGTAGTGAGCATTTTTATATGTGTCAACTTATCTAAGATAGTTGTATGGGATTTATAGTACTGTTTCAGATCAATAACATGAGACTCATGGGCATGTCAGATATTGTGTTTAGTCAATTCAATTAAGTACTTACATTTCAGTGCTCAAATTTAGGTGTCTTAATCTTGAACTGAATCCTGTCGCAAGACCTGAAGGTGACATGAAGAATAATAGCATCATAGACAGCAATTACAAAATTAATTAATCTGGGGGACAATCTCTGCTAAAACTTTATTTTCATCTCTTTCTTTGTATGTTGTTTAGTGATATAATCTGATGAAAAATCCTAGCTAGTGAAAAAGTACCTCCACACTCAATTCAAAGTCTGGATATTCATCTGAGGTTTGAAAAAGCTCACAAAAAAGCTACAACCTGATTAGCAAACTGGGTAAACTAGATTTAATGTTTCTGATAATTCCAAGAGGAATGAACAGAGAATAACTTTTTAAAAGTATCTCTGGAAGGGGTGAATTCAGCTTTCATTCTAAATCATCAACTGCATGACATTAGTTAAATTTTATTTCTGAGGTCAACTTTTGTTGCTGAGAGCATTGTGTAGAAGGATAGTTAACTTCAGAACAAGCATTTATTGTATTGCAGTGTAATAGGTGGAAATGAGAGGAAGAGTTTCCACGTGAATGAATAATGAGGGTAAAAATCTACTTGTGGAGTTTTAGAGCAATAAACCAAATGCATAGTCTTGAAAGAGGTATATTCTATGTACACTACTTTTGTGACAGTGGCACTTACTTGAACCAGTCAGGAATGTGGTGCTGCACAAATATAAAATGAAAGATTTTACTGTTATCTATTTCAGTTCAGCTGCAGGACTGACCGCTGCAAGAGAATCTTCTAGTCCTTAGTCCTCATGACAGCCGCCTGCCAGTGGGTCTATAGCTGTAAGTCTTAACATTGTCCCGCATGCAGCAGTGGTCCACATACCTTGAGCTAACAGGATTAAGAAGTATATAATTGCCAATGTCTACTAGTATTTTAACAAAACAAACACTGAGACTGTTATAAAAAGTTTCTTTGTGGTTTTGATTTTCACATTAGTGATTTGACTGTGATTCATTAGGTTTCTTTAGTCTGGCTGTTATGTAGAATATAGGTCTACTGGCATCAGTTCCCAAAGTGTTATTGCCCTCATTGGAAATAGACAGAATCAACCTACAGAACTGGAATTTGAAAGAAAAAAACAAAGCAAAACAAAACATAAACATACACACTTCCACCACCAACAAAAACAAAAACCAGAAAACAAAACAAAACAACTCTCCTTTGTCTATAATCAGAGTAAATAATGCAAGAAGTACATCTTCTTTAGTACTTCTTAGATTATTAAACTCTTTACTACAGAATTAGAGAATCTTAAATATAAGAAGTAGTTTTGCTCGTCATTTCTCTTGTGAAGGGATTCTTAGGGTAGGCAGCAACAGTTGAAGTCACTAGGTTGAAAAAAATGCTTGCGTCCCAACCCTGACATGATGAGGCAGTGTACCCTCTCTCCTCATCCCATATCCTCATTTTTTCTTCCACAGTATTCCTCTCTTCACTCCTTCCTATCAGCAAAATAATTTTTGACTGCATTTTAAGTTGGTGAGGATCTTCACGGCTCCTTACTATTTCTAGACTACTAAAAACATGTCTTGATTTCCCCAGTATCTCTATTTGAGAAGCTGTTGTTGCAGGTCACTTCTATTAGCAGAACGTCAATATGTGACTAATTAGAGATGAAACGTCCAATGAGTATTGAGTAATGTAGTTTTCTAACTTTCTAATTAATGGCAAAACACACAAAAATGTTAATTATGGTTGGAAAGATCCTATGTACCATTTTGTGAAGAGTTCTTTTAATTTTAATTGCAAGAAATGATGCAAATAACTGAAGATAAAATATAAGAAAGAAAAAAAGTTTTCTCATGCCACAGATAATACAGATATAAAATATTTTATAGCATGTAAAATTGTAAACTCCTGCAGGAATTCGAGAATATTAATTCTCTCAGGGAATAAACATTATGCTTCTTACATACTTAGCAGCCTCCTTTTAAATCAACAACAACAAAAAAATCTAGTATATTATTTGTGATAATATGCGATAGCTGTTATTGGAGGTTTCATAACTAATGACCTAATCTGTCTTTAAATGTTAGAGTGGATAGATATACCTAGATTGATGGATACAGTTTAAAACCCTAGGGCCTGTCTATAATAGAAAGAATTAGTGTCAGCAATTTGTACAGCTGAACTGATGCTGAACACTATTTAGGTAAAAATGAATGAAGAATGAACTTTGTTCAGCCCTATTTCAAAATAACTGTTACAGGGTTTTAACCAAGCCATAAGCCTGCATTTGGCTGGAATGCCCATGAACAGTGTGATAACAATTTTAAAACAAGACATCTAACGGTATGTAATAAGGCAATGCTACATCTGCTTTGGGCCTTTTTTTTTTTAATTTATTTTTTTTGCTGAGTTCATACAAAAACATTTCACAAAAATGAGTACAAACAGCTGCCCAGCAGGACTTGTGCAAAGTGGAACATTTCTGCTGAACTCACTTCATTCCACTCTTTATGTCATAAATGGGATAAAAGTACTTCAAGGTTTTAACACAAAATCATTTCTAAGAAGCAGTTCACATGATGTATACATGCATATATACCTGCTGTAAACAACCACAGGCTTTGAAAATGAACAGAAAATGAAAAAGATTTTTATACTTTTTGACTGTTTACATGGTGGTTTTTGTAGGACCCATATTAATGAGAGTGTATATAGATTGTATTTGTAGTGAATATCTGCCAGGAGTCACTTTCTTTCATATTCATATATATTCATATATATATTCATATATATATTCATATATATATTCATACCTATATTCATGTAAGTCCTTTCTCCATCTTAAGCTGATTTCTCTGTTAACTTGAGTTCATTATTTGCATTAAATTTGAAGCAGTAATTTTGTAGCATTTTGCAAGTTTTATTTAATTTGCTGTACAGATGCATTTATAATTTTGTAATAAAACAGGAGAGAGCTAACAGAAATTTGGAAGCCCTTCTAATTTGGTTCAACATTTTTTTCCTAACAGACGTTCCCAAATGAGTACATCAGCATCTTTTCCTGGAAGAAATTTTGCTACTTTTAGTTCTGAATATAGCTCATCTTCTTTTTCATAGCAGTGTAGAAGTGAGCATCAGAAAAACTCTCACTATAATCTTGACTTTCATCCTATTTCCACTCTAAACACAGACCAAGATGTCTGCTTTCTGGGGAGCTCTCTTCATTTTTTGTAGTGTCCAGCTGACATGCTTATGCTGAGCTACATCAGCAGTACTGCTTAGTGCTAACAGGAATGAAACTTCAACAGGAGGACACAGCAGATTTTACCTTGGGTGATGCAGATGTCTTTCTCAGAGCCAATAAACCCAATCTTACCTCTCCTTCCAGTCAAAGTATTTTTGGACATTTTTGACATTTTGCACCTGGTACTTTATGTTGGGGATATTCAGTCCTTATAGCTTCCATTGACCTCAGTTGTAATTTGCAGTTCTGCAACTCCAAGAGGAAACTTTCTATAAACAGAAATCAAGATAGCATGTGTAAATTGCAAGACAGCCTGCATAACTTACTGTCATTTGTGCATGTAAAAAGATTATGTGCATACAACAAAGACCCATATGCTAAAAAAGCAACTCTCTATTTAAATCAAATTCCACAACTAAAATCAAATTGCATCTACTTGTAACACTGTCTGCCCTGAGGAGTCCTATCTCAAATCTGTATGAATCCCTTCTCTGCGCTAAAGAAGCAGACATTGCCAGATCAAAATTTTGAAAAAGTACTGGAGATACAGCTTACTCCTTATTGACTGCCTTTACCGACTGCTTACTGACTGCCTTTGCAGTCATGAAATCTTGGAAAAATGAGATGAACCTTAACAAGGGTTTTGTTCAAGTAGTCCACTCCAAGAAACTGATCCCCATCTCCAAACAATCTTCACCAATATAATGTGTTTGCATAACTTTACTATAATGATAGATGCAGTGGGTTTTAATTCCAAAGACTTCCGCAAAACATTCCCAAGAGTAAGCAGTTTG
Organism: Anser brachyrhynchus; assembly: GCF_964034855.1. NCBI lineage: Eukaryota > Metazoa > Chordata > Aves > Anseriformes > Anatidae > Anser > Anser brachyrhynchus. The sequence continues at coordinate 35,610,937 of NC_137694.1, read as the reverse complement.
CTGACTACAAGTAGTGTTGTGTGCTTAATTCCTTCCTTTCCTTCTTTCCTTCCTTCTGTCTTTCCTTCCTTCCATCTTTCTTTCCTTCCGTCTTTCTGTCTTTCCTTTTGTCTTTTTCTCTTTCTTTCTCTTTTTCTCCCTCTCTTTCTCTTCCTTTCTTCCTTTCTTTCTCTAGCATTTAATCGAAAAATTTGGCTGAAAGCCAAATGTGATTTAGAACATTTTTATGTCTCAATCACCGAACAAGCTGTTGTAAGAACTGCATCCTTAATGCACAGAGGATGAGTTGGCATTTCTAGTTCAGATTAGTTAGTTCAGCGATTGTAAGCAATTCTCAAGTACAGGTGACAAGAAAGACCTTTGCCTTGGCATTGTAGTCAGAAAGCTTAGTTAGCCAGGAGACGCTGTCACGTCGGTGGAGGCTCATCCAAAGCTAAGAATGACTGTGGACTTTGGATGCTTGGGAGAGCTGTTACAGCTCTGAGATATAATGATGTGGCTCTTTAGTGCTAGATTTGATATTAGATACATTTTTAGCTGTGACATTTACTGTTTCAATCCCTGGTAAACCAACCTTGAAACAATGATCACATTAGCTAATCCCAACAGTATTTGAATCCCTTTTTCTAAACTGGACAAAGCTATCATGACAGCTGTATACTATTCTGAGAATCAAATCTGAGTTTTCTGCAGGGACTTTTGATCTGCTGACATAAATATGCCTAAGCTTGGGCTGCAGGCAGAAGAATTTCAGCTGATCAAACTTGCTTATTTTTCTGTAGTTCGGGACTATCGCATCTTGGCCCTTGATATATACTGAGTTGTTCAGAATTCTACAAAGGAATGCTTTTATGACCTTGCCTGAAATTATTGAAGATGCTGTTTCCACATCACAGTTTTGGAGAGCAATTTTCCAAATTGTGGAAAATGGGAGTTTGAATAGCTATGCAGTCACCTGTGATGACCTGGACAATTTGTACTGACCTGTTTTAATTTTAGAGGAAAAAGTATCTCCTTTTACAAATCTTACCTGGCTTACGCATTGCGTTTGATTTCATGGTATTGTTGTATTGTTGATGCTTTTGTATATAGGAAGTTTGCCACCTATGGCTGGGGATATATATGGTACCTCACGTGCAGCAGAGCATTATCGAGCCTTAGTGATCACTCACTCAGACTGGAGCACCTCATGTTGTAGAAAGATTGGTGAATCAGGCTTCCCTTTCTTTTAGGGCTGAGCTGGGGTTAGTGTGGTTTGAAGGGCTGAAACTTGTCCAGAAACAGTACAGAGGAGTTGTGTATGAAACTTGTTCTTTTACATAGGACCAGTTAAGGTTGAAGGAAAACATACTCCATTGGAGACAGTGTCTTCCATTTGGGAGCTGCTTGGGGATAGAAGACTCTTGGAAAAATGACTTGGAACTCTCCATAAGTACCCAATACTGAGGAATACTCCAGTGCAGTATGCAACTCCTGTGCTCTGTCTGAAGGCAAGTAAATGCTTTCATCTTTACATTGTCAATTAAAATTACCTACTTCAGTTATAATGTGTCCTTCAAAAGGCGTACAGAGAGACAATGTCCATGAGATGGGAGTTTGTAGATGAAGGTCACTCCCATGTTAACATAAAGCGTTTTATAGTAAACACAGGGGTCAAGCAATTGAGTCTGTGCATCTCAAAAAAGATGATAGATAGGACTGTGACAACATTAAATAAATAAACAAACAAAAAACACATAGTTTTTCATTTCAGAGCTTAAGTCTTGTTTTGAGAATAAAATCTGCCCTTGATGGTTAACTTGAAACAGAAAAGAAAAAAAAGCAGTAAGGGTGCTTTTTTTTTTTTTTTTTTTTTGACCTTTCCCACTTCATACATCTCAGCATAATGCTGTTTACAATGTAAATATGGTTAAGTATTTTAGGAACAAGAAGCAAGATCTCAGGTTCTGGAAGGAACTGAAAAATGAAGAGAAACTTTTGGCTGCCCTTCAAAAACTTCAGATCCACAAAATCTTAGATCAATGAGCTTAGCTCATCTAGAGACTTCTAAAAGAAAGTGCTGTATGTATGGATCTGTGGTCTAAGCAGAGATGTTTTCTGAACCACGCCTGTGAAAAATGGATCAAAGACTAGATTTCATGATCTGCTTTCTTTGACTGACTAAAATAGAAGACTGTTCATAACAGTTTTGTTTTGTTTCTCTTTTCAAAAAGTATTTTGTCTGTGATTACAGGGAAGTTACTTAAATTGATATTTCTTTTTTGTAATATCCTAGAGGAAGAATTAATATATAACTTTTTTCTTTACTTGGATATTTTGAGGACTTTTAGTTGTAAATGTCAAAAGAAAATTGCCATGCCAATATGAATTACCTGTAATAAGCTAATGTTGATTAGATTTTTTTTCTTGTCTATTGAAATGCTGTGATTTACCTTCTTTGGTTGTTACAGAAGGGAAGAAGAGCGAACTTCTGTTTGAGTGCTCTTGGGGTATTTATTTGCAACTCAGAGTCTCTCCAAAATGCAATTTGGGGTGTGGGACAAGTGATTTCCAAGATGACATTTGTGTGTGAAGCCAAACAGATGACAGAGCCCTTTTCACTGTCACATTGAGAACTCACTGAGAGCTGTTGCAAGGGCAGTATGACAGAAACAACTCTGTCACCATAAGTGCTGGTGATTGTGCTCACACTCAGCTAGCTGCTCCCCGGCATGTGGGATGCCCAGGACTAAGGTAAGGGTTTGAATAGACAGTGCATTGCTAGCTACTGGAAAGAACACATGAAGGTTAAAAAGAGTCATGGGGGAACGGAGGGAGCAAGAAGAGTACAAGGTCCCGCACATCAGTAGTATTTGCTTGGAAACATTTTCCAAAGTCAATGAAATGTATTAGTATATAGATTAGAAATAGGGGTTGCAGATGACTCAATTTATTTTTGCAGCGTTTTTATTCCTGAACATATAAATATGTAAGATGTATATGGACACGTAAAAAAATAAAGGTCTAAAGTCATAGCTGCCTGTAGAATTTGATGGAAATTGGAAGTGCTGAAGCAGAGGTGTGTCTGGAGGTGTTCTCTTCTCCCTCCCATAGACTACTCACGTCAGCGTAAGCTGCTTTGCTCTCTCCCCACACAGAGCTGACCTTGTTCTGACTGGCCTTGTACTTTCTCATTTCTTTGTCTGTGTTAAAGCCAGCTGGTTCTCTCTATGGAAATTCACAGCTAGGACCCTTTCAGCAGATGTCTACATGGCTTCAGCAGCTCTTTTCCTCTGCCCTTCTGTGGCATCATTAGACTTTTACCCTCACATTACAAAGTGAAAGCTGGGTCACTCAACTTTCTTGAAATGTGTTAGCAATTTGAAGGCTATTTATAGATGGACTTCAGAGCATATGGAGTGAGCATAGCCTGAGTATTTATGACCTCCAGATCACTGCTGTTTCTTCACTCAACATTCAGACTTACGTAAGACTTTGTAGCCTTTTATTTTGGAACAACGATCTGTCCTGGTGCATATTGTGATTATACAAGGTTTTCTACTGGAAACTGCAGATAAGTTAGACTGCTTTCCAGCAGCATACCTTCACAATTTTTGCACTGTTTATAAAAACATGATAACTGTGAGAAGGGCACTATTTGTTCAGTGTGCAAGAAAGACTTAAGATAGACTTAGGAGATGGTATCACCTGTGAGACAGACTGAAAAATCAAATAATAGCACTGTCAAGTGGGTGCAGCAAAGATGTCTCTATCTCCGCCAGCTTTGGTAAAAAAAAAAAATAAAAAAAAGATAAAAAAATGATGGTATGTACTTGCTACATTTATTGCATGTTATATATAATAAAAGAATGTTTGATGATTTAGCAAAGGGCAGGCTCAAATCACACCAAACCAGGTGTTCAGACCTCTTTTAGAACACCTTGCTCATGCCAGACAATGAGCAAAATTTTGCTTGGCTTTTCAGCCTCCAAGAATGACTAGGAAGCTTACCCTTTAATGTTGTGGTGTGAACAGTGGTGTCAAGAAGCTTACTACCTTGTACAGCTCAAATTTTACAGCTATGCTTTCTGGCAACTTGTGTCCATTTAAAAGACCCCAGACTGACTTTTGAATCCTCAGGTTTCCAAGCATCCATCATGGGCCTTTCAAAATGTTCTGTCTGCAGAAGTAACAAGACTTTGGGATCTTGGTACAAATACAAATCTGGGCCAACCTTGTTTAGACCATTTCAAATCAAATTTTTTTTTAAGTTTTGTTACCGTTAGCAAGAATCTCAACAAAGCTTCATGTGACAGTCTTTCTCTGATTATACTCATTGGAGAAAGAAATAGCTTTGTAAATGGACAATAAACCCAATGGCATAGTGTATAGTAGCAGTAGTAGTAGTAATCGTAGTAGCTGTGATTTTTTTTTTGATTAGTATATGATTTTGATGGGCATTTTCAGTGTCTTATATAGCTTTCATTAGAAGATATCTGGGTAGAGGAATGTTCTATATTCAGAACTTATGAAATATTCTTCCCCCTGTATAGGGGAATATCCTTGAGAGTATTTTTGAGATAGGAAAAGAGAGTGGCTCAAGACTGCTGAGTCTAGATAGGACCCAGATTCCTTTTATGGAGTACATTGAGTGAGATTCTCAATGAAAGCTAAAAATAAGAAAAAAAATATGAGAAAATATATGAGAAAAAATATATGAGAAAAAAATGAGAAAAAAAAATCATAACTACTACCGAGAGTATCAACTCTATTTCATGTTCAAGCTTTGGGAATTTATTATTCTGATAGGAAACCGAATAAAAACCCGTTCCTTAAAGTTTTCCTCCAAAGTAAAAAATCTATTTTGGACTTCAGCAAGAGCTTTTTGAGAGAAGAACAGGTGTCTTGACTAAGGTGGCCTTTTGGTTGTGAGAGGTGCTTAGGTTCAGGTTCATTTAACGTGATCATTCTGGAATGGGAGACTGTTTGCGGAAAACTGTTGAAAAGGCATTGTGAAAGGACTTCTTTCCCTGGTTAGTTGCTTGCCATCTGCCTGCAGTGTTATGACCATTTGTAGTTAATTATTCCTTCAGGCTCACAACAGATCCTGTACCTTCCAAGGTGATGCTCTGTGGAGGTTATGGTTTCCTTCAGGCACTAGGCAGAGCATGTTCTCATAGCTGGGGATCTCATTCAGACTCCTGTAATTGAAAATTTTGTCATGACTCCTAGGTATTTGTCTCATATGCTTAGCAATGTGGGTTGTAGGTAATATATTGCAACTTTCTTCCAAGATTGATTGGCTTTTTGTTCACTTTGGTGTTATGATTCAAGGTGGTGCTATTTGATCTCTGCTTACCTGAACTTGCATCTTAACTACCTGAGAAACCAGTAAGACAAAAGGTGCAACAGACTGCAAACATTTAACCCAAATAAGGGTTCCTGTGACCTACTGTTTCCTCACATAATAAAACTAGAAAATGAAAATATTAAAGATGGGAGCCTGAGTGGTCTGTCAGAGGAGTCCTGACATTCATCTTGATTTAAAGATGACTGTTACAGGCAAATGTCATGTGTAATTTATGTTTGGAAGGATCAAGCTTTGTAGTAGGACATCTTTCATGCAGGATTGATCAGCTAAGAATAAGGAGACTTTGAAGTGTCCTGGTTTGAACAGAGCACTGAAAGAGAATGAAAGAAACCCCAGAGCTGTTGTGGGAAAGAGGAGAAAGGAGCACAGAATCGGGTTGGGTCTTGCAGGGAGGCAGTTGATGTTCTTTGCATGGTTCAGGTTGAGCTGCAGAACTGCTCACTGCAGGATGTTGTGGACTCTGAAAGTTTACAGTGCTTTGAAAAAGACTTGGCACTTCCATGAAGAACACTCCACCAAGTCTTATTACAATAACGCCCTCTCTGCCTGATGATTTTCATGAGGTGCAAATTGCTCACGTTCTGGGGAAATTATCACTCTAGGTTTATACCCTGTTACAAGCTCTACATAAAATTATGAGGCACCTGCTGCTGGCTGGCAACAGTTAGAAACTATGTACTGGAGACATGCTTTCAGTCTGACCCTGTATGATTGTTCTCATGGCCTGGCAGATTGGGTTTCAAGAGTGAGAAATTTGTGAAGAATAAATTTCCCTCTGGTAAGCAGAAGGACTGTCTCATGCCAGCTTTCTGTAGATTATGAAATAAACCAAAAGATCTGAATCAGAACTGGGAATTATATGTTTTCTTGACAAGAGAGAATAGAAAAATGCCTTTAGCATTTTTATTTTATTATTTTATACATACATATATATATATATATATTTTTTTTTTTTTACCTGAGAAGGGTGATTCCTGGTACATTTACAGGTTGCACTGGACCAAATTCACTTCCCCTAATGTCTCAGTCCAAGATTTGACCCAGTAGCAGCTGTTTCATTGGAGGATCTGTGAGCTTGATGTTTGGGAGAATTTTTTCAATTTCTCTTGTTCCTCTAGATAAGTGTGAATGTGAGGAATGATATGGATACAACACATGACCTCTACAACAAACAGGATAAAAAGTGTTATGCACCTTCATTGATGTTTCAGCTGTTGATTTTCTCTAGTAATAAAACAATTTTTGAATTATTTTAAATGAATCTTACCAGGTACTTCTTTTTAATGATGGATTTTAAGCACAATTCAAGGTGCCCATTTAAACTGATAAACTCTTGCTGTTTCTCCACTGCAAATGTGATTCCTGTTAATTATAATTTCTTCAAAACTTTGCATTGATCTCTTTTTCAGGGTTCCATAACTGACATCAAAACAAGCTCAAATCAGAAAGTATCAACCACAAGTGTGAAAAAATCTCCCACTATACACAGAGGTCCAATTTGAGAAATACAAAGCCAAAATGGACTTTTTAACAGAATGCTAAGGTTAATGAAAGGTTATCTGTTTCAAAACAGGTTCTAGAAAGCTTACTCTCAAGTTTTTATTCTGCTCAATCAAAAGTGGGTGGCACAAAGATTTTGAAATATTTGTTCTTAGTGACTGGGGTTTTAAACTTTGCATTAAGTTTTTGTACTTTTTTTTTTGTGGAGAAAATTTTACTTTTTTTTTTTTTTTTTTTGGCCTTGAATACAGTTTGTCTAAATACAAATCTAAGCTTTCATTATATCTAACTAATAAGAATCAAAGGTTAGTAACCTTTAAATACTTTAAATGTATGCTTGAGGGAATCATTGCTGTCTCTGGGACTTAGCCATGCAACTCTTACAGAAATCTTCCAATGGACTTGGGAAAACACCACCACAGGAGTGACCAGAACAAGCAGGCACAATTCATATGTGTATTTCTCATTTATGTACACCATTATAATATTATTGGTATGGAAGGACATTTACCCATCTCATCCTAGAGTGAATTCCCTTCAGAGCTTGATTTAGCTGAGATTTTTTTTCCCCAGTCTTTTACTGTTTTCTGTCATGGTTTTGCTTTGTCAAACATCGGATTACCAGTGAGGTTCCTCTATAGATGTCATCACAGGAGTGCGACTTCCAGGTGACATTTTGCTAATCTTTTATGAGTCATTACATTTGTTTTGACTTGCTCTCTGTATAATCATTGCAGAAGAGAAAAATACTGTTGAGTGTAATGTTTGCCTCACCTCTCCGTCAGCCTTTAAATGCAGTCCTTCAAAAAGGGAATGATAGAAAAGATCAGTGAACAGCAGTATGAAATAATGTAGCAATGATATTTAGAGATTGTAATTTACACAGTGTAGCCTTTTCATTTTACATATCCGGAAACACATTTTCACCTGATTTACAGGTTCAGTGATATTGTGTAAGGAGAGGCTGAAATGGGAAATGGGATGCAATCTGAGAAACAGATTCATTCGGGGATAAAAGGGTAGTTTTGAATTAATTTTTTTAAGGTAAATTTTTAAGGTAAATTTAATTTTTAAGGTAAATGTCTTCATGAATACATGGAATGTTCTCATGTTATAGAAATGAAATTATTTGATTTTTACTTTGAAATTACATTTTTCTTTTGAAGTGACCTGAATTCTAAAATGGTTGAATAACCTGACACCAAAACTATAAAAATCCCCTTGTGAGTCTGATGAAACTTCTGAGTTTATACAGAATTTTTGTAGGTCTTTCTTGTTTGCTGAACAGATTTTTTTTTTTAAATTTTAATTTCTTTGACCTCTTTCTTTTATTACTTCTAGTGTTTGTTCAGACTTACTGAGGAATTTTATTTGATACATTATGTGGGGCCTGACTACTTTATCCTATTTAATAAAAATATAAAGGGATTCTTTTTTTCCATATATGTGAAAATCACACGTGATACTTTATTTATTTATCTTTATTCTCTCTCTCTCTCTTTTTTTTTTTTTTTGGTGATTTTAGGTATCGATGCAGATGAAGTAAGGAATGAACTCATATATATTCTGGAGTTACTTTCTAAATGATTCTCAGTCTCTCTTGACAGCTACTACTTTATTTCTGAAGGAGGAGGGGTCAGAAGCACCTCTTCCTTCCCAAAGAATTGTGCTGCAAGATGAGAAAGAGTTTTTGGGAAACATAGGTGGCAAACCTATAATTAATTATTTAACCATCTTACCTGGCAAACTTTTCAAAGTAAATTTTCTCATACAATAAGTATGATGTGAATAATTCAACCCTGATAGATAGTTTTCTGTAAAAAGTACCAGTAATTTGAATAAGCCCAAATTACCAAATCATCAAGTCACTTTGCAGCATCTGTATTTTTCTTACCATTATGTAGGATTGTTGATATGTATGTAAGGATTAAGACAAGTTCTGCGAATCTTATGGACAATAATTTTCCACAGTAATATTTTTATCTGCGATCAAAAGTAGATCCTATGGGATTCCACTAGAAACAACACCACTGGATTTTTTTTTTTTTGAGAACTCTCATTTAAACAGTTTTTTAATCCAGTTAAGATGTGCTAAATTGATTTTGTGTAAAGCATTTTCATCAGAATGTCAGTTAGTGCTGTGTCAAAGGTCTCATGGATGTCCACCTATGTTATATCAACTAAAGTTGAAAATACCCAGCTTCTGCAGATATATTTCTAGTCTATAAGAAATTTAATTTGGAGATATTTAATGAGATTGGATCTAATAAAATCTACTTTCTGACTGAGGACTTGATCAAACATCTTTAAATCACTTCCAAGCAGACACACCTTACCATGGCAGCTTATGAATCCCGAGAATATCTCATCGTTTATACAGAAGTAGTAGGGACTGTCGACCTTTCCCTTGTCTTTGTGCATTCCTTCAGGAAAACTCAAGCCATGTTAATCAGAAATAGCATAATGTACTGAAAAACTGTTATTATTTTTGGTGACTGACATGCTAATTTTAAACATGGTCATACGATGAAGCCACAGCAAGTCTTGGTTTTCTTACCCCTGCTATCAGAGTGATTACAAATGGTTCCAAAGTGTGTTTATCAATGTGGTGATAGGTGCTATATATAAATATATATATGGTGTGCATTGGCTAACCTGTGTTACATGTTCCTGTCTGTTTTAGGAAGTGGTTCACCTAAGATTGCTTTAAGCTTGGAATAATTTATGCCAGAGTCCTAAATTTCCCCATATGTTAATATTCCCTGGCTTTAAGCTGAGCCACATTATGGGTTCCTCTTCTTGTGTGCTGCTACAGAAACAAGGGTTAGGGTACACTTATAAATTATGCTTATTTTATAAAAGTCATCTAAACCCTTTGAGCTTTCTATGCAATTATTTTCAAACATGCACATGAACGTGTTTGTGAACACATTTAGGAAAGGCTTCTTCTCTGGTACTTATATTTACTGAATGACAGAATAAGATGCCTCTGTAAAGGGGAAGAAAGCAGATATATTCTTCTGCACATTATTCAAACTGACAGAAGAATCACTGAAGAGTCAAAACCTGTCACATCATATATGAATTTAGACTTATATCTATCTGACCCATTTGCACCCATATCTGTATTAAATGTTTCATAATTCTTACAGACATTTTGGTTTTAACTAATCTGTCTTCAAAGCTTTCTAGTTCCTTGTTCTCTAAACCTGAGAACTTCTCTGAATTTCCCTGACATAATCCTAGATATATTGAAGAGTATAAAACTGTTGATTACAGAGGCTGTATTCAACAGCTCCTTTTGTCTACCTTCCTACTGAGGTATCGCTGCTAAAACCTGAAGAAATATGTTTGTACTTCAGTACAATAGATGAAAACTATCTGCAGACTAATGTTTTTCAATGATAACTTCAATATTGTTGTGTCAGCATTGCTATTCTAGCATAAAAGATAATCTCATCCTTCCTGAAACTTCTGACATATTAATAAAAGCAAACCAAGAGAAAGAAAATATTATTTACTCTTCAGGAGACTCTCTATCTTACTTGTTGTGTTTAATTTATGGTACAATTTACAAATAAAGATTACATGCATCTATATAGACCAGTCAAATTGTTTTCAAGTAGTGGTCTGTACAATTTGTCATTTTCATACACCTGATACAGTGTATGTCCTGTCGCTAGCATAACCTGATTACAATTTTCTACGGGGGCAAAAATAATTGTTAAAAAATCTTAATATTTGAAGTTAAAAAGTGTTAAAAATATATAGTTTAGTTTATTATTATTCTCTGTCAGGTTGTTTTTTACTTTTCTTTCTCCTTAATTTTCTTGTTTCAAAATGTGGATTCACTGCATAATCTCCTGTTTCACAAGAGTGTGGAAGGCAATTAAGAATAATTTTGGTATGGTTTGGCTCACAAAAGCCTTCCCCTGAGATAATTTCAACATGCTGAAAGCAAGCTCTGATTCTTGGCAGCAGAAAGAATTGAACCTTTTAAAAAAGCAGGCTCCCAGTAAGCACAATTAAGTTATTCGACCAAGCGAAGGTTGAATTTAGCCTCTCAAATAAACAATTCTGCCAGCTGCATCAGTACTGCATCGGTCCCAAATTCCCCCTTCTTTGATCTGGCATGGCAAATCCATGAAGAGGAACTGGTGTGAGTCTGTGTGTGTTTTATAGTCTGTCAGATGGAGGATAGACCAAGGCCAAACTCCAGCGCTCCCTGGAACATCAAGGGGACTCATGCAGAGATCACGGGGAAAACAGAGTTTGCCCCTGAAAATTATGTGTGTATTGTCACTTGGGGTCTCTGCTTCTCACCAGGCCATTATGTTCTTCTTCCTGCATTTTGCTTTCTTTTCGCTATCTTTCTCTCCTTTCTTCTGTGTTGAGACTTTTCACCCCTTCCCCTGGTGTTGTTCCTGTACCCTGTGACTGGAGTAGCTGGTGTGGTTGGCACGGTACTACGGGTGGTGTCTGTCTGACACCCAGGAGAAAGCAAGGGGCAATGAGGTAGTCTCTGCCTCAGGTCCTTGTGCAGACTCAGGAAGCCACAGTTGAGAGGGCCTCCAGCTCTTCTTCCCTTTGGCTGCTGTATAGACAGAGAGAGAGGGGCCAGGTGACAACGTCCCTGTCACTCCAACGATACACACAATAGTTACATGCTGCTTCGTTAACGTTACAACTTTTATGGCTGGTAATACCGTTATCAGTCTTTATATGATATTTGTAGAAAAATAATAGCTGTGAGTGAAATAAGTTGTTTGTACCTCTAGTGTCTCTTGATGCTATATTCTTACTGTTTAACAATGTTAAATCCTCACACATAGGATTCCTATATTCAAATACCTGAAAGAATTAAGCAGCACTGGGGCCTGCAGGTCTACATCGGCACAGGAAAGGCTCTTGGTTCTCCCTTGGTTCCTTTCCTCCTCCATGAGCAGCACTCATTTTGGACAAAGAAACTCCATTTTGAATTAGAAGGAATTTTCAGTGAAACTAGAAGGAGAGAGAGAAACTAAGAAACTGAAGTAGCCGAATATTTATTCTTGAATATAATTTTACTAACAATTTTACTAATATTTTGTTAATTTTGTCATTTTGTAATTTTGTTCCATCCCTGTTTTCTAGTGAACACTCATTATTCTTAGACACCACATAATAAAGAAGATAGATCTGATTGAACATAGAGGAGTGTATGGTAAATCTAAGCTTCTGTGTATGTGCCCACTTCCTAAAATGCTCTTGAGAGAAGCAAAAACTCAGCAAAGTACACCTCTGTAGTTACACATAACCACAGTAAGACAGTATGCAAATGGAGTGTAGGACACATTGTCACCTAGTATTTAGGTATCCAAAAATCATTGCTATTTTTCTTAAATCTATCACTATTTCAACACCCCAGACAGCTATATTAATCCTTCCACGGTTTTTCTTACAGTCAGTAAAGACCATAGGCACATCCAGAGGGCAGTTCAGAGCATTCACAGTAGGTGTCCCTTTTTCACCCTGCAGATGAGCTGTACTTCATCCTCATCAGCCTTCAGTAATAAATCTTTTCATTACAGTGAGCTGCTGAGAATGTCTTAAGTTTTGAAGATGATTTTATGTGCTAGCTTTGTGCCACTCCAAAATAGTGACCACCTTTCTCTGTATGAAGGAATGCCTCTTATTTCATTTGTCTTTTGCATCTGTAAGAGGAAACCTGAGTCAAAGATAAAGTTTTGCAGAGCAGCACTAAGCAATATAACTGATTGATTCTTTTCCTTTAATTTTATTTAATATTTCAACCTGAAGAATTCTTGTCTTTTATTTTTTTGTGGTTAAGTTTTGTGTGTGTGTGTGTGTGTGTGTGTGTGTTTGTGTGTTTGTGTGTGTGTGTACCTTCTACCTAAATGATTAAATGCAGGGATAAAAATTATGTTTAAAAAAACTGTAAAAAGCAAAAGTTTGCCAAATGCAGTCATTTGCCAGTTTAATTTTAAACATTCAGTGGATATTTTGCATAGGATAGAATACAGTAGGAGATTGTCTTCTTCAGATGGGATGTGGAAATTCCCAGTGGCCTTAATAGAGGCACTGATATTTCCATTTGATTTCTGCAGTCCATAAAATGAAGCTGACCCCACCTCCTATTCATCTTTATGGCAGTATGTTTCTTGAACTGCTCAAATGACTGTTACAGGAGGGTTTCAAGGGCATGTGACAGAAATGGAAAGAGAAATTGGATCCTTTTTCACTAAGGACAAGGATTAGGCAAGAGTTTCAGAGAAGAACTGAGGTAGAAGATTCCACAGATTCCGAAGAAGATTCCTCACCAGCAAAGAAAGGACTTAGTGTAATATTATTAATACTCACTCTCATGGGAGACCTCTGAGATGGAGCATCAAGACAGTCCTGTGTACTTGATCTGAGGCAGCAATAGCTCACATCTACCTATCACCCATCCAGGAACGTGAGAGGATCCCACATTTAAACAGCATACATATAAGGGAAATGCAAGAAGATGAGTTTTGAACATCTGTATTTCCAGAATATGTATAGTTCAGTATAAATAAAAGTATTGCAAATTGAATCGTGTATCTACTTAAATATTTTGTGTCCAGACATCATTTTATTCCAGGTATTTGACATGGGGATAAATAGTACATAGAGAAAAATATTTGAGGTTTATTGGCTTAGACACAGGGATGCAAAGGTAACAGAGCAGATAAACTCTAATATTGGGTTGAATGTTACAATTTTTACCTGGTTGAATTTATTTCAAGGTTGTGATTATGTGATTATGATGGTGATTGTGACTTAATAACTGTTAAAAAGTCAGAATGCTCCAGATAGTGGGAGGAAGATTTGCAATTTCCAGAATGAATGAAAAATAATTTTACATGAATTGGTGAAGATTGCCATACAGCTTACTGTCGTTTATCTAGAAGAAGTTTCTTAATTGCTCGTTTGTAAGATGTGTTGTGGGGTATATAATCCTAGCATGCATTCCAAGAATTCTCGAAAATTTTTGGTTGTTAATAAATGTCAAAATAAGGAAAAAAAGTAAGGTGATCATTGAAGTAAAATCTGTAGTGACTGATCTTTATGAATACAAGAAAAAATTAAAATTTCATCTAATCTTGGAATAGAACAGATGTGCACCTTGGTAGTGCAAAAGGTCATGTGTATTCTTCCTTCTCTTTTAGCCAAGTAAATAACTAAAGAGTTTTTGAAAAGGCCATCAGTTTCTTCATGGTCAGTGAATCTTCAAATGTGGAATATCCAGATGTTTTTCAGAGGTATCATTACCAGCCAGCTGAAAGGGGAGAAATCTGTCCATCTGCGTGACTGTTTTCAAAATAGCAACAAAATTTAGGAATATTTGGCAATATATAAAATGCCAAAATGGAAGTATTTGAACATGGATGGTGTATTCTTATTTATTAATGCTAATTTTAACTTAGAGAGACATCACTCTGTTTTCAAATTAGTATAATTTATTTTCTTCTAGCTATTTAACCAACTCTCATGTGCTGTATTCTATCAGAAGAGTATCAGAGGTATTGCAAGGTATCAGAGATATAGGTTATCTCTTAATCTTAGGATCATAGGCTCATAGGATAATTCAGAGGTCTCAGAAGTCCACTGCTGCTCAAAGCTGGGTCAGGTATGAAGTCAGACTGGGTTGTGCAGGGCTTTATCTAGTCTTGTCTTGTTAATGCCCAAGAAAGTAGATTGCACAACTTCTCTGGGCAATCTGCTCCACTGCCTAACTACCTCCTGGTGATTTTTTTTTTTCCTTAAATCCAGTTTGAACCTCTCTTGTTTCAGCTTACGCCCGAGGTCTCATCCTCACACCATGAAAAGCTTGGCTACATCTCATTAACCTCCCTGTAGGCAGTTACTGGCTGCTGTTAGGTACCCCCAAAACTGTCTCTTTTCCAGGCTAAAGAAGCCCTGGTCCCTCAACCTCCCCTTGCAGAGCAAATGCTCAAGCCCCAGCCTCTGTGGGGGCCCTCTGCTGAACTCGTTCCAGTTTGTCCATGTCTTGTATTGGCGGCCCCACACTGGAGACAGATAAGGCCTAGTGAGTGCTGAACAAAGGAGGATGATGCCTTTCCTTTATCTGCTGGCTGTGGCCCTTCAAATACAACCCAGGGCTTGTGACTGGCCCATGCTCAGCTGCCCAACAAGGCCCCCAGGGCTGCTCCCCAGCTGGTCTCACGCAGTCTGAGCTGATGCAAGGGAGCTCCCCTCCCTGGGGCCATGCTCGGCTTTTCTCCTTGCTGAGTTTCATGAAGTTCTTGTCAGATCATTTCTCCAGCCCATCTAGGCCTCTCTGAATTGCAGCCTGGCCCGCCAGTATATAAGCCGGCCCTCCACAGTTGGGTGTCATCTGAAAACTTGAGAGTCTGTTCCATTGCCTCCTCCAGGTCACTGATGAGAATATTGAGCAGGGCAGGTCCCAGACTAGGCCCCTGCAGTACTCCATTTCTTACAGGCCTCCAGGCAGGGTAAGACACATTAACCACTACCCTCACAGTCCTCCAGCTGCCCTGTGGGATCCCACGGTTCAATCCATTGAATAATCATCAGTCTGCTTGCCTGGAGTCCAGGGCCTGTGCTTGGCTGTTCTCCTTCCTCACTCCTTGTAGGATTTTGGACCCCACTGTGGCGTGGTCACTACAACCATAGCTGCCACTTGACTGTTAGTTTCCCAGTTGTCTCTTCCTTATTAGTGAATAGCAGATGCTGGCAAGCATTGGCCTGCCTGTCCCACCCAGTACCCCGACACCTCCCGAAATCTTGACCACTTGTGTTCTGCTGTGTTGCCTTTTCAGCAGATGTCAGGGATTCTTGAGTCATAGAATGAAAAATTTCAACCGTGTTTCTTCATCTACTAAGATACTTCATTTTTCAGTTTTTAAGACATGAAAATATAGAGACATGCCTCTTCGAGGAAATTGTCCCTATAATTCTGCAATGATTCGCTGCAGATGTGGTGATATGTTTTCCTGCTCAGTATTTGCTTTTGTATGCTAGGAGGTGATAGGTTCCTTGTGGAATTTTGAAGAATTTTGAAGGTGGGAATAATGGAAAACCACTTCCTATGTCTGAATGCTACTTCTGTTGCTTCTACATTATGCAAGGAATCTTTTATTATATAATTATAACAATCATGATCTTATATACATTGAAGTTTGTGTCATAAGGCATTCACTTAAGTGCGGGTAAAGACAAAGAATCAGTTACAAATCATTTGTCCATAAATGTAGCTTTTCTCCAAAAATGAAAAATGAAGAGGAATTTCATTCTGTGGTATAGATAAGTTCTTAGGTCTGGCCTTAGATTTTGATTTCATTTAATGATGTAATGTTAGCCAATAATCATTTCTGTCAGGTTGAAACCTTGTAGATATCTGATCTCTGTAGATCTCCTTCATATGAGGAGCAGAGCGTAGACAGGTTCAGCAGAGCAGATATGCTGCATCGAGAATCTTATGCCATCAAATATTTTGTCCTCAGACCCTGATTCTCTCAATTTTTTAAACATTGGGGAACAGAATATGGTCAGTTCCAGCCTCAAATTCAGCAGTGAAACTAATGTTTTCCCTATGTAAACAGACTTGAATAAATTGCAGATACCAACCAAATATTGATTCTGTTAAGACTGACTTTGAAATTGATTTCATTTGTCCTTGTAAAGGGCTTTATGATCAGATTTAAAAACAAAAATATATTAGAGCTGATAACTAACATTTAAAATAATAAATTGAAGCTTATGATAATATAATTGTATATTTGAGGGTGGCAGAAATATACATTGGAGAGAAACGCCAATAGTGTTTCAGAATCTCTTAAACATAATATCCATCATTTTTTATTCATAAGAGGTCATCACCATATTCCCTTGTTAACATCCTAAACTCCTAAACTCTTAATAGCATTCTAAACAATTGTTGGATTCATTGTTGTTGCTAATTTGCCATTTTTAATAGGAGATTGTTATTGCTGGCTAATAAATGTTTCATGTTTGGAAATTTGTTTCTTTTGCTGATCTTTTCATTAAGTGAAGTTGCTGCTTAAAGTTGTTGTTCTGATGAACATCCTTTTTTTCTCAGGGTGATGGCTACATTATTAGTCTTGTTGAGTTGGATTATTAAAGGGTTTTGAGTGTGAGGAAGGAACAGTTCTCAGGATTCTTGGCTGAGCAGGTATGTTGCAGAAAAGTAACATCTTCAATGGAAACTTTGAAGAAGCCTTCCAGACCATCGTGTTTTGTGAAAGCAATTTCCTCGATTTTGTAAGAACAGATTTCAAACTGTAGTGTTTTGGTAGAATCTCCTGTTTTACTGTAAGAATAACTTTGTTTCTGGTCACAAACTGATCTATCTCTATGTAAGTTGATAGGGTGCATGTTTAATTCTATTTATTTATTTATTTATTTTTTCCCTGAGTATAAGAGTGTTTCAGCTTTTGGGCAAAGCTAGTTTGTTTTTTGAGAGAGAAAAATTCAAGAGGCCAAGCTGATGACAAGCCAGAATTGTACATGGCACTGCTTTACATGCTAAATTTTTCCTACAGCTTGAGTATTGACTTAATTTGCCCTTCACAAATATGCACTCTCTGTTAATATGTTGTTTACAATGTACTAATGTTCCCACAAAGCCCACTGAAGTAGAGCAAATTGTCCCATTTCATTAGTACAGGGTTCTAACTTTGAATAATTTTATTTCATATCAAATAGCTTTTTAGCTCTGCATCGTCAATGTAACCAGTATTTATTGTTGTGTAGAACAAGTTGTTGCTGTTTCCCATTTGTCATCTTTCTGCCTTGCTGACTCACTCCAGCCTTTATTTTCTTGTCTCAAATCATTCACACTCTCCTAAAGGGATTGCAGCTAAATATAACAGTTTACCTTTATGTTTAATTTTCACTCTTTTTAGATATCACATGCAAGTGGAGTCATGCAAAGTGTTGGCTCAGGATATCATCCAGATACAATTTCTGTCTTTATGTAGAGAAGAATAAATACCTTTTTTTTTTTTTTTTTTTTTTCCTTTCTTCCGTATTTACTCTGTTTAGGACAGATGAAAATTGCATTTCTTATATAATTACATGTCATACAGGAGCCATGGGCACACTGTCTTTCCAGAGACGAGGCCAGCGCACTCGTAACAGGTAGTGTTGTGTTTTGCAATGTCTCCAGGCTGGTTCTCTGTCTCTGCTCTGTAGGTGAATGTTTATGGCATCAATGTGTTTATGTCCTTTGGGGAATGCAAGCTCATTTGATATATAAGAAGCGAATCATATGCTTAAAGTTAAGAATGTGTTTAGATGAAATTAATAATTACGAATGTGTTTAGGTGTTGGCCTGAGGTGTGTGTGGAGGCAGCCTGAGGAGATGTTTTCTGTCAGCCCTGCTCTCGCTGTGTGTATCTGATAGTCCTGTAGGAAAACACGACAGAAATTCTAAGTGTAATGACCATATATTGCCACTAGATGGTAATGTTATATGAGATTAAGTATTTGTTTTGTACGAGGGAATGCTGAAGGGAAGTGGACCTTTGATGGCTGCTAGTCATGTGGGAAGGTGCCAGTGGCTGCTTCTGAGCGAAGTGCAGATGGCCTCAGGAATAAGGCATAGCAGTTAATTAAACCATAATTTATGATTTTGTTTCATGTTATTTGGAGGATTGGTTGAATAATGCAAGTCATTGCAATCGAGTAACCTCACTATATATGCTAGCAAAGTACTGGAAAATGGGAAATGTTTTCAACTGCTATCGTTGTTTTCCACAATATTTTACATAATGTTGTCCACTCATGATTTCAGTTTAAATGAACACACATCTCCCGTCTTTGAACAAGTGGGAATATTTTCACAGAATCATAGAATGGCTTGGGCTGGAAGGGACCTTAAGGGTCATCTAGTTCCACCCCCCTGCCATGGGCAGGGATGCCACCCACTAGAGCAGGCTGTCGATTTTCTTCAGGAGAAGTATGAGAAGGGCAGGTACCAGTACTGAGCAGGAACATGAGCAGTTATGACTTTCAACCTGTGTGAGGCAGTGATATATTTATATGCTACACATCTGCCAGTGCATTAAAACTTCCTAAAAATCCAGCGGGGGACATATGTGTGATCTATTCCATTGCTTGGCTGTTTCTTAAGGAAAAAGATAAGAATTATCAGTTGTTAGTTGTTTGGTTCTTAGGATGCTCCATTCTGTGAAGCACCAGGAAAGTCTGCACAAACTGTTTTATCTCACTGCTGTGTGAAAGGCATTATTCACTTAGCTTGGGATAGGGAAGCAGTTCTCCTAAGCATAGCAGTGCAGGCTGCTGCCTCCATTTGAAAAAAATCTAAATAAAAGGTGGAGATAAACATTTTGTAGTTTTTGCAATAGCTTTGAAACTTCCTTACAGCTTTGCTTTCTTAAAAATATTGAGAGAAAGCATTTAACTTCAGCTGATTTGGGGTTTAAATTGCTTTTTCATGCCAGGCTTTGTTTGGAAATCTGCTGATTTCCTGCTTGAGTCAGAGGCAGATGTATTGCGGGATCTCAGTGCCGTGATTGACATTTGTATTTTTCCTGTGTTGTTGCTGTGGCAGTGCTACAGTGCCACAGTCAAAGACCAACTCCAGTTTTCCTGGGGACTGCATGAACCCAGAACAAAATAAGGTACCTGCCTCAGATTTCATATTAGTTTATGTATTTAAATACAGTTTTCAATGCAGAAAAGTGCCAGTAAGACGAATATTTTTTAGTCAAGCTCAGCCCTCCCAGTGTCCCCCCCAGTCACGAGCAGTTCACTCTAATCTTAGGGGAGATGCATGTGCAGAACTTGAAGTCTCCTAAGAAAAAAGTGGAGCTCTTCACACTTGCTTCTATGTGAAGATTTAAGTAGACTCAAAGGTGTAGCATGCTTATAATCTATGCAAAACTAAACCCTAGCTTTTCAGAATGCTTCCTTGCATGGATGGCAGTGTGCTCCAGAGTTGCCCTTATCACCATATAGTTGGTCTTCCTCCCTTCGTTCCCCTCTGGCATGTGGTGCTGCCTTAAATGCACCTTCCTGCCTGCAGTGAGCATCTGCAGGCTGGTTGGACAGGTGAGCCCCCAGGGCTTGTCCACATCCTGCTGGCAATGCTGATGTGACACTGATGGCTTCCCCTCTGCATGGTGGCCAGGTCTGATCTTGAGAAAGGCCACTGGGATGCTTAGAGAGACCATGTGGACATAATGATTTCAAGTACCACACACAAAACAAGATTTAAAGGACTGGTCTGCCCACAGTTATATATCACTCCAGTTCTTAATCCATTGGAGGACCTGGCACAGGAAACTCAGTACCAAGCTGTGAATAATTACTAGGCTAAGATGACCTGCAGACAGCAAAGTCCTAAACAGAAATGCTGCATCACACGGTGTTGCATACCAACCTGTAACAAAGATATATTTCATGTAAAAAGTCATTATGAGTATTTTAGAACATGAAGGCCACTGGGATTATCAAATATCATCATATTTGTTTCCTACATAATTTTCATCTTGTGTTTTCTTCCTGTTATTTTTCCCCATCTATTGGATAGTGCTTTTTCTTTTTCTCTGGATTTTATTTTGCTTCACATTTCAATTAATTTCATGATAGTGTTTGTAAATATTTGAGAGCAAAAATGAAATTTGCCCTTCTTCTGTCTTACCAAGTTCTGTGTTAACTGTTCTGTGTTTTCTCTAACAGTTTCCAGGTATGAATCTTGGAAACTGCTAAAGCAGTTTCATTTTTAGTGGAGGAATCCAATATTTTAGATCATTTTCCACTGTTGAACAGAGATGAATCATAGTTCAGAAGTAATGCCTGAACAAAGTCAATGGCCATTTCTGAATATGTATTTGTTCTTTAAATGAGTGATTTTTGGATTGACTTTTATTTTATCTTTTAACTATGTGCCTCTGACAGGCAACTGTAATAGGTGAATTTTAACCAAAATAGCAATGAATGTAGTGAAAGATTGCACTTCTGATTAATATAATGATACAATTCAGTTCTACCAAAAGATTCTCAGGAATACAATTATTTTAAGTGTATTGTAAAAAAAAAACAAAACACCAAAAACAAAAAACAAAACAAGAACAACAAAAAACCCCAAAACAAAAAACCTTCCCCAAAACAGATCTCTCTTTCTTTCTCTTTCTCTTTCTCTTTCTCTTTCTCTTTCTCTTTCTCTTTCTCTTTCTCTTTCTCTTTCTCTTTCTCTTTCTCTTTCTCTTTCTCTTTCTCTTTCTCTTTCTCTTTCTCTTTCTCTTTCTCTTTCTCTTTCTCTTTCTCTTTCTCTTTCTCTTTCTCTTTCTCTTTCTCTTTCTCTTTCTCTCTATTTCTCTTTCTCCCTCTCTCTCTCTCTCTTTCTATCTCTCTCTCTTTCTCTTTCTCTCTTTCTCTTCTCTCTTTCTCTCTCTCTTTCTCTCTTCCTTCCTTCCTTCCTTCTGAAACCTATAAAAATGTGACCTAAGAACATTCCGTGAAAGCTTTCTTAATCTGCAGGACAGTTCAGTATATTTATGTTAAATGATATTAAAACAGACAATAGTACAACTCATATATAACCATTATTTTTTAACAGACATATCACAGGTATGTGCAGTCTTGGTAATTATAAATTAGATCTCCAGTGACCAGCAGGGAGCTTAACAAAGGCAATAAGGTAAAACCCAGTAATTTCAGAGTAACTTGCTGACTATCCTTAGTAATTAAGGCTGGAGAACACTGCATGTTGTGACTGAGGGAAAGGGAAGCTTATTTTCCACATTATCCATGATTTGCTGGAGAAGAACAGCAATAATTAAAAAAGATACTTTTTTTTTTTTGTGAAAGCGAAAGCTCACTCGTAGCCAGTCTGTTCTACAGATGTGTTCTGTGATAGTTGTTTCATCACCATCAGTGTTTTCAAAATATCTCAGTTAGCAAGAGCCTTAGAAGTTGTTATGACCCACATTGCATGGAGTCCTTGGGGATGCTCACTCTCAGATTTCTGTTTTACTGTTCTCTGATGCTAGTGCTAAGCTGTGCATATCCAAAATTTAAACTGAGCTTAAAACTATTAGTAGTAATAAAAATAATCCTTCTAAATAATCAGACTGACTGATTGAAGGACCTCAGATATTGCCTGTGACTTCTAGTTTGATTCCAGACTTGCCTTTGGTATTTTGTAACTCTTTTTGCTCAACCTGCCCAAAAGTAAGATCTATTTTCCCTTAGTGCGTGCGCACTGAAAGTGTACCATGTATTCCCTCTGCAAGTTTAGCTACTGTGTTATTATACTGATAATATCAACAGCTTTGATTTATATTCCTTTAGCAATACTACCTTACTTCTTGTTTGCTTTCTTTACTACAACTGGATACTTGGCTAAGGGCTTTAAAGGATTTTTCTGTAATAACTTCCAATCTTTTTTTATGCTTCAGAATCTTTCTTTTAGCTGATAGTCTGTCAGGTTTGTTCTTTGTTCCAGGGCTTGTCAGTCTGCATTCATCTACATTTGCTTTTAGCAAGACCAAGGTCTTAAATGATAGAAATCTTTTCCTCTTCAATTCTGTTTTCTGTATGATATGCTGTGGCTCCTCATCTAATAACACTTACAGGCTTTGAAATCTTCCCTTTTAAAAGTGTTGTCCAGGTCTTTAAACACAAGAAAAAGACAAAAAAAAAAAAAAAGGACAAAAAAAAAAGAGAAAATAAAGCATGCAGGGACACATCTTTGGCTTCTGTAGCATCTTTTAATTCTACTCTTGTTAAGCCTAGATAAGAAGACCTTCCAGACCAAAACGTGCATTTTTTTTTTTCACTAGATGATCCACCATTTCTTTTTTATGCTATTCTTCCTTCACTATAAGGATCATGTCTTTTGCTGTAAAAAGCACATCTCAGTGTAGCATAGTTTTTTATTTTTTATTTTTGGTCCTAATTCAACATAACATATAGGTCCCTTCCTAACTGACTAGAATGCTCAAATGTATTTAACATTTCTTGAATTCTGTGGAGTGAATGGACTTGGTAAAAAAGCTGAACATGTGCCTGAAGGTCCTTCTGGTGCCTTATTTGAAGCCTGTTGTGAGGACCCTGCAGAGCCATGTTGCAGACATGGTGGGGACAGGTTTCGGTATCTAAGCCCACCCTGTCCATGTGGGAACAACACGCTGCTGGGACATGTGGTGCAACAGAGACTGGCCTTGCTCAACCCAGGTTGTAGACAGTGTCTTTTCCACGTTGGTTGTATATATGCTAATAAGTAAGATGGGCTAGAGTCTGTGCTTTGGGCCAGGAGGCAAGTGATGTGATTAAACTCATCCTTTCCCATTAAACAGGGTTTGTCATCCTTCTTATTGGGAACACAATTGGCCTGGGCATTGCCTGGAAGACTGCTGGTTGGCACAGGCCAAGACCCTGCCACAGTCTTGGCCTGTGCCAATGCTGAAGCAGCAACAGTGGTTGTGGGACATCCCTTGAGCCACTCTTTGGTCCTGTTTAGGTTCCTGGAACAGAGATGCTGTGGCTGCTCCAGGCGTTGGTGTCGTTGGACTGCTCTGGTCCTCAGGGGCACTATGGCTTGCATAGGGGAAGAGGCCTTCAGCTCTGTCAGCCTGGCACCTAGCCTGGTCTGAGAAAATCTCTTTAGCCAAACAGTGGAGTTTTGGGGGTAGTGTAACAGGGTGGGAGGCAGAAGCCAATAGGATAGAGAGCTAAAACCCTCTGATTTTCCAAGAAAAATTGGTGCCTGCTTTTTTTTTTTTTTTTTTTTGTATGTGTGTGTGGTTGCAGCTTTTATTACCAGAGCCAAGTTAAATAGATGTGCAAAAAATAGGTTTATTTCTCACAGCTTAGACATGTTATCTTTCTTATCATAAGGTGTTAAAAAAGTTTGCTGAATGAAATGTCTTACACTGAGGGTGAGACAATGCTTATCCTTTGTTTCTAGGAAGGTATTTTAAACACCTGAGAACAAGAATGGATATAAACTGTGAGAGGTCTCTTGCTCAAAGATATTTCTACTTGAATCTTTTACAGCCCTTCTGAATTCTGCCCTTTGGCCTCCTTCCAGTTCAGTGGATGTCACAGTCCTACACCAGGGAAAGCTTCACACTGCTCCATGAAACTTGTCAAATAATTCTCCAGATAAAATATAACTGACATTCTTTTTCACTGCCTCTTTTTCACCCTGTCAGAACAGTCAGAGCGGTGATCAAACCATCAAGCCAGTGGCATGGAAACACACCAAGCTGGTATTTTTGGCATGGCCCAGAACATCCTTTCCTAGTAAGGCATGTGGAAGGGACATCTGGATAGAGACTTCTTCCCATCCTTTCCTGAGAGATGACCAGTGCATTGCAGGTGATGCCTTTAACTAGGGTCTCACATGTCCACCGTGACCATTATGTGGAAGGCCTGTCGCAGCTTGGGCACCTTCCCCGTGTTTATCTTGCTCCACCATGCACCTCATAGGTCACTTTGGATCATCTGTCAGATCACCTCTGAGAGAGAGGGAGCTGCGTTCATCATTCCTCAATGGGAGGGATGAGCAGAGTGTGGAGATTGCCTGAGATTGCATTATTTTTTTTTTGTCTTACCAGATTGTGGTGGGCATTGGATAGACGTTGTGCATCCTGGTTATTCCTTTGCTGCCCATTTTAATCTCATCTGTCACTCTCTGGTGACAGATGAACCTCAAGCATTCCAGGCCATATTTGTGTAGCTGGTTCGTTCTTGGGTTGATCACCTTTTATAGCACTTTAGACCTTATGACAGAAAATGTTCCTCATTCCAACAAATAAATGGAGGGCAAACAGTAGGGTGGCTTTGGGTAGCTTAGACTGAAATCTGAAACTTTTAGGCACAAGGTGAGTACTGAGTTACTTGCTTGATTATCCCCTTAGCAAGAAGAGAAGTCCAGAGCAGCATGTTGTGCCTGTAGTTGAATCAGCATGAGAGCTTCTTGTTTCTGAGAGTGCCTTGCAGCACTGCGCTGCTGCCACTTGAAACCCTTCTTGTGATGGTGTGGAGTGTGTCCCTTCTCCGTAAACCTACCCCTTTTCCCACCAGCCTTCATTTTGGGAAATCAAAATTGGATAGCTGTGCTATTTCACTTCCTTGCTGTCCCTCTGTCTCCATTGCTTTCCTTGGTTTATTTGAGGGTCCTTTACCACAGCAAGGAAGCAATTGCCCAGACTTCCTTGAAGTGCCAGTGATCTCTGGGTCTCCAAAAGGTTAGCTGGGGAAGTCCCAGAAGATATTAAACAGTTTATGTAGCACTAAACTATGGAAGTCTGCAGGAAGGGAAGAGCTGGAAGATGAGATTATGTGAGTTCTTGCAGTCTGTGCTGTCAGTAAATTTTTATAGAGTTGAGATTTATTCTAGTGTCAACCTCGTGTAGCTGTATATAGTGGGGGCAGGATGCAATAGCCTGTCTAAATAAAAGCTGGCAGTGTGTAAAGCCACTCCTGATTTTTATTTTTATTTTCTTTTTAGTCCTCAATGAGTGTCTCTTCATAGTACTTTTTCATTTTTAGCCCCTTTCATGCTGTTCTTCATCTGAGTGATCCTGTACATGTTAATTTTTACTAGAGGAAGATAGTGGGAGACAAATATTTAGTCAAAACTCCTTTTGTTTGGCAATGTGCAGAAGTGATGTGTCAGTTAAGAGAGAAAAACATAGCAACTACCAGTCTCTTGTTTTTTTTTTTTTTTTTTTCTTATCCTTTTAGATGTGCTCTTTGCTACCTGATCGATTGATGTTTGTTCCTGAAGCCAGCTAGAGGAAAGCCCACCCTGCCATCAGGGTGCTTAGTGGGCTGCGGAGGCATACCCCTGGCAGCCTGGCCTGAAGGCAGCATCAGGGACTGCTGGGGTAGGAGAGAGAGAAAAATGTCTGATGTGGCATCCCACGGCCATCATGCAGCGATGTGCAATTCCTTCTCACCGATCACACAAAGCTCTGCAGCTGTAGCACCAGGGAGTTCCTGTGAGCTGGCAATTGCAGAAATGATTTCTTACAGAGTGCAGCCCTTCTGCCAGCGTACAGACACAGTCTTAGCACAAGGAAGATGCTTTAGAAGTAAGGCAAGCAGCGCTGCAACAGAGAGCTTTCCTTGTGAAAGCCTATGTATTACCTGAAATAATACAGAGAAAATGTACGAAAAAGACAGAGGAGTTCAAATGGAGAATCTTCAAACAAGGAGTGGTGTTTATACATAAGCTGAATATGCAGTGTGAAACACAGCCAGAGATTTTGATACATTTTGCAATATACTAAGTAGAAATCTGAAATTTTGAAATATTTTTGGTCTAAGGTAGAACTACATAGTTTAGACAAACTTGAGTGTTTCTCAGTACGCTTGGAAATTATGGCAATTCTTGATGTTTATTTCAGATTCTCTGCAGACAAATGCTGTAGCAGGAGCTAATATGTAGTCAAATTAAAGAGGAATTTAGTGAGAAAAGTAAAATATATTGAAAATGGAAGGGCCTGGTATTTTATTAAGAAACTCTAAATATATGATATGATCAGAGGAATGTATGACTTGTTTAGAAAAGAAAAATCTATATTTTAAAAAAATACAAAGGAGAAAATAACTTCAAATTAAAATCAGCATCGTGCAAGACAGAGTTACAGATAGAAAATTGAGAAGAAACATCCTGATCTGCTGAAGTCTAGAAGGAAAAGCATTAGCAGCATTGGCATTACAATGATCTTTTAAATTAGCTGTAAGCTCACGTAAATTGAATTATCAGACTTGATGTAGGGAAGAAAAAATAGCAAGTTCTGATTAACTTGTGCTGATGCTTTCTCTCAGCCCCAACTCCAGAAAATATCTAGCAGTAGTGTTAGAAGACATCCTCACAAATTTAACTAATTTAACTCCAAGTCCGCAATGCTTTATTCATTTACATGATCAGAGGATCAGCTCTCACACAATGCGTGTGTGCTGTGTTTCTTGTTCACATATGAAAAAAACATTCTTTTTATATGACATTGAATTTTCTCACAGTTTTCTAATGATCGCAGCTTTTGTTCCCAGCAAAAAGAGTCTGCCTTGCAAAGAGTTGGATAGAATAACTTTGTTTAATAAGATTTATTTTAAGGAATATAAACACATCTGCCTTTACTCACTCAAAAATAGACTTTAAAAACAAACAAACAAAAACAAACAAACAAACAAACAAAAAAACAGAAAAAAGAAGCTTTTACAATCTCCTTTTTCTTGCTTTCTCACCGGATCAGAGCTCAGAACCAGCCAAAGACTCCCACTGACTGAAGCAGCTGTAGAGGCTAAATGAAGTTTTAAGGTGAACACTTTAAAATGAAGCTGGCTAGGAGGTTCATAAAGCAATTTGAACTCTCAGTGTGTGCATGTGTACTGCATAGGTAACAGTATTTTACCCATTATCACCTCAGAAAAAACACTGGGAGCTGGAGAAGTTTGTTCAGACATTCTCATGAAGAGATAGGGTATATATATGTCTGGACTTTCTTGTATGTTTTCTTTCGAAGTTTTATCTGGTCACATTTTGAATACTTTAAAAATGTGTCTGGGATTTAGGGACACCAAGTAACTCTAGCCAAATATTCCTGATCCAGCTGCTGCACATAAGCATTACATAGCTGTCTCCTTTGGGACTCTGGACATAGAAACAGTTATATCTGGATCTTCTGAACATCTAGGCTGTGTTGTACAGGCACCCACTTTAAGTTTGACACTTCTGGAAGGTCTTCTGTGCTTGTACTATCTAGTCAGTTTATGCATGTTCAATAGTTTTGATTGCTCTAATTCTGTATACAGAAGTTGATTTTGTTCCCACTGTAGTCCTCAAACGTTGCTGTAAACATCAAGGGTCAAATTCAAGTCCTATACCTTTTCTGGATGGAAGAGTGGTTTTTTTTTTTTTTTTTAGGTTAGTCTTTAATTTAGTGTGGTTCTGATAATTGGGCACTCAAGTTCTCAAGTTAAAAAATAGTTTTCAAAGAAATTGTGTTCAACGTAGCAAGTGCATTTATTTCTATAACTGGATCATTCATTCTGGTCAGCATCTTGCGGATAATGGAAGCTCTTTTCTTACATAGAAATGATGTGTTTGCTGGTATTGTCTCACATGATGTAGGTGCTGTCAGGAATAAAAAGTATTATCTTTTCCCTGATCAGCCTGTCCCAAGTGGCCTGCATTTCTCCTGACCTGGAAATGAAATACCGAAATAAAAGTATAATTCAGTAATGAGTTAATGTGCTGTAGACTCATTACTATTTTTGCAGAAATTATTCTCACTTCATTAGCTTGCTCTCCCCTTCCACCCATTTTTATAAGAATTATTATGGAGCCAGAACTTGATTAGTGCTGCCTTTGTCAATTCAACTTATTAATGACTAGTTAATTCTCTCAAGGAATCTATTTTCACTGTAGCAGTATTCATTTTAAATCACTGAGCCTCATGTTTAAACATTTTTAGCACTTACTTTTCAATTATGTAGCCACAGTAGAGTGAAAAAAAAAACAGCAAAAAAACCCACAACCTTAATACTTCCTTAAAGGTGACTTGAGAAACATGAATGATTTATATCTTATTTTTACAGCTCTAAAAATAGTGCCCAATGTTACGCACTGTATGGGATGCAGCTCACGAGAAAACAAAGAATAAGTGATATTCTAGTAAAAAATGTGAATATCTATTCTGTAGAGGGTCAGAAACCAAGCAACTTCTTATTTAAAAAGAAGTTCTCTACTCCTCAACTAGTAGTGGAAATGCAAAAATGTTAAGGTGTTTTTTTGGTTAATAATGTAAATATTGTCAACATTTTCTTAGCTCTTGGTAGTGCTAGAAGACATCTTTTCCTCCTCAAATTTGCAGGTAAGAGCATCGGTTGTATGTTTAGAATGACCTGGTACATAAAAATAACTGTATTATACTAAAAGTGACTGGAAATTTAAATATGAATCCGTGAGCAGATAATGTAGGACAAAGTAAAGTAGGGCAACTGCAGGGTGAGTTGTCTTTTTCTTGCATCTTTGTGGAACTACAGTCAAGAATAAATAAGTTATGTATACTTTTTGGAAGTTTCAGACTGACCTATTTGCACTTTGTATACTGCGCATGAACGTGGAGAAGAGAGAAAAATAGAGCTCCCTGCAGAATGTGTGTGAGAATATGTGGCAGATCTCCAGGGAGTGTTTGTATGGCTGTAGGAAAAAAATGCATAGTCTGGGGAGGGACTAGGACAGGTGTCTGAGGAGAATATTTTCTTACTAAGCCTTTGCATTACAGTGCAGAAGGACCAAAAGTGACTCATGAGGATACTTCGTGACAAAGCCTACAGATGAGAGCAGTTGGAAATCTCTTTCCTCACAGCACAAGGGTAACCGGTCCTATGAGAGAAGTTATAGACTTTGTATTTGAAATATAGCAATGCCTGGGATAGTCTGTTTAGGACTCACTACCTCTTGGGCAGCCTGATTGAGCAAACATTGTGGAGATAGTGCTCTCTGTGTTTCAGAAGCTCCATCCTGTGGCCTTTCTCTGGTTACGTTAAAATTTCATCTGTCACTGCTGGAGTCACTGCTTAAGATCCCATGGTTGTCAAACTCTCTCAACTGGCTCTGTGTCCTTTTCTGTGTCATTCAGAGAAATGAAATAAGTGATTAAGTGCATATTTTTAGTTACTGACTGCAGGATCAGATAATGGAAGGTTGCATGGTGTTTTAGGAAATCATCTGCTTTCAGGCGTTGTTAAAAATACCTATTTCCCCAATTTTTTTTCAGTCTTCTCATATTCCTTAGACAAATTACATACTCACAATGCCACCCCCTAATATTTCATGAATTGGTAGTAAACGTTAAGGGTGTTCTACCGGGAAGATTTGCTTGTCTGATAAGGAGGGACATTGTAAATGTACTGCAGCCATGGAGAATATCATGACTGAATAGGCTGGTATACTACTACTACTATTTTCTTTCTGTCCATTGCTTGCTGATTGTTAATGTCACAGTTTTGGATATACCAGCCAAATTAACAGAATTCCCTTGCAACTGTTGAACTTCAACTACGTAAATGGTACATCTGAACTCTTTTGCATGATTTTTTTTTTTTGCTATTCACATACAGTGTATCTAGTATGAAATTTCATTCATTTTGTCAATTTAAGCTGTTTTCCACTCAAAAATTTTTAACCTGCTAGATTCCCTATACAAGTAGGACTTTTGGTGGTATATTTGATATAGGATAGTGGTGATATCCAATATAATTTTAAATTTCTGGGGTTTTATCTACCTCCATAGAATGCATCAAGGCAAACAGATTATGTTGTCAATTTTTGACAACACGATGTTAAAGCCACTGGAACTGAGTGTTTCTGAAGGATAGCTCCATTACTTACCTGGACTTTTGAGATTAGCTTTACTCAATGGCAAATTCTTTTTCTTTTTCTGTCTTAATTCATTTCTGATTTGTGTTCAAATAGGCTATGTGCTATCTGAACCAATTCAGATTTTTTGAAATATTCCCAATATGCTTTTTATCAATAGCTATGCTCTACAAAGTTATCACTGTTTTCTAACTCCCTCATCACTTTTTTTCTAGCTATTAGTTGGGATAAATTTGTTCCATGTTCAGGATTTGTCTTAATTTTGTCTCCTTTTTAATATTTTTTTTTTTTTGCTAATCATGTTTTTAAAATAATTTATTCTTCCCCTTATTCAAGGATTAACTAATTTGGTTTTCATTCTCTCTTCTCATTTCTCTCATGGATATTTTACAACTGTGCATATTGCTGCCTATATAAATCACCATTTCCCATTTTCAGCAACATTTCTTTTTATCCTCAAACCTCCAATCAATCTCTCTGAAGCTGAACTGATCTTCTTGTTGAGCACTTATGGAATAAAATCCTGTCCCTATTGAATTCAGTGGGAGTTTTGTCATTCGTGTCAATGACTTCAATGCTCCACTCACAGTTAACATGCATTAGGTTTTAATTATAATGCCTTTTAGGCACCTCCAGCTTTCTTTGTGCTTCATAGCTTTTAATTACTTCCTAGTGAGCACACTATTTACTCCTCTTAATTCCACTCAGCTTGTGTTTTCAAATGCTTACCTTTTCTCATTGCTTGTCAATACACCGGAGAAGGATGATACCTTAGGTAAACATAAAGATAGCCAAAGGGGAGTTATGGCAAACATTTAAGCATTGCTTTTGCACATCACTATGTGAAGGCAACATGCCTATTAATTTTGGTGGGCTTTATGGGAAACTGGGACTTCTGCATACCTCCCAGTAGTGGAGTGTAGCCTTACAGAACATGATTATCACATCTCAAACATAAAGTGATAACCTGATTAAGGATAAAGAAATAGAAAAAAAAATATATATATATGTCTGTGACACACCTCATGGTCCTAAGATAAGGAACTTCTTAGCTTTTGTTGCTATCTCTTCTAAGATATGGTAACAAAAATGATAAATAACAATTGCCTATCAAAATAAGACAAATTGAACTTTTAATCACTTGCTGTTTATCATTGTTTTAATAACAATATATTTACCAAAGTACTATGGCTTTCTAGTATTAGCTCATTTCTTTTTAGCCTTTCACATAGCGTTTAGACACTTTTGCTACCTACATTTCTATAGAAATGTTCCAAGTTGAAAGAACTGATGAATTTATAGGCTCTCTAAATAAAATAAAATAAACCTGAATCACTGTATTTTTTTTCTGAGTTTTCTCATGGCTGGTCTACAGTTCTGAAGTACATGAATGAAACTAGTAAGAGAAAGAAGATGCTTTTCTACCTTTATCTGTACTTCTCATGATCATATGGCTTATTTCTTACATGGGGCAGTATTTGTCATTTCTTGCATGTCTATATTACACCTGAAAGAAAAAGATCTGGCCTTATTGGTTCCTTCATGTTCTGACTTCCAACATTCCTTCTAGTTTACTGCATGAGACAATACTGCCTTAGGTCTTGAAAAGGACAGATGTAGTAATGTTAAATTTATTTGAGCAAGATGTCCTTCTAAGAAACAAAGCTGCTGGGAGTAGCAGATTAGTATCTTTTTGCTATGACTTGTAAAAAGGCAGAGGAATAATGTCAGGAATAATGATAAGTGAAAGTACTTCCAGTACTTCCAGTGGAAGGGAATATGTTGCCTGTAAATGTCTAAGCAGAAGAAATGACATTGGCTCATGGTAGGTCAGGTAAGTCCAATAATAAGTATAGTAATCCAGTGATGTTATATTCTTTTTAGGGAACATAGTAGTTCTAAAAGGCTTTGTCAGGATCTGTCCCAGAGAACTGAAAGGTTATCTAGAATTGCCATATATTTCTCAGACTTCAGAACAGCGTTAAGTAATTCTTGAAGAAAATTTTCTTGTGCAATGACAAAAGCAACTATTCCCATGGAGAATTATTATTATTATTATTATTATTATTATTATTCTCTCTAAAGTATTGCTGGTATCTGGAGCTCCATTGCCTGCAGCCATTCCATGGTCCTGGGGTGTCCTGTCCCTGTCCTGGACTCACTTTAGAAGTAGAGAGGAAAGTATTCTTACAACTCAGTCTAAGTACAGTTTTGACAACAATCAGGTGAAGATAGCTATCTTAAGAGTGAGCAGGCCAATAGTGCATTCCCATTTGCTTCTCACCATGGTTGGTGCTCCCTAGCTAATTCATTTTTTCAACAGAACTAATATCCCCTTTGTCTTCTTGTCTTTGCAGAGTTTAGTTTTTGACAGTCCTGAGCCATACATCAATCACTTTGCCTTTTAAGTACTAAAACATCAACATCAATATTCTGAGATTTCAGCTTTCTCTTTGATGACTTTTCTTTTCTGATGGATAACATTAGTTGAGTCCTCTGAGTTGAAACCATTGTGTGGAAACAGCTAGAATTAGGTCACTACGGAATGTGTAGTTACTGTTATTTTTCTGATTTTTTTTTTTGTGTGTGGTATTGGTAAAGGTGACTTAGCCTCTCTCCATCCTTCCCCATCTTCCTTCAAAACCTAGGAAAGAGATTCCTAGCTAGTTAGAGAGGCCTATTTCCTGGAACTGAACCCCTGGGAAAGAAAATTCCACTGTGATGCCTGCGTCTGATGCTTGATAAAAGGAAACAGGAAACATTAAAGTACTTCTTATGCACTTAGCTATAACTAGTGATAACTGCTTTGTGGAAGCAATTCTGAGGCTTTAAAATTCCCTTGTTTGCCTCTTCTAAGCTATTTCTGGTATCTGCTGTTGCTGTTTGTTAAGGGAAGCTGCAGATCCACTGAAAAAAAAATCCTGAAAAAATGTCCTGGGGATTGAGAGGAATAGGGGGAGATTTAAAACATCTGGATGTTGTATTTGCTTTAAAGAAGTCATCTGATCCCTCTTTACTAGCTGGGGGCAGCTGGGTTCTGCATATGGGCTGTAAGAAGCTTCTAGTGAGATGACTTTTTTTTTAAAAACGATTCATACACACTTTCTAGAGTTTAGAATAATTTATTCCTCTGAATGTTGCTTTCTGGGACATGAGGACCTCAGAATACTTCCCAACTAATGGACTGGCTAAAAATCATTCTTGGGAAAAAATTATTTATCTACTGCAAGGAAGGAATTTGGTACACAGAGGTGAAATAGGGCAGGTATAGACCAACTCTGTCATTGAGCCTAAACCCATGCAATTACTGGGGATTACTGTAATTATTACAACAGATGTCTTGTTCAGAGGTTCACAGAACAGCTGTCTCACAGGATCTAATATCTGCAGGACATCTGCTGTGCAGACAGTCACATATCATGGACCACAAAACGATTCCTACTGTTTTGTAACAAATGCCAAGTCAAGACCAAAGCAGTGAAAGAAGAAACATGGAAAACTACAGTGTTGCAGTAAAGAAAACGAGAGAGATTGAAATGATTGCCCATGTTCTGTGTCTCTGGGATGTCAAAGAATTTGCCAGCTACAACTGGTCCCAGAAGACAACCACATTGTCAATAGTAAAGTGACATTAGCTGATTCTTCTGGAGAAAAAGTTCAAATTCTTTCTGATGTGTAATCTGAGAGTTGTATGAACTTGCTGTGAGGTAGTAGCATCCATGCTATTGGATTGTCTCTGTCTTGTTTTTAACTGGGGTGAAACTCCCAATGATTCAGGAAGAAAATTAAACGGTCCCTCAAAACGAGTCCAAAGTCATGCCAAAGTAGGACCCAGCTCCCTTGATTTGCAGTTTTAACTTCCCCCCCATCTCTCTGTTAATATACCATCCATCTTCATTAGTGTGAGATATCTATGGTTGAAAGCTGTCAGAATTACCTAGCAGCACAATTTCATTTGAGAAATTACAAATATCAGCTCTTTTATACTGTTGTCCCAAGTCTAGATCCTCATTAATGAAATGACAAAGACTCGTTGGCAATGTCAGCACTTTAGTTTATTACTTGTTTGCATTTTTTCCTGAAAATTGAGAAGTTATAAGCACTAAATTCTGCTCATATAAATGTATTTTAAGGAAATGATACAGAAGAATATTTTGTAGGAAACAGTCTCATCTAAATCTTTTTCTTTGTCCCGTGAGCTGGACACTATATACATATACATATACTATATACATCCAGGGCCTGTTTAGCCTGGAAAAGAGAAGTCTGAGGGGAGACCTCACCAGTGTGTATAAATACCTGAGGGGAGGGTGTCAAGAGGATGGAATTGGTCTCTTTTCAGTTGTGCCCAGCAAGAGGGCAAGAGGCAATGGGCACAAACTGCAGCACAGGAGGTTCTGGCTCAATATGAGAGGGCACTTCTTTACTGTGAGGGTGACAGAGCACTGGCACAGGTTGCCCAGAGAGGTTGTGGAGTCTTCTTCTCTGGAGATATTCAAAACCTGCCTGGATGCCATCCTGTTCAATGCGCTCTAGGTGAGCCTGTTCGGCAAAGGGTTTGGACTAGATGAACTTCAGAGGTCCCTTCCAACCTTGGCCATTCTGTGATTCTGTGATTCTGTGATATAACTCCATATACTGCATGTCATTGAACATAATACTTGGTTTAGTGTTCTTTTATGTAAAGACAAAATATTACATTAAAGAAGTGTCCTGTTTTGTTCTTTAAGGTTCTGGATGTTTAAATACACCGAGGAAGATTTTTTTGTAAAGTATATACTGGAAAATGTGCTTTAAAATAAGCAGTGCTATGGCTGGATGCAGGCATCTTTGTTATCAGTGCTTTTGCAGGAAAGAGGGCCCCAGGTGCCACTCTGGTATCTACTCACACGAGACAGAAATCTTTTTAGTTTCCTGTCTTCATGACAGTCAGAAACCTTGATAAAACCTGGGGCTCTGAGTTCAGAGGAGGTCCATGAAGCTAGCAGGGAGCTGGAGCACTTGTTCTGTGAGGGAGAAGATGGAAGAATTGGCTGTGCTCAGCATGGAGAAGAGATGGCCTCACAGGATCCTCACAGCAGCTGCAGTCTGCCTAGTGGAGCCATTAAACAGAAGACAGACCCAGGCACTTCACAGCGGTGTGTGGTGGGAGGACAGGAACTAATTGACAAAAGTTGCAACATGAGGCATTCTAACTGGAAATGAGGAAAGACTGCTCCCATCACGACAACCAGGTAGCGGAGCAGGTTAACCAGAGAGTTTTTGCAATCTCCATCCTTGGAGGTCTCCAAGATCTGACTGGGTGAAGTCCTGGGCAATGTGGTGGGACTTTGGGCCCAGCCTTACTTTGTGCAAGAGGTTGAAACAGAGATTTTCTGAGGTCCCTTCCAGCCTGTGTTACTCTATGGTTTATGAAATTCTTTCTCCCAGATGTAAGGGTTTACCTTCAGCCCCAGGGTGGAGGTAGAGATACACGCAGTCCTTATCTGGGCCTAAGCACCTTAGTCCTTTCCAGGACTAAAACCGGTGTCAGCTGCTTATTTTAAAACACAGTCAGATATGTTGTTTGTGCCATTTTATGTTGCCTTTTATTGTTAAGGCACTTGCCTAAGTGGGAGACTTTATTTGAGGCCACTGGTTTCCTCAGGCTGAGGAGGTTCAAATTTACACCTCCTTTGTTCCAGGAGACTACCCTTACCCTACTGTCATAAGCTGGGTGTACCACACACCTTTTCTCTTGAAGCAGTGCAACTGCACAGCTGAGAATGCAAAATCTGGGGATTAGAGAGAGAAGGAGCAAGAGCAAGTGAGATTTGCAGGTGAGTTACCACTGCAAGGACTGTCAGTTTGGGTTGAGTCCTGGGTTCCAGTCTCTTTCTCTTATGCTACATTTGACTTTTAGCTGGTAGCTAATTATTCCCACATATATATGCACTTATGGAAGAAAAATCCGTCTTCCAATCTAATACCTTGATATGGAGCAATATCAGTCTTTTCCCACTCAAACTGCAATTTTTGTATAAAAATGATTATGGCTCCTTTGCTTTGGTGAAACTTTCTGTTGTTATTGCATATTTGGCTTCCTATAGACACTTCCTATATCATACCTCTAACAGGAGCAAGAATGCTTTGTTATGGAAGTCCTGTTCCTATCTTGCAACTTTCTTTCCAATCAAGTATTTAATATCCCAAATTATGTATAGTGATTGCTGGTGACCAATGGTCAGGCCACATTCTCATAAGTATTGCTGGTTTTGACCATGAAGGACACTCTCCTAGAACATCTGCAATATTCTTGGTGTCTTCAGAGAAAGTAATCTCAACTCTCAGTGAAGCCACTGCAGGGCAGCCAGCTGTTTATCTTTGTTTTCACTTGTCAAACACTGCTCATGGCTTCATCCCCAAGAAATCCTTGGGTCTGTTTGTTTTGCTTGGGGAACAGAATGTCTCCACTTACTGAGAAGTACTAGATAGAAGTAGTTTCATTAGAGGGTGTTAAATTTTATAGTTCCTTCATTACATGTGTCAGATTAGTAGTAAGAAAGTGTTTTAAATGGTTGACTTTAATTAGAAGAATGGTGAAGTCTGCCAACAACAATAATCCATTTTTGGTGACCAAGTGTTTAAGTCGTTTAGAAGTTATTCCATTTATTCTTAACTATATTTTCATTTATTGAATTTTAATCTGTTTGGAAAAACACCAGTCCTAATGGTATGCTTCATGGATCATGAAATATGTGACAGAATATTTAAAATATATATTTTTTTCATTTTCTAGTCTCTGCCTTTTGCTACTACCTTCTGTGATGCTTTTGTGTCATTTGGTACATCTGATCACAAATTGTCATACTGCTCTTAGATTTACCATTTGGTAATATTTGCATCTGTTACAAAAACTCCTTTTTACAGCCTTTGAACCACTGCCAGGCTGAGACCTTGATCAGCAGTAAAGATACAGAGATGCCGATTAATTCTTTTGTCATCTCAAGGGCTGATTACTGTAATTCACTCTTTTTGGGACTTTCAGCCCATGCTGTTAAGAAATTACAACAGACACATTATGCTGCCATGAGGATTCTCTTAAAAATGAGATTGTTTGAATGCATTACACTGATTATTAAATTTCAAAAGAATCTGAATTTAAGTAGAGAATTCATATTAATTATAAAATGTATCTTAGGGGATCTTAGAGCATTACCAGTATGAGCCTATCATGTGAGTAATCATTTTGTTCTGATCTTTCCTGTAGATCATCCATTTCACTGAGCTGTCCTGATGAAGTCTATTAAGATTTGTACATCATCAAGAGAGCAAATTATCTATTGATACTCTCTAAACTGAATCTGCATTGCTTTTCAATCAACATCAAAATGCTTTTTATTTGCTTGAACATCTGAATAGCAGGTTTTCCTATTCCTGTTTTTAATTTGTGAGTATAGAATTATGGGCTTGATGAATCTTCCTGAAAGATGATTAATAATAGATATTGAAATTCAACAAATGACTGTCCAGATTGGATGATAGTTTTGAGTTTTAAAAATTAATAAAAGACATAAAAAGTGCTATTTTAATATTTTTTCTCCAGCTATTTTAAATTTTGTCAGAAAAAGGAGAAATATGTATATTTTTTCTTTTGAGTAATTTTGAAGCATAAAAAAAATTACATGGGTAAGAAAATCCTGTTTTTTAACTATCCTAAGCAGAATAATCAGAGTGGTTTTAGCAATATGGGTAATAGTGCTAACCTGTTTATGTATGCCAATCAGCACCATCTAATTAACAACCTT
The DNA here is from genome assembly GCF_964034855.1 of Anser brachyrhynchus. Lineage (NCBI taxonomy): Eukaryota > Metazoa > Chordata > Aves > Anseriformes > Anatidae > Anser > Anser brachyrhynchus. Next base: position 35,572,902 of record NC_137694.1, on the reverse strand, counting down.
GTGTTAGCAAAGTCTTTTTTTCATTTAAGAGGAAGCTTGAAGCTCTAAAAAGTCAATTTAAAATGTCGTTTTCAAAAGGAAAGTGGCTTATGCTTCATATTATGCTGATTAGATGAAAGCTTTCCATTCTAATGTATTCTTGCATACTTATTTTTTGGTCACTTGAAAAAATAAAGGTCTAGAGCAATGCACAGATTTTGGAAAAGCTTAAAGAATCCACTCCAGTGGATTCACTGGATCAAACATAATTCTGAGACTTTAGATTTTAGCTTGGACTCTATAGCATCTCACATCAGTCTACTGTATCTAAAGAAAACATCTACTGTATTCTCGTGGTGTGTGAAACATATTAAGTCATAACCTCAAAGAAAAAAAAAAAAAAAAAAAGAGGGAGAGAGAGAATACACACACAGATAGGCTCCAAAACATGGTTTATGCTGAATAACTAGTATCTGGCCTTTTTTTCCCCTGTCCCAGATAGTGTGAGGTGAAGAACCAACAGAAAAAGATGGCCATTTTTCAAGTCTTTTGTCTGTTGAAGAGAATGCTTTATTTGCACTGAAATGAAGAAGGAAGTGAAGTGTGGGAGCTGGGTTTGCCATGGAGAGCAGGGCTCAGAGAAAAGGTAAAGACTTAGAGCCACACTCAAAGGATGGGATGTTGCTGTATAGATCTCTTCTCCGGCTTTAAGCTCTGAGATGAGTTAAAAGATTTTCCAAATGGGTTGCTATTGGAACCATAGAATATTTTCTTTTTCTAGCTTGGTTTCCAGCCTGGTAGTCCAGGGGTTGTCTTGTTAAAATAAAAATATCCTATTCTGTAAAGTATTGTATAAGTCTTAGTAAGGCTGGTAGATGGGATATCTTATCTCTCCAGAGGTAACTAATACAAGTAAAGCCGAATACATAGGCATTTTGATCTGCTTAGATGCATTTAAGCACCTTGTGTGCTGCAGGGAGCTCAGGGCCTTGCTGAGCACCATGGCGGTGTGGGGCTTGGTCAACTGAGTCAGGCTGCTAGTGCAGCAGGCAGCAGAACAAGACAAACAAACTTATTTTAGAATAGATAATCTTCCACTTACAAGAAAAATATTTTCTTCTCTTGAATTTGGCATTTAAAACTTACTGAAGACAATAAAAAGACTCATTGGGGGACCCTTTGACTGGGTGGTTGATGTTTCACTGCTTGTCTACTTTGTTATTTTTGGGCTGTAAGTTCTTTAAGGCAGAGAACATATTAATTTACTTTTAGTTGAGTGTTCTGTGCTTTTTATGGAGATTAAATATGATATTTGAAAGGATTATTCTGTTCACTAGTGAAATCTGTTTTTCAGCAAAGTTAATGTTGAGGTTGGCCTATGTAAGAGCTGTGGAATTTGATTTGAGGACATAATGTTTTGGTGAATGTCTAGGTTTATTATCATAGATTTATAATATAAATTAGTGATTTCATATCTGCCTTGGTCATTACCTAGTTTAGGATGTTAATATCCTTTCATGTTTTATTTTACTGTTATCTAATTTGACAGCATTCCTGAAACTATCAACTAAACTATTCAACTAAGTTGAAGCAAACAAGTTTCCGTGTCCCAAATTCTTGAAAAAACTGTTTCTCACAAAATAGCTGACATCACTCTGCTTAAAATACTTTTTAATGTTCATTATTTATTTTATAAATGTAATAAGTAAAGGTTAACTTTTTAGCTTATGTACTGTGGTAATGCTATGTGAAAAAATTCCTCCCTCTCCCCCCCTGAAAGTTTAGATACTAAGACTGTGACCTATTCAAAGTCATAATACATTGCTGTATAGATATATGCCAATCTTTCTTAGTGCCATTAGGTCTTGTTCTGGTTCAGTCATTTCATTTGCTTTTACACTTTGTAGAATAGAAGTGAAAAAATTTGGATTTATTAGCATTTTGGGTCATTTATTTTGTTTGGAATACAAATTAGGCAGGATTGTCATTGCAGAACTAGTTGAAAATTGTCTCTTTAAACAGACAGTTTGTAGGTCTGCTCAAATAAACTATTCTTTGACATCATATGTCCTTCTACTGGCTGATTTGCTAAGCTACTTAATTTCTGCTTCAGTTCATTTGACAGCAGTGTGTGTTTTCAGTGACAAAAGCTGTAGACTTGAATCCTGCTGACAGTCGCGTTGTATCTGTACATGCCATTGTAGCTCTGTACTTAGTTGAATGATGCAGATGAAGTAAGAGCAGAGGATTGTGGTCATTAACTTTTCTTTAGTGTTGTCTAACTTTTTTATTGTTTAGTCTTGGCAGAACTTTTGCTGTATTGCAGTTCATAGCACCGAATTAAGGAGGTAAAACTTTGCCCTGATATGCTGAATCTCATCACTGAATAATGGAAAAAAAGGTACAGAATTATATTGGTGAAAGAGGTATGCTTGCAGCTGCGTAATTGAAATAAAATTCCTTTTCAGCTTACACAGTATCAGTGGTGTACTGATAAAGGTTATGTTTCCTGTCTGGGAAAAGACTGAGTGTAGTAGATGATGTGCAGCTGCCCTTTTTTATGGAGATGACAGTCTGGGAGGCTCCCAAAGCTGATGGAGCAAGTGTGTCTCTGTCTCACTAAGAGGCTGTTCTACCTTCTGAATGTAGAATAATTTCTGTGTAGTCATTGGTACCTTTTCAGATCTGATAGGAGTCTGTTGTGTTTCACTCAGTGTTGAAATTATTTAGAATATGTTCAGAAATTCAGAAAGGTATAACATACAGCAGCAAGTTTCTTAAATAGTGTCCACAGTGCATGTTATATGAGACTATTTGACAGCTTTCAGTTCTTAGTTCTATTACACAAGACCACATTCTGTTCTAAAATAATACTTTTTAATTCTCATGAAAAAGTAAGTCACCTGTTTCAGAATGGCTGATGCAGTAAAACTGAGTCTCTTGTACAGTGGAGCTGGAATAGTATTCTTCAGCAAAAGGATAACATTTTCAGGTTCACTTGAAGCTGTTGAATTTCATGGTATGCAGGGTAGTCTAGCTGCTTGTAGAAGGGTACAATGGGACAGGAGCAGTTCCTATTTTTGTGATTGAATGGCTTTATTTATTTAGTCTTGGGTTTAGGCTATGAAGACTGTTCTTATGCTATTCTAGTTTTTACAGTAGTATGTTTTAGTTGATGTAAAGGTGCCTTATTTTATAGTAAACATAGTTTAAATTTACCATGTTTCTCTAATGCTCTCCAATTATCCCTATACCTAGTAAATACAACTTTGAAACATCTTCAAAGTTACTTCTACACCACAAAATTGTCCTTTCATTTGTATGGAATTATGAAATAAAAGTTACTAAAGCATTTAAAAACCTTGTACTGTTTCCTAATATTTCAAACAATTATTTGGATCTCAGTGTCCTTGAAGTAATATTTTTTTACATCCATCATTTTTTCCATTTGTTATATACTAGGATCTATAGTTGAACCGTGGCAGCCTTAGGGCTATGAATGTAATCAGGCACTATAGAGGAGGTAATTGAGTTATGAAGCTTGAAGTTTTTAATGGAGTTTTATTTTTTTTCATAGTCAAAAAAAAAAAGAGAAAAGCCATTGACATACATAACTAGGGCTGTGATTATGAGCTATTAAATAAAAATGAATATAAAATGCTCCTACTATTATATGTCCCAATGCTACAGTTAAGCCCTGGGTAACATGGCTCTTTCTGAGGAGCAGCAATTCAGAAATTTCTGACATTCCTCTTCTAAGATGATACCAGTACTGTCAGACCTGTCTTTATTCAACCATGTTCAAAAGTTATTTAAAAGTTGTAGAAGTGAGTATCCCTGGGGATGTTCTTGGAGAAAAAGGATGTTAATTTTTGGGGTGCAGGTTGGACAAAACTTCAGAACATCTTGTTCAGTTTTGTTTCTTACTATCTTCTAAATAATACAATCTGACCAAGTGACTCAAATAACTATAATCCAATGATTTCAGAGCATGTGCTGAATTTTCTCACAGTAGAAGAAAATTTCAGAATTGCTTTATTTATTTGTAACTACATTTTCTAAGGAACTGATGTACCACTCATTTGCAAAACTTAACTTTATGTCTGGAGTCTAACTTTGCTTATATCCCATAAAATTGTTCATTTGCATCATCCCTCTTTGTGAGTATGGGGCTCATATGGAGGAACTTCTGACTTGTCTGTAGAATTGTCATCTGAACAGGGGATATAAGAACAGCTACATTTTTTTTTTTTTGAAGGTACAGTTTCTCATGCCCAGTGGTCAGCTTATACTCAGTTTCCAAAAAAGATTTTTATTACCTTTTATAAAATAGTAATCACATTCCAAATATAGCTCTGACATTTTAGTGATTTACAGTTCATTAATGATCCTTTCAGTACACTCAAATCTTTGGCCAAATATATCTTATATTAAGGCAATGTCTTTGAATTTGTGTGTGAGAGACAGGAAGACAGATAAATAATCAATTTCTGTAGCCTAGGTAATCATTTACCACAGCCTATCTCAGTGAATATTCAAGAAATTGTAATAAGTTCTTGTTAAGTTGTTATTTCCTTCACAGCAGTCAAAAGTAGATGATAGACATTTTAGACAACAAGGTCCTTGCTTTGGCAAAATAACTGAAATTATACCTTGAGGTAGCTGCATAGTGTCATGATGATGAGTGGAAGAGATGCTGAATGAAATGAGAAGAAATAGATTTTTGTCATGAAGTACTCTCTTACGGAATGAAGAACGTAAGATATTATTTGGCTAAAGTATTTGACTGGGAATCAGAAATCAAGCCCAAATTCCCCAGACCAATTCATTTATTGCACAGTGTTTAAAGTAAGGAAACAGGACATAAGGGGACTGACTGGATTATCATGCAAGCTCCACAGTATAGCATCTTTCCCGTTAATTGATTCTTCTCAAGGGGAAAGCCTAATTTCCTTGTTCTTTGACTCCATAGTTGTAAAATAGGATTAACATTTTCCTTCTTTATGGGGGGAAGGAATGTGGGAGGATACCTTCATTAATTAAAGCATTATGCTTGACAGAAGAATGATGAAAGTCAGACCAATAAACAAATTGGTAAGACCTATTAATATAAACTAAGTTTAAATAATTCAAATGCATATAATATGCCTGACTGTCACAGTGCAACTGTGTCTTTTACTGAACTACTGGATTTGGCTGGTAATTTTAAATTTATCCATGAGCCTTGCTGTGTATTGAGACTATGAGAACAGCTGTAGTGGGTCAATCCAGCTTCCTCAGTGGATGGAGAACTGTGAAAGAGCAGAGAACAGGACAGTCTTTCACATGTCCTTTCTGCTAGTATACCCTTGCAACAGTCTGCATTTAGGGACTTTCTGTATCAAAGATTGCATCTTTGAGTTTAATAGGCTGTGATAGTTTTCCTCCATGAATTTATCTAAATGAATGCATATAAGCTTTAGATATCTATATATCCTGTGACAGTGATGTCCATAGCTATATGCTCTGTCCAAAGATTGTTATTTGTATGTTTTTAACATTGTCTTATTAATCTGATACTTATTTTTTTTATTAGTTATGAAAAATAAATGGGTGATAATTCCATATTCACTTCTGTATGTCCCTGAAAGCTCATAATTCTTATATTTTACCATTGTTTTTCATAAAATCATACATTTAATTTCAATTTTCAGTTTCACTGGAGAGAATGGAGAATTCAGGAACTATAGAAGACTGCCCTGTTAAACTGCATACCTTTTGAACACAACAGGGAAAAATGCAGTTTTGTTATTTCAAGAGCTGAAAGGAGATAGTTCAAAGAGTGTAAGCAAACAATGATGAGAGTGTGTTGACAATGCATGAAATCTCTGATGTGGATTGCTTCATAAAATAAAATGATTTTTTCAGGGATGCAAAGGTGGCTGTTAAAACCGCCAGTTATAAACTCACAAGAGAAAAGAATCTTCCTTTGGTTTTAGCATTGCTCCCCAGCTGAAAGAGCAATGAATGATTTTTGATGAACATCTTGTAGTGCAAAGGAGCATAACAGAAGCTATCCTGATGCTGGTAAACTCTTATTATTTCATTGCTGCTGTTGTTGTTTGTTTGTTTGTTTCTGATTCTTCCATCACTTTTTGTAGGAAATTAAAATAAATTAATAGGAGGAGAGATTTTTAGATGAAAAGAGTAGGATTCAGGAAACCAGACTGACAAAATTGGTACTTTATTTACACAGTCATGTAATATTTATCAAAGAATAGACTATTACAACCTATTTCTATATCCACTAAAGAATGAATTATTATCTGTAGAGTGAATGCCCCAGTGGAAACAATGGAACTCTTATTTATTGTGCACACCTTAGGCCCAATTAAGGAATTAAAGTGTTCAGTTTGGTTCCACCTTATAGACACAGCTCTGCGCTGGTTGTGTTGTACTGTGTGCTGTGGGAACACCAGAAAGCACTCTGCATTGGAAAAGTTGTGGTTAAGTCTTCTGCAATTCATGAGAGAGGAATGGAGGTGCTGAAATCTGTCTGCTGCTCTCTGAGACCCTGGATTGAGGTCTTCTAACACTGCAAAGACCGTTGCCTGTGAGAAACCTTTCTAACAGGTTTGGAGGGATGGATATGTTGCTTCCTGCCTTCCTGGCTACAGAGAAAGTCAGCACCAATGTGGTTTATTAAAATGAGCAATTGCTTTCTGTAAATAAGCTCCTCAAAAGTCCCATTACTTCCCTGGGTGTAAAGAGGGAATTAATTAAACAAACTCCCATCTCAAATGAATGATGGAGCTCCTGGCACTTAACAGGTGATAGATGTTTGTGCTCCATTTCATAGACAGAGTGAAATACTCAAATTAATGAGCTCTTCTTTACTAAAATAAATAGACTGGATACTTGAAAGTGCTTTTATGAAAAAAACAAATACTTGGAATGAAAATAGCTGGGAGATGGAGACAGTCTTTCAGTTGAGCTTATATTTATGGCTGAGTTCCCTAGAGGGAGAACTAAGTCAACTGACATTGTAATCTTCTGGGAACAGCTTTGGAAAAATAAAGGTAAGACATGGGATTGGCCTGATCTTAGAGAACTTGATATTCTTTATGGAACTTGTGAAAAGCTTCCTTGAAATACAGTCACACATAGGACCTTACGTTGTAGCAGCCAACACAACCATGCCCTCCAACTGGAAATATCTGCCCTGGAAATAACCACAAGTGTTAAGAGAGTGCTCTCAAAGGAATAGCACTGTTTTTGTTGTGCTTACAAGTAAACACCCATGAGTAGTGTGTAGGAATAGCACTGCAAACACGAGTGTGATATTTGAATGATAGCCTCTGGCGTGGTAGCAGCATTCAGTACCACAAAATTCACTGCAAATCTCCAGAATTCAAACATGGAGATGCAATTTCCATTATGTATTCATTAAGGATTTATTTTGTTGGCACATGCTTGTTTTTTTATTCCTAAACGTTGCTCAACATTGTTAGGATCTGGCTGATAAAAACAGTGAGATGTTTCTGTACAGTGTCATGTACAGACAAGCTCTAAACCAGATGCCTTGCTCAAGATATGATGTCCTTATTCATGTGAGTTCTTTAAACAATGCTAGCCCTTCAGCAAACATCTCAGAACAAACACAAATACTACAGGGAACTCAGCCCCTGATATTTCTAATGTTAAAAACAAGCATATAAAACAAATAACGAGGGAAAAAATGACATGCACTCAGCAATATTAAGAAGTTATCTTTGAATCGCTTCAAGAAACTTAGTGTATTTGTACCTCTTGGATACATGTTTTGCAGCAGACTCAATTCCCTGCTGTAAATGAGTTTCATTTTCTCTTTCTGTCTCTCAATATTTACATGTCTACTTCACAATACATCATATTCATATCTAAACCTAATTGCATGTTTATGTATTAATGGTACTTATATGACCCACCTTTGTTAACATGGTATTTGTGTTTTACAATTTTACTTTATTCTATAAGATGTTTGTTTATCTTACCATGCCTTCATAACAGCCAGTTTTATGGTTGCAGTCTCCATGTCTGGCTGAGTTTCATAAAGTTCTGTAGAAAACTTGCAGTAGTTTAGAGAACTATAGCAGATTCTTCTAAATTGGCAGCTTTTGGCCCAACCAATGGACCATCTTTTCTTTCCATTTGTAATAACGCTTGTTTCTCAAGGCCAAGGAAGTTGAAATGACAAAGCTTTTACAGACTACTGTGCTGTACTGAAAGTAATGTACAGGAAAGTGTTCATAATACGTGACATAAATTATTCTACATCTATTTTCTGTCTATCTATATTTTTTTTTATATAAAAGACTACTGAAATACAAATATGGAACTCTCTCTTATCAAACATGCAAAAAAGCTCATCAGGCATCTGTTACCTCTGAAAACACCTCAATAGCAGACACTTTGTTATCTCAAGGAAAAGGACATTTTACAGGATGAGAACTGAGATGGCTGGCATTGGCAAAGTATCTTGCTGAAAAAGTACTGAGCAATATTCTATTAGATAAAATGAGAATTGTTTGAAAGACCTGGATTTCTGTCAAAATTAGTGATGAAAGGGGTAGAAAATTAGATGACAGGGCAGTGTCCTTGATATGGTACTTTCATTGCAAAGACGGAGAGGCTGGACAAAGTGTTTGTTCAAGTAGGTGCAACAGAGAGAGACAGATTGTTAGGTGCAGTGGTACACTTAATTAAAACATTGCAGCTGTTCCATTATTATTTCACCTTCAGATATGACTGCTTTATATAATACATATTTAAGGGAAGCTCACAGCTCTTAGGATCATAGGGTCACAAGATAATGTAGGCTGGAAGGAATCTTAGGAGGTCAGCCAGTCCCTTCCCAGTCTAGGCTACTTCCTTCCCAAGGGCAGTGCTTTGCATTTCTCCTTATTGAATTTCATGAAGGTCCTTGAAAGACCAGTCAGACCTTCTCCAGCCTGCCTGGGTCTCTCTGAATGGCAGCCTTGCCCTCCAGCATATCAGCTGGCCCTCCACATTTAGGTGTTGCTTGTAAACTTGAAGAGACTCCACTCCAATGTCCCCACCAGGTCAATGATAAAGACGTTAAGCTGGACAGGTCCCAGGATAGACCCCCACTTCTTACTGGCCCCTAAGCAGGGTACAACCCATTAACCATTACCCCCTGAGCCCTATCATCTCAGCACTTTTTTACCCATCTTGTCTGAACCTCCAGACCATAATGTCCTAACTTGTATACAGGAGTACTGTGGGAGACAATGTTGAAAGCCTTCCAAAAGCTGAGGCAAATTACATCTACTGCTCTCCCGGTGTACATATGCAGCCATTTTCACCTTCACGTTTTGTGAAATTTTAATCAGAAAACTAAACTATGATGGAGTTGTTATGCATATGTGGACACAAAGAGAACACAAACAGTGAGGATGTGGCAAAGGGCAACTCCTTTTGCGAACAGACCAGCCAGTTCTGTTGTCTGACTTCGTCAGTTCAGCTGGAGAAACCTGTGGGTAACAACACTTAGCACTTAACACGTGTGTTTAACTGTTGAAAAGGGCTGTGCAAACATTAATTTATCCTTCTAATCACTCATGTTGGTTTCCCGAAGACAAGACTGGTTTTAGAAGATGGTCACAGAATATGTGCAGTGAAAACACATGCAGAAGAGCCAGTAGCAGATCTACAACTTTGTTAAATTGTGAATCAGGCTAAAACATTACTAGAGTTGTGGTTGAATAAAGATAATCCACGCTCAGGCAAGTGATTAGCTACAACATTACAGGAGTTGTAGTAAAGTAGAGATTATTGTTTATAGCTGGTGTGATCTTTGAGTGGCAGTTGATATCACATTGATACTCTTGGTGTATGCTTAAGGCGATAACTTAATAGCTCCTAGAGAAACAAATAAACAAACATAAAATAAGGAAAACTAATAGTTTTCCTGGGTTATTGCATTACTAGGAAATAACATACAGAACTTTTAGCTAGAACACGGATTTCTCTTAAAAAAGTAGCCATGATGCAACAGATTGTCTCTGCTACAGTATATTGGGATTTCAAAGAAGTCTTTTGCTCTGTATCAAGAATTTTCTTCCCAGAAAAGGTAAACCTTTGAATGCTTCCCAAAATGTTAAACCCTCTCCAAATTGGATCCATTTAAAATACATGAATGCTATGAAATGCTATATTGAAATGCTATGATACTTAATCCATTTTAAGAATATCTGTCAGGTTCTTCAAGAAATGGATTGATCTAAAGAAAGGGATTGTGCCTGCTGAATCATATGATGAGCTAGGTTGTGACTGAAAGAAGCAAGGGATGAATTTTCCTTTTACCCTCCAATCTGAGAGGGAAAAGTGGATGATGCTTAGAAGAACTCAGATGGCATAAGAAGGGAAAAGTGGTTCATTGAAAGAGCTCTCATTTATAGCATTGGGACCTGCAGATCTCTACTCAGTAAACAGCTGGCTACCTTGGTGTTAGTGCACAGTCACTTTGTGTAATCCAAGAGAAACATTTGAGATTCCCCAGTTATTGCAAAACCCAAACTTGTGTGTGGTCTTCTATTGTTACCTATTGTTTTTATTATTTTTTCACTGCATTGTTTTTGTCATGTGATGCTAACTTGCTGGTTTAAGATAAGTTTTCCATTCAAATTGACAGTTTTATTCTGTATAAATATGCTGTGTGAGGCTGTGTGAGGTGGCTGTTAAAGAGCAGTGTGACGGTTCTGCCTAGGAAGTGGCCTTTGCCCCATTCCCTCACTAAATGCCTGGCTCTTGTATTATTCTTCATAGCTGACTGTACATTGATTGCTATGTGTAAAGACATCCTAATTTAAGTACAGGTAATGTGTTTTGAAAGGCAAAACTAAACAAAAAAATATACTTTTGCTTAATAAGCCTGCTGAAAAATTTTGTGACAGACATGTTGAGAAAGAGATTAAAATGTACATCCCTTGGGTAATGTATGAGGGTGGCATTTGCAAACTTGTATGCTAGAAGGGTTAGTGCTTATCAGCTGGAAATGTTCTGTATATCCTGATGGAAGCTAAAATGCTGAAGTAGTGGCTAGGTTTCTTCTCACTGCATCGGAAATAAAGAAGATTAAGAAAAAATGTAAGGTGAGTTAGCGTGTGTGCGAAGAATGTCATTAATTGTCTTGGTGGTTTGCAGACAGTCCTTTACAGTAATTCCAGTATCACTAGTAGAATATTAATGGCATGCTGCTTTGACCTGCTATCAGTCATTGTGATTTGCATAACATTTGCATAGTATTTTGCATATCACTCACATCTTAATCACTAGATTTTATATTGCTAGAGCAGTGGATTTAGAGAATGACTGTAGTAGTGTTGCTCCAGAGAAAGAGATCACTTTTCAAGTTTTTTTTCTATTATTTTCCAAAATATTTTATTACAATGTTTTCAGAAAGTGAATGTTATTTTTATCATGATTAATAGCAAATGCTGGATAGACTATATCGATATAGTTCACTGTTAGTCTCATTCTTAGTTCCAGTGCACAAATAAACCACAAGCTGATGATTCTTGGAGATCATTATTATTTAGCTTTGGCTTCCTGTGAAGTAACCTCTTGGGACCTACGCTCAGAAGCCAAGACTACGTTGGAGAGTTTTTAACTTTGTCTGGCCTCCTGAGCTGTGGGCACACTGCAGGCCTCTGAGCGCTGACCCTGTGCCTTGGGAGAGCTGAGCATGGGCTTACTGTGCACAGGTAGATCTTAAGTGCACTTGGTCATGACCTTGTCTCATTGCTCAGACCTTGTAAATAAGAATCTGGGCTTGTTCTAGCTGTACTTAAGTTTTTGATCTCTCTATATTAGTTTGTATTAGTCTGTTTTTTTTTTTTTCTTTTTTGTTTTTTTCCTTGACAGTAGGAGTAGCTTACCTTGAGAATGGGTTGACTGTAATAGAATGTGCCACAATTCTTGAGACACCAATCTCAAGGACAGCTTTTACATTTAGTTAAGTAGTGATGGGGTGATGGCTCAATGTGTAGTACTTCGCTTTGACCCTGTGTATCTAGATTTTTACAGGGATTTGTTATGAGTATGTACTGGATATGTTGTGAGTAGGTCCAGAGTGGCCAGAAATTTCATTTTACTTCAGTGTGAGGGAAAATTATTGCTGTCAGAATGCCTTTCTTCCTGACTTTTACAGAGTATAATATACAGCAAATTTGAATTCCACTGGCCTATGATAAAAATCCTGGTTGTGCCAGGTCATTGCATCAAATTCAAAGAATGTATATGCTGAAGAGATTACCTGTGAAGCATTTATTTCTTTTTAGTTGAAAGGTTACATATATTTGCATTGACACGATGGGGTTTAAGTTAATGTAAGTGCTTTTATAATGTCAATAGACTATTTTTTCCCCTTCTATTAATTTATATATTCTAAAAGAGCTATTACAATTCTCAGTTGAGCTGTCTCCTGGAGTTCCAGTGACATCAAAGCTGTTTTGTTGTTAATAAACTTTCCTCATGGCCAGGCTTTGACATAATGAAAGTTTCCAAAGAGTCTTTTGTCTTTCAATGGAATATGCATGAATACTTTTCAACCATTTTCTTTTTAAATAAATTTTTCCATCTTTATTTAAAGAAATATATTTTTAAACATCCCAAAAGACCTCTCCTTAAGCAATGTCTGCATTTTTTTTTTAAAGTCATTGAAAGAGATTTGTTACACAAATCTTGCTTTGCATTAGTTGATAAGAGACATTTTACAGTGCAGCCAGCTATTTTTGGTGCCTAATATTGGAGGTACTTTTAGTAGGCCATATATATACTTCTGCTGCCCTTATTCTGAACTGCTCCCCAGTTAGCTGGGAGGTGTCAAGAGCAGTGAGGGAAATTAGACTTGAAATGAGTGTCTTCTTTCTTCTGCCAGCTCCACTTGTGTCACTGTTGTCTGGATGAACTTTTTGCATGGATCAGGAAAATATTGTCCAAAGATTACTTCTTCTTTTCATAGTTCAGAACCAATCACTTTTGGCTGGCCCAGGCAGGTCTTAAACCCTGGAAATGCTTGTCCATGCTGGTCTTTTCAGATGGCTGCTATATGTTTGCACGCTGCTACAGGTCATCTGCTACCTTCAAGTAGTTGGAGACTCCATGCCATTACCAGTTTTACTATTTTTGTACAACTATGCAAAGCAGTTACAATAATAATTCACTTTCTAACCTTATTCAAGCAGTCTTGTGGTAAGACTGGGTGCAAAAAAAAATGGTTATGCTTCATGTTTTGCCTTAAATCAGGCAGGCTGCATGGAGGAAACATTACATTACACAAGTAGGCCTTCAGGCAGCACCGGGGTGGACTGACATACTATTAGTGGTACTATATTGAGTTTGCATTTTCAATAGGACTTTCAGCAATCGTAGTGAAAATGGAAAAGAAGGGAAAAAAAAAACATGCATTGGCAGGTTGGGAGTGTTTTATTTATATGACTAAAATTTTGCCAGGAAAAGTTAAATTACATCTTTTTTGGGGTGTGTGTGGGGTGTGGGGCGGGGGGGTGGAAGGCACCTAGAGAAAGGATTAGCAGCAAAAAAGATAGGTGTGACAGCAGAGTCAGTTTAACCTCAGAACTCAAACTGTTATTCCAAGATCTGATGTACATAGTGGATGTGAAACTTCTGTATTCAGAATATAGTAAAATAGCTTTTCTTAGTATTAAATGAAAAATTTATATGTCTGTCTTATAGCATGGTTGAGCAAAAGTCTCCAGTCTGCTCCCACAGGATTTGCTCTCAAGCTTTTAACAATTTTTTGTCTTATTTTGAAATATTATATATGCTACTTTTCTTTTTCTTTTTTTTTTTTTCTTTACAAATCCCAAAAGGGATAAATTTAGAACAATATTAGAGTATTTAATTTTAGAACATAAACATGCCTGTTTAGCATAAAAAATGAATTAGAATGGATCTACATTTTCACCAAGATGGATCTTGCATTGAAACAATGATAGTTTTTTTATGAAATTCTGAATACCATTGTAGTAGAGATTAAAGTAATATAAAATTACATTTTTCCTGTTTAATTTCATAGAATTCATATTATGTATTTGCACAGCTCTACTTTGCTCAAATAATTACCTTTAATTCAGATCCAGTATTAACTGAACCAAACATCATTAACAACACTTTAGATTACAAATACTAATTTAATAAGGCATGATTGATTCATTTAACTCAGCACAGTCTTCCTCTTTGGAGAGTTTACTACTTTGTTTTCAGTTTGCAGAGGCTTGTGGCAAAAATCAGGAATAGGTCATGCATGGTTGCTTACTGGTTTCTTAATTAGTAATCCATTTGAATTGTTAATAGCTTTGCATTTGCAAATATTGTATCTCATTTTGCTGAGGAATCGTCAGCGCAGATATTCCAGAATAGGCCCACTAGGGAACTAATAGAAATGAAATTCTGTGTAATCTTGCAAAACATATTTGTTGTATTCTGTGGTCACAGTGAACATTTTGCATCGTAGCCTTCTGGTCTGTTTTTCTGTGACACTTGGGCTGACATACAATCAGACTGCCAGTCTGTATCTTTAAAGATGGTGCTATCATTCATTGTGGCTTTAGCTAGGACGTATTAAATGAAAAAAATCTTGCTACAGGTAGGCTAAATATGTAATCTCTGTTAGCTTTTTCATTTCTACTAAAAAAAGAAAATAGAGTGTTATCAGAAAGAAAGCACCCATAGCGGGGAAACATGACTACATTGCTTACTGTTTGAAAGCTTTCTTAGAGCATCTTCCATTGCATTGCTGAGAAATGCACACGATGATTTTGCATGGTATTGAGAAGCTAGCTGTTGTGTCATTCCAAGTCCTACATCTTGTGGACAAAGGTTGGCTGCAGCTTCACGATGTACACAACTGTGCTGGACCTGTGTGCCAGCGGCACTGCAGGGCGCTCCTGCAGGCAGAGCTGACCCATGTGCTCAGTGCAAAGCAAAGCAGGATTTGGGAGCCCATCCAGCTGGCCACCCATGGACTCTTGTACAGTGTGGTAAAAGGCAATACCTACGGACTAGCAAAATGACAGCCTACTTACACAGAGGACACAGTTAAATTAAATGCTTTAGTGTGTTCAGGAAGAAATCCCATTCTAACATGAAGAATCACCAATATTTATTAACTAGAGAGAATAATAATTTTGTCTTTTATTAAGACAGAGAAATAAGTAGAGTTGAGATGTATCACCTGAACTGGTGATAGACGTTGGTCTTGTTTAATGTTAGTTCATTGGATCATGACGGAGATACAGAGTATAACAGCACTGCAGTGTGCTCACTCAGCACTTGGTCGAAGGTTTAGTTGAAGCTCAAGCTGCACAGATGGGTAATAGTTGAAAGCACAGATGGAATTTAAAGAACAGCAAATTCAGTGGGAAAACTGCTGTATTGAAGAGAGGGCGAAAACTGAATGAACCAACAGCTTGAGACAGAAATATTCAGATCCAGCTGGTTATTACACAAATTATTTCAGCCTCTCCTAGTGTATAAACTGTGAAGACGACTGGCAAATATTTTAGAAGAATTGGCTGCTTCCACACTGTTCTCTTAAATAAGAAGTGCCTCTTATCTTAATTAAAATCCTTTTTTTTTTTTTTTTGAAGTGTTTTATTGGGAGCTAATGGAAGAGAGAGACAAGAAAGGGCCTAAAAAGCAAGGCAGAACTAAGGCACATGAGTAGAGCAAAATCAAGTGGCTGTAGATCTTAATCCCAGGATTTTTTAATCACAAAACTAAAAGACCAGCCTGCTGAGAAAAAAGTGGGGAAGACAATTTGCTGATCTCACCAGTCTGCAGGTCCTTCTTGTGTTGAGAGCTTGCCCCCTAGCAGGACTGATTTCTGCCTGAGCGTTTCAACAGCAATTTCCTTGCACAACCTCCTGGTAGAGGCAGAGCCCAGAAAAATGTCTTGCTACCCGTTCCCGAGAAGAGCAAGAGGAAGAATAATCCCAGACAGTTTTTAGCTACCTGCTTTTTACCCTGAGCTGTGTCCACTCATTAATCCTTTTGCATGTACCTGCTTTCTGATAATGCCAAAATTAATTTGTGTCTGAAGTGACTTAATCTCATGCCAGTGCACTGTAGATTTTAGTTCTCAACTCTTTTTGTTACCTGGGGATCTGTTTAATTTAAACTTCCCAGTCAACTTTAGCTGAAAAGTACAGTCCCTCATTGTAATCAAATAACTGTGCTAATGTTTACTTTCTGATTGTCCTATCACAATTTTTTTTTAGAAAAGTTTCATTCAATAAATAAATAAGATCCGTTAGGCAAAAAGAAGTAAAGTTTGATGAAAATTTGTTTTCTTAGAACATTTACATATTTTATATTATTTTGCAGTTCAATGGTTTTCTAATATTTCAGTAATAAGTGTGTGGAAGATGTTTTTTAGCTAAGCCATAGAAAAAAGAAAATTATTTTTGAAGCACTAAATTCCATATATATGAAATTCCAAGAATAATGTGAGATCCATCATTCAGAACAGGAAGAGAAGCTCAGCAATAAATTTATTCCTTCAAGCACTGATTTAAAAAGAGAAAGAGAAGACTAAAATTATATAATCAGATGAATTAACACTGTAATTTATTGCTGTGCTTTGATTTCTCTCCTGCTGCTAGAGATTGTCTCATAAGTGAAGTCTCTGTGGTCGAGCATTTAAAGCCAGAGTTTTTGAGCCTGAAAGTTTTTTTTTCTTCAAAGTTATTTGATTTCTATACATTTAAACTTTAGCTTATTTAAAACACAGAGCTTTCAAGGTTATTTGCTGAGTATAACTAATTTTGTATGCATATTTTCATAACAAAGATGGCTAAGAAGTGTAAAAGCCCCAAACAAATGATTCTGCATCACAGTATGTTAATGTCCTATTTCAAATAAACGTTCTTTATGACAATGTTTCTATGGAGCCCTGCTGTCAGAGTTAAGTCTTTCTTCATAAATTAGAAGAAAAAATATTAAGTTGCTAAGGATTTTTGTATTAGTTTATTGGATCTAATACTGTGGAAGAAACAGTTTCTGGTTTCTATCTTTCTATAAACTGGGATATTTCTTCCAGAACTACATTGAAATTTACTGTGACAGTTTATCATTTTTTTTTCCCTGTAAACAGTGTTTGCTATTTTTTCAACATTAGAAGCAATGCCATTTTTGTGGAGTTGGTTTGTTGGTAGTATGGTAGCATTACTGCCCTTTATGGTCATGATGAAAAAAAAAAGAAATGTTTTTAAATATCAAATTTTAACACTTGTAAAAATGACCCTTTTTTTCTTTTTCCAATCTATTAGGGCTTTTTTATCATAGAGTTTATACTTCCTATCAGATAATAAAGAAAGTGAAGACTGTTTGTTTTCTTTTTGAAGGAAATGTTGAAGCTGACAGGATCAGAGAAGAGCTGCCTTTTGAAAGTATCACAGCATGTGATTGTACCTTCCGGCTAAAAGTTTATGATTGAAAACAGAACTGGAGAGGACCTTGCAAGGTCATCTTCCAGGATTTAATAGGGGAAGATCCAAGCATTTATATCAAGGATCTGTTGATTCATTTTCAGGACATAAGATAATAATGGTGTTTTCAACTCTCACAAAGAGTCCTCTGAGCATCTAGAAGGAGTCTGAAAATGAAAAAAAAAGAAGTGCTGGTGCCATTCAGGGAAAGAATTCTAATCCTGCAAGGTTAGCATTTGGTAAAAAAACATTTTGTAAGGGTGCCAGTGACCTAAGCTAGTTTTGTCCATGCCAACGTGAACATTTCTGCATGGGACTGCTCGGAGCTGTGCAGACATACTGTGGGTTGGTAGAGACAGCTTCTTTGATGACTTAGAGTGATACCAGAACTATCTGTAGCCAAACATGGACAGTTAGACACCACTGCCTCCTGCTCCCTGTGTCACTGTGGAAAATTTCCTGCCTGTACTAGCCCAGGCTGGACTCACTGACCTTTCGCTGGATTTGGTTGCACTTCCAAAGAATCACAGAAGCACAGAATCACAGAATTGAAGGGGTTGGAAGGGACCTCGAAAGATCATCAGGTCCAACCTCCCTGCCAAAGCAGGCTCCTTAGAGCAGGCTGCCCAGGTAGGCGTCCAGACGGGCCTTGAATATCTCCAGAGAAGGAGACTCCACAACCTCCCTGGGCAGCCTGTTCCAGTGCTCTGTCACCCTCACCGTGAAGAAGTTCTGACACTGGTTTTAAAGAAATCTGACACTGGTTTTAAAATGGCTGTTGTGGTGCCTCAAAGTAGGAGTGGTTTTCTGCTAAGCATTATTCTGACTTGCAGAGTAATGTATGGAGGTCCCACAGTGTGAATCTACATCTGCCTGACATTTAGAGAGTAGACACTTGCAAGAAACATTCCTTAGCAGAAGCTGACTGACCCAGTCTCATTAGTATAATTAGATAGCACCATCATTTATCAATTCCAGTCATCAGCTCGTAAGAAAATAGCAAGGAATTTCTGCCTAAGAGAAATTGATTGGAACTGGCTGTTAACGCTTTGATAACAACTGAAGCAGAAGCTTTATAAATAAACTGGTCTCCACTGTCCTCTGCTAAACCTGACTGTAAGAAAGGGATTGGGTTGAATGAGGTTAAAAACTCTGGAAGGCATTTATGTTAATAGGCTTTTGGCATGTCAGGTTCCCCATATAGCTGGTGGGCAGTGTTCAGCAACTCATGAGGACAATGGAAAATGCTGATGCTGGTCAGCCACCAGGCTTTCACCCTTGGTGCTGGGGTCTAAGAAGAACCATCTTTTGCTATTAGTCATACAGTTGCTTTAAGGGACACAGGAGCCCAAAATTAGATGACATGAATAAACAGAGTTGCTCCTGATTCGCCTGCTATGAATACAGCACATATGACTGCAGCTCCCTTGCTGTACAGGAATTCTGGCCACCGACGATGAGTGGCTCTTTCTGTAAACCATACAGCCTTCCTGACTTCTGTGATTATTTATGAGTTCTATTTCTTTTCTTTCTTTCTTTTGTCTTTTTTTTTCCTTTTTTTCTTGTTGATGGCAACACAATATCATCAGCTGTTTCTCCCCTATTTCTGTGCTTTCACTTCGTATTTTAAATATCCTTTTTTTCCACAATCTTCTTTTGTCATAGTTGAAGAGTGACAAAAGAAAAATGAATATGCATGAAGTATAGAGGTACATTCTTTGACGTTTTCCCCTGCATGGTTGAATATCATTTCTAAAGTCCTATTTCCTTCTCCACTGGATTGCAGGGCAGTACTTCCTTGTTCTCACAATCCTGAAACAGAAAATAAAAGACGTCCTATCAGAAAAAGTTTGATGTGCCCTTAAGGCCTACTTGTGTGAAGTAAACCAATTTAAAAGTCATAATTCTTACTAATTTCTTAGTGCAAGAAGAAAAGTCCCTGATTCCCCAGTCTGAGTAAGCTAACAGTTAACAGCATGTATATGGAGCAGGGATGTTGGCTTGTGTCCTTTCAACCAACAGGGATGTGTCCTTTCAACCTACCAAGCAGTTTCTGTCACATTCAGTTCTGACTTGGGCTGTGGAAAGGAGAGGTCTCTAATGGAGAGCACTGCAGAGCTCCCATTTTTGGGGGCCATCACAAGCAGCATCAAAATGCTGTCACTTCCGTGATCTTGTCTTTGTTAATATCTCCACTGAGCACTGAACCGTTTGGGAAACCACAAGTGATTCTGTGTAGGCCTGTAAATTTTTGCTCTTTCCTCTGCTTTTCAAAGGAGCATCAGGGAAATACTGTCTATCTTTTTCTATCAAATTTATTTTTTTGTTTAGTCTGAGTACCTTAAATTTTTTTTTTTTTAGTCATTCTCTGATTTTCCTTTCTGTAGAAGAAACAAGTGCCTTCCACTTGAGCTGTGTGGTGTCAAAGTTCTCTCAAGGTACAGAAAAAAAGATTAAAAAATATGTAACTTTCAGTCTTCTTTTGTGGTACAAACCCCAACTTTTTCATCCGTCAAGTGTTTTGTAATTAAGTGTTTTAAGAAGAAAAGGGTATATAGGCTTTGAAGTAATTTGATAAATCAAGGAGGATGGGAATTCAATGGGTTTTAAATATAGGCTTCAAGGAGCTCTTCAGGGATTTTACCAAGGGTGGTTTTAGTGGAATGCAAACAATTGATATAACTGACAGGGATTACACAAGGATAACTTTATATGTTGTATGTCCCTGAAAATAAGATTTTTAAAGTATATTGGAGATAAACTGATGAAGTGTCAAAATCACATCAAAGAATGAAATATTTTGATAAGATCAGCAATCTGTGTGTAATTATATGTTAAAAAAGTAGAAAGTGTTAAAAAACATATAACTTTCTCTTAAGATTAAGCTCATCTTTAGCAATTGAAATCTTTTTTTTTTCCTTTTTTTTTTTTTTTTCCTATCTGTATTTACAGTGTGCTAGGGCTTCTACTGTTTTGTCACTGATGTACCTGGATTTTTTGCCATATATCATTTTTACTATATTTAACAGACTTAAAGAACTTTTACAAAATAACTTTATTTCTGCCTGGTTTTGGAAAGGTGCAATAGACAGGTGGCCCTAGTGCATTCTGCTTTCCTGGTTTTAAAAAATGTTACCAAGAAAATGTTTTTGCTACCAAAGCTACAAAAGATTTAAAACATTGTTAAGTTTTCATATTGATGACAAATAACTCATAAATTCCAACTTTCTATAATATTAGAGATTAATATGAGAGAGCTCAACTTTTCACTGTCCATCGTTGTCCTGCTTTTGAATGTACAGCTACCCCATCCATGGAAGCGTTCAAAACCAGGTTGGGTGGAACTTTGGGCAGCTAGATCTAGTGGAAGGTGTCCCTGCCCATGGCAGGGGGTTAGAACTAGGTGGTCTTTAAAGTCCCTTCCAACCCAAACCATTCTATGATCTATGATCTAAATCTACTTCCCCAGTGAAGCAGTGCTGCTCTGTGAAAAGGGATATAAGTGTTGTAAGACCAGGACCAAATCAGTAGATTAGCAATGAAGCCGTATCTTGTGGAGAGGGGGTTATTCTCCAGATTGACTCCCTGTTTCTTATAAAGGTTACACATATAAACAATTGCTGAGTAATATGTACTGGAAGCAGACAATAGAATCCAGGATTTGAATTTGCAGATTATGTGCCCACTGAGGGATGGCAGAAATTTGGATGCAGGGATTTTGTAGTTGTCCCATTGTGACTAAGTTGATTAAATGGTGTCCTATTGTTGACATAGACATTAGCTCTTTTGGAAGACAAGTAGGCATTCCCCTGCAGGCTGTCTGCATCTTTAGGTAATTAATCTTAAAATCTTATGTGCCTACATTATAACTCGTAAGAAAAATAGTAGATGATACCGCTTTTTTCTGATCCAGTTATGGATCATATTCAAAGGACACTTTCTACAAAAATATTTAATTACAAATACCTGTTTTTCTGCAGATAGTTTCTAACTGATCCAATAAAATTATAACTCCACCCTGTAATCACTGACTTGCTATTCCGGTGAAGGGCATGTGTGTCCAGAAGTGACATCTTGACATCAGCCAGTCTGCATTTTTGGAAGTAAAGCATATGGTGCTTGTAAAAGGGGTTCAGTTATCTTTCCATGTATACATATTGAGTTTGGTGTAGTAACTCCTGACAGCAAAGTAAAATATATTTCTCTTCACACTCTAATTCTGTTATTCCATCTTTAAATTGTTCTTTTTTTTTTTTTATTATTATTACACAAACTATTACACAATTACACAAATAAGAAATTTTGGAGGGTGACTCTTTATCAAGTACTATAAATAAAATTCATTTTTTAGATCACAATCCCTAGGAAAAAATGTTGTGAAACAATTTTTGTGAACAGAAATTTGTTTTATAAGAATGAAGAAAATAGTAGCTTTCATGTAAACTAATTTATTTATAGTCAGAAACAGATTTCCCCAATCAAAGAGCAGCTTTACTTCTTATTGCAGTTTTAAAATGTGTTTTTGACACACACAAAATGTGTTAAAGAAGATAAACTATCTTATATCTTAACCTAACGTCAAAAGAATACTATTTAGAAAAAAAGTGTAATTTAGCAGTTGGAGACATGTGAAGCCTAATCATTTGTATTCACATTTTTCTCAGCAACCAAAAGAAAATGACCACATTTCTCAAACATTGTTGAAATGGTCCAAATGTTTCATAAACTCTCTGAACTGAGAGCGTCGGCTTAATTGTTGTTAATAACTATGAATAACCAATTACATTTCTGGTATATTTGTTCATTCCGTGCTGCCTAAAAATAATCATGGAAGGACATATTCCTAAAAATATTTCTACTGTTGTTATAAGACTATAAACCACCTTTTGACCATTTTGAAGTTGCTTTGGACAGGACATCAACTATGACTTACAGGAGGAGATCTGAAGCATGATAATTTGTGTTGTGCCAATATAAAATTTGTATGACCAAAATACTTAAGAGACCATTAGTAATGATAGCTTTTTCTCAGTAAAGTAGTAATTATTGCATGGTAATAATATCTCTCTGCACATTTGAGAGCAGTTCTCGTTGTATTCAGACTTCCTATTAGCAACATATATTTTAGTCAAAAGCATTAGCCAAAGAGCTCAGCTTCTATAGATACAATATCCAGATACTCAGATGTTCCCTGCTCTCAGCAGTGCTCATGCTCCGTCTTTCATAGGAACAGTGGAAGCTGCTGGTTGTCAAACGTTTAAGAAAACAGAATATCCTACTTTGGGTGTCTAACCAGAAGATGATTTCATCTTAAACTCTGCAACTTTGGTAATTAATTGTCCACAACTTCTTCTGCTTCTCTCATGCTCAAGGTGGTGTCGTAGTGATGGTTGACAGCTTGGTAGCTTGTCAACCCACTGAAGCAAACTTTTAAAAAATGTGCTTGGTACTAAAGTGGAATTAACGTTTTGTTTGCTATAAAATAGTTGCTCAGTAGCCATGATTATGCAGAGAAATTTACAGTGCAGGTCTCTAGTCTTTCTTGAGTTGTTTTATTTCTGCTGACTTTTTATTTTCATTTTTATGGAAGAAAACTCAGGTCAGAATTTTACCATTGGTGTTTCAAGATGTCAAACGTCTAAGAAAATAGTATTTAATCATTGTCAAAGTGCAACTAAGAGACAAATATGACATATTCCATTTGCTGCATATGCAGTGTAATTCAATCTTCAGTATTTCTTCTATTTAATTGTGCACTGCGACCTCTATGTAAATCTGTAAACGGCTCTCCTGTGGCTATGGAGATTGCTTTGTACAAGTCACCTTTATAGCACTGTATATTGCTTTTGTACCCCAACTCTTTAAAGTACATCTTCCAAAATAAAACTAGAAGAAAGAAACATCTGACAAATCCTCACCCTAGAAAGGTTAGAAACCTATATTCTTTCAATTTTATTATCATGCCTTATCCTGGCTGGATTGTGCAAACACTTCTTGCCAACTCCAGGGTGCCTGAGTGACAAAACAATATGCCAAGACTTAATCTTTTTTCTTATTATGAAACAGTTATAGCTATTGCACAGGTAAGGTTGAAGCTAGCTTCCATTACAAACCTGATCTACAACTCCCCATCAACTACTTGTCCCCAAAACAAGCCATTCCCTGTGAAATTTCATGTCACATCTAATGCAGAGTTAACTATTTCTATGAAGACTAAGAAAAGAACACTAAAAAGGACTTTTAAACTTACAAAGCATGATTTTAAACTTACAAAGCATGATTGTCTGTTGCCCTGAAGAGGTGAACAATGAACATGTACCCTGAGTTTGTATACATACTGGAATTGGGATTGCTAGCCCTGTTTATTGTAAGATTCCATAGTAAGTCCTATCATAGGACTTTTCAGTTTCTTACAGATTAGATTAATGTTTACTGTCTTGGGTTTTATTTCAGCTTGATGTTGGTGTTTATGCATTGAGCTATGTGGAAATTGTCAGCCAGCTCAACACGGTTATGGAGAAGATGGGAACTTGTGCAGCAGATTGGTCCTTAGTTTCTGTAAAATATTAAAATCAAATTTTGGCTTATGAAATTAAATGTAAATGACACTTGGACCAAAGCAATTTCAAAATGAGATCTCACAAAATGTTTTAGAAGAGGAACGAATGTATAGTGGTCCTGAGGCTTGTGTGTAATGTCCTTTGTTGGCATGGGCAGAGAATAAGCATTGTGTTCTGCTTTGTGGAGTTTACAGCAGATTTCAAAGGGTCCATGTACATAATACTGGAGGTAAACTAGCTTCTAAAAATATTCAAACTGTAATTTATAATAGCTTTATGTTTAATATCACAGTTCATACATTGTTGCAGAAAACTATATATGAGATTCTCTTGCTCCCACAATTGTGATGTGACATCACAATGACAAATGACAAATTGATGGTTTCTTCTGAAGCTCAGAGATTTCCTATGGATTAGCTGGATGAGAACAGTAAAGATAATTTTCAGTCTGGATTTGAACTCAGTACCGAAGAGCTTTTGCTCTTAACCCTCTGCGTCACCTAGCTTCTCATTAACAACTGTTCTGTAATGCATATATGAATAAGACTCTTGATATCATTCTTCAAAATCTGTTCCATGTTAGACTAAAAGAATTCTCAGCTTTTAGCTACTCAGGAAATATCAGCTATCTATCATCTTCATACATTTAATTATGCACGCAGCTATTTTGCACAAAGGGATTAAATAAATCTCTTGTTATGTTGTAGTACTGAGGAAGACATATAGTAGAAGATATGTCTCCTTATGTTCTTGGAATGGGTATATCATGAAAATTATCTAAACCAAATAATAACAAATACACCAAACTGGGTCTTTTACACAACTCAATATACAGATATACTGCAGAAATGTAATTACTGTGACTGATAATAGCAGCCGTTTATTGCATGTCTTAGGGAAGCAAGACACGTATTGCTTGAATTTTGTTTGGACATATTAAATATTAATTCACTGATTTTTTTGTACTGTTCTATTTAAACATTGATGGTGTGAAAGGAGATGGTCTTATCTGGGCTGAGATAAAAACAAAGCTCATAAATTGGTTTAAAACTGTAAGGTGTAGCAGACTGTGATCTTGGGATGACACCACTGGCAAATAAATGTTGAACTGTAGTTCCCTGCCTGAGAAATTAAGACATGACTTTTTTCTCCATTAACTTTACTGTTCATGTACATTAGAGTGGAATGGTACATTTTTAACAATGGGAACTCCTCTTTTTGTCTTCTGTACATTTACTGAACTAATTTATATCTTAAAAAATGTTTTACCATGAAAAATTCTTGTTCTACTATTAAGTTGAACTATGAGGATATAATAAAGTATACGTGGGAGATTCTCTTAATTTCCTTAGTGCATTCAGAGATCAATGTATCTTCTTCAGAATTTCAAAAGTTTGAATTAATTTATTATTTTCTTATAAACTGTAGTCTTGCTAGATTTAATGTCCTATATTTTCCTTGCTATTTATAAAAGACAGCCCCAGCGAAGCTTGTAGGTGTCTGACAGTGAAATGCGAACACTCAACAATAGACTTACTTTGCTTGACAGCATCTTTAGATAATCTAAACATTTCCTTTCAGAAAATGTATAACTTTAATTGTAGGGCCATGAAAGCCTCCTGGGCAAGGAATTAATTTTCAACATTGCAATAAAAAAAAAGCAGTGCGTGTGTCAAGGGTATGCGACTCTTTTGTTAACTGGGAAAATTTTACTGCAGTGTTTGTCTGCAGCAGTGTACTTGCATATCTATTCTGCAGTGAAAATACAATCCTCTCTTCAGAGGACAGATTTAAAGGATTTTTTTTTCAGAATCTCAAGGAAGTGGTGAAAGGGAATTTTTAAAATGTCTTTCTAAAACAGAACTCATGGGCTTTGTTTATTTTTCACTAGTTGGGAAACCTCTTGTCTTCAATAAGGCATTTTATCTAAGAGAGGCTGAAGAAGAAGGAAATGAAGCACTGAAGAACGACATTAATATAGTTGTTTCCCTCTTTGGGCAGGGAAATATCTAGTGACTTTTTTTTTTTTTTTTGTGTATGTGTGTGTGTGTCTGAAAAAATTTTGGGATCTGTGTCAAGATTCTGTGTTTGTAATGATTTGAGGTTTTGCCTTTTTCAATATTTAGATATGATTATTTCCATAGTGTTTTTGAAAGGAAAAATACAGGCAAGACTGTCATTAGTTTTGTAATAATGAAAGCAGTAGTCATTGGTTTGAGAGGCATCCAGATGAATCTAAACAGGAAAGCAATTTAAAGTGTAAAGCATAAATTAAAGGAATTTATTTTCTATTTACTTTGTTTTCATATCTGTAGTCTGGAAAGTGAAGTGTTAGTGTTACTAACTGAATTATGTTAGTATTAACTAACATAATTTTAAGTGATTTTGAAACCTGGATATGTGAAAGAGGGAGAATATATATACATACATATATACACGCATAAAAATTAAGTCAGTATTTAGTTAAGATAGCAGGTTTATTTTTGAAAAAATAAGTTGTGAAAACTCAATAATGTTAGCACCGCAGTTCCTAATATTTAGGTATACCCTTCACTATGAAGATGTTTTACTATGGCCTAAAAGTTTTTCATATGTATCTAACAGAAAGGACTTTTAAATTCATTCATCCAGCAGAGTTCACCTAACCAGTGCCAGAGGAGATTGGTCCCAAAACATGATCCTAAAATAATGATGGCTCAGTTTGGCTGCCCTTTTGTTGCTTTCTCTCTTTTCTTCCATGCAAAAGAAGAAATGTTATTGCTGACTGAGCATTTCCACATTTAGCAAATAAAAGGCAAATTACATCAGTCAGCTTCATCATGCCATGCATAAGAATGTGATAGCATGGTGATTGCTGTTTGATCCATCTGCATATTATGATTCATGTTAATGACACATACAAATGTTCTGATGAAGAGGAACTTAGTGCACAAATTCATTTAAAAGACTTCCTCCAAAAGTCTCATGTTCTTTCAGTTCTTGAAGATTTTTGTTTAACTAGAACAGTGATACCATGAAGTCAGTTCATCATCTGGGATAAGTCAATTGATAATTCAATTGATAAGTCAGTTGCGCAGAGGATAAGGATCTGGGGGTGCTGATTGATGCTCTCCTGAACATGGGCCGGCAGTGTGCTCAGGTGGCCAAGAAGGCCAATGGCATCCTGGCTTATATCAGGAATAGTGTAGCTATCAGGACCAGGGAGGTGATTGTTCCCCTGTACTCGGCTCTGGTGAGGCCACTCCTTGAGTACTGTGTTCAGCTTTGGGCGTCTCACTGCAAGAAAGACATCGAGGCCCTGGAGCATGTCCCAAGAAGGGCTACGAAGCTGGTGAAGGGCCTGGATCACAAGTCCTATGAAGAGTGGCTGAGGGAACTGGGGTTGTTTATTCTGGATAAGAGGAGGCTCAGGGGAGACCTTATTGCTCTCTACAACTACCTGAAAGGAAGGTGTGGGGAGCTGGGGGTCAGCCTCGTCTTGCAGATAACTAGTGATACGACAAGAAGGAATGCCTTCAAGTTCCACCAGGGGAGGTTCAGGTTGGAAATTAAGAGAAATTTCTTCTCAGATAGGGTAGTCAGACATTGGAATGGGTTGCTGGGGAAGGTGGTGGAGTCACTGTCTCTGGTGTTTAAGGAAAGGTTGAAGGTGGTGCTTGGGGACATGGTTTAGTGCATAATATTGGTGGTAGGAGGATGGTTGGACCAGATGATCTTGGAGGTCTTTTCCAACCTTAATTATTCTATGATTCTATGACCAGTAGTCTCACATTCACTATCACACATTGATACAATTGAAATCCAATTTTCTCAAGGGTTTCTGCGCCTTTCCTTCCATTCAGAGAGTATTATCCTTTTAGTTATTATTCAAATGTTACCCTATCCTATCCTATCCTATCTATCCTAATATATTCTAGGATATTATCCTAATAGATACCTCCTATATGTTCAAGGCTGTAATTTGCGTATGAAGAGCAGTTGTTTGTATATAAATTTTGGTTAACCATTAGAGAATGCGAATATGTCTCCAAACAGTATTAAAGGCTGTGGGACAGCGTGCAACTTCTGCACACACAGATGCAGCATTGCATGTGCAAAACGGCTGCCCTGGTGTGAGAGGGAGAAACCTGCCCTGTTGCAAGGCAGCACGTGAGGTGCCCTGGCTGCTCTTTCTGTGATCCTGCAGAACGTTTCACTCTTGGCATGATCTAAAGAAGCAGAGAGGAACAAACTGGAAGGTGGGAAGGCTGTTACCTACTTCTCAGCTCTTGTGTGACCACCCCTGCTGGCAGCAGAGAAATGACTGTTGCTACAGCAGAGGTATGAAAATGGAAACTATTTTAAATGCAAACCTTAATCATTAATTAAATTGATAAATAAAAATGCCTCAATGTATATTAGAATAAGGCTAAATTCTGTCACACATTTAATTTGATTTGACATTCTAGTTCTGAAATTATTTTTCAATATTTCATTTGTTTTTAATTGCATAGTAATAATATTTAAACACATTATACGAATAATATAAAGAGTAACTTTTTTTTTTTTTTAAGGCACAGAAAGTGGCAGTTTCTTACTTGTATATTATTTTCTTTGCTTTTTGAATATTTTAAACTTTTAAATAATAAGATATTTTTGTAGGTGCATTATGAAGTGAAATAGTCTTTAATAAGTTACTAATCACAGCAGATGTTTAAATTTTTTTGATTGATTCAACATGAATTCATAAATTGGTTAGTTACTCTGCATAGAAAATGTTCTGCAAAAAAAGTTTTCCTGGCAAGTTTCATGGAGCTGTATTTACGCTACACAGTATTTTTCATTCTGTATACAGCACATATAGCTGTCACATTCCAAAGCTCTTGTTAAAAATAGACTCAGTCTAAATAAAGTGATGAGATTTTTATAGCTGCCATTAATTTTTGTGAACTCTTTTTGCAGTTGGGTGGCCAAATACTTCTTTCTATACTGATACGTGCAGACAATCTTAATAATCTGACCAGTACAGGATACTAAACAATGTGTGAAAATGTGTACTTCTAATCTAGGTTTTATTATTGCCTTGTTATTTATAACTCCTATGGATTCTTAGGATGGGAGAATGGATTGTTCAGTGAAATAGTAACAGGATTTGAAGACTGTCACTTCTGGGTCATTGATTTATGTCCCAGGCTAGATTGGCACTGTCTAAATAGAGTTATCACCTCAGTGTTTTGTTTGGCCTATGTGAAATGCGTCTTAAATTTTTAGTGGAAAGCTGTTCAAGTCACAAAAACACCATAAACTTTTGTGCTAATTATGGACTTTGCAGTTTCAGCAAGGAGGCAGAGGATCAAGTAGACATTGAAACTCCCCTCACATGCCTGGTGAATGATCTTTGTTAAGACACTTTGTCAGTATATCCTTGACAGTCACACTGCTGTCACCATGCCAAAACCTGTTCAATTGGTAATGAAAAAACCTTCAAGACTCAAACAACCACAACATTAATTTAAAAAAGCTATAGAAAAGTTTTAGGACTAGAATTTTCAACTGCATAGAAAACTATTATCCCTCAAAGACCTGGGAGCTGGGAACCTCAAACTCAGTCACCTCAAATGGTTGATTATCACCTGTCTGAATTCAGTGAAGAACCAGTAATGCATGCCTATGCATTTATGTGTTTGTATCTGCTTCATTACAGACTAATGCAATATAAAAGGTTCACTGGATAGAAACAATTCATGCTGAAACATGATAAAAATTCTACTCCAAATTTGCCCAGGAGAGTATTAAATACAAGAGTAGTACCTGGTCCACTGAAGAAGGCATTGCATCTTATACCAGCTAGATCATAACATAGTAGGAGAAATATTAAAGCTTTCTTCTGAATTTTCTAAAGCTGAATTAGCCTGGGGAGCAAGAACGTGGATCTGACTGGAGCACTCCCTAAAGGAGGTTAATTACCTATGAGAAGACAGAGCCACACTCTTCCTGGAGATGCACAGTGGTAGGATGAGAGACAATGGATGCAAGTTCCAAAATGAGAAATTAGGCTTATGTAGGAAGAATTACATTTATTGATTTATTTATTTTGCCAGAAGGATGGTCAAACAGTGCAATAGATACCCAAGCAATGGCCAGTTTTGTAAATCAGGATGTATCTTCCTGTTGGGCTGGCAAGAAAAGGAACAGCTCATGTCATGTGCTGTAACCTTGCCATACTTCTCCTTTTATTAAGGCACAGGGTCTTCCACTGTTGAGTTATCTGTGCTGTGGTCTTAGTGGAACACATGCCCTGGTCTTGATGGAAACATCATGTCCCTGAGTGTTTCACTGCTGTTGTGTCCTTGGTTATCAGTACAGGCCGTACTTCTTTCAACCCTATTCTTCTGTTTCCTCTGGTACGCACTTACACATATTTGAATTCCACTTAATTCAAAAGCAGTATAATAATCCTGTTACAAATCTCTACAGGTGTAGTTCAGGGCATGTGTGTTCTGCTGGGCAGGAAGGCAAAACAGAGGAAAATACAAACTTTTGAGAGGTCTTTGAATTTTGTATGTTCCTGTGGTATGTAGAAAAGGACTTTTACACTCTATGAACATGAGTAGTGAGCATTTTCAGAGAATAGCTCTGGGGCAAAAAAACTCATCAGTGCTGTGCAAGGTGAATCAGTTGCATATTCAGGACTTGACAGTCTTCCAGTGGACATCAGTGATTTTTTTTTTTCTGTAGAATTGGAACACAAAAATGCAATAATATTTCACATTGCAAACCAGAAGGCAGACTTCTCTTTTCTCTCCTTAAACTTGAAAAATGCTGCATTTTTTACAGTTGTTTCTCTAGCTGATTCATTTTGCCAATTAAATCACATCTTGTAGATGCTACTATCATATTTACTACTATATTTACATTACCATCTCTTTTTATTGTGTAAGCTACTAAATTGATGATTGGCTCTTTGAAATTAATTGTTTATTACCTCATTTGGGTATTTCTTCTCTATCTTTTTTATTTGCTGTAAGTCACCAAATTGCCTCATTTTTATGAAAGCCAGCTTTTAACAGAGGCTGGTTTGTTGGTTTCATTAAATAAAAGACATTAAATGATTACTGCAGTTGTAGAGAGTTATACAGTGTAGCTCCAACCTTTACTGAGTAAAACTTACTACATTTGCAAAATTTTGCTAGTTAAATCTGTTACTAGCTTCATCAGCTGGCACTGCAATATACTGGCAAAAAAATTAATTCTGTTGGGGTACTGCAGTGATAAAGTACATAGCATAGAGTCTTTTGGAGAAAACAAAGCTCAAAGGGAAATACACTGTGGCTTGTGTTGCTCCTTGCATTTTTTTTTCCCACCTGCGGTGTTGAATGCTCTAGTATTTTTTTTTAATGCCTTGAGAAGATTTTTGGCTGTACATTTTGTATAGATCTAAGTGGATTTCCCCCCATAGGTTTTATCTTCACTAGGGACCTTCAACCTCTGCTAACAAGCCTCTCTTTTTAGGTCACTGTGCAACACAGGATGTGGCAGGGCCACTTGGGGTTAGAGAAAATAGTTGCTGTAGCAACAAAATTGACCTGGTCACACAACTGGGGCTTCTGAACTGTAAATTACTTGTATTTCTGAGGCAGTTGTGTTGGGTGAATTCCTCAGGGCAGTGGTTTGCACAGGTGAGGGGCAGTTCTTTGGGCTCAGCACTGCTGCAGCCCACATGCAGTTGCCTCCTCATGGGGTTGTATCCATACTGCTGTCACCTCTCATGGTCTGAGCTGCCGTTGAGATGTGCTGTGGAGCAGTGGAAGGGCAGGGCCATGGTATTATGGCTTGAATAAAAGAGAAGGGATGCACCGCCTACCTGTTGCTTGGTGAGCAGACACGAATGCTGTGTGTGTGCATGTGAAAGGTGTAACACTAAATCTCAGTCAACACATCCTGTTTCTCCACAGGTCTGTTTGAAAAGATTTGTCACTAAGACAACTCTATATACAGCTTCTGGTTGGAGATTCAGCTTGCAGTGTGAGCAGGGCTAGCTCATGACTGCTTGCAAAATAGATGTTTCCCATACTGAGCTTACTGAAGAATGTTTTACCTATTTTGCAGGCAGATAGAAGACCTTAATCTCCTGGAGTTGCTGTCAGAGTATTTTGTGATTACACTGAGGTACCTTAGAATAACAGTTAATCATGTTCAGCTCTCAGGATGGGCTCTGTGTTGCTCTCATCACATTAAGGGCTAACAAGGTGATTGTTTTCTCTCTGAGCTCCTTGTTGGACTCTGCCTATTGAGATTGCTGTTTCCACTCCATTTGATAGCCTTAAGCAAGCCTTTGAGTTGCTGTCCGCACCCTTCTTTGGTTTGCCTGAGGCAGCAGGTGCAGGAACAGTGACTGGAGCTGGTACTATGGGTGCTGCTGCTGCTCTGACCCTGCTGTACAATTGAGTGGTGGTGTTGGGCCTTTGCCCAAGATATTGCAAGAGATTCTGTTCCTCTTCTTGGTGTTGATCTCAGTTTTCCTTTTTAGCAAGGTGTTTAGAGGTGTTTACTAATTCAATGAGGAGAAATGCAAGCACTGCCCCTGAGAAGGAAGCTTCCCTGTGTGGGACTGGCTGGGGAGCAGCTTTCTGGGGCCATGTTGGGCAGCTGAACATAGGCTGGCTGTGTGCCCTGGTAGCAAGGATGGCCAACAGCCTCCTCAGCTATGTGAACAGGGGCACAGCCAGCAGATGGAGATCATCCTCCTTTATTCAGCACTCATTAAACTGTGTCTAACTGTGTCCAGTTTCAGGCCCCCCATTAACAGAAGGACATGGACAACTTAGAGTGAGCTCAGCAGAAGACCACCATGATGGCTGGGGCTCAAGCACTTGCCCTGAGAGGACAAGCTGAAGGACTGGGTCTTGTTCCACCTGGAGAAAAGGTGGCTCTGGGAGAAGCTAACAATAGTTTGCCAGTACCTACATGGAGGTTAATGATAAGATGGATCCAGGCTTTTTGGGAGACTGGGAGATAATGGACATTAACTAAAACAGGAAAGGTTCAGACTGGACTTAAGGAAAAACTTTTTTCACCATGAGGCTGCCCCAGGAGGTTATGTTCTCTGTTCTTGGTGGTCTTTAAGATCTGACTAGATGAAGCCCTGAGCAGTCTTATCTGACCTAAGAGCAGACCTTGCTTTGAGGAGGGGGTTGTGCTAGAGACCTCCTGATGTCCCAACCTTGCCTGGCTAAAATAACCTTTCATTTGCAGGAGGGAAAGGAAGAGGGCAAATGAAGATGAAGAGGGAAACTGTGCTTGTATATCCCATTTGTGCCTAGGCCACCAGATATGGCTTTGACATGGTGTTGCCATTGCCTATGTCTTGGACTATTTTGCTAGTCTGACAGACAGTTGCTTTCATAAGGGTTTAACCCTGTGGATGGCTCAGTGAAAGTCTGTTTCTTGGAGGATTATTGATGATTCTGAGGAAGCTAGGTCCTAATGAACTCATATAAAAATATGACACGATTTTGTTTCCTTTTATTCTGCGTCAGTGTTGCAACCTTCAGGTCAAGCAATGTTTCCAATAGAGGCCAGCTGTTCTCCAGCCTGGGACTGGCTGGCTGTGGCTTTGCCATAAAGAAGAGGGTGGTGTATTTTTCTGTGTAGACATTTATTTGCTCCCATGCTTTTTTTTTTTTCTTTTTTTTTTCCTGCTGTTTTATTACCTGACAATGCTGTATTCTGTTCATTCTATGAAATATTTTTGTTCTCCAGTACTGTCTTTTGCATGCCTGTGCCTCAAAAATATACCTTTTACCTAATCAAATACTTTGCAGTTCCTTTAATGCTTACGGATCATGGAACATTAGGCAGCAAATAAGGGCTGTCTCTAATAGTGCAGAATGAATGGTCCTCCCGCTGCAAGGCCTCACTTATCACTGTCATAAAAGAAGCAAAACAATATAGCATGGTGGGCACTGTTTTTTTGCCACTGAAAGAAATCAGCAAGACACTTGGAACAAGAGTTGGGGAATGAGAGAGAGCCTTGCAGCTGTGTCACAGGTGTTATGTACTCTGTGAAGAAATACAGCTCTTTTCACAGGGACATGTGAGTACAAAGCTTTGGCACCTGTATCCTTGTGAAACCTCAGCTGCTTTTGGTAAGGGCCAGGATGGAAAAACGAGAGGCTAAGAAAGGAGATGGCTTTATTTTTTATTACATAAAATCTCTCTGGTCAGAAGTCTTTTGGTTTTGATGAAAAAAGTGCTCATCATTTGTATATTGCTGTCCTGAAATTCAGAAAACAAGATAATAGATTTATTTTGGAGGCTTTTGATCCAGTAATGCTTTCAACAATCTTAGGAAACAGGTTATACCATCACGTGGATTTGCACTAGAGGATACAGAATTTATTTGATCATGTTTCAAATGTCTAACCTGTAGATAACTTTTTCTGATTTTGACAGCCTGCAGACAGAACAAAGGAAACAAACAAAAAACAAAACCAAGCCAACCCCCCAAACAATTGTTAACTTGTGTCTCAGTGATCATTGAACAGATACCAATGCATTTTTTTCAGCAATCAGTTGACAAAATTAACTCAAAAACAACCAGCAGTCTCTAGCTATGAAATATAGTAGTGTTTCCTTCAGACTGCTTTCATGCTGTTTTAGACATCAACTTCACTTGAAAGAGGTTTTGTCAATACACATCATATTAAATGCAAGTAGTGCTGCACACATTTTTTTTTCTTTTATTTAAATTAATTTTATTTATATTCAAGGCTGCATTGTTTTCTAAGTATTTTTGTAGGTAATTTTTAAAATCTCTCCTCTCAATTAAAGACAAACTAATATGTTCCTTTATTTCAGGGAAACCTATGATTCATTGTATAAAACAGCAATGATACACGTTCGTTTCAACAGAAGTTCTGTTTCTCTCAAAATTAAATCTTATCAATGAAAGGGTTGGTTGGAATTGCCACTTGCTTTGTCAGAAGGATTCTTTCTGCTGTTTTTTATTTTACTTCCATAGACATGTGTTCACACGCACACAAACACATTTACTTCATACATATGATCCTGACTTTAATAGAGTTACAGTCTAAAGAAATGATATTGGATGGTGCAAACTACCTGAATTTTCCATATGTGGAGCTGATCCTTTATAGGATCTGATTTTCAGGCAAATATTTACATAGTTCTAAGCTCAAATTTATGATTCAGTTCTCCAAAGCACTGTTAAGTTCTCACCTAAAATAGGATATGAAGTGTAATAAAGAATGAATCTTTTACTGTTTTTCAGTATTTTTTAAGAAATATAGAATTCACTTCCTTCAGTGTTAAATTTTGGCAATGTTGAATTCTTTGAACATCATCTTATCTTGGAAAAAATACACAATTAGATGCCTAATATAATTCACAGTGTGCTCTGATATGAAACAAGAAATCCCAACAGTTGCTTAAGTGTTATACAAATAAAAATAAGGGTTAATTGTATGAAAGACAATAATATTGCTTATGAAAGTCAGTTATGACTTTCCTCTGGCCTATGGATTCTGCATATTATTTGCATTTTAATCACTAAAGTAAATACTTCACTACCATTACTATAAAGTTTTTAGAACAAACAAGCTGGAAAAGATCTCATAAGAAGACTTACATATCAAAACATCATCAATAATATATAAGTTAGAGTAGATCAGAGTAATTTTTTGATGAAATATTTTTTAGTTGGAAAACAATGATGGGACTGAACTCAAACTGTCTGTGAGAATTTCAAAATTGTGGAAACATCCCTTTTTGCCATTTTCTTTATGAAGATTTTAGTTTTTCTTAGTTGACACAATTGTTTTGAAATGTGTATTTATTATATTGTAGTATCAACAATGGAAAGAGAATTTAAAATTGAAATATTTTGCCTTGCCAAAATATGTCCTCTGTTGGCATTTTCAAATTGCAGAAGATATTTGAAGGTTTGGCCTTTATTCTCCTGTCTATTGAAGAGGAAGGCTGTTGAAATCATGAACGTTTTTGTGCAGTAGGAAATTAGTTTCCTATTGTTACAATACATGAGAAGAGACAGCATGCAGCTACCCTAAGGAATCCGCTGCATGGATAAACACGAGGGGAGCTTGAGGCATGTGTGGACACTGCTTTCCCCAAATGTTTGATGCTTCTTGTTTATTGTTCTTAGGTATTTCGTGAGCAAACATAAGGTGAATAGGCAACTGATGATGGGAAAAAATTGGGATAAAAAAAAGGGGTTGAGGCTCCAAAATGGATTGAATGGACACAGAAGGAAAGCAAGAAGCAGGCTATGTCTGAGAGAGCCCATTGCTTCTAGAAGACATCTGAGGGTGTTTTGCTCAGAGAGGTGAGGCAACTAAGGATCCTTGCCATTATTTATTTCCTCCTGATGGTGTTGATCATCAGCATGCCAGAGGCAAGAGGAGGTGCAGTGATTTGTTAGGATCCCAGAGAGAACATAAGATGAAGAAGTGAGGAGACCTGCACAGCCTGAGTATCTTCAAGAGGATCTGGAGATGCGGGAAGGGAGAAAGTGACCTGGAGCTCATGAGATATATGGGTCAGGGTCTTTGTCCGGTGAATGGATATGAGTCAGAAAATCTCTGAACCACTCCACAAAAAACACGCCTGTGCCTTCAGTTTTGGGGGGTTTTGCCCAATGATGTTTTGGCATGCCATGGGAAGGCATCTAAGCAGAGGCTTAGGGAATTACAAATTCTTTGCCAGTAGAGGGGAAAGCAAAGTAGGAACTTATGATAAATGAGTGTTGTTTGGAAGACAGAAAGAGAGAAATAGACGTAGAAATTTAGGAATCTGCCAGGGGAAGCTATAGGATATGGCAGGAGACAAATATATTGTAATATAGAGAAAGTGTGGAACATAAATGTAGAAGGAAAGAGAAACAAGAAATAGGTGTTAGAGCTAGGGTAGAACTCTCCAGACCTACTCAGTTAAGTACAGAATAATAGAAACTAAGAACCAAAAGGTGTCTACTAATGCATACCCCTGCTTCAGCGCAAGGTTATTGCCTAACAATGTATACTTAAATCATTTACAGTACTATATTTCTGGTGAGATTTCAGGAGAAGCATTCAGCATAATTTTAACAAGTACTATACTGTCTAAGAGGTCTTTCTCCTTGGATGGGCGCAGAACTACCTTCAGACATTATATTTTTTATTGTCTTGCAGCAACATCCATAATCATCTTTCCAAGTGAAATTAAAACAAATAGATATGAAATGCCTTCACTAAAAATCTTGAGAAAGAATACTTGTTCAATGCAATACCTAGAGAATTTAAGCTAAGTGATCCAAATGAATAACTGAGAGAGCAAAGGATTATAATAGAACAGAAGTGCAAGCATATACTGTTTAGAATGAATTCTGTCCAGGCAGAGCGTTACTATTTGCTGCAAGAGAAGAAATTTCTTTCTTTCCTTCCTTCCTTCCTTCCTTCCTTCCTTCCTTCCTTCCTTCCTTCCTTCCTTCCTTCCTTCCTTCCTTCCTTCCTTCCTTCCTTCCTTCCTTCCTTCCTTCCTTCCTTCCTTCCTTCCTTCCTTCCTTCCTTCCTTCCTTCCTTCCTTTCTTTCTTTCTTTCTTTCTTTCTTTCTCTCTCTCTCTCTTTCTCTCTTTCTCTCTTTCTCTCTCTCTCTCTCTCTTTCTTTCTTTCTTTCTTTCTTTCTTTTCTTTCTCTCTCTCTCTCTCTCTCTTTCTCTCTTTCTCTCTTTCTTTCATCTCGAGTATTTATGCTTTTAGATTTGATCTTCATCAAATGAATTACTATAACCTTTGTAAACAAATAGGAAAATCAAGTTGTGTTGTTATATATGCCAGTGAGATGAATCAATAATTACTGCAACCTCTAGATTAATTTGCTTTCTTCCACCGACTTGGTCTTTGGAGGAAAAGCAGATTAGCCCTTGATTACAAGGAGTTGAGCAATTCACAGTGAATAATTTATTTGGTAAATAACTTATGACTTAGAATAATTTATTTCCCTAAATGCATCCATTATATTTTGTACAAGGCTTTTATGTGAACAATTTTCATTCTATAGAATATTCATAATTGGTTATACAATTTCCATAATTAGATAAATTTGTAAACTGCAAGCAAGATAACAGATCAAGTTATTCAAGTCTCTTTGCCCTGTTATTAGATGCCCAGCTATGACAGAGGTTGAGAAAAGATGGAAATCTGAACAATCAATAGGAAATCTACAATCTGGGCCCAAATTAAACAATTTCCATTAGTTTCTTGCTATTCCATGTATGTATTTTTGCTAACAAATATTTAATTTCAACTTGTACCTGGCCAGCATGGATAAATGTTTATTGCAACTGTGGAGCTATGTGTGTGATATATTTGCTGTTTATATGCAAGTGCTTAAGGAAAATGTTTACTACTAGTATTGAACAGCTTTTGTGGTAGTTTTGGCAGCTGCTTGTAGTGGCTGAAGCAGCAGTAGAGTGGTGGAGAGCAAGGACAGTGTGTGGAAAAGGAGCACAAACAACAACTGTATCTGAAGGACTACTTCTTAGATCAGTTTTGTTTAAGGCAAAATAGAGGCCTGGAGAGAAGCATGGGCTGGTAGGTGCCAATGATGGTGAAGATCCAGAATAACTTCGTGGTTTCCAAGTATGAGAGTAACCAAGGCTGTCTTTAATATTTCTGGAGCTCAGCATGAAGCCATACACCACTATGAGAGCTCTTAAATTTTTTAGGAGTATGTGGTAACACTGTCTGGAATTGCTACCATTCATATTAGTCTGAAGGTAGCAGTTAAATTGTAGGTAGATATACAGTTTAAGCTTGATGGGATGGATGTATATGATGTATATGTATATGTATATGTATATATATATATATATGTATAGAGAAACCAGTACTCAAGCACTGGTTCAGGCATTTGTAGATTTGAGAATGTGTGATTGCAGAATTACAGTAGATAAAACCCTGCTGATAAAACCCTATACATATGAGTTTGTTAACAGAAAGATGTAATTTTTCATTGAGCTGCAAGGTACAGTTGGCAGTTGGTCACATTT
This sequence comes from Anser brachyrhynchus, assembly GCF_964034855.1. Classification (NCBI taxonomy): domain Eukaryota; kingdom Metazoa; phylum Chordata; class Aves; order Anseriformes; family Anatidae; genus Anser; species Anser brachyrhynchus. The sequence goes on along the minus strand of NC_137694.1, from coordinate 35,533,826 downwards.
GCAAGGTACAGTTGATCACATTAGAAGACTAAATGATCAAACTTTTTTTTTTTTTTTTTTTTTTTTTTTTTTAGTGGGAGAGGTAGGGGAGGAGAAGGAACTCAGTTCTTCATTTGGTGGACATTAAAGTGTTGTGATTCTTTCTGCTGTTCTGGGTGAAGCAATGACCTTTCACTATCTTGATTGAGTCTTGTTATACAATTGGATTGAGGAAAAGGGTTGCTTAACTGTTACCTGCACCCTGGGTAACTGTGCATCTGGGAGAACGTAAGGGAAATGGTGCTACCTACTGACAAAGGTAGGATTTTCTGAACAATAGTGCCTGGAACTATGACTGTCTGACGTGTGTTGCAAAATACCTGGGAGTGCAGAGAAAGCTTTACTACAGTTTGAGAAATAATTTTGGAGACTTTCCAAGACTTACAGGTGACCACTGAAATATTGATGCAAAATTAAAATCTCTAGGGATATCTCATCGGGGATATTTTTTATTTCTGTTTCAAGCAAGTAAGAAGATTTAAAAAAATAAGTAAAATTTCTTTCATTTATATTTAATATTTATGGAAATATCATCAATCATGAAGCAAGTATATGAATGCTTCAGGGACTATATCACAAATTGTTCAGATGTCATTGAAATGTTTTAAGTATGAGCACACTTACCTAATGGGAATTGGCATAGCTGACACTTAATGACTGTACTCATACTATTTTCTTCATGTGTTATTACAGGATTTGTAAAAGAACTAAAGATGGTCATGAGATGTTGCACAGCTTGTGATAGGAGCTCATCTTCCCACTTCAAACTTTATTTATTTTCATGTTTTGTGTAGCTTCTCTTGCTTGACTTATGAATATTTCATGAAGAAAATCAAGGAACATTTCATGTACCTTTAAATATTTTTAAATGAAAATTTGTTCATATGAGATTATATTTTCCTTCTTGGGAATTTTAATGGCACTTTGTACAGATTTTATGTCAGTTTTATTAGATTAAAAAATAATCAGACTGAAACTAAAAGTAACAATGAAAATACTTTTATTGCCCTCAGAACCTATGCAAATATACTGAATTAGAACAGGAAAAAAATAAATAGCTAACTGTAACAACAAGTCTATATCTTAAACCAAAAATGTCTACTAAAATGGTTTGAAACTAGCAATTAGACACTTAGAGGCAGAACGGAATTTGCAGGGCTGAAGACTTTCAGCTCACAAGAAAGAGCTGCCATATGCTCTGTGCTTAACTGCCTCAGAAGAACCTGAAGGTATGAAATGCATTTAGCTTGGATGGCTGCTTATGCTGGGGAGTTGCTTGGAGAGATCTGTATGGGTTACTGATTAAATTTTGGAAAGTTCTCTGCATACAGGAGTGCAGGATCTGAAAGCAGTGATGGCACAAAGCAGAGGAGAAGATCAAACTCTATTGCTACAGCTTCATTCTGTTCATGACAAATATGTTTTATTTTCCTCAATTCGTTACCTCCCTTTATTTCCTCACCCCTGAGACTCTGACCTCTCATTCTCATACCTCTTTGTTTCTTTGAGAATTTGAGGAGTTTGTCTCTTGTCGTTCCATTTCATTTTTTTCTCTTCCTTCTCCTACAATTAGCCAGATACTAGTTTAGGTGCCACGTCTTTGGAGTTCTGGCCTAGCTCACTGCAGTTCCTGTGGAAAGCAAGAGGCACAGAAAGAGAGCGAGTCTGTTCCATGTCACTAAAAATAATTTTCCTCATATTTTTTCGTATATACCCTCAATTTCCACTGTCTACACACTTTTGAACTTTGTTCATGTGAATTACTACTCTTGCTGCTGAACTGAAGTACCCTGAGGTGCATGGTTTGTTTTGATATTGAGAAAACTGAGCAGTTAAGGCCACTGGTGGTTTGAGGGGAGGAGGTGAGTAATTGCGCTTGAACGCCTTACAGTGTTTTGTATTTTGGGCAGTGTATAGCTACTCCCTGTGGTCAGAAAGCAAAGAAGGTGCCTGTCTAGGAAAGCAAAGGGAAGCACTGACACTGATGTCATTAACCAGAATAGTTCTTCTAACTTCCTCTCATAACTGGAAAGACTATCTCTTCTGGACTGAGTGACAAGGTTAGTTTACTCTATAGTGTTTCAAGTACTACCGAAAAATTTCGATAGCTAAAAGTCCTGAATTTTTTGTGAAGTAACTGTCTTACAGCAACTGCTGAAGTTACATATTTGTCTTTTTACAAAGAGTGCAAGAAAGCATACTGACTGAGCTCAATTTGTTTATTGATTAGGGGTATGAAGGCTGTGACCAAGCAGAGACATTTTCATTTTTCCTTTGTGATGCTTCACTGACTGAAATAGAGAAATCTCTGCATACAGTTTTACAAATCCTATATATATTTTGTTTATAAAATGTAGCACTACAGATTCAACTGCTGATTTGAAAAGCAAAAGCACAAGGAGGTACTACGTGCACAGATCATCCAAGTTTGGTATTTGTTTCGCAGTCTTGAAAGGGTAATATGAAACCACAAGATATACAAATCATCTGGCTGCTCCAAAGCAGAAAAAAAAAGTTTTAAAAGCTCTGAGAAAATAAAGGTTTTACAAAGTTCAGCTAAATCTCATGATAAAAACCCTTTAATGTTGTGGGGTTTGTATTCATGAAGTGGCAACATATTTATAAATTTTTGAATTATAGTGAATTAAAATATGGTTAGCATAAAATAGTTTGAAGCTATAGTACTAGCAAACATTTAAATCATAGGAGAGGAGCTAACAATGACCTGTGCTCCTGGTCTTTTTGCAGGTTACTAATGGTACATTTTCATGCATTTAAGAAACATTTTATTTGTTGCTAAGTTTTACACCACAACTTTTTGAACAACAAGAAAAAAAAAGTCACTGCTTTGAGAAACTGAAAGGTTAAGATAGTAAGACAGATAGAAACTGTGTGTGTTTGTGTGTGTGTGTGTGTGTGTGTGTTGAAGAAGGAGTGGTAAGGAGTGATATTCTTATTATGGGGGAGTTAGTTTTGAAACCATGTCATAGTGTCTTGGTAAAGCAGCATTATGAGTATGTAATGCAAGAAGTAAGCATGTCATTGTGGGACAGGGAAGAGTGAGGCCCGTCAGTGACATGCTTTTCAAGATTTGTAAATAGATATGTAACCACTGAATGATTAGTTCATGATGGGATTTTCTCTATTGCAAAGTTGCCATTTTTAGCAGTTAACAGGAAGGTTAGTACTTGGACATTCTACTAACTGCTACTAATGTAGCAGCATCCAGAATGCATGAAGATCCAGAGTTACAATGGGATGAGTCCAGAGGGGAATGAGCTGGCAGTAATTCTTTCCTTGAGCTGCTGTGGTGTATCTGTATGCCATCCTTTTACATTTCCAGCATCCTCTTGGACTCTCATGTAATGAAGGGGCCCTTTTGACTGTTTGGATTCCTATTGGTATTGGAATCCTTGCCATCCTCACTTGCCTCTACTCACTTGGCATTTTCTCTATTAAACTATATCTCACAGCAATATCCTGGGAAAAAATCCTAATATGATTCCTGTTTCATATAGAACAGTGCTGTGAGCATTACTATTTTTAAAACTTAGCTAAAGCTTGTAAGTTGTTCTGTATTCTTTGGTCTTGATCTGGTACTCCTAGGTGTCCTCAGTTTTGACTACTCCATGCCATTGGTTTTGGTAAAGTTTAAAAAGATTTTTCAATGATAATTTATCATCTCACTAGTAAATTACTTATAAATAATTATATGGAATGTGGTCATTTCAATGTGTATAAATTGAAATTACTGAGAACTTGCATCCACTCATCCACTGCCATGTATGTAAAACTCTGCCCCCACCCTCCCCCCCTTTATTACCTTACTGCTTAGCCTAATTTGTAAAAAAGTTCAGTCTTGTGAAGTACTTTTCTGAAGTACTTACTTGAATAGAACTACTCATATACTTGAAGTAAAGCTTCTTGCCAAATGGAGACCAGAGAGCTTTCAAAGAGGTCTCTGGAGCACTTCCAGAGCAAATACTGTTATGAATCCCTCTTTATTCTTGGATTTGTAGTATAGCTTCTGCTTTCCTTGAATATTACAAGAAAGATTTACTTACCAAATTTGCATGAGTAAAAAAAAAGAAAAAAAGGAACATTGTGTAATATTACTGAAATGAGCTGCTAGGGTACAAAAAGGCCCAAATATATATATATTTATATATAATATAAATATATATATATATATTTATATATTATAACATATAATCATAATTTATAATAAATGCTATAAATTTATATAAATTTATATATTATATAAATATAATATATATATATATATATTTGTTTTATTCAGCTAGCTCAACTGTTGGCCAACACATAATTCAGCCATCTACTTTCAAGTAGTTGTATTACTCGCCCATCAAAAAAAAACAAACAGAAAATGTCTAACTTACCTAAGATTTCTGTCTAAGAAGAACTTTATTATAATATAGTTATAACTTATAAAGCATAGCTTATCTGAGAAGGTTAACTGAATATTGCTATTCTCATTATCAGATAATGAAACCAAGCAGGACTATATGATCCTGTGTTTTGAATGGTTTAAGTGTCATAATGTCACAATGGACAAAACTGTACCGGAAGATCATTCTGAGGCAACAAGTAAGCAAGAATGAAACAGAAATAAAGACTATCATCAAAGTATTTGATTAACATATGTAGTTTTATGGAAAAACAATTTGGTCAAAAATTCAGAAAATGAAATTCAAATTCAGAAATAAGTTTAGTTTTGCCAAAAATCACACAAACTATTTGCAAATTATTTCTCAGCTCTATTCTGAAGAGAGAGGTTTCTAGAAAGATTGTTCATCAAAGCCAGTGCAAAACTAAGCTACAGAGAAATAAGAGGGAAGATATTCTCTAGGACTAAGAAATGGTTAAATGTTAGGAAAAAAAGAATAAGAAATTATTATTATTATTTTTTTTTCAGTAGGGAAAGAGGGTTGGTGGAGTCTAGAAAGAACCTGTGATAAGCCTCTCTGTTCATAAATGATCTGGAAAAAGAGGAAAATAGCAAGGTGAAAAAGTGTGTGGATATTAATCTATTCAGTGAAATAAAACTGGAAATTAACTGCAGAGAGTTGCAAAAAATTTTACAATACAGAGGAACTGTGTGAAAAAATGTCAGATGAAATTCAGTGTTGATAGATGTATAGTGATGCACAATGGGAGAAAAAGCTAACTTTACATACATAATGTTGGAGTCTGGATGAATTATTTTCACTGAAGGAAGAAATCTTGGAATTATAATAGATCGTTTTATGAACAAGTCAGTTCAGTGCTTAGAAATAGCCAATGATTCAACAGTGCACAAAGAAGGCACATAAAATGAGAAGAAGTTCTAGGAAAGGAACAGAGAACAAAGCCTGCAGCATCATTACAGTATTGTACAAATCTCTGGTCTGTCTTTATCCTTCATAATTTGTTCAGTTCTAGGGTCCTAGTCTTTAAAACCATATGCGAGAATTAGAAAAGCTAAAGAGAAGAATGATGTGACTAATGAATCGTAGAATCATAGAATATCCTGAGTTGGAAGGAACCCACAAGGATCACCGAGTCCAGCTCCTGTCTCCACACAGGTCTACCCAAAAATTCAGACCATGTGACTGAGAGCACAGTCCAAACGCGTCTTAAACTCTGACAGGCTTAGTGCCATGACTACGTCCCTGGGGAGCCTGTTCCAGTGCATGACCACCCTCTCGGTGAAGAACCTTTTCCTGGTATCCAGCCTGAACCTCCCCTGTTGCAGCTTGATTCCATTCCCTCAGGTCCTATCGCTGGTCACTATAGAGAATAGATCGGTGCCTGCCTCTCCACTCCCCCTTGTGAGGAAGCTGTAGACTATGATGAGGTCTCCCCTCAGCCTTCTCTTTTCCAGGCTGAACAGGCCAAGTGGCTCAGCTGCTTCTTGTATGTCTTCCCCTCTAGGCCCTTCACCATCTTTGTAGCCCTTCTGTGGACACTCTCCAATAGTTTCACGTCCTTTTTGTACTCTGGTGCCCAGAACTGCACATAGTACTCGAGGTGAGGCCGCACCAGCGCAGAGTAGAGCAGGACAGTCCATTCCCTCGACCGACTAGCAATGCCATGCTTGGTGCACCCCAGGATACAGTTGGCCTTCCTGGCTGCCAGGGCACACTGCTGGCTCATATTCAACTTGCTGTCAACCAAAACCCTCAGATCCCTCTCTGTGGGGCTGCTTTCCAGCGTCTCGTCGCCTAGTCTGTATGTATAGCCAGGGTTGCCACTCCCCAGGCGCAGGACCCAGCACTTGCTCTTGTTAAAATGAAAGATATGAAAGGAATTTAAACCTATGAAAAGTGACTTTCTGTGCCAGTCTACTTCAATCTGAAAATGAGACATTTGACTAGCCTCACAAAGAAGGCTTCAGCAAGTAGGGAGAGTTTATCATGAAATTACCGTTACGTGCTTTCTCTTATACTGTTCATTATTCTAGGCATCGTTATTCATCATTGCCAGAGACAAGATATTGAGTTATATGAATGTTTGGTCTGACATGCATGTCTCTTCTCCTTTTGTTATGTCATGTTACTATGAGGAGAAACAAGATTAAACATTTTCTTGTGATTCAGTGTTCACTTGTCACTGAGATTGGACCAGTAATTCTGGACTGAAAAAAAAATAAAAAGCTAGATGTCTTTCTGTCTGTTTATCTGTCTATATATCTGCACAAAATTATCTTGACCTTGACAATATAATCTGTATAATCAGTATTTTCTGTTGTATGCTTGAAAGACAGACATTTCTCTCCAGATATGACATGGTAATAGCATGTACTAGGGACTGAGAACCAACGAAGTGCATATAGAGGAAAAGATTTTATCGTATTCTCAACCTCAGTTTGAAATGTAACATTTATAGTATAAATGTAAACCTTCATTTTATCTGTCTACCACTTCACTACTGTAGATTATTTTTTAATTAGTTGCAGTTTGACCAGTTTACTGTTCTGATTGAGCTTTCCGTTTGAGATTTCCATTCAAATAAAAGATTCAACATAAATTAATATTGCACAACTTGAATTAATAAGAAGACAAAGGAGATACACAGCCATAACTTTTTGCAAGTGAGTAGCAGTATGTAGAAAGCCTATTTCAGTGTCACAGCTTGACTGTGACTTGACTGTGACTGTGACTTCAACTACATGAAGTGACACAAGTGTAACACAGTTTTTTTGTGTACATTCTTAGAGAAAAAAAAATGGTGTCTTTGAATATTTATAACCCAAAGAAATTAAGAATTTGGTTGATGAGAGATATTTCTGAAAAACTGTTTGTAATATATTCTTTCTGATTAATGCCATATATATATATATACACACACATATATACATATATACTTTTTTTTTTTTTTGAAATTAAATATTTTGTACTGACCTCCTGTTTTAAAATAAGAAGACCAACACATGGAATTAATCTGATATAGTTAACTGGTAAATAAACACCTTTTTCTCAGTTAACGTTTGTTTCTAGTCTTTGAAACAGCGAATAATCCTGCACTTAACTTGAGTAATTAGAAATAAAATGATATTCCATATACCTGCCTGTGTATGCCTTGCAGGTTCATTTCCATTTCTGCATTTCACGTCTAGCCCCCCAGACACTAATACATGAAAATGGCTACTATTAAGTGAGCATATCAGTATAAGAGGCATCTTTGAAGTAAAATGGAAAGAAGATAATCAGAGCAAATTGTATCGGTGCAGTAGAAAGTAAATAGAAATGACATAGTAAGTCATGATACGGTTCAGTAGGAGGATTAATTCCTGTAAGGTACCTTTATTAAAATAAATCACAGTTTTGCTATAGGCTGACATGGCATGCCTAAATAAGAAAAGTTTTGTAATACTGTTTTAATGAATACCTAACCTAAATGCTGACAGTGAATTCCATATTCTGAAGACATACTGGATGAAAAGGGCCCTTCCTATTCACAGAATCACAGAATCACAGAATCATCTACGCTGGAAGAGACCTCCAAGATCATCTAGTCCAACCTCTGACCTAACACTAACAAGTCCTCCACTAAACCATATCACTAAGCTCTAAGACTAAACGTTTTTTAAAGACCTCCAGGGATGGTGACTGAACCACTTCCCTGGGCAGCCTATTCCAATGCCTAACAACCCTTCCAGTAAAGACGTTCTTCCTAATATCCAACCTAAACCTCCCCTGGTGTGACTTTAGCCCATTCCCCCTTGTCCTGTCACCAGGCACGTGGGAGAATAGACCAACCCCTACCTCGCTACAGCTTCCTTTAAGGTACCTGTAGAGTGCGATAAGGTACCTGCCTATTGTCAAGTTGCTACTTGACAATTTCACTTGAATTTGTGAAAACAGAAAACACAATCATATTTAGAGATTTCACTTGCCACCACATATGTTATCTAAAAATGATAAAATATTCTACTGTACTATTAACATTAAAAAGATGACATGAGAAATATGAAATGTAAAGAAGATCACTGAAGAGAGCAACAAGAAAAAAAATGCTTGCAGGTAACCTTGATACATTTAAATAAATGACAAACTTAAGTACTAATTAGAGAATACTTTCAAAATACTGAAATGGTGTAAATAGCAAACAGATAGAAACTGTTAGAACTGTTAGAACATGCATGTCATGTCCAAATGAGGAAAGTAGAAATAAATGTAAACTTACCAGTTTAAATATAAAATTATAATGAAACAAGCCAAAAACAGTTTGAGGGACATCTTGCTGAAGGAGACCTACAAATTAAAACCAAACAAATGAAAAAGGCACAAAACAACACATCAGAAATGGGAAGTATGTTACAGAGTCTCTGAGACAGCTAGATAAGTACATAATCAAACTCACTGTGTGTAAGAAAGCCATTGTGCAGAAAATCTGAATTAATGGTATGCATTTATGTTCACTGTAGATAAGGTCAGGAAAATACCTACTTCTGAGTCATTGTTTATGGATGATAAGTCTGAGAACTGTCTCAAATTTAAGTGTCAATAAAAGACATTTTGGAGCAAGTCAATAAAATTAATAATAATAAATCTCACCCTATTTTCCTTTCATCCAAATGTTATGTGGAACTTAAATATAATATGCAACCTACAATTCTGAATGAATAGAAAGTAGAAAATGTGATGCCTGCTTTTAAAATAGGGTCCCAGGACAACCTTGTGAATTTACCTACCAAGAAATCTTACATTTGCATTAAGCAATTTGATAGATGTTATGACAAAGAGTAGAGTTAGTGGGCACAAAGATAAATATATATGTAATAAGCATCAAAATGGCTTGGATACTAGATGAGATTCATGACTCAAAAAGATGCTAGAGTTCTTTGAACTTGTCAACAAGCATGGGGTAAAGGTTATCCAGTTGACAAAATGTAGTTAGAATGGCAAAAGACTTTATGACAAGTTCCTTCAACAAAGACCCATACACTGCCAATTTATTAAATTGCTAGATAGAAATCAGTGGTTTCTTCTTATAATGGAGTGTAGTTAAATAAAATCCTGTAGAAGTCTGTACTGAGCCTGTGTAATTCAGTATATTCATAACTTGGAATTTAACAAACTTATAAATTGTTCAGAAAAAGAGATGAGCATTGTAACATTGTAATGACAAAGTCTGAAGACAAAACAAAATGGTGCCTAGTATTTATAACAGTCTGTGATGAGATTCCAATGGTACAATACTCAGTTACTGGGAATTAAAATGGCAAATGAATCATAGAATCATTAAGGTTGGAAAAGACCTTCAAAATCATCTGGTCCAACCATACCCCTACCACCAATATTACCCACTAAACAATGTTCCTAAGCACCAAGTCCAACCTTTCCTTAAACACCCCCAGGGACAGTGACTCCACCACCTCCCCAGGCAACCTGCTCCGATGCCTGACTACTCTTTCTGAGAAGAAGTTTCTCCTAATTTCCAACCTAAATCTCCTCTGGTGCTACTTGAGGCTATTACCTCTAGTCCTTTCTCTAGTTACCTGTGAGAAGAGGATGACGCCCAGCTCCCCACAGCTTCCTTTCAGGTAGTTGTAGAGAGCAATAAGGCCTCCCCTGAGCCCTCTCTTCTCCAGACTACACAACCCCAGTGCCCTCAGCCGCTCCTCATAGGACTTGTGTTCCAGGCCCTTCACCAGCTTTGTAGCCCTTCTCTGGACACGCTCCAGGGCCCTGACGTCTTTCTTGCAGTGAGACGCCCAAAGCTGAACACAGTACTTGAAGTGCGGCCTTACCAGAGCTGAGTAAAAGGGGATGATCACCTTCCTGGTCCTGCTGGCCACACTATTCCTGATCCAAGCCAGGATGCCGTTGGTCTTCTTGGCCATCTGGGCACACTGCTGGCTCATGTTCACGCGAGCATCGACCAACACCCCCAGATCCTTTTCCTCTGCACAGCTTTCCAGCCACTCTGCCCCAAGCCTGTAGCATTGCATGGGGTTATTGTGGCCAAAGTGCAGAACCCAATGTCAATAAATACCAGGTGATGCATGCAGAAGAAATGGTCTTAATTACACATACAGAATAATGACCTCAGTGGTAGTGTCAGTATTATCATTTAGCAAGATTAGAATCACAGCAGATATTTCACACAGAATGTGATGTCGATGATGAACACTGGAAAGTGAAAGTAGGTGTTGGAAATTTAGAAGTAAGATTTTGAGAACAAGCATCCAAACTTCATTAAACTGCTATGATAACATGTTACATGCAGAGTTCATTTATTCTGTTACAAAAAGGTGTAGCAGAACTAGAAAGGGCATGGAGGATTTAACCAAATATGGACCAGAGGCCTGGAGCAGCTTCCCAATTATAAGAGACAAAGTAGATTAAGACTAATTTGTAAAGCAAGCAACTGTGAATAAATGTGAAAATATCTAAGAAATCATAAATGTCCACTCTTTCCTGTTATGCTACAACTAAAGAGCACCAACTTAATTTAGCAGTTTAAGAAGGAGAAATGGAACTGCTTTTTCCTACAGCTACTAAGTAAATTCTAAAACTCACTGATATAGGATGTTGTGAAGGGCAAACACAGATAGTTTCTGAAACTGATAAACCTAATTTGTGGAAAATAAGACATTTATAGTTATCCTCAACGGTCTTGTTACAATACAAGACCCAGACAGTCCATACACTGCAGTCTGAGGGAAACATTATGTGTGACCTCTGTCTTTTGCTGATGATTTTTCAATACATAACAGTGGCCAGATCCGGCAGGTCTTAAGTTGATAACATTTAAGTTAAGAAACAAGGTAGACGACCAAATTCTCAACAGCCTTGTGCACTCCTCCCCATGCAGTCATCAGAAGTCATGCAAAGTATATCTAATATACTGCCATTCTTTGGCAGTTTTACAGTACTGGCAGACTTGTAATTATGTTTCCAAACAACAGAGACTTGAGTCCAGCATCTTGTTGTCTGTGATGATTTAGGTATTTAGTCACATCTGTTCATTGTGTAAGAATCCATTCAACAATGAATGCTTTTAGTATCGTGCAAATGATTTTTAATGGCTTGTTGTACTGAAGAACAAACAAATTCATTTTAACCAAAAATATCTGACAGCATAGTATAGGTTCAGATGCATCATGCATTTAAAATTTTACTCCAGCTAACAGAGTATATATAAGGCAATGCATTCTTGTACATCACAGAGATATTATGTACATGTTGTTTACTTACAGGGTAATATTAATACTTAATTATGTGTAAAATCATGACAAAGCTGGGTAATTATTCTGAAAGGACAATGTAATTATCCAGGTCTGGGCCTCTCCTCCCTTTGAGGAAAGTAAAGAAATAGAAAGTTTATTGTCTGACAGCTGTATTTTGTCTGCAAGGAATTTCCTCAGCACTTGGACTCTCTCTAAAGTTACCAAGGGACTCTGCCTTAAGTCTCATTTGTGCAACGTAGAGATACTTAATGTCGTGCTAAATGAACTAACTTGAGTAACAGAAGTAGTCCAGCTGCAGTGGCATGGCTGGTCCACTACATACAATGTACAGTCTATCTCAGGTATTGGTAGTTCCAGAGAGACAAGTGAGACTGAAGGAAAACCAATTATCTTTTTTCACGGTGCTACTTCAGTGGAACAGGGTATTTGCTACGTTACTTTTAAATTATTGGTATCATGAATGAGATACATATTTGGAAGTATGTGTCATTTAAAAGGAAAAGACTGTTTAGAGCCAACTATATTTAAATAAAAGTTTCTCATTCTTTTATTCTTACATGTGTCCAAAGCTCTGCCAATCTGGAACTCTCCTGGAAGGATATCTAAATTACAGTTTCCAAGCAATGAAGGGATAACAGTCTGGAAAGAGGGGAGCATAAGAGGAGTGCTTCAGGTCACCAGCACTGTGTCCCTACACGGTGCTTTTGTCCATCAGAAGCCAAATGTATCTGTTGTGTTCATGTGCATGTAGTTAGATTAACTTGACTGGGAGTTTTATAAGGCTGATTATGCAAAAGAGAATCCCATGAATCTTATTTACAATTGGTACTTTCCAAATAATTTCAGAATCAAAATTTCTGATTCATACACACTGGTGAATGAAGAAAAGTACTCTGGTTTACACCCCAAACCCAAATGAAATAAAAACTGCATCTGCACCTGTCAGTGTTACACATTGTGATAAAATATAGAGGAACCAGGACTGATTTCTGTGTGGGTGCTGTTTTGCTTTGCTTCTATCTCTGAGCAAGAGGGAATGTAAATTAATTGAATACCATTCTTGAAAAAAAAAAACACACACAGAAGAGCAAAAAAACCCTCCTAGATAACAAAATCTGCTGTATTTTTAAAACTTCATATTATCTGGCCTAAAAACTGGGATGAATACTGCAGTGCATTTTTCTTCTTGGATGAGATTTGGGACTAAATTACTGGAAGGAGTGTCTCGGTAGAACTTGCTGGTGGTTGCAACTCACTCATGGATTTACTCAAGGCAGAATCAGTACTGTTCACTAGTTTAATGAATAAGCTCAGTCTTATGATTGTGGAGTAAAATACGTATCTTTCTTAGTATGTCTGATGACTTTCTGAATATTTTTGCAAGACAAAAAAGACAATACTTAAGCAAAGCAACATCCAAAGAACCAAGTCCTCTCTTTATTGGTGTCTAGTTTGTTGCCTGAAAAGATATTATCATTTTTAGCATTTGTATTGCAATCATTATGGTCAGAATCTTTGGGTAGACCTGTGTGAATCCAGGAGTTGGATACTTATGGGTCCCTTCCAGCTCAGGATATTCTATGATTCTATGATTGTGTATTTTTTTTTGTGGACTAAAATTTTGTGAATCAGTCACATGTCCCAAGAACTACTATGGACACTTTAGAGGAGACCAAAACAGTCCTTTCCCTGGTTTGCTGAGCCTGTTTTGTAGTAATGGCCAAATGTTAGCCAAACTATAGGTTTTACTATGTGCCCAGTGAATACCAGCATTGAAGCTGCTGGAACTAGTTCTCAAAATCCACCAGTGGAAATTCTGTGTCACTTCCCACAGATGTAGAAGAAACCAGCCTCTGGCATTGCTTCACGGAAAAGTTGACATAGCCAGCATGTCACAAATGATGCCATCCTCTACTGCCTTACTGGGGGTGGTACCATGTGTGCCAAAGTTTAGTAATATCATTTAGATGACAATAGAGTTTGACTTTGTAAATAATAAGCTTGTAGTGTTCTGCGGTTAACAGGCAGATGAAAGCACATATCACATCACTTGAAATTTACACCTGATGGTTTTGAAGACTACAAGTCTTTTCCTGGCAAATTATTTTGATATCCTATTCCCTCTGGATGCTCAAATTAAAGACTTGCCATAGGTAAAATTGCATTGTTCTGTTGACTATAGGTTGTGCCCATAATCTGGCATTCATCAGGTCTTCTGACAGGCTTATGCACGGCTGTTTATATTTACAGGACCTAACGCATTCTGAACGTTCAATTGGCTGCATGACTGTTCTGTCTTTAGCATTATTTTAGTATACAGCTTTCTGTTTGACAGCATATTGCTATTGCAACTGCGGGTAAAACTACCTGGTAACAACCGATGCTATTACCAGGCAGTTAATTTGCAAGGGGCCAAGAATTAACAGTTTTGCTATTTATGTGGCACAGTAATTTTTCTGCAAAAGGAAATCCGCCTTGATGAATAATTTAAATCCCTGTCTCCCTGCAAGTCTATAATCACGTGCCCTGTGGAGACTGGAGTACATTTTACTCTGAGCATTGTGCAAAAGATTAGTACCTACGTGGTAGCAATGCTGCTATAACAGTGTGAATTGCACTTTTAATTTGTCTTCCCATCTGACAGAGCATCTCATTATACTTTACAAAATCTATTTTAAATTATACTTTTTAAATTCTCATTTGAAGGATATTTACATAAAAAGGTGAACATTAAATAAATTGTTTTAAGTCATATCAGCAAATCATTTTAATAAGAATATCCTTTCTTCCTGTATTTGAAAAAGACTGTGCATTTTGTTCCAACCATGTTCAGTTCCAGTCAGTCAAAATTAGCAATGACTGGATACAATTTCTTTACAATACAGTTTAGATGTTAAATGTGTGATAAGCCCTACTTTGTGTAACAAAATTATGCAAGCTCTCTAATAACTAACTTGTTAGCTATCTTCAGTCTGAAAAACATTTTATACAATAAGACCAAAACTTTTCTTTCACAAGTAGCATCGAGAAGAAAATTATTACTTTTTGTTAATCAGATTAAATTGTGGAGGGGTATACATGCATACTCCTTATGCACAGATTTTAAATAATAATGTTATATTTCTTTCATTCCTTTTAGCCCTATTCCTTTTTTTTTTTTTTTGTTTTTTACATTATTGAAATTTAGGAAGTATAATAGCCGATCTATTTAATGGCATATAATTGTCTTCCCATAGCATAATGCATATTATTCATCCTACCATATTAATCATTAATCCATTATATTTATTCTCTCTTAGTCTTTGTGTGACTGTGTAAAGAATTAGACTTTCTCTATACAAATGGGTAACATTTTCCCAATACTTAAAGATCCCAGTTAATATGTCACCTGTTGTTTAGATGGCTCATTTGATGGTAAGATTTCATGTTACTTGGATAACATTTGTTATATTTCTTGTTAATTTCTCCGGGCATCTATATATTAGAGTTTAGTGCTGTGCTAATTGTGGTGCAGAAGCCATGGACTGACCGTCTCAAAAATACTGCAAACTCATTGCAAATACCGGTGACATGTTAACAACCAATGGACATTTTTATAAGACTTCTGTGTGAATGAGGTTATATTTATGTGAAACAATTGTTTTTAATACTTTTTCTTATAAAATATATGGGCCAGGCCCTTCAAGGTAAGAGGAGGCTTAGGAGGTTGTTGCCAGGGCATGTTGCTTCTAGCAATGCTTTTCCAGTAAGTGCACCTTGTGGGCCACAGCTTCTGAGGTGGCCTTTGCCAAAGGCTGCCCATGCCTTAGTGGGGTGGCAGGAGCTTGCCTTGCTGGGGGGACAGAGGTCTGAGAACTCTGGGGTCAGGGAAAGACAGATTGCTCTAAGTCTTGTCCCTATTCCTATTCCTATTCCATTTCCCATTCCCATTCCTTCCTTCTTCCCTTTCTTCCTTTCTCTCTTACTTTTTTTTTTTTTTACACACAAGTTATTCTAAAATATTACTTCACAGTTATTAATAATTGGTAAGGCACAGTGCTTGGGTTCAGATCCAGATTTAAACTTCAGAGACTGCTAGGAGATATTTGGACAATACTTGTGATTGATATCACCTAAGTTTTTCATATCTCTCATCTGCTAAGGTAAAAAAAAAAAAAGTTTATGTAAATTATTATTTTTTTTTTATCATTGTCTTAGGTTACTTCATTTTGCAGTACCCAAACATTTAGGTTGGGATTTGAAAAAGAATTCATGTAAAAATGATTTTTTATTATATAATTTTTTGAGATAGATTGCTGTAAATTACCCATATTTAAAACTAATAGCAAAAGATATGTATAATGAAAGGGAAATAATAAAGTCCAAAATGGGTACAATTATCATTAAGACCTCATGCCTCCCAGGAACACAAGCAGCAGTCCTAGTTCCACAGATATTGGAACATATGCTGAGTTTTAAGTACAAGAAATTGTCCCTGTGCAGACATCTGGGCTAGAGTGCTCAATGCTTTGCATATTTGGCCCCTAACTCCATACATGCTTATGAACTGATCTTTTGTGTGTGTACTGAACAGAGATTAGACTTAATAAAGCTATGCAAGCATTTTGGAAAAGAAATCTCACTACAGTGTTAAAAACAACTTCTACCATCTGCTTGGGAAAAGCACTGGATCATTTCTTGTAAATTTGGCAATTAAATATGCTAAAATATAGTAGTAGCAAGATAAAATGTCTGCCATACCTATTAGCAACAACAACTAAAATCTAGTTAAATAACAACAAAACCTGAGAGAAAGAGCTGCCATCTGGTTACCAGGTAAAAACAAAAGTCTTGATACTCTTAAAACAAACACCCTCATTGACATATATTTTTAGTGAGGAATTTTAGAGCAACAGGAATTAGGTTCAGACTGGAAAAGCAAATTTCTTATTTGAAGTCTTTAAAAAGCTGTAAAATATTTAAGGCTGTGTAGTATGTGCTGTTTTATTTAGACTGCATTTTTCTGTCTCTAAAAAGATGAGAGCAAAAACTGCAGAAATTGCAGCAGCTCTCTGAATTTTTACAAGTTGAGATCTGTGCAGAGGCATAGTAGACTTAATGCTCGAACTCTTGGAACAACAAAATCACAACTTTCACTGAGTGAAATGTAATTTCTACTCCTTACTTACCTTAGCTTTCCTTGCTAAGGAAAGCTACCAAACTTTTTAGGGATATGTCAGGACTTCAGATATCCTGGAAAATGGTGTCGAAGACTAGGCTGCCATCTAACACTCACTGGATTGTTCAGTTTCCAGAATCAGTGCATTGAGGTATTCTATCAAGATTATTTCACTGAAGAGATCTATGTATAGTAGAAGAAGAATAAAGTGAACATAGTGCTCTCAAACAAATACTTTTTAGTAGCTGGCATAAGTATGCTGTTCATTGCTGCTGCTTCTACCAGGAGGAGGTAGTTGTCATAATGATGTGAAAGGAGGAGGTCACAGCTCTTTAATCTGCCCTTACTGAATAAGGACTCAGTGAGTGGGCTTCTCTCTCACTGTGGACCTCTAAAAGGCAGATGTGTCTGCCCATACTAGTTTCTTTAATTCCATTTATAATAAATGGAGAGAAACTAGTAATTGCAGGTATCATTCAGCAGACCTTAAATACCTATGGTAAGCTGCAATGAACAAGCTTCTGAATGTCTTTTCCCCTCCATCAACTATAAGAGAAAAGTACTTTCTTAGATACCTAATCTGTAAAGTTTTTGGTTAGAACAGGTAAATCCCAGTTTATGTTCCTAAAACTATGTTGGCTCTATGTGAAGAGCAGACTACAGCGTGGCTGAGACTGCAGCTGTCTTTCCAGCAGTGTGCTTGCAGGCTGGTTCCAAATGCCTTCCACAAACACTTCTTTCCTGGATAATGTCTAATTGCTGTGTTTAATAGGGCAAAGGGTACTAGTACATAGCTCAGCTCAGTGACATGTGCTTAAATGTTCTGAACCAGTTTGCCTGAAGTTGTTCTCACCGCTTTAAGCCACTTATCCTTTCTGATGATGTGACCCTCATGGCCTAATGTCCCTTGGAGGAATCTGTTGTTGAACATGGCTTTTCTTCTGGATGTTCATCCCTTGAAATATGCTTCTGTAGTCTCTGGAGGAGTGCCGGGTGGGTCCATGGTCCTAGTTCTGCCTTCCCTCTAGTTTAACAAATTCTGATGTAGCACTGAGATTAAATACATGACCCTGACTTGGCTGGGAGAGAGTGGCAGTTTTTGCAGTCAAAATGTTATTGCACATCATAGTCAAGTGTGTCAACTATTGAACTAAAAAATGTCCCCTCATAATCTATCCTGCACTTAAGAGATTATTTGCATTTTCTCACTGGAGTCGGAAAAAAAAATATATATTTGCACATGATTGGCACCAGATCTCATTTCTTTAGTTAGAAATGATTTATTCATTCAGTGTTTTTGGGATTACTCTTGGTTTGTCACTTCAGTTTAGATAAGCTAAATACAATATAAGTACATCTAATTGCATATTCATGAATATGCCATCAACCTACTTTAATGAAAACAAACTGAAAATTTAGATGTTTTTAAAGAGAGTGCTTCCATGTTGTTTGGTACAGGAAGACATGTCAAAAAGGTCAATTAAATCTTTACCAATCTTTGATGAATGACCTGATCTCATGAAAACAAACTTGCAAATAATATCAGTACTTATTTCAAACCTTCTGTGTGTGTCTGCTGTGTAGGTTCTGTGCAGCCTTCTGAACAGTGTTTTTTCATCTCATGAAGTGTTAAAACTCTTTAATTTTCGCAAAAAGTTGACAGGCTTCTTGTCATTGGGTATGTTTTCAATTTATGTTAATACTACTCTGACACTCAATGATGCAATCAAAACCATTGATCTAGTTTCCCAAACCCAGATTACTTCTCCCCAAACTGTTCTTTCTACAGAACATCTAGATAAACTTTCTGAGAAATAAGAATCATATTAATCAACTGTTATGGCACATCCGGGGATTTATCTTAAATATCCTTGCTCAATGGATGTATAGAACAAAATTTAAAAGCAAAAACAAGTCGAAGTATTTGCAGAAAAGTTGAAAAGTTCAGGTTAATTTAAAACATATTGACAGCATTTATGTATTTTTCCTAGAGAAATGAAGTTTCATAGAATTGAATGCTCTTTTCTTCAAATTATGAAGTTCCAGTACTTTGTCTCAAAAGTACATTTTTTCCTGTCTATAGCCAGACAAAGGCTTTGTGTACAGTTAAAACTTTAATGTGAGAGATACCAGAATTCTGTGTTGTGTGGTCATCAGATATTTATATTAAAGATGTACAATGCATGAATAGAATATCTAGTTAAAGAGAACTCTTTATGTTCATGAAAAAAGTCTGACCTACTTCATCTCCTGTACTCCCTGGTAGATATTGTGGTGGAAACAGGATTAGCATTCTACTCCATCCTGGTTAGGATATTCATAAATTCTGAGCTATTCTGCACTGTCAGCCAAAAGGTTCTACTGTATCCTGGGGTGCATCAAGGGAAAAGATTGTCATGCTTTACTCTATGCTGGTGTGACCTAATCTTGAGTTCTATGTGTAGTTTTGGACACCACAATATAAGAAGGGAATAAAACTATTAGAGGGTATCAAAGGTGGGCAACAAAGATGGTGAAGGGTCTAGAGGAGAAGACGTATGAGAAGTCACTTGGTATGTTCAGGCTAGAGAAGAGGTGACTGAGGGGAGACTTCATAGTGGCCTGCAGCTTCCTTATGAGGAAAGGAGGGGCAGGCGCTGAGCTCTTCTTTCTGGTGACAGCAATAGGACCCGAGGGAATAACATGAGGCTGTGTCCGGGGATGTTCAGACTGGATATTACGAAAAGGTTCTTCACCAAGAGGGTGGTCAGGCACTGGAACAGGCTCCTCAGGGAAGTGGTCATGGCACCAAGCCTGAAGGAGTTCAAAAAGCCTTTGGACACAGATCTCAGACGTAGCTGAGTTTTGAGTTTGTGCATAGGTTTGATTTCTGGTGGTCCCATGTGGATCCAGGAGTTGGACTTGATGATCCTTGTGGTTCCCTTCCAGCTTGGGATATTTTATGATTCTGTGATTCTATGATGGTGTTGAAGTAGTGGGTACTTTTGAGAGTGTAGGTAGATGTGCATGGCTGAGATTTCTTTTTAGTAAGTCTAATCACCTAATCACTTTTGAAAAACCTTTATTAAAAAAAAAAAAAAGCATAGATCTTTTCTTTCATTCTACTGAGGAAATGCTATAGGGATAAGAAATATAGTGAGTTTTAAAGCTGTTTCTCTCGTTTTTTAATGTAACGGTCTTTAAAAACCTAAATGCTTTTTGTAATCACACTGAATATTTTTCAAGAATGAAAGTTTGCAGAGAGACTGAGTGGATTTTAAATCAGCATTACACAGCACACTAGATACATCATAGACTCATAAATAGAGAAGTGAATTATTTCCTTGATTCTTCAGTTATAATGGCATTTTGGTGTGGTATCTTTTTTGATGAATATAGCTAGGTGATTCTTTTTTCTGATGAGCTATGAGGTGGCAGTTGTTTTCTACTGATTCTTCTACTGATAGAAAAATAGTACTTCTGGGAATACCAATTTGAATCATTTCTAATCGTTCTGATACTTTCATTTCTTGGCATGCATTACTGAATGTATAGTTAAATATATTTTTCATGGTGTATATATATTTACAATGTAGCTATAACACCTATTCTTAGTGCTTGAATTATGCTGTGCCTTGACTTTTAAATTCTATCTATATCCAAACTTGGCTTTAGCTGTAGCCAACTAATACACTTTTCTATAGATACTCTAGAATTCTGCAAAAAAAGGGGGAAACTGCCTATGAGATTTAACAGGGACTAGATTCACAAGTGTATAGTACCTTCCACTGTTTAAGATAGACTGGTCAAAAATTAGCAGCTAGATCCTGGAGGTTTTGGGTCACCTTCTGAGAGATCACATTTATGCAGCGGATTTTTTTCAGTGCTATCCAGTGTTGGCATGGAATGGGTATGTCCCATCCTCTTCCTTCACACACATTCAGATACAGTGGCAATAGCTATGCTTATCTGTGGGCAGTAGTTTTGTCCCCCAGAAATGCTGGAAAAAAGAAAGTAGGGCAAGTATAAGTAGGACAGATAAAGAAATCTGCAAGACAGATTCATCATGGAGCTCTCTGGTTGGACCATGATAAAGTTATCATGATAAAGGACGAGAGCTTTTTCTCCAATTATTTACAACTTTCCTTGTTATCTCGAAGGGATTTTAGTCATTTCTGCATAATTGCAACAAGAAAGACTTCTACAGGTACATCAGTGATAAAAGGAAGACAAGGGAAATTGTGGGCCCTCTCCAGAAGGAAATGGGAGACTTGATTACCTGGGATATGGAGAAGGCTGAGGTTCTCACTGACTTTTTTGCCTGTCTTCATGGGCAAGAGCTCTAGCCATATAGCCCAAGCCCTAGAAGGCAAAAGTAGGGACTGGCAGAATGATGGACTGGCCAGTGTAGGAGAAGATCAAGTCTAAGACCAGCTAAGGAAGCTAAAGGTGCACAAGTCCATGGAACCTGATGAGATACACCCACGGGTCATGAGGGAACTGGTGGATATAGTCGCTAAACCATTATCCATAATATTTGAGAAGTCGTCACAGTCCAGTGAAGTTCCCACTGACTGGAAGAAAGGAAACATAACTCCCATTTTTCAAAAGGAAGAAAAGGAGGATCTGGGGAACTACAGGCCAGTCAGTCTCACCTCTGTGCCTGGCAAGATCATGGAGCAGATCCTCCTGGAAACTATGCTAAAGCACGTGGAGAATAAAGAGGTGATTGGTGACAGCTGACGTGACTTCACTAAGGGCAGATTGTGCCTGACAAGTCTGGTGGCCTTCCACGAAGGGGTTACAGCACTGGTGGATGAGGGAAGAGCAACTGACATCATCTACCTGGACTTGTACAGAGCATTTGACACAGTCCCCCATGATATCTTTGTCTCTAAATTGGAGAGACATGGATTTGACAGATCATAGAATCATAGAATGACTTGAGTTAGAACGGACCTTAAAGATAATCTAGTTCCAACTCCCCTGTCCTGTAATTATCCTATAATTACAGGTGGATGAGGGGAAGGCTGTGGATGTGATCTACCTTGACTTCAGTAAGGCTTTTGACACCGTTTCCCACAACATTCTCCTCAAGAAACTGGCTGCTCGTGGCTTGGACTGGCGTACGCTTTGTTGGATTAAAAACTGGCTGGATGGCTGGGCCCAAAGAGTTGTGGTGAATGGAGCCAAATCCAGTTGGAGGCCTGTTACTAGTGGAGTCCCCCAGGGCTCAGTGCTGGGGCCAGTCCTCTTTAATATCTTTATCGATTACCTGGATGAGGGGATCGAGTGCACCCTCCGTAAGTTTTCAGATGACACCAAGTTAGGTGCATGTGTTGATCTGCTCGAGGGAAGGAAGGCTCTGCAGGAGGATCTGGATAAGCTGGACCGATGGACTGAGGTCAACTGCATGAAGTTCAACAAAGCCAAGTGCCGGGTCCTGCACCTGGGGCGCAACAACCCCAAGCAGCACTACAGGCTCAGAGATGAGTGGTTGGAAAGCTGCCTGGCAGAGAAGGACCTGGGAGTACTGGTTGATAGTCAGCTGAATATGAGCCAGCAGTGTGCTCAGGTGGCCAAGAAGGCCAACAGCATCCTGGCCTGTATAAGAAGCAGTGTGGCCAGCAGGTCTAAGGAGGTGATTGTCCCCCTGTACTCGGCTCTGGTGAGGCCGCACCTCGAGTACTGTGTTCAGTTTTGGGCCCCTCGCTACAAGAAGGACATGGAGGTGCTCGAGGGAGTCCAGAGAAGGGCAACGAAGCTGGTGTGGGGTCTGGATAACAAGTCTTACGAGGAGCAGCTGAGGGAGCTGGGGTTGTTTAGCCTGGAGAAGAGGAGGCTTAGGGGAGACCTCATCGCTCTCTATAGGTACCTTAAAGGAGGCTGTAGCGAGGTAGGGGTTGGTCTATTCTCCCACGTGCCTGGTGACAGGACGAGGGGGAATGGGCGAAAGTTGCGCCAGGGGAAGTTTAGGTTGGATATTAGGAAGAACTTCTTTACTGAAAGGGTTGTTAGGCATTGGAATGGACTGCCCAGGGAAGTGGTTGAGTCGCCATCCCTGGAGGTCTTTAAAAGACGTTTAGATGTAGAGCTTAGTGATATGGTTTAGTGGAGGACTTGTTAGTGTTAGGTCAGAGGTTGGACTAGATGATCTTGGAGGTCTCTTCCAACCTAGATGATTCTGTGATTCTGTGATTCTATTGAGCAAAGAGTCGCTCTCCATCTTTTTTATACATCTCCTGTAAGTACTGAAAAGCCACAGTGAGGTCACTCCAGAGCCTTCTCTTCTTTAGGCTGAACAACCCAGCTCTTTCAGCCTTTCTTTGAAGGAGAGGTGCCCCAGCCCCCTGATCGTCTTCATGGCTCTTCTCTGGACCCACTCTAACAGATCAACATCCTTATACTGGGGGCTCCAGACCTGGATGCAGTACTCCAAGTAACTACTCTGCCCCACGCATAGAGTAGAAGGGGACAAGTAAAGTAGAGGGGACACCTCTCCTACGAGGCTGAGGGAGTTAGGGTTGTTCAGCCTGTAGAAGAGAAGGCTCCAGGGAGACCTTATAGCAGCCTTCCAGTACCTAAGGGGGGCCTACAGAAAAGCAGGAGAGGGACTTTCTGTCAGGGAATGTAGTGATAGGACAAGGAGTAATGGTTTTAAACTAAAAAAATAAGGTAGATTTAGATTAGATATTAGGAAGAAATTCTATACTATGAGAGTGGTGAGGCACTGGAACAGGTTGCCCAGAGAAGTTGTGGATGCCCCATCCCTGGAAGTGTTCAAGCCACAGAACTTTCCTCTCGCTAGAAGAAAATAAATTCTACCCCTTTTTTAATGCATTTCATATGCTGAAAACAAGAGTTAGGCTTTTATTTTTAGTTAATTTGGATTAAGGTTCTCTTCTGGTTTTGAGCTTTGCTAAGACATTGTCGTTCTTTGATCTCAAGTTTTAGTGTTGGTTCATCTTTATTTTTATCCCCTAATTTTGAGATCATTGAAGCATATATACCTGTAGGAATCACTCAAACTAGAATAGAAAAATAATAAAACATAACATTTACATAACATTTTCATTTTTAAAATAATATTTGGCAACAACTGTATTTAGAGGAACAAAATAGGAAAAAGAAATGCTGAGACCCAGACAGGAACTTTCTTTTGGTGTGGAAACTCCTTTTCATGCTGCATTCAGGTGAGTGTTTCTGAATTACAACAATCATGAGAATGTCCCATTTGTCTTTTGTCCCACGTAAAAGGTCTTCATTATAACTGAGAAAGAATTGATATTTGATGAGCTTAGTCTGCCTGAAAGTACACTGCACTTTATATTTATGGAAACAATACATGTTTGGCTGAGTTACTTTCCCACTACATTCCGTAGTTTGTACATGTATATGTTTTGCACATCTTGTAGTTAATGAGAGGAAGAATAGTTTGAGATGACCAGTAAACTTTCAGGTCATGGCACAAAACTTAGGTTCATCAGTACTTTTATAACTTAGGTGAAATACAATGAACGCATACAACTAGATAATGATACTGGTCTTGTTTAGTGTGCAAAGAAGTGTCCTTTAGACACGTTTCTTTCAACTAGTATTTGGTCTTATTTGTTCTACTAAGGAAGCTTGAATTGCCACCATCAAATACAGTATATAAGGATGAGCATAAAAAAACATCCCAGGTGCCACTGAAAATACCTGAAAACAGTAACGGCACAATTTTGTGGCTCTTCTTTCTCCAGAAGCATGCATATGGGAATTCATTCCCATTACTGCCATCCACATGATACTGAGTTTTAGTAGCATTTGGTTTTGATGGTGAAACCAGTACATGCATTTCTTTGATTCCGGCAAACAGAAGAAGTAATTATTACCATCTATTAAAAAAATAACAAAACAGGAGACGTGAAAGAAATAGTCTAATTTAATAAAATTTTATTTTCCATTCTCTCGATTAGCCATTTATCTTAGTGGCTTTTTAAAAAAGGTATGTATTTCTGAATTAAATACTTTTCATAGTTTTGACAGCATTTTTGAATTCACTTGTGGGCTGAGCCATCTTGACCTTAAATTTTAATTCCACTTTCCTCTGAGGAAGTTCAAAACTTACATAGGGAAATGAGGGGATAATTCCTCTCTCCTGAATTTGTGACTTATTTTATACAAATCCTTTCTATTCCCAGTTGGACATTTATACTAATTAGACATGAACAATAGTGATGAAAGTGAATTCATCATAGTTAATGTAGCTATTCAGAATAAATTTTCATTCTACATCTGTAGAAAATCTGAATAAAGAAGCATAAAACAAATATATAACCTCCACTAATTGTTTCCAAAAACCAAATTTGGTAATACTTGCCAAATTTGATTGTACAGAAATTTAGGTTCATCTTTCTTAAATTCTCAAGCCTTTAATACAAGAAAATATATCCTTTTGTTTTGAAGCCTTTAGAAATAATATTTTCTTTGCATCTACAAAAGATAATTAAAATTGCAGTTCCTATCTAATTATTGGACTCTTGGAACTTTCAGAGAAACACCAAATATCAGAGGACTTGAAAAAAAAAAACTGGGGAAAACTGTGCTTGGTTACAGAAATAGGGACTCATTGTTAGCAATTGCAACTGCAAATCATGCAAGGAGGAATATACAAACAACAAACAAACAGCAAACATCCTTTATTGCATCAGTGTTGTAAGAAAAGTTTTCACCTTTCACGAACAAGGATTGTGGGAAACACAAGGTAGACAGCTCTTGAAATGAAAAAGAGAAAATTAACTGATGCAGAAGGAAATACAGGTTAGCCTAGATTGTGCTTTGTTTCCCTTTGAGTTATGAAAGTTCTGATTTTACAAAATTATAACAACATATAATGAACTCAGTGTGATGGATATAGTTTCCTGCAAGTCTGGCAAACACATAATAATTTATTTTGGTGGTGATTGCTTTGCAATATCTATAACTGTGACTGAAATGAAAGGGGAGTATTATAATATCATTTTTTTTTTCTTTGTAGGTAATGTATATACAGTATTATACCTGTGCTCTAGAAAATTTTAATGCTCCCTCATTAAAATTAAACCTTGATTTCATAACGGCAACCTTCTAAACCTTTCTATTTTAACATTTATCTTCGGAAGTTTGTGTAATTTCATGCTATTTTTCATTCATGGCTGCTCCCATATTGTACTATCTAATTATCATTGTTATTTAAAGACAGCCTTCAAGCCTTGTACATTTAGAGAACTATTCCCTCTCTTAATGTAGAAGAAACATAGAAATCCCTTTTAAGACAGCAGCAAAAGTATTGTAGTGGACTGCAGGTGCTTTTGTATAAGCAAATTTAGATTGTTACTGACAGCACAATAGGCATTATTTGGTTTTGTTCCCAGACAGTGCAAATTAATTATTTTAAAATGAAGACTGAAAAAATAAAAAATAGCTCCCTTTAATCATCAATGCTACAAATGCTGGCTGTACCCCTTCTTTTGAAACAAAATTTACAGAATCCTAAACAACCTTATGTCTAACTTTGGTGGCATTAATGAAATTATTATGAAAGTATAATGACATAACCTTCTTTAATAATGAAATACAAATGAAAATAAATAATATTTTTGTTCCGCTGAGCGTGAATAAGAATGTAAATGTGGAGTTTGTTAGAAACAGTTAATCCTCTTGTAAATATGGTAACATCTGAGGATTTCCTTGGCCAAGGCTGTATTAGGGAAAAAAAAAACACAAAAACAAACAAAAAAACCCACAAAAACAACACATTCCTGATTCAGATTTAATTTACTGTAATAAACTTCTAATATAAGAACAGTTTAGATGGCTAGGCAGGAGTAAAAGAATTTTAATCTAATTATGAATATGACTTTTATTTTTTTGGATAAAGCAAGCTGAATTGTACTTGGACTTGGTTAATTCAAATCCTGTCTGCTAAGGACCACAAAGCTAGTGGCTCCCTGTGAGCCAAGGGACTTAGGGGGGTCCCCATGGGGTGGGCAGGGCAGGTCCTCCCTAGCTGGGGCCTGTCCCATTTTCAGCCAGTGATTTTTTTTTTTTTTAACAGTCATTTACTGTTCATCTAAAAAGGTCCACCCATACATCTTAACAGTGTGGTGCTTATTGCTAGTGTGACTACCAGACTCAGGGAAATACTGTCAACAGTCTAATATCTGGGAATGGCAGGTATGGAGCCAGTAAAGTATTCAGTTTGACAGTTTTATAATGAGTTGTACTTTTCTTCGACAGTAGAGTTTCTTTTAGATTAGGTAGTACTCAGTGTGAAAAAAGACAGCAAAACTCTGGTCTTTAATTTTCTTCATTGAAAAACAAAAGATGTGCTGTTTTATAAAATAGGAACAATTCACTGAGTAATTTGAAGTAATTTATTCTGTAGTCAGTGCTCTAAATGAGGGGGATGCACTGCAGGTAGCTGTTCCCTGAGTTTGGTACACAAGCTGTCCTTCCCTTTGGTCTAATGTCATGGTAGGACTAATGGTCCTAAAATGCAGTTCAGAACTTGTTTAAGGGCCTCCTGAGTGACACAAACAAGTTCCTTTCAACACACTGTTGAGGTGTGCTGAGGATCTGGAAATGCTTTTAAGATTAATCACAACCATAAGGGCATTTTATCCAAGCATAAAATAATAATAATAATAATCTCCTTCCTCATCAGACTATAGGACTGTGTCTACCTTAGCAAGTAGTTTATTCTTATAAAGTGATTCTGTAGACCTGAAACAGCAACTGTTTTTGCTGAGGGTACAAAGTCCAAATTATATTCATTTGTTGGAAAAGAAAGTTGTTTTCAACTAACTTGTCCCCTGAACTGAACACTCGTGAAGAGTTGTAGTGTATTAGGTGCACTCCTCGATCTCATCATTAATTTCATTTATAGGGAATTCATTTAACGTCCTTCACATTGGATCAGATTCCATGATGTGAACCAGATCATAACAAATGGAGAGAATTGGGAAATTTGTTTGAAAAGTGCAGTCCAGGTCCAAACTGAAAAGCTAACATAAATGCACCTCATTGCACTTATGCAATCTCTGATCCAGGACAGTAGAGGAACTGAACACTGTATTTATTGATTTGTTGTGTCATTCACTCTACTGTTGTTTTTCACCTGCAAAACCCAAGCTATAAATCACACAGCAAGAAGCTGAGTACAGACATCTGTAATAGACACAGAGTTAGCATTTGTAGGAGGAAACAAGAAAAGTCAAAGATCAAGTTGAGTCGACACTGGCCAGTATGATGTCTGACTCAAACAGAAAAAGCTTGGATGCTTCATGTAGATGGTCACTTAACAAGTAGGGATAAAGAAAAGGCAGAGAGGCATTTAATGCCTTTTTTTGCCTCAGTTTTTAACTTTAATGATAGATCTTGGACTGCCTGATCCTATGAGTTGGAGGATCATGACTGGGGGAGCAGCAACTTTCCACTTCTGGTCACCAAAACTGAAAGTGACCAGTTATACAAACTGAACATTTTGAAGTCCATGGAGGGCATCCTTGGCAAGTTTACTGATGACACTAAACCAGGAAGTGCTATTGATTCCCTGGAGGGATGAGAGGCCTTGCAGAGGGATCTTGATATGTTGGAACATTGGGCAATCATCAACAGCACAAAGTTCAACAAAGTTCAAAATGGCGGGTGCTACACCTAGGGTGGAGTAATGCCAGACACAGGCACAGACCGAGAGACAAGTGGCTGGAGAGCAGCTCTGTAGAAAGGAGTGGTTGGGTGCTGATCAACAGCAGGCTCAACATGAGCCAGCAGTGTGGCCTGGCAGCTAGGAGAGCAAACCTCGATTTGGGATACATTAAACACAGCCTAGTCAGCCAGTAAAAAGAGATGATTCTCGCACTACACTTAGCATTGGTGTGCCCTCACCTTGAATATTGTGTACAGTTCTGGTCTCCACAAAATAAAAAGAATATTAAGAAACTTGAATGCATCTGGAGGAGAGCAAGAAAGCTGGTAAAAGGGCTGGAAGGTAGGTGCCATGAGGAGAGGCTGAAGATGCTTGGTTGTCTAGCTTGGAAAAAAGGAAGCTAAGAGGTGACCTCATTGTCTTCCACAGCTTCCTGGGGGTGGGGGTGAGTGGAAATAAAGAGGGATGTGCTGATCTCTTTTCCCTCATAACCAATGACAGGACATGCAGGAATGGCACAAAGCTTTGCAAAGGAAGGTTCAGACTGGATATTAGGAATAAATTCTGTATTGTGAGGGTGATCAAACACTGGAAGAGGCTTCTTAGAGAGGTGAATGATGCCTCATGCTTGCAAATGTTCAAGAGGCATTTGGGTAATACAGTTAACAATCTACTTTAACTTTTGATTAATCCTGAAGTGGTCACGCAGTTGGATTAGATGATTTTTGAAGATCCTTTCCAACTGAACTATTCCATTCCATTCCATTCCATTCCATTCCATTCCATTCCATTCCATTCCATTTAGGAAGCATGGTTTTTGTCTGTCTTTTAATGAGCTCCTGGCCATATTAAAATGCCACTGCAAGGCTGACATAATGCATGACAAAGTGAGCTTTGTTTCTGGAGGTACGCTTTCCTGGATGAAACTCGGTACTATACAGTCAATATGTTTCTTATATAGCTGTCGGTACCCTTCAAGAGAGGGTGTTTCAAAAGGGGCTAGTAAATGAATTGGATTTTTCAAGGAAGACTGGGTATCATTTATATACTTTAGCCATCATTATGCAAATCCTGACCTGACTTGAATCTATTCCTAGCAAGCCATAACAGGAATACTCTGAATTTTTTCAGCATGAGCTGGTTATTAATATTTTCCTCACTGTTTCAGAACAATGATGGGGAAATAGATACTGAGAGGAGACTGTAAAATTGCGTGGCGTATAGCATGATTCTCAAGACAGCATTAGTAATTATAGTATATGTGACATTAAATAGCATGCCAGGGCCAAAATACATAATATTTGATAAAACCCTGTGCACAGACAGAAAAGCTGCCATACTTCTCTATCAGTAATTTAAGAATACAGGTTGTCCTTGTGTGTGTATGTGGGCATATCTTTGCTGAACACAAGGCTCTGTTTCTGGATTAGCTGCAGGACTTTATTTTCTACTTCCCAGCTGGCAGCTGAATGTTGTTTGTGCATCCTGGCTTCTCTTCTTTATCATCTCTCATGTTTCCCTATGCATTCACTCCAAGTCATAGAAACTTGCTTTGTGTACCAGATACATGGGATGTCTGGGAAGAACCTGGCCTAACTTTGGCATGCTCTGTTTTCCGTGGAAGTTGTGCCTATGGTGACCTGTTCATATCATAGAATCATGTCATAGAATCATATCATAGAATCATATCATAGAATGGTTTGGGTTGAAAGAGACTGTAAAGATCATCTAGTTCCAAATGTATGAGCATGTGTTAGGACTTGATATTAAAAGAGTGGAGGAATGTGTTCCAGCTGTTTCAACTACCTTTGCTCCCAGTCAGCAGCTCTTCTGTCTTCCTAGTGTATTATGTGAGCTTTTAAAGCTATTTGGTCATCGTACAAGAGGTTTATATTTCTGTGATTTTAGCAACCCGCTGTTTTTTACTTACCCTTCAACCCTTACCTTAAAGCATGACCCAAAATGCGTAGAAGGCAGAAATAAAACATATGTTCATGTTCAGACATGCCTACTGTTTGTCAGAAGTGCTACTGTGTCTACTGACAGATGTAATTGTCGTGAAAATAGCAGGGGAGAACTTAGTGTGACTCTTGCTTCCCTGTTCATGTGCAGAGATCTGTCACAATATTATTTACCAGAAGAATACTTTGGAAACAACAACAACAACTAACAACAAAATTTAATCTTCACCAGGGAAGTCATGCAGTAGAAACTGAATAGGCCTGTGGACACACCAAACTTCAGTCTGTCAAGATTGTGTAACATAGTCATAGTACTTCATCCATACTCTTATATACATGTAAGAATCCCGGAAACAAGCATCCAATATTGCTTAAAAGGCATAAAGTTTAGGACGGTATTCTCTTTAAATGGATTTAATAATAACAGAAATTTAAAATGTATTCACAATTTTAAAATGCTTTTAATTTTGGACTAAAATGTTATTGTTTCCTTTTTTTTTTTTTTAATCTTAAAATGCTTAATTAATTCTTGAAATCATATAGTTTTTGTTTTCTACATTTGGACTCTTGAAGAAAATAAGACTCTTTTATATCTTCATAATTGTGCTGCTTGCCAGTTTTATGTTTTGATGATGTCAGAGTTAAAAACATGAGGATAATAAGATTTTCAATTTAAAGCAAGAGTGATGGAAAAGAAAATGAGTTCTAAACAAAGTGAGGGAGTGTTGATCATGGAATGATCACTCATATTCAACAATATTACATTAATTTACTGAAGTTAGTCAAAAAACAATTTTAGTACTGAATAGTCTTCCAATACAATTACTGTAAATGGGTTGACTTAAATCTTATGAAACAGAGACTGCAATTACACTTTGATAATGTTGAAAAATAAAAGGAGGGATATTCATCTTAATCAGATGTTCATCAGCATGGCCTTACTTCAGTGAATTCAGTTACAAAGCTGGTATGGTTGCAGATACAAAGCAAGTATTAAAAATAATAATTCCAGAGGAAAATAGCGATGCAGAACAATTAAAAAAAAAGTCCATCAAAAAAAAGCTAATCAAAAAAAGTCCAAGAAGTTTTGATAGTGGAGCTTAATATCTGTGTTTGACATTTTAATATATTTTTTATGGAAGTCAACATGGGTTAA
The DNA here is from genome assembly GCF_964034855.1 of Anser brachyrhynchus. Lineage (NCBI taxonomy): Eukaryota > Metazoa > Chordata > Aves > Anseriformes > Anatidae > Anser > Anser brachyrhynchus. The sequence goes on along the minus strand of NC_137694.1, from coordinate 35,502,164 downwards.
AATATTAGTGAGGAGTCTCACGTTTGTTCTCACATAGGATATCATAGACAGAAATGCTGTGATATGTTCTTTGAGGAGAGCGAAACGACTTGGAAAAAACCACTGCACTAACACACTTGGAAAGAACTGGCTTATTGCTTTCTTCATGAAAGAACAGTAGCACTTGACTTCCTGTACTAACATACAAAAAAGGGATCATGGTATTGATGTAGAAATAAGTCTGGAAGCGGCTTCCTGAATCACTGAGCTGAGTGTTCTGATCCTTCCTGCTGGCAAGTTACTATTTAATCCATTTCTTATGGATATAATTTTTGCTCTCACTGTGTTTATTTTCTTTACTCAGTCTCTCCGTTTCCTTCCGCCTTTGCTTTGCTCCTTTTCTTTGCTGCACAAACCAGGCTCTTTTAATCTCCTGCTGGGTTAGAGTCTTCATTTCTTTGATCATCGTAGAGGACTGTCCTCATATGTTTTGCAGGTCCAGTTTTTCTTTCAACAAGATGGTTGGCTAGAATTATATAGATAAATCTGGGTGATAGTTTAACAAAATGCATGTTAACCCATCAATATCTTTATTAGAAACATAAAATTTAGTAATCTGCAAGATTTGTCTTTTTGCCTTGTAGTGGTTTTACCCTGCAGGACTCCACCACAACTGCTCTCTCGCTCCTCCTTTTCCTCTGAAGAAGAGGAGAGGAAAGTATGCTGGAAAGAAAAAAAAAAGGCTTTTGGGTTGTGATTTGAGATAAGGATAATTTAATTAAAGGGAAAAGGAAGAGGGAAAAAATAAACAAAGGCTGTACAGAAGCACAGACAGAGAAAAATAAAATCACTCTCAGCTTCCCACCAATGAATGATGTTCAGCCATTCCTGGGAAGCAGGGCCTTGATACATGTAGTGACTGTTTGGGAAGATAGACATCTTCATAATGAGAGCCCCCCCCTTCCATCCCCTGTCTCACCTTTTATTGCTGAATGTGACATCAGATGGTATGGAGAATATCTCGATTGATTTAGGTCAGCTGCCCTGGTTACGTCCCCTCCCCACTTGCTCATCCTCAGCCTGCTGGCTCTGGGGGGTTTGGAGGGAGTCCTGATGCTGTGCCAGCACAGCTCAGTGATAGACAAAACACTGGTGTGATACCAGTGCTGTTCTAGTTACAAGTGCAGAGCACAACACTATATGGGCTGCTGCAGGGAAACTTAACTCCGTTGTAGCCAGACCCAGTACAACAATCACCTCATGTCACCTTGATCCTAATGTACAGTTGGTGATCAATTAAAACAAACTAGTTGGTTTTTATATTAGTTGTTTCAAATGATGAATTCCCAACATATATCAGAAATGTCATTAATCTGTGATACCCCCTTTCAGTATTACTTGCTGTTATCACACTGGATCCACCTTTCAATTCTTAAAGTAATCCACAGAGTCTCCAGCTTAATGTGTAAGTTCCAGAGTGACACTGGAGAAAATGCTTCATCTAAATCCAGACAAATTATACCTACTTTATTTCTTTGTCTAGGAAATCAGTTACCTTATCAAAAAAGCTGTCAGGCTTGTCTGGCACCATCTACCCTTGCTAGCACTGCTGCATTTTATCCCATGTTCTATTTACTTCTCTGGTTTTAATTTATCTTTTTCTTCAAAGACTGTTCTAAGGTCTTGCAAACTGAAGAGGTCAGACTAATAGGCTTAGGCTTGCCCAGATCATTTCCATGTTGCTTTTAAATATGGGCACTTCAGTTGCCATTCTCCACAAATATTTGATGCTTTCTCTGCCTTGATAGATTTGGAGGCTTATCTCTGCCACTGCAATGGCCTTTATGAAATCACAGTATACTTAACAAATCAGGTCTCAGTGAGACATTTTGTTTAAAGCCTATTGAACTCCTAATTTTTTTTCCCATTTAAACTTTTGATTGGTTAGTAAGATATGAATAAAGAAAATTTAAATAACCATCTACAAAAGGATCACATGTAAGATATAAGCAAATACTATTGCCTTGATGATTAAGTGAATAGATAATACCCCCTACAACTTAAAGCCCCTTAAGCCCAGAAACTGGGAAAGAAAGAGCTTAAAGTGGCATAATAATATCAGAGAAAATGATGCAAATTGGAGCCTAAGTACCTTCTGATACTGAACACTTAACTGTGAGAATTTATTTCACAAGGGTGTAGATCATCACTAGGCAGATTAAAGATAGTAGAATATTTTGGATGTTTAAGTATTTTGTATATGTTAGGCACATCAAAGCATAATGAATGGAAAGTGCAGGTACAGTGCCAGATTATTACTGTTAATTTTATACATTTATTTTCATAAATACATAGAAGTACAAAATATAACCCTACAGAAATTTATGACATTTTCTTCCTGTGTATGTAGTAATATGCCAGCATCAATATTCATTCAAATGAACACTCTTTTGCTTGTCCTGATGAAATAACAGAGAAAGAAATGTAATATATATATGCAACTAAATATATGTGTATTGTTTGAGTTGAAGCTGGCTAGGAGGACAGTACATTTCTTGTTTGTTCTTTCTTTGTTTTCTTTATTGCTTTCAGTTAGGTGTTGCATCTGAAAATTAATGAAGGTGAAAATTGCAATCAATTGTGTCTACAAAGAACTGGTGTTAATTTGAAAGCTAGTGAGAGTAACATTGATAACACTTTAAAGGGAAGACCATTCATCAGTAACATATGAATTTTCAAGGCAATATCATCACAACCATACATACCCATTTGGAAGAAAAAAATTTCTTCCAAAAAGGTTCACATCTAGGTGGCTACAGCATTTTATAACTCTGGCAATTTAAGTACCTATGCTTATCAGATTTTGGAAACAATATATATATGTAAAGTTAACATCCAAGTGCTATGAGATACTGTAAGCATGTGTAATGTCTGTCTCCAGAGTTCCAGCTAACGGGAAAGTAATTACAGTGTGTAAAAAACTGTCTATTTATTTATTGCGTATTTTCATGTATTCTATAACTTGTTACTTTTCAGATACTTGAGATATTTTCCTTCAGACTGTCTTCTTACAAAGTTCACTCTGTAAATACTTCTTCAAAAATACTTGTGTGCATCTATCTCTGTTTGGGAAAGTATGTGCTTAAATATAAGTGTGTGCTTAAGTCACAGAGATTTAAATAAAACTTAAGTATGGGCATGTATGTCAATTATATGCTTATCTAGTTTTGCAAAGAATTAATTTGCCTCAGTGTCTTGTCTTACCTTTCAAAAACCCTTCTTATGCCTTTAGCCTAAAATTCTTCAATATGCTTCCACTGCATTTTAGCTGAAAGTAACAGTGACAATGTTACCTGTATTGATCTGCCAGCAATGTTTTAACTATTTCTGAATATTACTCAATAGCAGGGCTAAGATCCCTAGTGCTAATTATCCTACGGATAGGATCCTGTGGATCCCATTAAAGGATTCACACTAGTAAATAACTTTTTGAAAAAAAATAATCAAAAAACCAAACAACCACAACCTACCACTTCTGCTTTGTATACAGAGAATTCCTGTCTGACTCCCATCTAAGACTTGCATACATTACTAATCCAACCACCTCTTCTCTTTCTTTTCTTACCCACTTAGATCTAACACAGTAGCTTATGAGAACGGGTCTGTAATTTTTCCCCCAGCTTCATTTCAGAATCAGAATGCACTTTGTGTCTGTTACAGGCTGTGATGTATGAAGCAGAAAGAAGATTGATTTTCACAAGCTACCATGTACCTGAAGTAATGAGAGTGGCAAATTACTTGTTCACTGAGCAAACATGACAGGAATGTCATAGAGGGAATTTATATATATGCAAATACACAGGGGTCACATCGGTGTTACTTTTACAAAGTGACCTTATCCACCAGAGGGGCATTTTTAAATCTGCATTAGCTTACACAGGAAAGGCTAAATAAAGCTGCAAATACCTGCATTGTGTGGGATGATGAAACTAACACAGCTAATAAATAATGTAAGATTCAACACAGCACGGAACATAATTTAAATGGCTGCATTATTTCTGTAGGAGAGACGTGGGGTCAGAAGTGATTTCTACTAATTTAGGGTTTCTCTGAAGTAGAAAATAAAATATTTGTTGTAAAAAGAAAAATGAGAGAATGTGGGGCTAATTTTCTCTGAATTTTTTGTCTTGCATTTTATCAGGATTCAGCAGAGAAATAGGCTTACGCTTCTCTTTATGAACACTTGCATTCAAAGGGCATATGTGTTTGCAGAAGACAAATGGATCTCACTGACACTGAAAGTTTCTGCATATGTAAAACAAGAATGAATGAATTCTGAAAAGCTTCACAGAGTCTGATGCTTGTAAAGAAGAGAAACAAAAGGAGAAACAGAAAATTGCTGTTACTCCTAGGAAACAGATGAGAGTTTTATTTGTATATGAGCTCTAAGGGGAAGAATGAAAGCTATTATTTTCTTACATTTTTCGCTCCTCAACAATAGAGATTACATGAGGTAATGTAATTATTTCCTAATAATTCCTATTTTCACTTAAAATAGGAATGCAAGGCAATTTAGCATTGGACATACAACGTAAGGCAACTCCCATGTGATTCTCCTCTATTTCTGAACCGTTGGCAAGGTGGCTGATCTCAAGCCCAGATGCAAAGAAGGAGGAAAGTAGAAACTCAAAAGGTTATGGAAGCTCTATTGCTGCAGTGGATATTGAAAATGTACATCCACTCACAGTAGTTTTAGTATAGCCAAATAGTTGATCCACATCTGCTGTTGGGAGGGGGCTGACAGGGGGGAGCAGTGATGAGGGCAGCCTGTGCAGCCTAGTAGTGCATTTACAGCTGGCATCTGATGAACCACAGAGGCTGGGCAGAAGGGTTTCTGCTAACATGGTGATCTGCAAAGCTTCTCCGTAGCATCAGACATCAAATGTGGTTTCACCCTGAGAAAAAATCCTGCAATTTTTAAGCATTTTATTTTATTTTATTATTTTATTTTATTTTATTTTTGTCATTTATTGCCAAAACACGCTATCCTTAAGTCCCTGATACCAGACCGATGATGGTCTAATGGGTACATCAGGGGAAAGGAATGTTCTGGAGCAAAAAGTAGCAAATTCTTTGAATTTATTCATTGTGTTATGGTGTTGGTGAAGAGCTGGTCATGGCACAATCATCTCACACTCAAGTTATCACCTGTTTGAATTGTGCTGGTGACATTTATTTGTTTATTTTGAGTGTATTCCTGGGACCAACCACAAAAGGACCTATCTTTCTTTTTCCTTGCCTCTCAGAACATTGAAAATGAACTCAAAAAAATAAGCCTTTTATTTTCTTTTCTGAGTGAAAGCTCTGAGAATTCATTGGGCTTATTTCCAATATTTTAGGGCTAGAGATTGAAGGAAATTTTTGTTACACATAAATATTTTATTTTTTTTGTGTAAAGCTGATTTACAAATGTAAACATCTCCTATAACATGGCTGTTCTCAGCTTTGTTCACCTCTATCTTATATGGCATTACTGAGGGCTGTAAGGATCACGGTGAGAGAGAGGTTCTGCAGAAAGAAAGGAAAACAGGAGAGAAAAATGTCTCACAGAGAAAACCATTCAGGTTAACAGCTATAGTTTGTGCAGCTCTGAATCACCTCTAGGAAAAATAGACCTCATTTCAGACCTCATTTGTTCTATTTAACACAGCCTGTTATGTTAGTGTAATAATGGTACAGTAATAGACGGAATTTTATTTCCTGGATCCACTTACTTGACATGGAGCAGGGTTGCAAGGGGCTAATAGTTATGTTTCAAAGATGAGGCCAAATGTTTATTAACATATGAGGCTGCCTTGTTCCACTGTCTTCTCAATGGTACATCTTAGGCAGCTTTGCAAATCCAGAAAAAATAACCAACATCACAGTTTCTGAGTTCATGTGGTAATGCATACACTGAGATACTGAGCATAGGTATGCTCAGTAGTCTCTCCTTGTTATCTGTTTGCCTGCTTTTTCTCAGAACTGGGAAACCTGGCAATGGCAACCAGCCCAGGGTTGCTGCATCAAAGCTGAAACCTTCCTTTGCTTTGCAGAACAGCCTCTGCTAGATTCATTGCTGGTTTATTCCCTGTTGGTGTGCTGGGCAGTGGGGAGAGGTTTGTATCCTCACTCTTCCACTTGCCCTGAGGGGCTGTTGTTCACAGGCAGATAGGTTAGTTTTCTCTTTTTGCTCCTACTGCTACTGTTGTTTCAATGTGTATTTACATTTACTGCTGCACATTTTCAGCCAACCTCGCAGCACAGTAAATGAATCCTGCATCAGCAGAGAATACAGGAAGCGACTGCATTAGAGTCAGCTTTGCTTAATGGTGCAAGTCCCACAGGGCTTTGTGTAGGGCTTTGGGTAGGTGAGGAAGCAAAATTTGATTTTAATGAGAGATGACTTGGCACCAGCATTGTAACAGGTGCAGTAAGAGAATGAGGGAGTGAAAGAGTTAATTCATATTCTGTTCACAGCAATAGCTGTGGAAGAACATATGCTGAATGTGCATTCCAGTTTAATCTTTTTTGTTCTTATCTACAGTGACAAATAATATATTTCCCTTTAGCTTTGGGTGCTTCTTAAACCTGGAGGTGATGATGAATATGTAGTTTACACTATGAAGGCACTGGAATCAGTGCAAGAAGGCAGAACTTGGTGTGGTTCACAGCCCACTGTGACCTTGGCTGTGATTATTAATCAGTCAGGCTTTCAAGAGCACATCCACAATCCTAGATACAGCACTTGCTTATTCCTCTCTCTTTTTCCTTGATAAATGTGGTATCTGATCTTCTGGGAAACATACTATAGAAGTGTGACTTCTGTCAAAGGATGCTGAATTGTATTTGCTCTGAATTCAGTTTTAAAAGGGTTTGGAATGCTCCTCAGTGGGTTGTTAATTTGAGTCGTAATGTATTGTTGCACATAGCCTGGTGTGGAATCTCATCAATGTTTAACAAGATTGTATCAACGTCCTGGAGAGCAAGGTAGACAGTTTTGGGAGAAGTGGTCTGGTTATGAGTCTGGGAACTATGAGCTGGGTTGTGGGGTGTTGCGACTTGCCTCAACAGCATGTAGTGTTTTGTTAGAAAGCACTTTGCTCAGAGGAAAGGAATTGCTTTGAAGAATTAAAAAGAATTTTGGGACTTTGAACGGGCTACTGGTTATTTCTGCACTACAGCAGTCTGCCTTTCACAGAGCTTGTTGTTGCCCAAGATATTGTTGTACATGAACAAAAAGAGATACTTTCAAATTCTTCCAGACTTCTTACGAATATAATGGGAGACACATGTGAAATCATACTGAAGCAATGAAGTTTTTTTTTTTCTTCTCAGAAAGAGAAGGCAGCCTAGCTCCAGGCATTATAAAACGGCAATAATTTTGTTCAAGTGATCAAGTTTGCACCTTTGCTAGTATAAGTGATGTGGAATAGGCATCATTGTTCTATTGACTTATCAGCAGAAACGTGACCATCGTGCAGAGCTGTTTCTTAGCCAGCTCCCTAGGGCTCTCCTACAAAGAATGAAAAGTGAGTGAAGGTTTCATTATTATACCTCTTGCCACTCTCTGCAGAGCTGTAATACTTAAGCACTAGAGCCTATGTTCTTGAACTTGTCTTCTTGGCAGGTGGAGAGGTATTTTGTCTTTGAAGGAGGATACTGAGAAATAAGCCATGTTACTGTGTACTTGAACCACCACAGTAGCTTGCTGTCACAGTGAAAACATCACTGAAGGTAGCTGTGTGCAATTTCTGTGGGTGCAGTAACTCAAATTCTTTCATTACCCCTGGACAGATAGGAGAGACACTAGAGAATCTGCCCTGTTTGGGTTCGTATTTCCAAACTACTCACATCTTCCTAACAGGATTTCTCCTGTGGGCACATTGGCGTAAATCTTGGAGGTCTATTCAAATCTGTTTTCTCTTTGTGACTCATGGGCAGAATCCAAAAAGAGCTGCAATTCCAAAAGCTAAAGATTCCACTGCACATGGGCACCCAATTGACTGTGACTGGCCCAAATGCGCCAGTGGAATTACACTGTTCAGGGAAATCTATTGCACAGCTACAACTGCTTCTGTATTGGTATAAACCTGATGCATGGAGGTGTTGAATTCTCCTGGTACTGACCAGGGTAGAGGAATGCTGATGAACCAGGGAGAGAGGTTGTACTGATGTTGTATATGACATAACTTATTTAGAGCTAAGCAGAATATAAGACTTGAGGGTTGTCAACCAGAAACTTTTAAAAAATTCTTGAATTCTCCTTAATTTAAGGAAAAAAGTAAAAGAAGTCTTAAGAGAAATACTTATTTTTGTGTATTTTTGTTTCCAGGATGAATAAGAGATACTTACAGAAAGCAACAAAAGGAAAGCTGCTAATAATAATATTTGTTGTAACTCTGTGGGGGAAATTAGCGTCTGGGGCAAATCATCATAAAGGTAAGAAATACTTTTTTTTTTTTTTAATTATATTGTTGTATCTGAGGTTTCTGTCAACAAATTCAGAGGTGTCTGGTTTGTGGGACACTTTTTTTTCCCTAGTGCATATTTGTGTGTCCTGGTATTGGTTCACAAATCAGTATCTAAGGGAGGAGATTTTCAATGGATAGACTTTTATCATTTTTTTTTTTAATTTAAGTATTTCAGAACCATTTTCAGCATTCTCTGACTTCAGCATCTTCAGCATTTTCTTGGTCACTTTCTAATGATGGTACAGTTGAAAAGATAGTAAAAGAAGACAGTAAAGTCAAGAAATCAAATGATAAAAAATACTTCTATCATAAAAATAGATATGTTAGATAATATCTATATGTGCCTCTGAGGAATTCCTGGAAAGAACCTTAGAAACATGTATACTGATACTGTATGTAGTTATCTGCCAAGGCTAACTTCATGGACAATGTGTGTTGCGTGCTTTTTTCATCATGAATAACAGACCATTGTTTTCCAGTGTTGTCCATCTCCTTTGCTTCATTCCTAACACTGGAACAAAAACTAGAGCTAAACTTTAACAATGTGAAGTTTCTTTCCTCTTGGTTGTTCCAGCCCTTACAATGTATACACACAAGGGCAGGACAAGTACCTGTTTAAAAGTTATTATAATTTATCTATCTATTTATTTATTTATTTATTTATTTTTGGTGTGGCTGTGAAACCCAAATGCAAGAAACAGGGTCTCTGGATTCATGAACTAACATCTTCTTGTATGCCAATAGAGCTTGAAATGTGATCTGCAGTATAATATGATTTTGAAGTCTACTTCTCATGTTCATATAGTGTCTGTTATCTGTTCATCATCTTATTCGAGACCAGAATAAACTCTAACAAGTTAAGTAAAGGAAGAGTGGGACATACGTTTTACTAAGAGCTCAGGAGTTAAATATTACAGAATGATTCTAATGAAGCAAAACATTTTATCTGACTTCATTTTATAATGTTCCCTTTGATGAGAGAGTTTTGTGAGCAGGTATTTCATATATCTAGCTGCTAGATATTTTTCTGCTATGTGAAGATATTTTTCTTCAAAATACCCCACTGTTTAAAAACTTCAGGATGCAGAGGAACTTTCTGCAAAGTGTTATGTGAGTTATGATTTGGCTACAGTCAAAACAGATTTCTGATGCAGTCCTGCAGGCCACCAGAGATAAGCATCATGCCAGAGAGGAACCATGCTGACACCTTTTCTCAGCCTTTGTTCTCTCTCTGAACTAGAATGTGGATTTGTGCTCTAGCTTGCCAGTTTGGTTTTCTATTGGAAAAGAGCCAAGATATCTTAGCATGGATTCAAATGTATTCTGTCTTTGATTATCTTTCTTTAGAAATCAAAAAGCCTATATCCAGATCATTTTGATTCCATCCACAAAGGGTGATCAAGATGTTTTTGCCTCAATCCAATTCAAACTTTGCCAAAGTATGTTTGCCACTCTTGCCAACTGATTAATAAAAACTGTCAACAGGTACTTCTTGGAAAAAAAAAATAATCCCAAGGACTGTTTGGGAAATCAGTGCTTCATAATTGAAAATCAAATGATCCCCAACCAATTTTAGCTTTTCAGATATATTTAAACAAGGGAAACCATAGAAGAGCCATACAATTTTTAAGTTTATTAGCTTTAGGAAATTCTTTACATTACAGGAAGTTAGCAAAAAGATCTGTCTTTAAGTTGCAACTTGTTAGGCCTTTAGCAAAATATATGAAGAAGTCTTGCAGGGAACCATAAAAAGAAAAAATATGGCTTGAGCATTTGATTTAGAAAAGCAGTGATTGTGCATGCCCAGACTATTTTAGAATGAAAAAAATATTCATGAGGATCTTGTTTTGTGGATTTAGTAGTTCTGCGAAGCAGCTACAGTCAAGATGTTTGAGTGTATTATTATTATTTTAAAGCACAAATCAGAGATAGGCAACTTAACTACCACTGATAGTCAACAAGACTAGGAGTTTAACTTCCATTGGGCCAAAGAAAATTTTCCTCCTGCTCTAGAAGCAGAAAAGGGAGCTAAAGTGCCCTCAAGGAGAACTTGGCACTGTTCGCCTTTGCCCAGTGTCCACATACTGAGAAATGTGCGAGTTTCTTCAGCAATAATTATCCCTAGCATCATTAATCTTCGTTTATAGAAGTCCCTACTAACGTATTAACATAACAAACCCTAATGACTTTGAAGGAGTCCCTACAATTTTACAGATCAATAATCTACATTTAAAAAAATCTTTACTTTCCTATTGACTTAGTCATATTATGTATCAGTTGCACCAACTCTTAAACCCATCTCTTTTTCTGAAGACTAAAGAAAAGAGAAAAAAAAAGAAAAAGAAGGAAAGATCATCAGTGTGTGAAAAAATGTTTAATGAGCATTCTGCTCTCCAGACAGACTTCAGCTGACTCTGACTGGCTTGTTGGGCTTATTTCAAGGATGTGGTACAAACAAGTATTTCCAGGCCAGCAGCAAGAAAAACCGAGGCTCAAGCAGGGGATAGAGAACCAGCCTAGGAGGTTGAGTTGAGGCTGCAACCACCAAAACTGCAGTCTGGGATTTCAGATTACAGTTTTTTGGTGTCACGTGAGTGAGTGGCAAGTACACCCTTTTTTCTCTTGAGAAGACTGCCTTACAGACAGTCCTGTTCCCTTGTTGTCTTTGCTGATTGTTAAAGGTCCTTCAGTCTGGACAGAAAGACTAAGAGCTAAAAGAAATAAGCACTCATGGTGTTCAAAACAAAACACAAAGCCTTTATTATTATTATTTATTTATTTATTTATTTTTATTTTTATTTTTATTTTTTATTTTTTATCCTGTATTCTGTGAAGAGGCAGGAACTCTGCTTTTTTCTTTTCATCACACTGGGGTCTTTGACACTATGGAGATGTGTGCCTTACATGAGCAAGTGCGTCTATGAATCAGCTTGCAGTACCAGAAACATTTGTGCTGCAGTAGCTGTGTATGAGAAGACAAGTAAAGCGTGGAGTATCAGTATACAAAAGGATGTTGTCAAGGTTATGAGTCTGAAAACTGATATACCTTGAGGGTGGCTGAAAGATTTTTACCTCAAGAAATCCATAAGGGTATTATATTATAAGACTGATCCTGATCCTCCTCATTGCTAGCTCTTGGAAAACAAATAAACCTGTGCAAACATATCATGTTCACTGACAGATATGGCAGGCAGGCATCAGTTCAGCTTTACTGCCTGCTTGCTCCTTCTGTCATAGGGAACATGAAATGATTTGGTGACCGTTGTATCACAACCTGCTTTAAGGTTTCAGGTGTAGGAGTGGTCCTTTGGAGAAAGAAATATACTCTTTGTATGCATTCCTTTGCAGACAAGAAACTATCGTGAGACACGGTTTCTAACTTAAAAATAAAAGCTCTCTCAGAATTGGAATTTCTTTGAGCTTTTTGTGATTACTAAGTCTTCTAATTTGATAATACAAAAAAATAATGTAAATAAATTAAGGATGTTTTATATCTGAACATAGTTTAATAATTGTCAAAATAGAAAACAATAAGCTTAATATTAATTTTACATCCCTGGAAAAAATTAACATTTATTCAAAAATATGGCTAATCATGAATGCCTACCTGCATAGGGGAAAAAAAAAAAAGTAAAAAAAAAAAAAGTAACCAGAAACCACTCCAGGTAGATAAAAAATATAACTGAGTATTTTTGAACTTACTAGATGAAACTGCAAGATAATTTATTTTCATTTAAAATATTTCACTTAGAAGCTGAAATTATTTATCTGATGTTTGTCATGTAGTTAAAACAAACTAAACTCCTTATAGTTTGTGACGCAGAATTGCTGCTCCTACTTGTCTGTGAATTTGCACTAAATTAAGTAGAAGTTCGAGGGAATGTCTTGGAGAAAATGAATCTTGTTTTCTCTTTTAAGTGGTGTAGCTTTTCTGAAGCCCAAAATTTCTGAACTGTTGAAAGGAGCTAAGTGAGCCACTGATGCTGCTAAAATAATGGCAAGAACAAGCTTTGAACATGAATGAGATGCAAAATTGTGACATCATACTCGCATTCCTGCCTTCAACACCAGTAAGCTGGTCAATAGAAGCTCCTGTTTAAAAGACAGCATTTGGGGTTACTGACCCATCGAAGTGAATAAGGCCAGTTTGGACCTTCTTTGAGGCCAGGGTCTGGCATTCTTTCCACCCATACTGAAATAATAGCAGGATAATTCAGTCAGAAGATTTTTGTTCTAAGTTAGATTACCTTTCCTGTGAGAGTCTGCCTTTCTTGGTTGTCTTGCTGGGGCAGAAGTACTGCTGACACCAGTGTTGTGATGTATGATATAGCCTGTGCCATGAATGTGCCTGGGGTTTGGGGACAGCTATGACTATATAAAATGGTAGCAGCAGCGTACTTTCAAGAGGGGTTTTTTGACATGGCTGGACTTTCATTAGCTGTCATCCTTTTGTCCGATCACCAGTTCTCTTTCCTTTATATTGTGAAAAGAATATAAATAAAAAGTGCAGGACAGTCTGGGAAATCCCAAGGAACAGGATGAAAATTTAAAATTTTTATGGAACTGAGTTAGAAATGAAGATTAATTGTAATTATTGGCCTCAAGTGTTTCAGATTCTTTGGATAATTCATCATTTCTGTTTGCTCTGGAAGAGCTTTTAAGTCTTGCATCTAGATTTGTCATGTTTTTTATTAGGAAAATGAGCCAAAGGGCTGCAAGCCCTGAATAAGGCTCCGTACAGTCTAACAGAAATGCCACATGTATTTTGCATTGTGAATGTAAATATTTTTTTAGGGAACAAAGCCTCATAGTAATGAACAAATAAATGATCAAATGTGATACCTTAGAACAAACAGTATGGGTGGAACTATGACTGGTTCTGGAGAGCCACTGGAAGGACTTGTAGCCCTTGAAGGCAAATAGGGTGAGGCAAGTTTGTTCTTTTGGCTTCTAGCGCTCAGTGGGGTTCTCTTAGGGAGTGCAATAATGCTAACACTGCGCTGAATCAGCATGTGACAGTCTCCTGACTCTGCCTGACCCCTGGACTGTGGAATTGATCTGTTCTGAGGAGAGATAATATAGCACTTTGTTAAAAGGTATGGTAATGGCCTGTGTACATTGCCTCAATGCCCTCGTATTTGATCCTGCAAAAAGGGTAAAATTCACTGGTGATTTAGGACAGCTTTCTAGGTGGCTTAATGGGTGATTTATGTCATATTTACTCTTTCCTTGTATCTCAAAGAAAGTGTGAGGGACTTGAGGCACGATGGTGAATCTTGTGCAATGCTTTGCAAACTCTTAGTTTTGTGAATTGCACCTTAAAGATACAATTGATTATCTGATCCTCGCAGTACATTTTCTTCTAGCTAAACTTTCTCTTTACAGTTATCCATTGACTGACATTTATCTCATCACCCTTGTGTAACTCTAATATTATACATGTGATTCCACGCTTAGCAGATGTTAGTGTTTGAAGTCTAGTACTGGCTTGCACGCACTGGGCTCCCTGGACAAAACGTAACCATCAGAAGTATCATATATTATAGACCCATGTAAATGTACCTTTGAAGTTTACTAAAGATGATGCCTAAGTGGAGATGATTCTGAGCACAGATGACTGGTTCTGCTTATTTTTCTTCCTCGTTTGCTGTTTGCTATATATTTAAATCTGAAGCAACAGAGCAGAAGACACTGCCTTGTGCTGACTACTTGCTACAGGCCAAATGAAACTTCCTTGAGTGGGCTGGGAGGAAGCCTCCAGAAGACATGGGTGGTCAGGTAGAAAAGGAAAGGGACTTGTTTGCAGAAGGCCTACAGAAGGAACAATGACTTGGGGATGGCTGAGAAGATCAATGAACAGACAAATAGCTAGCCTTTTGAGGTGATGGAAAGAAAGGTACTTAAGGAGCCATATGTAACTGTGTTGAAGGTTTCTGCTCTGAGGGCAGACTTGGAGAAAATAATCTGTCTGATTAAGGGCAAATTTGTTTATAAGTTTTTTTTTTTTTTTAAATTTCTGTTCGTCTTTAATCAGCACCATCGAGTATTCTCTCTTTTAAAATATTTATTTATTTATTTATTTTATTAATAATGACTTTGAATTCAGCCCTGCTGAAGTTTCAGAGTGTTCTGTTAAAAAAGACCCACCAAAAGACCTGTGACTTACTTTGGTCTGGTTTGGTTGCATACAAAATGCAACCAAAAGTTCTTGAATGTTATGTAAACTGGAATACTGCAGAATATGTATAACTGTTTCTACTGCTGAGAATCACAGTGGGGGTAACAGTCATTCAGAAAAGCAGATGAACGACTATATCCTATATCAGTCCTTTACTCTGGTGTCTTGTTATTGAGTTTAGACAGCGCAGGTTTTTGGCAGTGATGTTCAGAATCTTGGGTGAATACCTACAGCACATTGCAGCTATATAATGCTGTCTAGCTTGCTTTATTTAGACAAAATAGGGGGTTGCCTGTCTTTTTGGTGTTTGAGATCTCTATTCCTAGTGTTTAGAGTCTCAATATCTAGATAAGAATAGCCCTAATTGAAACGTGGGAGTCCTCTGAAGTATTCAAATTTTTATCTTTTTATAGAAGTGTCTTAATCATGAGGCTATACTGGTTTAGTATTAATGTACCTCCATCCTTTCTGTTGAGGATTTTACACTGTGTAGAAGGCAGTATTGATAATGCAGAAATAGTGTGTTTGCATTGAATTTTAAAAGCAATATCTACTGCAGAGGACATATCCAGGTCAAAGATATCCCTCCTTCCAGCTAAGTAAGAACAAGATATCCACATGCTCCTTCCCGAGGGAGACCTATTGGAGGTAATGGCATTCTCTGGGGACATAAGTGTAGTTTGAACATTTCTGAGCTAAAGGGTGCACTGAATGCAGATCTCCCAGTTCCATGATACGGGCTCTAATAGGAAGGATTGGCAGCAGTAGTACCATGTCTCTCAGTTTGCACTTTTTGGAAGTGCCTGTACTATTTTGCAGTGCCTGTACTATTTATAGCATTTTGTGAGGAATGTGATCCCATGGGTAAATTGTATGCATCCAACATGTGTCTTGATGTGTGGGCCTATCGAAGGATGTAAAAGTTGTTCTCCAGATTCTTGACTGGAATTAGGTGAGAGAAAAATGTATTTTTAGATGAGGGAAGTTGCAAATATGCAGAGGTGTGTGGATGCATTAGGAGCTATCAGGTGAGGCTGGAAAATGTCAGTGGAGTCTGTCAAAATATTAGATGGAGGCATCCACTCCTCTATTGTTGACCTGTCAGTCCTGCTTCATGAAAATCTTTTGTCATATTTGCTAAATGTGCTCAAACATAGATAATCTTATCTCTTGTGGAAGTTTGTCCCAGAGATAGATTCTCTTAAATGAGAATGCTTTGTCCGCAGCTTTCACTAACTTAATTCTGAGTGTAATTAATGTTTAAATATAGAAACAAAGGAATATGATAGTCATTTTAGCAGACATGGGGAAGAAAGCTATTAGATGTTCTTATCTGGCTTCAGCATTAATTGAAACTTTCAGTTATATCAGGATCAGAACCTGATCCCAAAATTGCCATTTGCTTGAAGATAAAATAGAACACAGTCAGTCAAACACTTTTGTATCAGTATCTGTCATTGCAATCTAAAATGTTAATACAATATCTGTTAGAATTCAGTAGATAGTACTCCTTGGCCTTCTGCCATGGTATAAAAGAAAATAATTTTCTCTGATCACCAAGATGCCAATAGTTCTGATGGTTTATGGGGACATATGTACAGAATTCATGGCAATAGCAAAATTATACCTATTTTTTCTCTGTGCTACCAGTTCCATTGCCGTAAATGGCTGCCTTCATTTTTGTCTCCCTTTCTGCTACCACCCACCTTTAGGAAAAAAGTTGCCTGTCCTTGAGGTAGCCATGGAGAGAGAAGTTGGAGAATTGCAAAGAGATATCATGCATTTTCGTTTATACTGAACACTTTTTTTTTTTTTTTTTCCTTTTTATGTTTGGTTAGTGTTATGGATTCTTGATGCTTTTCTGAGATAAGTGAAAAGGAAGTGCATAGGGGTTCTTTATTTTGGGCCTGATTCTGTAATCACAATGTCATTTTTTTATTAGCTATCCGAGTGAGTATCCAGAATCTTTTCCTTAAATACGTTCACATTTTGTGTTGCAATGGGAAAGAGATGATTGCACAAAAGATTATAATCTTGTAAAAATTACATACTTCATTGATTTTACAGTTAGAAATAACAGACTTTTTAACGTTTTTCAGCCCTTTCATTTATTTCTAATGTTATCTTCCCTTGGGTATCTAGTCCACCAACCAGGCAATTTTTTTCCATTTTGGGAGACTAGTCTTTCCCTTGCTTTTTTTTTTTTTTTTTTTTTTTTTTTTGTTAGGAAAATACTGTAGGATGTCAGGACTGGAAAAACACTGATAGGTACCTTTCTATTACTTGTCCTATCATGAGTAAATATTGATCTTTTCCTAATACTGGAATATGATCTACTTTTCCAGTTTCATATTCTTGATTTCAAACTAATCCTGCTGATTTGTTATGTATACTAAGTAAAGCATTCTGCTAAATTTATCTTTTACTTAAGAAAACATCATGCTTACATTTGCATGTCATGGTTTTGATGGACTGTGTTTTGCCACAGTTTTGACCATAAAAATAATATGAAAGAAATGTTTAGACCCCTAGATAGTAGTCTTTATTAAATTTATCTTGTTTTATTAGGGCAGCTATAGGTCAATTTTACCTTTGAATTAAAGTCTAGTCTTATGGTCTCCTGCACTACTCCTCAGATTTTCAACTTGCATTCCATACACGCAGTGATGACTACCCCATACATATCTTTTGCGCACACCTGTTATCCTACTCGGGGGATTTCACATACTGAGGTTAGGGGGTTTGTGCTTGGAAAGTTTTGTCCCACATGGAGATTACTTCTATAGCATCTGGGGGTATGTTAATCTAACTTTCATCTGCATTAATTTTCTGCTGATGATGTCTAAAGATTATGCCCTTCTCTCTTGACACTCTTCACTGAATTTACTCTATAGCAACATTAAGTGATTGCTTGTACAATGTCATATTTTAGAACAGCTGTTCTTTAGTCATGCAAGCGCCAAGAAAATGTTCAGAATCAGTCAGCTATTCTGGGGAATAACAGGAGAAAAATCCTTTATGTGTTTCTGGGTTGCAATTTATAAAGTTTCCTCCTGCTACAATTTCTTTAGTTTTGTTCTTTGGGGGATTGGGAGGGATTTACCATTTTAATGCTCACTGCGGCAGTCTTCACTGTAGCTGAGATTTGTAAAAGATCAGGGGATTGATCTGAGCTGAAGCTGCACAAATGAACAGCTCCAAAGCAGCAAAGCCTGTGTCTGTATGCATGCATATGTGCATGCTTATGAATGCAAAGATAGGAGACTTGGATGAAAGAGAAAAATGCAAGGTCTTCACTGACGAAATAGCTGATGTAGACAACTTCAGTGTTTTTAAAATATTTTTCATTTATTTATGATAGCTTTGCAAAACATTAAGTGCTTTTCAAACATAACTGAAGGCTTGGAGAATTATTCATATCTGGTTTTAAACATCTCACTTAGGTTCTCTGAAACACCTTTCAGAGCTCATCTCTTTCACAAAGAAGGACTTTAAACCTTTAGTCTAGGTGTGAATACTTCCCTGAAATCATATATCAATGAGTCTGCAAACCAGTGTAAACAGTCTGGAAATTTTGGAATGTCTCTTAGCAGGAGGACTCTGTTTGGATGTTGTTCTTTTATCTGCCTAAAAAGTCTCCTTCTGTTACAGAGTCATAATGTCCAAATAAAATTGTAAAGATCTTATTTTATTTCCACCGTTCAAATGGAGTCATGTGTTACAGGTCAGAAGCCAATGAAATTTGGTCTGTGATGGGCCCACTTATATCTGCATAAGATAAGTTGAGAAAGTGTTGGCTGTAAAACCTAGATTTGTCATTTGCTTCATATCTCCTTGTTGAGCTAAAATACACAGAAATACAGGAAGAAATATAGAAATTTGCAGAGAGATAATACTAAAATGTTACCTTCACAGCTCAATTGGAAGGTCACCTTTTGACACAGAGGTGACTGCGACTGAGAAAAACTTACTTCTCCACATAGGTGGGAACAAAGCTACAGCATACTGACTGGAGAATGGAGGCTGGCTTGGGGTTTAGATGACAGAAAGCAGGAAAATTATAAAAGAGCAGTCTGCTTTGTGCAGCTTTCTTTTGCTAGGCTGAGCAAGAATTCTGTCTGTAGTGATGAGGAGGCTGAGGCAGGAGCTGCCAAGTCTGTCTTGTTCTTTTTTTTCCCCATAGATTTGTATAACTCTTGTACTAAAATTGTTCTCAAGTAAATGCAATAGACTTAGAATTCTTTTTGCAAAATACTTCTGGCTTCAATATCAAGTGTCCTTGAATGACTGAAGTATAAAGCTGAATGCATAGGTTATTCTGGGTGAATGAGGAGCTGTGGAAAGGATATGCCAGAGAAAAGCATTCTGTTAAGTCCAACACAACTTAGGTGCATTGTACCATTGGATTTTCAGGTGCAAGTTATAAGAATTGCTTTGGCTGAGTCTATGCTCCAGTACCATGTGTGAGAGGAGAGTTAGGGCTCAAAGGAGGCTGTCTGAGTTACTTGGAAGTCCAGAATAGTTCTGAACCCAGTATTTGAATCCAGGTCTATATATGTGTCCAGTGTGAGGGGGGAGCAGGGTTAAAACAGGTAATACTATAGTTTAGTTTTAATGAAAAGAATGAATCATAGAAAAGACTAGAAACAGCATTAAATCCTTCAGTGAGCTGAAAGGTTATGCAAAGCCAAAGTTTAGAGATTTAAAAATGACAAAAGAAAACATTGTACCTATGAACAACAAAATGAAAGGATTTTCATTTTGAAAGGAAAATAAAATCCTTATTCAAAGCTTTGCTTGGTTTTGTTATGTTATGTAAATTTACTATCAGTTGAAAAAAAAAATTCTGGTGCTAAACATTCATCTAAAATGCATTGGCATGTGTCAGATTAACTGTGGAAATTTTGTAAAATGGAACCCAGAAGGTGTGCTAACTGCTAGACACCACAGAGTGGAAAGTAAATATATTTCCAGCGACTGAATATTGAGAAAATAAGCATCTGGAAGCAATGGGAATTTTGGATTCTTAATTGCATCATTCACACCAGAACATCTGCCAGAGATACCAAGAGCATATATAACTGTATCTGAGAGAAGATATAAGTTTAAATAAGGAAAGAGGAAGAGTAAAATTGTGTTGTCTTGTTACACTGCTGCATACTGTGCATATGAAGGCTTTGTTAATCTCTCCTTTCCTTTTCCTTTTGGTTCAAAATCACTTTAGGAAAATGAAAGTACAGTTTCCATGAATAGGTTTACTTTTCCAGAACACTAGAAAATCCAGAAAAGCTCACCTACAATAAGTAAATAATACAAATTTTTGCATATTTTGTCCCTCACTATTACAGTACACAATATACTAAAAGGTTAGATTGCAGAGGACAAAAGGCATCCTACATGCCCTGGAAACAGCTGAGAAAATAATTAACCTTTCATTCTACCTATGCCACTCCTGTTCATAACATAGTTTAGATGAGCACAGATGAGCCTTTAACTTTAGATGCCTTTAGATGAGCCTTTACCCCTCACTCTCAAAGTAGCCATTGGAACTGACCTGTGGGGACTGCAGGAAGGCAGGACAGTCAGAACCTTTGCCTAATGCTGGAGAAGAAGGTGTAATGGTTCTTGCACTTGCTTCCAAGTGCAAGGCACTGCACCTGGGCCAGGGCAATACCAGACAGGAATACAGACTGGGAGAAGAACTCATTGAGAGCAGCCCTGTAGAGAAGGACTTGAAGATTCTGGCGGATGAAAGGCTTGACATGAGCCAGCAGTGTGTGCTTGCAGCCCAGAAGGCCAACTGCGTTGTGGGCTGCATCAACAGGAGAGTGTCGATCAGGTCAAAGGAGGTGACTGTCAACCTCTACTCTGCCCTTGTGAGGTCCCACATAGAGTACTGTGTCCAGGTTTGGGGCCTCCAGAACAAGAAAAATATAGACCTTTTAGAGCTAGTCCAGAGGAGGGCTATGAAGATGATCAGAGGGCTGGAGCACCTCTCCTATGAAGAAAGGCTGAGGGAGCTGGGGATGTTCAGCCTGGAGAAGAGAAGGCTTCAAGAACTCATTGCAGCCTTTCAATACTTAAAGGGGTCTTATAAAAAGGATGGGGAAGGATTCTTTGCTTAAGTAAATAATGATAAGAGAAGGGTGAATGGTCTTAAATTAAAAGGATAGATTTAGAATAGAGGAAAGGAGGAAATTCTTCACTGTAAGGGTAATGAGGCACTGGCACAGGTTGCCCAGAGAAGTTGTGGATGCCCCATTCCTGGAGGTGTTCAAGGCCAGGCTGGAGGGGGCTCAGGGGAACCTCATCTAGTGGGTGGTTTCCCTGCCCATGGCAGGAGGATTGGAGTTAGGTGATCTTTAAGGTCGCTTCCAACCCAAGCCATTCTATCATTCTATAATTCTATGATGAGATGGAAACAGCTAAAATGTGAGAAATTAAGACGATGAACATTATGCCAGTGGACCATTATGGACAGTGCTCAGCAGTCTCATCTCATCCTAATTTTGACTTTCTAGTTTTTGCTTCACATCATTAGATGTGTTTTTCTGCTAAGCAATTTGAGGACAGTATATATTTCCCACCCTCCTTTTGTAATGACATTACCTTCATTACATTTTCCTGGGTTTAGTCTGAAAAACATCTTTTGTAGAGGAAAAAGACTGAAAAAAATGAGCTTAGCTACCATAGAGGACTTAAGATATCGTGCTTCACAGATATGAAATAAAACCTAACCTTTAGAGAAAAAGAAAAGATTTTTAAAATGGAGCCATTTAATTTTTATTTTTATTATTATTTTTTAATACCAGAAGGACCACTGCATATTATTGCCTCTAACAATGCCATATTCTAGAACAGTTGTTCTTTAGTTATACAAAATGTTCAGAATCAGTCAGCTATTTTTGGAAATAGCAAAAAAAAAAATCTTAAAGTATTTTTAGATATTAATAGATTATTAACATTTTATGTTCATGTTTTAGGCATTTTTAACTTGAGCTTATATACAAAAGCCAAAGCAAAACTCAATGAGTAGTCTGAATAGCACATGGAAGTCATATTCCTATTTTTTCCAGCTCATGGTTTATTTCATCATGAGTGACATTTTTTCATCATAATCTTTTGTCAACTTTTTGAAATAAACAATGCTAGTCTGTTGGTTACTATTGAAAATAAATACTGAAAGTACTTCTAAAAATAATAAATTCATTGAGGCAAGTGACTTCCTCAAGTCTAGTTCTTGCTTCTATTAGCAAATATTTCTTAGTCTACTGAGGATTTTTTAACCTATATATATAATAATTATTGTGAAACACTCACATTTAAAACCATTACAAGAATTTGCTCATGAGCTAAACAGCAGTGTAAGGCAAGATCCTTGATGTCAGAAAAGCTCTCCCAAAATCTGTTCTATTGTCTGAACAGGTCTGTAGGAGTGATTATAAACTAATTTGCTGTTTTCCTTGGTGCTAGGAATACAACAGTTTACACTTAAACAGCATGATGACACTGTAACATTAAAAATATGAGAAAATGTTATATTATGGCTCATCCTAATGGCCTCATTGTAGGAGAGGAGTGTTAAACTATAAAATATCACTCAATTTTTCACAGCAATGATCACTGGGAGGTAACAGTTTCAATAGCTTTAAATGAAGTTTTTGTTTGGCATTTATTTTTTACTTTATTTATCATATGGAAAAATCTCGTAGGTTCATGCATAGCGAAAATGAATAATTAAAGAGGAGGCAGATGAGACGCATGAGATTTTTTTCTTACAGACAACCTGCAGAAAAATGTGGAAATGTTATTTTACAGTTGTAGAGTGGGATTTGAAAGCTTCAAACTGAGTCTGTGTTCCCTTATTAAAATCAGTTTACAGTGAGTAAATAAATGAATGATGTATTTTACATCCAGGAAATTTGAGATTTTAATTCCTTTTTTTTTTTTTAAAAAAATTCCTTTTCATTTTATTTTTTTTTTTGAAGGAGGAGGTTCATCATATAAAGAGAGCTTTGAAAATTTGTCTAGATATGCTGCTCCCATAACTGGTAACATTTTAAAAGCTCCTGAAATAATAGCTAGGAGAGTGTATTCCTCAAATGTCCTTTTGCTTCTTCCTCTGACTTTGGTGTTATATTTGGACCTGAATGTCACCCCTCTGCTGAGTCTTGGCAAATGTCTGAGATCTTAGAGGTCAACTTTACACTGGGGGCTGAATCAGTGGATATATTTTAGCTTTTTTTAGTTATACACCTATATTATCAGTGATAAAGTGGATGTGGTCATAGAGCAGTGACCTTCTGTTAGGTCTGTTTCAGTGTCATGGTAATACCAGATTCTTATGGGGGTAACCTCCTGAAAAAAAATTACTAACCAAAGACCAACTCAAGAGCAAATTCCTGTCTCTGCTGATTTATCTTTTTCTGTTAGGGTTTTGCCTTATAATGGATCAAAACCACGTCCCTCGGGGAGGGATCCAATCTTGCTCAGTTAAAAATTGTGTATTACCTCCTGGGGATTCTTCTGTCTATACCTCTGCATTGATTATATGAACATATCCAACTTAGATTAAATACCAAAGTTATATATATCCAAGATATGGAGATATGTATCTTTGCTTTTGTAGAGAACCACGGAAATCTCACTTTCTTTGTTGTTATAATAATGTACTAAAAGATGGTCTAAAGACTCAGAAAGTGAACAAAAATGCCTGTTGTTTTTTAATCCAACAGGCAGCTGAATACCACACAGCTGCTTGCTCACTCTCCCCAGGTGGGATGGGGGAGAGAATCGGAAAGGTAATACTATGAGAACTCATGGGTTGGGATAAAGATGATTTACTAGGTAAAGCAAAAGCTGTGCATGCAAACAAAGCAAAACAAGGAATTTGTTTTCTACTTCCCAGCGGTGGGCAGGTGTTCAGTCACTTCCAGGAGAGCAGGACTCATCACGCATAACAGTTTCTTGGGATGACAAATGCCATCAACTCAAACATTCTCCCCCTCCTCCTTCTTTCCTCCGGCTGTTATTGCTGAACTTGATGCCATGTGGTATGGGACATCCCTTTGGTCAGCCTGGGCCAGCTGTCCTGGTTGTGTCCCCTCCCAGCTCCCTGTGCACCCCCAGCCCCCTTGCTGGCAGGGCAGCACGAGAAGCTGAAACGTCCTTGTCTCTGTGTAAGCCCTGCTCTGCAACAACTGAAACACCGGTGTGTTATCAACATTGTTTTCACCAAAAATACAAAACACAGAATTGTGTGAGCTTTTATGAAGAAAATTAACCTTGTCAAAACCGTGACAAAGCCATGGTGTGTTGCTGTGTTAACATTTTGTATCCTTCTACTTAGAGATTCTTATACACCAATGACTGTAAATGTATGCATATATGTAATACTTGATAAAAATAGGGAGGGAGAAAACTCTAGCAGTCTCTTAGGTTTGCTGGCTTCAGATGCTGCTGTGTATTGCTTTCAGAACTCTGAACCTTGCATGCACTACTGAAATTTGGTTTGTGTTCATTCAGCTGACAACACCTTTATGCAATACATGTATTGATAGGATCCACAAAAGATGGTGGGGGAAAGGAAATGTGCATGAACATGCCATTCCCTTGAAGAGGTGAGACAAATTATCAGAATTTATCAGCTAGTATCCATTCTGTGGAGCATATTTGCCAAAGTAAAAATCCAAACGAAGAGCAGTCACTAACCACAAATACCAGGGCAGCTGTGTGTGAAATATCAGACTATTTGCAGAGTGTCCATGTTTGCTCTGATTGTTGTGTTTTTTGTTTCTTAGAAATTATAGGTGTCCAGCCATAATATAACTCCTAGGCATTGCGGTAGTTCCACATAAAGAATTAGCTATTAAAGCAAGGCTGTGCTACTGAAGTCAGGAAAAGCTGGCTCCAGCTGCATCTTCTATTTCTAATTTCACTGTCTTTTTATTTTGTCTTAAAATGCTCTTCTAACTATGGCTACACCTGGGGGATGTGTGCTAAGATTATTCTCAAAACTTCCCTGAGTTGCGAGCCCTGTGAAGATGAAACTCCTGCTAGATTTGTGTATGCGATTTGTGTGTGTGACAAGGTACCTCATGAATAGCGTTTTGTCAAATCCTACAGTGCATCCCTTGCTGTTCAGCTTTTTAAGGTGATGAATTGAAGGGGAAGGCAATTCTTGTTTTGTGACAGTCTTCTACACATTAAAGAAGATTACTCCTGGCTCTCAACATATCAGTGCCTTGGACTGGGACAGTTGATCACTTATTTTTTCTGGTTTGGATTTTAGAATTAAAATGGTATAATATGTTATGAGTCAGTGTAGATATTCCTAAGGAACTGTGGGTAATGGTTATTTACCCATAAGAATTTCATTTAATCTTGAAAATATGTAAGGCCTTGTGGATAAATGGTCACTCATCTGTCATTTTTTTTTTTTTGAAGAAAAATACTTTCTACTACTGTGTGTTGTGCATGGCATTCAGCTTCATCTGTGGGACTTAGAAAGTGTACATGTAAACTATTCCACACATAATCTCCATCTACTGATCTTTCAGTTATTTAACTAAACTTCAAACAGTTCAAAGCAATCTGAAGGGTGAAGTTTTGAGGTTCTAATATTGACCTCTGTGAGAAAAACCCTACGTTAAAGTATCAAAAAGATTAAAGAATTTGTAGCCCTTTAAATGTGTACAGCTAGAATATAGACACTGTATATTCTGTGCAAATTTTCAGTTACCTATACATTAAGTATGATTCCTTGCAAACTCTTATTAGTAACATTTTAATTAAAATTTGATCATTACATTTATTTTTCATAACCTTTTCATTGCTCTCTGAGGGCCCATCCATCTCTTTTTGTCCTCTCACAGTGGTGAGAAAGACGTGAGAATTATGGATTCCCTCTTCAGATTCTCTCTTTGACAAAAGAAGTGTCTTTGGCATGGACAGCTTGGAGGGTTCCTCATTCTCTGCATCTGATGAGCACTGCTTTGGCTCTTGTGCGAGGAGGATTCATCTTGGCAGTGGGTAACATGGAGAGGAGGTGCTGTGGGAGCTGGACCTGGTGAGGTGTGGGAAGCTTGCCTTGAACAGAGGCAATTAATGTACTACTAATTTTCTTACATAGTGCTGCAGGTGTGCCTTTTCTGGTCCTGGAAAGCTTATGCCTGCAGGATACTCAGTGAGCTCTGCTGTGCTCTGTGCTTGCATTTCTGTAGCAGCCTAGGCACACACAGTGCCTGGCTTATTTCATGGAAAGGCAGTAACCAGAAGGGATCACGAGCTGGCTTGACCTGGCCTCTCACATCCCAATATGCAATGGATGAGGGATGAGCTTCTGTAAAGCTTCTGAAAAGGCCCCTTAATAATTATGAAATTTTTTTAACTTTATTTTTTTATTTTTTTATTTTTTTACGTTTTCTCTTGAAGGTGTGAATTACTTCAGATGCTTTCATTATCTAACCCTTGTTGCAAAGCATGCTTATGGTGTTCTGGGAATGGCGATATTTCTGCAGCTTCTGGCTTTGGATAGCAATGAGAGTGGTATTTATGTTTCCTATCAACAGCTTCTATCAACCAGGGCTCCTTCAGAAACAAGTGCCAGGGAGTCTGCTCGGAGCATCTTAAAAGATACCTGTTCAGCAGGAAGAGAGAACTGAAAATGCTATCTGCTGGGAATCCTTGAGCAAAAATATTCTGGATTGTGCAGCTCTGAATGGTTCTCCTGGCACTTTCTCCCCTTTTATTTTGCTTGTTGAAATGTGCTTACTTTTTCTCCGTCTTGAAGGATGCCAGCTTCTTCCCTGGCCATCCAGTTTCAATGCATAGCCTCTGTCTAGATACTTATTGATTCATCATGCTTACAGACTTGCTATTTATATGGAATCAATAATGTAGAGGGAAGGTTGTGGCCGGGGAGATCCCTCTAAAAGGGGGGATTTCACAGGACTATACATGTGCCTTGTTAGCATTTTTTTTCTAAAGGCCTGAGTTAAGTTCCTCCCATGACTCTGTGCTTCAAAGAGCTTGCCTGGGGCTCTACAGAAGCAAGCTGAAACTTAAAATTAAGATCTTTCTTTCAGATGGTGAACTGTGTGCTGGGACATCCTACAGAGTTTCTCTTAATACATGTGGGGGAGTCTGAAGTACAGTGGTAAGTCCTAGAAGGCAGGGGTAGAAAAGAATAAGGAAAACAAACAAACAAACAAAAAAAACACCCCTGTAGCATTCAGAAGGCAAGTATGCATATATGTGCTTGCAGTTCATGGGAAGAATATTTCAAGGCAGATATTTGATATTTAGGTTAAATGGACAGACTAAGTGAAAATGCATTATAGAGCTGCAAAATAGTATGTGATGTAGTTTAAAAATATGTTATAGAATTAAAAAATCTTTAAATTAATACAGATACACCATTCTATCCAGATATGAAAATAGATAAAGCAAAGCAAAGTCAAAACACACCCCAAAAGAAAAAGTTTGACACACCAACTGAAACTATCTATAAAAGACAACAAACCAACCAAAAATCTTGGAGAGTTTTTAAAGTGTGGAAATGTGAATGTAAAAAATCAAATGTCTTTTATGGTGAAGTTTAGTTAAATTTCATCACATATGTATGTGCTCATTTTACGCACATGAATGTAAAAATATTTTCAGATTTTTTCAATGTATTTTTATTTATTTTTTATTTTTTTAATAGATAAATGGGTACACAAGTGTATGTAAACACCTTTCTGTGACTGTATTATGCATATTGTGTTTGGAAAAATCCTGCAAGAAAATGTGAATCTTGAAGTTGGGAGAATTTTTGGAAGTTCACCTTGACTTCACTGAGTGGTTTATATCAGGTCATCGCTAGAGTGTTTCTAATGCAATGTGTATTCTAGGTCTAATCAGCTTAATGATCCTTCAGTACAGATATCACCTGTTAAACAATTGATGTTGTCCTGGTTTCATCTGGGGTAGAGTTAATTTTCTTCGTAGCGGCAGGTATGGTGCAGTGTTTTGTATTTAGATGGAAAATAATGTTGATAACACATAGATGATTTCAGTTGTTGCAGAGCAGGGCTTACACAGAGTCAAAGAGGTTTCAGCTCCCCATCCTCCCCTGCCAGTGAGGAGGCTGGGGGTGCACAGGGGAGGGGAGGGGACACAGGGAGCGGACACAGCCAGGAGAGCTGGCCCAAACTGACCAAAGTGATGTCCATACCATGTCCTCTGTTGTTCCCCCCGCCCCCCCCCCCCCCCCGAAGAGTCCTAGTGTGGGGTGAATAAAAGGGGTGTTAAGCACCATTTTTATTATTTTTTTAAGAAAAGTGGAAAAAAACATAAAGACTTTGATAACAGAATTCATGGTAACATTTGGGTGCTTAAATATGAATCAAGCTTATCAAAGATATCTATTACCTAAATACACTTTGCACCTTACTAAATAAATAAAAGCCTTATCTGTGGAAACAACATCACCTGCAAGCAGCTAGATGTGTGTTGAGATGGAAATAGAGCACAGGGACTTAGACACATTTTTCTTTGATGAAACCATGTTTGTCCTTCCCTAAGCTTCAGCTGCTCTTTCCACAGAGACACCTAAAGCCTACTGAGGTGCTTGAGCTATTTTCTAATAAGTGTGGGTAGCCTGGAAGCAGGCTGTTCAAAAGAACTATTGAATTTACCTCTCCACCTTGTTACACTAATCCTATTTTATAAAGACTACCATTCACAGCACTTTTCTTAAGATGTTACTTCAGGCAAGGGCTATGTGCCAGAGGGTCATTCAAATATGAGAGGGTAGAGAAAACCTTTCCTTCTTCCTCTGATGTATGCCTGAGATCATGTTAATTTGTCATAGAGTACAATGTACCCTGAGACCATTTGGGTCAGCTGGAAAGAAAAGAAGATTAATAATGAGAGTCATCTAAGGAAGCAGGGGAAACATATTTCCCATAAACTGTGTAAACTACAGGCTTCTGAAGCCCTGAGACTGAGGATTTTTATTTTATTTTATTTTATTTTTTTGGTATTCAGTCAGATGCTGAAGACTGCTCCGAGACATGTGCTACTGCTTCTTGCTGAGTTGAAATATTTGGCAGAAGGCCCACAGAGAGAGAAAGAGAGAATAAAAAGTCCTTGTGCCAAATGTTCTTTTGAGTGCCTGAGAGCTGGATTGGTCTTTTTTTCTCCGAGAAATCATATAATTAGTAATCTCAAACCTCGGCCTGTTAATTTACGAAATGTCTGCACACTTTAATATATCGTTTGCTTAACGTGTTTGATAACAACCTCGGAGATACTGGGGCTTTTGACTTCTTGTAGTATTTATAAACTGCATCTCTCCCTGGGTGTTTCTCTGCCAGTTCTGCACAGGCTTGTCTTGTGGATGGTGTCAGCCTGCAGCAGCTAGGAGGAAAGGCAGGAAGTGTTTTGCCTGCAAAGAACAGTTTCCATTTCTGGCCCATAAGGAAATACACAGCCTTTGCTGCCATCAGCGTCTTCTGCTGCCCAACAAATGGGACGGTGAAGGTACAGCTGTTCTACCTTGGCACCTACGGTGGGAAGTGGTGAGCTGCCTCAGCTGCCTCATGGGCTGGCTCCAGCAGGGGAGCTGAGCTTGTCTTGAAGTCTCAGCAAATGTGCAAATGCCTTTTCTTATCTTCCCCTTCCAGTGGGTTGTGCTGCACCAAAGGTCTGGGGTTGGCAGCTGGCAAGAGTCCACACAGTAGTCAATAAGTACAACACAGTTTATTTCCACCTCAGATGTGGACAATCCTGAAAAGTGCAGTGGGAACCCTGGGAGCTCTGCCATGATGAGGAGAACCATCAGGCACTGCAGAGCATTGCCCCATGGTTAAGGCTTGCTCCTGCTAAAAGGACAGACGTTTTCTAATAACAGTACATGCATATTCATGTTTTGGTCTTGTGGCCACGTCAGGCAGACCAGTGGGGCCACTTTTACAGTGGGCACCCTGTGCGATAAGATTCCACATCTGGGAAAGTTAATATAGAAACATAGAGGTGAGCTCATATAAAGAATAGAGAATCAAGAGCATTGTGTGGGCTTGACCCTTGGCCAAGTAAGATATGGCTGGCTACTTGAAATACACGAGAGAGAGAAGCAATAAAAGTCCTTGGCCAATTACCTTACTCCTAACAGTATTTTGTGCCGTGGCCCGTAGACTGGGTGAACACACAAAGATCTGCAAGAACCCATACGATCGCTGCATGTGATCTTGACTCTGAACTGTCTGTCGTTTCATAAACCTGGCAATCACCTGATTTCAAAGTTGTAAGGGGGACCTATGAAGGGCAACCCTGTAGGCTGAGTAGGGATCATTTGAAAAAGAGATTATCCTTCAGGTTACCTGAAAATTGGTTGTGTTTTGAGTTCCTGTGTATTTGGAGAAAAGTTTGCCCTGAAGCTTTCATTTGTAGCCACTGCCGTAAAAAGACCCTGGCTACTGTGAGAGTGGAGATAAGCTTATTTGAGTAACACTGGCTCACTCCTGCCAAAGGACTGATTAAATAATTAGCCTGAGTAAGGCCAGGAAGATAAAGTCACATGGCTGTGAGCTTTCCAGGTCCAAGAGATCCTACATGAAGTTCTCCATCTGTGGTTTTATGTTTGTAAAGATTGTATGTCCAGCTGGGACCATGCCAGCTTGCTGTGCTATTCCAGTAAGTCTTTTTCTCTCAGTGGGGATAACTCAGTCCTTCAGACCATGGCAGATAGTGCCATGGGAATATCTGAGGCTTGATCTCACTGGGTCATTAGTGAATTAGTGAGCTCTTCTCAGGGGTAATCCTTACATTGTAGGTTTTTTTTTTTTTTTTTTTTTTTTTTTCCAAAAGGGAAAAATTCTTCCCACACAGATGGCGATAACCAGTGGCTGGCAGACAAGCTGATGGATGAGACTTTTCTTTGGCACCATGCAGCAGAGTATGCTTGGCAATGTGACTGTGGCAAACCATTCATTAGCTCAGTTTTTAAAAGCTACCAGAGATGCTGTCAGCATAGTGTTTTCATATGAACTCTGCTAGCCAATTTCACCCAAGTGGACTAAGTGGGTTAACTGCAGTAGAGGCAGACCTGCAAGAAGAGCTGGGCTAGCATTTGCAGGATAAACACTTATCAAGAATTGCTCTTGTAATTTTAAAGTGGTTCTCTCAGGAGAGAAAACACCATATTGAATCCAAGGAATCTGGGAATGGCAGTAGTTAGCAGGATCTTTTGTGTACGTGTTGCCAACAGGTGGCAGTACAAAAATAATTTGTCCAAACAGGCAGCTCAGTTTTCTAACAATTCACCTGAGGACACGTGCCAAGTTCCAAGAGACATCACAGCAAAACAGAAATGAAAAGCAATGCTGTACTTTTAAGCTAAACTTATTCTCCAGCAATGTAAGTAGTGCATAGCATGCATTCTGTTTTTCTGGATTTTGCAAGAGCTCAAGGTGACCAAGTGGCTTTTAATAGCTATAGCTGGAGTGCAAGGCATGGAAAGGTGCAAGCAGATAAATAAGACCTCAAAGCCCTGTCAATAAGGTGTGCTTGTAGGGGCTTAGGAGATATTTGCAGGAAGGAGTTATTCATATCATAGCATTATCCAAATCAAGCATAAAAGAGGTTGCATGGCCTCTGGCATGGAATGGGCTGCTCTGATCAAATAGCGTGACTCTTTGGCTGGGCTCACTGCAGTGATTTGGCATGTGCCTCTCTACAGATATTGATCTGCTGATCTAACAGGTATGAGAGGATTATCTTGACAGTCAGTGTGCATTTCTTAGAAGGAAAGGTTGAAGGTTAAATGTTATTTTGCCAAATGCCATCTCTGTCTTCCTTGCTTAATTTTTCTTTCCAAAAGATTTCTAATGCTCATGTCTGTTACAGGCTGCTGAATCCAGTAGCTGGGTAGATATGAGGCTGCTGCAGCTCCTTATTCCCAGTTTTTGTCAATGGTGAGGCTGAACATCTATGCTCCTTAGAAAGTAGTTGAACACAGACAGACATGTGTGCCATACACACTCAGCCAGCCACGCAGATCAGAGCAGACATAACAAACCACCTTTCCTGGCACCCATGTCCATACACACAGTAATCACTAAGTGGATGGGCCAATCCTTTTCCTCATCCCCACTGAATCTGCTGGCAGAGAGAGCTACGCATACATGCATATATATGCACACACATGTAAAATGGGTCACTCATAAGATGGTCTAAGACAGTCAGCCTGACTGGTAGCTGATCCGAGGTGCCCTCATGTCACCAGTTGCTTTCACTTGGATTTACGATGTTTGTGATCCCACTCCGGTTCCTTGTAATCAGATCTCTTAATTTACCCCCAACTAATCTGGCTTGAATTTCCCTACTATTAATGCATATCCACTCAGAGAAGAGAGTATGCACACAAAAACAAACAAACAAACGAAGAAAAAAATGGATAGAAATAAGATTTAATAAGAATGTAGCAGAACTTGCAGTGTCTTTTTATCCTTACCCCTTTATTCATTCATGCTCATTCCTCTCCAGTCCGCCCTGACCCCCCTCCCTTTCCCTTCCTTTGGTCCTTCTGCTAAACATCCCATAGTGAGCCTCACATTTCCACAAAATATCTGATGGAAAATTTTATGATCCTCAGATTCTGTTCCCTCTTCATCCAATAACGGGTCCAGTACTCCTGCAGGCAGTAACACCCTTTAGTCTGCAAGATTTCTGGGGAGGCAGTTTATCGGGTTGACCCATCTCAGTGGTTTTCCCACCAGGCCCAGGAACTGATCACTCCCCATGGATGGCTCTGGGAGCACTGAGTGAAGGTGCCCTGTTGGTAGACACTGGCTTGTTGGGCTCCTCTGGTCCCTTGGGGCCTTTGTGTTTAGCTTTTGGTCATGCTGGCTAAAGGTATCATTGGCCATCGGGTGCACAAATAGTCTTTAAACAAGTTTTGGTGTTTCTGAATGCCTTTATCTCTACCCTCTCAACTCTGGCCAGATCTCACCATGGGACAGTTTCATTGCTTATTGAAGCCAAAGTCCATTCCTTTGAGATCTGCCCACAGCACTTTCCCAGTTATATATTCTCCTGTAGCATGGCTGTGAAGCATCTTCAGTTCTAGTTACTTGGAAAATGGATGATTAAGAGACTTAAAGAGCAGCTTCTCTCTCCAGATGTTGTCTTTTCAAAGGAAAATTTGGTGTTCGTTTTCAGCTTTACAGTAGTTTTGAATTACCTGAATGTTTTAAATATACTTGGCATCAATGGAATAGATAACTAAATAATTTTAATTAGTCATGTGAAATGTAATGATAAAGCACAATAAGGTAACATAAAATTATCATTTTGTCCTGCTGATTCTATAGTGCTACCTCATGTGTCATCTGGAAAATAACGCAGCATGAATGCCTTTCCTGAGATGCACTACAACCGTAGCATGCCTCATGCCTCATTGTCAACACTGAGGACACAGGAATTACTGCTGTGTCTGTAATTGATTTTTTTAGTTCACTGGCCAAACACCGTGGAAAAAAAAAAAAAAGGTATTTTTTTTCCAAGTAAAATTAAACATTTTGCCTTGATTTGAAAAAAAAATTACAGCTGTAAAAATACCTTAAGTTTGCCTTAGCATTTAAAAAAATAAAGTTACAAATTATAAAAAGTCATGTGGAAACATTTTTTTTTTTTACCCTCTCTGAGGATGTTTACTTTTAGATTCAATTGTACCCAAACTTGACTAGATTTCAGAAATAGTTACATTGGTTGGATACTGTAGTTTCAGCAAATGAACTCTTCAGTGAAAAACATGACACCTTTAGTGATGGTTTAAAACATGATTTAATAATCCTAATTTATCATATTTTCAGTCACATATTTAGAATATATATTATCATTTGCTCAATCACTATAATAGATGCTAAATAAGCAATCGACGGAATAAGTATCATAAGTTGCAAATCTAAATGTCACTTTCATTGACAATACAAATTTTTAACTCTCTCTCTGAAATTCTGACTCAAAACCACTGATCAAGCTAGAGTTCAAAGGGCTTTGAATCTGATCTCCTTAGTAAAGTTCCTGTCAATGCTCTTCAAGTGCTTCTTTGGGAATCAGTGTCTTGCTGCATGCCAGAGGTAATGAGATGAAGACTGGTATGGGAGACACCTCTGCTTTTTTGCCTTCTGTGCTGCCAGCTCTCCATCTGGCCTATGGAGCAAATGTTTTGTGTTCACATAATGAAACTGAAGCTTGTGTCCCTGAAAGCTTGTCTGATTTTTTTTTTTTCCAAATATACTGATGGCTGATCAAAGAAAAGATCTTACCTCTGACAAAAAGCTTTGTGTTGCTTATGTTCTTATATCACCACAACTGCAACAATATCACCCCTAGTACCAACAGAGTATGATTAAACCAAATTCAATTTCTTCTTTACCTGATTTTAGGTATAACAGAAGGATAATGAAATTAATGAAATGAAGGAACTGGACAGTTTGTTTCATTTCAAAGATCATCTATCTTTTCATAGAGAAACTTTCATTGTAAATCTTGGCTTATCTGTGGTTGCGCAGTATTTTTTTGCTTAGATGTGGCAGCAACTAACACTTCTTAAACTACCAAAAAATATGCAACAATACTGTGTCTGTGTGCTTATGTGTGAGAGAGATTTTGCAAGTTTATTTGTAATCCTTCCTATCTACAATGACACACTGAGACTGACGTGACATACTGAAATTGCTGAAGTGTAGCAGAAATATAACCTACATTTGTTTTCTATGTCAATCAGAATAAAGAAAGCAAATAGACTATGTGAACAAGAAAACCTACTTTTTTCCTGGTCACTCTAGAGTAGGACAGTGATTTAGAGCCTACGCTGGAAAATAGTACATCATAACCACAAATTTTATTTTATTTTATTTTATTTTATTTTATTTTATTTTATTTTATTTTATTTTATTTTATTTTATTTTATTTTATTTTATTTTATTTTATTTTTTATATCAGTACACTCCACCACCCCTCAGTTTAAATATTTTGGTGGTATACAATGACAGATCACTTGGTGGGAAAGGAGGAAGCACATTGGTAATCTGCTGAAATATTGTTTGTTTTCCCTTGTAGATGGTTATTAAAAACAAACAAAGAAACATCAACAACAACAAAAAAACAGTAGTTGTATTATAGTCCTTAATGTGATTACTCATGTGAACATGTTTCACATAAATAAAGACTACTTACGTGCATAGTTTGAAAGACTGACTCACTATAGTATTTCATATGGGACATATTCCTGATTATCCAATAGATAGGCCAGAGATAGGCCAAAAATCCTCAAAAAGGCCAAAGTTTGATTAATATTAGATGTAATTTCGACAGAAACTCATGGCTAAAAGTCATTTCTGTTTCTCTCCTCATTGGTGATCTGTTGCCTCTTGTTTAAACTAAAGCCTTGTTTTTGTGAAGAGCTTTAGAAAACGCACAGATGCATGCAAATAAAGCTTTGTACATTTTACATAGGCTCACTGATCTCATAGGAATTACCTGGAATGTAATAACAGAAGATACATTTATCTCATGTAAGGGTGCAGAGCTTGTAAGCCGATATAGAACTGGTTTCTACAGAAGGAGGTGATCATGCATCAGTGGCTGCCTGCTCCAGCTGCTTCTCTTTGGCTGAAACTGCTTCTCACTAGTCTCTGCACTCAGGTGTAGGAGCTAAAGTGGTAGAGAACTAACCCTACAAAAGAGGGGTTATTTTTCTGTCCACCTAAATCCTTGGTTTAACATTATCATTGTTAAATGGCACTGTTCAGGCAAGCAAGGGATCAGTGTAGGAATAGAGGTAATGTATTTTTTATTTTTCAGTAGTGTTAGTCATTAGGTTGGCTTAGCTGTATTACCCAATTATGCCTGTCTTTGCAGAGAATATATAAATGAGACATTATTATTATTATTATTATTAATTTATTTGTACAGTGGCTACTACAATGATGGAGAGCCTGAATATAGATATGGTCTGTGGTTTTATTTATCTAGGCCATGGCAACATGTTCTTTTTTTTAATGGTCCATGTATATGTATATGCATTACCTATGCAACTTTAAGCAAAGAAAAGATTCAAATGGCCTAACAGAGAGTTGTCAGATTTGGTCATGAATGATCAAGTGACAAGGCTGAGAAATAGTGATCATAATGAAGAGTGGAATTCAGAAAACTTTACTTGATTTAATGCTAGATTTATCTATGCTGCTACAGTTATGATAAATATATCTTTTTTTTTTTTTTTTTTTTTGGTGTGAGTTACAAAATAATAATCTGGAAGAATAACTAATAACTTGTCTTCTGGTCTGGAACAAACTTCTCACGGAAGTAAAGGAGTCACAGCTATAATTTAGTGCCATATGTGCTGTGCAAATATGACTAAAAATTTCACTCATCTGAAGGGAAGGAATGTAAAGCTGTTGTGAAAGAACAAGAATAGGTAGAAATTATATATATTTAAAGTTATTTACTGTGTATGTTTAAACATACTCTTTAAGCACATTCAATGTTGTGTGCTGTTGCGTACAATGAGGAATAATAATTACTTAGCTTTATATTTTCTAGGATCATAATTGTGAGCACTGAAATTTTTGTAGCAATAGCACACTGATTAATGAGATAGCTATTCACAATTTCACTACATGAGAAAACGCTATAAAAGTGGCAGGCTAATTACAGGATATACTGTTAATGGGTAAGATATGATCATATCTATTTTCCAAGTTGCATGCTCATATTACAGTGTTACATCTTCTGTAACATAATGTATACATATATTATGTTATACATAATCATTGGAAAAACTTCACAGTCTGTACACATAGATATCTCTCAGTCTCTTTCTTCAGTCCTTCTTCACATTGATTTCAGGCAGGATTACTTGCATTAGCAGGGGATGCAGGGCTGAGGGTTTGCAGTGGTTCTGAATAATGAATTTCCGAAGGATTCCAGAAATGACAGTTCCATAAACATTTTCTGCAAAGCAAGCAGCACACTTTGAAGTCTGTGCTTGAAGAAGAAGAAACAAAACCAAACTGTGAATCTTCCAAAGTACTATCTCCTTTTTGTAGAATGGTTCAGTGCCTTAATGAGGTTAATTTGTATTAGGTTGTGGGAAATCCTTCATCTGCAGCATAGAGGCTTACATTTCACATGAATGTGACAGATACTGTACTTACTGCACAGGAACTTAATTATTTGATAGCATAAGGAGCTGAAATCCCTGCATTTCCTCTCAAGGAATATTCATAGCATACTCTAGATGATGAACAGAAACTAGAGGATGGCTAGCCTAGATTTTCAGTGATTGAAATATATGTATATGCTTTAGTAAGCTGTTTTGTTTTTATACCTAGAAAATTTCAAAGCAGTTTTATTAATGACAAGACACTATCAGTAGTATATGGTTATCTTTTATTCAATCCCATTTTCACATCTCTTCATCCTTTGAAGTGCTTTTCTGTACTGTACATGAATATAAGTGACCATTTCTTCTAATTATAGTCTTTTTCCAATAAGAGCCTTTAAATGCCTGATTTCCTGTTTAGTACAAAGTGAGTCTCCTTCAAAAGTTTTGTTTCAGGATGAACCTTTCTCTCAAAGCTTTTAAAAACAACTCTTTTAACTGGCTTCCATTCCAGATGGCTATTGGTGTACACAATACCAATACGCTTAGCAGGTATATTATGGCATTTCACAGAATCATGGAAAGATTTGAGTTTGAAGTGACCTTAAAGACCATACAGTTCCACCCCACCTGCTATGGGCAGGGACACCTCCCACCAGACCAGGTTGCCCAAAGCCCCATCCAGCCTGTCCTTGAATACTTCCAGGGATGGGGCATCCATAGCTTCTCTGGGCAACCTGTTCCAGTGCCTCACCACCCTCAGAGTAAAGAATTTTTTCCTAATATCTTATTTAAATTTACCCTCTTTTAGTTTAAAGACATTATTCCT
Organism: Anser brachyrhynchus; assembly: GCF_964034855.1. Classification (NCBI taxonomy): domain Eukaryota; kingdom Metazoa; phylum Chordata; class Aves; order Anseriformes; family Anatidae; genus Anser; species Anser brachyrhynchus. Next base: position 35,464,509 of record NC_137694.1, on the reverse strand, counting down.
TATCTTACCACTATGCTCCCTAATATGCTCCCATTTCTGAATTCTCCGTTTCCGGAGACATGGAAGAGCTGTGTAAAGCTATGTAGTGAGACACTGAGAGGACAAAATTTCAGGGTCACTGAGACACATCAGAATACAGAAAAGAACTGAAAACTAATATAGTCAAAAATTAAGTGGGAAGAAATTCACTACATTTTCTTTTTAGATTCAGTGTCCTTTTTTTTTTTTAATGTACCTTTCATAACACAAAAATCATTAATTTTTTGTTAGCATGTGTGTGTAGAAAATGTGCAATTGCCTATCAAAATAAAAATGAATGTGAATTTACAGAAGCAGTATGTGTTTGCTGTCATATATTATGCATATGAAAGATATCCTGGATTATTTTTTGTTATATTCACAAAAACAAAAACAAAAACCAACCCCTATAATAATTGTATTAAGAAAAATGAATTTATCTACTTGGATTTTCTTATTGGCAGAGCAATCTGTGAAATGGTTGGAAAATAATTAAAGTATATAAAAATATAAACTTTTATTCACTCAGCATCAAAGGTATCAAAATATCAGAGTTCATATCATCTTATAAAAATATGCAAAGTGCTTCCCTTGCAATTGGATTAAAATTCTAACTTTTTTCTCCTAGATTTCTGATTTATGTGTTATATTTCAATATCTCACAATATGATGGATCATGGGTTAATTGAATTTCACTGTGTTATATAGTTTCAGCTGTAATACGGCATGATATGAGAGAGTATAATCTAACCTGATGTAGCACAATGCAGTGAGTGACTACAAAGATCACAGGCTGTTCAGTGGACTTTGTTCTACTGAAAAATGCATAATTGCCTGAATGAAATGTTTAGTAGTTTATGTTTTGTTAATGAAGATCCAGAGTCTAATTGCTGCCTGTGGCTTTTGTCTCTAGACACATTCTCAGGGGCCATATCCTACATTAAGCATACTTTCTTTCCTCAGCTCTTTTGAGAGTTGATACTGTGCAATAACAGCTGAGCAGATCCAGTCATAGATGTTGGGCTCCTGAAAGTCAATTGGTAGGGCCTTTACCTTGTAAAAACTCTCAATTTTGCCATTAGGGTGTGAAAGGTAGATGTACTGTTCAGTACACAGGCTTTGCATAAAGCATCCAAAAAGTTAACCAGCAGATGAAATAGAGGGGCTGCCGAAATACATATTGTTTTGCATAATTCATATTCCTTCCTGTACAAAGTTGTAGGTCAATACCAGTTAAAATTTCAGATTCTTTCTCTATTCCTTCTGATGGAAATGAACTATCCCCAGAAATACCTTGTCTGTTTTTTATTTTCTTTACCAGTGACCACTGCAAGTTCTGTTAAAATTATTTTTCTGAATTCTGGATCCTTTCATAACTGACTGCTGAACCAGAAAGGTAGTTTTCTTACCAGTCTTACCAAACTGGTCCTCTCATAGGACTCCAGTAATATGACTCTAGTAATGGGTTAGAACACCACGTGGATACTGGATAATGAAGATTGTCCTGTTGCCCCCAGGGCTTTGAAAAGCTTTGATTCCTCATGTTTCCAAATTACCTTTGCAGTGCCAGGCAGAGACTTAAAATGTGATTCCCTAGTTTGTTTGTTTGTTTGTTTGTTTGTTTATGTATTGGGATGCGGCTATAGAAAATATACTAGTGTTTATGGAAGTCCAGAAATTAATATAGTGTCTAGGTTAGTTTTATAATGTCTTTTCTTCCCACTTCACTGGAACAGTCCTGTATGCAACCTTCTCCAATTGTTCTTTAGCCAGCATTTTCTGCCTGAGATAGTTATACTACATTTGGAAAAGAAATCATCTTCACATTGTAGTGTTAGTATCATTGTAATTCTAGTTTCGTGCTTGGCAGGTTGCATTACTGAGCCAAGTTTAATGCATTTCTGATTAAAACAAACAAACAAACAAACAAACAACAACAACAAAACAGAAAAACAGTATGAGCCTACCTTGCGATGTTATCAAATTGCTCATCTTATTTTCACAGCTCACCATGTTAAAACCGGGACCTGTGAAGTGGTGGCACTCCACAGATGTTGCAATAAGAACAAGATAGAAGAAAGATCACAGACAGTGAAGTGCTCCTGCTTCCCTGGGCAGGTAGCAGGTACCACCCGGGCAGCTCCTTCTTGTGTTGATGGTGCGACTATTTTTATTGCTTCCTGTGGTTGCATGTTCCTAGGGTGTTTTGTTAGCTTAGAGACATCCATAAAAAAACAGTTTATTATAGTTAGCTATTTAAAATAAGAGGAAGAAGTCTTCTGCATTTTGAAGGGCATGCCCAAGGTGAACGGGAGGAAGATGTGAAAACAAATTATTTGCTATTACTCTGTGGAAATGCTAAGTGAAATTATCAGATGCCAGTGAAGGAGACCTCTTGAGAAGCTAAATTTGACCTAACTAACAGAGTGCCCTCAGAGTTGTATGAAATTCACTTAATTAAAAGTGTTTACACAAAATCTACATGAACATATCATTTTCATACGCTGCAGTCTTACATTTTATTTATATATTTATCTTTATCATAAAGCAGTAAACAAACAAACAGAACAGAGTTCTGCTTTTTTTTTTTTTAAGTCTTTGTAGACCAATATATATATATATTTTTCTGTTCACAGTACAGTATTAATGTTTTACTTAACAAATCTGGCATTGTATTTTCTGTTTTAATTGGGAAAATACCAGCTCATTTTTTGCATCTATTTCTATGAAAGAGGAGCAGGATGGATTCACCTTTTACATGATCTCTTTACTGTTGATATGTTGTTGGCTGTCAGAGAAGCAGTAAATATGTCATCTTTGGGGAATAAATTTAATCAGCCTGTGCTAAACTATAGAGTAGATCAGGCAAAATGTACTAACTCAAAAGAAGAGAGCTGGCTTAAAACTTTGAAATCTGTCTGAGCAAGAAAAAATGAGAGTTGGAAAGGAATGCTACGAAATTACTTTCTGAATTGCAGTAAATTAGAAAACAACAACAGCAAAAAACACCACCACAGTACAGAAATTTACTTTGAAGCATATAACACCTTGTGCAAATTGCAGCTTCATTTCTTATGGAGATTCTGAGCTGGCTGCAAATCACAGAATAGCTGTCACTTAATATATTTCAAATATTTTCCTGGAAAATAAATGTTGCAATATAATGACTTATTAATATGTCAATTTTGAGAACTTGCAGATGTGGTTATTTTCTTCTGTTGTAGCTTCAATAGTGGAGCAGAAATGGTGGTGCCACATGCAACCATGTCTTGAAGGGGAGGAATGTAAGGTTCTTCCAGATCGTAAGGGATGGAGCTGTTCCTCTGGGAATAAAGTGAAAACAACTAGGGTAGGTATGATACCAAATTTACATGCTGCCAACAGGTAAAAAAAAAAAAAAATTTGTGCACAGGAAATTGGGTCCACATGGAAGACAGCAGTTGAGAAGAATAGAAAAGTGTGAGAAGAAACTTACTGGGACTGGACTTCCTGGTCCCGCGCACTTGTCTCAACATACTTAGCAATTGCTTGATTACGGTAAGCAGTATGCCAGACCTTCTCAGGTGAGCAGTGGAGATGATAGAGTTGAGCTCTTTTTCAGCTTCTGGTAAAGATCACATCCATTATAATCTGATATATATTTCTCTCTGAAACCAGTTGCACGAAATCTATGGACCCTGCTAAGTTCTTTATTTACAGGATAGCAAACAAGAACATTTTATCAGTAACATGGAATTACCATGTTTCAACGTTGAAACGGCTGAGTATGGTAAGCATTAGATGTGTAATATAATACGATCTGGTTCTCTCTGTCTTGCATGACTGATTTACTACAGAATTTTGTCAGAGTTTCAGTAAATCTTTTTTCTCCATTTGACACTTTTTGTATCATTGGTTCAAAATTAGATTAACAGAAGAATATCTAACATTCATCAAATACAAAGCCATAAAACAAAGTAAACCTGCTGTCACCTAAGCTTTTTAGTACCTAACAGAAACACAATATTAACAGATTCTTCAGATAAGCAGTAAGCGTTCAAACTTCCTAAAACTCCAGAATTGTATCTCTACATGGTCAATAGTTCTCCATTCACATAAAACAGGAAAGATGTACTCTGAAGACACATATGCATGTGTGTAAGCATAAACATGTTCACCCGTCCACTCCTCCACGTGTACTTGATGATTGTTTTGCTTATAGTCAGGCTATAACTTGCTAGTGTGGTGTATTCTTTATGTAGGTGTGCTTGAGTGTCTATGTCATTTGAATGAAATCTGCCTTATGTGGACACTAAATTTCTGGTACACCTCGGTTGTAGTGATGTAGCGTGTACTGGCTGAATTATATTCCTTTTGTTCAACATAGAGATCTGCATGTCTCAGTTTCTGTATGCATAAGTCTTTTGTCTTTTTGACATTCTTCAAAGGAAGGATACTTCCTAGATGTTTGATATACAATTCCACTCCTGTATCCTCTTTCAAACATATTTCTTCTGAAGCTAGCCTTGCTTGAATTCTGCCCATACATAACCTAGTACATGCCAACACAAACCTGAATTTATGCATGTAAAATGTGTGCACATGTGTAATACAGCTGAAAAAACTTTATAACCATCGATAATGACAATAGAAATAGGAAAAAGTGTGCGTATGTGTGTGTGGCGTGCATGTGTGTGTGTTTTGAAATTTGTTGCAGTTACTACTACATTATATATGGCACTATTAGTGTTAAAGAATGCATTACATTTCATATTTAATACGACTGTTTAACAAGCAGTAAATAAAAGTGTGGGTCTGGATTACCCTCCTGTAGGAAAAAAAAAAAAGTCACAAAAAGGGGAGACATCAATAAGAATCTCCTTGAGGATACTTCTTCCTCCCATTTTGTCAAAAGACTTTTTTTTTTTCTTTTCTGTATTGGTAAAGGCTATGAAGTTCCACTTACCAAGTTGCCAAGTTGCCACTTGGTCGGTGGCAATCCTTAGGACTCGTTTTAAGGCTTTTCAGAAGTGATGCTATGAAAAAAAAAGGTCATCAGGCACACTAATTCAATACAATGGCCACCATAACCTGCTTGCCGAGCTATCACCAGTAAAAGTAAAATACTAACCCCCTTAAATCCCCAGCCATTTATTTTGCCTTCTAGTTTGTCCAGGTACTATGCGTTTCTCCCTTCTCCCTTCATTTCCTGTGCTTTTGCAATACTGTTTTGAAACATTCCCAAATTTGAATTAATATTTCTGGCTGAGAGTTGGTCTCAGTCATTGAAACCAGGTGGTAGGGAAATGAAGGTTTCTGTCTTTCTGGGTAAAAAATCTCAGGAGAGTGAGATTTTAAGAGATGTCATTCTGATGCCCAGTAAAATATACATTGCCATTAGGAATGACAATGATTGTGTTGAGAGTAGCTTGCTTTCAAAAGCAAGTACTTTTCCCTAATATGTAGTGACTACAATTATTTTTGTAGCTCCTTTTTCTGCTCTCCCAAGTCTATAAATAAAAGGAAAAATTCTAAAGTGCTTGGTGGTTTCAAACCCCCTTTTTTTTTTGAGAAAAATATAAAAGAACTGTACAGAGAGTCAGTATTAAGAAGTCATGAATAATAACCTTCTGATTGTCAAATGAAATAACCCATATGTGATTGTCATGTATAATGTAAAAGCATAAAGAAACAAAGGGAACTGAACAGCCTGGGTGAGTTAAGTGTACTCCAGAGGAGCCTTGTGAAAGCCTTCCAGAAATGTCTAAGTAGGTCTATATTCACCTCCAAACATTTTATGTAAGTTTGCCTCCTTCGTGTGCAGAAAAGGTAACCCAATTAACTGATGAAGTATTACCTTCTCAGTTACAGGACACCAGATTCAAAAGCAGCACCTACATTTTCACATCTCAACCTGTTAATAGTTAAGCATTATGTTAGAGATAAAAGCAGTAATAGAAAAGAAGGTATTTATCTTGTCCACATCTGTTAGCATATTTAGTCACAGCACTGTAAAGATTGATGACACCAACTTCTTGATATTTATCAGTCGCTAAGCAAAAAGGCCAAATGAATGATAGGAGAAAAATAATTGTTTTTTAAAAATGTGGTTTACTTGAGGTTTTACATCTTGTTCAGATATGGGGACCTAATAAAGTTATATATTAATAATAAATTGTAAATAGAATGAACTTTATGGTACTCAGAATTCACATAAGAAAAGTCAGGTGGCAATTCTTTACCTTAGAAATGCAAAATCATATAGTATGGAAAAATTAAAGTTTGTTTCCTAATTTGTCTACATATTAATGGGAGATTCAGATGTTAGGGGTTAACCATGGAAAAATAATGAAAATGAAGAGGGGAAAGCGTGCATGAGCAAACTGAATACTAAGTAAGCTTATGCAATTTTAGAATTGACAATTTTGGGCCTGGGTAATATGCAAGTGGGGAAGGATATAAAAGGGAGCGACAATTTAACTAAAACACTATTTAAAAAAAATATTTTTTTTTTCATATAGAAAAATGCATGTTCCTGAGCATTTTACCAAAAAAAAAAAAAAAAAAAAAAAAGAGGATGTTCATGAATACATTAGTAGAATTACGAAATATGAACTGTTATTAAACAAAGGAGCCCTTTACAAAGACTGGAAAGCAGTCATATAACATACCTGAAGAGAAAAAATCCTGTTTCTTATTTCTGTCTAGTACGTGGTGTACCTCTTCCACATCTGAGGTCTCTGGTAGGGACTTTTTAAAGGGAAATCCAAATGCCAGGCTCTACTTTTATTTTTAAGAACAGTATGTTTTTTACTATCTTTATAATGAAGGCTTACCTCAAATAAGAGCACCAGAAGATACATGTGCCTTGTGTAAACATGCAAGCTGCAATGCTTCCTGGCGTTCTGGTTCTTCAGTCATCCACCTTGGGAGTAGATTGGAGCATGTCATAGCTCCTGGACAGCCTACAAATCCAGGTGTCTTTTCTGCAGAAACTGGGATGCAGGAAAACGTGAAATGGTGCACCATAATGTCTTTTAAGTGTCTTACATTCAAATCCAGGAGCTTTAACTGAGGAAGTGGGAAAATTCTCTCCCATTCATGCCTGGGAGTCAGGAAATGTCCCTGGACTTCAGTTCAGGGACAGTCTGAGAGTCTGTTTCAGAGAAGGTGGGCTGGTATTTTATGAAGATGTAGGGAAATGTGTTTTGATGTTTTTCGTGTGAAATACTACCTTGTCCTTAAACTTTTAACTTGATTTGGTAGAACTGCAAGGGGAATAGGGTACAATTTAATGCTAAGTTCTGGTTAAATTACTCAAAGTGGAATTCACCTGGCTTTGCTTAAATTGTAGGTTAATTTGCTTAAATTTCTTATTAGTATTGGAGAGAACTGTCCCCTTCCAGAGGTCAATTTGTTTTGTCCTATGATAGGTCAGATGAATTATCTTTTGGATATGCTTATGTCTCCCTATAACTCCGAAGGAAAGCTGTGATGATTAGCCTAGGGTCTAACATTTAGATGCTTATCATTGAAAAGAAAGATGCTGTCTAGGACACTTTCTTTGATGTAGTCTTCAGTAGGAAGCTGATCAAAAACCTCCTTAATTGTCTGTTTGGGAATTTTTGGGCTTTGACCACTATCAGATGCAATATAATGTAAAAGAAGCTTCAAAACTCTTCATGCTCTGAAGACATACAGCCATATGCTAAAAAAGTGAATCATACTCTGATGAGCAACATCACCAGTATCTATTATTCAGCAGAAATTGGTAACCAGTACATATCCTTTTGGGACAGTCTAGTTGGAGTATAAATGAACCAAAATGATCAGATGTATTGCATTACAGGTGTTGATTATTAACCTCTGAAAATCTCTAGAAGGTGAAAGTGAACAAAGTAGTGCTTTTCTACGAACAAGTACTAGCAGTATTTTCACACAGATTGCATAAGGCCATCTTTTGGAAATGTACATGTAACTTCTGGAATAGCTGAGTACCCACACTTTTTTGAGAGGCAGAAGGAACTGCAATTGTCACTCAGAAAACTAGGTATTTTTAATGTGTGGGGAAAAGCACAGTCCAGAACAGAAAGAAATCAATAGCTAATATATTACTATGTAACTATATGCCAAACCAATATTAGAAATAGAGTACTGTAAAAAAATAAAAAAAAAATAAATATTCCAGGGACAGAGAGAAATAAAAGAGAAATATTACAAGGCCAAAAATAAATCCATATTGAGTCTATTTATCTGCATTCCAAATCCAAATCTGCTTTCCAAATCAATACCAGAGATAGATGACTAGTGAGAAAAGAACAGAAATATTGCCAGGATGTAGAGAAATCCATACTGAGAGTGTTTATCTACATTCCAAACAATATTGGAGAGAGCCCGGAGTCAGATATTTGTAATATTCCATTTAATCTAATTTTGCATTATGGCATCTAGAGTTTAAAGCAAACTAAAAATTGAATAATGTTCTTGGAAGAGGACAAAGTATACCATGCAAACATACCAACTGGCTGCATGTGAAGCCAAATGGTGTTCAGCATGTGTATTCCACTACTCTGAATCAATGCAGTTCTCCTGCTACCTATAAATTCAGCTTACATTTTTACCCCGTCTTCTCTTTCTCACTTGCAGATGCTGGACTGTTTCTAAATTGATTACAGCTGCTGATAGGAGAGGCAGTAATTGTGTTTTTGTTTCAATTTATAAAATATGTTGTTCATAACTCTTTCAGAACAAAGAATGAAAGAGCTTCCTTCAGATACCTTTATGTAGTAATGCTTTGTAGGGGGCTAAAGGAGGAGGGCTGAAGGCCTGAGGCTGATTCCTGAGATTCCCAGTATCAGAAGGCAGCATTAATGGTGACTCATAACCAACACATGAATAAGACAACGCAATAATAGAGAGATAAAATATGTCCTGGGATACATGAAGAAAAGGACATTTTTTTTTTTTTCTTGAAACTGAGCTTGATATCTATGTTAGTAATGCAGCTGTTTGTTGATCTTTGCTCCTCCCTATCAGCAAACTATTGTGGAACTTGAGGCTGGGAATGATAAGGTTGAGTCCCTATGGGTTAGGGTCAGCGGGAAGGCCAACAAGGCAAGCATCCTGGTGGGGGTCTGTTATAGACCGCCGAACCAGGATGAGGAGACGGATGAGGAGTTCTACAGGCAGCTGGCAGAAGTTGCAAAATCATCAGCGCTCGATCTCGTGGGGGACTTCAACTTCCCAGACATATCCTGGAAGCACAACACAGCCCAGAGAAAGCAGTCTAGGAGGTTTCTGGAGAGCGTGGAAGATAGCTTCCTGACGCAGCTGGTTAGAGAGCCTACTAGGGGAGGTGTCCCGCTAGACCTTCTGTTCACAAACAATGATGGACTGGTGGGAGATGTGGTGGTCGGGAGCTGTCTTGGGCAGAGTGACCACGAAATGGTAGAGTTCTCTATTCTTGGAGAAGTCAGGAAGGGGACCAGTAAAACCGCTATATTGGACTTCCGGAGGGCTGACTTTGAGCTGTTCAGGACACTGGCTGGCAGAGTTCCTTAGGAGGTGGTTCTGAAGGGCAGAGGAGTCCAGAAAGGCTGGGCACTCTTCAAGAAGGAAATCTTAATAGCTCAGGAGTGGTCTGTCCCCATGTGCCCAAAGACGAGCCGGTGCGGAAGAAGACCGGCCTGGCTGAACAGAGAGTTGTGGCTCGAGCTTAGGAGAAAAAGGAGGGTTTATAACCTTTGGAACAGAGGGCAGGCCACTCAGGAAGACTATAAGGACGTTGCGAGGCTGTGCAGGTACAAAATTAGAAAGGCCAAAGCTCATCTGGAGCTCAATCTGGCTACTGCCGTTAAAGATAACAAAAAATGTTTTTACAAATACATCAACACAAAAAGGAGGACTAGGGAGAATCTCCATCCTTTACTGGATGCGGGGGGAAACTTAGTTACAAAAGATGAGGAAAAGGCTGAGGTGCTTAATGTCTTCTTTGCCTCAGTCTTAAGCGGCAAGACCGGTTGTTCTCTGGATACCCAGTACCCTGAGCTGGTGGAAGGGGATGGGGAGCAGGATGTGGCCCTCACTATCCACGAGGAAATGGTTGGCGACCTGCTACACCACTTAACATGTACGCAAGTCAAAGGGGCCGGATGGGATCCACCCGAGGGTACTGAGAGAACCGGGGGAGGAGCTGGCCAAGCAACTTTCCATCATGTATTGGAAGTCCTGGCTATCAGGGGAGGTCCCAGTCAACTGGCGGCTAGCAAACATGACACCCATCTACAAGAATGGCCAGAGGGTAGACCCGGGGAACTATAGGCCTGTTAGTTTGACCTCAGTGCCAGGGAAGCTCATGGAGCAGATTATCTTGAGTGTCATCACACGGCACTTGCAGAGCAACCAGGTGATCAGGCCCAGTCAGCATGGGTTTAGGAAAGGCAGGTCCTGCTTAACGAACCTGATCTCCTTCTATGACCAAGTGACGCGCTTAGTGGATGAGGGAAAGGCTGTGGATGTGGTCTACCTTGACTTCAGTAAGGCTTTTGACACCATTTCCCACAACATTCTCCTCAAGAAACTGGCTGCTCGTGGCTTGGACTGGCGTATTCTTCGTTGGGTTAAAAACTGGCTGGATAGCCTGGCCCAAAGAGTTGTGGTGAATGGAGCCAAATCCAGTTGGAGGCTGGTTACTAGTGGAGTCCCCCAGGGCTCAGTACTGGGGCCAGTCCTCTTTAATATCTTTATTGATGATCTGGATGAGGGGATCGAGTGCACCCTCCGTAAGTTTGCAGATGACACCAAGTTAGGTGCATGTGTCGATCTGCTCAAGGGTAGGAAGGCTCTGCAGGAGGATCTGGATAGGCTGGACCGATGGGCTGAGGTCAACTGCATGAAGTTCAACAAGGCCAAGTGCCCGGTCCTGCATCTGGGGCGTAACAACCCGAAGCAGCGCTACAGGCTGGGAGATGAGTGGTTGGAAAGCTGCCTGGCCGAGAAGGACCTGGGAGTACTGGTTGATAGTCGGCTGAATATGAGCCAGCAGTGTGCTCAGGTGGCCAAGAAGGCCAACAGCATCCTGGCTTATATAAGAAGCAGTGCGGCCAGCAGGTCTAGGGAGGTGATTGTCCCCCTGTACTTGACTCTGGTGAGGCCGCACCTTGACTACTGTGTTCAGTTTTGGGCCCCTCGCTACAAGAAGGACATGGAGGTGCTTGAGAGAGTCCAGAGAAGGGCAACGAAGCTGGTGAGGGGTCTGGAGAACAAGTCTTATGAGGAGCGGCTGAGGGAGCTGGGATTGTTCAGCCTAGAGAAGAGGAGGCTCAGGGGTGACCTCATTGCTCTCTATAGGTACCTTAAAGGAGGCTGTAGCGAGGTAGGGGTAGGTCTATTCTCCCACGTGCCTGGTGACAGGACGAGGGGGAATGGGCTAAAGTTGCGCCAGGGGAGGTTTAGGTTGGATGTTAGGAAGAACTTCTTTACTGAAAGGGTTGTTAGGCATTGGAATGGTTGAGTAACCATCCCTGGAGGTCTTTAAGAGATGTTTAGATGTGGAACTTAGTGATATGGTTCAGTGGAGGACTTGTTAGTGTTAGGTCAGAGGTTGGACTAGGTGATCTTGGAGGTCTCTTCCAACCTAGACAATTCTGTGATTCTGTGAAAAGATGCATTGTGTCTTTAAGAGGCAGCAGACAAAAAAAAAAAAAAAAAAGGTATTACTGTTTTCTTCTGTCAAAGTTGAATAGAAATATTGCTATTGTGATAACTTCTTCCCTTATATCTTTATTCCTCTTCCTTCCTCCAAGCTTTTCAAAAACAGCACTGGTGATGATGTAACTAAAAAAAATCAGAAATTATAAGCATAGTGTATAGGGTATTTTAGGATGTTTCTCATAGGCTGGATGTATGGTAGTTATGGTCAGTCTGCGCTAATAAGGCAGTGCATTTCATGTGTGACATTTGTTTCAGTGTAAAACTACTGTTAACCTCCATCACATGGAACACTTTGCCTTTTGCTTTGACCACTGTGAAACTTGAAGTACTTACAAGATAAATCGATGTGGCTGTAATAAATAATTACAGGAAGTGTTTCTTCTAATGTGTTTAAGGAACTGTATTAATAAGTTTAGAGACTACCTTGCTTTAAAACTGCTATGTCCCCCTGCCTTACTTCAGAGTCTCTATCTATAGACTCCTCACCTTCTACCTTAAGTTTGGGTGAAGATCTATAGCAATAACTCACAAATAGTGACTAGCTATACTTTGTGGTTCATAAAAAGCATGCAATTACAATACACGTAAGTGCACAGACTGTAGCAAAATATTAGCCTTGGAAAGGAGCGATTGCACTTGTGACAGCCTCTTTGTTGCTATGGTATCTCTTTCCATGCCTTTGGCTAATATGTCACTAGCAGAAATTTGCAGCTGTCTCAGCATGTTTCTCATTGCTAACTCAGAGACCCATTGTATCTAATCTGTCATTAAAATAGTCATAAATGCTATGTATACATTTTCTTTAAAAATGCACACAAGTCTCAGGGAGCAAATGAACTGGGAATGGAAAATGGATAACATTTTCTGAGGTCAAGCTAGCTTTTTATATTTGTCAGTGATGATTGTTTTGATCTACCATCATGATTCTTTCTTACTGAAGAACTGTATTTTTTGTAGGATGTTGAAACACTAATATTTTGGACACTTGGACATTTTGATGGAAATAGCATCCCTGGACAACACATGTTGTAGTTTCCCAAGTATATCTTTTAAGAAAGTTTGAATGAATTACCAGTTTTCAGGGCTACGCAATTCACTGAATCCCTTAAAAATAGCTACTGTATGCCAAATTTACTTTAACATGAAGTTGGCAGACCTAGTTCTACCCTATGAAAAGGTTCCTGTTTCAAGTCTGTTTCAAGTCTGGTTCTGTTTCAAGTCTGTGTCAAGTCTGAATAGGTTCCTGTTTCAATGCACTTAACATGAGTTTTGGCCCACAGAAATCTAGACAAGCCATATTCCTTCCCCCCCCCCCCCCCCCGCCTCTCCCCCACTGGAAATGCATACTAAAAACCAAACAGAACCACAAAAAAAGCAAAACAAACAAATATAAAGCAAGTTATAATGAAAAGGGTTAGAGGAGGGATTAAAAGGGGATTAAGGTAGTGACAGAGGCCACTTTTAGTGAAAGAACATGCATAGAGAGTTTGCCACAAGACCAGATAATAGAGATAGTACAACATGCTGTGCAAATGCTTTGAGGTGGAAGTAATAGTTCAGTACTGAATTTTCTCAAAAGCATGTGACCCAAAATACATGAAATCTAAATCATTTACAAAATTAATTACAAAACTTAGTGAAATGCAGAAGTTAGCAATCCATTGCTGTCTGATGTCACATGCTGGACCTAGTTTCCAGTTTTGCCTTAATTATCTTTCATTTCATACTTACCACTTCTGCAATATAAATATGAATGGACTTCTTGACTTGATTACCAGGTGGAAAAAAGGATCTGTCCCAAATCCACTGAAATATGACAAAAAAACATAAAATAAAATAAAAACAAATCCAATGCATTCCAGAAAGTTATGAAATAGGCTCATAAAAATTGGAATGTTGAAAATTTTAAGTGCTTTTTATTTAAAGTGTGAAATGTTATAAGCAAAATCATAGACTGCAAAAGGCAATGAAGCTTGTTGGACACATCAAGGTATGCAAACATTCAACCAGGAAATTTTCTATCTCAAATTTTGTTTGGTTTGAGTCCTAAAGATACTGATATTAAGGGCTGAAAGTGAGGAACATCAAAAGAGAGACTGGGTTAAGGGCAACATTTGTAAGTATAGCTCTTTTGAGCAGAAGGATCTTGTTAGTGCATTACTTCATTACTTGAAAGAAAATAGTTTTGAAAAGCAGAATGGTATTTATTTTTTTTTGAAGTAGCAGAACTTAATTGCCTAGATTTGCAATTTGCTTTTTTTTTTTTTTGAATTATTTTTATTTCTATCCCCAGCTGCAACTCCTTGTGAGTACCCCTGGATCTTGTCTCTGGGTTACACAGGGCTTTTTCTTTCCTTTTTTTTTTTTTTTTTTTTTTTTTGAGCAGGTACACTGTACAAATCATGAAAAATGAAATCTTTTGCAATCCTTTCATCATACTCATAGTATTAGTAATATATGTATATATGTTATGGTATATACATTTTTATGAGGAGATAGTTTTCCCTAAGGTAAGACTGCAGCTAGCATCCATTGTAAAGAAGTATTTTAACTTCTCCAGAACCTGAAAATTAATGGAATTAATGTGAAATCAAATGAAAATATTTTGCCACTGCCAAAGAAAAAACACAAATGGATTCAGTTGCACGTCATTAATTAAATAATTGCTGATTTTTGCAAACATTACTTTCTTCCATGTGGGAATCCTCCAATCCATCAGTCCAGCTGAGAGGTTTTCTGCCTTTGTCCCAAAAGATTCTACTTGTGATTTTTTTTTATTTTTTCTTCTTCTTCTTCTTCTTTTTTTTTTTTTTTTTTTTCTCCCCAGTTTTTCCTTTGCTGGCATATTTGAGCAAACTAACCTCACGTCTGAAGAATAATTTTCTGCCTCTGTGATGGAAAGTAAGAATGAGTTCTGAAAGCTGTATGTAAATTACTGGTTTTCTCCACTACTCTACAAAGTAGAAAAGGTCTGACACCAAAATCAAAGATGTTTCCACTCTCATTTGCAGTTTCCTTGCCCTTTCAGAGCTGTGCAGAGGATATTCTTTGAATATCTAGCAGTTCTTTTAGACTTTCATGGGAAATCTTTGTCATTGTCTAGTACCTTGTAAGTTGCCATATAGGAAGATGATTTTCAAATGTCAGTATGATACGAGTCATGCTGTGATGCTCTAAAACTAGTGCCCTTCCTTGTCTCATCCTCCTTTTTGGTTTGTGAGGGCTTTGGATCATTTCTGCAAGTCAGAAACATTGCATTTCAGCTCAGAGGGATGAGAGTATTCTGAAACTTGGCATTACATACTAAAATAGCTGCAGGCAGAAGTCTTGCCTCTATATGGCAGAGGCTTCACGAACTATATATACATCACTGGTCATCTGTAGAAATGATGTGAGGGGTGGAAAGGTGGCCCCCAACTGTCCAAAAGGTATTACTTTCAATTCTCCCAAATCTCATAATTTTCTTGAGGTATTTCTTTACTCATTTGGACTATTTATAGAAAACCTCATATGTTCTACCCTGTTTCAGATCTGCTTTTCTTCCTTCTAATAGTCAGAAGGAAATAGAGAGTAATGAATACCGATTAGAGAAAGTGTCATACAAAGCATTATACACAGTCATCTTGTGGAGTAGTGAAAAGCTCTCAAACCATTTGGAATCAGATTATTATTATTACAGTAATGAAGATAGTCCTGTCCTATCAAAGAAGAATTCAAATTTAAGCAAAAAATGTATTTAAGGCATGAATAAGTGAAAGACTGATCTCTAGGACTAAATTAAAAAAAATAATAAAAAAAAAAGAAGAGGAACAACATCAAATTTATTTTCATAAGAATTTCAAAATTGTTCATGTTTTCATAGCTTATCATTTACTCCTTCTTCCACCTTAATGAAGATCATATTCATCTGAGGAAAGACACTAATGCTGTACATAGAGAAAAGACTCCAAAGGACTTTATATGTTCTAAAAGTAGATGTTGAGTCTTCTTATACTGCTTTCTTATACATTATTAGCATGTACAGATGATTTAGTCTCAGAAGCTACAGTCCTAATGACTATCATCGAACTCCTTCCATATCTGCAGTGAGAAATGTCACAGAGCTCTGAAGTGGAGATTTGGGGTAAAGCTATGAAATATCCAGTTCACCATGACTTCTTTGTATCATGTGACCATATGACCTGTAGCATTATGTTGGCAAGACCTCTAGAACCAGAAGTGAATATGTGTCTCCCAGTTTATGAAGATGGATATGATATCAAGTGAACAATGAATTGTGTCTAAACAACCTGTATCTATACACTCAGTACAAATAGAAGATTCAAGAATTTTAATGGAGCTTCATATTTTAAGAGGTCCAAAACATCTGCGCCTCTTCAGGTTTAAGAATACCAGGAAATATTTTACTCATGCTAGAAAGAAGAACAATAGCTTTTTCCTGCATCTTGAATTCAAGCTTTGTGGCTCAGCAACACACCCCTGCTAGAAGACCAAAGGATTTACCTCTGCTTGTTCTTTTACCAACCTTGGCAAATGCACTGAAAAATCACAGAACTTGTTCTAGAATTTTGAGATCCCTCTCTCCTGCCTTGTTTTTAGAGTGATATTGGAAAAGAAAAGCATAGCATATTTATCATCTTCAAGGCATCTTTCTAATTCCAGTTGCCAATAATTATTGTTCAACATTATGTACAAAAAAGGAACAAGAAACTTTTTCTGGAATGCAACTTGTCATCTTTGAAGCTGATGACTTGCAAAGCCAATTTATTCTGGACAGTCATTCAAGAGATTACTATTCAAGAGTCCTTTGTATTTCTCTTGACCTTAAATCACAGCATTGCTACTTACATTCCAGAAGTTTTTGAGCCTTTAAGTCTTTCCTTCTTTACTTGAGATTTTAGAATGCTGGTAACTAATTGTGATTAGTTACTCTGATTCATTCATACTTATCTTGTCTTGGGTTGTGTACTAGTCAGGAGATAATGAGAAGACATGCGTATAAGACCTGTCCAGGTTCTTTAAGAAACACAAATTAAATGGAATACCAAAGCAGGTTCTTAGTTAAATTTATAGAGTTTGTCTTTTCCTTAGACGGAATATTTCTTTTCTGTGTACTATGAAGTCCAAAAAATAGTATTAAGGTGATCCCCAGTACACACAAGTTATAGAAAGTTGTAACTTTCACTTGGAAATTTCCATAATACTCAAGAAAATATTTCTGCTCAGTTCATGCATGAGTGATGACAGTAACTTGCATCAGTTTATCTTGAGTTTGGAAAAATGCCAGGGAAGACCATCAAAGGCATCATTTTCTGAAATTAATATCAACATGATAAGCTATCTGCTTCTAAGAATGTCACAGAAACTTGTGACTTGTACATGTCAGAATCGCAGAAGAATGACAGTGAAATTTGTTGTCTACACACTACTTCAAGCATGGATGGTACATTCGCTCTGTTTTGTGCTTTATGTATTTATTTATCTTATTTAAATCAACAATAGTGGTTTCTCTTTTTCATTCTTTTTCTCTAATGACCAAGATGACAACGATAATTAGTTGGGAATGAGCAACCATAACTCTGACTACTTCTTAGTGAACCAGACTTTACATATTTTTCCCTAGGCAGTGAGAGATCATACTAATTGTTCATCTATGACAGCTTTTAGGTGAAAAGCCTTTCAATCTTCACTTTTCCTGCTTCTATTAAGACTTCTATTAAGGGTGATAGGGATTTTTCTGTTATCCTTTAAATCTGCCACCTTTCTTCTGTTTCTTACCTGTATTAGAATGATAGTGTGATGGGTACTCATACTGGAGAAAGGTAAAATTAGATTCCCTTAAAATAATTTTATATTCTCTAGATGGGTACCCACTACTCTGTCAGCACCCACTACTTCGCCTAAAATTTCTCTGAACATGGGAAAGTCTCTTCATTTGGAGACTCTAAATGGATAGAAAAAGAGAGGAAAATGATCAAAGTGTTTCAAGTTGATGACTGATTCATTGTTTTTAAACATTTTTTTTTTTCCTGCCTGGATATTGCTCTGCTGTTTTCTAACTTGTTTTTTAGTTGTCTTATATTCCCTCAGCTGTGGCAGTATTCGTGGAGCCAAATGTGAGTGCACTACCTCAAAATGCCAGCAGTGGAAGCTGGTAATCAAGTGGGGAAAAATCACCAAAGGAATCTCTGACGCTTGGGACAAAGGCAGAAAACACATCAGTACTGCACTAGCAGAGCAGCAGGTATCCTCATAGAGAAGATAAAATTACAGGTAAGGAAATAATTTATGTTTCTGTTTTGATCTCATCCAAATGGCTTATTGTCCATTCAAAATCCCTGGAAAAATAACACACCTAGGGATAACACATTACTGGGGATAATTTGAAATTGAATCTTACCCAAATTCTGGAAAAATACATTACAAATTGGAAATACATTTTACCTATTACGCAATTTAAAACCTGAACTTTTTTTTTTAATAGTATTAGAATATTAGTTTGTTAGAGGTTTCCCTTTCCAGTCAAGAAAGTAGGCATTTCTTTAGGTTAGTGAGGTAAGATTAGTGAAAGACAAAAAAACTCTGTTCCCATCTCTGCTTTTCCCTTCACTTTTCTCATAGTTGGTAGGGTAATATGACTCTTTATAATGCTTCAGTTTGCCTATCTGTTAAAAGGAATGAGTTTATTTTTATCTTCCATTTGAGGTGACTAGATGGTGTAAAAGAGAAGAAAATTACATTTATTTAATTAATTGTCTTGCAGTCTTTTATGCCACCATGCCGCAGTCCCACTATGGAGTTGTGATCACCACAAAAACCACAAGAGGATATATCCTTGTCTGAATTACAACAGTTATTATCTGTTACAGAAAGTAAAATAAGGTTTATGTTTAAGTCTTCTTTCAATATAAAACTATTGCCTGTAAATGAAAAATTTTGTGAAGTTATAAGAATTTTAACATAAACTTGATTTCTCTGCTGAGTTATAGAATCATTGAGAAAGTTTAGTTATTTGCATTGTAGTGGCACTATTTTTTGGAAAAAATAATAATGAAATACATTTGAAAAACTAATGAATTAAATTTATCCTTGATATAACTCATATGTCTTCATCAGTTATACACTATGATAATTGTCCCAGTGAGTTGTATCAATTATGCTGATTTTGTAAACTATCACGTTCAAGGAAATATAAATCCAGAGCCATATTTACTTGTTTTATAGTATTTAAATGTGTACAGATTTTATTAAATGAACATGCTATCCAAGTTATGAGTTTAAGACTGTAATAGAGGTTTCAAATGATCTACAGTAGGACATTTAAGTTTAAAGATATAAAAGAAAAAAAAAAAAGAAGAAGAAAATAATTATCTGTTGTAAGCATTGTTTAAAGAAATTTAGGTGACTTTTTGAGGTATTGTGTACCCCTTTTCAGAAGAAATCTTTATCAGCAGGTCCAAAAACTATCTCAAATATCTAGATCGGGAAGTAGCTGCCTGAATTGAATAGCATGATTTGAAATGTGAAAAGTCATCGGTTCTTGTATGATGTTTCCTGTAGCTTAATAACCATAGAAATGACTATAAGTAGAGTTCTCAGAATTATCAAATTTTTCAAACTTTATACTTTTTTTTTTCTTTATATATATATATATGGGAAGAACACACTTAAATCTTTCATTTAAAAGAAAACACATTCTGACCTCATGCCTCTTTTCTGTGTCACAGGTCTATTCATGGACTTATTTTCAAATACCTTTTCAATTACTGTTTTATAATAGTTAAGAATTGCTGATATGCTTGCAAAAGTGAGAACCAATGCTACCTATCCACTTCTATTTGATTTTGGTGACAAATCAGTGAGTTTGAATTTGAGTATCTTTAAACCTTTTCCTTTGAGATTATTGTTATTGTTTGGGGTATTTTTTGAGACCATGCTCCTTTGCTAAGTGAATTTACTCTGGTTCTGCAATGTTTTTTCCTGTCTTTCTGCACTTTTACTAATAACTTAAAGAAAATTCCATCTAACCCAGTTTTGTGTTCTATAACTGATTCCATAATAGTGTAGTACTTGACATGTGTTTGTTTCTTAGGCAAACGTGTAAAACTCTTCAAGTCCGAATGGAGAAGTAGAGAAAGGAGGGTTCTGCTGTGCCTGATGACAATTTTTGATTTTTCCACACACACAAAATATTCTGGCTCCACGTTGGAGCACTAGTTGCACTAGTCTTGGTCGGATTCTAAGGAAGGGCCAGAACGTTCGTTGAGGAATAAGGAGTCAAACCACTCCAGAAAATGTGTTCCAGCCCTGGTTTATTACTCACAGAGCAGCAGGTGTGTACAAATACAGGTTTACACAGTATTAACAGGAACTGTTGTACCTTACTCTTCATTGTAGTTACTGAGTTTGCTACAGGTGCCCAGGAATCATTGCTTATTTGGGCAGGACTCCAGGAGGGTGGTTGTGCTGTTCAGCAGCTCCAGCGCATCAGTCAGATGCTTTTGGGAGCCTTTAAACATCTTTCTTCACTCCCTCTCCTTTCAAAGGTAGATCCAATTGATGAACGTGTGTTTCTCACTCTCATAGGAAAGCATGAAAAGAGAACAGTGCTTAAAAAGGAAGTACTTCTTGGTACATTCAGCTAGGTGGTGCTTCATAGTTGAAAGTTCAGTATTTCATATTGGATTACTTAGAATTTAGAAAAAGATGGGAAAGGGGATTTCTACTATATCCCTAAGATATAGTAGATGTTGTCTGTTTAATCTAAAAACCATGCTTAAGATGAAGAACTTGGTTGTTTTCAGAAATGTATGCCATGCTCTAAACCATTTTACTTCTACCTATTTTTCCAGACCTAGCTGTAAAATCACTTGGCACATGCTTAGTATACGTGGAGCAGCTGGAAAGCTCAATTTACATGTGAAAGACCTTTTAGTTTTCCTTACAATTTTTAACAATGATTGTCTAGGTCTGCATTTTTTAACCCCCAAAATTTCCAGCTGAAATCATTAAGAGTATTGGAAATGAAATATTTGTATCATGAAATACAGAATTATACTTCAAATGGCATGGTGTGCAATGAGTTTTCAATATTTTGTTTCTTTCTAATGGACAGTCCTAAGCATGAGAATTATCACAAATGCAATTCTGATTAGTAACAGTGTAATAAAAGCACGAAAGAATTAAGAACTTTAGAGTCTAGTACTTATCAAAGCCCTTAAAAACTTCGGGGCCATTTAGCTCTACTGGGAAATGACCTGTTTAATTGACAAAATGAGCTACAGCTGTTTGCCAAAGGACATACCTGAGGATCTAGAATTCTAAAGTGCTCTGTTACAGGCTTTCAAACATGTTTAGACACACTTTTCAAACTGCAGTGCCTACAATAAACTTGAGAGAAACAATTAATGCTTTTGAGTCTTGATATCAAAAGATACGTACGGCTGAAGTATTATGGAGCAGGAATAAAACATTTGAAGACTTGAAAAAATGTCTATCAATACTTAACCCTTACTGAAGGTAAATTAATTCATATAGTTGTCATTACATAGGTTTTCAAAACTGCTCAGAAATGACTCAAATTTTGCCTCTTGTCATTAACCCAAGCCAAATAATGGTCTGTGATATTGAAACAACAACCTGTTTCAGAATGCTCAGTTCTCTGCTGCAGTTACTTTATCAAACATACGCCTGGAATATGGCTGAACCACTTTAACTACTGTCAGACTTTTGAAATGGTTCCTTGTGCCTCCAGAAATTATCATAGACACCCAAATCCACACCTATCTACTGTTAATTGCATATTTTTGACCTATTGCAAAAATATCCTTAACAGCTCTTTTTGTCCAGCTTCACCATTAATTAGAAAATAAATTACAGGATTTGCATGCTGTGAGGAAATTGTGAGCCTGTTCTTTGTTTACATTTGCTAAGTACTTTTGAGTATCATAGGTACAAGGTAGCACCTTCCAAGTTTAGAATGTTGATCTGTTTCAGGAAATAAACATGCACAAATTGCAATGCAAATTGTCGCTTGCCTTCATAAGCCACATATGAATAACAGTGCATGACAAACACTGTATGGATTTTGAAGTCACAGGAATTAGTAGGCTTCCATATGTTCAAAATATTCATTTCCATCCTGGACTTTCATTTGTAGAGGGCATAGGAGAAAAAAAATCCATTGACAGATACTTGTTTCTGGTTATATGGGCACTTCTGGGCATTTTAATATTAATATTAAGCTTTCACTAACAAGTTGTTTCTGTCGTGGAAAAATATGACTGATATAACTCTCTTCAAGTCTATTCTGTTTTAGGAAATATTTGCTAAAGAATTATTTTTTTCTGACTCTGTTTTACTGATTTTTGGGTGCTTCTTTATGTTCAATATGAGAAAGAATATAAAAATAAGGACACAAGATACATCAAAATGAACTGCATAAAAATAAGGGCTTTCTTGGTACATGATCTCTGTTTAATCTCCAAGACGTGTCTTGGAGAACAATCCATAGCTAGGCATTGTCATAATGTGTTGCTTTCTTAAAAAAAATTATTTAAGGGATTCTTGTGACATTCCCTGTATTTAGCTTGTCTCATGTTGTCCATTAAATATATTTGCGAGAACCTTTTTATTTTTTAAGAAATACCCCCACCATCTTTGTTTTCCATGGTCTTTTAAAATTTTGCAGAAGAATGCTATGGGTGCCAAGATGGCTTTTCTTTGCCTCATGAAATTACACTTAGCACAGGGTGAGCTATTCATTGTTAAAAATATGTGATTTTGTTTCTCTGTCTTACATATCTGAAAAAGAAGAAGAAGATAGCTTGACAATTCCTGAGTGTACTCAGACAACACGCAGGCTATGACCATACACATAATCCTATACTATAAGGTTGATGGAACAATTCTGATTAAAAAGGAAACAAACAAACAAACAGCACCCCCCCCCCCCCCAATAAAACAGTATTAAGTTCTTACTGTCTCTTACATTTATTTATATTCTTTGGCTAAAATCCAGAACACAGGATCCATCATACTGCTGAATCATATTAGGGTTGTAAAAGCACCCATAGATGTCAAGTTCCTAACTTTTAAGCGCTGAACTTACAAACTCATGAGTTTGTTTTAATATAGATTTTGTGTACAGTCTGTGGTAAACATATAAAAAAAATTGATAGAGCTGCCAGTCAAAAAATTAGTAATGTAAAAAGGTGTGTTATGAAATATTCCAGCATACACTGACATCAACATATCTATTTTCTTCTAACAATTATTAAAAAA
The DNA here is from genome assembly GCF_964034855.1 of Anser brachyrhynchus. Lineage (NCBI taxonomy): Eukaryota > Metazoa > Chordata > Aves > Anseriformes > Anatidae > Anser > Anser brachyrhynchus. Next base: position 35,441,517 of record NC_137694.1, on the reverse strand, counting down.
AATAATTAATTTCATGCCTCATTTGCATGTATGTGCTATTATGTAGTTAGAAAATATTTTATGATAAATTTATTTCTATAAGAAATAAAAGATTTGTGCTATGCCTAATTGTGACCCTGTAACTTTGATGCTTGGGTGTATGACAGTTAGGAAAAGTGCTTTCCTATTTCAAGAACATTCACTCAGTCATTCTTTACATCCTATAATCTTGATTAAAAGTATCTTTTTTTTTTTTTTTAATGGAAATCTATTCTGATGAAAGAGAAGGTGTTATCTGCTGGATTTCACAAGTGAGGACATTTTTCACATGTTGTCAGCAGCCCTGGAATGGAGGCTGTCCAGAAGATCTCCTGAGCTGGTAGCTTTTCTAATGTGCTGCCTTTGAGATCACTTCATTTCTGGTCCATTCTGGGTTACACTGGCAAATATGTTTTACTGGAAGATTGAATCTGTTCGGAAAATTTAGTGAGCAGAAGAAATGTGGAAAAATTCTGTTATATTTATTTATATATTTTTGTTTTAAAATAAAACAAGTGAGTTCACATACAATTACAACCAATTTACAGCGGCCACTCACTAATTTAAATTAAAAGTCTGCAACAGCAAAGTAATTATATTTTAAATGTACATTTAGCACAAGAAAGTGAAGAGAGTCTAATGTATTTGTGATATAACAACCGTGTGAAAAATATATTAGCATAAAAGGAGTAATTATGTTCCAAGATCAAACAAATTAATTCAAATCAATACCTAGGATGCTTAAAGTTCTAAGTATTTTATTTATTTATTTATTTATTTTTTAAATTTGTGTTGTTAAGCAGCAGCAAAGTTAATATTCATACATATTAATTATTAACTGAAAAATTGATTTGCACCCATTCACTGTGTTACAGTTCTCTTAGAATTTTAGAGATCAGACATACCACTCTCAGTCCCTCTTTCGTTTTAAAGACCTTTGGCACAATACCTTGCTTCCTAGCTACTCAAACCAAACAGCTTTTACTTTGTCCAAAATTAAGCATTTCTGGGAATAGCATCACTAGATATTAGCTACAATTTCCCTTCTTCTCTATGAAATTTCCTTTAACATCTGAGAGGTCTCTTCTCTCCTTAATGTGTATGGACTTATAAGTTCCATTAATGGTAATGGCTGATGTGTACTTGCTTATAACAGGTATTACCTTACTACGTAGAGGCCAATGCAGACCACTACGTGTGTGTTACTCAGAGTGGCAATGTATGAACTGTACATTAAGGAAGAAAAAAAAAAAAAAAAAAAAAAAAGGAGGGCAAGTGGAATAATAAAAATTCTGTTAAGGTGTTACGTTAAAAACTCCAATTACGTAGTTGTAAAATCTAGGAATACACAGCTTGACTTCCTGTGCTGTTTGTATAAACAAGATGACCTTTGTATAGTGTTAAACACCTGATGTAAAGCAGAGATTTGAATGGCTATCAGATTTTTTTTCTTTACATCTGCTGTTTATCCTATGCAGTAGTGTTTGTTGCTTGTATAGGGATATTTTCACAATACAATTGTAGAGCTAAATGCAGGGAGCAAATAGGCCTGCAGATTATGATTTTAATGTGTTTCACTCTGTCTTCAGTGACTGAAGAGGACACATTTAGACTTTCAAACAGCCATGTGACTGAGCAGTCATATGTGTCTGAAATTACTCTTTCTGCTAGCTACCCATACCTAAGAGCATACGTTGGTAGAGCTGGATGTTATAGAAATAATAATGGTTGAGGCTGGGATCTGGTCCAACCTTCTATTCAAGCAGGGGCACCTAGAGCAGGCTGCCCAGGACAATGTTCAGGCAGCTTTTAAATGTCTCCACAACCTTGGACAGCCTGCTCCTGTGCTCACTCACCTTCAGAGTGAAAAAGCATTTTCTCAAGTACAAAGGGAACCTCCTGTGTTTCAGTTCTTGTCCTGGCATGGGCACCACAGAAAAGATCCTGGCTCTCTTCACCCTCCCATTTCGCCCTCCCATTAGGTATTTATATATATGGACAGGATTGCCCCGAGCCTCCTCTTCTCCAGACTGAACGGGCCCAACTCTCTCAGCCTCTCCAAGGACTGGTGCTTCTGCCCCTTGATCATCTTGACGGCCCTACATTGGACTCTGTCCTATATGTGCATGATTCTCTGCTTGGGGGGCCCTGAGTGGACACAGCCCTCCCAAGTGTGGCCTCACCAGTGCTGAGAAAAGGAGAAAGAGCACCTCCCTTGACTTTGCTTAATACAACTCAGGTTACCATTAGCCTTCTTTGCTACAAGTGCACATTGCTGGCTCATAAGCAACTTGGTCTCAAAAGAGAACTGTTATTCTCTCTTTTCAATAACAAATATTTACTCTGTGTGTATGTAGGCAGAACAGATAATTCAACTGAGTTGCTGTGACTGTGCCTGTCCAGTTATGCCTGTGAGGAAACCTGCCTCTGGTTCTGCTTAGTTTCTGGTCTACTATGTGGTGCAGAAACGTAAGGTGCTTTGACCCTGCATCTACATGGCCTTTCTGGGAGTCTCACATCATTTTATCTATCTTTGGTGTGCTTTGCATCAGCTGATTTACCAATTTTTTTTTTTTTTTTTTATATATCTATATATATCAAGTGAAGTGAATAAAATTCCACCTGCAGATAGGATCAAACTGCATATTTTACATTATGTATCTCAGTGGCACCTGGGTCCATGAGTAGAATTCCAGCTTATTACAGTAACACACACACAAAACCCCAAACAAAACAAAGCAAAACACAAAACAACTACCAAAGCAAGCAAGCAAACAAGCAAACAAACAAAAAAAAACAACCAACCAACCAACCAAAAAAAACAATAAGATGCTGCGTCAGCCTTTTGAGCTTTGTTACAGGGCATAGAAATATGTTGCTTAACTTTTAAATTAATTCTTAATTATTTATTCAGACAATCTTCCACTATAGAAAGGCTCACATGAGGCAGTTTCCAACAGCAAGAACAAAAAAGAACAATTAAATAAATTAGCTCCTGTATAATAAAACCCACATAGCACAATTTTATTATGGCCTCCCTAAATGCAGTTCCTAAGGAAAAAACTTAGTGAAGGCAAACTGAAGTAATGAACTCCTAGAACAATCCTTTTAATATTCTGCTCCATGTTCTCTGCAGAGCTGATGAGAGGTGTATGCAAACAGTTTTGCTGAGGGCAAAAGAATGTTTCATCATTAAGGAGCATGACCCTTCTCTCTGAGATCAAAATGAAGAGCATATGCCCTTTGATGTCCTCAATTGTTATTGTGACCGATCCAATTGGGCTGCTCATCACAAGTTGGAATGTTGTCCCCTGACACTACTAGATATTAAAATGTTACGTGATCATTAATTGTACCCACTGACACAGCAGAAATATTCCTCAATGTTATGTTTCTTTGATATGATGGATTTGTTTATTTATTTGTTTGTTTGTTTGTTTCATTCAGTGTTTTAAATCATAACCAGACACAAGAAAAGTCCAATTACTGTGAAATGCTTTGCCTTCCTCTCTTTCTCTGTGATCCTTCTGTTCCACTCTTGTTTCACGCTAGGCTAAGTGAAACCTCTCTAAGTGAACTCCTTGATAGCTATTTTCTACCTTGCATATATCAAAATATATCTATCTTTTGTTTACGTATGCATGGTTTTTGTTCTGTTTCACCACTAAGTGGTTATTGCTTGCTAAAATATATTTAACACTTAACAGAACATTGCATTTTCAAGTAGCGTGCAAAGAATGGTAGAATACATCTCGAATATCAGTCACTGTTATATATAATGGCTAACATTTTAAAAGCATTTTTGTTACCATGCAGTTCTAACCCTGAAAAGGATGAACAAGATATGAAAAGTTTCCTTAAACCAATTCTTTTAACATTTGTGGGTTGATGATTTGGGACCTTCAGATTTTCTTTTCCATTATATTTTTATGTATGGTCACATTTTGGTTTCTCCTTGTCAGGTCCAACTCCAAAAAAACACTTAAACACACATTTTAACTTGGGGAGAATCCCTGTCTAAAATAATTGGGAATTATTCACTTATTTAAAAACAATTGAAAGTCCTTTGCTGGATAGAGATCTTATTTTTCAGTCTCAGTTTCCGGTACTTCAGAAGTAGATTCTCTATGTACATTTTGATTTTCTGATTTCTTTTTTTTCTTCTTTACAGGTAACCCGATAGCTAAAGACAAATCAAGTCAGTCTCAAGGCTGGTAACATTAAATGCCACACATAGGAATTTAATTCCTCCAGGCAATCATTGAAGTGAAATTTTATACTGCTGGGGTGTATCCTTCAGAATCAATGAGAACCTGGTTTGCGATCAGCAACAGCCTTGAGATCAAAACTACAGGAAAGTTATTTTGAACTTCTGTGTCACAAAGATTTCAATGGCTTGAACTGTATACACTTGTAAAATTGCACTTGCTGAGGAATTTGCAGCTGTAACCTCAAGAGGTGATATTCAAAATGTGCAGAAAAGCAGCAATCATACGGATTCTCCATTCCAGACCAGTGACTTCATCATCCTGATGAAACCAACCTCTGAAATGTATTGGTTCCTTCTCTTTAAAATGATCCCTGGTCCACCATTCAGATTGCTGGTGGGACTGCACACTGCTTTAATTAAATTTCCGTTGCAGAATTTGTCCTCTGGCATGGCGCAGTTTTAGACATTTTTATCTGTATTCTAATCTTGGGGCTCTGAAGGGTACATATTTCAACATCTTGAAGTTGCTTTTGTTATAGGAATGGAAATATATATCCATTGTTAATAATTATTGTTGACAAGTAATAGTTATCGGAATACATCAATCATATTAGAATGTATAGTCAGGTTGACATGTTTCCCTAAGGCTAACCAAGTACTGCAGCTCTTTGGCAGTTAAAAAAGTAGTGGTCAAAACTCAATTACCACTTCCATTATAAGGCATTTTATAACTTTAAGATATACATTTCAATTTAGTTTGAAGGAGATGAGTGTTCCTGTACTTTACTTTCCTAACCTTTAATTCATTGAAATTCATGGTAAGCAGTCAAAGACAGTATTTCATCCCTTTTTGTAAAGGTAGGCAGGGTTGTAAATGAGGTTTGCAATTATGAAATTAGATGGTAATCATTCAGAATTTGTCTCTTTTTATTAAAAAATAAAATCTCTTGCTTGAAACTAAATACTGTTGGATGCTTATGTAGATGTCTGCTCACTCTCTTTGGTATGAAGGAAAAAAGTCCTAGTGCTCTCCCAGATTCACAGTTCATGAGTATTTTGCTTGCTTACTGTCATCCAATTCATACCTGATCCATGCCAAGATCACATTTACTTTTTTTTTTTAAATTTTCCATTTCAGTAGCAATTTTTTGAACTTTGTGATGTGCTAGTACGTGAAAAATAATCCTCAATATTTAAAGGCCTTAAGCATCTATGAGCTTTTTACTAAGTTATTACAGAATGTATAATTTTATACTCCATTTAATGTATATTGTACCATCTGTAATATTGATAGAACAGAAATTTGGCAATTCCTTTTACTGACACTACATAAGCACACTGGCTTACAGAGTAAGGGAGTTCTGACTGTATGCTTTGGTGCATTAAGTGAAAACCACACACACTTAGTGGTAGGCAAAATATATATAGGGTCAAGCTTATTTAAAAGTCCTGTGTGGTTACCAGACTTTCAGAAAAAAGAGAGAAACAATTTTATCATTACAAGCCATTGACATAGCTAGGTAGTTTTATATTAAGTTCCATGATGGATGAACACCCTGGAGTGCTCTGCCTCTCACAGAATCCCCTGCTGTTCCCAAACCATTTCATTACCTCTGTTGTATTACTGCACAGGAGAGTTAAATAAAATAAATGATTGTTTGGAATAAAATTGAGGAGTATATCATTCTGCTGAAAAATAGTCAGAAATGTTGTCAGGGAAAGATAGTCTTTTCTGATTAAATTTCAATTAGGATAAACTGTAACAGCAACTAGGTATTTCAGTATGTTAGGATGGATTAATATTGTATGGATTTGTGCTAGCAGGTGCAGGACAGAAGGTAGCATCTTAAAAACATTGAGACAGTACAAAGTATAAATGTGCTATTTTGTAAAATCTGAATATGGCCTGTCTTTGGTCAAAAATCTGCATCATGCTTCTCAATATTTGTTTTATTTGGTTCTTTGTTCTTAAACCAACATTGAAAATACTGTATTATATACAAGTGTAACACATGCATATCAATAAGTGAAAATAAATGGATTTTCAAATATACTGAATAGATTATCTGCAGTAGATTACTGTTGTGAATATTCATGACAAGTGAATAAAATTGTGATATAAAATAGAGTAACCTACATGGATGTTCGCTTTGAAGATCTATTCTGTTTACCTATGTAACAAAATAATTTTGTTCAATGAGTAGGAATCTCAAGGGTTATATTAATTCTGTATTTCTTCAGTAGGGCTGGGCATATCTCCCACCACATTGAAAGGTCCTTCTCCAAAGGAAATTGATCAAATGCAACTGTTCTAGCATTATCATGGGGAATTCAAGTGAGCATATTGTTGTTTTCAGACAAGATTGAATACAACTTTGTTTCTTTTTTTTTTTTCCCCCAGAAAATTCATGAAAATTTCTAATTTATACCTTTTCAGTATCAACATAACATGGTAGATATTCTTGAAATGGTAATGTTTCAGTTTAACTTGTTGAACTGTTTAAAAACAATCAAACCAGTTCAACACTGATCTCTGGTGGTCCATCTCAGAGCAAGCTGGAAAGTTCAGATGTCCATAGTGTCTGTTTTAGTAGACAGTGTCTGTCTTTGGACACAGTATGTGTGACTAGATACATTGTGAGTATTCATATCATAGGAATCTGGAGATTAGTTCTGCTTCAAGTTATTTTATGTTTTATTCCTTATATTCTACTTCCTAGATTATTTCATGTACCCAGCTTCATCTGATGACAAAGATGATCAGGCATAATAATCAGAGGAAAATCCATGTTACCTTTTGAATTTAGTAATCATCAAAAGCTCTGAATCATAGGAGATTATGTGGTCTCAGTCTGCAGTTCCATATGGCAATGCACTCTCAGGGAAAGAAAATTCACTGCTTTGTTCAAGCTTTTTGAAATGACATGTATTGGATTAGTTCAACTAAACAAAAAGGAAATCTTGATACGAGTCTTAATGAAAAAATTTCCAAAATGGATCTAGTAAATATAAAATAGGGCTTAAAAAATTTAAAAAATCTGCATCAGATAGGTCTGTACTGAAACTAAAATTGTATTATAAAGCTTGATATTTTGTTAGGTTTCATAAAAATAAAAGTAGTTTTGTTGTAGTTGTTGTAGTTTTTTCCACATTATGAATGTACGGCTGGCTTTTATAACTATCCAGATAATGCATGGGTGTCTGTAACAACAAAAAAGAAAAATGTGATTGGCATCCCTTTCTGTTGATTTACTGCCTCCTCCTTCATGCCCTGAATTTTACAAATCTGTTGTTAACCAAGATATTGACAAGGGAAAGTAACATAGTTTTGGGCTATAACAGCAACATTGCTGTAATCTCTAGTTTCTTTCTGCCAATAGATAGATAGGTCTATAAAAAAAGTCACACCTGAACAATCTGATGTCACTAAATGATTTCTCATGGTTTCAGTGGTATTAAATGGAATAATGAGAATTACCTAATCACTTGGTTAGTCTTCATAACACAGTTTGTGTCCTGAAAAACTTTTGTTTATTCTTTTATAGCATGAGAAAATATTCCCAAATTATATCTTTGAACTTGTTTCCATAAGAGGTTACATAATTTTCAGCTACCACTTTACAGTTGGTCATTGCAAATATTTTAGAAAAAAGGTCTTCTATGGCTGGTAGTTTTGAATCTTCTGTATTCATATGGACTTGTTATATGGTGATTACAAGAGGTAGTATATAAAAAGGCAGAATTATCCACAACTTTATTTTGACAGGTGATGACAGGTGTTGCCAACATCTGTTAATCCAAAACTAACTTAAGACCATCTGGCAGGAGGACCATTGCTAGTGACAGCTGGGAACTATTTTATAAGGAAATGATTCACTTCTTCTTTGTCAGACTTCTGTGAGTGGGATGCCAGGCTAGGAAAAACCATTGTAGTATGTTTTCATCACCAGAGATGCAGGTTATGGGATGTGGATTGTGCATACTGTTAGCATCATGTAGAAGTCCAGGCTGGGGCTTTGTGTGATGGTGGCAGAAGGTCCTTTGGTCTGTTCTCCACAGTGGTAGAAAGGTCTGTCTTCTGTCTCCAGGATTTGCTCCAAAACCAGACCAAATAAATGGCATGGTGCCTTGGTGATTCCAGCCAGGTTTGGAAAAGGCCTTCAGCTGGAGTTGAGAGTGTTCATCATTTTACTCAGAAAATTCTGAATGAGCAAGTTTATTAAAGTTCATGTGCCTATTGATGTTAATGATTAAACAGCCTTCCCTCTATTTTCAGTTCCTCCTTGCTACCACACAGGTACTGTTACGTGGCAATGGGGAGAGAAATCCATTTATTCTTTGCTCATATATTTTCTTGACTAAATATCACTAATCAAATCAATATTAGCTGTGACTGAACATATAGACTTGAAATATAGCTGGTTTTTTTGCTCTGAAAACATTTACTGCCCAACCAAGTTCAAGAAATAGCTTCTGTAATAGAAGTATTATTGCCCATATGTAACCCTCACTGTTAAAATTCCATATTAAAATCCTTACATTACATTTATATTCATAATTATAAAATTCTATTAAGATTTTCTACAACAGAGCTATTCTCTCCCCCCTATACCCTAATAACACTGTAGTTTGTGATTTATGGCTTGCCTTAAATTACTGCAACTGCACCATGGGAAAAAACATGTAAAAATTCTGATATTACCTGTACTGCTGAGACAATACAAGTTTTATCTTGGAAATGATGAGTAGGTGGAGTTTCAAGTTTATCCCATATCAGCATATTGTTTGTTTCTCTTGATGTCTTTTCTCCTTACTGTTAGAACAAACATGATAAAAACTGATTTTAAATTCTCCTGCCTTTTGTCTTAGTGTTTAGATTTCATATCAAGAACTTACAAAATGTATACTGGTTGCTCTAGTTACTATGTTTCTATATAAAGGAGTTTTTCTTTTCTCTTCTCTCTTTATGATTAATCCTGGATGCCTTGCCAATATTTGGGTGTATAAAGTATAACTCTTCCTATTACTGATTTAGAGTTTGAGTTTCTTTTGTTTTGTTCTTTTTGTTTTTGTTCAGACATTTTCTCCTTAGCTGGGATCCATTCAATTCTTACAAAACTTCCACAATGAAGATACAAATTTCTTTTATAAATAGTGTCCTGTAAATGAACACAGGCTCTTTGTAGTTCTTCTTGGAGAGAAAGGAAAAAAATGATGTGTCTCTATCATTAGCTTTTAAAGTGGTTTCCAGCTCAAACTGTTCTGTCTGGTTCTGTCTGAATAGGAACATTTTTTTTTTCCCAACTATAAATGGTCTGTGTTTCAATATGCTCTCTGATCATAAAGCTGATGAAATGGTCCTATCTGTATGGCAGATTACCTCAGCAGAATTTACAAATGGAAGATGATGATTTTGCTAATGTCCATGGGCAGGTAGACAGAATTTGGTCCCAGATGCTCTGCCTAATGTTCATGGCAAAAACGACTCAAAAACAATGCCTCCATATGCCGTAATTGCTCGAATTATTTCTCAGGCATATTCCCTTGTCATCCCTCATATGTAGAACTCATTAGATTCCTAGTGGGAGAACATATGGAGAGAAGAGATGATGGAAAACATTGTAAAACAGATTGTATATTTAAATTTATATTATAAAAGACCTCTGTGCACAGGCAAACTTAATGGAGAAAGTCCAAACTCATTCTTCCAACTTCATCAGGAAGTCCACATTTATGGAGCTGTTATCTGAGAGCATTGAAATACGTGATGGGTTAAAGCCTGACCTCAGGGATATTAGTGGGAATTCTGCTGTTAATTTGAATTTAACTTTGTATTTCCTATATTATTTTCCACATATTTAGTTAAACCATAGATGTGTAATTTATTTTGGCTAGTAGAAATGACCAGAAGTCAAAGTTCCACCTACACAAATCTTTTGGCAATACCAGGTCTTTGACTGTGGGTTTGTGAATTGAGTGTCAAAACAATGACTTTAAGGGCTATTCTTTTTTTTTTTTTTTTTTTTTTTTTTTCCACAAAAAGAGAAAGAAAAAGAAAAAGAAAAGAAAAAGAAAAAATAAAAAGGAAAAGGAAAAGCTCATTGATGAATGGGGATCCATATCCAGTGTGGAGATAATGACTACTGAATATTAATAATTAATTATTTATCCTTATTGTTAGATTAAAGAAAAATAAGCTAATAATACTTGAATTCAACCATTATATGCAGAATTTTGTGATGCTTTTTTAAATTATACTTGAGTCTTGTTTTATAGCATTTTTTTTTCTTATTTTTGACTCACGGCTGACCATGAAGCTGATTTCAATAGGGAGCATCTGGGGTATTGTAAAAGGTCCCAGAAGTGGAAGTGGGCACTAGCAAAACTTGTCCAGTGGACAGGCTGGAGTTGGATAGACTGGGAACACTGTGACTTTACTGCTGTGGTTGGTAAAATATGGCTATCACCTACAGAAATGCTTCTGCAAACATTATTGTTACCCAGCTCCTAAAGAAACTATTGTGACAATGTCTTACAGCATGCAGCTGAATCACATCATACCTAAATGATTTTTGGAAGGACAGAGAGGAAGAGTGTGGACATCTCTTAAAATGTGACTCTTCATGCCTTAAAAATGTCAGATACATCCACTGGATGTTTCTATATAGGTTGTTGCCTTTCTAAAAAGAGAGACAAAATGGCTGTTTAGGTAGCATTTGCAGTGGAGGCATGTGTGCATGTGTGTGCACACATGCTGGCAAATATCCCTATCAAAACACAAGATTTTGTGTCATGTCTTGAGAGAGGGCCTCCAGAAATGCAGATCTGACCCTTCTCAATTACTACTGAAATTAGACTGCATTGCTATACTGCTCTAAATCAAACCTCCATGGTATGCTACTGGCAAGCTGCACCACTTGGCCTACACCTTTCAGAGCAGAATAGTTGTTCTGATGAACCTCGTCGGGAAGCAAAACATGCATTACTGTACATGCTCTTTTCTTACACTAACAACCCTGATTGTTTTCTGTTTTTACAGTTTATCCACTATATACGTATTAGCCTTTCTGTTACTGATGATACCTGTTAAAATACTGTCATCATTTAGGGACTTTTTAGACACTGCAGGAAAATGCTGTTTGGGTTGTAAGTCTTTCATTAACATGTTGTGGTTTTCCGTTCCCTCAGTACCAGCATTAGAAACTAGGTGATGAAGTAGTAAAAGAGCCTTGAAGATGTACTGATTTATTTACTCTCAGGCAAGCAGTTAGACCTTGCTCAGTTAAGGAAGTTACAGCTCCTATGTGTTCTGTCAGTCATAATATCCAGCCCTGTGCTTTGATTGAAATTTGATTATACAGAAATTTGTGTGGTAGTAATATAAATGTAAAAGATTAATAGCTACTTGAAAGATGGATCCTTAAGTATTGATGCATGCAGTGAAGTATCCAGGACTTCCAAATTCAGGGTTTTACTTAATGTTCCTGATGACTAGATCAGCATAGTACTAATTATTTTCCCCATTTTTTATGTCTTTGGAAGGATATACAGATATACCAGACGACTGGAAGCTAAAAAGCTGACTTAACTGGACCTCAGTTAATAATGTGTTTATTAGCCAAATCCATATAGCTCGACTCTTCCCTCACATGTTGTTAAAGCATCTAACATAAGGACCTTATATTGCAATTATAGTTCTGAGAGGAAACACAATAAGGAACAACAAGGCAGTTTGTGTCTGTGTTAGCTCCACTATCTTTACTAAACTTATTCACTGGGCATATCTGGTTTTAAGCATTCTAGCTCCATAATTTAGAAAAATAAGCTGCAGTTCATTTGAACATGTAGATGAAAGGGCATATTAAAAACCAAAGGCTCAGGTAAGAAAAAAATAATGTGGGTGACAAAAAACTTGAATCTGCTTTACAGTTTTACCAAATATCATATTGCTATGTTGAGTCTGGGAATTATGTAATCTTGGTCCTGCCTCCAACAGAGCAACACATGAATACCATTCCTTCCCTTGTCCTACCATAAAACATACCTAAGGCAATTTAAGAAAGGCAAATGACAGTCCTCTCAGTACAAGATCTCTATTCCATGCCTTTGCTCCTTAAATCCTGAAAACAGAGCTTTCTGAGAACCTTACTGGTGACGAAAGCTTCTTATGGACTTTTGTTCAGGTTTAAATTTCATTCTGCCTACCTGTGCCAGCCCTTTGAAAAGCTTTATCATTGGTTCATACACCCTCCAGGCCCTGCTTTGTTGTTGCTCAACATGGTCCAAAGTATACTTTGTAAATATCGTGTTTATATTTGATGTTTTTGATTGTCTGCAGGAATTCCAAAATGGCATTTCTTGCTTTGTGTCAAACTTGAAAGTTATTAAAATATCCTGAATAGTCATAAACTCAGTCGACTTGTTCACAATAAAGAGCTGTGATGCCTTAAGCTACTTTTTACCAGTCAGGGTATTGTCAAGGTGACCTTTTGTGCTGTTTCAATTGCATAGCCTTGCCATTATTTAACTATTAGAATGATGGAAAGCTTGCACTTTGCTATTTGAGTGGCAACATTTCCAGACACAGGGACCTGAAAGAATGAACATATGAGAGGCTATAATTAATGTGCCACATTAATGAGTTAAGGATAAGGAGCCAAAGAAAGGCTAACCTGGTGGAGCAAAGCAGTTGCAGTCTAGTCTTGAAAACTAAAAATCCATTTGCAGTGCTTTCTAGAATCCTAATATCTCCTGCTGGTGACAAATTGTTAATGATAGCTCCTTTTTCCTGCACTTTGTGTTGACCATCCATCATTATTGAAATGTACAAGAAAATGCAGCCTCTGGAATGCTATTAAAATTCCTCTCAAATTTCACTGTTAGTGAAGTTACAGCACAAAATATATTTTTACCTTCTATATATAAAAAAAGTTGATTTTAAAATGTCCATATATATTTATGGAAATAAAAATTCATAAAATACTTGTGTGTGTGTGTGTATAAATAATGAGTGAAAAAAAAGCTTTAAGCTTTAGAAGCCACAAAAAAGCCCACTACATACTAATATATTAGGGCAGAATTAGTGATATGCCGTGTGGTCTAATATTATCTGGCCTACTCAGGACTGACCCACTGTTTAAAGAGGAAAAGTGAGCTAAAACAAATAGGACCTATTTTACACCACTGTCATTCTGCCCCTGGATGTCTGTGTATGTCTTCTTTGTAGGGCAAGGGATTTTGTATGATAAGGTAATGTGAAGCAATCATAGATGGGAGTGAAAAACTCATCATTTTTGAGGAGGGGATAAAAAAAGGAAAATAAGTCTTTTTTGTAAAGTTAAAATGCAAATTTAGGAAAATTAATGTTTGCTTTTGTATGTGAATTGAAAAGTAAAACAAGTATTGTTATTGTACTTTCTAAACAAAAATGAGAAATAGTTGACTTATATGAAATGATTTCACTGAATTTTAATCCCATTCATAACTATGTAAAAACAGAATTGTTTTATGACTGCATAGTTAAATGTACTCTGTCTACATGAAACTTGACTCATGTTGATATAAAGCAAAATCTTTGGAAAGTTGTGGCTGTTGGAAAACCTTTTGTCTTCAAAATGCTGTTGGAGGAGTGTGAACATCACAGACTGTGGAAGCTGTGTAAAAAGCAGAACTGAAAAAGGTTTATTTTTTCATCAGTGGTTAGGTGATTTATATGCATGACTCTCATTAACATTAATGGGACTTATCTGCCTCATTTTTTATGAGCCGGATGTGAAGTTAATGGCAGTCTTCCCATTGTCTCTAGTGGGCTGTGGATCAACCACTAAGTGCATAAATGAGTTTGTTTGAAATATTGGTGCTTGTAGACTTAGAATGTCAACATGCTACATTCACATTTCCAACAAAAAAATGCGGTGGGAATACCTAAGAGTGTGAACTGAGGAGTTAAATACTGCAGCATGCGCTGATCTGTGTGCACTTTGGGGCATCTACACAGCAGATTGTAGAGATGCCTGAGCCAGCTCTCAGTGAGCTAGTGTGAGCAGAAACAGTAATCTGCTAAACAGCACGAGCTGATTTACTGCTCAGAGATCTGATGAGGGGTAGGTGTAATGGGGTCTGTGGTCCAGACCACGTGATGGGGGAGTTGCTCTGTCATACTACACTGTACTCCCATCAATAACATGGTAATAAGCAAACCTGTTTTTTTTTGAAATCTACCCTTACATGTGTATAAGCTGAGCTCTCTCTCTCTCTCTTTTTTTTTTTTTTCTCCAGCCTTTATTTTTTATTTCTTATTTTATATTGTAATAGTAATAGAGGAATATATATTTTTTTTTCTTCCCAATAACCCTTTCATTGGGTATGTAATTGGGTATGTATGTGTTGCAGTTTTAATGAAACTAGACTGCACTACCTTTTTCTTCTGTGGGAGAGGGAAAGAGTCCTGATATTTTCAGCACAACTGGAAGGATTTCTATTCAAATCCAGGTTCCTTATTGACCCAATCACTACAGGCAGCAGTGACCGGCCTGGTCATCTGCGGAGAATGTCTGTGGCCACACACAGAGCAGCCGGTATAGCTTGGCTGTGGACTGGGAACCCTTCTGGCTCACCTTAATGCTGGCAGATCCCCAGCAGTGACAGGTTTCTCCTTATCATAAAGTCGCATTGGCGTATGCATGCAAAACTGGTCTACAGAAGAACTTGCATTGTGAAGCTGGTCTTCTGTTAGTGTTAAGGGAAGCTGTGTCCTGAGTCTTTAAACACATGGGGTTTCTCCTCCCAGTCTGGCATACGTGTCTGCTGCTGGTCCCAATTCCAGGATCAGCCTCTAGTAAGGCTACAAAATGAAGATACAAATTGGAGATACAAATGTACACACAACACAAACATGGCCAGCCACACAGCTTAATGCAGACTGGAGACTGGTGCCTTTGGAGACCTACTTAGAAACAGACAAAGCATGCACATAACCATGCACAACACAAACTGCCAAATCCCTCCTTCCTCTCTGTTTGATCAGGATCGAAATTTGCTAGTGGGGCCTACACACACCCTCAGTCTCCCAGTTTCCAGTCACTAACACATCTGATATTCCTTTGATTGATAGTGTGGACTTCAAGTCAGTCCAATATCCTTGCTTGGACACTGATCCCCTTCCCAGTTACAGTCTATGACCCTGGGGCTTTCCAAGCAGTGGTGATCAGACTTGGATAGGCAAGTGTATTGACCAGAAATCAGCTTGCACATAACTGCCCCCTTGTATCCTTACCCTTCTCCAATTTTCCAATGCCCGTTCCTCCATGATCTCTCCCTTTTCCTTTTTTTTTTTTTTCTTTTTTTCCCAGACATCCCTTAAGTATCATAGGCTCTTTCAATCCCCTTGAAATATATTTTAATAGGCTTAGCTTGGTTCCATAGTCCCACTGAAATATCCCAGAGTTTGCACTTTCACATAATTATCTTTTCCCCTCTTTCCCCCCCCCCCTTGCTTATCAGTTACACAGTTTTGGTTGAACCTGACCAAGGTCATGTCTGAGCAGTTCCTTCAGTGGCCCATCAGTCAGACATAAGAGCTCTGGCTTTTAGTGTGACCTCAATTATGTACTGTTCTTTAAACTTGATATATGTATATGTTTAATCCACTGCTTTTCCCATGTCTTTTTTTTTTTTTTAATATGCTGAATAGCTGTTAATCAGATATCCTTACAAACCAGATATTCTTAAATTTCAGCCATATCATTACAGCTAGGTTTATTTAGTTTAGACAGTGGCTTCTGACCTGAATTCCTTTGTGCACCCTCACCTTGTCCTCCCTGTGGAAAGTCTCACCTCCTCAGTGTGGGTATGTACAGTACAAAAAAGTAGGGAGAATACTTCTTTAAAAGAAAAGGGTTGGATTTTAACTTTCCTTTCCAGGTCCTCTGAGATCAGATGGACCAGACATGCTGCCCTGAAGCCTGAGTATGAAACTGACATTCAAATCTTCAAAGAAGTATTAAAAAGAGATGCAGAACACATTATCTTCATGACCTGAGAGTAATGAGAGCATGGAAACCTGAGCAGGCTTGTGGAGCAGAGGTCTATAAAGGAGAGCAGGTGCTCAGGATGCTTTCATCGCAGCCATTGATTCAACACATCCTTGTGCAAGCACATGGGTTTTGCTCCCTTCAGAGATAATCTCAACACTATTGATAATTTATCTTTAGGATCAGCCTCATATGGCATATTGTTTCCTGGGCCAGCCTCAGGAAGACTTAAGTCTTCACAAGCTATCGAGCAGGCATGTGACTGTCCCATCTGACTTATGCAGGAGTGGTGGTCCTTCATTGTGCCAGTGCAAGTCAAGCCTCTCAACTTAATCTAGGCAGCCTAAAAAAAATGGCCTAATCCAAATGACCTAAAGGCACCTATATATAGCCTGCTGCAGCTGAAAGGCGCAACAAAATACAATTAATTTCCATCTCAGGTTGAGATTTTTCTCTGGTTATTCTATCTATACGACACCTTGGAATGTCAGCTTTTGCGGAAGAATTGGATTTCCCCTAGCTCTGGATTCCTTAAAATTTTTCAAAATATGAGCAAAGAGAATTAGGAAGGTTACTACTGTACAGTATTTGTAAATCCACTAGGTAGGATAGAAGCAAGTAGCCAGGTATGGAATTTACTGGCTACATTCACATATTTTAGGGTATGTAGAGCTCAAGTAACTACAAGAGGAACAGAGGAAATACTCCTCACTTATTCATCTCTGGGATGACTGCACATTGTGCATAAGAGAAAAGGTAGCAGCCTGGAAGAAAATAGATCACTGCCATTGAGTTTGCCTGCAGCAAATTTTAAATTGTTATTTACAAGCTGTGTGTTAGTTTTAATTAATACTTTTTCTTCTTTTCTTTTTTTTTTTTTTTAGATTAAACATTGTTTCATTATTTGATAATTTTTAAAGTCCTTCTACATCTTGTTAACAATCAGCAGGTTGGACTGCATTGATTCAGAGTTTCTTCTTGCATATATTCACAAGTTTAATAAAGTTCTGCATTTGTATTAAAGACTTGTAGTCTGCT
Source organism: Anser brachyrhynchus (assembly GCF_964034855.1). Taxonomy (NCBI): domain Eukaryota; kingdom Metazoa; phylum Chordata; class Aves; order Anseriformes; family Anatidae; genus Anser; species Anser brachyrhynchus. The sequence goes on along the minus strand of NC_137694.1, from coordinate 35,424,219 downwards.
TAATTGTAAGGAAATGGGAAACCACAGTAATGCCAAAGGGTTTTATTAAAGTATCAAAAATCAGCAAGCAATACACAAACCAATTAAATAGCTCTCTATGTCCCTGAAGTAGAAAGCACAGAGGCTTGCACTTAAATTGAGATTTTCTGTGACAATGAAATCATCCCTTACCTAATCTAATATGTACAATTTATCAGATGCAATATGCCAAATGCTGTCCTTCCACCACAAAAATTAAAATAAAATAAACACAGTCCCCTAAAAACACATCCAGCAGTTTTAAAGTATTTCCATTAAAAATGTGCATTTACAGTCAATGACTGATCTAAATCACTGTGTGCACTATATAGATGCAGGCATACATCTGAGTTCACTTGTCTGCATTCACCCTGGGACTGTGCTGCTTCTAGGGTGCTTTCTAGGTGGTGTGATATCTCTGTGGAGTGCACTCCAGTACGTGGAATGGATTCCACAAGAAAAATTGCTACCCTTAGTGATGCAGAAGTTTCTTTGGTGCCTGAGAGTTGGTGTAGCCGCTCTGAAAGGAGTCTCTCTATGGTTAACTTTGGAGTATACTTGCAGAAAGCTCTTCCAGAAGATCATGCTTTTGACTTTATAGAAGAGACAGATAGCAGAATTAATGAGTGTGTTTAGCTAACAAAAAGTCCTATCACACTAATAAGAGTCCTTCCCACCATACACATGCTTTGTACAGTGCCATACCTTACCGGTAAACTGGGGATGGTCGTCACAGCAATCTTGTGTTAGATATGAGAATCAGTAGGAGTATTTGAATGTGGGTACTCAGCGTTATGTATTTTTTACACAATTTTTTGAGAATGGGGGTGGAAGTATTTTACTCATCATCCATGTGCTGGATATGGTTCTAGTAAGCCTTTCCAGGGCTAGAGGAAAATCTACCGTAGAGTTAATAAGCAATACAAACTGGACTAATTCCTTCTGGTCTGGCTGTGAATCAGAAAGCGTTTTCCAGCTCACGTATATATATTTTTTTGCAGTGGATCTTGCAAATTTCTATTGTATGGATGTTTGTATTTCAAAGCAGTCATCATTAACACATTTTGCTGGCAGATTTGTCCCAAAGGGTAGAATGAACATGAATTTTTCCGTCTTCACTTCTGAGATGACCCTTTACTGTTCGACAGAAGCACAGAGTGTGATCTGTAGACATTATTTGCATGCACTAAATGTCACTTAGCACTTTAGTGGATTGGCAGACATTTTTAAATCCCATGACCATTAATAATCAGCTGGGTAGCCAAAAGCACTAAGGCAGATTTCTTTTATTATTTCCTTAAATATTAAGAGCAAGAAAACTATTGAATCTCTTAAAATGTTTAACAAGTAAATGGGGATTTTTTTGTTACATCATCACTACAGTTTCCTGTTTTCTTTCATAAAAACATTAGAAATGAGACTCAAATTCCAATTAATGTTCATTTACCCCAGCAATGTTTAATATCCTCAGTCCATGAGATGTGAACTGATGTACTTTAATGTATGTTAATATATTAATAATTATCACAACTGACCAACAAAATATGTACCATTATTTGATCCACTCATATTTAATATAAATTTCAGATTTGCTAGAGAAAAAGATTGGCCTCCAGAAAGCTGTGAAATTGTCTAATTTGACAGGATTTAAAGATTCTGAGTGGGAAATTAATATACAAAGACTAAACACCAGTGTATAAAATAGATTCATGATCTACATACATGTATTTAATGTTCCATATGTTCATCTTCTAATATTTTTAACTCCCTATTCTGTATTGTCTTTGCAAAATCCTTCTATATATATTAATAGATAATATACTTTCTTTGAAGAAGAGCAATGAAAAACACACATTGACAGGCAACCATAAAGGCACTCCACACCATTGTAAGAAAGTTCTGTACTACTGCAACCATCCAATTGAAATGATAAGTAATAAGACAAGAAAGAGCCTCTAGAAAAAAAATGATATGCTTTTCCAACTAAGGCAGTGTACTTAGACTTTCTTGGTGCATATATATATATACCAGTACCAAACGCTTTCTCAACTGTTTCATAGCTCTTAATTGCCATGGCCATAATTTAAATGGAAAGAATAACCTTGCTCTCAGGACAACATTAAGAAGTGTAAATCTCCCACACCACAAAACACTCCTTAACTCTATATTACTTTTAATATATTTACTCTTCAAGGCTTTCATGTTCTAACGGAGAAAGCACGACATTTGAGCATCCCACCAGCTGCTGATTGTTCAGCATAGTGAGATTTTTCTCCCATGTCATGAATGGATGCTTTTAAAGGGCATCAATTTCTCGCCTGAATGGAAATCAGAATCTTGTACACAGTAAGCCTTGTTGTTCCTGTCAATACTCATAATGCTTTATTTATGGAAAGGACATTTTTTTTGTCAGTAACTGTTCCTATTGTTCTTAATTCTTTCATTGTTTTATATCTCTTGGATTCTCTTCCACATTTACAGAGACTTTTAAGGTAGGACTAAAGAAAGTTAGAATAAAAATATGAGCTATTCACAGTATGCTATAACCTAACCAAATTAAATAGGGACAGCAGGAGCATAGTTTTATTTACATCTGAGCTTTACTCAGCTGCAGCGAGGAGATGTTTACAGCTTTTCATTTGTGTTTCCTATTGCTGGTGAAACAGTTCCCAAGAAGCATTTGGAGTTTCTTCATGAGTACATCTTTCTCAGTTGACTTTACACGCTGTTTCAGCATTGTTTCATCACATCACTGTGAACTTTTTCTTCTTATCCAATACACTAAATAGGAAGCCATGGGAAGTGGCAATTCCACCATCACCATATTTCTGCAAATGGAATGCTCCCAAGCATAGGCATTATTCCCCCCAGCAGTCAGTCATAACATTCTTGCTGCTTGAATAGTGGAAAGTAGGTTTAGCTGACAGAAGAGCCCATCCCAGGAGGTCACAATGAACTGGAAAAAATAATATAAATATGAACTTTGCAACAACACTGTTATGGCAGCCTCAGAAAGCAAGAATCTGCTCATAGTGGATTGTCAAGAGAAGAGCTTTTGATACATGTCCAGGATCTGTTGCCTCATCCCTGTATGATAAAGAGGTTTACAACTCCTCTGAGTGGATGACTCCTCCCCCAAACTCACCCTCTTCTTGTGTCATACTGTGATGACATTTATATTGTGACAGATGTCACAAAAATGACGTTCTAAGATAATTTGAATTCAGGCTCAACAGACTCTTTGGTTCAAATTCAAAAGTTCCTGAAGTAAAAACACCCCAAACCTCTATGTCATGCATCTATGTGGAATGCCTATGTCACAGTCATAACTGATTGTCTGCAGAAAGAGACATCCATAGACATGATATGCTTAAGAGACATCCATAGACATGATATGCTTACAAACTTTCCAAAATCTGCTTGCTGCCTTGGCTGCTTTCAGATATTAAAATTAACTTTCTGATGTACCAAGTTTTTTGAGGATCACGAAACCACAGGACAACTCAGGCTGGAAGAATCCCCTAGTGCAACCTCTAACACAAAACAAGGTCTGAGGTCAGACCAGGTTACTCAGATCTTCATAGACTAGTTTTAAAAATCTTCAGGGATGGAGACTTCACAAGATTTAAAAAAACAAACAAACAAAACAAACAAACAAAAAACAACACTTTCATTAGCATTTTCATAGGGTGTGTATTGAGAAAAAAAGGGAAGATTAGTATAGAAAAAAAATTTATGACAAAATGAACTTGACACCTTTTCCCTCTCCAATTGCTCAAAATGTCTGTTTCTATTACACTTTCCTTTTGTTTGCCTTTCACTTGTACAGGTTTCTCCTCCATTACATATAAAATGCTGCAAAGAGCCATGGCATGAGGCATGTATAAATCGGCAAACATCTGGCTGGCTTTCTTTGGTGTGAGCTGTAGGGCATCTCCGATGTTGTATAAATATCACAGTCCCACATTTTCTTTGCAAGTAATGGTTCAGAATTTTATTTTTTCCATATGTTGCTTTTCCAATCCCAATCAAATCTTTAGAGAAGTAACTAGGATGAGTAACACTCCAAAACACCAGTCTGAGCTTCTTCCCACTGCATGTTTTAGGAAAGCAAGCAGGCATCTATTCAAACCATAAATGTTCTCAGGGGGACAGACGTTTTCTCTGTTTTCAAAACTAAACCAAATCCCTAAATTCCTATCTCTTTTCTTCTGCTTTTGTCGAAGAACCTTCAGCTTTTCTGCAGATCCCCCTTCCCTCCTTTATATTCCCGAATGTTCTTCTCTCCTGCCTAATTGCCTTCCTCCTTCCCATTTCTGAACATGGTCACTGACTGTCTTCCCTCTGTTTGGTTATGTGATAAAAGCTGGTCTGCTTGTGCAAAAAGGAGTACAAAGAGGCAATGGTAGATGGGAGATCCAAAATAATACTGTCTCTGCTACTCCCAGTACCATCACGGGCCTATCTTCAGGTTCCTGTAGGAGCACAGGGGCCCAATGGCTGGTGGGAACCCAAATTAAGGATTCAGAGGAAGAAAGGCACTGTATATGGCCTGCCAGGGCTGTTGGAGGAGGAGACCCTCAGCCCCGGGGTCCATCTAGATGACTCAATGATGGATTAACTTTCAGATGAGGGTGGGATTGCTGACTAGGGGTATGGAGCACATTGTGGGCTGCAAGGGAAGACCATTTCAGGATTGCACAAGACTTATTACGGGATGTCTAGAGGTGGAAGTGGGGAAAATAAAGGGATAATGGGAGGGCTGTTTATGTTTGAGTAGTTTGCTAGTTGGGATGCTTGGGGCTTGTATGTTCCCAGGTGCTATTAGCTGAGGATACTGGGGGTTACATGGGCCAGTTACTGGGCAGACTGGGTGTCTAAGTCCTGCTGCTGTCTGTGTTTGTGTGAATACTGCGTGTGCTATCTCTGTGGCCAGACATGAAGTGCATACACGTGCCTACTGCGAATCCATGCTTAGCCTCACTATTGACTGGACCTCGGTCACAGAAATGCAACAGCCTCACCACTCCTTGGCTGCAAGATCCAGCCTGTTTCCTCCTAACATTCTTCCTTTCACTGTGGGCTTTCTGCTTGGGAGCTGATAACATTGCATTATTTCAAGAGCTTTTTCACTCCTTCAACATAGTTGTATGTTTCAAATTCTCATAAAATGTGGAGCTCACTGCACTGGTAACTATGGATAGGAGAATCCCTGATTATCAGGAAAGAAACAACCAGATTTAGGAGCATTTATGATATCCATCGTCTTTACCCACCCTCTCTCATCTTCCTCTCTCTCCATTTGAAACAATTACCTTACTACTTTTGTCTTTCTATTTACTTAATACCTCTGTCTACCTTGGATTCCCTACCAAATAATGAAGATGTGCTAGATGTGCTATCATACCAGAAAGCAGCTCAGAGAAGAACAACAATACAAGAAAACCAAAATTTACTTCCAAAATTCTAAAATAACTTTCCAGTTCTTATTCACATGTCTTAGTGGGTCCCCACTCTGTCCTAATCAGATGTCCAGAAGGTAGGAAGAAGACTTTTCTCCATGTCAAGTATATTGTGAAATCTGAAGACACTCTTTCCCACAAAGTAAAACCAAAACTGAAAAGAAAATACAGGCTTACCCTAAAATATCTGAAGAGAAACACCATTACCTGACGAAACAGTCAGCTTTGCAGATTGTCCATGTCTAGCACCTGGGGTTTGATCTGCAAATTTCCCAGCATTTATCTAATCCTTACCTGAACAAAAAACATGTTCCTTTTGACTTTATCCTTACTGAAAAAGGTTCAATGCTACATCTAGGTCATTGCATACAGGATGATGTAGTGCCATTCCTCCATCTTCATCTTCCAACATAAACACGGGAATATGATCTCCCAGCTGAAATACCTTACTTACTGAAAAAGTTGATAAGAAGTGGGGGTTATTACCACGTACCTCAAATCTTGTAAGGAACTTTACTGTGCTCAAGTATCACTAATGAGCAAGGTTACTTCTATGAAAATGCACAATTTGTTTATGGTACTATTGGAGTAAGGTAGCTTCAAAGTGGAAATCAGATGAGAAATGTCATTCCAATTGATATGATTTTGGAGCTGATTTAGAATAGCTTCCTGATAACAGACTGTACTTTTGCTTTTATCTTGCATATTTTAAGGATTAAGTGTATTATCAAGTATCTAATCCTAAAAATTACAGAGAAGCTTATGCTCGTAAAAGACCCAGTTAATAAATCATGTGCTGAACTAAATCTCAGTGATGATGCTTAGTTCTGCTTTTACAAAGGCAGATTAATTTACATGTTATAGGCACAAGGTTATTAAGAAGAGTTGAAAGAAATTAGGATTTAGGTGAAAAAGTCTAAATATGGGACAGTTGTCTTGTCAAAGCAAATGAGGTATTTCTTTTTTAATTCTCCCAGCTATTGGTTTGCTGGTAATACGGAAGAATGTAGTCTAGATTATTATTATTTTATTTATTTATTAACTGACAAACAAATGTGACAGACTCAGGAGGAGTCAGCTGAGCCATGAAGATTGTGTCAGACCACGGAACAGCAATGATGCTGATCTTGCTCTTCCTTTTGACTTTTCCAGTCTAGAAATATTCTGTTCTTTCAATCTCTTCTTATAGTTTGATTTTTTCTAGACCATTTCATTGTTACTGCCACCTTCTGCATTTTCTCTGGTTTTTCTGTGTTTTCTGAAAGTGTGCTACTGAAAACTGAACTCAAGCGGATGCCTCTGTAGTTCCTTGTAGACCAGGATACTTGTCTTCTTATATGCCACACTCCTAGTAATACATCCCAAAATTAGACTTACCTTCTTTACAACAGCAGCACACTGTTGACTTGTGTCCAGTTTGGGGTTCTTCTATCTCCCAGATCCTTTTTTTTTTTTTGCAGTGTAATTACATAGGCATTTCTTTCCCATGTCATCCCAGCTGGATGTGGCTCTGGGCAGCCCTGCTCTAGTGGTTGGCAACCCTGCCCAGAGCAGGGGGGTTGAAACTAGATGACCTTTAAGGTCCTTCTCAACCCAGGCCATTCTATAATTCTATGATTCTATGATATGTGTGCATTTGAGTCTCCTGTAGTGTTTTGCAAGTGTTGTTATTGAATTTTATTGTATCAGTCTCAACCCATTTCACCAATTTATCATGATTATTTTGAATTTTAAGCTTACTCTCCAAAATGCTTGCAGTCCCTCTCAGCTTTCTTATCCAAAATTTTATAAGCAGCTTTTCCTTTCCATAATTCACATTGTTCATGAAGACACTGTCTAGAAGTGTGGTTCCCACCTAATACCATCTTCCAGTGTGATGCAGCCTACGGATAATTGCCTTAAAAATGGCTCTTTGACCTACAATACATCTGTGTTCAGGCAAAACTAAAATGTCAGGCACTGATCATGCTTATTAAATCTTTCAGTGCCTGGGGGAATGTCATGGCAGACTGTTTCTCCTGCTTTTTCTCCTGAGAGAGTGACTGTTGCAAAAGTATTCCCGAGCTTCCTATGCTGCTTGGCTTGTTCTTCCTCTCTGTTCATTGGGCAAGAAACAGCCAGAAAAAAACAAATATTGTCATGGTTTTGTCTCAATAAATGGGTGGTGGATTCTTAATGTTACTTGTTTTTAGGTACTTGCAAATTGATTACTTAATCATTTGCTTTGGTATCATTCTGCATAACAAAGTTATGTTTACTGATCTTTAATGCCCCAAGTGTTTGTTTTTCTTTTTCTTAAAGGTAAGATCAATACCTATCCTTCTCCATCCATTTCAGATGTCATCTGTTTTCCATGAGGTCTAGAAGATAATCACTAATGATTCAAAGATTGCTTTGCTCTAGGATAAATTTCCTCAGGCCTTGTGACTTGAATATATACGTACCTTTTCTGTATACCTAAATATTCTCTGATGTGTTCTTTTTCTTGACTGGCCTATGTTCACATCCCTATGTTAATAGCAATCTTGTGAAGCATCTGATCACTATTAACCCTTTTGTGAAAAAGGAAGCAAAAAAGCCCGAGACATTTCTGCCTTCACCATGTCTTCTGTCAATAGGTCACCTTCTCCATAAAGCTCAAGAAATTTTACTTTGCCTTGCCGTGTTCTCTAATGTTTTTATAAAGTCTTTTTTGTTTGTTTGTTTGTTTTATTCTTATCTATCTTTTGCCAGATTATAATCCATTACTTAATTTTACACATTTGCACTTATCCATTCCTGTTTTTGTCTGTATATGCTTCTGTACTACTTTCTTAATCATTCTAAGCAACTTTTTTCTTTTTCTTTATTTTTTGGACAACTCATTTTTGTTTCTGAATTACTTAGAGAGTGCTCTGTGATTTCATATCATTCTTACTGCTCTTCCATTTTGGAACTGTATTAACTTCAGTATTGTTTGGTTTTATATGTGTTGCCATCAACAATCAACAGTCGTTTCCCCCATTATTCCCTTGCCCAGGACTTTACTTACCAAATCCTGAGTTTATTTAAGTCTGCTTTTTTTTTTTTTTTAGTTTCATTACCAATAATTTTCTACTCTCATTCTTACTTTCTGAGAAATCACAATTTCTGTAGAAAAGAAAGCTGCTGTTGCAGGAGCTATAATTTTGAAAAATCTTGGGTGTTTTTTTTCCAGTGTTCCTGCTGGGGCATCATACTACTGAACAGAATTAATCTGCCATGGTAGGTACTTTGTGACACTGAACATAAGAGAGAAAAAGGATATTCTGTAATGTGACAGCTGAAAAGTGCTAACTCTGCTTTATGAAGAATGGTCTGGAAAGGAACTAATAATAAAAATGACAGTCCATTAACATGGTAGTTTTTTTGGTGTATGTATTAGGGAGGATATTATTTCACCTGTCATTGAAATGCAACCATTCCAGAGTGGGCAGAATGCAACAATGCCATATATTTTAACAGTGAAAACGATAGAGCCATTATCAGGAAGGATGAAATCCCTTTTGTGGAATTGCAATTCACAGATTATTATCTTTGAAACAAACTGACTAGGAGTTCAGCTCCTCCTTCTGAAAATGGATATACTACTTATTGATACTTCATATTAGAAAATGAGTTTTGCATTCAAATGTTCCATAATTATTATATGTTGAAAGCAGTGCAATTTCCTCCAAATGTAGAGTAAGAATTCCTAATTGAGTCTGGAAATAGAGGTATTATTGCTGGCAGGGAGTTTATGAGCTCTGGGAGAACATACCCTGTTTCACTCTGGGAATGGAACTGAAGGGTTAAGAAACCATGTAGAGTATGGCAGTCCATGTGTCTTTGGATCTGACCAGGATTGTCGGTATCACTGCACTCAAAATTCAGTTATGAGCAAAAGGCATTAACACCATGTATATGTAAAATTTTTATAATAGGTAATATTTATATATTTACAATAGGTATTTATAATAGTTAAATTTTTTTTGCTAGCCCAGTTAATGTTTTAACAGCCGGATCTTCATCAATAGCATTAAAGTTTTTTATAATAAAAATTCCTATTATCTCCCCCTGTTGACCGGTGGTTTTTTCATCCTTTCAATGTACCTCTATTGTCAAGGTTGACTCTCTGGTACTCCTGAAGAAAAATGGTGGTGTTGTTTTTGGTGCTGGTCAAGTCATCAGACTCCTGAGGTCTTTGTCAAATGGAGTGTTGATGTTCAACTGTTCAACATGGTTTTCTTCTTCAGTCTTGCATCTGCTTGGATTCATTTTTATACATTTTCTTCACACAGTCTTATTATATGTTGCTTATTTTCATTGGTTCCAGATTACTCTTTTTTTTTTTTTTTGAACTGGTGTTACGTGACTCACAAGGCTACACTGATATAGTGACTGCTGGGTGCCCATTTTCATTGGTATAAATATCATCCCGTTGGTCTGGGACCTCTGATCACTCTTCCACATCACTTTTTGTACTGCTGTCCTAAATTGTATAATCCCCACAGAATAACTACTTGCTGTTATTATAAACTAAAGCTAAGCTAAAACAAATTTAGACAATAGCTACTTTACTCCTAGAGAACTGTTGTCATGGCTAAGCCAGAAAAAAATCACCTCATGCCAATAAAAACCCTGGCAGGTCCTCAGACCCAGCACCTTAAGGGCAATGAAAAGTCTGTGACTGTTTGCCACAGACTGGCAATAACGACAAAATCATATTTACTGGGCTGCTCTCTACCTCCATGAAGGGAATGTGGTTTGACTGTACTCCTAACTTGATCCAGTGAAGTGCTGTTAAATGAATCTGTGCCATCATCTGTTGTTTTTGGTCTCATACTTGATTCACTACTTATGTTTGGTTTAATAGCATCTCTATTCCTCAATTTCCTCAGTAAAATGCAAATAATGTTATTTCCTGGACACTTATTTGTAAAGTAATTTAACAGCCCTTGAGGATATGTGTCATTAACTACTAATATTACCAAAGTGCTAATATAGGGAAGGTCCTAAAATAAGTTTCTAACCTCTGTTTTAGACAACTTAATTATCTGGTATGATATTTAGAAGCTTTAATATAACCCTTCTCTTTCCAACAATCGTTTGTGTTTAAGGTACCAAGAGAAGTAGTGGAGCTCTGGGAGACAGAGCATACATTGCAGCTGACTGATTTTATTTGGGAATTCTGAAACAGGTAATAATAACAAAGTAAGTCTGTCGAATCGGTTTGTCATATGGTATTAATTTATCTTGGGTAATGGAACTGCAAATTGTGGTATATACTATAATTTTTTGGCAGCTATAAAATGCATTTTATCTAAATATTCAAAAAAAAAAGAAAAAGAAATGATGAGAAATCTTAAATCTTCATCTACTGTAGAATTAGTTATTACTTTTCATCTTGCCTTTGGGCAAGAAAATCAGCCAAGTGCCAATGGGCACTATTACATTGCTACCCCATATATTTCTGCTGAGATATTTCTTATACCTGTCAGTGGTGCCATGAGGCCAGTTACGCAGACACTTCTGGTAAACACGGTGTTAATGATCAGTGATGAGATCAAGCAGTTCCACACCAATATATCAGTAAGAAAATCAGATTTAAGGGAAGGAAAAGACAAACTGTGAGCAAGTGGAACAAGAGAGAACACAGTCTCATGGGTAGTGCTGAGGCAGGACTGCTTAAAACAACTATCTCTGCAGTGGCTGTTTACTTGTGTGCTTTTTCAGATGGAGCAGGGGTCCTGTGCCCTAACCCATGATTCAGGCCGTGAGTCCCACCAGACAATCTCTAAGGGGCAAGAGTTTTGCTTTCTATTTAGTTCTGCATCTGTTTTCCTTCTGATTACTGATAAGCCTGGAAAGGAAAGACTTTCACGTCAATAGCTGGAGGGCTAAGTTTCCTGAGGTAATAGTAGAGGACCTTTCAGATGATGCAGGCTCAATTCTGGTTGAAGACAAAACCTTTTTATCCCTTTAAAGTGTCAGGAGAGGGAGCCCATTAGAGCCATGAAACGATCTGCAGTTAGTATGCAATTGGACTAGCAGCAAAAAATGATTGATTTTATTCATTAAGGCAACCACAAGAAATGCTGTCAGATTCCCTCTAGAAACAAACATCTCCCTGATCTCTAGTGGTTCCAAATTATATTCTGACTTATAAGATGCATTATTGCACATACTTATATGTTACATTATTTAGTACATGTATGTTTACCAGTTATACAATTTTTCCATTATATCTGTAGCACTCTACAGCTTCTAAATGATTGTATGAAGTAATTCTGTTCAATGTGGCATCTACACAAGTGCAGCAGCCTTTCTGAAGATCAACATTTTTTTAATAAAAGAAGCAACCAGAAAAGGGCACAAGAGGACATTTTAAAAAATACTTGAAATCAGACATGAAAAACACCACTTCTGTACTTATAAATGCTGGTTGAAACACTCTGTGCTCTCCTTCCATCTCTTCCCAGCCTCCTCCGATTATGAAGGCAGTATTACTGAATCATTAAAAGAGAAGGGCTTAGCCTCTAGATTCACACTGGTAGTTTGTTAAAAGGAAGGGCTCAGCTAGTGTTCTTACAGTAGCGTTTAATGAGCTGATATATCTATAATCAGAGGAGAGAAAGGTACCAAATGTACCTGTAACATTACATGAATGAGTTATTAGCCATTTTTAACTACTGCATTTGGTACATTGGAGTAGAATCAGTGAGATGACATATACTTAGCAACTGGGCATTTTTATGAAAAGCAATCCTGAAATATAATTGGTGATAAAAAATATATTAATGTCTTATAATATGTTAAGAGGGTCTTAGCACTGAGCTGGTGAATGATGTAAGTAGAAGGTAATAGTTAAGAAGTCAGAGGTTAGAATGTTATTAGCAGCCATATGCATGGATACAGAAAGCCCCCCAAGGAAGAGATCATAGAGTTTGACTATGTGCAGCAGATCTATACATGCTGACTCAGGGTGAGATGGAAATATCGTGTCATGTCATGGGCAATTTTTAAGGACAATTTCTTTTTTATTCTCTACTTTCTGCAGCAGTAGAGATGCAAATTTTAAAGCATGCTTCAGTTTCTATTAGCAGCAAAATGCATTTCTAAAATATTCACTAGAGAGGATGAGAAACCCTGAATCCTCATTTACTGTGTAGCTTGTAATCACTGCTCATCTTGCTTTTGGCCAGGAAAATCATCCAAGTATAAGATGGCCACTCTACTGTTTACTACTTCATATGTTGCTACCATAATTCTTCTGCAAATATATTGTACCCTGTAACTCTGTTAATAAGAAGCACTAATTGATTGTAACCGTGAGTAGCATCCAACTGAAACTCTAAAACAAGCAAATATTATATAACTGGAAAGAGGCTAGGTAAGAGAACAGTCACTAAACCTTGGGAAGGTGGACTGGCTAGCAGAAGCCTCTCTTGAATCAGAATGGTTTCTGATGTTTCTTCACTTACTGGGTGATGTATCAGTTCTTAGGGTCTGTAAACGTAACTGGAGACATTGTTGGTCTTGCTTTCAGTTCTTAGAATTTACCGTGTGATTTCAATATTTCTGCTCTCAACTTTCCAAGGACATTGATAGAAACAGAATTTTTTTTATGAGATAAGCTAAACTGATGTGACACTTGTTGGTCAACCTGGGGTTGTGGTATCTTAGCAAGCTCCATGGTATCTGTACGCAAAGCGGTGATTAAGTAATTAAAAAGTACATAACAAACCTCTGTGTTACCACTGTCTTCATCCAAAGCAGAGAGTCAAATGTGATGCATTTACCCCACAAAAATCAGCCAGTTACACCCGAGACTCTCTCTGAAACTAGGATCACTGGCAAACCATAATAAAAAACAGAGCACAAAGTAAGGCTTACTGCTACCTTCTGAATTCCCCAAATAGATTTTAACTGAGGACAGAATGCACTTCTCAGCTTTCTCTATTTCTCTTGACCTTTCTACCTTCTGTCTGGACCATATTTAGGACAGAACTGAATGAAGCTTCATAGACGTGAGGCTGAATTTTCTCTTTTACCACCGAGGGAACCCTTTTGGTTTAACAGGTCAAAAATTAATGCCCTAGATTGGAAACACTTGTCACAGAATCGTAGCCAAGAACAAAACCCAACTTCCTTGCCAATATTGTGTGCTAGCAAAGATGGCTAATAAAAGCAAGCACAGCAACATTAGTGGCTTCCCCAAACTGCAGATTAGAGTGCAGTCTTCTGGGACACCCTTGGTTCCTGTCAGGCTGGGACAGAAGGCTTAATAGGCAAGAACATATTGCAAAAATAATCCACTTGACTCACTAATCCACTAAAGCAGCCAGCCATAAATGAGTGTTTTTTGAAATGCTGTCATACTTATAGTAACATGCCATACATTTCAATAGCAGAGGAGACATAAAGTGAGCTCAGACATGAGTTTTGAAGCAGAAACTACATAATGCTTAACTAAATTATCTCCTCCTATGATTTCTTTATGAATCCCCATGACTGCTTCTTTTGTCCAAGGAATTTTTTCTCAATTTTAGGGTTGTATGAACTCACAGAGAGAGTGTGTAGGACAAAGACTCTACCTGGCCTACCCAAACAAAACCTTACAAAAACAAGTCAGAGTGATACAGTATCACCCGGCAAACAATTATTTTGCATACATTTTCTAGTTTTGTGATCACAGAAAGATCCTGAATATGCAAGACCTAAAAACCCATCATACATGTAATCTAGTAGGGGAAGATTAACATGTTTAGACTAGATTATAGAAAATACTCCCCCCTCTTCCTCTATAGTTCCGTTTAAGTGCCAGCTATGTATCAAGAAGAATAATAAGAATTGTCTTTAGATGCAGGCAATGACTGCACCTTGCTGCTGCATTCTAACATGTGATAGATTTAATTAACTCTGGAGCTTTTCTGCTACACCACTCTACTTTGTAGAGTAGATAGACTTTTTTTTTTTTTCTTCCCAAAATTTCCAGCCTAAATTTAGTCACAGCCACTGTATACTCATTTGTTATCCCTCTGTTCTGATAATGTATATCATCACTCTGTTAGGCTAGGCTAAACAACCTCCTTTTCATTTACCATTCTAGTGACCATGCTCTGTAACAGCTATAGTTTGAATGTATCTTTCTTAAATGTGGCTGCGTGCAATTACATTCAGAATCCAGATTTCTCATTTTCATTTTGTTTCCCTAATTAAAATGTGACAGGCTCAGTATATCTTATCTTCTGCAGGGTAAGCATTTGGACTCCTCCAAAATTTGGATAACTCTACCTGAGAAACAGATATTAAAAATTTTGTCTTCAGAAAACTCCAGAAACTTGCTCTCTGAGCTCTCTAAAAGCTATCTGAGTACTCAAGGGCCCTAAGTTCCTAATACTCTAAGATGCTAAATCTATTTAGGTATTTGTGTAGTTGATCCATGTCAACCTCATTACTAAAGTGTTTATTTGTATGTATATTGCTTTCTGGATAAACAATAGAATTCTTAGTTTGTTGATAACACCATATATTCACTCTTGGAAATGGCAAATGGAAAACAAACAAACAAACAAAACAAACAAAAAAAAAAACATAGAAAATCCATGCTCTGAAATGGTGTTAACTAGTGTATTTACTGGCTTGAAAACATAGCAGTTCATTCTAGCATAGCACATTGACACTGCCAAAACAAAGTATTTGACTTTTTTCTGACCTGAAACATGATGTTGTCCTTGGTTAATTTGACTTTAATTTTATTGCACCATGGTGAAATAACTGAGTAATAAGTTGAAGATTTAAATCCTGTTCAGAGAGACATATACACTTAAAACCTTGACCGGAGTGGACATGAACTGTGTGAGAATGTGGAAAACAGAAAGCTGAACAAGTGTATTACAGAGAAGAGAAGGTTTTAGTTCAGGAAGGTATCTGTTCTCTGACCGTTGATCAAGTACATTGGAGCATTTGTCAGTGGTGGTAGATGTTGCTGTGTGCCACCCCTTCTCACTTAGTCCTGTTCCTTTGCATATCTGGATGCAATATCTCTTTTCTGAGTGTGTGCATCTCCCAAATGGTGCTTGGATATATTCTTGAATGATGAGACAAGGGATGACTGTGCTTGCACTGGAACAGGCAAATTGGCATACTCCTCACTTCTCAAGGTGTAAGAGAAGGTTCAGGCTCATGTCGTGCTGACAAAGGGACATAGGAATTAATGTGTGGAAAGAGTGGATTTTGGAGTCACAAATCTGAACTAAGGAAAGGAAAGATGTTTTTCCCAGGGTCAGGGGTGGGTGTACCAAGTTTCTAGATCTGGCTGTAGTCACGAGTTCCAAGCTGTTCTGGATTCATCAAGACATAAATTATTTCTTTTTCTCTGTATATATGTATGATAAACAAAGAAATTTTATTATTTAGATGCTATGTGTTACGAATTTTCTTTTCTATATTTCCTTATTTGGGATTGGTACCCCCAAATATTAGACCACGTTTAGATTATAGCATAAGATTCACCCTTACATCCTACACTTCATGCTCTTTCCCCATGTTCTCTGTGAATTCTACCTTAGCATCTAGGACAGAATAGAAATAGAATAGAGTAGATTCTCTCTTAGCATCCAGATCCAGACTAAATGGGAGAAAGTTATAACAAACTTTAGAAATGGATTTTTTAATGAAATGAGTCCCATAGAATAAGAAGCAAACCCACACTATCATATCTGTGGGGCAAAAGAGGTAAATAGTGAAGAAAAAATGTTGTCTCTTCTTGGTACACAAGCAGTCTAATACTATCTCCATTCAAAAGAAATGAAAACCCAGAAGATACAACTGCTCTGGTAGTAATCGCTTTGAGCCATCCAAAACAAGTAAATCACTTGCTGTCCTCTATTATTTTGAATTAAATATCTCTGGAGAAGTTGCTTCTGATAAAAGGGTGCCAAAAAAAAAAATTATTGGAAGATATGTTTTACACTGGCAAATATGATAACCATTATACCATCTCCAGAAGCTGGGAAAGCATCCCAGGAGATATTTTTCTTTGTAATGAACTGTAAAGAGTATGGATTTGAAGATTTTTTTACCCATCAGAATTTTATTTAGCTTTTTAAAATAAGTTTCCTTGCAAGTTGCCTCCTCAGACTTTTCTGAGATGTAGTACCAATGTATTCTTTGAAGAATTAACAACAAACAAACAAACAAAAAAGCAGGTAGTGTTTCTACATGATTTCAAAATTGATTTTATAGGAAAGAATGAGACACAGCAGTAGAAAGTGTTTTGAAATAGCTAGAGGTTTCCCACCAAAAGGGGATTACCAAAATTGTTACTAAGGGTGAAACAGTAAGGAGTAATCATTCATTGTTTTGGTCAAATTAACCAGAGTTAAATAGAGCTGAAGAAGGCATGTTTCTTCACTGAACTCTCCTTTTCTGTTTCATACCTAGAGGGCTACATTTCGCTAAAAAGGAAAATAAAAGGAAACGAGTCCCTTTCCTTCTTTTACATGGTCTCAGAATTTTTAGACCAGGAACAGGTGGTGTTTCCTCTTGTGCTCAGGTTGGGTTTTGTTTTTATCATTCTTTCTTGAATCTGAAATTCATTGGATGTTTTCCATTGAGATGTATCTGTTGCAGTTTTTGGTCTGTGTTGAATTCAGTTATGTGCTTAGTAAATGCCTGCTGGTATGCAAAGCCAGTAGGAGGTGATAGATGCAACACTCGAGCTGACAAAGTCAGCTGAGTCAGTGTTCTGGGTCTGGCTGGGATGGAACTAACTTTCCCTGCAGCAGCCCATAGAGTGCTGTGCTCTGCACTTGTAGCTAGAACAGCACTGGTATCACACCAGTGTTGTGTTTATTGCTGAGCAATGCTGGCACCATATCAGGACTCCCTCCAAACCCCCCACCAAGAGCCAGCAGGCTGGGGCTGGGCGAGAAGTGGGGAGAGGACATCACCAGGGCAGCTGACCTATACCAACCAAAGGGATATTCCATGCCATCTGATATCACACTCAGCAATAAAAGGTGGGAAGGGGGGTGGGGGTGGGGGCAGCTCTTGTTATGAAGACATCTGTCCTCTCAAACAACCGCTACATGTATTGAGGCCCTGCTTCCTGGGACATGGCTGAACATCATTTGTTGATGGGAAGTACAGTAATTTCTTTTCTCTCTCTCTGTACTTCCATGTGGACTTTTTTTTTTTTTTTCTCTCTCCTCCCTCCCCCTCCCCCCCATCTTCCTTTACCCTTTAATTAAATCACCCTTATCTCAACCCACGAGTTTTATTATTCTTTCCAGCATACTTTCTTCTCCCCTTCTTCTTTTAAAGAGGGGGAGCGAGAGAGCAGTTGTGGTGTTCAGCTGCCCAGCAGAGTAAAACCACCACAGTCAGTCACCGTCAGTGTGACCACCTCCACTCCACCAACCTCAGCATGGTAATGGCAGCGCCCAGTTGAACCAGTCTGTTGTCTTCTTCCCTGTGCTCAGTGACCAAATACCTCATGTTTTGTCATTTAGCAACAACCATGTCTTGTCACTTCCCAGTACACAGGCCCGATTTCAGTGACAGGATTGCACAAGGTTATTTTGCTGTCCCCCATGAAACTCCAAGTACTGCATCCTCTTTCAAGAAGTGGCAGTAAACCTGAACTCTATTTGCTGCCTTTCTGTAGCAGTTTGTTGGCTTCCAATGACTGACATATTAATAAACTATTAAAGGAGTTCTCCATAGGACAGTAATAGAATGATTGTTCAGTATATGCCTATCATTTGTTTGAGTATGTTCCTCTGTGCGTGTCAAAAATTTTATCACTTAATTACAAAATCAAAGTTACTATTTTTTTTTGCTACATTACTCCACACCAGACACATCTACACTTCTCTGCTGCATTTACATGCAATAGAGCATTCTTGTTTGAATAAAGCTTAAACTTTGTCAGTCTGTGTAAGTGAACAGTCCATATTACACATTGCTATCTTCAAAACTGTAATGAAAAGATATTGGAAAAGATATTGTGCTGTCACTCTCCTGTATCATTCTAATAGTACAAATAACTTGGCTAAATTACGAGACGCAGTAAAATCCTGTAACTGTGAATGCTAACAGAATGGAGTCAAAATGCAATTTTATTTGAAATGGAAAACACTAATTTATTAACTGCAAGCAATTTCCTCAAATGATATATTAATAGACATTTTTTTTTCATTCTTGTTCCTTAAGTTTCCCCAAACCAAAAGTACTACTGTTATTAAAACTTTATAGGTGTGCATCTGTGTATATATTATGTCAGGGAAGAGGATGACAAAAAAGACACTCTCCTAGAAAGAAAAAAAAGTTAAGGACAATCTTAATATCAGTTTTCAAGACTGATGATTTTTCAGTTACATTCATGAAGGCCTGGTAATTATATGCTACCTAACACTGAATTAAAATGTTCACATAAAGTTATATGAAAATATGAAAACTTTAATTAGAATGTACTCTGTTATTATACATATAAGTTTGTTATATCTTCTAGTCATTTTGCCTTTGGAATAATTTAGCTTTTTTATTATATCTTTTATGTTAAAGCAGCACTATAAAAATATTCTGTACAAACAGGCCAAATAATTTATGCTTATGTATCTTGCTTTTTAAAATTATACAGTATTTTATATTGTTCCCCCGTCCCCCCCAAAACAAAACAAAACAACAACAACAAAAGACTATGTATGTAAAGATGACAGATGATGAAATTGGTGAAGCACTACCCTTTGCTTTCCAGTTTTCATTAAGGAAGAATTGCCTTAGACAGCGTACTCTACTCGTCTTAAATTTCTCTTCAGAGGAAAATAAAAGAAGAGATTCTATTTACCTATCTGTCTGTCTGTCTATCTATTTATTGCTATGTTTCCCTCTTTGTTTTTTGGTCATCCAGATTTCTGTACTCAATTGTGAGAAATCCTACTTGTCAAGCTATGCAGGCAATAGCTTGTGCTGGTCATTTCTCAAACAAACAAAAAAAAGATGTGTCCTTCAGCAGGCCTTTTCTTGGATTGCTAACCCTGCCAAGAAAGGTTTCCTAGCACACAGCACAGCACCACAGCTTCACTCATTTTCCTCGATAGAATTGTGCCAGATGTGGAATATCACTGTGTGGTAGAAGAACATAAGTGGGAACAATTGCATTCATCACAGAAAGTCTGAGTCTTGATACACCCCTAACACACACAAGAAACCAATGCAGAAAGCATTTGTGATGTTTGCAAATCCACAGACTGGTCCCCCTGCTTGTACTGTTGTGTTTGCTTTCCATACTCTGAACCATTGTGCTCCGTGTGAACTAGAAGACCTTTTAGGGATGACCTCTGTCAATCTTTGCTTGTAAAATCCCTGGCTTAATATCATTCTTGTCTAAGTTTTCATCATTATTATATTATCATTATTATATTGATAGCAGTGTTAAAAATGTAGAAGTAAGCATATGAATTTAAGGTTCCAACTGGCCTGAATTTATCTCATAATGCTTTTGTTTCCCAATTCTCACACATGGAAAAAACCACCACTAGTGACTGATTTTTTTCTTAGTTTAGCTGTTTAGCAGCATGCTGTTTAAGTAATTATATTGGTATTTTGCTGTTTTAGAGTGGCAAAATGTGAAAAAGTAAGTAAATCTTAGCACTGCAGCACAGTCTGTGTTCCTCCAGTCTCCTGAAATTTTATATATGTTGAAAGTCCATGTGACTGAAGTTCCTCAGTATACATTCATCAATAAGAGAATGCTGTTCTGTAGTCACAGAAATGTTAGTCAAGGTATCTGCCCATGAGTAGTCAAACTGGAACATACAGTTATTCATAGAAATAGTCTTGTTTGAGATGCAATGATGTTGCCTAATTAAGGCAGTCAGGATATGGACCCCCAAAACAATGGCATTTAAAAGGGAAAAATAATACATATTGTTCATGAAAACATATATTTTTTTTTAAATATTTTTTTAAGGACCCTTGTCATAATAGTTTCTGTGATAATGTTACTAAAAAATCTTAATTTTTATAAAGATAACATATTTGAAATTACTCTTTGGACTCAGTTTTAGGTGTTATACAAAGGAATACAATTGTTACTTTCGTATTTTGCACTTATAATTGCAAAAATAAAAATGTTACAGAAGACACAAAATAATAATTTATACAATAATATCAAAACTTTATGATACACTACTGTATAGAATGTCATAGTCATAAGCATAAATATCTGGGAGTTGACACAAAGTTCTCAAAGACACAATGAATAAGATTCAAGATAATTAAAACACAATCACACTTCAAGGACTTACAGAGTAAGGAAGAATAAAAAAGATAAAAAGAAACAAGTAGAAAACACTTTCATGCCACTATTTTATAGAGTTCATACTTGTCTTACCCACCTTAGAAGAAATGGTAGTTCAGGGAAAAACAGGATAAAAACTGTAAGGCTATGTGGATGGAGAGAACAGCTACTCCCCTAAGTGTATCTTGTGAAGGACCTGTTCCCTACAGAAAACAATAAGAAAAGGAGGAAGCAATAAATAGAGTATACAGAGACACAAACGTGACAGAGGAAAATAAGGGAGACAAAGGTAAGAACAGACCTTGTCAGGTAGGCTAACTGATGGGCTATATAGAACCTGCAGGCAAACCCGCAGGCAAACCAGGACTTTGCAAGGGTGCAAACCTGTGGGTCCAGAATTATGTATCTGGGGGTTGGTGGGGCATTGCAAACTGATGGAATAAGCAGGGGAAGGGGAGCAGGGAGGAACAAAGGTGAACAGACAGAAAGTGAAGTAAAAGGGCTGGTTGCATGTAAAGCGAGGCCGTCAGAACACTTGTCTGCTTGTGGCTGGTCACTGCAACCTGTGCTAAGAAGTTGCTAAATAAGAAATCATTATTTAATAATAATTAAATCTTTTGTGGACCATAGTCTGTGTAATCTCACTCTCTGATCCCTGTGTGTGCCCTGCAAGGGTTCAGTGTCAGCTAATGGAAACGGGTGTGAGGGACAGGGCACCAACCTCTGGAGCTGGGCCAGCCTGTGGGTACCCTAGGCTGTGGTGGCAGCTGCAAGTCTGTGCATGCATGCAAATTCAGTCTCGTGTATCTCGTGTTCAGGGTGCCTGTGTGGGGACGTGCTCGGTTTCACTACTCGTTGAACCTACAAGCACTGGGCTGGGCCTAGTAGTTGGGCAGGAGTGGTCCTGGGCCACCCACAGCTGCTGGAGGAGTCAGCCCCTCCCAACATTCCTTAACAAGAACCACAAAAAAGCTTCTAAACAAGGAGAAAATTGAGCACAAGTCCAGCTTGGAAAAAGGATATGATGGAGAGTTATAAAACCATGAATGGTGTGGATAAGGTGAGTAGGTGATGATTGCTTATCTACTTTTAATCATATGAAGAAACGACAAGCAAACAGTCGGGCCTGCAAGACATACTCTTCTTTCACATATTTGTAATAAAAGTATTGCATTTCTTGTCATAGGATGCTGTGCAGGCCAGAAGCAAAAATAGATTCAAAGACAGATTAGACTAACTCATGGAACGCAGTTCCCTTGATAGCTATCAAATGTGATGGCCAGAGGCAATGTCCAGCGCATGGAACCCCTAAGCACTTGTTGCTGTAAGCTGAAAGACTATACTTGCATCACACTGCTCCTATTACAACCTTTCCTAAAGCATCTGTTAGCAGACCTACTACTGGAAGCAGGGCTGGTCTAGTCTCTTGGTTTTTATGCCCTTATATTACTGGGGCCTGAGCAAGTTGGCAGTTCTGAATTAATCTTGACTCACCCTGAGCATTGCTAGAAAAGCTTTGAATCTAATCCACCAGGACTGAGAACAGATGTGTCCTCCAGGTCTTTTGCCAGGGAATAATGTTAACCTGGTGTGCAACAGCCTGTGTTTAAATTTGTCTTTTCTCTATGTGTTGTATTTAACTCGTGAATATGTTTCTTTAAAAGTCTGTAGTTTAGGAAAAGAGAGACAGGCTGCCTTTTTCCTTTGTCAGGTGAAGTCCTATCAGGGCAGAAGATGAGAGCCTTTTTCTTGGTAGCTGGGTATGGAGGCTAGAAGAGGGAGTCATATGAGAGATAGACACACTCTGTGGGGCTTTTTTTTCCCTTTCTCCCCTCCCCTCCCCTCCCCTCCCCTCCCCTCCCCTCCCCTCCCCTCCCCTCCCGTTCGTTTTTTTCTCCCACGGACCAGAGGAGACTGTATTACAGAAAGCCATTACAAGTTTCTGAGAACAAAGCTGATCTATGAAGTCCACAGGACCAGGGGAATTTGATTATTTTTTAACTCACTCTGCAGAGCAGTGTTTTTCTACTTAAAATGTTGAATTTTTCTATTTTGAGTTCAAATAAAATGCACTGTTTGAAATTCAGATTTGGTGAAGGGGCCTAAGTGTGTTGTGCTTTAGGTATAACATGCTGGAAACCCACCTCAAAGCTTTGGCTGACCTGGAGTCCTGTCACATGGTTCAATGTAAATTGGATGCTATAGAAAGGGGTTTGCTGAAAGACACAAACCTAGACTATACTGAATACAGCGTTTATTAAATTTGCTGCTGTCTAGCTAATTTTCCTTTCAGTTGACTTGGGCTTCATCCATAACACAACTCTTTAATAGTAACTGACTGTTCAAATAGCATTAAACTATGAATGACGAGCTTTAGGTTTTGACATACTATCATTTAGTTCATCCTTGTAGATAAATTCCAGCATACAGTGGGTGTTAGGAATCAAATTATTTTCCTTTTTGTAGTCTTAATTTGTGGCAAGGATGGGATTAGAAGTGAGGAGAAATACATATTTTGTAGGTAGCAGCAATTTAACCTAGAAAAAAAAGATCTCCAGAAGGAGGGTTTTGGAATAGAGAGAGCTAATATGTATGTGCATGGGTTAAATGCTGTCTGCAGTTCCCATAAGTCATTCTTATAGTGGGGAGTCAGTTTAGTTTTGGGAGACCTTTTCTTTGATTAGCCTGCATGTATACGAAATGTAGCAACAGTCAGTCAAGTGAGACTCACAGCAGGGAGGAGAGAGGTATGAGAGAGAACAGCAGTTAGGGACAGAGCAAGTCAGTATCCTTAGGAAAAGATAGATTTCTGGACAAAAAGTTCTTCATAGGATTTCAAAACAGTGGAAGTGAAAACTGAGTCGGTGTGCAGAATTGACCACTGGAAATAAAGGTGAAAAAAAAAAATTATCATTGCCAGGAGTAAGGCTGCTGTTGTGGGAAAGGCTGATAACAGTATATGTGTATTGGACTGAGACTGTAGAGAGAGAGCTTACTTTGATTTGATTTAATTTTTTATTTTTTAAATCTGAAATGAAGAAATAGAATATTGAGTTAATACATTAGAGAAATTAGCATCATTCTGTCACATCTATCTGCTTCTCTGAAACCTTATACTATGAAATCCTCTAATTAGAGAGAGGCATGACTGCAGAAAACTTGATTCCAGGTTATGCAAGAAACTATTTGGAGTGGAAGAGAGCTAGACCTAGGTATTGGACCCCAAACAGCAAGGTTTTTGAGCTGTCCTAGGAAAGGATTAGTACAAAGACAGCTGGCAGTGGAAACCCCTGTCTGTTGAAAGAAATCTTGCATTTGGAACAGGGGCAGACTGTGATGATGTTCCTATTGCAAACTTCAGTGAAAGGGACAAAGAGGAATGCCAAGTTTACAGTAACATTGCTGGGATTATGGGACACAAGTGCCATTTTTTTTATCTTCTAGTATTGCATGAACAAGAGGAACCCGATGGAATAACTGGGACCACAGGCCTTTTTCACCATTGGTTTGTAGCTGCAGGGTTACTTGACAGATCCAAAGTTTCTTGAAATACATGTGAAGACTTCTGGCCTTTATGCTGTGTTCACATGGCTCTAGAGCTGAATTGAATTTTATAAGCCCTAGTGAGAAGCTGAACCTTGTGGGTCTTCTGAATGACAGTTAATTTGGGGATATTTGCACTGAGCTCTGCTGCATGATTCAAACACATACAGTAACTTTCTGGGTAGTGAAAATGTCTTTATAGAGGAAATCATTTAAATCTTGCAGAAAAGCTAGTAATTGAAAGATAAAGGCAGTCAAATTCATGGAGACACTAGTTACTAATTTTTAATTAACTGAAAGATTATTTTATTCTTTAATATGATGGATTATATGTCGTGAAAATTTCAGATCAAGATTCAACATCTTTCTAAAGGTATCTGGCCTGAGGTTATTGATTTGATGCAGGAAAGAGTAGGTGGAATTCAGTGACATATATTATGCAGGTCAGATTACATGAGCCCATTAATGCCTGTTGGCTTCAATATCCTTGAATCTATAGAACTTTGTGCAGTGGAGTAGCTAACAATGCTGACATTTTAAATTGTCATCTTCAGATTTCAGAGCTGGAAAAAATGGGGAAGTTCATCCGTGTGTTTGTTGTTTTCTTAGCAAGCATGAAGGTCAGAAACTTTTCAAATATAAAATCTTTGATTATATAGCAAGAGGTCTTTGTGCTAGACAGGATGAGGAATTTTTACTCTGGTATTGTTAAGTGCAATATCATGTAAAAAAACAACCTATTTCAGGGGGAAGACTTGTAAGAGCGTCATGGTTTGCTAGCTATACAAAAGTGATTACATTAAACCCTGTTGTGCTTCTGGTCCATTAGGATTCTGTAGCAGGCTAACTCCATTTTAGCATGGTATATGCAGTGGAATATTGTCCTGAACTGGAAGAAGACCTGTATAAATATGGGGCTTCTATTCAAAACGCCTGGGTTATGGTAACTCCCTGACCTCTGATGAGTCATAGGAAGAATATAGATACAAGAACTGGAGATAAAGAAATTCAGTCCATTCAGTCATGAAAGTAAGTTACAAAGGTTTGGTAGTTAAAAACATCCAGGAGAAATCTGTCCAACATGTTGATCTATACTGCATTAATGACAACAGAAGCCAGTGTGACCTAGGCTGGCAGTGTGGGCCAAGTAGGATTGCTGTGGCTTCATTTGCTCCTTGTGCTTCTCAAATATGTCAGTTAAGCACTATAAAGCAGTACAACTGTCCATTGCTGTTTTGCATAGCTACAATATGGTATGCCACTATTCCCTACAAACGAGATTCAGGAAACTCCTACAAAAGAGAAACAGGACAGTTCTTATGGGTCTGCCAACTTAATTTACTCTTGAATGATGGGTATGCAGTATTCATCCACCAAATGTCTTTCTTTTGACAAGAAACAAAACCTACACTCTGTTTCTTCATCATATTAAAACTCTTACATTATTGCAAGTTTAATTTAATCCTTTAAGGCATGGTGTAAACTATTAATGTTAGAAATAGACACATTTCATTTGATTTTCATCACAGTTGAGTCAACTGTAGAGCTCTTTTGATAATGAATCAGCGATGCTGCTATGACTAGTAGATACTGGTGGCAGGTGAATACCAGAAAATTGTGTCTATGTGCACCTGTAGATATATACATCCAATGGATTTTTTATTTTTTTAGACATAAACTGTTCACTGCCTCTAGAACACAGATGTATGTATGCCTAAATTATGTTAATAAAACTTTAAGGTGTGTTATCAGGAAGCTACAGCCTGAAGGCCATTGAAGAGAAACAGAATTTTAACAAATGCCTACAGAGGTACAAGAGCCAGATGGTAGCAAGAGCTTTAACAGCACAAGCATGGACTGATAGCAGAGGTCCCAGGGCTATAAACACAAATCACAGACAATTACAGGTCACTAAAGGAATGTAACCTTGTGAGCTGGGTAAAACTGGTTCTAGGGATGAAAAAGAAAGCAAAGAAAAATTCTCCACAAACCATACAAAGTGAAACTCAGATATAACATTGAATTAGAGCAAGTAGTCTGCGTAGCAAACATAAAGATAACCCTGAACAAACCCAGGAGAGATAAAGAGAAACCTCCCCCCAACAATTTCATGTTCGTTATGGTGAAGAGCTTGGGATGCTGACAGCTCACTACAGAGCCTTTCACCTTAAGGCAGACTAGCACCTTCAAACCTACCATCATGAAGGACATAGGAAAGGTGAGCAGAACACATCAGGAGAAGGAGGAGATAACAGAAAGTTTGCTTACATAATTTCAACTATATCATTACTAGTAATGAGCTGCAGAAATTTCATTTGTGTTAGTATTATTGTAACAGGACTAATCTTTGATTAGATTGCCTTTACTTTTATTATACTAACAATGAAATCTTGGTTCTGCATATAAGGTATGTTTCTTTAGCTCACTGAATTACATGAGATGTTTAGCCTTCTACTTGCCCGTGAAGCTTGATTATAATTTGTATGCAAAAAGTATCTTGGGGCACGAAATTTAAACAATAATAATTTCAAATTTTCATTCTAAATGAGAAACGTTATTAAACGTTATTCTAGATAAAATAAGGGAAAGGAAGAGAGGAAAAGGAGAGAAAGTGTAGGAGGAAAAATAGAAATAAAAGCTTCATTTGATTCTCCACCACACTTTGATTTAGATTAGGGAACTAAAAGACATTTCACATTTACAGAGAATTTACAGTACCCTGTACTGTACATGGCATTTTCTTAGTCTTCAGTGATATGTGCCTAAAGCCTTCTCAAAGCATGCTCTTTGTGCTTGCTTCAGAGATCTTGTCCATGTTTGAAGGTAGTTGACCATAAGTGAAAGTGATTGAAAGACTTAATCAGTCAGCTGAACCTTGGCAGCTGATAGTGAGCCAGTTGTTACAGGCACCTGATGTGTCTGTAAAGTAAAGCCTTCTAACCTTACCTACCTTTTTGATGGAAATGATTGGGAGCAAAGGAGAAAGGAAAGATTGAAATGTGTTTAAGTTTTTAGAGGAATTTTCATTTGACGTCCTTATGCATGTATTTTCTTTGAGTGTTTATTTCACTTAGTGTATAAATGTTTAATTGTTATAGCAGTATGAATAGCACCTGCTAACTGTTAGCAACTTAACCTACAGTGAAAAATCTAAGGGATTCAACCATGCAATGTATAAATATCTCAACTTTATCTTGAAGGCTTTCAGCAGAATGTAACATTGTTGGCTTCTATGGAAGAAACCTTATAATTACTTGAAAAAGCTATGCAATAATTGAATAGTTTTAATAATTCTCTGGGAAATCATGATAAAATTCATATTTTGTAGTTTTAGTGTGCCTAAGAAGTACTGTCTTACCAGAAAGTCTTGTTTATGGCAACAGATATGCAATAGTTTTATTATCCAAGGCATCATTTCTGAGATATCATGAGAAGTGAAACCGTTGTAATAGCAACACTCCCATAAGTTTTATACTTGCAATATTTGGTAAAGAATTGAAAGAAAAGGAAAATTCTAGAATTGTGTACATAACCTCATTTATGGATGATTTAAAACAAAAAAAAGTACTTTTCTGCCAACAGATTATACTCGGATCACCATGATAAGCAACAGATTGAGTTTGTGACCTTTTTGGCTAGGCGGTCATGGATCTTTGCACTTAGATGTGGAGTAGAGGTAGGAAAAAAGTGACTGATGAGGTAAAGTTTCATGTTTAGGGAAGACTAATGTGACCTTTTTATGGCAATATTTTCCAACATACCTTTAAAGTGTTCAGGCAAATAGGTCACTTAAATGATTTTTCAAAATTATTTTTCAGATAAGCTGATGTCCACTGAGCTCCATGAGAATTACTACATATTTGCAAATCTAGTGCCTTTACGAAAAATTTAGTTCCATCCCTGAGAGTTTTCCGCCTGGCTGCCTTTTCTTAATTTGTCATTGAAATATATAGGGACATTACTTGGTGGGGATAGATTTAAATATAAGGAACAGGCAATTGTCTTTTTCTTGGCAAAGGTAAAATGGCTTCCAAAAATGTTCTTTTCAAAACTTTAAGGGCTTCTAGCAAAGCACAACCTGATGGATCTCATTTCTTCTAAAAATGTACAACCCAACCTTGTATTCTGCCTAATTTTAACATTTTTTTCTCTCTACCCATGTAACTTCAGGCATTTTTTCTTAATCAGTCTATGGATATTTCATGCTCTGACTCCTTCCTCTTAAATTATTCTCTTCACACTCTCAGATTGCTTTCATGCTTTTGGCCAAACTCCCCTCAGTTTTCTAATGTTGAATGGGCTGTGCTTCTTAAAATTGAATATGTTAGTCTAAATTCTACTAGTTTTGTAAAAACAGATTATTGCTTCTTTGCTGTAAATCAAGATAGTCCTATGTGCTGCCTAAAGTCATATTGACCTTTTTGTGTAAAATGCTATTCACAAAATGCTATTCTGAAATAATGTTGAATTAATTTACTCATGTTTTGATAAACAACTTCATCTTGTTTCTTCATGGTTTTTCTTCATGGTGAGGGTGACAGAGCACTGGAACAGGCTGCCCAGGGAGGTTGTGGAGTCTCCTTCTCTGGAGATATTCAAGGCCTGTATGGATGCCTACCTGGGCAGCCTGCTCTAAGGAAACTGCTTTGGCAAGGGGGTTGGACCCGATGGTCTTTCGAGGTCCCTTCCAACTCCTTCAGTTCTGTGATTCATCTTCCACCTGTTCAGTCAAACATGAAGAAATTCTATATTTTCTTTGTTACAGAGAAGTCTTTTACTATATTTCACAATTTATTATCATCCACTAATTTATTATGCTATTTAACCTCTTCCCAATTGTTAATGAAGATGCATCTCACATCTTTTCTATCTTTGACGATCAATTTTATGTTTAAAGAGTATAAATTTAACACATACAGACCTTGAAAAACACTTCTGAGCTCATCTGATTGGTATTTATTTCACTATTCAGCTTGTATTTTCCTCATTTGGTTTTCCTGTGATGACCTGATTATTTCCAGGTCAGCCTGACTGAACATCACCTTACAGATGGAAAATATGAGCAACATTTTTCAAAAATTTAGAATTCCCTCTACATACTCATACTCTATAGCATATTAAATATGTACAGCATAATAAGCTTTTAATAAAAAACAAGATATTTCTTCCTTATTGCTCAGTTAATGTCTACAGTACAAGCATTTTTTTATTTTTATTTTTTAGGTTACCTATTTTATTTTCTTGATCTGAAGTTAAGTTTGCTGGACTGCAACTGGCAGACTCATTTACTCATTTTTGAATACTGGTTCCTCATTAGTCATGTCTCAGATTAATCAACACCTGCACGTTTCTGTGTGTGTCCTCGAAAACCTGCTGGTAGGGTAGGGAGTACATTTACTAACTATGTGTCTAATGGATTTGCTAATTTGACTGCTTTTCCATTTCCTTGCATTCCTCTTCCTGCTCATTATTTCTAGATATGTTTATTTTCTTGTCAGTTTTCTCCTGCTAAGAAAGTCAAGAAGAATTCTTAGAGGGCAGTTCAGCCTTTCTGTTCTGAAGGGTAGTTTTTGATTTCCTTGCCCAAACAGTGCTCTCTAAGGTCTTAAAGTGATGTCAGTTCATGGTAGCATGACTTTTCTTGTAGTAATAAACCAATGTTCTGGGATATTTTCTTCATGGGTTTATCCTCTCCCTCATAAATCTTGCCCCTTGCGTACCTCCTTCTCAAGGAAATTAAAATGCAATAATTATTTGTACCACGTGAGTTGAAAATGGCTAGCCCAAATTCTCTTTTGGGCCTAGAATAAGAGAAATAAGTCCCTGTTCCTAGGCAGCCTGTTGCGCAGAGTGAGCCCAGAGGAGGAAGGACTGATATAGGTAGTTCTCCATTCTAGTTGAGAGAATAAGAAGTAGCAGCAGCTACTAAAAATGCATTGAAATGATAAAGCTCTTTTCTGATCATACCCTTGCTGAGATTTGTGGCGATGTCCATTTTCAGTAGATATTTAGCAGCATTTAGGCTCCTGAGCTCTATGCCTTCTGTTATCATGATTGCAGAAGAATGTAGGTCATTACTTATGAGATCTAGGCTTGCAAGTCTACCTTAGGTATTTCTATAGTTTATGGACAGAAAAATACTCTTTCAGAGAACTATTTGAAAGAGAATCCTATCTGAGATGCTCTCTTTGGTAAAGCCTATTTTGTTTTAGAATGTACATGTAGCCTTTGGTGGCTAGCAGCTACAGTAAGTGGTGTAGGTGTCCCACTACAGCTTTAGCAAATCTCATATTTTACAATGCTCCTAGACTTGTAATGAATTCATGAGTTTTAAAAACACAGTACAAGATTAACTCACAGATGCAGTATCATGAATAGACTCAGCTTGTGTAGAAGTGTAAGCATTGACTAGATGTGGGAAGGCCTTAAGGAAAAAATAATACAGAGAGCAGAAAATATTAGTTGCATCAACAAATGAAATCACATCAGAAACAAAAGGATTAAGTTATTAACAGAGAAAAATCCAGTAACTTCAAACCAGTCTTTCTTGGCTTATCTTTAATCAAATGTCACATTGATGCTGGTAATAAAAATTGTGGTTTAAATGCCTTGCAGATCTTCATCTATAAGGAAAAATGTTATACAAGATCAATGAAATGAAATGTTAGAAGAGAACATTGTCTCCACAGCTTGCTGTTCATGGGCTTCTCCATTCATATTAGTACATTTCCTCTGGTGAACAGTTTTATATAGAGTATGGGAAATTAAATGGTGTCACTCAGAGATCAATATCTGCTGTCTGATGTTGATGGCTCATTAGTTTTTTGAAGTTTAGCTAGGTCCATTACCACCTAAGACATATGTAAGGATAACTGTCAAGAAACTATATGTGTTTCTGAACCTAAATTGGAAATTATCACTCTGTAGTAGAAGGATGCTGTATCATTTTAAAGCCATGTCCTTTAATTCACCTGCAATGTTGCAGAGATTAGGGATTCATGTTATGGCAGCTTTGATTTTCAAAATGTATGTTTCTGTTTAGATGACTTAACAGAAGCATTGTCTATTTTCTAAAAGCAGCAACAGCAGCAGCTTTTGCAAGATTTAGAAACATTTAATAGAATATGAAAAGTGAGGATTACCCATATATTAGTGAAATGTCAATTACACTTCTGCTTGGAATAGTAGGTAAGGATTAATAGTAGATTTTCACAAATGCTGAAGTGGGACTGAAAACACAATCTGATAGTCAATTAAAAGAAATGAGGTCATTTTGAGGAACCATCAAATACCATTGAAACTACATGCCTTACTGTTCTGTTAAAGCTTCCCCTTCAAGCAGCTCAAAAGATGTGCCTTTTGAACAGACTTTGATATGCTAAAAAGCATTTCAGCTTAAAAATGTTTGTCAGCAGTTTTAAAATATTCAAAATTCAACTCCTCATTCCAATCGCTTTCCCAGAGTTTAGCAGTATGCTTGGGAACATCTGTCACAAAGCTTTTCCATAAAGAATCACAATGTGGTAGCTTCATTCCTATTTCTGGTGATAAAGCAATACAATAAATAGTATGATGTGAAGTGATTTCACATAAAATTCTTCTGCTGAACACTTCTCATAGAAACAGTTACTCTGATATTCAGCAACTGAAAGTATCCTCAAAGTAATGGACCAGCTCCTCAGCTGTTGTATACTCAGAGCTTCACTGACTGTGAATTCATATGATGTTTAGTGTAATTTGCAGAATTCTACTGATATAGTACAGTAAGAGAGTGTAAACAGTTAAACATACTCTGTTTATTTATTTATTTTTAAACAGGGTTTACCCCGTAGTACTGTTTACCACAGTATCTAACCTCACATTTATTACTTTCAGTAGGGA
This sequence comes from Anser brachyrhynchus, assembly GCF_964034855.1. NCBI lineage: Eukaryota > Metazoa > Chordata > Aves > Anseriformes > Anatidae > Anser > Anser brachyrhynchus. Next base: position 35,392,008 of record NC_137694.1, on the reverse strand, counting down.
ATAAGAGCAATACTTCAATTTTGGAAGTTCTGGAATTATCTGAAGATGAAAAGTGTAATTCACCCCTCTCTGCACAGGGTCAAATGAAAACCTGGGATGTAATTTGCTTGTCAAATCTTATGTTTGGTATTTTCAAATTGTAAGGAAAGAATATAAATCCTCCAAGTATAGTAAAACTATTGATGAAAAATATAGGGAAAAAAATACTTTTCCTACTGTTTCTTGCACTCCAGCATGACCATATAGTATGACTTTTAGCCACTTCATATTCATCTGTGTATGGAGTGACAGTGTTAGGAGCTGTAAGGTTCTTTAGTTATTAAATTTTACATTTTTAGAGCCATCTCAATAAATCACATATATTATAAATTGAACTGGATAAATGGTAAGTGAATATGGGAGCAGAATTGGCATGTGCTTTAATAACCGTACATGGACTAATCCAAGACTAGATGTCTTCCATAAAGTTGAAAGCTTTGGAAAAGGGGTGCCAATTTAATTGCTAATAATCCCCTGGCATAAGGTAGTTTAAAAATACGGTGTAGCTGGTGAACTGTGAAATAAATGAGGGAGTGAGGAGCAAATCACTCCTATGCCAGTATAGAAATCAGACTGGGGAGGTGGTACAGGCATTACTTTTCTTTGTCTCTTATCTCCACACATGCTGTAATGGGTCTGGCTGGGATGGTGTGGTTCTGGATTTGTGATTAAAATAATTTATTATACACCTGTGTTTTGGTTATTGCTGAACAGTGCTTGCCTATCATTGAGGCCCCCTCCCCTTCACTTATTAAACTGTCTTTATCTTAAGCCACAAGTTTTCTCACTTTTGCTCTTCCTAGTTTTTCCTCCATCTCACTAGGGTTGGGGAGTGAGTGAACAGCTATGTAGATGCTTATTGTAGAGGTCAACCCATCACAGAGAACAGGCTGAAGTAATACTGAAAGTGTCAGTCCTTGGTCCATTTCCTGGTAAGACTGCTAGTAAAATGTGAAATGACTAAAGAAATGTGCTAGGGACTCTTACCCTACCAGTCGGTCTCAAACCATTCCACCTTCTCCCGCTGTTTGTCATCCTTTCAGCAACACAGCATGGTTCTGGTTATGAAAACTTCTGTTGATTCCTTTCAGTTGTCTGAGCTATGTTAAAATCAATCTTGTGAGAATACTGATCCAGAATTCAGATGTTTTCATACAGTTCCTTTATCCTTGGTGAAAGCAGACAAAACCAGGAGGATGAGTGGTCCCTGCTGGGCTCAGCTCTGGAAAATCCCACTTTCACTCTCAAGTTGTCACTATTCTGCACAGACGAAATGTAACACACTTTCAGCCCTGAAAATCAAACATGGTAGCAGATGCAGGACTGAAGAAAATGTTACTTTGCACAGTCTGAGAAAATATTAACTGGATGGACAATCTAGAGCCTCCATGTTGTGTTTTTGTTGGGGGAGAACAGACATGGAATGGTGGCAGTGACAAAAACAGAACTGAGAAAAGCTGACAAGGGAAGCTAGATAGCACTGATAATAGAGATCGCTAGTTGCAGATGCTAGAAATTCAAAGACATGTAAGAACTAAAAGATTTTTTTTTTCTTAGAGCATGAAGGCAATATATTTATGAATTCAGTTAATTCTTTGGAGGAGGCACAGTTCACCTTTAGTGTACCATCGACAGCCCACAACAGTAGGATCTAATATGTTATAAAGGGGGAAAAAATCAGCTTTTACAAAAAAGAACTTTCTATGTTTCAGAAGTAATCTGATCTCTACCAGACCAGCAGTAGCTAAGCCTTGTATCTAGTTAGCAGTATGATTATTTAACCCCAAGAGTCTCCTGTGGCTTCTTTAAAAGGCCCCTTTTATTCCAGTCATGCTACTTTTCTCTGCTACAGTAACCCTTGGGGAAGCTGCATAGCATAAGCCTGTATTCATTCTACATTACCAGCAAATCACTTTCTCACTTGGTCAGGTCTCTTTGGGTTGATTGCCTACCTTTACGCTCTTGTTTAGAGCATCTGCAATTTGGCCTTAAGGCAAAGCAGCAAATTATATGCTGACAGCACTAGTCTTGAGATCTGTGATGGGCTGCTCCTGCTTGACTTCTGAAATGAAACCCTGGGTGCAATCACATCTACTGGGAGGCATGAGTGACATGGAGGACTGGCAGCTGCAGTCCATAGAGGACAGCACTGTCCCATCTGCCTGCTCTGAGGATGTCAGACAGGCACGTGTGTGCCTTCTATGAAGTGTGATGGGGCATTCAGGCTGCTGGATCTTAGGTGAGTGAAACCCACTTGCACCAGAGCTGGATTGATCTTGTGAGCAGCCTGAGAACGTGTTAATGAATAATATGATTGTAGCCACCTTGCAGGTTTGTCTGCAGTTCAGAATTTTCCTGGCATGGCTTATATATAGATATGCTGAAAGCCCGCTGGATAGACCCAATGTCTTACCGAGGCAAGAACAGTTGTTCCAGGGCAGTTTACTCTTTGCAAAGGGCTTAGTGACCAAGTGAGATGATTATTTATTGATCAGCATATATGTCAACCATTACTCTTGGCAATCCTACTCTTGTAGCATATTTACCTGGTGTATTGTCCATATAACTATTTAAAGTAATTTGTAAACTAGTTTATGTGCAGTTTCCATAGCTCTCATGTTGAAAAACACTGTTACTAATCTTGTATAAGCTGCAGCAGCAGTTAAAATATAGTCATATCAACAAAATTCTGGTAAGTGCAGATTAGCCTCAGAAAGCTCTGATGTCTTTGCAAAGTTAACAGACTGACAGCTCTAAGACAAAATAAATAAATAAATGAAATCAGTAAAACTTAAAGCCAGCAAATTTGGACTGGGTAGAACACTATAATGAATTTCACATGTAGCTGCTGATGAAAACAGCACAAACTGAGTAGCCGTCATGAAAGTCATGACCATGCATAGCCAGCTCACCCAAGTGGAACCACCAATTTTATCCCTACTAGCTTGAAGAAATTAAGGTACGTTTGTTGACATAAACAGCACTGAGATAGCACTGCTCTCTATCTGCTCATTCTACATATCATGGACAAAATTGAAGATGATCTCTCCAAAGTGGTAAAAATGTTCCTTGTTAGAAGTGACAAATATAAGGTAAAAGTACTGTTCTTTCAGAGGGGGATCCTAATCATGGAATTCTTCATGCACTGAGGCGCAATCTCTTACCCAAGAAAAAAATAGTATGTAGAAAAAAATAGTATATCACCTAGTCAACTGCATATGTTATCATCTAATGATAATATAAAGGACTGCAGAAGAAGAAAAGATAAAATAGATGTGCCCTATTCTTGTGGGCAACTTTTTTGATCTGATCATAGAGCACATGCCTAAAAGTGATGTTACCCTGTAGAGAGACTACCTGAAAAGTTATTATAAGTATTATACATGAGGGCTTTTGCTTGTTTATTTTGCACTCTTTTGGGTATTTGTATTCAGACTTCTGAAGACGGATTTTTCAGGTCAAGTAGTGCATATTGGAAAGTCATTTTTTTTCAAAGTTAACACTAGTTTTTATTAGCAGAGTCACTCATATGTCCCATTAAAATGTGGATTTATTATTCTCAGAAGCTTCTTGTGTGAGGATTTATTTCAGTGTTTCCAGCATCTGAGAATAACTGTGCAGGTGCATTGGAAACTGCTGCAGAAGGTAAAGTGATTTCAAATGTATGACTTCTCTTTCTGTCTTTACCTCTCACTTTCTGGTCACTTCCTGCTGCTTTAGTTCAGATTCTGATTTCTTGCTCCTTAAACAGTGCTTTGCTGTCTCTTTTAAATTTGTCGACCTACTCAAGGTATGGGGCTTCCTTGTGAGCTGTGATCTCACACTGCTTTCTTCTGTGTTGCAACATGTGCATTTGGATTTTTTTTGGGGGGACAGTTTATTTATTTATTTATCTTTAAAATTAGGCTATCAGATTTCATCCATACGTGAAAAATGCTAAAAATAATATTTCACTGCTTTCTCAGAATGAGGCTAGTGTAGCTCAGCTGAGTAGGCAGGGGAACTTTTGAAAAGGTTCACCTTTAATGTGCTGCATTCTTGAAATGTAACACAGGACTAGTGTGCCCTTTACCATGACTCTTTGTCACCAAGATGTAAATGTATCTTACTGGGAATATCAAATCCTTATGCTTGAACTCACCTTGATATGTACAGACTGTTTGAGCCTGTGCTCCTGAGCCAATTCTCCAAATTGCCCTGCGGTTTTAATTGCCTGGATTTCAACATGCTTGTTTCTCCTTCTCCTTCTCCTTCTGCTTCTCCTTCTCCTTCTCCTTCTCCTTCTCTAGACTGTTGAATACCTGTCTCTGATTATTTTTCATTTCATGTAGTCTCCTCTATTCTAAACATGGTTCTAATAAACTTAGGATACCTGATCAACAAGTTTTAAATTAGATAGAGGATCATACCAGGTTCTGGTTAATCTTTGGTAGGAATTGTGTGAGTTCCTAACTTTGGAAGTGCCTATGCAAAAAGATGCCAACAACTGGAATAATTAGCAGATGAGCTGAAATGATTTTCTTTGTAGGAAATGTATTAATCACTTGGATGAAATGAAAATTAGGGATTAAGAAATTTAAGTTTATGGGTCTACAAATCAGTGAGGTCCAGACTTCTGCTACAGCAAATGAATAGCCAGTCAATGAAGTTAGTGGAGCTTAAGGAGATATTTAGGTGGTCCGATGTTGAATGCAAACTTTGTGATGAGTTGCATTGTTCCACCGACTGTAATGATTATATTGTGAGTTTAGACATCTTGTATGTAGACATTAACTTTTATATCTCTTAATTTGGAGTTATCTTAACATTTGGATGTATTCCAGTTGTCTAAATATAGGTCTTTTAGTGCCATTGGAAATGGCCTTATGATAACCAAAGCATCCACACAGGTCTGTCATACAGGATGTAACATCTACAGGAGAATCCTGTCCTCAGGAGTGGCAGCTGGAGACCAGCCAATGCACATTAGTGCATATGAAATGCCACCAGATATTTGTGTTCATGCAACTGAATTCTACCTTTTATGTCTATTTATCAAGACCAAAGTGGTAGAAATGGTAAGTGTTCCTGATGCCAGTTTGTACTGTAAAGAACTGAGGTGTATATTGCTTTCAGTGCAAATACACGCAGAGTAGTTCTCTCTGATCTTCTAATACATGCAGACAATATACTCTTCAGACTGGAGGGAATCAATCCAGAAAGGGTGTGAATAATAAATCTCAGAGCTGAGCTTATTTTGAGGACAAGGTATTCTAGACAGGTGCCACGACCAAATGGAAAGAGTTTTGAGTGTTTTACAATTCTGCTTATTATGAACTGCAGCAGTGTTGGTTACTATATAACTAGTGTTAGTCTACAGCATGATTTACAGAGAAATAAATGGATTTGGACATATTACTGTTTTCTGCTGTAGTCAACAGACATCAGAGACAGAGAGAGAGGGAGGAGGGTAGAAGTTTCTTTGCAAAATGTCCATGTCCATTGACTGCCACACTACAGTGTATGGTCATTAGTGTCTTTATTGCAGACCTCAGGGTCAGGAATCCACCACTTACACATTACTTAGCTCTGTAGCACACATAAAAGAAGTGCAGACAATATTGCCTTTAAACCTGGCGTTCAGTGCAGTGAATATTACTTGATGCCAAGACACTTGGTGAACCCAATATTTCTATAAAAGTTTTTCTGCTTTAAAATTTCCAGGCGTCTCTATTCCTACAGCAGTAAAAGTTTTCTTCATTATAATCTTTCAATGACTGTAATTATATGAAAGAATTTAGCTCTTAGTTATTACAGTAGGAAAGTCTTAGTCATTACAGTACAAGGAAATTTAACAGAAGCATAACATCGTATTCATTGTAAATGATTTTCATGTTTGCAGTCAGTCTTTGAAGACGAGTGCTGAAGCTTCCTTTCTTCTGTAAATAAAAACTGTAAATAGAGACTTTTATTTATTTTTGGCATAACCCAAATATCAGCCCAAGAGAAAGGTGGGAGACAGGGATAGAGCGTGTGAGGATTTATATATCACAATGGCTGTCTTGCAGTACCAGAATAAATATTCTTGTGTGCTGTTATCTTTCAATAGCTTAATAGACTGAGTATTGAAACATTAATGCATAGTAAACTCTTACTGTAGCCATAAGTAAGCCATCAGATATTTGAGTCCCAGATGCTTTCTTCATTCCAGGAAAGTGCTGCAGTGGCAGTTCATTGCGTCAGTTGACTCAGCTCCTGGAGGCGTCAGTGCCACTGGTATCATATATGCTAAACGCTAAAGCAGATCTGCTTGTGAATAGCAACAGAAAATGGAAATGTATTAAGATAAAACCCTCATGCTATTTTCAGATTAAAATGAATTTTTTGTTATCCTTTTTTTCTGCTCCTATAATCTTTGACTGCTTCCAGAAGAGTAAATTAAAGGCAGTGGCCTAAATTTCAGAAGTGATTAGTCAGTTGGTGGCTTACTTTCATGGGGCCAACCTCTGTTACCCAAAATAGGCTGAGTTTTTGAGGAAGTACATGCCTTCTCTGTAATGTATAACATAGTGTTGACTTTTACTAACACGTAATTTTTTTTAAGCTTAAAGCTTCTGGAAGCAGAAATTTTAGACATTTTTTGTTATTATGCTTTCTAGCTTAGGATCCCTATACAACAGAAACAGGCAAATGAATACACAAAACCTCTGCTGGATGGAAGTAACATGCATTTACATAATCTCCCTATGTTTATAATCCTTGGTCCTTCTTTCCCCCTTGAACAATCCTGTTCACACACCTACAAACACAAACTGTGCCTTCAATGTTTTCTTTTCTGTGCTAGGCCAGTACAGTACAAGTGGGCATGACTTTTATGTCAGTTTTGTCCTGGGTGAACTTCAATAGCTGGAGCATCCTGGCATTTGAACCCCCCCCCCAAAAAAAAAAAAAAAAAAGTGCCAACCTCTAATGAGTACTCTGTGCAGACACCTGGCTAGCAGTGTGAAAATAATATTGACACGTTTTATCTCAATTATTAATCTCAAACTGGTGTTATTCAGATGAGGGTCCTTGATAGTAGGCTCCCTTCAGCCATGTAGTTCTACATGGCCCCTTCTCAAGACCTTCCTCTTCAGATAAGACTCATGGGGTGTGGGAGTGTGTGGCCACTGGTGGGAGGAAGGAAAAAAGGATACGGAGAAAGGTCACTAGTTTTTCTGTGGGGAGGGCTTGGCACAGCTAGGAGAGGGAAAATAGTAAGGAGGTGAAAGAGGCATATTAGAGGTAGTAAGGTAATGGAGGGCTAAAGCAACTGAAGCTATTCGTTTAGCATTTGGAGAATTCCTTGGCCAACTTAAAACTAATGCACACTTTGCCTCAATAGTAAGAAATTTTACGTGTTTCCTTTGTAATGTCCTTTCTCAGCTAAGCATAATGCTGGTAACAGCCCTTATAGGTATGGTGTAGGATGCTCTGGGGCACTGGATTCTGAAAAGACCTGACAAAGTGCTGTATTTTGGTCACCCTATATCTTGGAGTGTCCAGAACTCTCATCCAGAATAGCCCCACTATGACCCAAGATAGTTTCTGTGTCAGAGCAATTATAGAGAACTTCTGATACAGGGGCTTGGGAGGAATAAATAAATAAATAAATAAATAAAAGTAGTATTTACCTGGTGTCAGGGTTGGAGAGTAAACAATACAGTCCATAGTGACTATTTCTGTTGTCACTGACAGATTAGACAAGAACATGTTTTGTTCTAACTTCCAAGACTCTAAGACCATTTCAGAAGAGTCAGAGGATACACAAGGTATGCTTAGTTGGTCATAAATTATCTTTTCATTTCCTTGGCAAATATGTTGGTACGTAAGTCTCAGTAGGACAAATGCAGGAGCTGCTTAAGCTCTTCAAAGATGAAAGATAGTAAACTTTTTATGCATAGTCTAGCTAATCTGTTTTCAACTTTGTAGTTTTTGACTTAACCCCTTCCTGCTCATAAATATGTGCACTGCATATGATGTATACCCAAATTGGAAATCTGAGAGCTTCTCTTCACTCTCCTCATGCTCATCCATGCTGCTTCTATCAGCCTCCCACTTTTGTCTCATTTTGAGAAAATGTGGTATTCAGTTTTTGAATCATCCATTTCACTTTCAAAGCACTTAGAGAAGGGGGAAAAAAAGGCATACTATATGGTTTCAAAAGTACAATGACAAGAAAAGAGGAAAGGGCTAGGGTTCCAGCTGATATCTGGCACTTTATTGTGGTTAGAAATGTTTGCTGCTCTGTGCTGTTTGACTGACACAGCCAAAGAAGCAGTATTTTTTAATTGCCAACTGCCTGTCCTAGTTTTGTGCTGATGTAAACCACTGCCACTAATTATCTTATTACAAGAAAGTGTTTTTATTTTTTTCCCTCTTTCTCTCTCTCCAAATCCCTCCTTAATTAAGACCCTGTCCTTGTTGAAATACACCCTACATTATTTATTTCCCTTGTTAGTAGCTGGCTGTCCCCTCTTCTCTTCTGCATTACTCTTGTATCTTTTGTGTGAATGTTGACAGTATCTTAAGTATAAATTGCTTGGGGGGCAGAAAGGGTAGTTGTTGCCTTTCCCTCTCCCCTCCCCCCCCCCCCCCCCGAATTCTGAAAAGATTGCTTTTCAGTGCTGCAAGGACTTGTATTTGGAAGCTTCTCAAAAATGTAACAATGATTGATAACTACAGTAAAAAATATTAAATAATTTTATTTTAATTTTTACTTCTCTTGAAAAACAATCCAGAAAGAATCATTCCAGGAAAATATACAGCTAAATGTATCGTGTTTCTTTCTGGAGTTTTAAGTTAAATCAAATCGAAGTGATAGAAATGAAAGAATGAAAAATATTTCTATAAACAGTAAGGAGATAAAGGTACTACCTTTTATGTATAAGACGGCATTTAGGGAGGAGAGACCTTGGTACTGATCAAATACTGGTTAGTACCTGGTGGTTCTTTCACCATATGAATGTACAGTAATTGAAACACAGCTTTAGTAGATTCTTTGAAGAGGGTGATGATGATGACCCAGCCTATTGCAAGACTCTGATGCTATTCTGAAAGGGTAGTCAGTTTCCTGTAACTTTGTAAAGAAAACACTACTAAAGCTATCTCACTCTGTAAAGACAGGAAATTAACAGAACTCTCTGCTGCTATGTGGGGTGTATATATAATTTCGAGACTTAGTAACAAAATCTTCAAGAGACACAATGCATTATTATTAATTCTATTTTTATTTTTCATTCACTATAAGTATGATACAGAAGTCCATCTATGATGTATTATGAATCCCAAGTGGAATTCCTCCCCTCTGGATGGTGACCTCAGGTGGTGACCTGATTTAAATAATTTTCAAATTTCAACAATATTAATCTCAGATATACTGTAAAATATCTTTTCTCTTGTGTTTTATAATGAAAGCTAAGAACAACAAATGACTTTCAAAGCATCCACCTTGAACTGCTTCTATTATCCAGGCAGTTGACAGAGAATCAGAGGCTCTCCCATGCTAGCAGGTTTTTTAAATGGGAAGAATTTTCACATTTCACATTATGGTGGTAGAATTGTGAGGAAAATGTTAGTAACACCAGTGCGTTTCATATCTCGTTCTCCAGAGAGAGACGAAAACTCTCAGGGCAAGGCTCAGGGCAGATCTTATCAAGGTGGATAAATATCTGAAGGTATCTAGTACAAACTAGAGAGAACCAGGCTCTTTTCAGTGGTGCCCTGTGATAAGTCAAGAGGCCATGATCACAAACTGGAAGACAAGAGGTTTGTCTAAATATCCAGAAAACCTTTACTGTGCACGTGGCTAGCACTGGCACAGGTTGCTCAGAAAGTTTGTGCAGTCTCCCTCCTTGGAGACTGTCAAAGCTGTCTGGACATGGTCCTGTGAACCTGGTCAAGTTGTCCCTGCTTGAGCAGGGGAGTTGGACCAGGTGGCCTCCAGAGGCCCCTTCCAACCTCAACCATTCTGTGATTCTGTAAATTGTGCTAGAGAGCTGGTTATAGCTAATACATCTTGCTGAAAATAGATTATCTGAGCAGCAGAAGCCTAATAGAAACACAATGTAGGATTGTACTTAGACTTGAAGGAGTTAAAACCACTAGTAGAAACCAACAGAGATGTGACTTAGGAAGGAGGTGTAATACATACATGCAGTAACTTTTGCCTCTTCCTAATCACTTGGGTAAGTAAAAGGTTTAATTACTCCTGGCATTTCTTCACCTGTGTTCTGATCCTTCTGTTCCTCTTTTGTGAGGATCAGGGATGATGAACCTAAATGTTGGCTTTTTCTGCCTGTACAGGGGGGTCGGTATTGACTCACAAGTAGCCTGTGAACTGTGGTGTATTAATTTACTGACAATCATTTCTTCTCATGCATTTTTACTCAGGATTAACAAATGTCAGGTTTTACATTTATTTATTTATCTATTTATTTATTTGTTTTATTGTGTTGATGAGGTGCCACCCAAATTGCAGCACAACATATTTGAGAAGCACTTAGCACTTTTTTTTTCAAATTTACATTTTAATATTATATAGCTACTTTTTAACTCTAATAATCTATAACTAATTTATTTTCTCAAAAAAACTAACATCTGTTTATATGCAATTACAATTGTAGACATGTAGAATATTACCTCAAACTTAATATTTGGCTAAAAGCTTGGGACTCTGAAATGATATTAAAATTAACTTGAAATTTATTATGCTTAGACATTGGTTTAGAAAAGTGCATTGAATTACAAAGTATGTCTGTTGACATACATTACCATCTCATTTTAGTTCTAACCTTTTTAGACTCTAATTAGTATTAAAAAAACAACCAACCAACCAACCAACCAACCAAAACCCACAAAGCAGTAATCCCCAAAAAATCATGTCTGTTATTTTAATTTAAAGAATTTTCAAATACTTAAAAATAGTTGAACTTCTGAGTAATCTCTCTAACAATTCAGGCATATTTTGAAACTTTGAAATTTAAAAGGGAAAATATATGGTGATTACCTAGTATACTAGTTTTCTAAAAAAAAAAAAAGGCAAAAAAAATTATTTAGTTCTACAAAAATGATTTTTTTCTGTGTGAAAGCACTCCTCTTTCAAGGGATGGACGTTTAAAGACAAGTCTATGGTAATGCACAGAGATTAGAAACTGGAAGTGGTCCATGAGTTCTTATTCTCCAAAGTAACTAAACTGTAGAAACAATCTATTATTATTATTATTATTATTATTATTTTCATAATTTCAGTTTGCACAGGCTAAAGAGTAAAACCTAACCACAGTAAAATTCTTTTGATTTTTTTTTAATTACAACTTTCCTTTAAATTAACACTCATATGTGATTATTTTCATTTTCTAATGTAATGTAACATGAAGTGTGGAAAGGAAAAAAAGTTTATCCTTAACTATATATTCAGTAGCTATGTAAAAGAGAAGGAAAAATTGTTTCTGCAGTCATGGAAGAGGGTAAAACTGGATTCTATTGGGGGTTTTCTTGCATATTAAATGTACATCTGTGGTAACAATGGATTGTGATGAAGTTGTGGAGATTCTTTCCACTGTCATTGGCACATATTTCTGTTGATGGCAGACTGGGCCTGCTGTGAATATATGGCATGGATCCAGGTATGAGACTATGAAGATGGCAATGTTAGCTCAGGAGGTGGAAGTTCTGTTAATTACTCCATGTTCGTTGACTTTGCTGTAGCTTTGAAGTTTTTTAGGATTTTATTGTTTCAGCTGTCACAAACTGTTTTTATCTGTACTCAGCAAGGCTATTGTAATACAATGTTTAAATTTTATCTTAATTCAGAAAAGGAGTTTGAATTCAGACCATGACTAGGTGATTGGTAGCTTGCAAAATTACACTGTGATCAAGTCAATGCAGTCATCAAGGCATACTTACTCTTGGGTTAATAAATACGTTGTAATGAAAAATCTTTTCAGCTGTAATGTAATTTCTCATCTACATAATGTATTCATCCCTTTGAGCATCTACTCTTTATTTATTCATTCAAAAATCAGATTTTAGTTCTTAATTCCACAGGGACCAGGAATACTGACAGTAGATATTTGTTCTTCAACCTTGTAACTGAACTCAGAAATGATCTTTGCAGTTCTTCTTTCCCAAAATAGTGGTGATCAAGCTGTCCGTAACTAGACCATTCTTCATATTGTTAATAATCATGATGGAAGAAGACAAGAAACTAACCTGAGGCTCTCTAGTAACTTTTAGACATGAAAGTCTGTTTTGCCCGATTGATTTTTAGGTCTTCTGCAAAAGCATTCCTTCAAATGTCATTCTAGAAAGTGTATCACAAAGTATTTCACTCTGAGATACAAAAGTATAAAATCTGTGATAGAGTAGCTGGGATTTTGGGGCATCATGTCTATTTCTGATCATCCTTTTTCACAGAAGCAGAATTTTGTCTAGTTTTGGGCCATAGAAGGACAACTAGGATGACAAGACAACATGTGATAGATATGGTCTAAAGACTGAGAGAAATTTCTTTCCCTCTTCCATTTCTTAACACAGCAAGGTGAAGACTTGAAAGGGATACTTTCAATTAAAACATCAAGGGACTTCAACAGTTCTTCCTTTCAGTAACGAATAAATGTACAAGATTTGTCCCAGTTTCAAAGGAGTTTAATTTTTAGGCTAAAAACAAGAAAACTTCTGATCAAAGTTTAAGGTTTTGGAAGAGGCATTGAAAGGAGAACTGATCACAATGACAAACATCCTTTTCATACGTTAAAATGGAGTTTTAACAGAAGAGACTTAATGATGCAATTGCTCTCATTTGGAGATTTTACCCCAATAAAACCCATGCTGATGGTAGAGACCTGTATGAAATGCTCTACAGGGCCTTATCAAGAGGTGCATTCTTGTGGAAGGTTGATGACAAATAAAGTATTTGTACAGTTTTTAATTAGTTTCGGTTGCAACTCTTCAGTGACTGGCTATAGAGAGTGGTTCAACAGCTGCAGAGATTTTATTTGTTTTGCATGTTGCTTGCATCCTTTCTGCTTAGTATTAAAATGGGCCAATACTGTGGGATAAAGACTGATTGTAAAGGCAGTGTATATGAAGGCATATTTCATTATTTTATTTTATTTTATTGTGATGGAGACTCTCTTGTGAGTCACTGAACTTTGGACCATACGTGCATGCAAGCCATTCTCTTGTTCTCTGCCTTGATCAATCACAGTCAGATCACATTAAATAAATCTTCAATTTGGGGGTGTAGGAGTGAGAATTCAAGCCAATTCTCTTAGTGAATGACACTTAGCACTTAATCCAAAAAATGCTGATAAGACTTTCTTCCCTTGAGCCCTCTCTGGGATGCTTAAAAATAAAGCACTGGCATGAAAAGTGCTGTAAGGTTATTCTGTCTCTGCCTTAGTGTCTTTGATGTTTAAAAACAAAATAAATATTTTAATTTACAAGTGCTGATCTGAGATTTTTTGTCTTGCTTTTTCAGTCCTAGAGAATTTCTACTGACATTTCAAAATCCTTTGGAATGCCATCTGAAGAACTGCTGTTTAGGAGCCTTAAGCCTCTTAAAGTCTGTGTGGCAATAGAATCTGAGAGGTTTGATTTCTCTGCTTTAGTACGAAATAAAATCCCTGGCAATTTCCTTTTTCTTCTTCTCCTTTTTTTCCTCTTTTTCTTTTTTCTTCCATAGGAGGCTCTTGTTTCCTATGTATGATGGCTCAAACTGTACTCTTCTGTTTTCTCTCTTTTTTCTTCCTTCCTTTCACCTTGTCTTTTTTATTCCTCTATTCTGTGATACTTTATTTTATTTTATTTTATTTTTGCAAATGATTAATATAAGGTGATATCCTTCTTGAAGAATTCTGCTCAGTGATTTTATTAGAAATCTGTTTGTTCAAGCTGCAGTTTATCTGCAATCTCCAGTATTGTAAAGCACTATCATGACTGATCTATAGTCTTGTCGATGAGTCATGTTACTTCCCTTCACTGACTTGTATAGCATTCTGTAAGTGATTACAAATATGGAGTAGGGTAATTCTAAATACATTTCTATAAAATCTATATTAATGAGGCCCTGAAGGTGAATATTGCATTCTAAGGGTATTATTTGCAACAGTGTGGTCACAGTAGGTGGTAGAAGAAAATAGGTGGCTTTCGCAGGCAAGATTTCTTCCTTGGCTACTCCAAAGATAGTACTTCCTGGTACCAGTTTCTTAATTGCTAATAGAGGTAGAAGAACAAACTGGTCTGCTGAATTTAGTAGTACTGAGTTCTGAGTACTGTCAGCATGTCTCAAACCACAATCAATGCAAGAGTCTGCAATGAAAGAAGGCTGAGTATAATTGTGTTGTGTTTGCCATAAACTGTGAGTGTTCATGTGAACAGTGTAATACATGGTAATGTATTCAGCTACAGGACCTGAGCCCAGATATTGTACGTTCATGTGAAAGGAATGAATTCTTTAGTACTGTGCATTTTCTATGTGTATCCTTTCTCAATATTTAACATATCATATTCATAGTGAAAATATCTAAATGTATTTCATTTCTCAAAATCTAATATTAATGCAAATGGTCTACCTCAAAATATATCTGATATTTCAGATACAAGAAAATTTGGACAACAGCTGGCTATACATGTAATTGCTCTTAAAATGGGAGGATATAAAAGGAGATTGGACAAGACTTGACTAAACTAATTATAATCTCAAATGAGCTAAAATCTGTTTCTACACTGAAATCAATGGAAACCTATGCCATTAAAAAAACTTAGTCTAACTACATAGTTAAAAATTTGTAATGCAGAATTATTGTTAACATTTTAATTCATCAAGGTTTCTCAATTGTGACACCATTTTTTTCATGCACATCAACAAAGCATAGATCTATGTAGAACTTTCATGTAATGCTTGTGTGTAGGAATAAACCCTAAGGAAAAGGGCTCTGCTGCAAGCAGTACATACACTCGAGTACATTGTTTGAGGTAAAACTCTAGCAACTGCTTAAGTGCTGAGTCAGAGCCTTAGAAATCAATACAAGTATCAGCCAGCTTCTATAAACTGACACGGTCTAGTTCTCCGCACAGTCCTTCAGACTTAATTAGACACGAACTGAATTGCAATGGTGTCTTTATCCCCATTCACTCAGACCGCTTACCTCTGCACGGCTCTCATTGCAAAAGTTCCTCACTGTAACGTATCCCGTTCTGACTATAAACTGTATGGGTGTGCTGGCTTAGTGTGGGTGAGAAGTCTCCAGAATCTGCGAGAAGAAGTAAGGAAGGTGAGAAAAATAAACTTTAGGTGAATGAGTTGATTGATGTGTCAGGTTCATATCTTATATCAAGAACTTGTTTGCTAATTTTCTGAATCAGGTAAGAAAGGATTTCAGATCTGAAAGTGTTTGTATACACTTACATACTATACATGTGCTCTTACATATTTAATTCCATCACTTTTTGTATTTCTGAGTGCATTTTATGTATATAAAGCCACATGTAAAATCAATCTTTCCATTTCTTGATGTGAGTGAAGGTTTTCTTTCTTCTTTGCCGTCTGTGTATTTCCTCTGGTATTTGTGAACCTTTTTTCCTCTGTGTTATTTATTGTGGGAGAGAGATTGTCCATTAAGACTTTCTAGGCCAATTCAAAAGCTGTTATTTAGACTCCTGATTCCATTAGTGCTTACATCAGTTAAAATGCCTAGAAGATCATGATGAACAGTATTCTCCTAACCTGCACTCTCCTCTTTGAAAAACTATCATGTGGAAACTGTTTTTTTCTCCTCTGATAATTTTAGGTAGAGGTTAAAATAGATGAAAGAACTGAAGCAGTGGGATGAGATAACATTGGGTGAATTGTGTAATGCTGTATAGGCAGGTCTGTTTGGCTAGAGAAGGGCCTATATCCTCACTTGATGAAGTGCTCTGTGAGTGTACTATTTTTCAGAAATGCACAGTATGTAGGCAGAATAAATGGAACTCAGATGTGGTGAAAAAGATTGTACCTGTGTATGAAAATGCAATTGCTTTCCATGAATGTGGCAGGAGAAAGCTGAATACTGTGCACCACACAAAGTCAATAGAATTTGTTTCTAGAGAGCTTATACTTTCTTTGTTATGCTTGTGCTAAAATAATAAGTTGGCTTTAGATCTGGCATCCACATACCTCACCAAAAAGGAGGAAAAAAAAAAAAGGGAAAAAAAAAGAAAAGCTGATTCTCTAATTTCATTCAGTATATTTGCTATTCTACCTACTTGTATTTCTGACAAAAATCAAAAGTCTTAGGGAGTGCATCATGACTCTTGGTTACAATCATAGAATCATTTAGTTTGGAAAAGATCCTTAAGATGATCGTGCCCAACCATTAACCTAACACTACCAAGTCTACCACTAAGCCACGTCCACGTGTCCCTTCCATACCTCCAGGCTATTCAAGTCCAGTGGGGACTCCAGCAGTTCCCTGGGCAGCCTGTTCCAATCCTAACTGCTCTTTCCCTGAAGATTTTTTTTTTCCAATTTAAACTCGCCCTGGTCCAACTTGAGGCTGTTTCCTCATACCCTATTACTTGTCACCTGAGAAAAGATACCAACATCCACCTCGCTACAACTTCCTTTAATGTAGTTGTTGACAGTGATGGGTTGTTCCCTCAGCCTCCTCTTGTCCAGACTAAACTCCAGTTCCCTCAGCCACTCTTCATATATCTTGTTTTCTAATTTCTTCACCAGCTTCCTTTTTCTCTGAACTCAATCCAGCAAAATATCTTTCTTATAGGGAGGGGCCCAAACTGATTACAATATATGAGGTGTGGTCTCACCAGTGCCAACTGTGGATGGACGATCACCTCCCTAGTCCTGCTATTTCTGATAGAAGCCAGGATGCCATTGGCCTTCTTGGTCACATGGGCATGCTGCTGCATCATGTTCAGCTGGCTGTCAACCAACACCTACAGATCCTTTTCTGTCAGGCAACTTTTCATCTGCTCTTCCTCTACTGCATGGGGTTGTTAGGACCCAAATGCAGCACCCAGAATTTATAGCCTTGATGAGCACCATACAACTGGATGCAACCCATCAATTCAGCACATACAGATCCCTCTGCAGAACCATCCTACCCTCAAGCAGATCTCACCCAACTTATTGTCACCTCCAAATTTACTGTGCAGTTGATCCCCTCATCCACATCATCAAAAAAAATATTAAACAAGACTGGCTCCAGTACTGAGCTCTGGGAAACATCTCTTGCAATTAGCTGCCAGCTGGATTGTCCATTCACAACCACCCTTTTGGCCTGACCATCCAGTCAATTTTTTACCCAGTGACCAGTACATCTTTCCAAGCCACAACAGCCAGTTTTTCCAGGAGAGAGCTGTGGGAAGTAGTATTAATAAATTAGTATTAGAAAGCTCTAATTAAAGAAGGCAGCAATATCGTGAAATTTTATTTATTTATTTTATTTATTTATTTATTTATTGTGTGACTAATTGCAGTCTGTATACTGTATTCCAGTACTGAGTTCCACTGAAAACCGAGAAATATTCTCAGTCATCAGTTTCTGTGCAGTCCATAGCTGAACTTTTTTTCCAGGGAAGATACGGTGAAACAGTTTGAACACATTCCCCAAACTTGTAATGTTTTCCCAGACAAACAAAATACCGGAGTTAATGTTTTCCAAAGTACTAAGCACTAACTCTCCTTCTGACTGAACTAAAATCCCATTGGTTCTACCAGAACAGTATTATACTTACAAACCTAGTTGCCTTTGCTATGTTTCTGGACCACATCACACTGTTTTGTTATGGTCTGATTTGAGATCAAAAAATCTCTCTGCTTTGATTTAATTTTTAACACAAATATCCATTGTATCTTTCAAGAAAAAAACACTATATTCAGGTTAAACTATTTCTTGTCTTCCTACTTTCTACTTCTTTGGGTCTGTCTTTCTTTGGGCCTTTCTTTCTTTGGGTCTTTGGACCCTTTTCCTTCCCTATTCATCCTTCCGTATTAGTTGCTTGTGTCATTGTTTTGTTTCTCCACGTTTCCTCTGAATTCCATCTTCTACTCTCTTTCTTTACTCTTCCTTTCTTTTTCAGTTCCTTCTTTTTTTTTTTTTTTCAAATTTGTTTTCATTTTCATTAATTTCTTCCTTAATTGTTTCGTTTTGTTTTATTTTATTTTTTATTTTTTTTTTATCCTTTTAGGCTTTCAGTCTTGTATGCTGAATTTTCCTCTGGATCTTCTATCTCTTATCTTCATTTAATTTGTAATACCAATTTGAGTCTTCCACTTACTAAGTGAAATGCTGTCAACTCAGTACACACTTTTTTGTTACCTGTGTTGAATGTCCTTTATTTGACCATTGTCTTCCCTTGTTCCTGAGGTCATCAGCTTTCCCTTTCTGTTTGTCATTCAGCTGTTCCATGGCTTAAAATGCTTATTGGTCAAATCAGTCTGGTTTGCTCTTAATAGGATGCTTGCCTCCCTTCTATAGATATAGCCTTTTCTTCCTTTTATTCCTCCTCACTGGTTGGTATATCTTCTGTGTCTAATCAGAAGACACTTCAAGAAACTATTTCCAATTTCACCTTATTCACAGATTCGGAAATCTATTACTTCCTCTTCTTTTCTAATCCCCTCTGTGTGATTCAGCCTATTGGATTTCTTGATTTATTTCATCATTCTTATGCTTTTCTGTTACTCTTTCTATTTGTATTCCACCTTCCTCTGTTCTTTTCCCACTTACCATACAAAGAGAATTTTAAAGCTTTCTCATATTAAAAAACAAAAGAACAAAATACCCACCACTTACTACATCTGACTTTCCAAGGATTACCCCATTTCCCCTCTGCCTTTCATAACTAAATTCTCCTACTATTCAGTTCTACAAGAATGTCTATATTCTCTCTGTGGTTTCTACCCTACACCTTTTTGAGATTGACCACTAAGCCTAAAAATGCTCTTGCCAAAAATGCCTAAAAATATCTTCAAAAGTATGTCAATTTAGGATCTTATACTGCCATCACCACATAATCATCCTTACCAATGCTATGCTATTGTTTCCCGTACCAGTCTATGTTAAATTTTATATCTTATATTTACTATTATCTTATGTGATGCAATGGCAGTGACATTTTGCTGGTTTCTTTTTCACGGTGTGTAGCAGAGTACAATCCTGGATCAAGAATAAAAGTTCCCCAAATTATAATTGGGGTAACTTATTTTAGTATATATATATATTATTATATTATTAAGAGTCAGGTGATAGTTTTTCGGTGGTGATGTAGTCACATGGAACCTCCGGGACTAAAAGGGATTTAAATTTAAAACATCCTCTTTTTCTCCCTATTTGTTCTGATCACGTGTATTATTATTTTTTTTTGTAATTCCAGTCATTGTTCTTATAGTTCTTTTGTTTTTCTTTAATGAGAAAATTGTGCTAATTTCCGCCAGCACCTGAACTTAACTATGTATTACTAATATCATGCTGGAGGTCACAAATGACTTCAGATAGCTATACTCCAGTGGGTTATTAAACTGTGAAATGTCCTCAGAATATTTTGCTCCTGCACACATCACTGGGTTATCCCTTTAGGTTAGTAACATCTTGTGAGTGAAGACCTGGTGAGCACTGAGCTTGCTGCTGTATGTGCAAGGGACAGACATCAAATCATCTCTCTGAAGTGTCCTTTGAATCTTCCTCAGAACTGCACTCTGCTAGGCTAAAAGATTTGCAATGGGAATATATATTAGATTTTATTAATTCCTAGGACCCATGCTACTGGGATGTAGCTTCTTATTATAAGATTGCCTCACCTATTGGCACAAGGGAAAACTGCATTTGACATGTGACTTGCAGTAGATCAGTAACTGGAAAGTCTTATTGCCCTACATCTATTTATTGAAATTACACTTGAAGTATTACAGGAACAGAATGGAATTCCTGCCTTTGATACTACAAAGAAGCATAATTTGGTTATCCAATTATCATTAGCACGCTTCCAATAAAAAAACCCAAACAAATTAAAATCCACGAAAGATTTGAAAAACAAAAAACACCCACCAACCCCCACAAAAGATCTATCTATTACCTTTCTTAGACAGAAAAGAAAGTAGCATTAAATACCATCTGGAGTGAACATCCTTAGACTCTTACCAATGGGGTGTTTCCAGGACTGATAGTATATTTGAGTATTCTGATTTCTTTCTCAAAGGAATGAAGATCATTATGAAATCTCTGATACATATGCTATATAGATAGTACCTTGCCTATACAGTTTGAGTACTTTTGCATTTGAATGTTCTTCACTCAGCCTTTTTAAAAAAGTATATATTTTTAACAGAATCAATTCATGTTTGTTCAGATATGCAGAACAGAAGGATGTATATGTATGTAATCAACAGCCCCCAATCCCTTTCTCCCCTCCCTTTTAAAAACAGAATAATGTACCGTAGTCAGACTGATCGTAGCTCACTGGGGTCATTTAAGAGAATGAGAGTATAACTTGCCTACCAATACCTCTATGAGCTTTGCAAAAGGACTGTATTGCCACTGTGTTATTATTTATTTGCTGAACAACCCAGTGTGTGAAATCTTGGCTATATGTTGCTATCTTACTGTAGTCTCAGTTGAGAAAATTAAATGCATATGGTAATTTAATAGGAAACTGAAATATCTGAGAAATGCTGAAAAGGGTCTATTCAGACATGCCTTAATTTACAGTGAAATAGTTGTAAGCTTCTAAAATGGATTTTCACTCCACTAGAATGCAAATAAACACTGTATTCCTCTATGTACACATGTCTAGCTATAGAGTAATAACAGACAAAAGGTGAATATTGTCATCTTTGTCATTTTGCATTTATTATATGATTAACTTTTTCATAAATTATAACATTCTTCAATTATGATTGGGCGTGTGCAGTGGTGAATCAGGTATTACTAATCAAAATCATTTTAAACAGTCACTTATGAGAACAAGTATCAGTGCAATGTGGAAAAGGGCATGACGAAGAGAATATCTGCATTCTAAAAGGTACCCTTTAGCAGGATGTCATTTTAAACAAGGTGTTAAGAGAGGTAACATGGGTGTGTGTATTAAGCAGTGTGACAGAAATTGAGTTCTTAATGTTATGAGTTCTGATGAGCTGGCTTAAAGGTCAAAGAAGATATATTAAGCCAAACTGACAACTGAATGCTTTTAGGCTGCTCTTTTTAACTGTACTATGAGAGAAAAGTGGGAAGGAAGAAAGAAGAGAAGAAAGAAGGAGGAGCGGGGGAGGGACAGAGAGAAGGAGACAGAGAACTTATGAACCCAACAACAATATGCTGACTACTTGAGATATTGAAGCATGCCATTCCAGCTGCACTGGTTCAATCTTCCTCTGTTGAAGGAGTAAAAAGTCGAAGTATAAATAAAATACAGAATTAGACCTCTGCTAAGAACCTTGATTGGTGGTTGACCACCAGGAAAAAGAAGGTATTTCTAAAATAATCTGTTCTTCAGCCCAATTTCACTGTCTCTTATAGGCTATATAGCTGATGTACTTCAGGCTGCTGTCTCCCTTACCCAATGCAGTAGCCAGGCCTTTATTTCCTGGAGAACCTGCTAACAAAAATCTGTTCTCAGGTAGCCAAGTCTGTAAGTTTTAAGTTGTTTTTAATTGTTGGTGTATGCAAATGTATGTTTTCAATGCAAAGCTCGTTCTCATTAGCTCTGTATTTTTCTCAGTGTAGTAAACATTACATACTGATCTTAACATGATTATGGGGGATTTTAATTTATTTCTATTTATCAGTGATATAGACAAATAGTAGCTATCTAGAAATGCCTTATTTCTTTGGAACGGGTCCACTGACATGGCCCACATCTGTTTGCTGGCAAAATAATTTGTTTAAATCCTATCTCTTAGGATAATGTTTGTTGATAGAGTGGCATATTCTGTATATGGAGAGCAATCAAGAGGTTGCTTTGTTGATAAACTTGTTCACCTATGAGTTTGGGTTCAGTCGTTCTACTTGCACAGGAAAATCCTATTTATCAGATAAAGAAGACAGATTAGCATCTTTGAAATTTTCATTTTATCCACTGATGACAGTTTAGTACACTTAATTTCCCAGCACTCTCCTAATAATATGTCCCAAACTCCAGCTGTACGGCCTTGTTCTTAAAAGATCTATCTAAGCAGTTCAAATCCATAAGTCTTTAGCTAAGATTTTCAAACGACTAAAAATTAATCAGATGAAAATTCTTTTCTATAGGTTTTGTTTTATGTGGAATAACCAGATTGAAATGTCACTTAGTTGCTTAAATATCTTCACAAAGGAGTTAAGAGCCTAAATACCTTTTTGGAATTGAATCTGAACAGAGGCTATTAGCACTTCATACAGCCCAGCAAACCTATTTTTAAAAAAGATATTATGGTATATATATGTGACAATATCATAATATCAATTAAAAAATATTCCAGTAAAAGTTAACTGTATTTTTTGGGGTGGTAGGGGAAGGCTTGATTTTACTTGTCTGAAGGTTTAGTACATATATTCATCAGAATAAATTGCATTTTCTTCCTAATGTGCTACAAACAGGAACCTAGTGGTTGTCAACAGCCTTTATTGAAATTCAGTTCAGTGCTTAAGATCACTCTTGAGCCTATGTAAGCCCTCCAGCAGCTTTTAAGTGGGGGGATTGGACCTGTGCACTTAACTCCCTTGGCAGAATGGAGCTGAGAGCCAAATCACCCTGCAGATTTGGGAGAGCTTCCCAGTGAAAGGGGGAGTAGCTGATTAGATGGGAAAGTAAAATATCCTTGAATACTGAGACTGTCAGTTGCCAAGAAAACTTAATCCGCTTCACTGTCAATAGTGACAATGCTGGAATGACTCTGCTAAAGCTTTGGTAAGACTTCATGGCTTGAAAATCAGCTTCCAAGCAAGCAGAGAACTTGAACACTGTGTCCTCATTTTATTTTTGCACAGGCAGGGTGGGTTCAACTCTCAGATACTGTAGGGGACCTTACATGTTACTGCTTCTTTTAAAATTATTGTAAAATAAACACCTTAATACACCATTGTTTCTCTTCAATGTTGTATTTATCTTACGGCTGATGACACTTTAAAATTTGTGTAAATTTTTTTTTTTTAATTTTGAACAAAATATTAATCATTGGCCTAGATGCTTTTGCATCGTTATGTGTACTTGTCTAAATCTATGTACACATCTCATACAGAGGTATTTAAAGATTTTTCACTGCAGATCTCCTATCTTCCTAGAAGACCATGAGACTTCTGCTGTCCTAGGTGTGAATGAGATATTGATTCTGAGGGGATCAAAGCCTCTAGGGTGCTTCATAAATCAGGAAAACTTTAATGAATCATCAGAGTTTTTATGCCTGGAAGACCTTAAAAGAGAATTTGCTCACTTTTCATGGGAGCTGTTCTCAAGAAATAGGATTAATGCCAATCTAAATAGAAAATCTAAGGGCTGCAGTGAAATTCTGGTTCACTGTCACCAGAAGGGCTGTGAATGGACCTGTGTGACTAGCCTGATGATAAACTCAACCACTAAACTTTGATTTAAATCACCATTTGGATTGACTATAATAGTTTATAATCCCTAGTGCCCTCCTTAGTAATGTCAAATATAATTTTGATTTATTTCATTGTGGCTGTCATTATCAGTGATTCATTTAAGTTTCATGCAAAGCATTGACTGAGTTCTTTCATACTGGTATGCAAGTCCTTTAGGAAGTCTGCACATAAGGTATCTCAATATTAAAGTTTAGATGCATGAGGGTTGGAGTGACAAGTTTCATTAAGCATATTTTTAGGTCTGCACAACTTGATTATTGGGCATAGTTGTCTTACATCATTCTTACAACAGTACCTTGAAACTCCAGTTACAAACTAAATATTGATTGGGATGCTGGCATTTTCCATACTGCCAAACAAGTGGATGTTTAGGAAGATATATATGCCTCAAGTCGCCAGAAGCTTAATTAACTGGTAATTTTCATTCCACCAAAGTGCTATAAAACTAACCTGATGAATGAAAAAGTGTTTACAAAGATTGGAAAGGAAGGTTATTTTCTCTCAGACAATGAGAGGAGCCTCTTTACAAAGCAGACACATGTTAGGGCAGCAGAAGGAATTCTGCTCTTCAAGTGCGATGATATGTTGTGTGGATGTTGAGAAAGCATAAAAGACTGTGTGGAGCATGTCAGCTTTTGCTTTAGTTTTTCAGTACACCCTTAAGTATAGAATATATATAGATATTTTCTTCAGCTGGGAGTTGATTACTTTTGTTTGATAATCAACGTTTACTTCAGTCATTATAACAGTTGAAAATAATAAATAGCTGGTTTCTGTCTGGTTGCATTGCTAGCTGCACGGTGCTATGTGAAGTTTGATCAGTGGTACAGATTGTTATATTCCTCAGTAGCCTGAATAACTGAATTTGAGAGACTGATCTAGTCTCGAATCACATTAATGGTTTGTGGCTACTTGGGGCTAGAGGCAGCAGTGGAACATGCAGCTGACCTTAGAATATTTAAGAATACTTAGGCCTTTTTCAAGCCAGTAGAAGAACCAGACAGTGCCAACAGGATGGAAACATTATGGATGTGGGAGTAAGTGCCCAGAATGTCACTAGAATGTCATTATTATCAATGTATGTGTATATCCCTCTCTTTCTTTTTATAGACACATTACCTGCTGTTCACATTCATTCTCAACATTGACTTTGATTTTCTTTTTCTTTTCTTTTCTTTTTTTTTTTTTTTTAACTCTTCTCTGAATTTATTTACACTCACCATAAACCTGTCAGCTGAAAAGCTAAAATAATCCAGACAGGGAAGAAGAATGTACCAAATGACTGATATATCCAATTAAGCTTTCTCTGTGGAGATATGAGATACTCAAAATGTAATGCTGGTAATCAGTCCACAGGGCAGAACTTAGTTATATGAAATATTATTTTAATAAATTAATTCATCTAGGGAACACTTGATCTAATGACAAACTTTTTTTTTTTCTTTTTTTTTTTTTGGTTAACAGGAAAAAGTGAGGTGAGATTGAGAAACACCACTCCTGTTTAATATATTTTCATCTATTCCTTGCTGAGCTTAAAATAACAGTTATTATTTTATTTATTCTATGAACTTAATTTTCCTGTGAGTTGTTGCTTCCCTCCTCTCCTGATCTGCAGATTTTAATTTATGTAGAAAAAAAGATAAAACTTAAGTTTCTTCAGGTTCCTTTCAAGCTAGGGATGTTCTGTCCCTGCACACCCTGTGAAGAGTATTTTGAAGATCTCAGTTTCTTGAGTATTCATTAGTCTCCAGAAGTTGTGTGTGTGATGTTGACAAGTTAAGCTGTTAACATAAATGGTAAGACCTGTGCCATTGGCTTGCCATTACCATTGAAATAGTATGGAGATGGTGAAACTCAGTATTTCTATAATGCAGAAAAATAGTCTTTGAAAAGTGATTTATTTTGATTCTCAAAGAAAATCAGTCTTTTAAATAGAAAAACTTTGGAGGCATTTAAAATATGTGTTAGAAGAAAGATCATCCTGTATTTTTCTTTTAATAGTAGTAATCAGAATGGAACTTCATTTACAACACTTAAGCAGCTACGATGTCCCCAAAGACTCTCTATGCTACCCCAAATTCATGCAGTTCCACAAAGGCAGGGACAGCTGAAGTTACCCATGGAGCTGAGGATCTACATAACCTGAGGAACACAGTTTTAAGACTGAAATCCATTGCTGCTGACCCCTGACCATCTGTAGGAGTCCACGTCTCTCAAGGTGTTCACACAAATCCCAGGTCTCTGGAGATGTCCTCAGACAGCCAAGGGCTGCTGTGTGTCTTGCATCTCCGGGCACTTGATGGACACTGCTCAGTGCACTGCTGGTTCCAAGTTCATGATGTGAAAGTTGTACACTTAACCTTAGCATCATGAAGTCCTGGAGCACTGAGGCAATCAATCCTCTTGTCAAGGTTGTGAATATAAGCAATTAGACTTTTGAGTGTCTCACTAGATAATTGGGTTGGAGCTCATTTTTCAGTACCCAAACCACTAAGCGGACTTCAGTTCACAAGACATCACTAAAGATGGTCTGAAGTAAAGCAGCCTGAAATGCCTTAGTCCATCAGCACCAGTGATGCCAATTTAGATAATAATACAATTCAGACTTGGTTTTGTATTAGCACTCCTTTGTTTTGAGGAATTCTTCAGTAAACTGATGAATACCACCACTCCAAAGTATCTCTGGTAGAGGGTCAGAACTAAACAGTATTGTGTGATATCAGGTTTAGAGATTATTGCAATAGTAAATATTTTGGATCTAAGTGCTAACTGAGTACAGGTACTAAAGGAAAACCGTCTGACTTTGGTAGGAGGACTTGAGATTGTAATTTTTCCCATTTAACTTTATAGACACAAAAATCAATTAGGTGTCTAATCTAAATCAGTAATCCCATCTCATCAATAGATACCTACACAAAATTTTGAGATTTACCTAATCTCAACCTTATCTATAAATTAATTGTCAACTTCCAGTTTTAACTGATGTAGATTTGTTTATTTGGAAGGGTATGAATGCTCTTTACTATTGGCTGGCGTTGGTAGTCTTCTCTTTCAGTTGCGAAGGAATTCCATTCCATTTTTCTTTACATTTCCTCTCTTATGCCTGAGGACACATCACATTTATTAACAATACTTGCTAATGAGTGGGAATAAACATTCTTATACAGTGGAATTGTTAAAGTTCCTTTCTTCCTTTTCTAATAAGTATACATATGTGGAATTCCTTATTAATTGGGCATTAGGTGTTTTATTTTCATTTGTAATGTGCTGGTATGTCCTAAAGAACAGGTTTATTTCGCTAAATGCATGTTTCCTCTTTTTATCCCCTCTAGCTGTACTGCCCATTTTAATGTACTTTATTTTCTCCCTATATATGTACCTATTTTTAATATAATGTAGAACACAGAAATAAAAAGTGCATGAAATGGACTATAGGTGCCCTTATCAATAATTTAAAATATAGTGACTAAATAATAATTCACTACTTTGATCAGGTATCAGAACACTGTGACATACAAAGGATTGGTGACAGAATCTCTCCCTTCCAATAAGAGAACATATTTTTTGTGTGTTTACTGTTAGAAGAAGGATGGACCTAAGTTGAAAATGGATTTATCAGATTTATATCTGACTACATAGCATTTTGGAATTCAGATTCAGGAACCAGAACAGCTGTTGCTTGCCTGGGCAGCTCTTGAGAGTTTGTGTAAAGAAAGCTTAAGACTTTAAAAAAGCTTTAAAAAACAAACAAAGAAAAAACTTTAGAGAGGCTTGATAACCTATGTCTTTGATTTTGAAATTGCATTTAAATATATTTAATGCAACATACAACATTGCTACAATGTAAGAGTTGAAATTCTACTACTCTAATCTCTTTTCTTACTCTCTATCCACTCATTGCATTTTTAGGGAAACAGGAAAAGAAACATCTGTTCAGTTTGAGGAGTATTTATGTAGCCATTTCTAAACTATGTTTTCTGACCATTATTTCCATCATTTCAGATGCCATACTGGTTGTCCTGTGAGGGTCAAGCTTCCCTTGCTTCACTGTCAATATTCCTTTGTTTTGGAAACATTCTGCAGCACAATGAGTTACTGGTATCAATACTTAGATGAGAAACTTTTAAACCTATGATAAGAAATGCTGATTTTTTTTTTTCATTGGCTCTTCTTCCTCAAGGCACAAGTCTTGTCTTCCATACACATGGTTACCTATGTGAACAAATTCTTTGATATATCCCTAGAATAATTGACTCAACTAATCATTGACAGACTAATTAAGGGGTTTATCAAAGAAAAGGAAAAACTAATTAATTTCAATTAAATCTTTCTTGTTATAAACAAAATATTAAAATAGATAACTAAACCTGTTTCCTGATTTATGTGGCGGCCTTTTTTTCCCCCCTGCAACTGTTTCCCAAACCTTCTCCTTTTATTGTTTGTTTTCTTATCAAAAATTCTATTTATCCCCATTTATGAAGTTACATGTCTCCATTCTGTTCTGTTTTTATAGTACATTTTCAGACATGCAACATTTTTCCTATGACACCGATTTGTGAATTCAGATAATAACGTTCTCTGATGAAAAAAAAAAATCACTATTAGTTAGTGAAACGTGGTAAGACAAAATGACAGGCAGTCATTGATGAGCAAGGGAGTCTCTTTTTCTTGAGGCAGTCCTTGAAACCTGTTCTCAGATATTGGTGTGGAGACGTTTTTAGATAGCAGAATACAACGAGAATGAGGTGTGGAATAGCATTAATTTATTTCAGTCATCTCTTCTAGGGCAAAATGTAATCAATAGCTAGGAGCTAAAAACAAACAAACAAACAAAACAACCCAGACTTAAAATAAGTTTGTTCTATGGCAGTATAAATATTGTGTATTTGCAAACAGCTCTTACTGTAAGATGTTGGTTTGACTTATAGTCCAAGATTTTTCTCTTCATTTTTTTTCCCATGATCTTATTTCTTCAATTATCAGTTTTATATTTTTTCTAAATTTTCTGTCTTAATCATTTTCCCATTTGTATTTTTTTAATTATTATTATCATTTGTACATTAAATGCTAACTTTGTCTTAGTCTGTTTTTTCTTTTTTTTCTGTCATCCTTCCTCTTCTTACACATACTAACCTCTCTGTTTTGTCCATGGTATTCAGCATATTTTATTTATGCTAATGTCCTATTGTCTCCTGTGCCAATTTTGGGCAAGATGATAAGGTAATTTTATTTTATTTTTTTTTTCAGTGACTTCTGAAGTAAACTAAACATATCAGTGAAATCGTTTTTTTTTTTTTTAAAAAAAAAGTACTGAAAATGAAGGAGATGTTGATTTTAATAAGAATTGTGCCTGAGCCACTAATTTACAGTCAATACACTTTAGTAAAATGATTTCCTCTTTTTCTTTTAGGACAGGCATTGGCTTTCCGGTAACCAGGGATAATGACTGACTATAACTGTAAATTGATACTTATAGACTGGAGATCTCAGAATACAGAATAGATTTCTCAATGCATATCAAAAGTGGATATGAGCTAGAAGCTTACAGCAATATCTAATGTGGCTGAGAAAAGGCACTTTAGCAATACATGAGCAGTAGGTTCAGTTCCGAGTGAATTTTGGCCTTGTAGATGTTTTTTCCTTAAAAAATAAAGTTGTATTTTGGTGATACTAAACCTCTGATTGTGAGGTGGTCAGCATAGTCTTCAAGAACCAACATATGGTAAGCACAAATGTTCCTGTAAAGTGGTGTTTGCTTTCAGCTAAAGCACTCAGCAGGTGCAAGTGTGACTACCATTGAATGTGTTCCGCTCTTGTATTTTTGATATTCACCATCAAGGTCTGTCTACTGAAGAAGTGAGCATGAAACAAAGAGCACTGAGAAATGCTATTGCATTAATTGTGGTACCTGAAAGATGTGCTTTGGGAAGATCTCCACTAATTTTGTTTCCCTGAGCGCTCATACACAGGACAATGCCACACATTCATGAGTTCAGCTCTGGTGTGGGGAGATGACATTCAAAATTGAAGGAGATAGGGGATGAAGGAATAAGATGTCTGATTGGCAGGCTATAGAAGTTGCAAATGTCTCAGAGAAATTAAGCTAGACTAAATTTTTCATTTCATCTTCTACAGGAATATTTTGATAATATGCCTGTCTGATCCTTGGCTCTCTTTCAGCTCCCACTAGCTGTTTTAGAACTCCTTGGTCTGTTACAACTCTGATATTCTCATTGTGCAGTTTCATGAGGAAGGACTGTTAATTCATTTCCTCCTTCATCTTGCCTGGGGACTAGTATTACACAAGTAATAGCAGTGCTGCTTCCTTCTGACTGTTGTGGAGACCACAGTGAATAGGTAAGCACAGATGCTGCCCTTGGAGATGTTCAGATTTAGTGACCCTTTACGAAATGCAGACAGAGTGGTTTAAAAAATGGGAGTGCTTTAAGCTTTGAGTGCTTACAAAATAATTAGTCAACATTTTTATTATTATTTTTTTTACCTCTATAAATGTAAATTTAATCCAGTGAAGAAGCTTTATCTTCTACGTTTTTGGTAGCTTTCTTCTGTATACAAATAGGTAGATAAGATAAACCTAATAAAGAAAAAATGTTATTGCACGACAGGCAGTAGTGAGAGACAACTGTTATTAATATTCCCAGAGAATAACACTGCAGCTCAAACAGAGCCACATTCTCTGAATTATGGGGAAAAATTCAAAGAATTAGGTTGCGTGAAAAAATATATTTTTTTGAAATTTTGTTAAAATCTTGGATATTGTCTTTCACTGAAAACCACCAGTAAAGTGGCATTCAAATACATAATACTTCTGTGACATACCCAAATTTTGTATTCTGTACCAGAGCATCACCTTGAAATAACTATTGTAATAGCCTGAGAGCAGAAAAGGGTGGTCTCCTTCGCTGTAGCCCTCAGAAAATTTACTTAAGTGAAATCTTCTATGGCACTGAGTAAGCTACAGGCTATGGAGAACCCAGTGGTACCAGCCTTTCAGAAAGTGGCAAAGCTGTGACTAATGGGCAGCATTGCAGAGGACTATGCAAAAAAAAATGTTACCATTTATTGTTAATGTTACCATTATATAATGTTAATGTTACCATTATTCCTTGTATGCTTCCTTCCAGCATTTTGTCTGAATCTGCAATTAGACTTAAATCCATAGTACTCCTTATAGCCTAGGTCTCCTGCACATCTCTGCTATGCAGAGCTACACTTCTAAGTTACTGCCTGATGTCATTGTAATGGATTCTTTTTCTTACAGAATTACAAAAGTATATGTTACTTTTTTATTATTTATTTTTATTTTTTTGCCTTGCAATCTACTTATATGCTGTAAAACTAACAGTAAAAGCAGTAGAGTTCCTGGTTAAAGGAACAAATATTTGGCTTTGTTGCTAGAGAACTATGTAAGAGACAATCAAATACAACTCTTGATATATGTTTAATTGAATAATGTCAAGAGAAAATAGTATAACTCATTGAAAAGAAATGGGAAATTTCTTAAAGGCATTTCTTAAAGCACACAGAATTAATTAAAACATTAATTCTGGGTATAAGACAACATTATCTATTCTATGACATTTCTAGGAATCTTGGCTCAAGACTTCTGAGATCGAGATTTGTGTCAGTTTTGTTTTTCAAGGGTCATGCTTCTCAATAGCATATTGAATCACTTATAATGACAGCTTGGCAACACATTTCTTGGAAACAGCTGAAAATGGAAGATATTGTCAACAGAATCCTTCTGATAATGATGAAATATAAAGCTTTTATTCCCCTCTGATTCTTCAGAAACATGGTGACACATTGTCCTACTACTGTCAAGGTAAACTTCTGATCCTAAATTGCTCATGTCGTGTCTTAAGTAAAGATTGTGCAGAGTCTCAGGTCACATATTTGAATCAGAATTTCTCAGTGTCCATGTGCAGATTTTTCATCCTGAAAAATACAAGCTCAAATTGGCTGCTACCACCAATTTCATTGCAGGACTGGGACCCCAAATTTTTATGTGTCCATACCTAAATTTCCACAGGTGGGTTTAGAGTAACTATTTTGATTCACCACTGTCTTTTCTCTAACATACCATAAAGTCCAAATTGCTTCCATATTCTAGTATTTCAAATATACCGCTACCAGGATTACCTTTTTTCTTGCTATACTGACCAAACATTCAATTTCATGCTTTGCTTTCACCTTGAACAATTCGTCTATTATTTTTTTTCTTCTCAATTTACCTATCTCTTACCTACAACCTTTTGCACTGAAGAGTCTAAATGCTTAGGCAAGCAAGATCTGTGTAATGTGCGACCTAAGGATAGTTAAAATTTGTCACATAATTTCAGTTTGTGTTTGCATTATTGCTGGTAGCAATGACACTCAGTTTAAAAGTGCACTTAAATTATTTCATGTAAATTATTTCACTTCTTCTCTCATTTTAGAGGAAAGTGCATATTTTTGTAAAATACACTTAGCGGACAGAAAAGTGGAAAAAACAAAGGACGTTCCTTCCCTACTAAACAAACAATGCTATTTTGTGAAGAGATTTAAATGTAAAATCAAATGGTTTGGTTCTCATGTGAGATACCTCCAGTATTCTGGTTGCCTGTTTCTTTAGACTTCAAAGTCTGTGGTGTCGTAAGATAATACCTATTCTAGCACAGTTCTAATACTAAGGATACTATACAATGGCTACACACAAATGCATACACAAAAAAAAACACCGAAAAATAGATTTTTTTTCCTAAAACAAGAAAAATCTAAAAATAACCTTTCTCATTTTGTACCCTACAAATTTTAGAAATGTTTCTGATAATTCTTCCAGTATCCAAATAATGCTAAATTCTTTTTTTTTTTTTCCCCATATAATAAAACTGCACTATTTTGAATTTCTTCTGCATATGTCTTGTAGGTTTGCTTTTCAGCACAGTTGTGTTTCTAAAAGGTATTTACATGCAGTAACTTTTAGATGTTTTCTACACTGAAATGGCTCCAAAAGTGTCCAGTGAGGTAACATGTCCGAAGTCAATATTATGTGCACAAAACATTTACACACTTGACCAAAATGATTCCTTTGGTCCCCTTATGACATCTTAAAAACACTTTACCGTATATCTGCATAGATGGCCAAAGCACTGCTGAAGCCAGGGTTGTTAAATGAGTCAATAATTACTGTTTCAAAATGTCATTAAGAGACAGCTGTCTGAGCCTTTGGAGCAATTGGACTTTGTTCCTCATATGTAAGTTTTACAGGAGATTTCTAACAGCATGATGTCTCATAATAGTTATTGGTACCAATTTTGGTTTTGTTACCATAGAAAAATGTGTGCTTGAGTAAAAACTATCCAAATTCTTGAATAAACCTAATACTGTTTTCATCGGTGGTTAATGATTCACACAGCTACTGGGTGTTTATTACTGTGTATTATAAGAAGCATCTTCACTGGCTTGGCTGAAGAATATTCTGACCATCGCATATATGTATGACGTTTGGTGAAAATGTACAGCTGGGGATAATGTATTATCTCTTTTCCTTGTAAAAGCTGAGAAAAATCAAAAGATGGGATCTAAAACTGAAATGAATGCATTACAGCATATCTAACTGTATTACAGAGAAGAGAACTTTGATCAGTTCAAAAAATTGAGCCTACTTTTTTTTTTTTTTAAATGGAGAGAAACTGCTAACACTGATTGAAGTCATATCTGTAGTTATTTTAACCAATTTTACATGATTAAATAGCAGCACTTAATGTCAAGATCTTTTTCCAAAAAGATCTTGAGGATAACCTGTCTTGTCATTTCCGTAGCTGATGAATTTACTATATTCACTTCCTGAGTTACAAGTGTTCCTGTTTTGCTAGAAAAAATGTAATTATTCTCTGAGGTCCTCCCCGAACTAAATATTCAGTTTATAGAATTTAGTGTCTATACCAGGTTCAGTGATAGAGCTTCTAGAAACCCTGAACAGAAGGTTTTACGGGGTGAACAAGGTGAACTACATCTGTGGAATTTAAAATAATCAGTATCCAAAACCATACTTTGTATTAGGCTCACATGCCAAGGATTCAGTGGGAGGGGGGAGATGAGAGGGAGAGATGGGGTAGTGGTCTTCAGGGGTGTCCTATGTGAAAAGAGTCCAGAAGCCAGCTCCACTTAGCTCAGCAGGAACCAGCCGTTGGCCAAAGCTAAGCCCATGAGTGATGCTATGTGTGCTTCTATGAGAGCAGATTTAAGAATGGGGAAAAAAAATAATTGGTGCACAACAGCAGCTGGGGGAGGGGAATGTGAAAATGCAGAGAAACGGCCCTGCAGACAGCCAGGTCAGTGCAGAAGGAGAACAAGAAGCCTAGAGTAGAAGCTCCCCTGGGGCCTGTGGAGAGGCCCCTGGTGGAGCAGGCTGTCCCCCTGCAGCCCATGGGTCCCACACGGAGCAGATCTCCACGCTGCAGCCCGTGGAGGAGCCCCCGGTGGAGCAGGTGGATGTGGCCTGGAGGAGGCTGCGGCCCATGGAGAGCCCCCGCAGGAGCAGGCCCCGGGCCGGAGCTGCAGCCCGTGGAGAGGAGCCCACGCAGGAGCAGGGGGTCTGGGGGGAGCTGCCGCCCACCCATGGGGGACCCGTGCTGGAGCAGTTTGCTCCTGGGGGATGGACCCCATTGTATGGAGCTGTGTGGGAGCAGTTCTTGCTGCCTGTGGGAAGCCCCTGCAGGATCAGTTTGGGAAGGACGGCATCCCGTGGGAGGGACCCCACATTGGAGCAGGGGCAGAGAGTAAGGTAGAAAGAGCAGAGCTTTTATAGACTGACTGCAACTCCCGTTTTCTGTTCTCCTGCACTGCTTGTGGGGAACAAGTAGAAGAGGGTTGATGTGGGGGTGGGGGAGAAGGTGTTTTTAGTTGCTTATTGTTCTCACTGCTCTAGTCTGTTATTAGTTGGCAATACATTACATTGTTCTCCCTTATGCTGAGTCAGTTTTTCTCATGATGATAATTGGTGAATGATCTTCCTGTCCTTATCTCAACCCATGAGCTTTATTTCATCATATATTCTCCCCCTGTCCTTTTTAAGGAAGGGAAGTGGGAGAGAGATGTGGTAGTACCTATCAGTGTTAAACCATCAAGTTCTCTAACAGTTTCTTGTTTTTTTTTCTTTTTTTTTTTTCTTCAGTACTTTGAACCATTTAATTATAATTGCACTGTTTAAAATCATTGCTCTTTTGCACCTGCAGGCTTTGTAACTTTCTTTTTCTTAACCAAATGTCCTTGCTTCATTAAGTTTATAAAATCTACCAATTGTTGAAGAAACCAGTAACATTTAGAGAAGTAATACCTGCGCTTAGCTGTTCAAAACCAACCCTGACTTAACAGGAACATAACATTCTTATGGATAATAACTGAAACTTGGAAATTCAGACTAACACGTATTTGAGATAGATCATAGAATGGCTGGCGTCGGAAGGGACCTTAAAGATCAGCTAACTCCACCCCCCCGCCATAGGCAGGGATGCCACCCTCCAGATCAGGTTGGCCAAGGCCTCATACAGCCTGGCCTTAAACACCTCCAGGGATGTGGCATCTACAACTTCTCTAGGCAACCTGTTCCAGGTTGTAAGTAAGTAAATAAAAAGTAAGTAAATAAAAAATAAAAAATAAGTAAATAAAGTAAGTAAAATAAATAAAGTAAAACAAATAATAAAATAAAGTAAAAATATGTATATATAAATAAAGTAAGACTGCCTCTTCCTACTTAGTTCCTTTTTAAACATTATTTAGACATGTTTTTTCATTTGGATCCAGCTAAGTGTTTTATTTTATCTGGGGACAGTGTCATGCGTATTTTATATAGTAATATTGTTTGTTTTAGAAAAAAATCTAGATGTGATTAACAATGGAAAGAAAATGAAACATTTTCCAATATACAGCTATTTGTCCCCGGAAACTGATAGGTGATAGAGACATAGTTATGTATCCTATAGTCTTTATGTGAGCACTCATGGAGTACACAGGATAACATTCACAGATGTTTTCACAGGGCTCATGGATGTCAACCGTGTTCACCTTCAGTAAACCCAGCTTTGACAAAAATGTAACAATATACTTCTACTTGTTGGAGAGTGATAGATAAACCAAGATATTACACCAACTTTTTAGAAGACTTTTGGAAAGAAATTGGATTTTTCAGAAAGGGGAAAGGAAAGGAAAACGGGAGAGGAGAGGAGAGAGGAGAGGAGAGGGGAGGGGAGGAGAGGAGAGGGGAGGAGAGGGGTGGAGAGGAGAGGGAAGGGAAGGGAAGGGAAGGGAAGGGAAGGGAAGGGAAGGAAGGGAAGGGAAGGGAAGGAAAGGAAAGGAAAGGAAAGGAAAGGAAAGGAAAGGAAAGGAAAGGAAAGGAAAGGAAAGGAAAGGAAAGGAAAGGAAAGGAAAGGAAAGGAAAGGAAAGGAAAGGAAAGGAAAGGAAAGGAAAGGAAAGGAAAGGAAAGGAAAGGAAAGGAAAGGAAAGGAAAGGAAAGGAAAGGAAAGGAAAGGAAAGGAAAGGAAAGGAAAGGAAAGGAAAGGAAAGGAAAGGAAAGGAAAGGAAAGGAAAGGAAAGGAAAGGAAAGGAAAGGAAAGGTTATTAGGCTTTGAAAAGAAGAAAACTTGACCATTTGGTTACACGTAAAATTTCAGTGTTGTTCAATAGGTAAAAAACCAAAACAAACAAAAACAAAACAAAACAAAACAGAGGGTCTCAGGGGAAAGGACATATATATCTATTTTCTCCAGAAACAATTATTAAATATGTATAGAGATATCAAAACAGGCATTACAATGGAAACTGTTAAATCATAGAGGCTTAATTCTGTATGCAATATTTTGTATTGCATTTTGTGTGTGCTGCAGTATGAGACTTTTATCTGATAGTTGTCTATTATATATGTAGTTTAATAAGGAAATTACTTTGTTTTAATGAACACCTCCAGGGATGGGGCATCCACAACATCTCTGGACAACATGTTTCAGTGTCTCACCACCCTCTCAGTGAAGATTTTCCTCCTAAACTCTAATCTAAATTTCACTTTTTTTTTTTTTTTTTTTAGTTTAAAACCATTCCCCCTTGTCCTATAATTATCTGCCTGAGCAAAAAGTCACTCTCCATCTTTTAATAAGTCCCCTTTAAGTATTGAAAAGCTGCAGTGAGGTCGCCCTGGACCTTTCTCTTCTTCAGGCTGAATATCCCCAGCTCTCTCAGCCTGTCTTTATAGGAGAGGTGTTCCAGCCCTTTCATCATCCCCATGGCCCTCCTCTGGATTCTCTTTAACAGATACACATCCTTCTTGTGCTGGGGGCCCCAGACCTGGATGCAGCACTCCAAGAGGGGCCTCGCAAGGGCAGAGCAGAGGGTTACAATCACCTCCCTTGACCTGCTGGCAACTCCTCTTTTGTTGCAGCTCAGGAAGCAATTGGCCTTCTGGGCTGCAAACACTCACTGTTGGCTCACGTCACGCTTTCTGTCCACCAGAACCACCCAGTCCTTCTCTGCAGGGCTGCTCTCAATGACTGTTCCATTCCTTGTATCCTGTCACTTCCTTTCAATTAAAAATTGTTGCACATATAATCCAAATCAGTAAATAGCTTTGATTTTCCTGAAAGTAGATTTTATAGCAACTAACCATCTTCTTCCTTGCCCTCCCCAATTATACCTGTATTATTTTTACATAACTATGTCTTCCTGAAAAGAAATTCCTGCCTTCCCAAGCATTATTCCTAGAAATACCAGATACCAGAATGTCTGTTTCATGTCAAAAAGCTGAGGGAGTTGACCTTCTTTAGTCTAGAGAAGAGAAGGCTCAGGGTGATATCATCAATGTGTACAAATATCTGAAGGGAGGTTGTAAAGAAGATGGAGACAGGCTTTTGACAGCAATGCCCACTGAAAAGATGAGAGGCAATACGTACAAACTGAAACACAGGTGTTTATGTATGGACATCAGGAAAAAAGTTTCACTGTGATGGTGACTAAGCTCTTGCAGAGATTGCCTGGAGAAGTTCTGGAGTCTCTTTCCTTGGAGGTATTCAAAAGCTGTCTGGACATGATCCTGGGCAACCTGCTCCTGGTGACCCTGTTTGAATGAGGAGGGGGCAGACAAGAAGACCTGCAGAGGTGCCTTCCAACCTCAGTCGTTCTGTGATTCTGTGAAAGGGGATTAAGCTTAAGAAACTATCTGATTTTCCCAGTATTTCGCCATCATCTTAATGCAGTGTGTTGGGCTCTTTTGCTTTCTAAAAATGTTGCCTAACTTGAATGAATTAAAAAAGCTATTAATCCAAGTAACTATATGATTGAAAGATAGTGGAGATTCAGAGCATTTCTTATTTCAGTAGAATGTATTTTGTAAGGGATTGAGTATGCTGCATTACATATTCCAAATAGAGGATGAATTAACCCCAAATTTTGTCGTTTTTAGAAAACACTGAGAGAACATTACCAAAATTTGTTTTAGTTCTTAGTAGTAATGGCCAATCTAACGTCTTGTCATCATAGAAAAACCTTTGTGTCTGTAAGCTGAACTGTACATTGATATTGATAATAATTTCATTTAAAAACATAAATAAAAAATGAAAATTCCCAATGCTAATAGAAAGAAAAGAACTACATATGTTGGTTTTGTATGTTCAAACAGTCTATGTACAGATGATAGTTCTTGCTTTTTACTATAGCTGATGCTATGCTAGCTGAAGCATTTGTGTGATTAGGACTGCATGCAGAGATAAATGAGTCACATAGAGGAGTATGTCTTGATGATGAATCACCCATTTACTTAAAAAATATAAAATGTGAGCAGAGCTGACAGACGTCTCCACACGAAAATTTTCAAGAATTGAAATATGAAGCATTGATATGCTGAAGAAAATAAACAAGCAGTTCAACAAACTGACCAACTGAAGCAGTTTCTCAGATGAAAGCTGTGTTACCAGCCACAGGATTTTTGCATGATTAAGGGCTACTGGACTGCACACAAAGGTAAGTCCAAGAACCATCTCCTTAATTTGTATGTACTTTAGAAGACTATAAATAAATGACTTTCCTGTGTACATTTTCTCTTTGAAGCACTAATTATACTAATTATACAAGCAAGATCTGTATTTTCCACATATGCAGAATTATACTGAATATCAAAAGTCATATATAGAAACATTTTAAAAATTAGAAAAGACCTGTTCAGAATCATACCTACTGAAGAGGTCCTGTTGTGCTGAGAGGTTGTGTTGAATTTCTTCGTGGATCAAGAGTGTAGTTTATAAAAGAGAATTTACCAGTCATCTCTTTCTTTTCTTTCCTATTGATTTTTAATACCATTGAGGTTTCACATACTTCTGCCAGTGCATTTCTCAAAAGAACTACAAAGATCTTTCAGGTAACAAATAGTAACAAATCAACCAAAATAGGATCATGTGGTCATGAAGAATAGCTTCTAAAAGCCCATTTGTATACGTTACATTTTAATATATCTTCACTTTTTATGGTGGCTTCAAGAGCATGCTTTGGAGCACAATCACAGTCTCAGCTCTTTTTTCTTTATATGCATAAAATTGCAATTGATTTGTATCATTTTCCTATGTAACAAACTAATAAAGCTGAAATGCAAGTTTTTAAGATTTTTTTCTTCAATTAAATCACATCATTATTCAAGATTAAAGTGAGAATTCTATTATCTTGTACGTATATTTGATTTAACTCAATTTACCTGATTTTTATTACTCCGTCATTCAGAGACCTACATTAAAACTTGCTGTTTGAGTGGGTGGCAGTAGGAATCGAAAGACAGAGAAGCAGTATTTCCAGTGTGAATGTTCGGTCTTTAGAAAAATCAGTGAGTGTATAAACTATGGGGGGAATGGGGATGGAAACCAACCAACCAACATCAAACCAACCTAAAAAAACAACAAAGAAACACCCCACCTTTTTAATCACCAGTTTATTTTTTTTCACCTGTGGCTGGTGAAAAAGCCCAGACCTCTTCCATTGGACACCTTTCCCAAATAAAACAACAAATCAAACTAGAGGTGACTAAAGTTTCTTCTGAGGATGAGGCAACAAAAGACAAGCAGCAGCTTCTCAGGGAGAACACTGAGGGAAGGAGAAGCATGCAACAAATATTGCATGCCAGGAGAGTTTTGCCTGCATTGACTAGCTTTGGTGGCGATGTAATAAAAGATAGGCAAGCCCCCAGAATGTGGAATTCCAGTTCATCCCTTTCTTTGTACGTATTTTTTGATGCTGAATGAACAGTGTCCTCTGGTTTCAGTTCCTGTATGGACACAATGCAGAAGCTCAGGAGTTCTGTCCTGAATGTGCTGCCCAGCCATGCCCTGCTCTAGGTGATAGAGAGCTGTATAGGCCTGCAGGGATCTTGCCCAAGTTTGTGTGCACACATACCTAACACTACAGGTTATTAAGAGAACAGTATTGCATGAAAAAGAACAGTCTTTATAAGTTATGGTTATATTCAAGATAATATATTGTGTAATCAAGATAGTACTAGCAAGATGAAAATTGCTGGGAATTGCTGAAAAACAGGAAAAAGAAAAGGCCATTCTCATGTCAGAAACCTTATACCTTTCTCCTATTGCCCCTTATGGTGCTGAGCACAAGTTGTCACATGCTTGCCTCTGTAAGCTTAGGGATAGTGTGGTGGTTTTACTCAGCTGAACAGCTGAGCTCCACCACAACTGCTTTCTCACTCCTCCTCCTCGAAGAGAAAGGGGGAGAAAATACGATGAAAAAGGCTCAAGGGTTAAGATAAGGACAGCTAGAGGACACGCAACAATTATCGTCATGGGCAAAACAGACTCAGCATAGAGAGATTAATATAATTTATTACCCATTGCTAACAAGGTAGAACAGTGAGAAACTCAAAACAAACTAAAAATACTTTCCTTCCATCCACCCTCTTATACGTCCTCCCCCCAAGTGATGCAGGGGAACAGGGATTGCGGGCTGCGGTCAGTCCTTAACGCTTTGTCTCTGCCACTCCTTCATGGTCACTCTCTGCCCCTGCTCCAATGTGGGGTCCCTCCCACGGGATGCCGTCCTTCCCGAAAGAAGCCTGCGGGGGCTGCCCACAGGCAGCAGCTCTTCAAGAACTGCTCCCACATGGCTCCGTATCACGGGGTCCATCCCCCAGGATCAAACTGCTCCAGCACGGGTCCCCCACGAGCGGCAGCTCCCCCCAGACCCCCTGCTCCTGCGTGGGCTCCTCTCCACGGGCTGCAGCTCCGGCCCGGGGCCTGCTCCTGCGGGGGCTCTCCATGGGCCGCAGCCTCCTCCAGGCCACATCCACCTGCTCCACCGGGGGCTCCTCCACGGGCTGCAGCGTGGAGATCTGCTCCGTGTGGGACCCATGGGCTGCAGGGGGACAGCCTGCTCCACCAGGGGCCTCTCCACAGGCCGCAGGGGAACTGCTGCTGCGTGCCTGGAGCACCTCCTGCCCTCCTGCTGCACTGGCCTTGGGGCCTGCAGGGCTGGTTCTCACTCCTCTCTCCCAGCTGCTGCTGCCCAGCAGTTTTTTTCCCTTTCTTAAATCTTCTCACACAGAAGCACAAACAACATCACCCACGGACTCGGCTCTGGGCAGCGGTGGGTCCCTTTGGAGCAGGCTGAAACTGGCCCTTTTTTAACCTGAGGCAGCTTTTGGACTCTTCTCACAGAGGCCACCCCTCCACCCGCCCTGCTACCAAAACCTTGCCATGTAAACTGAATACAGATAGACAGCAAAATCCCTTCTGAGGGCTGCTACACATGTGCACAAATGTGTAAGAATTGTCAATTTTTATGTCACAAGCAAAAAGCAAACCTAATCCTACCCCCCAAGTTTCTGAGAAAAATGGCTCCGTTTTGTAACTTTAAATACCTTCTAACAAGCTGGTATGAGACTTGCAGTTAGCACTTGCACACTGGACATAAATTTCCTTCGAGCTATGCTGCTGCAGCAAGTCACAGAATGCAGAGGAAAGATTTTAACAAGGTTTCACAGGTTCTGGTGGGGCTCCCGCTACTCCCAAGGCAACATCTGCTAATGTAAGAACAGTAACATCTGTCTGGGTGACAGGATGAACATCTGGTAATATAGACATCATGGCCATTCTGGTGAGGTCATCATACAATTTTGAGTCATAGCATCTGCACTGGGAGAAAGACGACAGTTATTCTTGTGATGGTCCTTGAGCTGCCTATAATCTTACTAAGCTCTTACCTAAAATCTTAAAATGTTGTTTGTGTTTCTTCTATCAGAAGGTGTTTTTTTTTTTTTTTTCCAGTCGCACTCTTGATGGTTAGCATTTTTCTTCTAATTTTTATCCTGAATCGTGAATAGCTTGTATTTATTTGTGTCAGCTAGTTGAAGAACCTTCCTTTTTCCATTTCTGACGTATTTGCACATCTTTTTACCTTTCATTTTGCAACATTAAAAGAACTAAGTGCTTCTGTCACCCTGTGGGAAGAAACATATCTTCTCACTGCAAACATATATTGAAAGAATAGAGCTGAAAAGTAAAGAAAAATTTGACGATTAAACAGAAACTCAAGTCTTAGAGTCAGATTTCCATTTTTGCTGGTACATTCAAACTGTCTGTTTGAAGTAGTAGTAGTTATGGATCAAGAAATGAAATAAAATATTTTCTTAAAGAATGAACTGCTGTGCACTGAAATAGCAACTTTGACCTTACAATTTGTATTTAATGAGACTTTCTCTTAGTTCCAGTATAGATGGACATGGGGCATTGGTTTTGATGAGTCTAGAACAATTTTTTACTTGTGTATTTGAGGCTCAGTGCAGTGCCAACTCATACGATGTTCAAGCTGTGAAATGAAAAACAAAAGCACGTTGTCACTAGCATGTTCCCCTTGACCGATGTTATGTACAGCAGGATATTGCTACACAGCTCCAGGGGGCTGGTGACTTAACCTACAAAAAAAAAAAAAAAAAAAAAAAAGGAATTTGTAATGCTTTAGTTACTGAACTAGTACCAAAATAATAGCTATCCTTACTAGGACAGTAATGATACAGGACTAATCCTGGGTACATGTCAAAACTATTTTGACAATAGTGGAAGATTTATTTCATCAAGGTCTCAAATCTGCTGGATTAGATTTAATGAAAAGAAGACATAGCAAGGTATTTATTATAAATACATAGCAAGGTATATATATATAAGACATTTGCAAGGTATTCTTGTCTTCTAAACCTGTTCAGGGGTCACAAAAACAATTCTGATATGGACTTTCATGATTATGGACCAGGACTTCATAAAAACCTAATTTTTTTGAGGTTCAAGAAACATCTGTAAAAGTAAAATAACTTCTTTAAATTTAAACTGAGAATTTAAGAGAAAGCTATTTCTTGACGATTTCAGTTACTGGATGAAATTCCTTTCTTCTATGCATAAATTTAAAGAACAAAAATGTATGACTGATCCACATAAGGAAGTATAAATATCATAAAGAAAAGCTTCCAACTTTCCTAGGGAAAGCATTCCCTTAAAAATAATTGAAAAATTAAATATATATAGGCAAGAAATTAAACAAAATGACTTTTACTTTTCTTTTTTAGGTCTTTGGAGATAAAATGAGAATTAAAAAAAAATAAATCAGCATAGGTTGACTTTCTGTTTCCAAAAATAAATTAAAGTAATATGCATATATTATTTATTTTATTTTATTTTATTTTATTTTATTTTATTTTATTTTATTTTATTTTATTTTATTTTATTTTATTTTATTTTATTTTATTTTATTTTTATTTTATTTTATTTTATTTTATTTTGTTTTATTTTTTATTTTTTTATTTTTTATTTTAACCAAACTAATAATATAGAACATGGAAAGCTTGAGGTTGAAGTAAAATGCACAGATGACAGGCCAGAGTTGAAAGATGAAGGGAAAGCAGAGCAGGATAAAATGACTACTGTCTTCTGTTTTCAGTAAAATCGCTGACTTTGAGTGTGGTACTGAAAGTAGTGCTGATTAGAACTGAAAATACAAAAAATGAGTACCATACCTGAAAATGCTCTAAGAATTTAACACACCACAAACTGAAGACCTGGAGTGAATTCAAACTGTATGTCAGTCAGTATTTTTAATAAATCTGTGAGTTGGGAATAACTCTGGTTAAGGAAGAATCTCTAACAACACTGCATCCACTGGAGAAAGAAGCAGTAACACAGGCAACTAGAGACTCAGTAGATGATTTTCAAAATAGAATGTGCAGTATTACAGAACTATTTTGGAGGAAAGTAAATTGAAGATGTGAAAGTGAAAAGAAAGCTTAAAACAGCATAGTTCATCAAAGACAGCTCACATGTGAAATAATAGGAGATCCTTCTTTGATTAAAATAGCTTTCTAGATAAAGGAAGGTAGTAAATCTAATTTATCTGTTTGTCACCAGCATACTTGATTTGTTTCTTCATTGGAAAATGTTAGTCAAATTAGAACAGGAACTCTATAATATCATATAGAGGAGAAGAATAGCACATGCTGTGATGGGGTATAAAATCTCAGGGGGAAGAGAAGTTATCTGTGGAGTATTTTAAGGATTGGTCTTAGGATCAGTCATGATCAATACTTACATAATTGAACTGAAAGTGTTCTAAGATTGCCTGATTTTTGTTTTTATTTTTAAATAGCTCCTTGTTGATAGAAAGGAAGTTCTAAGCAGATATGAAAAGATAAATGCTAACACAAAGTTGAAAAAAAATATTTAACAAGGACCTGACTACAGGGTTTTAAGCACTTGGAGTGGGAGTCAATTGAAAGGTTATGTCTAAATATAACTCTAAACTTGCAAATGGTTGAAGTCTTGGTACTTAGCCCCAGAAGGGCCATAACTACATCATTGTTCCATTTTGGGACATAAGCATTCCGTAGAGTGCCTTCATT
Source organism: Anser brachyrhynchus (assembly GCF_964034855.1). NCBI lineage: Eukaryota > Metazoa > Chordata > Aves > Anseriformes > Anatidae > Anser > Anser brachyrhynchus. The sequence continues at coordinate 35,347,445 of NC_137694.1, read as the reverse complement.
TTGGTTGTGATGAGCAGGGGTTTTTTTTGTTTTTGTTTTTAATATATGTATAAAAGCCCTGTGGGGGGTGGTATGTGTGTGTGTGTGTGTGTGTGTGTGTGAACTGGATTAGTTCCCCAAGGGAGTACCGTATTGTACAGTGTCATGTCCTAACTCTTCCTCATACATGGATTGTTCCTTTCTGACTTAGAGAATGGTGAATACTTTGCTGCACAGCTTTGCAGAACAGTTGGAGACTCAATTAGACCCTAATGTGGCCTCAGTGGCAATGGCATTCTCCTGGGAAAGGAGCAGTGGGCATTAGAGTTTGCTCAACAGAATCAGGGCAACGTCCCTGGGCCCTGCCTTCCTGGATGTGCCTGTGGGAATAGTGAGCACTGCCATACCTCTTCTACAAAACCGTGCACCACAAGAGAAAGGCTGAACACTCAGCTCTTTAGAAAAAAGATATAATCACCATTCCTAGTAGGTTATTCCAAGTCAATATTTTGCAGCTGGACACCAGCGCCTCCTAGCAACCCTGCATGAGGGCTGTCATTTAGAAAACATCTCTGTTCTCAGCAGTTCTTACCTGTATCCTGCTCATTTCACTGCTCACTTTGAATCTCATTTTGTTTTTCTTATCTCTTTCTGATGTCAGCTAAGGAGTTTAACCTTTTAACTAAGAATTTTAGCTCATGGCAGGATGTCTTCAGATGCCTCAGGCTTTTGTTTAATCTAGTACTCATAGAGGATTAATTGTAATATGAGCAGGAGTGGAAATTAGCAGGGAAGAGGATCTAGATCTTATTGATCGGTAAATATGCTATTGAGCAATTAACTTGATATAGAAATATAAATATGATTCTAAGTAAAATATGTTGCACAGTATTATATATCCAGTAGAGACAGGAGTATAGGAACATAAATGCATTTGTACATTGCACTGATAATATTACGCTCAATTCTGGCTACAATTTCTGTGTTTCAAAAAGTTTTAAGGTGAAGCTTCATAATTCATGATTGCCTTTCATCACAGGGACAGAACATAGGAGGCATTTTCTCCAGCTCCCTAAAACATGTTCCAAAGATGTGGTTAGAAGCTCTTAACTGTGTCTCTCACTTGGGCAGTCCAGCAATGAGCTCATTCTTATTAAAGTAATTTCTAAGTTCATTGTAAGTTTGAAAATTATTCAGGAAGTATGTATGTATCTGATGTAGAAAGAAAAGCAGAGAGGAAAAATAAAGTTCAACAACACTTACAGTGATGAAATTTAAACTAAAACAAGCTTTCCATCTTTTTAGTCTTCAGAGTAAGAGAACATTTTTCTTATATCAACTTAAATTTTTGAGTACTTTTTTATTTATTTTTTTTAAGAAACATTATAGACACATTAGTGCAACTGATAGAATGAAACTAACTGAGAATTACTAAATTAGAGAAAAGTGGATGGAATTTGCTTAATTAATCTACAAAGTTTTAATTAACCTCTCCAGTGGCCCAATTAAGGTTCAGGAGATATATGAGCAGATATCCTTAAAATAAAACCACAAATTACTTTAAATTGCACATCATTTGATTCCACTAACTAATTACTTTCATTCCTGGTTTAACAAGCTAAATTAGAAACATCAAATATGTGGAGGAAGAAAGAATAATCAAAATATTGTGAAAGCAGCTTTGACTAGAAGAAAATACTCATAAGTTGCTCCAGCTGGATGGAAACACATTGAAGACTGTTGCAAAGGAAAGGTTATTTTAGGAAGGTACTTAGAAAGCAATAATAATCTGAGCTACTGAATTTGTAAAATGGTACCTATTCCCATGCTGAATAAAAGATGTTAGAATTTTGTAGCTACAGGACATTTTTAAACTTTAATTTCTCAGAGAATCAGACTCTATTCTAACAACATTTCTGAACTCTGTCCTTGTGACCCATCTCTCTTCACTTTGCTGCAAACTGAAATAACTCCATTGGATTTGTAGCTCCAGTGGATTTGTGTTGCACTCTTAGGAAGGTCATAGAATCATTAAGGCTGAAAAAGACCTTCAAGATCATCTGGTCAAACCATCCCCCTACTGCCAATGTCACCCACTAAACTATGTTCCTAAGCACCAGGTCCAACCTTTCCTTGAACGCCCCCAGGGACAGTGATGCCACCACTTTCCTGGGCAACCCATTCCAATGCCTGAGAAGAGATGTCTCCTTTCTGAGAAGAAATGTCTCCTGATTTCTAACCTAAACCTCCCCTGGTGCAACTTGAGGCCATCCCCTCTAGTCCTGTCACTAGTTACCTGTGAGAAGAGGCCGACCCCCAGCTCTCCACAGCTTCCTTTCAGGTAGTTGTAGAGAGCAATAAGGTCTCCCCTGAGCCCCCTCTTCTCCAGACTAAACAACCCCATTTCACTCAGCCATTCCTCTTAGGACTTGTGTTCCAGACTCTTCCCCAGCTTTGTAGCCCTTCTCTGGACACACTCTAGGGCCTTCTCGTACTGAGGGGCCCAAAGCTGAACTCAGTACTCCAGGTGCGGCCTCACCAGAGCAGAGTACAGGGGATGATCACCTCCCTGGTCCTGCTGGCTGCACTATTCCGGATACATGACAGGATGCCTTTGGCCTTGTTGGCCACCTGGGCACACTGCTGGCTCATGTTCAGGTGAGCATTAATCAGCACCCTCAAATCCCTTTCCTCTGCACAGCTTTCGAGCCACTCTGCCCCAAGCCAGTAGCACTGCATGGGGTTGTTGTGTCCAAAGTGCAGTTCCTGGCACTTAGCCATGTTGAACCTCATCCCATTGGCCTCCGCCCATCCTGTACAGGTCCCTCTGCAGGGCCTTCCTACCCTCTGGCAGATCAACAATGCCCCCCAACTCGGTGTTGTCTTCAAACTTACTGAGGGTGCATTCTTCCCTCATCCAAGTCATCAATAAAGATATCAAAAAGGATGCGCCCCTACACCGGCCCCTGGGGAACACCACTGGTGACCGGTCGCCAGCTGGATTTCACTATGTTCACCACCACTCTCTGGGCCCAGCTGTCCAGACAGCTTTTAACACAGCAAAGAGTGTACCTGTCCAAGCCATGGGCTGCCAGCTTCTCGAGGAGAATACTATGGGAGACTGTGTCAAAGACCTTGCTGAAGTCTAGGTAGACTATGTCAACAGGCTTTCCCTCATCCACCAGGCAGGTTACCTGGTCATAGAAAAAGATGAGGTTGGCCAGGCACGACTTGCCTTTCATGAACTGGGCCTGAATGTTTCTGTCCTCAAGTGTCATGTAGTCTGATGTGATTGCTTCTTAAAGCCATCCATCGCTCCATTTATTATAAGAGGTTGGAAAAATGTCCTTTTGTGTGGATAAGTATGTGGTCAGATGACGCTCAGAGAGCAGAAGTTCATCAAAACCTTATTAAATGTTTATTTCAAGGGAGCTTCAACAGTGGGGAACTAGACTTGAGGTCCCAGGCAGAGTATGAAGTTTTTATAAAAAATCTACCACATAAATGGTGTAGCCAGGCTAGTATCCTTAAACTGAAAGTGTTAGCTATGCTAACACAAATCTATTCTACAGAAGAAAAGATTTGGTTTGGGACTAGATATAAAATATTTGCAAGTCTTCTTGGTGCTCAAAATTTTTGAAAATAAGATTGTTATGTTCTTTATTTGAATTTAGAGAATGACTTAAAATTTTAGTTTTTATAATTTGTTTCTCGACTAGATTTATTCACACTTGAAAAGTGGAAATAAACAGTAAACTACAGCTCAGAAAGTACAGGTCAAGTAAAGCAGGCATGAAGATAGAAGGAGGAAGGGAATTATGAGATTAACAATTTTACCCTATATTTTTATATTCTGGAAGTTTTATTAAGATTAAAGCTGACAAATTTTGTCTCAGTGGGACTGAGAAATGCATTTTCATTGGAAATTAAATATTTTATGATGTCAGGAAGATTTCAAAAACATTTATTACAAAATTAAATCATTTGCAGCTTTCACTTGAAGAAAATATCAGAACGTTTGATAATATTTAAATAACATGGGAATGATCACATGTACATGGCTACCTAAAATTCATTTATCTATCTTGTTAATTTCCTAAGATTCGTTAATAGACAGTGAAGATATGGAGGTGGGACATGAATTTTCACAATTCTCTGAGATATGTTTCTCAAAGTAACATAAACGATTGCCTGTAAACATTGATCACTGTTCAGTTGTGTAGGGAGCCTAGATAACTGGGTTTGATTGTTTTTGTCACTTTCCTTTCACTAGAAATATAAATATTTCTGGGGTTAGTTCTGAGAAACTCTGCCTTGGTCAACTCCAAAAGATTTGTTTATTTGTTTTTTTAGAAAAATGGTTCTCCCCTGCCCTTTCCTTCCCCCGCTCGCCCCCCTGCATTGAAACTTCATAGTTTCATATCTATTAAAAGGTATTAGTTTTAAGGAAATATAATCAGGGAAATAAGACACGAGGAAACAAGACATCTGTGTGCTACCTATTTGGAAAATTAAAAGAGATGAAGTTGGTCAGGCATGACTTGCCTTTCATGAAACCATGCTGACCGGGCCTGATCCCCCGGTTGTCCCTCCATGAAGTCCATGCAGGAATTGCAAAAATCAAGACATACAAAAGTAGGCATATAAGAACAAAACAGAAATGCTCGTGAAATTTTGGTCATGAAACAGAAATGCTGGTGCAATTATGATCATGCAACTGAAAAGCCTGCACAGCAGCCAAGGGCTGAGCTAAAAGGACTAGAGGAGGCTCGTAAGCTGGAATAAAAAATCAGAAGTGTGTTCATTAACCGTTTATTAACTTCTCCAGATCTTCAGTGAGTCCTTGCTGATAGAGCTTCTGAAAATTAGCTTTTAATTATTTCTAGCAGCTACAAGTCCTGCTTTACTTTGTGATGTGCTATCAACTGCTGGTCCCAAGTTAGCCATGGGGGGATGTGTGTGTGTGTGCTTTGAAGAACACCTGTAGGTTAGAAGTGTCTGAACCCAACAGAAAATACCAAAGTTTTTCTGTGAGCAGAAATCCATGCCACCAAGTAGATTGTAGCAAAGAGTTCTCAGTATGTTATCTGTTCAGAAATGATCATGGCAAAACTATTATCTGTCCAGGCAGCAGATGTGCAATGTTACACCTCCTACATTTCAGTTGCTTATCTATTGTCCCTATCAAAAAATTAGAACCAAATTATAAGCATCCATGTTGTCTTGTATATAAAGGAGGAATAAGGGCAGTATAGATACAGATTTTGGACTGTTACTTGGACTCATACCTTTTTGTAAGCTTGTCTAATGGAACTAGAAAGCTGTAGGTTTTTAAAATAAATTTTCATATGTTATGAAATATTAACTATTGAGAATATTAAGATAGCACAAATATCTCTTGTATGAAAATGATAGGATGTGTAGTAAGGGATTCAAAGTGTTAAACAATCTTCAGCTGATGCAGTCCTGCACTTACATTTGAGCAGTGGGAGCTGGACTGTAGGTCATGTTGGCTAGCAGAAACTTACCATTTTTTCCCTAGAGCTCTAAATACAAATGGTATAAGCCTATTTATATTTTTAATATATTCAAAACATCATAATCCTTTACAGTAAATTCATATTTAAATAGAATTTGTCTATAATATAATAGATAATAAATATATTTATTGCATTGAATATGGTAACAATTTCATGTATTTTATTTGACTTCATTACATAAAAATAGTAATTAGATTAATGGGCTGGCCTTGGGTATTTCTTTGAGAGGATGACATCATTAATCAATGTCTTGTACAACAAGATGCAGCAAGTTAATGTCAAACACACAGCTTTTTGTCAAATGGAGTTGGAGGAAGGAGGCAGCCAGGCTGGATCTCAGCTATTCTATCTTAAATGTTTCTCTCCATGCATATGTGGGTTTAAAATTGGACTCTGTCGAGAGATGCAGAAAAGTCCGTTACTTGTCAAAGAACTACCTGAAGGTTCCCTCTCACCTTCTACAGCCAGGGAATAGACAGCACTAATGAAACATCAGTATCACTCTAAAATACTATTATTATCCCTGAATTATATACTTTTCTTTTTACAATGTAAAACAAATTTTAATTACAATACAAATTATATGGTAGAGCCATGAAGCAGTAAACAAAGAATTAATTTGTGTTCCTTCTGCACTTATCATTCGTTGACTAATTAGTTTCTCTCTCAGGTTCTGAGTGACTCTCATAAAGAAAAATCTCCTGAGAATAGAAAGGTTAACTTTGAAGTGATTACAAATATTCAGCTAACACTATAATTAATAGTAATGTTTAAAGCACAGCAGTCATCTTTCATACCAATAAGAAATGTTTCCTAATTAGCCAGGGTATTGGCATTATTCAGGATATTTACCTTTTCACTGTTCAATCAACAGGGCTCATGAAGCTGAATAATACCTCTTTAAACTGTGAAGCTAATAGAACAGTTAAACCACTTCAAACGCTTAAGCATCTAAACAAATAAATCTTGTACTTATGTACTTAATTTCACCCTGTCAGATCCTCAAACGCTTTATAAAATACTTGCCATATCATACGTGGATATAAGTCTTCCATGGACTCACAAATATTCTTATGCTGTTAACTAATTAAAATAAAATTAGTTATAGGTCTACCGATCACAAAATAATTTGTCCAACATAGCAATTTAATCATTTAATAGCAACAAAAATGATTGAAAAGTGAAAGAAATCGTGATACTAGGTAGAGTTAGATATAAAAAGATATTCGGTGTTTTATAATGGTAAATATTACATTAATTTAAAATTAGTTGGAGAAATTAAGAAATTTACTCATTTAGGCTAACATGCATTTTACTGTAGCCATGAGAAGTGCTGTAGGAAATTCTGACTGTGGTGAGGTTAAGATACAGCCTAGCCTTTCCAAATCTGGAGTAACTCTATTGTCAGACATGACACCAAAAACACATTTTTTTTTAATATCACATTCAAGTCTTGTGAATGAATTCAGGTAATCTTAAATGTGGACTCTGCTTTAACTCAGATAGTCATTAGCTTTGGGTGGTGAAAAGTCTGGCAAATAAAAGTGTTGCAAATTCTCATTAGGAATTACAGAAGCACCTATACCAGCTACATATAGCTGGCCCTTGCCAGTCCATATTGCTCATTGAAGAAGAAGGGCTTTTCACAGTATCACAGTATCACAGATTTCTAGGTTGGAAGAGACCTCAAGATCATTGAGTCCAACCTCCGACCTAACACTAAGTACTCCACTAAACCATATCGCTAAGCTCTACATCTAAACGTCTTTTAAAGACCTCCAGAGATGGTGACTCAACCACCTCCCTGGGCAGCCCGTTCCAATGCTTAATAACCCTTTCGGTAAAGAAGTACTTCCTAACATCCAACCTAAAACTCCCCTGTCGCAACTTTCGCCCATTCCCCCTCGTCCTGTCACCAGGCACGTAGGAGAACAGACCAACCCCCACCTCTCTACAGCCTCCTTTAAGGTAACTCTAGAGAGCGATAAGGTCGCCCCTGAGCCTCCTCTTCTCCAGGCTGAACAAGCCCAGCTCCCTCAGCCGCTCCCCGTAAGACTTGTTCTCCAGACCCCTCACCAGCTTGGTCGCCCTTCTCTGGACTCGCTCGAGCACGTCCATGTCCTTCCTGTAGCGAGGGGCCCAAAACTGAACACAGTACTCAAGGTGCGGCCTCACCAGAGCCGAGTACAGGGGCACAATCACTTCCCTAGACCTGCTGGCCACACTGCTTCTTATACAGGCCAGGATGCTGTTGGCCTTCTTGGCCACCTGGGCACACTGCTGGCTCATATTCAGCCGACTATCAACCAATACTCCCAGGTCCTTCTCGGCCAGGCAGCTTTCCAGCCACTCATCTCCCAGCCTGTAGCGCTGCTTCGGGTTGTTGCGCCCCAGGTGCAGGAGCTGGCACTTGGCCTTGTTGAACTTCCTACAGTTGACCTCAGCCCATCGTTCCAGCCTATCCAGATCCTCCTGCAGAGCCTTCCTGCCCTCGAGCAGGTCGACACACGCACTTAGCTTGGTGTCATCTGCAAACTTACTGAGGGTGCACTGGACGCCCTCATCCAGATCATCGATAAAGATATTAAAGAGGACCGGCCCCAGTACCGAGCCCTGGGGGACACCACTAGTGACCAGCCTCCAACCAGATTTGACTCCATTCACCACAACTCTCTGGGCCCGGCCATCCAGCCAGTTTCTAACCCAGCGAAGCGTACGCCAGTCCAAGCCCCGAGCAGCCAGTTTCTTGAGGAGAATGTTGTGGGGAACGGTGTCAAAAGCCTTACTGAGGTCAAGGTAAACCACATCCACAGCCTTTCCCTCATCCACCAAGCACGTCACTTTGTCATAGAAGGAGATCAGGTTCGTCAAGCAGGACCTGCCTTTCCTAAACCCATGCTGACTGGGCCTGATCGCCTGCTTGCCCTGCAAGTGCCGCGTGATGACCCTCAAGATAATCTGCTCCATGAGCTTTCCTGGCACTGAGGTCAAACTGACAGGCACATAGTTCCCCGGGTCTGCCCTCCGGCCCTTCTTATAGATGGGCGTCACATTGGCTAGCCGCCAGTCAACTGGGACCTCCCCCGATAGCCAGGACTGCCAATAAATGATGGAAAGAATGCACCTACTTGGATTTAGAGATGCATCACAGTGAAGGAGACAGCAGATGTAGCCATAATTTCTAGGTGCTTTCTTAACAATCTGTTCACAGTGTGTGTTGCAGAGAACTTTTTTTTTTTTTTTAAAGAGCTTTATTAAAAATCATCAGTTATTTATACATACTAGTCATCCTTTCAATAGCAAGTTCAAACCATCAAATTTGGATTTTCTCTTCTACTATTTATTTCTGTTGTTTAGAAAAAAAAATGATAAAAGGATTGAGTGTTAAATGTTGCTCGCAATAGTCTTTTTTTTCCCTTTTCTATGTCCTTGGCAAAATAAGAATGGCATGAAATGTTTGCATGTTTGACTAATGTGAGTCTTATTTTAACCTTTGTATGGAAAGGTCTTTTTCTGATTAAAAGCAAATCAATTTGAAAAGGTAATAATGCTTTTTAATGTCAAATAGGAAGACAAAACTTGGAAAACATATTTTTTGTAACATTTTAAAGTTCAACCAGAAACTGCAATAGAAAAAAGGCTACAAAAAGCATCATTTCTAAATTATTTTTGTTATGCTTTTATCTACTAAATTTGTACAGTGTATCTATTTTATTCTTGGTTTTAAAAAGTATTTTTGAAACAGTTATAATTTTTTGAGAATTGTGCAAAAATTTACATAAAATGAAAGCAGAAGTTGAAATAGCTACTTAGAGAAATAATGCTGTTTGTATGCTAATTATTTTGAATGTTGCATGCATATGGAACCTGACCTTTCCTGTAAAACATTTTTTATACTATGTCTTTAAAACATACTGCATTTTTTGTTAATAGCTATAAAAGGGACCCCCCCCCAAAACAAACAAACAAACACAACAGGAATAATAGTTTATCTCAAGATTGAGGTACATTGATTTTCTTAACTACTGAAATCTCTCTTCTGCTTGTTGTTATTATGTCTGGTGCCTTTTTCCTCTAGTTGTGGGAGCTGCTGTGGAGCACCAGGAAATGATACTTTTTAATTGGTGTTTAGCTTCCAAATAACATAAGAAAGAAACTACTATTCAGAAAAGATATCAGGTTCTGTAATGCAGTGCTGCAATGGGATAGAAAACATTCATTTTCTGTGTAGTAGGACTTACTAGATCATCCAATTTCGAATCATCTGTGAATATAGATACTGTCCTTTGTATTGACTGAAAGGTTTAGTTTGGAACATTTCTTAAATGTCACAGCTACACATATTAAGAGATCTGTGCTAACTTTTCAGTAAAAGACGGAAGCTTACCTGTACTCAGTCGTAGGGCTAGGAAGGAAAAAAACAAAAACAAAAACAAAACATGAATCTAACCCTAACCCTAACCCTAAATTAGGGGACTTTAGACAGTTAAATCTAAAAGTGTGATTAGAAAGTCCTGATTTAGTTGCCTCTTACCTTTCTTCTAGAGCACATAACCTCTTGGGTAACCAAATGTCCAGCTAATGCCTAATGCCTGGCTGTACCCAGACCAGAAAGTCAACAAAGCAGCACCTACCTCCACAGAGATCTTACATCAAGTACCTCTGACTGTGCCTGATGTATTAATAAGATTGGAGACCTCTATTCAATTCTCTTCTGTTTGAATGTGACCACATAAACTTGTCTAATTACTTTACAAAACCTTTACTAAATCTACTATATTATTTTATCCATTCTGATGTTCCTCTGTAAATCCAGCTTTATTTTGTTTTTGATGTTTTGGAGCAATTGATTTATTCACAATTGAAGAATAGGAATAAGCAAGGTTAGTAGTATTTTTCTGATGAGACATACAGTTCAAAACTCTAAGGCCACGTGAAAAGATTAGAGACATTTTCAAAGTGGTTGGAGTTAAAAAAAATTGTTTACAGCAAGCTTTGAAGAAATGACAAGGTAAAATGCTCTGCTGCAGAAGTTGATTTTGTATTTATGTATTTATTTGGCTAGATGGCTATGTGGAGCAAGCAAAATGATAACGTGTTCTAATAAAGTATTTTGAGCACCTAGAGTAATTATGTCACACAAAGTGAAAAATAAGCAAGATAACTTTTTCAAAATATAACATAATCTCAGTGGGTTGAAATGCTATATCTAAGCAATACAAGTATAGTATTAGGCTGCACTGCTGGCTGACAGTAATGGTAACCACAACATGCTAAGGAAGATTTAGAGGGTGGTTAAGGCAGAAAATTAATTATACTGGAGACTTTGATTATTCCTATGCTGACTATAACAAAAATGCATGATGCAGACTCTGCATTTTAGAACCCCTGAATGCTTACTTGTTGGAAAAACTGGTCTGTTAACAGGCAAGGAGAGTCAAGATTCTTGATTTACTTTGTTGTTTTGCACAGGACCTGCCCCTAGAATGGCTTCAAGCAACTGTTGGGGAATCTTGGTTTTAACACATCCTATTCGACATCTGTGTAGGATGTTATTCATGATAAAATACCCAAGGCATAAAATTTAATATGAAAATAGAGAATTACAGGAAAATATTTACATCAATTACATGAAAATATAGGTTAACAAGTTAAAGAGGGAGCTAAGAGGGTAAAATATTTGGAGGCAGAATAAAATTTACTTTAAAAATTCCATGTTATAAACATTGTGTAAATATAAAATAATCAATAGACTCCATAAGGCATAAAAGTGTTGGCTGGGGTTAAGAGCACAGCAAACAAAACCATTAGAAACAATAAGCTTTTGCTTCTTTGTAAATGTAGAAATATTGTCTAAATGAGAAATAATCTAAAAGAGTTTAAATTTTGACAAGTTCAAAAAATTATATTTTGCTAAAGAAATAAAGACTTTGAGCTACACTTTAAAAAGCCAAAAATTATTTTAAAAATAATTAAAAATGGTTTTAAAAGATGGATAACAGATGTCTATAAATTAAGATGTTGCTGCACTAGAACCATTCTTTACAAGGAATGAATATCAAGAATAATTTCAAATTAAGTCCATTTGAGAGATAAAAAAAAGAAAAATCAATGCAATGATAGGTAGGAAATCACTAAGTGGATGACATGCTAAAGAGAAGCAACTATTAAAATGCTTTATTAATACTATGTATATCCTACTATTTAAATTGGCATTAACAGAATTATTGTAGATTCTTCTCTGAAAACATGAGGTCAAGACTCAGCTGTGCCTCAAAAATCTAATAGAATGTCAGGAATCATTAGGAAAGGAAGCAAAAAAGAAAGCAGATTTATGAAAATAGGTGGAGATGGCAATGATGCATTCAAATGTGGAATATTGAGTGCTGTGTTGTTCACTCCATTCAGTTGATACAGTAGATGTAGACAAGTTAGAAGGAATGGCTCTTAAAAAAGAAGAGATCCTGTAGACTAGAATTGGGAAACTAGTGAAAAGATATTAAAATAATAAAAGATATACAGAAAGAGAATAGGAAATATTGATAGAAAGAAAGGATTGACTGCATAGAACTGCATCATCAACCCACTGTTTTACTACAAGCAAAAAATAAAATAAAATATGGTTACATTATGGAACTTCTTGTCATGAAGTCATGTCAACTACAGGTCAAAACTACAAAGTGACTACAGAGAAATGAATAATTTTGTGAAGGGTGAGTCAATCAGTATTTTAATAATAATTTTCTGAATTAAATGTATTTTTTTGTAGGACTACAAAACAAAGGATTACAATTTTTAAAGCAGTACAGCAACGAATGCTAAATACTTCATTTTGCATTAAGGCCATTTTTATTTGACCATACAAAATAATTATGCTGATAACTCTAAGTAAAATTAACTTACAATTAGAAATTGATTTTTCCCCCTTTAATTTATCCAATATGTGTCAGTAGTTTAGGAAAACAAGACATTTGGTTGATCTTGAACAACAATTACTGAACTTTTTCCAATGACATTTTATCAAAACTGTTATTTCCTATACAGAATCCTATTTTAAATTAAAAGCCTGCTTAGACTTAAAGGAAAACAATCCTCAAATAGCTAGACTAGCAGCAACTAGAACAACACAGAAAGAAAAAAAGAAAAGAAGGGTGATACTATAACATGCCAAGAAAACAAAATCATTTGAAATAGCTCAATAAGTTTATTTGTTTTTCTAATATTTGTTCAAAAAAGAAAGAAAAAAAAAGATAATGTCAGATATGGAATAAAACAAAAGTTGAAAATCAGGTATCTAGTATCCTTTTGATTTATCCTTTTGAAATTTATCCTTTTGCATACTGTTTACAAGTCATGAACTATATAACACAAAACAATTCTGAGGCTTCTGGATCCAGAAACCCTAGTGTAATTCTGTAATGAAACATTCTAGTTATTTGAACACCTGAACAATTAGCAACATGGGAAGCAAATTGGGTATACGTGACTACCTGTGCAAGAAAAGCAACCAACAACAGGTGAGAGTTTCTGCAAGCCAGGCCTACTATTTTCAAGGACCTACTACATTGAACATGTATGTCTGAATATATAATGTCAAAACTCATGACCTTCAATTTACATATCTATAGAGCAAGATAATTATACACCTGCAAAGGCTGTGAGAATTAAGTCTTTGTGAAGTGCATTGAGATTCTCAGATTAATAGGGTTTTATATAACCAAGGATTATAATGGAAATTATACTCCTGAAGGCCCTAACTTGAGGATATTGTCATGTGATTGCTACTGTCTATATCCACTACTGGGCCTGGAATGTTTTGAATGTTCGCTGAAGATTAAGTACTTCTTATTTTGTGGGTTGATTTGTTTTTGAAAATTTCTTCAGTACTGCAAATAGTCAGAAGAAAAATGCGGATGCCTGGAGAAGTAAGAAGCTAGGTGTATTGTTGAAGTCTGTGTTCTACAGATGTGCCAACCTACTGAATTTGGCTCACTTGGTTTTGGAAAGTTTCCCGTCTGCCTGGTTCTCAACTGGATTGTGAGCTGTATATTTAAATATTGTTTATGTTCATGTAGATGAAAAGCTCGGTATTTGCACAAGTATAGTTTCTACGTTTTCTGTCACACTTTGACTTCCACCAACTCTACCTGAAAATTATTTTTGTGTAGGAGAAAGCAGGTGAAAATAGTCTTTATTTCTCTATATGAAAACAAAGACACATGGGATATTAGGCCACTCCTGAAAGGCTGAAAGGGACATAAAAATAAAACTCACTGGCAAAGTTTTTTACATTTACTGCCATACACTGATTGTCCTCTACCCCTTTTTTATTCCTAATTCCTCATTCCTCTTAGTCTGACGGTGGAACTGAATTGAACTAATAAGATAAATTCCTCCTGTGAAAGCAGGAGAAAATTATCTGTTGCAAGGTACTAATTCCTAATATTAGGACAACTTCCTGCCAGCTGGTGGAAATGAAGGAATAACAGACTTCTAATGTATTATGCACATGACTTTTGAGATTGGTATCTCACGTTATGGTCTGAGAGTAACACAGGTTTCAGACAGCAGTGAAACAACATCTTCTTCTCTTGCAAAAGCAGGATGCACTTACATAATGCCAAGTATTAAATGGCAAGAGCAGCTTCTATAAATTCTCTAAAAACTGGAAATTTTCAACTTGCGCTAAATGGAATATAAAATACAGTTCTAAAAAGAATTATAGAAAACAATTCTGTTGGTAGGCAAAGTTGATAAACAACTGGGTAGGCTACCAGAGTCAGCCGTGGTGCTTATTTTCCCCTGTTTTTATTTATTTATTTATTTTCTGGTTGACCAGAGGGATCAGTTTAAATGTAACTTGCTTGTCTGAGCAATCATTTCTGAAAATGACTTCTGGGAAGATGGGCTGATAATATAGGTTAGACTCAGCAATTGGGAATGTGATAAATATTTTGTGACTTGGCCCTTTGAAACATACTAATGAACCATTCTCAGAGGTAAAATATGCTAAGAACATCAACCTGAAAAAGTTGATTTGCAATGCACATAGAATTAAAGAAGAAGGGAGAGAGAGAACTTGTCCGTGTGAAGGCTGTAAAAAGCTAAAGGCAATTTTTGTTAAAAAACTAAACAAAACAAACAAAAAGAAAAACAAAGAAACAAAAACTGAGAGATACACTCACACTACTTGGATAAAATTCAAGCTTGAACCAGGACTAGTTCTGTATACTTCTAGGGTATACATAGAACTGTTTACACCTCAGCTGTAACCTTTTGCTGTGGAGAAGAGAACATCTATAGAATGTACCACACAATGCTTGCATTTTCCTCTTGTTTGTTAGAATCCCCAGAAGTGTCTTAGCAGTGCCTGTATGTTTTACAGGTATTCTCTATCTAACTGTGTTTAAACTGAGCTTCAGATTTTCTTCATATCCTGAACATCACTAGACATTAGTGGAAATGATGAATTATGTCACCTAAATCAGGCAAAACTAGATATTCACAGCCCAGTGTGAGTTCTGAGGAGCCCTTCCGGTTCATATGACTGTCTTACA
Source organism: Anser brachyrhynchus (assembly GCF_964034855.1). NCBI lineage: Eukaryota > Metazoa > Chordata > Aves > Anseriformes > Anatidae > Anser > Anser brachyrhynchus. The sequence goes on along the minus strand of NC_137694.1, from coordinate 35,332,369 downwards.
AGTCTTTGCAGAAACTTCATGTGAATATTGAGCAGAATACATATTTGAATACCACATTGGAGAGATTTTCAGAGAGGAGCAATTGCTTTTACCTACAGTTTAAAATCTTTTTTCAAAGCAGTAGAAAATACTCCTTGAAATGAGCAAAATTCTTAGAAAATTCTTATTTTGACCTATGTGGATGTGAATGAAAAATTTACACTTCCAGTTAATTACAATAAGGACATTTATTACTGTTGTTGTTGTTTGTTGTTGTTGTTGTTGTTGTTATTTTTATTGTTATTATTAATTATTTTATCCTGTGCTGCAACCTTCAATAAAGGAGAGTCACCTATAATAACTTTAAGAGGTAATGACCCTAAGCAACGTAATGGCTGCAGAAGAAAATCATGGAAATGATTTTAAGTCAATAGCAATTTACGTAAAACCATGCTTTCAAATAATTGAGGCTAGGACATTCCCTTGCCTTTGTTATTGTACCAACATGATATCTAAATGTTCTATAATTAAAGCATCAAACTGCCTGAAATAACGTTGGATGCTATAGCTTCTTAAGAGGAATAGTTACATGTTTTGTTACTTACTACTAAAAATTTTATGTAACATTGGCATAAATATATAATATTTAGTTCTTGACCAAACAAAGCACACTCATTTTGTAGTAATTATCCATAAGTTTTTGTACAGTAAACCTTTGCAGGCTTATTGGAAAGCTATGTCTATTTTGGTTAAATATTTTAAGAATCTACAGTATTAAAGAAGTTAAACTATAAAAAGAAATGTTTACTGTTCTTGAATAAAGATGTTTGAAATGGTTCTTTCTTTTCTAATCACGTCCCATTATTTCTTTATGTGTCCTGTTCATTATATTCCTTTGTTATGTTTCTTTCTGAGATTTTAGACTGCAGACTGTCTGTTTTACGTATATAAACCTATCGTAGGTGTCTCATGACTGTCACCTCTGCGAGGGCTTCAAACCTCTAACACAGTATTAGTAATAACTAGTATTAGTGACAACAGTTTTAACAGTAAATGTGTACTGCTGCATTTACCTAATAAATGTAAAAGGATAGTGCTCTTTGGAAATTTCTTTGGTATTTCACGCATAATTTGGAATCCTGAGTGCTATCTCTATCAAATTAGCCTTGAAACAACAAATTTCAGAAAACACTGGGAAGAAATTTGTTACCTGAAAAATTTCTTTGCCCTAGTTTATAGGCATTTTTGTGTCTTGTCTGTGGGACACAGTTTGGTAAAAAGGGAACATCTTTTCAAGGCCTGTCAACATTTGGAACATGAGCGTTAGCACCTGTTCACATCTTTTGTAAACATATTTGATATAATTATAATACCATATGTTACCAATGGTTGACAAAATATGATTAATACACAGTACTAACTCCAGTACCATCATACCACTTGAGTGTTATATAGTTCTTAGCAGCATTTCACTAAACATTGACAAGTATTTGTTGTTTCTGGATAATGTAAAAGTTGAAATAACAAATAAAAGACAAGAATTTATTGAATCATATGTTTTAATTACCTCTTTTTTTTTTATTTATGATTTTTGCTTTTTACATAACTGAGACAATTTAGTAATTGTCCCATTACTAAATCTCTCAGAAACATATATAGCATGTATGCAAGTTTCTATATGGTCCTGTAGTAGTAACAGAAACAAGTTATAAAGGACTTCAAACTATCTAACGTTATGTTTTTACTTTTATTTTCACTCGTGTAACTGGTTTTTATGTTTGTTTACTTTACCTGTGGAGTTTTTACACCATATACTGCAGTAGTGGCTTATCCTTATTTAACTGTAATCATGGGGTCTTGATCCTGTGGGGGCTTTGGTATCACACATTATAAAAGAGCTTCTAAGCAGTGTTTGAAATGGAAATTGAGAAGTCTTGGCAGGAAACCCCTCCTGCAATCTATTAGTTGTTGTTTCCTTGGGAGAAAAATTGACAATATGTAGCTATTGCACTCTGAGAATTAGCAGCAAGGCACATTGGTACATTTTTGCTCATACCATGAAGGATGGCATGAATCTGAGCCCGTCTATGAATAAATAGAACAATAAAGCTAAAGATAAAGGATATAAAGAAAATGTTGTGGAATTTTATGAAAAAAAAAAAAGGTATATCAAACTTTCAGGAATGTTCTGGATATGTTTTTGGGCTCTGAAAAGCAGAATCTATTCCAATTCTTCAGTATTTATAACCTTATGTCCAGATTAATATGAATGCCCTGAATGATTCCATAGAACAGTAAATAAAATAAAAACCTCACCCGCTTTTATCGTGACATAAAAATCAAACTTTGCTTAGAAGCCTTTAATCTGACTGCCATTTTTTTCATTCACAGCAGCGAGCTTGTAAAGAGCTCTGCTTCTGCAGTGAAATGCTACTGTATAGAAAGAGGATTATCAAAAAGCAATGTTTGTTTGTTTATTGGAATTCTTATCAACAGAATGTCAGTGTTTTTGAGAATGTAACATTTGTACTCTGAATTCTGTGTCTGAGAAAATGGGTTCTGTTAGATTTGGAAATGATAATGTCTGCTGTAATAAGTCTTTGTGCATGTTTTTCCCCCTAGGGATAGGGAACTCTGGCAAAATACAAATAAAAAAAGAGAACTGACTAACAACTGCTATCTAGTCTGCTTTAAGAAAATCTATCCTAGAATATTCTCAAAACTCCCCATCGAAACCAACTGAGACTACTTTTTGTCTATTAAAATATGCATTATTTATGCTAAGAGTCAGCCTTTAGAACATGCTTTACATATTAAGAATCACAAGAACATAAAGCCCAACTTCTGACAGTAGTTGTCTCATTACAGCTATCAATAAACAGCCAATAAGTCTTGCTCTATTTCAGCTTTCTTTGTAAATTCCATTTCAACATCAAACCATGGGAAGGCGAATACATATTAAGAACAGTTTAAATTCACAAAAGCTACTTATGGTCCAAAACACTGGAGAGAGATTTGTGATCCTGACAAAATCAAAACAAACACAGAGAAACAGACAAAAAGCTTGATATAGGAAGACCATTTGATGAAACACATTGAATTATTTTCACATACCTCTTAGGCCAAGGAGAACAATGTCGCCCTGTTAGTGAAAACATACTGAAGAGAATAACTTTTGCTTAAAACAACATTTCGTTCATTCTTCCATCCATCCTGTTCAGCATCAATTTGCCTGCTAGGTTGCTCAGATGGATGGTCTCAATGCTTTCAACTGGAGTTGCTCCTGTAAGAAAGGTTTCAAGTCATGGTTCTGTGTTCATTCTTCAGTTAAGAAGATTTTCTAGTAATTCTTAAGCAAGTGAAGGGACAGCTTGTTTATCCATACACCAAAGGAAACCCTGCGGAGCTTTGAAGTCTGCAGCCTCTCTAACTTCAGAACAATTTGAAAAAATTGCAACAGTTTTATTTTAGGGTTGGTTACTTTAGTGAAAGTTTACTGTGTTCTCTTTTTCTTTGCATATTGTATAACTGATTCATTCTCAGAGAAGTCAAAAATGGAAAGACATACCATATAGTTCTTTTGTTGTCTGCGAATAGAATTCATTGGAAAGACATACTTAGAAGAAACAAAAATATGGTTGAATATTGCTTACTTTATTTATGTTCTGGTAAATTCATTACTTTTTTTTTTTTTTTCTTGGTGAGAAAGAAAAGAATGTTACCAGTGATTTTGGGTCATATAGTATGGCATCCTTTTAATTACAAAAAAAAAAAAAAAAGTTTTTTACATGAAAATTTGGAGAGAAGTGAAAATTCTGTCAAAAATGACCCTGTTTCTAGTATTATTGGCTACCAGTGTAATTTTATGGGCTAGAAGGATAATATAGTCTCTTTATCAGGATAACATTATGAGCATATTCCTCCCTAATTTGTCTTGCCATTTTTCCTGCAATCTGTAGGTTCACTTTTAACGTATAAATTATTTTGAAAAATAGGTTTCAAATTCTTAAACCATTAAGGAATGTAAAATTGGGAGATTTCCAAATTAATTTCTTATACTGCATGCTCTGTTCTTTTAACTGACCTAATCTCCATTCTGTATTTCTGAAGTCCTTCTCCCTTGGGAATATTAAAAGAATTCTGATCAACGTCATATTCTTCTGAGATGATTTACTATCTGCCCCTGGAAATTAATATATGGTATGTTTTGCAAGGCTTGTTCACTTGGCTTTTCAGCTGTGTGTTTTCTCTCGAGAATTTCTCCAGAATTCTGTATCTCCCACATCTTTCAAAGCTTCACTCAAATAAGTCCTTTAACAGACCTGAGGCCAAGCAATTGGATAAAATAAAATTCATCTTAGTAAACACAGAAGAGTAGTTTTGGGTGGGGGGGGGTCTCAAATTAGCAAGGAAAATAGTTTTGTTTTTCTTTCCAATATGTGTATACATTTATAGTTTCATGATTAGTTGCCAGCTTTCATTGTGCAGCAGGTTGTTTTTGTCTTTGAAGTGGCTGAGTTCCCTGATACCTTGAATAATGAATATAAGTTGAAATAAGAACAGTATATATATATTTTTTTCAAATCATGAAACTATATGTCCACTTTCTGACATACTGTGGGAATTTTTTTATACTTATTTCCAGTTAACATCAGAATTACCATTTGGTTCTCTTGTTATTTAACTATTACTTTTCTGGCTTCATAATATGAAACTTCAGTTATGAGTTTTGTCTCCACCAAAATGTTCATTATTTTATTTTATTTTTTTTATATAATAAGAATCATTGTGTTTTATAATTATAAATCCTCTGTAGCTCTTGAAACATTGATTAGGGTATTCATTTCCTGTAAAGCATACTGAGGATAAATGTCAGCATAAAACCACTATAGTCAACAAAAAAGAAACTGGAAATTTATCCATTCAGTAGACTTTTTGTCTACTGAAGGATATTCTCTCTCTCTCTCTTTTTTTTTTATTCCAGTTATGAATAGAAGTTGGAAAGCACTGGAGCAGAAATGCAGAGTATAATGTTCTCATATTGTTTCTAGCTACTTGTACCTGAATTCCTGCATTAACACATTCAGCTCTTTATTATAATGCCATTGCTCCTCCTAGAGTCCTGGTGTGGCCCTCTCTGCTACAGTAAATCTGCTAGTCCCTTTAGTAGATTTTGGAATCAGTTTCTCTCCCCATCAACCAACATCCATACTTCCTCTGGGATCCACCTGCAAATTAAAGGTCCCATCTGTCAACAGCTTCAATACTCCGCACTCCACTCCTGACCTGGTGCAATCTCCCTTGCTCTGCTGCAGAATGTCTTCTGGCTTTCTTCATGGACAGCTTGCAGTTTCTGCTGCCTTCACTCCTGCTGCCTCCCCATGCCCTTTCAGATGAACATGCGTCCTTAAACTGTCTCTAACCTGTTCCTGCCCTTTTTCTGCCACTCTCTCTGGACCCAGTCTTGACCTTTGATCCCCTTCTCTGCTCTTCAAGCTCAGGCTATTTAAGGGTGTGAGTCTATAGATTCACCAGATTATTCTAAAAGTTGTATGTGCTAAATTCACCTTTATGTTGCTTAGGACTCTGAACACTGTCTTCAAAACAATTCTGATCTATGTTCCCCGTCTCCTTGTCTTTTCACATTTTCCTTTATTTTTGCCCAGCAGTGGACTTTTCACTTTCTTTATCTTAATGTCAGCTTTGCTTGTCTTCCCCTGTTGCAGTCTGCAAAAGTCACCAGCTATGCTCAGCTCAGTAGCATTAGATTGTATTACAAGCATCCTGACATTTTACTTAAATAATGTAAGCAATGTGGTGTCCAAGAGAGCACAGGATTCATTTCAGAAGCCTTTTTAAAACTTTGCTGTGAAAATGTAATTTCAACCAATCCTCCTGTCACTTACATACACTCTCTGTTCTTCCAGAAACCACTTTAAAATGATTCCTTACAGAGGAAGGGTATCACCTTATGCAGGGAAAGCTACCATTCCGCTACCAACTGATGCGTAATTAAGGCACGCATTTCCTAATGAATTTATGAAAGAGGAAGATAGGTATGAATACTCTGGTCTTGGTATCCAGAATTTAAATCCTGTAGTGATCATATTGAAATGACAATCCAATATTTATTACCTCAGGACTTTGACTTCAAATCTCTAAGTCTCTACTAAAGCTGTGGTTTCAAGAACAAGGCAAACAAACTGCCACCTGCCACCAAACCAGCCTTTTTCTTCTTCTGTTCATGTTCTTGTAAGGTTAATCTGCTGCAACTTCATTGTCTGTGACAACTTAAAAGTACCACGCAGGTAAACACCAGCAGTGGGGCAGGCATGAGACTACATTTCTGTCAGCTTATTGTAAAACTGTGCTTTTATGTTTTGCACCCTCAGTTCCATGTATAAATAAGACGGAGTTTCTATGACTGAGTTTCAGAAGGTGTTATTCACAGGTTTTTAGAAAGTGTTATTATTTTTTGTCTACCACTGTATTAGCCATTAGTCACTACTATCGTGCTGTAAAAACTCAACCATCCCATTGTCTGTAGAAATCTAAATGGATTGTATACAACTTGATTAAATTTGACTGATAATACTCTTCTTGTCTGTGAAAGAGAAATGTTACTAATCAGTAAGAAAGGCTAGAAAAAATATGCTTATGGCTGCCATCTTTTACTACAGTTATTAATAAGAGGTGTGGCTCGCAAACTGAAGTGGCTTTTTAATGGGACCCCATCTGTCATTATCAATTATTTCTACATTTTTGGGTATGTATTTCTGTTTTGTTACAATCCTATGATTTCTGTTTAGCAAAGCAAAGGTACTTTCAACAGGTAATGCCTGTGAATGCACCAGTGCACAGACTGGGGCAGTTCACAGCCCTGGGCAGCATATATTCCACTTGAATGGCCAATGGACATGACCTGGCCCTGACCTATTCTTGTCTGCTTTCTGGATGGTTTTGTTGGTGAGTCATAAACTAATTTACTTTCCCGGGATAGTTCAGCAATAGGCCTGGAAAGAAAGGCCACTGCTGAAGAACAACCTTCATTTGTCTACCAAGGAGACTTTTACAAAATGTTTACAAACTGTTGAAACAGTACCATATTTAGCACTTATATCTTTACAAGAAAATTTAATTAAGTATGATTATGCCCACAAGATATATGTCCCGAGAAGTAGAACCTTGAAGAGTATCTATTTTCTACACTTCTAAAATATTGAGTATTTGCACCAGAAATTCAAAGGGACGATTTGAGTTGCAAAGCTCCTTTCATGATCTGGTGGAAAATTGCAGCTCATAGAGGAAAAAAATAGAGCACAGAAAATTTGAGCCCATATAAAAGGTGAAGATGCAATGAAAACACACAGAAATTTCCTCTTGCTACAGAAACAAGACACTCACTCCGGAAAATGATTTCCTTACTCATTTGTTGAGTACTCCTGGGAGACCTCTGAGTGAATTACTTTGGCAATTGGTGGAAAATCGAGCTCTAGGTAGATCAAAACCTGGAAGGAGCTGTGCATACATAGACATCATTGCAGTCTTTTTCGCAATGACATTTACAAAAATAATTAAAAAACAAACAAAAAATAAAACACCTGTGAGGTTTCTATGTTCTGATGTTACACATAAGAAAATATTCAAAAGCCTTAAAATGTTCCTTGTCCCTTCACCTACAGGTTCTTTGTTTTCACCCTTAGTTCTGTGTTGTCTTGCTGCCTAAAACAGTATGTTACTACTCCATGCACTAAAATCTGTCTATTATATTAGTTAATGCTGTTTGAGCATCATGCTTTCAGAGAGTCCCTAAGCTGGCTATAACTCAAAGAGCTGTTGAACTTGCTTCAAATTGGAACAAAGACAAATCCCAGTTTATATTTTTTTAGCTCTGCCTGTTTCTCACTGCATGTTTTCCTGTTATGCCCGTCTCTGAAAACAGAGCACTTCAATAGAATTGAAAATACAAGAGGTAAGAGGAACCTAGAATATGCACATTCAGGTCACTACCGGTGTTACTGTTGTCTTGTTACTCTGTGGTATCATTTATGTCATTAGCTCATATTGGTAAGACATTTGAGTTTTGATGGTGATGGTAACAGTAAGTTTTCAAAGAGTGAGTTAAGATATTTCAGTAAAGTGAAAACACTGGAGACAAAAAAGAAAACTTCAGAATCACAGAATTGCAGGGGTTGGAAGGGACCTCAAAAGATCATCGGGTCCAACCACTCTGCCAAAGCAGGTTCCTTAGAGCAGGATGCCTGGGTAGGCGTACAGACGGGAAGAGAACTGAACATTGCATTTCCTTATGATTGTGTAGCTGACATGTTCATATGGAAATCCATCCAGATGGATCACAATGGATTACTCTGCTTCAGAAAACTGGTATGACTATTTACATTTAGGTAGTATGGAATAGGCTTCATACTTTTCAAGGGTTTTTATTACTTTGGGATTCAGACAGAATCTTTACCTAGATGACTAAAGTGTTAGAGACTAAAAATATAAAAACTAATTACTGAAGAATCTATTTTAAATGGAAATTGAAACCACTGAAGGTCTTAGTACATGTTTGTATTTTTTATTCCTATTTTTATAACTTTAACAGGTGTTCACTTAGTCAGGTACTTGTCTGTTTGTGCAAACAACAGTTAAACTGATTGATTTTTACCTCTAAATATATCTGTTGAAATCCAGCCAAATATTTTTAAAGCTGAATATGTTAGTGTAATAAACTGCGATAAGCATAGAATCCCAGTGTACTAGAATTTAAATTCTACTAGAAAACTAACTTGACGGAATATATTTTTTAAAATGGAAAATGTGTTGTGTATCAGTGCAAAATGGTAGTCATGTAGCAGGAGAGTCCTCTTAAAGTAAACTCCCATTAACAAAAAAACCCACTTGGGTTTGAAAGGTTAGAAATTTAATAATTGTGTGCTGCAATTTGAAAAATAAAGTGGGGTTTGATAAAAGCAGGACAAAATGAAATTGTAATAAACCTTTTTAATCTCTCCTTTGAGACTAGAGGTTAACCTACATTTCTGAAGCAGTCTCCTAACCTACTGAAAATTCTGCAGTCAAACATAAATTGTTACAAACAGAATTGTTTGGAAATGAAACTGATTAGATGTCTCCCTGTCCAGCTACAGCTACAAACCAGGTTGCTGAACTCAAAGTTGTTCTCTGTTAATATCTGAGTCTGCCTAGCATATTATGGCATCAATGGATGCCATAAGTTTTAACCTTTTCCACTATCAAAACCACAACTCTCAGTTTCTATTTAATTAGTGATTACTTGTTCTTCTATCCTTTTGTTCTGAAACTGTGAAAAACAGTGATAATTTTGATTAAATAAATTCATTTTTTTATTTCAAAAGCAGTTGGATTCACAATCATTTTTCTTTAAAGACCTGAGAGGAGATAATTTGTCCTCATTTATTTTGAAAACACAAAGACTGCATTTGCATTGTTTGTAGAAGATTTATATGATGTCTGTAATTTCATTATATATATATATATTTTTTTTCTGACATAACCAGTTCTAAATTTTTATTCTTCAGTATTTATCTTTTGATCAAAAACAAGCATAACAGTCTGACTTCTGAAAGATTAAAGACTGAAAAAACTTTGAAATTCTATTTCACTTCAAAATGATTGATAATAGTATCATACGGAAAAGAAAATAAGTTAGTCCTTTACTGACATGCAGAGTAAGAATTGAGATATTAAGTTATGTATAATTAGGTTTTACTGGGCTGGCATTGTAAATTGAATCTAATCAATGGAACTAGCAATTCTATTCCAAGTTTGTTGTTAGACTTCTATATTACTCCTTTAGCCAGAAGAAAAAAATAGATGGTATGGTTTATAGTCAAGGAATTAAAACCTCTGGATCCCTACTAAAAGATTTTAGTTGATTGTTTTTTATAGAATAAATTGCCTTTTTTCTTTGTCACTTAATATAGGAAGATTTGAACAATCTCTTCTTAGGAATTGGTTGATGATTGTATCAGTGTTACAACTTCATTAAAGTGCATATTGTTTAGAAATATGAATGAAGAGAAGAAATATGAATTCTGTAGAAAAATCATAAGTAAAAAACAAGAACAGAGTGGTCAGAAGGGATATAAAATGCATGTCTACAACTTACAAGCCAGGCTGCAAATTTATTTATTTATTTATTTTACTATTGCATTATTCTTCTCTGCCTAACTGTCAAAATATACAAGGCTATAGCAAGCACTTATATTTTATCATCTGCTAATTGGCTTTATTTTATAGATGGATAAGTATGCATTCTCTTCAATTTGTGTGTCAGTAAAATTCCTAATGTGATGTGACCCCATAAGACATATTTCTATAGGGAAGAAAGTGCTTTGAGTAGTGCTTTGCTGTCTCACAGAATTAGTTTAGCTCTTTAATAGGGTGTCATGTCTAAGATAACATGCTCTGTTTCTCTCACCCGGGAAAATTAGCTCATGCACAGATCTGGCAATGCATGGTCTAGGTATCCCTGTGCATAGTACTCTGCACTGGGAAGAGTAATCTACAGAAGCTTTTTCAACATGCTGTCTGAGAAATTAAACCCAAAACAAAGCTTCTCAATCAAACTGGCACCTGGAACCTATTAACATGCTGTGTACCCAAACAAAAATGTAAATTGTCTTCTTTTTCAGGGAATAATTTAGATCTAATGAGAGCAGGTTGCCTGAAGGTAAACTGTTAGGGAGTTGCCATAGTGAATTTAGCAATCCAACATACCTAGCAACATGAAGAAACGAAGAGAGCTGGAAAACAAGTCAGTTGGTGAATGAGATCCTCTTTCCCAATATCTTTATATCAAGATCAACTTCACATCCAAAATTGTATGATAACTGTAGGCTGTACTGAAATAGAATAAAATGTTTGAGGCAAGAATCCTTACTACTTTAAGCACCAAATGAATACCGGGCTCCTGGTTTTGACTTCAGTCATTACTAGACCTTACACCAAGGGTGGCATTTCAGATGAGAAATATGGCAAGATCTCTGCTCCGCTCTTAAATCCTCCGGGATTAAAAATCTATCTGCCTGCCAGAAAGTGAGGCAGTGGGATAAATTAGCCCATATTACTGACTACACCCTTACTAATAGAAATATTAATTAGTTAAACATGTCATTTCTATCATTTATATATTATGAAAGAGAGTGTTTTTTATTTGTAAAGGCAAAAAACAAAACACACAAAGCCTTTTCCCTCAGAATAGGAATTATTCAGCAAACTGCAACATTGAGAAATATCTCTACTAAGACCATTTTTTCCTGACTTTGAGGTTTTCTTTTAACTAAGATGTGTTTTAGATCCCCCCTTCCCCAAGTCCCACTCACAGAGTAAATTAGCTCCAGCTGATCTTGACTGGTTCTGCTACAGGAGCCAGCTTGTTAAGTGAGTTCAGTACCGATACACTACACTTCAGCTTATCTTTAAGTGAGTCAGCAAAAGCTATTTAGACTTTTCCCTGCAGGATCAACTCCTGTAAATGTTGTCACAGTTTCAGTCACTTGTGTTTTGTCTCCAGTAGCAAGGGGTTCAAGGTAACAATTCACAAAAGAGTGGTTGGAAAAGCTCATTTAGAAATAAGTGAAAGAGCCACAATAAAATTGTGATTTCTACCCTTCTTTTTAAAAGAAGTCCTTTTTTTTTTCCCCACTGACTTCTTATTGTATATGGCCAATATCAGAAATCACCTCTTAAACACTTCTGAAATTTCTCAAAATTCAGCTTCCTATGTTCCTCCTTCTCTCTGTTGACAGTGATACTCTTTGTTTTCAAAGCATTCATTTACCTGTCTGCTCTCTCCACCCAAATTCTCTTTCCTTTCCTCCTTTCATTCTCTGAATAATGCCAGCCATACCACATTCCTGTACTTGCAGAACATAGGATCATAATTTTTCTTCATTTTTCTCTCCCTACAAATCATGCTTCTCGAGTTCTTCCACTGATCTTTCCATCTCTCACAAAATCCATATACCCTATATATCTTTATATATCTTCCCGCTTTATGAACTTTTGCTTAGATATTGTTACATTCCCACTGTGCCTCAAGCAATTTCCTACTACTTATTCCAGAAACAGATTTTGTTGAGCCTTTTGCTTCTATTTTTTTTCCCAAATTCTTTTTATTTCACTACTTGTCAGCAGTGATCCTGATGTAGTACCTGCAGTAGCTGGTGGCCTTTCACAGAAGATGCTTATTCCAAGAACTAACAGAGTATGTCCTTCCAAACCACATAAAAGGTCACATGTACGTAAGATCACATTCATCTTGCCTATCATTAGACATACATTCACAGAGAGGCCTATGGACTCTCTGTTAGGCATGTGTGAGAGAAAAAGAGGTATTTTCTTTAGGTTCTGAATTACCATGTGAAGGTGTCTTTTTCATTCCAGTACCAATACAAGTAAGGTGAATTGTCACTTCGTCTAGGTGCCTAAAAGTAAGATGGAATGAGTCTGGGTCTTGTCTTGACTTATGAATGTATGGTAAATAATTACAGTATTGCAGTGAACTAAATTTATTCTGCTAAAGCAGCACCATACAGTTCAGTATTAACCTCATTACATGGAAAAGGGAAGAAAAATATTTTTCTAGACAAGATTAAAAATAGAAATATAGTATTTGCAACATTAGAAAGCTGGTAGTTTGGATGAGGCATATTCCCAATTGTTTAAAGTAACAAGTGAAGTTAGTTTCCTATAGTGAGGTAAATGCTATCTGAATTACCCATATGTCATGCTTGATTTTTTCCCCATTAAAATAAGCGTGGAAATTTAGCTTACAGACATTCTAAATGTCACCTGGAAACAACAGTGCTGTGAGTGAGACAGAGGCAGAAAGGGCAGGTTAAGTACTTGGAGGAGGTAGCCAGAGGGTGAAGTCCTCTCCAAAAAAGAAAACATCAAAATGAATTGCTTTTAAAGTTTTCATTTTAAAAAACTTTTTCCTCTTTTCAGCTAAGATTTTGTTATTGCTGCTAAATAAGGACAGCAGCTCTGAAAATAGCATACTTCACCAGATATCACCATTCTCTTCTACTAAAAAATGCTTTTCATATAATTAGGCAACTTTTCTTGGAGATGTCTAATGTCTTACGATTAAAGTATACCGTGAAACCACGGAAGAGAGAAAGTGAGATCATATTTGTGGATATTTACTACTTCAACCCTCTATGAGCTCTGAGGTCTGTATTATGAAAGATTAGTCAGGCATTGGAATGGGTTGCCCATGGAAGTGGTGGAGTCACCATCCCTGGGGGTGTTTAAGGAAAGGTTGGACCTGGTGCTTAGGGACATAGTTTAGTGGGTGACATTGGCAGTAGATGATTGGACCAGATGATCTTGGAGGTCTTTTCCAACCCTAATGATTCTATGATTTTATGATTCTATTCTTCCAGGCTGCTTTTACTTCTCAGCTTCTTATTTTCTGACTTCACTGTTTGCTAGGAAATACCCTGAAAAAGGAATGTGTTTGTTTTTCATTTATACTTAGTAGGGACTCCCAGTCTCAACTTTCATCTTGAACTGGCTTGAAGTAGCCAAAGTTGTCAACAGGCTTTGCAGGACTTACAGTCTCAAGTTCTACTCTATCCATAGAGTATTTAGGGTCCTGATTGATCTTTAAAGCTTTGGAAAATATCTTTTTCAACTAGAAACATGATAATCTAATTCCGATCTTATTTAGCTATTGCCATTTGAGGGAAGAAAAACTGACATCTAGAGAGAACCTATATTCTATGTTTTAGTTATACTCAGTGCTATATATCCTTTAAATGATATAGGAAAAAACGCTGTTATGTTGGCTGTATTGGAGAACTGATTGTATGCTGACCTTGAAATTTATTTGAAAAGATTGATCAAAAATGAATGTCAGAAAATGATGTGTCAGTCACAACTACAGATATAGAGGTTTTTTGAATCTTTTAGGTTGATGAGAACTTTACGTTTCACTCTCACATGTTGACCTGCTAAATGGATCTTTTTGCTATTATGGTTGGATTGCTGCAGTGCACTTGATGGTGTGCTGCCAAAAAGGTTCATGTATCACCTGCAGCTAGAGCAGATTGCAGCAGAGAAAGTATTTGCAGGTGTGGAACTGGGAGATTCTGTCTCTTTTTGGCTTTGCTTTGTGAACTGAGTACCCATTCAGTTAAATGAGTTTACTTTCTTTTGCTTTGGCATAGTGTCTATCATTAAAAGCTTCTCTGCCAGAATACTAAAAAGCTTTCAAAGTTTCAAAAATTCAAAAGTTTCTCCAGTTTAGAACCTAATAAAGGACTTCTGTTCCTGAATCCAGGTAAGACATAACTCTCCATGGAAACTCTGTGGCTATCTGCAAGTGCAGGGGCACTTGGTGTTCTTCCTAAGCCACCCTTCAGCAGGAACTGTATCAAGTCTGTGCCCCTAACAATATTTTTGCAGACTTTTGTAATATATCTTGTCTTCTTATCTCTTATTTCACAATGATTATTTCTTTTAATAGGTTTTAGAAATGTTTTTGAGGGTTGTCACAGGGAAAAAAAAAACATGCTCAGTTCATGCAGCTTAAATCAAATAAGGATAAAGGTAGTTAATTATTATTAATTTTTTTTAAGCAACACATAACGAACAAGGAATCAGTAAGCTATAATTCAGATCCAATATCAGCAAGACAACAAATAAATCACACTACTAGAAAACTGCAAAATATTAGTAAGCACTTCTGTAAATTTCTTCTTTAATTAATTCCCTAAAGGTCTCATGCCCTCCATCATGTATTCACAGCACCTGCTGCCCTAGGCAATGTGGTTTACTAGAACCCTTCCCCTGCTGGCTCCCACACCTACACACCCCTCCTTGTGGAAGATGTGGGTGCTCCAGCTCTGTGTCTGCCCACATCACTTCCAACAATCCATGCAGTAGCTAGAGAATACCTCATGGGCTGTGAATCACCTCTGAAATATGGTGTCTCTGCATACTACACCCTGTATTTTCAGTCCACTAATCAGATGCAGGCTACATATTTTGTCCAATGGGGTAGAAAATTATATTGTTTTGTTAACTAATGACTTTACTTCAAAACCCTTGGTATCTGAGGAAGCTTTCTACTCTGAGGGACTTTACTCCATGAGCCTCAAGTCTCTGAGCAGCCTTATTCTGAACTATGGGTGCTCAGAATCTTCACTAACTTTATGTTATTATTGGGTAAGCATTTTCACAAAAGGTGTTGCCAATTTAAAGCAGAAATTCCTGGAGGCACATAACCTGAATTACCTCAGCTGAAAGTGTTCTTTGTAGTCTTGTGCCACTGAACAAAGTGCTAAATGAAATAGACTTCTTTGTAAAGCAAAATCTAAATATTCCCTTTATTTATTTCTGATTAATAGAATATAATTAACTTGGCAAATTGTAATCTAACAGAGGTTTCCTACAAGTGAAACAAGCTACAGTTTTGGCAGTTTGAACGGATGTAGCTCTGTTTTTGCTTTTAGAATTGGTTATTTATATCAATAGGAAACAATTATATCATTTGAGTTCAATCATATCCAATTTGAAGAAATCCAAAGACTATTTATTTCATTATGTTAAAATCCAATACCCCTCTCCCCCCAGTCCATATACACATGGCTGGTCATGTGCCAAAAATAGCCACCATTTACATATAATCCCATAAATGTAAATATACAATGAAGGGATGGCTTGGCACATATAGGAAGTAGCAATATATACATGATGAATATTTTCATGGTAGAATTTTATAGTACTTTCTAATACAGACCTTTTTACTTAGATTTCTTGTACATACTGTTCTTATTTCATCTGTGTGTAAAACAGATTCTAGTTATTCCCATGTTAAATTGAGACAAAGTTCACAGTTATTTACCACTTGTACAGGTATTTGAATAATGTGCATTTGATATACCTTTTTTTTTTTTTTAAAGTTCCTTATCCCTAAATTTGGATTCATGAGGGATATCTATGATATCTTGACTTTATTCAGTGCAGACCAAATTTTACACTGTGGGCTAAGTTCAGAGGAGATATAAATGAATTTGTTAGCCACATGGATATAAATTGATACAAATTAAATGCATTTAGAGAATTATAATGTGTGGAATTTAAACATAAAAAAGAATCAAGAAATGGGTGCAAAATATAATGTTGGTAATTAAATCATATATCCATATATATATATACACACATAAAATTCTTCTTCCCTCCTACTTCATCATAGCTGTTATGTACTTAGTACATCCTAACCTTGATCTTCCTAGAAACAAGTGAGTTAAAACAAACTCATCATTTTCTAGGAGACAAATACTGGGGAGACTCTATGTTTGAAACAGATCAGAGACAGACCTTGTGCTAAATTTAGTAGAGCTAAGGTTAAATGGTATTGATCAAACATTATGGCTTGAGAGAGTGATTCTGAAAAGGGTTCATATAATCAGTATTATATAAGCACAGAAGACAGGACTGTTAGCAAAGAAGGTATCAGAAGTAAAACTAACAACATTTGCAAATGCTATGCAGATCTTTAATTTGCCTTTGCATGACTTTGCCCATCTCTGCAAAAGGGTTTTCTGATGCTGAGAAGAATATTATGCTATCCTTGTTAATTCTGAAACTGTTCTGAAAAAAATGTTTAAAAATAATCTTTCTTCATAATGCAACATCTCCACAGGGTGTTACAGACTTGATCAATAATAACAAGACCAATATGTAAGATCAGATGTGGGTATTAGAAGAAAATTTTAAGATATAAGATCAAAAAATAATTGCCAAATTAGAGTGTAAAAAAATCTGTATGGTATTTTTGTTAAGCTGTGCTATTTGAGGAATGTAAAACATGACTAACTACATCAGCAGGTGTGGTGTAGGTGTAGTGCAATTTTACATTGACATTTTTGCTGAAGCCTATGAAGTATTATTATATACTGGTTACTGATCTAGATGTAGACCTGATTAGAGATACTTGAAGGATCAGTTCTTTACTAAAAAATACTTTTTCCCTTAAACTGCATTGCTTAGTAGCAATGGATTGATTCTGATGACAATTTAGACAGACAAATGGTCTTTAATTCATAAGGGAGTATTTCACTAGGTTTAAGATTTCTATTCTTTTCTTATGGTAATGTTCTTTGTTTTTTAATAACTAACATTTCTAAATTTAATACCTATTATGTTTTATGTTTAGCATTAGAAGTTATGTATAATAATGCTATGCAAATAATATTATTATTATTTTCATTAGACAGATTTTCCAAGAATGATTTTCCAGAAGCAAGACATTTTAGATCACTGCTATCTGTGAATTGTTCCTCATACTCTGTGCTAAAGTAGACTCACATTACCAACATAAGATGTGTCGGTATTTTCCAGTTGTTGTTTAAATCTCACTACAATATCAGTTTATTCTTGATTCTATATTTTGTCCAATCTATTTTGTAACGTTTCTTTCTAGAAGAATTTGTACCAGGGTGAGAAGACATTTCTACAGTTCAAAGCATCCTACTGACAAGCAGCTCATCCTGATGATGTATATGATGATGTATATATTTATTTTTTAAATACTCACTGCCTGCATCAAATGGATGTACACTGACTCTCATCCCTTCCATTCAAATGCTTTCTGTTTGTTACATGAAAAGATACAATCCTATATATTATCATCTTCCGTAAAGCAGCAGATTTTTCTAGGTAAAAGTGATTTCCCAACTTCCTTTCCTAACTATTTTCCTATAACTAAATATTGGAATGTATGAAAGCACTTCCATAGTTGTCACAAATGACTGTAAACCAGTATCAAAAATACCTCGAACTGTCACCCAAAAGGGCAAACTCTACTCTACTGTCATATGTAGTGGTGAAACTGTTGAGTAACTCAGTAAATTAATGGAATATTTTTATCCACTCCTAAGCAAGTAAGAGTAAAATACAATTTGAAATTGAATTCTGAGAAGCAGAGGAATGTAGAAAACACTTCCATCCACATTTGAATATTTCCAAGTGATCAGGAGAAGGTGTACAGTCTTCAAAAGGCATAACAGATCTAAGTTCCAAAGAGAGTAACACATAATATGAAAAGAAAGTCCTGACTTTCACTCACAATAATGACTTGTTTTTCTTTCCATCTCTTCTGGGTCACTAAATACTAAAGAAAGTGGTGGTCTGAAGAATATAAAAAAGAAAAATCTTCAAGATACCGCCAATAGAAGACTGAAACTTTTACTGCCAAATATTAATCTATCTCTAGATTCTGCAGCTCTTGACCTTATGTGTTATGTCATATAAATCCTCTTAGAGATATGGATTGAAAGATAACTTTAAGCAAATGATCACAGAATGTTGGCAATAGTAATTATGCAGGACAATTTATCATGGATGTAAATGTAATCCATATAATCAAATGTTCTTTAAAATAAAGAATGAAACCAAGTATGAATTAAATGAATAAGAAATTCTCCATATTCATTTAATTTTCTATGTTCAGTTATTGAAGTAATCAAGAGTCAAAGAAATAGCTCTGTAAGTCATGGTACACCTGAATAGTTTATTTCACGAAGCCTTCCACATGGGCAGTTTTTTCCTACATGTCAAAGAAATAAAAATTAACTCTCGACTAAGAAAGAATGTTATTTCTCAGCAGTTGTTTCAGAAATTGTTGAGAACTATACTTGACCCTGTAATAACAAAGAACATTTTGAACAAGAAAATTTCTTATTTTCTTTTACGTGGAATGAAAGAAAGCCCATAAAGGTGACAACTGCAGACCAGCTTTGTCAAATGGCAAAGGAGTAATGTTTCCAGTGTGAGTAATGGCTCTCTTGACAGGTCTCAAGACCCTTTTTGGCTTCTATGCTAATGCTGCATCTATTGTTATGAGATGCAAACCCTGTTCAACAGCTAGCATGAATACTGGTGGCAACATCAGTACAGAGCACAAGTACTTCAAGGGTGATAACTGGGTTATTTGTTGTACAAGGCACTGTGGTATCATGGCTAGCTAGACTTATTGGTAACTGAGTTTAGAGCTAAGGTGGGCATGTGTCATCTCCTTAGCAGTCACTACTAAAGGAACATAATTCTGTAGAGGAATAGCCACTGTCCTACTGTGGCCTGATAGAGATTTTTAAGTGAGCTTCGTACAGTGCAAGAGGATAGCTGAACTACCCTATATGGCTTACACACTTTTTTGATTTGCTGGAGGGGTCAATCTGTGGAAATTAGCTCAATGGAGTTACAAGTGGCAGCTATCATGGATATGAAACCACCACAGTCTTTATTCTGGGTGATTTTGTATGTAGAAATCACCTTTGTATTACTAATACCTGTAGCTAACTGAATGACAGCAGAGTTGAGAATAGAGTAGTTAATGTAGAGTGTGTTCCCTGTTAAACACTAAGAACAAACAAACAAACAACAAATTGAGGAAGAGAAATAGGAGAGAAAATATAGTGAGGAGGGAAGGCAGAACATGAAAGGGTCTGTATCACAGAAAATGTGATTTTGTTGAGATGCTTTAGTATCTATATGGTAGTTTGCTTAGCAATACATATAGAAGAGAGAGTTTGCTTAGCAATACATGTAGAAGAGATAATTCAAGCATGAGACAGCAGTAGAACAGAGATGGGAACAGAAATCTGCTTGTGTAATAACTGTCATGAACTCTTACTCTGGACAAAAGGCCTATTAACAAGGTTTTTCAGAAATTTTCAGGTGCCAACTACCTTGCAGGAATCATGTGACATGAAATGAGTACCGAGTATTGACTTCATCTCAGAACAACAGGATGGACTGTAACAGCAGCTGGTCATGCCGGTGAAGTGATGTGCCAGAAATATTTTGATCTGGGTCAAGATGATGTTACTGGAGTGCAGCTGCAAACATCTTGATAGTATGCTTATTTGATAAAAATAGAAAATTTGATATAGAAAAAAAATATATATATAGTTGTGGGTTGATATTGTTGTAGTATCCTGTTAGTACCCTGATAATAAGTTATCATAGAATCATAGAATATCCCGAGTTGGAAGGGACTCATAAGGATCATCGAGTCCAACTCCTGGCACCACACAGGTCTATCCCAAATTCAGACCATAAGACTAAGAGCACAATCCAAATGCTGCTTAATCTCCGACATGCTTGGTGCTGTGACTACATCCCTGGGGAGCCTGTTCCAGTGTGCGACAACCCTGTCGGTGAAGAAACTTCTGATAACCAGCCTGAACCTCCCCTGTCGCAGCTTGACACCATCCCCGTGGGTCCTATCACTGGTCATTAACTAGAATAGATTGGTGCCTGCCCCTCCACTCCCCTTTGTGAGGAAGCTGTAGACTGCAAAGAGGTCTCCCCTCAGCCTTCTCTTTTCCAGGATGAATAGGCCAAGTGACCTCAGCCACATAAAACATACAAACAGAGCTGTTTTGGATAATGGCATGTCCTTTAAGGCACAGGATCTATTGTTGAGTTAAAAACCAGAAGAGACTGGGTTGACAGAAGGCATGGAGCAGGAGAGGACTAGAAGTGAATTCAGTGCAGTTAGATGATCAAAGATCTGTCTTGTGGAGTGCAGTATACTTTGGCCAAAGGGCCAATACAGGCTAGGCCTGTGCTAGATTATAAAAACAGCACCAAAATACAGGTGTGTGTGTACTTGGTCTTCTCTCATTATTGTTAGCCCATTCTCTGACACTTATTTTCCTGTGTCAGCTAGCAGCATCCCAGAAAACACTCAGCCATGGTCTGGATACTGCACACCATGTATTATTTTCCAGTTGTGCTCCCAGCTCAGGTCTGGCCAACCTGGTTTGTGGAAGAAGATGATTTACGTGTGAGGACATGAGCCATACTAGGCCAAGGGATCACAAAACCATATAGTAATCTTTCAAATTCTGCTCTTTATCACAATCTAACTGAACTGCCAGATTCCTTCCAGTACCTAAAGGAAGCCTAAAAGAAAGCATGAGAGAGGTTTTTTGTCAGGGAGTATAGTAATAGGACAAGGAGTAATAGTTTTAAACTAAAAGAGGGTAGATTTAGATTAGATATTAGGAAGAAATTATTTGCTCTGAGGGTGGTGAGGCACCAGAACATGTTGCCCAAAGAGGTTGTCGATGCTCCATCCCTGGAAGTTTTCAAGGCCAGGTTGGATGGGGCTTTGAGCAACCTGTCCATGGCAGGGGGTTGGAACTGGGTGGTCTTTAATGTCCCTTCCAACCCAAACCATTCTGTGATTCTATGAATTTGGTATATTAACAGCCGTTGAACAGATGAGAGACTCATACCTGCACATAAGACATAATTTATGCTGAGAGTATTTTTGTATAAGACTTATAAATAGTCACATACTGTTTGGTATCTATGCTTTCCTTTAACCTCTGTCAGTCAGTGAATGGAGAGCTGACCACTCAGGGGAATTAATTTCCTTACTTGCCATATGTTAATTGTAGCTCTACCTTGCACACTCAAAACCATCCTCCTTGAAGAAGTTTGGGCTTGTGAAAAGCAATAGAAAGTAAAACAAACAAAAAAAATCTTTGTTAATTCTTAGGGGTGATCATGAATCAAATCCCAAGTTCTAACATATTTAAATTCTTCAAGCTGACAAAATGTATTCTTTTCAGTAAATATTACTACAGAAGAAATTCTATTATTCTTTGGAATGTCACTATAAAAAAACACCATAAACTGACCACAAATATTATAACACACTCATTTTTGTTGAAGAGTTGACAAAATATTTCAAAAGGCTTCTTATCTAGTAATTAATGATTCTATTTGATAAAAAATAAATCATTGAAAGCATCCTCCTTTCCAGTAGGCATTTCTCCTGCTTGTTCTCTCAAAGTTTATAGTGTTTACTGTTTTAAAAACTGACAGTTCAAATCTAGCACAAACCCAAGTGGCACTAACAAGCAAATTGTTTCCATTTCTGAAACCTATTGTAGTAATTGCTACTGACTCTAGAGACATTCCCTAGGCAAAAGCAGTAATGATAATTTGGTAACTTTCTTTTAAGTAGACTTCGTTTACAAGAGTTAGCAGATATTTCTGCCTTTAGGGCTAAGGAGAGGTTTATGGACTACAGTAATAGCTTCTCACTTTTAATTTTTCAAAAGAGGTTTGCTTTAGTAGTGAGCAAACAGCCCTATGTTTTCCAGATGTTATTTCTTAATCACTAAATTTAATATATATCTCTTCAATCCTGCTCCTTTATGAGGCTCCTAAAAATACACATCACAAAATCCTTGTCAAAATTTCCAGAGAGACTATTAATTAAGTTTCATATTAGAAAATCAACAGCTTTATTTCTCTCAGGAGGACTGTGCTTGATCATGTCCCAGTTGTTGATGACAACATGTTACTTTATTATTCACCGCCCAGACCGGTGCATCGAGAGTCATATTTGTGGAGCAAGACCAAGTTGTAAAAAACTATGTAGAGCAAAAGACAGTCTTTGCATTAAGCTTTTTATAAATCAGTGCTAGTACCAGTGAGCAGTTAACTGATGCTTTTACATTTCTTTTCTGTTTTGTTTTAAGACCTCAAGCACCTTTAAGAGATTGGATTTCTTAAGGACTCTAGTTCAGGTTACTGTAAAGAAAAAAAAAAATTAAATTAGCAAAGGATTTTAGGGTAAGGGGTAAATCTGTTCATAAGCATTCATAATGATAATGGGAATTTAAAATCTGTCCCTTAATTCAAACCTAAATAATTTTCTAAGTGTAAAAGAAAAAGATTAAAAAATTGCATATTGCAATTGAACAATATATTATATGCTCCTGTGCTTTTTGGAAATTTGACTCTATCTTTCCCTTTCATGGGAGTCTTCATTCACACAGCAGATGAAATACTTGTGGTAGTCAGTCACCAATCAGTGCTTCAATGTCTAGGGCTTACTTGAAATGAGATGCAAGTAAATATTTCAAATGTTTTTGCTGAGGACTAAGACCTTGAGCTCTTTTTTTTTTTTTTTTCTGTACCCATATATTAATACAGAAAATGGGAAGTTTTTCTGTAAATTGTATGAATACAGAGAAGTAAAACTAAGAAGAAATGAGAACACTCACACAAAACCTCATATACAATGTGATCTCTCTGCTAAATCAAAAATATTACCACATGAATTTTTATACTGATTTATTAGAACCAAACCATGTGTTGACAGTCGGCAGTGCAAGAATTATTAATAAAAACAGTGCAGTGAGAAGTCCAAGTAAACAATTAAAAGGCCGTGTAGTGGCTCACAAATGGATGAAATATTTAAATTAACAGGCTGATCTAATTGCAAAATGCCATTTGCTCATTTCTTCTTTTCTGAAAGCAGAGACCATTTCCCATCCTGTTGTGGATACTTGTTATCTATACTTAAATAAATAAACCCCATGGCTTCTCAGTTCAGTAGATACTCTGCAAGAATATTTTGAGCATCCTAGTGTTTTCTGCTGGCGGTACTGATTATTTCTCAAAATTTCAATAAGTATAGCAGGGATGCCTACCTCCTGTAGACCTTTATGTAAAGAAAGTACTGGAAAAATAATTGTTTCAGAGCAAGTGCATAGAAATAGTAATTTCATATCTTCATGTTTGAACTCTAACATTTCTTCGATTATTTTGTCTTTGTCAGATTTTTGTTAATTTAGAATCACAGAATCAGAATCATCAAGGTCAGAAAAGATCAAGTCCAACCATCAGCCTGAACTACTAAGACCCATCTACTAATTCCCTACTAAGGAATTATATCCCTTAGTTCCACATCTACACATCTTTTATTAAATACCTCCAGGGATGGTGACTCAGCCATTTCTTTGGCATCCTGTTCCAATGCTTGACCACTTTTTCCACAAAGAAATTCTTCCTCAAGTCCAATCTAAAGCTCCCTTGCAACAACTCGTGACTGTTTCCTCATGTCCTAACACTTGTCATTGGAGAAAAGAGACCAACACTCTTTGCTGCAACTGCCTATTAGGTAGTTGTAGAGAGTGATGATATTTCCCCTCAGTCTCCTCTTCTCCAGACTAAACAATCCCAGTTCCCTCAGATACTCATAAACTGTGTTTTCTAGTCCCTTCACTGGCTTTGTTGTTCTTCTCCGCACACAGCTGAGTACATCATTTATTACTTTAAGGGTATAGAGACTGGAATGGAAAATGAAGTTATTAATGCCAAGAAAACTATGAAACCATTTCTCAGCAGAGCTTGTTCCTCATGCTCATTTTGGACTTAGACATAACTGAAGATAAACTTTGATCTTTTTAATCACATTTTCAGAACAATTTTGAAAGACTTAGACACTTCCTGTTAAATATTCTAATTCTAGAGGGGACCTTTTTAAAAACTGTATCCATCTTCCTTTTTAAAATTAAAGACAGAGGAGTGTAAAGCAGAACTTTTGAAACATAGGAAGATTGAGATTTCTGCTACCATAAACTTATTAAAAGCAAATGTATTGATTTAACAACTCTATTGCTTTTTTTTTTTTTTTTGTTATTATCTAAATGATAGCCTCTTATGTGCAGTGGCTCCTGTTATCTTCCTGGTAACTGGTATAGTTTCTGTGGGACAATATCACAGAAAAACTCCTCATTTCTATTTTCCTTCTTGTATTTCAGTATCTCAGAGAATTATCCAATTGCTCTTCCAGTTGAGCAGAAATCCTGAAATGGACTGTTTGCATTGCAGTCAAAATTATTCCTGATAAGAACCGTAGTCTTCAAATTTAGCATAGTAGGATCAGCCTTTCAGAAAAGGTTAGATATAATAATATAAAAATTTGTTGATCTATTTAATAACTGAAAGAAAAATTCTCTCTGAATTGAAACTGAATTCTGAAAATAAAATTGTTGTAAATAAATGTAATGTTCAAGTATTGTAAATGTTGTAAATGAAATATAGGACCAGATTTTTGTTGTTGATGACTCTATGATGTGTTCATATTATTTCTACTTATTCTCTCTTGGACTTCAGACTCCATTTTTTTCTTTTTCTTTTTTATTTTATTTTATTTTATTTTATTTTATTCATTTTATTTTATTTATTTATATATTTTTTTTTCACTTTAGCACACGTGTAAGTCTACCAAAGTGATACCAATGTATCTTCTGACAGATTGTTGTTTGTGAGTAGTCAGCACTGATTTATGAAGGGGAAATCATGCCTGACCAACTTGATAGTTTTCTGCAATGAGATGACTGGTTTGGTGGATGAGGGGAGAGCAGTGGATGTTGTTTGTCTTGACTTTAACGAGGCTTTTGACACTGTCTCCAATAACATTCTCATTGACAAACTGATGAAATATAGGCTGGAAAAATGGACAGTGAGGGAGACTGAAAACTGGCTGAACTGCCAGGCTCAGAATGTTGCGATCAGTTGCACAAAATCGAACTGGAGACCAGTTACCAATGGTGTACCCAGAGGTCAGTACTGGGATCAGTACTGCTTGACAACTGCATTAATGACCCTAGTGATTTTGTGATTCTGTGATCTTTGATATTCTAGAAATGTTATCAGAGGAAAAATTATTATCTAAGTTAAGAATGTGTTTTAGAAGTCTTTTCAATGGTGGGGACTTAATATTTTTTATGTAAGAAGGTGTTTTCAATCTATAACAACAAAACAGTTTGAAAAATAAATGTTATTACCAATGATACATATTAAATTGTCCAAAATATGTATTTATGTATTAACCTTTCAGAATTAAGCAGTCATAAGATGGAAGAAATCAGTCAAATTTATCAGTGAAATTTTAAAGTCTGCAACTTTTTAACCTCGTTGAACAAACATATCTTTATATGATTGATACAAGTTTATGTTTTACCAGTGCATTTCACACAGGTGAATTATAATAAAAGAGAATGTAGGTACTCAGTACCGTAAAGTTCAATTACAGCATGAGAAGGAAAATATGCTCAAATAGAAACTGCTTTTAGCCTGTAGCTTTCTATTGCTTTTACAGTTTCTTTTTCTCCTTAATTCTTTCATTTGTGCCAGATAATTGTTATCTGTTAATATATTTTTATTTATATACATGTATATTATATTATATTATATATGCATGTTATCTATATATTATATATATATTTGTCATATATTATTTTTTACTGTTTCAGAGTCATCTTCTGCACTGTCTTTGTATATTGATGTACTGTCAAAGAAATTAAGGAGGGAATTAAGTAGTCAAGAAAACAATTTAGATTCAAACCAGCTTCAGGTTTAAATACATAAATGTAGTTGTTTCCATGTGCAATAGGTGTTGGGGGTTCTGGTGGACAAAAGGCTTGACATGAGCCAGTGGTGTGTGCTTATAACCCAGGCCAACTGCATCCTGGGCTGCATCAAAAGAGGTGTGACTAGCAGGTCGTGGGAGGTGGTTGTCCCCCTCTACTTTGCCCTCCTGAGGCCCCACTTGGAGTACCATGCCCAGTTGTGGGGTCCCCAGCACAAGAAAGATGTGGACCTGTTAGAACAAGTCCATATGAGGGCTACAAAGATGATCAAGGGGCTGGAGCACCTCTCCTATGAAGAAAGGCTGAGAGAGCTGGAGCCCACAGAAGAGAAGGCTCTGGGGTGACCTCACTGCAACCTTTCAGTACTATAAAATAACAACAAACAAACAAAAAAAACCAACATGCTTATAAAAAAGATGGAGAGCAACTCTTTGCTCAATAGGATAATGACAGGACAAGGGGGAATGGTTTCAAACTAAAAGAGGGGAGATTTATATTAGAGGAGAAAATTCTTCACTCAGAGGGTGGTGAGACACTGGAACAGGTTGCTCAGAGAGGTTGTGGATGCCCCACCCCTGGAGGTGTTCACAACCAGGTTAGGTGAGTCCCTGAGCAACCTGATCAGGGTAGCATCCCTGCCTATGTCAGGGAGATTGGAACTAGATTGTCTTTGAGGTCCCTTCCAACCGAAGCCATTCAAAGATTCTGTGATTCTATGATTCTATGATCTTTAAGGTCCCTTCCAACTCAAAATATTCTATGATTCTATAAACTCTTGTTATAGTTGATGTAGAACCTTTTTGTAGAGCTCATGGACCCTAAAATCACTATACCTGCTGGCTAATCACTTGGCTAAACCCTAGGTTTTATTGAATATTTATCTAGATGTCCATTGCCTATAATGGGATCATAGACATCAAGCTCACCTAGACATAAACAGTTAACTGTGCATATCTTAATCTTGAACTGAATCCCATCCATTGAGATAATATCCCAGAATCTGTAGCCTTATATCATTAAATAAAAAAATAAAATAAAGAGAGAGAGAGAAAGAAAATCAGGATTCTAGTATCATGATCTCCACTCACTGAGATGGAATTATTAATAAAGTTATTTGCTTTACATTTGACAATCCAGTCATGACAGGATTATACACTGATGCTTTTAAATAAGTCATGCTACTGCTCATGGTTGTGAGTATTAGCTGTGTCTGTTTTGATTTCTGACATAGAGAATTCAGGTTTCTTCAGAACTGCTGAACTACAACTGTGGGTTTATCTAAACTCTCTGAGTTGTCATTTTGGTTGTGGCACTTCATATATTTCTTGCTTGCCCTATTCCTCTGTGCAGTCCCTTCCTCATTACTGACAGTGAATTTAATTTTCTTCACAATTTTTTTCCCTCCACAATTTTTGTTCATTTGTTTGTTTGTTTGGAAAATGAGCTGATTATTTTTCACCACAGGTTTATTATGCCCCATCTCTGGAAGTGTTCAAGGCTAAGCTGAATGGGGCTTTGAGCAACCTGGTCTGGTGGGAGGTGTCCCTGCCCATGGCAGGGGGGTTGGAACTAGATGATCTTTAAAGTCCCTTCCAACCCAAACCGTTCTATGATTCTATGATTATGTCTTCTGCATAGATGTTAGATTATGAATATCTTCAAGGCATCTAGTTCTTGTGTTCCATTGTGTTGTATATTTACTTTGTTTCTTTTTTTCTGTTTCTGGAGGGACCCCTGTGGTATGTGCTCTTACTTCAAATTTTACCGATGTCAGAATCATCCTTATTCCCTGAGCACTATTTTGGATTTTCTTTTATTTATCTCCAGTGTATTTCATTTGTCATTTTTATCCAGGAATATTTCCATGAATTATCCCCTGGATTTTTTTTTTTAAATTATTTTTTATTTTTTCTCAGTGAGGGAATTTATTTAGCAGAGGCTCATCCTAAATAATTAAATAAATAAATACATAAATAGAAGAGCTGTCTGATTTAAACATTCTGTTGTTCATTTGGGCTTACACAATGTGGGTGGCACTTGGGGGTTGCTTTGTTGTTGCCTAAAAATAATCTGCCTTTTACAAATGAGAACACTGTTACATGAAAACACATTGAAAGATTCAAATGAAGATTGAGTACTTATATTTTTATCGTGAAACATCTACACGGTAACATCAGTCATCATACCACCTTGCTGGGCTGACCTTCTTCAGTTTATCTCAGACTGAAACTGCAATTCCTTGCTGTCTCTGGGCTTCTGCAATGATAAAGACAACATGCATTAATTAAATTGTGGTGAAAAATTCATATATTTATTTTTAAGGATTGAAGGCTAATCCTCAGTGTTCAGCTAGGATAAATTACAGTTTGTCCTGCTAGCATACAAAGGAGAGACTGGAAGAATTACAAGGATATTGTCTGACTTTCAGGACCCTCAGCCTCAGACAGTGAAAAATGAGGGACTATTCAGAGTCTGGTTTGTTAAGCATCCTGAAAGAGGCAACACAACCTTGGACCAAAGTCTGCTTTTCCTATCCCTCTCCTTTCCCCTGGATATGCTAGTTTATTGGTGAAAATATTCAGTTTGTGCTAGCAAAGTCTGAGTAGAAGTCCTTTCAAGAGGGTTATGCCTCAAACTGTTTTTTCTCCCCTCTATCTTGGGAAAGTCAGAATGCCTCTGGAGATCACTTGTGGCCTTATGTTTCTAAATCAGCATTACAGCTCTACCTTATGAAGTCATCCTAGACACTGGGACATGGCCAAATTTTCTAATTTGAGGCAAAATTATTTCAGAATAATTTGTTTTTACTTCTACTTGTAACAAGATACTGAAATTTCTTGATATTCATCTACTCTATACTGAGAACTGAGAACATTAGGCAATATGATTAAAAGCAAATGCCCATAAACAAAAAGCCCCCAAGGGACTAGGGGATCCACAGCAGGTGGGGGAACCCCAAGAATTTAATCAGCGCTAATGAAGAATGCTGACTTGGTGTTCCTACTGCTATCATTGACATTATGAACAGGGGTTACTGCCTACAGAGTACAGGACCTGTCATGGGATGCAGGGAGAACAGAAGTTTGGGAATATGTGACATTCATCATGGGATGTTTAGTGAAAGGACGAAAGGTAAAGAAAGGGAGGAGTCAGAGTGTACTGGGGAGGAACAAGCATGGGAAAATAAAGGGTGAAGGGTAAAAGAGGCCTCTTGAGCGCAGACAGGGGCTGGTCAGTATACTTATCTGGCTGAACCTGATCACTGCAAGCTATCCTATATTCTCACTAAATCTTAACTATCTCTTTTGTGGGTATATGTGAATGCTAGGGAAATTCAAGCTGGACTAGCTGATGATAGACTAAGAGAACTGGTTACCAGCAGCTGGAGTCAAAGCACAAACCCCAGAAGCCCGAGGGCCTGAGATGCCAGCAAGTCATGAAGACCTAGGTCTAGGAGACAGCTACTGGGTAAACAGAGTGCCTAATACCAGCTTCTGGACACACCCATAGTTTGTGTATATTCCACTGGCAGGTTTTGATTCTGATCAATCACAGAGGAAGAACAGGGTTGGCCAATCTGTGCTGTTCATGTTTGTGTGGATGATCTTTTTGTTTTGGTGGATGCCACTGTTTCCTGTCTGTGTTGATCCACGCAGATGGCTATGTGTTTAAAGTGTGTGTGGTGCATGTGTGCATGGCTGGTTGTGGGTTCAGCCTTGATGCTAATGTGCCAGCAGAGTCAGATCATCTACTTCTAATCCACAGCCATGGGAAAGTAAAACAAACAAACAAACAAACAAACAAAACTAAAACAAAAACAAAACCACATAATTCCCACTGCATGTAGTTTGCAAATACATTTCATTCAAACGTTTTCATTCCCCCCCTCCCCTCCCCTCCCCTCCCCTCCCCTCCACTTCCCCTTTCCTTGATACTTGTCCTGGTTTCAGTTAGGCCAGAGTTAATTTTCCTCCTAGTAGCTGGTAGGGTGCTATGTTTTGGATTAGGATGAGAAGAGTGTTGATAACATGCTGATGTTTTAATTGTTGCAGAGCAGAGCTTACACCAAGCCAAGGACTTTTCAGCTTCTCGCTCTGTCCTGCCAGCGAGCAGGCTGGGGGTGCAGCAGGAGCTGGGAGGGGACAGACCCAGGACAGCTGACCCAAACTGGCCAAAGGGGTATTCCATACCATCTGACGTCGTGCTAAACAATATATAGGGGTGGCTGGCCGGGGTGGGGGGCTGGCTGCTCGGGGATAGGCTGGGCATCGGTCAGCGGGTGGTGAGCAATTGCATTGTGCATCACTTGTTTCGTACACATTATTATTATTAATACTATTATCACTATTATTATTATTATTGTTATTATTATATTCCTGTCTTAATAAACTGTCTTTATCTCAACTCACAGGCTTCACTTTCCCGTTTCTCTCCCCCATCCCAGAGAGGGAGGGGGGAGGTTGAGCGAACGGCTGTGTGGTGTTTAGCTGCCAGCCGGGTTAAACCACAACAATACTCTATAATTACTTGCAGTAGACTATGCTTTATTTTTTTGATCTGCAAAATGGATGTGAAGAAACATATACAGAAAATTATTATTTTTTAAATTGCATGTGATTTCTCACAAGCCCATAGCTGATATAGACCAACGTCTAGAAGTTTCTTGTTGTCTAAGTTGTAGATAATTTTTGAAATATTTCTTCTTATTTTTTTTTCTTGTTCTTTCTATGTTGAGCTCATGGAGTCTGGGGGTCATGTTACCAGTGTGTTTTTAAGCTGCACACAATTACCCTCAACCCTGTAAAGCACTGCACAGCAGGACAGTATTTATGACCTGTCACAATGAAAGCCACTGTCTTATGCAGCCCAACAGGAGTCCAAGTATAATGCAGTGGTTATGAAGAACATGAAGGTACAGTGTAGGGATAACATATTTAAACATCACATTACTATGCCTTTGAACATAACTTTTCCAATCCCTATTTTACACTCAGAAGTTAAGCTGCATGTGTCCTCTGTGGGTTGCTGAAGTAGAATTTTATTTGTTTATTATCTTTTATTTTCTTAGCGAAATTATCGTCCTATATCACATTATTTGGAAGGATTATTAACCTTAGCTATTGAGATCCAAGGGCAATTCACAGGATATTGCTCACTTAGTCTTCATGATGTCAGACAATTTGTTCTGAAGATTTTTTTTGTTTAAGAACAACCTATCACATAGTTCTACATTAACTTCAAATTAAGTCTTCATGCAACAAAAGTTGTTCAGGTTATGTATATAATGAAATGGATATATATTCACACCATGTGAGCCTAAGACAGCCATTAAAGTGATGCAGTGTATAAGAAAATGCTTGACAGCAAAGCCTTTTCACAAAATTGCAAACAAATATTGGTATGATAAATGCAGAATTTTAGTGTCATTTAATGACTTTTTTGAAAACACCACATCACTTTTCCACCAACATCACTTTAATTCCTCCAATAAGTAATATAAACAGGATTAAAAGTGAAAATTATAATAATTGAGTATGCTAAAGTATGATCTCAATTTCTTTTCGCTCATTTTGATGTTATTTTTTCTGATTCCTTTCTTTCTTTCTTTTTCTTTCTCTCTCTCTCTCTCTTTCTCTCTTTTTCTTTTTACAGTCCTGCAGATTTTCAAAAATGAGTTTTTGATTCTACTTCGTGAGTGCTTCATATGAAACACCCTTCACAAGGCTTTTATTTTCCTTCCCCCCCCCCCCCCCCCCCCCCGGTGAAGCAAATGAACATCCATCCTTTTAAAATATGTCATTTTAAAATTGTAAACCCCATATTATGACATACTCTTAAAATGTCAGGGTCTGTAAATTTTTCACATTAGTCCTAATATCATACAAACTTGTTGTAATGAGTACTTCTTTATGCATTTGTCTGGAATCCATCGTGCCCATGATTAGTGTCATGACTTTAGCATCAGAAAGCATCACATACTGATAGTTTATACAAGCTGTCAATGATTTACAGCCAATCAAGTAAATACCCTACAATGCTAAACACTCTCTTTAATTTACGAGGGGATAGAATATCTGTTAATGATTTTGTCTCAGCAGACTAACAACTTTGGATCAATGTCAGCTGTCACTTGATTAATTATGTACATAAGGCAGCTGATCACAGAAAATTTCCACCTTTTCCCCTTAGTATTTGTATTTATTCTTCACAATTAGTCATAGTCACTCAACAGCTGCATATGATGAAGTCAGCAAAACAAATATTAGCAGGATGTTAAATGCTGGGTAAAATAAATAGAATTTGTTTAGTGCAATATATAGAAGAAAGATAGTGAAGATATCAATATTTTTGAAGTTAAAAAATTTATCACTTTGTTAACTTGGGAGAGATGATATCTTGTCCTTTTAAAGTAATTGCTTTATTTTTCTTAATATTTAATGGATTTGATTTTTCCTCTTACCCCTACTTGGGTAATAACTTTTTTTTATTTTTTATTTATTTATTTTTTTTCATTAATTATATTTCACTTAATTCAGGAATGTAGGATTCAATTTGTATTTATTTATTTATTTATTCCCAACATGGGTGTTATACTTAAAAACTGCATTACGTGCTCAGTGGCAGCTGCCAGCATCTGTTCTGGTATACTGCAAAACAGATTAAGTAGCATTTTGCAGGTCACTTTGGCCCAACGTAAGTAGCATTATTCTTTGACTCTTTAGGGTACTGTTTGCTTACTGTCAATCAGAGATGTTGACTATTTTAATGAGACAAATTATGGGCAAGGATACCAGAGGCATTAGGAGCTGTATGGTGCAGCACCACAGTAGCACATTTAGATTGCATTCCATCCTGCAAAGAGGTCTCTGGTGCCTGAGCTCACCTCTTCTGCGATAGCACTGTTTATCCCATGCTCTGGGTGTCTGGCTCAAAGATGCCTTATATATCTATCTATTCCTGAAACTTTAGGTAAAGTACTGGTTTCTTAAATGTCTGACCAAATCTTGCCTTACTAGAAGAGTAGGCTGCTACATGGAAAATCTAGAAAAGCTTGACGTAAAATTAGGTAGGAACGGGGGTAAACTGGGAAAAATATTTTTCTCTGGAACATTTTCATCATTGACAGCACCTACTTTCAAATCATTGAATGAATTAACTTGCTTCTATGGTTCTGTAAATTTGTTAGAAATATGATAGTCATGCTGACTGAAATGCTTACTTAACCAGCTCAGCTCTTGAGATCTTGTGACCTGCTGGATAGCAGCTCTGTTTTGTATCAAACCAAATACAACTGCTGGTAGCTCAGTTCCTTCTGACTGTCACCCGAAAAAGTGAAATATGTAACTCCGTAATCAGGAGGGATCAGCAACCTAGACACGCAATCTATGTATATAACCATGTGCATCTTGAAGTGATCCAGTTGATAATTTTAGGAGGAAATCTCAGTGATTGATACAAAACAGTCATGAGCACTACTCAGGTGCTTTCTTTCTTTTCTTAGATTTCACTGAATTATATATCTGCCACTGAAAGTCTCTTACAGACTTTTACCCATTGCCTTGCCTTTCTCTGTGATTATTACATCCCTTATTACATTTTGTGAGGATGTCAATGGAAGATAGAATGTCTTAATATGAAGGTGTAGATGACTGCAGATAACCTGGCATTCACAGACGGATACAAAAACTGTCTTTATAATTTGTCTTATTATCAGAATGCTTTGCAAAAATGGGGCAGCTGCCACATGCATATATGTAAAATAAATACACACAAATCAGACATGAAGTTTCTCCTATACTATACCGAGAATGAGAGAGTGAGATTTCTGTTATGGTTAATGTTGCTAGATACAAAGGAGCATTATAATACCATGGTGTGGAAATAATGGAAATAGTTCACAAGAAGAAGAATAACTAAAATATTGCAAGTTTTGTTTTTTTTTTTTTTTTTTTTCTTCCTTGAGGAACAACACAACAGAGGTGCATCGTGAACACCAGGGCAAGGAGCTGAAGTTTGCACAGGAGCAGCAGAGACTGCTGACTGGGAAAAACTCTTTTGGAAATTGTTGAAGAGTAGGAATTCTGGAGTAGAGCATCACAAATTGTTAATGCTTCAAAAGAAAAGGAGGAGTATGTCTTCTATTATAATCGAGAGAATTTCTTCAAATTGGTGTGACAGCAGTTCAGATTCCCCATTTATTCCATCTACAATTCAAGACAAAACTCAATGAAATTAAAAGGCACATAAAAATGATAAAAAGCTAATATATTTACCCTTAGTATTCAATCATCCTACAGAAATCACGGTTAAGGGCTTACTGACAGTCAAGAACTTAGGAGGAGTGAAAAGAAACAAGGTATTTATATGAACAAGAGTATCTGGTAGTATCACTGGTTGTGCTAAAAATACATGAAGCAGATGAAGCTTGTGGTTTACATCAGGAGTTGAGCTACCCATTGCACAGATTTCAGTACCACAGTGTTTTAAAATCTTTCTCATTGTGAGAGTTTTATGCTCAACTTGGCTGTTTGTCTAAGCAAGTAGCACCATCGATCTGATTTGGTATATTTTTCTGCACACGTTTTGCACTGCTATAATGCAGTGAGGATAAGCAGTGGTTATGGCATGGGAAGAAGATACAGTTGCAGTGTACTTTGGAGCAGTGAAACAGAAGAGGTCCACATACAACTTCTCTGTGAACAGCAGGCATTTTACACCTGCTTTTGTGATTTTAACCAGAAATGAGTCATTTGCCACTTGGTTTATAAACACTTGGTCAGTGTTTATTGTTAAATTTTATTTTATTTTTGATCATCCTGCAACTGCTACAACTGCTTTAAGTGTTTTTTAAAATTGCGCTTATGACATCCTCAAAATGAGTAATGAAAATTTCGGTTCTAAATGAGTAACTCTGCTACTTCTTGTTGAAGGCATGTAGGTTATTGTCTTATCATTGTTTATTAATACTTGAATTTATACTTCTTCCTCTTGAATAACTTCATTTCTTTTCAAACTTTCCCTTTTATAACTTTAAACCACGTAGTATTGAAATCCTGAAAATGCCTTACTTACTCATACGTTTAACACTATGATAAACATTTTGAAAGCTTGTCTGGCTCTGCTATTCTTTCTTTCCTGGCTGGACTGCTTTATGAACAGATAACACTGGTATGAAAACTAAAGCTCTGAAATCAAATTTTTGTAGCACAGATTTGTACATGCTCTTTAAAATTTTATTTCCCACAATGGATACTGAAGCTTTAAATATTAATGTGACTTTAATATTGCATAGAATAAGACAGAAGGTTGAGACCTTCTTATATCTTAACATAATTCCTACAAAGTTAGAACCAGTTATGTATCATCAAGACTTGATTTAGCTAGTGGCATGTCAATGAAGAATAACAAATCCAAACACAGTGCCATAACGATTGCTGAGTTACTCTTTCATTATTCACTCCGATCTCATAACTTCAGTGGCATTCAAAGCATGAAATGCATTGTCAAAAATATATCGTTCAGAATACAGTGCCATTAAATATTTTATCCAATTGGCAACGGTGCTGCAAAAGGACTGAGCATTAAACTGAAAATGCCCTTCTTAAAAAAAAAAAAAAAAAGTGTCATTGAACTTTGCTTTCCAGCTCTGTTTCTACAGATAACTCTTCTGTCAGCAATTTCTTTTCAAGTCAAGCAATCTCTTTCTCTCTTTCTGGTTAGTGTACTAGGGAAAGTCTCTACTTCTGTAGAGAGGCTGCTGAAGTCCCTAAAACGTGAAAGAGAGCTCTTAACTCTGTCTATTGGCATGCAGATTTGACCTCTAATTAGCAATTGTTTTCTTTTAAGATAAAGTTAGAATATTTTCTTAGATGAATGGAGATATGTAGACCATGCAAGGGAGAATTTACATAATATAATTAGTACTTCAGGTTTTACTTTTTTCCACAGTTCTTATTAAATCAAAACAACTCAATTCTACATTAGCTTCTTAACCACTTATCTCTCTGTTCTTACTGTTTTTCCCATGACATTTGGGACATTTCATGAAGATCTTGTGCTCCCTTAACTAACAGCCCAGTATTTCCTTTGGAAGGTCTCTCCTACCCTATTCTATAGGGTATATAGGGTATATATTCTATAGGGTATATCATGGCCATTTGTGTGCACTATGGCTAACAGCATGTGTAGAAGATTGTCTAACAGTCTCTAAAAGTCTACATTGCTTATTGCACAGGCAGAGAACAAGAGAATGCTTGCTGTTCATACAAGCAAATAATGAGATTCCTGTAAATCTGTAGTCAAGATTTTGTAGGCTGTATGTGACAGGAATTTTAAAGAAGGGACTTAAAAGATAATTCTGAACTGATTTTAGGTACGTTTAAGGTCTTTTTTTATTGTTAGTTTTATTTATTTATTTATTTATTTATTTATTTTCCAAGCGCAAGGGATACTGTGAGAAGAAGTTTGTCTGAAAATCTGGAAAGTCAGTCCTGAAGGAGACTATGTGGAATGTCCAGCTTTGACTCCTCTGTCCAACCAAGCTTACATTACATTACCATGGGTGTGAATTTTAATAACTTAAAATAACCTTATTATATGAACATATAAAAATCTTCCAATTTCTTTATGGAAAAGAGTCCTTAACTTGCTTAACTGCTCACATAATTTACTGTGTAGCCAGTTAGTGACTGGGGGTAGGGAAAGGTATAGAAACTTTCATCAGTCAGATAGCTGGTCAAATATAAAGAGCATGTATGTTATATATGCATTACAGAAACAAGTTGCCAGCACATATGGACTGGGGAGTTTTGCCAGATGAACTGAGAATGCCTCCACAAAGAAGTCTGCATCAAGGACTTCAGTCAACACCCCTCACATGGTGAATGCTATCCTGTTCAAGAGTTTTCTGGTTCAGCTCTACCCTAGTCCAAGGATCCCAATGCATTGATGCAGTTGTTCATGCAAGAAAACTGCAACATGGTGGAATATGGAGCAAGAGGTCTTCTCTTTTACTGGCTATATATTATCTTTTTTATAGCTTTGAAAAGAAAGGTTAACATTTTAAACTACAATTTCTTTCACTATTCTCATTTACTGGGTTTTTGCTTCCCAATAGCTAGCTGTGATGTAACTTCTAATGTGTCTGAATTAGTCAACAGTATAGATATTGGGGAAGTTGATTATAGGTTTTCTGGTAGGATGTATCTGACCAGATTTTCATAAAAGTAAGAGTGACTTTGTAAACAACTTGTCTTTCTGGTGGATGCACTTTCTGTTGGGCAATGATCCTCCAAGTGATATATTGTTCTATCTTCATTATTCTATTATTATTTATTTTTTTTGTTTTTAATAACAGTAAGTTAAAAAAAATCAAAACAACAACCACAAAAACTTTGGGGGGCTTTGAGGGAGAACTTTAATTCAAAATTGTAAGACTTTTTGTTTGGGCAACCTTTTTTGCCAGGTCAGAAGTGTGGAAGAGAGATTATAGGAAGCTGACATTTGTATTGTTTATAGAGGCGTGAAAATTGGTTTAAACAAATATCGCTACAGCCTCTGTGCATGCATCTGTTGCCTATGCAGACATATTAGGTGCATGGGGCAACAACTTCATTTCACTACATCAGAAGAAATGATTTCCTTCCTTGTCACTGCAATTTTTCACGTTTCCAGGTTTCTGTTTTCAACATCTGAGTAAACTCATCTCTTCAACCTATTGCTACAGGCTACAAAAGATAGCAACAAACCTCAGCTGGGATTCACATATAATGAAAATATAAAAGGTAGAGTTAATAGCCACAGCCATTCAAATGGGTCCTTTACCCATGGGCTTTGCATGTTTTGGAACAGGCTGAGCCAATGACATGATATTGCCTTTATCTCCTTCATGGCCTATCTTGTTTGTCGTCACTGTGAAATTTTCCAGAAAAAAAAAAAAAAAATCCAGAGAAGAGTACAACTTCACTGGCACTTTTGAACATCTTCAGTACTTACTATGCTTTTCCTCGCTAGTAAGCTGCTAAGCTTCCTACACTTTCTGATCAGGGTTTAGACAACAGACAAAACGAATTACAGTAACAGCACACACACAGAATGCCCAAGTACCAATGTGTTTGGCATGATTTAGAAGCAAGCAAATGAATGTACTTCTATACAAGAACATATTACATATTAAATTAATTCAGTTTGTTTGTACCTATTCTATATTTTTCTTTTGCTGCATCCCTTGTGTGCCACCCTGGAGATGTATAAAAACAAATGTTAAGATTTGTTATATAGAGGTGTTCAAATGGACTTCCTTAAAGTAAGGTTTTATGAGAATGTCTATGCTCACATGACTACATGTAGTGTTGCTTTTAACTAATTAATTTGCTTGCTGCATGATGCCAAAGCTCTTCCAAGGATGGGCTAGCCATGTGCTTGCAGATAGCTTCTACTGTGTTGCTGCAGCTAGTCTGATCAGAGGTTGAGTAGGCCTGCATTACACCTGCGACATTAGTTAATACATGGCCCTTTAGAGACCCCTAGAAAAGTTGAGTTACATTTGAGCCAGGCAACAGAGAGGGTATCAAGTCACAGAGGTAGCTTAAATTTTGTTCTGATAACAAGCATAGCTTGAGAAGAAAACTACAAAGCAGGGGAAGTTCTTCTTAAGCAGCTTAACTATGGCTACTACCCTTGGATGGTGTATTGTAATGGTGACAACAATGCATTGACTTGGTTATGGTAAGCTAGTGGGATCCATTTACTGAAGTAGGATTGTCGTAGGATTAAACTGCTTGTCTAGCAGGAGAAAGATAGGGCCTTGTTTTTTTTTTTTTTTTTTTTTTTTCCTTAAACCACCCCAGAAATGACAGGGCTTTCTGAATTGTATGCCAATGTGTGTTGAGTTTTTGCCCAGGATATTATTTTACCATAGGAACAGGAAATATGGACAAGTCATCCAGAGAGTAATTATGAATTATGCCAGAGAGTTAATGAAAAATAGCACTGAATTATTTTAACTACTAAATAAAAATGATAATAAAGTACAGTCCGTTGCAGGAATAAAGCTCTATTAGTTTGGATCAGAGCAGGGTTAGACTAATGCTGCAAACTTTTGAAAGTATTATCTGGAAGTGGTGTTCCACCTTGCATATGCAAATATGTAACAGAGCATCTACCCATTGATAGTCTCAACATTTGTTAACAACAACAAAAACGTTGTTTACAATGCACTTTGCATTCTATTTATAGTGTTATATCAGGGTAGCATTATCAAACTACTCTCCAAGACAAAAATGAGTTAAATAGTTTTTCAACATATTTTGCTAATAATGACAAAGCAAGCCTTCCCTCTGTTCTCCCCCACCCTCCCAAAATATGTTTTTACATTAAATTTTTATTACTAATATATTACAGCAGTGATTAAACATGACACCACGCTCAGGGGACTTGGTTACATGGGTGTTAGTAGACAGAAAATAGTTACCCTTTTACCCTCACTCTGTTCAACTCAACAAAATGAAATTAGAGTTGTAGGAAGATAACAGGATTATTGTAGAGTCATAATTTCCTGCAGCATTTATTGTCTAAACTTGACCTTTGCAAGAGTTCATTATGATAAGAGAGATATATCATGCTAACAGGAAAGTCGTCCAGAATACCTGAGAGCTATTGAGCTAACCAAGTAAACAACTCCAGAGACAGTGCATGTATGTATTTAAAATATATTTGTGTATCAATATAATAATAATAATAATAATATATAGAAATATGCCAACCCAATGTGAACATGTCTTCATAGCAGTGGAAAAACAGAACAAAACAAAACGACAAACAACAAACAAAACATGACAGAAAAAAAATAAAAAAACACCATGCTTTTCCTTTTATCTCTGTTCCTTCTCTGGATAACAGATGGGGTGAAAAGCCACAGGAAGCAAGGAGAATTGATATGATACCTTCAGCGGAATATATGTAATGTGAAAAAACAATGCTCTCAATTTGATCAATCCCATCAAGGGAGCTGCTTCCAGGCCTTCAATAAGCACTAAGCCTGGATTCAACTTGAGAATGCACTTCTGAAGAATTACAAAATACCGAAGATGCTTGAAGGCTAGTACTTTCAAGAATTTGTAATATACCCGTCTTTATAACCCAGTAGTCTGCATTAGCTGATACATCAAAATCATCTTTAAAGACCAAATCAGCTCTGCCATGCCCATCCCAAGATATCTCACTTCTCTGCAGGAAGAATGAAGATCATACATGGATGTCTATCACCCAGATTCTAGCTTCTGTAAACAAGCATATCACTGTCTAATTTATTTGAACAGTTAGCCATTGTTTAATGATTAAATGTTTTAATCCCTTGGTTCTTATGTGAGACCTAACAATCTAGCTGGGGTACCAACTCTTAGACAGTTCAGTGACCTCTTCAGCTGACTGGTTCTCTACTTAGAACGTTTTATTTATTTATTTATAAAAATATATATATATATTTTAAATCTACTTTCTTACCATACCACATCTTTTAGTTCTGAGGCTGAAATGACAATGTCAAACCATCAATTTATACTAAAGGATTGGGAAGAAGTTGTAAACCAAAAAAAAAAAAAAAAAAAAAAGTAAAAACCTTCAAAATTTAAAAGAGTTTACAAGATAGGTGACCAAAGTGCTTATGGTCTCCATGCCATCCCTTCCTTGAAGTTAAGGACGAACTCTGTGCTGCTTCTGTCAAATGACAGCAATGAAAACACCTATAATGCACTGAAATGTTGATGGGTGCCTTGAAGTAGGGGAAGCAAGTAATTGTTGACGTAACTGAATGTTTTGGAAATAGTTTTTGGTTTGTTTGCTAATGTCACAAACAAAAATAATACGGCCAATAATGTCATGTGGCAGTGTGCTGATTAGAGCTTCTTAAACACAGAGAAGAGAGACAGGATACACTGAATGTTCATCTACTAATTGAGGTATTCAACAGATAAACTTAATGCATGACTTATTTTCTACTTTTTTATTGTAATATTTGCTGGTGACCTATAAATTTAATTAATATTCATTGTGAAAACTTCCTTTTACCCTTTTGCAGATGAGTAATTTTTTATAAATCCACAATATATTGATTCATTATGTAATAAGTACAATGTAGCTTATAACTCCTTTTAAAGGCATGTTTTGAAAGTTGTAGTGGATGTTTGAATGATTTCTAGAATGCAACACAAACCTGCTTTTGTGCTTTATGTTTACTTATCACAATATATATATAGGTTGTACAACAAATGAAGAAACCTATGTTAATTCTTGGGGACCAGGTATTTCAGATTATTTGCTTGGATCGGTGTACCTCTTGTGGAATGGGCTTGTGAAATTGAGGTCTCAGACAATTTAATTCCTGTGTTAAAACCGAGTGTCTTGCAGATTTCATCATTTAAAATTAGCTGGGATAAGACTGGTTCTGATTAATATCTTTGCAGACTTCACTATATAATTTAGATGAAATCTCTCAGAAAATTTTAAAGTTCTTTATGATGGGGCTTCTACTAAGATTCTTTTAATTTCAGTTTTCTTTTTTCTTTCTTCTTTCTTCCTTGTTCTATAGTAAAATATAGCTTTAAAATTAATTTAGATTAAATTTAAAGATTATTTTAAAACTAAGATGGATGAAGATTACAGAAAGATTGAGGGCAACAAATATTATAATTGGAGATAATGGGGTTGTGTCTTGGGGCTACATCATACTTCATTATTTAGTCCTTCCTTAGATCACACTCAATAATTCAAATGGGAAGGCTATTCTGGGGAGAACACTGACTGTGGAAAAGCATCGTTGGTGGATTCTTAGAGAATTTTCTTATGCAGATTAACTTTTTCTTTTTTCTTGTCTTACCTGAGGTATATACTAATTTCAAGTGAACTCAATATAGTTAAAAAAAAAAAAAGGAAAATATGAGTGTGTTGTAGTCATTTGTAGTTATACTTATTTTATACTATATCCATCATAATGGAAAAATTATTGTGACTTAAGATATTGTTTCTTCTTAACACCAGAAAACATTTGTATGGATTACTCATACATTACAACGTTTTGAAGTACTGCAAGTCAAAAGTAAAGCTCATACGGGTCTAGCTACTCTCTTGTACGCATCCTGGGATCTTTTTTCTTGCAGAAAATATTTCATTGACTGAACTTCAACAAGTTAACTTATGGAATAGTGACAGTACCTGATCACTCAAAAAGTGTGTCAGAGCTATCAGACTCAACAATATATTTATATTAAATTTTCATATAAATATATTTGAAGTGTCTTATTTTACTACTTTTTGCAGACTGATTTTCTCCTGTAGTTTTCATTTGTAGTGTCTTAGCTATAATGGTAAAGTTGGCTGATTGTATACTCAGACATATTAGCAAAAATGAAAACAGCAGAGTGAGGAATTGATTGCTCCAAGTTTATTATTCTAGAATATAAAAAATCTGACAAGAGAGACAACAGAGAATTTGGCTGGATTTAATCAACTTCAATGGAGTGAAAGGGGTCTAGGGAACATACATTGTAACAATAAATTGGTCATCATTGTACTTACAATGAAGCCAATCGCCAAGTTCATATTGACTGGGAAGATTTTAGCTCTTTTGGGGAATACTCATCTACTGAAGAAAAACTGCACAATGAGGAACTCAGGACTTTATTTTACCACTGAATGTCTTTCCTTCCAACACTCCTAGAAGACTTCTCATTTGCTTTGAATTTCATAGAGTACACACAGGCAGATAGTTGTATCTCTTTTCAAGACTTAGGTTTGAAAAGGCCCATTAGATACAAAGAACTGGATGACATTTTTCACGTTGTTGCCAATGTTATCATCTATTCTTCTTTTACATATCTGAATAACTGACAGTACTTATGCTTTACATACACAACTCATATGCAGTTTAGTCATGTATTAAAATGTATTTTATTTGTCCAAGAACTAGCAGCTGAAAATCTTTCCATGTTTTCTGTAATTATTTGGAATCCTACCATTACTATTTTACCTTAAGAAATACAATAGCCCTTTGGGAATGTGAAGAATAAATCATCAGAGAGAAAGTCAGTGATGGACTTTATCTGATCCAGCAAAGATCTAATAAAGATGTTCTCTTATCTTTTAGTATATTGGGTTGCTATACATAACTATTAAATAAGGAGGAAGCAGATGTTGTCCAAGTACACCTAGGTTAATACAAATTGTTGAATATTTTTCTATGACAGCAGCCCTTTACCTGAAAAGCACTGAACTTCTTTTAAAAAAGCAGGTTCTGTGCACATGTTTTTTGCTTTTTTAAAATTTATTTATTATTTTTTTTCAGCTGTATGGAGTGCTGTGATGCTATGTTCCTTCTGTGGTTTTCCCCTTTCTGTTTATTTTTTTCCACCTCTGTGTAGGAAACACTTTATTTCTCTATTTAATGAGAAATTTGTCCTTGTGGAGCTACAGCAAAGGCTCAGCATCTCCAGCCCTATTTAATTCTTTACAGACAATTTTGACATTGTCGATACCTTGTTATTTCACTCAAGCTTTCCTTCTTATGAGTAGCAAAATAGGCCGTTCGAAGCTGCTAACAATTTCAGAAGTAGTCTTAACAGAATACTCCCTTAAACAAGGGATGTTTCTTCACAGTTTCTCATTTTCTTCCACCAAAACTATTTTTAAAACACAGCCAGTTCAAATGGTTGCTCCTCACTCACTGCAATTTTCACTTAATTTGCTCTCAGTCATGGGAATTAGTGTAGCCCTAGGAGGACTTA
This sequence comes from Anser brachyrhynchus, assembly GCF_964034855.1. Classification (NCBI taxonomy): domain Eukaryota; kingdom Metazoa; phylum Chordata; class Aves; order Anseriformes; family Anatidae; genus Anser; species Anser brachyrhynchus. Next base: position 35,288,367 of record NC_137694.1, on the reverse strand, counting down.
TTCAGCACCATTTATTAGGATGATTTGCGATAGAATAAACTGCAATCCTTCCAGTTTTGTAGCATGAGAAGTGTGAGCTTTCCTGGAGCTGTGAATGCTGTTAAGAATACTAATTGGAGAATCCTCTTTTGGATGCTCATCTTGTCTAAAATTTTTGTAAATCTATCCCTAATGTCTGTAATGTGCAAATGCTTGCGGTTTCTTTTATATCTATGCTTGATTTTTTTTCTTGATGTGAAGTATATTTGTGTAGCAAGACAACTATCAGACCTTTCCAAGATCTTACTGCAATTAAAAGGGTATGTATTTAGATGACTGATGTGGCTCATGAAGCTAATTCCCCATGGAGTTTCAATGACTGAAAAATATCTATTTAGATAGCCAGAGAATATATATAGTTTTTCCTTCTGTTTTGCCTTTTTTTTTTTTTTTTCCAGCCAGATTGGATGCCTTTTTTTTTTTTTTTTTTTTTTTTTTCTATTTGACTGTGAATCAGCAGGGGAATTTTTAGTTTGATGATTTGCAGAGAAAGCTCTAATTCTCTCAGAAGAGGTCAAGCTTAGGTATTTAATCTTAGAACAAACAAGTGAGAAGACTGAAGGTCAGGATCCTGGGCAAGCAAGCAAAACCATTTGTCTAAATCTCTCTTTTCAGTATGATATTGAAAAGGAAGTTAAACATCACTCTCAATTTTATTTTGTAATGAGTATACTTTTGTACTGAAACATCACAAACATTCCTCAGCCTAAAGCTTTTGCTGTTGGAGAAGTGGTGGCCTTCATGTATTACTCTCCTTATTTATTTGATTAGTTATTTTGCAGGAAATCCACATGGTCACTTATTAGTCTGTTCAGTAATCCTAAAGTTTCCATACAGAACTCCCCAGAGCTTTCAAATGACCTCTCTCAAAGCTTAAATATTCATAATGAAAGAGGAAGACTTTCCACAATACCTACTGACAGAGTGATTTGTGTTCTTAACCCATTTAAACACATTGGAAAGTAGCCCCTAAGAGATTGTCTTTTGTTGGGTTTTGGACAAGGTTTGCAAAAGGGTGCAGAGACAGCAAGCTGTTTTATGGTTAATTGAGAGAGAGATGCTTTCAAAGAATAATTTGAATTTAGAGCCTAATTTTAGAAGCTTTCAATCACTCTCTGCATTCATCTTTCCCTCTCCACTGAACAAAAGGATGCTGAGGACACCAGTCTTGCCACATAGAACTCGTTGTGGGGATACCATTTTGAGGCTCATAAATCAGGCAGATTTATTTATTTATCTATTTATTATTAATTTTTAGCAATGTCTTTTCCCTTCTATCTGTAATCTATCAGATGAGCATAATGCATTTCTTTTAGGATAGATATTAATTTAAATTTTTTTTGTAAGCTGTAAAATTCTAAGTATTATGTTTTATATGACATTGAAAGAATAAAAAGCTGATTTCAGTTGTCCTTTAGAATTTTTGTATTTGCATATGATTAAGACTTATAGTAAAAAATGTCTAAACAATTTAACTTTAATCCGTATTGTATTTTCATTCCTTAGCTGCAAGGTACAGCTACAAACTTTGAAATGGATTTTTTTCTTTTTTTTTTCTTTTTTCTTTTTTTTTTCTTTTTTCATCACAGTATTATGTGAAGCTGCATAGAGTGAAAGAGATACAATTGTTTTTTTAGATAATAGTGTTCTGTGATTTAAAGTTTCAGAAGAAACTTGTAGACAGAGAAATGCTTCTTGTTGCATTTTTAAGCAGAAGGCTTCAGATTACGGTAAAATTCAAGAGAAGCAGACCCCCAAAACTGCAGGAAAAGTTAGAACTGGGAATAAATAATGCGTGGTCAATAAAGGGAAAAAAAAAACAAAAACCTGATTTGGAGAAGCATCTACTTGTCTGCTTCAGAGATTCCAAACTGGATTAAGAACATTTGAAACATTTTGCTTTTTTGATATCATGTGGGTGGGCCAAAGTAGTTTAATGTAAAGGTGAAAGTTAATTACATCTCTGTTATTTTTCTTCTCTGCTATTATTACCATGCCTGGAATTTTGTAAAATACTTTCAGGAAATTGGAACAATTTATACATTGCAGATGAAATACGAACATTTGGAAAATTCCTATATGTGTGGAAAAAATAAAAGCAAAGTCATAAAGCTCAATAGTGGCATTATTTTAGCCAGTGTCAGAGGAGACAATAGTGAGGGCTTAAGTGAGAACATAATTTGGGGCATAAACTGAGGTGTTCTGTCTGGAGTAGAATAAGCAGGTGAAAATACCTGTTAGGGAAAAACATACATTGTCTCCTGCAGCTCCTATAGTTTCATATGCTGCCAACAATTGCTATCTATCATCTGTTACTTAATAATCTGTTCAAAAATACTGTGCCCCCTTCTTCTAATGTCCTATTTATGAGTCTCTCACAGAAAATTACTCTCCTAATTTAAAGACTAAAATAAGAAAATCAGATGCCTGAAATATAAATACAACTCACTAGTATACAATCAAATATCTTTTCGAAAAAGGAATTTAATATTTACTAAAGTTGGCTTCCTAAAACTGGCAATAAAATAAAATAAATTAAAAAAAAAATTACATCTGTTGAACAGCTTGTTTTTCTTGTATAGGAAAAAAGCCAGATATGAAAAACTGAAGCAGGAAAAAACCCACATAATAGTCCACTGAAAAAACTCTCATGGACTTCTGGAGGTCTGGATTAGGTCTACACTAATAATGATTAAGACTGTCATGCAACTTACACAGATTTATTTCAGTGTTTGTGAGTCTAACAACAAAAATGTGGGCAGCAGGATGTGAATGCAGAATAATTCATATTAGAGATGGGAGAATACTGGAAAATTAATGGGGAAAATGTCTCAGTTTCCTTTTCCAAAACTGAATCTTCCATCTGGAAGGAGTATGAAGTCCAGGCTGCTTGGCTCATGGCTCCTTGTGAATTATTTGCCTGTGTGCTCCTGGTAATGGTTTCACTATTCATGCTTGCTATGCTATTCTTTCCTACTTCTACTTAGGCCAAAAAAAAACAAACAAAAAACCTCAGATAATGTGGTATTTTCCTAATCATGAAGAATGTAATAGAATACTATTTTCATTCAGGTTTAAAAGCTTGCTTTTATTTTGGAATGTCAATTCCTTTAGCATTTTTGGTTATGCAGAAATAGCAGTTATATGCCCACTCTTACACCCACTGTGCATCAGGTATCTTCCACGTTTTCAATGGAGTCTGAATTATTCTTACTTCAGTGAAGAAAAATTAATAATCAACCATCTTCCATATTTTTATAGCTTATTCATGGTTCCTTTCATCATGAAAGTCTCATTTGCAAATGCCTCTGAAATATGTATTCACATATAAATGTGTCTTGTTAATTATTAGAATTTAGTAGCTCCAAATGTTTACAGGTTATTTAAATTCTGATTTCTTCTTCTTATTATGCAGGTAAACAAATACTATTAGCTTCAGAATTTTCATAACAGAATAGGCATTTACTTTTGTTTTTCAGGGTTAAGCTTTGCAATCACTCTCAATTGCTTGCAATATTAACTCTAGTGAGCTGAGTAACACTAGACCTGGACAACTGATTGCTAGCTAAAACAAGGAAGAGTAACAGCAAAAAGAGGAATATAAAAATATTACAGACTGATTACTAATGCCTTTTTTTTTTTTTAAATTTCTATTGTAAACTGTCTATCAGCCTGCACAAAAATAAAATAATTATCTTAAAAAATAAAGTAAGTCTCAGGCCAGCTGCGATTCTTCCTTACTCAACTAGGTAATCTGTTACAAGTACAAAGCTCATTTTTATACTTTCTTTTATTCCTCTTTGCAATGCCAGGTAGCAGCTACGACATTCCAGAGCATGGGCTTTTTAATTCCTTCATTAAATGAAGTAACTTAACCATGACTTAACTCAGGGAAGTGGATTAAGTGATCTCAATGAGAGAAGATTAAAATAAATAAATAAATAAATAATAATAATAATAATAATAAGAAATCAGACTTCTTTGATAATACATGCCATGGTCCACATTAGGATCCTAGTCCAACCAAAATGACTCTTTATTGAAATGTACTGTATCTCCAAGATTTTGCAAAGCTTTCTTTTTCTTTTCTTTCTTATCTGTAGTATTTCATCCTTCCCTGTACTTCAGAACATCTGCTACTTTTCATGCCAAAAGAAGTCCTCTACAAATCTGGAAGAGTTTACAAGGAGTGGCCACTATTTCCCCATGTTTATGTAGCAAGGTTCTGGCAGCGGGGGGGACTGCAGGGGTGGTGTTTGTGAGAAGAGTCCAGAAGCTGCCCCCTGTGAAATAAGAGCCAGTTTCAGCTGGCTCCAAAGGGACATGCTGCTGGCCAGAGATTAACCAATAAGCAATGTTCTTTGCACCTCTGTGAGAGCAGATTTAAGGAAGGGAAAACAAAACAAAACCCTGCTGCACAACAGCAGCTTGGAGAGCAAAGAGTGGGAAACAGCCCTGCAGGCCCCAAGGTCAGTGCAGAAGGAGGGCAGGAGGTGCTCCAGGCACAGAGCAGAAGTCCCCCTGAGGCCTGTGGAGAGGCCCCTGGTGGAGCAGGCTGTCCCCCTGCAGCCCATGGGTCCCACACGGAGCAGATCTCCACGCTGCAGCCCGTGGAGGAGCCCCCGGTGGAGCAGGTGGATGTGGCCTGGAGGAGGCTGCGGCCCATGGAGAGCCCCCGCAGGAGCAGGCCCCGGGCCGGAGCTGCAGCCCGTGGAGAGGAGCCCACGCAGGAGCAGGGGTCTGGGGGGAGCTGCCGCCCGTGGGGGACCCGTGCTGGAGCAGTTTGCTCCTGGGGGATGGACCCCGTGGTACGGAGCCATGTGGGAGCAGTTCTTGAAGAGCTGCTGCCTGTGGGCAGCCCCCGCAGGCTCAGTTCGGGAAGGACGGCATCCCGTGGGAGGGACCCCACGGGGAGCAGGGGCAGAGAGGGACCGTGAAGGAGCGGTGGAGATGAAGCGTTAGGGACTGACCGCAGCCAGCTGCTTGGGGGTAAGATGTAGAAGAAGGTGGAGGGGTGGAGGGGTGGGGGGAGGTGTTTTTAGTTTGTTTTGAGTTTCTCACTGCTCTAGCTTGTTAGTAATAGGTAATGCATTTCATTGATATCCCAATTCTGAGTCTGTTTTTGACAATAATTGTTGAGTGATCTGGCTGTTCTTATCTAAACCCTTGAGCCCTTTTCATTGTATTTTCTTCCCCTTTCCCTTTGAGTAAAGGGAGTGAGATTGTGCTTGAGGTGGAGCTCAGTTGCCCACCTGACTAAAACCACCACAACCCACCAGGTAAAGAAAACACAGAAGACATGTAATTTCTGCAACTTGATGTTAAATTGAGTGTTCCTGGTTTTAATTGTTTTAGGATGAGTGGGGCTTCAGTAAAGACAATGACTAGAGAAGACTAAGAGCAGAGGGGGCTTCCCTTATCTGATGTGACATGAAAATATTCACAGAAATGGAGGAATATAGTTGTGAGTTTGAGATACTGCTGCATTTTCTCTGTATTACATGCTACAGGCCATGCCTCTTCTTCCGAAAAACTAGATATGATTAAGCAGAGAGGAGAGCTTCCTGACTATATGGAAAATCTTTTCCTCCCTTTTTAAATCATATATTTCTGCTTTCTGTTAGTCTGAGATGTGCTTATAGAAGCTATGGGCAAGTGCAAGAGCTTGAGAGGAGATATCCTTTCACAGATTATGTCTTGGGGTTTCTTAGGTAAGGAAGTACAAGAAAATGAATACTACTAACAAAGAGAGTGGGAGGTCTTGTGGTCCCATTTTTTTTTCTTTTTTTTTTTTTTTTTTCCCTGTTTATAATTTAGAATGGGGTTTACACTCTATCCACTGTTATACAGTGTTGTCCTTCATGATGTTTGGATACCAGCTTGCTTCCAAGCAGTGACTGCAATTGAGTAAGATTGTGTTGACATAGTTGAAGAGGAAAAAGTAGCTATTTTGACTTAGTATTTTTCATTATGTATAAAAATAATGTCATTATTACAGAGAAAATGACCTGATGAGTTAGGCTGACATTTTTATAACTTCTTACTATAGCCATCACTTATGATTTCATTACCCTGCATTTTTGTTATCTATACACATTATTCCTATTACAGGAAATTGTTTATGTTTTAAGAACATGCACTGTACTTTGTCCAGTAGTATTTTAAAGTGTAATTTGCCATGAAAAGGAAAAAAAAAAAAAGTAAAACTTCTTCACTTGTTTTGCTAGTGCTTAATTTTGAAATCTGTGACCAAAAAATTATACCTAGTTATTTTTTTGTAAAATCAATAATCACTATTTATGCGACAAAAGACATGAAAATATAAGTTTTTTTTCTTTTATTTTTTACAGAAATGAAATTAATGGTGAACAATTAAAAACTTGCCCTGTAAAAACTTTTGTTGTTACAGTTGCATGTCATATTCTATGTTATTCTTTTAAACTGTGAGAAATTTTCCACTGCAAAAGATTTCCATTGCTGAGAGATTTACCATCTGAATTAGATGTGAAATTTTAATGCTTAATCTTTTTTCTCCTTTTTTAAACTCTGCAGTATTGTGACTAAAAGTTTTGTATGTTTGTATGTGTATGTATTTGTAGGTATGTGCATATATATTTGGCAGGCAGAAAATGGACAGTAATTATTTGGACAGTAAATATTTATTATAGCATTAAAGAGTTTAAAAACAGTGAAGTTTAAAGAACACTATGGTCGTTTTGAGCTGTGAGTTGAAATCTTGGTGTCATCCTAGCTATGCTAACATTCAAAAACCATATTCATTTTAACATCTTCCAGTTTCTCAGCAGGAGAGTGAAAATATTTTATTTTTTTTTAAAAGAAGGTAATCCATTAATGCAGAATGCTCAGATATTACTGTTGTGGGAGGCTTCGTATGCATAAGAAATTCTGTGTGCGTTCATACCTGCAGCATTTCAGTGTCTGATGCATACAAATCAGTGAAGTCTGAACTCACCAACAGTGTACTCTCACCTTTTGTGCCCCTGTGAGAAATCCATTGTGTGGTAGTTCTGTGGTATGGAAGACGGATGTTTTACAAACAGCTCACTTTCAAAGCATCAGCAGTAGGGTACTAAAAAGGCATACTTCCAATTGGTAATGCTGTCTAAATATGTATCTATAAAACTACATTGTTGAAGCAGCTCTGCTGTTAGTGCCTTAACAGTATTTCATATTGAGCAGTGAGACTGGTAAAAATGGGTCTGTCTGTAAGTAAATATAATGTCAATGAGAAAGTGGTATCTGATTGTCATGTTATGTGGAGGTTCAAAGTTGTGCAGTAATGTATGAAACACACTGCTCTGCTGGGCTCCTTCCATATGGATATTTTAGCAGATTAAACAGTGCCTACTAGAGTGCAGTCATCTGTGCTGATGAATTGTGATAATGATTGCTAGCTTGCTTTTGGTTCCAGGTATCGGACACTCTCCCAAATGATTTCAGATCGTGGTGTGGGACTTAGGACATTCCAGGAACCACTCACAATAGATAATTTGTACATAATAACCCTTTGTTGAAAACCAAGAGTTTACAAGAATTAACTATAACATAGCAGTAATGGTATTGTTGCTAGGAATATTTAATGCTTTGTTTTATATACAGATACTGTCTTTTGATACCAAAAGAAATACTCAGTCGTTCAAGGGGTTTGATCTTATCTGGAAAACAAAGGGAGAATGAAAAATGAGATGGATGTTATTGTAATTTTATTGTAATACTTGCCTACCTTGTCTTTTTCTATATTTTTAATAATAAAGAGATTGTATATGCAATTTCAGTCTGACTAGACTCATTTCAGTGTATGTCTGGCTATTTTCTGTTAGTGTGGAAAGAGAAAGGGTATATAGGTTTTCCTAGCTTGTTTATGTAAGAAGGGCAGTTTGCTGTTATTTACCCACTGACACAGCGATAGATAGCTACTTGCTTCTTATGTTCAGCAACAATCTATTCAGAGGTTTTCACTCCTTCTTTAATAACATAACTAATATTGATCATTTTTAGCCACCAGATGTCACACAGCTGAATAAAGACTGAGTAACGGCATGATTAAACAAGGGTTAATGCTTGACCAAAGTTTAGGTAGGTACAGTAACATTTTTCTGAATTTCCTTATATTTTTGTAGAATTGTGATTCTTGTATAGACACTGGAGGCACAGAAAATGTATTGTTCAATTCATTCTCTTTCCTCTTCAGATTTATTATAAAATTTATATGAATTAATAACAGTTCACCAGAAAGTACTTTTCATATGATTTTACAATTACATTGTGACAAGTTATAATGTGAAATATAGCCTGCTAGTACTCAACTCCTTTGAATTTCTGTTCTCATTTGTATGGTTTAACGCTGATACTATAATACTTAGGGGAAAAATAAAAACACAATATTTGCTACGTTCAAAACTTTGTCATTGCTAAAATATATGAAGATATTTGTCTTGAGCTTTAAAATGCTGCAGCCTGCTCAGTGCCATATTTGCATGACTTTTTTAATCTGCTGTTTTCCAAGTAACACCAGAATTGAATTGAAGAAAAAGTAGGTTTTTTTTTTTTTTGCTTGTTTGTTTTTTTACAGTAGTGTCTTTGTTTTATTCATTAGACAGCCCCCTACTTTTAATGAATTTTGTCCTTTCCCTTGCAAAGCTCAGTGGACAGAAACAGCAAAAACCCAGGGGAAAAAAAAGCATTATGAGTGTGAATTTGTGTTGCAGACTTCAGTGGGGCAAAATTTGTTTTTGATATTTGAACACATAATCTAATATGTTAGTAGCAGAATAAATACTGTTGTTCATCATAGGAACAGGTGCAGTTCCTGATGTTTTCAATGGGACTTGTAGGTGCTTTATACCTACCAAAATACCATCTCAATATGGATGTGGGTTAGCATCGTTAGAATCATAGAATCATTAAGTTTGGAAGAGACTTTCAAGATCTTGGACCTTGGTCCAACCATCACCCTACTGCAGACTCACCTACTAAACCATGTCCCTAAGCACCATGTCCAACCTTTCCTTGAACACCCCTAAGGGATGGTAATGCCACCACTTCCCTGGGCAAACCGTTCCAATGCCTGACTGCTCTTTCTGAGAAGAAATGTCTCCTGATTTCTAACCTCCCCTGGTGCAACTTGAGGCCATTCCCTGTAGTCCTATCACTAGTTACCTGTGAGAAGAGGCTGACCCCCAGCTCCCCACACCTTCCTTTCAGGTAGTTGTAGAGGGCAATAAGGTCTCCCCCCAGCCTCCTCTTCTCTGGACTAAACAACCCCAGTTCCCTCAGCTGCTCCTCGTAGGACTTGTGTTCCAGGCCCTTCCCCAGCTTCACAGCCCTTCTCTGGACAGGTTCCAGGGCCTCGATGTCCTTCCTGTACTGAGGGGCCCAAAACTGAACACAGTAGTCAAGGTTAGGCCTCACCAGAGCTGAGTACATGGGGACGATCACCTCCCTGGTCCTGCTGGCTACACTATTCTTGATACAAACCAGGATACCACTGGCCTTCTTGGCAGTCTTTAGTGATCTGTCTTCAGCAAATTCCAGTTATTCTCGCCAAATTCATATATTTTGTAAGAATGCAGATATAATTTTAAAGTGTTTTAAAACGTCTTAACTATATGGATTTTTCTTCTAAAATAAGTGGCCCTTTTTACTTGACAGGTGGAAGTGGATTATAGTAGTTAGGCAAAGATACATTGATTTGCCTTTGACTTCATTTTTTTTAGCTGTACCGATAATTGTATCTCCATAATATACTGAGCCAAGCCACAGTTGCTGTTATCTGTTTTGCTACATATCTCCCACACACACCAGGGTCAGCTGAGCTCAGCACAATCTTTTTTCATTTTGGTTCATGGAGAGAAAACAGAGATATTTTATCTCTACTGGTCCACATGAAAAAGTCATGAGAAAAGTATGTTTCCTGTTATATAATCAGTTAACAATTAAATAGGTGCAGTCACTAATATGTTATCAGCTCTTTGCCATCTTCAGTGGAACCTGTATATTTTTTATAAAACCAAAATATAGAAATTAGATAATTATCAGCCACAGAAATCCAACACAACCTTTATGGGACAGTTGCTCATGTGACTTGGCAAGTCTACAGACGTGAAAAGTACTACTATAATCTTTGTTTTTGAGAAATAGATCTAAAAATTGAGGAGATGTGAAAAATTAAAGGAAAAATGAGAATGAGATAATAGTCATCAACCTATTGAATGTGAGCCTTTAGGCCTAAGAAGGATGGACTTACATGATTTCTGATAACTTCTTTTACTAATAACGAGAAAAAAATTTCTGCTGGGAATAAAATGGTATAAAGATTGAGAAATTAACATTTTATTGGGACAAGATACATCAATACCACCTCAAGGCGGTACTTATGAATTACTTGAACAGTGATTTTGCATTAGCTGGTCAAAGGTGGGATGCTGATTAGCTGAACATATCTGTCTACAATGGACCATCTGCACTTGCAAATGTTTTTCAATGGTTCAGTATTAACCATTTTATTAAATTATGTCCAATTAGCACTGGAACATCACTGGATCCTCTGAATCCAATACATCTGGTTGTGGTACACCTGAGCTGGATCAGTACTTTGAAGGTCGATTTCTATTAAGTCATATGCAATGTAACCTGGACATTTCCATTTTATATAATATATGCCAGACAACATAAGTGCATTGAGTGCAATATAAGTGCACAGAAAAGTGTTTCAAAATGGGAGTAATATTTTTTTAATAATTACTAATAAATTATGTATATATGTATCATTGTATCCATCATCTTTGGAAGTGCTTTCTTGCTCTTGTTTTTATCATACACAGGGCCCAACTGGTGCGTTGGTAGGATGGTACTTTGTAAATAATTGGAAAAGTATTATCAGAACAAATTTATTATTTGCATTTCTGTTCTTTCCTGTTTAGTTCTTGCTTGCAAATAGTGTCATTTGCAAATACCCTGCCTTTCAGTTTGTCAGGTCCTCAGGACTGGTAAATTCCAGTGTGGTAATACAAAGCTGCCCTCACTTGGCTCAAGCTGATCCTCTCCCACCCTGTGTTGTAACTATAACAACTATAACCAGCAATATTGCCCTATAGCAATTTTTCTCCCACATTTCCTCCTCTCTCAGCTTGGCAGTTTATGGTTCTGTTAGACTTACTGGTCTGCGTCACAGACTCACAGTTTCAACACTACCCAAGGCAACCAATCAATAAATATTAATGGAGGAATACCTAGCCAACAGCTTTGTAGTACTGAAAACTCAGCAAGAATAAGGTTTTAATTTGGAGCTACACTTCATCTTCTGATCTGGCACAAATTTTATATTTTTAAAAGAAGCCCCGAGCAAAATATTGGTTTCAGTTTTTTATCTTGGGCAAAGTGTGTAAGCCAAACCTAAACCTTTCCCTTTCTTTAGGAAAGTGTATCACAAATAAAATACGCCTGAATTATTAGGTCTTCCTTGTACCACTGTGCTACTCTGCACATTTACTAATCTATTCCTCACCTCCTTTATCAATAAGCAACTTCAGTAAAGCATTTAAAACTTCTTTCACCCACTCTTCATGTGTGCCCTGCAGCACTAAGAAGCACATTCTGGCAAGAAGGCCTGCAGCTTTGGCAGGCGGCCAGTGTCTGGGAAAGCAAATCCTTTTTGAGGATCAGCCTGGTGGAGCATGAATAAAGGAAGTGCACCATTCTGTCTGCTTACCTGGCAGTTCATATAACCTTTAAGGCCAGCTCTTCAGCCCTCCTTATCTCCTTTATAAATAGGACAAGGATTCCAAATAGGCTCAGGCTCTTAATAGAGGCTCTTACTTACCCCTGGAGAATTAGTTTCTTTCTTTGCCTAGGCCTTGCTGCCAGGTCACCACCAAAGTAACCCTCCCTTCTCAGCAGGGCTTGCTGCCAGGTCATCACTTAAGCACTCAGAGATCCCCTAGTGATATCTACAGTCATTCTCTTAACTTGGTCTTATCCTTTTTCTAAATTGGCACTTCTCAATCCCCGCTGAAGAAGCCTTGCTAGCCTACACTTTGTCTTGTTCTCTGAGAGCTCAACCCCTCTGCTTGCTAATATTATTCACATCAGTAAAATACTTTGAGACAGAGCTTGTGTGGCATAAACTGCACAGAATAAAGCCAGACAGTACAGTCTGGGCTTTGCCACTGAATGCCTGAAACGAGAAAGCTGTTAGCTGTTTCTTGGCGTTCTTAGCATCTTGTTGTTGTTGATGTCATTGTTCTAAAGTGGAATGTTAAAAGAAAACTCTCAGTCCGGACAGACTGAATGTCTTGTTCAGTAGATTTGATTCCTCATCTTACTGTACACCAAGACAGTGTACAGTATTTTATTTGGGTATTTTCACCAAATATTCTGTCCGTGGTTTCTGTGTACCTGTTTATCAGTTTACCAGTAATGGAAGTGTTTCATCAGGAATAATGGCACAGGTTATGCAAATTTACTCAGATCTCTACACATTCATTTGGAGGGAAAGCTGTTTAGCTGTGTTTTGCTTTTCATTGACACATGCCTGACACCAGTTTTCACTATATTCAGCAATTTGTTTTGGAAGATCTTTTTTTTATTATTATTTTTAATAATAAAAAAATAATATTTGGTGTAATTTCTAATTAAAAAGATACAATTAAACAATACTGTACAGTATGAACTTTTGATGTATTCAGAGATGCCAGTGTAAATTATTAGTATTGACTCACAGTCCTTCTGTAACATTTAGACTGTGGATATTTAGACAGAAGTTTCCTGGTGAGTAGTTATTCAAAAGTTCTCCAACTTGCCTGAAAGTTCTTTAACGAGACAAGGCTAATCCCTGTTGGAAAATAATGTTTGCAGTAAGAAACCACTAGCTTCTTGTAGAAAAAGAGGTGGAACAGTGAATTAATTATCAGCCTGATGCTTAATTTGAATAAATGGAAATGCCAGAATCAGTGAAATATGTGTGCCAAAGACCAAAGAGTTGAAGTGATACATGGAAACCAGATATTTGTTTTAAAAACCTGGTACAGATTCCTCAGTTTCTTATTCTGTAAGAAACTGAAGTGTGAGCTTCTAGCAGTTGAGTAATCACCAGCTGGTTTCTGAAATAACCTGGGCGAGGAGGCTGGGTTCTGGGTTGTACATTAAGTGCGGAAAAGCTCTTTTGGAAACCTCCCACCCTGCCTAGGGCCCAGGACTCCATTTCACTCCTCCAGAGCCATAGCAGGGCTGGTCTCCTGCTCCCCACAGACCTGCCGTGCCCAGCCATGGGCCCCACCAAGCTGGGTCCACCCGTAGGCCCATGGGGTGACCCAGCCTGGGCCTGTCCCCATCCCCACAGCCCTGCCTGGTCATCCCAGGGCTGTGTCTGATCCTGGTTCCCCTCACAAAGACTGATTCTGACCCCCCACCAAGGCTAGGTATCTAGATGGGTAATCAACTCAAAATCAGAGTTTGCAGCAGGCCTGCGTTTCCTACAAGTGTTTGCCATTTTAGGAAATGTAATTTCTCCATCTGTATGATACTTTTTTTTTTTTTTTCTCTTGAAAGGTTGTGTGGTGGAGCAGCTCTTTCGCTAAACTCACGTATTGTTCAAGATTAACTAACATTGCATCATTCCCTTATTGTCAATGGGCAACAAAAATAATGGGTGAATATGAACAGACATTCCCTAATCACATTTTGAACCCTTATGGCCTAGATCGTATGCCAGTCTGCGAAGTACCAGAACTGTACATTCCGGAAGGTACTGGAATGGCATAGTTGGTGGAAAATACCAAATTTGCCTTCTCTGAACCACAGCCAGGATGGAAAAGTACTTGCCATTGTCTCACAGTCCTATAAATAGTGGTCCTAAGCAAAGAGTCCCATGGAGCTCTCCAAGGATTGAAGCGGGCTGTGACTCTTAATCTCCACTTGAGCTGGGATGTCTCTAAGGGCTGACTCCTCACGCATCAAAATTCATCTGTGGACAAATGCCAACAAGGAATTTGCCCGATGCCCAACACCCTGCAGGAAGTCTCATATGAACCTTGCCATTCTTGATTCTTTAACTAAATTGCTGTTTCCACTGTAACAAATTCTGTTGGATCATTGTGCTAAATTGGCTGATGATTAAGGGTTGATTAAGTGCTGTTAAGATTCATACATTTTAATCTTGTGATTTACCATAAAAGTAATAATAAATCTTAAATTGCTACTAAATCAAAATTGTGTAAAAATCTATTCATGACAGGCTGGAACCCAAATAACTTCTAGTTTGGTCAGACTGTGTAAAAGTTAATATTATTAAAGTGAGTGCATGGTAATGGATCTTATAACTAAAATGCGTTATTCCGTTTCAAATTGAAAGTTCTTGTCTAGTAATCAAACTAGGAATTTAGGATTTTGCTTGCCCAGGTACACTGAGAGAATAGATTTCAATTTGTCTATTTAAGCTGATGACATGTAAAATACAGGGGGGGTGAGGGGTACTGGTGCTGGATTCTTCTACAGTGTTCTCCCTCTTGAGAGAGGGGAAATATAAATAAACTAAAGCATATTTATATCCTTTACCTACTGACCAGTGCCTGCACCAGCTGATATCCTCCAGAACAGCGCTCTCACCCCCTTAGTCATTTTCTGCATGGAACCTTTCTCAGCAAACTTCTTACAGTTTTCCTATCACTACATTTCCATCACACAGTTTTGGCTGCATCTCTGGTGAAGAAGGCTTATACACATGCATCCCTCAGCAGCTAATATAAACATGACTTAAGTAGATATTGCAAGTACATGTGTACGCATATATATGTGCATACACACACACACATTATCTATACAAACTTAAAACACTAAAGCAGTCCTACAATATATACAGCTTTTCTGAACACTCAGCTAATATATTTAAAGATGTAGCCTAATGAATGTATTTGTTGATGGGTGATTTTCTTAAAGCCTATATTCAGCTAGAAGCAAAGGACAGGGGAAGAAACTGCCAATCAAAAAGAACCAGTGCTTTTAAGACAAATGTAGCATTTTTCCTGGTAAAAGTGAACTTTTAAGTAAGCTCTTGAGATTTTATTTCAGTAGGAACTGTTTACTGCAGAAAATGTTTTGTTAATAACAATAAGACATCAGTCGGCTGAAAATATCTCAAATGCTATAGCCATTTGTAAGAATATTCCTTAAAAATGTCAGGGGGGAATTTGTTAGATTGTGTCCTTTGAATAGCTAGCTAACATCATAGGGTGATTGTTCAAATGCATAAAATGAAACAAATTCCAGTGTTGAGAAGCCCTCACAAGAAAAGGTTCCATAATTGGCAGAAACACGTATTCATTTGTGCCTCCTTCAGCTTGAGTGCTTTCCTGCCGAAATAGTCTTTTGAAGTGGGGTATGTCAGTATGCTAGCAACGGACTAGGATACTTCATAATTTCCATAGTCCGTTAAATGCAGATTTAGTGGTTCTAATTCTGGTATAATTATCACTGAACGGAGACAACCTGGCAAAGAGAAGGAGATGTCTGAACTATTTAAAAAGGAAGTCCAGAAGTTCATGTTTCACGATGTCTTTTGGAGTATTTATCTGCTGATATTTTGAAGGCAGTGAGGAAGATTAAATGTACAAATTATTGTAATTGCTTTTTTTACGAATCACAAAGACCTACCCACCAACTAACCTGTTGTGTGAACATCAACTTGAAGTTGAAGGAGTTCTTAAAAAATAAAATATTTCAATTCTCCTTGGTAGAAATAAAATTTATTCAAAAAAAGATTTTGCTAATTTTC
The DNA here is from genome assembly GCF_964034855.1 of Anser brachyrhynchus. Taxonomy (NCBI): domain Eukaryota; kingdom Metazoa; phylum Chordata; class Aves; order Anseriformes; family Anatidae; genus Anser; species Anser brachyrhynchus. Next base: position 35,272,538 of record NC_137694.1, on the reverse strand, counting down.
AGTTTTAAAAGCTACCATTCTGTATTTACTGTCGGAGCTCTAGACTTGGAAGACCATTACCAATATTGTGGACTTTGTTTCAAAAAGCTGAGTGTACTCCCTATGTTACTGTGAAGCACTGCCTCAGTGTTCACCAGTTCAAGTCCAACAGGCATATCCAATACTCTGTATCCATGACAGATTTCTTTCAGACAGATTTCTTTCAGACAAGATGAGTCATAGACTGAGTCTTTATTTCATCACCACTTAAATTCTTCATGTAGATGAAAAAGGAAATCACTTGAATAAAATGAGCAGTATGTATTCCTGTATAGCAGGAATGTATGATGTACAATACTCCCTTACTACTGCTACTGAACAGAGAATAAGGAAATCTTTCTGAAAATGGTCTGAACATAGTACTTTAATTAGAAATTTTACAATGCAAAATTGGACAGAAAATATATAGTGAAAAGTATTCACAATTTCTACTCATATTTACTGAGTTTGAATTATGGCAAATATGAATTTGTGGAAAAATTGCTAACATTCACATGCGTGCATGCACATGCATGCACAAGGTAGGCAAAAATGTTTTGTGCACTTGCCACCCTGGGGGTGTGAGTGGCTGTAGACTTGGGAATGTCAGTCTGAGATGCTCTGCAACATGCATTTCAATAAACATGACAATAAAAAGAAGATTGGACAGAAAAGTTATTCTGAGTCAAGTCAAGTGAACTCTTTCTATAAAGAGAAAGTGCTACTCAGGAGCTGGATATGCAAAAGCGTTGCCCTGTACTTTTTTGGGAGTGCAATAGAGAAGACGCAGAGCAGAAGCAAAACACAGTCAACATCACAAAATCTCTACAAAATATACTGGAGAGAGACACAATGTATGGAAATGGAAGCCATGCAAGAGTCAAAATGTACGGATGTAAACTCCAGTGAAATTTAACACTCAGGATTTATGATTAACACTCAGGGAAGTTCTACAGATAACTTTGCCCTAGACATTGTGGGTAGCTGGGATTTCATGCAAAAAATTGCTTACTTTCTTTGAATTCTGTTCCTGTTTGTGCTCTAAATACAGCCTTTATTCTGGAAACCAGCCTTCTAGTTAGTTATCTCTGTGCTGTCTAAGGACATCTGACACTCAAATATTAGACCCTACTCATTCTCAGAATCTAATGAAAATCTTCAGGAGCTCAAGTTGTGGATAATTGCTTAATGCATTGGAGCCCTTTCTAGAAAGAGTTTGCCCATGTTTCTAGCTCTTCTTAAGAGGAAAACTCAAAGGTTGCCTGCCTCTGATAACTCAGTAAAAATTGCCAGAACACATACCATAATTTCTGATAAAGTGAATGTGCCAAACACATTCATCCAGTAGAGAAGTGTGACTCAGTAGCCCTGTAGATAAGAGAGCTTAATGGGAAGCCAGTTGGGAAGCTACACAATTCTCTCTTTCTCTCTTTTTTTTTTTCTTTTCCCCAAAGTCTTTTGTATTGAGTATTAGGCATTGCTTGTCCATTAAAAACAAAACACCCCTTCCCCCCCCCCCCCCCCATTTACCCCTCCTTCAAAAAGTGGACAATGCTCCTCCCAGATATCTGGATGATATGATATCAGACATCTTCAAACTTGACATTTGTTGTTTTGTTGTTGTTGTTTGTTTGTTTGTTTGTTTTTAAAGTTTGAATTCTCTGTTAGTCTTGATCTTCAGCTGAAAACCTTATTATGCCCCAGATCCCACAGTGCTGCACACCATGTTTTCTGAAAAAGCACTTCCAACCTGCAGATGCATTGTATTAATTTTAAAATTAAGGATTTTGATTAATTTTCTATTAGAGAAAAGCTAATCATTGCAGTGCTGCTTTTTTTCTCCGTATTGATAAGTGATATTATATAGAATCATAGAATATCCTGAGTTGGAAGGGACCCATAAGGATCATCGAGTCCAACTCCTGGCACCGCACAGGTCTACCCAAAATTTTAGACCATGTGACTAAGTGCATAGTTCAAACGCTTCTTAAATTCAGACAGGCTTCATGCAGTGACTACTTCCCTGGGGAGCCTGTTCTAGTGTGCGACCACCCTCTCGGTGAAGAACGTCTTCCTGATGTCTAGCCTAAACCTTCCCTGCCTCAGTTTGACACCATTCCTGTGGGTCCTACCATTGGTGATTAAGGAGAATAGGTCGGCGCCTGCCCCTCCACTCCACCTTGCGAGGAAGCTGTAGACTGCGATGATGTTTCCCCTCAGTCTCCAGGCTGAACAGGCCAAGGGACCTCAGCTGCTCCTTATATGTCTTCCCCTCTAGGCGCTTCACCATCTTCGTCGCCCTCCTCTGGACACTCTCCAACAGTTTCACATCCTTTTTGTACTGTGGTGCCCAGAACTGCACACAGTACTCGAGGTGAGGCTGCACCAGCGCAGAGCAGAGCGGGACAATCCCTTCCCTCGACCGACTAGCAATGCCGTGCTTGATGCACCCCAGGATACAGTCGGCCCTCCTGGCTGCCAGGGCACACTGCTGGCTCGTATTCAACTTGCTGTCCACCACAACCCCCAGACCCTCTCTGCGGGGCTGCTCTCCAGCGTCTCGTCACCCAGTCTGTATGTATAGCCAGGGTTGCCCCGTCCCAGGTGAACGTATTGTTCCTAGCTTTTCAGTTCTATGTTTTGCTTAGATAAAGCATAGCTGCTAAGTAAAATCTGAAAAGATTATGGAAATAGTAACTGTTAGAAGCTAGGCGTTAAAGATTAAGGATTGCATTTTTGTTAAATACTAAATGTTGAGAGAGTTACTCTGTGGTAAGTGAGGTCTCAATTAAATTCGGACAAAAACTTGACAATCCATCTTTCTGAGCTACTACTTTAGATGGTCTGGAAAGTGTCATTGCAGAAATTGTCTTAGGTCGTGTTGCAAAGAGATTTTGAAACTTGTGCATGTTAAAATGCTAATAAACAAACAAAGACTGTTTGATGGAGAAATGTTTGGGGAGATTCAGCTGCATGCTGTACAGGTGTAGAATCATGGACTGCACATATAGTCTGAAGTTTGGTATGATGCTAAATACATGAAGCACAAATTTGTGTTTCTGGCCTGGGACCATGTCCTCAGACTTGTATCCTGCACAGAAAATTCTACTCAGTGGGTTGAATTATATTCATTTTATTTATCATGGCATTCAACACAACTTGATGATGAATGAGTCACTCTGTTGGTCTGAGAAGTTATGAAATTCTATTTCTGTATTTACCCTAGATATCTGGGGAAAATAAACAGACAGACAACAACAACAACAAAACACACACACACAAAAAGAAATGAGATGTGTTCTTGTGAAAAATATTCGAGAGACCACTACATCTTCAAGAGGCTGAGCTAGTTAGAATAAACTAAGCTTGCTCTGGGAAACAGTGTATGATACTTCTTTTAAGTAAGCTTCTGCTTCTTGGTGCAAGAGATTCTAGGAGATGTGACCATCTTCTATTTATCTTTTCAGATGATGTATTTCTAAACAGTTAAAAAATTTGTGGAAGACTAATGAAGTCGCTAGGAACAGTAGAAAAAAAAAAAGTATGGAAAAGGATTTAGACCCCCCCCAAAAAAAAATGGTTTGGCTTTAGCTTAGACAAACTGCATCAAATATGTGTGACACATTCTAATACAGGAATTCATTCAGTTTTGTTGGGGTATTTTTCTTTAATGTTTATGTGGTTAAATATGTGTAGAAAACCATTTTATAATTAGCAAACTGAAAAGTTTAGGAACAAAATTCCCTTATGCTGGGGCCAAAGTGTAATTCAATTTGAATATCTGGCAAAACTGACATTAGATTTAACAGGAACAGAAGACAGTCCTTAAAGAAGTGGCAGTGAATGAGTATCGTTCTTGTTCACACATTTGGTGAAGATATGCACATATCCAGTGCTCTGAGCTAGTGGCATAGGGACACATTGTCAATATTGCTACAGTAAACGTTGAAGTGAAATGACAGATTTTCCTCTTGGGGCTCCCGCGAGAAGCCGATGTGTAATCGTTATTGAGACTTAATTTCTTTCCTTCTCTTACCTGGAAGGAATGTAGAGTTCAAAGCTGGAAAGGCTGCAGTCCACTTGAGAGCAGGAGATTCATGTGTAACTTTTAGAATGTGACTTGAATCTTTGTAACCTGGAAAATGGTGCTAATCATCTTCGTTACAGTCCAACACATTTATCAGTAGTTTCTGTGTTCCTTATGTTATGCATTGTTGTAACAGATAAATATGATCAAATGCAGGGGTTGGTATCAGAAAAGACGACCCCAGGACTGAGTCCTGTTGACAGGGCTAATGAAGTTTTTGAACAGAGTTGAGTGACTCACCAGGGGACTGGACTGAGAACCAATAGTAAGGCAGGTAAAAGAGGACTGATTTGGGTAGAAGAGGAGAAGAAGGAGTTGATTGTTGAACAGACAAGAAACTCTGCTAAAGAAAGTTTTGGAGCGAGTGAACTATAAACTGGGAAGGACTGCGACAAGAGGGAGATACCTCAGTGTAGAGGGTTGGCATGGCATAGCACACCAGGTACACAATTTCAGTGGGGGAGGTATTATCTATTCATTTGGAAAAACTCAGGTTGTGTCCAACTTGATTTGAGGGAAAACTAAAAGAAGTTAAAAAAATAAAGATTTCATGGTAGAAATATGGGGACCAGGATATGTAATAGAGGTCTTATATAAATAAGTAGCTAAATGCAATATGGCAATACTGGGTTACCAGGAGAAGTTTGGAATACATGAAACAGTTATGTACCATGTTTTTCCTTCAAAAAATATGATTGACTTCCTCTTGTATTCCATGAGGAAATAGGCAGTCAAAATCTTCTTCCAGAAAAAAACAAAAAAAAAAAAACCAAAAAAACTCTCCTTAAGATGCAGAGCCCCACATTTGCCCCCCAGCTCTCAGATGTGTAATCACATTGCAACTGTCTCTGGTCTTTAGATAGAACAACAGCATTGTTCACATTCAATTACGTGAAACAGTAGTTAGCATGGGTGAATAAAATAGCATGTACAGTAAGGAACATGGTTGCAGACGAGCAAAATAAGCTGGATACTAAGTTGGAGAAAATCAGTTTCTAGAATCTATGGTATGTCTTTCAACTATGTCAGTTTTCCGGGGTTACAAAGCAATTGCATGTTACTTAAAAGATTCACTAGAGATTATTTCTTTATACAGATTTCCCGAAGGCAACATAAATTTTCATGTCCCTGTATGGATACCTGAAGCTTATTTGTGGCTAAGCAAGTTCTTGTGAATCCATTGTACAGCTTCGACTCAACCCAAATACTACCTGTTGGGCCTGGAGCTTTGATCAGTCACTGTAAGACTTCTGGAGTTTTTCATAGTTAGGTAAGAAGCCTCTGAGGAGAAAGAAAATGCTGTGGGGCATTTGTCTGGGAGAACTGACTAAATCATATCCAGGAGGCAACAACAGACAATTTTTCTTGGACACACAAATTCATGATGAAAATATTAGCATTTCTTCTGGAAAAGAATCTGCAGTAATGAAGGTGCTTCTGCTTTCAAAGACCAAGAAGGGTTAAAAAGAAATCTGTATAATGACTCAAAGCTCTTGAACAAACACCCACAAGCTATTTACCATAATAGGAGTTCCTCAGTGTGCTCCATATATTTTCTGTTAATATTTCAAGAAAATCTTTAGAATCTCTGTTTAATCTCCCATCTGGTGTTTATAGCAGTTTTCCCCAGCACTTGCTCTTCTAAAGATGAGCAGGTATCATGCTTGATACATGCTCTCAAAACTACCCATGGGTGATCAATACTGGAGCACTTACTGGTATGTTCAGCAGGGAAAAAAAAAGATAAAAGAAAAAAGAAGGATTTTTTTTTCTTTTTTTAACATTTCTGATGCATCACACTTAAATATTGCCGGATCAAGCAAATGTGTAATGTGATGTAACACAATATTGTGCAACAGGAGTTGTCATAGGAGCTTTTCATGCAGAAATATAATGTAAATTTGATTTCAAATAGCAAATACTTTCTTCCTGTTGACAGGTAGCCCTCGAGATTTATGTATTTCTCAACATATTCAATTAAATATGGTTAATATTGCTCTTTGTTAGTCATCCTCTGCCCTGATTTTTCATTGTGAGCCCATAAATGCTATCATTAGAAGAACCTTTCAAAAGAGGTTACATTTTTGAGAGTCTTTAATGTGCATTTCCAGGTGGATTATTACTGCTGTTGTATTATTAGCCAGCATAAAGAATCATACATCAGGTATATTTAACATCAAGCTGTTTAACTAAGATTACTCTTGTTGGAAATACACTGTGCATAATTCTCTGTACTACGTAACACAATCCAAGAAGCAAAAGCCACAGGAACTGAAACTATGTACAACTTCTTGTATCTTTCATGATTTTTCAATTTTAGTACAAATATCTGCTTCCAATGAACTTAATTGCAGAATTATGTTTTTTTTTTTCTTTTTTTTTTTTTTTCTTGTCATGCATGGAAAGAAAACTCATTTTCCTCTTTTTTCCAGACTTTATTATTTCCAGTTAGTGGACTGAAATGATTGCTTCTATCTCCTGGGTCTAATAAAGCAATTTGGCTCTTTAATGGGCCTTGTTAGGGTAGAAGACCAATGTCTTTCTGGTACTATTTTTTGCATTAGTAGTACACTACCTGCTGAGTCATCAGCACAGAAACCAGAGGTTAATTTCACTTCTACCAAATGAAGCAGATAATCAGCCATCAGAGGATGGCTCCTGTGCTGTAAATAAGTCTTGACAAGCTGAGGGACAGCACTGTGCATCACTCAGCCCTCTTCACACCATCTGTCCACAAATTAAGACAAAGTGAGGATATTAATTTGTTACATTTCAAAAGCTGTACTGACAAACCCACATGGACATTTTTAAATGGCAATGAATAACTGAAACATTTTACTAATATTCCATTGAGTCATGGGTTATAGTTTTGCAAACTTCTTTTCCAACAATGAACATGTGGAAAGTGTTTTGACCAGATGTACAAGTAATGAATATCAAAGCAGATCCTTCCAGAGTATTGTGTCACAGATCATTTTTTACTTAGGTTAGAAGTTGCATGGCACAAGAACCTGATGGCACAAGAATCAGTTGGATTTCACCCAGATGTTGTACAGGGAACAAACTTTCAGCTAATGGGGAATCTGTTACATGGTTTCAGAAGCCAGAACCATTTATGAAATAAATGAGCTCACCAAAGTAATGTATGGCAAAAAATAATTCCTGGAAATTGCTGAGGTGAGAGCATGCCTTATCTATCTCACTAAATCCATGCAATATGAAAGCAGAGCAATGGTTCAGTCGTTCTTACTTTAAATCACACCAGTTTGCTGTGGAAGTGGGAATGGATGTATCTCCCAAAATTAATCTCAAAGATGCATTTTAAGTATTCATACCATGATATGCCTATTCATGTGCACCTTTCGTATTTTCAAAAACTTCAGAATGGGTTCAAAGCTCAAGGATGTATTAATTACTGAAATTAATATATATATATATTTCAGAATTATTCTAATAATCTCCATACTACACACTGTTAAATCAGGGATTCCAGACCTGGAATTGCATTGGAAAGAAATGAAGGCACAAAACACTTTAAATTTTTCTTTGGAACAGTGCCACACAATAACTACAAGACTATAAAGTAACTGTGAAGCTACAATTAATGGTTAATAAAGCTTCCATTTCCAGATTAAGCTATACAGCTTTTTAAAGACAGTGTTTTTAATTTTCCATCTTCATTACAAGGCAGAGATAAAATTGTGTGTCTAAACAGAATTTCAGAAGATACTTTTTTCATATAAAGGCGTTGTAAAATGACTTTGAGGTTTCAGATGATTATGATCCATAATGACCCAGTACCTGCTCACAATATAATTTAGATGTCTTAATATACAGCTGAATCCGACCCTTATACAACTCTCTTAGAATGGAGTAATGCTCTCTAGTGATTTGTCTCTACATTTACCCTATGGAGATCAAAGGTAACAAGCTTAAATTAAGGAGCTAATTTTTCATCTTCTAAACTTCGATGAGATAGGAACCACCTATGGTTCAGAGAAGTACTTTCCAAGCGTTTTTAATTAATGGTGATCAGATTCTCATTACAGCCAGAGGAAAGACTATCACTGAATTGTGTCCTCAGTAGAAAGACATGTAGAGAGTGAATGAAGTTGCTACATTAGTTTTGGGCAAGGTTATTACTGAAGTTTCTTTCTTTAAGAAACTTTTGTATTACTGCTTGCATATCTTTTATTAAATTATACTCTAAAAATCCTTCAGTAAGTACATGCAGTGGTAAAGGTGTAAGAGGTGACTGCTGTTAAAACCTATAGTATTCTTAAGCAGTAGGAAATAAAATTGTTGTTAAATTATTACTAATTAAATGTGAATCAATTTTGATAAATTAATCCACAACATAATCACATAGTAAATAGAGATTGTTAAAATGATAAAAACATGCAATTGTATTAAAATGAAAAACAAACATGCAACTATAAAAATAAATAATGTATAAAACTATATGCATTAAGCTAAATTAAAACCAATTTCAAATTAGGTGGCTTCACCAGAGCTAACAGCCTACATTTGACTATTGTCAGGTTTCTGTGCTCTGCACAGAGACAGATGATCCTGATGACTTGTCGGAGCATGAGGCTGTCTTCACTTGGCAAAGTGATGAATCATGCACCAGTGTTTTTTGATTTTGATCAAGGTCCAGGTGATCTGAACAGTGGTTCAGATATAACATTACCCTTGCTGACAGCAACTTCCAGTACTGCATTCTTCCTCTTTGTTCCTCATATTATCTGTTGCTGCCTTCCATTTAATTATCAAAACTAAGATACGTCATAAATGACTCTATATTCTACATTTGCTGAAATTAAGTGTTTAAGTACAATGAAATGGTTGGATACAGAAGCTGTGAAACTTCTTTTTGATCTCTAACAGGTGGAGAACAGAAACCAGTTGAAATAAAAGATATTTGGAATAGTTGGTTAATTTGTTTTTAGTACTGCTTACCTAAACTGCATTTATAAATAGTTATTTTTTCTATTACATTGATCAAAGAACAGGAATATTCTTATTTGGAATAAATGTTGAAGTTAGATCAGATAATCCTTTCATCAATTCTGAATGCAGTTTTTGAGCGTAAAATAAGCATTCAGAATATATTCCTTTCTCAGTTTCAAAGGTGAGAATCCATGGGAATTGGTTTCATAAGACTCTGTTCTTAGCACAAGAAACATGTAAAGAAGAGAAAAAGGGAATCAAATGGTCCTTCAAAATAGCTGAATTGAATTGCTTTTGAAGACTCTTATGATTGCATGCAGTTATAGTGGGTTAGCTGATCACACCAAAGGAATGACATTCTCCTAGCTTAGGAAGTTTGACTGAAGAATATGCTCAAATGAAAATACTAGCTTTTCTTAATTTACCTTGGATAACTCTCCACACTGAGGACTCCAGATAAGTTCTGAGATAGTTTACCAGTGGGAACCAGAATACTCTTCTATGTGTCACCTTATACACTCTCCACTAAGTGCCAGCAGCTTTGGTTCTGATTTCCTTTGAAAGAAAAAAAATAAAATAAAATTATAAAAGGATCACAACAGTTAGAGAGAATGGTATGGATGGCCTTTCCTGGTAGTTACTATAAAGTGATCTATTGTATTACATGCATTTCCTATTTAAAATATAGAGAATGAGCTAGGCTTCTGATACATTACTGCAAACTAGTTTATTTGGAAGAGAAGGTAATTAATTATATTCCTCAGTATCCAGAGAATTTCTTCTACTAAATTTCTCCTTAATTTTATAGCGTAAGTATTAGAGGAAGTACATTTCCTTACTTAACCTTTCTGAAAAGATTTGTTCCATTATTTATTAAACTGTATTTTCCCACAGCATTTTCTAAATTGATACTTAGAAGTAAGATACAAATTCTAGGTCTTTCTTCTTTAAAGCTAATAACTGCTCTGTTATTGAGCAGTTGATTGAACTGAGATTTGAGAAATCCTTCACTGTTCCACAGCTGTGCCTTTCTCTGGTAAAAATTCCTTGGGAGCTGCAAACCAAAGTAGTTTGTTTATGTTCTGAAGCTGTGTGGTGTAGTTTATCAATTGGAGCTTCCTTAGAGTTCCTCAATATTGTCTTGAGAGAAAGCAAGAGCGTTTTATAATGAATTTTGTTCGTCTTTATTCTCACACTGTTAGCTGTATTTAATTTAACTTTTAAATGTGCTTGTGCTATACAGAAATGAGCTCTCTCCACAGAGTGCAAGAGAAACAGCCTGCATCAGCATGTAAACATGGAGGCTGTTTCTAAAGTTTTGTTCTTCTCTCTCTTTTCTTTTGTTTATAATTCTTGGATTATCAAGATGAAACAGGAGAGGTTTAAAATAAATTAAAACAATTTGCATGCAAGCAGTGAGCTCATTACCATGGGCAAATATAAGTCCGATTTGCTCTGAGAAGTCCCTGTTATTATGACTTTGAGGAGTAGCTGTTTGATGACCCTTTGAGAATTGTGCATACTACTTGTCATTCAGCGTAGGGTTTTGAGAAGCAATAGAATTAGCTGCTCGTATGCTATTTGGGAAAGCCTGGTCAAAACACAAGCTCTTATTTATTTATTTTCTGGGTAACACATCTGTCTAGGTGTGCAGGATTGCTTTGCTTGTATTCAAAGCAGAGCTTTCTTGGTATAAGTGTCCTGTTGTAATTGTGATCTGGTCATTCCCCATATTAAAGCTGAGGTACCAAGTGGAATCCCAGAAGAAGCATCAGGGCCATGGGAAAGCAGAGGAGGACATCTGGGAGGCTCATTGCACTTCTTCTTGTTCACACAGAAACAAGCAGCTATGAACTCTGATGGCAGAACAACAAGGAGTTGTGGGAACCTCAGCTGTTAGACCTGGCAGTCATTCAAGCACTGTAGACAAAAGGACTTTGAACAAGTCCTTTCAATTGCTCGTTTTCATTTGATGCTAGCTTAAATGATTTCTCCCTTTAATCTTCTTACTCTGTGATATGTATACTACCTCTCTTTAATCAACAGTGATTTCGTTCATCAATTAAATTTCAACAATCACACTCTTGTACAAATTACATTTCTATACACTGTATTTCCTTGATTTACCCTGTTTTTGTTAGTGAGCCTGTTAAGGTAACTTCATTTTTCTTTGACCTGTATTTGAAATGTTTCATTTTATTTTCTTGCTTTCCGTGTTTTGTTTTGTTTTGTTTTGTTTTAATTGTAATCCCTTATCATTATATCATCCTATATTAGCCAAATAGCATTATTTTAATACTTTCATGCCAGAAGTACCTTTGGTACAGCTACAGACCATTTGAAAACTTCTGAGACTCTACCCTTAGTAACAATAGCTACAAGGACACACAGATCAGATACACAGAGTTTTGGGGAGGCTGAGTGCTGCAGTGTTCTGAAAACCTCCTATAAAGTGAGAAATGGAGTCAATTTTTCATCAGTGGTTTGAAGATCTCCACACACGGAAATCCAAAAGAAAGCTGTGCCTCAGAGCACTTTTTTGTTTGGCACAGTCCACATGTATGTAGTTTTCTTACTGGGTGTCACATAGTGATTTTAAAGTGCTTTGCTAATAACTGTGGAAACCAACATGATTAGCAAACACTCATCTTTGCAAGTCTTGTTATTTTTTCGGAAGGGGCAATAAAAAGAAAAGATCCTTCCTTAGTTCCATTCCTATCACACTAAAGTGCAAATCTGTGCCCACTGTAAAGGCTTGGGAAAAGCTTATGCTGCTGGAGTTCAAGTGTTTTCAGGCCTTTTGCTGTCTGCCTTTTTTTTTAGATTTCAAGTATTAGGAGGTTAGGTTCTCCATCCTTCTCTGCTATGAAAATTACCTGTTGCTAACGAAAGACGTTAGCAATGCATATAACTAAAGAAATGTTTAAATGGTTTGAGTGCAAATATAGACAAGGACAAATCATGTTTTGTACCTCTTCAGAAAGCATATGTAATACTAGCTCAGAGTCAAATTCTGCACTTTGTATCACATGGAAGTCAAAGATATCAGTGCCATACAGAAATATTAAAGAGAAAACAAAGAATATTATGCTTGTCGTGGAAGCCTGAGGCTTCAGGAGGCAATGCCAAATTTATATACTTTTTTTATAAATACTCAGCTTTAAACATTTTTGCATAGTAGTTTTGGAGGACTTTTTTGAAAGTTAACACTGTGTGTTACATACATATTTAAAAAGGAAAGGTAGTTCCTCTCATGGAAAATACATCGGGAGGTATCCTAAAATGTTTCATCATGCTATTGCCAGTTGGCTTTCAAAATGAGTTGATGTACTTGGAAATATGTATACTCATTCACCATCTGATTTAGGACTGGGTATACCATTCTTTCTCAGCCAAAGAGAAGTCATTCATATTTCTTTTGAAACCTCATTTAGGTCAGTATCAAAATGGAATAAGTTTGGATTTGTATATAATAATGGCCGTACTTGATAAAACACTTCATTTGCTTTGTATTTATTGTTTCATGCTATATGGAACATGAAGAGACAGGGTTCAGATTGAGATTAGGGCAGCTGACTCTAGATGTCTGTGGTGCGTAAACTCTGTTTTTAGTTGACAGTCAATATAGTCAGTGAAGCCTAGAGATTTGTTCACCTGGCTGGCCTGTCGATGTCAACTTTTGCATTGAGCTTAATGATACTTAAAGCTGTTATGTATTGAGTAGCTCTCTGGCAACTATCATGGCAGTTGAAAACACTTAACTTACCTGTACGCATGCAAAATTAATATCTTATTTTGTGGCTTTTGTATCATCAGTACGTGATGTATCATCATGCAAGCTGATATTTCTATAGTGCTTTCTTTTGTTGATGTCCATCTGTGGGCCATTTTAAAGATGCTGAGTGTTATTCCACATTCACAATCAGGAAAGAACCTATGGAGAGAAGGAGTAATTGGCCGAATTTCACATACTCAGTGTTTTTGCATGGGATATGGTGTTGAGAGGGTCCAATAATGACCGTATTTACTAGTTAGTTAAAGCATTCATGATCTAATGATTTTCAGACACTCATACACTGGAAGTTTCTGAAAGCAGCAGAGGGAAATGAATAAGTTCTCAAACTACTCAAAGAAGGCCAGCCTTTGTTGCTCATTGGATAGACCCTGACTTTGTAATTCTTGGTTTGTAACCTTATCTTTTCCACCTCTGTGTATTCATGTGTCTGCTTTACAGCATATGTATGTAAAATACTTCCTCTGGTGCCATCTTTGGGAATACTGGGGCCATTAAGCCTGTTTCTCATGAGATTTATATCCAGCTTTCCAGTTCAAATTCAGAAGAGATTTAAACATGTTAATTCATCCCCATTCGGGCCATAATTTGATCCCCATGTTTAACCTGTATTTAACTGTTGCAAAAAGGATGTTGAGACATGTTCATGTGCAAAAAGTTTTTTTTGTGAGATCCATGGCTGATGACATAAATTGACTTCCAAGTTACTTTACAAGGGAAAAATTCAGAAGAATGAGAGAAGAGAGAGAGAGAGGTCCCCAGTGGCCAGCTGGGAAGTGAAGAGGTGGGTTCTCTAGAGATCATCCTTACATCCTCTCCAATTCAGCAGTTCATCCAGTGCAGCAATGCAGAAAGTGCTGCTGATGACAATGATTTTTTCTGCCATGCTTTTTCTGTGGTGCTGTATAGTTTTCCTCAGGACCTGGCCAAACTCACTCTATATTTATGATGCTTGTAGAACTCTTTGGAACATGCTTAATCAGGTGCAAGTGTTGCACACATTGGTTGCTCAGTTTGGGGTACGTGTGTTATTGGATAATGCTTATCAGTGATTTATGACTATAGAATAGAACTATAGAATAGAATAGACTATTATCTTCTATGGTTTTCACTAAGTCCTTGTATTCTTGCAGTATAAGCTAAAAGCTACAAAACAAGGAGTAGGGAAGGTGAATGTGTGTGTGGGGGAGTCATTCTCATGCCAGTGGAAGTTGTTTCCCAAAGAGAATCGTCTATAACTACAATATTGGGGTTGGCAGGTGCAAGGCTGAGAGAATAACATGAGAAAAATAGCTTAGGAACAAAAGGGAAAAAATCCTGCTACATCAGCTTAGGTGAGAGGTTGCAGAGCTGGAAGTAAAAGTCAGACTACAGAATTGCAAATGGAAGGCCCTTAGCATTACAAAGGTTAAGACACTTAAGGCACTGTGCAGTGTGAGTGTGTGTGCCTAAAGACAAATACACACTTAGGTGCACAGAGAAATGGAGACAGTTTTCTGAGTTGAGGCCTGTGTGAGCTACATTATAAAAGGGGTTCAATTTTAGTCAGGGAAGCAGTGACCTATTCCATCACAAAGTATCTTATAGTACCTGTTGGTTTGATAGTGACTGTTAGGAGAGGACAAAGGTTTCTGAGTGTAGTGTTGATACTTTAAGTAGGTCATAATGTAGAATACGGTTCTATGGGTACAGAATCTTTTATTCAGTTTGATTTCTGTATGAAGTGCAGATCAATACAATCAGGAAGGGTTCTGGAAATGTGATACGACTGATTGCCCAGCTGAAGTGCCTCTACACCAATGCATACAGCATGGAAAACAAGCAAGAGGAATTGGAAACCGAAGTGCAATTAGACAAATATGACCTGACTGCTCTCACGGAAATGTGGTGCGATGGATCACATAACTGGAACATTGGAATAGAGGGCTACAAACTCCTCAGAAAGGATAAACAGAGAAGGAAGGGAGGGGTGTTGCCTTCTACATTAGGAAAGGGATTGATTGTGAAGACTTGCCTCTGAGAAACAGCCAAGGACATGTTGAGAGCTTGTGGGTGAGAGTTAAAGACCACACCAATAAAGGACAGCTTGTGTTAGGGGGTCTACTACAGGCCGCCTGATCAAGGGGAGCCTGTGGATGATACATTCTTGCTTCAACTACTAAAGCACCATGGTCACGAGCTCTCATCCTGATAAGGGACTTCAGCCACCCGGATGTCTGATGGTAAAACTATGCAACAGGCTGTAAGCAACTGAGGAGATTCCTAGAGTATGTTGAGGATAACTTCCTGGTCCGGGTATTAGACAAACCAACCAGAGGAGAAGCATTACTGGACCTGGTGCTCACCAACGTGGAAGAGCTCATTAAAGAGGTCAAGATTGGAGGCAGTCTGGGCTGCAGTGACCACACCCTGGTTGAGTTTGTGACCTCGAGGTATACGGGCCCAGCAAAGAGCAAAGTCAGGACCCTGAACTTCTGAAGAGCGAATTTCAAGCTAATTAAAGACCTAGTAGATGAGATCCCCTGGAACATTGTCCTTAGGGACAAAGGAGCTGAACAGAGCTGGCAACTCTTTAAGGATGTTTTCCTTAGAGCGCAAGAATTCTCCCTGCTTAAAGACGTGGACAGGGAGGTCAGGCAACTGGGATGTCTGAGCAAGGACCTGCTGGTCAAACTGAGGCACAAAAAGGAAATGCACAGGCAGTGGAAGCAGGGACATGTGCCCTGGGAAGAGTACAGGGATGCAGTCTGGAGGTGCAGGGACAGGATAAGGAAAGCCAAGGCATGGATGGAACTGAGCTCGGCAAGGAATGCAAAGAAGAGCAGGAAGGGATTCTATGGGTACATTGCTCAGAAAAGAAAGGCCAAAGAGAGTGTACCCCCTCTGATGGATGAGATGGGTGAACTGGTACTGACAGACATGGAGAAGGCTGAGGTACTCAACAACTTCCTCGTCTCAGTCTTCACAGAAAGTCAGGCTTCCCACATCTCTTGTTTACCTGAACCCGTAGATGGAGGCTGGGGGTACAAAGTCCCACCCACTGTAATTGAAGAGCAGGTTCAAAACCACTTGATGAAACAGATACAAGTCTATGAGGCCTGATGACATGCATACCAGGGTCCTGAAGAAATTGGCCGATGGAGTTGCCAAACCTCTCTCCACCATATTTGAAAAGTCTTGGCAGTCAGGTGAAGTCCCTGGTGACTAGAAAAAGGGAAACATCACTCCCGTTTTTAAAAAGGGTAGAAAGGAGGACCCAGGGAACTACAGACTGGTGAGCCTCACCTCTGTGCCTGGCAAGAAAAGATGGAAAATATCATGGAAAAGATCATTCTGGAAGCAATGACAAGGCACATGCAAGACAAAGAGGTGATCCAAGACAGCCAGCATGACTTCACCAAGGGTAAATTGTACCTGACCAATCTGGTGGCTTTCTATGATGGGGTGACTACATCAGTTGACAAAGGAAGACTGACTGATGTCATCTACCTGGATTTCTGCAAGGCCTTTTACACAGTGCCTCATGACATCATGTTCTCCAAATTGCAGAGGTATGGATTTGAAGGGTGGACCATTCAGTGGATAAGGAGTTGGCTTGAAGGTTGCACCCCGAGAGTGGTGGTCAATGGCTCTATGTCCAGGTGGAGGCTGGTGACAACTGGTGTCCCTCAGGGGTCTGTCCTTGGAACAGTGCTGTTTAATATCTTTATCAATGACATAGATGGTGCGATTGAGTGCACCCTCAGCAAGTTTGCAGATGACACCAAGCTGAGTGGTGCAGTTAATACACCAGAAGGAAGGGATGCCATTCAAAGGGACCTGGTAAAGCTTGAGATTTGGGCCCATGTGAACCTCATGAGGTTCAACAAGTCCAAGTGCAAGGTGCTGCACCTGGGTCAGGGCAATCCTGGACACAGGTACAGACAGGGAGAAGAACTCAATGAGAGCATCCCTGCAGAGAAGGACTTGGATGTTCTGGTGGATGAAAAGCTCGACATGAGTCGTCAGTGCGCGTTTGCAGCCCAGAAGGCCAACTGCATCCTGGGCTGCATCAACAGAGGAGTGGCCAGCAGGTTGAGGGAGGTGACTGTCCCCCTCTACTCTGCCCTTGTGAGGCCCCACTTGGAGTACTGTGTCCAGATCTGGAGCCCTCAGCACAAGAAGGATGTTGATCTGTTAGAGTGGGTCCAGAGACGATCAAGGGTCTGGAGCACCTCTCCTGTGAAGAAAGACTGAGAGATCTGGGGCTGTTCAGCCCACAGAAGAGAAGGCTCTGGCGTGACCTTATTGCAACCTTTCAGTACTTGAAGGTGGCTTATAAAAAAAGATGGAGAGTGACTCTTTGCTCAATCGGATAGTGACAGGATGAAGAGGAATGGTTTAAAACTGAAAGCAGGGAGATTTATATTAGACGAGAAAATTCTTCACTCAGAGGGTGGTGAGGCACTGGAACAGGTTGCCCTGGGAGGTTCTGGTAGCCCCATCCCTGGAGGTGTTCAAGACCAGGTTAGATGATGCCCTGAGCAACCTGATGTAGTGGGTTGTGTCCCTGCCTATGTCAGGGGGGTTGGAACTAGATATCTTTGAGGTACCTTCTGACTCAAGCCATTCTGTGATTCTATGACAAGTGGAAGGTCTCTGACAGTAAAGATTAGGGGAAATCAAAATTTTTCATAAGTAACATGCAGATGTTTTATCAGAAATCTTTCACACAGCTGAAATATTAGGAATCTAGGCCATTATTGCAGTGTTTTCATTTAATATTCTATTCAGTAGTGGTTTCATGCATAAGTCTGTTTATTAATGTAAAGAACATACTGCTCTTAATTCGCCAGTTCCAAAATATTGCTGCTGATTTATTGTCCAATAACAAAACATGAAGTCTATTAAAGAAAGTCAAAAACATTTACACTTTCTAACAGTAATTTGTGATTGCATCAGTTTTCAACACAAACATCTTTATATTTTGCCTATTAAATTTAATTTTGAATCAATTGTGTCATGCATGTCTGTTGCTCTCACTAGCTTCACCAATGTACAAGTTGGCAGAGTATTTCTGAAAATGTCCCTGTCAGTGCAGACTCCTTTCAAAATCCATTGAGCTGGATTATCCATCAAAGTCAGCAGAAATTCCCAGTTTTTAGACAATTATGCAGACAGAAAAAGAACTGTGTGATCTGTGTAAATATCAGTGATTACACTTTGAGAAGTGAGGATGGAAAGATTATTGAAGGTTTATGGAGACATACATTTCTGACAGGAAATAATAGTTTTTGTCATATACTAGCTTGCAAGGCTTAATAGAGTTTTCAGAAATATTTGCTTTGTTCTTGTACTGATTTCAAGTGTTGTCAGTTATTTTCCAGAGATTACAGATAACCTCTAACCTCTGAACTGCTGTTCAATTCACACAGCATATGGTTCCTATTCTTGGGATAGATTTGGGATCAATTTCTACCTTCCTAAAGTATATACAGATATAAGTTTCTTCCCACAGAAATTTGAACTTACCATGAATGTTGACAGTAATGCATGGATGGTTGGGTGGTTATCAACCTCATATATGGTACCCCTGGAATGATAACTGGCTTTGTCATTGGAGTAAATGTCATATATTTTCGTGGTAGTCTGGCAAAAGTGTGTAACAGGATGTGGATTACTCAGTAAAGATATATTAGCACCTCAAAACCTGTTTGATGAGGTGAATCAAGACTATCAATGTTCAGCATACAATTCAGGTGCACTGAGTCGCCCTTTCAGAGGATGATAAAAACAATAGGTCTGAAAGGTTGAATTGTGTTGAATTACTCAGGGCCAGTAATTTAAGGCAATTGCTTAGGACTCTTTCAGTCCAGCACAGAGACACTGACATTCTAAGGGTATGATTCATCCTGTCTGAAGGGACAAGTATAGCATCTGTTGATGCCTATTGCTTTCCATGGGCTCTAGAGAGCGTGCTTCAAACCTGTGTTGATATATATAGGCAACTTTTTGTGCAGACAGGGTGTGTCCCTAAATGTGTCTTTCACAGGAGTGGAGATCCCAAATCAGGTCAGGAGAATACTGCCTGCTTTGAATGCTTCTGCATGGATGGTGCTTCTGGAGCCCCAGTATTATCCAAACAAGTGGCAGGCATGGTGGAGTGAAGTTATCCCAGGTCTCTTCAAAAATACAGTCTTCATCTTGAATTAAGATGATGCTTCCGGCTAGTCCTCTTTCAACAATAATCATCGGGCTAATGACCTTCTGATACCTTGGTGACACAGAATTTTTGACTCTGTCACATCTCAAGGTGATGAGCAATGTGGTTTACTTGGAGCTAAGGTTGCATCTCACTTGACTTACTTAAGGGATGCACAGGTAGATGTCTCCATAGCAAAGACAGTGGTAGGAAATAGGGAAGCAAAATAAGAAGGTCTGATAAGAAATTCAGAGTGTTGTTGTGACAGTAGATTGTAGCAGTAAGTAGAGCAGTTAAACAACAACAAGGGTGGATGTATGGAAAGAGTTTCTGCTCCTGTGAATCCCAAGTGAATATGACCCAATACACACTCATCTGTCAAATTTGGCAAAGTTACAGCCAAAATGAATTTCACAGAGAGAATGTTAGTAGAGTGGGATGTTTTTTTTTTTTTTTTGAGTTAACCATAGCAAACTAATAATTTTCATCAATATTTATTAGGCATTTGATCTTATGAAGAGTGGAAAAATAAACAGTGTGGAAAGATTACCAGTCTTTAATTAAGGTTCCATCATTTCTATTGCATTCTACATTTTTAATTTTGAACTTTTAAGCCTTTGATGTAGAGTATTTTATTTGGCACATTAATAATTCACTTTCTTTTTACTGTTACACCAAATAATTGCTCTACTGACTCCATCATATAATGTAAAAAACAATGTATTTTCATCCTTAATTGGCAAAATACTTCAGGTGTAATTCTTCCACTTCAGGTTTACCTGTGTGAAATTTACCTGTGTGAAATACAGACCACCAATGTTATGTGAATTCTCTCTCTAAGGAAGAGAAGACAGATACCTCTGAAAAGAGAGTGCTCATTCGTGGAATAAATGAGATGAATTCTCATTTTGTAATGCTTTTCTTTCTCTACTGAATTGCTAAAGTGACTGAATACCACCTTAGACAATAATTTGCTACACAGTAAATGAAGAGATGTAGGCACAGCTGGGGGATGGATTGTTCAGGATAAGTATACTTGACTCTAAAAGTTGATGGTTTCAATAGACCTCACTGTGAGGGTAGTGAGTAAACATAATCTGACTAATACAAATTCAGTCAGGTGTTACTCCTGATCCGCTATCAAAACAAGTAGACAGTCCTTCTGAGACAGCTAAGGCTGTCTGATTAGGAGGTATAATGTGAAAATACGACATGATTACATGCCGTATGGATGTGCCCTCACTCTGTCTCTCTATTGGCTCTTGGGAAATAGGACAAACTTAGCCTGGATGCTTGACCTTTGGATGGCCAAAGCTAGGGGACATGAATCTCTACCTTAAAGTTTTGTTGAACCTCAGTGCGTGATGAAATGCTTTGCCTTACTGGAATTAACAATAGCAAAGGTGAGAAAGCTTCTCTCCTCTGTTCAGGTCTCTTACAATTACATTAAAATGTATTTGAATTTGTATTTGAATTACATTCATATAAAGTACATATTTTTCCCTTTTCAAACTGAAAATAAGAAAATTAGGTTAAAAGATACATTAAATTCAGCATTGATATAACAAACAACTTTGGAAAGTAAAAAAGAAAAAAAAACTGTATATACTTATTTTATATCCATTAACTACCTTTAGATATACATACTGCAGCTTAAGCAGTAAGGAAGTATGTTTCATGGTGAATCATGTTTTGCATTTATTGGTGAGGTAAAGATTCCAACAAACTAAATAGAATTAAAACGTGCAAATGTTTCTATATTTATGTGTGGAACAAGGATATATGGATTATTACCTATGTACAACTGTGAAAGAGCATTTCAGTTATATTATTTTCCATTTAATATGTATGTTTTTACATTGAAAATCATGTTTTATTTTTGAGCTTCAAAAATATTCTTTATGACAACTTATTGAAATTTCATATGTATGGTATGTAAATCCTTTACATTGACTGAGCTAGCAGAGCTGCTCTGTTTAATTGACAGAGAAAGAAGTACACTGTGCAAACTATACGTTTAAAAAAAAAAAAAAAGGTATCTGGAGAATGACATTATTGACATGTTGGTAAAGGGGTTAATAGTATTCCACAAGGGACATGCCCTTTTTTTATCAGCTGAAGTAGACGCTTGTGGCAGATTGTTGACCCTGCTTAAAAGCTTTGTATTCTGTGTTTGTAAAGGAGACAATGCATTTCTCACTTTTCTCATGTTGCCAATTTGTTTATTGTTTTAAGCCAAATGGGAACAAAACAAATTATAAAATCACTGAATTTCACATTTATTTAATAAACACAAGTAATTGGTAGCAAAATGTCAATATCTTTATTCATAAGAGTCTGAAATCATCTGTCTTGCCTGAATGAAAATTGATAATTTCAAATATGAGTATGATTTTTGTGCCTGTGTTTCTGGATAGAGTTACCAGTTACTGTTTTCTAAGGATTATGAACACATAGTTTTTAAAATCCAAAATATCTTCATGATGTTTGAAGTTCATCACTCAAATATAGCAATCAGGTAAGACTCACTCAGAGTGATTAGCTTTGTCACAGTCTATATCCATGTGTCTCAGTCTCCTTACGTGAGCTTACCTTTGAGAATGGTCACTGTGCAGCTGGGTTTTATCTATGCTACCATGAACTACCCTGAGCATGTTCAGGCTGCATCCACAAAGCTTCAGGCAGCTTCAGCATTCACCTCTGACATTTCTGGTACTCTGACAAGGAATTGCCACTTGTGTTCCAACTTACCCAGACTCCAGAGGTCTATTCTGGTGTCTTTCAGCACTCCAGTAGCTGAAACCCAGACCATTATTATTATGAATACTTTTGTTATTGTTTAAAACAAGTCCTGTGTTTGAAGCAATTAATGTGCTTGAAACAAAGATTTATAAAAGGATCATTGTTGTTTACTCAAGAAAAAACACAAGAGATGAAAAAATAATTCCCTCCCTCAGCATCCTCAACACTTCTGAACTTACTTTATGGTCTGTAAAATGCCTTCAGGAATTCTAGATGCCTTTATCTGGACTAGCTCCAATTAATTTCTTTTCACTGATTCCACTCTAACTTCTGGCAATGCCGATATGTTTTTACTTGCTTAATATTGCAGAATCAAAAATTCCTGCTCTGCAGTAAGCAAATGCCTTTTTAGGAACAACAGTTCCAGATTCTGTTATCTGCTTTCCTATTATTATAGGATTTTTTTCTGTGCTTCATTTTCATGCCTTGGCATTTCATATTTCCTAGGCTGAAGCCATACTACTTTGCCCTACTGGAACTACCAGTAGCAAAGGTGAGAATGCTTCCCTCTGTTCACATCTCTTATCATTACATTCAAATATTCACTTTAAGTAGACATTTTTCCCTTTTCAAAATTTACTATTCCAAAAATACTTCCAGCAGAATGAAAGTGTGTTCAGGGTGACAACCCTCAGTTGTCCTTGTTGCACCTCCTGGAAAGTTCAGGAGCTCTACAATACCAACCTCATTAACAAGTGATTCTCTGAAATTTCTGGGTACATCCAGTGAACTGGAAGCCAGTAAATCAGGCAGTTCCCAATTTTTACAAAGAAAAATGTCCCAAAGTGTCATATTTTGCTGTGGAATGGCTCCATAGAATTTTGTTGTTGTTATTTTTACTCTTCCTTGTTGGAAGGCACAGATACTCCTGCCTGTCATCAGGAATGACTCTAGAACAAGGTTGGACTGATTTTATTTTTTGGTAGATTGAATCAAGATGCATTATTTTCCAGCTTCTGTGAACTACCACTGTAGGACTCAGATGATGTCTTGCACTGTGAATTTTTGGATGTTACTCTCTATGCTCAGTTTAGAAAAAAAAAAAAGGTATACTTTTACCCAACCTCAGAGCTTTTGCTTCATTTTATTGGTATAACCCCTAAGAGATTTTCTCTTGTGTAAGTTTATGTGTTACAAAACAGGCCGAAAAGTGCTGAAAACAGTAGACCTGGCATTTTAAAAGAAGTCTAAGTAATACACTGATTAATCAACAGCTGTGGTGGTTTTACCCTGCTGGGCAGCCAAACTCTACCACAACTGCTCTCTCACTCCCCCTTCTCAAAAGAAGGGGGGGGTGGGGAAGAAGAAAGTATGCTGGGAAGGAAAAAAAAGTTCACAGATTGAGGTAAGGATAATGTAATTAAAGGGAAAAAGGAAGAGGAAAAAAGCAAAAACAAAAAAAAAGGCCATGCAGAATCACAGGGAGGAGAAAAAAAAATCTCTACTTCCCATCAGTGAACAATGTATGGCCACATCCTGGGAAGCAGGGCCTCAATGCAGACAGATGTCTTCATAACAAGAGCCAACCACCTCTCCTTCCCCTTTCGCACCTTTTATTGCAGAGTGTGATATCAGATGGCATGGAATATCTCTTTGGTCTGTTTAGGTCAGCTGCCCTGGTGATGTCCCCTCCCCACTTCTTGCCCACTCCCAGCCTACTAGCTCTTGGAGGGGGGTGAAGGGAGTCTTGATGCTGTGCTAGCACTGCTCAGTGATAGACAAAACACTGGTGTGATACCAGTGCTGTTCTAGCTACAAGTGCGCAGCACAGCACTGTATGGGATGCTGCAGGGAAAGTTAACTGCATTCCAGCGAGACCCAGTACAGCCGCATGGATATTTGTGTATGTGTGTGTGTGTGTCCATTTGTGTGCTAAACAAGATTATTTATGCAGATGGATTCCAACTGATTTTTTTTTGATTTTTTTTTTTTTACTGACTGGTATAACTGTTCTAATAAAATATAATATTTCTGCCTGTTAATGTTGCCTCCATTGTTGAAATATATTTTTAGACAGTATATGTTGTTAATTTATTGGCCCATTGTCATCGTTTTAGCTGGGATGGAGTGAATTTTCTTTGTAGAGTCTCACATAATTCTGTGTTTGGGATTTTTGATTAAAATAGTGTTGATAATATACCGATGTTTTCAGTTGTTGCAGAGTAGTGCTTGCATAGAGCCAGGGCCTTTTCAGCTTCTCATGCTGCCCTGCCAGCAAGGAGGCTGGGACTGCACAAGGAGCTGGGAGGGGACACAGACAGAACAGCTGGCCTAGACTGGCCAAAGGGATGTCTCATACCACATGGCACCATGCTCAGCAATAAAACCGGGATAAAGAAGGAGGAAGGGAGGGATGTTCAGAGTGATGGTGTTTGTCTTCCCAACAAACCATTATGCTTGATGAGCCCTGCTTTAAGTGCCTGAACACCTGCCCGCCTCTGGGAAGTAGCAGACAAATTCTTTTTTTTCGCTTTGCTTTTGCTTTACCTAGTGAACTTTCCTTAGCTCAACCCATGAGTTCTTGCACTTTTACCTCTCTTTTACCCCCATCTTACCTGGGGAAACTGAGCAAATGGCTGTGTGGTACTTGGCTGCCTGCTGGGTTAAACCATAACATCCAAATATAAAACGTGTATCACTTAACATGATTTTAGTTTTCAAGTCAATATTCTGTCTCTCCACTTTTTATGTTGAACAAAACCTTGTCCCACTAAACTTCCTAGTGATATTCCACTCTTTTCTTGTGCACAAATTATTTATATATATATATAAATATATTTAAATACCTTCATAATCTTTATTAAAAGTTAAGGGTTATAGTCTATATTATCTCTTCATTTACTTTACAAATTGCTGCAATAACAGCTCGGTTCTGCACAGATTGAAGTGCTAGTTAATGTGAATGCGAATGGTAGAATTTGAAATTGTAATGCTTCATAAAAGTCCTAATATTATTTTAAAACCATGTTACTATGAATAATCATGCTGAGAAAGAACAGAGTTGTTTTGGTTCATACCACAGGTAGAGAAAATGAATAGTCTTGCATTTGACATCTCCAGTGTCATTTCTAATGAGGAGTGTTAAGTGAACCTCATTTGTATTTATAAGATCTTCTCCTCCATCTTCCAAAATATATATATTTATACAGTAGGCATTGAGACACGATTTGCACTACTCCTTTGGTAATGATACCATACTTTATATACATGTATGTTTATCTTGTGTGCCTTTCTTATTTCTTTGTATTTCTTCTTTTCTCTCGACCCCTTTTCTCTCTGTCTCTGTCTCTGTTTGTCTGTCTCTCTCTCTTTTTTTTTTTTAAATAAGGATTGACAATTTGAGGAAACCTTGGTACCTCCTGTTTTCCTGAAGAGAGTCACTTCCACAGCATCCTGCACTATCTTTCCAATTAATTTCAGTATGTAGTTGACACTATCAGAAATGATACGTGGGATGGGAGTACAACTGTGCTTGAGTTTTTTTTGTAATATGCATTTGTTTCCTGCCCCACAAATATCAAATGATGTACAGCAATAATTTGATACCTAGTAAAAGAGTATCTGGACAAGTTGTTATTCATTCTTGAAGGCATCCACCAGCTGTTCTTTTCTAAATAATGTCTAACTGAAATGATTTTCTAACAGTTTTCATGTCAAGGAATACAAATTGAAGGAAGCAAAGTTTTTAAAAGATAATGTTGGATACCTCTTACTACATGCAACATTAACTTCCCAGACAGCAAATTTGTACTTTTATTGTTATTCAGAAAACAAAATAAAGCTTTTACTTTTGCTTTATACTGCACAGAACATATTTTTTTTTCAGTCTTGTTGAACATTATAAGGCATTGATTTCATATCAGTCAGTCTCTTATGAGCCTTGTGTGGTAGAAAACCTTATGAAGAAGTCATGGTGAAATTTTATGATATGCTAAAAATTTTCTCCTGTGCCTGAAATCTCAAGTCAGGCAGTCTTTGAATCATGTGCTTTAGTACTTACTGATTTCAAATGTAATAAAAAATGATGCCAAAATCTTTAAAAAGTTGTTCCTGAAATGTGATGTTTGCTGTGCAGGGAACATGAGATGAAGCCTTAATTACAAATGAAATCTACATTTCTGTAGGGTACAGTTTGAACTTACCAGAAGGGAAAACTTGCCTCTTCTCATGACCTCTTTATATTATGTACTTTCCAGGAAGCTTTTGCCATTCTTTTGAAAGGGATTTTCACTTCCCAGAAGAGCTATTATATAAAAATATGACTTCTGAGTGTTCTATTTCACACTGTGTGTACTGTTTCTTCTTTACAGAAGGGAAGTAATGCTGTGAGACTTAAAGCACCAAGCAAGGCAAATATCTATAGAATTTCATTACAGTTTATTTTCGTTCCTCTCTTCTCAGAACTGTAAATATTTCTTAGGTTTGTACTTGTGATCCTGGCAAACATTACCAGATCATGAATGTGAATAGTTTTCAGCATCTGAAAGAAGAGCACATTTTATCCAATACATTCCAAATTATGCTGGAATAGCTTAAGACATTTTGATCTAAAGTCAGCATGCATAACCCATCTCCATCTGTTGTGCTTTCTAATGCTATCATCCGCTTTTTAATTATTTTTTTTTCTTCAGTCTTTCCATAAACGAATAATTTCATTTGTTGTCACTTTTCCTGAACTTATTCTCTTGTGGATTCTATGTGTTATCATTTGTGCTCACCTTTTCCTTTCTCATTTCATTCATCTTCGTTCATCTTCTGGAAATACTTTTTTTGTTTTGTTTTGTTTTCCCAGCCCTTCCAAAGCTGAATTATTGTAGCTATTCAGGTAACCTAATCAGATGCTATTCTCCTTCCAGCCCTTGCAGGGACAGACAAAACAACTGGCATTCTGAATTCCTGTGTGTAAGCCAGCAAAAGGTATCCCTTGTTATATCATCTAAATTTTAATGGAGGCCTATTCAGGAAAATCTAGAACTTGAGATGTCTGTTCCATTAGACTAATACCATAATGCCTGTAAGGCATTAACTTTAAAATTACTTCCCAAGCAAAGAAGAATAGTGCTTTACTAGTCAATGATTTGTTTTGAAATGGCATTTCTGGTTCCAGAGATCTGATAGTCAATGTATCTGGACTACTGCAGCTTTGGTTGGAGTTGCAGCAAATGAACTTGAAGGCATTTATTGAGAGCCTGCATACACATTTCAAGCCAAGCATTAGTCTTTCAGTTTTATAAGTAGGAGTTTCCCTCAAACATATTAATATGAAGAATGAAAAGTCTGAATTATTTTGTAGTGTAAATAGGACAGCCTGGTATCATCGCACAGCTGAAAATGCTTCTTACAAGAGGTTTAGCTGACATCCTCAACTGTACATGGGTGTATGTTAAATATTAACACAGCCAAATTTAAGTGATCTTGCCTTAGTCATTCCTTCAAATCACATTCTTCTATAAAACATAATCTTGTGAATAATCAAAGGATGCTGTAATATATTCTGCCAAATCATGTAAAATGTCACATACAAAGATACCAATAAAATTGAACTCAGAATGCAATTTCTGATATTAGAGTTAATACTACAGTATAATATCTGTTGAAATAACAAGGTGATGTGATATATCATCAGCTCATTATGAAACTGCTGTGAGTAGCAAACAGACACTACAGCTCAGTTACTCAGTTTACCAAGTGCATCACAAAGATGGATCCTCTGTTCCTCATAAATAAATATGCAAGTCTCCCTGGTTTTCTACACCAATTGCTCAAATCTGAAGTATTTTTATTTATTAGTCTTAAAGGGATTACTAACTTCTGCTTCTTTTAAAAGTCTAAAACAATTCTTTAAATTGCTCTGAGAGCCCCACACTGATACACTCTGTGATATTATGACATGGAGTTGCATCTTGTTAACCAGCTGCTTCCTGTGGTTCTCCTGGGACAGAGCTTCCCTGGTAGACAGAAGCAGTGGCTAAAGGATTGTTCTAACTTGTCTGAGCTTTACTTTGTGAATGAATGAGGCTGTGCACCCATTGTCAGAACAGAGAAAAAACAACAGCAACAACAACAAAAAGGGCAAGAAGGATCATTGTATTGTAGGTATTGAATAAATACATCAATTTAAAATGAGTAAACAATAGTAAAATCTCTATTTCATAAATTTGAGAGTGCCAGGTCTTAGATTGCATTTTATGCAGTAAAACACTGCATGTTAAGGTCCCATGAGCTGTGCATTCTGAAAATACAGGAAAATATTTTTGATTATTTTTTGGTTATACTGTGATAATCTGAACCTAGCAACAGTTATGAGTATCAGTTTTTCAAGGCTGTCTTTGCAGAGACAGAGGTGAACTGCTTCTGCTCTAGAAGCCATATTTGAAGCTTTAGCCACCCTCTAGTTATTATGTAATCTCTCTACGGTGCCATATTATTGCTATCAGTAATGTATTCTAGATATATATGAGATTTATAGTTGCATAAGCTTAACAGGTATATTGTATAGTATCAAAGAAAATATACTATTGTACCAAACAATTTTTTTTTTATTGGCAATTTTTTGAGTGTGTTGGTTAGAGCTTAAGTAAATGTGCAAACCAATAAGGGACATTCAGCAGCATTAGCAATTTTTTTCTTCCAAGAAGCATCATATTTTTCACCCTGAACACAGAAATATTACCGTATCTCCCATAAAAATGTGTGAAATAATTCAGAACTGAATAGGCAGAAATTTCAATCTGCTGAACCTGGTATAGGGTTGAATTAGCTTTTAGTTTGGGAATTAAGTTCAGGGTATTGTGTTATTCATTACAGCTAGACTGTCTCTAGAATTACTTCATGTATGTTTCTTGGTATTGTATAACCTGTCCTGTCTTTCCAGACAAGAAATACAATTCATTAGAGAACAAATAAGTGAACTAAAATGTATGAATCAGGAATTGCCCTGAACTTTCTTTTTACATGAGAGATTTCTAACAGATTAAATCTGAGCTGTATTAAAGAAGGAAGTCATTTTTCAAAAATTCATTGTGAAATGTGAAATCCATTGTGAAAGTGTCCCAGCACCACGCTGGAATTTCTCTTTAAAACCAGAAATATGATCCCTCCTTCTGCGTTCAGAAAGGAAGATTCATTTTCAAAGGGTTAGTCCAGATTTTGCATAGTGATGTGGTTTGGGTCTCTCATCTCCATGTAAATGATTATTAGGATTTCTGTGGTGTTTCCTTCTCTATTTCCAAACTGCAATTCCGTTCTTCTGGACCTATTGTTAAAGTTTTCTTTATGTATTGTCTACATTTGTTTCTGACAAACTGATTTATATATTTTTTTTTCTTTTCAATGACTCATCTAAAATTTTCTGCCTGGCTCTTGTGGTAAAGAAGGTGTAGTGTCCCTTCCCTGAAACTAGCTGGGAGCTGAAGCTAGGATTCAGTCATCCTCTCATGAATCCCATGGGCTGCTGGGACTTCCATACTGCCAGTGTTTCCACCAGATCATTGCTTTTCCTAGAACCTCTTGACATGAGATTTTACACTTCAGACTGAGTGAAGCGTAGAACGCAACAGAACATCAACTTGAGAGAGATGGTACGGCTGCCCTATCTTTCTCTCTTCACACATTGCTCCTCTGTTCTTTTCTCTATGGTCTGATGTGCAACTGCTCTGTAGATTAGCCAGGGACACTGGCTGTATACTGATAGGTGGTTAACAAATGGGTTTCTAGCCATGTCAAGCCCACCTGTTTACACTGATCACGAGCAGAACTAGCACACAAGTAATTTGATATCCTGCTGAGAATTTGTTTCTGTGAAGAAACCAATAAATTATTTTACACTGCTTCTAGATAGTTGATATTCTTCTGCTATTGAGTTAACAGAGTGCAGCTGCACTGCACCTGTACTTGTGGGAGTAAAGATATGGAGAAGCCCTTCAAAAAGTTTATAGAGAACTCTGTGTTATAGAACTCTATTTAAGTATCTTGGATGAAGCTGTTTATCTTCTACACAATGAAGGTTGTATAATAATTATTTTGTAGTCTCAACATGAAGTGTTAGCAGTTATTAAGAAAAAGTGAGCTTGTGTATGAAAACAGGTGTTCAGGAAATGTGACACCAGTTTTTGTGTTTTCATTATAGATTTTACACTTGAAATTCAGTAGGATAAAGAAAGTCATTTGACAGTGGAGTAGCACTGACCTGTGTGATGCTGTAAATGCATCACACCAATTCCTTTTAAATTCACCTCAAATCCACCAATTCCTTTTAAATTTATCTCAGTACAGCAAACAGTCACCTCTGTTGTGCATTAAATGTGGTAACAAACAGAGTGGCAAATTCCAGTAACATGTTATGGTCAGCTTAGGATAAATTTACAAACATGCTCATCTCTTCTTTTACACTGTAAAACCCTCCTATACACTATCTTTACACCATTCCAAACATTTAATGACACTGTGGTATGGATTACTAAAAAAAAAAAAAAGAAAAAAAAAAAAGAGGCTTGTCCAACATATTCTGTACACCCCATTTTAATGACTAATATGAAGTATGAACAGGGCAAGTATGAACAGGGCAGGCAAATGAAAGGCACGGGGTCACATTTTCAAGCAGGAATCACTTGCAAGCCAGCAATATCATTTCAGTTTGCAAAGTAGCTGATCTAAGTATTCATACCAGTGCAGAAGCAGCAGTTTGTCATGAGCTAACCACATAAATATTTACTGATATCCGTGCATCTTTTACAGGCATTAGTTCATGGTCCAGGGCAATCGATGGACTAGAAAGGGTGTTCACAAACCTCTAGCCTCTAATGTCCTCTGTGGAGGCATTAGGCCATTGTGAGACTAAAAATTTATTTTCTGAAAAGAACCTTTTTCCTTCCTAATAGCTTTATCAATAACTGTATTAATATTGTCTTTACTCTGGGAGATGTTTCCTAATCCCTTCTACTATGGCTGGCAAAACTGTGTCCTAGTGTCCTTGATTTAACCAACAGAAAATTTAGTGGTATATGCAGCACTCACAGGATGAGGCAGAAGCTTGTATCAAAACAGCAATAGAGAAAAAAACGTGCACGATATTCTCCAGTTGTGGTATGTTATGACTCCTGTCTTTTCCTTTCCTGTCCTGTCCTGTCCTGTCCTGTTATGTCCTGTCCTGTCCTCTCCTCTGTTCTCTTCTCCTCTGTCCTTTTCTCCTCTGTCCTCCTCTGCCCTCCCCTCCTCTGTCCTCCCCTGCCCTCCTCTCCTCTGTCCTCCCCTCACTTCCCCTTTTTAAATTTTAATTATATGTTAATGCATTTATAATATGTGCAGAGGATAGAATAAGTAATGACAGAAGTTTCCATAAACATTTCAGACTCGTATTTACTACAGATTTTTCATCTTCTTTGTCTGATCTTCTTTTTCTGATCTTTGAGGTATGAAGTGATTTAATAGAAAATTTGAGTGAATGTGTACAGATGTTATGTGTTCTGTCAGCATCTTTTGTGTTAAAACTAACAGTTTTATGAGTTAGGTATTTATTGATGTGCATTAAGAGTCACTAGCAAAACAAACAAACAAACAAACAAAAACAATGACTTTCCCCTACTCTCCACATGAACTTAAATATAAACTCAAGATAAACTATAAACACCTCTGGCAATGGCATCAACTGATAGTAGCTAATATTCCCATCTGCTGTATTTTCTTTTCTTTTGGCTGCAGGTTTTGCTTATGTTGCACTCTGCTACATAGGAGAGGTGTGGATCACAGAAACAGGGTGTGAGTAACAGCTGCTCACCCCCATTCCTAGGACTGCCAAAGCAGCTGCAGAAATTTCTAAGCC
The DNA here is from genome assembly GCF_964034855.1 of Anser brachyrhynchus. NCBI lineage: Eukaryota > Metazoa > Chordata > Aves > Anseriformes > Anatidae > Anser > Anser brachyrhynchus. The sequence continues at coordinate 35,240,884 of NC_137694.1, read as the reverse complement.
TGGAGTGATTAAAAAATGGCATGAAATGGTAGGAAGTCTAGAGGAATAGGCAATACTGTCCAAATCTGACATGCCAACACTTCCAGAGCATGAGCTGGTACACATGCTGATATGTGAAGTTTTATCCTGAAACTACAACCCACAGGTGTATGGCTTTGTACTATGATAAGTGGTGTCTTTATCAAAATGTCATCCTACCTTTGACCCGTTCCTTTGAAGTCCTTCCACTTTTTTTTTAACTTTTTTTTTATTTTTTATTTTTTAATTTTAATTTTTTAATTTTTTATTATTATTTATTTTTATTTTTTATTTTTTATTTTTATTTCTTCAGCCTGCTTTCATGTTATTCTTGTGTAGACCATCAAGTCAGGTAGCATGGTAAGGTTTGAAATGTCTGGCAATGAGGTGAAAGAGGGAGCATTATATTTTTTCTTGAGTGAAAAAACAGGTGAAAAAACAGGTTTACTGCTTTTAGCACTTTTCTGTAGGCATCTATATTTTTATTTTTTGAGATATGTTTCTAGAAAAAAAAAGAAAAAAAGAAAAAAAAAGTCATGAAAGAGAGCTCAGTATTTTATATAAAGGTCTTTCTGCACTCCAGCTGAAAATATAAAAAGTTATCACTGAGTTATCATAAGAAACCTTTCTGTGTGCAGGGAGGGGATGTCACACATACCTATTACCAACAAGTTCAAGTTGTTGTTTGCAGGTTGACTACCTGACTGCACACATAAGTATCTTAAAGTCTTTGGGAACGTAAAGTGGTCTTTTGGGTGGTGGTGATCTCTCTTTGCACACAATGAAGATTTTTAGAAGCCCAGTAACTGAATGGCTTATCAGTGAATCAGTGTGGTAAGGACCTAAATGTTCTTCATTATGATGAAAAGTGTTGATAATACATTGATGCTTTGGTTGCTGCTGAGCAGTGTTTGAGCAGAGCCAAGGACTTTTTGGCTTCTTATACTGCCCTGACAGCAAGGAGGCTGGGGTTGCACAGGGAGCTGAGAGAGGGGACACAGCCAGGACAGGTTACCCGGGCTGACCAGTGATATTCCATACCACCATGCTGAACTATGAAAGTTGGGGGAAAGAAGAAGGAGAAGGGGGTGTTCAGAGTGATGGCATTTGTCTTCCCAAGAAAACATTACACATGATGAGCCCTGCTTTCTTGGAAACGGCTGAACATTTTGCCGATGGGAAGAAGTGAATGAATTCCTTGTTTTGCTTTGTTTGTGTGCACAGATTTTGTTCTACCTATTAAACTGTCTTTATCTCAGCCCACAAATGTTCTCTGTTTTGTCTTTCCTACTCTCTTCCCCATTCCACAGGGTGTGGAGCGAGTGAATGGCTGTGTGGAGTTTGGCTGCTTACCAGGGTTAAACCACAACAGACCGGCAGAGCTTTCCTTAGCCACTATCTTATCTGAGAAGCTTGAATGATAAATTTCAAGTTTCCACATTGCATGGCAGAAAAAAATTTGGAGGAATACTAATAAAATATTAACCTAGGCAGATATTAAAGATCCCTCACACCCCCAAGAAAAACAACCCACCAACTTCTCATGAAAGGACAGAAGAAGGAAACTGTGCAGTGTCAGTGTGTGTTTCCAAGGATATTTATGCCAGGTGATCTCAGATATAGGAAGTTAATAGTAACTGAGCACAAGCAATGCCCAGATATCTGTCATTTTGAAATAGAAAAAATTGGGTAGGCTGAAAATGATTCCTAGGGATTAAACACTAAGAATGTTAACATGTCAGGTGGAACAGCAAAGGTTCAATCCCCAGTTAACACTTCTACAACAGATGTGTAAATAGATAACAGAACATGAGTTTGAGACATTTGCGAATGCAAGAATTTGGAAAGAATGCTAAAACACGTAGCTAGACTTATAATTCCCCAAATAGTAGTAAACATTGCATATATTATAGCTTGAAACAGCCAGTGCTTACATGTTTATTTATTTATTTTTCTTTCTGTTTTGTGGCATTACCATTAGGGAAAACTGCTAGCAGTGGGGGAAAGAGGAAAAGGAAAATGTTTGTACATAAATATGTTCTATATTTTCAGCCTTTAGCCTAGGGAATAGAATGTCTGTTCCTTGACCCTTTACTTGTATACTTATAATTGTATACATTCATGAGTATTTTCCAAAAAGCTGAAAATATTTGAAGGAGCTATTTCATCCTTCACTTTTGACTGGTAGGTGAACATTTATCCTTTAAGCTTTGTTCAGGAAACAACAAATAATCAACAAATAGAGCAAGTTTGCAGTTTAACAAAATCCTTAAACACATGCTTAGGTACATTTCTATTCACATTTCTGTATCACAGAATCACACCGAATCGCTGAGGTTGGAAGGGACCTCTGAAGTTCATCTAGTCCAACTCCCCTGCTGAGCAGGATCACCTAGACCACATTGCGCAGGATGGCATCCATGTGGGTTTTGAATATCTCCAGAGAATGAAACTCCACAGCCTCTCTGGACAACCTGTTCCAGTGCTCTGTCACCCTCACAGTAAAGAAGTGCCCCCTCATATTCAGGCAAAACCTCCTGGGCTTCAGCTTGAGCCTGTTGCCTCTTGTCTTGTTGCTGGGTGCAACTGAAAAGAGACCAGCTCCATCCTCTCAGCACCCTCCCCTCAGATATTTATATACATTAATGAGGTCTCCCCTCAGACTTCTCTTTTCCAGGCTAAACAGGCCCAGCTTTTTCAGCCTGTTCTTGTACAACAGCTGCTCCAGTCTTCTAATCATCTTCGTAGCCCTCCTCTAAACTCTCTCCAGTAGCTCCATGTCCCTCTTGTACTGGAGAGCCCAGAACTGGACACAATACTCCAGGTGTGGCCTCACCAGGGCTGAGGAGAGGGGGAGGATCACCTCCCTTGACCTGCTGGCAACACTCTTCTGAATGCACCCCAGGATACTGTCGGCCTTCTTGGCCACAAGGGCACATTTGCTGACTCGTGGTCAGCCTGCTGTCCACCAGGCCTCCCAGGTCTCTCTCTGCAGAGCTGTGCTTCTGCAGGTCAGCACCCAGCCTGTGCTTGGAGTTATTCTTACCTAGGTGCAGAACCCTCTGCTTGCCCTTGTTGAACTTCATGAGGTTCCTCTTGGCACAACCCTCCAGCCTGTTGAGGTCCCTCTGAATGGCAGCATGGCCTTCTGGGGTATCAGCCACTCCTCCCAGCTTTGTGTCATCATCAAACTTGCTGAGGGTGCACTCTGTTCCGTCATTCAGGTCATTGATGAATAAGTTGAACAACACTGAACACAGTACTGACCCCTGGGGACACCGCTAGCTACAGGCCTCCAACTAGATTCTGCACCACTGAGCACAACTCTCTGAGCACTGTTGTCCAGCCAATTGACAATCCACCTCACCATCCACTCATCTAGGCCACACTTTCTGAGCTTGTCTGTGAAGATGTTCTGGGAGACAGTGTTACAAAAGCGTTACTGAAGTCAAGATAGACCACATCCACCACTTTCCCCTCATTTACCCAGCTAGTCATCTCGTCATAGAAGGGTATCAGATTAGTTAAACATGATTTCCCCTTGGTGAATCCACGCTGACTATTCCTGATCACCTTCTTATCCTCCACATGCTTGGAGATGACCTCCAGGATGTCCATCACCTTTCCAGGGATGGAGGTGAGGCTGACTGGACTGTAGTTGTGTGGGTCCTCCTTGCCCTTTTTGAAGACTGGCATGACATCGACTTTCTTCCAGTCCTCAGGGACCTCTCCTGTTCTCCACAACCTTTCAAATATGATGGAGAGTGGCCTAGCAATAACATTAGCCAGCTCCTTCTGAATTTGAGTGAAAAAAAAAAAAAGTTTTATTACTCCTGGATTTTACCATGATGCTTCAGTCCCGTATGTTCATGATTTTTGTTTTGTCACCTAATTCCATTTGACCACAGATACTTTCTTATGCTAGAAAAGAAACATCAATGGCCCTCTGTAATTTAACTGTCTTGTTAACTCTTTGACTCTTTTATTCTGGTGTTCCATGTGTAGAATTCAGGAAGGAATAACATCTGAGCCTAAAGAACGGACCGATACAGTTAGTTTGAGTAGAATTGGTGAATAGCTGGAAATTCAGACAGCATAGTGTCTCCAGGTGGTAGCTCTGGAGCTACATTTAGCTGCAGCTCCTGACAGAAAAAGATCCTGCATAAATGCCACGATATACATACAGTTTGTGGTTTGAGTCCAATCTATGCTGAACACACCAGACATGCACGTATATAAAGTGCGTAGCAGATGCTCTGAGAGTAAGTTGGCCTGACATGTCTGTAAAGAGCTGGACTCCTGCAGTGCGTGCTGCAGGTGCATATGCCTGTATTCTTTGTCAAAGAGAATAAAAGAATGAGGAGTGTAAGTTGTTGGTCATGCAGTGCAGGTGTAGGAAGAAGCTGCTCAACCCTGCAGAATCTGGGCCAGAGCTGTATCTCTCCCAGCCTCGATTCTGGCTCTCTTACAAGTAAGCAAAGGTATCCTTCTTTAAGCAAATAATGCTGGATGCTAATGCAAAAAAGATTAAAAACAGACAAACAAACAAACAAAACAACAAACAAAAAAACAACCACACACACACACACACACAAAAAAAGATTACAACAATAACAACAACAACAAACCATTAAAAATGGTGGTGGGTGATCTTAGACATCTTGTTTGCATTGCTTCCACATTTGTTTCTGGTATTTGAAACAATATTAAATGAGGAAGGGGACTACAGGAGGAGAGACGAAAGTTAAGGCAATTGGCTTTTTATATGGGGAATTCATTTCTATGCTGCTACTGTGAGAGAGTTCCTAGAGAAAAGTTGTTGAAAACTTTGCAAAGGCAGTCACTAATTGTGTGTTTTGGCATTAGCTGTGCCCAGCTTTACATCCTCCACCTTGATTTACATAATTGCTGAGCATTCACAGCAGCAACCAAAATCCCTGAGGCTTGGGCTTTGTAAATGTTCTGTGCACTGAAAAAAGATATCCGAAATACCTCAAATTGGGGATACAAAGTTAGTGAAAACTTTTGTCTTCCCCCCCCCCCTTCTATAAAATGCACATATTAATAATCACTTATCTTACAGGAATTATAAACTCATATTTGTGAAACAGAACTACTGCAATGGGGACTGCTGTAAGAAAATGTGGGAACTAATAATTGTGTCTTCAGAACTGAGTTCAACTAATATGTCATAAAAATACATGGTGTATCAGCTGAACAATAAAGATAAAGCAAAATGCTGAATTACTGTCCATTAATGTAGTATCATTCATCCTGCACACTGAATGACATAGAAACCCTCTTGAAATTCCCAAAAAACTAGAGCTAAACTAAAAATTGTGTAAGTTAGGAACTAAATAAACATTAAACCAAATCAAACCTGGTATTTTCTATGCTGTAACACTTAATATTTAATAATTATAAATATTAATTATTAACAAAACATCCGTATTATTTATTATAGAGCTAAATTACTATGATGATTAATTGTTTTATAATATAAATGAAACTATATTATTAAAAATAATGTCTACTTTAATAATAGTCTTCTTTATTGTGAATGTCTACTTGAAACTAACAGCTCTGTAGATGTGGAAAATGACTGACAACCAGCATATTTAAGAAAAATTAATTAGTATGATGTTTTGTGGAAATGAGGTTTTGTGAATTTTTTTAAAAGTATATCCTACAGCAGAAGACTTTGTAATGTAATGTTGTAGCTTTGATAAGGCAGGAGGAGGGAAGGATTGAAAATAATGCAATTTAAAGAAAAAGCTTTGGGAACATGTAAGCAAATGCTGATAACAAGGAATAAATCTCATTTCAGCCTTTCGCTTGTTTGGTCTCTTTCCTGTTGAAAAAATGTAAGCTATGCACATAATTAGACATTTGTGCTGCCACAATAAATCACTTTTCTGAACACACTGATGCACCCTGACACACTAAGCCCAAGCTGGCAGGTCTGCTCTAAATAAGGATCTGCTGAGTAGCTGACATGAACTTCTGATGCATTTCAAATAGAGACAGTGAGAATCCTTTAACAAGCACCCTCTATGTTTTTCAAAGACTCCCACAGAGTCTGAATATTACTGATTTATGAGAACAGTCCTGTGCATACACTGTATATCAGTGGAACTATGTTCATCACAGCATTTTACTGATGAACTATGACTCCCGTTCTCCTATTTTTTTGGTATTTGTTTTTATTTCCTTTAAACAGTTTTCAGCATGCATGGAATGTTTCTACATATGCAAATGTTTATTCGTGCTCACAGGGAGCTCTTTGACCATGACATTCAAAATGAATAAAATAAGTCCAGCTTTGGAAAAAAATAAATAGTTCAAGAAATCTCTGATACTGAAAACTTGTTAAAAATATTGAGCATGATTACTTGAATTTAGTTACAATGAAAATATCTTCAATTCGTGCTCTGGGAACAGACGGATACTGAAGAGTACATTTCTGTGGTAAAAGACAGATCTAGGAGAAACTGTTAATGACACCTTAATAATTAAAGTTATCACTGGTGCCTCGGGCATCAAATAAGTTAAATGCTATCATGGGAGAAAATGACTAAATATAGTCCAGTAGAAAAAAGGCAGCATGTGTCTGTCCTTGTGTTCATAGGCTTTTCCATGATGTTGTGTAGATGAACAAGCTAGGTTTGACTTGCCAAAAGTGAGATGGGAAGACTGAACAAATTTCCCAATTTCGCATGTCATGCCATATAATCCAGTTGCACTACTCACTGGTACATTGAGCATATCATCAACCAAGAAGGTTCAGCTTGTGCCAAGCAAGTATGGCTACAAAAGTAATAGATAAAAGAGGTGGTGCTAAGAGGTCCCTTTAATTTGTAGTCACACCTTACTATGTGGTATTTTGTGAAATGACTCCAGATTTCTAGGACAAATAGTGAACTAAACCATGTATTTGAACAGTCCTTACACTACTGATATTTAAAGATTACTGTCAGAAAGGACGGTATATACCCAGTTTTTTTTTTTTTTTTTTTTTTTTTAATATATATATAAAGTGCTGTTATTCCATCTTTCTGACATGGGTACAAAGACTTATTGAGTGGTAGTTCCACCAACATGCTGCACCATAATCCAGATTATACCTTTTTCTTTGTTTGTCAATGTCAACCATGCTAAGTGTTTCTCAGAAGACTCTTTCCCTTTCAACAACCTCCAGACAGGCTTGTAGGTTTATAAACCAGAGTGCACAGGAAAAAAAGAATTGTTGAATTGACAGAAGTAAATAGCAAAAAAAACTTTTGGTATGTAATTTCCAGAAAGGAAGAGAAAAGGATATAGATATTTTGAGAACGGTTTCTTCTGATGCCAAACACTATTATTTCAGCTATTACATATCTAATGATTCAAGTCTCATTATATTTTTATTCATTTTTAATTAACACCTCACCTAGACATCAAACTATAGTCTGATCTAGGTTTTGAAATAATTTTCCAGAAAGTATAGGTTTTCGTTATCAGCTCACACCTACCTTGAAAGCAGAACAGAGTGGTGCAAATCAGTTAATAAAGTGGAATACAAAGCTACTAGCCCCCTTTTATCTCATAATCTACAGTCAGATGGTGACTCTTGTCAGTGCTGGCAACAAGAAATGAGGCTGACAGTTGATTGATTGGAGAATGCTTTGGCAATTGGACAGTGTTCTGGGGCAATGCAGCATGCAGCTTTGGTCTTAATAACTTTCTATTACACACACTTCCTATAGCAAAAGCAAAACTGGTTTGATTTATTTTTGTTGGATCTTCTCCACACCAGTTTTAAAACTCATTGCTTGAGAAATACTGTAGTTATTTTATTGCTTCTATAAAAGCATTAAATGGTTTCGAGTGCAGAATCCTGCCATGTTTTACTGCTAGTAAGAGAAGTCACTTGCTAAAAAGTGTTTTCCTATCAAGTAAAAAAATTGAAAATGAACATGAGACAGTAAGGTTTTTTTTGTTTGTTTTTGACAAATAGCTGCAAAAAAAAAAATCCAGAAATCTTCTAGCTATATGAAGAATCCATCACAACATACCACTATCCTGTCTCCAGGAAGGTGGTTTCCAATGAGCCATCTGTTAAGCTTTCATTTTTAACCTCCTAAGGAATTTTCAGCTTTGATATCAACCAATCTCTGTCAGTTTATTCCAAAATATAATTTTGTTTTAGTTTCACTGTTGTGAACTGGCACATTGCTTATTTTATGATTACAGTTTTCTGTATATGAAATCCATGTGAAATGATACTTAAATTTCATAGCTTTTTGTAAATCTTACTTATGTTTATATAGAAAGTCAGCAAAAAGAGAGCAGAGAAGTAAAAAGATTGGCTGCTGACATACTGACAAAAAAAAGGAAAAAAAAAGAAAAAAAAGCACTTAATGTGGACAACTATTATAGAAACCTGGAATAAATAAATAAGCATATTCCCTAGTGTGTTGTCACGCAGAGTGAAAAAGGATGAGTAGTTTTCATTCCCACCTAAGGCTGGGGCTGCACAGTTTATGAGTGGGGATGCTAGGGAAACTCCTTTCTCTGTGATGAAGTGAGACATAAGTTGATGGGGGCATGGGAATGAATAGACAAGTACATTAAACAGGAAGAGACTATTAATGGAAGTCTGTGGAGCTGAACAAATATAGAAAGTGTAGGTGCTAACACTGGAGGAAATATGCACCATGGCAGGATTGGCAGGAGTGTGACTCAAAGGATGTTTACATAAGAATGGAGCTAGGTGGAAACATATGCCAGTTCTTCCACCACCATATAGGTTATGTGGATTCTTGAAATGAACTGGGATACAAAGTGAGGCCTGGATTTGACCTTAGTACACTTTGACATGTAACACAGGCTCTTTCTGGGCTTTTTCACTAGCTTATGGAGAGAATAAAATATCTTTTAAATTAAATGAGTTTGTATATTAGGTGCACTAAATAGTGATTAAGTGGACTAAATAAATAGGACCTCAAGAGGTGCCTATTTCCAGTGACTGTACCTTACAGCCAGGAGGCTTCTATCTTGGTCTCATCCATTACATAGCTAAAGTGACAAACCCTGGCCTGAATTAGGCTCCAGTTTCTCTCTCATTTGTGACAGGAGTTGAAAAAAGGGATCACCAGAAGAGAAAGGACATAGCCTGGGGAATTAGATTATTTTCATTCATAGTGATGACTACTCAAGGCCAGATTTTTACAGCTGGCTAAGTAATTTATGTCCTGTCTGCATGACCAGCAGGAAACTTTTGTTAACTGTTTTCTACGAGGACTGAGATGTCACAGCACACCTAAAACTGTGCTGTGAACACAGCTGAATGATCAGCTGCTACAAGTCTCATTTGGGAAAACCCATTATAACCACATATTTCTGAAAAATATATCCCCAATTTTTTAGTTTTCATATGCTTTAATGGGTACTTACATAGTTGGCTGCACACATAGCTAAGATGGTTTTAGACAGTGCCCATGCCTGGAGCTGACTGGATACCCCAGGGCCATGAAGCACATGGCTACCTTGATGAGAAGAGCATAGACACACCTGTGAGAAAGACATATATTTTTACTTCTATCTTGTGGGGGGATACATGTAAAGATTAAACACTCTGGTGGAAAAATAAATGAAAATAAATCTCCAATTATGTAATTAAATTGAAGATTCATTTTTTCCCAGAAATATAAAATAAGCACTATGGTTAAGCACACATGGGAAAAAAAAAAGTAAAAAAAAAAAAAGTTAGACTTTACAGAGGCAGTCCCACCACTCCTGACCATTCAACTATCTGTCTTCATATCATGTGTATGATGAAGGAAATTTTTGTGGCTTTAATACACAAACTGTTCTGAACATACAACAACATGTGTCACTCGCCCAGGTGATCAGCTCCAGTGCAGCTCCACATTCTGCAGCAGAGCAGGAGATTGCAGTGTGCAGGAGAGCTCCTGCATCAAGGCAACCCTGGGTACTGGAGGGAGCCACCAGCACCTCACAGCCCTCACAAGAGGACCAGGAGTAGCAGTGACTGCCCCCACACATAAAAAGGTAGCCCCTAAGGACCAACACTAGTTGTGTGGTGCAGCAGTTTGTGCAGGAGGGCACTGTCACTGCCTCTTCCAACAGCAGTTGTAACCTGCTCGCAAGGAGCTCCAGTCACGGTATCCATCCAGCAGAAAGCCATGCCCTTTGGGTAGCAACTGCAGATACCCAGACAGAGCTCCCAAGGGAACACAAAGCCTTCCAGTTCTCAGGCTGCAGATTGTGCCTGAGCTTTCTGTCAGCAAGCACACCTGTAGGACGCGCGCACAGGTAGAAGAACTGCTCAGCATGGTCACAGAGCTTTGGGAGGAGGAAGACAGGCTGAGGAGCATCAGGGAGTCTGAGAAGGGGATCAGCTGGTGGAATCTTACTCTACCGTCCCTGAGACAGATGTGTCAGCCAGCCACAACACAAGAAATGAAGTATCCCCTACCCTTTCGCTATCAGGCCATAGGGACCTAAGAGACAAGAGGGAATGGAAGCAGATTCTCCTCAGGGTAGCAGGTGAACCCCCCCTCTGCACTCCTCACCTTTCCAAGTGACCTTACACAACAGATATGAGGCTCTGGAACTTGATGGACAGGCAAATGGTGATGTGGATGAAAACAAATGGGAGGGGTCGCAAAGGGCAAGTCCACCTACCCCTGGTATCATGACCACCTTCGTCATCAAAAAAAAAACAAACATAAGAAGGGTTGTTGTCATCCCCTCCCCTCTGAGGGGAACAGAGGGCCCGACATGCCAACCAGACCCAACCCATAGGGAAGTCTGATGCCTTCTTGGTGCCTGGGTGAGAGATGTTACTAGAAAACTGACTAGCCTGGTGCTGTCCTCTGATTATTATCCACTATGTTTTTTTTCATATTTGTAGCAATGAATTAGCAAAGAGAAGTCCAAGGACAATCAAAGGGACTTCAGGGCTTTGGGAAAATTGGTTAAAGGATCAGGTGCAGAGGTAGTGTTTTCCTCTGTCCTTCTTGTAGCAGGGACCAACACTGAAAGGAATAGGCGGACCCAACTGATCAAAATGTGGTTTTGAGGTTGGTGTCATTGGAATAATTTTGGTTTTGTTTTGATCATGGGATGCTTTACACAACACCAGGCTTGCTGGCACCTGATGGGATGCAGCTTTCTCAGAAGAAGAAAAGGATTTTTATGCAGGGCTTAGCAGGGCTGAGTGCAGTCATTGATCACATCCAACATGAGTTCAGGAGAGCAAAGTCCTGTTTAACAAACTTAATTTCCTTTTATGACAAGGTCATGCACCTAGCTGACAAAGGGAAACCAGTTGATGTAATCCTTCTGGATTTCAGCAAAGCTTTTGATACTGTTTCTCATAGTGTACTTCTGTACAAAATGCCCAGAATAGAGCTAGATAAATGCATAATATGATGAGTGAACAATGGGCTGATGGGTCAGATTCAAAGGGTTATAGTAAATGGTGTTACCTCAGGCTGGTGGCCAACCATATGGCAGATTCTGCAGGACTCCATTTTAGGGCCAGATTGATTTAATGTTTCTGTAAATGTCTTGGATGCAGGACTTGAAGGTATATTAAGGTATACTAAGTAAGCGTGTGGACAACACTAAACTGGGATGATCTGTTGATTCCCTTGAGGGTAGAGAGGAATTGTAGAGAGATCTTTACAAATTAGAGGGCTGGGCAATCACTAATCACATGAAATTAAACAAGAGCAAGTGCTGGATTCTGCATCTGGGAAGGGGCAACCCTGGATATATGTACAGACTAGAAGACGAGAGGCTGAAGAGCAGCCTTGCAGAAAGGACTCTGGGGGTTTTGGTTGACAGCAAGTTCAATATAAGTCACCAGTGTGCCCTGGCAGCCCAAAGACCTGGGGTCCATCAAGCATGGCATTGCTAGCTGGTCAAGGAAAGTGATTGTCCTGCTCTACTCTGTGCTGGTGCAGCCTCACCTTTACCACTGTGTGCAATTTCAGGTGCCACAACATAAGAAGCACATAAGCTTTTAGAGAGTGTCCATAGGAAGGCAACAAAGATAGTGAAGGGTCTAGAGGGCAAGACATAAGTGGAGTGGCTGAAGTCACTCAGATAATTCAGCCCAGAGAAAAGGAAGCTGAGGGAAGACATCGTGGTCTACAGATTCCTCATGAGAGGGAGCAGAGGGGCAGGTGCAGAGGTAACCAGCAATAGGACCTGAGGGGACAGCATGAAGATGTGACAAGGGAGGTTCGGGCTGGATATCAGGAAAAAGTTCTTCACTGAGAGGGTGGCTGGGCACTGGAACAGACTCCCCAGGGAAGTTATCACAGCACCAATCCTGGTCAGAGTTCAAGAAGCATTTGAACAATGCTCTCAGACATATGATTTGATTTTTGGATGGTCATCTGTGGAGCCAGGAGTTGGACTCAATGATCCTTATGGGTCCTTTCCAACTCAGGATATTCTATGATTTTATGACAATTTTCTATTGTGACAGGTATTTCTTGATTCCTTTACGGTATTCTTCATTTTATATATGAGGGAAGATAGTTTTGTGTTCAATTCCTAATTATGATACCTAAGCATAGGGGGCTAATCAGGGTTTGCTATTTAATGAGAAAAACACTGGATACAGCCACTGCTAATGTGGCTGTTCTGATAATTGAGATCTCAAATCATACTTCTTGTTGCTTATTTTTAAAAATATCTGTTTGGTTCACAATTTTCCTAGTGTTCAATTGATTTAATGACTTTGATTTATGCATGTTTTGATGTCTGATTAGAGCACTCTGTTTAAATACATTTGGTCCGCAAAAGTCCATTAAATAAATCTTAAGTTGATTAAATCAAATTTTATTGTACTAGCAATTGCCTTTTAAAATAGAAATGAATATGCAATCAGTACATATAATTACAACTGAGAAATCAAGATAATATGGACCTACTGGTCCGTATTGGTAGATGGCAGACAATAACATTGATATGTCTAGACAATACTCTTCAAGTTTTATATTCATATAGAGTTGAAATTAGTTTTGATAATGTGATTTGTCTTTATTCTTTGCTGGCAATGATGATAGCAATAGCAGCCCTAGTGTAAGATAACTGGTGAAGGTGGAGTGGGTTGTCTATACAGATACTGAGGCAGAACCTTCCTTTCAAAAAGTAACTGGAAGAAAACATGTTCTAGTTTCAGTATTTGTGGTATTTAGTTCACTTCCTGCTCTGTCAAAGATTTCTGTCTGACTTTGGATTGGTCACATATACCCATAATGTTAATATCTATACCTTTCTTAAGTAGCCAAATATTTCTGTAACTGTAGTCATTAATCTGCTCAGCTGTCAAAGAAGGATAAACTGTCCACTGATAAGGTTAATAATAATATTGCAAGACAATTTAGATATTATGATAAGAAGATATACATAAATATCATTGATTGAACTAAAGAATGGAAACAAATACTATTGCTGAGTGAATTAATTTCTCTCCATGAGCTGGAGGGTCATCCAGCAAGTATGTTTCATCTCTGCATTTCACATGGTCCTTGGTCTACACTAGAATAACATAAACATGCATCCAGTGTGTGTCTCTGTCAGTGTCTCCGAGGAGCTTTCACAGCTGCTGGAAATTAAGGAGTCACCCCAGATGAGGGTGATCCAGCACCAGCTTCAGTGTGTGTACATTGCCCAGATACTGGAGAAGTGTTTTGAATGACTTATCAAGGTGCCATTTGCATAATAGAGGCATGAAACATTCCTCATGCCATCTAATTCCAATTGACATTTGCATTCTAATCAATATGAACTTTATATTTAAAGTCTGATTATTCATTTCCTCTGCTAACATCCATATGGCCTTTGAGCATTACATTTTACCCAGCATTTTGAATAATCATGTCTCATCACTGACCTGGACATCTCTCAGTGTAGCTGCAACTGTGGATAGCAGCTTAGCCTGCACCATAGCACTGCTCCTGGTGACCTAAGCAGCTTCTTTTATGTTCTTAGCAAGAAAGAATGACATATTATTTTCCCTTATGATAAGTATTAATCACTCTGTAGTAAAGTGGTTACAGTATGTGAAGTCACCTGCTGGCAGTCCTTGTGAGCAGTTTATCACTTTGGCTCCTGCTTTGTTAAATGTCTGGGCTTTTGAAAATAAATTCATCTCTTATTTATAATTGCATATTTACATATTTGCCTCTAAGACTGTAAAATCTTCAGGGCAAGAGGGGAATATAGCAGCTTTTTCAGAACTCCACACTTTTTTGTCTCATTTTGTAGTGCACCTGATGCAGTGAGTTTCAGTTCTGATCAGGGCAGGTTGATGCTGGCACACAATACTAGGCATTACTTTAAAACAGAAAAGCAAGCACAGAATCTGCTGGTTCTCAGCTAGACCCAAGTCTAATGTCGCCAAAAGTTTGACAGTATTCATCTCCATAACTTGATTTACATCCTTTTTTTCATATAAGGATTAGACCTTCAGAGTTCAAATACAAAAAGGAAATTATGAAATACTCGGTACTTGCATGTGTACAGGCAGTAGATATTAGGAGAGAAATTAATGTGAGTAGAATATGCTCAAATTAATTAAGCTGGAGATATGTTCAATTTTAGCTGAAACATTACAAATGAAAGTTCATAGATATAAAAATTAAATATATATATATATACTTTTTTTTTTTTTTTTCCCCACTAATGAGTTCAGAGTTTAGAGACCATTTGGTATTTTGAATGAGACTGAATCCAGACAGAGAATCTATTTAAAACTGTAAAGATGAAAATACTGGTAGACCTCAATATCATACAGTTCAGTGAAATTACCAGAAATATTTTCAAGAATCATCCTATAGTATAGACTTAAAAAATATTAAGCCTTGGAGCTGTGGAGGAACTAGTGTGATGTACTCTCTTAAAAGGAAAATCATCCTTGTCACTACTAATCTGCAGTGATTGATACCAGGATTTATCCTGAAAGTAAACCTAATGATTTTAACTTTTCTTTTCGCTGATACAACTCTTGTAACCAGACAGAACATTGAGGTCAGTAAGATTTTTGTTTGGATAACAAATATAATAATGAAAAGTTAAGTTTTCCATTTAATTTAGTTAATGACTTAAATATATTTCTCATATACTACAAATCTGGTAATCATCATATTGTAAATCTCTTTTTCTTGATTAAGGATCACCATAATTTATTTGCTATTGTAATTTATACACTTTAATTAATATATTGAATTATGTACCCTATGTACTTGAGAAACAATTGTAATTTAATTTAAGAATTATTGTGAAATGCAAAAAAAAAAAAAGGTACAGAACAGTGTAAGTGTGTGTAATAAAAAGTAACCAATGGTAATCCAATTTCAGAATCAGT
Source organism: Anser brachyrhynchus (assembly GCF_964034855.1). Taxonomy (NCBI): domain Eukaryota; kingdom Metazoa; phylum Chordata; class Aves; order Anseriformes; family Anatidae; genus Anser; species Anser brachyrhynchus. The sequence continues at coordinate 35,225,475 of NC_137694.1, read as the reverse complement.
CAATTAATCGTGGTCATTCAGCTAGGTATTTACTGTTCTTTGTATGCATAATATGGGACTGCTCATGCCATCCAGTCATCAGTAGTGATGAGATCAGAGTAAATGCGTTTTAATAGAAAGATCCCTCTCTTTTCCTTTCCTCCCTTCTTCCCTGTCAAATTTAGGCAGAACACTAAACTTGTAAGGACTTCCTATTCTGCTGATACTTTCACATGAGGTGCTCTTCCCTACTTACTCGTATCTTTATATTTTTTGCAGATGTAGATTTTTAAGTCCATATCAGCTCCACCTGGAGCTCTATTTGATATCCAGAGGTTTGTCTTGGGGTAGTGACTGCAGGAGGCATGGACACCCGGAGGTGATAAGTGAAGCTGCCAGAGTCCCAACACAATGAGGCAATATTCCCTGAGGTTTCCAGAAGCAATACTGATACTTAATTATCTACATTTCATTTCCTCAGAGCAAAAAATAATAGTCTGAAGAAATTTTTTTCAGGTGCCCCTCTTTGTTTGAATAGTCATAAAAAATGGACAGCCAAAGCAAAATCAGTTTTGTATTTTCTTAACACATAGCCTGTTGGGATAGTAAAAGATGTCCTAGATGAGGGGAAAAAAAAAAAAAAAAAAAAAAAAAGAAAAGAGAGTATACCTGGTATACTACATGTTAAAGTTACATTTTTTTCCTTTTATTATTTATTTATTTATGTTTTGGCTGTCTAACCCTTTTTTAAAAACCTGCACTTTTTTACCAGTTACTATTTGTTACCAGTTGATTTTGTGGCTCTTGGACCTTAGTTGTCCAGCTGAACATCCAAAAAGACCCTTTATTTACACTGCTAAAGAAATAGCTTTAGGCTCTGGATTTATTTATTTATATTTCCAAACCAGCTATGATGAAGCAGTGCTCTAAACTCTACTGCTTCACTGCTTTTCCTGCTTCTGGTTCAATGTGGATAGATAAGAAAACTTTCATTTTGTGGGACATGCATTTGCTTGCTGGGGATAGCAGGGTGGTAACTGTCTGTAGCCTGGGGTGTTCAGTTATTGCGTTTGAGAAATCTAAATAAAGGAATAAAAAAAGTTGTTTTTAATAAACTCTCTGCCAAATCTCTAGTCACAGCCACTGCTTTCAGATTGAATAATCTACTGTCAAAAAAAAAAAAAAAAAAAAAAAAAAAAACTAAGGGATGAGTTTGTGCCCTGGTGTGAGAGAAAAAAAATTAACTGCTCATGGTCATTTAAAAAGATTTTTTTGTTTGTTTGTTTGAGCTGAAACCACAGAGGTCACATTTTTTTTTTCTAATCTTGTACTAAGCTCAAGAACAGAAGCAGGAATTGAAATGCCTTTAAAGGAACTTTGCACAGATCTTGGTATTACTGACTTACTCCTTCCTTCTTGTGATCCATTATACTCACATTTAGCAAAGAAAGGTCATTATATCAACAGCAGCGCTTTTCCCTGTCATTGATGCCTCCATTTGGAAATGGACTTTCCATTTCCCTCTTTCACCAGGGACCAAGGCACTAATTATACTCCAAGGAATGTTTTCTATTTTTTTCATGACATTCAGAATGACTCTTTCTTTGGACTGAGTAGCACCGAGTATTTTGTCAACAGCATAGGAAGGAAAATTAAGATCTCTAGTTTTAGTAAATGTAGTTGAATAAGAGAATAGTATAGATTCCAGTCTTTTGGCTAATATTAACTTTTTCTAACTTTTTGAGCTAAAAATGGTATTGAATAAAGTGATTTCTGTTACAGAGTAGTCATTTTCAATACATATATATATGCCAAAAAGCAAATGTGAGAGAAGTTCACCACTAATCAAAATTAATCCTTTAGGACATATGGCTAAAGAATAAAGCTCATAAAAAGGTATACAATTTCTTGGATGCTGATGAAGATTCAAATCCACTAACTGTATGTGATAAAAGGTATTTCTAAATCCATGTCAAAGAAAATAAACAGCACCCTGTACAGGGAACTTTTAATTATCTCTATGATAGACAGTAATGATTATACCCTGGTCCTGTCTGTCTCTTGCTCTTTGCAAAAGGGAAAGCGTATTTAGAAGAAATCGATGTCACATAGATGCATATATTTTTAACCTGTTTCAACCTGGTTTTGGAGAGTAATGATTAATTCATGGGAGCTACAATATAGCTCTGATGTTACTCAGCAACACCAATCTCTCTCTCAATTCTCGCCCCCCACCCCCTGCCTACCCCCTTTTAATGTGAAGACTTGAGGCACATCGGCACATCATATGGGTAGCTCTCTCTTTAGGTGGTGTTGAGTGTGGAACAGTATGAGTGAAAACAGGCTCATCATTGCCCATCAGCAAATATGAGGAGTAGACCTGGATTTATCTGCTATGTCAATGTCCTAATATATTTTCCAGTGTTTCTAAAGGCTGCAGGAAGACACAGTGACTCAAGTAGCTATTTATTATTATTTTGTTTTGTTTTGTTTTACAAATCTGATATTAAAATTTCTTTGAAATTCATTCCTCACCTGAGATTTTTATGTAGTTTAAGAAAGGCTTAAAACACCTGGGGAGGAGGTCACAATTTGGACTTCTTGATACCGTAAACTTTGAAGTGCCTGTTAGGAATAATGATCATAATTTTTACAGAATCCTCTTTTATGCTGAGTAGCTAAGGGTGTTAATTATAATTAAGCAGCAGTATGTGGGATGGAGGGAAAAGTAAAAGTTAAAACAAGTTTTGAACTGAAATGAAGTATTGGGAAGAATGAGAGAAAAAGATCATCAGATCATCAGTGACTTTCTGCACCTTATTCCATCTCACAGAATGAACAGTAGCCTACTAGATAAATATTACTGTAGGAAAAAATGAGATTCACGTTTCTGTCACTATGGTTATTGTATATACAATAACCCAACAGGAAAGGCATTCCACTGTGTTTCAGTTTTCTAGACAGAGTGGTTAAGTAATGGGTGGACTAGAAACAGTGAGTATCAGAACAGATCCTGTGTGTTAACCAGAAATTCTCCTTTGAATCTGAAAACACTTCATTTAAATGTGTTACTTTGGCGATTTTCTCTTATCTATGTTATCTATGCATTCAAAAACCTTTAATTTTGTTTTTAACTAGGTATGTTTTCCTATATAAACTTCTTCCAGTGAAGACTAACTCCCTGTGCTCTGTTCTGTGAAGCTAAACTTTATATAAATCTGTTATAGGCTTAGCCTTTTCTGTATGGTTCTTGTTTTCCTATTTTTATTTGGTGGAATTTAGTCCCATGTGTTTTTTTTTTGTTTTGTTTTGTTTTGTTTGAGTGTTTATTTTTCCTTTTAAAATGTGTTTTGGATAAGATGTGTTGGAGCCATGTTTGTGAGTGTGAAAGATGAAATTAGAATTTGTGGAAAGTGTTCTCACAATTTCACAAAGAAGGGGAAGCATTTCCTGCACACCTTAGGATTTTGTTTCAGTAAAATCCCTAGCCAGCAAAGCTTTTAACCTTGATTTTCATATCTATTGCTCTGCAAGAGGTATTACTCTCATATTAAATATTTCTGACTTGTATAAATTCAATACTCAATAGAAAAGGTTGGGACTGATTTTGGAGTAGTAGAATGCTTGCCACAAAATTAAATGATGCACTAGTGAATCGAGTACGAGGCAGAATATAAAATAGGTAAATGATAATTGGTCTTCTGCAAGTATTGCACTTTTAAATGAAAAATTTAATACAGCAGTTTGGAGAAAAAGTAGAAATATAAACAGGGCACATGATGTTTGTGCATACATATGTATATTCACATGCATGGACAAATATGTGTAGATATTGATGCACAGATTTTGATTGAAATGGAAAGCAACTGTGCCACATTTCCTGGAGATAAAGTGAGATGGGATAATAAACTAGTAGTATTCTGTCTCTCCCCCTCATATTTGTAAAATTGTTCAAAATTTATTTTTATGTGAGTGTGCAAAAGCATGTACATATTTCTTCTGACTTGATATTTATGTGTATACATATGTATGTATGCATAAAAAATGTATAAATAGAAGAAATGCACGCATGTATCTAAATCTATATACGTACAGAATATGTCCTCCCCCAAAAGATGAAGGAAGCAAAACGTATCAGTCTTGAAAAGCCCAATAGTTCTGCTTCTCAAAAGTTTCCTTTTTTGATACCCTTTTACACAACACAAAAAGCCATGACTGAGGGCTTCTAGCCAAGGGTGTTCCAGGGTTATCAGTATAGAAAAGTTGGACCTTGTTATGTAGTAAATGTGTTTTAAATTCGAGCTTGCTCATAGCACTTCACAACCCATGTATCAATTACAGTTCTTGTACATGGAGAAAAAAGAGGAAAGGAAAAAGGGAAGGGAAGGGAAGGGAAGGGAAGGGAAGGGAAGGGAAGGGAAGGGAAGGGAAGGGAAGGGAAGGGAAGGGAAGGGAAGGGAAGGGAAGGGAAGGGAAGGGAAGGGAAGGGAAGGGAAGGGAAGGGAAGGGAAGGGAAGGGAAGGGAAGGGAAGGGAAGGGAAGGGAAGGGAAGGGAAGGGAAGGGAAGGGAAGGGAAGGGAAGGGAAGGGAAAGTGATTTTCATTTAAATGCCATTAGTTATATTTTCTTTATGTGTGGGATCACTCTCTTTGTGCTCTCATTATATCAGGCTTTTGACATTTTCCTCAGTCTTCCCAAAGAGCCATTTGCCTCCTGCCAGCTGCCGTAGGCTTGTGCCAAAGGGATTGAGAACCAGTTACTTCTTTCTGAAAGTCAAGGCCACATAAGTTCTGTCAGGAAGCTCGTTATACTCAACATCATTGGCAGGTTTCTCCAGTACAAAATGTTACCACAAGTCACTTTCCTGACTAGTCAGCCTCAGATATCATGAAAGAAGATGTAATATCCCTGTAGTTTTTATTTAGTGTTGTTTGGAGTTGTTATTTGTACTGGTTCTTTGTTCAGGTCTAGTTGTTGACAGTAAATAAATTACTCCCCAGCTAGTAAATTGCTGCACTCTTCCAATGCTTTTGGAGCAAGAAAGCAAAGTGATGAATTGGTAGCTGTAAGAGGTTTATTTATAAATATTCTCTCAATTTCTTTCAACCTCCTCCTCCTCCTCCTCCTCCTCCTCCTCCTCCTCCTCCTCCTTCTTCTTCTTCTTCTTCTTCTTCTTCTTCTTCTTCTTCTTCTTTCTTCTTTATTATTATTATTATCAACCTTAGAAACGATGTGAAAGTAAAATGCAAAAGAATAGACTGAGAATTCCTTCTTCTGGGAAAAGAAGATGTTTAAAGCCTCTGCCTTGCATTCATTTTTACCACCCATAATGGAAAAATTATCCTTTCCCTCCTCTTTCTTCTAGGTGTCATTTTTGCCAGAAACACCTAGGGGCTTGTTAAGACCACAGCAGCTCTCTAATTTATTTACTTTTATTATTATTATTATTATTATTATTATTATTATTATTATTATTATTATTATTATTATTATTATTTTCTTTTAGAAAACCAGGGAAAGTTATTGCAGTCAAGGCCACATATCTTAAATGACTCAGATAATAGTTTTTAGTACCCCCCCCCTTTTTTTTTTTAGTCAAACGCAGATCAACAGAAACTGAAATGCCTTTCCTCTCTGACAACATCTGAATTCACAAAGAAAATAAATTCTATCAATAAATTCCTAAGTGGTATAAAAAAATCTTGACTAAAATTCAGCTATTTAAAAGTCAGGTTACTGGGCTGTTTTATGACCAGAAATCATAAAGCTTGGCAGCAAGGCTACCCAGAGGATAACTACATTAACTTTTATTCTGATTTGTATCTGAAAAACTGAAAATGAGAAGTCAGTCCAAGAGCTTCACTACAAATTCCAAATCATATATATATATATATATATATATATTTATATAACTCAGTAAGATGTATCACAATAAATTGATGCCTATCTTCACTGTTTTCACTGCTTGGCAGTTTGCTTTGTGCTGCTGTAAGCAATGCACAAAATCAAGCAGTAAAGATCAGCCTGTCTTCCTCTTCTTCGGCATTTCTCTGTTTCTTATTGTGTCACTTGGTTACCAGCTCTTATCTTCAGTCCTTTTTTTTCTTCTTCCCCATCATCTACACTGATGTTAAAAAGTGTCTTTAATTCAACTGTAGTGTCTTAGAAAATCCATCTGAGAAGATCCAAACTTAAAGAACTGATCAACCTTGGATTCTGTTAGTTTTGATGGGGATTGAAAATATTCCTGTGTCAAAATCTAGTCTTTTAAAAGTGTTGATAAAAAAATTCCCTGAGCTATATTAGCTGATAGTGGAAAGAAGAAAGTGCAATGTTACAATGTTTTTCCCCATTCCCAAGGACATTCTGATGAATTCGTTTGGAGGAGAACTTCTTATTCTCCTCTAACAAAGATTTAAATTTAAATTTCAAATATAAATAAGGATTTTGTTTCAATATATAAATAAATAGAAGCTATCACCAGAATATTTTATTCTGTATCTTCTAAGGCTCTCCCTCACTGTTTGTATTTATCTTGTTTATTACTCTTGTGAAAAAAGGTTATTTGAAAACAAAGAATTATATATAGGATATGTTCTCTGAGATAACCAAAATGGGTTAAAAAAATAATAATAATTAAAAAAAAAATATCTGAATACAATTTAATGTATATCTATGTTGATTTTACCTCAGTGTATCTTTGTCAGATGTTGCTAGTCTATCAGTTATGCGTTTTCCTTTCCACCTTTAAAATTCCAGAAGATGTATTTAGTGCAAATAAGAACTGTTAGGATTTAAGACAGAAAACTCTACATCCCCTTTTTCAGTTTTGCCTTGTGACTAGGTTGTATGTAAATGGACAGAGTAGGTCAATCATATAGAAGGAAACACAACGAAAATCTCATCATGATATTTGGCTGCTGCAGAGTGCTGCAGAGACTTTTGTGGTCTGGTGTATGGCATTGCTTTACTCCAATTTAACACAGTAGCATAACCTCATGTACTGTTAATACATAATAGGACTGTGTGAAGATCATAATAGGACATAGTGAAGATCATTGATATTTAAAAATGGTATGTTCCTTCCTTCTAACCTAGCTCTTACTAGAAGTAAGTAAAGTTGAAAACTTCTGACAACACTTATGATATGATCCATGCCAGTGGAAAAAAAAATTAAATCAGCATTACTTCAAGGCAACTTAATGTAGTTTAACAAATAGAATTGAAAGAAATATTGATATTCATGTCAGCAAGCTTGATGCTTAAATGTATCATCTAAATGAGGTTTTACTTCATTAAAATGTGAATAAAGGACTTGAAATATATAAATAAATTAATCAAATAAGTCCAGAAATGGGCTTTCAATGAGTCTAACATTTTGACTAGAATTTTTCTTGAAGAATTTCAAAGAAAGCTTAATTACAAATGGTTTTATATATTATTTATAATAATTTACAGAACTCTAAAATGGATTGCAAAAATCAGACTGCTTGCCGCCTGATTTGAAATCAGATATATTCCCAATGATTTCTTGGTGAAATAAACTTAAATTCACAAGCAAGGCTTAAATATGATTGGATTCCAATGTTTCCTGGGGACTGTCTATGGCTACTGGATTTGGTTCATCCAAATACATCTTAGACCTTTAAAACTTAGATCATCATATCTTAAACATCATCATAATTTAAAAGAGGTATTTAAGATAGGTGGAATGAAATTCTCTCCAGTTGCCTTTATCTCCCTACTGACTATAAAGTGAGATCAGGTCACTAATTTGTACTAGGTAATTAACAATCTAAAAATTATTTAAGTGAGCTGACTCTTGAGCTGAGTGTCTAACTCATCTTTTTAATAGTTCATTCAGGCATACTCACATACTTCTGGTTTGCATGTTCATTAATGTTTTATTAAGTGTTAATTAATCTTCCCCACATGTAGTGGTGCAGCCTGGTAGTGGTATAAAATTGGACATTCTGTTCAGCTATAACGGAATACAGGTAGACTCACTCCACCTATTTAGAAATCAGCTTTTGGATATGTGATTTTTTTTATTACTATTATTTTTTTTTCAGTGTCTTGTCTTTTTGTACTGATTAGGTGGGAGGTATTTACCAGTATTTTAGATCTGTCATTTGGGAGTATTTTGGGACTGAAACTAAACTGTCGGATGTCTAGGCTAAGTTGAAAGGATTCTGCCCAAAATTTGACAGCCAGGGCTACATAAAAAGCAGCATGACAGACTAATCCTAGCAAAGGATTTCCCTAGCAAATTGAAAAAATCTTAAGTTTTCTTTAAATCCTAATGCGTTTATTTGAGTACTGCAAGACAAAACTGACAGTTACTGTCAGCAGTCCTGCAAAGACAGAGCACAAAAGCCTTTTTAGCCCAGGGAGTCTGAATAGAACCTGTTTGCAGTCTGGATTAAAGCTGAAATGGTAAAAGGGTTTAACACAGTTACCACACCTCAGCTGCTGTAATGCATCACCTATGTCTAAACTGTGGGCTGTAGGAACGCTTGCACAGATTGAGCATCACATGTTTTCATGGTGATTGAACGGCCTGCAGAGAGGTTGTGCCATGCTCTTGGTAGGTCTGGATGATGCGGGGGACCTGCCCTACGCTCTGCAGACAAAGAGGTTCGCCAGGCAATGAATCAAAGCAGTGACTTAGTAACAGATAAAAGCTTACAGGTAGCACTGAGTTTATTCTACTGTCCAGATTAGAAGAAGAATTTCTTCCAAGTAGTGTTATTATGTCACAGACTGCCTGTGGGGTCCATCGCATTTCACATATTGACTGTGGAAGTAAAGGTTTATTTCAGGCAAGACAAAACAAAAACAAATGAACAACAATGACATCAACAAAAACAAATGAGAGGAAAAAGACAGTGAGAGAAAAGGGAAATTCAAAACCTTCTGCAGAGTGTGCTCTAATGATCTTTCCAGTGCAACAGGAGGTCCCCAACCATACATTTTCCCTAGCAGTATACAGTTTTCACTAGGGCCTGTCAAGGGTCTTTGCAGGAAACTTTTTGGTTTTCCTTCTGTATGCCTGTTCCTACTTACAATGCTGCTGGTGCTGATAGGAGTGTGGTTTGGTCATGACTATACTCTGCTATGCTTTTAACTAGGCCTCCTTCTCCTGTAATATAAACAAAACCCTACAAATCTAGAGGTACGAAGAGAACTGCAGAGAAAGGGTAAGACAATGACCTTAGGCAATCATTTCCTATGAGAAACCCACTTCCCATAGGAAACTTAATTTCTCTTACCATGAGAAATACCCCATCTAGGTATTCAGATGCAAGGCCGTGAACAGTTGCACAGATTAGAGGAAAACACTGGAACAGAAACAGGAGAGTCCCAAGTCCTAAGGCAAAAGGTTTCACAGTTGCAAGTGGAAAACAGTGTTACCAGATTAAAGTTTCAGATTTACCCATGGAAGACTGTTTTTTTTTTTTTTTCATTACAAAATTTATGATCCTTAAAGTACAACACAACACTACACATGGTACTAATTTGTCAATGTACTTTCAAAACTAGATTAGGTGATGAAAGCACCAGGGATTAAAATATTTTCATGTTATATAAACTGCATAAAAGTATTACTGTATTACTGCATGTTTGGCTACGGACTATTGCTGCATGTCATACATAGTTCCACAGTAATATTGAAAATAAAATAAATAAAATAAAAAATAAATAAAATAAAAAATAAATAAAATAAAATAAAATAAAATACTAAGCAAGAATCATCAATCTGATGTTGAAGAGTAAATGATCAGTTACATTTGTTCCAGATTGTAGGAGAAGAGAAAAAGGGTAGTCTCTTTGACAAGTTTGACTTTAGCTCAAAAGGTAAAACAGAAATCTGTCCCAAAAAATGTTCAGTGTTTTAAGAAAATTGCATATGTATTTGTTATTTGTCTTAATCAAAATGATATTAAGAATAATTATGTTAACAATGTAAATTCTTGTAGCAAAAGATAGATATAGCTTTGAAAGATCAATGTTTCCAAGTTGCATTAAGTCTGTTGTTTAATTTAAGAACTTGGGAAAGAATCAAGTATTATAAATATACCTCCTTATTTAAGGCTAAGTGATAACATCAGATTTGTTCTTATACTTATCTCAAAACCTCTAAACACTGACTTAAAAAAAAAAAAAAAAAAAGAAAAAAAAAAAAAGAGTGCTATGAGCCCAAATCCTGATACCTTGGGAGATTCTGCCATATACCTCAATGTGCTCCAGTATATCAGTACAGAAGTGCTGCTGCCTCGTCCTATGGATCACCCTGGCTACCACATATTAGAAAGTGGAGTTCCAAGGCAGGCCATGGTTTGGTCAGACAGGGAGCTCTCAGTCACAGTTACTGGGGTTCTATTGTCACTTTGGCAGTATTTTTGAGTTTTACACAGGAGGTGTGAACAATATCACTGCAGTATGTCAACAGTATGTGAAGATGTGGAAAATAAAAGTAAGGGAAATGTACCTTCTAAAGTGTATGGGAAATTTAACAGCAGGTAATTCTTCTGTGCCACAGGGCATGGCTTGGCAACATACTCTATTTGAAATCCAGACACTAGGCTTATCCTTCATGTCAGCATCAGCTCCTTCATGCCTTTTTTTGGCTGTTTTATATCTTTGCATTCCAGTAAAAGAAAATATGCTATCAATAGGGTATTAGACAATATATGTATATAATTTTTTACTTACTAAAAATATAAAATGTATTGCAAATGCTTCTCAAAGTCACAGAGGAAGTACTTGCTGTCTCCTTTGTTCCAAGAGAAATAGAGATGTTTTTCAGACAATGATTCAATAAATGAAGAATATTTTCTTTGTCATATTGGGGAAAATGAAAATGTTAATTTAGAAACAGACTTAGCATTAACAGCTAGTGACAAAGTGTAATTTTAAAGTTAAATATCAGATAACTATTAACCACATACTTGATAAATAAGGACAAACAACCTACTCCCACATCCAGATACAAGCCTGTTAGTTTCTGATAACAGTAAATATTGTGTTTAACACCTTGCTGAATTCTCTGAAGAGTGATACAATACTGTTTTCTGGACAGCTCCATTTGTTGGAAGTGGGAAATCTTGTAACTGTCTTTGAAAGTAACCTGAGATATTACATGCTTAACAGTGCAACATGTTGATAATATATGACATAAAATATTATCAGCAATTTTGTGGGGAGAGTTAATATCAAAACAGAGAAGGATAGATATTTATGACATCTGAAATCATGATTCTATTACTTCCTCCCTTTCAAGGAAAAGGGAAAACAATGTAGGACTTAATGTGTATACTGTTCATAATATTTTGAATACCTTGTGCTGGTTTATTGTTTGTTCTATGGAAGTTTGGATCCCTGAAAAGCTTTTATGATCACCTCATATTATTCAAGGTGGCCATAAAGTGCTACATATATGTATGCAACTGAAGTTATCTCATCAGGACCAACATTTTGTGACTGAACTAGGATGTGACTCTTTGAAAAGACATAGTTACTTGTATTAAAAACTTCAGATGGAACAGCTATGGATAATACTTGTCCATTGTAATAAATGGTCTTTACTTCCATTTGAATTTTAATTCACAGAACTTGATGTACTTTGTATCTGAATTTTCTCAGTGGGAGAATGGGGTGGAAATTAATTTCTTCTCTCACTCTTTGTTTACCTTTCAGACTTAGTATGCCATGGCTGTTATAGTTCATATAAAACATATGAGCAGAAAAAAAAAAATCTGTAGTTATTCTCTAGCTATTGCACTGGCAGATTTTTTCAAATGTAGTTGTGTCTTATGCAAGGAGCTTTTCTCACACTAATGTCTCTTTCCACAGGCCCTCTAGCAGTGAAACGCATTGTACCCACATTTGTAGCATAATGTCTCACTGATTGACTTTCTGCTCAGAAGTAAAAAACACAATTGAATGGTGACACACTATAAGAACACACTCCACTACCCTAACACAGCGTTATAGCTCCTCACATCAGAAACAGCTTATTAGCATCACATAAGTTAGTGCAACAAATATATATGTTGAACAGGTCCTATGCATGGGGAAAAAAAAAAAAAAAAAGAATTTCAGAGATGTATTTTACTTTCCAGAAGAATATGCGTACGAAAAAAAGGTAAAAATACCAATCACATTTTTGGATATAAGAAGGAGAAACATGAAAAGGGTAGGTACAGAAATAAAGAGAGAGTAAAAACTTCTAGAGCTTTTGTCCTGAAGGGAAATATAGGCTTGACAGAGTTTACAACTGATCCGAACATAAAAGCTTTATTAACTTAACAACAACAAAAAAGGTTTTAAAACGTGTTCTTTTTTTCCCCCAGATTTTATTAGAAGAAACACTTTAATAGTTCCCTCAGGTAACTGATAGTCATTGCTCAACATAAACAAGTGATGAGTTTTGGATGCTACAAGCTGTAGTGAAGTGCTGGACGTGATAAACCAATTTCTGTTTCCTTTGATGAAAATCTTCTGGTTTTCTGTGTAAGTACTTTTTTATTTCAAAATCCTTTCCATTTTCTGTTTCATGCATGAGCTGCAATCCATAAAACACATGTTCTATTAGCACAGTGCTCAAGCTAGCCATTTGATGTGACATTCCTGGCTATATTTCTGCATGGGATCCAGTTGTATTCTTGTTATATTGATTTTTTCACCTGCATGTCTTTGAATGGTCAGTAACAGCTTTACCAAAGGATTAGGACCTGGGGCGACAGTGGATGTGCTGTTCAGTGCCATTCCCTGAACCATTTAGTTCTCACCCTTGCCTTTAGACTGTTATAAATTGAACACTGTTTCTTCTGTGAAGTCTGCCACACATTCAAAAGAATGTAGCAGAAGTATTCAAAAAGATGCTTCCTCATGTACTTGACCCTGCACAAGATCTTGCCCTCTGTTTCTGAAATAAAATCAAAGAGCTGACTGAGCTTCCGCTTGAAATATGGTGAAGTTCCTTGAACCATGAAGTTCAGCTTCCAGGCTGAGCTGGAATGCAGAAACTGCCATATGGAAGGAGACAGTTTCCTTTCCTAAAACACTGGTGACTTTTAGTACCCTGGATGAGTCAGAATGAGGAGCCTATCATTGATAAAATTAAGCTAGAAAGAGGTATGCAATAGCATATTCTTATAGGTAAGATAAATTTAAATATATGCACATATGCAGTTTCTCTTCTATAATATTTTAATTTTACAATCAAACTGGCACATAAACAACTAATAATAATAATAATAAAATAAAAAATCTTTGAACGGACTTGTTTGTTCTTTTACACAGGATGTGTTAACATCTTTTTTTCCTTCTTCATAACAGTTATGAAAGGAGATGCTGTTAGGGCTCTGAACGAAATATGAAATTCTCTTAAAGCCATGTAGCTTTACTGAATTCAGTACCACTGCCTTACTTCCCATACACTGAGAATCTGTATCATTTTCCAGAGCAAATTTCTTCAGCCTGATTTGTTACATGTGCAGAGATGCTAGAAGAGGCAAATCTCTTCAAGCTACTGTGATCTTTAGATAAAAGACACTTCCATAAGTTAAAAAGTATTATTATGATGATGGTGATAATTTAAGTGTACATTTTATTTGAAATTTACCAATTTACTTGTAGTTTTGTGTTCTCCATGAGTTTTTTATTCTACAAATGTCAACTTCTTCCAAATCACAGTCCCTTCCATGACTACAAACTATTAAAAACAGAGAGGGGTACAGTTTCAAAGTAGCGCGTAGGAGGTATTAGCAAAAATCCTGTTATACATGAACAGATTCTAGCACATACCTCCCTTGCAGTGCTTTGAAAATGTATCCCTTCATATAAAAATACCTGCATGGATGGTAATATCGAGAACAGACTTTCTTTTGCTTTGCTTTCTATTTGCTTTGTTAGAAGAGCTTTGCATTCTTTGAAGTCCCTAAATTTATTCAAATTAACCCTTTTTGTAGCAAACAGGGGAGAAGTCTGTGATTATACAGAAGTTCTCCAGAGATTTATTCAAAAGCCCACACAGTTTAGGGTGATTTTTTTCCAGCTTGTTCCACTAATCCGACAAGCATTAGAAAAGCAACATTAAAACTGACAAAGAAAATACAGCAAATCAACCAAAACTCAATCAAAACATAGCAAAACGTAAAGTGAAAGATCAATAGAGATGTGAAATAGACACTTTAAGCTTATTTCACCAGGGATTTTTAGAATTTATTTATTTATTTATTTTTTACTTAAAGCAGATGTACAAAAGCATGACTTGCAGCTTTTGATGATATCTTTCCAGAATGTGATAAGAATATATAGATGCACAGGCACAATAATTGGCATTTTTTTTTCAAACTGGCAGAACACTGTATACTAAATACCAACTTAAGGTACTGTAGAAACAAAGATTTTTCTGTTTCTTACGGTTAAAGAATGTACAATAGCCATCTCTCCAAGGCATGAAACTTCTAGAAATTATCTTGTTGCATTAAGGAGTAAAAACTCTCAACTTATTCCCTCAGCTGCTGCATAATTCCATCATCTGTAGTGAGTTCTTATATATTTTTTTTTAAATTATTTATTTATTTTTATTTTTTTCCAAAATAATACTTGGCACCAATAAATTATACAGACTTTTTATATCCATTAGCTATAAAATTATTTTTTTATTTCATCCATTTTACATAGCTGATCTTTCATTTGTATTAAATCTTGAATCTTGCATTCTAAGAACAGGAAAGTCAGAAAAGCAAATTTACTTCTTTATTATTTTCTATAATTTTATAATACTTTTTCTTTCTCAAATGGACCTACAGCCAAAACAAGACTTTAGACAGGCCACTCTTATTTGCAGTTTCAATGGAAAGAAGTAGAATTCAGACTCTCAGATAAAAAAGAAATAAATTGTTTTAACACTCTAGTGTTACCTCTCATAGTACTCCCATTAAATAAACAAACAAGCACACATTTTTTTGTTAAAAACAAACAAACAAATAAACAACAACAAAAACAAACAATCAAAACCACCAAAATCCCCCTAAAAAACATCCATATAGAGTGGACACATCTTTTCCTGAATAGCAAGACACCTGTTTCCTGCATCAGCTCTGCCACAATTCAGAGATGCTCCAACTCTATTTCTAAGAACCAGATATCCGTCTTTCATGTAATAGAGTTGGTTATCAAACTCATCATGCAGCATGAGGAAAACAAAACAAAACAAAACAAAACAAAATCCTGTCTTTTATATGTCTGGGTCTTAAGTTAGAATTTAGCTAGAAACATTGCAATTCCAGACTGGTATACGTTTAAGAACAAGGTAGAACATACATGGTTTTATTTGTTTGTTTTTTCTTCTTGGGGGGTGGGGAGAACACATTTTTAACATCTGTACACTGTTGTTTTTCTTCCTGCTTTAAGAAACTTTGGTAGAACATCAGATCATGAGTATGGAGCAAAATGGAGGAAAATTGCCACCAGCACAAGCTCAGCTACTGTCCAAATCTGACATTACTTTTTCTGCGAGGGCTAGAAAAATGTCTTTCCAAGTGGCTAGGGACATATTGATGCTTCTAATTGGGCATGCCTGAGGGAAAAAGAGCACTTGAGGACTGAACAGTAAATGTTCAGAGGCACTCTATACATATTTAACTGCATCTTAACAATCTCATGTGCATCGTTTGTGATGAAATAAAACAAGAATATTTTCTGCTTCTTAAACAATAATGTGACACATGTCAAAGAAAAATCAACATTAGTAACAGTACATTTGGTATCCAAGCATTTTTTAATTTACTATGTCTTTGAGAAGCTTTATTCATACAATGAAGTAATGCACAATTATATTGTAGGGTGGGTCTATCTAAAAGTTGAACAGCTAGTTTAAGCTAGTTTTTGTACTAATTTAGGAACTTGTCTGAAGATGTCTGAAAGAAGGATCCTATGTAATTTACCTTTTTTTTTTTTTTTCATCATTTTTAAAAAGCTATAGTCAGATGAAGTGAATCTAACCTGAAAAGGCTCATAACATGCTCAACTGTAAGTATGTGAGGAAGAAGACTCCTGTTCATTAGAGCACTTAGGGCCCTTGAGCAGGAGCTTAAGTACATACCTAACTACCATGCTTAATAGAAAGGCGATTTATGCTTGTACTTGCAATCTTTATAGGGATTATTCTGAACTCTTTTGTAGCAACATAATCAGGTTGCATAGAAATTAACCAGGAAATACATGAAGATTTAATAGATTGCCTTTTTAACTAAGCAATGGAATACTAGAGAATGGATATACTTTTCTATTAATATATTTCAGCTGATGCAACACTAAGTGAGACTAATATTTCACATTCTTTTCTTTCACAGTTCTATTGAAAAGCAAGACACAGGGGTTTATTCCATTTCTCTCCTCCCTCCCTCCTCCCTCTAAGAAGCTTGCAGTCTCATCAAATTCAGATATGCAAACAGACAAAAGCGATCCTCCTGGCTACCTAATTCTAATTCAAGCTGCTTTGCACAGCTACACTATTAGGAGGCCACATTCTGCCAGAATGATTGCCTTTTCTGCATACTTATTAGCTAACTCGGTGCCTAGAAATGTTTTGTCTTGTACTGTGCAATCATTTTTGGATGCCCTTCTTGAAAAGAAACTGCAGCTCAGCTGCATTACAGGCCTTGCTCTTGTACAATCTAGCAGATCACCTAGGTCAGGCACACCTGATTACTGTGTGGTGAATTATGCAGATTCTCCTGGCCCTTTATGGGATAAATCTCATAATTTAAGTGAACACTACCTTCCTACAGAAATTATAAATTAACTTTCGAGTGTTTCTGTAGCTGGATAACAATTAGATGTCATAAACTGCTCAAAATAAAATGGAAGAGGGAAGGAAGGAAGGAAGGAAGGAAGGAAGGAAGGAAGGAAGGAAGGAAGGAAGGAAGGAAGGAAGGAAGGAAGGAAGGAAGGAAGGAAGGAAGGAAGGAAGGAAGGAAGGAAGGAAGGAAGGAAGGAAGGAAGGAAGGAAGGAAGAAATCTCTATTAAAACCTACAACTTACTTAAGCTATTTCTATAAGAATATTCCTGACTTCTATTTCTGTGTAATTTTATCAGATTTCCGTTAGGATCACATAATGCTAGTCCATATAGAAAACTACAGAAGTGCCCATATATAAGTATTGTTTAAACATAAAAATAATTCAATTGTATACTGAACAAATTTAGTCTCCTTGGCTTGTGAAATGTCAGTGGAATGATGTAGACCCAGTAGACTTTTTTTTTTTGGGGGGGGGAGAGCGGTGAGGGGTGGTGGCAGTGGTGGTTATATTTAATGTATTATGTTTATTTCCTGGACTGAAATAATGGAAGGGGGAAAACTACTGTTTGTTCATATGACATAACTCAAAGACAAACATTGCTTTACCTGGTGTACACATCCCCCACGGGCATGTGTTAGGACTGAACCAGCAGAAGCTCTGGAGTGTGATTAGAAAGATAACACCTAACACCAAGTTAGATACTTATTGAAAGTTATTCATATAAGTTCTTTTTATGCTTTAGGAAAACAATAACTTCCAGAGGCTGCTTCACACTATATGTCTTAAAGGTTTATTTCCTGTTCCTTCAGAGTGTATTAGTTACTAGCTTACCATAGGCCGCTGAAGTTAGGTGAAATTATTTTCTTTCACTGCCTATTATTTTCCATATCACCTTCTACGTTATTCTTTGTCTCTTTCAGCTGCAGCATGTTTCTGCTAGAAAATGGATGATAAACCTAGGTGGATCCAGATCCACTCAATACAATGTTGTTATCACAACCATACTTAATGGGAAATTTTTGTATGAGTTTAGCAAGAACATAGTTAAAATATCCCTAGTCAACCTGAGAAGATTTCTTATGAATGGAAACCATATAAAAGCTTACATTATGAAATTTAAGACATTTTTGTTGTTGTTGTTGTTCCATTGTTTCTTGAAGTCCTCACAGTGCTGGGTGGAATTCTGAATGTATGCAAGACTGAGCCTCTTATGAGCTAAACAGAAAACATTTTCAATACAAAAGAGAGATTTCTACCATATCTCTCTTACATGGAGTTATCTATAGATTGTCATCAGGTAATGGAAAAATGGGAATTCATCACAGTGATGGATTTGTGAGATCTATGGGAATCTGAATTTACAGACAGCAGTGAGGTTTTCTGTTTTAAAATCTGAAAAATAATACCACAGAACAGATAGTACATTGGAATAGCAATGATACAGTTTCTCTACATGACATTTCATTTCTGTATGGCAGCAAAGATCAATATACTTTCCTATACATCTTGAATTAATATCCCTTGCTACTAAAGAAAAAAATATTGTAACAAAACTGCCCGCTCTATGTTGCAGACCTCTCACCATAATAAAGTAATAATGCATACATTTCAAAGTAGGAGATTCTTTCAGGTTAACGTCAACATAAAAAATAATTTGATATTATGATATACTGAGTTGGTCTGCATTACTATTTCAAGAAGGAATTTTACTTTTAAAAAGCTCATATGTCAATAAATACCACAAGCATTGCTGCAGTGGATTTTTCCTTTAGTGGGTGCTGTGTACAAATTAAGGGCTATGCATAGCTCTTTTATTAACTCATTTGAAATCTCTTACAATAAAGGTCAGACTTTTTTTTTTTGACAAAAGTTTTCTTGAAGGAAGGTAAAGATACTACAAAACAGCTCCGCTTTTCCATAGCATTCACTTAAGAAATTGAAAAACCTCTTTTGAAAATGTTCCATATTATGAACTTTTTACTCTTTTTCATTATAATTTTTTTCTTTCACATTCTGATTTTTAATTCAGATATTAATAACTAAAATATGCTTTTCTAAATATTTTAAATGAAAATATATATATTTAAAAATATTTTTCTCAAGTAAGACTTTTTAAAAAAGGCTTTTGGCTTCCTGAGTATAAAAAGACTATATCATTGGATCTTCATTATTCTATATGTTTTTTTTGTGTGTAAAGACTTTCAGAACTCTTGATGTACTGTGTTACACTAAGCTGTATGAGCATACAGATCTATATGAGACATAACATTAAGAGATTTGATTGTTAGTGTATTTTATTTTATTTATTTTTTAATGGAAATTTGGATGTGCTAAACACCTCCTCCAAAGTGGGCAAGCAAAAGAGTGTGTTGCAGACTATAACGGTAAACTATTCTGGTTCTCTATTAATTAATTATTTAATTATTTTATTGTTGTGATGATCAAGGGAATGCTAGTGTATTTAAATACAGTAGGAGGAAAAGTTACAGAACAAATCCTGTGGTTATAATTGAGCATCTTGTTGCACACCCACATCATATGAACTCCTCCTTCTCAAGCTGCAATTAAGCAGCCTGAATCGCCAGGGAGAAATAGGTACTCAGAATCAGCTCCCCCACCTCCTTTAACAAAAGATTAGACTGTTTTTTGTTTGTGTATTCATCTTTAATGCTTGTGTTAGACAGCTAGTCAGGCAGCATGGACCAGGGCTGTTCATTTGCCTTTTCTAAAAGCTGTGATACAATCAAGGGCGGAGCCTCTGGAGAGATGAGTTTGCCCAGAGGAGCAGGATGGGCCAAAGAGAGACTGGGACCGGGAAAAGGTGCCTGAGGTATGAATAGCATCTGGGAACTCAAAGGGGAGCAGACAAGTTTCTGAAATAAAAGATAGAAGGAAATTTCCCTACAGTCTTTAGGAATGGCTATGAGATAGTGTGTTGCAACCCAAGAAGCCACTGAAAATTATTAGAGTAAAACTGCAGCAAAGGGAGTGGTCTTCCTAAGACAAGGTGGATGGGGAAGAAATTTGTTTTGAACCCTTTAATCTTTCTTAAACAGAAAAATTGTGTTTCCTCTTTAAAGAATTAGCTTATTCTAGTACAGTATTTTATGACCCAAGGAACCCTTCCTTTAGAGACAGTAACCAGATCATACAAAAGAAATGTCCAGGCAGTCCAACATACTCAGCTTTTGCAAATAGAAGGTCTTTTCACGTCTCTTTGATTCAGTGCTGGAGCTCAAGGACTGAGAAGTCCATGTTTCTTATTTCCATTTCCTCCTTGTGCTTCTCAGATTGGAAAGGGAGCCTGTCCCAGCTGAAGACCTTAGACCCATCTGAGTCTCCTTCCTCCCCTTCTCTCTGATTTCTTTGAGCTGTTTTCAATGTTACCATTTATTCCTAAAAACCAAACAAACAAAACAAAAACGAAGCAACAACAACAACAAAAACAAGTCAGCTTTATCTGGGGTATCGTTGTATAGTTTTGCTGTTCTCATTGGATAACTATCATGTTATAATTTTTCCTTCATAATCCATTGAAGTCTGGAGATTCCATCCACAGACTTCAATGATGGTTACATCCAAGCTTCTGGTGATAGCAAATTCTCTGTGTTTTAACATGTGCAAATTATGGCACAGTTTATCTGGTTAATGATTTTCCAGTGTTGAGGAGCACATAGCTAAACTGCTGAACTTTCATCTGTTAATAGTGCTTATATAATATGAATCAATGTAATCTAATAGGATCTGACCTGAAACCACAGCTTCCTAATATTACATCACAAATTTAAAGCAGCAGCAAGTATTTAGAAGACAGTGAAAGGTTTGTGCTCTGTAAAAACTCACTGTGTCCTTAGCCAGTGAAGTTAATAACTTAGGTGTATTAAATTACCCTGAGCATGATATATATTTTTTTCAAATTCACTTTTCTGTGAAATGATTTAAAATGGCATCAAAGACCTCTACTATAAAGGGATCAATTTAGATGACTTCAAAAACAGTAAAGCCTGATTTAGACTTTAATTGAAAGTTTAGTTCTTTCCCTTCCTCTCACTGATATTATTTCTTGTTAAAAAGGCTTTTTGTAAAGACATCTAAAATCTGAAGTAAGACCTAAAGTATATATATACCCAGGGTTTCTTCTTAAGAACTTTTTCTGAAATACAAGGGAGGAAACAACAAGAAGTCACAGACAAAATATCCCTGCGGCTATCTGTTAGGTTGGTCACACAAAACATCCTGCTCATCCACAGCCCAAAGCTCCAAGGACTAGATGCTAAGAGCAAACAGGTGGAGCATGGAAGTTATCTTATTCACCATTATCTTGGAGAGCTACTGCCTCATGGCAACCCTTTGGGAAACATTAGTCTATGAGGGCAGTTCATGCCATTTTTGCACTCTTCAGAGTGACTTGACTCATGTCGCTTCCACATTGAAAACTCTCTAGCTCCTGGCTAGTTTGCCTTCCAGAATTGGTTTTCTCTTGAGCTTGGGTGAGAGCCAGCATGTCTCCAAATTGCCTTTGGTAAATTTGGTGCAATTGAAGACAAATGTTGCAAAAACTGTACCTTTATAACCTACCATCATTGCTGATGGTGTTTTAAAGGTCTGCAGAACTAGTAGACATCTAGAACTCATCTGTGGTGCACTTTTCTTTCCTCACTTAACTACGCAAAATTGATTCTATTGGAGGACCTTTAAAGGACATTTTTTTCAAGGAAGAAAAATTTAATAGTTGCATTAATAGGTCACCCTGGCAGAGTAACTTGATGTTAGTATAAAGCAAGAGGTAAGCACATCCAAGATAGAATCAGTATAAAGGGAAAAGTGTCAACCATGGATAGGAACAGGAAGATGTTTGATGTGAAACAATAAAAAGAACAAAGGGATTGTTGTAAGATGAACAGCAACATACCAAGCTATATAATATGAAAAACAAACTAGATGGCTTGCTTAGACTAGATATCTTGTTAGTTGCAATGAATCAGGAGACAATTAACTATAGAAGTGGCAATTTTTAGGAGGTAAGCATTCATGAAAGCTTTTTCTTATTTTCTAGTGAAGTTAAAAAAAATGACTGACCGGCCTTGCTCTAGTGTTGCACAGGTTAACCATTATTTCATGTAAGTTCTAGAAAAATAATTTGCTCTGCAGATGGGATTAATATATGCTAAGGCATATGTGGAAGTACTAAGGCCAAAAACAAATGAGTTCAAGGACTTTCTGTCATGTCCGTGCACAAATAGCACTTCTATAATTTTTTTGTTATGCTTTTTTTTTTGTTTGTTTTGTCTTGGTATAAAGACTGTGATCTATTTTCCTCTCCTAATTGTAATCTCCAGTTGTAATCTCCAGTTGTAATCTCCAGTTGTAATCACTTCTGAGGTAGGATTCTGAGCTATATAGAACTACAATCTCATCTCTGCAGACACTTTGCTTTGGCTTATATTATGATTGCTTTTATTGCATAACAGTTTGCACTGAAGGTCTCTGAGAGCAGTGCCCTGCAACATTTTACTGTTAAGCGATGTAAAGAGCATGACCACCTCCTCCAGCTGCTCCAGCCCAGGACATCTCCTGTCCGGCTGCTGGGCCCAGCCCAGTGCCTGGGACCCAGGACCTCTACCCAGGATCTCTGCCCAGGCTGGGGGACACAGCTGCTGCTTTCCTCTTTGCAGGTTCAGCTGATGAGCTGAAACTGAGCCTGTACCCTAGGCACACACAATCACACAAAGGCACACCCAGATGCACACACACAGGACAGTGACAGGGTTGGTCACAAAGAATGCCACATACAAAGCACTGCTTTTAAGAGCGCCTACACACTGGATTCACATAAAACAAGCACAGCCAGCCAAGTCCCCTACTCGCCTTGGCTGACGGAGAGAGCAGAGCCTTGGTGCAGTCACACACGACATCCCCAGGCTCACCACTACACACACACATTCACAGATCCCTTGAGCACCAGCAAAGCCCCTCTGACAGCCCTGTGCCCCTGCCACACCCTGTGCCCCCTAACCTGCCCCACGGGTGCCTGGCTCGCTGGCTGCTCCTGTCTACTGCTGGCTGTACGCATGCAGCTCTCACACACTCACACTCCCTCAGCACCCACACTTGCAGGTCCCTCTGGGTGCACCACCACGGAACCCATGCCCACCTGATTCCCTGGCCCACACCCAGGGCCACTTCTCGCCAGCTGGTTCAGCTAAAAGTTTGATGGCGAATGTACACTTTCTGTCAACCCCCCTCTTTGTTCCTTCTCCTTCCCCTCCTCTCTGCACATACCCATGGGTTTGCAGTTTTCCAGCACCCTTCACAGTCCAGGGCCCCTGTTTTACAAACCTACCAGTTGCAAAGTGCAGGCTGAGTTTCCTGGGAGTGGCACCATTAGTTTCTTGATAGACCATGAATTAATGTGACTGGGACACTGTGTCTGTGTTTGTTTTGTCATGTCTGTGTCTTGGCATATTTTGATTTCTATTTTCCCACTTTCCCCTAAATTTACTATTTGACAAGGTCCCTGATCAGAAAACCTTGATGGAATTAACTTTCTCACACTTCCACATGTCCTCATGAATTAGTGTGGCTGACTGGGTTTGTTTCCATCGCTTCCTCCTTTATCTTTTGCTGGTCAGGTTTGTTTATGGCTTCCTACTTTTCTTATTATCCCTTGTTGCATTGAAAAAGGTCCTTGATCAGCTACCCTTTTAGGAGCAGACACTCTCTTTCGGTATACACTTATATTTATGTGTGAAACTCATGTCACAGCAGTCTTACAGTATCTTAAGGATTGTACTAAGTTTAGATGGGGCATCTACACCAACAATAGGCCCCAACAGACTCCAGAGTCAGAAGGAGCCTGCTGAGTGCACTCAAAGGCTGGTGGCTGTGTAAGCAGAGTATCTGCAGATTGCCTGTAAGGAAGCTTGTAAAAGTTCAGTGAGTGCTTTCACTTTGTAAGAATACCACTGGGCTCTGGTGTTGACTTCAGCAATGCAAAAATTCAAACGACACAGTTATGTCCAATAATACAGAAGAGAACTTAAAATCTTGAACTTTGCATCCAGGGAAGAAGCCAGGAATTTTTCTTCTGGAAAACAAAACAAACCAAAACATTTAATTAAAATAAAAACAAAAAAACTACAACAAAAAGGAAACTTTCTCATCAGTTATTTCCTCCCACTGTCACTTTGTACTTAGTTTCTGTCTGGAGGCTTATTCTTAACTTGGATGGAAAATTCTAAACAAAAATTGAAAGCTTTGCCCTCAGAGGGTTGTTTGCAGCTCATTCAGCCATGGCAATCTGTAAAATTCCAGCAGCAAGAGAAAAGGACCAATTAAAACAAAATACATGTGTTGTGATTTAGCACAGACATGTACAGGATCTATTGTTTTCCTGGTATAATTCCAGTTTGCTGCAGTCACATCTGTTTTAAATTCAGCCCTCTATAGCTGTGTATTTATTGTCATGCAGGCTCTCTAGAACAATGCAATAAAATATAACTAGAAGAGGATCTTCATCTATGCCAGAGTAGGCTAAAGGAATACTCTGTTGAATATCTCTGATACTTGGTTTGGTGGGACACTGCTACTTTGTTCATTAGGAGAGTAAAGAGCTTACAGACAGACTGATATAAAAATTCCAAGGGTTGTTTTTATTATTATTATTTTAATTATTATTTTTTATTTTGTTCTGTTAGATAGTTATAGAGGCCTTTTTATGACGCCTGTCTACTTTTTTGTGTTCTCCCAGAACAACTAAAATTCTTGAGTACAAATAAAGTACTTCAGATGATCCTGGCACTGTATATATTGAAGCATATCATATTCATTTATAGACAGCTGTTGACTTAATTCAGGCATTACTTATGCTCCCAACTTTAGGTTGCATTGCAATCTGATACTCTATAGTATTTCTAGTATCTCCTTGTAGTCTTCTAGTGGGTGAGATTCACCTTACCTGCCTTTAGACAGAAAAAAAAAAAAAAAGGACGCTTGGTTTAAGCTAGTCAGCTATACTCCCTTTACAGTGAAAAGACAGCATTGCCAGAGGGTAATTTATTCTTGAGTGGCTATAGAGACTATCTAGATTCTGGATGTCTACATTTGACTTTGTAAAGGTTGGAATTTAACTGTGTTTTCCTAACCACCTCAAAACAATTGCTGATTCCTTTTTACTTTCCTAGCTTTTTAATAGCAGAAAGCAATTCTGCTTTTTAATAGCAGGATCAACCTAGTTCAAGTTTTCAAGTTCATTTTTTTTTTCTGCATTGCAATATTTTCAGTATTTGCAGAGAATAAGTCATTTCTACTGATCTGATACAATAAGATCAAACCCACAAATTCTGAGTAGGAATATGTCTGGGCTCAGACAACAAGCAAGCTGACTTTTCTTATCATCAGTGCTGTGCTGATTTGAAGATACATGTTCCTAATACCTTCTTTATGCCTAATGAACTGTAAAGACAGTAAGGATGTCAGATGCCTCTCAGCGACCTACATGAAGATGGAGGAGGTGGTTTGTACTCTTTATTCAGAGCTAAGACTGGTACAAAAAGCTAAAGCTACAAGCTATCTAATCTCTGAATGGGACACTGCACAGTGATATTCCTTACAGCCACTTTTCATTAAAGAAAACAATGCTTTTCCAGTTACAATGACAATTTTTTAAAGGAACAAGTGTCTCTCTGCCTGCATTCTTCATCTCTCCTTGTTCATTTTCAAGCAGGGATCTTCAGGAATTAAAAGTTTTATAAGAACAAGTGCCTGTGAAAAGGAGTGAGTTTTTTAGGGATCATCTGTTTAGCAGTAATCTCTGCAGTGCCTACAAAAGCAGCACAAGTTGGTAGCTTCTGCTTAATGGAGCTGCCATTATCTTCCAGCGCAAAGCGGCAAATGTACTTCCCATTGTGTGTCCACATTGTCATTTTAGCTTACTACCTCCTTTTATTCTGGGATATTCAGCACACATAATGTATGCATGTACATTTTTGTCTGGGCTTCCTTCTGGAGTAACTCACTAGCTCCCTATGAGATTAAATTGTTAAATTCTTGCCAATGTGAGAATCAAAGTTCTGCACAGATGCAAGATCCCAAACCACATCTCTTATTTATTTACCTCACTGAAAGCTCAGCCTTCAGCAATCTTTTACCTATTCTCTCAGATTTATTTCTTTTTTAAAAAAATATAATTAGTGAAAAATAGTTCTCTAAAGAAGACTACCCTTACAGGGTTTTTCTGCCTAGTTTAATAAAACATTATTTCTAACTTAATTCAATGAGAATAAGATCAGGTGTAAAGTTGTTCCTAGGAATGGATCATGTAGGATTTTACTTAGGAGCAAATATATCTTAATAGAAATTGTCCAAAAGAAAAAGAGAAACTCATTCAAGGAGGTACATGTAATTTGTTTCTGTAGCATTCAGTCTTAATTACTATATCCAAATGTAATCTTATTTATGAAGTTTAAAAAATGCAATGTGATGATTTTCAGACTGAAGGCCTTGAAATTACACATCAGTTTTGAGTCTCATATACATGGACAACAGCACAACATTGTTTAGCTCCACTTGCAATATCTGCAATTACAAGTGTAAAAACTCAGCTGTCAAACAAATTAAACTAAGCCTTGCTGCATAAAGCATGTTATTTAATCTCCACAATCTGTTTGCCACCCATTGAGATACAGCTACATTAATGCATTAAATTAAGTGATTTTATTTTACAACTTGCATACAAATCAATACAGCAAGAGAGTGAATATTAACTAACCTAAGCCCTAATTAAAGAGCAATGAGACACTGATGGCTCCTTTGTCTTGATATTTGAAAGTTAGTTTTAAATTATTATCGGAGATTTGACACTTTCATACTCAGCCTGAATATACAGGTATTTTCATTATTAAAATGCCACACCTCAAATTAACAGTCTGGGCTAAGTATATCCACAATAGGGACAGAAAATTGTGCAGTCTTTTAGTAAGCCTGTCAAAGAATATCTAATAAATATTATTTCATTCTATATTATGATATTATGTTTTCTCAAACAATATAGCACAAACCTTATTTGAATTTGAATGGAATTAGAATAATATATTACTGGTGCAACACCTGGATACACATTAGTGCTTGTAAATTTTGCATGAATGCATAGATAAAATTATGAGTTTTAACAATCTCACCATACAATTATAAGTTATATATTTCTTGTTTCAATTAGAAGGTTAAATGAGCTTGTCACCTTTTAAACAACATTTTACTATCCCGTAGCTCCAAATATATTAGTTAAGGAAGCTGAATATCTCAGGGGTTTACTCCTCTTATCTCCAAAGTAGAAGCTTTATTTCCACCCTGATTAAGCAAAGTGCTTAAGTGTGTGCTAAATTTTTGTTTATAGCTTTTTGATTTGAGTGAAAGTGTTTTGTTGATATTAAATGCATATCTCTTTTGCTGAATTGTTAATATACTGTTCCCCTCCTAGAGATTTCCACCTCTTGAATTAAAGTTGAAAAATTGACAGATGAAAATATGCTTTAGCTCTGTGCAAAACTAGTAAAGCCAAATTAAGACAGCTTGACATATGGGATCTCTTTTGCCTTATCCACATTCTTTACAGTGTTGCACAAACTTTAGGAGTTATGATGAATGGGACAGTTTGACGGCCTTTGGGGGTTTCAGACTCTGAAGAAAAAATGACATTAATTTGTTATACAGTTCACATTTATGAGTATTTCTTTGCTTCCTTCAGAGGTAGAAATGTGGGGTGTTCAGTGTAAATGAAACTGGGAATCTTTTTTTTTGTGACCCTGAGTACTAGCACAGCCTTGAAATATCAATGCTTTGCTAAATCTTTTAGTTTATGCCACAGATCCTAAGCTTGATACTGAAGTCAAAGTTATGTAGCAAAAAAGATCATTTCTATCCCTTTCTGGTTAGAAGTGCACCTGTCTCAAGCTTTTACCATACTTTTCTTATGTTTTCAGAAGCGTAGTAACTCCTTCTAAGTACAAGAATGCCAAAGTTAACTTTCTGAGGGAATCTTTATAAAGTCAGTGAAAATTGTGCTATGAGTCTTGTCTACTCTCCTACGTCTTCATGCACTTGAGGTCCATTTGCTCTTCGACATGCCAAGTTCCTTCCTTACCTTTTAAGGCAACTTGAGCTGAAGAAACACAGCCATTCAGTTGGATGAGCAAAATGGGAAATTCAGGATAGATATCTACCTGTAAAGGTGAATGGAAGGAGTGCAGTCCTTCCTTTTCCATGATTTTTAAAACATAGTTTTATATTTTCTTCAGGGAAAAGAATCATCTTCTCAGTAGTGTGAAGGCTACAGAACATAAATCAATAGTTTTACTGGTACCCCTATTCTTTTTCAAGTTACAATAGCAAATAGTTATTTTTACACAAAAACACCCTCTAGTCTCTCTTGATTTATAGTGATAAAGTGGCATACTATACATCTTTCAGAGTAAACTGTAGTCTTTCCTCAGGTTATCATTTTCTTGTCTCCCGTGAGAACTGAAGTTTCATTTAATCTATTTTTTTTTTCACAGTTGAATCACATTTCACTTACATGTTAGTCCTAGTTCTGCCTGCATATGTATCCAAGGGTTGAGTTGAATACAAAGAAAATTTGTTTTATAATATGCCTTTAATTAATAAAATCCAGAGAATAAGAGCTCTGAAGCCAGTTTCTATGTGCATTTCATACATATTTTTGCTAAAGAATGACTAAAAACATTGTACACTCTTGATGAAATCATGCTGTCAGTCTAAAACGTCTGAAACGGGATCAGAATTTCTCCCATGCTGAACATGCAAACAGAGTATTATGCTGATTTATTTCATCTATCACAAACTAGATAATATAAATGTTGACATTTGTATTGAATATGCTCTTGCTATCCCTTTTATCAAATCATATGTAAGGCCACTATATATTATTTGATCTTGTGATAGAAAACAAAATTATAATATATATCAGTAAAAGGGAGAAAGATAGTTTTTCATAATTTATCATATATATATATATTTAATTGTACCTCGGTGTTAGGTTCCTGAATTTTTGGATGTCACTTCCACTGTATTTGACAGTGGAGAAAATGGGATAGAGAAGGGGGAGAGAAAGAGAAAGAGGGAGAGAAAGAGAGAGAGTTCTTTTTGAGTAACGTTTGCAGTGTTGCACACAGAAATTGCTTCAAGATTGATGGTTTTGTAACAGTTTACCTCTACAACTTTGATTGCACTTAGTTTATGAACTCTAAGATTACAATAGTGTGCCATATTTACTTGCTACCAGTTCAAGAAACCTATCTGGAATGAATGAATATCAGTTCTAGATCTGGCCACTAGGGGAAGGTTGGGTGACTCCAGGTTTCACTTTCTCCCTGGCTGCCCATGGAGAACAGGGGACCCAGCTGGCAGCTGCATTGGCACAGAACAGGGCATGTGTTTGTTCCCCATCAGCTCCTCTGACTGCCTTGACGAAGGGGTGAATTTTCCTTCAGAGGGTGCAGGTGAGGAGCCAGCACAGTGGCCTGCCTGCTGAATGGTCTCAGCAGGGAGGAGTATAAGGTGCAAAAATCTTTCCTCATGGAGTCTTTCAACCATGCATCAGAAACAGAGAGGGTATCACATTAAAGGGGACTTATCAGAGTCAAACCTTTGCCTGTTTCAGAGCCCTGCCAAGGACTTTCAGAGACAGTTCCGCAAAGTTGAATATGTTTAGTAAGGTGACAGATAAAAGATTCAGAATTGCCATTGATAAATACACTTACTGCAATGGTGCTAATATATGATAATAGTGCTAGCAAAATGCTATCCCGGGTATGCCTCACCAAAGGGTGAAGGCGCAGAGCTTACCAAGAAGGCATCCCTGTTTGGTGGAGGAAAAGGAGCACGGCCCATTGACTGCCTCTTCTAGGTTTCTATTTTCTTCTTTCTCTCCCTCAGCTCTTCTTTTTTTCTTCACTTTAACATCTTTTAAACTTTTCTTTTTTTTTCTTTTCTTACTAACTCGTAACACTCCTTTATATCCTAACTTTTTCTGTTCCCTCCTTGAGGTGATATTTAGCATGATTTGGGTGGAGAGGCGAGTACTGTAGTCGTATATATTTAGCATGTACTTCATCATATTCAGAGATGTTAACTTTAATATTAATTTTGCACATAATGAAGCAAAATGTTTCACTCAGGCACTGTGGCCCTCAAGAATCTTTTCTGCTGCCAAAACAGGGCCATCCCGCCAACACAAGAGTCCCTCCTTCAGCAACCTCTCACAACAAGCTTGTGGACCTCCATCCACAAAGTTTGTATAAGAGATAAACAAGAACAAGCTGCTCAACTCCCCTTTGCCCCAGGCCAGTGCTTATCCACGGTGCTAAGACGTCTGACTGTTCTCCACACAGGGATGCAGAAGAGGGATGGTCTTTTTGACTTTGCTTTTGCTTTGGAACTGTGATTTTAAAACAAATCCAGATCTATGGATAAAGGGCCACTTAGTCAACAAGGCTCCATTTCTGGCTTTTACACAGGTTTTCTTCAGTGTTTCCGTGTTTTATAGGAAGGAGAAAGAGTCTGTCATCTAAACATAAATTAGTTTTTGAAACAAAAGATAAAGAAAATAATCCTGTAAGCAATGAGTGTGTGGCAGTGTACACAGAATGATGATAAATTTTAATTGGCTGTCTATTACAGAATCTCCGATTTTTCACCTCATTTTCTATAATGCTAGATATTCCTGGAAGCTTTTATCCCCTCTTTCACCCTGCAATATAAAATTGTCTGGCTAGGAATGATAGCCACTATAAAATATCCTAAGCCTTTGCTTAACATTTTTAATAGCAAATAATTTCATTTGAAATAAAAGGAGTTGTCAAAGTATAATGAGGATTTCCCACACCCTGATTGCATTTCACGAGGAAGCCAGTGCTCTTTCTTGTATTAACTGAAGAGCATTTCCTTATACCACGCCACCAAGTTTTAGTAAAACCTATTAGAAGACTTTTTTTTTTTGTCTGTGAATCGTCACCTCAGAATGCAAAGAATCTATGACATTTCCGTGATGATATCTAATTGTTCCAGATTAATATGAAATATGATAAATTTATTTCATGAGATGGGAATTAAACAGTAGCTAATGCTATTATTAATTCAGCTGCTTTCCAGAATAGCCATTTCCTTATACCCTGTATAGATTATCTGATCCATTCTGGAGTCTAAGCAATATTTTTTTATCTGTCAAATGACTGAAAAGAAAATAGGGCATAGCATAGGCAAGTAAAAGTGAGATGTCATGCCATATACCTTGTTATTTTCTTTCAAAAGTAATTTCAGTATGAAATGAGAAGAGAATGCCAACAGACATAGAGTCCAGCCATTGTGCCCTCCCTGTCTCTGAAGGATTGCTTTATTTCACTTATGAAAGGGAGAGCACCGTGCAGTGGCAGCACTGCCATTGTCTTTAGGACCATCACATTGCCTCTGTATCACCCAAGTGACTGTTAGTCCTGGTGTGCTGCAGTCTGCCTGGTTACTAGCACAGCACAGCCATCATTGACAGATGATGTGACCTCACTGAGCTCATCAGAAGTCGTAAGGTCAGAAAAGCAAAATAAATAATATATTTATTAATTCAAGCAGAACCAAATTTTTACTATCTAAATGGTTGAAACACCCTTTCTTAGCAGACTTTTTCATCAATACTGAAGATAAAAACAAATATAATTATTATTGGGTAATTCTTTAGTTACATGTGAGGAAAAATATTGAGCTGTATAGGACAAGAATGAAACAGAGAAATTGGCAGGGACAGTAAGTATTTAACCACAATTAAGAGATTTATATGTGGTGATTTTGTCACTCTCTGTTTCCCTTATTATTGCCATTTATCCCCATGTCATATGACTATCTCTAATGTTGAATAGATGACATGCAGAGAACAGCAATACTAAAATAAATGAAGATAGACAAGTGCAAAAAGTTACTAAAATATATTGTAAACTAGTATTAAACATAACAGTTCACAATATTACAAAAAGAATTATATACAAAATTTTGGAGATTTGTAGAATAGTAATAAATATTTTCTGAGGCAGTGTTAAGAGGCACTGTTTCCTTAGAAAAAAATAACTGGAAGGTTAATAAATGTATGCAGTAAACTGTTGTATAGTAAGGCTCTGTATTCATCTGCTGATTTTTACTACTTATTTATATTCAAGCTATCAAGATCTGCAAAGCAGAATATGTTAAATAACTAAAACCAACAACCACACAAAAATAAATAGATATTGTCTTACTTTTTCTTTCCACTGAAATGAAAGACCATCATGCCATTTCAAAGAGTTGGGAGGTTTGTCTAATGTAACAAACTTTTGAATATCTGTACAATAAAGAAAAAAGAGCCTGACAATTTGTTGTTCTACTGAAAGTCAGGATATGGTCCTGGATTTGATCCCTGTGGTCATTCACTGAGGAACCAAGCTCCTTCTGGGCACTCTGTACATAGTCAGGTTACACACTGACCAGTTGCCAGGCATGGCATACTGGCATACACAGTTATACACACATTGTGTAGATAAAAACACCCAGAAATAGTCTGTTAGAAGCTGGCTACATAGTTACGCAAAACAGAAATTGTAGAAAACTGAGAGGGGAATCTTTTGAATCATTTGAAGACTGTAGGGGTACCAATGATGGTTAGCATTGCTGGTAAAAGGCAATCCAGCCTTCCTCTCCTGATTGAGGGTGCGAGTCCCACTCCAGACAGCTAAGGGACCTAGAATCTAATCCTAGCTAGGTATCAGAGCTCACAACAAAAATCAGAAAAAATAATTGAGGGCCACTAAAAGGTGAATTATTCACCAGACTTTAGGCATCTGAAAGTTATGAACTTGAACTTCTTACCTATCTTTTTATTATTGTTAAAAAGAAATGGATGCCACTTAAAGTAAATGTTTCAGACTCACCAAAGGATGTCTTGATAACAAATGCATTGTAATTTGGTCTCATATTATGGAGCTGAGAACAGATCAGAGAAGAGTAATTCTAGAGAACAATGAAATTATATGAAATTGTATTCAGGAGTTTCAGTTGAATTGACAGTGGTCTCATGCCTTTAAAATACATGAACCAGTTAATTTTAATAGTTTTTCATATAGTGTGTAACTGTAGGACAGCATAAGCTAGTCTTGTTCTTTGGATCTTACCTTGCATGTGTAAGGTATTTTCATAGCCCTGACAGCTTCATATTTTGAAGATGTGTTCAATTATAAATTGCACAACTCCTCTTTACTTTCTCTGCATCATGAACTCTAGTCAATTTGGTCAAAAGCCTGAGGGTCACTGACTCAGAAGAAAGTTAAAGTGATAACTTGTAAAGTACATTCTGGTAGAATGGTTATTGTTGGTGGTGTTTTGGTTTTTTAGGTTGTTTTGTTGGTTTTGGTTTTGGTTTCTATTCTTCCCATTAACTCGGGTCCTTTTTTTGTTGCTATTATGTTTATTGAGGATTTTATAAAACTGTTAGGTCTTGGGTGAAACATATATCCTGGTCACAGAGAATGTCCAAGCCCATGGCATGGTACAAATAGATCATTTTAAGAATGCTTACTTCGTTGGAAAGGTGTTTCCGAATTCCTATGTTGCCTTTTCCTGTGGTAACAGAGTTTCTATACATCCTCTCAGTGGCAAGATCCAACTGAGAGAAATTTTGGGTTTCCATAGCAATGTACCCTTGTCTATTCAAATCTCTCTTTTTCAGTTGTTACTGCTTTGACCTTCAATGTGGGGAGGCCCCTGCACTATTCTTAAGTTGTGTGATTGTTGAACCCTATGGATTGTCTATGAGTGGCAGCTCCTCTGTGTGAAAGGACATTATTAGGCCTAACTCATAGTAGCATAGATCAATTGGAACCCTTTTATAACACCTTGTGTTAAAAACCCTATCTTAAAACTGCAAATGATAAAAGCTGCCCCTTTATCAATCATACAAAGTATTTAACACAACTTGACAGGCAAAAAGTGTTCTGTTTTAAACCGTGCCTTTCTCCTGCAGTCACCCTTGTCCCTTTAATGAGCCTTTAACTGCTACAAAACTACTGGACAAGATATATTTAGTATTTAAAGTCAGGCAATGGATATGTGATGTAGCATATAATTTGATCGTGTGCTTGCTCTGCTTGTTCCATATACAGCTCAGGCTTTCTTTCAAAGAAAGCAACTGATTAATAAAGTGCCTCACTTTTGTGGTGCTCCATATGCTTGGGTAGAATCAGTGTGGACCATGGCAAGTGGACCACTGATGTCATAGTGTCCTGGTTTCAGTTAGGACAGAGTTAATTTTCCTCCTAGTAGCTGGTAGGGTGCTATGTTTTGGATTAGGATGAGAAGAGTGCTGATAACATGCTGATGTTTTAATTGTTGCAGAGCAGAGCTTACACCAAGCCAAGGACTTTTCAGCTTCTCGCTCTGTCCTGCCAGCGAGCAGGCTGGGGGTGCAGCAGGAGCTGGGAGGGGACAGACCCAGGACAGCTGACCCAAACTGGCCAAAGGGGTATTCCATACCATCTGACGTCATGCTAAACAATATATAGGGGTGGCTAGCCAGGGTGGGGGGGCCGGCTGCTCGGGGATAGGCTGGGCATCGGTCAGCGGGTGGTGAGCAATTGCATTGTGCATCACTTGTTTCGTACACATCATCATCATCATCATCATTATTATTATTATTATTATTATTATTTTCCTGTCTTAATAAACTGTCTTTATCTCAACTCACAGGCTTCACTTTCCTGTTTCTCTCCCCCATCCCAGAGAGGGAGGGTGGAGGGTGAGTGAACGGCTGTGTGGTGTTTAGCTGCCAGCCAGGTTAAACCACAACACATAGGAATTATTTTGTTTGACATCGGGAAAATAAATATAGTATCATCAAATGACTTTACGCATGTAAAAAAAAAAAAAAAAACAAAAAAAAAACAGATATATTGAATGAATCAGTTTCAGACTTATGACTACCTTTAAAAATTGAGGAATAGTGGTACACGGAACACCTGCTTGACAGTAAATGTCCATTTAAAAGGACCGTCAATTTAGGCTTAGCCAACATAGGCTTTTTCTTTTGAAAATTAAACAAACAAACAAACAAACAAAAAATATGTTACTCACAAGTTTAATAAGAAAGAAATAAGAAAAGATTTATTTTTCATTCAAATCCAAGAGTTATATTAGGTTATGGAGTAATGTGTCACTCCATATACTGTTAGTGACGATATGACATAACTCATCTAGGCATAAAGCAATTCGAAAAGAACCCTTCGGGATTTATCCTTGCTGGAATTGGATATATTTGCAGATGTAACCCTAGACCAAGAAGTTAGGAACTTGCCCTAGTAGGTCTGCAGAGCTGGTGGGTAGCAATAAAACCTTAATTAGCAAAAAAAAGTGGACATTTCCTGGAGCACAGAAAACACTCAAAAAGACAGGTGATGGTAATTAAAATAGACTGGACATCAGAATTTATACCATAATTCTTAGTTCAACATTTATGCGACAAATGCCGTAGTTCCAGTTACTATGTTAGCAACATCGGGTAGACATGAATTCACTGGGATAAAT
The DNA here is from genome assembly GCF_964034855.1 of Anser brachyrhynchus. Classification (NCBI taxonomy): domain Eukaryota; kingdom Metazoa; phylum Chordata; class Aves; order Anseriformes; family Anatidae; genus Anser; species Anser brachyrhynchus. The sequence continues at coordinate 35,190,069 of NC_137694.1, read as the reverse complement.
TAAGTGGGGTAAGAATAGGAGATGTATACATTCTGTAAACCCAACATTTTCCAAAAATGATATTGAAAATATGGAAATTGAACCAGAGAAGTAAATTTAAATGTTTAGAGGAGAAACGATATGAAAATGGAAGCATTGTTTGGTTATTTTACAATATCAAAAGCAGTGATGATAAATAATCAGTCATAACTTTGTGAAGAAAAATCTTTGTGCCGTTTTGATTTTTAGTCTATGAGTCGTCATGAAAATTTGTAGTCTGTCACACATGCAGAGTAACTGTATATGTTTATACATGAGATAGGTATCAGAAATGAGAAAGCAGTGTATAAGTTGGAGCTAGATTTTTGACTGTATAGACAGAAAATGAAGGTCAATTATTATTTTAGGTTATTATGGAACAGAAGCACATTGTTTACATATAGTAAATTCAAAGAGATGAAAGCAGTTGAAGATTTTCACAAGTTATAGGTCTGTTTGATAAAGAAATCAATGTTGTCAATGGTGAAAATAGGAAGCCTTTGGTTGCACTTAGAAAACCTTGACTTTGTCAAAGCCGGCTAACTCATATTTTATTTTTCTCTGCCTCTTTAGACCATAACTGAGTATAAGAACTAAAATGGTTTTCTTTGGATCTGCCTATTTTAATGTTCTCCTTCTTTACATTCTTTCCTTTATCTGGAGGAGATAAGTTCTTTACAATGTTTTACAGCTTTTTATCAATGCTTTCTTCATTCCTGTCTTGCCTCTAATCTCACCAGTTTTGTATGCATACTGAAAACATGTTATATGCAATCTTGATGCACTGATCACGATGCTCGGAACAGTTGCTGACATTTAGATAGCTCCATTGCCAGTTAAATTTGAATTTCTTGCTAGCTCAATGACACTAATTTTAACTATATTTTTAGAAAGATTATCTGGATATTGTTAGCCTAATGTGTACCTTCCAGTTTATGACTAAAATGGAGTCAGATATGTGGCATCTTGTCTGAAGTGCTAAGAGCTATCTGCCTTTGACAGAATAGGTGATGTTATGGATGGATGAAATCCTCCACTGCAGTTGATTTGAATTCTTTCATCCCTGTTAAAATTGGTTATATATATTTATGTATAAATATAATTAAAACTCTAATTATTAACAAGGGCAGAAGTGAAAGAGGAAATCCAGAATACTTGATCTTTCCCTGTGTACTTTAGGAAAAAATATATATATATCAAACCATGTTATGTGCACAGCAGTATGGCTTGGATTCTCTGTCTACCTAGTTACTTTAAATGACCTTGATTCCTTTCTTTTTTTTTTTCCTTTTTTTTTTCCATCTTCATCGATCCTTCCATTTATTTTATTTTATTTTATTTTATTTTATTTTATTTTATTTTATTTTATTTTATTTTATTTTATTTTATTTTTTGGCCTTACTGCTAATGAATGAATGCCTTGTAAGAGGTGTGGAAAACAAAAAGCCTTTCTTACAACAAGCTTAACCTGTGCACATTTTCACTTTGTAGTAGTAAAAAATCTCTACATGCTACTTGAACCTTTAGCTAGTTGAAAATATTCTCAAGATAACTACTTGCCTAGTGGCAAAATCTAAATGTACAGTAGAAAGTTTTTGACATTTGTGACTTCAAAATACCCCTCCTAGACTTAACTTACATTTTTTACTTTCCATTCTTGTTTTACAAAAAGTTAAACAATATAACGATATGCCATTTTCTTCCTGTTGAACTTTTCCTGCTTCTCCTGTCCGTCCATCATCAACATTCATTTAAAATTAAAAAGGCCTGCTTGTAAAAAATAATGGTATATAACCAAAATAAAAGGAAAAATAGAAATAAATTGTAATTCTCTGACTGGTTCTGTGGTGATTTACACAAGCTGAGACTCTGACTTATATGTTTAAAAGGAAAATCCACTGTGGATTAGAAAGAGAAAGTAAACTTCTCAACTGCAAAGATTTTTATAATAGCTTTTGTCTCACAATGATGTTTCACTTGAAAGACTTTGATAACCAGCACTTTCTTCCAAATCTATTCTAACCCATTCTTCAGGCTTATGTGGTATTTTAGAAGTTTTGCATGGATTCTGCCTCTGAAAAGGGCAAGAGGGGAAATAGACTATGCAATTGGAGGCCCACCTGCCATTACTGACCTTTTCAGGGAAGAAAAGAAGGAAACTCTCTATAATGACAGAACTGTTTCTTTCCTTAAAATATCACATGCCTGGAATCTAGCATCCATATTGGCTATGACTGTGGTCTGTGTGTTCCGTTCAGATGGGTCAGATAATGTTGCTCATCCATACTTCTGCTATGAACACACTTGGAAATTCTAACTAAAAAGCTAGATACTAATCAATGCATTAAATACAGAACGAATGTCTCAGATTTTATTTTTTCTCATTTCTTCTCATTTCTTATAATGATGTAATCATGCAGCATAGGATTAACTTCTTAAGAATGCTGACTGTTACAGTGCATGTTGGTATTTTAACCTTTTTTTCCATTGACACCAGAATGGCAGCTGAAATGGATAAATAAATAAATAATTAGGCTTGAGAAACAGACAAAAAACCACAACCAATTGTCTGAGCACTTTTAAGTGATTGGTACTATAACAGTGTAAAATACACTGCTTGAGCAGGGAGGTTGGACCAGATGACCTCCAGAGGTCCCTTCCAACCTCAACCACTCTGTCATTCTCTGATTCTGTGATTTATTAATATAAGACAAAATGAGGTGGCAGTTTCTGTTCTGGAATTTGTATTTGGGGAGTTACCACTAAGGTCAGGTTAGATTCTTAGATTTGCTCATGGATAAAATATAGAATGTCTGCCAATATTTCTATGATTGATTTAAGGCATCTAAATTAGAACAAAATGCACTAATTAAAAATATATGCAGTTACTTGATGTCAAGTATACACTAAAGTGAACCACAGTGCCACAGCTCTACAAAAATCTGCTTCTGTGCCTGTCTATACCAGTGCAAATTTTGCAGTTTCTACACACAGTCACTTACAAACTTCCAGAACCACTTCATGCTGTATTCCTCACTATATGTTACTTAAAGTAACATGCTAAACAAAACAGTAATGATGTCTGCCAGGCATGCATGGGCAATGCTTTGTGCTCTGTCTGCTCACAGTAAGTCATAATTATCTGACGACAATTATCCTGTAGAAGTACTGATCTTGTTGTGCTTGATAAACACTCAAATATTGTCTTGGCATGAGGCGCCCTATAAATTGGAATTGGTGGTGAACAAAAAGTTTCATTTTAACTTCCATTTCTTTTCGAATTCTGGAAAAACAAAACTAAAGGGGAAAAAAAACCACAACATTTATTCACACTGATTTAATCTATAAGAGGTCATTACAAGACCTGTAAGGAAAGCAAAAATACTGAACAGGAATACACCTCACATTTCTTGTAAAATTACATCAAGTAAGTAAGCATAAGCCTTGGAAATTAAATTAAAAGTGATGGTTCTGTGAAGGAGACAATGCGAAATTATATACTTTTTGTAAAAATAAATACACTTACTTAGATAATTCAGAATAAGCTGGTTGAGAAAGCTATTATAGAGCACCTTCCATGACTGTTGCAGCAGGGGTAGCTGAAGGCAGAAGCTGTGCAGAACAAGGTCTACTGCTGAAGACTGGTGTGTGCCAGATCACTTAAAAAGATATACATGCTGGGACATGCTGTGATCACATTCACATCTGCCTAACACCTGTCCTGTGTGACATCCATAGCAGTATCCAGGCAAAGACAGCCGCTCTACTGACATGTCTGAGCTAGCTTTAATACAGAGGGTAGGCACTCCTGGTGATTCAACAGGTGCTACTAAAGTTGTCCTGGGATTCTCACAGCTCAATAATTCTTCTCCGACTTTTTAAAGTGTACTCAAGCTAAGTATGTTGAAGCTAGATAAGGTAAAGACTACATGGATGGTAGCCAAACATTTCACTGCAGACATGCTCTGAAAGAGGCAGGCATGCTGGCTTGCTTTTTAACACCAGTCTAGGCACCCAGGCAGGGTAACATTTGGTCCTGTCCCTTTGGTTGCAGAAATTAATGAGGTCAACCAACTGTCCATTCCTATCACAGCCCTGTAGGGAACCTGAGAACTGTTGTTCTGGGTCTGGTGAAAAGACACGTCCTATAGTTCATATTTGTCTTCAGCTGCTGTGTAGACTGTCCAGTGCAGGGCAACTCTCAGTCACAGAGATACTCTTCAGGTGCTGGAGATGTTTTTTCAGTTTCTTACATGAACTCAGTATAAAAGCTTTATACTACTAATGCATAATAATAGCAACAGACACAAACATGGCTTTTAAAAATTTCATCCTCTGTTTTTTGGCTACCTAAATCTCACAAAGTCAGGCCAGCCTCTGAGGTGACATCACCTAGCATCACATGGCTGAGGAGCAGAGGACAGAAATAGTGGCAAGACAACTCTTTGGCAAAAACAAACAAAAACAAAAACTAAAAACAAAAACAAAAAGCCTAGGGCACCTGAAATAAAAGCCCAAGTAATATATACTCAGCATATACACAGCTGAGTAATCTGATATCCATACAGAAGTTTTCTCATCTGAGATAAGTTTCTGAAGCTTGAATCAAATATTAGGTGTTTTCCTTTTAATGTTCTAGATCAGATATAAATCTGAACAATGTGAGATTAGCCTATCACTATCACAATTTTAATGAATCTTTCTTGATAGTTTGTCTTTGAAGTACAATGGTGGTAGATTTGAAAGTCTTAGTACTTTTGAGAGTTTTATTTCTTGAACTTGAATCCTTACTGTGTGCTGTTAAAATACCATATGATATTACTAATTAAAAAAAAAAAAGATTGAATCTGCTGATCATTTCACACAGTAAGATGGGAGGATCTTCAGATTCAAAGTAGTCAAATAGGTGCTGCATTACTATTCCAATTTGCCTTGAAGTGAAATGAAAGGCTCTCTCTTCAGACGATTGTTGGTATTTGTAGGATCAGTAGGAATTGTGTCAGCTTATAAAGGTTATATACATACTAAGACCCATGTCTTAATAATTTCTTTCAAGTGCTTCTGGGAGAAAGGCTGCTGGATAAAACTCTGCTTCACAACTTCTCTTGGTTGATGTTATGATCTTCCATAAAATAATTCCCAAATGTTTTCCAGACCACATGATAATCAGCAATCTATGTACCTGACAGCAAAGAAGCAACAGCTGTGTGAAAGGGAGGTCACCAGACTTTCCTAAGATAAACACATTTTTGTTAGAGGGTAGACAGAAAAAAGCTGCTAGTACATAAATTACATCAATAAGCATTAAGAAAATATTCAAATACTTTTTGAATAGTCACTGATAGTAATTGTTTTCACAGTATACTGAATAGCCTTTAACAGGAGGCATCACAGAACCTCTGCAGCAAAATGAATATATGAAGGGTACACACTCTAAGGTATTTCACAGATAAACAAAAAATAAATTAAACAATGTATACATCCAGTCCCAAATATTTAGGGTAAGAGCCGTTAAGGAATTAGCAAACACTGATTCTGTCATTCACAATTTTACAAGATAATCTTGTATTTTTGTTGAGTTTGCCTTAAGATGAAGAAATAAGGAAGATATGTTATATCCAGCAATCTGCTAGTAGGCCTGTTCCAAATATTAAGGGATCTGGGAGTTAATGGTTGTTCCTCAGTGAAATAATAAATGTTATAAAGGTATATCTTTTTGCCAAATCAGTTTCTTCTGTGCTATCTTTTCTGTGAAACTTACAGGATTTCTTTTGACACATGCTGGACTACTATGAATGTTTAATAGGCAAATTTTCTTTCTTACTTCACCTTCCGTCATTGTACTTAGTAAAGTAAACTGGTTGATTACAATCTTGTAACCCATTTCTTCTTTGCTCTACAACTACCTTAAAGGAGGCTATAGTGAGATGGGTATCGGGCTCTTCTCCCCATCACCAAGTGATGATGGAGGGAAATAGCCTCAAGTTGCTCCAAGGGAGGTTTAAGTTGGATATTAGGAGAAATTTCCTTACTGAAAGGGTTGTGCAGCATTGGAGTATGTTGCCCAGGGAAGTGTTGAGTGGTTCAGTCACCATCCCTGGAGGTCTTCAAGTAGTAAAACGTGTAGATATGGTGCTTAGTAGCATGGTTTACTGGTGGATTTTAGTACTAGGTTAAAGGTTGGACTTGATGATCTCAGAGGTTTCTTCCAACCTGAATGATTCTATGATTCTATAACCTACTTTATATGAGATAATGAACTATTCTTGATCATACTGGGGAGAAAAAAAAAAAAAAAGGATCAGGAAAACAGTGTAGAAATTTGGCAACTTGTTATATATTTATGTTTGTGTATAAATCTAGGATACCCATCCTTGCAACTAAACCAGAATTTAGTTCTCTTCGTGCACTGTTTAATTTTCCTTTTAGTATTGTCAATTCTTAATATTTACTGTAAGAATACTTAGAAACCTTAAATAAAAATGAATTTGGAGAAAATATTCCTTCCATCAAATTACTGAAAACAATATATGAATAAGCCCTAAAAATGCAAAAATCATTAAGTAAATCAAATGCAAAAGATATAAAGTGCTATGACTTTTTAAGGAAGTTTTGAGATTTTTAAGCTTTGCTCATAACTTCTGAATGCCTAGAACTTTCAATATTGTATTGAAACACTAGATGAAATGTTGCTTTGAACCAATTCTCTGATGAAAACCCAAGTCAAGATTTATCTGTCTGATTGAGGGGCCATCCAGAGTTCCATAGTTTAGATACGATTGACTCCAGCAGGCACTAGTGTAATCAATATGGCAGTTGGTTTCTTTGCCTTTATGAAAAGCTTTGATTACATACTTTTATCACTTGGATTTATTTTGCAGACAGTATTTTATTCTTCAGTCTTGTCAAACGCAGATATGCTATACCAAAAAGTCTGTTTACTACATGAAATCCCCTGTGCCAGTCACTGTGCAGCTTCTTTGATGTGGCTTAAACGTTATTTTGATATTTGAAAAACAAACTCAGTTACCATACATTGTTCTCCTGAAAAGAGACATGATGCACTTACGACTTCATAAATTGAAAGGGACACTGTCTAACTGAGGCACAACAATAAATGTCAGATGTTGCTATTAAACAAAGGTTGCCCTTTATGGATCTCATAAGTTGATGGAAAAAAAAAAAAAAGAAAAAAAAAAAGGAAGGAATCATATGGCTACAGGCAATCTGTGGGATAGTTATTGTAAAGAAATTTTAGACTAAGTTTTCCATTAAATTAATATTCTAAGCAGCCTTCTTCACATTCCCATGACTTCCATTATTGGCATCTTAAATTAAAAAGTTCTATGATGTCTTAAACTGACTTTACCTATACAGAATTTATGTGACTGCAAAAATTAGCACAACTCATTGATGGTAAATTTCCTTTTATCTTACAGAATTTCTTATAACTATGAAAAACATTTTTAAAATTGACATTCTAACTCATAGAATTACAGAATCATCATAGAATCATAGAGTGTCTTAGGTTGGAAGGGACCTTTAAAGATTATCTGTTTCCAACTCCCTTCTCATGGGCAGGGACACCTTCCACTAGACCAGGTTGCCCAAATCCCTCATCCAACCTAACCTTGAACACTTCTAGGGAGGAACAGATACAATTTCTTTGAGCAACCTGTTCCAGTGCTTCACCATGTCCATTGTGAAAGATTTCTTCCTGATATCTAATCTAAATCTACCGTTTTTCAGTTTAAAACCAGTCCTATCACTACAGGCCCTAGTAAAACCTGTTTTAAAACCATTGTCCTATCACTACAGGCCCTAGGTCTCTCCATCTATTTTATAAGCCTCCTTTACGTGTTGAAAGGCTGCTATAAGGTCTCCTCAGAGCCTTGTCTTCTCTAGGCTAAACATTCCCAGATCTCTCAGCCTTTCTTCATAGGAGAGGTGTTCCAGCTCTCTGATCATTGTTGTGACTCTCCTCTGGACAGTCTCAAACATCCTCATCATTCTTGTACTGGGATTCCAGAGCTGAATGCAGTACTCCAGGTGGGATCTCAACAGAGAGGAATAATGGGGAAGAATCACCTCCCTCAACCTGCTGGCCACTTTTTATGCAGCCCAAGATACAATTTGCTTTCTGGGTTGCAGGTACACGCTGCCAGATCACGTCCAATATTTTCATCCACCAATATCACTTCCTGAGAGCATGGCTGCTTTCAATCCATTCACTTTCAGTCTATACTGATTCCATGGGTAACCCAGACCCAGGTTTAGCAAACTTGGCCTTGTTGACCTTCATGAGATTCTTGTGGGCCCACTTCTCAAGCCTGTCCTTCTGGATGTCATCCCTTCCTTTTATCATATCAACTGCACTACTCAGCTTGGTGTCATCAGCAGACTTGCTGAGGGTGCACTCAATCTCACTGTCTATGTCTTTAACAAAGATATTAAACAATACCATTCCCAATACAGACCATGGGGGGACACCTGTCTTCATTGATTTTCATCTGGACATTGCACTGTTGAGAACTCCTTGGATGTGACCATCCACGTGGATACTGACCCTGCTACTGATAGATAGGAGTTTGTCTCAGAATTCAAAACAAAACAAAACAGAAGTAGCGGTAACCTTTGTAATCATTTACATTGGACATGAAAGGAAAGAAATCTAGTGCTTATTTCACAAAGACATCTGGATAGCAGGGCATTTGAATGGCAATTTATTCTTTCTGCTGCATTTCTCCTGCATCCTTTCTTTTCACCCTTTATCTGTGTTTTGCCATTCTAGGTTGTAAATTATGTGCAGAAAACTTTATTTATGATTTTATACAGTACTTGCTGTGTAAGTAAGTACTTACAGGAAGATGTTTGTATGAAGAAAAATAATAAATAATAGCATCTGTTGCCAACTTCAAGTAGATGAACATTTTAAGGTAGAAACTAGTCAAAAGAACAGAATCACTGTTGAAGGCAGCATCTCCTTTAGTCATTTAGAAAAAAAGAAAAACTAGCATGACATACACTTTGCTCTTTTAGTTTTTCTCTCTGACAGCATTAATTTATGTCATGTACATAATCAGAATGTCTGATATCTGTAATAAGGTTTTATAATGCCAATTCAGATTCACTTAAGTAAAAATTCTCTAAAACTAGAGTTACACTGGCATTTTACTACAAATTGCTGAGATGTATGAATGACAGTGACATGAGCAAATTTCCTTATCTTTTTTCCTTTATGATTGTAATGTGTGTATGTGGGGGGGAATAATAATAATAAAAAAAAAAGCAAAAAAAAAAAACTTTTAGTGACATGAGTGGAATTGCATTTTGATTCAAATTGTCTAAAGCACAAAATAAAAAAAGTGAAATGCGTAACTTTCCTTACTGTTTTCATGGATGAATATTTATAAAGCATTGGATTGATAAAAATGACTAATATTTAACTCTATGATTAATTATCTGGTATGAAGACAAGGATGTTGTTGACAAGACCTTCTAGTAATATGTTAATTCTGATCAATTCATGTCAGTAACACAAATGTAACATCTATCTGTTCTTTATTACTACTTTATAACCTTCCTATAGATTCTGCTATTACAGTGACACACCTTACAGTTGCATGTCTACAAGCATTTGTTTAACTGGCAGTACATGGAATTTATTTGTATGGATATTTTCAGGTTTTGATTCAAGCCTAAAAGGCATGAAAGGCATTGTCTTTTGGGCAAAGAGTAATTTTTTTATGTTTAACAGGCTTAACTGTAAATTCTTCATCAACTCATTAACTACATAGTAAAAGCTAGGTTTTTGTTCTTCTACAGAAAAGCTTTTAGATGCATTTTATTATTATTATTATTATTTTTAATCCCATGTTTCACCTTGGGAAAGAGTGAGCATCCCTATACCAGATCTGTCACTAAGCTTAATTTGCAAATAAATAGGGCACAAATTCCTACTTTAATTATTCTGTGTGACAAGTGCAACAGCACCCTCCCTGACCTTCTCCAATTTTTGCTATTAACCATTTATTTCAGAAACATATATATATACATATATATTTAATGCCAAATTCGTTTTTGCTTTTCAGACTATCAAATCCCCTTGCATATCTTTTAAGGCTGGGAATGCAGCCAGATTTCTGGCAGATCATTCCAATATAGTTCAATACAAAATTGCTATAGCAAATAATATTGCCTCAAGTCTTTAGTTCTCTTAATTGGGCCATATGAGATGGTAATGCCTTTTTTGTCACGGCTTGTTATTTTAAAATGTGAATATAAGGGGAAAGTCATCAGGATTCATTCTGATATTATTTAATTTGTCTTGAGTGTTGTCAGAGAACACTGAATAATTCAGTTTTAGGTCCTCAGGGAACAGACCTTATCATCTACATAAGCAAAAAGTAATTTTACAGATACTTATGATATTAAGCATTAAAAACTATGGAAGAGAAATGAGAATTTTAAGGTGTACAGAATTTATAAATGACCTTTGATTTATATAACTAACATAATGAATATTACGTTATATATTTCTATGTAGTCACCACTAAACTTTGAGTTCTTATATAATAAAAGAACAGTTCTTAACAATTTACCATCTAATTTAGCTATAGAATATTTGGATGACATTTCTTGTAAATTATTAATAATCTAAATTCCACCAATGAATACTATTTGAATCTGCAGCAATTCTCCTCTTAACTCTTTAAATTACCAGTACAAACAACCTCACTGTATTGGGTTTATCTGGCAAGATTTTGGTAGCAGGGGGCTGCAGGGGTGGCCTCTGTAAGAAGAATTCAGAAGCTGCCCCATGTTAGAAAAGGGCCAGTTTCAGCTGGCTCCAAAGGGACCTGCTGCTGCCTAGAGCTGAGCCAATAAGTGATGTTGTTTGCACCTCTGTGCGTGCAGATTTAAGAAAGGGGGAAAGAATAAATGCTGAAAAACAGCAGCTAGGAGAGTGAGGAGTGAAAGACTTGCAGAACAAGTTCCCCTGCGGCCTGTGGAGAGGCCCCTGGTGGAGCAGGCTGTCCCCCTGCAGCCCATGGGTCCCACACGGAGCAGATCTCCACGCTGCAGCCCGTGGAGGAGCCCCCGGTGGAGCAGGTGGATGTGGCCTGGAGGAGGCTGCGGCCCATGGAGAGCCCCCGCAGGAGCAGGCCCCGGGCCGGAGCTGCAGCCCGTGGAGAGGAGCCCACGCAGGAGCAGGGGGTCTGGGGGGAGCTGCCGGCCGTGGGGGACCCGTGCTGGAGCAGCTTGCTCCTGGGGGATGGACCCCGTGGTACGGAGCCGTGTGGGAGCAGTTCTTGAAGAGCTGCTGCCTGTGGGCAGCCCCCGCAGGCTCAGTTGGGGAAGGACGGCATCCCGTGGGAGGGACCCCACGGGGAGCAGGGGCAGAGAGAGACCATGAAGGAGCGGTGGAGACATTACAGCTCTAGTTTGTTAGTAATAGGTAATAAATTACATTAACTTCCCTATGATGAGTCTGTTTTGCACGTGATGATAATTGTTGATTGATCTGGCTGTCATTATCTCAACCCTTGAGCCCTTTTCATTGTATTTTTCTTCTCCTCCTATCCTGACGAGGGTGAGTGAAAGATTGGTTGTGGTGACATTCAGCTTCTCAGCAAGGTAAAACTACCACAGCTGGGAAGAGGTTTTGCGCAGCAAGAGAAATGGCTAGAGGAAAATGGGACCAAACATTAAAAAATTACTATTAGACACCATCTGGTCTTATGACACAATTTCAGGCCAAAATCTTGGATTTTTATATCTCTAAGTCTACAAAGAAAATAAATATAAATTGACTTGCCTAAATACAGATCTGTGTAACAATGAATAAACTGGGAGCGGAGGCTGGAAACATTAATTTTCTTCAGAGGAGGCAGAAGTATGCAAAAATGGATGTGTTTTGCAAATGTGCAATAAGGCCACATGAAGTCCTTTAAACATTAATCTGAGATCCTGTGACAGTGACAAAATTATATCAAGCCTCAATATTAAATTTAATTCAAATAATTAAATCTCTCCTTCACTAAAATGACAGGAAAAAAAAAAAAAGCATACCCCAAATGAGAACAGAGATGATCAAGCCACATACTATTTCCAGACCTTTTGTAATGGCAATTTATTTATTAGGGGATTTAAGGAACTGTTATCAGGGAAGGAGGTAAAAGGAGAATTCAAAGATTAAAGGCTTTCCTTTAATTTTAAAAATAATTCTTGGGTGTTAAGGAAACTCAAGACTGAGAAGAGTGGCTATTGTATTATTTATAAATTAAAATAAATTACATTTACATTTGAAAATATAAGTATTAAATGCAAACTGCAGTTGCATCGTAAGAGTTTGACAGTCTATGTGGAGGGAAGTACAACATTGCAGCAGTGAGCATTGCACCAAGCCTAGTTCTTCAGGCAAGTACTCATCAAGAATCTCTTTCAGACTGCTTCTGTTATAATCCAAGCTCCCCCACTTTGTCACTTAGACAGGTGCAAAAACATTAAGACTCAGGCACAAATGGCTGTAATTTTTAGTATGTCAATATCCATGCTGTACCTCTGTGTGTGTGGTTGGGCGCACTTTCATGAGATGGTGCATTCCCCTGGAGATATCATTGTTTCTGCCTTATGCTTTGCTAATGGCTGCACTTGTCAATATTTGGTCATTACAATGGCTAAGCTTCTATTTATATTTAGTATCAGAAAGATTAGAAGCCACGATTTGCTCAAACAAACAAACAAAAAAAAACACCAGAAAACAAAAACAGCCATCCCTATTAATAGTAAAACCATTTTTTAGGGCTTTAAATTTATGTAGCACTTTACAAATTTGGTTTTCTGCACAAGTTAAAGAATCATGAAAAGAAAAATAACTGGGAAAAACAGTTTACCTACCAAGTAAGAATGTTGAAAAGACAAAAATTAGTTAAGACAAAACAGAAATGCTACAGGTTTATATTTTACATGGGTTATTTTCATCATGGTTATTAGTGGGCATCTACCTATGTAAAGTGACAAAGGAGGACCAGGAGGTCTTATTTCAAATTGTATTAAATAGTAAAGGTAATGGTGTAGTGCGTTTGAAATGGGCTTGGAGGCAAGAGAGATTTGTCCAACCCGTTGTATTACAGTCTTGTGCATACAGGCCTGTGAGCCCCCTGTCCCCAGTACTCTTTGTGTGTGGTAGCTGCACCATGGATTGACGGACATTCAGAGATATTATAAGCAACATCAGTAACATTGATGGTAGCTATTTTTGGAGCATGAGGGTGTATCTTTTATGGAGTTAAATACAGCTGGCAACAAGTCATGAGTGGTGTTCCCCAGGGGTCGGTATTGGTGCCCACCTTCTTTAATATCTTTATTGATGATTCGGGTGAGGGACTTAAGTGCACTGTCAGTAAGTTTGCAGATGACACCAAGTAGGGGGGAAGTGTCAATCTGCTTGAAGGTAGAAAGGCCCTGCAGGGGGACCTGGACAGGTTGGATCGATGGGCAGAGGCCAATGGGATGGCTAAGTACTAGGTCCTGCACTTTGGTCACAACAACTCCAATTTCTTTTCTGTCACTCAGAAATACATCCCCTTCCCCTGCTGAATCCAGTTGAAAGTGCAGCCCGGAACACTCTTGCCCTACCTGGTCAGGTGCGCCCCATCCAATGTCAGCATGCCTGGTCTCTCAAAGGTGCGTCCGAGATCACATAACCCAAAACCCTGAGCAAGGCACCAGCCATGCAGACAATCTTTCACTTGATCCACTAGTCTTCTTCTTCTTGGGCCCCAGTTTCCAAATGGGAGGATAGAGGACACTACTTGCATTCCTGTTGCCTTCCTCAGCAGGCTTGGTAGCCTCTTCGTGAGATCGTTAATATGGACCCCAGGCAGGCAGCAACTGTTTCTAAAGTTTATCCAGACGGCAAGTCAGTGCTTCAGTGCCTCTCAGTAAGGAGTCTCTAATTACTAATACCTTTCACACTTTTTTGAAGGCACTGTTTCTAATACAGGTCATTGGTTGGTTTACTTCTGTACAGTTGCCCTTTCCTGGGTCTTGACTATTACTCACACACTCTCTGTTTTCCAGCCCCAGATCATCATGTCTGTTGCGTAGGGACACCCTGGGGGCAAGAGGGAGGCTCATCCTTCTGCTCTGAGCAGAAATGAGGCATTGTCTTACTTCTCATATAATTTTGGAATGGACCTGGCAGTTATCTAAATTCTGAAATATAGTAGTGATTTGTTGAAAACAATGCAACTATCACATTCCTCTTCTCCATCATGTAGCCTGAACCGAAACCTCTTGAGGAAAAAAAATCTGGGATGGATATAGGGGGGATGAATGTGAAGGAGGAAAATATACCTAATTGCTTTGTTGAAAAATTGCCTTCTAACGAAGGCTCTTGAACTCTTCAGACATTGAATCCTTCCGGATCCCCTTTTTTCAGTAGTTATCTATGAAATTTGACTTCAAATATCAATTTGACAAAAGAGACAATCTCTTCTGCGTCTCTTAAACTTTACACATATTGGGACGTGATGAAACCTAAATAGAAAAAATATCATTATTTTAATGGATATTTATTTGCCACTGTTAGAGGTTTCCCAGTGAAAGAACTGACTTGAGATTCAATGACTGAAATATTCCATATTCCTCCCTACATGTCTGTAACAAACCAGAAATGGCATAGCAAATCAACAATACTGACTAACTTAATTTGAAAATATCTTTCATCACAGGCTATGAATGGAAATTTGCCTAGATAAATTCATGCTCACATAACTCTCACATGCATCACAATGGGGTCATTTTTGAGCATAATATGGAAAGCATCAGATCTTTTTTCTTTTGTTTTATTTAGTACATATGTACATATTCCAGCAGGCACCAATCACCATTTTTATACTTAGAGAGAATGATTCTAGATGATCCTGTCATCATTTTGTAAACCCATGGAGAAAAGTGAATATGGATCTCTAACTGCTAGTTGCTTAGGCTATGGAGCTGCAACAGGAGGAAACAGTACTTTAGAGCACAACTTTTTATATTGCTTGGAACAGTAGTGTGTGCAGCTATTACAGTGATTTAACACCCATGTAAACCTTTCTTGCAGTCATTGTGTAACACACTTTCTGGCTTTCCAACTCTGAATTATGGACATTAAAAGTCAATTCTCTCCTAGGCTAGCTATTGTTTGTGTGAATGTTTGAGCTTGTTCTTATTCTTGTTCTATTTCCCTGAAATAGGTATCCCTTGACTTGAAAACCTTCCAGAGTTGTAGCAGAAATTAAGCAGAGTGTGAAGAAGCCTTTGATTAAAGACATTAATCAGTATTTGGAAAAAACTTACATGATTTGTGAAGATTATGCAAGAAGGGAATGTCAGAATTCAGCTCCAAAGCAACTAATATTAGGGATGATTTTTTTAGAAAAGATCATACTTAAGTACAAACACAGGACGTAATTTTAAACTACATAATGACTAGTTTGAATGATTAAATATGCTTCTTTTGGGAAACATATGGAAATTTAACAGGAGGCCACATTCTCTCTGTAGCCATGCTTGTATTTTCTGAATGTGCTTGAGGGAATAATTTGTCACTTACATATTTAAAATTCTCAGTATAGGAAAAAAATGTGTTCTTATGACTTAATAAAGAAAATTCCCCATTATGTAAAGTTTGTTTAATATGTCCATATCCTGTGTTTAGCGAAATGTGAAATGACCTGCTTGTTTGATCTCAAACTAACACTATGGGAATTTTTATATGTGCATGTGTCTTAGCCCACCTGAGGGCATATACATATATGTCAGTGTTAGTGAGACCTGGTATGAAAAACATTTGCTTCCAAGCTTGCCCTTGCTTGATCTACTGAGGTATCCTCCAACCCATTTCAGTTTCTACATATGACATGATATCAGTTTTTCCTTGTGGATATGGGCTCCTAGTCTCTTTGGGCTACCCTTTCTGGAACTGGATATTTATATTTTTCACTATGAACCTTTAGTCTTTCTGAAAGTATGTGCCAATTGAGGCTGAAGTTGTAAAAAGTGTAGAAAAATATCCAAAATTAGAATCTCAGACATGATTTAATTCTCATCTTCCTAAGGATTTTTGGATCATCACCTCTTAGAGCTTTGGTAAGTGTTGTAATTATTGAGATATCAGATATCTTGAAAGTAAACACTCGTATTTTATACAAAATATTGAAACAGACTGGTTATCCAGCCTGATGTTCAGATTATTCTTACAGGAAATGACACACTTGCTGATTATTCCAATAGTTGCTGAAGTAAAAAGTGCAAGCTTTTGAAAGCAAGTGAAAGCTTTTTTTAAAAGACCTCAGATTTTCTCAGAAAAATAATAAAATAAATTTGGAGTTTCTAGAGCCTAGATATATGAGAGAGATTTTCTTAATCCCTGATCTCTTGGAAAGTGTAGAGAGCAGAGTACATGCCTCTTGTTATTTGTGAAATCATTTTTCTAATAAAATTGGCTATATAGAATTTAAAAATTTATGCTTGGTCAGACAGAAATTTCAATATTGCATAAAGTCAAGTGCACCACTCTGGGCTGTTTCAATTTCATTAAGAAAACAAACAAACAAAAGAACAATGTAAGTTTTCTCAGTTTTGAATTCCATTTTTTCCAAATATTCTAGGCCTACCCGTCATTCACAGGTTTGAAAATATATGGAAATGTCATACACTATAGGGAGGAACTCCAAACTTCTTCCATGTAAATTATGACTTGGAGTATATTAGTAAACTATTGCAACACCTTTTAGCTCGAGGAAATATTTTAGTATTGCTCTTCTGTCATCTATCCATTGAAGTTTCTCAATGAGTTTCTCAACTCTCTGAAGTTGTCTTGAAATACCTGATTATACATAGTCTACCACAGAACATTTAATCTAGGGTGTTGTTTTTGTTATTGCTATTATTATTATTGTTTTCAAAGTATTCCTCATTTTTGAGGCCAGTATCAGAGTTAACAAAGATATATATTATTCAACGGTGAACTAATGGGAGTGTGAAATAGCATTATCAAAGATGGGGACCTGACGCAGAGCTAGAGTGGAGAAGCTAAACACTGAAAAACAACCAGAATTGGTTTTGTAAAGTGAAAAGTGGTTTTGTAAAGGGTTTTATAGGAAAGACGTAATGACTTAACGAAGGTCATTGTAGCTATCCATCTTCATCACTATCAGCACAGAACTCCATTGCCTTATTCTGAGGCTCAAAAATCAATCCAGAGTCTCTCTTTCAATCCAACATCCCCCAGTTTTTGACTTAATAGAGCAAATCCTAAGGTGGTAGTGAACTGGCTAAAACTACAGCCTGCTACTGCATATAGTAACCCATGAAGTCTATTGCAGTACCATTGTCTCCTGACCATCCCTACCAGGCTTAATAGAATAGCGTTTGAATCCCTTATTGTCACTCTCTTTTCTGAATAAGCTTTTCTAAGGGAAGTTGTGTGTCTGTAGCCATCCCTTCTCAGTGGTGGGCTCATTCTCTCTTTGTCCCTAAACAAAAAATGAGAACAAACAAGTCCTTTCTATTCAACTTCGGTGGTTTCTTTTTTATTATTATTGCAGAGAGAATGGAAAGGAAACAGTGAAACACAAAAAAGGGAAACAAGACAGGCTGGGATGCACTTGGCAAAGCATCACTTGTCCACAGCAGCTGTGTATGTAATTGTACTAAAGATGTCATCAGCTTCGTCAAAAGAGAATAGGCATTTTTCTTTGTTGCCAGCTGAAATTCAGTTATGGGGATAGATACCAACAATAGCAGCCATTTAACACAGGGAGCAAATTTGTAGGGGACAGTGTTTTGGCACGCAAGAAATCTCATCATCAGTTATCTGGAAAATTGTTGCCAGCTGATACTAGGCTTTATCCCAGTTGTTTCATTTTCTTTCATTGCTTTAGTTCTGCATAACTCTTGTTCTTTGTAGTGTTTAACATTTAACTTTTTTACCTGTAGGGAAACTTGTGTGTATACCAAACCTTGTTTGAATTTGCATATGTAAATGTGCCTTTATAAGTAAAGGCACAAATAAGCTGTTTCTCATGCACTGACTATAAGAAGATATAGAAGATAGAAAAATTTCTTTTGACTCTTATGGGCTTGGAAAAGCTGGATGAATCCAGATGAGGGCATTAAAAATTGGCTGATTTGGTTATGGGGCCACCATCAATTATCTGTGAAAAAACACAATGACCTGGAGAGGGTCCTGTAAAAAAAAAAAAAAAGGCTAATTCATCTACATTCATATTCAAAAAGGCTGAGAAAAGGACATGGGGAGCTTAGTCAGCCTCATTGTTCTCCCCTAGAAAGCTCTTGGAATGTGTGTACACTCTTGTAATGCATTTCTAGGCATGTAAGGGTCAAAGGAAGCTCAACTAGATGCCTTCCACAGGTACCAACATTTCTTCCAACCAATGTTTCTATGGCTGCAATAAGCAAGACGTTTGCCATGACATATATTAAAACTTTTGCACATACCTCCTTGGAAAGTGACTCTTTATGGTATGGAAAATTGCAAGTAAAAGAAAGTAGTGGACTTCACTCATCTGTCCTCTTACTAGATCCTTCTAATTAAGAAGTGCATTTGGGAGTAAGACTTTAAGATGAGAAGGAAGGAAAACTCATTTCGTTTGAGCAAAATGAGCAAGCTCATTCTATTAGGCTTTACTGTTGAATCTGTCATTTGTGACATTACATAGTGAATTCAGTGGAAATACAGGTGCTTAATAAGTAACATTTTTAAACACATCTGTTGATTTGGATTCTCTGTAACCTCCTTTCTCTTTGAAGACAGAACCTTAAACTCAAAGAAACACAGTCTTAAAGAAAGAAATCTGTTTATATCAGTGTGGTGCTTTTACCCTTCTGGACAGCTGAATTCCACCAAAGCTGTTCTCTCACTCCCCCTCCTCAAAGGAAAAGGGCTTGAGGACTGAAATAAGGGCAAATAATTTGCACACCAATTACTATCATGGGCAAAGCAGACTCAATGTAGGGAGCTTAATGTAGTTTATTGCCTATCACTAGCAGACTAGAACAGAACTAAAGCAAACTAAAAACACCTTCCCCCCCATCCACCCTCTTCTACATCCTCCCCCTGAGAGGCTCAGGGGAACAGGGAATGGGGGCTGCTTTCAGTCCACAATACTTCATCTCTGCCGCTCCTTCATGGTCACTCTCTGCCCCTGCTCCCCGTGGGGTCCCTCCCACAGGATGCCGTCCTTCCCCAACTGAGCCTGTGGGGACTGCCCACAGGCAGCAGCTCTTCAAGAACTGCTCCCACACGGCTCCGTACCACGGGGTCCATCCCCCAGGAGCAAACTGCTCCAGCACGGGTCCCCCACGGGCGGCAGCTCCCCCCAGACCCCCTGCTCCTGCGTGGGCTCCTCTCCATGGGCTGCAGCTCTGGCCCGGGGCCTGCTCCTGCGGGGGCTCTCCATGGGCCGCAGCCTCCTCCAGGCCACATCCACCTGCTCCACCAGGGGCTCCTCCACGGGCTGCAGCATGGAGATCTGCTCCACTGTGGGACCCATGGGCTCTAGGGGAACAGCCTGCTCCACCAGGGGCTTCTCCACGGGCCACAGGGGAACTTGTGCTGCATGCCTGGAGCACCTCCTGCCCTCCTTCTGCACTGACCTTGGTGTCTCCAGGTCTGGGGCTTGCAGCACAAGGATGTTTATCTGTTAGAATGGGTCCAAAGGAGGGCCATGAAATGATCAAGGGGCTGGAGAACCTCTTCTACAAAGAAAGGCTGAGAGAGCTGGGGCTGTTCAGCCTAAAGAGAAGGCTCCTGGGTGACCTCACTGCAGCTTTTCAGTACTTAAAGGGGGCTTATATAAAAAAGATGGAGAGTGATTTTTTGCTTGGGCAGATAATGACAGGACAAAGGGGAATGGTTTTAAACTAAAAGAGGGGAGATTTAAATTAGAGGTTAGGAGGAAATTTTTCACTCAGAGGGTGATGAGGCACTTGATCAGGTTGCCCAGAGAAGCTGTGGATGCCCCATCCCTGAAGGTGTTCAAGGCCAGGTTGGATGGGGCCATGGGCAACCTGATTTAGTGGGTGGCATCCCTACCCATGGCAGGGGGGCGGTGAAACTAGATGATATTTTAGGTCCCTTCCAATCCTAACCATTTTATGATTCTATGATTCTGTTTTTTACTCCTCACTCTCCCAGCTGCTGTTGTGCAGCAGTTTTGTTTGTTTGTTTTCTCCTTTCTTAAATATGCTGTCACATACGTGCAAACAACATGGCTTATTGTCTCAGCTCTGGCCAGTGGCGGGTCCCTTTTGGATCCTGATGGAGGTGGCTCTGATGGGACATGGGGCAGCTACTGGGGTGGGCTGACAGAGGCCGCCCCTGCAGGCCCCTGCTACCAACATCTTGCCAAGTAAACCCAACACAATCAGCTTAGTTTTAGAATATAATTTCATGGCATGAATTTCCTAATATACTGGATACTATGTAGTTTTGAGAGTTTTTTAGAACTTGATTACAAAAACACTGTTGGGTGGCAATTGTTCTCTTTATTACATTTTGTCTGAATCATGAGCCTACACAGTATATTATCTACATTAAAAGCTGATTTTCACTCCAAAAATGTGACCTTTGCTGCCTTGACTGGGACAGCCTGCTATGAATGCTCTCTTTCAGTGCAGATTTTGAAAGATATTTGTTTCGCTGTGTCCCTAAGTGTTTGTTTGTTTGTTCGTTTTACCATGATCCTATCAGGAATGTGGATTTTATGTTGATTCCAGCATACATTACTTATGTCTACTCATTCTACCTGTTCCTCATCTCTGGTCCAGTATTTTTTATTTATTTAATTAATTATTAATTAATTAATTTATTTATTTATTTTTGTTAACATAAGCAATTAGTAATAACAAGTAGAATAACCTTAATTATGGACAAGCAGATACAGTGGCAGTGTGTAGGCAGTTAGACATTTTATGCTCAGGGGCATAAAATGTCTAAATCTTACAAATGCTTTTTTAGAATAATAAAGATTCCTTGAGACTGACTGTAGAATAACTGCACTGAAGTATATGCTTTATCCTTAAACCTGAAGACTTTGGACCAAAAAGTAGCAAGAGTCTGAAAAAGTTAGAAGGAATATCGTGCATAACACTAGGTTTTGTCATAATGTATGCTTGTTTTCATTTTAAGAAGTATATTTACTTACAGTTTATTCACTATCACTATCCCCAGTTTAGAATTAAGAACGAAAAATGTAGAGCAAGTAATAAATAGCATTATATTTCAGAACAGCCTGCATTTTCTAGATCACTAGCTTCTTCAGAAGCAAAATTATCAAAATAAAATTATTAAAACCTACTTTGGAATACAACAAACCATTAGATGATTTCATAAAGAATAATTATGACATCATTGGGGGTGTTTACATTAACTTCTGTTGATGTTTTAATATCTGTGTAAATAAAATAGTCTGTGAGAAAAATTGCTTTATATTTGCTAATTACATAACAATTATATAGGAAATATGTTAACCATTTAATGATAAGTAATTTTGTTCATATAAATACCGCTATATTAAACTTAGTCTTTGAATGAAGTGTTATGATTTCTGAATAGTACGTAAAATCAGCATAGTGAAAATGATTCAAATACTATTTTCATAAATTAAAGGTATATACCCAATAGAATTTCTCCTGTACTCTGTTCTGTCTTGTCAGATTGGTCATTCCTTCTCCTATATCTATTTTTTAATCTAGATTCCTTTTTGCACCTCCAGTTACGTGTGCTCTTGGGCATTTGTTTTTGGACTAAGCCCTATTCCTATTCTGTTAAATGTGATGTTTCTATTTACCTCTTATAGAGCAGGACCAGAACTAATCCTTTATTTTGGGGGAAGATGTAGAGAAAACAAAACAAAACAAGCCAACCAACCAACCAACCAACCAACCAACAAACAAACAAAAAAACCCACAAAATTAGTAGACATATTGTCCATTAATTAAATTACAATTATGAAAGAAAGCTCATGTTTCCTTCTGGATACTTTAGTGAACAGAAGGGATTCTTACAACCTGAATAAACCTTGAAATGAATGCACTCCATGCTGGCCTCAGAATAACAATGAGGTTCACTGTGTTCTGAAGACACTTTAGTTATTGCCCAGACAGCTCCTCTGTTGTTCTTACCGTAGGGGAATATCTGCTCAGCTAGAGCAATACAGATTCTTAAACATTTTTGCACTCAGCTAAATCTGGAGAGAGATATATGAATAACTGCAGAGCCACTGGGTCCTGACCCTGACCTGAACATAAATGTTTTGCTGGTGTATATCACGGCCACTTCCTCATTTTACAACTAGGATTAATTAAATGGGTCATTCATATTCCTTAAGAGGGGCCAATCACCTTCTTATGCAGAGGCAGACTGTAAACCTTTACTCACTCTGATGTACTTTCTAACATTATTGACTCTGTGAATAATTGCAGAGGTAAAGGTTTCATGGTTCAGTGTTTAAGGTATGTTAACTGCCCATAGTCCCACTTCTGAGTACTGGAACTGTGAGATACCAAATTTCATAGAAAGGATGTTTTATGATTGACCTTTATTCTCTTGCAGTTCCTAACAAATAATCCTTTTAAGGATAAGCGCATATCCTTTATTTTATTATGAAATATCCCTGTCAGGCAATTAAAACAGATATGTAAAAAAAAAAAAAAAAAAAAAAAAAGAAAATGTTTAGGAAGGAGTATCATTTGTATACCTGGAGTAACACTAACAATCTGTTATTATAAATGCTTGCTGAACCTTAACTCTGGTCAGATTTACAAACTAACAGATAAATTCACACGTCTTTGACAGCTCTCACATGAAAAATTTTCTCCATGGTTTATCAGCAATCTGCTGTGGAAATCATAACTTTAGCTTTCTTTGAGCTTTGTGGACACCTGTCTTTTTTTTTTTTTTTTTTTTTTTTTATGTCCATTTTCATGAGCTATACTCAGAAACTGTTTATGAAAACAGCTTTTAAATTTTTTACTTT
Organism: Anser brachyrhynchus; assembly: GCF_964034855.1. Lineage (NCBI taxonomy): Eukaryota > Metazoa > Chordata > Aves > Anseriformes > Anatidae > Anser > Anser brachyrhynchus. The sequence goes on along the minus strand of NC_137694.1, from coordinate 35,166,997 downwards.
AGATACTTTTTTAAAGGTTTAATTTAACTACTACTTTTTGTTTGTTTGTTTTTGTAGAAAGTAGGATATTTCTACAGGAGGATTTCAATAAGATATTTCTAGGGATATATTCCATAATATAAGAGCAATACCTGTTTCTTACAGTTACACATTTCCATGGTATTATGTATTGTGGTACAGAGACATATTTCTGAATGAACTTACTGAATAGTAGCTAGCTGAGAGAAACGGTGGGTATGAAGTATATTCACTTCTAGAGGCCTTTTGGAGGGAGCTTATTGAAGATTCTTTCTGAAACTGAAGTGACTACAGCACAAAATTGACAAAATAAAAATTAAAGATTTCAAGGATTTGGTGAGTTTTACGCAAAAGTCCTAAGAGAAAGCAAGGATGAAATAGCTGGTTTACTAACAACGGCAAACTTCCTTACCTTTTGGTGACTGGCTGCTGTCAAATGTGTACTCAGATACTAAGAAACCTTCAGAGAATCCTTTGGAAAAGACCTGTAAACCTGATGTCTATACAAGATAAATAAGCAGAAACTGGAAGAATAAAATTAGTGGACACCTGGATACTCTATGAATTACTGTGAAAGGGTCAGCATGGCCCTGTGAAGAAAATTCCTACTTTACAAACCTCTTGTTGTTGTAGGGTTTTGTTTGTTTGTTTGTTTAATAGATCAGGAATGTGATTTTTTTCATATGCTTAGATTTCAACCAGGCTTTTCACAAATTCCATTATCAAAGGCTTTTTGGACACTTAAGCAGCACTAACAGAGAAAAAAGAAAATGTACCTGCTTGTGTAAATGATTAAGTAAAAGATAATAAACAAATGGTAGGAGTAAATTGTGCGATCTTTCAAAGGAAGCATGTGACACATGGAATTCAGGGATTATCACCTGTGTAGGTTCACATACAGTATCATGGATCATGTTTCCTACGGATGAATAACATGAGGTGTTTATTTACTCTGCACCATCACAGACCTCAAGCGTAGTTATTCTGTTAACATGTGCTGACTCTTCTAGTGACAGGAATGTCCTCTTTGAATTCCACCTGGATTTGGATTTCGGAAATATTTATACCTGTCATTTTGGCTCTAACAAACAGAGATAATTAGACAGATGTATGCAATCCTCTCCCTCACTTTGAATTTTTAGTTTTGTTTCAGATCTACAGAGATGCTTACAATAAGTTGAAAATATACCATTGTGCTGTTATACATTTCTCATGAGGACAAGGTAGTCCACAATTTCAGCATGTATAAATCTAAGTTAGGACTAGGTAATGGTTGTGTTCTTGTGGTTTAATTCACATCATCCTTACAGAGATCTGTAATCAGCACAGAAAAAAACTTGTTAAGTTGGTAATAAGACCTATATGCACCTAGATTTATAGGAAACGTATAGCAGACAGGAGTCAGTATTTGGTTATCATTTGCTGGGTGTCTCTAAACATGACAAATCATTTTGTTTTGTATCTTTGAATGCTATAAAGAAAATACGGGTCTTGGCAATTGAGAAGGTGAAATTATCTGGTGCTATCTCAAAACAAAGTGGGGGTGAGTGGGCATTGCTCTTCTCATTTAAATGGCAATAAGAAACTGATATTAAATAACCAGATTGCAATAGGTTCCTTAGAAAGTCTGAGATTCTAAAAAGTGTTGATGCCCTAATAAGAGTAGTTGTAAGTATAAAGAAGAGCATCAATATTTTCCTCTTAGCTTAACTACTGTGAACACAGAAGAGTATGTGAGAGAGATTTTCTTATGTTAATATTTTCATTTTCTTATCACTTACTCCTGCAGTAATAACATTGAAATATTAATGGCCAAAAAAAAAAAACAACTGTGGTGCTGTGATCTCTAAACTAGTGCTGATCAAAGCCAGTAAGTCCACTGAGCAAAGCAGAGTCATGCAGAGCTACACTTATGCATCTGGAGGGAAGACAACCACCTTCAACACAGCTTACTAGCTTGGTTTCAGCTCTATGTCAGTGTGACCATATTACTGTCATCACTGAAGCTTCATCTTCTGAAAGTTCTGGTCTCCAGGTTAGTGTGCAACATGCCAGTAGCTGCTTGTGATGCAGTCTATTGTTGAGAAATATGCCAAATAAACATCATTTTCCATTGGAAGTTGTTTTTATGGAATGTTAAAATGACTGGAGGTTATGACTATAAGATAAGTGTGTAGAGGAGAAAAAATGCTTCAAATGTTTTTATTAGAATACTTTATGAGTAAACTAGATACACATCATAAAGCTCAGCAATTAAAACTCAAAAAAAGCTCAAAATTAAAGCCCAAATAAAGCTCAACAATTAAAGTACAGTTAAGTGTTTGCTCTATTATTTGCACTTTTACAGACTGGTACAACATTTATCCGATTTCCACAAAACTCATTTAGGCTCTTTATATAGAAATAGTCTTTAACTTTAAACATTTTCAGTGTAAACACTTACATTTGTGCTAATTATGCTAGCAGCCCTTTAGAATTAATTATGCAAGGGAGATGAATTGTAAGTCAGATGGGACGATTTCTTCTCACTATTAGAAAAAGGAATATCAACAGCTAATTCAAATACAGACCTCTATGTGATAGATTTTTAAAGTCAGCCAAAATTAGTCTTCTGTATGTTTTCAATGAACAAGTTGGACAAGTTCTTAAATCTCTGATGAGGTATGAACACACCTATGTAAATAGCCCCCATCTGGATAAAATCATTACTTTTATGGCAACTTACCACAGCAGAAGATTTAACTTACAGTTATGGCAGAGCTTCCTTCCAATGTATTTTTGTTCATGCATATAAATGTTGTTCTTGTTGCAACCTTTAATTTCAGGTAAATTCAAAAATTCAAAGTTGAATTGTATCAAAACTTCTGTACCTGACTTTTTTGATACAGTTGTTTGTTTGGATCCATTTTATGAAATCACCAAAGTGTTAGGCACTGTACTCTGGTAACAAACTTACAATGACTTTCCTTCAATTAAAGGCAATAAAACAATGAAGCATCTCAGTCAGTGCAATAATTACTATTATTTTAAAAGTTTTTTTTTTTTTAATCCTACAAAAACCCTGCAAATCAAATTTAATCAAAGTCAAAAGATGAAGAAAATGCACAAGGTAATAAATCGTAAATATTACATCATTTGAGAAATGATTTAAAGTACAAAAAAATAAAATTAATTTATAACACAAACATAGGTTAACAACGTACATTAATTAAATGAATACTTCATTGGAACATAATAGCAGAACTTTGGAGTGAAGAATATTGCTAAACAATATATTTTAGTAGGTCAAAGAATAACCCAATGTCATGGTCAGGCCTCCTATGCAGATACTGAGAGGGGACTTTGGTACCTTTGGTACCAGTCAGGACACCATTGATTAATGAGGGTTGCCACGTCCTGATGGCCTGGTGGCAGCATGCTGTCAGGAGGTCCCAAGGCCAAGGGCAGACAGAGCTTTCAGGGCTCTGGCCCATGGCATCCATCCTGGTGCACAGAGCTGGGCCTGATGCTGCTGGGGTCCTCCAGAGCTCTGACTGCTCCACGAGGCTGTGGGTCTGAGGAGGGAACCTGTCCAAGCTCAGACCTGGTTTTTGGGGTGAGAGGGACAAGATATGTGTCTGGGCCCACAGCAGTGTCATGGCAATTGGAGTAGGGTCTCCTACCATTAACTTCAAAAATCCAATAATTTATACTTGTGACAAGTTGTAAAAATAATGATTTTGCCAATTTTAAGTGCATGTAGCTGTCTGCATGCTTATACTGCACTATGGACATTGAAAACCTGGAGTCTCTGTGCTAGAGTTTCATAAATAAAATTATACATTCTATTTCCTACATGGTACTAAGTAGGACTTAATACTACACTAAAATTCTTAGTTTCATAGAGAAAGTTGGAATCCTGGCTGTGTATTCTGAGAGTTTTGATGGATAAAGCAATCTATAATGATTAAGTCAGTTCTTTAATGAAGAAAGAGTGAGCACAAAGAGGTTACTTGTTCCTTGTCCTCAGAAAGACAGATATTGACCATGATTTTCTGCCATTAAATTTTATCAGGATGGTAGAAGAAACTTAAATGTATTATAACTGCACATTTAGAGAATGATTAAACCACCAAAATATGATGCTGTCCTCTGAAATCACTTCAGTGTACACTTTAGATCCACTTATCCAGAAGCTGGAGACAAGTCTTCAGTGCTTGCTTTTCAATATAATAGTTTCATTGTAAATGACAGACTATCCTTGCAACAATTCTAGGTAAAAAGTCAATCTTTACTGACATTTCACTTCACAGTATTTGTGATATTATGTTTATTTTCAACTGAACATAAAAAGAACCATAGCTATATAGTCACCGTTTCGCAGAATCATAGAATGGTTTGGGTTGGAAGAGACCTTAAAGAACATCTAATTTCAACCCCCCTGCCATGGGCAGGGACACCTCCCACTAGATGAGCTTGCTCAATGCCCCATCCAGCCTGGCCTTCAACACTTCCAGGGAGGGGCCATCCACAACCTCTCTGGACAACCTGATCCAGTGCCTCATCACCCTCTGAGTGAAGAATTTCCTCCTAACCTCTAATCTAAATCTCCCCTTCTTTTAGTTTAAAACCATTCCCCCTTGTCCTGTCATCCACCCAAGCAAAAAGTCACTCTCCATCTTTTTTTATAAGCCCCCTTTAAGTACTGAAATGCTGCAATGAGGTCACCCCGGAGCCTTCTCTTCCTTAGGCTGAACAGCCCCAGCTCTCTCAGCCTTTCTTGGTAGGAGAGGTTCCCCAGCCCCTTCATCATCTTTGTGGCTCTCCTCTGGATTCATTCCAGTACTTCCACATCTTTTTTTTTTTTTTTTTTTTGTGCTGGGGGCCCAAGAGTTGAATGCAGTACACTAGGTGGGCTCTCATGAGAACAGAGTAGAGGGGAGAGGGGGAAAAAGAAGCTTCCTTGACCTGCTGGCCATGCTTCTTTTGATGCAGTCCAGAATATGGTTGGCTTTCTGGGCTGCAAGCGCACATTGCTGGCTCATGTTGAGCTTCTCATCAACCAGCTCTCTCAGGTCCTTCTCATCAGGGCTGCTTTCAATCCATTCTCCATCCAGCCTGTATTTGTACTTGGGATTGCCCTGACCCAGATGCAGGACCTTGACCTTGGCTTTGTTTAACCTCATGAGGTTCACACAAGCCCAACTCTCAAGCAAGTCAAGGTCCCTCTGGATGGCATCCCTTCCCTCTGGAGTGTCAATGGCAAACTTGCTGAGAGCACACTCGGTCCCACAATGTCCCAATACAGACTGCTGAGGAACACCACTCGTTACTGATCTCCACCTGGACACTGAACCACTGGCCACAACTTTTTGAGAATGACCATCTAACCAGTTCTTTACCCACCAAGTTTTCCATCCACCAAATCCATGTCTCTCCAGTTTAGAGACAAAGATATCATGGGAGACAGTGTCAAATGCTTTGCATAAGTCCAGGTAGATGATATCAGTTGCTCTTCCCCTATCCGCCAATGCTGTAACCCCATTGCAGAAAGCCACCAGAATTGTCATATTCTGATTTTTGTACCTTCAGGTTCCTCAGATGGTCTTGAACCTGATCTTCTACACCTGATGGTTCGTCATTCTCCCAGTCCCTGCCTTTGACTTCTGAGGCCCAGGCCATGTGGCTGAAGCTCGTCAGTTTGTAAAGGCTGACTTTCTAGAACTGGCCACTGCCCTTACTTATGAGAAATGAATCATTGCTAAGTCATGGCACAGATCTCAGATCAAAATTATTTCACCTTATTTTACACACTTCATTAGTGTTTTATTTTGTACTTTGCCTTTTTCTCTTGAGCTTTAGTCTCAGAACTAAGGCAGATTTTTTTTTTATTTATATAATATTTGTAATACAACTGAATAAAAATTATATTAATAACTGTATATTACTGATTCATAGATACACAACATGCTCCAATAATTATGATCATTTGTTCCTCCATATTTTCTATTTTCCAGAAGTGCAATATATTGTGTTCTTTGTTAATGAAGGAAATTGATTGAAATAACCATATTGCAAGATAAAATAGGTTCATAGAATGTTGACTGTATTGTTGTGATGCCATCGTAAAGCTTATTCCTTAGATGTATTGCGTTGTTTTATGAAAGAAGGGTCACTTTTAAAGGCTACCTGAAGGAATGTAAATAAATATTACTGGAGAAGTGTTAGTTAATTCTTATGAAGAGTGAACCACACTATCATGAAATATACATGCTCAGCCAATATTAAAAAATATATTTATTTTAATTACAAAAACAAAAAAAAAAGTTGCAGCCATTTTGAATTCCCTTATCACTAAGTTTTTCAGTCTTCCTCTTCATTTCTCTTGTTTATCCAAAATTCCCTTAGGTAGAGAGAAATGTGATATAGGTTATTTTCTAAAGAGAAACATAGAATTTGATATTATTTATCTTAAGAGCTCACACTACTATCTTTCAGTGTTATGCAGATGCAGTGTATTCATGTAGTACAGATAATAAGACAATATATTATAATAAGGGATCTTTGACATGCTTGTTCAGAATATTCCCTACAAGAAGAAAAAATTTAGCCATTCTCTTCCAAAGAGTTTGTGTCTGGGCAGAAATTATATCATAGTCCATTTTCCAGTATATCTAAAAGGGAATTGTTGGGTAGATGCACAAAAGTGTTGAGATGCTTAATTTCAATTTGCATTTCTCACAAAAAAAAAAAAAAAAGGGAGCTGGACGGAGTATGGAAGGTATGGAAGGAGTTATGTGTTTAAAAGGAGCATTCACAAAATACTGCAACCTGAATACAAATCCATAAATGTTGGTCAATGGGAAGTGAAAGGATGAATTTACCGAGGACAGTATATTCCAGTAGGTGGGATGGTATTAAATTCATGTTTTCCTACATACTTCTAGGACTAAGCTACATAATGGTATACTTGGGGATTAGAGAATTCAAGCTCTTGCAGAGATATGTGGTGGGATTTGAATATCTTCATGGCAACCTACAACTGTGCCATCAAGAGATGCATCTACAGTGGCAGGAGTCCCCTTCAAGTTTTGTTACATGAATAATATCTACATGATTTAACAGTGAATTGTAGATTAAAACTACGGGAGTTCTTGGCTTACCAAACTGTTTTTGTAACAGCTTTCTAACATGCAGAAAAACACTGCAGCTGTTAAGTTTTCTCTTGAAAAATGTGAGACAGTTTCCCATGAAATGTATGTATATTTCTATTTATGGATACAGACTGTGAAGAACACACTGGAATTAATGCAAAGTGCTTTTTGGTTTGTTAGCAAAAGATATTGCAACTTGAATGGCAGATGATATCACTGAAGACAAAGGAATCCTGATGGAATTGTACAGGTATTGCAAGGAATCTTTTGTCCAAAGGGGAAGTTTCACATTATAGACACAACAAATTTCTATGTGAAATGACACAAACATGGAAAATGAAGTAAGCCAATAAAATGTTATCATTTGGAAACAGGAAAAAAGAAGGGTAAAGAAAATAGTAACTTAACATTGATGTTCACAAAAACATTCTGTTCTGGAAAAGAAATGCTTAAATAAAAAAGAATGCAGTGAGGTCAGGAGAACAACTGACCGCAGACTGAACATTTAAATAGATGATATGAAGGAAAGAGAGAAACAAATAACTTTTGTGACTTCATCGCAGTTATATGTCTGATCTTAGATTAAGGAAATACAATGATATTCTGTCCTCTGCATATAAGCAAAATGATGTCACAATAACATTGCTGGACATTACTTGTAATATGAATGAATGATCCAAGCAAAAATACCTGATATGATACCTATTCTGGGATCAAAAAAGCAGTTTGTGCTAGGGGCAACACAAGTGACCTTCGCAGAGATGCTTGTGATATTTACGAAGAACACAGAAGGAGAGTGATATGAAAGTTTTTTTTGGTACTTATACTGATGTTGTAGAAAGAAGAACTTTGTCTTCTTCAAAAGGAACAGCAAACATTTCTTAGATGGTAACTTCTCTTTACAGGCAGGCTTTTGAAAGCAAAGTTGTACAACTTGTTACAGGACTTATGAAAACAGTAGCATCAGCATGGTGGTTTCAAGATGCTGAAGGAAAAGAGCAACTCTGGATGTGGACACCATTTCTAATGCATAATGTAAAAAAGGATGCAGAGAATTTAGTAAATAAATGATTGAGTTAGAGAGGCAAGACTGAGGCATTTGTACATAAAAACAGAAATATAATGAAGAAAAAAAAATATGGTATTAATACTAATTATGATCCCAATGTAGAAGAAATAGCTTTAATACAATAACCAAGCTCCTGTACATGGATTCTATTTATTTATTTATTTATTTATTTATTTATTTATTTATTTATTTATTTATTTATTTATGGTGACAGCAATATCCATATGGGAAAGAGAAAATTGAGAAAAGGCAGAAAATTAGATTTACATGCCAGAAATTAAAATGTCAGTGAGACACAGAACAAAAAGGGAGAGTGTTGGTGAAACTCCAAGCGTGAGGATAAAAAATATTTCTCTTCTATCATTTAGACCTGGATATTTGCTAGGGCCCATCAGGGCTAATCAGCAAACTAAGAAGAACTAACGAACAGTAGAAAGTATAAAGAAATTGAAGAGGAGACTAAGTCAGAGAGAACTTGTTTACTAAAGATGAAATGCTCTGTTTCTTACATATAAATTGGGTTAACGTTTTCACCATAAAAAGATGTTTGGTACTAATGTTAAGAACATAAGCTCCCCAGTTGTTCAGTAGGTGTTGACACTTACTGAAGACCTCAGGCCAAAGGGGGGCTTTTCTTTTGCACTGTAAAAGTACATTCAGAGTTGCTGTATTGAAAAACATAATTTGTTCCTCCTTTGCATGCATTTTACAAGAAAAATTCAGTACTTTCGACAAAGTAATAATAACATGACAAGCACCGGGGTGTCTCATTACAACCAAAGCAACAGTTCTTCAAAGAATAAAGCAGATATCTCTGGTTTGTATTCACAATTATGACCTCTATTCTTGAGCTAGGTTTATAACACAGCTTGCTTTTCTGCTTTAAAAATTAGGTAACAATTGCTGAGTCCTTTAAAAATCACAGAGCCAGGGACAATGCTGTTTAGTATAGTCATCTGTGAGGCTGGCTCCATACCTCCTTCAATTAAAATTTAACCAGAATATATTAACAGGAAGGGAATAGAAAATTCCTACAGGAATATTTTAGACATCCCAGTGTCTGTCTGATTCTCCAGGAAGGCAGGAGATACAGTTTCAGGCTCCTGCTCCAAACAGGATCAATCCAAAGTAGTTGTAAAGGCCTTATGTCTTTCATGCCTGAAGTCCTCATGCAAGTACACAGCTGTTGAAGAGCTTTCTGTGTTGGAGCTCAGGTAAATAGAGAGGACAGTTATGAGGTCATACAGGCAAGATAGTTGATGACTGGGTTTAATTTCAGACTCTGAATTCCCTAGATGAACAATTCTCTCTTTACAGCTGTTTTCCTCTCTCTCTCATCTGCCCTGGGGTCTACTGACCAATGCTATAATACATAACCTTTCAACAGACATTCAGGGGGACATTGGTAAATGCTTATCTAGACCAAGCCATATGTCTTCTGATGAACTAAAGCAGACACTTCAATGAATAGATTCTACCTGTTTTTGTTACCCTTTGCAGTTCAATGTCTGCTACTTCAGAGTCAATTCTCCCCATGAACTTTATGATCCTGGTTACTAATATTGGTGAATGAACATCCAATATTTCTCTTCTCCATTCAACCTTAAGAGAAGATGACAGCCTTCCTTAACATTAGCCAAAAGTCTGGCGGATGATTCCTTTCAAAATGTCATGGAAAAACAGGAAGATAAGATATGACTTAGAGCTTATGATGCAGAAACCTTAACAGGAAATGGTAGAAGACAGCAAATAAAACAGTGAGAGAATAGATTACTGTGCACATAATGTAATGGTTTACCCTCTGTTCATGTACTAATGGGAAAAAAGATGAGTTTTAAGAGTTTGCCAACACAAAATTAGTTCAGTTTACAACATAAAAATATATACTCACAAATTTGTTCTTGGAATTGCTATGAAAATGCAACTTACCGTTTTTAAATTTTGATGTTTTTTATTTATTATTGGTGTACTTGAATTTTTCATTAAATATCATCATTAAAGATCATAACTGATGATCTTAAGGGTCTTTTTCAACCTAAATGATTCTATGATTCCATAAATGAGAAAATTACTACAATTCTTAGGTGGAATAGTGATGGAATAGAGAGATGCTATCTCTCTATCTTTCCAGTATAGAACTGTTTCTGTAATCTTGTTTTTGCTGTCTGGTGCAGCATAAATGATACTTGTAATGGGGACTTTAACTATCCCTTTGAAACAATGCCCTCATTTTAATAGTCTGGATATTAGGCATTTTTAATGATATTTAGCCCAGATTTTCTACATTCACTTTCATTTTGAAAGTCTACGGTAACACAGTTGCAGTAATCACTGTCCCAGTCTTAGAAATCAAATAGTCATAGAAATCCAACAAATTAACATCCCACAAAGGCAGAAGAGGAGAAAGGAAAAGATTCTTATTGAATCTTTGTGTTGTCTCCAGTCTCAGAGAATTAACAGTGACAGATTTATGCTTCAAGAGGTGCTTCCCACTGCCCCAGTCCTTCATGGGAACATACAAAAGATTCCCAAAATCTTTGATGATGCGCATGGATGTAATTCCATTCTTAGTACAGATTTAGAAATCACTTTAATCTTTTTATAAGATACCCTTATCAAGGGACAAAAATAGCATACAAAATGTCATACTTTGATTGTAAAAGGGCCCTCAAGAAAACATCAGCAAATGTGTCAGTTTTTCTTTTGTATTTATATTAAGCATATAGCATTTGATTCTCAGGTATATCCTCTGCTACAAGTGAAGACTGTTATCCCATCACTGCTTAGCTCAGGGTTTATATTCTTTAGATTTTCATATTTGGCTCATTTATTATCTGTAGCCTTAATATTACTACAGTGTTTAAATCAATTCCTGCTTCTTTCAATTCTCTCTAGGATTTTTTTTTATTATTATTTTTTTCCTAGTACTGAGCTCAGTAGAATGTTGTTCTGTGCCTTAATGATATCTTACAGAAATGAGAAGTTGTTTTATCCTTGGTTCCATGTTTCTTCATGAGCTGATGAAAATGAATTCAACTCTTTAACTGGGATACAGTTTCACAGAGGACCTATTTTCTCCTGAAGATGAAACTTCCCCAAATTTTGTCCTATTTTTCACAAGCTAAGAAGATGCAGCTGTGCAATTACTCTGCACCAGTTGATATTTGGAGACTTATTATTTCATGGCAACTTGTTTACGCTGTTTAGTCACAGTTTGTCCAGGTATTCTAAAGACATTCTCCTTTTGCACCTTACTGAGCATGTTCATCTCTCTCAGAAAAACAAGTGAATCCCCCCTTTCCTCAGCATGCTGATGACAGCAGGATCTGGACAAGACAACCAGATTCTTCTGAAAGGACTCTGTTGAGTTGAAGCAGTAGATGCCTATTTGCTGTATCTTGGCTGAAGTCCTCTGAATAAAGAACTATCATGTGATGATGCAAATTCTACTTGATGGCTTTGCAGAAAAGCATATGGCATAAGCCAGGAAATAAAATTTAATACTATAGGGAGTATAAGATCTAAGGATGAGAATGCATTTACTTCCAGGAGAGTATTAACATTCTGGAACATGATAAGAGATCTGTGCACTTAGAATACAATCTCAATCTAAGGAAAGGCAAAAGCATACTTTAAAGGAGGTTAATAAAGCCTATTTGTCCTTAAGATAGCTATTTTTATCTCTTTTCATTTTGTTCAAAGGTATCGGGATTTTCAGACATGAAGTCAAGAGGTGGTAAATGTCTGTCACTCTGAATGTCAGACCTCAATAAAGAAGTGTCAAAATATGAGTGCAACACCTTAATTTTAGTTATCTTGGTAACAGAAGTAGTTAAAAAAAATGGCTAAGATAAGGAGAGAACTTATCAACCACATATATATAATATCACTTTTTCATTTTGATTTTCTTTTTAGAATAGAACAGTTCCATTGGCAGGGACCTACAAAGATCATCTAGTCCAACTGCCTGACTTCTTCAGGGCTAACTTTAACCAAAAGTTAAAGTATGTTATGAACGGCATAATTGAAATGCCTCTTGAACATTGTCCTAGGAAGTTCCAGTGTTTGACCACATTCACAATAAATAGTTTTTTCCTGATATCCAGCCTGAACTTACCCTGGTGTAGCTTTGTGTTGTTCTCATGTGTTCAATCACTGATTACACGGGAGAAGAGACCAGCACCTCTTCTTCCATTTCCCCTCCTCTGGAAGGTGTAGAGAGCAGTGAGGTCACCTCTTAACTTTCATTCCTCCAGACAAGACCATGTGTCCTCAGCCTTTTCTTATTGGAAATGTCTTCCAGCCCTCTTACCAGCTTTGTTTCTCTCCTCTGGACACTTTTAGTTACCTTAACATCCTTTTATATTGTGGAGACCAGAACTGTACTGACATTCAAAGTGAGGCCACAACAATGCTAAGTGTAGTGGTATAATCGCCTCTTTTGACTGGCTGGCCATGCTGTGTTTAATGCATCCCCAAATGCAGTTTGTCCTCTTGTTTGCCAGGACACGCTACTAACTCTTGTTAAGCCTGCTGTTGACCAGCACGTCCCCAGATCCCTTCCTGCTGAACTGCTCTCCAGCCCCGCACCTCTCAGTCTGTACCCGTGTCCAGCATTATTCTGTCCAAGGTGCAGAACCCAGCATTTTCCTCTGTTAAACTTCATGACATTAATGATTGCCCAACGCTCCACTCTAGATTACTCTGCAAAGCCTTTCATCCCTCCAGAGAGTCAACAGGACCTCCCAGTTAAGTTATTACCAGTGAATGATGCATTCAACTCCCGCATCCAGATCATTGATAAAGATGTTGAACAGAACCAGCCCTAGAAATGAGTCCTGGGGAATGCTACTAGTTACTGTCTGCCAACCAGACGTAGCCTCATTCATTATGTCCCTTTGAGCTCCACCATTCAGCCATATCATCACCAGCATAGTGTCACCAGCTCACTACCAGCTCATCTCACAGTTGGACAATTTGTCCAGAAGGATGCTGTGAGGGATAATATCAAAAGTCTTTATAAAACGCAAAAAGATTACATCCACTGCCTTCCCTTTATCCAATGAGTGGGTGAATTATTGGGTAATCAGTCATGTTCAGGTTCAGTCAGTTATGTTACATTTATGTTTGTGAGTGTATATATGCATGAGAAACATACTTTGAACTGGTAGACAGTCCCTCTCTGAACTGAATTTTTAAATTACAGATAAATTATTATTTATTTATTTATTCATTTATTTTCCATACTGGTGTTTCACACTAATATTGCATTTTTTCATTCCATGCCAGGTTCTCATGACAGAAAGAAGCAGTGAGTTCAGATCTGCTTTAGGACTTTTCCAAGAGAATTGAACCATGGCTTTTACCTTCAACTGTGCTGCAATTTATATTCCAGAGAAATTAAAATTCCCCTGCCCACTTCTACTTGCTCTCAGCAGTATTCAGAAGCTTTGTACCAGAAGAATTTTATAGGGAAATGGAGAAAAATGAACATAGGTATTTAAGCACACAATTCTAGACATATTTGCAGTTTAGGGTGCAATTGGATGCTACTAGAGTCATCACTTCTGTAACAGAAAAGCACTGTTCAAAGACATGATATGCAATTTTCCTCACGTAGCTGTCACAATGCAAAGTCAGTCCAAATTGCCTGCATTCTTGATAGCCAAAGACTTGGGACCAACTTTAAGCAAAGACTGGCAATCTTGTTTAGGTGTTTGGTGGTTCAGACAGGTGGAAAATGCCCAAATACTATTTCTAAATTTCCCAGTTGAAGTGCCATGTATTCCAATGCATCATGTCATGTCATTTTGTATCACAGTGTCTAACATAATGTGACTGATGCTATGCCTCAGAAATAGAAGTAACTGACAGTGCCTAATATAATTCATGAAAACATGACCTTCAGAAGATGCACTTTGAGATTTGTGTCATGCGATATTTTCATATACCCTTTCCTTTAATTTTTGCTGACCTGACTTTTCCCACTGGTTTTCCCTTTTGACAATGTATTTAGTGTCATCCTTTTTTCAGAAACCTCTTTTGGTTCGCACAGCATCTGAACTAGGCTTTAAGTGTTTTCCATCTTTCAATCACATGAACAGCTAATCTATGCCTGAGTATTTCAGAAATATTGAAGAGGAAATCTTAGTTTTATCGGAATTATAAGATTTCAGATGTGACAAAGCTATGCTCATACAATCATCAAAATACAAATATGCACTCTGCACACACTTTTTCTTTCATACATAGCTATAAAGTGTTATGTCTTTAAAGAGATCAGGGAGCTTAGTAAATCAGTTCATAAACTGTAAAATCTTCTAGTGATTTGGCTTCCAAGGAAAACTAAACGAAGAGGGACTTTTGAATAGTCTATTACTCTTATCTATTATCTTCTCATGTCCTCAAAACAAACAAACAAACAAAAACAAAAACATAAAAATGGAAAGAAAAAACACCTTAAAGTGTGTGCTTATAGTTTATAAAAAGTGATCAATAGATACAAGATATCCATAAAATGAGCTAATAAGTGCACTAATAATTCTTTCATACTGTGTTTTTAAGTTTAGTCTTTGATGGAAGGTGATCAGTGTAGCTGATTGGTTATATATTACTTATTCAACTATTTATGATAATTATAAATAATAAAATTTGAAATCAGAGGAAAAGCTTACACTAAATAATGGCCTAAAATATTCACAAATTTTGTATTTTAGTGTAAGCTGTTTAAACTGAACATCAGATACTGCCAAGAAACTGTTAGCTTTCTATGGTAGAATCATGTTATTTTGACAGCTGCACCAAAATACTACATTTGAGCACAAAAAATGAAATCTGTGGTTACTATGTTGATCTTCCTACTAGAGAATTATTTTACTATGTTGCTATAATCTGATATTGTACATTGGTCAGAACTAAGTCTTACAGAATATCACCCTGAAGGTCAAAAATAACTCAGTTATGAATTTAAACCAAGTGTTTTAAGGGAGGAAAAGAGGTTTGCAATCACACAGCTCTGTCTCCTGCAACTCTCTTGGGGATTCTCAGCTGCTGACTTCTTATCTTAACATGTAACATAATAACCAATTACTGTCAAAGTTACCAGACCCATCAGACTCCTATTGCATTAACCTTATGCACTGATTCAAGAGAAATGCAATCAATCCACTGGTAAATTAATCACTAATTTTAAAGTTATCATTAAATAATATGATAGCAAAATTGGCATAAATCATGTGGTTAAGTATCAAATTAGTTACCAAGAAAGGCAAAGGAGTGGCAAGTCCTATTCAAAGGATTTCATTACATTCATTTGCTCAGAGCACTGAGAGGTCATATTTTAACCTTGTATGGGTCCAAACCATATAAAAATTATTCATGTCACTGAAGGCCAGCAATAATTCTTTTAATTCCATGGCATATTAATGACCAACAACGAATGAGCCCCTTAAGTGTCTCATTTATTGTCTTAAATATGAAAATGTTTTAGAGATTAGAGAGAAAATTGTTTGAATTAATTAACTGAACTGACACTCAAGGGAACTGGTACAAGATTTTCAGACAAAGGCTGAGAATTTACAATAATGACATTTCTTTCATGGTTAGAAAATATAGTACCAGAGGGACTTTGAGGCACTCTTAACATTTTAGCTGATGTCTGTTGAGGGCTTGAGATTCCTCTGAAAGCATTTATTTTATTCATTGGAGACTCCTCTCAATTACAGCATGAAAGGCATCACATTAAATTAGCCATGAGGCCCACAAATTTCACCATTTAAATGGGGTCGGCTAACTGACACAGTGAAAATTCAGAATGTAAATGGATACTATTAAAGTAATAGGATCATTTATAAAAAAGTGTTTGTTTTTTTTTTTTTTTCTTCAAGAAAGGCAACGTGTAAAAGATAAAAAACAGAACTGTGTTCTACAAGGCTAACTTGATCACTTTTTTTTTTTTTTTTTCCCCTCCCACTCTCCCATCCTCTACGTTTTGCGGTATCTATTAAGGAAAAATCCTTGACTCAAAATGTAACTTTGCCTTCTTATTCTTTACAGTGACACAAGTGCTGGGTAGGACCACAATGGACTCTTTAAATTACTTTAAGATTCTAGCTGATGTTGTTACCTTTGAACACGACAAGCTTTCATATGGTGTGTTTTTCCTTACTTGGTTTCAACGACTGAATGACCATGCATATATATCACAGGTTTTACCCACAAATGGGTCATGAAAAAAAGATACAAAGATAAGGAAGATATCCGCTTATGGTAATTTCAATTTCTGTTTTGATCAAGTATTAATTAAAATGTCACACAGGTCATCTGTGGAGATTTCTTGTTTTTATTATTATTCAACTAAAGGGACCATCAATACTATATAATAAAAAAATATTTTTTTCTCATGAGTTTGTTTGTTTGTTTGTTTGTAATTACTCAACAGTTCATTTGATCAATGACAAGAAGGTAAAATTTAAAGGCTATACTGAAGGTCAGTGAAGACTTTCCTGTTCTTATGGTTTCTATCTGGTTTTCAACACGTAAGCTTTTCAGTTAAAAATCTCATCCTCTCAGTATGAGTCCAACTCTCAGAAAACTGTTTACTAGAAAATATTTAACAAGATTCATAACTAAAAATGTACAGCTACTGTTGGGCTGTTATTTATTTATTTTAATTGACTTGGAACAAACTTAACAATGTGAACACATATTTACTTCTATTTTATTGTTATAAGCTATATTTTCCTGACATACAAACTTATCAGTAAAACAAGATTTTCAAAGCCGTAGGAACAAACAGAGAGAACTAAACAACCTTTATAAATATATGGTTTTGAGCATATCTTGAGAGTGCTTTTTATTTCTAAAGGATGGGTAGAAATGAACTAGTGGAGGGGATGATATCAGTCCTCATTCCACAGAGTACAGGTACTAATAACTACAGAAGGTTTAGGCCATTAGATAATCATCAGAACGGAGAGCATAAAGATGCCTTTTCAGGACTGAAACTATATTAAATGGCATCCATCTTGCTCAGCATCATGTAAGAAGAAAAGCATACCTTTGTTAACATTGAAAACATATTTTCCTTAGATAATTTAAACACACAATACTGAGAAGATGTATCCTTCTTCCTCCTCTAACAGCCCTGTTCAATCAAGGTGGACAGCTGGTTTTTCTTTCACCTGTCTGGCAAACATAATAAAAGCTAGTACTCTGAATTAGATGTCTATCCCTTACATAGAGATAACAGGCACAACAGTGCATTAAAATTGTATTTCATACTTGCCTCTCCAAGTGTCTGGGTCTATTGAAAATGCACAAAAGTGTGTGAGGCATCACAAAAAAAACATAGGAACCAACTTAGAGGGCTCTGCAATCTGCACCTGCATACTTGAGGGTCCAGAGCTTAGAAATATAACCTTTCTTTTTTTTTTTTTTTCCCCAGAAGAGCTGACCACAATGCTGTCTTCAGCTTAAAAAGGCTCCTCAGCCTTCACACGTTGGGCAGAATGGTATATTGGGTTGCAGGGGAAGTCTGCAAGGTCATAGGAACCTATCTTAAAACTTGAACACTAAGTTAGGGGAAGTCTGGGATGATATTTTTATTTTTATTTTTATTTTTTTGGAACTTGTACTGATTTATATTCATTATCCTCCATAGTGGTTGCTGCCCTTAAGAAGGTTGAAAAAAAAAAATAAAATAAAATAAAAAAGGCACATAAAATATTCCAGAAAGGCCAAGTATTTTCCTGTTAGAGAGAGTTAGATTGCATAAATATTTTCACAATTTAGAAGAACATTCTGTATTGCCTCACAGAGTTTCCACCTACTTCCACATGCTCTGATTTTCAAGCTATGTGACATTGCTCACTTTGCTAAAGTGTTAATATACTTAGTGTGTTTTCAGGAATATGTAAACATTTCTGTGAAGTGCATTAAGTGAATGTTTCTTTGACAAGTATGTCTGCTTCCCTTCTAGGTTTATTTATGAAGAAAATAGTCTCAATTTTCTGTTTGCAAGCAGATTTTTTTTTTTGATAAAAGGAATAATATTTTATTGACATACCTCGTACTTTAATGACTATGCATGTTTGGCTTTGGCTACAATTCTTACTATGTTTTATTAATTTTGATGAACTTACTTTCAGGTTTTCAGTGGGTATTTTTCCCAGATGCCACCTAAATTTTCTTCTGTCATGAAAAAGAAGACACTGTAACTCATTCTTCCTCTTCTGAGAAGAGCAAAACTTTCATGGTCTATCTGGATATATCTACCTAAGTTTACCTAGAAAACTTGAAAGTAGAAGTCTAAAAATGAGCATTAGGCACTAGAACAAACAAACAACAATAAAAACTTCACTAGTTTTCTAATTTATTTAGGTTTAAAACCTTTCTCATTGTCTGTTTACTTGATGAAGATGATAACTTCTGTAATTGCTTAAAAGGACAGTAAAGGTCTTATTTTTAGCCATTATATCCACATATTCTCACCATGTTGCTAGGGCTAGGGCTCGTGGATAGATCATAGCCTACGCTGCATATTACAAAGTATTACAGAGTAATATGAGAGAACGTTTGAAGGACCACCCTAAAACAACTGAAAGACAGAGCATTCACCTAAAAGAACAGGGCACTGAAACAGAAAATACTGCTTCTCTGCTATTCCTACACCACTTATTTGAGGTCAGCCCACAGCTGCATTTGTCACTGTTGGATGTGAATGCAATCTCTAAATTTCTGATCTAGCATGGTCTATTAGGTACAAAAGTAAATATAACATTTTTTTTTTTCAGCCTCTATATACATATCAGCAAGTGTACAAAATTCATAATGCTTATCTGTACAAATAAAGCAGATAGTCAAAAGACCCAAAACAGCATTGTTGAGGCCTCATCTTGAATATTGTGTACAGTTCTGTTCTCCACAATATAAAAGGATGTTAAGATACCTGAAACTGTCCAGAGGAGGCCACCAAAGCTGGTAAAAGTGCTGGAAGTCATTTCCTGTAAGGAGATGCTGAGGACACTTGGGTTGTCTCGTCTCGAGAAAAGAAGGTTAAGAGATGACTTCATGGCTCTCTACAATTTCCTGTGGAGGGAAGTGGAAGTGCCTATCTCTTCTCTCTAGTAACCAATAATAGGACACAAAGGGACACAAAACTTGCCAGGGGAACGTTCAGACTGGATATTAGGAAAAACGTCTTCTCCACGAGGTTGGTCAAACTCTAGAAGAGGCTTGCTAGTGAGTTGATTGGTGCCCCATGTCTGTCAATTTTCAAGAAGTATTTGCATAATGCCCTTAATATTTGGTTAGCCCTGCAGTGGTTGGGCAGTTTGATTTGATGATCTTTGTAGGTCCCTTCCATCTGAACTGTTCTGTTCTGTTCTGTTCTCCTCTACTCTATTCTATGCTGTATGAACATGTGAAAGTTGATGCATATATATCTGTATATAATATAACCTGCTGAAAAAAATATAATCTTTATATTATATTGACCTGCCTCCTTTTATTTCATTGAGCGATAGGTTTAGCTATCTTTTATAACTTTATGGGATACTACAGAGCTAGAAAATGTTGTAGAAAACTGATGGCTCTGTTGTTATTCATTCAGTGCTAATCCTTTTAACATTTTTTAAATCAATATTTCATATAAAATATGCATAACGAACACTAAGGTAAAAATGGGTGGTCTAGAAAAGAAAAAAACTCTGTGTACCTTACATTGTAGTTGTTCTTCCATTGAATTTTCTGCAGTAAAAGAAAGAGAAAAAAAATATCAGCAGAAATGGAGTTAGAATTGTGGCAAATACTAAATGTATCAGTCTAAAAGACTGTTTGTGTGTGTATGTTTTGGGAGGCAAAGGTATAGATAAACCTTCTAAGGAAAAAAAAAATAATGAATTTTCTGATATAAGGGAATTTGATTACCTTAATTTGATTTTATTTTTTATTACCTGAAATATCTATCTCTTTTAAAGACATAAAAGCCCTATTTATAAAAGGAAGAAAAAGTGTGAATATAATTTACATGTTTGACTCTTGTAAAATATTATCCAATTCACAGCCCTTGATTGCAGCCTGTTATCTTTTCACGGTCCTCCATGGAGCAGAAGTCACCAAAAGTCCTGAACTGTGTTGTGATTCTGTGATATGAAAAATAAAAATTTGAGTCCACTCCATGTCAGTATTAGCCAGCCTATGCCATCTTTGAACTGATGTCTCCAAAAGGATAAAGGCTTAAATATTCTCATAGTCGTGAATGTAATGACATGTTGCTTTTAAATAAAGGATTTTGCTGTGATGGTTCAGAAGAAAAAAAGAAAGTCAAACTGTGAAGACTGTAAAAGTATTCTAGATTTGTGACTTTCGTACTTAGCATGTTTTTCTCTTATTCCCATCAGCACAGCTTCCTGTATTCCAGATAACGCTTGTCTTCTCTTTCACTTTGACCTGTTTCCATTTTAACAGGCATGTTACCCATTGAAAGACAGCACTGGCCACTGTTAGCTTTAGCTGTTGAGGATGGAGGAAGCTTTTTTTTTTTTTTTTTTTTTTTCCTTGAACCTGTTTTATCTTTCAATACTAACTAATATAAACTATTCCTTTTTTCCTGGCTAGGGTTCCTTTGATTACATTTCAGCCGTGAATGTCCAGGGGAGTATGTATACACTGTGCAAGGCTACATGTGGTTAGAAGCAAAATCTTGTTTTTCATGTTTTTGCCTTTTTTATGAGCAGTTTAAAGATCATCATGTGAAAGTATAAGAAACCAAAGAGTATGATAATTTCCCTGCATTATATTGTTCTGAAACAAGAACATATGTCCTACTTGTGCTCCTTAAAAAGACAAATATTCCTCTTGGATTACACCAGCATGAATCTGGAAAGTCCCATCTAGAGACAGCAGGGTTTGCTTCCATACACACAAGGTAGGGTTTAGTGTTTTTTCATAAAGTCAGAGAGCTCTCTAGGATTGGTGATAAAATATGAAAAAGCAGAATTCAAACTCCTCCTTTTTATCTGTCTTCAAGACTCTTGTAAGTGTGCCCTATCACAGTGAACACAATTTGAACTGAAAATATATTTTGACTTTCAGTAGGCTTGATTGTATCTATTTAAATTTCCAGGATACTTCTCTAATGTTCAGAAGCATGTTATTAATGCAGCGAGTCATGTTTTGATCCAGTTAGGTTCATCTGGTTTCTACTTATGTTACAGTGATCACTTCTTCTATCTGCTCTACTCTGACACTGACAATAAATGGATAATATAAAGAAGTGTACAACTCTGGGGACCAACCACATAAAACATATGAAGTACACCTTGCAAAGGAAAACTAAGAAATAGAAATAAATGTAACATTGCCAACAATGAAGAACAAATGTTCTGTGGCTAGAAATTTCTTATTTGGCCACAGGAAGGTTTAAATTTCTTGTTATCTAAACCAAGCTTCACGAGGTAGAAGTTCAGTCTTTGAAATATGTCTTCCAAACATCTGTCAAACAATTAGCTTGATCCCAACCTAATAAAATGCACACTATCACAAGTAATTCAACATGCCATGCTTCAAACAAGGCTTCTTTCTTAGTATTAGCTCTCTATAATTGCACATGTGTAAGTCAAGTCTTTAATGGGCATATATCAGACTCTGTCTGCTCTTTAAAGTTTTTCTTTTCTGTGTCTGGGAGTTATCCCCTGCACATCAACAACAGAAATATTACATGTCTCCTGAGTTTTATAATTTGAGCGGTCGTTCTGCAAAACACAGATTTTACCATTTTAACAGCACCACTATGTTAACCTCCTTAATTTTCAGACTAAAAATGCTACTACTTTCAGCTTTTAAAAGAGTATTTAAATAGATCTTTCCACTGGCAATCATCTTCAGTTTTATGTCATAGTTCTGTAGTTTTCCTGTTATATAGTGTTTCTGTTTTATAGTTTTTCTATTTTTACTTTTTGCTTCAGCACTTTGCCTGCTTGAAATGTGATGGAAAGGTAAGTTGTGTATCCCAGGTTTCATTTTTCTTCAGCCTGCTTTTGAAATTAGACACTTAAATTGACCTTAAAAAACAAGAATAAAGGGTACCTAACCAAATTTTACAGTGCTATGTACACAACCACTTTAAAATTAGGTAGATATTTCCCATTTCCCTTCTCGAAAACAAACAAAAGAAAATAATTACTTGCATAAATAAATTACATGCATACAGACGTAACCCATCTACTGAGATCCAGTTCTGTCATAAAAGTGTAAATATATGAAAGTTTGAACTGAATTTAAATGTTCTGCAATATGGTCTTCACACCCTACTTTTATATAATGAATTAATCCCTTTAAAAAGCATCCATTGCTGAACAAAATATTTTGGACATAGAAGTTTTTATTTTTATTTTTCAAAATTAAACAAAAACTAGACATGATGACCAGAATAACAGTACTGATTCTGTCATAAAGCTAGCATATATATACACATACATGTAACCAGTGAAGTTGCAATTTTATATACATTTCCAAGTCATCTGCAGTCCATTTACAGGATTTTTTTTTCTATAGCCCATGTTATTATTTTGTATATATGTAGCATAAGAAAAGTCTGTATAAAGCATACACTTCATAGATATGAGGCTTTTTTTCTAGAGCGATTCACTTGCATTGAAGTCCAAAGGCTCTGAGTTTTCTGAGTGAATTCAGTAAAGTTTTACATGGATATACAAGTATTCATGGGTTTCTAGATAAAGAATAATAGAAAAGAACAAAATTTTACATTTGAGAATTCACAGAAGTAATTGGTTTAGCAGCTATTATAAGAAAGTGTCTTAACTCCCTGGTAACAAGAGACCAGAATACCTGCTGTCAGTCTATGTTTAAACTTGCATTAAAACAGGAGTAACTTTAAAAAGCAGCAAAGGGCAGAACAAATTCCCAATCACTAAGTTACTGCTTTTTCCTCATACTTTCTTCAACTTCTATATTCTTCCTTAAATACAAACTCTGTCTCAGACTTCCCTAGCACTTTCCCATGGTTTTCAACCAGAGAAGGCTGAACTGGAAAAAAAAAGTTGAAAGCTTTGTGACGTTGGAGTTTCTTCCATGTGCTACCAGTACCCAGTTCAGGAACTCACAGTCTGAAGGCTCTGGAGTAATATCTGCATAAGATCTGTATTTTCACACATGCCTTAGGTACCATTTATTCCTGTGTTTGGGTTTCTAGAAACATGAAATTCCGGCTGCTGTGTAAGCTGTACACAAAGGTACCCAGCAAAGTTATCTTCCTGTTATTAGATGACTTTTCTGCGTTCATGGATTTCTAGATGTCACAGTAGGTCTCTGTGATATCCAGAGTTAGTGGTATTGATAGCAAGTGACCTTTTTTCCACCAACAGCTTGAGGATATCTGCTTGCTTACCAGGTAATATATTACTAGTTTTGTTGTTGTTTTAGTTTGGCTCCCTGCTCAGGCTACAGCTAAGTGAACTTGACTTCAGGATCCTAGATTTTTATCTGTATAATAATATCGTGAACACACTGGCATACCATTGAAATGTACTGAGTAATTCTGTTGATGGTGGACAAAAAGGGGGAAAAAAAGAGAGAGAGAGAATAAATTGCAGAAGTTCCTCTTTACAGTATTACCTGCAGACTTGAGAGGTAAAAAAGACGTCACACTGTTCTGTTTGCTATACTTGGTAGACAGAGGCCTGAAAACATGAGAGTTTGCCTGTCAGATTTTTGTATAGACAGTTTCAGTGTAGAACAACAGCTTTATCCAAATGGTGATCACCAGCGTATGCACATTCACGGATCCCTTGAGCACCAGCACAGCCCCCTCTGACAGCCCTGTGCCTCTGCCCACACCCTATGCCCCCTTGCCTGCCCCACAGGTGCCCCGCTTGCTGGCTGCTCCTGCCTACTGCTAGCTTCACCAACGAAGCTCTCACACACTCACACTTCCTCAGCACCCACACTCGCAGGTCCCCCTGGGTGCACCAGCACAGAACCCGTGCCCATCTGATTCTCTGGCCCATATCCAGGGCCCCTGCTTGCCAGCTGGTCCAGCTTAAAATTTGCCAGTGAATGTACACACACTCCCTACCCACACTATGTTGGGAAAGATGCATATCCTTGGCCCCCACAGCTGTGACCCACTCCAGCTACACTGGCTGAGCCCCACACTGGCTTCACTCATGCCATATCTGGTTTGGGGGACACACCGCTTCCATCTCAGTGGTGGGAGGCAGAGACTTCCACCTGCTCCATAAGCTGGGTCCACAGCCTGGGGCACCCACAGCCTGGCCCGACTCCAGAGGTTGGTGCCCTGACCCCCCATGCCTGTCCCCCATTAATTGGCACTGAGCCCTAGCTCACACAGCAAGAAAGAGTGAGATTACACACAGTATGGTCCAGAAATTATTTAACAGTAAGACAGGACAGGCTGCAGTGATCAGGCACAGGCCTCAGCCACACAAGCATGCTGACTGTCTGTCTGCATTTTATGAGCAACTGAATCCTTTCAGTCTTTTCTCATTTGTTCTTCCCTGCTCCCCTTTCCCAACTCATTCCCCCATCGGTTTGTATAATCCCACCAACCCTTCCTCCCCTCAAAGGACCCTCAAATTTGCACCTTTAGTAGATGCAAAGTCCCAGTTTGCCTGCAGGTTCTCTATAGCCCAGCGTGCATGAAAAGGCTTGTTCTTGTATTTCTCCCTTATGTTTACCTGCCAGTTAACCTGTCTTTTCATCACTGTTTATGGCTTCCCCCTTTTCCATAGCATTCTACTTGACAAGATCCTCAATCTGATAATCACTGAAATAAACATTCCCACATTCTCACAGACCCTTATCAGTTAGTGCGAGTGACTGTGTTTGGTTCTTGTTGCTGCCTCCCCTGTCCTTTGTTGGTCAGGTTTGTGTCTTTTTATGTTCCTGTTTATGGCTTCCTCCTTTTCTTATTCGTTTTTGCATTGAAAGGTACCTTCTCAAAATATTCTTAAAGGAGCTGATATTCTTCTTTCATGTACCCTAAATAACTTCGCAATTTTGTTCACATCTCCATGCCTTTATCGTTTACTGAATTACATCCTGTTTCTAAATTTCAGCCTACAGAAAGGCATCAGATAATCATTAGCAGCATCCATGCAGAGCTGAAATGTCAGGCAAGACAAGCCGTTTTTTTTTTTTTTTTTTTTTTAACTAACTAGCTTTTTTTTTTTTTTTTTTTTAGTTCAGGCTTGGCTTCATATTGTTCTCTGATTGTTGGAGAAGAATTAAGTCTCAGTATTTCTAGAAATCACTTTCCCCTTTTTATATGTTTTTAAATAAAATCAATTAAAGATCATGTTAAAGATCATCAGCTTAGTGTGCTTTCCCTTTAGATTTTCAATGGTATTTTTTTTTCCTTAAATACCTATTTCTTATGGTTTACAGATTGCAGCAGAAACTGCACACATCTATTTTGGGAATGATTTTCTTTTTTCCCATCCTCTGTCTTTTCAATAGACAGGAATAATGCTCAGCTTTTTCTAGGCTAATCCGATTACTCCCTGGTAAATTGACTGAAGGTACAGGGTCAAGTTATTATTTAAAATGCTTTTCACTCTACTTTCAGGAAACCTGAATATCAGCTGTAGTCCCTGTTACAGCAACGCATCTAAAATGATCCTTGCTGGAATGCAGCTTTGAATGCCACCTAAAAGCTGAAAACTGCTTTTAGGATTTTACCTTCAGTTAATTTTTCATTTAAAGTACAGTAGCCTCCCAAGTCTACATTTCACAGCAGCTGCCATTTGTTGGAAGTAAAAATACAAAAATCGGACATCACTAATATTTGAAAATGGTATCTAATGGAAATCAAATCATCCCACAAAATCAATTTAGTTCTTATTTATAGAGTTGGCCATGAGTTTATTGACACTTAGGAATAAAGGATTTTCTTACTGCCCTTGAATGGAAAGTGAATGGGTATTTGTCAGTCCACCCACACATCTCTAGTTGCAACTGTATTTTGAACATGCTAGATAAGGGACTCATAATTTATAACAACACCTTCTCCTAACAAATCTGTTCAGTACTTGGTAAAAAAAAAAAAAAAAAAGTTTAGTGTTTTCTTTCTCAGTTGCCCAATTTCAGCTTGGCAAGTGAGTATGAAAATCTGCCAAGTGTGACTGACTTGCCAGGCTCTTGGGGCATTCAGTACTTTCCAAGCTGAAGCTGGCATTTGCTCTGTGAATCAGTAATAGCTGACCAGCTGGCTGGTAGTCAAAAAACAAACAAACAAACAAACAAACAAACATAAAACCAAAAAACAGTCTTACTACTTCATAAGAAATAACTCACATCCAATTAATTCTGAATTATTTTATTCTCTATTAATTTTGTGTTAGTCTCAAGCTTTTTGCATCTCTGAAAAACATGAAATTACTATATATGGAGAAAGAAATCCCAGTTCCAGCCATGTGAAAAGGATCTCTGCCATTGACTTCAGTGGCTTCAGGATTTACCACATAATGTGCACAGGGCTTTCTATTTCTTAGGAAAAGCTCTTCTGCCCTGATGACCAACTGGTTTGAAAAGTCTGTGAGAAATCTGAAGTCTTCCAAACCATATGAATGCTATTGGGAAAATAAATAAATAAATAAATAAAATAATCTAGATTTGAGCTGTAGTGTCAGGAGTGAATCTAAAAAATACATTTGAATGATGAAGGTGAAGCTTACAGTCCTCTGCTCTGAACTGTATGGCATCAAAAAATGTGCTACCTGAAATCTCATTTAGAGTAAAGATGTCTGTTTTATCTTTATTATGTCTATTACGGTTTCATTTATTTTATTTAGGTTGGAAATTTTACAGTGCATCATAGACATCACACAGAATAACATTAAAGATGTTCTCCTATAATTCTCATGATGCCATGATTCTGAATTTTTCCATTCTTTCTTGAATCCATGAATAATATGATCCAATTATACCTCTTAGTTTTTATCTGCATTAAATAAGGCGACATTTCTAGTTTCTTCATAAATATATGAGAAGCTTTCTTCAGGCAAATTGTGGGATACCCTTTTTTCATATATAGATCCTAGCAGTTTGAGAATATTTTATTACTTATTATGAATTATAGTGAAACCACACATGTACTTACAGCTTTGAGAAAAGATAAAGGAAGAAGCATATTTATTTATTTATTTATTCATTTATTTATTTTACCATAAAGGTAAGGTAACTGAACGTAAGGTAAGGGAACTGAAGGACTGAAAGATTTTGGTGCTTTTCCTGCATCCTTCAGATCAATAGGACATGTTATTAATGTGTGTCGATCTGCGTTGACCTGTTTAGTACTGTACACCCTTGACAATATTTCTCCATTTGAGATCTCTAGAACTGCTCATTCCTAGGCATTGCTTTGTCTTGTTTTATATCTTCTTTCGGACCTGAATTAGGTTTTTGTGCTCTGCATTAAAATGAATAAGATCACTCCAGAATCCTCTTCACTGGAAATAAATAACATTGTGGGTTTGTTGTTGTTGTTTTGTTTTGCTTTTTCGTAACAGTGCTTGAATGTCAAGGGTTCATGGTGCATTACCCTTCCATGGTGAAGTCTCACATTTTAGAATTATATCTTCAATTCAGAGTTGGAGAGATTCTCTGCTGTGGCAAGCTAGATGATTCAGTATGTCCTATGGAAAATTATAGCCATTCATCAACTAAGGCTGGGGAGTCATCTTTTATTATAAAACCTTCAGTTTCTGGATGACTGTAAAGTGTAGCAGACAGAAATACTCCCATTGTATTCCTTAGGGGCTTCTTGCTTCTCAGGAAAGCAAAATACTTCTGGTGGATTTTTTTTTTTTTTAATCCATCCCCCCCTTTTTTTTTTTTCTTATATTAAATAGCAAAATAGCTAGAACACATATCCACAGTACAGACATTCAGAGATTAATAACTTTTTTTTTTTTTTCTTCCTGAAATGGTTTAATTTCCTTTTTTAACCAGTGTATCATAACCTTAAAGCTTGCAGGTGTGGAATAAACTATCCCAACTGACTGTATATGTTACATGAAATAAGTAACTGAATGAGAGAGGAAGGAATGCAAGAGTATATGACTGGTGTTCAACAGATAATTCCTATTTTAGTAGAAGACTCATTCTATGTTTAGTTTTGTCCCCATTCTACAAAGTGAAATGTGTAGTGATGTATGAACAGGTATCTCCTCAGTCCACAGCCACAGTTCAGAGAGTTTACAACCTGGTAATGAAGGCACGCTTCAAAGAGAATGGAACTGTGGTAGTGAATCCCTGAAGGATGAAGATTTTAATGAAATGAAAAGAAAAATAAATTCTTCTTTCAAATGGCAAAAGGGTTAAAGCAGAAAAAGAAAGTTGTTAGGCACTTTTCCCCAAGAGCTATAAGAACATTGTCTTGAACAACTCCATAGGGATGAAAAATACCTTCTAATTTACTTGTTCTATATGCCTATGATAAAGGTCAGTGAATGTGTTATGTTAGGTATATCTCTCTGGAATTTCTGAAAAGAAAAGATAAAGCCTTTTTGATGTTTTGGACCTTTTTTGCTTTTTATTTTTAGTTTTGCAGGTAAAGCCATATTGTAAAAATGCCTCATCAGCACATCATAGAATCATCATAGAATCATAGAATGTCTTGGGTTGGAAAAGACCTTAAAGATCATCTAGTTCAAACCCCCTGCCATGGGCAGGGTTGCCAACCACTAGATGCCCTGGGCACCATTCAACCTGGTCTTGAACACCTCCAGGGATGAGGAATCCACAATATCCCTGGACAACCTGTTCTAGTGCCACACTGCCCTCTGAGTGAAGAATTTTCTCCTAACGTCTAATCAAAATCTCTCCTCTTTTAGTTTAAAATCATTCCCCCTTGTCCTATCATTATCAGCCTGAGTAAAAAGTCACTCTCGATGGACTTTATAAGCCCCCTTTAAGGCTGAAAAACTTCAATGAGGTTTTCCCCAGAGCCTTCTCTTCTTCAGGCTTAACAGCCCCAGCTTTCTCAGCCTTTCTTCACAGAAGGAGCTCCAGTGATCTGATCATCTTTGTGGCCCTCTTCTGGATCCTCTCTAACTGGCCCACATTCCTCTTGTGCTGGGGGTCCCAGACCTGGATACAATACTCCAGGGGGCGCCTCACAAGGGCAGAACAGAGGGGCACAATCCTCTCCCTCAACCTGCCGGCCACTCCTCTGTTGATGCAACCCAGGATGCAGTTGGCCTTCTGGGCTGCAGGCGCTCACTTCTGGCTCATGTCAAGGTTTTTGTTAACCATTAGGTAAATGCACCACAGAGCTGTTGTGATTATCCTCAAATTGAGCATAATAAATTAAAGTAGTTCACACTTAAGATATGCATATGATAAACCCTAATCTCTTGATGCAGTACCACTGTGAAATTGGAGACTTCCATAGCCATGCAGTAATGATGAATGAATCAGCTCTTTGGAAAAGTTACAAAGTTTGAACTTTGACACTTCAGTGACCACATTTTCTCTTGTTTGGATGAAATGAAAACTTTTACCATTTTTATTTGTAGCTACAAAACAAAGTCACTCAATAAATGTTTAAAGATATTTTTCTCTCAAATTATCTTTAAATGCTTATACTGAGACAGGATATCCTTTCTCAAACACATGACAATTTTAAAACAAGAGAAAAAACAAACAGAGCATCACTGAGATATTTTTAAGTTGATATGAATTTCTTAGAAACTATCGTCTAAGTAATGTACACATATTCTATTGTTTTTTATGAATGGCTAAATAGAAAGATATTTATCTTCAGCTTTAGTGAAGATTGTTTTACTCACAAGATTTTATGCTCAAAATCTTGCCTGTAGGCAGAGGGAGCATACCTCATATATTCAAAGCTAAGAGTTTCAGGGAGCCAACAAGGAAAGGTGCCCTCCTAGATCTGTTGCTGGAGAACAGAGAGGGTCTTGTGGGGGATGTGGCAATTGCCAGCTGTCTTGGCCATAGTGACCATGAAGCGGTTGAGTTTAAAATTTTTGGTGACAGGAGAAAAACTGCCACCAAAACTTCAGCCCTCGATATGGGGAGAGCAGACTTCAGGCTGCTCAGGGAACTAGTTAGCAAGGTCCCCTGGGAAACTGCTTTTGAAGGCGTTAATGTCCATCAGTGCTGGTCAGACTTTAAGCACTGCCTCCTAAAAGCACAGGATCAGGCAATTTCAAAATATCAGAAGTCAAGCAGGTGGGGCAGAAGGCCGGTTTGACTGACCAGGGATCTTCTTCTGGAGCTTAGGCAGAAAAAGAAAGTGTATGGCTTCTGGAAGCAGGGTCAGGCAACGCGGAAGGAATACAGGGATGCTGTTCACCATTGTAGGGAGAAAATTCGAACAGCCAAAGCCCAACTAGAGTTGAAGCTGGCCAGGTCTGTGGGAGACAATAAAAAGGGACTTTTTAAATATGTGAATAGAAAAAGGAGTTTCAGGAGTTGGACTCGATGATCTTTATGGGTCCCTTCCAACTTGGGATATTCTGATTCTATGATTTTATATAATTGATATTTTAAAAGGCTATTAATTCTTAGTCCAGATCAAATTGTTTAATAATAATAATAATAAACATACTTAAAATTGTTATACACATATTTAGTTTCTACTCCTTTTCCTGATGTGCTTACCCTTTCCTAACTTCTCTGGGTCGTAAGACAGTAGGTTTAATTTTGGTCGTGCGGTGTTACATTAAGTCATTGGCACCTGGAGTATTTCACCAGGAGGAATACGATATTCACCAGGAGGAATATGAGGACATACTGAGAGAACTGGGCCTGTTTAGCCTGGAAAAAGAGAAGATTGAGGAGAGACCTCATTAATGTATATAAATATCTGAGGGGAGGGTGTCAAGAGGATGGAACCAGTCTCTTTTTGGTTGTGCCCAGCAATAGGACAAGGGGCAACAGGCATAAACTGAAGCCCAGGAAGTTCCATCTGAATATGCGAAGGTGTTTCTTTACTGTGAGGGTGGCAGAGCACTGGAACAGGTTGCCCAGAGAGGTTGTGGAGTCTTCTCTGGAGATATTCGAAACCTGCCTGGATGCCATCCTGCACAATGTGGTCTAGGTGATCCTGCTTGGCAGGGGGGTTGGGCTAGACAATCTTCAAAATTCCCTTCCAACCTCGACCATTCTGTGATTCTGTGATTCATGTTGGTAGTTTCTCCTTTCTCACTGCAGCACTCACTTGGGGTCATTTTTTCTATGCTTGCTAACACTCTTTAACAGCTTGATCTTTCATCTGCAGCTCCAGGTTACATCCAGATTTAACTTTTATGTATATTAGACATTCTGCATTTTGCTTGTGTAGCCTCAGGTCTGCATTTCTATAACTGACCAAGGGTGAGATGTTTTTAACTGGTTGGTCTTCAATACTAGCTTGTGGCCATCTCTTACATCACATATCTGTATTTCTATGTGCCATATTCTGCAAAGAAACATAGAACTGTTAAGATTGGAAAAGACCTCCAAGATCATTTGCTCCAACCGTCTCCCAACCACCAACGTCACCCACTAAACCATGTCCCTAAGCACCATGTCCAATCTTTCCTTGAACACCCCCAGGAACGGTGACTCCACCACCTCCCTGGGCAACCCATTCCAATGTCTGACCACTCTTTCTGAGAAGAAATTTCACCTAACTTTCAATCTGAGCCTCCCCTGGTGCTACTTGAGGCCATTCCCTCTTGTCATATTGCTAGTTATCTGCAAGAAGAGGACAGACTCCAGCTGCCCACAACTTCCTTTCAGGAAGTTGTAAAGAGCAACAAAGTCTCTCCTGAACCTCCTGTTCTCCACACTAAACAACCCCAGTTCCCTCAGCCTCTCCTCATAGGCCTTGTGTTCCAGACCCTCCACCAGCTTCGTAGCCCTTCTCTGGAAGGGCTCCAGAGCCTCAATGTATTGTAGTGAGGGGCCCAAAACTGAACACAGTACTTGAGGTGCGGCCTCACCAGAGCAGAGCACAGGAGGTTGATTATCTTCCTGGTCCTGCTGTCTACACTATTCCTGATAGAAGCCAGGATATTCCTAGTTCAGTATTTTACAGTCATTGTAAAGAAATATTCAGGAAATCTTAGTAGGGAATAATTTTAAAGTAGTCAGTTATAGTTCTTTTAAATTGATATATATATATATACTGAATATTTATAATTTATCAGGCAAGATAAAAAAAAAAAAAGGAAAAAAAGACATTACTTTTTCTAATGTAATGGGACATTTTTTGTCTCCTATAAGGCACTTAAACTTACTGATTTTTTAGAGTAACAGTGGTGATATAATCTTTCTGATTTGTTTAACCCTTCCCTTCCCTTCCCTTCCCTTCCCTTCCCTTCCCTTCCCTTCCCTTCCCTTCCCTTCCCTTCCCTTCCCTTCCCTTCCCTTCCCTTCCCTTCCCTTCCCTTCCCTTCCCTTCCCTTCCCTCCCTTCCCTTCCCTTCCCTTCCCTTCCCTTCCCTTCCCTTCCCTTCCCTTCCCTTCCCTTCCCTTCCCTTCCCTTCCCTTCCCTTCCCTTCCCTTCCCTTCCCTTCCCTTCCCTTCCCTTCCCTTCCCTTCCCTTCCCTTCCCTTCCCTTCCCTTCCCTTCCCTTCCCTTCCCTTCCCTTCCCTTCCCTTCCCTTCCCTTCCCTTCCCTTCCCTTCCCTTCCCTTCCCTTCCCTTCCCTTCCCTTCCCTTCCCTTCCCTTCCCTTCCCTTCCCTTCCCTTCCCTTCCCTTCCCTTCCCTTCCCTTCCCTTCCCTTCCCTTCCCTTCCCTTCCCTTCCCTTCCCTTCCCTTCCCTTCCCTTCCCTTCCCTTCCCTTCCCTTCCCTTCCCTTCCCTTCCCTTCCCTTCCCTTCCCTTCCCTTCCCTTCCCTTCCCTTCCCTTCCCTTCCCTTCCCTTCCCTTCCCTTCCCTTCCCTTCCCTTCCCTTCCCTTCCCTTCCCTTCCCTTCCCTTCCCTTCCCTTCCCTTCCCTTCCCTTCCCTTCCCTTCCCTTCCCTTCCCTTCCCTTCCCTTCCCTTCCCTTCCCTTCCCTTCCCTTCCCTTCCCTTCCCTTCCCTTCCCTTCCCTTCCCTTCCCTTCCCTTCCCTTCCCTTCCCTTCCCTTCCCTTCCCTTCCCTTCCCTTCCCTTCCCTTCCCTTCCCTTCCCTTCCCTTCCCTTCCCTTCCCTTCCCTTCCCTTCCCTTCCCTTTCCCTTCCCTTCCCTTCCCTTCCCTTCCCTTCCCTTCCCTTCCCTTCCCTTCCCTTCCCTTCCCTTCCCTTCCCTTCCCTTCCCTTCCCTTCCCTTCCCTTCCCTTCCCTTCCCTTCCCTTCCCTTCCCTTCCCTTCCCTTCCCTTCCCTTCCCTTCCCTTCCCTTCCCTTCCCTTCCCTTCCCTTCCCTTCCCTTCCCTTCCCTTCCCTTCCCTTCCCTTCCCTTCCCTTCCCTTCCCTTCCCTTCCCTTCCCTTTTTCCTTTCACCTCTACCATCCCCTGAGACTTGCTTGTAAGTAAAAAGCAGTTTATTGACAGTACATCCCATAACTTTTAGCTTCTTTAAGTAGCCTTCTTTGCTTGTATGTGAAACTGCATGTCATTGCCTCGGTGCGGAACCTTGTATTCATGAATGCCCTGATCCAGGTGCAGGACCTTGTACTTGTTTTTCAAACATAATGTTGTTCACATGTTCACCTGTCAAGCCTGTTAAGGTCCCTCTGGATGGCATCCCTTTCCTCTAGTGTGTCGACCACACCATGCAGCTAGGTGTCATCAGCAAACTCGCTGAGGGTGCACTCAATCCCACTGTCCATGTTGCCAACAAAGATGTTAAATAGTGCTGGTCCCCCCTTCTTCTGCTTGGCTAAGTAAATGTTATTATAGACATTAATGTTTTGATGTTCAGGTTAAAAAAAAAAAAGAAAACTAAATGGAAAAAGTTTTATTCTCTGAATTCTCTGGCTCTAACCCTTAAATCCCAAGAGAATAAAAATTGTTTGTTGTGGGATAAGTGCACAGAGGTCACTCAGGAATCATATATTTATGGAATAAAAGAAAAGATATTTTTCCTTAAACGGAAAGGTGACTAGCTTAAATGAATGTTAATACAGTCTGTCAAAGGCCACTCAATTAATTAATTTATTTATTTTAAGGAGAACCTGTGTACATCAAGTTGGTTATCCCACCTAGCAAATATTTTCTATTTGGCACTATATGCTGGGTTTATCCATTTATATTTTTTTTTTACACCATGAACACATGCTTTAAATACTTTGAACTTAATGTGAAAATGTGAAAAGGTGCAAGCACCCTCAAAGATGCAGGCTTTCCTTTTGGTTTATTGTGTTTGTTGAATTGAGAAAGTCATCATGCATAAGTCATGTCATGAAGATCACTTATGAATTTTTCAGTTATTTTTGAAGATCTAAAAAATAATAAGCAAGGTACATCAAACAAAAAGTACAGAAATTCAGAAACATATTTGACAGGAAGCCTTTTATTTACTTTTTTGCAGAAATTGCCATGGTTCTGCTGTCTTTTACTGTAAACAAGATTTTTTTTTTGCAAGAATGCTCAAAATTATTGCAAGCAATGTTTTTTTGTTTTTGTTGTTGTTTGTTTGTTTGTTTGTTTGTTTGAAGTACATGCCTGGAATGGCCTGAAATTGGACAAAGAAGAGGTTAGAAATTTGAAGAAGTGGAGCTGGATCAGGTAAACTTTTGCCTTCACACTTTGTTGAAGTCTTGCTGAGGTACTCGCTGAAATGAAACGGCAGGAAGATAGGAAAGGAGAAGCAAAAATAACAGGATACTTCTTACTATGTAGTTCCTGATAAGGGTGAAATATACTGTATATTGGATCCACAGGCTCTATATGGAGTTTGTGGTAAAAGTATCTAAAAGATAATAGAAAAAAATGTACCTTTTCTCTTTTTATACAAGACCTACACATTTCCAAGTCTCTGAAGAGCAAACCTGTATTTTTATGAGCTCTTAGGAGCTTGGAGCTGGAATGTATATATATATGTCATAAAATCATAGAATCATAGAAACACAAGGTTGGAAAGGACCTACAAGATCATCTAGTCCAACCGTCCTCCTATCACCAATACTACCCACTAAGCTACTAAATCATATCTCGTAGCACCTTGTCCAGGAACTTCTTGAACACCATGAGGGATGGTGACTCCACCACCTCCCTGGACAGGCCATTCCAGTGCCTGACCACTGTTTGAGAGAAAAAGTTTTTCCTGATATCTAATCTAAATCTCCCCAGGTGCAACTTGTGGCCATTTCCTCAAGTCCTATCACTACTTATCTGAGAGAAGAGGCTGACCCCCTCTCATCACAACCTCCCTTCAGGAAGTTGTAGAGTGCTATGAGGTCTCACCTGTGCCTCCTCTTCTCCATACTAAACAATCCCAGCTCCCTCAGCCGCTCCTCATAAGACTTGTGTTCCAGACTCCTCACCAGTTTTGTTGCCCTGCTGAGGACACACTCCAGGGCCTCAGTGTCCTTCTTGTATAGAGGGGCCCAAAACTGAACACAGTACTTGAGGTGCAGCCTCACCAGAGCAGAGTACAGGGGGATGATCACCTCCCTGTTCCTGCTGGCTACACTATTTCTAATACAGGCCAGGATGCCATGGGCCTTCTTGCCCATGAGGGCACACTGCCAGCTCATGTTCAGCCAAGCATCGATCAACACTCACAGGTCCCTTTCGTATTCACAGTCTTCTAGCCACTCTGCCCCAAGCCTATAGCGTTGCATGGGGTTATTGTGGCCAAAACGCAGAACCAAGCACTTGGCCTTATAAACTTCATCCCATTCACCTCAACCCAGCAGTCGAGCCTGTCCAGATCCCTTTGAAGGACCACCCTACCCTCAGGTAGGTCGACACTCCTATATATTATATGGGAGGTAGTGTTGATACACACACACACATATATAAATCATATATATACACACACACATATATGTATACATATGTATACATATACACATACACATACACATACATATACATTTATTTTTTTTTCCCTGGCATTCCAAAATCACTAGTGGCCTGTAAATCTAATGTTCCAAATGGTGCTTGTGAGGAAATATATAAGTTGTCCCTCAGAGATCAAATGCCTATTTCTTCCCTGGAAGCCTGAGCAATCTTCTAGGCAAGTTTTGAGATGTTATTAAAAAGCAAAAATGATACTACTAAGTACCATCTGGTTCATATATTTTTGTTGGTAATTGTAATGCCTAATGAAAACATGAGAAACAGATGAAGTTTAAGAATACAATGCACAAGACCTGTGAATTAAGAGCAAAACCAGCAACAACAACAGCAAAATAAACAATTCCTCTCCTCCCTCCCCAAGCTATACCTGTACATTCATCAGTAGGATATGACGGAGATAGTTAACACTGAGTTTCCACTGTAGAGTTGCTACGAAAAAAAAGGAAACGTACTGTGAAGAGATGCCAAGCAAACTATTTCTTGTGAATGAAAACATCAGTGCTATTTTAGGAAGTAATGGTAAGAATTCACTTAACCTACTGTTTACTTGACAGGTAACGCATGTTCAAAAAAGGACAAGGTTAATCTGCAGCATGCCCTCCAAAGTCATTTTAAGAACACTATCTTAGGACATCCTTTTAGACAGGACTGAAAATTTATTTAATGAAGCAAAGTGATGCTGAATGGAGATATCTGTGCTAATGGAGACTAAGAGCTGGAGATACAGAAGAGTTCTTAAAACTGAAGAACAATACTGGTATGAAAACAAACTAACTAACATAAGCTGGAAACAAATTCATTCAGCTTATAAATGAAGTTATGGGTATTAACCTTCAGAGGGTTTTGGAAGAAGCTTGACCAAATGACTTGTTTATTTTAGAAAAGATTTTGTGTAAAATCTTTGCATGTGAGTGGAACGGATTGTATCTGATGACTTATACGGTTGCTTTATCCACGTGTTCCTAATGAGGACTGAGAATAAGTTACTTCCTTGAGGTATAGTGGAGGTGGAGAACTCCCATATCTTTTCAAAGCAGGTGATCTAGTAGTAATTATGGTTTTTGAATGTGAACTTCCTCTGTGCTTTTCCTTTCTGAAGGTCCTTAAATGTTCCCAGAAATGTCAACAGCAAACATTAAAATATTTTGCTGTATATAGTTTACCAAATATTGTTGATGGTAACATTTTATAAGCAAATACTCTAGTCTGTTTAAGCCACATTCAAATTAAATTCTGATGAGAGTTTTCTTCAACTACTTTTATTTCTATTTGATTTTTAATTTCAGCAGCTTACTCTGAACTTCCTGCTCCTTCTCTGTGATACTCCTTCAGAGCTCATACAGCTCTCACTGTATGGCAACATTTGCGTCTGTGGGGGTGGAGGGGCAGGTCACGCTTTAGGGAGCAAAAGTATGACAACTGCAGATGAGACAAAACCTCTCCAGGTATTTAGCCAGCATTTATGAAGTTCAATGAAGTCTTTATAAAGACTCAGACCGCAGATCTTTTGCTTTATTCATGCTATTTTTGGAACTGGTATCCAGTGATTTCAGAGTACTTTTCAAAGTGAGATTTTGTCTCATGCATTTTTGTGCAAAGGCAGTAGAAACACAAGGAAGTGACTTGCTCAACGTCACACAGCAGTTCCATAGCAAAACTGTGAATAGCTACCAGGAATGATAGTTTGGCACTCCAATCTTCAGAGTGTGCTGTCTTTAGCAGTTTGAGTTCATATGTTATTTAAACACAAAAAAGAGTATCCTACATTACTGAAGTCAAGAATGAAATTAGGCAACTTCTTCCATTTTGCAAAGATCATTTTGAAGGAGCAAGCATTTTTCCAGAGCCTACAGATGTTTTCTTAGCCTCAACTACTAAAAGAAGTTATTACTTAACTACTCTACAGTACAACAAGACAGACTAGGCTACTCAAATTTGTAGCATCTAAATTGTGTTATTTTGATTAATATTTCAGCTAGTGGTAAATATATGAAAAAATAAAAGCTTCACGTTTAAATCAAATCGAAGAATCATGATTCAAATAGTTAATAAAACACTAACAATCAAATTGAGATAATCATGATAGCATCCATGGAATAGAAAATATTAAGGTACGTTCTGTGAGTCATTACATGACTTTTCTGTGGTGCCCCTTGAGGTTTATATTAAAGGTACCTTGGGGAAACAAAATGGACTAAACAACCCCTCGGTAGTTTTTCAAGTACATTGTAACTCAATAATATAATATATATACTTTAGTTATCATATTTCATTTAAAATAAATAGTAATGCATTGTCATGGGTTTGGTTGGGATGTAATTATCTTCATAGAGGATTGTATGATGCAGTATTTGGAATTTTTGATGAAAATAGTGGTGATAAAGTACCGATGTTTTCAGTTGTTTTAGAGCAAGGCTTACACAGAGCCAAGGACATTTCAGCTTCTCATGATGCCCTGCCAGTAAGGAGAATGAGGGTGCACAAGGAGCTGGGAGGGAAGACAGCCAGGACAGCTGGCCCAAATGGACCAAAGGGACATCCCATACAACATGGTGTCAGGCTCAGCAATAAAAGCTGGAGCATAGTAAGAGGAAGGGGGGGGGGGGGGACATTTGGAGTCATGGCATTTATCTTTCCAACAAGTGCATGATGAGCCCTGCTTTCCTGCAAGTGGCTGAACACCTGCCTGCCAATGGGACGTAGCGAATGAATTCCCTGTTCTGTTTTGCTTGCATGCATGGCTTTGTCTCCACCCAGTAAACTGTCTACGACAGTTGAGCTCTTGCACTTTTACCTTTCCATGATTCTCTCCCTCATCCCACCTGGGAAAAGTGAGTGAGAGGCTGTGTGATATTTGGCTGCCTGACAGGGTTATACCACAATATACATGTAAATAATAAGGAACATTTTGATGTTGGAAATGAAGTGTTTTGTCTTGTTTAATATCTCATGTTTTGGGGCACATTAGTTTTCTGAAGAACTGTAGAAAAACATATGCTTACATTTCAGAATGAAAATAAACATAAAATATGGGAATTTCCTAAAAAATAGAAACCTAATTCTCATGTAACCTCAATATTCAGTTATGGGATAGTTTTCTCCATTTTTCCATTGGAAGATAAAATATTTTATACCATTCAAGAAAAATACAGAAACATGTAAACAGCCCAACTACAAGATGTGTCAAGTAATTGCTGCCAATTTTTGCTGCAGTTTACAGGCTGCAGAATTAAAGAGAGATTTTAAAACACTGGTAAACTTACAGAAATCATGGAAGTGGGTAGATGTATGTTTCTCCAGGTTCCTTTTTCATAACAACAACAACAAAAACAAAATTACATTGACCTTGACAGGAGTTGATCATTAAACATACTAAAATAGTTCACTGTGTTCTGGGTAAGAAACTGATCTCACACTACCAGTTTTTATTTTGTTTTTACTGCATTTCATCATAGAGTGTTTAGAAGGAGAGGCTTTTATATTGTAAGGGAAGGCAATGGTTTATAGCTTACTTTTACTGCTATTAAGATCTAATCTATCACTCGTCCAGTCGATTGTATTTGACAAGCAGCTTCTTAAACTTGAACTTTGTCATGTGGAGACAGATAACTCTGCCTGTTTGCACAATTTCCTTCTTTGCAGAAGTTTCACTATGAAGTGTCTCATTATTAATCACCAGCTTTAGTTATGATTTATTGCACCATATAGGCTTAAAAAAAAAAAAAGGGTTGGGGGAGGGGTGGAGGGGAGGCAACAACAACCAAACCCATGATAAGCCAGAGGATGAAAGGAAAAGAGGGTTTATAACATCACCTCGAACAAACTGCAAACACTATTTTCTGAAGAAAAATAACATTTTTTTTGGAAACAGTAACATAACAGAAAAAGAATACTTACATTCCCCATTTGCTGACTTGTAGTCCTGTAAAAATTATGTAGATACTGTTCAGCATGTATTAGATACATCAACATACATTAGATATATTTAAAAATAATAATAATTAATTAAATTTAATGGTAGTGCAAAAATACTACTTTTTTAATTTTTTTATTTTTTTTATTTTATTTTATTTTCAGAAAATAGTCCTAGATTCATATGGTGTAATAATCCATTGTCGTTAGTGAATTTATAACTAAGGAACAAATGTGTCTGGGTTTATTGTGTTTTTTGTTAGAGGCTGAGTGCCCCAAGTTCCCAAATGACTTTGCAGGGAGTTTGAACCAAATTCACTGGGCTCAGCCTCATTCCTCTAGCAAGACCCAGCCTTGCTTTGCTTATGCCATCCAGCAGTAAGAATAATTTATGCAAGAAAAACTACCAAAGCCTGAAATTGTTCTGTATTGGGTTTACTTTACATGGCAAATCACTTGAAATTTTTATCATCATGTTAAATTTAGCTGTACAACACTGTTATAATAAAAAATGAAATACTAGTACTGCAAATGTTTCATTCTTATTTTTGGATATAAGTGGAAAGATAAACTATTTATTGTATTTATGACTTAAAATTATTAGAGAGAATGTCACTCTCTCACTCTGAAAGAAAGATGTGCAACAAGCTCATGTGGAATATAAAAATTCCCAATTGTCTATCAATATATCTACCGGACATAGTTTTGCAGTTGTGACTTTTTTCAGTCATTATTTCTCTACTGTGACTCTGGGGAGGCTTAGCTGAGAGCTGTTTTAATGTATGGGTTTTTACTTAGAGAACAAGAATGGGACAGTAAGGCTTCATGAAATCATGAGTCTAAGATTGCATGAAGGCAGCAGGCTGTTGTGCTGGGAGGTCAGTCATCCTGTACATCCCTCAGAGAGCTTATAGGGCTCCCCAATAGCTATCTGAGAAAACCTTCTGAAGTTAATCTACAGAGAAATTTCCTATTCCAAACTTTTCTTCTTCATTTATTGGTTTAATTGATCTTTGTTTTGTTTGTTTTCACAGCAAGTAATTAAATTTAAAGTGTTCTCACGTTATAAGAAGAATTGAGAACATGACGGGAGGTTTTAGCAATGCCCCATTGGGCTTGGTTAGTTTGGATGCACAATTCTAGTTTCCAGAAACTGCTAAAGTGGAGCAGAAGGCAACTTGTGGACAGTGATGCTGTTGTCTGCCTGCCCTCTAAGTATTTGTGAAGCTTTAAATTTACATCAAAGGCAATTACATTTTTATTATCTTAATCTGTTTACTGCATATCATGAGTTTGCTTTCCACCTTATGATGTGGGACAGCATGTACAAGAAATATGAAGTAGTTCTGAAAGACATTTAGCAAATCAAACCTTTTATTCAATGACCATAATGCTAGAAAATTGCTCATTGTATCCATAAAGTATCTGGCAAGCCTGTTCACTGATTTCCCTATTTTTCTTTTCCTTCATGTGACTCTATAAATTGTAATGAAATAAATATACAACTATCCATAAATTTTACATTAAAAGACATTGACTAGGATATAGTTAATTTCATATATTCCAAGCTATTTCAGGATATACACAATACATGTAAGGATATTTTATCTTATATAAATATAAGAGCATTGTAATTATAATTGAAAATATCCTTATAGAAGAATTACCCTGATAAGACTGGATTTGACACTGAATTGACCTTGGCCACACAAAAATTTCTGGTGTCATGAACTGTCATAATGCAGTAATGAATTACACCTGCTGTAAACCTTTGGTTATACAAAAGCCAAAGAAAGACACAGACTCACATAGTTTCATGTGAAAAGACCTGTGTGAACAAAATCCTGAATTATTCCTATTTTACCTCATGGTGTTGCCCAGTTATTGAAATAACAGCTGGCCAAAATCACGCCTAGATATTTACTAAGAAAATCAAGGAATCTGATGATTCTCATAAACTGCTTTGAAAAGTTGGACTGACATATGTAATAGCAGTGTTTAGGCATAAAGTTGGGTGAAATATCACTATTAGGACCCTTTTCATTTTTCATATATATGACATTAATTGAAACTTAAGGAACAGTACAATGGCTCTCTGTTCAAGTCCTTTATATCGGATTCTATAGTGGTTGCAAGGCAATGATTTTAATGATATATACTAGAGACTACCAGTTAATCTTTGGTTAAGATTTAGCACACATGGTCAGCTAGTACTCATGTACTTGAAAATAATTCAGCCTTTCTACCACAGTACAACAAACATGTCTTAAAATATGCTGCTTATTATTTTATTGTATTTTCTGACACTACCTCTAAGGGAAGTAAACCCTCTAGAAAAGAGGCAGATAGGAACACAAGAAGGTGAGCATAAAGGCACACCAAATGAACCACTCTGGTCTTTTATGCTAAAATTCCTTGTGTATCATACATTCTGAAAGTTAGGAAAGAAAAGCTAGTGATTCAGTCGCTGCTTTGGCATTT
Source organism: Anser brachyrhynchus (assembly GCF_964034855.1). Taxonomy (NCBI): domain Eukaryota; kingdom Metazoa; phylum Chordata; class Aves; order Anseriformes; family Anatidae; genus Anser; species Anser brachyrhynchus. Next base: position 35,124,384 of record NC_137694.1, on the reverse strand, counting down.
ATTATTATTATTATTATTATTATTATTATTATTATTTACTTTATGTACTCTCTCCTCTCCAGATTCACAAAGGAAGAAAATAATGCACATTTGGCATTATCATATGTTGTGAATACTCCATTGTGTTGTAAAATTTGCTTTTATACTTTTCTTCTGACGTTAGATCTTTTGTATTGTTCAGCACTAAACTTTTCTCTAAATACTTAATAACTGGGAGAAAAGAGTAAAAAATAAAAATCTTTGGCATCAAATATTTGCACTCTCTTGTAGGAATGAAATTTAGTGAGCAGTCCCTACAGTCACCAGCAATAACTGTTCTGCTTCTTACAAGGTCATCCTCCTAACTCCTGCTAAAAGTAATTTAGGCAAACTTGTGAAGAAACAGCTATGGATAAAACAGAACAGCCATCACTTGTATATCATTAGATATATCTGATTTTAAAAAGGTAAGTGGCTAACAAAGGGCATCCTGTGGCTCTTTCAATCATTAAATTATTCCACAGTCATTTTAGGTATAGTCATGAGGACTCCACAGCAGCTCTTTCCTCCTGAACTCTAGGTAAAGGGATCATAAGGCAAGTATGTGAGCTAAATGTAAAATCCTAGTGGAGAGAAGATACCCTCAAAAATCAGGAAGTGATTTATAGCTGTAAGACTAAGAGGTCAATCTTCGTATCAATGGATTCAGTGGATGATAACCTGTTGTAGGTTTTGTCCAAGCTAAGACCCTAAGACAGACTCTTTGTTTTGAAACACAGCTACAGATTGCTGAGGTGCTTTAAGACACATTGAATTCTTCCACATTCAGCAATCAGACATATAAATTCTGAAGTATCTTTTTATATTCAGATCTCTTCACAATCTATACAAATCAAAGTAATAATTGTAGTTGAGCAGAATTTCCTTCCCTTCCCCCCCCCCCTTTCTGTCTGTACCATTATCATTCCTGTATAGTATTAACCATTTTTCAGACTTTCTGAATCCATCCCCAGGAACACCTGCTCAAATAGAATTTGGGAAATGTGAAAAGTTCATAAATATTACCTAGGAAAGTATACTAGTGAGAGTATTTAGAAAGAAAAACTGTCTTAAACAAGCTTCTGTAAAACATGTTACGCTATTTCTAACCATATTCCCAGGTAACAATGATAATGGTGCCTAATGACCATTTAGGATAATATCAAATTTGTATCGATTTTCCAGACAATATATTTCATGTGAATATTTTTGATTAAAAGATGACAGTGGACAATTTGGGTAAAGGCAGACATTTTTATGCATCTTTCTAGTCCCATAATGCTTAATGTGTTTGTTATTTTTGGAAACCAACTAATGCCATCAGATATTTGCAAAGTGTTAATTAAGTTAATTAACAATTAATTAACAAGTTAATTAATAGTCTGTAGAAATGGCAAATTTAATTAACATTGAGGACTTATTTTTCCCTTGTAAATAGAGTTATGAAACTTGAGAACTGTAGTTAGTGAAATGAATGTATGAAACGTAGCAATAGGCCAGGAAGAATGCAGTGAATTATCACACACCTAGCTAAACAGTGGCCTATTAAATAACTTTCCAATTGAAATGGAATTGAGACATGCAACAGTGAAAGTAGATTTAAATATCAATATTTTGAAATGTAATTTTAGTGAATGAGTTCAGTAGTAACTAGACAGAAAAAAAAAAAAAAAAGAACTGAACCTTATTTTCAGAATTTCAGAGGCAAGAGAGAAAATGTTTTACCCTGTATTTTATGGCATGTCATAGGGCTGGAACTTCTTATGTGCAAGTAGTATTAGAGACTTTCTTTCTATTATAAAGAAAAAGAAAAATCATGGCTTGTTATAGGTCATATATATGTCACATTTTTGACTTTTTAAAGAACTCTTGAAATAAGGGACATGAGAAATCAGAGAGCCATTTAAATTGCAAGTCTCCTCTGGCTTAATAGATTTTATTTTTTTTCCAATGTCATACCTTCTAAATGGTGAAAAAGTATAATTGGTTAATTTTCCATTCTTGGTAAATAAAAATGTGAAATTCCACTTACAGGATTTGAAACTGTGTGTATTTAGACTTAAGACTGACATTTCTCAAAAGAACTTTACTTGCCACATATAGGCTTGTTGCCTATAGTTTATGTTTGTATGCATAGCCAAGTGGAAAGCAAATTCTTTACGTTAAGCTGAGACATCAAAGCAAGGTGTATGTTGAAAGCTGGCAAAAAACTTCTTTCCCCTCATTTGCCATTTTCTTCAGTATTTTCATCTTCAATAACTATGATCAAAAGACACTGAAACTACACACTAAAAGATTTAATGTAAAATTTAGCGATTAAACAACAGCACTGTATTTCTTGTCAGGGACATGACAGACAGATGATTTTGCATAGCACAGCATCAAGGCCAATAATGTTAAAAAGGGAAGAATAGTGGAAGAATTAGAAAGAACTGCTTTTCTTGTCTTTAGGCAATATTTGGCAGAGACAGATATGGGAGGTTAACAAATAGGTATGTACTTTGGGGAAGCTGTAAGGAATAGAAAGGAAGGGACAACAGGATGTCAGAAACCACATCATTCATGAACTACCATTCATTCAGGTGTCATTTACAAAACAAGGATTTTTGTTCTCATGTTGCTAAAATTTTATTTTTCCTTTTTCATGGTAAATTGTTTAGATCTACTTCAGACAATCCAAAGGCAGATGCCTAATTTAAAAAGCTTAGATCTCAGTTGCGCTCATTACAATGGAAATGGCAATGTGTGCTTAGGGACAGAAAATATTTCTCACCTCCTACACAGCTCAGTCTCCCTGACCAAAGTAGGTTTGCCTTCTGGCCAGATCTAGAGTCTGGAGGAGAGACAAAGAGTAAACATTTCAAATGAGATGGGTAAAGTTATTAGGTACTTGATTCAAATGATTTAATATAGCATTTTATAAAGTCATGATCCAGTTATTATGCATAACAATTTGTCAGGCATCATTTCAATATGACCTCTGTACACAGTCTTACTCCACTGAAAATGTGGGGTAAAGTGGCTTATTTTAGCTCTTAATGAAAGTGGAATAAACATTAATACTACAACTCTTTAAATGCATTAACTCACATTGCTGCAGACAAAATGTGTACAAATGTACAGTTAGTATACATCAGCCAAAATTAAGCTGCACTAATTTTATCAGTAATCTCAGCCCTGGAATTTGTGAGCAGTTCCAAGGGTGAAGGCTGGTGTCAATAGATTGAATGACATGAGTTAAAGGAAGAACTGAAGAAAAAATGGGAAGAATGTAAAGACAATGTCAGGTCATGAGACAGAGTGAACAAGGTGCCTACTGTTGGAAATAAAGCTTGCGTCAAATCCTGTGTCTTGGTAGGAAGAATTGATTGGCAATTTAAGAGGAGTTAGAGGCAGAATCTGAGTTGTAAAAGTCCTGTAAATTGATCGTGTTGATTAGGAAAAAAGTAACTCAGTGTCCAATTCTCACCTAACAAGAATATTGCTGAAGTAAAATATGGTGAGCTTTCCATCAGATTCTAGAGAAAAAGAATGAGCTATTATATGATCATCATCAGGTTTATATACAGAACTTGAAAGAAATGGTTTCAGACTTATCCCAACTGTATTTTCAATTATATCTGAAAAAAAAGTATTCAAAAGTTATTCAAACATTGCCATTATATCTGTGGTGAAAGCTACACATTTTCTCTTCAGAAGAACTGCCTCTGGATACACCTTCAAACAGGAGCTCTGCGGTTCCCCTGAGATGTCTAAAAGGGAATTACAGGCAGGGAACTTTCTTCAAGGTGATGTGAATTGTTATCTATCTTGCCACTTTGTCAAAGGCACTGAGAAAACCTAGAGATGTGCTGGCTATTATTTCTCTGAAGAACTACTTGGAATGAAATCTGTTTGTGAAATACAAACTTGTGCATGTACCACTAGCCATACTTACCTACAAGATCTAAAAGTTAACAATACTTCATTGAAGTATTGCCAATCAAAACATATATATCTGAGATGAATAGTTCTGTACTTCTTGTTAGCCCTACATCGTTAGCAGTGAGGAAGTATCTCACAGATGTTCAGACCTGAACAAATAGCAACAAGGACAATGCTAGGATTTGATGACACAGGTCTAGGACATTCATATTTCATTCACTCTGAAATAAGATGAACAGGAAATTCCAAATCTTTGAGTGAATGTCTTGCTTTTTAAGTCATTTTTGAAAGAAGTCTACACAAAGAGAGCTGTGTCCCTTCCTATACCTATAAAAGCATCTCAAGTAATCATCAGATCATATAAATTTGATCAGTAAATGGCTTGTTTTTAGAGCAGGGTGACTTAGTCATGATGAAGACCAAATAACTGCAGCAACTTCCAGAACCTCATCTCCATTTTTCTGCTCCTCTACAACACTCTTGGTTCTTTCTGGTCTCTCCTGCACTCATTCTCCTGCTGTGCAATAGGCAGGAGGTTCTGCATCAGATGTCACTGACCCAGAGTTACATGTGCTGACTGACAAGCTGTGACGGGCCCAATCTCAGATTTCTGTTGTGGCCCCACTGCCCCTTTTCTTAAAGCACACTGAAGGCTCTGAAAGGAATTACAAGGTTACAGTACGTTTTGTTTGAATGCAACCTGAACAAGAAACTGTTTTGAATAAGGATAGATTAAAGACTGTGATAAGGTAGAAAGGCTTTGAAATAAATCTTCTCATCTACCACATCATTGAAAATTTCCTGGTTTATGACAACCATCTTACAGTCACATCTGAATCTTTTGGAAAACCACCTCTCTTCAGCTAGTCTTAAGTTAGGCACTATGTCTGCTCTCCTCTTTCTGCAAGTCTCGGTCTGCATAGACTTCTGTTTTTCCCGTTCTCACTACTGCTCTCAGGAAAGGAGACATCTCCTCCAGAAGGCTCCTTCAGAAGCAGCCATCTCCTTCATCTCTTTCTTCACTTGAACCACATGCCCTTCAGCTAAAACAAACAAGAAGACACCATTTTCCTGCCCAGCTTAAAAGCACACTACCTACAGTTCCTTACTAACAAAAGGATTGTGCTATTGGACTTGCCAGCCATCAGTCTGGGAAGAACAAGTAACTTAATTTCCTTCAATGTTCTGTGAAAGAAAAGTATAAGTTAATAACTTTGACCACTGAAATGCCTCTTCTGGATCTGTTGTCAGTTGTCCAGTAGCGGTTATTGGAGAAGGAGACTGAAAGAAAAAGAGGTAGCCAAACTGCTGCTTGGAAAGTTTGGAGTAGCATATGAAAGAGAGAATTATTAAGCTACACTTGTACTTATTTTCTATATCATAAATACTTTTATTCATAGCTATTGTTATTGTCCTACTGTTCGTGATGTAATGCATTTTATTGAGAATTTGCAGTGTTTAATTCCCTATTGGATTCTAATAGATTGCATGTATATTTTCTTTGTTAAGAAGTTTAGAGGTGTTTTTTTTGTGTGTGTGTTTAGGAAATAAAGAAAAAAAAACACAAAGACTGATATATATACAGACACAATAAACACACAATTATCCTTTTATTTGTACACACCAGTTAACAAAACTTAGCTACCACAGAAAAGTGTCTTTCAGTTTATATCTATATCATTCAATTTGCTTTTTATATATAAGACTGCATCCATTCACAAGGAATAATTACTAGGTTTTCTCTCTGTGTGGAAGCAGTGTGTACTTCATTTTCTCAAATCACTGCAGTACAAATGATCAGTCCATTGTTCTCACATAAGCATACAACTATGATTTTTTTATATATATACTTTTTAACTGTGATTCAGGTAGAGAAACAGCAAATTTACTGAACATAAATGCTTTACCCATGAACATGCAAAACCTAAGAGACTGTCAGGACAGGTATGGACAATGTCAGACTTACAGAAAACGTTAGAAACTCTACACTGATACTTATCTATTCTGCATTGTTCAGATCAGTTCTATTGGAAAAGACGAGTCTTTCTTTCAGTTGGTCTGGTAAAGATTTCCTCTGGTCCACGTCTGTGATCACAATAAATGTTAACTCACGTGCATGTGAAAGCTTCAGGTAAGTTTGTCCAAGAAGGTAGAGAGAAAAAGTAATCACGGACAGACAGAAAGCACATTTGAGCTAGTCTTTCTTGATAGGACCTTTCTTCTCTGCTTGCCTGTATCAGGGTCTATGAGAACTTGGCATCATTAAATAGTAACTGAACAAAGATTGGAAAGAGATTTTTAGACACAAGCAAGAAGGCCTAAATCAGAGCTTGAAATGTAAGAACCTCTTCTGGAAAACCGCTGTTTCCTTTTATAAGAGTTTTTGCTAAATGAACAGGAAAAGGGGTCAAACAACTTCATGTGCTGATACAGTTCAGAACTCCAGAATGTAATGTGCTGTCCAGTAGGCCACTGTTACTGCTTGCTTTCTTGTGTCTTTTAGAGGAATGTGAAGCAGGGCAGAGAAGTGTGTATCACTGACTAAAACTCAGAAATAAGATTGCAGTTATGCTGCTGTGGGCCATACCAGCAGGAACATCACACCTCAGGCAACACAATTTTTTTTCCATGTACAATTTCCATCGCTATCTGATAGATAATCTGTCCACCAGATGTCTTCAGCAGCAGAGATTCCAATGGGTAACTAATCACCTGAAACTACTATCAGTGGTGACTTATTTGCCAGATAACATGAATCAAATCTACACATGAAGTGTGAAAGGGTCAGTTAAATCTTTCAGTGTTTGTAATACAATTTTCACAAATGTATAATACTAAACCTTTCCTAATTCTATATTTTCAAGCCATATAAACTGATAAAGTTTGTTAAATTGATACAACTCCAAGTGTTTTTGATCTATTATTTGATCTAAAATTTGAACTTTTTGGCCCTTTCAGTACAACGCACTTGGGGAGATTAAGAGCATTAACTCAGGAAAACTCCCATGAGACTGTGGGATACAAACTAGATTCAACTCCAGAGACTTAGGATTCTGAAAGACTTTCATATCAGCAGCCTTTCAGAGAGTAGCATAATATAACTTAGTCCTTATGGCTGAGTCCAACATGACTGTCTGTCACCAAGACCTTTGTTCATGTGTTCAGGGTGTTCTCATCTTTTACACAGTGCAGGAGGAAACATTCTAAAAAGAAACAAACAAACAAAAACTCCACAACCAAAACAAACAAACAAAACTATTTGTGTATTATCTTTTCCTGAAACAGGTCACAGAGTTGAACTGCTTCCATACACACTCTTTGTTCCAGTCTACTAAGGCCTTATCATCTCTTCCTGTGCAAAAGGCAGGCTGCACCCTCCTGATATTGTTCTCACTGTCACTCATTCAACTCTTTTTCAGAAAGAAAGTGGAATCTGTGATTTTAATCTTACAGAAAAAGCTATGAATGACCATGCAAATCATGCAAGGTCAGTCACACTCTTACTGGATATCTACACACAGTCAAATGGATGAGCTAGAGCTTTTAATTTACTGAGCTGAAAGGGAATGAGTCACCACATGGTCAGAGACTGTAGAAGCACAAATATAAAAATTATCTACTGCAGATAGTTCTTCTCCCAAAAGTGAACTTAAGTGTTCAAGATGATGAATAGGAGCAAGACTTTTTTTCTGACATTGTTTCAAGGCTAGGCTGGACAGAGCTTTGAACAACCTGATCTAGCAAAAGGTGTCCCTGCCCACGGCAGGGGAGTTAGAAATGGATGGTCCTTATAAGGTCCCTTCCAACTCAAACCATTCTATGGTTCTATGCTTTCTCATATGCATAAATTTGTTGTGCTAGTTGAGCCTTAGCTTTGAAGAGAAACCTCAGCTACTTATTGAAATACATTCAAAAAGTCACTTTAAATTTTGAAAAACAGATAGAATAGCAATGGGCAAAGCTTAGATTTTTTACCTCTACATCTGCCAGTTCTCCGATTTCATTCTCATAGGTGAAATTCTACTCTGTTCAACAATGTCATTCAGATTCAGTCTTAGGGATTGCTGCAATATTGATTGTATGAAAATAAATAAATGAAAAATAAAATCTGAAATGTTTTAGATTCAGTTAGAAAGTTAATAATCTTGCTGTTTCTGTCTGAATAAGATTAGCCTCAAAATTTTACTCTTGAGTCTTTGCCTTTCTTAACCTAGCACGTTGCACATATTCATACCTTAGAATATCACAGAATTAAACAAACTAACAAACAAGCATTCAAACATTGAAATAAATACATGATATCATGTATTATTTCATGAATTGTGTTGGTATTTCTAAAGGAAAAAATATTCATACTAATGTTGTACCTTTTCAGTGCATAGCAAAAAAAAAAAAAAACAATCAAAAAAAACCCCACAACCAATAACACATAACGTTTGTATTATTTTAATCATCAGTAACATTCATCCTTTCTGCTTCACACAATGAGTCTTAAGTTTCTATTTGAGAATATTTTTATGTTTATTCATTTATTGTTTACATGACATTGTCATTCTTATTTTCTTCTTAACTTCTGTGCACGGTGAATGTTTGTAATTTTCTAACTTGACAGTTTTCAACTTTTCTAGAAATTAATTTATAAAAGGAAAAAAAAATGTTAGTTACATGCAATTTTTTTGTGTATTTCTGTTTGCACTTTTTGCCTTGGGATGTTCTTTTGTGACAGAAACATGCCCATAAGGATGTATTTTCAGAGTTGAAAGTTACTGTGTAAAAACATTGTTCCTGAGATAAACTGAATTCTGATCTTTTGTGGACATAATTTCATAGTTAGGAATACGATAAGGTTTGCGTAATGAGGAATATAAATATGCTGCTGATCATAAATCATATGACAGTTACTTGATACTTGGCAGCTTCTTGAGGCAGACACTGCCACGTGACATCCAAAACATGCAATATAACACTCTGTATTAGAAGCTGTATACTTACATAAAACTGTAAAATACGTGACAAAGTATTTCAAAAAATGCAGCAGCATTACTTGCTGGTGGTTTTTAAGGATCTGTTTTAAGAGCAAACAAAGCATACCACAAGGCTGAACTTTGCTGACATTTCAGGGTATTATATGAAGCTCAGTAGTGTCTTCAGATTATTCAGCCTGCAGGTCTGTGTTAGAGATGTGCCCATAAGGTCGTATTTTTAGAGCTGACCAGCTAGAACAACATGATTTTTGTGTAAATAGTATCCCCTTCTAGATCATTTTTATTGGTCTATATTGATTATTGGTCTATACGGACCCTTTGTCTTGAGCTATGTTGCAGTTGTTTTACCTAAAGTTTGGACATTGATTAAAATATAAAATTACATCATCCATACATGGTACTAAAATAATATGATGTGATGCTCAACTGTATAGTGTATATATACATTGTGGTATGACATGATGTGCCTAGCTGTAGGTGGTTTATCAGATCTTCAGTATTAACCAATGTCACATATGTTCAGAAGCAAGGAAACTAACACCAAAACTCTCAAAATCTGCTTGAAGTTCAGTAGCTAACTTCTGTAGTTAATCTGTACTTCTTTTCAGTGAGTTCAAAGGACTTTGAATAGACCCCACTGATTTTTACTGTGCAAAAACACTCTATTCCTGAGGTAAGCTGAGTTCTGATCTTTTGTGAATATAATTTCATACACTTAACTTTTCAAGTTTCCTTTCTATTAGCCTTTTTAACATGTTAAAACACGGTAAAACTGGAAGCTCTCAATCTTACATGGGCCAGGTCACATAGATGAAATTTGAACTTATTCAAGCACAGAAAGATTTGAACATAGATTTTAATCTGCAGTTTAGTTTTTCACTTACGCTTAAAATAACTTTTCCTTTTTCATTTTTTTCTTTATTTTTTTTTTTCCCTCAGTATAATAAAACAGAAAATGCTTTCCAGTACTGGTTATGGTAGTAGAGATATATGTTTTTATCCTATTAAATTTGTCACACTTTAATTTTTATGCTTTATTATTCATAAATAGGGGCTTCCTGCTGAATGAATGTACATATATATGACTGTCCTGGTTCCAGTTAGGACAGAGTTAATTTTCCCTCATAGTAGCTGGTAGGGTGCTATGTTTTGGATTAGGATGAGAAGAGCGCTGATAACATGCTGATGTTTTAATTGTTGCAGAGCAGTGTTTACACCAGGCCAAGGACTTTTCGGCTTCTCGCTCGGTCCTGCCAGCGAGCAGGCTGGGGGTGCAGCAGGAGCTGGGAGGGGACAGACCCAGGACAGCTGACCCAAACTGGCCAAAGGGGTATTCCATACCATCTGACGTCATGCTAAACAATATATAGGGGTGGCTGGTCGGGGTGGGGGGCCGGCTGCTCAGGGATAGTCTGGGCATCGGTCAGCAGGTGGTGAGCAATTGCATTGTGCTTCACTTGTTTTCTTACACATTATTATTATTAATACTATTATCATTATCACTATTATTATTATTATTGCTATTATTATATTCCTGTCTTAATAAACTGTCTTTATCTCAACTCACAGTCTTCACTTTCCCGTTTCTCTCCCCCATCCCAGAGAGGGAGGGGGGAGGTTGAGCGAACGGCTGTGTGGTGTTTAGCTGCCAGCCGGGTTAAACCACAACAATGACTTTCTATGAAGTAGTTTCCAGAAGGAACCAAATGCGTTTTAGGTATTGACTTCCAAATGGTGAGAATTCTTTTTGTTTATCTCTCTAGAATTTCATCTCATACACATCTTTGATACATTTTCTAACATTTTTATGCTGAATAACAAATAGAAAGATTCTCATTTAGTATTTATCGGTATAGTGCTCTTCAATTTAAAAGTACATACTAAGTGATTAGCCTGCAACTCCTAAGAAGCATTTTGAAAAGGAAAACATAGTGTCTGCCCCCCCATTTCATATTTTTCACGCTGCCACTAATGTTATTGTTACCTCATTTTCTCGAATGAACTGAACCTTTGGAATGAACTGAATGAAATATTTGAGAGATTAAGCTGTAATTGTATGATTAACATTTTCCTGCTGTGTGCAGTAGTCTCCTTTTAAGTCAAAATTCAATGTCATATGTCTTTGGTTACTATTTTTTTAAAGAATTTATAGGTGGTTTAATCTTTTTATGATATGATATGCCATGACACATTTTGGTAAGAATAAGAGGTAATGATAATTGTAGTCTACAAGCGTCAGCATTCTTCAGTACAATTCTTTACTTACCTTTTCTTCAAGAATTACATAATTTTGTGTTTCTCAAAAGAACAACAAAAAGATGTTCAAAATTAAATCACTTCAGTGTTCTTTCCAGCACTACTTTGATGAGCTACTGCAATAACATAACCATTTGAAAGATCACTCTTTAGATCCATTTTGGTACCAAGAAATGCATCAAGAGATGACAACGCCTGAGACATCCTAGAGACTTGATTGCCCCTTATAAATTTTATTATAGCAGCATTGCTGTAGTAAAGGTTGTGTCAGCATTTTCATTATAATGCCAGTCTTCAAGGGGTGATAACTCAGCTGTAAAAACTGCTATAAGCTCAGACTTTGCATGCAAGGTCACAGCCAGATTTTCTAAATGGCCAAAATATCTGACAAATTAAATAAAATAATATAAATAATACAAATGTTTATATTTGCTCATAGTGAATGATATATAAATAGGAATTAAAAAAAAAAAACTATTTTACTTTCTCTTTCATTTTATGATCTAATATCTTTTCAGATACCTGCTTGAAGTAGGATTTTGTTCCATATTTTAATTCCAGAGCCATGCAGAAAAATCTACCTTTTATTCTCATTAACACCATTTGTAGGCTTTGAAGCAAGAAAGCTGTTCTGAATCCAGAGTATCACTGGCTTTCATATTTGGATATAATTTCTGACGCTGTGAACCCACCATCACATTATCAGCATTCTTGTGTAGAAGAATTTCAGTCTGGTGCTTACCTGATTACTTGCTTGTGGAATGTGGGGATTAAAGGTGTTATAACCCATATTGCTACTCATTTTGCCACCTAAAATCCCTGAAGAAATCTGAAAGCTCAGAGAACACTAAGGAATACCATTACAAGAGCGTGTTCCGCGTGCTTTCTTTACCTGCTTCTGAATTCAGAAACTAGTCTATCCATATGTCTGGGAGGCACTCCCTAAAATACCTTAAAGGCTGGTATCCTCTGAGGTGCAGGTGCTCTATAATCTTGTAGTCATTGCTCCATCTTCTCCCCAAAGATTAAAGTACTTGAAGGAGGGAGAAAACAGAGCTATGTATTTGTCAAAGCTGGGAGTATTTGTACACACCATCTGCTATTCATTATGTCATGAAAAATATAGGGAGAATGACTACACAGTACAGAAATGGTGATTGGTACAGAGAACTGGAGGACAACAGAAGAGAAAGGGATAAGAAAAAGGCTCAAATTTAAATACAGAATCATTCTTTTAACAACCAATATAATGCTTTATGCTTTTCTGAATTTTTATTATTGATTACTTGTCATGATTCGGTTACATTTGGTTTAGGTGTCAAGGTAGAAGATGAGAGCACTGTGATGAAGTAGTTTGATGAGTTTATCTAACACATGCTAACTTGAATAACTTTCTTGGTGAGTATGGGCAACAGCTAAAAACAGATTGTATCACTTTTTTATGTCTCTGATTTTATGTCTTTTATGGCTGTCAGAAATATTTCAAAAATAAATTTATGGCAAATATATTTTCTTCATTATCTTCTTTTACCTACTAGAGAAAAAAAGTCAATTTTAATACAATTGCTAAAATTTTCTCTATTTTGTGCTTCTACAAAACAAAACAGATTTACTTGTTCTAATTTTTCCAACATTAGATCGAAATATCCTCTTGAATAGTGAGTGACCGTCCACAGCTACAATCTCTTACATGACAGTGAAATGCACCGTTAATATCATAGAATCATAGAATCATTAAGGTTGGATAAGACCTCCAAGACCATCTGGTCCAACCATCCCCCTACCACCAATATTACCCACTAAACCATGTCGCTAAGTTCCACATCCAACCTTTCCTTAAACATCCCCAGGGACAATGAGTCTACCACCTCCCTGGGCAACCCATTCCAATGCCCAAAACCCATTCCAATGTCCAACTACTCTTTCTGAGAAGAAATTTCTCCTGATTTCCAACTGAACCTCTCCTGGCACTACTACTACTTCCCCCTTGGCCTATTGCTAGTTACCTCTGAGAAGAGGCCAACCCCCAGCTGCCCACAACTTCCTTTCAGGTAGTTGTAGAGAGCAATAAGGTCTCTCCTGAGCCTCCTCTTCTCCACCCTAAACAATCCGAGCTCCCTCAGCCGCTCCTCATAAGACTTGCATTCCAGATCCTTCACCAGGTTTGCAGACCTTCTGTAGACACGTTCCAGGGCCTCAATGTCTTTCTTGTAGTGAGGGGCCCAAAACTGAACACAGTACTTGAGGTACAGCCTCACCAGAGCAGAGTACATGGAGATGATCACCTCCCTGCTCCTGCTGGCTACACTAATTCTGATACAAACCAGGATGCCTTTGGCTTTCATGGCCACCTGGACACACTGCCTGCTCATTTTCAGGCATGCATCAACCAACACCCCCAGATCCTTTTCCTCTGCACAGCTTTCCAGCCACTCTGCCCCAAGCCTGTAGTGTTGCATGAGATTGTTGAGACCAAAATGCAGGACCCAGCACTTAGCCATGTTGAACCTCATCCCATCGGCCTCTGTCCATCGATCCAACCTGCCCAGGTCCCTCTGCAGGGCCTTCCTACCCTCTGGCAGATCAACACTTCCCCCCCAACTTGGTGTCATCTGCAAACTTACTGACAGTGCACTCAATTCCCTCATCCAAGTCATCAATAAAGATATTAATGAGGATGGACCCCACCACTGACCTGTGGAGAACACCACTGGTGACCAGTTGCCAGTGGACACCATGGTTTTGTATTTTGTATTGAATACAAACAAGCATGATACTTGTATTTGAATTCTGAAAACTCTCTGGCTTTATACCTGTCAAAAATATTTTATTTATTTATTTATGCTGAACGTGAGAAGTCTGTATCTGTTACTCACTCAAGAGCATCAGACTCACATATATGGTCTTTCTGTAGGTTTTAACCTTCCAAGCTCAAAGACAGAATATTGCACAGGATACTGAAGGCATGTTTTAAAAAGGAACTTGATCCAGTCACCATTGATTAGGCATCAAGCATCTTGCATCAGATGCTAATAATAATTTAAGTAGAATGAGATGAAGTTTGAGGATTTGTTAAATTCTTCCAGTTTGAGGATTTATTAAACAGAATTCAGTTAAAGATGAGTCTAGTCTAAAAATCATCTTGCAACTGTATCTTCTTTTGGAAATGAGTTTGATGAGTAACATCCGACACCTAGAAGAGTTTTATGTTCTCGAGGTATGTTGTCTTTATTCTTGGTTTGTCTCCAAATTCATCTTCAATGTAAGTTAAATCTAACTTCTGCTGTCTGAGAAACATTGCAAAGGTATTCCCATATATTTTAAATACGATTCTAAAAAGCTAATACTCTCTTTTATTGTCTCTGAGTTGTTCTATTACAACATTCTCGGTAGGTCTGCTCAACGAGTTGATCAATAGGCTTTGGTTAGTTCAGGACTCAGCAGCAAGGCAAAGAAACCAAAATGCATGAGCATAACTCTCCAATTTTATTTTTGTTACATTAATTTCCTTTTGAGTAAAGAATCAATTTTCAAATCTTATTGCCCATGTTAGAAGCCAAATTTTGCCCTTGAGAATTTGAGGCCCAAATTGATCCTGTTAACTGCGTGACCGGAGACTGCGTTTAAATGATGTAGGAAAATTATCTTTTTTTTTTTTTCTTGATGTCCTTATTTATTTAAGATTGAAATACCCACCCCTATAAAACAAACTTTATATGTTTTATATGTATCGTGCACTTAGAAAACTTGCCTCTTTTTATCCATGTAGTAAATTTGATTTACTCTTAAATCAGTCTGGGGTTTAACATCTCTGTTTCTCATAAATGAATGCATTTGTTGCCCTCCTAATGTCTTATTTGGTTTTAATCAGTGTTCCTTAGCTCTATTATCTAAAAAATATTTTTCTAAGAACCACTTTTCATGAACCTTTTGATTTTTTTTACGTTATTGAGTAGCTCTACTTCTGCATTTGCAATATGTATTTTTATTTCAAGAATTCTGTTTAATATTAATCTTTTCAGTAATAGTACCTTTAGAAAATAATAAATTAATACTTTATAAATAGATCACTTATAATTTAATAAAATTACAATTCAAGCATTTTTTTTTCCTCTATTTCATCCAACACAATTTATAGAATTGCTACTAGAAAATCAAATAGATTTCCTTTTGAAAAACTTTCAGACAGAAGTATATAATCAGGTTTAGCTTACTGAATGTAATGTGTTTAATCATTTAGGAATAGAATATTTGTCATTTCTCACAATTTTTTCAATCAAGGAAGAATGTTTACAGATTCACAGATTCACAGATTTCTCTAGGTTGGAAGAGACCTCAAGATCATCGAGTCCAACCTCCGACCTAACACTAAGTACTCCACTAAACCATATCGCTAAGCTCTACATCTAAACGTCTTTTAAAGACCTCCAGGGATGGTGACTCCACCACCTCCCTGGGCAGCCCGTTCCAATGCTTAATAACCCTTTCGGTAAAGAAGTACTTCCTAACATCCAACCTAAAACTCCCCTGTCGCAACTTTAGCCCATTCCCCCTCGTCCTGTCACCAGGCACGTGGGAGAATAGACCAACCCCCACCTCTCTACAGCCTCCTTTCAGGTAACTGTAGAGAGCGATGAGGTCGCCCCTGAGCCTCCTCTTCTCCAGGCTGAACAAGCCCAGCTCCCTCAGCCGCTCCTCGTAAGACTTGTTCTCCAGACCCCTCACAAGCTTGGTCGCCCTTCTCTGGACTCGCTCGAGCACGTCCATGTCCTTCCTGTAGCGAGGGGCCCAAAACTGAACACAGTACTCGAGGTGCGGCCTCACCAGAGCCGAGTACAGGGGCACAATCACTTCCCTCGACCTGCTGGCCACACTGCTTCTTATACAGGCCAGGATGCTGTTGGCCTTCTTGGCCACCTGGGCACACTGCTGGCTCATATTCAGCCGACTATCCACCAATACTCCCAGGTCCTTCTCGGCCAGGCAGCTTTCCAGCCACTCATCTCCCAGCCTGTAGCTCTGCTTGGGGTTGTTGCAGCCCAGGTGCAGGACCCGGCACTTGGCCTTGTTGAACTTCATACAGTTGGCCTCAGCCCATCGCTCCAGCCTATCCAGATCCTCCTGCAGAGCCTTCCTGCCCTCGAGCAGATCGACACACGCACTTAGCTTGGTGTCATCTGCAAACTTACTGAGGGTGCACTGGACGCCCTCATCCAGATCATCAATAAAGATATTAAAGAGGACCGGCCCCAGTACCGAGCCCTGGGGGACTCCACTAGTGACCGGCCTCCAACCAGATTTGACTCCATTCACCACAACTCTCTGGGCCCGGCCATCCAGCCAGTTTCTAACCCAGCGAAGCGTACGCCAGTCCAAGCCCCGAGCAGCCAGTTTCTTGAGGAGGATGTTGTGGGGAACGGTGTCAAAAGCCTTACTGAGGTCAAGGTAGACCACGTCCACAGCCTTTCCCTCATCCACCAAGCGCGTCACTTGGTCATAGAAGGAGATCAGGTTCGTCAAGCAGGACCTGCCTTTCATAAACCCATGCTGACTGGGCCTGATCGCCTGCTTGCCCTGCAAGTGCCGCGTGATGACCCTCAAGATAATCTGCTCCATGAGCTTCCCCGGCACTGAGGTCAAACTGACAGGCCTATAGTTCCCCGGGTCTGCCCTGCGGCCCTTCTTATAGATAGGCGTCACATTGGCTAGCCGCCAGTCAACCGGGACCTCCCCCGATAGCCAGGACTGCCGATAAATGATGGAAAGCGGCTCAGCCAGCTCCTCCGCCAGTTCTCTCAGTACCCTTGGGTGGATCCCATCCGGCCCCATCGACTTGCGCACATCCAAGCTCCGTAGCAGGTCGCCAACCATTTCCTCATGGATAGCCAAGGCCACGTCCTGCTCCCCATCCCCTTCCACCAGCTCAGGGCACTGGGTGTCCGGAGAACAACCGGTATTGCCGCTAAAGACTGAGGCAAAGGCGGCATTAAGCACCTCAGCCTTTTCCTTTTAAATAGTATGTAAATGAAAAAATAACAGTGACAGAATTGTGCAAGAGAGCTTCTTTTGTTACTAAACTCTGCTAACACTGAGCATTTCATTCAGCACAAATATTTTGCTTCTCCTACATTTGTAGTGTCAAAATAGCTAACGTTCAACCACTCCATTTTTGAATGAGAAGTATGATAATTTAATTAAAGTTTAAAGTCTAGGAGCTACTGAAGATCATACATAATCCAATTACTTTTTATTCAATTAGTTTAATAGGAAACCACTTTGCTATAATTACAGTTAATCCCCTGATTTTACTCCTCAGCTGTTTATCAATGGCCTGTATGATATCTTTGAGGAAATCATACTGCAATATAATTATCAACAATCCCCAAAGGAATTAATGAACTAAATATTACTTAATTATGAGCATATATTCCACTGCTGAATGGTTAGATTTGAAGATGGCAAGAACACAATGGATAGTTTGAAATTTCTGTGCCACTTTCCCTAGAGTTTTTGAGGAGACAATACAGTGATTTCTCCCACTTGCTGATAATGAACAAAGAAGTGCCAAGATATAAGCTAAACTGTATCAAAGAAAAGAAGAATCACAACCAAGCCCTTTTGACCACTGTTATTGTATTTGTAATATTTACAATTCGAGAAGACTTTCAACATCATCTTAGTCTCCTGTGTGTATAGCAAGTTGGTATTAGTGTCTGTTACCTTGGATCTTTAACTAGATAAAGCCACAGTTTCATTGCTTTAAGGATATAAATGCAGAACTACATTCAGAATCCATTAACTGATTAATTCAGTCTCAGAATTTTCAAAGAAATTATCCAAATAATCCAAATTTCATTCCATTCACCACCACTCTCTGGGCCCAACCATCCAGACAGTTTTTAACCCAGCAAAGAGTGTACCTATCTAAGCCATGGGCTGCCAGCTTCTCCAGAAGCATACTGTGGGAGACTGTGTCAAAGGCTTTGCTGAAGTCTGGGTAGACTCTGTAAACAGCCTTTCCCTCACCCACCAGGCAGGTCACCTGGTTATAGAAGGAGATGAGGTTAGTCAGGCAGGACTTGCCTTTCTTGAACACATGATGGCTGGGTCTGATCCCCTTGTTGTCTTGCACATGCTGCGTGACCGTATTCAGGATGACCTGTTCCATCACCTTTCCTGGAACTGAGGTCAGGATGACAGGCCTGTAGTTTCCTGGATCCACCTTATGACTCTTCTTATAGAGGGGCATCAAGCTAGGCTTCTTCAATAGTCAAGAGAGTAAAGAGTTATGGGTATCTGGAGAAATGCACATTTCCATTGTTCTCCATTGATTTTAGTGGGAACTGAGTTGGAGCTAAAGTTAATCCCAACTTTAGGTTTCATCTTTGGACAAGTCCTGAGTGACAAAGGACATGATTCATCAACAAATCTGGTAAAAGTGTTTCAGATGAAATTGCTAGGTCTTATGTTCTGACGTGTTGTTTCCCTGTCTTTGACTTCCTGATGGTTACACAATAGGTAAGATATAATGGGGTCTTTTTATTACTATTGTTTCAGGGGGATAATCTTCCTCCTAAAAGCTTTCCTGGAAACAAATATGTTTGTGGCTAAATATAATTTTTGGCAATGTGAAATCCTGAAGAAAGACTTTTGAATACTTACATTTTAGCAGACATTTACTCAGGTAAACTCAGGACTTATTTCATATCTATTTCATATTTTCCAGTTTTACTTCAGTTCCTTGAAAATGTTTGGAGACTTGATTTTTCACCCTCTTACTTTCATAAAGACATGTGACTTCTTCAGGAACACCCTTTCACCCTGCATGCTGAAATCTATATTTAAGGTCAGACCATTAACAGTTACTGTGGTAGAAGTGAATTCATAGTCTTTCATTTGTTCTTGATTATGAAAAGATGCAAAACTACTGCTGATTTTACTGTTTTGTATTTTACTATTGAAATGGTGTTGTCCTATTGTTTCTAAGGAAAAGGAAATTCAAGAAATTTGTTGAAACTGAAAATGAAATCAGTTTAGTACATGGAAAAAAAATATATGGGATAAAAGACAGAGGCTTCATTGAATAGTAAAAATAAGGATAATTAAAAAGAAAAGAGGCACATCACTTCAAAGTTAAAACTTCTTAACGAGGTGATATAAGTGTCTGACTGCCAAAATGGAAATAATATCACCTGTGTTTTGATACCATCCGTCTCCATATTTTATTGAAGGAACTTTGAGCCTGAAATAAGTAGACTGTATTGATTCTGATAAAAAAATCTTCTGTCCAGGGTAGTGTTGGCTGACTGTGTCACAGCAACAATCACACAGCACTGTTCCCTGGACTCCTTCACCTACTTGTTATCTGAAATCAATAATATCCAAACAGGCATTGAAATGACATTTTAATGTACACTAAGAGCATCTACACTTCCGAGCTCTCTTTGAAAAAGTTTCTAACAGCAATGGAAGGGGCAAAAGCAAATTAGGCTCTGTGTAAAGACAGTTGATTTCAAATAAAGATATCAGCTGTCATTTAAGGAGAAAAAGCTTAGGTAACTATTTAGGGCAACAGATCTTTTTTGACAGAATTGAACAGTTTGCAAGGAGATCTGGGGAGGCAGCACATTTAGCAGTGGAGTGATAATGAATAGAGATGAGACAAGATTAGCTGGAGGGAGTTGATTCTTCTCACCCCTAGAGACAGCACAACCCAACATGACAATGGTCAAGCTGTGAAAGGCTGCAAGGGGGATCAGTTAACTACATTTCTGTCAGTGCTGTCTCTTCATGTCTTCAGACACTATATGCGCCACAGTAAGCTGCAAGTGTGACAGCACTGGGTAGAAAATTACTTTTTACTTAGGCTTTGCAGGCAGTATTTTGTATTTTGGTTCAGAGCATGTCAGTGAGAAGTCCAAGTGTATGTGCTTTATATATTGCTTGTACAGGACAGGGGAGGAAGGTGTGCCTCCAGTGGTCAGTCCTTCTAGGCCATTCTCAGTTGATCTTTCCTTGTGTCCTTAACTTTTTTGCTATTACAGCACATTATTCTCATATTCTCTTACATTGAGGTCAGCTGTGCACATGCTGTGCTGCACCTGCTGGGTTTTGGGGCTTTTTAGAGACTCATGAGGTATGTACAGTATTGTACTGCTACCATAATGCTTAAAAAAGAGAAAAAAAGAAAAAAAAGAAAGCTATGTGTGGGTGTACTTAGTGTCTTTACACAAGATACTGGTTACTCTGTATGCAGTGAATTGCTTCTGGAATATATGGTACTGGCCCTTCTCACAGGAAGAGTATTGGACAGGGTGTATCACAGGTCTGCTCCAGCATGACAGTAATGCCAGTAACACCAACCTGCAAAGTTTAGTATTCATAACTTAGTTTTCGAAGTTAGACCTCACATGTGTTACACCAACTGAAAAAAAAAAAAAAAAAAAGTAACCGTAATAGAAGCTACTGGGTTGTACAAAGTCGAAGCCATCATTCAAGATTGCAAGAGTGGGGTAAAAATAATAATTAAACTAAAATTCTCCAAGAATTGCAAGTCCTTTATTCTGTTTCTATGTAATATATTGTTAATCATTCAACCAAACACTTAAGCATATATTAACCGTATTTTTTTGAACAAAGGGTGTAAATTGATGAAATTAAAAATATTTGCTTAGTTTATTAAAGACCGATTTGAACATACTTTTAATTGCTTTAAATGGGACCTTACAACATGATTCAGAGTAAGACTTGCATATTACAGGTGAATTAGGCTGCTTTTAAAGATTTTATCTCAATACAGCAATAAATGTTACACTGGAAATTAAAAAACTCACCTCCCTGTTTGCTCTGAGAGTTCTCTAATGCTTTAATAAACCTCTCAGATTTATATAATAACACTTGAGCATCCAGGCCTGGCAATCAAGGTACTCACCTTTTTTCCTTAAATTTCATTGTTAGTTAGGAAGAAGGTTGGTATGTACCTGTGTTTTCCTGTGGGTTGTGGCACACAAGAGATTCCTTCAATTTTGGGACAACTACATTTTCAGGTAGACATGATCTAAATTCATATTTCTCCTGTTTTGATGAAAGTACTTTCAGTATCAGGATAATGTCAAAAGTCAGTGGAGGGACACTGCTCTAACTTCCTATTTAATTTAGGCCACTAAAGCCTCTTACACTTTTTTAGCATTACTGAGGGGCATATAAGATCATTATAACTTACACTGGTTGTTGTAGTTAAAATGAATTATTTTTTTCTCTTGAAAAGAAGATAAAATTAAACTTGAGAAGTATGGATGTGGGGTTATCCAATCTTTCCCACTGCATTGTAATTTTATATCAGGAATTTAATTCCTGAACACCAACAAAATGCCACGTTAAATTATCTCTTTTCATACTTATACTTTAGTGGATACTCTATAGCTCATTTGTCAGAAAGATTAGTCTCTGATATCATTTGGTCCTTCTCCAGTTCAAAAAAACATACTAAAAAACAACAGAAAATACAAGCATTTAATCTGTAGTAGCTCAGATCTGTAACAGCAGTTCTCATATATTAGCTCAAGAAATCAAGCTTTGCAAAATACAAACAGCAATTCAAATTTCTGACCTTTAAATAAATCAGATTAAATGGACAAGTGATATGAAAAATATCTTATACCTTACGGAGCCATGGGAGATCTGTCACAGTTCTGGCAGCACGAACCGAAAAGGCCCATTAATGATCTACCTCATGCAATATTTACTGCTCCTACATCAAGTGGGTCCACTTGTTATACTAACATAGCCAATGCCAAGAACTCTGCAGCCTTACAGATCAGTGAACAATAGTACATCAGTCAACAACTGCCCTCCGGAATTACTGCATAAAATTTATCAAGCCTCAACAGCATCCCAGCCTTTCCTGTTTCTCCAAGAGTTGCTGTGGAGTGGAGAACAATATCTCTTCTGTTTGTCTTATTTTATTTTATTTATTTATTTATTTATTTTTAAACAAGCAGTCAGGGAAGGGAATAGATTTCCCCTTTCTTCTTTACCTTTGCAATTTATGAAGAAAATATGAAAGAATATTTTTGGATTTTTTTATTATTATTTATTTGTTTGTTTGTTTGTTTATTTATTTTATTCTTGTCCAATTGATATTCTTATCTTGTTTGCTTTTTCTCTCTGGAAATGCTTAGTCAACCACAGGAGACTCAATGTATTTCCGTTTAAGAATTCAGCGCAGAATTTCTCTCTTTCACAGAAACACTGCTGTAGGTCTTATAAATCAGGTAGATAAATCATGCAGCTAAATCATCCATAAATATAAGCACATTTGTGTCTTCTAGACCTGTTTTGAGCATCCCTGGTTTCAGTGGTCAGTAGTGCAGTTGGGTACTCCCTCTTGGTCTCTGAATATCATCTCTCCACTATCACAGCCATTGCTGGGAGCACATCCGTAATAGTGTAGTGGCAGGAAAATTGTAAGCCAAGTTTAAGGTTAAAGGAAAAGTAATGAAAAAACAAAGCCGAACAAAGAATACCCAGACCAACAACTGTGTGTATACTTTCTAGGAGAAAGATATTTCAACACAAGTTTCAAACTTTTATCTTTGATTAATTAAAACTTTGGAGAAAGAAAATATTTGTTAATAATGTAACTACAAAACCAAGGAAGATGAGAGTCAATATTCTGCTTAGACTGAAACATTAAATAAAATGCATAAACCCCTTGCCCCCCAAAATATTAAACAATATTTTCTTCATAAAGAATAAAGACTTCCTAAAACATTACTTTAAATAATACCCTTTAGATAGTCACCTTTATGAAAAAACAGCTTGTGTTTAAACAAAATTGCTTTTTATAAAATGAAGTATAACATTAAAAGCAGAGCAGTTCATAAGGATATGTTTGCTATAAAGTCAATAAGACTATGCATTCAGGTGCTTATTATAGTTCTAGATGAAGCTCCCATTTTATTTTCTTGGAATGTTAATAAAACATTTTTGTGTATGTGTTAGAAAACATCTTTACAGTCAAAATGTTATTTTTACACTTTCATTAATAAATTATCTCCTGTCTTTCACGTTTTACATCCTACTCACACAATTATGCCAGGATTCTATACTTTTATGTGGTGCAGTATTTTACATTCATTTTGAATGTGTATAGTTGCAGATGGTTATGTGCATTGAAGAACTGCATTTAATATAGCTGCAACCAGTGAATTAAATCCTCATAACTATTAAAATGGGGGACCAGGAACAGAACTTTTATTCTTTCTTATGTGTGTCATTGGTACAAAAGGAGATCCTGAAAAGCACGCAAGATCATTCTACTTAGAAAAAGCTGGGACATCTACATTAGTGTTTTGATTCGTGCAAGTTGAAGATGTTTGTTTTGATGTTGATGGAAGATCTTTGTTTTGAAAATAACATCCAGATCACCTTTGCTTACTAAACTTTTAATGTAGAACTTTGGATGTAGAAAGTAGAATGGAGCAGATCAGCTATACTGCTTGCTAATCTGGGTGTTGGCATGTGGGGCTGATGAGGATTATTTAACTGAGTTTACAGTAAGCAATTTATTCTAAACAGTTTCTTGTTTACAAATATTTTAGTATTTTGTTTCCTTCTTCATTATCCTTTTCTTAGTTTTTCTTTTTCTTTTCTTTCTTTCTTTCTTTCTCTCTTTTTCTTTCTTTCTCTTTCTTTCTTTCTTTCTTTCTTTCTTTCTTTCTCTCTCTCTCTCTCTCTCTTTCTCTTTCTTTCTCTCTTTCTCTTTCTTTCTCTCTTTCTCCCTTTCTTCCTTTCTCCCTTTCTCCCTTTCTCCCTCTTTCTCCCTCTTTCTCCCTCTTTCTCCCTCTTTCTCCCTCTTTCTCCCTCTTTCTCCCTCTTTCTCCCTCTTTCTCCCTCTTTCTCCCTCTTTCTCCCTCTTTCTCCCTCTTTCTTTCTCCTCTTTCTCCCTCTTTCTCCCTCTTTCTCCCTCTTTCTCCCTCTTTCTCCCTCTTTCTCCCTCTTTCTCCCTCTTTCTCCCTCTTTCTCCCTCTTTCTCCCTCTTTCTCCCTCTTTCTCTCTCCCTCTTTCTCCCTCTTTCTCCCTCTTTCTCCCTCTTTCTCCCTCTTTCTCCCTCTTTCTTTCTCCTCTTTCTCCCTCTTTCTCCCTCTTTCTCCCTCTTTCTCCCTCTTTCTCCCTCTTTCTCCCTCTTTCTCCCTCTTTCTCCCTCTTTCTCCCTCTTTCTCCCTCTTTCTCCCTCTTTCTCCCTCTTTCTCCCCTCTTTCTCCCTCTTTCTTTCTCCCTCTTTCTCCCTCTTTCTCCCCTCTTTCTCCCTCTTTCTCCCTCTTTCTCCCTCTTTCTCCCTCTTCTTTCTCCCTCTTTCTCCCTCTTTCTCCCTCTTTCTCCCTCTTTCTCCCTCTTTCTCCCTCTTTCTCCCTCTTTCTCCCTCTTTCTCCCTCTTTCTCCCTCTTTCTCCCTCTTTCCCTCTTTCTC